>NC_059472.1:69336876-71836876 GCF_018139145.2 Gymnogyps californianus | reverse complement strand
AGCAAGGGGTGGGTTTCCTCCATTTGCGTCCGAGCCACCAAACCCACCAGTGACATTTGCTAACATTAATGGAGGGTAATCTGTCCTGGGTACTGCAGAAATGCTGATGATTGCTCTTTGGATAGTGTAAAAGCATGAGTCCCGGTAAGAGAAAGAAGCTCAGTTTCTCAAAGCAGATCATTGCAGTTCTGAACATCTTGACTAACAAAACCATAAAGGGGCTGCCCAAGACCCACAACAAAAACCTCCACTTTTTTCAAGCCATTTGACTTCCACAGGGCTGGGATTTCCCTGGGCACTTGCTGGGAGGCTGTTACGAAGGCTCAGGCAGGATGGTACTTTCAAGCTGACAAGTATGGGAGATTCTGGAGAGCAGACTCGGATCCACAAATCAGCAAGGGCTACAAACAAGCATATGAGATACCACATGTTAGATTAGGCAGCCTCTGGGATCCCTTCCTTTCCTGAGGACACAGCTTCCAGCCAAGCGGAGCTTTGAGATGAGCCCATGACCACCTTTCTGATTAGAGCTGGCCATTTCCAGGGCCTTCCAGGGGTTATTTTCTTGTTCTAGCCTTCCGCTTGAATAAGTTAAGCCATCACATGAAGTGGCAGAGACTGCAGCAGAGCTGTAAAACCCGCTGTCTGAGAAGCCCCTTTCCTTACCCATTGCTCCAAGGAAGGTCCTGCAATTACAAGTGAGAAGGCAATTTGGCACAACAAGAGGGATTTACCACTTAGCAATTCTCATGATTACAGGGATCAAGCGGCACGTCCAGCTCCTATCCCAGTGACAGAGTTCCCTCCCAAGCACTACAGGACGAACAGCAGTCACTAAAGTCAGCAGGTATGACTGGCTGTAAGCTGAGCTGTAGGGAAACGTGTCACCTTTCAGCCACTCTTCTTAAAGCTGAGCGTGTGTCCCCTGTTAAGTACCAAAATGATACATGCAGCAGAAATAGAGATTAAAGAATACTTAATGCAAGAAAACCTCCCAGAGATGTTTTCTCTGCCTGCATCTCTTTCTCCAGCACTGGCACCTCTCATCCCAGGAATAAATAACCCACATATTTCTAAGCACTGAAGCAAACACAAGGGCTTTTTACATCTTTCCCAGCTCTGCCTTCTCCATACAACAGTTGTTTCCAATTACACCCAGCTTCCATCGTCATCTCTCACCCTTCTTGCTTGCAGGAGCCGATTTGGATACTGACTTCGTGTTTTCACCTTAGTTGTTTCCTGGGCTGTGGAGGAGGAAAGGGGAAGGAAGAGAAAGTGAATGTAAGTGAATGTCAAGAACCTGCCTTAGATAAAATATTAAAATCTTACAGTGAATAATACATGGGAATGAAAAACATTTACCCAGCTACATCCAAGCCCAGTGCACTGGAGCAGAGGACTGTACCAGCCTGGCTGGCAGCACCTTACAGAAGACCAAAGGAGGCAAAAAATTTTGCATCGCTTCTGTTACTAACTAAATTCCCCTTCACCAATCCAACAGCAGACACAGACACAGGCTACACACACACACAAAAATCCTTTACGCTTCTGCTCCACCAGCATAGGTGCCGTGCTCACGTGCAGCAAAACAACAGGAAAACTTCTTCAGAGGTTTCAGGGCAGCCTCAGCTGGAGGTTAGGCTGTTCTGTACTGCTGATCAGCAGGAACTACTCCCAAAACGATTAATAGAGGTTTGCCTTGCAGCACCTTGTCACCCTCCTTCTGCGCTCCCATATGCCCAACCCCCCCGCCTCCAGCTTCCCAGCGGCCATAGCAACATCTCCAATATCGCCTGGAGTGCCAGCTCTTCCCTCCTTTCAAGCAGCCTCTGCTCTAGGAAACAATCCTCTTGAGTAGCAAACCTGAACACTTCACACTTACAGCCATTTTAATCTCTGATCGTTTCACAGCAGGCTGGTTTCTGACATTGGCCCAGCGCATCCCCCTTGCCTTCCCCCGCCTGTTGCCAGCACTGATTGCTGCTGATTAGCTTCACAGGAGAATAACACTGCGACACACCAGCCTCAAAGCATGGGTGGCTTTACCTGCTGGCAGCATTTCTTAGGCACCCTCTTGGTAGCCTCTTCTGCCATTCATCGAGGTGATGTCCCTGTCCTTGCTGCAGGGCTCGGCTCTGCTTGTTGCACCCCGGAGGGTCGGGTCTCTCCTCTCTTTGTTCTTCTCTAGCCAGAGGGTTGGCTGGACTAAATCCCAGCAAGCCCCTTCGTAAGAGGGGATTCTTCATAAGAATCAACCTGGGCACCATCTGTAGTCGGGAAATGGGCATCCCGCTCCAGCAGATGCGAAAACGCTGCTCTAAGCACATATTGTAACCTGGGCAGTTTGAGCATCCGTTCGTATGGGTGCCACGCTGCTGTGGGAGCCACTCATCTCCCTGCTCTTACAAGTTACAGATGTTTCCTTTAGCGTTATTCTAGTTTCAGGCACAAACTGCACAGACTGAAAAATAAGGAGCCCTAAGGGATTTTGTGAACCCTTCCATTCGCTGCCTCAGGATACACATGCAATCCTGCTGTCTCAAGACACCGTGAACATCTAGAAACCACTCCTTAGAAATCATAGGGGGGGCAACCAGGAGGGGAAAGGAAAGAGAGAAGGAGAGGGAACACAGAGGCCATCCTTTCCCTCGCACGGGCTCCAGGGAACCTCTCAGCACTTGTACAAACCCAGGAACATGGACCCCTGCCTGCACACTGTCTGGCAGTTAATTCAGATAATGGCCGGGCCAGGCTGAAACTGCTGCTCCAAATCGTTTCTGTTCATTGCATTTCTCTTTCAAATTGCTGTTTGCAGAAGTGTTCCAACAGGCTTTGCTTCCAATGCACTTATTACTGTTTAAAAAAACCCAACAGACTGCCTCTAAGGCATCTAGAAGCATACATACAGCTTGAAGGAAAGATTTTGTTTCGTTTTTAAGCCCTTCAGTGCTTTCAGATCTAATTAATTTATGCAAGGAGATAAAAATGTTACTTGTTGCAGACCAGTGTGTTTCCAGATAGGTCTAATCATCGTTAGCCTTTCTGATTACTAAGTAAACAATTTGTTTAAGTATTGATCATAAATCTATGATATTGTTTGGATTTATTTTAGCTTTGCACATTAGCATCAGCTGCTGCAAGATGCAAATACAATAGATTCACTTTCCTATTGCTTGTCAGAATATTGTACATGTGCTACTTCAGTATCCCAGGCTCAGATATTGCATTCCTCCCCTGGGGTCTCACAAACGAGAATTTCAAGAGGGCAGAAAATGAATTTCTAGCCTAAGGGAAAACATTTGGTGAAAATAGTCGCATTGTTAATAGTTTTCATGGAAAATGAGATGAAAGTGGGAATGCAAAAAAAAAAAAAATACTGGAGTGGTTTTAGCTCTAAGTGCCACTGAGGTCCTGATAAGAGCTGTAGTTTGTCATTTTTGAGCCCAGTCTCTTCTACACACTGTGGCTCCCAGTCAGGCTCACGCAAGGCATGCCTCACTGGGTGTAGGGTAAGAGGAAGACTGCTGCTCCCCGTGGGCGATGTCAGGCAAGGGAGGCTGTCTGGTAAGACCTAAAATATAATTCAGGAAGCATTATGACATCTGGATTGACTAAAAATCATTATTTTTACTGGATGTATTCTTTTTATAATGAGAAGTTCTTTACTCCTGTGGATAGCAGGCACTTTCCACAAGAACTGTGAAAGCCTGATTTGTCCAACAGAAATATCAACGGAAATAATTTAGGTCAGCTTTCACGATACCACCTTGTACTTTGAAAACAGCAAGTGAAGTAATCTTCCTGTTTTATCCAGAAGGAATCGATAGCAGACAGGCCAGGTGGATCTCAGGGTTGGACAGCAAGTCATTTTTAGTGCGCAGATCTGCTGCTCTGCTCATTGCTTCATCACCAGAAGAGGGAAAAAATGTATCAGTGCGTTAAAGACTCACTGCATGCTCTACAACATTCCCTCCTTGAAAGAGAGGGATGGTGACTGTAGAAATCCATCTTTATTGTTCTTGGATTCATTACGAGTAGCAAACTGATGTGCAAGAAAAAAAAATCACATATAAAATCCAAGCAGGCCCAAAGTGCCAAGAGATATTACAGGAGTTCCTGGCGAGGCAGCATGCAGCTGAAGTAACCAACTTCTCCAACCTGCTAAATACCTTGATCCATTTTCAAGGAAGGGGATAAAATATCACGATAACATATTTTACTTGAGCTAATCAATGCTTTGGGGTGCAAAGCAAAAGAAAATAGTCCCATGAATTCACAGTAACCTTCTTCAGAAACCTTTTGGGGTTTTGTGCTTAGCTGCTGCAAAACAGAAGAGGTTAAATAATGAAAATGCAGGAGAACTGCTTGCTTCGCCTCTCATCTTTGCTGGGCGGCCTTCAGAACAAGCACAGCTACAAGCTAAATGCTCTGTTATGATCAAGACCAGACACAGCAGCTCCCTCATGCTTCTCTACCAGCTGCATTGCTAATGCTCACATCAGTCAACTGGCCTTTTTCCCCCCATAAGTGGGCTTTTTCCTCTGTCCTCAGCAAGCAGCGGCAGACGTGCTCCAAGGAGCACGAGAGCCTCCTTGGGAGCCACCCAATGAGCTAATGCTATAGCAGCATTAGGACTCAGGATGGCTGGAAATCTCAGGTGGTGAGAAGGACATGTCAAGCCATCTACTGTGTGCTTCTTCAAAGGGCTGGATGAATGAACGAAGTCCAAGCTCTTTTTTTGTTTTTTGTTTTGTTTTGTTTTATTAAATGTGGGCTGAGCTTGAGGGTATTCAGGGAGGATGTCCTGTCTCTCCTCTTTCCCAAAACTGTCCGCTTACCACTGACACAAACATGCTTTCCTTGCCTCGCTGGCACACAGAGATGCTTCTTCCAACCCTTTTTACAGACTCCCTCTGTGCTCCAGATCGTGTGTGCACTGAGAGTGGAAAGAAAGCAAACACCTTTCCTAGAATAAATTTGACCATAAAACCAAATCTCTATGAAATTAGAAGGTTGTTAGCAAAACTTACTTTTTTTAAAAAATTATTTTAAGAATAAAAGCACTCTGTGGAAAACTTTCCTTTAAAAAACAAACCAGTTGAAAAGAAACTGAAGTAATTGATTAGAAAGTAATTAGAATACCAAAAGCTTGTTAGGTGACACATGTGACTGGACTATTATGAAATAAATTTATAGCTGTTTAGGAAGAGCCAACAAGAAAAAAATAGTTTGGTGTATGAATGAATCATTTTATTTATTTTTATGCTCTATCTTTATTCTGACAGGACACAAGGATAAACTTAGAAGTCTCTACTCAGCAATGAAAATGAAAGCAGCAGCATGGAACACAAGAGGTCTGCTCCAGGTCATCTAACAAGGAACATTAGGTAGACAGTTTCAATTTATTTTCTTCCTTTTTTAAAATATTTTTTTAAGCCGTTAGTTGGAGACTTTGGTGGCCTTTTCCTTTCCCAACAGAAAGCTATGAAACAGGCAAGAGGCTCAAGAGCTTCTTGGGATACGATGGCAATGATTTTCTGGAAAGTTAAAGGGAAGAGGGAGTTTTGGAGGATGGGTAGCTCTCTAAAGAAACAGTATTAAAAGCACACACACATGCTATGCCAGTGCGGAGGAAGCATAGCAGGAGAGCAACTTGGCTCTGTCAGGAGCTATGCAACAGCCTGAAACTTGAGAAGAATAAGAAAGGAAATAGGGTAAGTTATTCAGGAGAAGCATGACAGAAGAGCATGAATTTATAAGGGTAAAATCAAAGGCCAAAGACACAGAACAGACCCAGAGAACAGCAACATTAACAGGAAAGTATGTAAACTGATATATTAGCAAGACAATAATGATCACTTCTCAGTGGGAAGGGAGCAGCTGGCACTGCGGATCAGAGCAATTAATGCTGCTTTGCTTTAGTATTCACTGAAAAGGATCCAGCTAGGATGCGGATGGGCAGAAGAATAACACCCGGGAAGGGGTGGAAGAGCTAAGATGATACCAGAAAAGGAGCAAGCCAAAGAGTAGTCTGGTAAGGTAGAAAACACCTAAGCTTATTTAACTGGCTAGCCCTGAGGAAATGCACCCAGGGTGCTCGTCAGTCTGTGGGGGAACACGTCAGAACCGCTAGAAGTTTTTGTTGAGCGCTTGGAGAAAGAATGGCACTGGATAATGGGAAAAGAGACAAGCAAGATGTTCATCTTAAAAAAAAATGACTGAAATGTCCAAGGATAATAGAGCAAGTGGCTTCAATTTCAATTCCTAGAAAAGCACTGGAACAAATTATCTAATTATATGTGAACATGCAGTAAGCAATGAAGATACAAGCAACCACCGTCACCAACTCATTAAAAAAGATCACGTCAAATCAATCTAGTTTTTAACCCATTGCCATACCAGGATGTAAAATCTAAGAGAGGCTTGGGTTTTGGTTTTTTTTTTTGTGATTTTTTTTTCGTGATTTTTTTTTTCCCCCTGTTGTTTCAGTTTTGAGGTGGTTTTCTTTGTTCTACATTCAGCTACGTTTGGAAAGGAGAAATAATCGCTTAGCACGTGAAACGAACCAACCTTGAGGGTCTTCGGGAATACAAGAGTTTAATAACATGCCACGAAATGAGATCTCTTTAATGTTTATCTTTATTTAATTATTTTACACTCGCTGTTTTGTATCTTTGGATATCTAGACCACACGAGCTGGGTCCCCACTGTGACGCTAGCCCTACTAGGTATTTCTTTAAACCGCATTGTAAGATTTACATGGCACCCTGGGGTTCACAAACGCCAGATGAATGTAAATACACATTTCTGCGTGCACATGAAAGCACACCGCAGTGGCATCCAGAGCTGTTTTAAAAATAATTATCTGCGTTAGTCATGGGGTTGAGCAAGTAATGCTTTTATAAAGGCAGAGTTGTCAGCCTCCATCCATATGCAGCATAGTGTGGGGAGGTGCAAGCAGAGATCTAATCTATTAAACCAGTTGATAAATACCTTACACCACTCAGCATGAACAATTAAGCTGTGAACGATACAACATACGTGAATTATCTTCTAATTTTATTAGACAGGAGCTCACAGTACAACGTTACTGAGAAGGCAGTAAAGCTTGGGTTGCAATTCCCAAGAAGTCAGACTCTTTGCTGCACAACTGAACAAGGGAATTCAGTGCCTGCTGTTGGTGCCACAGGTCTTCAAGGGACACCTGCAAATTGTTTCGTACAAAGACAATTGTTCGCAAGCTGTTGGATATGAATACTCTACCTCGTCCTCCAAGTTTTTCCAGGTCTTCCCTCATGTAGATTAAAATCTCTCTAGCTAAAAAACCATATCCACCACAAATGAAACACTGCAACAAAAAGTACTTTTATCAAGATATTCATTATGACTACAGAAAAAACTTCTTAAAAAACCTACACCCAACGAACCAACCTTTGATGCCCTTCCTAAAGGGAAAACCGTTAGCACAGATGAGTTGACTAGGATCTCATGGGACACATCCAAAACGCCCCAAAACCTAACACAGGGCCACAAATCCAGGAGGCAGGAGTGGCCCATTACAGGTCACCAATGCCCTTGGAGTGGTTTGCCAGCTGTTGCCCTCAATGGCTCCTTTGCACCTTCTTTAAATCGTCCCCTCATGGAGATGGGGGTCTCCAAGGACGGGGGCACGGCACGCCAGCCCCTGGGGCAGGGACCAGGCCGTCGTCGCTGTGCCAGGGGCAGGTAAAGAGCCTCTGAGCACTGCAGCCGCCTGAGGAGGGACACGTGGGCCTGGGGAAGCTCAGGTGA
This sequence comes from Gymnogyps californianus, assembly GCF_018139145.2. NCBI lineage: Eukaryota > Metazoa > Chordata > Aves > Accipitriformes > Cathartidae > Gymnogyps > Gymnogyps californianus. Next base: position 71,829,085 of record NC_059472.1, on the reverse strand, counting down.
GAGGCAGGAGGCCGAGAGACTTCGGGAATTCATGGGAGGAGAAACCTGGTGGGTGGCTGCAGGCTTTTCACTGTGAGGGAAAGGGGGAAAGCAGCCAGCTTGCAGGCTGTGGTACCAGGCTGGGCAAGCAAGGTGCAAGTGGCAGGTGACCTGAGTGGGGGTCTTGGTTGCAATAAGCGATGGGGACATAACAGAGGAAGACAAGAACACCTGGAAGTTGTGGACTGTGGTCCAGAAATCTGGCTACTTGTAAGTTATCAAGAGTCAGAAAATAATCAGTTAGATTCCTCTCCTCTTAACCATCCCCGTCATGTTACCTTGGCCCAATGCACCAAGTTCCCCTCATCTAAATAAATCAAATGACTGACAACCACCGGCCACTGAAAAAAACCAAACTGACCTCAGCTTTCTAATTGTTCCCCCCCCCCCCCAATAAATAAAACTAACAAACATTTTCAACAAAAACTCTAAATTATCCCCTTCTCCTTTAGCAACCACCTACAACACATGCACATAACTGGTGGCTGCATTGCAGACGCCATCTGTTCCAGCACAACAGCAACTCACCCACTTCTACCCACTCGGCATGACCAGAATTTAACACTGCATGCTGTGTGCGCAGGGGAGGCACATGTGTTGCGAGTGATGGAGGAGAGCAAACTAGGATCAGGAAGGGACAATCACTGCTAGAGGGGGAGCAGGGTGCAGCTGAGATGAGCCCTTCTCTTGAGGAGGATGCCGAGGTGGCTACACTCAAGAAGGGGGGGAAAATTCATCCTAGGAGAACGAAATGTTTCACCGTCTTGTAAACTGCTTAGTCCTGACGCAGCCACCCAACCCTATTGCTACCTTACCACCAGCTACAGCCAGTAATGCAATTGTTTTTACTATGAAACTTCTCTGGTGCAGAACTCCACAGAATATTTTTCTACAAGTAGGGCATCCTATGGAACGCATGTAAGTAATTCTGGGAGCTGGCATCAGCCCTAGCATCATCCCTGGCATGAGCAGAAGACCACAGCTTAGCCTGCAAGTTCAGTTCCCTGATCTGACAGTTTTGCTCTGTGGCTGTGAGCACCACAGAGTCTCTGCACCTAACCTTACCCATTCGGAGCACAGATGTAAATAACTGCATCTCACTATTGTAAACCAAACTTTGCTTGGCAACAAGATAAAAGATGTTGACAGTACCTTGCCCATCAGGGGCTACACACACAAAAAAAAAGTATTCTCTTTTGCAAAATTTCAGCTATTGCTACCTTCACCCCCCCACCCCCAAATAGGGAATACAAGAAAGCTAGCAAGATCCTTGCATTAGAAAAGTAGATTTTTTTTTTTTTCTGGTATGAACTTTTTAATCAATCAGTGCAGTTCCATCAAGATCCTGTTTCCATGAAGCAATAGGATCACAGTGAGAACGAGTTTTTTGCCCAGGGTTTCAATTCTCATTCCAGAAAGGGCTCCGCACTATGTGGGCTTCCTCTCAAGGCACGTTGCCAATGCTTTACTTCCAGTTTCTATGGCTCTTCTTTCTTGCTTGCTATACTTGTATAATCCGCGCTCCATGCAATACTGTTCCCTTTGCACTTGGATGCTTCAGAAACTCTCTCAATTCACATGGCTCAACTTCTGCTCTTAAAATGTCTGCTGACATTATTTGTGTCATCGTTTCTATTATTGGGCAGTTATTAAAACAGAGTACGTTTACTTGTTTCTGTATTGAGCCTGACTGGAAGGAGGATGTCATATACCTACTTCTGTATGTACGCCATCATTTGGTTGATTGTGCACATATAAACTGTTTTGTCTCTCCTCTGAACTAGCCTGAAAGCCCTTTGGAAGTGGGATTGCATTTGATAGTTATTTGCACAGCATCAAGTGCCCTAATTGTATCAGATGATAAACTTGAATAATAATTGGTTTGATTAAGGAAACAAGACAAGATACATAAGTCAATCTGTTTAAATATATGCTGAATGCAATCATGGCTACATGAAGTATTTTATTTTTCCTATTCTCTGCCATCTAAACTTCCTCAAATACCAGGATATCACTTCTCTAAGTCATTAGCTGTAAAAAAGTCCTCAATCTACATAACTTTGTAATGACAAAAAAGCAAACAGTTTACACAGATGGCAATAAAGCAAGCAACGTTCAGTGTTAATGCTCGCTTGCTTGAACAAGTAAATCTATGCGTGTATTACAGGAATCTGCAAACGCAAACACTATGCATATAAATAATAAAACCAGGTTATATACAGATTTTTTTCAATAGTGTGAATCAAGTTTTTACTTTAGTACAAAGATTACTGTGGCACGATAGAAAGAAGCACTCCTTATTTATACCTTATTTATATTACCTGTATTGCCATCTTCATTTTAGACTCCCCCCTTTTTCATTCTGTTTATGGTTGAGATGTCAAAGTGAATTTATGCCTTCTCTGCCCTTTTTGGAGCTACTTTTGTTATTCACTTATATGTTCTCTTTTTTATATATATATGCGCACACATACACATCTCTCTCTCTCTGTATACACCCCCTTCCTATCTACTTGCTAGAGAAAGAGACGGTATTTGAAAGTAATGCCATTTAAGCAAATCTTTAAGACTCCTCTTGTAATAGCAGTTGCTAAGATTGGGTTTCCTAGTTACACAGCTCAGGAGCTTTAAACTGGTTTCCCCTTTTTTAACCAGGCCAGTTCTGAGTACTCACTGCTGTATCTGTCAAGTAACAGAGGACAAACAGGAAAATAACAATATGACCTGCATCAGGCCATGAAAGAACAGATAGCTTTATAGGAGGGAAGAAACCTTCTCACTCCAAAGGGGGCTCAGGCTGGCTGTAGCGCCCTCCTGCTACAGGGACTGCAGCTGAACCGCTCATTTTCCTTAGTAAAAATCTAAGGGGAATGGGGAGAAGGAAGAGGAGGAAGAAGCTCCTTTCAAATTGTCATCCTCCTGCTTCTGCAGAAGGTTATTCACACTGTGGTCCCGTAGGCCTTCTGCGTAGCATCTAGGCTCTGTTCAGTCCTAACTTTACTTGAGCTGGAAGTTCTGCTTCTCCTCAATTCCTGTTTTACTCTTCAAAAGTAGGCACATTATTCACTGTATAAGGAAGAGCTCCTACAGAGAGGTGGTATATTCCCAGCTGGGTGCCCGAGACTCTTGCCCATGCTCTGACATCTCGTTTGATGTGGCAGGCAGAGCTACAGAAGCAGCAGAGGTGCAATATCACAGTAAATTTACTGCGAGCAATTCTCAGAGGACAAAAATGACATTCTCTGTTCAAAATGCAAGTGTCCTCAGCAATAAGATTTGAGAGGAACACTTAAGCAAAGGGAGTGGATTTTCTTGTAATAGTATTTCTTAAACTAAAAAAAAAGCCCAGCAGCACAGGTGAAAATAATACAGCCATGACTCTTCTGAACAAAAAATGACACTCGCAGCCAGTCTGGATACAGCAACAAGTATCTTCAAAGGCAAAAGGCACTTCAGTTTTTGGCATCTAACCAGAAGGCTGGAGTCACTACATCCTTTTAGGCTAAGTATTATACATAAGCAAGTTGGCCCCTTTTGAAACGAGCAACCTTATGCTAACTTGGAGTCTGTGTAAATGAATGTGAAGCTCAAGAGCTACACTACATTTACGTTACATTTGTATTAATTCTTCTGAACATGCATGAGCAGAGCTATCCAGATTAGAGCTGAGGACCTACATACTCAGAAAGGACAACAAATCGCTTTGTAGTTTACAAGGAGTAACATTCAGTATTTAATTTTAAATGAGAATTTATCAGGTCTAAAAGCTCAGGGCAAGCTGCGAACACACTGGTACATCTTTCTGTAAGCTGTTTCATATGGATTTCCAGCAAAACCCTCATCTTGGTAGCTTTCCATGCACCAACCTGCATGCATATCTCATGTCCAAGCTGCCCAGATGATTGTTTTTGGTCTTGTACTTTCTTTCACCAAGATTTCATTAAATTCATAGCTTCATCATGAAGGATTATCGGCCTCAAGCTTAAAAAGGCTCATCAGTAGGCATGTCTTGTAAACAGCAAAAAGTGCTTACTAACAGCCATCCCAGTTCTTAACCGAATCCCAAACATATTTTAAGGTCAATGCTCTATCCATCTGGTAGCGTTAGATTCAATCTTCAGTGTGTTTTCTATTTTGAAACTTACAAACTCGCATTTTACATACGCATGTAAACAGAAATAATTCAAGAACAGCATCACTGGGCTCTGGTTTGTTGTGAAAACGTGACAACCACCCTGGAGCAACAGAGGGTGTAGAAGATACGACTACTCGGACACCTCTGGGGAGTACCGTGAGAACATGGGAAATCCCAAAAGGAAGGGTAGTCTGCACATTTTATACACAGTAGCAAAAAAGAAAATCTATGCTCAAACAGCTGTTTATTTGGCCTTGTATCTCATGAGTGCAAAGGTTTATTGGTCTAATTAATCGAGACAATCCTCTTTTATAAAAATTGTTGCAAGTGAAATATTCCTAAGAATTTGTGGCTTACTTGGTTGCTTTACTTCTCCAGCAAGCTATTTATGAAAGAATTACACACTGTATCTATACAGAGCAGACACTTTCCATACATGTTTGCATGCTTAGATAAAATTCAAGCTGCAGCCATGTGTGATTTTTTTTTAAAAGGATTAAAAAGGTCAGTAACTTTTGAATGCAGTTCTTATTTTCTTCTTGAATAAAGCCACAGTAAAACCACATACCCAAAAATGCTTTATTTCACCATTAGCCATATAACCAATAAGCATAAAATGGTGGCTGTAATATTTTTGTTCAAAACAGTTCCAAACCTCAAGAAAACTATACTGAAAACATTAACCAATACTTTATTCCTATAAAAATAAAAAAGAAAAATGATACATTCATTTCAAGAAGTGTCTACGTTTTTAAACAATAAATTAAGCTTTGTAATATCAACATCAATTTACATTGCAAATGATTTAACAGAAAAGTACAGCTTAGGATACAAAATAAACTCTTTCCTTACCTTCCAAATACATCAAATACATTCTTTTATTCCTTTAATGCACTGGCACCTAAGATCTCAGAAGAAGAAACTATAGTGTGCTATGGAAACAACCATTTAATAAAAAGAAAAAATAGCCAGAGTCACTGAATGGATATTATCTTCCAAGCTTTTTCTACATCTCTGACAAAAACGCTAACTGAACATATATGAAGATACAAACTTAGTGACCAGAATAGTGGAATCTTTTGCAAAGCTTGCCAAAAAACAAAACAAAACAAAACTTTGGCTTTCCCAACTGTTACATAATTTATTCCAGGACTATTAAGCACATTTGTGTATCAGTTGCAATGAAGGTCAGTTTTAACCAATCATCATCTGTTATTATGAACGCCTGGAAGACTTTCAAAGCCTTGCTAGGACTGTCCCCATTATTTATCTTGTATTTCTCTATTAAGGTTACACAATGAAGTGTGAAAACCTAAATAAATTATGTTTAATACTGCACAGGTCACTGGAATATAAGCACTGATACTTGTAATTTATTTTGCAAAATCTGGATTGAAATATATTTATATTTAAGCGCATACACTAATTCCCCACCGAATTTCTACAGACAGTAATTTAATTTCTATTAAAAACTAGGAAAGCAGCAGTTATACCAGGTTTTCATTCATATATGCGAAGCTCTGAATTAGAAGGGCACTGATCAAGAAAAATTCAACTGCTACCATGCTAACCTGCTGCTTAATTGAAGCAAATGAAGCCCATGAAAATTAATACTGCTGGTCTGAGCTTTTTTTTCCTGGAATGAACGTAGGGCTTCACTGTTCTTGCAAACTCACACAGATGCACTTGATCGTACTTTAAACTAGACTGCTCAGGTTAGATAATACAAGTACAACCCCACTAAGGTCACTATAGACTGCTGATGTACTGAGCAGGCTTGCAAGTCTCTTCCCTAAGGAAGGAAGCTCTTTCTCCTTCCATTCTGCAGCAAGGACTTCTGAACCAGGATTGCAACCAACCCTTCACAAGAAAATTGAGAAATTAATCAGGCAGTCAGGTCAATGTCAACTTTTCTGTGCTTTAGCGGCCATACTGCTTACCAGTTGAGAACTAGTTTGGTTTATGACTACGTAAGATGCAGCCACAGCAAAGAAGATACTCACTTCTAGCAGCTTGCTTTTTTTACAGAGAAACTATTTTTTTCCCTGTAAAAGGTATAAGCGTGTTTTGTATAGATTTTGGTAAATAGTCCTTCCTTACTTGCAGATTCAGATTTTTTTTTTTTTTTTTTTAAAGCATCAATTCTAGCTGAGCACAAGAATTCCTGACGCTTGGGAGAGCAAGCTCCAAAGACTTTCTATTTACAAAATATTATTAATAAAAGGTTATTCTGCAGAAGGCTGATAGAAATATGATGCTAGACTGGTTTCAGCTGGTAACTGACATTAGGTAATGGATTTAATAGATCTAGCAAAGCATCTGTTTCCTCTTAGCATGCGTGGCAACCTCACTAGTTAGCCACATTCGGGTTCCATTTATGTCTCAGAAAAAGACACCAAATGAATACAGCCAAAATAATTTTTAGAAGGAAAAGATTTCAGTTTTGTTTAATGTTACTTAAAAGCACAAAGCAGTAAATGAGGAAAAAGTTCAACTTAAAATTATTTTCTAGGTCAGTTTGACAAAAATTAAATCCCATCAACAGTAGGGCTCTTTACTAAAGAAATTGCTCCAAGAGAAATGATGCATTTAAAGCATAGAAAAGTGTTCTGCAAAGGGAAAAAAATCTTGCATTTCCTACCCCACCTTATCTGTTAAAAAGATTTTCATCCTCACAATTTTTTTTTTTTTTTTAAATAAAAAACAGGTCTTACCTGCCCTCAACAAAACACCTCCTACATGCTTTTTCAAAATATCTTTATGATTTTTACCACTGTTAGCAGCACTGTTTAAATTCCTCAGAGAGGAGCTCAGTTCAGGCTGGTCTGAACACCACAGTGCACCTTCAGCAGGTGTGAGTAACATCATATCTTAAGCAACAGCAACATCACTCGGCCTGTCCACGACAAAGCCAGTTTTACAGTTGTGGGAAACCTCAAAGTGTTTTTATAAAATAAAACAATGACAACTCAAGAAACGACATCATGAAAGCCAAGAAAACAGTAGTTGAGTAACTAACAGTAAACTGAAGTGTTTCATTATTGTCTATTAAAATCAATGCTTTAATATTTTAAATAAGAATTTCATTAAAGATTCAAAACCTGCAGCTAAGCTCAAAATAACACACAATCTAATACTATTATCCAAGTCTCTTATCCAAGTAATCTGCAACAAAATTAGGAGAGTCAATAAAGGCACATTCTACTCCCCATTCCCAAAGCCATCTCTTAAGAGGAATTTGTCTTTAAAAAAAATAAAATAAAATAAAAGGACAATAGTTATTAGTCTCTTAACTACAGCCAAAACTAAACAGCGTCAACAGTCCACACAATTTGCTGCTTCCATGATATTCTTGGTCCTCAACAATTGCTCTTTATATCAGTGGTCAAATCAGACCACTACTGTCACAGGGTTAGTCTGAGCTGAAAAATGGTTAAATCTATCAATATCATGTGCTGCTACTTCCTTTTCATTTGGAGAAACTTACTTTTTTTTTTAAAGATGACGAGTTTCAGTGATTGTGGATACTAGTGTTTGAAGCTCGTACAGCTACTGAACTGGAACATTAAATATGTTAAAGTACACTAAATCATATTGCATTAGATTGCTATATTTAAACTGTTAATATAATATTATTGTTAAAACAGTCATCTGAGATGGCTTAACACTATCAGTGTCAGAACTTAAATGCAAGAGAATCCATTTAATCAAAACATTTGGTTTATGTAATGAATTAATCATTCACTTGGCTTTCAACTGCCTTTGAACAAAGTATTTCATGACACAACTTTACCTTCTATATAGTTTCAATTAATAAATGCTTTTAACCAAGTAGACTAATTGCAGGTTACCAATTGAAATACAAACATTTCCCAGCGCACGTTCTTTCTGGAAAGCCTTTATGTGAATGAGTAAAATAAACTTGCACTTAAACGCTACATTTCAGGATATAACAATAAAGCCATTATCAGTGAAATAGCTATGTTTAAATTTTAATTGACTGAATATGAACCATGCGTGTCTATTTTCAACATTTTCAATCAGTGGATCATTTATGCATTTAGTCTGACACATAAGAACACTATCTACAGGGAAGAACTTTTGTTGTAAAACAGTATCATATTATGCTTGTAATGAAGCAAATGCGTTGCTCATTAGATATTTCAGAACTACAGTTCTTCTGAAATATATATATTTTTAACCAAGTATTGCATAGTAGAAAAAAGGAGGGAAAAAGAGAACCAACTGTTAAAAAAGTGAGTGTATATGAAGAGCTATTGCTGAATTCTTAGGTACATTTTGATTGCATATAATTTAGTACCAACACCTAAAAGACAGGATTATTGAAAGCAAAACCCTGGACTACAAAATAATTTTTTTGTTTTCCCAAAACACCACCACTATTCAAGGTTTGGTTGCATTTTAATGATTCGTATTTCATACATCCTGTTACACAAAAGGCATTCATGGTGTACGGCACCATTTTTCTTATTTTCAATACATGGTAAGATCTGTCCCTCCCACCTCCGTCTCAGAAGTGTTGCCCTGTGATGTTTCTGAAGACACTCTGAATAGGCATTTTAGTTACTTCCGTATCAAATACAAAGCCACTTAGTTAAAATTTGTTTAATTCTGAAGAATAAATGTTAGTGTATTTCACAGTGATGAAAACCTCAAAGGCTTATTAACCCCTCTTCATCCACCGCCATGCTAGAAATTTTGAATACTTATTGTCATGATTATACAAGCACAGGCAAAATTGAGGTTAGATTGTTTATGAACGTTATACAGAATCTTGACTTCACAGCATTTTCTGCTATTTGTCAATTGCTTGACAGTTAAAAAATTTGTGTTAGGGATTTTAACTCCTACCAGGAAAAAAAAAAAAAAAAAAAATATCAATCAACTCTGTCTTTTTAATTTCCTAATTCTTGTGGAAACAAAAGCCAGCATTAAGAAGACATTTTCATAATTATGCTTTCATTGCAAGATCAGATCTAAGGCATACATCATTCAGTGCAAAGTCATCACACACTACAGAGAGAAAGACAAAAACCCCTTCATTCTCCTCTATGGACCCTACAGGTACATGTGCAAAACCCAGCAAGACTGAAATAAAGATGGACATAATGTACAAGATACTTGCGTAGTTAATATTTGCTCTATGGTTTTACAAAAAAAATAAATCGAATATTACAGAGATTACCATTTTTATAGCTTTGAGTAGTCTCTCAGTGGCCAGCAATTTCAAACAAGTTATTAAAATCCAAGTAAGTGTTCACGAATGGTATTACCAAAACCATCTAAGTTTACCAGAACAAGAGCAGCATTTGTTGTCACAATATGACCATCATCATTTAAACACACACATACTAATCTAAGTCAAGCCTATACCATGCATCTTGAGACTGGAGTTATAGAAGGAATAAATTTACAGTGTTTTGGTAAATACATATTCCACATGAAGAAATGTAAATAGCGATAGGAATATAGCAATAACCTTGAACACAAATAAACTGTAAGTTTAATCAAGTACTTCCATGAAAGAAACAGATGTCACAAAGAGATGCTCTAAATATTTTCTTACTATTTATTTTCTTACTTTTTTCTTCCTTGCCTTTTTCACTTCTTGACAAACTATTAATTGCAAGTCATGCCAACTGCAAGGGACAACTTTGAGACCTGGGCACAACAAAACTTAAAGAAAAAAAAGAGATGTTTTAACAGAAAGGCACACGAAAGGGAGGTTTTTGTTAACCACCCAGCAGGCACAGATTCTTTAGTGGCCACTACTCCTCACACGAGAAAAAGCCACTAGGTTTTCTTGCTGCTCAATATTCTCTCTAACAGCAGCAGGCAGCCTGCACTTGTACAACACTTTTCCACATGCATTTTTCAAAAAAGCTTCCCGAGCAACACATGCATGTCCAGTATCATTTTACATTTGGAGTCACAGACAGATTGAGTGACCTGATGCAGTTTAGCAAGTTAAGAGTGAACCAGAGTTAGGGTCCCTTGCCTTCCAATCTGTGCCCAATCAAGCAAGAGGATAATGATCCAAAATATTACAAAAACTTCAGTGAAAGTGAGATCTGGAATGCAGTATATAAGAATGAGCACAAACCTATTCACCCTTCAATCTAACAAAGCCAAGAAGCTTTCCATGTTGCCAATTACTCTGCGTGTTCCAACTAAATCTCTTTGGATCAATAAATAGTAACCAGGTATCTTCTTTACCTATAGCTAAACAATGTAATCTTGAAGAAAGGACCAAGCCTACAGAAGACAAGAGTCAGCAATTTAGCATGTCCTACATTCACTTTTCAGCTATCTCCTGGGGAAAAAACATAACCTTCTGGTAACATGAGAGATGCGTATTGTACAGCTGTGGCAGTTTCTATAATGAAACTCCAGATATAAATGATAATATCCATAATACAAACCATAATTCTAAAATATATCTGAATATGTGTGTATATATATATATCTAAAAAGAAAATTATCTAATTTTCTCTTTTATACACATATAAACATCTGGCTAATATGCCCCATAAAAATTTTTCCTTATTTAGGACTAATCTTTTAAATAACAGAGTTTTAAACAGTCGCTTAGAATATTTTTTTTTTTTAAACACTATTCAAAAATGAAGAACTATCTTAGGGTAATCAAAAACACACACAAAATAAATTAACATCATACAAATGTGGTTATATTGTTCAGAAAGTCCAATTCTCCCATTTGAAATGAAATGGAGACCAGTGTACCTTAGGGTGAATTATTCATCAATGTACAAATTCATTCTCTCTTTCCATGTAAATCTTCATGCGAATTTAGCTGCATTTCCATAAAGCAAGAAACACAGTAAATCCGCCGAACTCTTGCAAAAGGGAGTTGTGTTTCTCCGGATAAGAGTAGTTCCTGCTGAAGGGCAGCAAGTCAACATTTTATCACCATCTAAACACTAGCAACACCTGTGCCCTTGTAAGCTTCACACCTTCAATTAGCAGCAACATATTTGATGGGTTCAGTAGTAATTTTTCTTCCAGTATTGGATTAGACTACTTTGCATATACAGTAAGTCAAAAGTCTAGTACTTGTGTGCAACATTAATCCACATTTACATCTGACAACTCATAAATACACATGGAAACAAAAGTGACAGAGAATTAAACCTCGTTTTAAGTTAAAATGTTTTCAGTCCACATATAGAAACAGCAGTGAAAAACAAGTATAAAGGAGATGGACAGCAGAAACAGAAAAGGAGTACAATAACTAAAACTGTAAGAAGTAGGTCACTGTTAAAAGGGCAAGTTGCAATTAAAATTGATCAACAGAAGATGTAGATTGTACCATCTGCATAAATGCTTAAATGCAGCATTATTTTGCACATCACATACAGTAGATGTGATTTCTAAGAAGCATATTATAACAGCTGGCATACTTACTAATAGATTTATGGTAACTGAATACTTAATTTCTTCAGCTCTTAATATACAGTAGTTATGCATTAGTCTTTAAAGCTCTTCATCAGCCTTTTAGAAGTCAAGGTTACGTTTCCATGAATATTTAGTGTCCCAACGAGAAAGTTACAAATATTCACCTTCAATGAACTTTCATACAATACAAAGATATTAAATACCTTCTTAAGCTGAATCATTTCAATACTATGAGTTTTCTTTTTGCTATTTCAAAGGAAACACAAGGTCCTTTGTAACTTCCAAAGTGAAGCGTGTTTTAAGGCAGTAAAGATATGTATTAAGGTTTCCATGATTGTTTATGGTTGTCTATGTGAATAAAGCATATTACACACAATTGCTGTCGTATATTTATCTACATGACTTTGTTACACTGTACATGATTTAGCAATCTTCTTGAGAAATTTAAAGTGCCACAGTTCAAATGTGCTCATCTGTCTTTTCACGGGCTTCTAGTCCATTCTAGTTGCCTTCAGAAACAAACCCTTGCTTTAAAGAAAAGTCTTTTTAGGGGAAAAAAAGAATTCATCCTTCACTGCTGTGCTAACTGGAATCCAGTGGTCGAACTAATCCTTCTTTGTAAACACGAAGAATAGCTTCACAAACAAATTTGTATTGACTCTGTATAAGAAAGAAAAAAAAACATTTATGGATGATTAGTTAAACTCCTGATTATACAGTAGTATTGAATAGGACTAACAGTCCCACTGCTTCCTTTTCTCCTGGACAATGACAGGAGAGGAGATACAAAGATGGAAGGAGAAAATCCAACTCTCCTGGCTGTGTTCACAAGTAAACAAAGGTAACATTTACTCTTCTTTGAAGGACAAGCATTAAAAACCTCACACCAAGGAAAACACAATCCCCAAATTTAAAAGAACACATGCTTAAATTTCAGGGAATAGGATTTATTTGTAAAAGCTATGCAAATTTATGTGATTCTTCTGACTAAGTTTAACTAGTTATTTATGTTCTTCATACATCTCATCTATTTTTTTGGCAGTCATCTGATTATTACAAGTATTCTAACCTTGCCAATCCTGCAGTTACATATTACTAGGCACATTTAAGTTATGTGACCAAAAACACATGTAAAGTTACCATATAGGATATATAGGTCCAACTGCCTTGCTAAAAACTTTTTAAACCACCTACACTATTGCAGAAGACGGAGTCGCTTTATTTTCAATTTGTGATCAGACCACATATCTCCTTTTGTAACAGAATGGGATCAAAACCTTTGGAATGAATATTTTTGAAGAGTAGCAGCCACATTAACTCTTCTGTCACCCAATGTTTTGAGCTCATTTAGTTCTTATAAAGTTTTCACAAACTAGATTAGTGTTTCTTTTCTGAATTATACTGTTACAAAGACTATTTCTTCCATGATCTTGTGAGGTACCTATTTGTTAAAAGCAATTTGCCTGTGAGCCTCTTTCTGAAAAGTGATAAAAGGAGACATTAGCAATAGGACTAGTGCAGAGCTAAAAATCCACATAGCCTGAATAAATTTTTATGACTAACACAATCCCAAGAACACAAGATAATGGAAATTTAAAAGAACTTACAAAGATCAAAGCATACCTCTCCTCTTCTCCGAAAGTACTTTTCACTGTTGTCAAAACCCCCAAATGAACACCTTTTTCCAAAACTCCATGTCAGCAGCTTCACATTTTCTAAATCCCTTTTTACATCTTTGAAATATTCTCCCAGCTGCCCTTGTATGTCAGCTCTCATCACCTCTCCAGGAGCATCTGGAAATATTCCCCCAATATCTCCCGAAGGACAGGGCTAAAAGATAACACTTGGACTGTGAAGGACCTTAGGTTGCATTTTAAATACTAGTAGTTAGGAATGTTATTCTTGTCCATAACCTGCAACACATTTTCTCTTAAGTACAGAAAAACTTAAGGAAAACTGGGGGATGGAAATTAACTTTCTGCATCTCAATTTTCCTGCCTTTTCTTTCGACTCTTCAGTCAATTACTCCCACCTTCAATATCACTGTTCTTTTGTCTTTATTTCTTAATTACCTTGACTTTTCTCTTCATTGTTATTGTCATTTGCATATTTCTACTGCCTGAACAAGCCAAGTGTGATATTTAGCTCTCTGTTCAATACTTCTGTTAACTTGTGTGATCAAGTTACTGAACAAATAAGAATGAGCACTTCAGCATTGCTTCCTCTGACTCAGAATCTGACTACTTGTTTTCTTTGCTCTTATCTGTAGCATATCTTCTTACTGCTCACTCAGCTGCTAACTAGTTCTATTATGTACGTTCTAAAGCACTGCTTTCTGTATTGTTTAGTATCTCTAATTTCTCTTTAATGGAACATAATGGTTAGTTTTCCTTTTTTAATTTTTTTTTTTTTTTAAATGAAAGGCCATACAGTTACACAAATTTTGTTGTAGTTTTATTATTTTGGTTGAAGCTTTTGTTTTGCTGTTCCTGATGACCAAATTACAGGTCTTTGAGAAACTACACCTTTCACGTGATTAACAGCAAGCACTAAACTGACCAGTTGATAGCTCTGATGAGTCCATTCTTACTTACTGAGTATGCCCTGTCTGATATTAACTCACAACATGCATCTGGCTATGTGTATCATCTTAGAATTGGAGCACAAACACAATCCTCACAGGGCAGCTGAACACGCTTCAGGCAAGGCTATTACAACAGAACAATCCCTCTATTACAACTGAACAATCCCTAATGGCTTCTCCCAGAAGCCTTAAGCTGAACATCAAATATGAGCAGTGGGGCTAGCTGGAATGCAGGCATGGGAATGCAATAGAGCACCCAGGATAGATCAAAATGTTAACATGCAGCTCTTTGGTATTCTGTTTTCTCACAGTTGAGTGCTTGCTTCTGTGTCTCATTTACAGCACAGTATGCCAATTCTGCTCATCGGCTTTTCACAACAGTATCTGCATACTTCAGAAATAACAAGTGAATTTCGTTTCACAGCATTGCTGCTACAGATCATCCTCTCCTGATTGTGCTGATAGTGAACTGTGGAACACAGCAAGCAAGGTCAAGAATCCTATTTTAGATACTCAGTTTTCCACACTTAGGGTCTGATTGTCAGTATATTTATCACTATTCCCCATATTCTTCAGTTACATCAAACTGTAGAGTACAAGGACAATTCCTGCTGATTTCTGTTGTAACAGGAGGGACTTGGCTTTCTGGCATGCTGAAGTTTACTTCAGGTTCTCATGTCTGATTCTCAAAAAGACGACCACCTCTAGAAAGTTTAAGCCTGAACTTGCTCAGTTCCTTTTAGAAACTGAAGGGCATAGACAGGTACAACTCCAGAAGTCAACATTCAGCTTCCTTAAACTTGAGGCTAGTGTTTCTCATCTCATGACATCCTTTGTCATAAGCTCAGCTTCCATTTCCGCAAGGAACAGGCAGGGGACTATTCAGACAACTCCCTCCTCAACCATACAGTCCCAATGCACTTCCAGAGGGTGCACTCATACTGCAACAAACAAGAGTCCCAGTAGCATGCATGAACGATCTCTGTTCACAGAGACTGTTCATGCTCTAATGTTACACAAGCAACCGTAATTCCTGACACTTTCACACCCTTTGATAATGCAAGACTTTTCCCACATCTAGTCAATCATAATGCTAGCTCCTGCAGTCATTAACCTGTTAATGAATAGAATTTGTCTTCTCAAGTTACCTTCTTCCTTCCCTTGATCAAGTGGAAATCAAGGCATTTTCTTTCGAAGATGAGACACAGAAATGCCCAGTTTAACTGTTGACTTTGTGGGTCTAAACCCCTTTACTTCCATTTGTGATAGGGCATTTAGTGCTCTGAGATAACCCACACTTAGTATTCTGTCGTCCAACCTCTACTCAAGAAAGTAGAGCCTCCCATCCTTCATCCTTGGTCTCTAACATCAATATGTTCATTTCCAAAGCTGACACAAAATTGCCCTCATGATCTCAAATTATCTTTGAGCCAATTCCATCTTAAGATCACCTTCTACTTTCATATTTCAGTTTACTACCCAACTTTTCCTGAATTTCATTCTTGCCTTTTGTTTTTCCAAACTGGAGTAGTGGCACAATTTAAAAAAATACCTATATTGTTCCTATCAAATTTCTACTCCTAAAGTGGCCTCTTGCAAAGCCACTTCCTCTCTTCAAATTATACCACAAACCTTTAATTTTACGTTCATTTTAATAACTTCCTATAAGGCTCTGTACTAGAACGAAAAGCAAAAAATGATTCCAGCTTCTTGCAGAGAATTCAGACAAAGGACCATGAACAGGTGATTTCTGCAAGTCTGACTTTGTGCGTTCTAACTACTCGCAATGTATAGAAATCAATTATCTTTTAATGGCAAGGTAAGAAATATTTACAAAAAAGTTAAGTACACATCTCACAAACAAAGCAGCCTTTGCCACCATGCTAAACGTAGGAAGCATGAAATATAATGGCAACTGAAGATTCATACAACTAGATAATTTAAAAAATTTTTGGATCTGTTTTAAAACTGGACAAGTGCAGTATATATACAGAAAATGAGACTTCCTCTCATTCCTCCTCCTCACAAGTCACTTACTGATGTTTGCACCATCATAGCTCGTTGGTCTCTCATTTTTCGTACAATATCCAGTGGATAAACAGGTTGGTTTCTTTCAATTAAGCACATGGCTGTTTCCATAGTGACCAATACACCAGTGCGACCGATTCCAGCGCTGTGAAATGTAACAGAAAAATAGTCTATAAAATTAGTTTTTTGCAATGCACCAGATTCATATCACAGTCTTAATGCTAGGATACTAAATAGCCTTAGAAATTAGAGGAAGACCTTAATAAAATCAGAACAGAATGCGAAGCTTATCTTTAAAGCAACTTCAGTAATATTTCCTGCCAATTACTAAAAAGAAAAAATTTTTACATAAATAAAACTAAAGCTTCACTTAAAGTAAATGGACTTTTAACAATTATAACTGCTTACAAATCTAAATGTACTGGTTTGGTATTTTTGACTAGAAAAGGTAAGAGCTAATTGACTGCTTTTTGACACGCACTTGAACAGCAGAAAAAAAACCAACTTTGCAGTACCATTCAAAATGAGGTTACAACAGTGGCAGAGGATAAAAATGGAGAACAACTTACATTGCAGATTATCAGCTCTGTGATAATTACGTGACTAAGCCATTTCACCAAAAGGTTGCAGGAGAAAGGGAGAGAAAAGAAACTCGTCCTTTAGATAGAACACCAGTGCTTCTGTCTTCAACAGTGAATGCTGGCATTGCACAGTTTAACATTTTCATCTAATTCAAGGAATCGCCTGTCTTGCAGACAAACTTTTCAAAGCAAATGCTTATTCTAAGGCTGAAGCAAATCTATAATCAGAATTTTAAAACACAAGTACCTGCAGTGAACAAGGACCGGCTCATTCTCTACTCTCTTTGGCCTCATACAGGTCACAAACTCCAAGAAGTCCATGGAGTCATCAGGAACACCATGATCAGGCCAAGCAACGTACTGGAGATGGGTGACGGTGTGTTGTTGTTCTGTCTAAAACACAGTAAGGTTTTCAAAAAGTCTTTAGTGTTATGACTCCTGTATTGATGTTTACTAGATACAAGTCATACTTTTCACAGTAAGCGTATTCTGCAGATGCTCTAAGACACATATGATGTAGAAAATGTTTGTCATTTTAAAATTCAGAGTAAAGTATGAACATGTAATTCTTAGAAAGCATGCAAAAGGCACAACATTTTCTAAATAAATGAGGTATCAAGTTTAACTTCTGTGATCTGAACAGATTTTATGTTTTTGAATTTATTGACTGTTGACCTATTACACCTTGACATCAGTGATTCACCTGAGGTAAAATGCTACAAGACTTATGCATAATAGTACTATATAATAGTTTAGAACAGGTTGGAAGAAACAGCTGAAAACAGCAGAAGAACTATTGAGAACAATATCAAAATAACAGGGTCCTGGGGCTACACAATCTATTCTAAATATGTATGTCTGCGTGTACTTACAGATTCAGTTATAATATAAAGTTGCCTGCAATAGTTGCTAAATCTGGTTTCAGTTAGAAAACAATATATATACTGTTCATACATACATATTCATTATACCTATAAAAATGACTTCTGTATGACCCACAGAAGGACACTTTTCTGTATGGAAGCAATATAATTAGTTAAAAGATTCTGTTGTATGAAGAGCTCTTTTTTTCATTCAATTATACCTAAAAACCTGGTTTTACAGAAGTTCTTACAGTTTAGCTTTTTGTTAACTGATTATGAAATCATTCAGTCATCTTTGCATTCAGATTGGGCTCAACTGCTATGTTACAGATGTAACTAATGACGAGGGTGGGAAGGGAAAAACCTAAGACACTCCTGAGCTCTGCTGCATCATGTAATGAGGATCTCACTCTTTACAAACTGAGACAAGTCTTCATGTTCCTTTATCTCTTCTACACGTTTAGCAAGAGTTAAACTGTTAGCTGCATTTTATCGATGTCCATTACTAGACTTAACGTTTGACACCCCACTGAAATAAAACTCTCCTTTATCACTGTATTAGTTTATAAAAGCTGGCTTCTCCCTAGTGGTCCACGCAAGAATGTTTTCATGATGCTGGTGACTTTAAGAGGGTTTTTTTCCTTTTCTCTTAAGTGCACAACTACTGAAATATATGACCTGTTTTAAATGCCTTCAACTGCTTGCTTTCCTCTTCCAGTTGAGGAAGTGGTTCCACTCCCAGGGAGCAGGATAGTAAGATAGAGAAGACAGAATAACTACTGCCTATGTACCAAGTAGAGTCCTAGGAAATGCGTTTATTCCAGTCAAAGTAATTACAGAAATTTACAATTGCCTCCAGGGACATGAAGATAAACAACACAGCTCATACTCAAAATTAAAAGGTCTAGCATAAGGCCCAAGTGGACGATGTAATCTAACATTAATGACCAAGGTCGCTGTAATACAAATTGCATTGGGATCTATCATCCAGGTCATCAAAAGACCCCACAATGACTAGGATCTCTGCAAGAAAAAGCATGGCCTTTTTCTGCTCAGCTTTGCTGCCATTATGCAGTTGAGCTTGATCAAATGATTACACTTTAAATTTTTCTGAAATGCCACAGATTGAAAAAATACAAAAACATGACAAGAAAATGTCATTAAAAAGTCCTCTTTTGCAAATCTGCGCGTGCTTAATCAGAACCTCTTCAAAAGGGAAATGAGATAACGCAGCAATTACATGTAACAGTTTGAGCTGATTCTCTCAAATCAGAGACATTTGAATTACAGCATTCAGCTGAAACAAAGACTTGATTCATTCTAAAATTATCCAAAAGTGAGTATCCAGTCACCTTCCATGTGCATCAAGAACTTCAAGCCATGCATCATGGATAAGTGCCAGTGGCACACCTGAGAACCACCGACAGTGATCTGTAGCACCAAAAGCCATTTTACAAGCTCAGAAAAGAAGAAAGAGTTAACTTAATTTTTATTTATCAGTAATTCAGGCTCAAATATAGTATGTTGCATTTTTAAATAGCTCATAGACATTAAGTACAACAAGCATGTTACATAAGACTTATTTGGAGTAAGAATACACTGTAAGAGCATGCACTTAGTCCTCAGAGCTTCTGCTTTTGGTGTGATCATCTTCATTTTCTGTTACATGCCCTATTCATCCTTAGAGATCACCATAGCTGTTTGTTAATTATTCCAGGTATGCCTCAAGCTTCAGTAGAGTTTTCTAGTTATTCGTGTTTTGATATAATCAGTTTTGATTCTTTTGGTTGAGCTCTTCTGAGATGATTCAAATTGTTAAAATTTGACCATCACATCACTCGCTTTTCAAAACACACAAGTATTTTAAAATACTTCATTTTTTATTAGTAAGTTAAACCTATTGTAAACAGTAGTTATATTCATATATGTTAGAACCAGTTTTTCTAATTCTAATACTTTTATGTCTCATGCAGAAGATATCAAATCAGTACTCTGGTGAAAGTCCAGGGTTTTTTTAAGCTATTTTTAGTGTTTTGTTTTGTTTTTTTTAATATAAAATCTTCAAGCCTTTACATTCACAATAAAAGTCAGCTTTTAAATTCAGAAAACGTCAGCCAAATACCACCACACATGGAAATAACCTGCATTAGAAGACCATCACAGTTACTAAAATCTAGCACTCATACATTAAAAAAAGTGCTAGAATTATAGTTACTGCTCCCATAGTTAGCCCCACTGTACATGTCCTATTAACAATACTTATTTTTAAACACACTATTTCTGCCAGACCCTGCTTCTTTGTACAAACCTGGTAATGGAAAATGAGAAGCTACCTCTTATTATACTCAAGTTTCTGTCCCAACCATTATTCTCTGCAAGTCAGCTTAAATCCTTTCCACAAATTTTGTTTTTTGCACTTAGGTTTTCAATGACAGTCATTATTGTAGCATCCTAATGACTGATAAACATAGAATTTATCTTTATAAAATCTGGCTTCATTAGCCCTGTTTTATAACTCTAAACTTACAGAAAGCGAGACAGCAAGAGTTGCTTGTGGCCCATTTGCTATTTTTGCCTAACTTGACATTATACACCTTGTTGTTCCAAAAATATTTAATGTTTTTTGCACTCACATGGACTGTTTTTAGTTGAATTTATGTATTTGGTATTTCCACAAATCAGCTTAAAAATGGTGGATTCAAAAAAATTAGTCCAAACAACTGTGTCACTCCAGTGACACTTCTGAATTATGTAATTTGCCCAGTTTATCATCAGCCATTTGGCCAACATTTAGCTGCTTCATGGCGTTGACCCACATTTACTTGGCAAGCAGCTACAGAGGTCTAAGACATCATATCTGTCCCAAGGTATTTGTTACTGTCCTTCTGATAATGGTTATTGATGCTGCAGCAAAAGTGTGAGCCAAAAAAAAAAAAAAAAAAAAAAAAAAAAAAGAGATGTACCTACCCCTCCTGTGCAAATTCAAGACATTTTACTGCAAAAGCAACTTCATCATGGTTAAGCTAACATCCTAGATTTTGCTCAAAAACACAGGGTAAAGACACATGATCTTTTCTAGTAAGTCTGCCATTGGGATTGCAACTCCTGACAAAGTATAGAGCTGTCAGAGGTAATGCTTCAAATGGCTGCTGTAACACTTGCAAGACAATCTCATTGTCAAGACCCTCAGCCACAAAAATATCCGTTCTTCGTCTTTCTGTACTTTGCAGCCTTGCTTATTATCATTACATCAAAAGGCAGGCTTCCTCATTTCATTCTCCTAAAATGACTCTCCCTGATTAATAAAAGAATTGGGTGTTCTTCATAAAAACAACACACACAGCTTAGAATGATAATACTTATATAGAAAGAAGGAAATTTAGGCTTGAAAGGTCAACCTTAATTTTGACTTTTCTTAAAATCCAAGCAATTGATTTTGCATTTCACTTTTTCCTTTAATGTCCTTTTTGGTCTAGGTTATAATATAATCTTCAATTAAAAGAAAAATGAAAAGAAATTTCACCATGTAGAACTACATTAACCTTGAAATGGTCCTATTATCTTCTAAGCAGGAAAAGGTATGCTCTTTGCTAGTAAGCTTCACAAATATATCTTGAAAACTGAGACTCGGTGATCAGGGTTAAAGCCTAGTTTCTGAAGAGTAGATACTTTGGCAGTGGCATCTGGCATTTCTTTGGACCACTGTTCCCACCTCATTGTGCTTCTGTACACCCTTGCCATAAGACTTTTAATCTACTTCTGTTCTTCAGCTCTTTACTACTCAAAACCAACTTGTTTTCTTCTACCACAAGTATTTGACAGAACAGAATATGTTCAGTGGAGACACTTTTCAGAGAAGCCTTTAAAATACCTCTGCAGTGCGACGGGTTTGTTCAAGACATTTATGACATGGTCAAATTTATATAGATTTCTTTGGAAAAAGAAAATACAAGGTCTTGTTTAATGTGCAGAAGCAAAAGTTTCAGTGAACCAATCTAAGAATCTTTAACATGAGCAAACTCAACATTTCCCCCCCGCAAACTGTCGTATGACATGTGTCTGGCAAGGAAGACAAATGGTGTGGAAAGCCTCAGCCCAAACAATTAAGATACATAAAAATGACAGAGATTCTATTTTCAGCTGTTTATAGCAGAAAGTGCTGGCAGCGTACTCATTTACATTGCTGCCTTTGTTTCACCTAATATCAATTTAACACAGTCACTAGAAGGCCCACATGCTGGTCATTCATAAACAGAAAGATACCAGTCATTCTTCATCTTGTAATTTTACTTCCTCCCTTCAGCAAACAGCAATATCCTTCCTTAGCAAAATGAATTTATGCTTAATCTTCAATTTGTTTGAATTGCTGCATCAATTTATTTTCTTTTTCTTCAAATTATCCCCTCCATCATTGTGATGTCCATGGAAAGTGATAGCTTTTTAATTTAAAGAAGCTTATTTCCCCAAATCCCTCTATTTGCATTGTCATCGTCTGCACAATCATGCTAAACAGTCCACATTATGACACAAGGAATTGTCTTAATTAACTTGACCTGGGTTGTTTATAAGGTGTAAGTGCTCTCTCGTGGCGCTCACTCCTCATTCATTATAGCAACAGTATAACTTGTCTTTAAAGGATGAAATTCAATCAATTTTAAAACATCTTGATTTTTTTTTTCTTTTTGTTTGAATGATTTAGTTTAGTTAATAAAACTAATCACGTGGGAGAATGACACGGCACTTTGGAAACAACTAACAAGGTGCTGCAACAACTAACATAAGATACGGCAGAATAAAAAAAAAAAAAAACTTGCAAAATTACAGTTCTTTAAAAGTTATGTGAGTAATATGCTTCAGCAAGTATCACCTCCGCAGCCTTGCTAAGTTCCATGGCTGGGTTCTAGCCACACTTAACTGAAATCAAGAAAAATGCTTGTTTAAACACGGGAAAGCAGCAAAAAAGTTTTTTTCAAAACATAACTGGATGAAATTGGTGAGATTTAATGGGCAATGATATGCTGTAAGGTAATGATCTTAAAGGAAACTGAACAAAAGTTTGCTTCAGGCTTTCCATACTATTTTTTCAGTGATTAAAAAGAAATATCTATCTTGTTTTACAAAATAGTGCACTGTGTGATGAATTTTGCACTCACACTACACAATTTCTTTCCTTTGGTCTGTTCGTTCTGGTCTCCACAGTGTTCTGAAGCTTTTTTAAAAATAACTAAAAAAAACAACCTAAAAACCCCAAACTTAGTGCTTTATTTGCTTTTCTTTCATTTTGCTACAGGATAGCTTTCAATCTTGGTCTTGAAAAGGCAGGAAATTAATCCTTATTTCATTTCATGAGGCTTAGAAAAGTTGCAAATATTTCACACATTTGCAGTCATTTGCTGATCTTCAATTACAGGTAAAGAAGCACCAAGTTAAACTGCATCAGAAAAAGCCTAAAAAGTTTCCTGTTCCTAAGTCTTCTGAACATATATGAACAAAAGGCCAAGGGCATCATTTCATAAACTTCTCTTTTGAGCTATTTTCCCCTAAAGGCAGATTTGAAATCTGTGCAATGCAATTCAGAGGAAACTCTTTCACAAATATGCCTTTCCAACAGAAATGAAGTCTCTTGTGAGTTTGGAAGCTTTATCCATCTTACTATTAAAAGCTACTTGTCTTCAAAAAGACCAGTCCAATGACGCTTACATCAGTTCAGGGAATAATAAACCCGGGTTTGAATTCAGATGATTTTTATGCATTCTTCAAAGAATACAAATAACAATATCTGTGAGAGGTAGTACATATAAAGCTTTGCAAAGTCTACCCAAACACAAGATGCCTCCAGAAGAATATATTTGGTCAGCTTTAAGAAAGCAGCTCAAATGACATGTAAAACTAGGAAATACTTCAGCGTTTCAGAGAGTTCTTTCACTATGTTTTAACAAGCTACAAAGGTTTTTATTTCCATCTGAAATATCAAATGCACACAGAGCTATCAATTATTAGGGTCATATTTTTACTGTAGGGACAGCTCAATATTGAGTGTTCTTTTGAGTGTAGCCACTTTATTTAAGTGTACAAATAAACTTGCCTTTAGTGAAAAAAAAACCAAACAAAAACCCAAAATAAAAGACCCCATCAAAACAACCTTGCCCTCACCGCAACAAACACACATCCACCTAGGACTAGCTTTGGCATGCTTTTGTCTAACCTAGATGAAATCTATGCAAGCATACACCTTGGCATTAGAAACGATGTCCTCAACTGAGAGCTACATGTTCTCAACATGAGACAACTTACACAGTTGAAGATCCTTGTAACTTTCACATCTGTTAACATGTCTACAAAGGCACACTATATTCTCACACAACCTTTACCTCAAAAAGAATTAACTTGTATTAAAAAAAAAAAATTTGACTGCCCCATTCTCATGAGGATTTTGACTTATCACATGCTAGTGAATAGACACCTGAAGTGAAAACACTTACTGAATACAGTCACTGGTGAACTTACTCAAAATTATGTACCGGTTTGATAAATACTAACCAAGACAAAGAACAAGTATTTGAAAGAGTAAACTAATATTTACATGAAGCATTAGCTAACCAAAGTTAATTGGCAATCAACTAATTTGAGTGACAGGGACTAAAAGTTTGTCTACATATACTCTGCAGTACTGCTTTAATGAGGTTAATTTCTTCCGTGCTGACATTCACAGAAGAATTTATCACTTACAGATTAATTGGCTGAAAAACAGAACCAAAAATCATGCTGCTCCCTGACTGGATGGTTTCTCATAGCTAGAAACTGAAACACTGTAAACTGTCTTAACTGAAAGACCTTTAAGTACTGGTATCTCATATGTTTATGATTACAAAGGAAATCTTAATCACATTAAAATAAATTTGGATGCACTGTCAAGTTAATAGATTCAGTTACAAAATTATGAGACTAAAGCATTGGTCATCTTGCTCTAAGAACATCAATTAAATGTTACATTTTAAACCAGATATTTTCTTTTTCTTACTACTAGCAATTCTAATAACAGTAACATCTACTTAACAATACAGAAGTTTAAAAGATTGAGTAGTATTGGAACTGTAAATTAGCATTTGGTCAGTACACAGTGATTTCTTACACAAGTATCTTATGATGGCACAAACCCTTCATCTTTTCAGAAAATACTTATGACCATAGAATTTTGGAAAAGAGATGAAGAGGGAAATGTATAAGAAATGTAGGACAACTTACAAACAAAAGCCAAACTTCATCCCCTATATTCAGGTTGTGGGAAATCTAGATGTGATCTGAACATAGATTTCACAACACAAGCTGATATGCAAGAAGTATTCCAGGTATTTAACTTTCTCTTTGCTTTATAACCCTTCCATTAGCATAAAGTATTAACAGCTACAGAATATAAGTACCTTACATAAATTGAGCACATTTCAACTGAGATAAATATGGATTTTTTTTTCTTTTTTAAAATCTGACTAAAGACAATGAAAAGGAACTGGTGAGATTCTGCATCTTCTCTCAAAACAACATTATTATGCTTCACTTCTTTGTTAGCTGTTCTAGTTGCACATGCCATTAACCAAGTGACCCATATTTCATCCTTGAAAGAGCACAGTTACTTAGAAAAAACTCTCATTGAAAATCAAAATACTTGAGAGTCAGTGACTGCAAAACTGTTTAAAGAAAAGCATTAAACTTCTTTATGAAGCTTATTACAGTACCTGTACAGCATAATGTATTAATGTATTACAAAACGTCAAAAAGTATGTTTTTGAAGAAGCTCTAAAGAAATAATCATACTCTGTTGATTCATATAATAGATATTCTTTTTATAAAAACGTGTGTATATATACACACATGTATATTCACACACAGACATGCTCAGACACAGAGTCTACATCTACCTATCTATACATGTATTCGTTCAGCTTGCTTGGGGATAAAGACAACGGGCATTTACCTCAACATTTGTAATCACCATTTCTCTAACAACATAAGCAATCGTACAATCTTCAGAGTGGCATCTGACACGAAAGTTGCCATATTCCATTACATCTGGTGGATCAGGCCAATACTGATGACATTTGGTCTGTAAAGAAAATTAAGCACACATCAAGACTGTATACAAGCACTTCTGTTTCCAGCCTCCCCTCCTATGCTATGGTTCAGGGAATTCATGGAGCAGTATAAAAATCTATTCTGGTTTGTTGGTGAGGTGTTTACATCCAAATTGGAAAATAACATGACAAAATAGGCTAAATTCTCTATAAACTTTTGTTTTGGTCTTTTATAACAAAAATTAGGGAAATTGGATGCAAGATGCTTTCTGTCTGGTACTTATCTGCAATTGCTAAAATGGTTAAAATCTGTTGCTTTTCAGCTTTCACGCTTGTTTCATACATTTCAATGAGGAATTACATTGTTGCTTAACTGTCCTTACTTCCGTCTCAATAATTTATGCTGTTTAGGACCTCAAATACTCACTCTCTTGCTTTCCAAAAACATTGTTTTTTGACTAGGATGCCAGATAAATTTGATAGTGTAGGATAGATCACATAGCAAATAAAGATAAAGGCTGCAGTGAAGGCATACAAGAGTCATCATCTTCTCCACCTCTTAAAAAAACCTGTTCAGTTTTCAGCTTCTAAAACTTCAAAAACTATCCCTTTCTGTACATTAATAATCTAAGAACTTCATCTTTAAAACTACAAAGGATATGTTAAATCAAAGTACAACAGAATACACCAGATACTGCTTTAATTTTCTCTGTATTATTCTGAAATTAATGGAGTGCTAGAATTTATTTAAACAGAATTAAAAGAATTATCAGAGCAATTCTAGGAAACAACCTACGACATAAATAAAAGCAAGCAGGTTAAATTCTGACCACCAGCATGCTAAAACTAGTAAGTACTGCAATGGCAGACTCTTGTTTGAAGCCAGACTGCAAATTTTGCTCAACCTGCTCAACGCTTCCAGACATCTGCTGAATTGTTAGGACAGCAACTGCCACATGGAGCCCAGTTCTCAGGGGGAAAAAAATGACAGCATGTAGTACCTGCCTGATCAGCAAAATGGAGTCAGTGCAGTGATTTCTGTTTATCAGACAGCTAGTTTGTTTTCAAAGCAGCATAACAAAAAAAGTTGCAGAGTATCTGTTCCTCTAAGTAATTCAGAAAGTCTGGCCTTCAAAGAAATGATTCAACAGAATAAGCTGGCCTTTTTTAGGGTTATTTAACCATAGCAATGGGAAAAAAGTTTAAAGGCACAGTACATTTCTTCAGCATACAAGGAACCTGAACACTTACCCGTCCTCGTTCAGTGAGAGTTGTTAACATGATGATCAGTGACAACTTGTGATCCCAGACTACTTGCCAGAAGTGTGCACATGTGTGTGGAAGAGGACCCTGAGTAGCAATGTACCTGTTCACAATGCCCACAGAAGGAATTTCCATCTATAAAGAAAAATCCTATGTAAAGTTTGCTCTCACTACTCAAGTACTATTTTAATTCAGCATTTCATTCAAACAGGAAGTTTTGAGGGAAGATTAAGGCGGCAAGCTGAGTAATAAGACAATCAAGATCACAATTTGTTATGTGAAAAATCTTGAAATATTTAATTTAAACTAGATGTATACTATAGATTCTATAGTCCTTCATGCTGAACTAGGAAGAGATGATTAATAGTGAAAATGCATTTGAAAACTTGAAACTGCAAAGCTTTCCAAATTTTCTTTAATATTTAGTAAGGAATAAGGGTAAGGTATACCAAAGGTACACTAGCAAAAGCTGTTTATTGCCTGATACTAGACACAATAAGTTGATAGTTGATTCTGTGATTTAGGTGTTTAACTTAAGTATCTGACACAAACACATATATATATTTTCCCCTCTTTTTCCTGTCTTCCAGCCTACACACATGATTAGGGCAATTGGGGCTCTGGTTTATCGTCTGGACCCTTCATAGCATAGTTGGTAGGCCATAAGTGGCTCTAGAGGAAAAAAGGCTTAGTTTTGAGCTATAGGAGGCAACCTCAGCATTTGCAGTATAGGGAAAGGTAAAACAATTTCTACTGGTTAAAGACTCTGCACACATCACAGTGTATACCACATGCTTGCATCTACTGTGTATCAGGATGGCTACTTGTTTCACAGGAGACATTTCATCTTTTACATTATGAATCTCTACATCTTTTACACTTACAAATCCCCAAAATATAAAACGAAACCCCCTTATTCCTTAAAAAGGCTATATTTAGTCTGCTATTGTAATATAGAAAGTGAGCAAATGCAGGTCTTTGTATGACTTACATTCACGTAATTTGCATTAATGTAATCTTCATCTCCTTGCAATATTATCCTTGTGGCATCATCTGCACACACACAAAAAAGAGGCAATAAAATTAGCTATTAAGGGGCATGCTTCCCTCCTATTAAGTCAAAAAACTGAGGAATTGCAGACACACAAACAACAGAATACAAGCCAGAATAGATTACCTTCTAGAAAATAAAATGAACAATTACACGACTTTCATTATATAACGAAATCTTTAATGAAAAAGTTCAATACAACAGTTTTATAAGCTATCATTTAGAGGATAAAGCAAAATAGACAGAAACTGTGCTTAATACTCACAAGGCAGAACATCTTTGTATCTATTCTTGTCCATATTCTGAGGTACCTTTGCACATGTAACAGCCAACCCTGGTTTCTTTCTATAAAGTTGCTGCAAAACAGAATGAAAAATGGTACGATTTTGAGGGATGTGATTATGCTGTACACACCCTAAATAGATTCACATGAAAATACATAGACTGAAAAAAAAAAAATCTTAAGTTATTTTCTTTAATCTTTTTCCCAACCATCTGCAAAATTCACCTGAGACATTTTTGTATTTAACATGACAAGAATTTCTGTTATTGCTAGCCCATCATCACCTCCAGAAGAATTTCTAGAAAAAAAAAGAGGAAATGTGAGAGTCACTGATACAAACCGTTTCCCTGCAAGGTTGCCTTTTTCTTAGAAAACTGTGGGCCAGAAGGAAAACAGCAGTTGAGGGTGGAAGAAGTGAGCAATAAAAGACATCAGAAGAAAAAAATAGCTGCAGACTGGTATTTTCTGGAATCAACTTCAATACAAAAAATTCAGACAAACATTCTCTGGACTAAAACTACCACATTCAAACCTGCAAGTACCTGAAAAAACAAAGCTTCAACGTATCACAATCTCTTAACATGTGACTCCTTTTCTTTTGGGCCAACTCCTATCTTGCAAACTTTATCTGGAGTAAATGTAGGCATACAATTGTATAAGCAAAATTTTAAGGTCAAAATGCATTAAGTGCATCATACAAGACAACAAAAAGTACAGAGGGGGAAAAACAACAAACAACAACAACAAAAATCAAGAAATGTAATTATACAACTACAGTTTTTCTGTATTAAATATATATGAAAGCAACTTGCAACTGAGTTATTAACCTGGCTGTGCCAGAGTTTTATATACTTCATTGAACACTTACCAAAGAGCTCATTATATCTTACATGACTGATGAAGATTTAAAATATGGTTCCATACATAAAATGGAATGAAACGGATAGGAGGCTAAAATCTTCTACTTTGATTGACGGAAAAGGAACAGCACACAAAAAGTTTATTCTACTGTGAAATTTACTGAATCCTAAGACTCAGTATCACAGCTCACCACGTTTTTCCACTTGAACAGCATAAACAAGCCGTATGAGAAGAGAACTTGAGAAAATATGTAATTGAACAGCTTCTATCAGTTATAAGTTAAGTTCCGTTTTACTAGAGCCAAGTTGTGATTTCTGCTTTTTTTGGGAGACAAGGAAGAATAATTTAATGTTAAGTAACAATTCTGGAGCTTCATTATTGTTGCCTGGCAAAAAGTCATTTGCCATTGACAGACTTCTTAAATTCTGCTTAAGTAGAGGAAAATATTCTGGAAAAAGTTGATTATTCATAGTCTACTGCCTAATGATTTACTATTTTACTAATGTGAATGGAGAGTTTGAGAGCCACCAAAGCTGATGAGGTGATGCTGCAATTATCTCTGCTTCTGAAGATCACTAAACAATGAACTCAAAGAAGGAAGGCCACTAAGCTGTCCCCTAGTTTATTAGATTACAAAAAGGTTTAGCACTTTTTTTGTAACATCAGTAATATCCTTTTATAAACGCTGTCAGGAAAAAAGTCATAAAGGATCAAATATCCTATGAAGATCATTATGGGAACTTTGTGCACAAATTTAGTCAACAATTTTGACAATTAAGAAAGCATTGAAAGGCTATTTCATATCTTCTGAATTACTGTTTCAATAGCCAGACTCATTGCTATTGCTGCATTGCAACCAGTGCTGTGGATTTTGGAAAGCAACTATGAACCATGGTCTACAATTCCTTAAAAAAAGAGGGAATCTTAACTCTCAGAAATCTTGGAAACAAAGTAAACCTGGTAAAAAGAGTGGTTATGCAATAAGCAATACCACAACTCTTCAGCCACCACCATTAAATCTTATGGCATTTGAAAAAACAGTGAAGGAAAAATATCAAAATAGGGAAAAATTGTATTGCTGTTCTACAAGTTTTCAGCATCAGAAAGAGTTACTCCAGAACTCAACAATGTGAAATTTATAAATCATAATAACCAGGGTCTCTGCAAAGTTACTACAAAAGTTTGGATCCACAACAGCAAAACAAGCACAAACATACATACACTGTACTCCCTTGCCATTAGAGAAGCAGCTAAATTATCTTTTGGAATTTCTTATGCTAACACTGAAGGAACTAATTTAATAAACTATAAAAACATTTTATTAGTTTTCTATGAAATTCCTTGCTAACAAGTTGAAGAACATGACAAATGTTAATTCATTAATCTATACAGCAGTTCTTCAAAGTCTCATCCTATATACAGGGGAATCTCACCTACAAAGTAATCTGCCCAAGAAGTAACCATCAGTGTTTTAGATTGCCAGGGAGAAACATCACAGAACTGGACATTACAAGTGTCCTGCAAATGGAAATTAACATTCTAACACTTTCATATCAGCCTCTAAGAGAAGATGATGAGGAATGGTCAAGTTGCTTGTGTTATTCCATGAAAGAAGGCAACACATGAGAACTTGAAACCCTAACTTAAGGTATAAAAGATGTTTTAGAAATGTCACTAAGCGGCATGGAAAAAGAAACAAAGTACCAGACTGACCTCTGTCAAAACCCCGCTATTCTACTCCATAAAATAATTAAGAAAAAAATATTAATTTAGTGAGCTTTGGGTACTTGAGCTAGAAACATGTTAATTAAAAACACATTTTTCTCAGCAGATGATGTTTTATGCAAGACTGATAACTCGTTCTTCCCTGTCCTAAGTAGTGAAGGGTGAAACTGATGGGCAAGTCACATTCTTGCTCTCTTGAGGTAAGACTGAACAGGAGCAATGAGATTTCCAATTAATTAAGCCCTTACATTACTTGCTGGTCACAGCTATTGATCTATATTCATGGCATTTGAGAGCTGAGTATTACCTACCTCAAACTGAATAAGGACAGTCCCACTTTCCAGCCCTCCTCTTAGCTGCTCCATAGACTCCTCCAGTGTATCACCACCATATTCGGAAGAGATAGCAAGAAGAGGTTCTGGGAGATTGTGGGAATCAGCTTCATCTTCTGATTTAGGCTCCACAAACTGTTTAACTACTGAAAGATGTATTGAAAATTAAAATCCGTTACATACAGCATTAATGTGTTTGCAACACATACTAAAATTTACCAGCTTGCAAGAACAACAAAGTTTGCAAAGACAAGGCCTCAGGAAAGCAAATAGCAACATATTTAACTGCATTTCTTTATGTACTACATTACTGTAGAAACTACTAAGAGTTAAATGTCCTTATGACCTTTCAGAAAATGAAACTCCTCAAGGTGCCTATCTATGAAGGCAAAGAACTTGACTTCCAAGCACAAATCATTTTTTTGCTGCAACCTTGTCTTACAGAATGAACTGCTGAATAGGCTAATGAATCACAACATCCACCATGGTAAAAAACAAATTAGTTTTGCCTAAAAAAGTTTAGAGCATAATTAATGGAATCTCTCTATAAGAAGCTTATATAAGTTTGGACCCCCAACAGCAAAACGAACACAAGTACTCCCTTGCCATTAGAGAAGCAACTGAATTATCTTTTGCAATTTCATATGCTAACATTGAAGGAATTAACTTAATAAACTACATAAAAATTTATTAGTCAGTTTTCTATGACTTTCCTTGCTAACATGTTGAAGAACATGACAAACGTTAATGAATTAATCTACACAGCAGTTCTGTCTCTATAAAAGCTATTGCATCACCAAATGTGTCCAGCTGTGGTTATTCTCTGCAATGATCAGAATGGCTCATACCTGCCAAACTTCAGAAAATGGGGAGCTGTTCATACTCATGCCTATACAAATGACTGGCATGGAGCCACAAGTTATCTTTAGCTAAGAGCAGACTTCTCATATCTGCAAGTAGGAAGGAGACTAGAAGAGTTAAGGGAAGACTAAATATTGCATAGAGCCAGTGGAAAGGCCTACAATAATAGGAGCAGGCCTGTTCAGGGAAAACAAGACCAAGAGCCCATCTGTCTTCCTAGAAACACAAGAAATTTTAAATAAAGTAAATGCTACAGAAGTACATATCATTTAGGCAGTTTTATTCCCTCCTGTTTCCCAGTGATGCATAATCCTTTCAGATTTTTAAGTCATAATGTAACCAGAAACTCTGTGCAAAGCCCTTCCATAATTGTGTGTGTTAAGGTCTTACCATAGCTTCTAAGGAAAGTAAATAATAAACTAGAAGTTTCACATCATCTCAGAGCTCTTGGGATCTGCACGTGCTTAAATACGGAGCAAGCAGAACCAAGCTGGATGGGTTCCCCATATTTTAAATATACAGGCTTAAGACGCTGCATATTTCAGAGAGCGTCTCCTGTTTGCTGGCAGCAGTTTAGCAAGTAGCCAGCAAAGGTCAAGCTCAGTATTGTCACAAAATGTCTATTGTAAGAATGGAAAGAAAGAAAAGAAAAAGCAGCTTATTTGACTTGTTTCATTGTACAATTGTGCTGGGGAACAGCCCATGGGTATTTGTACACTCGCAACTGGGGATTTGTGAAATTATGCTATATTTACAAAAAAACCCCAAGCCCCACAAACTTTTGCAAGGGACTATTTGTTCTCATAGATTTTTAGACTTAAAAAATAAGAAGAAATTCTAACTTGATAGATTCTTTGTTGCAGTGGTAAGAACCTATATAGTTAAAACTATTGGCACTACTAACTCAAATGCAGGGAGATCTACTTTTTTAGCACAGACCTATTCCCAGTGCACTGAGCACACGTTTATGTAAACAGAAGTGGGTATACCACCAAGCATAAGAGCAACAGTCTCAAAAACATTAAAAGTGAATAAAATTAGCCCAGTTACCTTTCCGCCTGACCAAAAGTGCAAGCTCTCTCGTGTGAGATTCTCTGCTGGCTTTTATGAACATGACCACCTGGTCATGCGTGTGCTCTGAGATATCTCGGCCATTAATTAATACTATCTGATCACCTTCGTTCAGTTTTGGAATGCATTTATCAGCCTGTTTCAAGACCAAAGAAACACATTAATGTCATCGCATCCAGTCATGTAAGCAGGAACAGATGAGGATATTAAGTTCATCATGTAAGCAAAGTCTTCAGAGTTCTCCTGACAAGGTTTCATCTTCTGCTTCAGAAGTTCTATCAAAGGATTCAGATGTAAAGCTGTCTTTCTTGCTGCAAAGCCTCTCAATGAAGATGAGAAACAGTTCAAACAGCATATTGATAGCTATAAAAAGAATTGCTCTTAAAGATCTAGATTTCAGACTCCAAGCCTCAACAACTGCTGGTTATAGCCATTTGCAAATGCATTTCTGGAAAAAGTGTTTTGGGTACATAAGATAACACACTTCAGTTTTTATGCAGTGCATACTAAGAAGTCCAAACATGATTTTGATGAACATAATTTAAGTCACATGACATTCCCCAGGCAGGTACTTTTTAACATCTAAAGAAATCCATACACATTTCATATTTTTGTTATTTATCAGATTCTTGTTTGGTGGATATCAAATGATATCTACAAATAGAGAACATTCTTCCTCACTTCATTCACTGAAAGTTTTAACAAGAAGATGCAGGTAAGTACTCAACCTATGATGCTCAACTACCCTGCATTTGTGATAAATTCTTTTGCTACCTGTGCTGCAGAGAACACTAAAACAAGGCTTTTGCCATCTCAAATGAAAACTTACATTATGTCTTGTCTTGGATACAGCAATTTAGATTAACTGCTGAACTCTACGGTTTGTTTGGCTTTTTTCTGCCACACTTCTTAGTAAGTTTAGCTTTAATGCCAGTGCAAAGCAATTCAAGCTATGGCCAGAATATGATGATGCTGCTGCAAAGATGATTAAGGGATTAGACAATCTCTCTTATGAGGAAAGGCTAAGAGAGCTGGGAGTGTTTAGCCTAGAGAAGGCTCATGGGGGATCTTGTCAATGTATATAAATACTTAAAGGGAAGGTGCAGAGAAGATGGAGTCAGGCTCTCTTCAGTGGCGCCCAGTGACAGGACAAGAGGCAATGGGCACAAACTGAACACAGGAGGCTCCATCTGAACATCAGGAAACACTTTTTTACTGTGAGAGTGACTGAGCACTGGAGCAGGTTGCCCAGAGACATTGTGGAGTCTCCCATCTTGGAGTGTTCAAAACCCATCCGGACATGGTCCTGGGCAACTAGCTCTAGGTGACCCTTGAGCAGAGGGGGTTGGACAAGATGACCTCCAGGTCCCTTCCAGCCTTCTGCGATTCTGTAATATGAATGTGCAGGATTCTATAACCTTTGAGTGTCAAGTAGTGTAACGATTTTATTTTCATTGCTATCCTAATTTTTATTTTGTCTAGGAGGCACCCAGCTACACAAGAGTGATATACTTATATATACACTCCATTTCATTTGTTATATGAAAGAGACATAGACCTTTACTGTTATTCTCTATTCATAGTTGTTCCCTGTATTTCCCTAATGCCAGCACAAGTTCCCTGAACTTCATTCATCCAATGTTATTAGCCCTATCAAAAAACCATCACCAACCCCCCAAATGTGAACAAGATGTTCTAATTAGACCCGGTCCTGGTTATGCCTTGCACTGATGGCTCCTAAAGTAAGTTTATCAGTGAGGTACTATATTACCAAGTAAAAAAATAGGAAGAGATAGAAAGGAGAAGTGATAATGAAAGAACCAAGAAGAAAAATGCAGAATAAAAAAAAAAAAAAAAAAAAAAAGAGGCAAGGATATGAAGAAGAAAATAAATTGGGAGCCACTTGTGTCAGAGAATAAAGTAAAAGGAAAGAAAGCTTAAGACATGTATGAGTACCACAAAACAGATAAAGGAAAGAGAAAGAAGAGAGAGAAAAGAAAGATGTATGCAAGAGGAAAAAATCCAAAGCAGAAAAGCTGCTTAAAAATTTAAAAAAAGGAATAGTTTCCCCCAACTTTTTGCAAAGAAATAAGGAAAGAAAATAATGAAGGACAGGGAAGACTGACAATGATTAATAAAAAAGACAAATGTAAACAGAAAAAGAATGGGAATTAGGAACAGCCATGGTGTTCTTCAACACTGATTTAACGAGGTATTCACAGCTCCCCAAAAACTCCCTTGCCATATTTTGCACAATTTACAAAGGCAAGACTGAAGAATGCAACTATGAATGACTGATTTAATCATTCCGAAATATTATTGTTTGAGAGATAAATTATTCTCTCTAAAATATAATTTGAAAAGATAAGTGATATAAAGACCATATCAGGTCAGTCTAGGAGAGTGAAGAAGTCAACAAGAACATGGAGGGAATGGTTTCTGATCTCCTATATTTGTTTATAATGTAGATTTCTCAGCTGGCTGCTGACTATTATTCTTTATTACAGAAGGAGATTAATATCTTTGGTCAAAGAAACTTTGTTAATCATGTGACATGTTAATGCCTCAGCTCTCTTACTTGAATCATCTGACTATATAAAATATATCTTGAAGAATTACTTCCTTCTATGTAAGCATAATTTGTAGATTTTTCAGATACTGAGCTCTTCCAGACAATTAATTATGTCAAAGGCTTCCTGTCCTATTGACACACCCAATGTTTCATTTTATGCTAATCACCTTATTATTGCTCCAAGAAGCATGCATACCATTTTTCAATGAGAAGCTCTATTAAATAAAACTATAATGACTTCTTCAGCACCTTAGGACATTAATACTGTTTGTGGAAAAAAAAAAAAATCAGTATAGGACTTTAGTTAAAAAAAAAACCAAACAAAAAACAGATGCAATAAATGTTTGTTCTTTAGATATAATGCTTTCCCACAACAATTTTGGCTACTCTGTCCTACAATCTTCCCAGCATACTAGATTGCTGCTGTATTAGAGGGGGATTTTTAAAAGAACTTTAGGACATGAAAGGGAAAATACTGCCTTATTTTGGTGAGTAGATTTGCTTCCCCTCCTCCACAAAAAATACAGATCTTTTTGTAGGAAAGTGGGAAAAAGTGACCTACAAACCTGAGAACTAATCTTAGCAAATAATATTACTAAACAACATCCCTGAGGACAATTTACAGGGTAATGAGTGAATCTAGAGCAAGTTAAAATTGTAGCAAATACAATGAAGGAAAGGCATCATTGAGCTAAAATAACGTAAAAATGCATTCCATAGATGGCTTAACTTGAACTTTCAAATATCAGCTACATTTCATTAAACAGTCAAGAACAGGTGAAATTTAGTTTATGGAAAACAATACAATCAATGTTAATACTGCTATGCTCTAAAAATAAGTATATTTTTTTTCCTCTTGCTGTAACATGACATGATTTCTATAACACTGCTGTTGAGTATATTGTATTGGATAACTGATTCCTGTTTATTCCCTGACCCTTGATAACTTGCTCGCTTGGTGGCTTACTAGGCTAGAGAGCTAATTGGTCACTTGCATCTATGCCTATGCCACTAACCAGAGACACTTAAATGAAGGGTGTAAGTTAGAAGTCCAGTCCTTTTCCAATCCAAATGAAAAAAACCCAGATCAATACTTTCCAGAAGACAATCTGAATCTGCCAAAGAAAATCACTGCCTCTGGAGAAGCATCTTTCATTCTCTGATTGTGGAATGAGCCTGTTTGCCCTACATTAACTTCAGTATCTCAAATCACTCTTCAGTATCTCAAACAGGTATCAGTCCTGTGACTGCTTATCAAATTTCAAGAGTCTACAAGATGCAGAGTACATTGGATTTTTAGGATTAAGTCAGTAATATTTCCTATTTGCACTGAAATTGTTTTATGAGAGTTGGGAAATACACTTTGGAAGAAGGTGAGTGAAAAAAATTCTCTGCTCACAGTGCTCTTAATCTTACAGATCCCTACTACATGTCCCTTAAACTAGTTCTTTTTTCTAGGCTGCAGGGGCCCAGAATACTCACTTCTTTAATTAACACTGTTCCATATCTTCAGTCATTACTCTTGCCCCTCATCAAACATCTTCCAGTTCAAGATACACTTTTTTGAGATGACAGGGGGAAACAAACATGCTTTCTACCTGTATCTTGTTTGGCTAACACTTCCAGATCTTTTCATTTGTAGTTTAAGAAACCACTGGTCAAACCAATTTCTAAAGAGAACAGCTCAGCTGCTATCTCATACTAGTTATGTGTGTCCAAATTCCTACATCTACGGACCTCTGAGTTGTGGAGGGACTAATAAAGGAAGGGATTAAAAGCCTCAAGAATTTACTTACAGGTGATCCTGGAGTTATTCTTGATACCACTAATGGCATTTTTTGATCCACACCACCCTAGAGGAATGTCAAATAAATAACAACCATAAATATATCATTAAGCATAAGCAGCATTTAAAACAAGTAATCACTGTTTTTGTTTTTATATAAACTTTATGCTCTGTCATTATAGGCAGGGTTCACAAGATTGAATTTTCACCAGTAAATAGGGGGGAAGGGTGCAGTGTTTTTAAATCTACCAATTCGCAGTAAACTAGATCCAGTGTCTTTGCTTGGCCATATATTTTGATAGGCAAGAAACAGATCAAATGCAGCATTTATTCTAATCCTACCCTTCAAGCAAGCCTAATTCAACACTTGAACTTGCAAGGTGGACAGTGTTCTTAGATGTTGTGATGAACCTGCAAGGGATCAGGTAGGATCAAAGTTCCAGACAACTGTACTCCCTTATTCTCTTTACATGACATTCTATCACTGCCCCACCAATAAATGCCCAAGGTGAAAAGATCAAACTCTGCCCCGATTTTGACGTTATGGCTACTTTACACTACTTCATCTTCTCAAATGGAATTTCAGTGAGGGAACATCAAACATTTACAATAGTCAATTATCAATAGTAATTTCCATTTTCTTCATAAATTAATTTTCACCTTTCCAATATGATTTTTTAATGGATATATTCAATTGGATAGCACAAACTATTTAACTTGTTTTATAATACAGAGGTCCAATTTTCCAAAAGTTGATGCCTTAAATTAGGCTTCCAAGTTCATATTTAAGCAGCCAAATAGGCAGTCTGCTTTGGAAATGTGCCATGCCCATAGTATATGCAACTAAAAAACACAGAACTAGTAGAGACTTATTTTTGTAGATGTTGCTTTAGCATTTAAAGATTAGGCTGCCACTTCTAAAAAACTCTCGGTCCATAAGAAATTCCTGTAGAATATACTGCTTTCTCCAAAGCCTTGCATTAAAAATGAAAAATAATCATAAAGTCAAAGCATAGTATCTCTATAAAGTATTTAAAAATACTAGAAGATTGCTGTTTTACCTTTAGATTAAATCCAAACTTCCCGTCTTCATCTGGTATGATACGCACCAAAAGTAAATCTCCCTCAATTAGGTCATTCTGCAATATATAGAAAAAAAAACCAAAACTTTTCTAATTTTTAAAAGAAAATAGTGGCAAATTAGAAAATAGTGCATTCAAATTTAGATGGGCTGAACAAGAATACTCTATGTAAATCCATGTGTAAAATAGGAAGAAGCTAAGGTTACAGAATGTACTCATGATTGTAACCTTTTAAATTGTAAAAATAGCAACATACATAACAGCAAATACATTCTCTGCTTGCTCTGTCCTAACACTGTTACTCTCATCTTAGCTTTCTCAATTGATAGCTCCTATTCGAAAATTTTCAACGTGTTGTCTTTACTAAAGGTGACTTAAAAGGAAAAAATGTTAGGTGCAACATATTTGAATCAATTCTACTCTAAGGACTATGAAATGACTACTTTTTCCCCATTTTTTTCTCCTGTAAATGAGTGCATTGGTGTCTTCTGCAAGAGATCTACAAGCCAGAAAGATTAAAAGTTGGCAGCAGCTACTGGACAGGCACATTAGGAAGCTGTTCAGTACCCCTTTGGAACAGGCTGGAGAAAGGGGAGGAATGATCCACTAGCATAACGCTAGCAGGGAGCAGCTCTGCTCTCTGGTCAGCAGAGAATTCAAAGGATGATGTTTAGCCATCCTGAAGAAGAGATGCCTGGGATAAAGCAGAGTTGTGCCTGCTATGAAGACATATAGCAACTTGAGTTATCTGATCTTTCCCCTTGGAGGAAATAAGATCTAATCGCAGAAGGATTCCCATTCCACTAGGAACTTCCCCTGCAGATGCTTCTGAAAGCCTGGACACTATGGAAATCAATGCAGCTGGCAAGCTTGCCTATCATACTGTGTACATAACCTTGGATAAATTTGAGTAGTAAGACAAGATTTATTCTTATTACTGCGTAAAATATGCTCATCCTGAAATATAACCACAATTTTTGTGCATTCTTAGTCTGCAGTTCAAAGCTACACTCAGTACTAGTTTTGACTTTAAAAAGCACACAATGGAACTTACCTTATCGCAGTAGTACTGACTGGAATCTTCCGTTGAGCTACTTTTTGTAACGTTGTCATATGTTTCCAAGAACTGTTTATCCACCCCTTCCAACGGGTAAGAGCCAGAAACGTTACCAACTCCATTGGGAGACTGAGCCAAGGCTTTAGGTGAGATACGGGTCAGAGAACTCTGCGCTGGACTGTTTCCTAATACATTCCTTCATTTAAAAAGGATAAATAAATATTACAAAGGTATCATTATCCAGATTTTTAAATTAAATAGTAAAACATACAAATGTACTGCCCAGTTAAAAGAGCAAGCCAACTTTGTACTTAGATTTAACACCACTTCTTGAGGTGCAGGGTAACGAGATCGGAGTATGATCTAAGCCTATCATTTGATCAGCAGACATCCAGAAGAATGAAAAAAAGCAAAACTAGAGTAGCAAAAACATTTTTAGCAAAATATTTGGATGTTAGCAGTGAAAGGCACTGTTGCAGTGGTACAGGAAATCACAGTAACATGGAGAGAGCTGAACCCCAGGGGAAAGGCACTTCAGTTGCCAATCCTACCCATGAAAACCTTTTCCATGATTCCACACTCATTCTTGCAAAGCACTTTTTTTTCCATTCTTCTCTCTTATGAGTGCCATCTCAACCTTATCCCTCTGGGAGAAGGTGGTTTGCAGAGAAGCCATGGTAAATTGTCAGAGAAATAGGAAATGAAGTGACAGTGAAAGGTTTTATTACAGTTAATATACTCTGTCATTGACATAGTTATAACCATGTAGAAGGACCCAGAATTAAATTGGGGTGCAGACCTGGCCTAGTGATTCAAGAACCTTAAAATTCAAGGATAACAAAAGCCAGTAAATACCTCAAATCTTAGAATTCACCAAGTTGCCTGGTGGCGCTCCAGGACCTTTCAAACATTCATTTAGCTACATGTCCTCTTATGAAAAGGATGAAATGCAGACCTCTAATACAACTAAAACCCTTCTTTAATTGGACCAAACTCACAGATACCATACAAACTAACTGCTCTGTCTTTAAAAATACTACCTAACACTTTGTTAAAATCTCTGTCCTGGGGAAAGCTCAGGTACAGCTCAGACAAAGTTTCCTATCACTAACATACAGCGCTGTGTACAGCAAAAATGGAGTCCTAGCTACTTGTATCACCCCACCGCAGACAGACCTTTCACTTACATGACCGATCATCATGCTCAGTGGTAGTACATTTTGCAAGACCACTCTGCACTGCTGATGACAACCCAGCACTGCAATGAAGCATATTTGATCCTTGGAAGAACACGTGCTGTTAGTTGTTTATTACAGTTTATCCCTAAAAGCAACGTCAAATTCTCACAGGGTTAAAGGAGCAGAAGTATACGCAAGTAAACCCTGGCATTAAAATTTGTAATTCTAACATTTATTTCTGCTCTGGTACTAGTCTAACTATATACATGAGCTTTTTTGAACCATTTCCAGCAGCCGCTGCTAGCTGTCAATGAAGAAGTAATACTACAATATAGAGGAATGTAGCTTAGGCTTTTAACATACAGGACTTGCGTTGCAGCAAACTTTAATAATGCAAACACTTATTTCTCGGCTTGTGGAAATCCGACTGCAACATTCTGAAAGGTGCCATCAAGCAAATGTATTCTTGCTGTAATATTTCTGATGTTCAGTTATACTACGTGTACTTGGCAATGGGAATGAAGTGTTTTGTGCAACATTTGCAGAATTTTCAGTTATTACAGAAAATATTTTTTCAGTGTTTGGGAGATATTATTCACTTGGCGCTCTCAATAACTTCAAAATACTTTGAAGTAGTGAACTATAATGACACTTACAGGAATTATACTGTCAAAATTGTGGTTTTATCTGACAGCTTCCAGGACTTTTCATGATTCCTGTGAGGTCAATGTTAAGCAAGGAGGAACATTGTATATGTAAATACATCCTAATAAGTTTTTCAGGACATAGTAATTTAAAATAAAAAAAAATTCACTTACAAGTTGAGATTACAGATCATAATGATTTTTCAGTGTAGAAAAAAAATTAACAATACCAGAAAAATATGACAAATTATCTCAGTTAATGCCTTCTGGCACTATATAAAGAGTTACCAGATAAAATTACCAGTGGATTTTTGCATCATTAAACTTTTACAACAGTTTTTAACCAACTTTCTTGTTAATAGTGGTTAGGGGTGTATTAGGACTTAAGACTTTCCACATCCTGATCCAAAACCTTAATTTTTTTCACAAATCTTTACAATCTTCATTGGTTTATACATTTATTTGTGTCTTTTAACCATACAAGACCACTACTTTGAAAAATCAGTTCAAGTTATGTATTTTATTATCTATCTTAAAGCTAGAGATTCTATAGTAGAAAGTTTAAAGAAAACTCACTTTGGTGATTCTTGTTCAGATGACCTGTTAAAAAAACCAAAAAACCAAAAAAACCCAGTAAACGAACACAAGTTAAATCTTCAGGAAAACAAGAACTAAACTCTAATTAAAAAAAAAAAAAAAAAAAAAAGCCTGCATAAAAGCCAAAAGGTGTGCTCACAGTAAATTAAAGAATACTTAATCCTCTGCTGAAAGTCTGAATCAGATAATTATGGAATATATGAAACACTCAACAAAAATCCCAGGGCAGCTCTAACTGCTCACTGCCACTTTTGGCACAAGCCCAACTACAGACAACACACATCTGCTACTGCAACTTAAACTACAGAAGAGTTTACAGAGACAATTATTTAGCAAGACACACTAAATCATTTAGGAAAGTTTTAGATGTGGGTCACAATGACTACAGACAGCACTGACTGTACTTTGTAAAAAGTCAAACGTGTCAAAATCTTTATGTACAGGGAACAAGAAATGAGCACAGGCAGCTTCAGAAGCGTGAAGATTCTTACACTTATTCTCATAATGTGAGAGCAGAACAGTTGACAGAGAACTTTAAGACAAAGCATAATTAAAGCAGAAGTAGTTACACAGATGAGGACAATCTAGCATGGAAAAGAAATAAAAATTTGCAGTACATAGCATTTTCCAAGGCATTCCACTAGCATCATCAGAAATCACCTGAAACAGTGAGCTAAACTATATTACATCA
Organism: Gymnogyps californianus; assembly: GCF_018139145.2. Lineage (NCBI taxonomy): Eukaryota > Metazoa > Chordata > Aves > Accipitriformes > Cathartidae > Gymnogyps > Gymnogyps californianus. Next base: position 71,786,295 of record NC_059472.1, on the reverse strand, counting down.
ATTAAAACAATACCTGTGATACTAAGATAAATTTGAAAGTAAAAGTTACCAAAAAGGTGCTTGCAAAGCAAAGTAAGTTTAAGGCAGATGGGATAGCTTTACAAATTTAATTAAGTAGTGACCAAAAAACCTGGAGTGATATAAGTCCATGCTGGAAAAATACAAACATGAAGTAGTTTGGTTTGAATGTAGAGTTGTTGAACTGTCAAGTTATGTGAGGCAATTCACAATATACAGTTAAATTTTCAATTATTGTTCTCTAAAACAACCTCAATACTAAGAATTATGTACTATGTTTCATCAAAACTACAGTAAAAATAGCTGCAGTATCAGTCTAGTTAAGTTTCCTTATATGTATTCTACAATATGAAGAAATTCTTCCTTGAGAGGCAGAGATGGTGAAGCTTGATTCCCTAAGAATTTGTGGAGGTTTGGGTTGTGTGTACTTTTAATTTTTTTAAAACACTAAACTTCTTCCTTTTTTTACTGCAGTCATGCCCCCCTTCTGATTCCACTGCCCCCCACTCTCCCACATGTACCTCTGGTTCTCCTTGTTTGCAATCCCCATAGTATTTTTACCCCCTAAGTGCCAGCAGTGCAGAGCAGATCCTTTGGGAATGTGCACTCACTTGCTGCCTGACCAGCCCACATCCAAGTGGAACAGACAACCATTGAACTCGTACTGTAATTGCTCAGTGAGAGGAGAACGTCAGTTTAAGGTTTGTGGGTTTTTTTTTTCTGCCTAGTCACTGACTTTCACTAATCTTGTAGAAAACTTTGCGTCTTTGAAAACTCAACTCCTACATTAGATTTGACTGCAATCGTTCAAACATTATCAAGCGGGAACAGAGGCAGATGGGTAGTGCAACGACATAAGCCTTATTTCCTTAGGAAGTCATGCTAAAAATAAAGAAACACTGAATTTATTTTCATTTAAGCTTATTGATTTCCTTGTGAGGGAAAGAACAATGAAACTGTACATCTTTTCTATGTTTTGCCACAGTAGAGCTATAGCTCTATTACCAAATTCCATGTAGAATTCAAGTTGCCATAAGCTAACCCTTTCAAAAGACTTCACCAAAAATTTACACACATAGAATTGTGATACAAACCGATGCAATGTCCCTATTTTAATATGTTATCTCCCCTCTTTCCTCCCAATAGAGTGAGGTAATTTGAGACAGAAAAAACCAACTTGGGCTTCCATCCATATACTGTGTATAAACATACAGCAATTTTTTCATCATCTCAGTAATACATTTGGAGACTTAAATTTGAGATATAAATTCTTAGTAATATTTGCTGAAGGTTTATTTGTTGAATTATTGCACTTTAATTCAAACATATCAGCTCTGAAAGAGTTACTGAATCATTCTGTGACCTTTTGAAGTGGAAAAAGGTAACCAAAAATTCGGCCTAGAAAGCAACGAAATTCAAGGCTTAAAAGAATTCATCAGGGACAATGTAGCTGTGTCTTCCTAAAGTCCTTAGTAGCTCAGCATGCTAGGGCTGCAGAATTTTGCTCCATAACCCAGTTAAATAGTATTTCTAGCATTTAATTACTCACCAATATGATAAAGTACTTTAAACATGAATAACTAGATGATCTTTTCTGGCTATACAGTATTCCACATTTTACTAACCTATCTTCCTCATTTCACAGCATACGACAAGGACCGTATTTTAAGTCAATAAAAGACAACACTCACCAGACCAGCCATTCAACTTTTTCATCGAGAAAGAGAGACCTTCCTTGCAAGGAGATTAAGCTTTCCATTGGTGCAGCTAACAAGCAAAACACGTTAAAACTGCAAGTAATTTCTCTTCCTGACTCCACAATATATCTAAAATGATGCCATTTCAATCTTTCATTCACTATGGATTGCTCTGTTTGTGACGATCTTTATAATAAAAGTCTTTGCCCTGAAAAGCCTAACTCTCCTCTTCTGTCAGGAAGACAGAACAGAAAGGTCTTAAGGAAAGACCCCTCCTCCCCATTTTGGTGTGCCCTACCAGGGAATTCTGCTATGCTGAGAACTGAGGATGATAAACTGCAGTGGAGTAAAACCCCGAGAGAAAAGGGACAACTGAAACAATAGCACTGTAGCAAAGCTCTCCCATTACAAACAACTGAAGGAAACATCTGTAGGTTTTGCCCTTGTGCTGTTCTTGAAGTTCTTAAAGCTTCTTTTATTGTAACACCTGCAGGGCTGGGGAGACTGAGTGTGCCAGCACTTCCATTATCACCTCTTTTCTGAGAACTCACCATTAAAACTAGGATTATTATTCATAAGTCAAATAAGTGGAAGATATTTGCAGCAACACCTTTTTGCTGCCTTTTAGAGAAATTTATATACAGAATATCAGCATTTCTATGAACAGAATGACTGTGTAAGAAGGCCACGTAGATTCTTCGTGCTGCATACTTAAGAGTACCATCACAGAAAAACTTGAGGACTTCATGGTATACACAAGTTTTCTGTGATTTTCTATAAACTCCAAACATTCACATTTGTAAGCTGCTGCCATCACCCATAAAAGGATACTTTCAGTTACTCTGAATTGCCTCTATTGACGATATTCCAGTTTACTGACTTTCCATGAAAGTTTCATGTATTCTGATACTCTGCAACCCCTTGGCTTGCTGCAAAACTTGCCTTATCACAGATTTGCAATTCAACTTTGAGACTTTCTTTTTGGATGCGAAATGATTGTTTTTTTGAACTGGCAAGGAAAGTGTAGTACATTTTAATAAGGATATATATTTAAAAAGAAAGGTTTACATGTAAGCAAAATACATACATGTACTATTTTCACGTATATTTGAGTGGAAGAGCACAGTAAAACTCATAAAAGTCTATTAGTAGTAGTCTTAAAACCCTAATTTGAAACTAGTTGAAATGTTCTCAGATCCATTGCCTAGTATTAGGACACCTTCCTTGAGAAAGACTGAGTACACAAACAAGGACAACAAACTCTTGTGAAATGCAGCAGATTTTGTAAGAACAAGGAATTGATCATGTCTGTATATGATTAAAAACTAAGGACAAATAACTCAGATTAAATTTTTTTTTAAATTATTTGCAATTTTCTACCAAGAAAGTAGTTACTAGGACTTGGCTGGATGTATCTGAAGGGTACTTTCATCAACAGTAACGCTTTAAAAATTTTGTTCACAAAAGGAGTTATATTTTAGTTAAAATAATGATGCGTTCCCATAGTACATTCACCAAAGCTCACTATGCAGCTACAGTTTATTGTCTATCAAAATGGTAAGCTGAAAGAATTGAACAAATGCAGCATACGTTCAGGAAATCTATTTTCAGTGCAATACCTTCACCAGATGATACATCACACTTACACCAGGAGCGTATATGCACTTCCAGAAATTCATAGCACAGTGCAAGTCAATTTCCTTTTTGTATACTAGTTCATCATTTCATTTCCTTCCCCTCCAACTCTGGGACTGTACACATTATGCCATCTACATCACCAGCAAAAGATAGTTTTAGAATATAAGTTAAAGAGGTTTATAGCTTTGCAAACATGTTTAACTTTAAGAGAAAAGCTTATGCAGGAATATGTTGCATTTATAACAAGTAGAACTGTAGACTCAAAGTAATTTAGGTTGGAAAGGATCTTGAGAGATCACCTAAACTCTTTTTCAAAGAACAGCTAACATCAAAGTTAGATGAGGGTGGTTCACATCCAACATCATGTTGCGTTTTGAGGTTCTCCAAGGATGGAAACACCTCCACCTTTCTGTCAATGTGTACGAGGGCTTAATTAATCTCACTGTGATTTTTTTTTCCCAGTGTCTATTGAGCATTTCCCTTGCTGTAACTTGTGTCCATTGCCTCACATGTTTTTGCTGTGCACCTCCAAGAAGAGTTGGCTCCATATTCTTGATAACCCTCTTTTGGCAGAGTATGGCAACAACGTGACTGACCCCTCCTCAAACCCCTCAGCTTTCTGGTTCTCCTCATACATCATACGCTCACATCTATGAATAACCAGCCAGATTTATCTCACCTATCAATGTATGACTAAATATAAGATCTATGATGCCTCATCTGTCAGTAAGTTTTTCTTACTGACTGATACTATACCTTATCATTTAGAAATGTTTTACAATAATCTTCTTTCTGGTTAAACAGAAAATTTCACAGCTAATCTTTTCTGTTAGGCCACTGAGTCTACTCTAAAAAACTATCAAAACACTTGTTCCTACGCAGTCTGCTGTTCCAAACCAAACGGACATCTTTGGTTTATTTAATTACAGAGTGAACAAGAGAAACTGAATACAGTTCAAGTAGCAAGACCCTCCACACAGCTTTATCAGGTTACTTTTCCAAGCCAATAACCCATTTTTTTTCCCTTAAGATAGCACCTTATATACAGTTAAAATTATATATTCTTACTAACAAGTACCCTTCCCACTCAGAAAAGTGTGTTCAAAACCATGAAAAAAAGGCATTAAGACGGCAAGCAACAGCTATATTAACACTCCAAACTATTCCACCTATAGTAGAAAAAAATTATAAAAAGCACAAGCCATTAAACCTGAATTTACAAGGTCAAAAATAAGCTCTGCTCCTCATATAAAGGAGAAATTGGTCCTGCACAGGTAACATGAATAAGATTGTCCTGAACCGCAAATAAACCTGTTTGTTTCAGTAACCCTTTGCATCTAACACCTTCTCATCTGAAAGAAACACCAGATTGCTTTAATGAGACAACACTCAGGGAGCAAGTGTGGGTGTTGACAACAATGCATGGTCTTCCCACAAAGCCAGATTAAAACCTTAAATCCATGAACAGGAAAGAGTGGCAGATACCCTTCCCTTTTCATAGTGACTGGCGAAAAACCATGCAGCTTCCCGCAGCTGGGTTCTCAGAAGTTAAGAGCATTAAACAACACAGTGGTTTTCAGTTTTCATCTCTTGTCATTCATTCATTCACTTTCATTTCTCATTGCACTGTGAAGTGTGAACATCTGTATCACACCTCAGGCACCAGAAGATGCTTGAGAAAAAGAAAGGAACATACAGGGAAAATTAAGTTCAAAGCTCCTTAAATACTACTTGGTTACATGTGTTTATGTTTTCATGGCAAACCTTGGAACTTGGTATTTTAAGTTCACCAAGTTTTTAAAATGTGTATTATTGAAACATTTAAATCTACAGATTTTTAATTTACAACAAATACTTGAACATAAGGAAACAAGTAAACTCATTTTAGTCATTTAAATTTTCACTTATTTACTTGAAGGTAAAGGGTATGCTAGTTTCTTTCAAGTTTTTTTTCTGTTCTTGTAACAACTCATCAGTGAAGAATCCTACACATGAACTACTGGACGTGATAAGCATTGTATTACATTACATTTTATGGTTTGGGTTGGTTTTGTTTTTTTGGTGGGTTTTTTTGGGGGGTTTATTTTGTTTTTTTTTTTTTAAGATATCAGTACCAAGAACCAGAATTTGCACTGGGGATGGACAGTGCAGTCTTTCAAGACAAAACCTAACATCTGATACAAGATCAAGCATGTCAGAGTACATGATTCCAAAATGTAATCAGTCTATTGCTCCAGTTAAAACCAACTTAGATTTGAAGGTTACTGCTTAAATCAAAGATATTTTGGAATTTCCCAACCGGGTCTTGAAACAATGTTGCATACTTCAATATGACTACTTAATTTTCACTGTAGCCCTTTGCCCTTAAACGACACAGTAGCATACAGATTGCATTAGTGTCATGGAAAGGCAGATCAGTAACGATGATTTGTTCCTCTATACCAGTGAGGCTTTCCTTATTCCAGATTTGGAAACTGTAGTGCTACCTTTATCAAGACAGACTGCAACACTGGCAATCTTCAGGTACTATACCAGGCTAAAAAAAGGAAACATTGCAATCAAAAAGAATTCCCTGCACAAGTCCATCAGCCTGCCTTTAAAAATGACCAGCTGTGGTTTAAACCTGTTACACTGAAAGGGAAACATTTTTCTCAAAGGCAACCTCTTCCAGGAGCTCTATCCAAGCTAGCTATCAGGACAGCAGATGGTCAGGATAGGTTTATGCCAGGTAGCCTGTTGGTATGACAACTTTGAAAAAAACCCCCAAATTAAAGCAGCTTTTCCTCAGAGATAACTTTAGAAATAATAAAGCCTCATAATAGAACTTAATTTATTTTCTGTCTTAAAGGAAAGTCATAAGACTTCGTATTCATAACTCTCCCCTAAGGCATATCTCAGTATTTAAGGACATCTGAAGATATGTAACCTCATAGAACAGAGAGAAGTTTTCTACTTTACTTAAAATAAGAAATGTAGTAAGTCAGTAGCAGCAGTGCTTCAATGATGAAAATGCAAATCTCTCAAGAAAAACATCTTCAGGGAAGCTGAAGTCAAGACTAGGGAAAGCCAATTTTAACTGAAAAACAGTTATCAAACAAGTGCACTTACTAGTTAGTATGTTTTATCTCAATATTATTCTTGAAACTATTTTAAAAACAAAATAATCGTAGTATCATGTGCATATGCATGTAGGCATAGGATAAATATAGTGACAAAGTGAGTACAACATATAGTCAGAAGATAGACTGGATTACCTGTTCTGAATTGGTGAGGCACAGCCATAACAAAGTGTGGTATAACACAGAAAGCAACCTATAAGACTTCGGAAGGCTCAGTGTGGGCTCCATGTCTGTGTTAGTGTTAATTTTTCAGTGGCAGTAGCAGTCAGATGAGATGCACAGCAGCAGGGCAACAAAGAGGAGAAAGAACTGACAGGGGAGGCTTTCTTCACAAAGGCTGGGGAGCCCTGGGCTAAACAAAAGTCCTCTTGAAGTCCTCTTCAGCACTGTCTTTGATGACAGGTTTTGTATGTAGCTGTGATTTGAGATAGTTGGCTTAGATAGGCAAACCTATTCATGCCCTGTGAATAAAGCTCTGTTTAATATATGTTAATTTGGGATTAGAGCAATTTTTTTGTCTATAATACATATGTAATAGACAGCTCCAATCTTTTCTGCAGACACTAATCTGAGAGAGAAAAATTGCTTCTTTTCACTATGTCTGATCCTCAAATTGTACTTGAATGTGAAAGTACCTTAGATAATTTGTGTAGCAGAAGCAGTCTAGCTACACCAAACACAAGACTCACAAGCTTGCCCTGGCTTTCTGTAGTTCACCTATGCACATGGTTTGCTCTATTTTCTAATTTTCTTTTTTCCAGTCACAGCCTGTAGGATATACCTCAAATTTCAGTTTGAAGGTAGAACGTTCACACAAAGCACATTTTTAAAACAATCACTGTGTTCTTCAGAGAAACAATATAATAAATGACAAAATATTCTTGACCCTCATTTCCAGCATGCTCATTTAAAGTATTTAATAGCAAACACAGTTCTAGGTGTTGACCTGTTGATACAGTACAATATATTTAAAGAAATGGAAGAAGAAATGTTAACAACTGATACATTTTATGCTCGCTAAACTAAGAGCTGTTCCACATAATTTGTTTTCTAAATTGTGTACTGTTTTACAGAAAGAAAATAGAACTTGATTGATTCCCTGAAGTGAGTAAACACAGCAAGGAAGAAAACAGATTATTAAGAAAATAATTATAATTGGTATTGTCAGGAGGAGAAAAAAAAAGGTGTATAGGGAAATAAATGCAGGTGTACGTACTGTACCAGCAGTGGTGGCTTCTACAGTTCTGATACCCACCAAGGTTCCAAACATGGCTTGGTAGGATTAGGTACACAGCAAATCTTGTTATACAAGTTTTACCTATGTATTTGTTTCAAAAAGCACTGTATCACAACAGATCAATTTGAAGGTAGGTCTATCTTGGACCACTTGTCATTTTGACAAAAAGGACTTAACACATTACCCAGGGGCTGAAGTGAAACAGGTGAAAACTATCCCCCCACCCCTGAAATGCTGATGGCAGCCTGAAAAATAGAATAGCCATATCCCATGCTAACTGCAGCTTGCACAGCCTTGAGCTTCAGATACAGTAAATGAAATTGATGTGAATATATTTAGTTTACAAAAATCAAGCTGCTGCATGATTATAATTAAGATTTGAGGTCCCAGACATAACAATTCAGTAATTAAAAATCAGCATCTTACAGTTGTTTGCTAGTAGCTCTCCAAAAATGTTTCAGATTTTTTTTCATACCAAAGCTATTCATTAGTTATAATTAGCATTAACTAACACCTTTTTTGATAGTCTCAGACAGCAGGCTAGGCAGTAAAAAAAAAAGAGCCCTCTAAAGACAACATATATTAGCAGGACTATGAGAAGCTACTCTTGGCTCTCCTCTAATGAAAAAGAAATACTGAAATTGCAAATCTGTTTTTTCCATAAGATGTTTCAATTATGTCAATGCAAATCTACTAAAGACCAGCATAGTAAAAATGGGTGAGTTGGCTTTAAAAGATTTATCAGTACACTGAAAGGTGTTTTATAGTTAATATCTAAATATTCCTGAAGTGTGGCAAAAGTCCAGGACAAATGTCCATATTTAATACCAAAAGATACGCAAGTTAAACTTTTTTCTTATAAAACAGATGTAGCTGATAGTGTAAGATTCCCTCTTTCAATAAAGCATTCAGGGAAAGAAAGATTTTACTACATATATATACTTAATTTTATTTTACATCTTTCAACAAGAGGAGTGAGGCAAGTAATGACTACTCTAACAATATAAAAGAAGAAAAACTGGAATGTGGACTAACAAACTGTTGAAAACTTCAGTGTAGAGAAGAAACTTTTTTTTATTTGTATGGTTACTGTATATTTTACCTCAATTGTTAAAAAGGAAAGTATTAATGACCATTTTACTTCACAAAAGTCTAACGGTCAGTACAACACAGGATCATTCATTCCATGCATCACATTCTCCTTCTGAAACACACACTTCAAATTTAAATTCATCAGATTTATGCAAGCATTTTTTCAGTTACCTGCAGAGTATCAAATATTACAAACATACCCAAGAAACCAAGAATGCATTGGGGATAAGACATATAGAAAATTTGGTTTATATGAGGTAATAACAGTAATCTTCTCCACAGTGAGTGATATTACTCAGATACAGCATAGTCATTTAGTGCTCAGAAAATAAATGAATGTGCTACTTTCAAATTTAGAACATCCTATTTTCACTGTCTGAGAAACAGCACAAAAGCAGGCTTTCCCACTCCATTTTCAGTAGGCATAGGATAGGTGAAACAGGAAGGAAAGGAAAAAAAACTCGTGGAAGAAGAGAAAAAGGAAAATAAAAGAAAAAACCCAATAACGTACTAACCGGCAGGACACAGTCCGCCAGTCACAGAACACAGAATGGCAACTTAATTTTCTGTCTACAGGTTCTACCCTCATCATCTCCTATTATGGTCTGCCTCATTATTTTTACTCAGAAAATACTTCTAAAAGTGTACAATATGTAAATGTTAAAACACAGGAAAGACATGGCTTCCTATCTATGACTATTCACAACACCTAGAGGCATCGCTTTTACCTATCATCATGGCTATTACTGACACTACTAGTACTAAGGTTCATCTGACTTCCAGTCAGAAAAATAGAAAAACAATTTAAAACACCAGTGACAAACTCCAAATATGCATACAACATGCTAATTTTTCCCTTCTTTCATAGAAACCTCTCCTCTAATGTAGTAACAATATTATTGTATTAAAATTTGAAGAAAACAGTTTAAATCCAGAGTTTAAAGCCACAGTTAGTAGCTGCACACTATCACAGAGGTAGGTGAGTTCTATCAGCTTCCATTAATACATTGCTTCTCAGAATACATCCTGCCTTAAAGTTACTAGGGATCACTAGAAACCATTTTCCTTTTGTAACATTACAAAGGAACCTGCATTAATACACAGTATTCTCCCCAGCTGAAAGTTTTAAAGTAGCTCTGTTTTCTTTTTGAGACTGAAAAATCAATGACTTTATACATTATTTCTGAAGTTAATATTGTGTTAATATGAAGTTACTTATTAAGAAATGCCCCTGTAAGATACGAGTGAAGCCACACATAAAATATATGAGCAAACAAATACTCAGTGCACAAAGATAAGTGCTTCAAGCCCTGGAAGCAAACCTAGCAGTGGTTAGACTGCTGCAGGGGAGAACAAGGTTGGTCCTCAAGGAATACAGCAAAAATGCCTCAAGGCAAAAAGCAGAGACTGCCTTTAGACTAGCAATCTACAGTTCCTCTGAGGAAGAAAAAGATGGATGACCACTAGCATTATTATGTTCTTATGTTTACTCAAATGCAGTACCTCTTTCAACTGACAATGCTGAGCTGATGATGTGGAACATAAGTGAACTCTGAAAAGAGTTCAGTAACTGTTCCCCCCCAAAAAAGGAAGAGTTTGTAACAGGTAGGAAAGGGTTGCAGAAGCTACTAGGAAACAGGATATTACAGATACGAACAGGCATGCCTTAATAGTTTCTCTAGTTTTACTGAGAACTCAACTACTGAGAACTGTTTAGGGATGAAGGGTTGGTTTCTTTTTAACTTGTCATTTTGTATTGTGGCATTTGCAGTTTAGCAATTTGTCAAAATAAAGCTTATGCAAACACAAAACTGTTTGAACTCAGTTTAATATTATAACCGATGATGATTGTTTTATACTAAAGTTGTTTGGTTTTTTGTTTGGTGTTTTTTAAAAAAATCAAAATAGGCAATGAATTGTTTGCAGAAGTCCTTACCTCCTCTGTGGACTACGGTTCTGAGAGAACTCTGAGTCACTGTCCTTTGATGTTGGAGAGCCCTTATATGTATAAAAAACGTCCTCCGTTTCAGTAATATAACTAATCTCGTTTGTAAGGTTATCTACAGATGAGTGTCGTGGTTTACGAATTTCATGACGTAGTCTAGGACTCCGCCTTAAAAATAAGGAACACAAAAAACAAGTTGGAAGATCAGAATAATTCATAAAACTTCGAAGTGAAATTTCTATCCTATTGCAATCTATGTCCTGAAATCTTCATGACAGGTCTATAGGTCTTTCTTTAAATAATTAATTTTTAAACATTTTATATGGTATACTAGGCAATCATACACTGCTAGGTTCAGTACACTGAACTGATTTGTTCCCCCCCTCCCCAAAATGCTACCTGTATTGTTAAAGTTCTAATCATAGGATAATTCGGGTTGGAAGGGACCTATGGAGGTCATCTAGTCCAACCTCCTGCTCAAAGCAGGGTCAACTGAGGTCAGACCAGGCTGCTCAAGGCTTCATCCAGTAAGATCTCAAAAAACTTGAAGGATAGAGACCGCACAGCTTCTCTAAGCAACCACTGCTCAACTGTCCTTGTGGTGAAGCAGTTTTTCATTATGTCCAGACAGAGCCTCTCTTGTTTCAACATATACCCATTGCCTCATCCTCCCACCATACAACACTGAAGAACCTGGCCTCATTCTCTAGCTAGCCTCCTCCAAAGTATTGCCAGGCTGTTATTAGGCATTTGGGAAACCCTTGCTTCTCCAGGCTGAACAAGTGCAGTTGTCTCAGCCTCTCCTCATAGGGTAAGCGCTCCAGCCTCCTGACTACCTTGGTGGCTGGTGGCCTTTGCTGAGCTTGATCCAGTTTGTCAAGCGTCTTTCTTGTATTAGTGGACACAAAAGCAGCTGCAGCATTCTAATAAGGTCTAATGAATGCTGAGCAAAAGGGGGATAATCATTTCCCTTGATCTACCATCTATGCTTCTGTTAATACCGCCAGGTTGCCGTGGACTTCTTTGCTGCCAGGGCACACCAGATAGCTCATGTACAGCTTGCTGCCTACAAAGGTTACCAGGTCCTTTTCCAGAGAGTTGCACCACAGACAATACTGTTGCACTGGGTTCTTCCTTCCCAGGGCTTTGCATTTGTCTTCATTGAATTTCATACAGTTCCTATTGGCCCATTTCTCCAGACTATCAAGGTCCCTTTGGATAGCAGCCCTGCCCCCAAGCTTATTGACTCATCCCCCCAGTTAGGTGTCATTTGAAAACTTGATAAGCAAGCACTCCACTGCCTCCTCCAGGTCATAAAGATGTTAAGCAGGACAGGTCCCAAGATAGACCCCTGCAGTACTCCTCTTGTTATTGGCCTCCAGATAGAGTACAACCCATTAACAACTCCCCTCTGAATCCAGTCATCCAACCATTTTTTTTAATTTTTTTTTTTTTAAAAACCATCTTGTTGTCCACCCTTCCAGAACGTAATGTCTTAACTTGGGTATAATATTTTGGCAGACAGTATCAAAAGCCTTGCTAAAGTTGAGGTAAGTGACACCCACTCTTCTCCTGTCATCACATATATTCTCAGAATAACAATGTTTAAATATATATATGTACACACTACATAATTATTCTGCTAGAGTACATACAATTAGAAAAGGTAGGAGGCTGGAAGGTATGGGAAAGGCTGAAACTGGATTTACCAATTAGGGGTAACAGGAGGTGATCGAGAAGGAAGGCTTTTGGTCTCTAGATGCTCAACAGATAAAGATCGTCTCATAGATGGGTTCCAAACCATCCCACCTATAACTTTTCTGCAGTACTGGCTGTTTACAGACCTGAAAAGAAATAAAAAAACTGTACATGAATTATTTTGCATAGAAAACTTAAATGAAATAAAATATGCTTACGAAAGTCAATTTTATAATTCATGTGTTTTAAAGAGTCGCCTGTGCTCACCCCTTCTTACTTATGCACTTGCATTCTCACAGAGCCTTTTGCTGTCCTTCACTTGTGGCAATAAAAGTGTTTGCTAATCCCTGCTACAATGCTAATCACAACCCTGGGTAAAAATAATTTTTTCTGAGAGTTATTTTTAACCCAATTGTGTTTAAGAAGATGGAGGGGAAAACAGGAAATTTGGTATGTCCTGTTGGCACTGAACCAAGTGCCTGACAAAACATGGTTCAAATACAGGCAAAAGATTCTAGATGTTCCCTGTTAAAACTCATAAAGGGGTAACAATTCACTAATGGCTTCACTGAGCACAGAACTACTTCAACCAGCTACCTGCTGCCTCAGCAAATAAGAGCTACACCAGACCGCTATTTCCAGAAGGAAGCCCCATTTGAGTGATGTGTTCCCTATAGGAATAAACCATTAGAGAAAGATCTGACATGAAAAGGGGATCTCCAAGTCTGGACTGCTTCTTGTGACAAGAACCTGACAAGAGAAGGGTTGCATCAGAACCAGAACCTCAGCTAAGAAAGCAATAAAAAGATCTTACTAGTAGAATTATACAGCATAAAGAAATTTTTAAAGTAGATCGAAATTGAAATAAACTAGCTTTTATGCATCTTTTCACACAGCATTCCACAACACAAGCAGAGATAAGCTGCTCATCCTCAAGGTTACAGGCCTAGGATTTCTCGTGGAAAAGCAGCAATTTATGAGTTACAGAGAAACCACCGTTGGCTCGCTAAGTCCTGAGCTGTACATAACGGGTGGCTGGCATAGCAGAGTATGTGAGGACTTTACTATAGAGCTGAAATGTCTCAATTTTACACAGCATAAAAAAGAAGTTGTTTATGCTGTGGATATTGCTCATGCTAATATCAAACCTTAAGCATGCTTTGCATTGTACTGCTTTTTCTTTATACATGAGAAAAAGCAACTGAAAACTTTTTTTATATTCTGAAGTATTTTACATATCTTATACATGATTTTAAAGCAAATTCCTTCCTTCATCTTCTAAATGTGTACTTTTAAAGCTTCTCCCAGTTTAAAAAACAAAGAGGGAAAACTTAATATGAAGCGTCCATATATCAAAATCAGGTACCCATGTACGTTTTTAAGCTTAGTAAACACACAGTCCATGAATTCAGGAGAAGCTTTTGCCTGTATTATCCAATTTATTTCTGTAAGTCTTCTGAAAACCAACAACAAGGCACCAACTACCTTGGTCTTCTACAAAAACAAAGAGTTCTTTCAAAGAAGCCTTACATGGGTGGAGCAGAGAGGGAGAGTGGGAAAAGAGGATGTATTACGAAAAAATGCATCTTGAAGAATTCCACTTTTTGTATCAATCAGCTTTCCTTTTTTCACAAGTGCCTGTTCATGCATTTTCCAATGCAGGTGACTTTTGAGGTACAACATAACTCATGTGATGGAAGCCAGAGCCCTAACCCTTAACCCTAACCCCAAAACCCTAACACTGACCACAGAATCACTTTAACAATATATTCTCTAGATATTTCAGTTAAGGTACCTAACATAAACAATCTCCTGAACTCCAAGTAGCAGCTCTTCAGATGTCAAATACAAAGATATTCCTCAGCAAAAATACTGAGAGGCTGCCAATGCCTTTCTGGAATGGGCTGTAATATCTTGAGGTGACAGTTCCTTGTTCCCATCTATTACCAAGGTTATCCTTTGTGAAAAAATAGGTACATTTTTAGCTTTTCAGCAAGGAATGACAATGTGCCTCAGAGAGGTTATTTAGCATTCAGTCCAGAAACATTAAATGAACTTACCTCTCAGAATCTGGGAGGTGTGATTCAGCCTGCCCTTAGAATAAGGCTTACAGGTGATTTATAAAACTCAGCAGCCTAATTTAAATGGAATTACACTAGTATCTTAAGCTAAGAGAATCTAGAAGGGCACAGAGGTGTGCAAATAAGAAATTGTACTAAAGGGTTGCAAGAATTCAACTATTTGAACTGATGCAATAAGCGCTAGGATATCTGCCTCACATGAGTGTAAAAGAACATAGTACAAGAAAGCCACAAATTCCAGAGGAAAACTTGTGATACTCAAGGCTGTAAAACCTGAATGTAACCCCCTTCAAAGCTGACAGAAGTTGGATGAAAAGAATTATTGAAGACAAGTCAATCTTAAAACCTCTAGGGTTGTATGGTGTGGTTGGTGGGGTTTTTGTATGCATGTTTGGTTTTGTGGGCTTTTTTGGTGTTTTTTTGTTGTTGTTTGTTTGTTTTACTCTGCAAAATTTTGCTCCCTTTCATAAGGGATAATGACGAATCCCTTTTTTGGTTGTTTTGCTTCCACATGAGCTCAGAGCCACCCTTGAAAAGGCATGTGGAAGCTCATGTTGTCTCTTACAAAACATTCCACAACCACAAGCTAGTAGGAAAGTAAAAATTTTCAATATATGACAGATGACTTTGGAAGTGACTTGTTCACACCTTTTCTTAAATCTTTTGAGAAAATAAATTGCTGAGTGACAGTGACCAAGTTGATGGGAACTATTGGAAGTCTTCCAAAATTACTGTTGTTTCTTATGTACTTTAGCGGTCTCTGATAGTAAAGGTTGCTGAGTCATTTCTGCTTCACGTAGATCCTAAATTTCACACTTGTTGCTGGCATAAATAAGGCCAAAGAATGCATTAGTACAGAAGATATCATTAAGCTGATGGAAGATATCACAATGAACAGTTCTCCCTAGAGAATCCTTAAGAGCCTAAATAAGCAATTCACCGGAGATAATGCCTCAGAACATGAAATTACTTGAAAAGAAGTCTTAGTAACTCAGTTCAACAAAGAGAACTATCCTGCATGCTACAGGCTATTAAGAAATTGTAACAGTAAATTTGTCAAAAAATCATGTTTGGTAAAAAAATGGAATGATATTAAACTGGTACCCTTTGGAACTCATACTGTTTTCTTTCTTAACGTTACAAAGGCTGTGCAACGCCTGTGTGTGCATGTGTATATACAAGCATCAGGATTTTGAATCTGTTAGCAAATTTGAGAGAAATAAAGGACTCCAGGACATGACAGTCCTACAAGCTTTGAGAAAGTCACCTCCTCAAAACCTTCACTACAGGAAGAACAAGTTCATATCACTCCGTAGAGGAGCTAATTCTCAAAATATGGACCTGTAAAACGTGACAAAATTAGATTACTCTTCGTACAACTACTTGTTTTCACTTGCTTCAGCTATGATCTAGTACTAGGTGAAAATATGGAATTCCACTCCAGCAGAAAACATAACATTTTATCAGCCTTCTTACTGTTGGACAGCCCTTAAGGATTAACTGCTTCATTTACAAGCAATACTAGTCCACTTGGCATGAATTTCTGCAGTATCTAAAGCAACATGACAGTATGAAAAGCCAGCCAGCCACCAAAGTCTGGGAAGCTTTTTGAAGTATGACGACATCATTCAAAAGTTGAAGCTTATCCAAATAGGAAACATAGAATCAGTCTGACAAATTAAATGTAAAAGTTAAACTGTTAAGGGAACACACTGCAAAAAACCCACAAACAAACACCACCCACAAACAAAAAGAAAACAGTAAAATACTTCTCAAAAAATCATCAGAACAAGCAGGTTTCTAGAGTGTCTACAGAGACTACAGATGATCAAAGGACCAAAGAACCCTCCAAAATCTCACATTCAGACAAGATAATGACATAAGACCTTCTTTTTCATTCACTATTAATATGAAAGATTTTTGATATGTTTCATGACAGAATTTTTGTTGGGGGTAGGGGGGACAGGACATGGATGAGATGATGATGACACACAACATGACACATTTGTAGCTGAATTGCTGATAAATGAAACAACAGAACAAATCAACATAATGAAAGAAATCACTGGGACTGATATTTATCAAAAAACCCTAAAAGTCTCTAAGACGAAACAGCAGAATTATTTGAGTATAACATCCCACTTTAAACTAGTCATTTAATCTACTAAAGATTTCAAAGAGACATTTGACAAGGTCTCTTAAACCCATAAAGAAACTAAGGAGCTAGGGAATAGGGTCCTCACTTGGAGGAATTACCTGTTCACTTGTGACATAAAAGAGAGAATAGGAAAAAATGTTTTAGATTTATAGTGAAAAAAGATCAGCAGTGAAGCCTTAGAGGGATATCTGTTGGGGGCTCTTCTGTTCAACATATTCACTAATGATCTAGAGAAAAGAGTGAGCGACATTTGCTGAAGATATTAATCACACAGGATGGCAAAAATAAAGGTCAATTGTGAAGAAATGCAGAAGGACATTACAACGTCAAGTGACTAGACAATAAACTGGTAAATTAAGTTTAATGAAGTTAGGTCCCAGTTGGTGCAGATGGGAAGGAACAATCCCAACTTCATATAGCAAAATGACAGGCTCTTAAGTATTACTTTTGAGGAACTAGATCTTAGATACCACTATGAAACTACCAGCTCAAACTGAAACAGCAAGTTGAAACAATACCAGTAAAACATACTTAAATACCTTTTCACGAAATTATATGAAAAGTTCTATTGTAATGATACCACATTGCAGAAACTGAAGCCACAGCTATATAACTTGTCAAATGGTTCACATACAGACTGGGACACAGCTGTGGGCGGAACTGAACTCTGCCACTCCAACTTGAGCTATCACTGACGCAAATCCTTCCATTCCCATTACAAAGCAAAACATGCTTTCACACAATACTTACTTTGCTGCATTTCTAGAACCCAGGGTCCAATAATGTGACAATATCTTTTTTTCGTGAGGTAGTGACTTCTTTGCCTGAAAAAATGTGTGATGCTCTACACAAGATTTCCATAGATTTTTGCATGCTCTGTAATTTAACATGTTGAAGGCAACAATATGCTCTCTGGATTCATTCTGTAACAGCAGGAAATACCATGTTTCAACATATATAAGCAGATCAAACTCAGTAAACAAGCTCATAAAACAACAATAAAATTACTTTTAGCTTAAATAGGAAAAACGCATTTAGGAAAACAAAAAATCAGTGTATAGTAGATTTTGAGCTGGTGGTGGCCAAAATAGCCCTGCCAAAATAGCTCTGTGACTATATGGAATTCTAAACTGCAAAATGGACACTTTAAAAGTTTAAGCAATGCTGAAAAACTATTATGTTTTTCAGTTCCTAATCCTTACAGTGTTAATGAAATATTTAAGTCTAGAGTGGTAAAGATGTTGTATATATGAGTGTAATGTGAAACAGCTAAATAGTTTCAGGTTTCCAGTCAGATCTTGACCTCCTATGACAAACAAAACTCTTTTAAACGTTCCATTAAGGGTGCAGTGCAGAAAGGAAAAAATCTCTCAATCTTTGAAATCAAACTCTTCACATGAGGCTTCAATTCAATATGTTCTTTCGAGGGCCATAATACATAAAAAGCATCTGCTTGATTGTCTTTTAGAAGATACTAGAGATGTTAACAGTGATCTATCTTGGGGGAAAGAAAGTAGCTGTGATGGGACTGAAGCTGCTGCTACTGCTGTTGAAATCCAATCTTGCTTTCTGGATGATAACATGAGGCCACAATGGGGAGATCAAAAGGAAGCAGAATACAAAGCTTGTGTGTCTTGGTGCAAACTCTTACTTGTAACTTCAGTGCCCAAGTGCCAGTGAAACACAGGTGTAACACAATTGTGCCACGCACGTTTATGCCCTCGCCAACTGCAGCACTTGTCAAGCTATTTCAGATGCCAAGAGAGTTTTGCACAAGATATAGCTTTGGTTAGTTAATATAGTTATTGATGCAAAGAAAGTGGAATGAAGTGTAAAGAGGAGAAAGGAAGATAACGTGAGACCTGAGTTAATTGCTATCACAGCTCAGCACTTTAGTGAAAAAAGCAAGTTTTCGATTTCATCACTCATCCTTTCCAGCTGCTCTGAATTATGACTGAATTTTGACATCTCAGCATATAATTAGGCAGGCAACCATCTCAGTAAAGCTCTCTTTCTAGCTCATATTTTGGAGAAAGTGAGGATTTGGGTTGCAAAGCCTTTTTATTAAAGGACTCAGAAAGATCTAATAAAGCTCGCTCTCATACAGTCCAGCAAGAAATAGAGGTCCCACCTAGCTAACACCTTGATTTCTAGTTGCCATTGTCCTTTCACTCGTTCACAGCAATAATCCTGCTGGGAAGTAACTACAGACCATTTTGGCTGGAATACTCAATCTGTTTTTCTTGTATTCTTTTTATTTCTAGGCAACATTTTACGAACGCCATGTATCAGAGATCAACGCCACATTCTGCGAATCACTTTATGACTAGTTCAGAGAATCTATGACTGAAGCCACTATTTTAGAAAACCAATGAGAATCTCAAAAGATAAAAAGGATTTACCTCGATTTTACATGGTCACTGCAAAACATTTAACTGATTGCAATCTTTCAGGCACATTTTCCCTATACGTATTAAAACATTTAAAAAAAATTTTTTTTTTAAGTGGAGTTTGTTATTTGAGCCTCATTCATACTGGAACCAATTCATCTTTGTCAGTTTGCCACAGTTGCTTCTAATTAGCTTATATAAAATAAAGTGTGCAAGCATAGTGAAATTTTAACTCAGAATTTCTTGCAATATAAAAAGCATACATCACTTAAAGATTTAACAATAAATGGCATTTCTGACATACTTTCTGTAGGTTGAATACCACTTGAAGTGTTTTACTACTCCAGAAGACAAATAAAAGGAAATGTATAGATATTTTTCTTGGCCTGGAGCACTGGCCTTTCAATTGTCACAAAAATTAGTTCATCCAAACATCTCAATTATACTGAAAAGCCACAGCGTAAAGATAAGGAATTAAGTACACCTAATATTCTGTTTTTAAATTTAGGTTTGAAAATAGTAATTAATCTTGCTCTCTACATCACAAGTGTGTTCTTCCCAACTGTTGTCATAGAACCTTCTTAGCAGCTGCTACGTGGGCTAAAAGGTCAAATATGGACTTAAACTAGGATAAATACTTTCAGAAGTTTCAGAAAAACTTAGTCAATTTTTAAATTAACAAAATCTTTTGTTAACATAACCATCTGGCTCACTAACAGGCCACTTTGCAAGTTGTGCTATTAAATCTATGTACCATTTTAAAGGTGAAGAGAGTTCTAGCGGGATCCAAGGATCTAATGCCCATCATACTTCTCAACTCAAGTTCCAAAAGAACAGTATTTTAATAGTTATCAAGAAATGAGGATTAGAGAAATTAAGGTAAAGGGAACAATTCTCAATAGCTAAAGTGAGTGACTTGCTATTTCAGCATCAGGGAAGAACTTTGCATCAGATGTATGCCTATTCCATTCACAGAGAATCTGAAAATATCTACAGCACAGCAAGTAAAAATATATTTTAATATGCAGAAAATGAAGTTGTTTTTAAGCATTAGATAAGCACATTGGAAATAAAGTTTCATTTCTGGAAGCTTTAAAATGTTGCCTGTAAACCAGCATAGTTCCTATTCCTACCTTAAATCTTGCACCCTTCATTAAGTCTACATATCATGAGCTTTTATAGCACCAGACATTCACTGATTCATCAGTCTTGCTCTCTAGTCCTTACGTAGCTTTTGAGTAGAAGTATGCAATATTTCTGTTTCTATTAAGTAGCTGATCAACAGACTTGAAGCAATGGGAGGGTAAAAGAGGAGGTGAGTAGCAGGGAGAGAGTGAGATAAGGTAAGTTGAGTCTTCAGAACAGGGGCATCAGGAAAGAAAAAAAGGAGTAAGAGAAATAAGGAGAATAAATCAATGAAATACGGCACATCTCAGATGACCGCAAATTCACAGCCTTTGAGAACTTTCTGTAGATTTTCTAAAGAAATCTACATATGACATACAAACTCTGAAGTGTTATAGCATTGTCGCCACGTTTAATAAAACCTTGCCTATGAATACGTAGTATCTGCTCTGCTTTCCCCACATTCTTCCATCTTCCTTACTTTCAGCCTCATTTACCTATTTCCTCCTGTACTTCCAAGCAAAAATCTGGTCAGTCCAAAGACTGACACCACCTCAGCCATCTGCCCTCACAAACCCCTCAAGCGACCCACTGTTCTTGAGAAAACCCCTAGTAGTCCAGCTGCCCCCTCACTCCCATGGCACTGCAACAGCAAGCTTTTCCAAGCAATACTACTGAAGCACTGCAGGCTTGCTGCCCTAAAGTTCAAGCAAAGGGGGCGAACTGACAAGGATGGATATATCTAGAGATTTAACAGCACACCTGGTCTGCTTTTTCATATGTACTGAGAAAGAGTAAAAAGGTCAAGCGGCTGGCCTTATTTTTCCTACAGTTCTGTAGCTCTTTAAGCATGATACAGCATGCATTACTGTAATCTCAGTGGGTTATGAAATAAAGAACTATGATCACTTAAGAGGAGACCAGTTAAAAGAACCAAGGGCCTTGAACTGTCATCATTTATCAAATGGTTAATTGAAGAAACTTTAAGAATGCTGCCTTCTTCAAAGGTGACACAGGTCTTCAGAAAGAGAAATTCAATTTTTGACAGCAGTCAAGTCTTTATGCAGTGGACATGTATTTTATACGATCTTTAGGTCCAGAGACTGTTATATATTGACACTTAATTCTTCCATATTCAAAAAAACTGTAAGTACACTCATTTTACTACCCACTGTTACTAATCACTCTCAGAGTTCTGTTCCTACGTTTATTCTCAGACACATTTGGAAATTGCTGTCCATAAGCTTGCCCATATTTGTATACTTGAAGATATTTGGAATTTAAAATGACTACTTATCAGTGAATTTTTAATCCTCAAATCTAGAAGGTAATACTTGCAAGTGTAATACAATTACACTGAGTGTAATATAAATATAATTACACTCACAAGCTAGTAGAATGGTTTGCCAACCACTCATTTCTTCATACAGTCAAATATACATGAACAGACCAACACAAGTTTGCGTATAAACAATATATTTAGAAACTTACAGCTTGCAAAAAACTTAAGACCCCTCTATGGTGGGTTAGGACACACTCTCTCAAAGAGAAAACAGTGTCATTTGTGCATGCTATATGTGTAAGCATTAGTGCAATAACACTATCTCTAGATACTAACTTTGTTTACACAAGCCCTGAAAACTAAGAATGTACATACATGCACGCCTCTCAAATTTGGAAGATACCCACCAAACTGGGGGTGGGGGGGGGGAGTGATGGATTAAAACATTCTCTAATCAATGTGGGTCAAGAGGTGGTCTTGTAACACAGCTCCCATCAGTTCAAGAGCTCATTTACTACTGGAAAGAGCCTTCATAAAGTTTAGTTATAAGTTAACACTTACCTTTTACTATCTATTCAAGTTCTGTCCTCAGCTGAATTAAAACATTTATGTATCTGCTGGTCACTAATTTCTGTGGGTTTTTTCTGTCATATTAAATATTATCTTCTTTTTGTAAAAAGATATCTTAATTTATCTGTTCATATTATGGCAGCACAATACTGTAATCAAGATTTTTTTCCCTATTAAATACACTAATATTACAACCGTTCTGCAAAAAGCACACAGCATTATGAAGATGACTCTTAAAAGCAGAAAAATTTTACATGAATTTTATCAACTATTTTCACATATTTTGCCAACTTCTAAAGCCCTCCATGTTCCATGCAACAGGAGGTGCACTATCCCCTTTTCCAACCTCATGTCCTTCACCTGCAGAGCTCTCCTTTTCTCCAGGAACCTTCCTTTCTCCCAGAACTCTGAGCCCCATAAGCAGAAGGGACCTCACAAAGTCCTCCTGGATGGGATAAGCAGCTGTTTAGTAGATTCACTGCATTGAGGAACTCTACAGGGCAGGGAGAGCATCAAAGAGCAGAGCAGCAGATGATTGCAAGAAAAGGGAAATATACTAGGTTACTAAATACTGAAGAAAGGATGAAGATCTGCATTTCCCCCAAGTCTCCAAGGGAGAAGAAACCTGCATGGGAAAGATACAGTCCAACAGCCTGACTATGGAAGGATTCAATGTTGGAAACGAAACAAAAATGGGAAACAGAGCAAGGATAAGAGGACCAAAATAGCAAGGGCAAGTTAACAAAACAGAATTTCAAAGGCAAGTTACCACAGCAGAGCCTTTTGATCAGTGGTTTGTTGTCTTAACATTTAAGGTGAAAAATTGAACATGACTACTTGAGCAAAATAAAATTAAATGACTACTTACATGTTTTTGCCGTTGTTGTATAAAAAACTTTTTCCTTTTAAAGGAAATTTTTAATATGTTCACCCTGAAAGAAAGAAACAGACCATGAAATACTAAACAATGTTTAGAGGGATAAAACAATGAAAAATAATACCACGTACAGTGAGCCTAAAAGATTATAGCTGGTAAATATTCAATGAATAATATGCAGCCATCTCCTGTGTTGAGTGACAAATAGATGTCAAGAAACTCAAAGGAAAAATTTTAGCTAAGAAGGAAAGGCCTTCTTAAAATTGAGATTCTACCTCATTCACTCTTTAAATAGTTCACATAGCAATTCTCTCCCACCAAATCTATTCTTGCAGCAAAAACTTGATGACATCCTTTACTAAGCTGCACAAATGTTAAACGTGTCAAGTTTGTATAACTTCAGAATCATATGACAACTGTGACTAAAGGAACAAAATTTAAGACCTTAATGACATGACAAGGTTGGTCATACAACACCTGAAATTTCCCAGAGACTTCACAGAAGTGGCTTCATAATGTGAAAAATATATGTACTTGTATTAATAACTAAAGAAACATTGTAGTTAAAACCATAATTGTAGAAGGATGAAAACTGTAAGAATGAGAGTTAATATATTTTTCACTTCCATTATTAACATTGCTACATAATTTATGTGGTAATTTTATACAGAACTGTACATCTCTTTTCTATATATAAGTAGTATGAATAAAGATTTTCTAAGGTAAGGATTACAACTGGAATTGGTGCTAAAGCAATTTTCATTTTAATTATATGCTTATCAGTTTTGCTAAATTAAACAAACTTCTAGGTACCCACGCACCTTCCTACAGCAAAACAAGATTTGTCTGAAATACCTAAATTTTTCTCTGCAATACTTCTACTTCAATAACTGAAAACCTACGCATTGTGGAAAAAGAAATCTGTGATCTGTGATCAGCTGGAATCATATGGATGCCTTGGGAAAGCTATTTAAGGTCTGATCAAGTCATATCTGCCTGAAAAAACACCATGAAAGGGTTTTGGAAGGTTGCTGCTACAAGTGTCAGAATATTCTCGTGAACTGATAACATTTCACAGCACCTTAGATCTCATCAGGTATGAACTATATTGAAAGTCATCTCAGTTCTTACCACATTTTTTGCATCACTCTCAGCAAGTGGGACAATGGCATATCATTCATTCCCCACTGCCCATGAGAGAGATGTTCTTCAGTTATAGAGCAACATCCTTCATTGATACAGGAGAGTATATTTGCCAGTTACAAAAAAGAAAGGTAATGGAATGAACAATCCCCCCTCCTGCACAAAAGAGGTCGAAAACGTGTGCCCGTTTCTGAAAATGCTTTTCTCCATCAGTTACAGAACCACAAAGAAACAGGAATTTCATTAATAGTATTCTTTGGTGACCAGGCAAATTGTTGTGCAAGATAATGGAAAGTTGAAATCATATCCAACTCTCCTGTTAGGCCAACACTTGCGCCATTTGACTTGCTGCCTCAAACATTAAAGATCTGTATTGCTTGTCTAAAAGTTCTGGATTCTGAACTTCCCGATAAGTCATATAAACTTTCAGTTGTATTTACTGAGATGCAACTTATTTATATATAAATCCTTTCTTAATCCCAGTGCTACTCTACCTGAACCAGTACCACTCAAGTTTTGTGCTTCTGGTTCTTTCTTACCACATTTCTTGACTCAGATTAGACTTCAACAAGTAAGTTTTTGGAGTCATTCTCAGTTTACACAGTTGCTGTCATGGTCTGTTCTTACCCTAACATACAGCCAGCAGAAATGTAGGACACAGAAAACTAACCTTGCAGACTAAGCAAAAAACCCTCCACCCGACAACAAAAAGGTAGCCAACATCCCAAAATACCAAAACTCTCTCAATCTCTCTCCTCTCCCCCCGCCCCCTTTTTTTTAAAAAAAAAAAAAACATGATTCACTGCATGACCACATAATGACTTCAACCTGAATCAGGGCTTTACATCTCTTATTTTGACTCTCCTCTAAGTAGAGCATCTGTCTCAATTCCATTCATTCTTCTTAAAGTACAACTAAACCTATTTAATTCAGTGACAAAGAACACTTGCTAATCTGACAGTTTTATTTAACATTAACTAAAAATCTTTTGCAATGTTACGCCTACAAGTTGAGTGAATGTTCACATATAGCAGAATCCACAAAAAATCCAAGAGATTAAGGTATCAAAGGATTTAGATTTAACAAGTGCTTGAAGATGCCACATCCAAAACATGATCGGAATAGAATGCAGTTACTCTTATTCTAATTGGTGGCTCTGCTGCCCTTATCACTCACCAATAATCTGTCCAGTGACTATGCAACATTCACAAATCATTAAACTTCACAGTTCACTTGTAAAATGCTCAATACTTGGAGCATATTAATAATCATACATCTTTTGGGTCCCATCTTCCTATAATTCACAAGGGTCAAAATAGATTTGTCACTTAGTGGGCAACAGAATTATTCATTTCTGATCAAATTGGCAGTTCTGTCCTAGCACTTAGTACTAACAGCTGGTATTTTTGACTTGAAGCAAAAATGTTTCTTTAGCTGTAAGTCTTATACTTTGGCACTGGAAGATTCAGCAGGAAAGATTCTGTCAAATTTGCTATGCAAGGCTGTTGAGTTGTTCTTTAAATTTGAACTAGCAATGTAGAATGTATTCCTCTAGCAGTTTCTCTGAAGTTTTCAAAACAAAGAAACTGCATACACTAAATAGCATTTAATATATAACCTTAATTGCTGCTGATATATAGAGTGCTTGTATGTTTTTTCCATTAACATAATATTTTACTTGCAAAACGAACTTGGAAATTATCACAAAACAGTCGAGCACTCCCAAGAATAACTTTCCAGAGCATATAAAATACTGTGTTAAATCCAGAGTTATTTTTTAAACCTGTCTTGACTCGCATTGCCTCTGACTGATCAGTCAGCTCCTTACGTAGGTTGCTTTGATTGAAAATCCTCCTTTTGCCAAGGCAGTACTCTCTCACTGCCTCTGTTCCTGAAAACTTTTGGTCCCCTTTGACTACTACCATATGGCATAGTTGTATTGTTGTCATCCACTAATGCTGCAGAGTATTTTACTTAAAGTTTTGGAAAGAGTGCTTTGATGGTGTTTGCTGCCACCTTGAGTTCTACCACATTTATGATGAAGCTTGCTTAGCCCATAGGAAAAACTACTTACTACAAATGGTGTTACATAAAAAGCCTAAATACCATTTCAATTATCTGAATGGGTTTGGTTTTTTTTTTTTTGCATTCTCAGGCATATACTGTTCTGTAAGGAATCTCCTTACCTGTATACCTTCAGCCCATCCAAGATAAACTAAAACTCCAGGCATTACAGAAATATATCCTGCTTTGAGGTCTAAAAAGAAATTGGAAGTGTATACTACAAACACAGCACAAGCTAGTCTGCTCTGGTGACTTTCCTTGTTTGCTTGTTTTGGGAGAGGGCAGGGAATGGACACCATTCGCACAAAGAATAATGACTAACTCATTCAAGAAACCAGAAATAAAATATCAAAAAGTTATCCCCTATGTAGTGAGTTTTTGCTCCTTTCAAGTTGAGAAGATATTTTTAGAGAAAGAGTAGGAAAGCTTGGAACAATTGCATTAACTGTCAGCTGAAAATACTGCTGCCTAAACCTCATATTTTAGAGTGGAAATTATTTGAACTGAAAAATCTGTGGGTTTTTTTTCCCCTTAATTTCTTTTTGTAAATGATGTTTTAGCATCTGTATTTTATTCCTCTGTGCTCTCCAGGAGTAAAAGTAGCACAGGAAGTTGTGGATTCCTCCTGTCTTGTGTGCTATAAAGCTCTCTTTCCCTTCCCTAAAAAATCATCTAGTCCTGGATTTTGAAATGCCATCGCTATGGTTTTCAGGAATAACTATTATCCATTTATACCTTAGGTCACTAAGTTGGCAGAACAAGACTTGCAAAAGACAGAAAATGTGCCTCCAGCTGGCAGTTTTTAAAACCTGCAGCTGTTTAAAGAAGCTGAGAGATTGACATATGAAAGGGCAGAAAAATGAAAGATAAAAGTCTTTTATGCTTTAGTGTGCATTAGAAATGGAAAAATACAAGATGTCACTGTGCTGTATGAGAGCATTATTGACATACATTTAGGATGGTTACAGTACATCCAAGTGAGTTGAAACACAACCCACTGCAAAGAAAAAAAGAAAAATCCAGAGACTGTGCAGTACATCTTCCACTAAAATTTAAATTGAAACTGATTTTATTGCTTTCCCATAGGAAATACCTGTTAGGTTGGGTTTGTAATGAAAGGATGGAATGACTCAAGTATTTAAGGAATATTGCTAAGAAGGACCTTTTTACATAATTAAGGGGCAAAAAGCAAGTACAACCCATTAGAATGCACTTTTCTGTCATGATTAAGAACACTATACCGTCTTACTGAAAACGTTCTCCACAAAACTGTTACAAATTATAGGAGGAAATTATGCATAACATGATAAAGCTATTATCAAGTATACAAAACAAATTCATACTTATTTTAAAAAAGAAAGACTGGGAAAAATTCTTTCTGATCCAATCCAAAAACCTTAAGGAAATGCCCAGCCTCCATATAATTTCTGACTTATGTTATTTTTAGTATGGTATAACTAATAAAGCCCATAAGTACTATAAATAATTATAGCTTAACTAATTTCTAATGTCATTCATGTTAGACTTCTTGTGCACATTGCTTCTTCATAGAGATTATTTTCTACAGCACTACCATGCATTCTAATGTTTTCTGTATCATAGAATAATGCAAAGGTCTCTCCCTCGGAGACTCCAAAACTTAACGTTATATAGCCTTGTTTGATGACATTTAAAAATTTGTCTAAATTATATTATCCTAGTTCCAGTAAATCTGAAACTCTAAGCAACACATTTTAAATTTCTTTTCCAAGAAGCAAATATCTTCTTGCTGAATGACAGGATAAAATGATCAGACCATTAGCTGTTGAGCTTTACTAGTAATACTGATTTTTTTTTTTTTTTTTTTTTAAAAGACATATTACTGGTTATAACAGCAGCAAATCTCTAAGCCCACAGGGTCCTCCTAATCATGTACTCACACCTGTATGTGAATTAACTTGATCAAGACTTCACACAGTGCAAGGAATTCAAAAGTCTTAGAGAATTAAAAGCCTAGGCAACAGGATTCATTTTTATCTCAACACAAGGAAACACCATGATGCCCCACAGAGAACAAAGTTTATGTGTTGTAGGCTTCTTTGGAATGTTAAAGCAAATGGAAGTAAGATTGAAAAGATCAGGCATATTTCCTTACTAGTAAGGGAATTTACCAGGGATAGAAGCTTGTGCAGATGAGTTTTCTATATACAGCAATTCCACCGGATGCAATCCCAATCATGAGATCTAGATTATGGAGATCCTGCAAAAGAAAAAATACTGTAAGAACAC
This sequence comes from Gymnogyps californianus, assembly GCF_018139145.2. Lineage (NCBI taxonomy): Eukaryota > Metazoa > Chordata > Aves > Accipitriformes > Cathartidae > Gymnogyps > Gymnogyps californianus. Next base: position 71,757,893 of record NC_059472.1, on the reverse strand, counting down.
AGATGCAGTTTGTGCCATTCCCATTTATCTACTTACAAATTCATTTTCAAGTTTTCTGTACTGAAATTGCTACTCCTGAGGTAAAAATTCAATCGCATATTTGGATTTTTTTCCTCATGCATCTCTTTCCTTTGATGTTATCTACTAGGTATTATAAACTTTCACTCATTAAAACAAGTTATAATGTTCATCTTACTACACTAGATATCCTTTACGTCAGTATCAGACTAAATTTTCAAGTCCAGCCTTATTAATTTAACAATGGGAAGAAGTTGAAGTACTTCCCAAGATCAGTCAGGTAAATGTCACAGAATTTTGGGAACTGAACACAAATATGTCCTGATCCTAAGCTGTTTAAAAAGACAAAGGAAATAAGGAATTATTTTTTCCAAAAAGGTCTTAATCAACAAAGACTGGGCAGGAGGTGACCACAACTCTGCATATGAGAGTATGCTAGAGGAATATACACGTGTACATGAATATTTGATACACTAAACTGAATCCATTGTTAACTAAACCAAAAACTGTGCATTAGCTTAACACACTCAACTGGAAAAACAAATCCATAAATTTACAATCCTTTATAGGTATTGAGATACTCAAGAGCAAACACATGCTTCCATATAAGCAAATATGTGAGTTAAAAGAAAAAAAAAAGGGCGGGGGGGAGGATGCTGAATGGTCAATTTGAGTCTAAACCCAAACTGATGTTACAAAAGTTACAAATCTTGGCTTCCTATTTCTTTATGATCAACACATACGTTACTACACAAATTTCTAAACAGAGCTGAACACATGCATAAATCTGCATGTAAGTGTAGAACCCATTGGTTAAAACATCAGGTTTGACTCAAAGTAGTTTCAGACTATTTTGTAAAGGATGGTCAAAGGTAATGGATTCTCTTAAAGCCTTCAATAACTTAGCTGCTCCTCTAGATGGTACTCTGTGCTCAGTTAATACAGTTTTCTTGTATGCCCAATCCCCATTTTTCTTTATATTAGTAAGGTACAAAATAGAACAGGTAGTATGTGCTCTAACAATACTGTGGGAAGTCTACAATAAATCCTTTAAAAACAGTTGAATAGAAGCGTGATAGAAGCATATGAATGAATGAAGCTGAACCTAATTTGCAACATGATTTACAAACCTCCAGTGAAATACCAGAGCAGTTCATAGAGAATGAGCATAACCTATTTAATACATAGTGCATTAACACTGAATACTGACAAGATGAGAGGAATACCAGTCCTATCTCTGAGAGTATAATAAAAGAAAATCATTAGGTAGGTAGCAGTCCAAATACACTCAAGGTAGCCCAGAATCAGCTGAAATTATTAGTAATCCTCAGCAACCTGCTGCCCCACTTTGCCAAGAACTGCTGCTAGAGGAGCTGGTTGAATCTCCATCAGAAGAAACTCCTGAGCTGCCAGTTTATGCCAGCATAATACAGGAATCCAGAATTGACACCCCTTTATTTTCATACTTGGGGAGAAAACTGAGGTGTTTCAGGAGATTAATTGCATGTAATTTAGCTGCCCATGCCATGATACAGCCAACCTAAAGCAGGGCAGAAACCTGTATTATTAGCGCTTGGAGCTTACTCCAGGTTCCTGCTTTTGAAAATAAATACTATGAAGAAAAAACAGGTTTAGGAGAAAAAGCTGAAAACCTACATGATTTAGCAGAAATAAAGGATGAGCTAAACACTTGATAGAGATTAATTAGGCTAAACTACTCTATTTTCTCCAGGAGCTTTGTCAGAACAAAGTTCATTCCCCACCCCCTCTGCCCCAGTCCAAAACACTAATCTCCCATGCTATTTGTTATAATGAATTCTCTTGTGTTAAACGTAAGAAATCCGAAAACAAGATTTTGGACTAGCATAAAGAAAGAGGGTCTCCCAAAAGAAAGATGATGTAGATGTGCAGTTATTTCCCTTTCAAAACTTCTATGCTGTTAAATTGCACAATTAAGAAATAACATGCATATATTTTTCTTTTTACCTGTTTCTTTATAATCATAAAAAAAAATTACAAAGGTAAAAATGATCATGCCAGGCATCTGGCTAGTTAAATACTGATTTACATTTGGTTTCATTTACAGTTACCATCTGGATTTTTGTAGATATGGAAATAATATTGATTCTACAAATTTCCTATCTTCGTGTCTCTGAGTAAAAATGAAAGATGAGTTAACATCAGACTAATTATCAGGCAGATGAGATAGTGGTCCAGAGTCAAAAGAAGATTAAGAATTCAAGAAATCTCAATACAGTTTTAAGGTATTGAATTCACTCTCCTGAGTTTCTTAACATTATTTCATTTTTGAATATTACAATTTTAGCAATTCAGATTTATCCTCAGAGAAAAGCAGAAGTGTTTGCAGATGAAAACTGAGCTCAGATTAATTCACTAATGGAAGTTTCATGTTTAGCAAGTTGCTAAAAAGAAAGCTCACACTTGACTTCTGCAAAATATTTAACTTTGTACCACAAAACATTAAAATTAAGGAAACTAGATATTCATCCGTTCTTCAAGAAACATTAACCAAAAGTATCCCAGTCTCAACCACCAGTACAGGAGCACCAGCTTCTTTTGGCCATTAGTATAAAAGCCAGGTGTTACCTGGTTCCTCTGCCATACACAACCTAAGAGGACTAAGACTATTTTAGCAGCAAAGAGCTGAGTCATAAGGATCCACAGAGATAAAGCTTTCAAAAAGCCACAGTTTAACTAGTCCCTGCTAGATCTGTTCAAAGCACTGGGATCTGACAAAACTGGAGGGGTGATTTAAGACCAGTACTAAGTGGGGCGAGGATATCAAGAGGCATGGCAAACCTCCCTGCCAAAGCTGGGGTATAACATGGTAGCCTCTGTGAAGAAGCAGCATATTGTGGGGGGAGGTATCTATCTAACCTTCACTACAAACTTCAGAAATAGACTGTTTCAAACTTCAGAAAAGTGTCATTTACAGCCAATACAGGCTACCAGATGAGACCAAATGTTGAGGAATATTCTTCCGCAGGACTGCTGCAGCACAGGCAAAGCACTCAGCAAATGGAAGACTATCTACCAGAAGACAGTGCCGAGAATGTCCACTCTGATATAATCCAGTGCTGTCACTTTTCTTATAGGCCTTCAAGAGCATAATCAATGATAACGTGTTGGTTGAAAGGTTTGTCTCATGGTATTCAGTTCAAACAATGACTTGTAACCGATGTTTCGGAAGTACAAAACTCCAGAGACAACCAATCACACCTCTACTAATAACCCCCCTTCTCAGCTTCCAGCAATTTACAGCTAGAGGATTTCCTGGATCAGAAGCTTTTTGTATGTTTAATGGACTCCAGTGAATCATTGTTCCACTGAACTGCCTAACTGCTCTTGATACCTATTTCAGCTTGGGCATCCATTAAAATAGCAATAATACTCACAGTTCAATTGCAGCCCTATGGAAAAAGTTCCTTTTGCTTAAACCTGTCTCTTTCTAGGGAGACTGAAGCTCCTTAAATCTTTTACTACCAAAGCAAAAAAATAATAATAAAAAATTGTTTGTTATTCACGTTCTCCATGCTGTTCACCTGTTACAGAAGGCTTTTCCTTAAAACATTTGTGATTGTTATCCTTCTCTATACTTTCCTTATTCCATTACCCACTTTGAGATAAGGAAGGGAGAGGAAGAACAAAATTCAACATTCAAATTATATCAAAACACAGATTTAAAAGGTGGCATGACATTTTCTATTTTGCTTTCTATTTCTTTCCTAGTAGCTTCTAATTGTCTAGACGTTCAGTTCAAGTGCTAGAAAAAACAGACCACTTCAAATATTTTCATCCTTCAAAAAATTGAATTGTGATACAAATATTAATTTGGACTGAAACAGTAGCAAGATGGTCTGCATCTTAGCAGCCTGGAATAGAAAAGGCTTTGATTCAAATCTGTACTCTATTTGATTCAGATCACAGTTTGGCGTCAGGCAGAGTAGGGGCTCATGACTAATATTCTGACAACCCGTGAGCCCCAGGTCATTAAATATGAAACAATGCACTGGGGAGAAAAAAAAAAAAAAACAACAACATTGTTTAAGCAGGTATCTCCAGAAGGTATTTCTACTCAGATAGAGTAACCCAGTACACTGCAATGAAATTTCATTTAATTGAAAATGTCTGAACCCACTCTAAGCTACTCAGCACTGGTATGACCACTACTGACATCCTGCATGTAGTTCAGTGGCCCACATCTCTGGAAGGATGTTGGAAATTGAAGAACTTTCAGAAACAGCATCCCATGAATATTAAGAGCATAGCCTCATGGTGAAAGTCTGGGAACTTAAGTTGGCATATCAAAATACTAGGCTACAACAGAAGTTAAAAGGCCTAGACTGATCAAGTTAAGTGCATATAGGGAAATCTCAAGTGTGACAGTAAAGGGTTCTTCAATACAGCAGAAAGCTGACAGATGACCCAATGGACACACAACGAACCCAGACAAAGTCAGATTTAATAAGATGCCTATTTACCATTTAAAGATAATCACCTTATTAGAAATTGGGAAGGCTTTTACATTGTCAGAAGACACAAGAACATAAGATATTCGTTCACATATGCTAGATTGCTTACTCACAACCAATGTATGTGGACCAAGATATTTGATCACCTTTAACAGTTGTCAGATAACAGTTGCCTCTCCTGATACTCATATCAGATGGTATGAGCATAGACAGTTCATATTTTGATCACTTCAATTATTTCCTTTCCATTGTACTTTTCCCTATCCTTAAAAAAGGCCTCTACTGTTTGAGCATTGTATTTCATGAATATGAATGTAATTACAGTCGCTTTATACAGGAGTACTTTAGAAATTCTTAGAAATCTAATGCAACACTCACTTCTTTGTGGTAGCATAAAGAAAAAAAAACAGAAAAAACATCACGCTGAAGGAAGAAAATGACCTTTTCTATCCCTTCCATCATTAAAGAAATTGATGATTTTTTTCATTAAAATTCTCGGTGTCAGGATTATTATTAACAAATCTCAGAAAAATGTTAGGAAAAACAGTAGTCAGCTTCATTTAGGAAATCAGTCATCTGCACTACACTTCATTAAGTTTTTATACTACAAGCTTTATGCTAAAATAATTTGCTATTACATAAAAGCACAAATGGTAACTTGCACACTAGGATGCAACTAAAAAAAAAAAAAGTATTTTGGGGATTCGTCTCAGACAGCTAGTATAATCAAACAATCAAATCCCAGTAGCCAGTGAAATACTAGGACGTGTTTCTTATCAATGCACACCCTGTATCTGAAAGATCTCAAATACATTTTTAGTGGTCATCTTCCACACTGTTAAATACTGCTTAGATTTAACCTGTAGCCAGGGAATACAGGAATTAAAAAAAAAAAAAACGAAAAACAAAAAACCCCAAACAAACCAATACTATATTCTTAAGACTGTGTTAGAAATTCAGAGAAAGTAAACTCTTAAAACACTTGCCAACTACATCATAGCATTAAACACAGCATTCATTTTCTTTCATGCTAAGACATTAATAAACCTTAGTAAAATTATTAAGTAAAATATATTGCAGTATTGAAACAATTTATCTTAAAAATACATTGTTACTCTTTCGAGGAGATCTAGCTTATCTGGTTGAAATTCCAGCACTTATGTTACACAGAAATTACTGAAAAATTACCCAACTCTTTAAAGTCAATATTTAAATGCTACTGTTTTTACTGCTATTAAGAACATGTAAAAAAAGGCATATAATTTTTTTTTCCAAGTGAATAATCACAATGTAAACATACTCTACCACTGTGCAATTCCACTCCATAGAATTCAAGTGTTCGTGCTATATTTATGTAGCAGGACTCTGCTTCAGATTGCTTGAGGCCACTAAAAGAGGGGGAAAAAAAAAAACCACATATGCACCATAGTCAAAAATAAAAGACATGATATTATATTTATTCCAAATGCAGAAAAACAGAATAATCCCACATCCCGGTGTCTGACAAATAAACCTCATTAACTAGTGCCATAATTTCTTCACTGGTGAAGGCTCTCCTAAACTCCTCTCAAAAATCGAGCAAATTATACCCAAATACCTTAGCCATTCTGGACCAGTTCTTTTCAGAAAAATCATTTGTATCTGTTTTGTTTAAAGGGATGAGGAAACTATTCCCCTATAAAAGTTTCCTTTATAACAAGAAGCTGTATCTGTAAATATTCTACATTGCATAGTCTCTCAGAAGGAAGTAATTTAGAAGAAAGATTAGAAGCAGGAATGTACTAAAAAAATAAGGGGGAGAAAAGATTAAATAAATTGAAGTTATGAAACTCAGTGAGGAAAAGCCATCTGAGTTTATCTATAATCTCTAAGTCCTAAAATACTTTTTTCTCACGCTGCTAGATATGAAATGTACTGCAAGACTTACAAGGACTCTATCTTCCGGTCTTCTAGAAAGCTTCTATGATTCTGAGACTTTTCTCCAGTTTTTTTTCCAAAAACTCAAAAATCCCCACACCTCAAATAAACAGATTATATATCTTCATGGAAGGGCTACATGGAATCTACTAGGTGTTTTAAAAACCAAAGAATCCAACAGTAATCCCTGCCTAGCTGGTTCCCCTATGCAGTCTACTGATTATTCATCCGAGAGGAACGCAATGTGGCCTAAACAAGATTCCTTTAGGCATGATAACGAAAGTAGCCCTTTCCAATAAATTGCAGGGCCAAGACCAGTCAAGAACCGATCAGACAAGAGGCAGTTCTAACCTGGAATCTGCCATAGCCTATTACTGACATTGTGCTGTGCCCACAGTGATCCTGGTCTCACAGCACAGATCAGCGATTCAGGCACTACAGCGCGTTCGAGTAACTGTAAGAACAGAGGCTGAGGGATGCGTGTAGTATCTACACACAGCTAAGTAGAAAAGACATCTGATATCATCCTATCATATCTGCAACTAAGTGCAGGTAAAAACAACTCTTTGCTAGGTGAGCTTCCAAGATGACACGCATAAAATTACGTTAATCAAATGCAATTTAAATACAACCCATAAAAAGCTGACATAACATTGTGTTATGTTAAGAACTCCAGGTACAAAGGCATTCCACATAAGGCAGTAATTCTCATTTTTAAAAGGGGCTTTACCTCAAAAAGGTGGACGTCTATGACTTCCAATTAATATCCATCCTTTCAAATTCCAGGCCATCAAAATACTACACCCTGAAACAGCCACTCTAGGAAATATTACATCATGCTCCGTGAAACCGAAAGTTACCTTGAACTGGAAAGCCATTGCCAGCAGCATGGCTTGAGGATGTCACAATATTGGAAAAAAGAGCAAAGACAAAAAAAAAAAAAAAAAAGAGCTGTTTGTCACAATCCTGAGATAAACTGCTTACTCAGATCTACATCTACAGTGACTAATGTCACCTTGATTTTGAAAAACATTAGTAGACCTTATCTCTTTCACTGTGTCAGAAAGGTAGAGAAAAAGAACTACAAAATGACCATGTTGTTATACAACAGGATGCTGAATATGTTTGCAAGAGTACATTATTTTCATTTTTTAAATTTTGATCAAGAACTTCGCTCAGAAAGATGGGGAAAATCTGTTGCACACCAACAAGATATTCCTGCAAATTTTAATTCTCAATTTGCATACACCATCTACACCAGACTAATCAAGCCTTGTGTCTTGAAGGGCCAACAAGAAAAAGTATCTCAGCACAGACTTAGGTTTTTTTCTTGTTGTTGTTACACCTCCCTACTCAATTAGAGATGAAAACCTTGAGGTCCCTAAGCAGGTGGAAGTTACTTGGTGAGATAAACAGGCAAGAGGAAACTGGTCTTCGTGTCTCTTTCCAATTTTTGTAGCTGTTGATACCCAAGGGCTAACAAACATCATCTGGAATATAAGCATCATATGAAGTTTCAAATGCAACCCTCTCCTCAAACTGATGGCTAGATCTAGCAAGCACTATGAAAACATTACCAATTTGGATAACATCCACATCCTAAGACTTCAGGCTGCTTACGTACTAAGCAAAAAACGGTAAGAAAACCTTGTTAGAACAAACTACATACAGAAAAATCTCCCTATGGATTTAGGGATGAACACAGAAGGAAAATTTCTGAAGCGATACCAGTTCAATATGACAACAGTTGCTTTCTCAACAGCTACCTACTGTCCACTGAATAGTGTCTGATATGAACATGTTCATAGAACTACTTTCTCAGATTTTGCAAAACAACATAAAAACTAGCTAAAGAAAGACTTGCATTGAGCAACAACATACAAAACATAACATGGCTTCTCAAGTCTGTATCTGTTTCAGCAATTCTAGCTTTTTCTTTTTCCTTTGTGAAAGTTTCCCAAAGGATAGACACTAAAGAATGAAAAAGGACAGATGTTTATAGGGCTGGCTTTGCAATCCTGTAATCTAAGAATGCCAATTTAAAAGCGATAATAATTTACAGATATCCCATATGGGCTACAGCAAATAGTTATTTACTCCAGATCAGTAGAAATATCATTCCAAAACAACACTGTTCTCCTCAAACTGTAAGAAGATAAATTCTCCCTTTCTATCTTTCCTTCTCAGAAGGCCTGGTGAACACCAGAACCATTCTTGTCAAGTATGTTACTGGCACTGATCTAGTCAAAACCATGTCTCAGACATAAGTATTCACTATGAATGCCAAAGGAAGATGCAAGAAATACTGCCAGGATATACAATAATTTGTCTGCCTCTCTGCACTCCGAAATAAATAAGCCTGAAGAGCTAAGTTTCAAAAAAGGTGGTAAAACAATAAAGAAACATTTTTGCCAGTCCAGTCTATTCAAGTATTTTTATTCAGAACTTCAATTACCACCACCTATATGAATTCAAATACAGCAGTTAAACTTCTCAGTCATCAAGGCTTCACTCTACCAAAAACACTCACTGAAAGCATCAATTTCACTGAAAGGACCCAGAAAAGAAAGGAGTCTTTCCAACAGACCCTTTGTCTAGACCAATGGTAACTTCTAGTCTTTTCTCTGCAGGAAATAACCAGCGTTATATCTCTGACTACGATAGCACTAAATACATGAGTTCAACCCAACCACTTCAAGACTCTTCAGAATCTTCCCTCAGTGGTCTCTGAGACAATTGCTTCCTAAAGACAAGCAGATTTATTCATGCCTCTGTATTGGGTTTGCGTGGCAAGGTTTTGGGGGGGGGGGGGGGGGCGGCTACAGGGGTGGCTTCTGTGAGAAGCTGCTAGAAGCTTCCCCTATGTCCAATAAAGTTAATGCCAGCTGGCTCCAAGACGGACCCACCGCTGGCCAAGGCCGAGCCAATCAGCAACAGTGGTAGTGTCTCTGTGATAACATATTTAAGAAAGGGAAAAGAAGTTACAGGGGAGTAGTTGTTGCAGCCAGAGAGAGGAGTGAGAAGATGTGAGAGGAACAACTCTGCAGACACCAAGGGCAGTGAAGGAGGGGGAGGAGGTGCTCCAGGCGCCAGAGCAGAGATTCCCCTGCAGCCTGTGGAGAAGACCATGGTGAGGCAGGCTGTCCCCCTGCAGCTCATGGAGGTCCACAGTGGAGCAGATATCCACCTGTGGAGGACCCCACACCGGAGCAGGTGGATGCCTGAAGGACGCTGTGACCCTGTGGGAAGCCCATGCTGGAGCACGCTCCTGGCAGGACCTGCGGACCTGTGGAGAGAGGAGCCCGCGCTGAAGCAGGTTTGCTGGCAGGACTTGTGACACTGCGGGGGACCCATGCTGGAGCAGCCTGTTCCTGAAAGACTGCACCCCATGGAAGGGACCCACGTGTGGAGCAGTTCGTGAAGAACTGCAGCCTGTGGGAAGAACTCACATTGGAGAAGTTCGTGGAGGACTGTCTCCCGTGGGAGGACCCCACACTGGAGCAGGGGAAGAGTGTGAGGAGTCCTCCCCTGAGGAGGAAGGAGCAGCAGAAACAACGTGTGATGAACTGACTGCAACCCCCATTCCCCGTCCCCCTGCGCCGCTCGGGGGGGGAGGAGGTAGAGAAAATAAGGAGTAAAGTTAAGCCTGGGAAGAAAGGAGGGGTGGGGGGAAGGTGTTTTAAGATTTGGTTTTATTTCTCATTATCCTACTCTGATTTGACTAGTAATAAATTAAATTAATTTTTCCCCAAGTCGAGTCTGTTTTGCCCGTGACTGTAATTGGTGAGTGATCTCCCTGTCCTTATCTTGACCCACGAGCCTTTTGTTTTATTTTCTCTCCCCTGTCCAGTTGAGGAGGGGAGTGATAGAGTGGCTTTGGTGGGCACCTGGCATCCAGCCAGGGTCAACCCACCACAGCCTCCTACAAATCCTCCTCTAAAAACTTCTGAGCCCACTGGAAACTGCAAATTAATTTGGAAGGAGTAGAGGTCTGAGCTGTTGTGTTCCTGAACGTGAATGGCTAGGAAAGCAGTCCAGATTAGTACCGACACAGAGGGAACGGTTGCAGTTAGAGTTCAGTGGTTATCTCTCTTTTGCCCCATAAGTGACAAAGCAACACACATGTTTTGGACTGCTAGGCAGCACACATGAAGTTCAGAACTACTAACTACACCCACTAGCAGTAAAGAAACAATAGGGAGAGGTGAGAGTACTGAAAGATGACAAAAAAAGTCAAGGAACATCGGGGGAAGATGAAAATGGAGATAGTTCAGGGTATAAATCAAAAAAAACTAAGAGAGTGGGGAACGAGCTCTGCTGCAGTAAAGATACAGACAGAGAGAACAAGTCCATAGAGATTCGGATTTCATTTGCTCAAATGCTCACAGACAATTTCTTAAATTGGCATATTTGCATTCAGCTTGCGAGTATCTGATCAACACCACTAATTCTAAAGCTGCAGTCTTACAAGAGATAAATCAGTAGGGTCAGAAAAAGTAATTAACAGCGGACTGACTGGAATAATCTGTTGTAGCCTTTATATTGCACTCAGGAGAGTGGTGAGAAAGCACAATGTTAATTGAAGTGTTTAATGGTGAGGGTTTTTTTCCAGACAGGCAAAAAATCCATAGGATTTGAAAAATGGTCAAGTTTCCTTGATCCAAAAAACCCTTCAAACATCTAGTACAGCGTTCTAGATGGTTGCCATTAATAATGTATAATGCTAACTGATCTACTGGTTGTTATAGCTAGAAATTTATTTAAATGTTTTAACACATTAGCATCATACTCTGAATATGATTAGTCTAGCACCTACGTGATAAAACCAAATATTTCATTTAATAGAAGCTATATGAAATAAAACTGTCTGTTGTACTAAAACTACTAAGAACTTGAGCCTTCCTTTTGGCATCTTTTTTTTTTCCTTTAAAAACTCAAGAGGTGAGAGAGAACTAAAAGTTAGTGTTACCTGTGTTGCTCATGGAGCGATTCTACTTTGGTAAGAAAATCTTTGTTCTGCTCTGGTATAAAGTTGTAATTTGACAGATATCCTGAATGATGTACTGAAGCATTGTAGTCTCCAAGTTGTGCTGTTAGGAAACAGGAAACACATACACAAAGTTTTCGTAGTTAATTGATTATTATTTCGAAGGAATTCCTTCTCCTCATTAAAACACGTACACATATGGGGAAATGCAGGAATTACAAATTACTTCCCAACAGACAAGCGGTGTTGAACACAGGGAATTGTACGACATCAGTGAAGAAAGATTTTTTCAAAGTATGCTTACCATAACTATAATCTCAGGCACTGAATGACTCAGTACTTTAGTTACTTATATAGCCCCACTTTTGCATCACAAGCTGTAACACCACCAGACAGGTATTACATGCCACATTGGCACAGACATGCAGTACTGTAACGTTAGAGTAAACCAAATTGCTTCAGTAAGAGATCACAAATGAAATCAATTTGATATACATTTACTTGACTATAACATATTAGAAGACTTCAACAAGATCTGTCACTTAGCATCTACTCTTCATACTCTCAGGTAAAAATTGTTCAAACTACCAACTGTGGCTCTGTCCTAACAATTCAATTGTTAATCTTGCCTCAGCTGAACATGAGTTACTTAAAGCACGAGAAATAACCGCTGATTTACACATAAAATTACCAAGCTGCTACCAAAAGTAAATATATGTTTACAGTCAAATAAACAAAAAGAAACAAACAAAAATCCCTAAAACTTCATCCCTTCAAAAATTATACTAATTAGTAGATATTTTGAAATAGTTACTAGACAAAAGCTAATTCTTATCCACAGTTGGTGGTATATCTGAAAAGAAATGAAAGTATAAATGACCATAAGTTTATAGCCTCAGTCTATGCAAGTTTTCTTTAAAAGCTAGATGAGCATAAGTTTATATCCTGGAAAACATACTTAAACCTTTTACTTGTTATAAAGATGCAAGGTTTGGGGCAGCAGGGAGGTTGCTTCAAATAAAGTACTTGCCTATTTGCCACAAATTTACCTAGTTTCAATTAAGCAAGTAATTCAATCCCCATATTTCATGAAATCTGTGTTTTCATGAAATAGTTGAAGAGATTAAACCCAAAAAATGATGGTATGTTTAAGCAAATCACTAGAACCTGTACTAATCTGCTTTTTCCCTAAGGAGCATGAAAGTTATTATAAAGCATTAAAGCTTCCCAGAAGTTATTTGTATGACTTGTAAATTAACAAAAAAGGAAGTCCTTATATAGACTGCAAACAATTCAGCATAGAAAGCTTCTCAACTAAATCAAAGTTAAAGAGCATACTTTTAGGAACAATACTATTACCATTATTTTCCAGAAAACGTAAAGTATAAAAGAGTGACTTAAATGATGGGGGGGAGGGGGAAGTTGTGAACTTCAGAACTAACTTACAGCTACAATAACTATGCAATATCTGTAATACAGGGGATAACCAATATTTGCCACTTACATATTCAAAAAGCATGATATCTATGGCCTAGAAAACAGAACCACTGTGATACAAAACAATTCCCAGGCAAATGTGGTCAGAAGCTAATATAGTTGCACACCTAATTATCATCATCAAGGGAAATATTTAAATAAAAAAGAAAGTGGAATGATAAACAGTAATTTATTTTGAATGCAGATATTCCTGCAATGCTTAGCTCTTTCTTTTTAAAGGTAGCCTGAATTTTAAATTAGTTAGCAAAATGGCTGGCAAAGGACTAAATATTTACTGTTAGAATAAAACCACATATTTGAACACTTCTGTCAAATAATGTATCTCTGAAGAAGAAAACAAAACAAAAAAACCAAGACAGAAGATCCAGAAGTATAACAAGAAACTAAAATAATTTTTAGGAATATCTATATATTAACAAGAGTCCAAGTCTCTGCCAAGACTAAGGCTAAGGCAATAACAATAAAAACAAAAAATAAAAACTGTCTGAACAAAGTAGGTATGTTAATAACAGTGTAAAAATAAAACACACAATTTCACAGATGACAGTAGTTGACTGAAGACTTTTTCCTTTATTAGCCATTAACACAACCCATCTTTTCTGTGAAACACAGTCTACATTTTTAAGGTTTGTTGCAGCTAGCTTGAATTACATTCTTGTCAATGGGAAGAGACCAGATTGCCAGGAATAAGACAACGTAATTGTCCACTTCAATTTTATTTGCATTAGTTAAAAATATTTTTTACTGTAGTTTTATCTTCTCTAAAGAAGGCAACTGCTGTTCCTTCATGCATTATGAGGTAAAGTCTTCTTGCTCATTTTCCAAATATGGAGGTTGCTCTGGTCTTTCTTCCTCTTCCTCCTAGCTACCTGAGGTCATGTCAACAAGGGGAGCAGTTTAGAGTACTACTTGCTTCTCCAGCTCCCCAGCCAACTGTCACAGTTGAAGAGAAACTATAAATCCTGATTAGTAGACATCTTGGAAGACTAACGATCTTGTGCAGGATTTAATTATCCAAGTAGGAAAAAAAAAAGAGCATATCAAGACCTCATTAAGAAGAAAAACCCATGAAGTTTCTACCTCTTTGCTGGACTTCTCCAGAAGAGAGGAGAGGGTCAGGAAATGTTAAAGACCTATTTCTAATCTGAGTTTCTCCTGATATAGCTTCTGCTCTGATCACATGAGACAGCAGACACTGACTCAATGAGGATAAAGTTACAGTAAAAAAAAAAAAAAAAGCATATTTTTACCTTTCTCCTTTCTAGCCAACTTCTGCTTTTTAATTCATTATAACTGGGAAAGAATATAGAGTAAAATGAAAGAAAATGGAACCAAGGAGGAGTTAAAAAAAAAACAACAGTTATTTGAATATCAGATCCTTGTATTTTAGAGTTCTAGATCTAATATGAAAGGCTTTAAAGAAAGGAACGTGATGGACCATTCATTTTGAAGGCCATATTCAATAAAAAGAGAACATTTACTTTATAACTCTTAGTAAAAGAATAGTGCAATAGCCAAGTAGTCACAGAATAATTTTCCATGGATGAAGTCCCATGTCGACCTACCAAACAGTTGTACAAGCTCTCAACACAGTAAGAATTTGTAAATGCTTGAAAAACAAATAAAAATCTTGAGATCATATATATTTACACAGGATATGAACTGCCTATGCTGTACTGAAGCCTAAACAAGCCATCTTTTCTTCAGACTTTGTAAAAAGAATTTGTTCAGTTAGAACAATGTGGTGGGTATACATTTTTGTCTCTTTCTCCTGGCAGCAGAAAGACTTTGTGCAGGAAAGCATCAAAGAAAAGGACTGATTTAAATGAAAAAAATTTACACATTTTTATAAGATTCAGATACAGAGGAAGGGAAAAGGAAACACGAAGAACAAGTGTATTTATGTAGCACTGATAGATTTCAATAGGAATTCTATGGGTACACATGCATCTTCCCTAGAAAGAGAAGCTCGAGTACCAGATATATTGCTGCATTAAGGAAAAAAAGAAAAAAGAAAAAAAAAAAAGAAAAAAGAGAGGAAAATCTGACATATATGGGAGCAAAAAAGCCATTGATGCCAACAACTCTTACAGTAATTACCGAGGCTTCATTTATTCAGTGGTTTCTTCCAAGAAACCATTGGTCAGTCAGCTTATATATTAGGGTAAGGCAGCATTGATCTCATTTCTGTCTTCCACTACCCCAAAGGGAGGGTGCAAGAAAGACAGGGCCAGACTTTTCTTTGAGTTACAAACCAAAAGGATGACAGACAACAGAAATTTCAGCAATGGAAATGCAAAACTGAACTGGAAAGGCCTTGAGCAACGTGATCTGACTTTGAAGAAGCCCCTTCCAAGCCAAATTTGCCTGAGGTTATTACTTACATGAAGTTATTTTTGAAATCCAAGCTTTTTGCTACACGACCAAGATAATAATTTGTTTGGTTCCAGTTTTAGAAATTAATTTTGTTGTTGTTGTTGAATGCTAACAGTACCAAAATACCACCATTTCAATCTGGCCCAATTTCCACAGGCAGCCCCAGAAAACATAGTAGTAGAAAAGATAAGCCTTTAGCTTTCTGTAACTTAAAGGGTGACCGATTTCTACTTCCCATCTATGTGATATCCTTCAAGGTACAGAAGACAAGTTGGTCTCCAATTCTATAGTTTGCTTGTAAACAATAATAAAAAAATTTGCATACAAAGTAATAGCACCAGAAACTATTTCCGCATACGGGCGTTCCAAGTAACTACAGATGTCAGAAGGCAAATGTATGAATGGCTTATTGGCTAAGCATGATGGGAAATCAGTTACAGATAATATGGACAATTTGGTCCAAAGGAATGCCTACAAAAGCTAGTCCTTGAAAACAGGTTTAATATCAACTTTCTAAAGACCTGAGAAGTGTACCAGAAAAAAATCAAGTAGTTTCACATTGAATTCGTAACTTTTTGCAGGGTTGAATATTTTAGGTGACAGGAATAAAGTACAAAAGTGAACTGAGTTGCCTGTTTTTAAAAGAGGATAATTACATATGCAGATCAGGTTCCCAGTGGAACAGAAAATAACCAAACAATTGGACAAGTCTAGCATACCAGTTATATAACTAATTTAACTTTTATCAAGGAGTAAAAAATCTTCAGGTATAAAATTGCAATCCAGGATTAAAATATAGTTAGGGTCATACAGTTATGTTTCTGGAATCAGAAAATAATCCACCACAGCAGAATTCAGTTTCAAAGTACCAACATAAAAATGTGGACACTTATTAAAAAGAGACTAAAAAGGAGCATTGAAATGAGCAAAATCCATGTAGATATAGAGATTAAAGACACCATGTTGAAAATGGTTATCAGAGAGAGACTCCAAAAAGGACCAAAACCCTCAGAAGTGAATGCTGAGAGAAGGAAAAGTGTTTCAACAAGTGGAACCTCTATCCAAACAAGGACGAGAGCATGAATTCTAACCCACCCAACCACTGAGTAAGCGTGATGTCCCTACTGGACAAGTAGAACTAGCTATCATGTGGATAAAACTAACCTGTTTTGTAAAAGGAAATAATGCTTCACACTCAAGAGCCCTTAAAAAAAGGTTCAATCTAGAGATGACTGTAAATAGCTGCTTATGACCACTTATGACAGCTGGTCACTCTGTAGTAAGACAGAATGAGAAATTAGGCATTAATAAAAACAAAGGAACATTTGTAGAAAAAAAATACCAGCTATACATACACAATGGTGGTCTCCAAGTTATTTATTACCACTTCAGAATGAAAAATGAGTCATTGTAATACCTTTTATTAAAAAAAACATAAAAAATTTAAAAATCAGCAGCTCAAAACCCAGCCACAGTTCAACAACAACAACAAAAAAATCACAAGGAAAAGGAAGAAACAAATTAGAAAATATAAGTTACTCTGAGTTGCTATTTCTGCTTCTGAAATACATGTACCTCAGAAACCATACAGTCACAATCAGAAAAAGTATTGAGAAAAGCAAAGCATAATCCAAAGTACAAAGAGTATTCATTTTGAAAAAGTGTGGGGATAAAATACTTAAGGGAATAGTTATCAATACTCCCAAAACATTAAGAGGTTTTGCAGAACTAATGCATCTTAAAACTACTCTGATCTTCTGTCATGTATGTTGTCTCTCAGCATTCACCACTACTCATTATCATAATACTGTACTACATGGACCTTGACCTTGGGTAACTGTTCTTTTCCCCTTTTTAGTTATCTTACACAAAAATATTTCATAGGTTCATCCACCTTAAAAATATAGAAGAATAGTACCAAGTCTACGAGGCACTGTAGAAAGTCAGCTCTTTCAGCTACAGCACTGGCCAATATCCCAATCTGGGGTTCTCCACTCCAGAGGTTACAGCATTGTACTTCGTTTTGAAGTGTTACAGATTCAAAAAATTATTTGTGGCATAGTGGAAGAACACCAAACAATACTTGAAGTAATGATCTCCTGAAGTGGCCTCTGTATTGCCTAGCACAACTGTAAAATATAATTAAGGGAAAACAGTCCAAAACAGCTGGAGAGCTGCTGTAGATAAACTATCAGGACAGTCTTAGAAGAGCTGTTGTACAAAGAGATGCTAGCAAGCTCAAGAGCAGCAATCTAGACCACAGTGAACCATGTGGAAGAAAACGGGCTTGTATTTCAATTAATCTCTCCAAGCAGATTCTTATATTGGGAGTTTCATCACCATCACACAGATAACACTCTGGTACTGCTGATAAAAGGTACTTGTGACTGAACAGCATTGCTGCAGGCTTCAGAAGAACGGATGGGACATGCACACAATCCTCAGACTACCCAACACATCTGGTAAATAATTTCAAACACCGGAAATTCAGGTCAAAGTTCTCTTTGCTTATCCAGTCTGATTTTGATTCTGAGGCATAAGGGCTCCAGGTGCCCTGGAGAGTAGCAGGAACCTGACTGACCTCTGAGCAAATCTCTCAGCTTACATGATGTCCTTCTGAGCACTATTTCACTTCAAAAAAGCATAGGCGGGGAGCACACACAGAGAAAAATCCCCAAATGCTAGCTATGAAAAGAGGCAGGTCTCCGTAAATTAGCAAGTCTGAGGTTTCAATGTAATTTCTATAAAAAGAGAGGGACAAAATGAAGGCAAGTTAGAAGAGTCAGGCAACAAGAAAGCTGATGGGGGAATTATGTGGTGCAGCTCTCACTGTGGAGCTGCTGTTGATGTTCCTCTAAATCCTACAGCCCACCTCCTCCTCTGGGATCTCAGCCTTCTGGCGTTCCTGAAATTCTAACAAACTCTCTTATGCCTAGCTCCTAAGGGACTTGCACACTAAGCTCAGCTTTCCTCGAATCCTCACCCGCCTTCCTTTTCTTAGAAGAGGTTAAAGCCCGTTTAAATCCCAAGCAACCAGTCAACCCCTTCCTGAACAAACTCCCAAAGATAGATAGCAGCGTGCTAGAGAAACCTCCTGGTTCTCAAAGCAGAGCCGAGAGGGGAACAATATCACAGGAGAGAAGAGAAAGACCCCAGTCATAATGAATCACTGAGCAACTGATGCTCAGGAAAAAGAAAGCTTAGAAGTATTCATAACATCTTTTGTTGGCTTTGTTGCTGTGCTTTAGATTCAAGTCCCAACTCAGCAAAGGATTTACTCACATAAGAGCATATTCCCCCCCAAACCCATGGGACTTCTTACATACCAATAGTTAGTCATCTAAATACTGTTCTGGAAATGGGAACTTACTACACAAAATGATAGAAAACAAGTGGTGCCAAATCAGCTTTGTGACATTTTAAATAAAAAAAGCGATACACACACTGCAAAGGTCCCTTATTTAATTTTATAGACTGTACAACGTTCCCATTTTACACCAGTAAAAAACAAGACATACGATTTATCATTAGCTTGTTTTTCAGTATGAGAGTATCCTTCAGACTTAACGATTTTGAAATTATTTGAAATGCACCTTAATAAGTTCTCCTTAAAAAAGGATTTCAAAATCCACTGATCATTTCTGTCACAAAGCACATCTACTGATAACAAACTAACAACTTATTCTTCAAGTGTCTGAACTGTATTTGTAAGTTTAGTCACGTGCTATTTAGACACAGTATTCACACCCACTTGTATTCCCCTGTAGCTTAGCACCACCAGACAACACAGGGTGTGCCACAACAGTGCAGAATAACATGTCAGAGCTTTATTTCAGAACCGCAGTGCTGAATCCAAACACCTCCGCCACGGGCAATACAGAGAAGCAGCACTCCAGCAGCACAACAGACATCACCACCAACTGTCCCTTTGCAAAACTCAGACAAAGCCTGTGAAGGTCAACCATGCAACTGCCACACGTGAAAACTATAGTTAAAAAGCAAGAGGAGAAATACCAAACATCAGACTTCATGCACAATGAAAGACCTCAGCCCTCCCGCCAGTGGCAACTGCTCCATCTTCTAAATAAGTAACCATAAGGTTGTCAGACAACAATGGTTTCCCCTTCTGCATACAAGGGAAGTTACGGAAGGAGAGAGCAGCTTGAAAACCACCAAGAAGTGGCAGTAATAAGAAACAGCTCAGGTAGAACCGATCCATGGCAACTTGAGACAATGGCTTTTTAATAAGCAGATACCTCATATCCAAGAACTTCAACTCCCCTTAATAAGTATGATTAGAAATTAAAACACCAAAAGAAAACTATTTAAAGCAATTTGACAAGAATCCTAGCAAACACGACTAGATAAGGAGACCTACACACTCAGATTTCAGGTCTTTCCTATGCCATCATCTTTAGGTAAATGGCAACAACCCGGTAGCAAAACAAAAACTTTTTTTTTTTCTTTAAGGGAATACATCTTTCTATTAAATGTTTCATTCTTTGCTGATGCAGAGAACAAATATAGGTATCATACAAACAGCAAAAGAAAGGCCATCAGCTAGCAAAAAAGAAAGGGCTTTTTAAAATAAAATTAAAAAAAAAAACAAAAAACCTGGTAATAATAGCACTATCATGAGTTAGGAAAACCAGGCAAATAGCTGCATGGGAAATTCCAGAATCCACCAGGAAAGAGAAAGATTAAAAACACACTAGCACCCTTCCTCAATCTTCACTGACCTGCTATCGTTCTCCTTCAGTATAAATAACTGCATTAGTAGGTATCCAAAGCACTAAAAAGGGAACAGTCATAAAACTGAAGGGGAAACAGGAATTACTTTGGGATTTGGGGTACATTACCTGTGGCATATTTTAAAAATCATGTTAAACCTGACTTTGTGATAAAATATTTGCATTCTTCAGTGTACCTTTACATTTTCGTGCTTTAGCACAATCGGATCAGCAACACTGCATTTAGCAATCCTAAAGGTTCACAGTGTTTCAGCCTTCAAGTGCCCTACTGTGCCCCAGGGATACAGGAGCAGGGACACATTTCCTTTGGCACAAAACTGGGACTCCCACCTACTATGGAAAACTTCTTCTGGCTTCAACCGTTCTTACTAAGCTTGAATGGTTAAAGTTCCATTTAATAAAAGGGCACAACATATGATATACAAACATAAAAGTGAATGTTTCATAGCCACTTGGGATTTTCATAGATACCAACAGTTTATCGCTTTCTCCTTTGAAAAACATATTTCAATTATTTAGCTTGGTCCTTATTTCAAGCAAAAATTACCTCAATCATTTCTGTGGACCTTGCTAGACCTTTCATAAAGAAATGGGATAAATATACATCAAACAAATAATTACACAACTATTCTAGTATGCTTTCCCCGACAATCATTTTTACAAATATACAAACTCCACTAAACCCTCAACCTGTTTTTTTGTTTGTTTTTTTAACGAGAAAGGTCTTCCTCCAGCTGTTTTTCACTATCTGTTTAGGATGCCTGTAAGACATAGGATCAGGCTCCATTTTGGTTTTCCTACAGAAGATATTTTTCTAATATCACCCTTAGAATTTCTTTTTGCCAGTTGCAGGCAGATGAGAAGGATACAAGTTCTTGTCCGTAGAGTCACCTTAAATGTATTGCAGCGACACACAGTTTTACATATCTAACAAATCAAATTCCCTGAAAAAACGACAAAAATGAAAACCTACCTTTTTTGTCAGCAGTACAAGCACGCATAGATAAGAACAACATTATTCTTGTATCAACTTTTTTTTTTGACAGACCTAAAAAGTACGCTTTTTCTATTTAGACTGTCTGAAGGCTGCTTAATAACCTGCAACTTTTTTACAAAGCATCACCTGTAGCATTGTGAATATTCTGCACAAATAGATAAGGAAAGAAATTTTTCCCTATTTTTCAGTACTGAAGAACAGAGAAGGTAGTTGGTCAAATACATCTATTAACAAAATAACAATTGGTTATTACTTACATTGTACTGCATATGATGCCAGGACAACAGCAGAATTAATGGGGCATGACAACCTAGAAAGAGGGGAAAATATTTTTATTTAGACATAGACTATATAAATGTATTGTTAACAATATCTCTGCAATTAGTTCAGTACGTGAAGACTCATTTAGCTTCAAAGAGTATCTGATTTTTTCTTACAAAGTTTGATTGTCAAAGCACAGTAGGACTGGACATTAAAAGCTAATTGCTGTGTAACAGCTTCTTAAGTGAATGGAAGTAACTAGTCCTAAAATGACATGCTCGTATTCTTGCTGGATGCTTATTCGTGAAAGCAAAAGGACAAGGGATTTTTATGGGGCTCTGCACATTATTTTGATAGCCGAAGTCTGGTCTATTTAAAATTAGACACAAACACTAAAATTAGCCAAATGCCAAGCACAAAGACAGCTCTGATCTCATGACCAAAACTGACTCCATAGAAGAAAAAAGCCAAAACCTAAAGGCAGTTTACATTTGGCAGCAAATACTTGGACCACCTTTTTCCTCTTCTTTTAAAATGTATAAGCACAGAGGAATTGCAGGCAAATGAAGCAATGGGTATATGCACACCATACAGGGAATATAACCCTGAAATCATGAGAAACGATAGCATGAACTGCCCTTTGCTACTCCCTCCTGATTACCGCACTAGACAGTGGGTCCCCACGTTTGGAACGTCATGCCTGGCACACCATGGCTTATATAATGATCTCTCAGGTTGACATTGTACCTGCAGACACACACCATCTCCTACAGCTCATTCGCAACAGACTTCTAAACTGTTCTTAAGTGAGCTATGTGAAAATTTGTAACGTTTCCTAGCAATTTGATTTTCTTTTAAAGCAATATTTCACAAGGTACATTTTTATAGCAACGATACCCTCAGAAAAAGGCTTTTTGAGGGTTTTTATAACTCTTTTTAAAATAAAATTTAAAAAGAGAAATTGAAGATTCTTCTTATTACCTTCCTTCCACAATATCAGTCTTCAACTGCAGGAAGAATAAGTGCCTATAAAAGATTTTTTTGAAAAACAAACAAACAAACATACATTTATTTTCACATTTAAAAGGTATGGTTTAAATGATTACATGTATTAATTTTATTTTATTAGATTTCCTGGCAAACTATACAAACTGATGACTAAAACTTAGTGGCATTTACAAATATGCAATCATACACCCACTCACTCTCACAACAGTTTTAAAGATCTTTGGCAGTCTGTACTACAACTCCAGGACCACAGTATTAATGCCACCACGAACACTACAAAAAACAAACCATGACAGAACTGCGCTTTCTTTCTCCCAGCAATATTCATCTTGGATGTAACTTTAAAAAAAAAAAAAAAAAAACAAACAAAAAACCCAAAACCCCACCCCCAAACTGTGACAGTCTATCTTGGAACTACTCAATGGAGGATGAGACATTTCTCGAGTAGCATATGCTGACAAAAAGCTCTTAAACAATTCTCCAAGAGCAGTTCAGTCTTGCTCTTATTAGTGTGTTTCACAATGTTACTTTATAGTGATACTGGAGAGTCAGGATGTGAAGAACCATAAAGAGCAGGTCTTTGAATAATTTCAGTTTAAAACTGCAGAACAGCTTATAACTACATGATTAGCAAATACCAAAACAGGTCAATAGCTAAGTTTTCTACAAGAAATATCATTTAACACCCTGTACTATTTATATTCTCAAGTCACTGAAATTAACAATGAAAATGTCACAAAAATGTTACAAGAATGCCAGATTAATGACTGCCTGTGAATTCTAAATTCCAAATCATGTGCACTGAACAACACAAGTATTCATTTAAAGCCTTGTGACAAGTTAATTGAAAACTGCTTATAATTCATGTACACCACCACCCCAGAAACTCAGAGATAGGTTAAAAAAGAAAATCTTAAAGGTCTACTATAAACTGAAGCGTTACAGATCTTTGCATGTTACAAGTAATGGGCAAACTAGAAAACAAGAACTGTTATCTGTTCTTCCTGAAACAAAATAAACCCCACCCTCCCACACCCTTGGCATTAAATCTACTACACGTGTTCAAAACTGACTCAGTGTTGGTTGATACAAAACTTCTAACATAGACTTAAGGGATGCAGACAGCTTAACCATTGAACTTCCTTATTTTTTAATCATTGCATCAGAGGAATTAAGGGATCAGAAAAGAAAAGGATAAAAAAAATGCAATAGGCAAGTACTTCAAGCGACAAAGGGCTCAAAAAAAGAAAAGGAATCCAAGGTGCAAATAAACCAACTGCCATCTTTGTACTAGCTTATACTCCAGCTGTATTTCAGAGTTGTAGGCTGTGTATAGTAGAAACCATTCGTTATGAGCATCAAGCTGACAATTCCAAACACATTTAATACAAAGAGTTACACGAAGTTATCTACCTAATATAGCATAGTTTTCCAAGCTGTGGAGACGGGAAAGGAGGGCTTTACACATTCTTAGTTCATGGAAGCAAACATCAAACAGAAGTTACCTGGTTTGTTCTTGCTGAAGTGTGTTAGGATCAGGTATAAAAAACCTTACACGAAAACGAAGGGTGCAGGGAAAACCTCCTGCAATATTTTAGAAGAGCAAATCAATTTTTTGTTTAAAAAAAGGAAGAGCCCCAAGTTTTTATTTCTATATTTATAGAAAAATTACATGAACAACCACACATTAATCTCATGCATTTTTCTCTCTAAAAGAAACCACGAGAAGCCTCTCCTGATCCCCCAACACCAACTATGAGAGGAAAATACTCTAAATGAAAGCATCACAATATTTGAAAGTACTTTGTATATGCTACTTTACATAAAAGGCATTATTTAGTTATCTTTACCTCATAGGTATTAGAAGAGAAAAAAGCAGCAAATATATTTGAAGCGTGTCAATTGGGATAATGCTCAATTCTATCTTACATATAAATACAAGAAATCAACAGAGGTTCACCATGTTAACTGCATGTATTTTTATTTCAATTCATAGACAATCTACAGCATATGGTAGAAATAAGAGAGCTGAAAAACATAGCTCAAGTTACACAGCACAAATGGGGACAGTGTTACTCAGTCCTCCTAAGCTGCTATCTGGCAGGGTCATGCTGGCCAGCCTGTCCTTCTTGGTAAGCATTCTGTGTTACCCAAAGCTGTTTATAAACAAGACATACTAGAACAAAACATGCACTTGGAAGTGTGTGGTGGTGTTTTTTTGTTTGGTTGGTTTTAAATAAAAACAAGCATAAAAGTATTTTTTTCTTATTCTACTTGAGACAAGAAATTGCCAGAACCTATATATGAAACTGGCTCCACTTCCCTGTATCAAAACCCCTCTTCTTTATCTTCCTTATCAGGAGGAATTTACTGGCACCGTGATATGACTACTGCTTTCACGGCCATGATGTCCAACACTGTGCAGAAGCCAGGTTTAGATGCTATTACAGCATCAAAGTTAGTGACCTACCAGGTCTTACTAGCACTCAGTTAGCAGTAAGAGATGTAGAAAGATCTGCTGAAAAGACTGGCAGAGGTAAGACTTGCTCTTAAAGAAAATCTATCATCTGGACGCACTAATTTACAAGAACTGTATTTATTCTAGTCATAAGAACACATAAAAGCAGGACTACACCGTTACAATCAAGATATTAAAAACAAGTCTTACCTTTTAACTGTTTTCTAATAGGTTTGTTTGGTTCAAGCCATCGCTGTGAAATGAAAAACTATTAGATGGATTAAAAATATTTACAAATAAATACTGTTTATTTATGTGTATGTGTGTGCATGTATATGTGTGTGTATATATGTATACACATATACATGCACACACATTTATTATTTACTATACTTACAGGTGAATCTACTGAAGTTTCATTTTGCTGTAAACCAAAATATTCCTTCTCTGTCACACCCAACTGGTTATAGGTCATATCCAACAAAATCTGTCCAGTGTCTTGTTTCTGAAAACAAGAAAACTTTAGAAGTGAAACTCTGCAACACTTACACATTTTAAGATACATTTTTTTAAAAACAAATTTATTTCAATTAATTGTAACTTATGAATAAAAATAGCTGCTAATTCATTGGTTCAAAGTTTTTCAGCAGTAAGAACTTTATTCTGATAAAAGTATCTTTTTTTTTTTTTTAAAGAGGCTTTCTTTCCAAAATATGTTAGGCATGTGAAATCTCATAATATGAACTGATACGAACTCAAGGCCTTGAGGTCAGTCCAGCAATCTAATTTTAAGCAGACCACCTCTCTCTTGACCACAGTCTTTAGGAGCAATGCTGTTCTCCGGAGCTGTACCCTGCAAGGATGCCTTACAGCCACATGGGGCTGCTCTGGCCCCTGCTGTCACCACCAAAGCAGTGCGCTCTGTTTCCACATCAGCTGTCAAAAGGCAAAGTCAGTATACACTAGGACTGGGAAAAAAAGTAGGAGGATGCTGTGCTCCAGCCATAAGATCCTGTACTTCAGCTTCAACTCCCACCTGCCCTCAGCCTCCACACATTCAGCTGCCGTTCAGCCACCCCACTTTCTGCCTAGACATCCCTCAAGACAGGTATCACAGAAGAACTGGTGTAACTGGGGAATTACACAGGCAGTGTAGATCCAGAAGTGTAAGCATGGTATAGCTTTCCCCAAACCAAACAAGTATCTCCATGCCATGGCATTGTGGAGAGCAGATTAACCAACTTCTGCCAAAGAACACTGTGAACCAATTCTATTAAAAAAAAAACAAATCACAAAAAGAAACAAACAAAAACCCCTCAACAAGACTGCAATCCTAAATATGCTAATACATAATAAACAGCTTGCAAAGCTGTGTGGCACTTTAGGTCTAGATTTTTATATACGAAATTGCTGGACAGAACAAAAATCAGGCCGGTTTGCTTGGTATCTTGTCTATTCAAAAATTTATAGCAAACTAATTTTTCATATGTTCTTCCAAATCTCACTCTTAAAAGCAGAAATAGACAGCACACATGCAAAAAAAAAAATTTTCCCAGAGGAAAATTATTTAGACTGCAAAAGACAACCACTTTGTTCTGAAACAAATTTCTTAAAAATTAAGTTCTGAGTTAATTAAGCTCTGATTTCTTAAGCAAATTTCTTAATTTCTTAAACAATCTCTTGAAACAAAGGACTTAATGTATAAGCATGATAGTGACCACATTTTTGTGGATGGCCCCAGTCTTAGTCAGTGCATGAGTGCTCACTTAATAAGTCAAGAACACAATATTGTATTCAATTCTCTTTCTCTAGACCTTGTTTATTATACAATACTCAAGTCCTGTTCAGAAGACAGATTTATCTTTTTTTTTTTTTTAAACAGGGTACCACACTGTTGTAATTCAGTGCTTTAAATAGTAACATATTCATAGTCTTCCCTTGTCACATAAAAGCATTCTTCCTATTTAAAAGATGGGAAAAGACGAACAAAGATTCAAGCAAAAGACACCCGCTTGGCTACCTTATTTTGGAGGATGGAATACTATCCAACACTTCCTACTGCTAGAGCAGAACTCCTAGTAGCTCATTTGTGATTTGAATGCTCAGTGTTTCTACATCAGGCTCCAGATGCAAGGTAAGGTAACAGCCAACTATTGGCCTCCTGTGAAAAGCTGTGCCCGTTTTTCTGGAGCAAAGTCACATATGAAGACAACTGTATTGGGTTTGTGTAGCGGGGGAGGGACCACAGGGGTGGCTCCTGTGAGAAGCTGCTAGAAGCTTCCCTGGCTCCAAGTCGGACCCGCATCTGGCCAAGGCCGAGCCCATTAGCGACGGTGGTAGTGCCTCTGGGATAGCGTATTTAAGAAGGGGAAGCAGACTGCTGAAAAACCTGCAGCGGAGAGAGGCGTGGGATGTAAGAGAAACAGCCATGCAGACACCGAGGTCAGTGAAGAAGGAGAGGGAGGAGGTGCGCCGGAGCAGAGATTCCCCTGCAGCCCATGGAGGACCCCACGCCAGAGCAGGTAGCTGGGCTCAGAGAAGGCTGTGACTCTGTGGGAAAGCCCACACTGGAGCAGTTTGCAGAGGACTGCAGCCCGTGGAAAGGACTCGCATTGGAGAAGCTCATGGAAGACTGATGCCCATGAGAGGGACCCCACGCTGGAGCAGGGGAAGAGTGTGAGGAGTCCTCCCCCTGAGGAGGAAGGAGCGGCAGAGACAGCATGGGATGAACTGACCGCAACCCCCGTTCCCCGTCCCCCTGTGCTGCTGAGGGGGGAGGAGGTAGAGGAACCGGGAGCAAAGTTGAGCCCGGGAAGAAGGGAGGGGTGGGGGGAAGGTGTGTTTTTAAGATATGGTTCTATTTCTCATCATCCTACTCTGATTTGATTGGTAACAAATTGAATTGGTTTATTTTTCCCCAAGTCAAGTCTGTTTTTTGCCTGTGACCATAATTGGTGAGTGATCCCCCCTGTCCTGGTCTCAACTCATGAGCCTTTCGTTATATTTTCTCCTCCCCATCTCACAGCAGGGGAGGAGTAAGCGAGCAGCTGCGTGGTGCTTTGTTACCAGCTGGGCCTAAACCATGACAAAAACAATGTAGGCAACACTTGACTGTCTTATGTATGAGACTACCCTTTCCTCTCCAACAGTCTCCCATCTCGTTTAACTTTCACAACAAACAGTTGAAGTCTCACAATAAATGCAAGTCCCCTCAGGCCTGTAAGTCTGTGCGGCCATCAAAAGCAGCAGCTCTGTCCCATCCTTCTTCCCCAGCTGCACATTCCTACTCCCCTCCTTTCACACAGGCTACTGTTCCTTGGGATATTCAAACCACAGCACTGATCAAACTCAATTTTTTTCTGAAATAGTGTAGACCTAGATCCAGCTGAGAAACTGAAATCTCAGCAACAGGTAAGGACCATGCGACCAAGCATTCCTTGTCACACACAGCCACGGTGCGGTGCATCTGTCAGGCAGTTCTGTCCAGCACCATCAATGAGGTGGGCTCCGCTATGAAGACTGAGATTTGCTATCAGAGATTATCCATGTACGTACACAAAAGGGCCCTATGAAAACAGCAGATGCCACCTTAACCCTTCGAAATAATAGACATTTCCTGACATGAATATGTTCATCTTTAGCACTGCCTTACTATACATACCATATTCGTTTCCCCAGGGTTGGTTTTTTGTAAGCAGAATGTTAAAACACTTTCAAGTGACATCACATGACACCTGCACAACTCAGAAGCATAATTGCACATCTATGGTGCATACTTCTGACATGAGCTAAATGAGCAACTGAAGTTATATTGTGACCAAAACCAGTAATTATAGGGGATGATACATATACTTTATTGAAAGAAAGTGTTCAGGGATCTCAGGTTTCATTACAAATGGGGCAGGAGAAGACCACAGACGGCAGATTCTTCTGCTGATTTTCTCTCCGAATTTCAACACTTCTGACTCCTTTCAGCCTCCTTTTTTTACAACAGCATTATCTCCTAATTCCATTCTCATTTTTCATGCTTCTGGTCCTTCATCCCAATGCAGATGCCTTCACCTTCTCTCTCCCCACCCTCTCACAATTGCATCTCCCCCTCTCCCCCAGCACACAAGTTGCTAAGCCTTCTCGCTGTTTCCCTGTAAAGATAAGCAAGCTGCCTGCTACAATATTCTTGCTCAGCAGTCGCAGTTCTCTCTTTGCAATGTTCCCATGGGTCTCCCAACCCTAAACCCAGCTGATCAGCCAGTACTAGTCTCCTCCACCTACATATCTACTATTTCCTTCTCCTCCTCCTCACATTTCCTATCAAAAGCAATTTCCAACACTACTTTTATGTGGCTCCAGTTCTTGCTCTCTGGTATTAAAAGCATGAAGTTTCTTCCAGAGTGCCTCGATCAAGCACCCACTCCAGAAATCTAAGCTAAGTACAAAATGTCATTTTAAATTGTTACAGTCTTCTTCAGTTGTTAAAATTCCCAAAGCTGAAGGTTTTTGCTGTTTTTCCTCAAGAAAAATCTATATTTACTTGGCTTTGGCTTTAAGAAACACCTGAATTATTTTTCAGCCTATACACCTAAAAATAAAGTTACCACACAGCTCACGCTGCACAGTCTTCAATCTGTTTTGCACATAAACATTCTTGAGATCTAGGTGTGAAGTGAGGCAGGCTAAGCATGTCACATCACTGCTTTTGAATTTTGACACCCATTCAAGTACAGTCCATAACCACAGTGTATGCTAATACTACAATGAGTCAAGTGATTTACAACACATCATATTTTCACTCCCCTCTGCCATAGGAAGAGGGCAAAACAACATGAACACCGCTCAGCTAAACTGGGCATTAGAACCAAGTTCTCCTTAACCCTGTCAACTATTACAGCAAGTAGTTAAGATATTCTTAATAAAGCTCTTGCCTTTCTACAATGAGATAAAAAAATTATGCACTTTCCACACTAGCCTATTCTGTTACAATGACACAAGTTCTTAAGATAATCTTAAGAATTTTAAAGTTTTTTCTACTAAAAAGAAACATTTCCAAGAGGCTTGCTTGTTTCATCCCTGAAAAGAAACTTCCATTTATTTAATCTTCCTGACATCTATCAATCCTTATTCTGAACTGTTAAAAGCTTTGCATCAACAACCTCATAACCACACACCATTCACCACCATTTAAATCTACCTAGAAACATCTTTAACCTTATGTTGGATAGGCCAAAAATTAATATTTAAAGCAGTCATAACTAACACCTATTACATTCTGCCTGTGCCACAACAATTTCCTGCTATATTTAGGGAATTTAGTCAAATTTAATTTCTAGTAAGCTACATGATTTTGAAGAGAAAGAACCCCTTCATTATTTTTCATGTTAAGTACTGCCTAGAAGCTGGGGTGATCAAGACCCACTGTCCTAAGAACTGTACAAACATAAGTGAAGACTGTTAGTTCTTCAGAGTGGAGGGGTAAATATGCAAGTAATCCTTTTCAGTTTGACGACTTCTACAAGGTAAGTGGTACAAAGTGACACTTTCAGAGAACAGTGCAACATATAGCACATCTCCCCATCCCTCTCCTCTGCAATAGCTTTGCCCCCACTTTCTGGCAATAACAACCTCATAGTTAAGCACCACTTAAGCTTTTGCAAATTCAGTCTCACTTCAGACACAATACCCATTGCCCCTCATGTGCTGTTTGAGGTCATCCTTTCCTAATTTAGCCTGTAACAGTCATCTAGCACCAAACAGCCTGTGTCCTTTGGTCCCAATATGCCTAGGGGCTTGAACAAAGTGCTACACTTTCTTTTAATTTCCACACTAATTTTACACACAGCTAATTTATTTGCTGTTCTGCTAACTCTGTCCTTTTCTCTTCCTGGAATTTATTTACTCACCTGATGCTCTTATTCAGAGCATGTGAGATTTTGTTTAGCTAGAGTAAACAGAACAGCCTCTTCTTTCCTTAGGTCCAGACTTTTGCAGAGCATCCTAGTTGTACTTTCTATGCCTGCCTGACTGGAACTTCCCTCTTTTGTCTGCAAGTAGCCAGGATCCACACGTGACATTCCCCGGAGGGTGGCCTTGATGCCAAGACTAACACTGTTAATACTTCCTTGACATTGGCTGAAGATTCCTGCCTGGTGCATAACAGCGCTCACCTTTTTCAGAACGATAACACATGAGCAGCTCAGTCTGCAAACTACCCATGTTCTCCTCCTCTATTGTTTGCAACTGAAAATTGAGCTTAAAAAAAAAAAAAAAAACACATTACCTCATCTTATGAAAGCTATTAGTTTACACTGCTGATTTCCCTCACTGCAATTACTCCTTGTTCAAGATAACCTATCTGCTACCTCCTATTCCTGTATCTTTTACTGTTAATAATGCCTCAAATCTTACATTTTTGATTTACTGAAAAAGATTCAGTAGCAACATGTTAATGAAATTTGACAGTCAAGAACTCTATTAATGTCCTTACACTGTTTAACATCTCCTTTTCAGCAAGATCTGCTGCCACCTCTTGAGCCAACTCCCTGCCCATCCTGTAACTCTTCTAGATTCCATACACTCCAGCGCAGTACTTTCCTATATAAAGGTCATACAAAATATTTATCCAAGCCCACAGAGTTTTGACCCACTGCATTTCCTCTGCCTCAAAAATGATTTAAAACAAACATACACGAGGTTAGTCATTCCAGTTCTAACTTTGGAAAAAATCTCCCTTCCACTAATTCTTTCCTTCAGCATTTATTACGAAGTCAGGCCCCACGAAGGGCTAAGACTAACAAGCCTGCTGTAGGTCAGATCACTTTCTCACTGTCCTCAAAAGCATCATCAAATTTCATACTGTCTTACTGTTTTCCAGTCGTAGAGTGTACTGATCTGCCTCGATATAAAACTAAGTATTTGTTGCCAGCCTGAAACTTCATACAGCAGTTCTTTCAACATGCAGGGACACAGATTAGCACTAAAGTGTCTCGTATTATCAAACAAGATCCAGTAGGAAAACTTAGTGAGAAAGATCCAACAATTCTGCATCATTGCATTTTACTATGAGCAGTTTAAAATTATAAAACTCACATCCACAATCAAAAAGAACCTTTACAACTTGTACCTCTGCCCATTACTTTAAGCATACCAATCGTAATTGTTGGTGTTAATTGTAACAATCATGTTCCTTCTCAAATACTGGAAGGAGGAGCTTAACTGAGATGGCAGGGAAGGAAAAACGTTCCTTAACGATCTGAATTTCAAGTCGTGTAACTTTTCTCATTATTACTGCCTAATCATTTTATTTCTAGAAGGAAACCCTATTACTAAAAACCAACTAGTCTTAAAGCAAAAATCACAGGTACTAAGACACAAGCATCAACTCAGAAAGACAATGTAATATGGAAGTGATCTGACACTGTAAATTTTATCCCTTCACAAAAGTCAGTTTACTGGAAATTGAGAGGTATACTTCCCAAGTGGTCATTCCTGGTAAATGAGTCAAAGTAGAGCAATAATGGAAAATTCCTGCATGTTTATACCAAAAGTTACAAATAAATTTGCATTATTGCTCAATATACACCTATTAAACACACTCAAACATGGTATGTGAGCACATTCTGTATATATTAGAACGACAACTAACATTTTTCCCCATGTGGAAAGCTTATGCATTATAGCCTTAGAACAAGACAGAGGTAACATCAGACACAGAAGTGAATTAACCTTATCACAAAATTCAAACACCTGAAATTTATTGGGAGGTTTCAAGAAAACCTGGATATAATTAAAATCAAGTGCAACACTCGGTACCAAGTGCAGGCAAGTCTTTGTCTCAAATGTGTTTTTGAAAGAACATTTCCAGCTCTTAGCTTATATGCACCTTCTATTCTTTGCCTGGACTTTCAACATGTTCCATCGAAATACTGAAACACATAGTGGGGGAAAGACAAGAGAGGCCATTTCAACGTTGCGGAGTTAACATACATTTCTACTTGGACCATAAGCAATGTAGTGGAATGTGTCTGTATGTACTCCCCATGTGAACTTTCTTGATAATGATGACTTAAGAACAGCACATACCACAAATTATACTGATTAACTCTTTGTGATACCATCAATACAAATTTCAGATTCACCAAAACTGTAGTATAAACACCTTTAAATAAAAACAATGAACAAAAAAGCCTATCACTTCATTATTCTGCCAAAGCCAAAAGTCCAGGAGAAAAATGGCACTGATCTCTTCAAATTAGTCTTTATTTACAGTTGGTCAGGCTACTGATATTCTTTGGGATAAGCACTTAATAAGAACAAATTTGCAGGAATCAAATTATGCAGCTATCTTCAGGTTTCTCAATAGACAGCAAGTCCCTCGGGTTATTTCTACAAGCAAAATCTACCTTCCTTCTTCCTTTGCCCAGTTTTAGGATATTTGGTTTTCGTTCATGCTGCTACAGATACAACCACTGGGAAAAAGTACCATCTAGCAGAATGATAGAGACACCTATAGCTATAACTGAAAGTTTCATAAGGTCGTGCAGTTTGCTAACAGAGTTTGATGAAAATCAGCTGTGTGGGCTCTATAAAGATTCTTTTGCTATAGAATGAAAAGAAAGTCATATCTCTATTCTCCCTGTTCTCTAAAAGGTTCAGTATTTGGAGATACCATGAATGTTCTACCATCGTTTTAAAGATGTCACTTAGTACTAGTTCAAAATTTCAAACTCTGTAAGTTGTTCTTTTCAGTGTGTCAATAGGTTGTAAGTTTAGACTATTTAATCTATCATCTTTCCATTAAATTTAAATCCACCTCAAATTTACTAGTCTTGAGCATCTGTGCAGTGCCAACAAGATATTAGCAATGACGATTTAGGAATATCTATTTGTATAAACTCAAATCAAATTTTTCTCAAGTTTCTTCTTACCCTTGATGTTTTTCTTTGATGTTATTTTTCTACATAATCCCCCTATGCCTTTGAAAGAAAGAAATCCTCTTGCAGTAAGAACTCTGTGCTCGGATAGCTGCTACATGACAAAGCAATGCTCAGTATTTTTCAGTCTGTTGGCATTAGAATGGGAGGAGTCTTCTATTCCATTTATGCTATTAAATGGACGAAGGGCAAGCTTTGAGTATTCTGCTTTTCCCCATTCACTTTCCACTATTTGTGGTAGAAAAGTATAATCCTGTCTATGAATGTAAAGCATACTTATGTATACACGAATATTAGCCTAATATTATTTCAAAGTGTAACATACATCCAAACTTAGAGCTTTCATAAATCACAACCAGGTACCACTAGCCCACAAACATACAACCCTGAAAAATTCCCCACCTTGATTTTCCACTGGTATGTTGAAGTTCTTTTAAAGAGAAAACACTACACCCTATGCTTTAAAAGGGGTGATCCTGTTCAGTTCCAATTCTCCAAACTCCGGAGAGAAAAATTCAACAGATTTCAGCAATAACAGTAAAAACTGAGAAAGTAAAAAACTAGAAAACATATTTACAACATTCACAAGACATAGTATGTCCTTTTATCCATGTATCTTGTATCTATGTCTCGTCATTTCAGAAAACACCTTCATTTTAATAATGTATTACTACATTATTAAATACATTGCTTTTAATTTGTCTTATGGATTATCATGCCATGTGATATGCATATTTAATTTCTTAAAAATATAGAATTATCAATTGATCTGGCATCCAGAAATGAATAAAGTATGGAGCAAAATCAGATCTATAAATCAATGTCTTGACGTGAGAAACAGTTTCTCTAAAGCAACACAGAAAGACTTCACTAGTGGGGAAAATCTGTTCAGAGCCAAACTTGAGTCAGACTGACCACAGACCTGAGTTACTCTTTGTGCACAGACATAAAACTGAATGACGTTGGCAATTAAAATAAAAACACACACACAGTCAGGCACCAACTTCACAAAGCTGAATTTTTCTGTTAACGTAAACAGAACTTGGATACAAATTTTCCGCAGCTGGCTTCAAACCCTTTTGAGAACTGGACCTTGCGACACAATGAGAGCGTGGCAAAGCCTGTTCTTAGGCAGACATCAAGGTTAGATAATGAAGAAAGGCCATCCTGGCAGATAAGCACAGGCTCCCTTAGTACTGGTATGAAAGCTCAGTACTCCAAGAACATAAATCTTCTGGTAAACCTCTTCTTTACGTTAGCCCATAACATCGCAGGGTAGCCACACTCCCCACTTCTTTTCAATAAAGCAATAATGGGTCCTGCATTATCCCCACGGCAGTTCAGCATTACAGCTGCCGTAAAGGAGGCCCTTTCCCACTCCTGGATGAAGGAGGTAACCAGCAGGGATACCCTAGAGGTATGCTGAAGGCAGGGAGAGAAATCAGCTGCGTCCGGAGTTTCAAAATGGTTCCCATTTATCATATTGCACTCACTGCTTAAAGGATGAAATGAGAAGCAAAGTTCACTTGTACAGGGCTGGACTTCAGGCCAAGCGCTAAATCTAAAGCTGCGTAAACACTTGTTTATAAGGAAGAATATACTACTATGCATGGATTTCAAAAAGTTTTAAATGCCTCATTTTTCAAAGATCGGGGGGGGGGAGGGGGGGGCAGAATTATGCCAGCTCATTGACAGACAAGGCAATCCTATAGGGCATGCTGGAGATGAACAATGGAAATTGTATACTAATGGGTTGCGCTCTCATATACCTAGTTTCCTTGTACCCCACTCCCCAATGTTAGCTACTTCATATATACACACACATATATGTATATAAATATACATATATGGTATATAAAATATATACTAAAATATGAGACTAATTCTGTATATATTAGAATGAAAATAATCTGTTTACCTATCAAATCTTTTCTATTTCAATAAATAACCAACAAAGTTCAAAAATAAAATCAGTCTGCAAAGAGAACTGTAATAATACTTAGGAAAATACAGTTTTCAGGTGAAGTTTTGTATCTTCTATAAGAAAGCATTGCATAATCTATGATATCCAACAACGCAGCTTCCTCAGCAAAATGCTTCTTCTCAAATAGGGTAAATTGGATAAAAGAAGTATCATATAAACAAATTCACATGATTATACTTAAATTCATCCACAGTTTTTCTGCATGGTCAGATAATTCTACTGAAAATTGATTGAGGAGTGAAGGTATTTCCTTTGTTTTCATTTAAAAATGTACTGATACTTTTAATCAATACTGAAGTTTATAAACCAAAATATTTACAGAATAAAATACAGTAAAAATGTAGAGTACAAACCTCCGTTAATCCCTTTTCCCTCCCTGCTCCCAGATAAAGAGACTACACTGAAGTACAAAAGACTGAACAGAACTGTCCTACTAAGCCATGTCATCTTCACTATTTACATCATCTTTGCATTTCAGAAAATATGTACTGACATCACCACAGGAATTTACAAGGCCTCCTCCTTTTAGCACTACCACTCCTTTGATGGGAGAAAAGGAGGAACACATCCAAATTTGGGAGTCCCCTTTAAATATGAATTACTTATTCACAGCTGATACTGATCTGTTTCTTCATGGTTCCCATATCATACAGAAGACCTTTTTCCAGATAAAATCATGGCATGCAGATTGTATGACATTTCAGTTGGTTGACTTTAAAGAAAATTAAAATAGCACTTTATAAATCCATTTCATAACCAGTAATTCTGCAATTTGTAATGGCAAAGCTACATCTTCAACATATCTTGGAAATCCCATGCCTCAGGGTCCCACATTTGATCTTCAGCTTTCAAACAAATTTCTATGTATTTAAAAAAAAGTAGTTTTCCAAACTTACGTTGACTTTGAAGCTTTGTACTGAGCCATCCAAAAAGTGGACGTTACAGATTATCTCTGATCGGGTTTTCTCTTTTGGTAGTTCTGATGCTCGTATGTTATTTATCCTCCCACCTAAGGCTCGTAAACGGGAGTTCATAACTATTGCTGAATAACCTATAAAACAAAAGTTATGTTTAATAACAGTTCTTATAATTCACTGTTTCATCTGTGTTTTTTCAGAGGAACCCATAACATCATGAAGACCTCATTACATCCCAAATACCTATAGTAACAAATGGTTCTTATAGAAAAGAATAAGTTGTAAAATTAGCACGTTGTAAACCAGAACATAAATGCTTATATAGAGGGGCTTCCGTGTTCTAAATGTGAACATTCTAAAGAGAATCACAGGTAACCCCTGCAATGTATACTTAGGTTAGGCATGGGCCATTGCCTTAGTTTAAGTCAGTAAAAAACCCAAACACCTACTATAAAGCAGGAAGGCAACATCAAGACAAGTTTTTATCATCTGTAACTAGTAAATCCCTCACCCCCTTATAGATTTCCTACATATTTCTATATTTACAGTACAAGTTTTACTACAATAAAACAATTCTGTTTACTCTCAACTGACAAAACAGTCCTGAGTTAATGCAGATCACATTCTGTCAAATAGCATTTTGTTTCAGGAACATATACACAAACACCATATGTAAGGCAACCAGAATTAACATTAAAAGCATGTCAATATTTTATAGCCTAGCATACATAAATTCATGAAGCCAGAAATTTATAACTGAGAAGAACATCCCACCAAAAAAAAAAAAAAAAAAAAAAAAAGGAAGTTGTTTTGGAGTTTGTTTTTTTCTTTTTTGGAAAAATCTTCATGAACACCAAAAAAATCTGAAAACCAGTTTTCACAAATAAAAAAAAAAAATAATCAAAAAACCCCCCACCAAACAGAAAAAAGCCATTCACTGAAATAAGAGATGAATTAAATACAGTCAAGCCTGTAAACATTTCAAGCCACTCTTCACTGGATCAGTTTACCAATTAACGTCACAGCATATAAAGCCAGTTGGCAAGCAAAGCAGAGGATAGTTTTCCAGGTTAATTACCATACCAATTACCAAATCATACCTCACTTCGAGGCTAGCTACAAAGCAACTTGCATAACATGAGTGTTTCCTACACTCCTGGCCAAGCTAGAGAGGACCAACATCAGGACTATTTTGCAATCTCCCCTTATTTGTGTATCTGCCTTAAAATATAGGCTGGCTTTTCTTTTAAACAGCTAAAGAAACCGAACAATTTAGAATAAAATGACTTAAAATTTGGAAACATCATATCTACTCACACATCACTACAAAAAGCAAATGTGAAATGCATGAAGAGCTATGAGATGCAAAATTGTACAGAGCACCAAAGGCAACAAAGCAGTGCAGTGATCCATCCTCGCGTAACGATGTGTAATCTACACTTAGAAGCAGCTAAACAGATTCCCTTCTCACAGAAAACTCAGAAGTCAAACACACAAAAGTATTCAACAGGTACTCTCTCATACTTTTTTTTGGTCAATCAACTGACAGTTTGCTGTTGCATGTTTTCTAAAATCAAAACTGTAAGTCGCCAAGACTCATCTATTTAGCCAGCATATTACATTTTTTCCTAGGAGATCAGCAGTATTTTCCTATTCTTTCCAAAAGGTGTGGTTTTTAGGTTTTGTTTGTTTGCTTTCGCTTTTTTTGTTTTCTTTTGTTTTTAAAGGAGGGAAAAAAGGAAGATGTGATCTTTAGGTGAATTCTGAACAGTATTTCCATATAAACCACTATACACTTCTATTGCTACAAAATTGTTCTTGATACACAGTCTGCAGTTAATCATAGTATGTTAATTTTTTTTTTTTTTATTAAACCAGAAAATGGGCTTTCTTATTCAGGAATGGTTGTTGCTAAATAAAACATGCAGTTGTCTAATTATCAAGAACATACAAAAAGGTGAAGACAGATTACAACTGTATACAAAGCCTTCAATCTCACATTCTCTAATTTTCTAGCACCTAAGTTTTAAACTATTTATTCAGCACTGTGTTCATCTTTTACAAAAAGGCCAGGTGACTACATGAATTATACTGCACAGTCTTTTCTCCCCTTCCCACCCTCAGAGGTCAAAAAAAACCTTTTCACTTGCAGAAATAGCTCTCTACCCGCTAGTCCACTGATGGGTAAAAGGAGGGAGTCATTCTTCGCTGTGGGCCAGCCACTAGATGAGAAAGAAGGTTTTTGGTAGCCAGATTCAAAGCTTCGTCAGCCTGGCCTTTGGGGCTCAGCCTGCATTGCAATGCCTAACGCTCCTAGAGCTTACAGATTCCTCTGCTCTTGGGAAAATGCTATTTGACCCTTCTGCTCATATTCCCCAACCTTTCTCACCTGCCACTCCCAATGCTTCCTATCTTACACTTCAACCATTCCCTTTTTCTAAGTATGTTCTACTTCTCCTCCACCTTAGCCGGGCTGCAGCTGAGAGCAACGATCACAGGAGTATCCACTGCTCAGCTCCTGATCTGCCTGGACAAAGCAAGAAAACCATGCTCAGCCCCTGTACTCCTAGTGCAGAGCATGCTGCAGGATGAGCCATGCTTGGAGAGCCTGTGGAAATTTTGATATCTAATCCTAATCACTCTCCAGCAGAGCATTATTTTTTCAAGTGTTACAATATAGATAGATCTTGCTACTCACTTGTTCAAGCTTCAAATATAGAAGCCGATAAAACAGCATCAATAACACTTTTTATATATATGCTTGCTAGCCAGGGAAAAAAAAAAACCAACAACCCCTCCCCCCCCAAACCAAACTCTTTTATAACTGTGAAAAAATAAACCTGAATAAACAAATTGATGATTTTTATTTAACTGACTCTGCATAGCAGCACAAGTAATTACAGGTCCATTTCACACCAAGATGCCTCTCTGTACAGAGCCTAGCATGTCACCTGGATAACCTAGCCCATACTTGAGGTAGCTTTGGTAGGCTAGGTTTAATTTTCAGATTATGGTCCCCTATGTTCTTCATAACTTAAACCCCTAACATTTCTTCTCCACTTACGTATCAATTTCTACATGAAATTCAACCATCCAAACCATATTATACTCTCTAAACCCAAGCCCAGGCCTCTGTTGAATGCTGTCAACTAGATGCAAGAGATGACAAGAACTTCACCCTAAAGCTGTCTGTGACAAGGATGAAATTCCATTTCGAAGTTTTTCCACAAAATAATGAGAATTGTGAATGCTATCACAAAGATCGTACAGTATGCATTGTTATTGCTGAACTTCCACATGTCCTCCAGCAAGTCAGACCTGCTCTTTTCTATGCCATAAACCTGTTAACAGTCTGTCTCCCAGCATCCATAGAAGCTATCCAAGAACTAACAGTAACACGTACTTACAAACTGCTGTTCATTATAAAATCAGAGAGATGCTTAGTTTTAGATTAAAGTTACAGTTATTTTTTATGCTAGTTCTTCACAGTTACATTTGTTTTAATATCTTCAGCTTATAAGCTGGATGCCCCAACTGAAATAGTAACTTGGAAATTCATCACAAGAAATTCAAACCTGTTAGTGTGACCAATTTGCATCGAGTTCACAAATGAAAACTTGAAATTCCTTGATTTTTACAATTTTATGTAAAATCAAACCAGTAACACAGTCGGAGTTCACGGTTTGTGTTTACAGCGTGCAGAGCCCCAGCTGAGGCTGTCCTTGACAGATCTAGCTGACCATGGAAACTGTGCCAAGGCTGGGATAAACGGCTGAGTGTTTGGACGCCACAGCCATTAGTCAACTGGAGCTCAAATGGCCTAATAAAGCCCCAGGAAAATGCCACCAGCTGGGAGTTCCGAACAGAGAAAGCCAGACTCTCTACTTTCCACCTACATGGCCTTCAATGTTACTCTGCAGACAGTAAGCTCCTGAAGACGCTATTTTACAGGTGTCACACCACAGGCACCAGCCTAAGTCATTAGTGTCTTAGCTTAACGTGCCGTACACTCAGTAAGTCTGTAAGGAAACAACTTTGCGAACCCCTAGTCTAAAGAGCAAGGGAAGGAGAACAGAAGAGAGGTGAGCAGCTGAGTTATTAGCACGTGCTCTACTACTTTTCTTCCATATATGACCTGTGTTTAAAGCTGTATTTTAAATAGGCCCAGATTACTGAAATGGCTTATCAACCCCAGTGCAATATAAAGACGTACATGGAAGCACGTGAAGCAACCTGCAATTGCAACTGCTTTTGGGATAGGCAGAGGGTCACTGAGATCTCAGGCAAGACCAGATGCCGGCTCTAAACACCAGCGATCAACCTCCAGTCCTGAGCAACCAGGACCAGCCATTACATGCAAATCCTAGCTCCTGCTTTGTAGCCTCGGGCAGGAGGCTAATTCACAAAACAAACCAACAAAAACCTATAAGATGAATTTGAACATTATCAACAAGTGAATAGTTTAATAATTATTCCCCTTTCCCTAAAATAAGCATCTTGAATCCAGAAAGTTGAGAGTTATATTTTAATTAAAAAACAAACAAAACCACCCCCAACACACAGTTATTTTCACCGTAAAGTATAAAACAAACACGTGGAATTCTATCCCATAATCGAACCATACAACAGGCTTACAGGAGCAACAAATACAGCTACAGAAAGAAGTTAATGTTTTCCAAGTACATTAAACACATTTCCGGACAAGTTTGGTTATGCATGCCTTCTCCTACAATAACACTGCAGTCAAGCAGAACAAAAATAATGTGTTTTCCTCATCTTTTGTATTGAAGACTAACTTTTAAAAAGACTTTTTCCATACCAGCATTTAATTTCTTTCCAACTCGCTTAGGAATTGTTGCTAAAGAAACTTATGACCCGATTCTTAGTATAACTACTATTAACGTGTTACCAAGGAATTAAATCAAGAGCAGATTTGCTGAGTGTATACTCAAGGACCTTCTACATATAATCACACCATATATAACTGTGAATAGCTTTTTTAAAAATATAAATCATTCATTACCACCATTTCATTGTGTAAATGGGGATATTTCTACTCCTGCAAGCGGGTGCACTCATGTTTTTTCTAGAAGGGGACTACCACACTCTAAGTGTTCTCAGAGTTTCTTTATAGTCATGAATGAAAATGTATAGTTCCATGTTGGGCTTTTGAAAATGGTAAATATTGCAGAATCTGTGGGAATGTCATTTATGACAGGATAGTGCTTCTAACTCACTTTCATTGTCTCGGTGACCACCCCTGAATGAAGGGAAAAACTGTAGTACTAAAGACATGGCCAAGTCTTGTATGTCCTTTCAATAACAGTTACATTTTATGGCTACCTGTTGCTTTATTTAAAAGATATGAAATAAAGTAAATGAGAATACAAGGAGGCATAACAAATTAAAGATGTCTTTGTATCAATGTATAGCCCCTAAGACAACCAACACAAATGCTCTTCAGCATGCATCAGCTTTCCCTCTTCGCTGGTTAAAATAATCTCCCAAATTATCATCAGAAAAAAACAACCCTAGTGAACTTGAAATTTTTGTAGTAATCTATATTCTGATTATTCTTCCCATGTAGTTAAGAATTACTTGCACAGCTCAAAGCCATATCTATCATCAATGCATCTTAATGAGGGTTAAATTATCCAGCCAGATTTTCCAAATAGAACACTGAAGTTTAACTCAACACCTATGAAAACCAGCTTCTGTTTTCACCTTCTGCAGAGGAAACGCTTCATCTTTTCTACATTTCCAATGAGAAACTAGATGTCTCCCCATTAAAATAAAATTCAACTCTAATATTTCGCAGGAAAATCCCATGAGGTATTTAACCACAGTACAATACTTGCAAGTTTCCATACAAATTACAGGGCATTACTACAACAACAAAAGTAAAAGATAAACTTCATTTTGAGCAATGTGTGCAGGTTATCACTTGCTCCTTATCTATAGTTATTTCCCACAAACTTTTCCTGACATATTGATCATAAATTATACAGAAAATAAATTTGGAAGCCAGAAGTATCACAGTGTGATGAAACTTCTCATCACTTGGAAAAAATCAATTAAACTATAAATATAGAACAAGCATGAAAGCCTTAGATGATTAAGCATTACAGCTTATGGTGTAAAAATACCTCCAAATTGAGATACAAAGAATAAAAGACTTCTTGCGGCATCTTCTTATTTAGAATCAGAATAAAGGTTAATATCCACGTTGAAAGTTTGTGCGCATGTAGACACACACGCAATCTCCAAAGCAGTAGCTGCAAGTCCTCCAACAGTCACTCTTAAGACAGGCAGCAATATCATTGTAATAGAAGCTCTTCACCCCAAAATTAAAATCAACATTAAAAAAATTAAAGATTCAGCTTTCTTATATTTGCTTCTGGTGGCTAACATCTGTGATATATTCCAGCACAACATAATTATTTACCTGTCATATAAATAATGAATACGTCTAGTAAACCATTCTGAGAATATGTTATCAAAAATTGCATGAACAAGGTTTCAGTCATTCTAGTTATCATCTTAAGTTTTCCAGAAAAACAGATCTTACAGGCAGATATTCTTTACAGAAAATGA
This sequence comes from Gymnogyps californianus, assembly GCF_018139145.2. NCBI lineage: Eukaryota > Metazoa > Chordata > Aves > Accipitriformes > Cathartidae > Gymnogyps > Gymnogyps californianus. The sequence continues at coordinate 71,714,708 of NC_059472.1, read as the reverse complement.
GTCCATTAAGTAAAAAAAAAAAAAAAAAATTTATAAGCATAGGCATTTTAGAGTTATACCTTAAATAGGTATGAAAATACCTATATTAACATATATTCTTGCACATATTGCCAGCCCAATATTTACCAGAACTAGTACAGAACAGAGTAAAGAAAAAAAATTCTTCCATAGTAAAATATAATGATACCTCTTCTTCATCTGACAGCTCTTTATGCTGGAGTTCATCCACAAATACACCTTCAGAGTAGACCATATATACGATGATATCTCTATTTGCTTATTTAGAATGTACTTAAAAGCATTTTAGTTTCAATGAAGGTAGTTACAAGTAGAAAAGCCTCGATTTAAGAACAAAAACCAAACCACAAGTAATTTTAAATACTCCTTCCTTTGCTAACCTCCACGAAATTGGAACCTAACTTTTTATTTTACTTTTAAAAGCCAGTAAGTAAGTAGACAAACTGGATTGTTCCTATGTCTAGAAATCAGGTACCTACCTACTGCTCAGTCGTCATTGCCTCTAAGAAGAAAATCCAATAAATACAGTTGAATAAACTAAAAAATTCCCACACCACAAGAGGTTATGTGCTTAATTAGCGCCTAAGATCGAGTTAAGTGCTTTGCAAGCCTTCCCTGCACTTCATTTAGCTTTCCATTATAACACATCTCTGGTAAACTGGTATTGTGTAGTGTTTTCAAGAGAAATCCAGCTATTTTGAACTCTGGATTCAGCAAGACCACACATGAATGTCAAAGATGGACTGGAGGAGGTGGGCAGGAGAGGAAATAAGCCTGAGTTTTAGTTCTAGCACTACACTATATCTTGATTGACATGTCCCTAAGATCTCACTATGCCAATAACATACTGAAGGTAATACAAGCACTCTTAGAAGCTGCAAATACCTGGTGCAGATAAGCCATGCAGCACAGTAAGCCACCCACTCTTAATTCAATTCTGCTGCCTGGTACATACGTACACTCACGCAGACTGGATTGGGGACAACGCTTCTGTTGGGGACCATCCAGTCTCTCGACGGATGGCAGAGAGGGACTTGATGACAGACCCAGTGCTCTCAAAATACTGTATAGGTGTAACAGAAAAGGCTTTACTTTCTTCAGACTGTTAATTATACATTAATATTGGTTAAGTTACAGAAAGCAGAGCTGCACTTACAATGACAGAGTACCAATGAATTACCCTTAAAAAAAGGAATATTCATCTCAAAAGTTTGTTCTGTATATACGCTATATATATATTCATTCCAAGACAAGTTTTAGAGACAAAGACTCTACTTCAACTTTTCCGAGAGCCTTCCTCCTCTTCCCCCTCCCCTTTTTTCAAAAGGTTTGCATTACCTGCATCCTACAGATTTTTGCCTGCAAAGTCTTAAGATGTGCACAGCTTCAGGCACACCGACAGTTCTTGCTGTTAAGACTGAAGAGGACACAGACTGGCTAGCAATAAAGCAGGACAGGCTGTTATTATAGGTTAATAGAGATTATTTGGCCAAAACAGTCATATTCTTTACATAGTCATAGTCTTTACATGTGACGAAAAAAAGAATTATCCCAGCCTCTCAGCAACATATTCAACAGCAAGACTGGTTATCTGAAAACTTAATCTTGAAATCAGATAACCTAAAGGTAATTAAATTCTAGAAGAGCTTACTGGTAGAAAAACAATACTGACCATTGATTTCAGTACTCAGGTTCTTAACATCTTTTAATCCAACTTCTGAGGAAAATACTTTGGTCACATTCGCAAAAGATCAAACCAGATTGACCCTTCAAACTTCAAGGGTGTGAATCTGGTCATGCCAACTTCACTGATGCTACTTTACATGTACTTTATGTACATAGAATTAAACCGTGCAGCTAAGTCATGGCAGGATCCAATGTATCGTCTTACACAGCATGAAGCATTACTGTTAGACCTTAGATACTGGATTAGCACTAGTACAGAGGTACCATCTACTGCATGCAGAATGAGTGAGAGAAGAAAAACAAATGGGAGGAAAAAGCAACTGAAGTAATAGCAGAGACCTGCTCCCTACACTGTTCAAGTACTAAAAAATACAGATGAGAATGAGACACTTGTAATGCTTTCTCATTTTCAGTAGTTTTTACTGCTCCTGTAAGAGATCTTTATGATGTTTATTTTTAAAAACTCATTTATAAAATAACACCTTAAGCCAGTGTGTTCAGGGCAATAACAGCTCGTTGCTCCATTTCCTGCACCGTGCCAGTCGAAGAATTCAGGAACTCTACAGCTTCCTCTATCGCCTGCCTCAGCTTTAAACAGCACCACGGCACAAAAAAAAAAAAACCAACCAGCTCACCAAAAAGTGTAAGAGCTATCACTAATTTATTTCCTAAATAATGCCTTTTGGGGGCTACAAACAGTGTTGCATGAACTCAAATTAGAAACTGCAGATTGAAAGTCAAAGTTCACCTTCCTCAGCTTGATAGTGTCTTATGTTAACAACACTGAAGAGTGGAAGAACTTGAAAAGCTGAGTCAAAGTGGAAGCTGAGCATTGCAGTGCCCAACTACCAACATTTCCCATAAATAGTTCAGGATAGATTGAAGTATACGAAGGTAATTTTTTTTAAAACTAACTGCTATGTTGTAAAATTAAATAATCAAATATGAAGCTGTGTCCACACCTACAATATTTGGGTAATCAATGCCATTAGTTTATATATAATAAATAATTTATGCCTTCAAATTCTCAAAACCAAACAAGTAAGCATTCACCACTGAATTTTACAAAGACAAGCTACTAAAATATTCTGAAACCTCAGGTATCAAGTTAATTACCATAAGAAAATTTAAATACAGAGAGACCTTATATTCTATTAGCAGGCGATAAATTGTATTTCATGAAACTATTGTATGACAGATGAGAACCATCCTGTCAATTTTACTGCCAAGTAAAGTTGTCATAATTAAGCAGAATTTCAATCATCTGCATTACAGATTCAGGAAGGGATGTAGAAAAACAAATAACCAAAAGCTCTCTCTAAGGATTAAAACAGATACATCCAAAACATACTTTTAAAGGGGAAATTCTACTGTTTTACTATGTGCGTAGTATGATACTAGTCAAGTAGTCTAGAAACTACCTGTGCTACTTCTACTGATTTTAAAAACACAGAAAAAAACCTTAAAGTATGACAGGGATTATCCACCCAAATGTCACACTACACACTAGCCTTGCAGGTCAATACTAATCTCTATTTCCTCTAGTGTAAAATAAATAAATAAATAGAAATTTCACTTTTGAGAAGTCACAGTGACAAACCTTTGCTGAGAATGTCAGAAAAGCATCAAGTCCCCGTATCATGTTCCCTATGTGAGACATGCTGTTTTCTGATAGAGGACAACAGTTCAACGTTACTATCTATGAGTTAATAGACTACCTATCTACATTGAAATGTTTCATTTGCTAATGCAGCATGATGGCCTATAAATAATAATAAAAAAAAAATCACGGCTTGCAGGTAATAATACCTCTTATGAGTTGACTCATGATGATGAAAAAGTTTCATCGCTGGCAGCAAAAAAACCCAGTCCATATTTTTTGCAAGAAAATATTCCTGTTGGAGAAACATCCAGATCTCAGAAGAAAGTCTATCTTGTAAATTGTGTTAATGAACAAAAAACACTCTTTAGAATTACTATGAATTATCTTCTGCACGCAGACTTTTCTTTCAGACCTTAAAGCTTCAGACTTCATGGAACTGTTTTGTATACATTCATGCTTCATCTATTTTATAATCCATGTTCTGCCACAAGCTTTTAAAATATATTCCCTCAAGCATGACAGAGTACTACTTCTGCTATAAAGCTTACGGCCACAAAAGGTCCCCAAAGGGATCTGGAACAAAACACTGGAAGTGGTGCAGTTAGCCACAGAACACTATTGAAAAAGGTAAGATTGCAGAGTAACCTAACCGCAGCAATTCTTCCTTTAAAAAAAAAGGAGGGACGTGATAGCAATCAGAAAATTAAAAGTTGTTATGTTATGGAGACACCTTAAAACTGACAACCTAACTTCAAGCTATAAGGACAGAAAAAAAATTTTCTTTTAGACACTGTGGTTGTATTCAATTTATCCCCCAGGACTGTTCAAAATGACACAAGTTCTGAAGACCCTAAAGTCTCACAAAACTAGTTTGTTTGAAGGAATTACACAAAGTTCTACCTCTCAAACTACAGGAAGGAACTTGAAAATGTGTTGCAAAAGTCTTGCAACTCAGAGCCAGAACCTAAAAAATGTGATGAAATTAAAACACCTCCTGATACTTTGATCATAACTGTTACATATTCAGATTAGCAAAACTGAAGGTGTTCACATATGAAGTTTATTAGCTATGTGAGGGGACTGGGGGGGAAGAACTTCTCCAGAAAGTTTACAAACATGATGTTTTGTAAGTCTTCAAGAAGAAAAAGCAAACGGACACTGTGAAAACCCAGCCTACGAACATCTGCACTTTGTAAACAACTGTCATGGAAGAACAGTTTTCTGCTATTCTTTCCTATCTTCATCTCATCTTTGTCCCCATTTATGACTACCTGACAAACTTATATTTTAAGTTTACCAAAGCACACCTCTTTTTCTTCCCCTTTCAGTTTGTTGCAGAGACTTCAAAACATCTAGGATCACATCAATTTGTTATCTTCTATCTAACAAGATCAAACGGTTTGCCAGGACCTGCAGTGGCACTGACTGCATATAGCTTTTGCACAAGCCCTCCTCCTGCACGAAGAGAATAGGTAAACAAAGAGCAACACTGCCACCCGAAATGGCTAGCCATTTTTCCAATCCCCGCACATGCTTGGGTGTCCTCACTTTAAAAGAAGAAAGCAATTCCTACACACAGTGAAGAAAAAAAACAGAGTAAACATACGACAGGACATGTCCTAGCTTGCAAACAATCTGTGCTTTCTGTTTTTCTATCAGCATTTAAACAGTGTATGCTTTAGACCAGTGAAATCTAAACATTTACATCTTTACATCCCTGTTAGGCAATTTTTTCATCACCCTACAAGATTAACATGCACCTAGCGACCACAGCGTACCGTACCACAAGGAAACCACTCCAAAAAGCATTTATCTAAAATAGACACTCCTGTGTCTTCCCTCCACCACAAACGCAGTGGCGGCTATCTTTTGGTCAGTTCCTTCCTTTCAACAAATTAATTCACTTAAGCCCCCACACAGTCAAAAAGCAGCTGCTCAGTCAGCATGCAATACAGCTTCAGTGTCAAGCTTAGCCACAGGCTGCTGGCTGGCTGGACAGCTGGGTCCCCGGCAGCGCAGAACACCTCCCTGGACCACAGCAGGCAAAGCACCGTTGCGCCATGACAGGGTGGGTGAGAATATTAGGCCAACTTTTAGGCAAACACCTGCTAAACCTTCTGTCACGAAGCTACCAAAGCGATACACTTATTTTTCTCATTTGTATGAGCTTTTAATTCACGGTGCTGGCAAAGAGGTAAGTCTGCCTATTCCGGTGGCTACAAATGATGCGAACAGGCGCAGGCACTGTTCTGACAGCTGGTGTCCAACCCCAAATCAAGGGGAACATACTGGGAAGCTGGAAACCTGAGGCCAGTGAAGGGGATACCCATCAGGAGGCTGAGGGAAGGCAGCCTGCATTCAGGGTGAGCAGGAGCCATGCAAGCCACAACTGGAGTTTGGGGGAGTAAAATGGAGCGGGGTAGAGTGGGATTTTGGAAAGGTGACTTGGTAGAGAGCTGCTTGCTCTTGAGTGGAGTACTTCTTTGGGTTTGGTTTTTTGTTTTGGTTTAGGTTTTTTGGTGTTTTGTTGGGGTTGTCGTTTTTTCTTCAACTCTCCTACTGACATACAGTGCCTTCACAAGTAATTCAAGCCCACTTAGGTGTTTGTTGTTCATTTTTAACACAGCTATCCAACAAATGAGCGTTTATAACAAAGCTTCCTGAAGTAATGCAAGTCTCTTGAACCATGCATTTACAAGCTTGTTAAAGCTCCCATGCACAGCCAGCCTTACATAATTTACAGAATTAAACCACCTCCTTGTTTGCGAATGCATCTCTATTATCCACCGTATATCAACTGCTGCCATTTTTCAGAGTTTTAAACTTAGAGGCTAGTTTGGCTTTTAAGTTTCAAATCACTTAATACACAGACAATGCCAGGCATTTTTAAACACACACACACACACAAAATTTTGCCAAGTAGATCTGACATTCCCCAATCCTTCCTATTTCAGCTTTTGTACTCCTGGCTGGCAGGTAGAATATTTATCTACTTCCCGCAAAGCAATCTTAGCATGCTGTGGCAACCGATTACAGAGGAATGCAGGCACTAGGCCAGCATTGCTGGTTTATACTGAAACAGGAGCAAAAAAGGGAGAGCTTTGCTTACAGTGCTGAGATCCGGTATCTCTCTCCCGTTTTTTTGCATAGCAGTGATAATGAGTAATGCCTCCCAATAGGCAAATTCCTCAAAACTTAATGTGGAAGGGCTGGGAGAGGCAAAGAGGGAGTTGACTGCAGCACCTTATCAGGTTAGAGCTATGATCACAGAACAGCTGGACTGAGAAATAGGACAGAAGTCCACAACCACTAATGCTTTCTTTCCTTAGCATTTCTTTCACAACCCTGCAATACACCAGGAGTATATTTTAAAGGAAAGGCATCAAAACAAGGACTACTTGAAAACACAATACTGTGTTTCTGGTTTCGCTTAAGACTAGTCAATTGACCAAAAGCAAGCAATACAGCAAATCAATGACAAAACAGCCCATTTCCCTGGAAAGAACTGATTGTCATGAGAGCTTTAAAAGAGAAATTAATTTGAAATCGATACTTCAAACAATGTTGTCAAGCTTATTTTACCTCACTAACTGAATGAAGTAGATTAACAACTTGATTTTGAAAGCTGTTAGCTAAGCCTTTATATAGATTTCTAATATTTAAGCTTGTGCTGTGATCAGTAACAAAGGTAATGATCCCTATTCCAGATTGCCTGCCCTAAATTACGCCTGTATAAAAATACTCAGCTTAGTTTATTTAATCTTAATTGCTTTTCTAGTGCAAAATGTACCTTGTCATGATCAGGTAAGTGGTCTGCTTGCCCACAAGAGCCTTCTGAATGTGACATCAATATTTACACGTGCTGAATGCACTCAACCCCCACCTGATCTTTGGAATCAAAGTACAAATTCTGGCCTATGCCACATACACTTTCCTACTATTAATAAAACCTAGAATTTCACCTAAGCAAGTTTGTACCTTGCAAAAATGGGGTGGGGATTCAACTTCAGCACGTAATTGGAATTAACTGGCAAATCTAGCCAAAACTTCACTGAAATTGGTAAGCAAGGTATCTAACCTTGAACCAGGGTAAATTCATGCAGTAGCTTACAGTCCCCCTTTTGAAGCAATATGACAAGAACAGGAATCCTTTCAAAGTAAATGCAATTTGCAAGACTAGACAGAATAAGCGGTAGAACAGTTTTGTTGGGGACTGAATGCAATGACAGGCTGGCTGCCTACCCTGAGCCAGCAAAAGCAAAGCAGCCAGAGTAGCACAGCAGCATGCTTGAAAGGGAAGTCTAAGAGAACTTCACAGCAGAGCTCTGGCTGGGAAGCAGTTCAAAACCTTGAGGAAAAATCATAAAGGGAACGCCTCCTGGTTTAATTCTTACTGCATTCATGAAGAAAGGGCTCCCCTTTCCGTAAATGTCAAAAGCATTATATCAGATAATGTTCAAATGAAAAAATAAATGAGTACTGATAAGGCTAACTGAATCAATGATTAGTTCAGGCTCTGAAGAGTATAGGGGGTTTCAAGTAGAATAAGCAGGAAGACCAGACTTAAAAACAAGTACTGGATGAATAAAAGCATAATGGGATAGGTTGGAACAAAGCAAACAGTAACAAGAGTATGACAGCAATGCAGAGAGTGTAGGAAGAAGAAATTAGATAAGATAGTGGAGGGGAGTTATCTGGCATCTTTAAAACAAAGAATAAAGTTTATTCCTAAGGAACTAGATCAGAGCCAGGCAAAAAAAAGGATTTGGGATAGGTCACGTTCTCATCTGTACAAATTCCTACCAGCACCGTTAAAAAGAGGGAAAAAAAAAAGGGAGGGGTTTAGACTATCAATTACTGTGAAATACAAGATGGGGGTTTGGGGTGGGGTTTTTTGTTGGGGTTTTGGGAGTTGTTTGTTTTTTTTAAATGCCCTTTGAAGTTTCTGCATCTTTTGTGGGTTTTCCTTCATAAATATTAGATAGTATGATTTCATGCTGAGCCTGAAATGTTCCCTTGACAGCACTGCTTTTTAGTCCTAGTCAGTCAAACAATGTTATCTGCACAGTTGGGTAAAGAGTCGGATGCATCTCATTCAACTGTTTCGCATTCTCTTACTGCTGAATTTGTGATCTTTTCTCCAACGTTACTCAAATACGTAGTGTACAGACAGGTGACTAACAGTGGCCGCATATGCACATTACCTTCTGTGCCAGACATGCACTACTACACTTAAATACAGAACGTAACTTCTTGTTTTCCAAAAAGATAAAGGTTTGACCTGCTGAAGTATAATATATTTTGCCAGCATTCACTTTTAACACTTCTAGACCAACTCCTCAGCTCCACCCTGTTACCATCCCCAGAAAGAGAAGGAAGCGAAAACCTCAGAAGAACAAAGATGACAACTCTATCCGGCAGCATTATTACAACCATCATCATAGACCATCCTAATTACTTTCTTCCACCCCAAGCTTCCAACCATATTTCAGTATACAAGAGTTAAGCAAACTATCTTCTTCCTACCTCTAAGAACTTTATGCTCAATGACTAATATTAAACTATTAAGGAAAAAAACGGCAACACTATCAAAGATGTACAAAATTAAACTAGTACACTGTAGTGTACTAAGCTTCTACAAAAGAAATGTGTAGATACGTGTGGACTGTGCATTCTTACTTGAGTAGGTCAAATCAGAGGAATCATACTGCAATTTGCTCCATAAGAAAAACAATATTAACTGTTTTGACTAATTAATCAAACATTTGGAAGGCAAAGAGAGCAGGATATCAAAACAGTTGAAGGAAAGTTAAGTCCTTATGAGGCTGTAGCACCTTTTCCTAAATTTATGAGTTCAGCTACTACCACATAAGTGTATTCCAGTTCCCTCTGCTGTTCCCAAGTCTAGGAAATTCAGTATCAAAATACAGCTCTCATAATAAACGTAGTAAAGAAAGGATTAAAAATGTTTATCAGCCAAGGAGTCATATATCTTTTGGAATAATATCGAAGCCAAAATAAAGGAAATTAAAGGAAGAAAAGACAAAAATTAATTTCGGTTTATTATAGCCAACTAAGACCTCATCTGAAGCATTAAGAGGAAAAAAAAAAACCAAAAAAACCAAACAACAAAACAAAACCCAAAAACCCTGCCTCTTTTTCTGGGTAAAACACACCTTTTTCAAAAATTCAAAATGTAGGTTTCAGATGGCCACTTTCCTCTGGTTTCCAACCATGCAAACCTCCAAAACTGGACCACAAACTAGGCTCTAAAACTGAGTTTGGAAGCAAGCCCCAGCTGTGTTGCCCGCCCCCCCCCCCAAGAGAGCGTCTCCAGGGCCCCGAACCCTGGCACACCCCTGCCCATGCTGCAGCAGCAGTCCGACACTGTCAAACTGTGTTGTGCTGCTGCCACTAAAACCGAACACAGAGGTTCAAGCAACTCATTAACCACACAGCCATAATTCCCTGCCAGGGTATGAGAAGCAGATTCACAAACAACGCCAAGAGATGGTGTTTCCAGAGCACCTGCGAGGTGTGCTAATGCAGGAGGTTCACGGCCTCATCGCCAAGAACAAACCCCAGGCGAATCCTGTGGGCTGCCTGCCTGGAGAAAATGGACTCATTGCCAGTAGCAGGCATTTAAAACTGCCAACTTCTTTATTTTAGGGCTAGTCCATTTGAGGATCTTTTCCCCGCTTCCTTCCCTGCCCCGCCAAGGAAAGCTGTCACCTAAAGTATTATATTTGTAATTGTGCAAACAGTAGTTAATTATAAATCTAGCTATCAATACAGAAAGGTGACAGCACACCAGTGCCTGAAGCGGAGCTATCTGTTTGAACACTGTCTGTGATGGCTGCAATTATGCTAAGGAGTCAGGGAAGAGTAAGAAACATCTCCATTGAACATCTCTTCTCCCAGGCAAGTACAATGGAAACACCTTGCTCTCCACTTCAAGAACAGGTCCTAGAGTGGTTAGGTGCCAGGGGAAAAAAGGTATGGTTGATTTAAATGCAAAGAAAAACAAAGATATCAAACAATTAAAAAAAAAAAATCAACAGCAACAACACAGGAGGTAAAAAAATAGAAAGTTTTTACTTAAAAGAAATGCTGACCTTGTAACTGTTTTTTCCCTGCTGAAATGCTTTCACTAGCTAAGACAACTGCCACGGTTTCCCCTTAAAGGGGGGGGGGGAGAAAAAAAGAAAAAAAAAAAAGAGAGAGCGAGCCTGAGAGCAACAGCCAAAATCAGAGGTAAGGAAGGAGTCATTATAAAATAGGCTTAAAAAGTATATCCCATATATATGTACTCGGTTTTGATTGCAAAGTTAAGCATTCGAAACAGTATCCAAAATTTGCTAAATAAACTCAACCCAAATCATAACTAAGCCAAGTAGTCCCTACACTTAATTTTCCATGCAAATCAGTCACAGGTTAACACACATGGCTTTGAATATCTAAGTATATTTTCCCATGAAGTAGCTTACAGGACTTTGTTATCTCCAGTAAGAGATACTTAAGTTCCATTCTGAAAGTCAGGTCTAAATTTTTAGGTTTTCCGCTATATTGTACACATTTCACGTATTATACACACAGACGTCACCATGCTAACACAGACCTTAGGATTATTTCTTGAGTCAGTACACAGCAGAATTTCCTTCGCAAAATGTGAAAGGTTATTTAGCATGCTGTTACAGGGAATGTCAAAAGAGTACATCGACTTTTGAATGGTTTCTACAATGAACCGCTGGGACAAAACCAAAAAGACTTGCTGCAAGAAGCTCAAGCACTACAGTTGGCCATTTTGGAAAAAACAAAACAACAACAACAAACCAAACAAAACCAACAACAACAACCACCACCACAGGATTTGTCTACCTCACAGTGTCTTGAAACATGTATCTCCATTATTTATAAGTTTGTCTTAACATGCTCAATTTGTTCTGCAACAAATATATCAATACGTATATTATGTGTCTATATATATACACACACTCAGCCATAAAATCTTCTTCATTCAGGCATTCATCATTTACATTTAACCAATAATAAAGCAAAAAAAGGTATTTGGTACTACTAGTCAAATGCTTTCTGACTATATTTGAAACTAAGTTTTTAACACTACTCTAGCAGCATGGTGTGCATCAAGCAAAATCCTATAGGAGGCAACCTGACTGAGAGCTCTTTCCTCATTTTAGACTCTGCTCTCATATCAATAAAAATAACTGAGTATCAGTATTATAGCTATTTCTCTAATATAGAACAACAGTGTCCACTCCCTTAATAAGGGTATCATTGTGTGGTGGTGCAGTTTTGCACTTGTGGACCAACTTATTTCCCACATTTATTTTCAGCAGGAAAAAAAAAATCTATTATTTTAACAAGATTAATTTTTTTTTTTTAAGCTATCACCAATATTTTAGAAAAACATGGCTATATATGACCTAGATCACAGAATCATAGAAAAATCTAGGTTGGAAGGGATCTCTGGAGATCATCTGGTCTAACTGTTCTTGAAAGCAGGGCTTTAAAATAGATTTTCCAAGGTCCCATCAGGTCAAACCTTGAATATTTCCAGCAAGAAAGACTCCACCACTTCTCTAGGCAACCTATTCCAGGGTTTAATAGTTCTCAAGGTAAAGATTTTTTTTCCCCTTATATCCAGGCATCCAATTTAAAACAAAACAAAAAAAACCCCACAAACAAACAAAAAACACAAAACCCCTCCAAATAAAAGAAGGAATAAACAGGTAGTTTAGTACACTAACAGTTTCATCCTCAAATTGCAACACACTAACCAAATGTATCATACTGTCCAATAATATAGTCTAAGTATGAAGTAAAGACTGAAATCTCTGTATTGCAGAAATTATCCAACACTGGACAACTCTCATGTCTTAACACTAGCAATGCAGCAGGAACTGACAGGCATTAGAAGTTAATGTCTGCAGAATATTTATTTCAGGTAACTACAGTTTATAATACATGTAACTGCTCAAGTTATTTATTTATTTATTTATTATCGAATAATTTGGTAATATATCAGTGATCCCTTTTGGTGGCTACCTCTGGCACTCTTTCACTGTCCTACTGAGTCACACAGGCATGCCAGGATGCCTCTGATCATGTACATACTACTACTCTCATCTCTTCAGATCCTAGGCTGCCACTTCTCCAAGCCTGAGCTCTTCCTCTCTTCTGCTCCCAGACCCCAAGCCTTCAAGGCCCACGCATGCTTTTGTACTGCCAGTCCCCTCTCTTGTCTTGCCCAGCCATTAGTTAGAGGATGTAGAGTGAGGCATCGTAGCTAGTGGTTGAACCCAAGTCAAGCACCTGCTCACTCTTTACCCTATAGGCAAAACAATATATACACCTGCTGAGCCTCACAGTGAAGCCCTATCCTTAGGGCAGGCACTAACCTTTTTATATAGTTCACAGCTTAATGTCTTTAAGACATCTCAATTTTTTTTTTTTTTTAATAAAATGTATTGAAACTAACCAACAGAGTCAGACATTACTGGAGTAGGGATGGACAACCAGTATACTCTTTAGACAACAGACTCAGAAATTGAACTTCCATTTGATCCAATGTTGTTTTAGGTCACCTGACAGCACATCAAAGTTAAAAGTACTGAAGAAACAGAAACTTTCACCTCATTTACTCATCACACATCAACTGCCAAAAGGGATCTCAAGGGATGGGAAGGAAGGACACTAATAAAGCCAGGCTTGCCATGCTGTCGGACCTTATCTGCTGGCGGAGGCACATCCGCTGATTGCCTTGAAGCTGCCATCTAACCAATCCAGTAAAACAGGCTTTTTTTTATTACCCATGTTAAGAGTTCAACTTTGCCTTATAACATACAGCAAATGGTTGTAAAGCCAGTTTTTCTCCTCACTGCCAGAAAGAAAAGCAAACGAGCTTCAATAAATAATGTGAGCCACCTCTAAGCAAGAAAGGCCATTACACAGTTCTGGGTACATGCACCTGGCAGCTGAGGACCATCGATACGCACAGGACTGACCCAGTGCTGTGACCATCCATACAACCGAGGCGACACCTACGGAACACTTTCTTCAGAGCTTCTGTAGCATTTGGCCTACAATCTACTTTTGTAGAGGAAGTTATAAGGATAAGCATGTTACCTTGGGCTTAGAAGCAATATTACTTAATTAAGTAGTCGAGGGGATGAAACTAAGTTTGGCATTAATGTGTTCTGTTTACAAATGTTTGGAGGATGGGAGGTAGAGGGAAAAACAGAGGACAAAAAACCCCGCTACTTTTGCCTGTGGTAAATGAGGTGATAAAAAAGCTAGTGTTGGGCACTTGGCAGACTAAGCAACATGCAGATTTATTTTCTTCATACCAGCTTAACACAGCTTGTATTTGTCTTTGGCTGCTTGCTTTGACACCCAAAAGAGAAATTTTAAACTAGTTCTTTTATACTGGGAAAGATTTACTTCCTGGGTAATTACAAAAAACCAAACACAGATGACCCTAGCGCACAACATGACACTACTCCAAGCCAGTCAAACATAGCACGCACTGGTTAACAAGTAACAAAGTTTGTAACTGATAATAGTAACAAAATCTCTTGCTCTTGAGAGTACCTGATGACAGCGCTAACTTTAGACCCCAGTACATCAGATTGTAGAGGCTCACTTGTTACGACTGCAGTTCAATTCATTAATCTCAGCAGATGCTATTGGAAAAGTATGTTATCCATCAAAACTCCTTTTAATAAAGGGTCAGAGTCCTCCTTCACAATCTAAGGAAAATGGGTAACACATTATGAGTAAGCTTGGTTTCCTATACAAAAAGATCACAACTCCTCTACAATCATTTTGCTCCAAGAGGATGGGGTTTTTTTGAAGAAGAAGAAACATTATTTATATCATGTTTTCAGAATCAAGAATTCAACGCAAATAACAGCAAGTTATTCTAGTGATGAATTACCTTTATTACTAGGTCTATTCTGAATACACCCAGCTTCAGATTCCACTGAATCATGCTGTTTGATTACCACAAAACCTTTGATTGCTCACAAGTCAGAGATATCTGTTTAGAAACCAAGTGTAGTCAGATAAATGACACTTACTGTAAAACCAAATTATACCACTGTCTCAGGATCCAAAGCCAATACACTCAGCTCAATATAAATTTACATGTAATAAACAGGGTTTACCAATTTACCACAGATTTTAAACAACTCTAATTGTGTTCTTCTGTTCATATTGGTAAGGAGAAATAACTAATTTTACATTACAGAACAGAGTTAAGTGTAGTACTTCCATCACATCAAAATGCAAGAATTTCACAATTAATAGAAGAAAAAAAAATAAAAAATCCCCCAATAAGAGAGGCAGAAATGTGTTTCAGCAGCCAGGCCACAGTGCAAACCTGGAACAGGGCTTCCAGCAGTTTTGCTCTACACTCGGGTAACAAGTAATCTGTGGAAAGAGGCAACAAACTTCTTCCTAGAATGCTCAGTGAAACACCTGGATAGAAAAGAAAAAACAAAGAGTCTCCCATCTTTACCTAAGGAGTTAGAAATCAAGTGTGTAAATTCACCTTCACATTATATAATATATTGATAAGGAATTAAATCTCTAAGGAAATGGGGAAAAAAATATTCAAAGCACTGTGTTTGTGCTTGAGCGTTTACCAAATATGTGAAGCTTGTGGCAAAAGGGTAATATCACAACACATAGCCCTCCCTTACTATTACGTGCATAGATAGTTTCACTACAACAAGATGTCAGTCAACTATACTGAATGCAACCGCATATTTATAAACAGCCAGCTGGGGGGGGGGGGGGGGGCAGGGTGTCGTCTTGGTGGTGAATTATTGTATAATAATGTACCAGAAAAGCACATGCTATTAATAAAAGTTGTCTGTTACTATTATGCTGGCAGATAGGTGTTTGTTTCATACTTTGAAGAAACTTGATGTTGCAAGCCTATGCATTCAGCTACAACAAAAGTATGATGTTCCCTATTCATTCCAGGGAGATACTGGCTGATATACAAAGTGCACTGGCTAGAAGCAGAATGCTGTTAGTCAATTAAGTGCTTCTTAATTGAATAGTAACAGCACATTCACATGCTCCATCAGTTACTTGGTACCTTTGGTCAAAGGTACCACATATTAGGACAGAATGAATGAAAAGCTTAAATATTTATCTGAAAAATAATAGTCATATATGCTCAGAAAAGGCGTAAGACAAAAGAAAACACAACCTTTCCCATTATCAAACACTGAATCACTTCCTAGTTACCAAAACACCACTGTGTTCCCCTTAATCCTGGAACCTTATCAGCTCCCAGGTGCCAAATCACCAGCTTCCTTCAGATAGGTATCTTTTTCTCCAGGTGTGCATTTTCAATATGAATAGGAAACATACATAATCAAAGCTGGAGAATAAACTTAAAATCCACTGAACTTAATTAACAGAAAGCTACAATTAAGACAGCTGCTTTACTGCAAGAGTATTGCTGGGGAGTTCTCAAATCTGTCAGGGATTTTTGGTCTCTTGCCACATCAGTAGTGTGCCCTGACTGGTGCGGTCCCACAGACTTTCCCTCAGCTTATGAAACTTTCTGGCAACTACTTCAAAGAACAACTGTGTTGCTAAAGTCAAACAAATCTGAAAGCAAGAAGAATCAGTTGCTGAAGGTTTTTTAATAAAAAAAACTCCACCATGGCTGCAAATATAAAAAAACCCCACACTTGTGTGCAGTCTTATTAAAAGCTACTGTTAATTTAATATACATGAAGTACAGTATCACAAGTACTTTCACAGATGAAGAGTTGTCCAATATTTACAAATCTGAATTTTCTCAGTGACACCTCAAATTGCTTATTATTTTTGGAGTAAAATGGAAAGTATTTATTCCCCTCCCCAATTGTTCCCCACAATTATAAACTGCAAAAATATTTGTAATTATATCACTGGCTTTCAACATTGTAACAAACAGCCATTAAATGCTGCATAGCTCGACGAGCAGCCTAAGCTGTGTTGTTCTACTATTGTTTTTTTAAAATTATTTTATTAAATACATGGAAAATTTAAGTTTTTAACTAGGTATTCAAACTCACACATGACTAAATTCTTAGCAACTTTTTCAGATGTCATGCAAAACAAATTATATTTACAGAAACTTGCTTTGAAGGGAAAAAGGTTTATGATCCTTAATACAATAAGATCTTTCTGTAAAAAGATTCCCAAAAGACACAATCTCTTTTCAAACTAATCCTGAATAAAATAATGTAGAAGATGATTTTGAGAGTGGCTTATGCTCTACCCAAACTAAAGTTCACCAATGAGTTTCCATCAAGCAAAAATTGTGATGCTTTTTAGCAGGCATCTGAGAAAGCCATAGTTGAAGGTGGCAATGGGCAGAACAGAGACCAAAACTGCGACTGAGCTTACTGTATCATTCAAGTTAACAGAAGGACGGTTCTAATAAATAATTGCATCAATTCTTGAAAGGAGAGAATCAAGATTTAAAATTGAGGTAGGCACATGCAAGGGTAGAAATCTTAAACAACAGTAGTCTAGAGAGCACTGTGTGAAAGAGCGAACTATCAGAGTTCAAGAATTTTATCTCCTTAAAGCCTTCTGGTAATTAACAAAATCCATTGACACACTGGACCCAAAAATAAGAAGCCAGGGACATGATAAAAGTTTGAACTATACCATAACTATGGAGTTAATCCACACTGTAGGCTAGGATGTTAGCTGAAATTTTTAAACGAGTTTCCAAGGTGCTTTAATAAATCTTTACTGATATATATATATATATATATGGCTAGAATTATGTGGAAAAACTAGAAACTGTCCCATCCTGTAACAACCACTGAAAGCCAATCAGGCTCAGAGATGCCTTTCTTTCCTATAGTAAACATGGACTAACACATTCTGAAACAACAACATGAAGATAAGGCAAGCTGTACTTTAGCATGTGCTAGCTGATTTTCAACATGACCGAAGTACAACCTGCTTTATCTACAGACTGGAGATCTTTAATGCGTTGTTTAGAACATTAGCAAGACATTCAAGAAGTTACCCTCTTCCAGACAAACCACGAGCATTCAAGCAACCACAGCAATTAAAAAATCCTTGCATGTGCTTAACTTCAGGTACATGTCCAAGTTTGCCTACAACCAAAAGCTGTGCCTCTACCTGTACCATTATAGTTCAAGTGCAGTCCTTTCCCATCTATGTAAGAATATGAAAAAAAGAGAAAATTGCAAAAATTATGAAAAGCATTTTATACTGATACAGATGTAGAAATAGAAGACAACTGCACATGCATCCAATACCTGGGATAAAAACATTAAGCTTTAAAAAAAACCCACCAAAACTCAGTGAAAGAGCAGAGATCAGACCTCTGCATACTTAGGGCCAATCCCTGGGAGATGCCCCATGTTGAACAACAGGATCCATATTCACACAGCTGTAGGCAAAACAACACAAGAACAACACTACAGTACAAAAGTCCACGCGTATATAAGTCACAGCTCAGGCTGCCAGCTTTGATTCATAAAATGCGTCATTCCACAGAGCATAACTATATCACATCACTTGCTAGGGAAATAGCCATGGTTACTCATCACAGCTTGGTGTTATGAACCACTTGCTTTCCATAACACTACGCACACCAGATTAAAATCTGTCTAGGGGTGGAGGGAGAGGGCAGTGGCAAATCAATGAACAAAACGTCAAATTGTAACTACTTTGGTACTTTAAAGTGCAAACAAAACAGCATTTGACTTAGTAGTGAAATACTTTACTGTTGATCTCAGTTGCTTACAACTATTTTTCCAAAGCTGTTTTTTAAAGTCTTGTTTAGGTTAAAAAAACCCACCCTGGTTAATAGTGTAAATAATAAATGACTTAAAAAGAAAATGAGCTTTTTGCTTCTTACTATACAAAAAAATGAAAAGGTAGCTTTACTTTGTGCACACGGCATGTTTTGTTTGATATTTAAAACATACTGTTGAGGCATCCAGCCTTGGTTAGTACTACTGGCATCTGTCAGAATCACTAAAATTAAAGCTGCTACCAAACCATTGGAACTGCATTTGCCAGCTACAAAGGTTGAAGCATTTTATGATTTCACACCAATTTTACCATTTTTTCTCTTTCAGAAAATAAAAGTGAAGCACACTTTACTATTGTCCACCTTACCATTTCAGAAATGAAACCTTTTAGCTTGTTTGAAAGGTTATGTGAACTTAAAGGAAGAGTACATAATTAGTTTCGTATTACATTACAATAGAAAAGCAAAGCAGAATTAGAATCACTTTCCATACAGCCAGTTTTCTTCTTCTTGCAGAGAACTTAAAAATGTATTGATTTTGTTTTCACATCAAATGATGAATAACCTCTCGAACCCCTTGTAAAACTTTATTGCCTACTATGATAATACACATGTACAGGTTTGAATTAAGGACTGGCTTTTGCTCCCATTTTTCATGAATTTCTATGAGCAACATCACTAAATCTTAGGGGGGAAGTTCTAAAAAGAAAAACAAGAGATCCCTATGACTGGTAACTTACTACCTTAATACTGCACAGTATTGATTAAGAAGAATTATCTAACCAACTTCAGAGTGCACAGGCCACAAAATTGAATTAGGAAGATAGAAGCTGTTTGTTGATAAAGATATAGAAAGTAGGTGGCCATGACAAGGGTTAATACATTACCTCTTGAAACATACTGAATTGGTCAATACAAGCAAGCATGCAACATACTAATTTGGCTGTATTTCTACTTTGCGATGCAAGGAAAAGTATCTGTTTCACTTTTGGCAAAGCAACGCCTTTCAAAAAGCCCCAAATTCCTTCTGCTAGAAAAGGGATTATGATCACTTAGCTTGAAGAGCTCCTCTCAATTCCAGATTCTGAAAAACACAGTTTCTTCAGCAGGCCTTTTAGTCATACTTCAAAGTTTGGGACACTCTCTCTCCCCCCAACATACGTTGCTGTAAGTGCTTGTATGAAACATAAGCTTGCCAAGAGAGGGAACTGACAAAATTACAGCCAATATGGCAGATTAATATACGCCTGTACCACGTGGAAGCTTCACTGTTTCTTGTGATTTCCGTTTTGTCTGTAAAACTGCATTACTTGTCTACTGTTCTTTAATCTTCATATTGAAGAGAGATTTGCAGAAGTTTAACAGGGGGAACCTAGTCACAGAAGTCAGATTAGCCCAATCCTAATGATCTTCATTTCAAACAGAGGCAATTAGGGTAATGTGCTGGCTTCAGACTAAGGGGCCTACAGCCTGCAGAGATCCACCACATCCCTTATGCAGTGACACGGTCTCCTGATAAATCAACGGTGAGGCTTCTTGGACAGAAGAACTGCCTTTATTAAGAGGAGAGGTGTTGTTATTGGATGAAGACGCATGCTGAGATGAGATAGCAAGGCCACGTGAGAAGAGAAGGCCCTCAAACCGTGGAAGTGTGCCAGCCAAAGCCGGAGGAACTCTCAGAACGGTGAAAAGGCAGACACATTTCTGCCTGTATCTTTTCCAACTTTTTTTCTGGAAACTGATTTAAAAATGCCTCACATCTTATTGAGGCGTGCCAGATGGAGAATCTGTGTTCCAAATGTATGCCCAGAGCCCAGATTTTGCTTGGACTTCTCCAACTTGCAAGCCAAGAGCACATGGGACTCACCAGATGAAAGACAGTACAAGAGTGCACCGAGCACCTAAAAGGTTTTGAAGTTTCTCTTGAATCTTCCTGGCCCAGCAGACGGGAACTCTTTGTTACCATTACTCATGTGCAATGTTTAGAAATCTAAAACATAAAATCTAGCTGATAGGCATGACCAGACTTCAGCATCACGGTGATTTCGGCACAGCTCAAGTGGCTGAATTATTTAAGGAAGCATCAGTATTTTCCTTAGGGAGAAGGCTCTCCAAGATTTTGAACACAGTTTTTTGAACAGTAGGAAAAATTAAGACCAAAAAAAGCTTTACAAAGCAAGCTATTGGAGAATGTTTTCTATATTATCTGATTTCCTGGCATTTCATGAAGTATTTTCTGTGCAGGGATATGAAAAGAAGAAAGAAAAGGAATACAAAGTCTTAGACAGAACACATAACTAAGTTTCATATTACAATGCTAATAACAGAAATAAGAACTCAGTAAGGTTCAGTACATGCTGATATGAAGGCAATGGTATCTTAGGGTATGGGGAGATTAGAATAAATTATCTCAAGGTAAGTCAGGATGGAACTTGCAGCGAATGTGTTACTCCACTCCAACTGCCTCTGCGCCTGCTCTTTCCCCTCAGTAAACACCCCGACAGAAGAGTAACTTACCTCCCATTAATTCACACTTGTCATGAGGTAAGACTGTACACACCTTCTGATTTTTAGGCCTTGATAACAAGAAAACACTGTAGCACATGAAAAGCATCCAACTCCAAAACAAAACTGCAGGCAGAGTGTTTCTGGCTGATACTGACACTTCCACGTAGCCTGGACTAAGTTGCCTAAACTCTGCCTTTCCTGTGGGCTTAAGAGACAATCCCAGTTCAGAATGACCTGTTGATTCATTTGGGTAGCTTCCTACTCAAGTAAGAGCCATCCCATGTTCTAGCCCAAGGTATCCGATGCTCCCATCAGGGGCTGAAAGATCATAGCTATGGATTCTCACCACAAGCCAGACACCTGCCAGCTGGATGCACTAGCGCTCATCAACGTTGTGCCAAATCCCCCTTGTTGACTATCCTTGTGCACTTAACACGGTAGAACAAAATATACATTGCACTGCTACACATATAGGTAGGCAGAAGATAAGAGGAACCAATACTACAAACCAACACCAACTAATACAAGGAGGAATGAAAATAAGTATTTTTTGCTTAGTATACTCAAAGCTGTAGTTTTGGGAAAACAACTGAAAAATGTTGTTCTCTCACTTCTCCACTTCAGTGCAAACTTTTCAGTAGATGACTACACACTGTTGCCTCTGACAGCAACCAGTTCTCAACTTCATGCTTATAAAGCTTATGGAATCGTTTCTCATTCAAAAAACCATGTCACTAGGTTCCTACAAAACTTACAATGCACATTTACCATATTTGAAATAGTATGGTTGGTAAGAAGGGTCCTCATCACTATTAAGCTTCAGTTTACTTTTAACTGCTCAATTTGTAATGAACAAATAGCCCTATGTATAGATGCCAGCATGGCAAACATTATTTGTGAACACACAAAGTGACAAAATAGAAGAACTGCTCACTGTACCTGCATTTAGTCTACCTTGGAGAATTTAACATCAGTGACTTCTGTACACAATACTTTTAGTGTTGTGCCTATGTAAGGTTACTCTTTTAGTGTCTATGTAAAGCTATCATTTACCCATCAGTACAAAAAGTAGGTCACAGCTTAGAAATGTATGGACAACTGTCTCTACTATTATACTGACTATTAAAAAAAACCCACTCAAGATCTTTAGACATTAGTTGCTATTTTAGACCACTGGAGTGGATGAAAACAAGATTTATCACGTGACAAGTCATGAACATATGCAAGAAGGTGATGTTACCACCACACTAGCTTTTTTAGTATCATCTTCTGCATTAAGCATATTATACCAATAATACAAATTGATAAATTAAGAAGCAACTACGGAGCTTTCTGAATATGCTATTAAATTACAAAGTTCACTTAACTATAGTCTTATTACAGTCTTAGTTGGTACTAAAAGTATTTTGGAGGCATAGGGGTAAAAAGTTAGGCACTGTACAGTAGTACAATATGTCACTGTGGTATTACCCAAAATTTCTGTCCTGAAATCATGAACTAACTGTCCCAGTCTTAGAATGTGCAAAAAAGGTGATAACGGACACATAAGAAACGCTTATTAAATCACAGAGATGACAACTGTTAAGAGTTTTTCCAGGAATCTACTGCCAGCAATATTAGAGTGTTTAATGAAACAAAATCAATCTTAACAACACAAGTTGGTTCTTCAAATGAGCAGTTCTGTTATGTGTACTTAGAAATATGTGGAATATTACATTTTTCTTATGAACTAAAAAACAAAGATGTCTTAGACATTTGTCACCAACCCATCAAGACATTTTTGCCACAAGACAGTGCCAGAGAATGTTAGCATCATAAAAATTTAGTATTTGTATTTCATTAGCAAGTTTTTCCAGATATGGTAATTTAACAGACCTTTCTTCCCCACATTCCTGTTTGTTAACGGTCTCCTTTATGATCAAAACCGCCCAGGTAATAGGGACAATTTGTTTCTTCTACAGACTAGTTTCAGATAAATTTAAAAAAAAAAAGTGAAAGTACAACTCCTCTCCAAAGCTAAGTATCCTACACATCTAAATTCTTTTTATTAATAATTTTTCTATGCAATACTGTGCAAAATTAGTACTTCAGTAATATATAAATTTCTACCAAAAAGACAGTTTTGGATGATCAAAGTAGCAGTGCCAGTATTTAATATTCTCAAACCACTAATTTGTTCTGATTTCTATTACATAGGTATTAGAGCAGTAGCAATTTCTATGACAAGCCATACAGCCACGAGGGAAGCAACCATCCTAGCAGGGAAAACAAAAAAAAAACCCAAACCATATCTTCGACAGAGAGGAAAGCAACGAGCAACAGAAGGAGAGGCTAATTACTTCAGATAATCTCAGTAAAGAGAGGAAATGAGAAATGCTGTAAGATGAATGGGAATTTTATATTAAAAGAAATATCATCTTCTACTGCCGTTGCATCTGTTTCACAACACCAGTAAGGTAACTTGTTTTCACACTTCATATACCTGTATATATTATCGATATGGATACATTATGTATTGGAGATTTTTGTACCTCCACGCTGTAAGTCGGCATCCAAAATGCTGAAAGTAACCACCGTGGAGACCCGGCAGCCTTTGAGGCGAGGTAGCTCCTGATAACTAGCCTGTGGTACTGTATCTCCAGGCTTTGAGTTTTGGCCCCTTGGCAGACCCGTGCCGAGCAGCCGTCCGTCCGTCCGCCCGTCTGTGCGGGCAGGGGCACGGGCAGGGCCGCTCTGCGCCCGCAGCGCTCCTCTCCTAAACCCGCCTAAGGCACTCGGTGCTCGGACGGGCTCGAAAAAACTCTCAGGCGAGCTGCTCCGCCAACGATTTGGGGGCAGAAAAGGTCGGATGAGGGAAGGAGCCAAGCCAGCCCTATAGTAAGAGTCAGCAAAGGCAAGCGCCGGAGCGAGTGGGGACGGGAAGGGACCGGACCTTCCCCGGTTCCCTCCCCGGGGACCCGACGGTGCCCACCTGCCCAGCCGCGGGGCCGCAGCTCCCTCACACCCCGCTGAAAACACAAGACGCTGAGGCGAAGAGAAAACGGAGGGACCCCGCGGAGCACCGCCGTGCCACGGGGCGCCCCGAGCCGCCCGCTCCCCGCCGGCACGGCACGGCGGGCTACAGGCTGACAGCCAGCCCGGCACCGCCGCTCACCTTCCCGCTCGCTTCCCCCCCTCGCCCCCGCTCCAGCCCCGCCAGCCGCCGGGAGAAGCCCTCGCCCCCGCCGCCGCTCTCCCGCGGGGCCAGCGGCCAGCCCGGCACCGGCGCGGAGCCAGCTGCCCGGCCGGGCACTCCGCCGGCCAGCCGAGGAGGAGGGAGGCGCGAGGGCGGCCCCGGCGGCACCGCCGCCCCCGCCTCCCGGAGGCGCCCCGGCGGCGCCAACTTTCCCCGCAGCCCAGCTTCCGCGCCCCGCGCCGCTCCCGCTGCCCCGCCCGGTACCTGCCGCGCCGCCCCGCGGCGCCGCCGCCGCCGCCGCCCCGCTCCCCCAGGGGGCGCAGAAGGCCGTTACGGCCGTTGCGGCCGCCACCACCGCGCGGACCGAGGCGAGCAGGTGCGAACCGCGGGACCACGGAGCCGACCCCGCTCCCGCCGCCACCGGCTCCTGCGCCTGGGCTGGGCGGGCGGGGCGGGGCGGGGCGGGGCGGCGAGCAGCGCGCCCGCCCGCCCGCGCCCGCCCCCTAGCGGAGCGACCGGCCGGGCCCAGCCGCCCCCCGCCCCCCTCCACGCCGCAACTCCCCACTTCGGCTTCACTCGGATCCCTTCGGCACTTTCCGCCGCTGCCGGAAGGGGGAATGGGAGAGGCGGGGCGGGGGTGTTGAATGGGAGCGAAGTCACCCCGGGGCGGGGGAGCTGTTCCCTCACCCTCTCGCCGCCCCCCCGACCCCTCCGGACGCGCATGCGCCCTAGCGCGGGCTGCTTCGCGGGCACCTGTCCCCGCACGGCGGGGCTGCGCGGGCGGCGGCGGTCCTGGTGGCCCCGGTCCGTCCCGGGTCCCTGCCGCAGCGGGAGGGGAGGGCCTGCTCCCGGAGCTGCCCTGCCTGCGGCGGGCGGGCCCTACCTCCTGGCTGCGGGGCACGTAGGCGTTTCAGCGCGCGGCTGCAGAGGTTAGCACGAGATGGGCGAGGCCTGCCTCAGCCGCTTGAGGCCCCGGCCAGCTGACAGACTGTGCGAGGAGACGAGGAACCTGGTGTCTGCTTGCGTTATCGCCTGGGTTAGTAACGAGGCAAATGCAGAGATACGCGAAGTATCATCAAAGAAAGCAGTTTATAGCACACCCCGCCTGCTCGCTTCTCCTGAAGGGAGGTGGGCAGGTCTGGCCGCCGGCGAGGCCGGGGGCTGAGGTCCCCAGAAGGCACGGGGAGGCGTGCCATGCCTCCTGCTTTTTCTCTCGCTTTCCTGCTTCTTGCAGGGCACGCTGCAGCACCATGCGGAGGGATTAGCTCGGGTCTTGCAAGCGGTATAACTGTGTCAGAGCAACTCGACACCCGTGCTAATTAACTGAGCCTTTCAGCAGAGCTAATTAACTGAAGGAGAATACCTCAATGGCCAAGCAATCCGGTGGTATGTTTTCTCCAGTGGCAAAGCTGGTTAAAGAAACTTCCAGATGCTTGCTCTTGCCCTTGTGGCACAGTTGTGCTAATGCATCTGTAAATGAGTTCAATGAAACAGTCCAGGTTAAAGCATACACAAAAACTCTCCAAAAATGTGTGAAACTTGGATGTTATTTTCCTGATCTGTTTTGGCCTCTGTCCTCAGACATCTCTGTTAACACAGATGCAGGGGTGGGAGCAGGGAGAGAGTGAACTGCTGTGCCAAAAGCTTCATGCAAGAGGCACAGATCCAGAGAAAACCAGAGACGTGCCAGAGAAAAGCATATCAGACTATTCCTTGACACGGCTATATTGTTCCAAATTCCAAAATTACCATTTCCAACTTAATTTAGGGACCTCTGTGCTGCATTATGTAGTATAAATATGCCTGCAGTGGAGATGTGGCTTTCTAAAATGCAACTTGGCTTTTGTAGTCTGCTTGCTCTGTACTGCTCATGTAGTCAGCCATTCCTTGCTACACCACTTCGCTGGCTAGTTTGGGTGAAGTAACTTGAAGGTAGCAACTCCAGATGCAGTGAAGGCAGGAGAATGGGAGCCAGTTTGTGCATGTCTACACAGAACTGCCTGTCTAAATTTGAGTACTGGGAGGAGCATAGCTATATCACGTTTTCCCACCAGGGACAATGCACACTGCTGCTCAGCATGGCTGATTCACAGGGTTTTTCAGATTTCCTGCAGGTTCCTCTGGACAGTTCTGTCTTACGCTTATAAACATGTTCATTAATACCTACCCTGAAGAGCGATCTATCCAAAAGACTTGATTGAGGAAGCCATCTCATAATCTAATCCCTCTTCATTTATAAAAGGTGCATAGACTTAATCTTCCACACATTTAAATCCTAATGAAATATTCAAAGTCAACAGGCTTCATTCTAGTTAACTGGCTCTGAGACTCAAAGTGGGAGTAAGTTCATTTGTTAACTCTGTAACATTCCTCCAGAGTGTGAGAATATTTAACTCTAGAATGATAGAGTTTGTAAAAAAGCACTGGCATTGCCATCCCAGATCAGCCCATTAGGTCACTGTGTTTCCACCAGAACCTCTCCTACTTAATGAGTGAGGAATAGACCCCTCTAACACTTTGTGTGCCATGGAAGGTAGTTACACTTCCTTTAAACTGACGCTCTGCATTTGCGAAACAGTCAAAGTACTTTTTAAGCAATAGTCATCACCTCTTCCTTTAGAGGGAATGCAGTAAAATGTGCTACATAACAGATACATGAAGTTAACACACCGCCAAGGGCCAAGGTGCTGCTCCCCATATTAAAGGTTACTGCATCTTGCCTTCCACATAGTCCCATGTAAGTCTACAGGAGCATTAATTCAATGGCATGATAGTCAATACATTCCAATTAATCATAGTCAGGGCCTCATGACTTTTAGAGATGAAATATGAGTGTATTAGGCATTTGATTTAGTTGTACAATTCCTATGTTTCCAGTAGGACCAAAGCTGTGGAGCAGACAACTCTTTCATTACAACATCAGAAATTATACTGTTGGACCTTGAAGGAAATAGGTAATCCCAGTCTTCCTATATGTTAAAACTATGACCTGTTGTATCAAGTACTGTCAGTCATACCAGCGAAGAAGAGTAACCCCCGCTCTGTTGACTGGGAGCTGCAGATTTAATGGAAACAAACAGCAGCTTTCTATTACACACAATTACTTGCAGCTCCGAAATTCTGGTCTTGGAAAGCGCTTTCCCAAATTCCTTGGTTGTACGGAAAGGCAGAGAATCCTATACTGATTAAGAGCAGGGAAGAGAAGAAGGAATAGAATAGCTATGATTGGCACACTCAGGATACCATAGGAGCGCTAGTGAATTTCTCCCACCAGTAGATGATGTCTCCCACCAAAAGTGGTATCAGCTAATAACAAAATAGCTATGTTTCAAAAACACTTCTGTATGTGACTGTTCCTACACATCACCTATTTGTTAAAAATGTGCTAAATTAGGTACATATGAATTCATTACCTGTAAGTCACTTTCCTGTCACACAATCAAAAATGTGGACAAAATACTAATTCCGTGAAAATAACAGCCTGAAATTAAAAAGAAAAACCACCACTCCCCTCTGAAAAAAACCAGGATAAAGGTTGTCTCTTGTTAATTTCACCTTTTGTGGCAGAGGCATTATTATTTTCTGTAATTACATAAACACACTATTTTTTGCAGGATTGTCTCCCCTTCACTGCATGTCTCAACAGCTGCCTTCACTGCACATGTTAACACGTACAAACTGGATGGCTACTCTCACCCTGTTGAGTATCCAGCTGAAGACATCTAGGACACAGTTTTTCAACTCTCAGTTCCTGCGTGTGTTTATTCACATCTCTCAGCACTTCTTTAAATAAAAAAATCACAACCTGAACCTCCGTTCAGTTTACTCAGAAAAGGAAAGCGCTCAGTTACTGATCAGAGGGAAGAAGTCCTGCTGGAGTGACTTCCTCAGCATCACCCAGCAGTGCTGTCACAGTAGCAAACATCTCTGATAGCAGTTTGTGCAGCTACCTAGCCAGGGATCAGGTACTGATTAAAACTAGGTAAGGAAAAAAATTGTGAGTAGTGTTACTTTTAATATAGGTAAGTTATCCAGTTAGGTTAACTTGTAGTGATACGTGGAGAAGTGTAGCACTGTAAAAAGTTGAGGGAGAAGAGTAGGCTGTTTATTTGAGCAGCATAGCCGGCTTATGCTACCCCTTAGCGAGTTCATGAAACCCAGTCTGATTTCACAGCTTAGACTGGCTTTCTTTTCTCAGCCTTAGTAGCCAGGGAAAGATCAGCAGGAAAAAGTCCTGATCGCTGCTGGGCTGTGACTTAGATGGAGGTAAAGCATAGAGCATGTTTTAAGAGAGGTATAAAATGATTCTGTTACATGTAGTATCCAGTTTTGGACAACCTAGAAGAAAGAAGTATGAATAACTGATTTAACAAACAAGTCTAATGGGGAAAAGTTAAAGATTTTGACAGGCTAGGGATGGGCACAAGACAAGACGACAACTGTCTTCAGTCATGTACAACGTCCCCTGTGGCTGGGATAAAGTGCAAACAGCTTCATTCAAAGCAAAGATTACAGTTACATGTTGGAAAAAATCTTTCTAGATATAAACCAATCTACTTAGGCAAATGGCGGAACCTCTTTCACTGCATGTTTTAAGTGCAGCTTAAGTAAATATCCTGTATGTAGGGATTGATCCCTTATTAGAGAGGAGTAAAGAAAAAAACTTCCTGAGGCCTATATCAATCCATGTCTGTAGTCTGTATGACTGTGGAGGGAAAATGCTTTAGGCTTGTGTTGTCAAGACCAGCAAGCCTCTGCTGAGTAAATACATGTATGTGTGTGTATATATGTGCACACACACACACAGATTTTCAGAAGTTAATCATCCAAGTTTAAGAGGATTTCCTTCAGGTCAGCAAAAGACTCCTTGCTGTCAGAATCATGGACATGCTAAAGCTTCTCAATAGACAGTTACAAAGAGGGGTTTTGTGTGTTTGGTTTTAGTTAGCAATTCTTTATCCTAACTCTTCTTGAAAAGGCTAAATTATGCTTAAACTCTGTTCAACTTGAGGCAGAAGTTCATGATGGGAAACTTCATCCCAAATAATTAAATTCTGGCACAGTTGTAACTGAAACTGGATCTTTATAAGGAAAATGTTTGTCAATGCGAGCTGTAGACGTTGTGGTCGCTCTGCCTTATAGATAAATCTGCATACACGTGCACACAATAAGCTTCACTCAACTTCCAGAGACACCAAAGTTTTAACAACCGTCCTTATCTCAAGTTCATGAGATATATTTTGAAGTCTCAGTCTTTTAAAAACATTAACCAACAGTGAACTTTCCAAAAAACCCTAAGTGGCTTAAGGTATGTTCACACTATCACAAAATGCTGGTTTAAGTGAATACAGACTGGGAGTATACACACAGGCAGTGAACGTTGCTCAGCAGTTAAGACAGTAATTTGTCAGGTCAAAGTAATTTATGTGCTTGCACAGTCGTCATGGATGTTATCCACCTCCCACACTTTGGCTGAGATTGTCAAAAGTGCCTACATTTATTTACAAGCATGTATGAAGCAAGTCATGTTACGCACTGATTCATGAAATATGCATCATGAAACATTGCTTAAACAGAGTGGAAGGGTACATGAAAAAATTGACACTGGGGGTGTACCTACAATGTTGCACTTAGTCCTAAACAGTGAAAATGTGCCAGACTGTAAAAACATATTTCTAAGGGAAACAGTGAAAGTACGATCAACTCAACAATTTAAACTTAGGCAGGACATTGTAGATTAAAATATGTTGCTGGGAAATTACTCTGTGCATATACATATAGAAAATTAGGTAATCATTTTTATCTCTACTTTGATTATCTGATCAGTAGCGTGGTGAATATGTATTTACATGAATATTGGCCTTTCTGTCACTGACAAGTATACATCTCAAATTATCTTTTTGGCTTGGTCTCCCTTCACTCCTCCTTACGGCCACTCAGTTATTTCCTCTTATCAGCAATATACAATTACTGTAAATTATGAGAGAGGGAGACATATTGTTATAACTCACGTATTTTTCTTGTGTTCACCTATAACAGTATTTCCCTACTTCAGGATATATCTTTTCAAATCTAAAAAAATACGATTCATAGGAAAGAAGTGTCAAATAATTTCTGCTTTGTCTAAAATTTGCAAATGTTTTACATTTAGCAATTAGCCATGAAAAGCATATTTAAATGGTCTTATTTAAATAAAGCCAGTATATATATTTAATATAGCCGCACAAGAGAAACAACGTGGCACTATGCTAATTTTCTGTAAAACATATTTTGTTTCTTTCAAAATTACCACTCCCTAAAGTATAACAGGAGCCCATTTTAAGTTCTGTGTCATATGAATTTGAGATGGAACATTGAAGAAAGCTACTTTAATTGAAGCTTGAAAGATACAGAATTGAGCCTTCAGGGAGTGTTGGGCACTTTTCTTGTCATTCTGGTTGATTGATTTGCATGATGTGGGTGGGGAATGTTGATGATCAGGCTGTCCATATTAATTTTGTACTGGTTGTGTCAGCTTTAAAGTGAAGTACGAGCTCAGCTTTAAAGTGAGGGGCGAGCATACAAGCTTTAGAACAGACACTGCGCTGTGGGCCGAAATAAGTAAAATAGCACCATTTACACTCTTGAAAAGTGTGATATTTAAGTCAACTCAGAATATCATATGCTGCAATACATTATCATTAGTCTCCTGTATTGAATAAGTGCCTTCTCTTTTTTGGTTTTCTGATTCACATGTATATGAACAAGCTGGAAGAACTGTCTTTAAACTTAACACGTCACTTTCCTGGTTCCTTGAGAAATACTGCTCTGGATTTAGCAGACAACCCACAAGCCTTAATGATGAGACTTGATAGGTGCCCTAAAGGAAAAAAAAGCCCAAAGCTTATTTTACTGTTCTGATTTACAATGCAATGTATGCCAGACCTAACCTGGCTGCCATCAGATCACCGTGTCTTGCCACTGCTTGATTTCCTATCAAATCATTTTATTTAAGAGGGGTTGAATCAGTCTCCTAATTTGTCGCTACATGCACATCTGTTGCAATCAGACTTTCTTTAAAAAACAAAAGCAAAACAACTCCACACTTAGTAGTTTTCTGTGAACCATTTCTGCCCAGAGTGTTTAACTGGGTAACTGTTCTTGCTGCGTTGCTGGTAATACTGCTGTGACAATTGTGAAAACCAAAAGCACCTTCCAACAGATGGCATATAGGCCAATTAATGACATTAGTGCTTCTGTGTTATTTGGCATCCTACATGAATGGAACAAATAGCCTTCCCTTTTGCCTGTGTTATCATACAGCAGTGTTCATTAATGCTCTCAAAAATGGAAAAAAAAAAATCAGGTCCCTCTTCCTACCCACTCCTCACCCCCTCACAAGGAAACCATATGATTAGTAATAGAGCAGCTTCTTTCTGAAGGTCACGATTAATGCAAAAAATAAAACCTTAACTATACTTCTTTTAAGAGGTTGTTAATGAAATGTGCAAATGCCTCAGCATTTTCATATTCAGCACAATTCAGTCCAGTAGCACACAGGGTTATAATGTACCTAAGGGGAGAAGACATAAAGAATTAGGTCTGGAGTCTGGGGAAGGCAACAGCTTGACTAGACTAATTGATTTCCAGACTGATGTTTTAAAAATCTATACAGTGAAAATACTAATGAGGCCCTGTTTTGCGGGGAGGAGAAGAAGTTCTAAATTTAACTATAAACTTTCAGTAACTTTCAGTAACTATGAGGTCTTGTGCTCCAGGCATTTAGGATGTAAAGCAGCTGGAGAGGTTTTCTTCCTATGAGCCCTCCAAACATATCTTGTATATGTCTGACTCTATTTGTTGTGACATGCACAAAAAGCCGTATGTGTCAGAGGACTTAAAAGCTGGATGTTGTAGCATTGAAATTCCAGATGCCCAGCTCTGGAGTAAAATGAGGACTCCTACATGCAGCTCTTGGGCTGCTTCAACAGAGTATGTAGGAAAAGTTTTTCAGCTCATGTTGTGTTGGAGAACTGCCAACACACTGAATCGCGAGTGCTTGGTCAACATCTTCAGCAGAGAGATGACGGCGTTAGTGGTGGGAAGTGCTCCCTACACAGGTACCTGTTAAGTCTCACATCTCTGCCTCAGGTGCACCGGAGAGGCACCTCTGTTCACTTGGGATCTATTTCCTGCAAGTGTGCTCTTGAACATAGGTAGGATTTATGTCCCTTATTTCTGGATTCTAATCAGGACCAGGTATTACCTGAGCTGTGGTTTCTCAGCCCTGTTGGTACAAATGTGAGTGTCTGCAGGAGTGCAACTCAAGGGACATAGACTGTGCATTATCAAAATCAAGTGCCCCTAAAGTCTCTGAATTGCTGCCTTGTAAACACTAAGGGTTATAACGTGGGAGTTTTAAATGTAGTCCAAGTCCCACTCTAGGCTTTCTAAACACCCATGTTGTATGTGAGGTTTCATGCTGTTCATACTTATCCTGACTCTCGTGAGAAATGGTCTGAAGCTCTGAAAGCGCTATCATCATTCTGTGGATTACACACATAGACAGAGAAGAATTAAAAGAGAGCATTAAGCCTGCAGAGTCATGCACCCCCAAATTAGGAAATATCAGTGTTAAAATCATTCACAGATTTATAATTCTGCCCTCCTAGCAAAGTTCTCAATTACGGGGTCCCATTTAATACTGGAATGTTACATATTCTTTGTCATACATACATATCTTTTGGGGGGTTATTGAGGCCTTTTAAAATATTGGCCAGTTTTGAGAAGAAACTTAACCTGATTTTTTCCTCTTTGTTGCAAAACCATTTCTCAAGTTCAACATGATTTCTCAAAAGTTAGAATTTGGGGCAGTACAAAGCTACCCACACAATGGTGATTAGTTTTCCTCTTCCTGAATCACCTTGTGATGGGGTTTGAGGTGACCCTGGTGTCCTTGCAAGGCAAAAATAGGAAAACATGTCCAGAGAGAAGGAAAAGATGGTTTTGTTGCAGCCTGGCCTTAGATTGGCTTAGGCTGCCCTGGCTCTGTGCTGAGTAAATGCTTGTGGACAGTAGAAGTCTGTTGGGTAATGAGATGCAGTGGGAGGGCAAGGAGAGGAAACAGGAGGAAGGGATAACAGCCTTTGAAATTTCTTGTGTTATGTAGTTTGGAAGGGGAATGTTCTCGATGTTATTTGTCACTGGCTATTTCTTTTGTTCATGCGTAATAGAGGCTTGGTTGTCTTTATTCTGCTATGAATGTTTCTATTGCTTTTCTGTAGAGAGTGGGCCAAGGGATGTAAGTGCTTTACTGCTATTTTGGATTCTTAGGTCCGTACTTTAGATCCTTAGATTGACTCGTTCCTTTCCAGAGTAAAGAGGAACAAGATTTATTATCCAGGTCCCGGCACTGCAGTCAAATGCTCTCACTCCTAATTATTCCAAGCAGAGCAAGACACATTCCCTAGAGTGACCAGGTGCCTAAGCAACCTTTTTGAATTGCTTTAGTTAGAGAAAGAAGTCAAATCATTATTTCCTACTTTCCTAGTAAAGGATCAAAGCCAGTATTTCAAGATTAAACATGTGGTAAGAGTGGCATCTAATGGCTCTGAAATCCTCAGGATGGTGGGGGAGGGCATGCTGATTTTTGAAGGATCACATATTTTTGTGTTTTGCCATTTTTATCAGGAAGTGTAGGAACAAAACAAGGATTTTGGATGCCACTGGGCGTCTAGTTCCACTGGGAACTGCAGTTTTCAATATTCAGATGCATGTGGATCCTGTGTGGAGCTATCTTGCCGATATGAACAGTTTGGGTACTTTTGGTTAACTACCATTTCTATAAATAAACAAGTGTATAGCACCGTCGCATGTTCTTCCTTTCCTGCCTTCCACTCCATATGGGACTTTTATAATTCTAGAATTACAAATACGACGTAATCACCAACACTTCCGCTGGTAACGTTACTATCTCTGTAAAGCCTGATAGCTAACAAAAACTGTTTTCAAAGCAGAGCTGATCTCATTGCTGATGCTTGTGCATAAAGATGTTTTGGCATGATAAGATTCTGTATAAACTGATGTGTTTGTTATTGAAATATACCTTAGGTTTTCATATCTATTAAAGGGAAAAGAAAAAAGGAAAAAAAAAAGATAGTAACTTCTTTCCTGGATGGAAATGGCAAAGCAAAAGGATTTTTGAAATCTTCTAACTGCTGAAAGACTATTTTAAGTACGGAAAGAAACAAATTCAGCTGATAAGAGTAGGCTGTTTGGCCTTTATGCAAATAAAAATTCAGTTGTTTTGCTACAACAGAACTATATAATTCCTGATGCTTCTCCTCCAAACCTTTCTTTATGAGTCGATAGCTCCAAGTAGCAAACATCAAACACTGCTGTAACCTGGTATGCTACTAACTGGAAATTTCAGATTAGACTCTGTCAAAAAACTGTCAAAGAACAGACCACAAAATAAAGGGGGGAATTGCTTACAGTGGGTTAGAGACTGCTGTTCTATTAGGAGAATTAACTGGAGCAAAATAACTACAATTATAGGTAGGAACTATAATGGGAACTTGAATGAAATATATATAGCTATATGACGCCCTAATGACTCCAAAAAAAGCCATAAGATGAATGAGTCACCAAATTTTAAATACAGTTCCCTGCTGCAATAGTTTTATCATCAAACAAGGCTCCACTTGAATTAAAGGGGAGCAAGGGCTATATGATGGGGTCCTACAGCCATGCCTCTGTGATTCGTACACTGACAGCAAAGGCAGAGGCTACACAAGTAGTTTCTGTTGTAAGTGATGTAAGAGAGAAACGTTTGCAAAGGGATGACTCACTGATCAGAGGGCTTTCAGTTTGACTGTGATACAGTGGTTCAGATAAATGCGTTCATTATTTTCTGTAGCCTGTGACCTTTCCTGCTTCATAAATAGTAACATTTATTTTTCTGCACAATATTTATTTTAACATCATCACTATTGATTTCACTGTATTTCATCAGTTGTTCCAACTGTAAAGTTAGCCTCTCGTGGTAATATAAGATCAGCAGCTTTCTAAAGGCAAAGAAAATAACGAAGTTGTGCTATGATTTTAACAGCTGGGAACAGAAATAGCCTTTGACACAATGCTTTTAAAGTAACTTTTTTACTACATGACACAATTTATTTTTAAAGAACTGTGATGTGTCTTACAGACACGTCTGGCAAAGCAAAGTCATGAGAGGGGCAAAACAAACAAAATGACCTCTGCTCTGCTGGCCACCAAAACAGCACAGGAAAGGAAGTGAAGAATTTTACAAGGTCCTTCGGAAACATAAACCCAGAGACTATATTGCAAATGTTCTTACTGTCATTTGCAGTGCTGTCTCTGAAGGTCATTTCTAAATTCAGCCACAATTTGCATGAAGTGAAGAAGTACTTCAGATAGCCTGCTAACAAGTTTGTGGGTTTGGGGGACCATATATTGCTACAAGGATCTTCTGAGAGCTTGTATGCAAAAGTATGTCTTACCATGTCAAGAGATTTTCTTTGCACATTTGAAGAAGTGAAAGGAAACTTCAAAATAATGATAAAAAATGGTAACCTATTTCTTCTTTTTCCCATTTCCCCTCTCCTGCACCACATATGCATACTTCTAAAGAGGTAGAGGAAGGAACTTCATTGCCACTGTACTGCAGAAGTCCGTAGAGACAAACTTAAACAATGATTTATTTCTCAAAATAAATAAAATGGAGAGCAGCCTTCTTTCCCTGGAAAAATTTGGCATAATTTACTGATATGAAACCACAAAAAGCATCTGGTATTTAAAAGTTATTAAGAACCCGGCCTAGCCATCCTTTCTCATGTCTATAGTTCAAATAAATTGGCTTACTCTTCAGAGTGAACACGGGATGAGAGCACAGGGCTTGCCTCTCGGCATGGGTGATTGCCATGCACTATTGTCCAAGCTCATCCTGTCAAAGCAATACAGCTCAGAGTTTAAGCTGCCATTCAATCCCTAGTTTAGCACGAGCTGTTTATAAGCTCTCTGGTAGCTTGTTAATACAACACCATTTACATTGGTTATAATGACACCAAAGGAGTAATTAAGAGAGAATATTTTAACTGTACCTGAACTTAACTTGTCCTTTGTTGCTATTCAGATCATCTGGCGTGTATATAACCTCATCTTGAAAACATATATGTAAAACCAGGAGGTTCATAGATAAAAGTAGTCCAGAAATGTAAGTGTTATGCGTGAGAGTGTGGAGGTCTGGCTAATTTGTTCCTGTCAATGTCAAGACAACTGTTACATGCACAGTTTCTTTAAGTTAGCATGTTCAATAAATTCAACCCTGGCAGCAGTGCTGACGTCCAGCATTAGGGTTACAGACCATACATCCATAAAAATCTTTTCTCCCATCTATTGTGAAATTCTGGCTGTGCAGCTCAGAGCAGGCCTGAAGCAAATGATGAAGAGCTTGCGATCTCCCCGTGCTTATTTATGTGACGAGTCCTAACAACAAGTCGGCATTTCCTGCAAGTCACGTGTGTCTGGGAGTCTTTGGAGATTTGTGGCAGAGAGGGTGATGCATCCTTTCGTTTGTAAGCTGTGCATGCCTTTTAGGGGTTTCACTGGTCTATCCAGGGATCCCTCACAGTTAAATTTCTTGTTGTCTCTTCCACACACTGAAGCAGTTGCCACAATGGAAGATGTGTGTGTGTGTGTGTTATACATTTAGACATATATTCATGAAAAGTCTAGTATTTTTAAAACCGTGCGTTTTCAAATAACCTGCTTTCATACTGTTCACAGCTTAGTGTAGAATTAAATAAAATTTGTAGTCCATGCTAGAATAGGAGTATTTAGAATGTGAACTGTTTTGCAGGATATTAACTGTAGAATGCTACTGCCATTATCTTTGCAAAATCAAACTTGATGGAAAAGTTTGGTTGATACCCTTGATATCAAACACCAAAATATTAATGGTAGTAGCAAGATTTTCACATTAAAAGCATGTAAATGTTCAGAACTATTTATTTACTTTTTATAGTTAAGACCTAGGAAAAAAGTCTTAAGCAAAATATTATAACTGTAATTTTTTGATGGGCTTATTATTAGGAGCTTGGTAAAGTTTTTTAAATAATTATTTGAAGAAATTGACAGCAGTAATTTCTTTAACATTGGAGCAAAACTTACACCATTTTCATATAAAAGTAGATCCCTTAGAAATATTTTTTGTCTGTTTTGTATGCCAAAGAGAACTTGTTTCAATGCAATACTTTACTGCTGAAAATAATATTCTGTCAAGGGTGTAAAATGTAGTATGACATGAAAATTGATTTTCGTGAAATTTTTCGGCAAGGCAGTCCTTGGTATATACCAGAAATCAATAACCATTTTAGTCTCTTTTAAATCTTGTTATTTATTTGTATTCTAACAGAGGGAGGGAATAAGAAGCCCACTGGTGACAAAACTAATATATTTGTATTGAAATGGATATTAAAAAAGCACAGTATGTACTTAGGGACTCTCAACTGCACATCCTTGTGTGCTTTGTTCTGTGCCCATAGAGAGTCCCATGGAAGCTGAAGAGGACTGTTCATATGCATAAAGTTAGAGCATATTCCTAAGCACTTGTAAGCTGAAGGGCTAGTTTAACACATGCATTAATGATCCATCATCTTTTTCCCTTTATGCTTATATTTCCAGTGAAAAGAGCATTCAGTATCTTAAATCTTTTTCATCAGACAAAACTGCACTGTAACTCTACACATCACAGGAAGAGAAATGAAATGCAGGAAATAAAAATCACCGTCAACCCAATGGTATAAGAATTGACCGTGGGACATGTTCTTTCAATATCTTAAAGCCACTCCTCCAGATTGGATTTCAGGGGACAATGTGAGACTATGAACTTAGAAAGTGACACCAGGGCTCTGAGCACTGGAAAGCATTGGCTGTCAGTCACTTCTGAGGACAACTTGAAAAGGATTAATGCAACTAAATAAATTGAGCATGACTTCAAATGCCTTGTTCAAGCTGAATCAGAGCAAAAGTTTCTATGATGCCAACTGCCTGGGAAACCAGGCCTTGCTGTTTTGTAAAGGTACAATCTACTTTAAAAAAGCCAACAGCATGTGTTGCTGTTTTCTGGTAATGCCAAAAATCTTCTTTTACACAGAAGACTGAAATTTTGTGATTTAATAGCCCACTTCAAAATGCAGGCAGAAGACCATACCTGCCCACGAACTGTATTTTTTATTTATTTTATTATTTGCAGAAGTACACCATTACAGAAGAAATAGCTTGAAAGGAAAAAGACAATTGGGCCCATAGATGAGTGGGATTCCAGACTTAATTCTAGGGTTTTTTGCTGAAAGGAATTGACCTTATTGTTAATGTAAGATGGTATGATCAACCAAATAAAACTTTCCATTCTGAAACTGCAGCACGTTTGTTTGGAGTGTATGGAAGAGGGAAAACACTTTTAATATAATCATACATTTAGTTGAGAATGAGAAAATAGATTATATTTAAAGAATGCTGTTTCTGGTGGCTGGGAGTGAGGTTCAGAAACAAATCCCTTAAACTGCTATTATTAGCCATCTCAGAGGAGAGAGATATTTTATCTGACTCTGCCCCAGTTTGAAGACCTCTCAGTAATACAAAGAAATTGAAGTAAAACTATATGAAAGTAATTTGTCCTAATTTCTAGTGCCTACTAAAGTGATCTATATTGAAAATCTAATCTGAGGAATGACGCTTTAAAGGACTAGTTCCCTGCTCCCAAACATAAAGCATTCTTCCCATCAGCTCCTCTCCTTTGCCATAGAGAGGCTGTTGTGATTTTGTTTTATAGTTCCAATATAAAGGTAATGCTATAATCTTAATAGGAGCTGGGTATGTTTAAAATTCAAGATACAGTTTCTATGCATAATGGCAGAATTGTATTGGGTCACAATCTACAAGCATTACTTTATTTTCTTGTTATGTTAATTCATTAGTGGCAGGTTAGGTGCAGTCTCCTAGTTCAACTTATATTCAGTCAAATGGCTAAAGAAAACGCCTAGCAATTAATCTGATGAGGCGATAACCCTTCAGAAAACTGCCGCCTATGTTCTCAGTACTCTGGAAAACAAATGGAAATACTGTAAGGAGTGAAAATTACCAGAAATGTGTGGCAATTTAAGAAAAATTAGGAAGCATGCATGAAACTGAAGTATAACATTTCCTATGATGGCACCAAAAGCGCATGAAGATTTAAGAAAAAAAACTAAAATGAAACAAATCTCAGGGTGTCCTGAATGTTGTTGAAGGAGTTTGAGCCAGGAAAGCCACTAGTCATTTACAGCCAAAAATACTGTGGATTTCTGCCAACCTTGTCTTTCTAGGTTTGTGTCAGTCCATATTTTCCCTGTCTTTCTGTTGGCTACTTGCCTTTTCAGTACTTTAACTAAAGGGTAAGAAATAAAGCTATAGCTGGCCAGCAGACCATACTGATGAGTCAATACACTGCTTCCTTGGAGGCCAAAAATATCTTTCACATGATGTAATCATGGACTTTTATTTTAATTGACAACTAGTACTTATAGTCAGTGTCTATGCTAAAGACTAATGATCTGGATACTTGAGGCTCAGAGGTGCGGAGGAGACAGAGGAGCTCATAGTCGTTACTTATCAGTGACATCCAGTCAAATGGATACACTGTACAAGGTAGCTGCGAAGATTACAGGTTTCTTTTGGGTAAAATTCAAGAAGGCAGCATTTGTAGAGAGAAGTAAGATTATATTAGATAAGCTGGTAGAGGTCAAAGCATGCTGTGCTTTGTCATGTAATCTCACGGCTATTGCATATACCAGCAAGGTCTATAGTGTCTTTCTAAACAGAAAAGATACTGCTTCCATTCCTGCCTGCATTACGAGGATTTTAACCCTGTATTTACAAGTAATTTGCAATGCTTGATGATTAACAAGAACAGGATCATGCTCCTCCTCAGCCCTGCTCCCTCTCTGGCACTAGCAGAAATAAAGAACAGTACGATCTCACTTTGCTCACAAAAGGAAATATCTGTTGAGTAAAGTCAACACTTGAACTGAAGAGAGGGTGTGAACAACAGTAGGCAGATACTTCTGAGTAACTTTGTGTGTGAATGTACTGGTTGTGGGAGAGGAGTGCTTTGTTGCAGGTGGGTAACTCATGGATGAGTCAGGAGCAACTCTGGTGACAAACCTGCAGGAAGCGTAATTCGCATAAACCCTTCACACTAAAAGTGCCTTTAAAAGTATGTACGTCTACAACACCAAATACTCTGAATATCCCCAGCAAAAAAAAAACCTTCACAAATCCGAGAGCTGAGATCAGTCAGACCACAAGAGCCAAGCCTGTAAAAATGGCCTGAAGTTACCGAAAGCACATAAGAAAGTCAGGAACAAGATGATCATTCTCAAAAAGAGCAAAAAAAAATCTTCTGAGAGTCCACAAGGTTATGGAAGTGCTGCTGCAGTTTTTGTTTCTCCCCCCCCCCCCCCCAAAAAAAAGGGAATGAAAGCATGAAATAAAAATAAAACCAGCTTTTAACCTGAAAAAAATTAATTCACTTGTACCCCGGCTTTGGTAGACTGGGGCACTTATTTCCTGTTTCACAATGACGAGCTTGCAAGGCCCTTTTCCCGCCGCTCTGTTGGAGGGAGCCGCGCTGACGTGCTTGTCCGCCAGTCCTCTGCCGCCCCCTGGTGGCGGCAGCCCGCCTCGTCGCCTCGGCCGCGTTCCCGGCGGGCAGGGACCCGGGAGGGAAAGGCGCGGAAAAAGAGAAGAGACCGTTTCTAGAGGAAGCGCCGATCCTGCCCGATCGGCAGGGATCCTGCCGGGCCCTGCTGCTCTCTTCACGTCCGGGGGTACTTACACAGACCCGCACCTCCTGAGAAACGCATTCCTTCGTTTGCTGTAGGCGTGCCCTTTACATGCAAACGGGCCTGGGGGGTCCCCGGTAGTCCTTCAGCTTCCTCTTTTCCGAACAAAGTAGTCTCCGTAAAGCTCCGAATTTGCAGCCCTCGAGCTTTCCATTTCCTGTAGAAATGCCCCAGTCTTGAAGCTCTCAATCAAACAAGAAGCGGGAAACTGGATGCCCGGGACTCCAAGCCCAGCAGAGCCTTTCCCGCGTCCAACGCCTTTGGAAGACATCCACGCTGCTGTTTGCATTGCAGGACGGCCTACCAGCCTTAGTCATGGGCCAGGAACCTGTTTACACTAGGTTACAGCATGGTAATAATAATTTACGACTTCTGGAAATGAAGGGGTTTTGATTTGGGTGGGTTTTTGTTTTTGGTTTTGGGTTTTTTAAAACTATGTGACATTAGCTGTAAAGAAAACAGTGGAACTCCCAGCTGTATTAGCCCTGGTAAACTGAGCTGAGAGTTTGTTGTTGCTTATGCTCCTGTGGTTTCTGGTGTGTTGACACTGAAATCATGTGCAGTAATAGCCAAAATAGTTAAACACAAAATACAAATCCCTTATCTAAGGATCTCATTCTATAGCTCCGTTTTTCCTCTCCCCAAATCCCTTTCTAATGTGTATTGCAGCCCTTCCACTGCACATTTCTTTCTTTCAAAGTTATCTTCAAGCGTTTCGCCTTTTTCCACAGAAAGCAGCTTACCGTTACCCAAGGATGCTCCCAAATGCTCTGCATCTCTTTTGCTAATTATCTTTATTATGATGATGCACTTTTATAAGTGTGTTTGAGCTTTACGATGCAGATCAAATTAGATTCCCTGCAGAGAGGAAGTAATGTAAATTAAGATGAGGGCAAACGGAAGAACGGGCGTGTGATACATGTTGTGTACTGAACTGCTGGAGGTAGTCGGCTGCTCAGCAGCAAGCAGAGCTCAGAACTGAGACTGAAGAGAGGACAGGAGTTAATAGCAGAGAGGGGAGCTAACAGCGCAGAGAGAAAGAGGAGGAATAAGAGTGTGACCACTTCATCATGTGGCATGTTCCTGTCTGTGTCTGGCATGATGGGAGGAGGTATGTTATTGAGCAAGCCCTACTTTTTCTCATTGCCTGTAATTACAGATACACCCATAACCGCACACACAAGCTTATCACAAAGAGGATTTCAGCTCCCTTTGGACATGAGCAATGCTACTATAGCTTCTGTTCCAGGCAGTACCTTTGTGCAGGTGCAGTTTGGTGGAATTCTCCAGGAAGCTGTAAAGTCTTAATTCTAGTTTTCAAGGCACTGTGGTGAGCTGGTCTAAATTATTCAGTGCTGCAGCCCAGATACCAGTTCTGGGTCACCTCATGTGGTGGCGACCCTCTCCACTCTCAGGAATCCAACAATATGATAGGAGTATATTTGGACATGTACGGGCATAATTGGAGGTTATACATGCAATAGCCCTGCCTCTATCTCCCTACTGTTTATACACATGCGGAGTCTAAGGAAGAAGAGCAGCTCATCAGTCACGTGTAGATCACCTGTGTTCGGGTAGTGCCACACAGTTCAGCTTCTGCCACATGCACTGAGATTGCGAGGCTAGCTGTTGCTCCGTCTGCCTTGCTGGTAGGACCAAGGATTTGCCTCCCCTGCAACTCTGAGGAGATTCAAATCCTAGCTCCAAATAAGGCATATTGGAGAAAAAAACCCAAACATCAGTCTCCTGTATAAGCTGAGAGCAGAAACTCTAAGACCTGCAAGTTATAACTGCTCATGTCTTACTTTTGGTAAAGACTTGACCTGACTTACATGCCTATGTCCAGGACAGTGTCCATGGCTGTAATTCTTCCAGCCAAGAGCTAGATTCCTCGCTTCCTCGCAACTGCTGACTCAGTCCTCGAGCCTCTCTTTGGCATTTCCTACTGTGATAACCATTTGGCTCCTTGATCAGTAATACAGCTGTCAACGTGCATAAGGGCTTGCTGGACTGAGGGCTTAGGGTTGGATTCATCTCTCACCTGAAGGCAGTAGAAAGCTTCTTCCTGACAGTGCTAGAAGTGCAAAGGGGCTACATGGTTCTAGCTAAAGCAAAATGAGGGACGATACACCCCACACGTTCTTTCATATCATTTTCCCTCCCCGACACTGGATAAAGAAGTTGTCCTTTATCGTTGAGCATTAAAATCATCACAGCTAGATAAAATTAATATTCTTTTGTGACATTTAGGGAAACACAGCTGGATCAGCAAAACGTATCAACAACAGGCTTGACCAAGTATTTATGACACTCACTGTTATTTTCTAGTTATGTTTTCACCTTTCCCTAAGATGATAGTTAAAGTGAATTGGAACATGGTCAATAGAAGCACAATTTTTCAACCTCCTATTTATTCAAAATAAGGTCTATTGTATTAATTTAATATGGGTTTTAAACATTCATTTATCTCTATCATCTTTGATGAAATTATCTTTCAATTGTAAATCTCACAAAGTCGGCTTCAAACATTCATGTTGAATTTTGTCCGTGACTTCAATGAAGCTATAATTTTGATTCTTACTTAACCATTGAAATAAAGAAACGTGAACAACTGGGGTAGTGCATGGGTGCTTTATGTAGCCTCATATCAAAGATACTTCTGTTTTCTTTCAACAGAAGTCATTCAAGATCCCCTGAGCCAGAAGGTTCCCTCCCATTTCTTCTTAATCTGTCTCCTACGCACTTGTTTTCATCCATGCCCAAATATCAAGGCATACAAAGTCTGTTTATATGGGATGAGATTAACTGCCAAGACATGAGCAGTTTGAAGGTTGCTACCCTGCTGACTTCTGGATTTTAGACTCAAGTCCAATTTTAAGCTCTTCCAGTTGTTGATTCT
Source organism: Gymnogyps californianus (assembly GCF_018139145.2). Lineage (NCBI taxonomy): Eukaryota > Metazoa > Chordata > Aves > Accipitriformes > Cathartidae > Gymnogyps > Gymnogyps californianus. The sequence goes on along the minus strand of NC_059472.1, from coordinate 71,671,109 downwards.
GAGATAACAGTCATTTATCCTATTTTTAGCCACAAACAGCTTTGAAATTAACATTTATTTGGTGCTGAATCTTGCATTTGTTTCCAGCATAGGAATAAGATTTTCCCCACATGCATTTGGCTGCGTTGAACCTTAATTAGAAAAAGGAAAGAACAGATATGTATCTTTGAGAATTCAGTTAACATTTGCTTGCACTTCATTAACTAATGCCAAATGCAGGAAGGAAGTAAACATTCCATTCTTTAAGAAAATGAATGAAAGTGCATTATAGTGTGGAAAAAATAACATAGGAAACATTATCACAGGCAGAAAGTGTATAATTCCAGTTGGGACACTAGAGAAGGAGAGGGAAAGCAAAGTATAACTAACTTCAGTTTCGGTCAGCTCATACCATTACCAGTGTTGTTTTACAGTAACATTTGAAATGTGGTTGTTTCCATAAAAATAAATTCTGGGTCTGGGTTTACCCTTGCTTTCCCTGGATGTACTGTGCACTGCCCGTGGTAGCAGTGACTTGAGCTCTGCCCGGTTGCACTCTGCTTGCAGACCTAGATGACGTGCCGGTAAAGTGCCGGTTGGCCTGGCTGCACTGTCATTACTGCAGCTGCTGCTGTAGATGAGCTCTGAGTGACCTGCGTGGACGCAGCCAGCCGTGGCTTCCCGGAGCTGTGAGGTTTTTATCCACGGCATTGTCTAGAAAGTCGTGCTGCAGATAACCTAGTACTGTGATGGGGTGCCAGCGTCTGAGCAGCGACGATCTCCAAAGATAAAACTGAGCAACCTTCCTCTGCTCCCAGTCATCCCTATCAACCAGTAACCGACTGGGACCCTTGTTGGCAACAGCCGTGCTGAAATCCGATGTTAAGCGCTGCTGTGATGGCCATGCCTCCATGATGATCCCTGCCTCCCCACTGGGCTTGTGACTGGTGACTGCACGGTAGACTGCCCTACACACATGTAGAACAACAATAAGCCTGGATATCTCATCATCTGCATACAGCTGGTTATAAAACTGAAAGGCTAATAGTAACATTATCCAAAATAGAAGTGAACTAAGTATCAAATGTATGATGCCTCTTGGGATAAATTAATCGTGTGAGTCACAGGGAGCTGCACCAGCAGAGGCTATTGAAGTTCAGAAAGGAACAGGGGTGTAAATGTCATCGCCTTTTAGGGACTGCGTGCTTCAAGGAAGATGTCATCACAACATGCTGTCCTTTACTACTACTTCTTATGTTTTTCCTTCCTGAACCTCAATGGTTTTGTGCTCAGCTGAAAGGGAAATCCACAAGAGCATTGTGCACCTGGGTTCTCCAAACTCATAAGGCTGTAATGCTGTCTGCTTTTGTTTTGGGGATCAAAGGACAGAGTTTGGTATCTCCTCACCACAATATATGGCCTGATGAGAGTAAGGCACAACTTTGTTTCAAGGGCTTTACCTTTTTCCAGTTCTTTATGGTGCTAAATGTCTTCAGCTTTCAATCACAGCAATGCACAGGGTGCCCAGCAGCTTGCGATAACAAATCCCAAGCCTGCTGCTGTGGAAGCTGGAGCTCCAAAATTAATCAGGGCAGGATTTAATTTATAATTTTATTTTCCACACAGAACTTTCAGTAATTTGCTGATATTTGTAACAGTATAAAAGCATTGGTAAAGAAATATTCACAGTGTGCAGTCACTCAACTGGATTTCTACATCACGTTAAAAAAAATAAACAAAAACACCTTTCTGGAGGCCATTAGTATCTGTAAGTATCTGAAATACTGTCCTGGGAAAGGACAGTCACTGAAGAAATGCTTAGCTGTCTGGCTAATCTGTAGCTTGTCCACTGGAAATGCTCACACTCAGTAAGGTAAAGCATCGCTGAATGCTGGGCTACTACTCCACATACAGCCTTGTGGGATCTCCTGATGGTGACTGGAAGCTACGGCTTGCCGTGGACTTGCCCAGCCCTGTGTATTAGGGACATGTTCTCTTCAGCCTTGGGTGGGTCTCCTTAAGATTTACCCTTAGTGCTAATCAGTAAACAATATGTGAATTTGAGGAGTGGGTTCGGAGGACAATGATTTAGGTGCTGCAGAGAGATAGTGTAACCCTGTGGCTTCGTCCCTAAGACAACTGGAAAATGCAAAGTGATGGTGCAAGCAGCAGGAAACCGGGACTTAGCCCTGTACCAGATCCTATCCTTCTGGAAATGAAAGGACATTCCTAAAGTTACGAACCTGGCAGGGCTTGGTAGCAAGGAAGCCTGTAGTTTCCTCCTCCTGCCCTGCACCAGCTCGGGCCCCGGTACTGGAGGGAGCACGTGGGACAGGATGTACGAAGTGCACTCCAGGGAATTACAGCACTGAAGCCTCCAGCATTTCTCCAGGAAAGCAGGGAAGGGAGGGTGCAGAACACACCTCACCTTTTATCTTGTCTATATGACTTGATCCTCAGGATGAACTGGTGTGAAATAGTAGGGTAGCCTTAAGAGAATGGCTACTTTTTCTTTTAAAAAGAGATATATTTATTTACGCAATGAATCCAACACTGGTTCAGTGACGACCGCAATATTGCCAATCTTCCCAAAGGTAAAACCACAGCGGGGATTAGATGTACTGCTAACATAATCCACGAAAGCTTTATTGAAGCCCATGCTAATTCACATGGCTTCATCTTGTATGATATGTGGAAAGACAACCCCAGAATGGCAAAGCCACTAGGGAAGGAAGGACAAAAGAAAGTAAGTAACCTTCACTTTCAGTTTTTGGTTTTTTTACTTTTGCAGGTTTCTGCCTCAAATTAACATTGGCTAATGAAGTTCTTTGCTGTGAACAGTAGGTCGATTACTGTAAGGATTACGTTTGTCTTTAATGAAGTGAATCTTACTGCTATTGCTTCTGCTCAAGGATATTCTAACAAATGAAGTCTCGCATCCTAATGAGTTTCAGCCATATTAGAAAATTATGAATAAATAAAAAATCCAAAAATAATTTTTAATTACGCAGGGATTGTTCCCAAAGTGAATCCATCTCAGACAGGAAGGTGGCTTTAAATACCTGGTGGTTTAAGAAGAACCATTTCCAAAGGGATCATTAGAAAATTCATCTTTTACAGATGCAACACTCATGGCACCAATTAATTAATGAAGCTGGAAATTAGCATAACTTTAGTACAAAAATAGATACAAAGTAACTGTTAGAACACAAGCATCTAAAATAGAAAGTCTGGTTTTTTTCTTCTTGGTTATGCCAGTAAAGCAGAAATTAGACTTTGGGCTATAAGCACTTCCTTAAAAATAATCTTTCCTATCTGCAAAATTAAGACTGTGAGATGAAACATACCTTAGACAAAAATACCCTAATTATTGTGAAGTATCAAAACATCACTGAAATAACTGGAGCTGTACTGATAAATCCCGGCAGAGCGCCTGAGCCATCCGGGCTTCTGTGCAGAAGAGAACTGCAGTTCAATACCTGCCTCTTCTATGGATATTCAAACTCCACGTGGTTCCTCCTGATACTAAAACGAGCCCAGTCTGAATCTATCAGGCATTTTCCTTGTTAACCTGCCAGTCTCCGCTATCCTGTTCTGTGCTTCTGATTTTAAGTCTGATTTTTGCATTTAATAACAAGTCTGATCATCTTGGCTAAGTTAAATAGCTCATTTTTTTCATACAGTAGCTAATCCATCTTTGTGCAGCCATGCAAAAGTAACACCGATAACTACCGCAGTACTTCTGCTTCAGCAAAAGGCAACTAAAGCTATCAGAGCGGATGAAGTGCCTCTGAACTCATGTCCATAAGGTATAAATCCAAGCTGGAAAATCTAACCAGACTTCCACCTGAGTGGGAGGAGGCCTGGTTAATTTGATTAGCAAGTGGCTAAGGTGCCCATTCCTGCTACTGCTGCTAAAATAATATTAGATAAGGGCAAAAAATGGAGATGACACATTTGCAAACAATCTAAAAAGAAGCAGTCTCCAAATTTACCTGTTCCACGACCTTCCAATGCATTTACAACAGGGGATGTGGGTTTTCTTATGAGGGTTTTTCCAAGAATAGAAAATGACTTGATGTCAACTTCTGTTTTCGAATGGCATGGACTGAGTTGGGCGTAGGAGGAAGGAGCCAGCCAAGAGGAAATTTGAGGCTTTTTAGTTTCCCACTGTAAGCAGGTATGCATTGACTGTACTGCTTCCAAAGGCGTATGCTGCAAGTCAGCATTAATAATAGCTCACAAAAATGTGGCTGAACCTGTATAATACACAAGATGTAGTCATAGCACCCTGTAGGACAGCACCCATTATAGTGCAACCTCCAGATGTCTAAGTAATAAACCCTCTACCTCCTTCAAGTCCACCACATTTACACCGGATTGTTCCTAAAAATCCTCAGTCCCAACCTTGAAAGAATGAACGTCTGAGAGAGGCAGCGAAAGTCAGGGTGATTGGGGAATTTTGCAACAAAATGTTTTTACTGGAAAATTCCATTTCTGAGAACTAAAATGTTTCTCCAAAGTGTAACTGTTAAAAAAATGAATCACCCAAAACTGCCAACAGAACAAGATATCCTGAGAAGACACGTGATAGGCTATGGTGCTCCCACAGCTTGTAGCGCTTGTAATACTTGTGGGTTTTTCAGTCAGATTCCTGCACGGCCTTGCCCCATGGAGTGAAAAAACCCTCGGGTTCCTGCCACAGTAACAAAGGTCTGGTAACCCTGGGGTTTCAGCTTCACTGAAACTTAGCTTTAGACTCTGCAGTATGGAGCTTGCAAGCCTCAAATCCCAGCTGACTCAACCAGTGGTTTCCATACTTTTATCTCACAACTGGTTCCTCCTCTCACTGGATCTTGAAAGCCACATGGAAGCTGTGGAAAGTGGACTTTCAAGCTCAATTGCGTTCATAAACAAACATTTTGATTGTTCCCAAAACATTTTTTTCTGCCACTGTGAAACATTTTGAAACATTGGTTTTTTTCCTCTAGAGTGAAATATTTGTCCTTTCTCAGAATCTTTGGATTCCCAATAGACATGGAAATTCTCATTTTAATCAGCTTCAACTGAAGTCCAAAAGTGGAAAGAAAGAAGAAAAAAACCCCAAACCCCAGTAGCATCCCCTACTTGGGAAAGCCATGGAGCTTTCAGGTCCTAACAGCAGAATCCTGTTGTTGGTTAGAAAGAGCAACACCCAGAACGGTTTTGCATTGGAAACATGGATGAACAGGAACGGCTACAGTCTTTGTCCTTATAATCGGACAAAAAAGACTTGATCCCTTTACTTACATAAGCTAAAGATTTTGTGTTTCCCTGCTTTTCATCTAAGTGCTTTCTTTGTATCTTGGCCAGTGGATAAGAGATTAGTCAAGAGGTTTGAGATGATGTGAAAAGAAAAAAACACCTGCTAGACCTGCCTTTGTTCAGATGTTTGGAACTTGTAGGAGCAATTAGTGCTTTGTTACAACAATTGAAAATGCTTATCTTCTGAGCTGACATACTTGATGCATGAATCTAATTCCTTTATGTACTTAGTAGGGATTAGAAGAAGAAAGAAGAAAAAAGTAGTAAGTTGGTTTTTTTTCCCCATACAGGGCTGCAGGGTTTTGGAGAGGGTTATTTTTTAATTTTTATTTTACTTAAGAACAGAAGGCTGCAATGTTTTCAAGTTCTCCAAAAGTCAATTCCAAGTGACTTTTGTTTTGGATTCATTGAAATGTTTCCCTTCAACAAACTCAATTTTTGACATTTTACTCGGATTCGCTAAAATTTTATTTTTGAATATTGTGGAGGAGGAGAAAGTTATCTTTGTGGTCTGGTGTCCTAAGGAAATAAGGATTACATTATCTTGCTCTCAGTGTGCTTCTCTGCTTTCCTGTCCTCCTCCTCTCTTCCCACACCACCAAAAGCTTTTGAATCCAGTTTTGATCAAATCTGTCAGAAAGTTCTGCAATTCTTACAAACTCAGGAAAGCAGGCTGGTGAGTAAAGTTGGAAAAGAAACACTATTAATACACCATTAAGGGCAGAAAAACAAATATACATCTTATTAAACATGGGAGAGTCTGCACCAGAGTTTCTCATTACGGTCCCACCACTTGCAGAACAGCTTGTTACCGGTGTTGGGGAGTTCAGGTTAAACCAAAAGCTTTAAAGAAACAACAAGAAACAGCAAAATAGAGACAAGGATAAGGCTCCGAAGAAACAATAGGGAAGACAAATACTGAGAAATTGCCTTCAGCTGGGAATGGTCTAAAAGGATGTCATCTTCCCACAGTTCACCACAGTGGGGGGAAAAAAAAAAAAAGAAAAAAAAAGAAAAAAGGATGATCCCAAACTGTTGCTACATCATGGATCTAGAAATCTAAGGAGACTAAATGATCTGTGAGTATTACTGAGAAGGTTCAAGTACACAAAGAGAGGCCCTGGAAGAGAAGAAAAAGCCTCCCTATCACACAGCAGGTTGCTCCCAGCCAGTGATGGAGATCTAGGTTGAAAGGAACGTATGTGTATTTTTGAGGAAATATTCAGAGATAGGGAAGCGGACCTGTTTCATCCTTTGCTATAACACATTGTGTATGTGAGTAGAAGAATCAGTAATGCTGTGAAGAAACTGTTCACAGATTATTAGTAAATCACTAATATTGTCTTCCACAGAAGTGGCCTTAAGCTTCCAAATGCAGCTAGGATTTTCTGTGAACCAGACAGACAGGGTTTGGCAATACCGGGATCCCACTAGGAATGGTTGCACTAGGTGGTCATACAGCACAAGGCAGAGGAAGACTAAAGATCACATTTGGGAAAAGTTGAGGGATTAAAAAAAAGCACAGGTTGAACCACGAGCCTGAGGGAAACACAGTGTTAAGCCAAAAGCCATTTTAGAAGAAAAAAACATTGAAACACCAGTTCTTAAAATCATTCATAGAGGAAACAAGTCTTTTTTGGAGTAGCCTGTTGTCCCACCCCACCATTTTCTCTTCAAAACAAAAATCTCCACCGTAAGTGGTTCTTATGCAGGTTTGCTGCCTGTGTGATACATGTTAGGGGCAGTAAAGAGCCAAGTGACAGCATGTGCAAGGCAGCATAAACAACTAGGGTGTACTGAGCGCTCTGTAGCAACTGCCCGGTGACACTATTCCCCCATAGTAAGCAAAAGCAGGATAAACTAGTCTGCAGTTACCAAGTGGGTTAATTCACTCCTTTAAACATAAACATAGATCTAAAATGAGATTATGTTACATCAGAAACAAGGCGAAGTTTGAAGATATTTGTTGGAATTTGGCTTAATGACTCTTTTGTCATTGTAATTCACACCTTTCACCTTGCTAATATCTAGCAATTGCAAATTGGCACACTACCAGAAAATGAAAGTAGCATCTTTCACCTGTCCTTTCTCTTTGCTTTATCTGTTCTTTCCTATTTTTTTCCACCTATTTTGCAGACATGGTGGGTTTTCTCTTACAAGCTGCTAGTCCATTTCCAGTTTGTAACCACTGTACAGCCAGCTCCCTGTTATTTGTTTTTAAAATGAGCTTTTTTTTGTTAAGCTTATAATTTCAAAAAAACCTATGCAACTCAGTGCATTTTACACTCACTGGCTGACAGTGGATTACACAAAAGACTCGTGTTTCCTTATTATGTCATATTTCCACCCATGACACATGGCCTACAAGTGTTTTTTTGAGGACGACAAAGAAATTCACAGGGAGTGTTTCCGGAGGTACCACAAGTTATCAGAGCTTTTCTAAAGCCAGCACGGAGCCAGCACCCCGACCCCATCTTTGCAGAGACTCAGAAGGGAAGCCCAAGCTGTGAGCCGGTCAGCCTGCATATGGAGCACTATATGAGGGGTCTCCAGCTGCGAGCTCCTCCACCATGGGATGGGTAGAGCACATGGCTGGCAGCAGGTCTGCAGAGCCGTGGGGGTGAAACCCCCGAGATACGAGGAAGGAAGCAAGCGCAGGCTGTTTTGAAGGTGGCATTGCTGAGCTGGGCTGGGACCCAGCTGCCTGCCTGGCCTGGTCCCCTCCCACGGCGGAGAGCCCACAGCCCTGGAGAAGCTGTTATCATCCATCACCACCAATTACTCACAGAAATTCTCCTCCCTTTAGTTCTCCAGCAGATGTCTTGTGGCTCAGACTCAGGAAAATCACTACACCCCTCTTGGACGCAGTAGACACATCTTCCAGTGGCACAAAAAGCGAGGAAGGAATTTGCCATGTCCTTATAAAGTCAAATTTTCCGTGTACGCACAGTCACGTGAACTGCCCGGCTAGGAACTGCCCTGTTTCACTTAACATGTGCAGGCTGTGCTGCCACTGTGCCCAGGGGGCCATGGTAACATCCACTACACCTATATATCTCTATAGCCCATAGTATGTTATTTATTAAGTATTCCTTCCCAGCAGAATTGTTGGTGCTGATCAGATGAGAAAGGAGAGGAGTCCCTTTTGCCAGGAAGCTTATCCTCTCAAGATTCCAGTTTCATGAATCAGATTTCTGTTTAACTCATTTTATCTAACACAAAACACAGCAGATACGTTCTGTGCAGAGAAGTAACAGTGGGAAACGATGCAAGCATCTTTCTGGAGGGAAGAAGCTAGCATATCAAGTCCAATTTGATAGCTGTCTCCTTCAAGCTCACAGAACTTGCCAAGTAGATGCACTCTGCTGTCAGTTTTTAGCTTGCTTTCTCTTCCTTATCACTCTGTTAGGAATCAACACTCGTGTTTTGTAAACACCTGCACCCCAGTTTAGGAAAGGACTATGGCTATGGGGGCAGCGGGAAGAATTTGCAAGAATTTTGTTATAGTGTTGACATGTTCTCAGCGGATATAGGGACGTACTTGATTCAAACAATGCCTTGCAGATCTGTTCTCCTCCCTTGGTTAAGCAAGATTTAATCTAGTAAAATGCATGGTGGCTGTCTGTAAAAAATATATGGTATGAAAATACCAAATTGTGTATCTGAGATTAAAATACAGCCCTGCCTTTTCACTGACAGCATGTGGTGCATGCTGTTTGCTTACTCATCACAGTAACTAGTCTGGTGCATCTTCCCAGGTTTTCAATATTAGATTATCTGAGCATATAAAATTAAGCTGACGGAATGAGTCACTTGATAGATTATTGCCTAGTGAAAAAAAGCACAGGCTTGTCATTATATTTGCCTACAAAGAACCACACACACCTATGGGGCTGTAAAGATAATAAGCATGAACTTGATTACTGCTAATACGCTCTGCTTCAAGTCTCAGATACACAGTGTATTTCTTTTATATAATAAATTTTTGTTCATTTCCTAGAATTGACAAAATACTTCAGAGGAATTAATCTGATGAATACGGTTTCATTGGCCTCATTAAAAATTCAAGCAATAATACCAGAATAGCAATAAAAGTTATTGTTCAAAAAACCACTGCAGACCTGGGGCATTAAATGTGTCATCAGTTCCAGCTTAATGGAATCAGACACACTTAAGAAAATGGCATCCTCCAGTGTGAATAAGCGTACACTTCAAATTGCTAAAATGCTTTTTTATTTTGGATACTACATCTATTTCTTGCTTTTTGTAGAGCTGAAAAATAAGATTTCACTTTACACATGTATATTACATATTCCCAGCAAGAGCTGGGAGAGAGGATTGCTGTCTGGTAGTTGCTACTGCTGCTAAGCCTTTACACAGCAGAGAAAAACAAATGGCAGCAAATCAAATGACAATGATATTCAATTAATAGTCCATCTGGAACCTGGAAACAGTTGTCCACTCTACTGCGCCACCAGCAGCCATTACTTTCTCCCACTCTTTTTCCTGACATGCCTGTGGCATAGCAACTTGACAGCTCTCCACAAGTTTTCACTCAGGTCAAGTCTGGCCAAGGGAACAGATTTGGTGGCCTCACTTTGCTCCCAAGGAACGCTTTTCCACAGGCTGACCTGTGGGGCAGGCAAGCTCAAGCGGCAAAAGGTCATTCGAGAAGAGGCTTAGGGAGAAACCGGCTCATCTTTCTTCTGCGTCAGCCAGGGCACATTAGCTACAAATACCAAAAGCTGACTGATAAATACCAGCAGGATTTCTAACAGAGAGTCGGAACGAATCACACCAGCAAGGCGGTCCAAGTAAAGCTGCGGCACTCCAGCCTGGCCCTTGTCCTTCCAAAATGATGGAAAGTGTTACCTGAGGTTCAACAGGTGATGAAGACCATGTTTCCACACAGCTTTGGACTCAGCAGTCGCAGCAGGGCCGGATGCCTCCAGCTGAGCCCGCAGGCAGTGGGAAGGCCAGGCAAGCTTCCCCACCAGGAGGCCTTTGGTGGCAAAAGGCATCTGTGGTGGGTTGACCCTGGCTGGATACTAGGTGCCCACCAAAGCCGCTCTATCACTCCCCTCCTCAGCTGGACAGGGGAGAGGAAATATAATGAAAGGCTCGTGGGTCGAGATAAGGACAGGGAGATCACTCACCAATTACCGTGACGGGCAAAACAGACTCGACTTGGGGAAATTAGTTTAATTTATTACTAGTCAAATCAGAGTAAGATAATGAGAAATGAAAACTGAATCTTAAAACACCTTCCCCCCACCCCTCCTTTCTTCCCAGGCTTAACTTTACTCCCACATTCTCTACCTCCTCCCCCAAGCAGAGCAGGGGGACAGAGAATGGCGGTTGTGGTCAGTTCATCACACATTATTTCTGCTGCTCCTTCCTCCTCAGGGGGAGGACTCCTCACACTCTTCCCCTGCTCCAGTGTGGGGTCCCTCCCACAGGAGATAGTCCTCCATGAATTTCTCCAATGTGAGTCCTTCCCACGGGCTACAGTTCTTCAGGAACTGCTCCAGCGTGGGTCCCTTCCATGGGGTGCAGTCCTTCAGGAACAGACTGCTCCAGCGTGGGTCCCCCACGGGGTCACAAGTCCTGCCAGCAAACCTGCTTCAGCATGGGCTCCTCTCTCCACAGGGCCACAGGTCCTGCCAGAAGCCTGCTCCAGCATGGGCTTCCCACAGGGTCACAGCCTCCTTTGGGCACATCAACCTGCTCCAATGTGGGATCCTCCACAGGCTGCAGGTGGATATCTGCTCCACCGTGGACCTCCATGGGCTGCAGGGGGACAGCCTGCCTCACCATGGTCTTCAGCACGGGCTGCAGGGGAATCTCTGCTCAAGCGCCTGGAGCACCTCCTGCCCCTCCTTCTTCCCTGACCTTGGTGTCTGCAGAGTTGTTTCTCTCACATCTTCTCACTCCTCTCTTCGGCTGCAATTGCTGTTGTGCAGGTTTTTTTCCCCCTTCTTAAATATGTTATCACAGAGGCGCTACCACCGTCACTGATGGGCTCGGCCTTGTCCAGCGGCAGGTCCGTCTGGGAGCCGGCTGGCGTTGGCTCTATCAGACACAGGGGGAGTTCTAGCAGCTTCTCACAGAAGCCACCCCTGTAGCCCCCCCCCGCTACCAAAACCTTGCCACGCAAACCCAATACAGCATCCCATCCTTCTGGCCTCCCTGGGGGAAGGGGAGACGTCTAGACAGTTAGCCACCAGCTGTCATCCCAGGTCTTCTCCTCCCATGGCCAAGAGCGAGGCCTTCTCTGATCGACAGAGAAGGGAAGCTGGTATTGCAAAGAAAGAAAAAGCTAACAAGGAAGCAGGGGAAAAACCAGCAAACCATCTATGATACTGAGGTGTGGAAGGAAGGGAGACAACTTGCCTGAGCCCTCCCACAACATATAAACAAATGCCACAGGCAAAATCCAAAGTGGCAGAGCAGAACCACAGTTTCCATAGGCTTTTCAGTCATAGAAGCCGTGACTACTAGCTATTAAAACAGACTTAATGGCCGATAGCTTCCTGTGATCTCAGGTGGTTACAAAACAACAGGGACGCAGGCGCTGCCAGCCCGTCCTGTGTCACGACCATGGCAGATGTCACCCTGCACGCCTGGGGAACGCCACAGCTCCGGAGCAGTAATGGTCCCTCGCTCATCCCGAGGGCGATCGCCATGGTTAGCGCAGCACCTCCTACAGAAACGCACTTTTTTTTTCCCTGGGTAATTTCTCTTTAATGAAGCATAACAAAATTGACCAGTATTGCTTTCTCTGAGCGTGAACTACTGCTTGTAGGAAGGTTGAGTAGCTCCTTCCTGCAGGACTGTGATGGGAGGAAAGGACCTGCCCTCATTTATTTAATAAATAAAATAAAATTGAATGGAAATGAAAAATATTCTTGATGAAAGGTGGTTTGTTTGTTTTTTTAATAAAAAAGCAAAATGCAAATAGGAATAGTCTCCCAAATAATTCTGATAAACTTCAAAAGTTCCACTCAGTGTTGAAGGACAAGAGTTAATGGAAAACATTTCTGAAGCCAGAGAGAATTCTGTATTTATTAACAGCAAAAGTTCAAAAGATTAATCATACAGATTCTTTGACATTTCATCTTGCAAAAGCATAATCCTGATAAGAAAAATGTTTTGGCAAGAGCACCCTCACTGTTGAATACATGATGGATACTCTGGAAGAGGAGACAAGAGCCAGCTTGTTGAAATGGCACTGCAAATGCAGAAGAAAAGCAGGTTTTACCAAGCACTGGTTCTAGATACTTCTGTAGATGTTTGTCTTACAGATGCGAATGAAGTGGGAGCTGCAGTCCGAGTTCTTGGACTACCTCTGACACAGCTCCAGAGGGAGGAATGAAGGTAGAAAAGTCATCTCATCCTTGCCATTTATTTTTTCTCTCTCTCATTCCTTCTGGTTTTAACATTGGTAGAGGATACTCTAGGGGGATCGTAAGGCCATTTGTCTCTGAGGCAGAGAGATCAACAGACAGCTCAGCCAAAAGCCATACTGGGGGAAGAGAAATCCAAACCGCAAGCCATCAAGGTGAGTTAGTATTTCCACCCGTGGTTTTGCAAGGGATTAGCTATTAATAAAGATTTAACTAAGCTCTGCTTTGCCTGTACAGCTGCAATATTAATAATAGCCACACATCTTGTAGATCTGTTGTATTTCCTCCACGGCAAGTCTGCAGCAGTGAATACAGCTCTGGGCTGTTTCTATATTACTGAAATTCACATAATTGTGATTTTCTAACCCTTTTCCTCCATTATGACTAAAAAGAAAAATGAAGAAGGGTTTCTTCTACTCAGACTCTGCTGTCACTCTCCATGCCCACTGTACATTATCTGCCTCCTCATTATCTGGACCACGACAGTAAAAGTACTGAATGAAGCACAGACAAAAACCCTGGAGCTAACTTAAAATACTTGATGTTGCATATTGCCTAACTAACCAGCTTCCTTTTGCAATCAGATTTGGATTTGATACCATGGCTGGAAATCTTGAAATTGTTTTTGATTCTGACCTTACTTCTGCCTCTCTCTTGTTTACATACTTCTGTCACCTCTAGAAGCTTTGAGCTTTATTTCCTTTGTTTTGATTCCACAAATAGTCTTATCCATGTTTTAGGTTGCATGAATGAGGTTTCTAGAAAAGACTGAACCTAGGGTTTCAGGACAACCCACAAACTTCCAGTGCTATATTAAACCCTTTTTAGTAACAAGCCATAAAACATGCATCAGTATGGAAATTTTTGGTTGATTTTTTTTTTTTTTTTTCTGGAGAGGAGGTACCTCAGACTTCAGGACAACTTAATTTCTGGCCTAATAAAGGCTCCTAGTGCTATTAGCTCTACCCCAAACTCCATCCCTGTGTCTCCTCAGCGTGGGAAGGAGGGCAGAGGGGGTGGACATCCATTACCTTCCTGGCAACACCAGAGGAGCTGCAGGGACTTTATTCACAGGTGGCTTGGAAACAGGCCAGCTACAGTATGTGGAAGCCAAGCGAAATGCATATGGCAGCCTTGGTCTTTTGAGCTGTTGTGTTCTGATAATATGACACCAAATAAAAAAAAAAAATGACATCAGATTTGACCTTCCCCGGTTCTGGACAAAACAAGAATATTATCAAGGAGGTTTTTGTCTTTCATCTCTCTGCCATCTAATATATGCCTCCCTAGTAAACGTTTTACAGATCCCAGTGGTTTCTGTGGAACAGAAACAAATGTTACAACAAACAAATCCAAAAGAAAAGGTTTGGGTTTTGGTGTGTTGGTTTTTTTGTTGTTGTTGGTTTTTTTTAATCCTTTCTTTATTCTTTTGTCCAGAAAGATCAAAATTAGTTCCCAACTTGGAACACAATTGTTTATGACAAAAAACCAGTTGACTTCACTGCTGCTGTGCCATCCAAAATGACTTTGTAATCTGGAAAAAAAATAATTGTGCTGAGGAGAAAGGGAGCAATGGCCATTTCCCAGGCTTTTTTGACCTTCTGAGCAAGAATTGGAACTTGCCTAGTGGTTTAGATGCTAATCTGTCTACCCAGTGTGTGGGTGTGCTCTGAGTCACAGCCAACATGTGCACTCACTTCTAAAACAGGGCTTCCTAAATATTTTTGTAAGGGTAACTTTTGTTTAACTTTCATTTGGCAGAGTCCCACATTGGGAATGGTCAAAAGCTCAGGAAGGACCATATGTTGTGTATAGAGCTGCTAAGAACAACTTTGAAAGTTTTCAGACCTTTTTCTCTCAAACGGAAGAAGAAAAGCCTCACCCCTCCCCCCAACATGAATTAAGATATTGCTTTTTTTCTCACCCACTTGCCAGCAAACCACATCTGTCAGGCTTCAAGTGTGCAACAACAACTGTCTGTCCACAGTGAAGACAAATGTCTAATTTTTTTTTTTTTTGCATTTGCTGTATTTATTTTTTTAATTCATGCCTAGTTACTAAAACTCAAGGGGCATTCTGCTGAGGATGTTCCAGGCAACTGTAACTGTGCAAGTACCGAGCAAACAGGATACAGTGGCCATATACAGGCAGCAGGCACCGTAGAGATTGCTGCAAAGAGAGGTCTTTTTTTTTTTATTGTTCTGCTTATTACATAACTGGGAACACGGATAATGAACATGTTTCAGTCAAAGCATCACAGGTGTTACAAATTGCTTTCTCTCTGGGAGGCCCTGTTATTAACCCAGTTACTGCTGGTAATAATACCTGCTGCTCTGCAAATAAGCCTGAAAAATGCACTGGGGCCAGATTCAATAAAGGGCTTAGGTGACTCAGCGTAAGTTGGTGTAATACCCCGTATTTAAGATCTCAGGCCTTTGAGCAGAGTCTGAATCCTGAGCAATAGATCTATAAAGTGCACAAAGAGTGTTAGGTGCCTGCAATAACAACCCCAAGCAGCTTAGCATGCACCTGCTTAGACCTAGCCAATAAAGCTGGCTGGGTGGGGAGAGGAACCTTAAAACCCAGCTGGCAGACCTGCAAGGAGATGCTTGCGTTCGGTCAGTATCCGCAAACCAGATCCCTTCCAAAATATAGCTTTGTGGGCTTTTCTTTTTTTTTTTTTCCTTTTTTTTTTTTTTTTTCTTCCCTTCAGAGAATTGAGCAGGCCTTATGCTTTTTAATGTTCCTCCTTTGGCACGGTTGCCTCACATTCACATAAGACCCTGCTGCTAAAGCTGTAACCTCGGAAGTGGATGTTCTAAGTTTGGTTCCCTGCTTTGGCTGCACAGTGTGCGTGGGAGGGGGCTTCAACCCCCCCCGCCCCGAGGTTATGCAATTAGCAGCTCTAAAGTAGGTCAGTGTGAGTGGGCTGGAGGGATACACTCCCCATCCTCCAGCTGCAATTGTGCAGAAAACAATTCAAGCTTCATTAGTCCATAAAGAGAAAGAGCGTATTAAGCAACCAAGTCATGTTTCCTCATGCTCAGGACACTCACCTGGCATGAGGGCAACCAGGTTTCTGGCCCTTGTCTACGCTTGATTTTCTGTGTTTTAGCCAGTGGTGGTTGTATGTGAACTACAAGAAAAGAGGTCCCAGCAGGGAACTACAACTCAGGCCTGTCCAGCTCTGTTTGGAGGGAGTGCCATAACCACCACCAGGCTGGTGACATGGCCGGAGCAGGGCTGCCCGTTGCCAGAGTAGCCTCTCTCCTGCTGGCCGGGCTTTCTCTCAAGAGACTGAATAGATTTGAACCCAAATATATTTGGGTCCAAATATATTTGAATATTCCCTATTCAAATAAGGAATGAAAATTTCCAAGTCCCCTAAGTAAATAATCAGGCTACTATGTAGTGCTCGGGCAGAGGAGAGGAATTTTGCATTTCAGCAGCAAACAGCAACAGCCACTGCATGTGATAAGGTGAGAAATAGGTCCCTGAAAGCTGAGCGTGCTCTGCGGACATTTGTGTGACCAACTGTCCCTACAGTAGGCTTAGTTAGGGATATGTACAAAGCAAGCCTTCAATTGCTCACTCAACTCCACCAAGATTGGGACAACTCAGGGCATGCACAGAAGTACAGCTCCAAGCTCCTGGTAAACTCAAGAGCAAATAAGTCCTTGAACTTAATAACCACCAGCTTTGTTGGGATTTTAGTCTTAAATGTCTCAGTTCGGTCAAGTCCCCGATCAGAATATCTTGTATGGATTTGACACCTAGCTCGTTTTTATATGAGCGCAAGGGATAGAGCCCCCTGCAGACTGCAGTGCTCCAAGCTAGACCATCCCTCTGGAAGGAAACACCATGCAAAGTTTTGCTCTCAGTTACCCCATTACAACTTTGACTTGGTGATGATGCAATTGACAGCATAACTGGGCCAAAAATATGATAGCAGAATTGTTTTTCTTTTTTTTTTTTAGAGGCAAGGCCATGCTATAGGATGGTGAGGATAAATGCAAGTAAGCAGACCCCTCACTAGCAACAGCTCCATGTGGCCAACGCAGTAGGGCCTCTATCCCTTGGAAATCCAGCGCAGCAGAAACCTCACAGATGTGATGAGGAAAAACTCTCCGAAGAGTCAGAAACCTTTCCAGACCCAGGACTTCAGTGGACCATAGATGTATGTGCATTTGAGACACAAATTATATGCTGTGCAGTACAGCAAACGTATTCCAAATCCATTTTAAACTTTTCTTCTGTTTTCTTCCTCAATGTTGTTTCCCTTCCTTGCAAAGCTAACCTAGGCCAGCCACTCACTGTCCCTCAGAGCTCATCTGCCTGCACGGGGAGCTGAACGCCTCCAGCTGCTGGTAGCATTCCCACCCACGTTACCACAGCAGCAGAAACAGCAAAACATTAAACACAAGGACGCCGTGTGGGCAAAGTCCCTGCATCCTCTGGGTTCGTGAGCAGCCTTTATGCAGCTGCCAGGCCTCCGGAGGAGCCTGCAGAGCTCGGGTATTCGCTCCAGCTCCTTTTCCAGCTGAGCCTGGCACATTTCTGGGACAACTAGGATCATCTGTGTGCAAAACGAGTAGCCAGCCCTCGTTATACCCACTTGATGTGTTTTTCAGAGAAGCATTTTAGTGGCCCATCTATTCAGAGCGAGCATAACTTAAACAGTTTCCCCAAATATACTTCTCAGTAACCTTTGACTGGTACAATTGTCCTTCTTATATTTCTACCTGGGCTCCACCCTTGCATTGCATAAGCCCTTCTTCCAGAGATAAGTCAACACAGAGGAATTCACATGGAAATATCTTCTGATGTGGTGTTGCGATGAGGAGCATATGAAGAGCATGTGTATTACTTTTGGCTTGTTTTCAGTTTTTTTCTTCCTTTGAACGTATCTGATCTTCAAAAAGTAAGGAGTGATAGAGACTTCGTTTTCTATTAGCTGATGACAGCTATAGATTGGATTGACATACACTGATGTGTTAATTTGGCAAGTTATCAAAAAATCAGAGCCAAAAAAGCTGACAGTCAGGCAGCACAGTTCCGTGGAAAACAGATTTCCTTAAATAAATCTTTTGTTTTGACAATATGACAGCTCTGTTCAAGAACAGTAACTGTATTGGGACAGTATATTTTGATTTCTCCAAGACACTCAATTTAACACCACATGACATTTTGATTTAAAATGTACATTAACTGGAACTTACAGAGTGTGTGTTAGATGGATTAAAAATTGATTCCCTGGTAGATCTTTAAAAGGTAGCTGTCCATGAGGAGACAACCAGGGCTGTTTTTCTTGTGGTCCACCTGGGACCAGTTCTTAGTCTGACATGATTTAATATGTCAATCCACAATCCAAACAAACAAACAAAAAAAATCTTAAGTCTTTACTGGCAAATTTGGTAGGTGATTAAAAAAAAAATCAGTGAGGTCGTTAATAGGGAGTCACTCCTGCTTTGAGGGTGATCATTCGTTTAAATGGTCAAAGTCTAAAAAACCACATTCTGATACGATCAAACAAAATATTTCAGATTTGAAAATAAAGAAATGAGGCTGGGGATGAGCAAGTGTCTGGGAAAACTGTTCTGGACAAGGAATTTTTAAAGACTCCTCCTAGACAATCACCACATTTTTGTCTCCTCAAGACATATAGAGAAGAGAGACCTCCCACATTTTCCCATCAGCACACACATAATACCACAGTGCTGCTCTTAAGCAGTGAGAATGAAATATATTAATTTTAGAATGCTTTTTCAAATCTGAAATCTAAGTAAGCCATCCTGAAAGTGGATGTTTGACATTTCATGGCTGGGAAAAAGTAATCATCAAAAACCAGCAAACAAACAAACAAAAACCCCCCACCCCAAACACAAATCATTTTGGGTTGAAATTTCCTTGCTTGGTTTCAACTTAAAAGTGATTGGCTTTTGGAAAGATTTAAAAAAATAATTTCAGTAGTTATTAATTGTGTGACAGATAATTAAAGTACAAGCACAAAAGTGCTTTGTATTTTAAAAAAAGTTGTTCAGACTGATTTTGTTCTGCCCAAAGTTACTTTCTTTCCCCTCCTTTTTTTTTTGGTAAAGGCTTAGACTAGTGTGCTTTTGTCATATGCTCTTCTAGAGTTATGTAAAAAAAAAAAATCTGTCTGGGCACTGGGAATATACAAATATTACCAAAAGGAGCAGACTAACAGAAGATATTCAAAATACATGAAAAATTATGAAAACATTATTAAAATAAACAATAACACAGAGGGAGAAGTGCAAAAAGATAGCTTCTATTATTTTCCTTTGAAATTTATAGGAATATCTAGGACTATGTCACATAGTTGAGAAGTCTGTTTACCACTATTCCAGAAGAAACTGCATTTATTATATACATTTTGCTTTCTAAGAGGAGTAAAATCCATTGTAATGGCTTCGAAAAGGTTGATGAGGAAGGTGGTGTGCTGAGCCTAGTTAGGTAGCTGTGCCTATATGCGATATGTACACCTCCCACAACATTGTTTTGACAATAGTTTTTGAGACAGGAAAAAAAAAACAACCCACTACAGTAGCAAGAGATGGTGGGATCTTCTTAACCTCTGTGCTGCTGTTTTGGGACATTTTATCCTCCTGGTCTTGTGATATCTGTCATGAGACAAGCCTCCTGGAGAGATACCTGACACCAGAGGTTACAAATCAGTAGTTTGCCCCAACTGCCTGGTGAAACAGAGTGACAGACCTCAGAAAACCCCAGCTAATATTCACAAGGAAAGAGCAGTATTCACCTGTGGAGTGAATACCCTGGCACTACAGCATTGGACATTCATGGACCTATGAAAAACATACCCCTTGACTAACTATGGGCTAATTTTTCAATGTTGTAACCATTTCAATGTTGTGGTGTGTCTTGGAGGACAAAAAAAACCCCTGTAAATGTCTTAGTTTTTCCTTGAAAGACATTTGGGGAGACAAATTACATTAAGCAGAAGACACATGAAAATGCATCATCATGGACAGCTAGACTATAGGTTTGGGTATGAAGTTTCGAGTTTCTTGTTGACTTCACATAGCAACAGATACAAAGCCAACGGCTCCCAACAAGTAGCTGCAAACTCCCAAAGATGTACCGTGCCCATTTTGCTTAGCTGAAAGGATTTCTTAAAAGACTTATTTTTTTATTTATAAGCTAAAATCTGCAGTGGGTTGACCTTTTGGACCAGTCCAAGAAACCACTTAGTTTTGAGCTGAAATGCATTGCCTGCTGAGGCACAGTTTGACCCTTTACAGCTAGAATGGGCCCATTCAGTGCTCAGTTTATCTTTTTAACGTCAGATACATGCACTACCTGTTCCTGGCAAGTGCATAATACTGTAAATGCAATGAGGCTGGTCATCCACATAGTCCTTTCTTCAGCCCATGGGGTAATTCCATTGGCTTCGGGAGGGGGGGTCACTGCTGATTCATGCCACCAGAAGGTGTAATTAGAGGACCCAGCTCGTCCATCCTGAGGTATTACATGGCTTCCTTCCTCCTATGGATTTATTTCCTTTGGGTTTGATTTGATTTTTCCATGCAAATTTTTCAGCCCCTACAGTGCAGCATGGCACATTCCTGTGAAACTGAGGGCCAAACTGAGATTGAGAAATCTCCCTTTCTCTCTTACACACATGCAAAAACAATGACACATAGTATAAAGTTACATTTCATGCACAAAACTGAGCAATTTGAGAGCTCCAGTTACCTTTTATGTCTTCCATAAAAGGCAATTGGATGATTTTAACCCAGTACGACTCTTGTTTTCTTTTTAACATTAAAGTGAACAACAGAAAAGAAAAAAAAAAATCAGTCCATGGGAGAGAAAAACGGTCACTTATATTGCTTAGGTTACAGCAAAGCTAAAAATAAGTTATTGTCATCCTGCTTGCTAAAAACCTTTAATAGGACACTAGGCAGCAGAAAGGAAAGCATCACTGGTTTTTTATAGCACAGATATTATAACTCCAGGTTTCATTTAAACTCTGTTACAGCCAGTTGGTTACAAGTGGGCTGGCTCCTAAGTCAGCTCAGCAGGACACTGTACGTAAGGAAGATTTTTAACTGTCAGTTGCCTTTTGCCTATGGGACTTTGAAGGAAATAGAAAGCAAGACAAAATAGAAAACATCTCTCCATGGGTAAACTGCATCTTTGCTGACATCCCTGTCCTATTCCGCTCTTGATAACCAACATAAAGCCCTGTACAAAGTGACATTTTTATGTCCGGAACAAAGATGATCCTTCCATCTCACATGGAGTGAGTTTTAAATAACATCCTCGTGAAGTTGCCAAAACAAGCCGGGCCATTCAAAAGGCAAAGTTTCTTGAGTTCCAAGAGGGAAGGTTTTTTTGCACTGAACTTTGTTCTGGCAGTGTATTGAAGTGGCTTCAGGACGTACTAGTTCCATTTCTAACTTTGCTTAGTATTTTGTACAGACAAGTCCAGTTCAGATTTAGTTACCCTACTTCATTGTAGTCAGCTACATTTCTACCTTTCTGTCATACTCGTCTTTGGCACGCTGGAAATCTGACTTGGTGTTTTTCAGAAGTCTTTTAAAACTTCCCTAATCGTTTTAAAAGCCAACATATACAGATTTTTTTGTTGTTGTTGTTCTTTCTTGCCTGTGTTACATATTCTAGTAATAAAAATAAAATTTCTGGCTAGCAAAGAAGTTGTGTGACAGCTTCCTTTGGGAAAGGAGGGATGGATTTAGGAATATTTGCATTGTACCATAACTCTCAGCTGATATTTGGATAAAGCATTAGAAAGCTTGCTGATACCTTAGGAAAAAGAGGCTTTGCATTGTCAAAAAAAGAAGACTTTGTTTTTAATCATACTATGTCTTTCTAGAAAATGCTTTCACAGCACTCCAGTCTGCCACTCAAGTTACTAAATCAAAGCTCATTGTTCACATTCTCTGCCACACAAGCAGCCCCACGTCACAGTGCTTTGCAAATACAAGCGGAAAGTCAAAGATTAAA
Source organism: Gymnogyps californianus (assembly GCF_018139145.2). NCBI lineage: Eukaryota > Metazoa > Chordata > Aves > Accipitriformes > Cathartidae > Gymnogyps > Gymnogyps californianus. Next base: position 71,649,405 of record NC_059472.1, on the reverse strand, counting down.
GCAAGTTTCTTCAAGATGCTTTTACATCAGAGTTCTTCATACAAGCATCCTTTCTGTTGCTTGTAAGTACACTAATCATATTTCAATTGCATGCCTACAATATAAAGTTAATAGCTTCCTTATTTCCTTATTTTAGCATTTCCCCTCTACTCCCTCTGTCTTTTCAATTATACTAGCTAGATCATTTCTTTCATTTCCTTTCTCCAGTGTCCTGTTTTCATTTCTTATATAAAATCATATTTGGTCACTTACACTTTTCTTGAGGATAAGCACACGACAGCAGCATCTCTTGCTCCACCATGGTGCTGCCTGTTGCAGAGGTCAGTGGTCTTTTGAATAGCACTTTAAGAAAATATTTTGGAAAGCTAAGCTCACTCATGCAGGCTTCTGATCTTCTCCAGTACTCTTGGCTTCTGTGTGTTGTCACATGCTATCCTCCCTCCTGAGAAACCTGTGAAACAGGTCTGGCAACACACATCTTGTGTGTCAGAAGAGTTTTAATTGATTCATTGCAACAGGTACCCACCCTCATTAAAAAAAAGCTGTTGAAAGGAGTAGTCTCTTAGCGCCTCATTTAAAATTACAGAACCTAGCGAATGTCACAGCTGGTGCACTTTAAAGGGAAACTACTTGCTGGGTTTGCGAATATACAGGAAATAATTTAAAATCAATCTTACATGCCAAATAAACCACAGCTAGCGGTATAACTCAGATGCTCCTGCACTGTGGGAGAGCAGGAATCCTTCCGCTGTGCACCAAGGTGGCAAGGGCTGCCACTGCGTCTCCCCAAGGCATGACTTCTTGTGGGACAAAACAACTCCACATCTCTGCTACAGAGGCCTCTGTCTCCGTGAACAGCAGCTCTGATTACTACTGATGTGAGCAAATTGTGTGGATGTGATTTCTGAGAAATGCATCTGCAGGAATGCAAGGTTAATAGTGCCTCAGTGTTTGCAGAGAGGATTCCTCCGTGCAGCAACGGCAGAGGTTGCTCTGCCTTTCAGCAGCCCCTGTCTACCCATCTGGGGCTCAGTGAGGAGCGCCCAGCACTGCCCTGCAAGCCCCTCACAGCTCAGTTACCATTCATCTGTTACCCCTGTGACCAAGAGGGATTGCAGGTGGGCCCTCATTAAAACCTGTATCAATTTCACATCAGGGTGCATCTCGTAGTACCCCCATAGAAGTTGCCTACTGCTGTTGCTCTTGCAAGCTGGTGATACCATCATCAAGTGCAAGCAAGGCTGTGGTTAGCAAGGAACCAAAAAGCAGGAGACGCGGGATTTATGCCTGACTCTGCCTCTAATTTGCCCTGTCACCTTGGGCAAATTGCTTTACTTCTCGGTCTTTCTGTTTCCCCATCTCTAACACATACATAATTATAGTTCCCTTTCTTTGGAAAATGCTTTGAAATCTACATACAAAATGCAGCATGAAAGAGGAAGCTATCATTATTGCACACTTGTAAAACATTGGGATGAGGCAGACAATAAGCATCGAGCATTTGAGATTTCATGCATGTAAAGTGTTGTGTTTTAAGAGGAGTATGACCTTATTGTAATAATGATTTAAAAAAAAAGATACTCCTACAGAATTTGGCAAAAGTTCAGTTTCTGTTTTCACAGTGGAATGCTGAGAGAAAAATCTAAATCAATTCTCACTTCTAGGAACATTACGCCCTCCTGGAAACAGCCAGTCCACCAGAGGTTCCTCAGTGGAAAATGACATAATATGGCAATTTCCTGCTTTTCTCTCACCTGGGAAAATAAAATCTCACATTTTGCAGCCTGTGAGTACTTACATTATATTCAATAGGTCTAAATACTCATCCTCTTTCTCTCTCTTTGAAAACTGAAACTCAACAAAGCTTACAAAGATCGGGTTTTTTCATGTGCAGGTAAGCTTGAACAGATTGATGCAAAGTTGTGCTTTCCAGAGGTTGCATTCACTCACATGGGAGCCTTGCACTTGTTTTAATACTTCAGCGAACAAAATGAAAGAGGTGCTTGTATTCACCCCGCTTCTACAGTGTTGCTCACTGAGGGGCCTTCCTCAGTGAGGAGGATTGTAAAGGGCATGACAGTGAATTATTTTTCCCCTGGAGTTTCGAGCAAGTAATTTTTCACCTGCTCTACTCGGGAAGACAGCAGCTGCTGGGCTGTGAGAAGTGCAGGATGGAGCTGCCTTGGCTTTCCTGCCTCTGCTTCTGCTGCCATAATCCATGCACTTTCACTCTCAGCCTGAAGACATCTCAAGTGATGGCAACACTCTTGAGATGAGGTACTGAGGACCCATATAAGGTTGAAAACAAGGACAAACTTGCGAAAGCTTTCAGGAATTATATTGTCTGTGTTGTCTGTGAAGAAGCGAAGTTACTGCTTTTTTCCCTATGCATCCTTTTTCTGTAAGACAGTTCTCAATAGAAATTTGTTTATCCACTGTCCTGCTTTGACTAAAATCCTGGGTAATTCTTAACATGGGCGATAGCCCAGAGATTAGGCCGGGCAATGCTGAACTGAAGATAAGTGGCTGTGGGGAAATAGCTTTTTGTGAAATGCCCCTTGATTGCGCATTAATACTGGCACATTCTGAAAGCTTACCTGAGTCTTGAAACATAATTCTCTACATGACTTAACATGGCCAGCCAGGTTTATTACAGACCAAGAGAATGGTAAACGTATAACCTACTCGCTTCTTACTCCATAATCCATTAACTTCAGAGCCATGTTCTAAGATGTCCTAAGGTTACTGCACTGACAATTTATAGTAAGAAATGAATCACTTAGAGCTGCAAGCTCAGAAACCCTTGGAAGTACATTTGCAGAAGGGCGTGCATTTATTTGTATTGTCTGAATACATACAGTTGCAGTAGGTGACTTCTCAATAATCACATTCTTACGACATTAGCAAACTCATACTGGGTATCAGATTAGCATGGTCTGATTTGAATTTCAGTGGAAAGGACTGTTATGAAAAAAGAAAGGCTTCTTGTAGAGAGATAATGTAAAAATTGCACAAGAAATCCTTTAGAAAAAAATTTTTCTCTTTCTGAGTTGAACTGTAATTCTGCCTGTGGATGAAACAGGTCAGGAATTAAAGCTGTTACCCAGCCTTTGGAAATGGAAGGCATAGTCTGAGTTGATTCCAACTCTTTACAGCAAAGAAGTGAAAAATAGCAATTGAAGCTAGGCTTTTTGGTGCTTGAGATAACATTTGGATGAGTGAATGCATTCGGTTAAACATCAAATCCTAAAAATCTGAAAACTGTCTAATGAGCTAAGTGAACCAGTACTGTCAACTGCAGGAAAAACACTAGGAAGAGTCAAGTTTACATACAAGAGCATTCTGTTGTAATCATGAAATTAGAGTATGAAGTGATAGCAGCCATTTATGTCTTTGGACAGACTCCAAGCATTCAAACTGATGCATACATTTGTATGTGAGTTATTGCAAAGACCATTCAAATGACAAACATCCCATAATTGTGGTGCTTGATCTTCAAGAAGCTCATATCTATAATTATAATCATTGTCTGAAAAAACAGTGCAGGTTTACAGTAACTGTGCAATTGATGCTTGTCTCCGCTTCTGTCACTGAAGTGACAAAATAACCAAGTCATGCTCGCATCTGCTTCCTTATAATGCTACATTTGTCCTCACCCCAATATCTGGCCATAACCTACAATTACGTGCCATTAGCTTTCCGTGGAACTGATCAAAGACTGTCCAATTCAAGGCTGATTTGGGAATATGCCAAAAACCTGAGGGTGGACCCTAACTGGCATAAAATGGAGCAGGTTTAAGCAATTGTTTCTTTAAACAGCACAGGTTTCCCACTTCAGGTAATAACTCTGTTACCCAGAGCAATGTGAAGATGAAATCCTGAATATACCACCTGAATATACCACAGCAGCATGTGATGGTGCCATCCAGACCACTTGGGTAATCTTTGTTTTTCTGTTCTAACTGAAGGACCCTAAAATGCTTAATTCAGCCGAATAGTGTTTGTTTGAAAAAGACTTTCAGGTATTCCTGCAAAGCATCTGCTGCTTGCACAGCAAGTGCTACAGGACTGGGGCAAGGGGAGGAAAGGGAGCTAGTGCTCTCTTTGGAAGGGATGAAGCTCACTTGGGCAGAAATGGTGCTGAAACTGCTGCCTCAACCTGGAAGCAGTGAGTCGTGAGGTTATGAAACACAAAGATGCAAAGTGTAGCATTAGCGGAGTACACATCCGCAGCAACCACGTGCAGGTGAGAGGCACAACGCACACTACACCCAGAGCTGCTATGTGCAAAAGGCTTTAGGAAGCATTATCTTGTTGCATCCATGTGTTTAGAGTGAGAGGCTTCTTCCTCGCACTGAGTTTTGGACACCTGCAGTGTAGATCCCTGTATTTGAGGTGATCAGCCCAGGCTGCCTCCATAGTCAGTGAGAGAACTAGGCATGCTGAGGACACGAGTCATCTGAGCTGTTCCAGACACCTCTTTTAGGAGAAGACGAACCATGCCCTAGACCCCTTTGTGCACTGACTCGCTCTCCGTTGTCTGTAAAGGGGACCTACTGTGACCAGCTCTGAGGTGAACCTCTACATTTACTAAGATGGATTCTGCTTTTCAGACACTGCACAAAACCAAATAGGTTGCATTTATTCTTCTAGCTGCACTTTTCCATTCCTTTTCTCAGACAGGGGATGAACAGTTTTGACTAAGTTGTGCCGTGCAGACTCTAGGATGACCCTGGGACATACTTCATCCTCCTGAGACCCACTACTTGGACCCTAAAAAGCAAGAGGAGCCACAAGGCAATACACAGCAATACCACTGCTGGACGTGTCACTGCCTAGAAGCAAAAGTAGGGGACGTGTGTGGAACACTTGAAATTTATCCTAGAACAAGATTTCCTGAAGTTGATATAAAATGTTTGTAATGTTTGTGGATTTTTTTTAGTTTAAATTAAACAGCGACTCAACATTTTGATTTCTCAAGATCACAAATCAAAAGCCATCACATATTTTTAGGCAAAATCTAATTCAAGCATCCCCTGGCAGGGTAATTTCTGTGTGACGCGTATCCGCTGCCAGACACAGTGCATATTTCTGCAGAGCAAACAGCAGTAAGGTAACTTGGCACACTGGCTACTTCATCTGGAGTCATTTCAAGGAATGCAGCTTTAAATACTTGCCCATTCAACACTACTATCAAAGTTTTTCCTCCTAAACTGCCAGTTCCTTTAGATTAATGAGCAGAAAACCCATCAGGCTGAAGGGACCATGGGAATGAAATCAGCCTGCTGACCTGCTGCAGAAACATGAACAGATCCAGGGACCAAAGGCTGGGAGGAAGTGATGTGCTTTCCCACTCTCTTTGAGGGTGATGCAACGTGCTGTTAATCCAGCACTTTTTTTTTTCCTAGCTTCAGCTCAAGGGATCAACAAACACACCTGAAGGCATGAGGGATGTGTTTAAACAAAGGAGATGTGAACAGATTCAAACCTCAGACTTAAAAACAGGCAAACAAAAAGACTGTATAAGGCAAAAAGGAGGCAGTTGCAGTAATTGCAAGGGCAAAACCATGCAGAATAATGAATCCAGTAATAAATTGTTGCCAGCACACCCAGATTTTCAGTTAACTCTGTGTGCTGTTCCACTGCCTAATCCTGCCTGTTGAGGGGGGCACAATTTGGAAGATTGTTTTTTAAGTTCTCTTTCCAACTTGTTTTCTCTCCCTATTTGGTTACATTGTGGTGTGAGTTTCTGGTCAATGGGCTGGTGAACCGAGAGGGCTGATGCACTGCGAGTCTGCTTCTGCTATACACTTGCACTTGCAGCAGGTCCCCTCAGAGCTCTACTGACCAGCTTCATTACTTGCAGCTTTGAATCCAGATTCAGGATTTCCCAGGGTTCATCCGGCCATTACAGATGAAGGTGCACCGAGACGCTTGGTGGGCCGACATCGCTCAGGTCTGTAGCTGTTCGCTTTGCCACTAGTGAATCATAGTAGTCCCTTATGGATAAAAGAAATGCAGATGTAAACTGTGAAAGTCCCATGTTGAAGTCAGAACATCATACTCTGCAGGTCAAGATTGTTCTTGCTGAAAAAGGTAGGGAGAGGTAGATATCCAAGTGTCAGCCCCGGAACTCTTTATAATGACAAATAAAGGCAATACCTAAGTTCCTTTTTAATGCTCCTACATTAAACAGAAAAGAAAGGACTGCATTAGTTGCTCCCATTCAAAATGCATTGATAGAGAACAAGGTCTCCCACCACTGGTTGTGCTTGGACCATTTTCCACAGTTAACCTCTGTGGGATCACCCTAAAACAAAGGAGTCGGGAAGCCCAATCAATTTAATTCCAGAAGGGAGGATAGCTGGAGAAAAGAGGGCATGGATAGTTCCCTTGGTCGTGGAAACCCTCAGTTAGGTGTCCTCCTCAGAGCCCATTTGCAGCTGCTCCCACTACCTAGAGCATCTAACTGTACCTCAGGGGCCAGAAGCCTCTTTGAGCGGTGCTGCGTTAGGGGAAAGCGAAGCTGGCTTAAAACCACTGTTGTACATGTCCTCCTCTCACTGCTTGTCATTTTATGTGATTGCCTGGATTTTCATCTATTTTTCAACTACAATTAGCATAAACTGGCACTTCCTCACCCTGAGTGCTGAAAATTATTTTTGTCGGGAACAAAAAACCAGAAAGGTATAGTGACGAGAGGAAGAGGATAGTCTTGCCTATTAGTCAGTGCATGTAGCCATGTTCTTTTAGAAAACAGTAATTAAGCATAAATAGATTAGATAATTCTAATCTTTGCTGGAAATGATAGGTTAAAACTAGAGGGCACACTGAGGGTATTAAATATACAGGAGATCCCTGGTATGATTGTATATATGTGAAGTGAAAAAAAGGAATTGTTCCAAGGGGGGAAAAAAACCCCAACTACAAACGTTCATTTAAAAAAAATCATAAAACTGATCATTTAGGGTGTAGGAGGTTGCTCAGAGTTAGTTGGAGGGTTTAATTATGTTGCATTTCTTGGATGAGTAAGCTTCTTGACTTCTTTTCAATGTGCTGACCAGAGGACATGTGTAAGCTTCACTGTATTTAGTAAATACCTTAGGGTAGACGAATTCCAAGTGACAGCCACATGGTTCCATGCAGCAAAATGGTGACTTGTCATCACCATCAAGTTATCATCACACAAAATGTCAACAAAGAAATGGCTATGTTACTGGCAAGTGCGTGTGACACCTTAATGACACGAAGTGGCATTTCGCTTCTTTTCCACGGGTATAAGCCTCGGAAGAGTGACTCCTTCCTAACTTAGTTGTAAATCCCATCATTTCTTTTGTCTTGATACTCATTTTCACAAGCATGACTCTTGCACACCCGCTACAAGCAGGCAGCCCCTATTAACCATGTCTTCAAATTTTAAGACGACCTAATGCAGAAGGAGCCAGGCACCAAAGGAGCCTGAACAGCGAAAAGGCCCTGCAGAGGCAACTCAAATTTAGGCAATCTCTGATTAAAGCTTTAACCCTACTAGATTATTTGTGTTGTGTCCAATGGTTGAAGCGAATGTGAAGCTCCAAATGCATTAAGCTTTATGCTTAAGGAAGGAGCTAGAAATGCCCCCTGCAAGCCATTCTGGACTAGGGAGCCAGATGTGTCCATGCAGACCAGCAAAGAAAATGTCCCCCACTCAGACAGCAAGACGACAGGGCATCGTCTATTTAATCGTCTCGCTAAGAACTGCACAAACTCTTGGTGTGGCTTCAAAAATCAGGTAAGTGTTCAGTTAGATATTTGTTATACTTAGATGAAAGGAAGTGACATGTTGGGTACAAATTAGCTGAGAGAAGGATAGCAAGAAACTATTTTTAACACTGCATAGGATCAGTATTTCAAGAATATGATTTTTGGAGATACGTTTGCTGAATTTAATCAGTCTTCACTTATATTCATTACATATAGATGCTGCTTCATCTTATGCACAAGACTCCAGCTTTCTCACATCTAAGTCCGACATGTTTAATAACTAAGCACTTTGAAGTACTGTATCTATTGATGTCTTTGCAGTTAGCCATAGACCTGCGATTTTAAGAATTCTTTTATATTTCCGAATACTCTCTGCACCAGCTTATTATTCACTGTGCTACTGATTTATTTGGCATCTGTGCTTTGCTTGCTGGGGATGAGGAGATTTGATCAAAGATGTAAATAAAAAATACAGTCTAGGCTCACCTTTTTTTTCTTCATTCAGGTAACTTAGATGTAGAAGTTCAATATGTTGTACAATAGAAGAGGTTGTTCTAGAAGGTGTCCAAGACCATTAAGTAAACATGACTGTTTAAAAGAGAATTTTTTAATGCTTGATCTGACATTAACTTTCAAAAGGCGAAATACTTATTCAATTTAACTTCACTAACAAAATAATTCCAATTCAGTTTCTTACAATTATCATACTGGTTTTATGGTAGTGTCTTTTGACTGAAGAAAATAAGAAAAGCTACAGTTCTATTTTTTACACTACTTTATGCATACAGTTCTAGTATTATGCTTCAAATTACCAAAAAAATGTCATCCCTTCGTGGCTTATCAAAGGAGGTCTGTGATATAATGCCAACATATACCCCTCAGTATTTCTGCTGTTAATTACCCTGATCTTATAAATCTACAGCAATGCCATGATTTAAAGTCTTATTGTTCTTGATGAAGTCACACACACCAGCATGGAGAGTGAAGGCATTAGCTAGTGGGTCTTAAAACTGTTTTATAAAAATCCGTGTGAACACTAAATTTTAGGAGCTAACAGAATGCCGTTACAGCAGAAGATGTTAACATTTCCTGGAAAACAATTCAAACTTGCTTATGATCTGCACAAGCATACCTTTCTGCCTTTGAAGAGAGTGCCTCAAAAAGAAAGCACAAATATAACATTAAAGAGTTTGAAATACATTGTCTTAAGGTGCTTTCTTGCAATGTGCTCATCATCTTAAAAGTACTTAGTATTGCTAACTTTCTTCAAAATTTGAAACTTAGGAAGATTTCACTTTATTTTGGGTAGGTCTTTGGTATGCTCCAAGTGATGCCTTTCCTGTGGAACAGTATGATTTTTTGTGACTTTGTAGAACTGCTTTAATCTTCGTTAGCAATGCTGCTGCTGTCATGCAAATGAAAAGAATAGGCTTTTGCTCAATTTGTTATACTAGTTTTGTAAGAGCTACCAGGAATTAAAACCTAGACTTTAGTTTTGAGACAGGCACATAAAACTTGACTACTTGTCACACACAGTGCATCGGCTGATTCAAGCATTAAGCGTAAACACTCAACCCAAAGACAGTAGGTAGTCCAACCAAAGACGATTGCAGCATGAGGCATTGCCAGGACATGATGAAGACAGATGTTTTAGTCTTTTCATAAGTGTAACTGAAACAGACTGTTAGGGTGAGGAAATTCAGAACAACACTTGCCTACTTGTAAAAGCAGAGGGGGGTTGTTTTCATGTTTTAAAGTGTACCAGTATAATTCCTCTAAATAAAAAGATTTTATGATATTCAAGCCAGAAAATTAAGTCAGTCAGTCATGAATTCTGACCAAAATAGCAGATAACACAGGTTAATCTGTGAGCTGATGGAAGTGTTTCATTGCTCTTTCTTTGATAACTTTCAGCAGCTTGTTCTTACAGTGACAACGCTGATGTACTGTTATTTGGGGTTTTTTATTATTTGGGTTTTTATCATTATTTTTAAATTACTTTATTGTTTAAATCATTTATGTTTTGCAGTGTGACCTTTTTTTGATATGCTCTTAAGGACCAGGTACAGTTTGTAATTGATTGAGTCTGAAAAACAGAAGTGGAATGATGATCCACTGGTAATTGAGTAAATGAATGAGACAAAGTAATTAACAGGAAATTGATCCTATTCTTATTTAGCATACATTGTATGCCTTGAGAAAAAGGAATCTTTTTCTGTGTTTGCTGCTGGATGTAAATACCAGTGATTACTGCAGTCTAAGCCCAGTGCTGTGTAGCAAAGGCTTTAGAAAGCAGTGTGAACTGCCACTGTGTTGTGCATTTCTGCTTTTAAGCCCAGATATTCTGTTCAGTGATTTACATCAACGTAATATTTGTTCCATTAACAATTTTTACAGTGATAGAAAACCAGACGTAAAAATAATAGGGAATCCAGCTGATACCCTGTCTTTGAGCAAAGACGCACTAACCAAAAAAACCCCCCTTTTATACAATGCTTTGGATACGTTATTTCATCAGTCAGTGGTACCTCAGCATATAATGTCATTCAACAGCTAATGATACAAGCAGATGGGACTTTTTGCTAGTGGGAGTCTGCTTCATATTCATGATGCATCTTCATTAGCATTTTAGTCCAGATCAGGAAGGCGTGCTGAAGTGACTCTCCCAGTTCCTGTGCTTTGGTTTGGCCTACGAGAGCGTGAATTGTATCAAACTCCAGCCACAAATAGGCATTCAGTCCATGGAGTAAAAAAATCCCTGAGACAGAGATAGTGGGGGTGCTCTGTAGAGCCACTCCTGTTGCTCTGCACAGATCGCTAATGTAGACATGGCCTCAGAGTGCTCAGCGCTACTCCTTTGGTAAAATGCTGAGAGTTCTTTTGGTGATCAAAACACATTGCCTCCAAGAGAATATATTCCATAAAAATAAAATGCTTTGGGGGAATAGGCCGTATTTTTGGAGGGAAGGGATGGGAGAATGATTGAAACAATTCAGTACAGTGGAACTGACTGGGGTGTGGAGGTTGGGGGGCTTTTTCGATTGACTTGTTTCCAATTTCTTATGGGATTTTAGCTTTTGCTGTGTATTATGCTAAGAATTTGAATATTTTAACATTATCAAAAATATATTTCAAAGTTATTTTTCTGTTTCCAAGTGAGAGTATTTTGCATCTAAGTAACAAAAAAAAATAATCGTTTTCATCTAAATCCATGCTAAAACTCCCACGCTTTTGAAATATCAGAATTTCTTATGGGACTAAATTTCATCTTCCAGAAAGCTCTCTTCTTAAACTATTGCTGAACTGGCACTGGTATACCAGATATGGCTGAGCACAGGTTTCAGAACAAAACTACATACTCCATTTCGGTAGCTGCTGCTACCTAGAAATCCTTTGGTCTGTTGTGAGTTGTTATTTTCCAGGAAAAGGCAGCAGAAAATTAACCTGTACATCCGAATTTGTGGTAAATGCCTGAGGAGCCTCACCTTTGCTCCTGTTAGCTTGTTCTCCTACAACAAATGATACAGTGCTCTGTATTCATGAAGTTTTGTGCATTTGCAAAGAGTCAAAGGAAAGCAAATTTCTTTCTAGTGGTGCCAGGCTCTGCCCCTTCCAAGGAAGCGCGTTGCTGAGTATGCAGAAGAGCAAATATTCCCTTCCTTTCCTCGCCTGATGCCCTGCCACCACCCACAGCATTTGGGCTCCTCCCAAGGTCAAAAATGACAATCATTTCACTTCTCAGCCTGAAAGAGGTGGCATTAAAAACATTAACATGAAGGTGTGTGAATCTTGGAGAGCATGGACCTCACCTGCTCTGCCAATGCAGTGGAAAGATTCATAGTTTCTAATTTATTTGGGTTGCACCACTTTTAATGTGGTAAAAAATATATTGGTTTTTTTAATCCTGCTACTGCTGTTCCCATACAGGAATAAGTAGATGCTATAATGCATTTTTTAAGATAGTCAAATAACAATGTGCACAATCAAGTTTGTGCTTATACAACCAGTTGAATAGTTGTCTTGGTACAAAAACTCTGTGCAAAGTTTTGGGCATTTTTGTGGGGCAGCTTGGATGAGGAATGGGCTTTGCATTTGACCCCAGTTACGGCCATTGGTCTGTGGGCATTCTTTTTTTATTGGGCACTGTCTTAGCTCAGTTTCTGTGCAACTTCTCCCTCTTGCCACCCAGCAGGCAGGTTAACATTTCCAGTGGAACAAAACTCTCCTGTGATTTCAGCTTGGACACTGAAGAAGAGATGGTGAGAGGGATCCCCCCAAGGAAGCAAGGACCAGAGAGGGGAAAGATGCTCAGGATTAGGGCAGTGACGCTCAGCTGAACGGTTCAGGCAAAAGCAACCCAAGAGAAACCAGAGCATGCGTTTTATCGTCCTACCATGAGCGACGGCAGCTGAGGCTTGGTCTCACAAATACATGAGACACAATGGCATGATCGGAGCTGGAGAGGGCCTGACTCAGCCTCTTGGTCAGCGGGGGTGGAAGTGCTGAGGCTGACCTGCTGCGGCCGTTTGGGTAACCCAAAGGCAACAACCTCGCTTGGGTAATGCCAAGGCTTTCAAACAGTTTCCTAATCTGTGGGCAGCCACCCTGCTGTGTCAGGCTATTAAGGAGAGAGAGGCGTCTTCTCCAGGAATGGCCACCTTCCTTTTCTCCTGGTTCAGCGTCAGCAGCTCCTTTTCCTGCCTTTGCTGAGGCATGGGGGAAAAAAAAATTCTGTATAAAGCTGCTGTTTATACTGGAGGGAAAAGAGAAGGTTGATATATTAACAACAAATTAAAGAACTTCCTGAAGATCATGTTAAAACATGCTTCCTGACACTGACTTCAATTAGTGAATGGAGTCTCAGATTGCTTTGGAAATTTGCCCGTGTCTAAGAGCCTTCTCTTAACCCTCGGCTTGACTAGTTCTCAAAAATCAAATTGCAAACGATTAAAATCAGTTTCCCAACACTGTGCGTGAAGCAAATTTTACTTCTAACTCTTGCTAAAAAACAGCCAATCAAAATGCCCTGTGACTCAGTTATTCATGAATTGGTCTAATTTTCCTGTGAAAACTATAAACTTTCAAATTGCTCGTACGCCTCAGCAAATGCATTTTTAAGCAGCTTAGCCCTATTTTGGAACGAGCTCTCATGAGCACATAACCAGTCAGTCCTTCTCATTTTTATATTTTTCATTTTGTCTGGGTTTGGGGGAAATATGTGTCGTTTATAAATTAGCTTATTATAGGCTTGTGTTGAGCTCATATGGGGAGCATCACTGATATAAATTAGATTCCGTCATTATTCTAAATTGTAGCCCTAACAGAGGAGCTAGTAGCTAAACACACAATTATATACTCATAATAACATGACTCTGACCAAAGGGCAGTAGGGAGATGTAAGATGCTGAGTGAGCCAACTGGTCAAGCAACAACAAAAGTCCTTTGTACAGCCAGTCATTTTCCCCAGGGCTTCCTTGAAACCTAAAGAGCACTGTTTACATTAGACGAAGCTTCTTACAAAGGAAGCCCAGGCTGGGTTATGACCACTGGCTAGCCATTAGGCGGGGATTTCTCCCTCCCTTCCCAGCTCCGGTGATACCTGGCAGCCTTGGCTTTGCTCCGAATATTGGACTGACCTTTAGATGCCAGCTCCTGTCCATGATGCCTGCCTATCCCTATGTACAGGAAAATATATGACCGTGATTGATAGCGCAACGACTGCTGGTTTTCCAACAAAGTATTACACCAGGTCCCTGGGACTTTGGGTTAAAGTTTATGATGCTGTTTTTAAGGAGATCTGGGATGGTTCTGCTCTGGGAAACAGGAAGCTGAACGCAAGCGGCCAAAAGCACTTGGTACTTACTAGGCACCCTGAAGGATAGGTCCTGCTTGGAAAAGTCTCATGAACTGAGAGTTAATCATTCAAAGAAAAGGGGAATGATAGCAACAAAATGTAGGTTGTGCTCTGGAAGAGCAGATTAGGGATGGATCATTTGCAAATGCCATCCAGCTGGCAGCCATTCTCTCCCTCCTTGTAATAAAATACACTTAGTATTTGCTATCAGCATGAACACAGTTTAAGATTTTGTATAGGCTGGACTTGCAAAGCATGGCTTTTCCAGAGGCACAGAATTTGTTAGCTTGTCTTCATTGCACATTTAGAAGTATGATACACAGCCATCAATATATGCTGCAGTGTAGGATAGGGTAAGGCATCCATCACATTTGTTATTGAGGTAGGTAAAGAAATTCTTTATTCCAAAGCTCCACTTCATCAGCATTATGAGACATTTCAGATTGGTGAGAAGTCTCATAATATATCTATACACACGCATTTATATAATGTTCTTAAAATATATCTCATCAAAAAAGTCGGTGATGAACTCAACTCATGAAGAACTGCAAACCTCCACACTACTGCACATTTAATGAAGAGACAGCAGAACATGAGCTCAGATTTTACTCATGCTGTGCTGAAACTACTCCTCAGTTAGAGCAATGCAAGGGAGATTAAAACAAGAGCCCACATTGTCACAGACTCATTGCCCACTGTAAGTTGCCCTCCCATTTCATTCCTCTCTCTTCCTATCAGGCAGAAAAACTTACCTATGCAAGTGCTTATGCACCCCACAAAAGGATAATATAGCCTCCGTGCACTGAGCTCCTTGTGAGAGATCCTGCCCTCTGGGTCTACTCCAGCCCAGGGGAACAGCCCAGAGCAAAGGATTTGGAAGTGCGTTTAGTGTGTTTTAGTTTGCATGACCTACTCCTTTGTGACTAGAAAAACAGGCCAAAAATATTTTCCATTGATTCTTACTTGAAGGTGCTGTAAAAATACAATACAAGAAATATAAATATTCAAGCACCACTCACAGATACATTTCCGAATAGTGTGAAGAAGAGAGGAAATAAAAGTGTCTAAAAAGTGGGGACATGGATGATTACACATGTATCCGAAGTACCAGTATTAAAAAAAGAAGGAAAGAAAAGGAGAGCCTAAACTTGAGTAATGCTCGGCTGCAATACACAGCAACCACAGCATATTTCACATACAAGTCTGTGAGGAAATATATCCTCTTCTCAAATTCCCTAGCTGGCACATTGTCAGAGGCCACTGTTTCCTTCACTGCTTATTCAGCATAAGAGTCAGTAACATCATCGTTTTTCTCAGCAGTTACACACACGTATTTCCAAAAGATTTCCCGCGTTTATCTGGATGCTTTGGGACACTCTGACCTTGAAAGAGAAGGTCTACCTGCACCTATCTGTCAGTCAGGGGCGTCTTTTGATTAGGGTGAAAGAAACACCTGCTGTGTGAAAACAGGCGTTTGGATGTCCATTATTCCTCTCTGCCATGAGGTAAGACCGAGGCCATCTTGCGTAAGGGCATGTCGCAGGGACCTGTGGAAGATTCGGTCCCGTAGCCCGCCTCCAACCTAACACCTGGGGGAAGGGGTTAGCATGTCATTTGTCAGTCACGCTGAGGAGCTGAGAGCTAGAGGGCAGGGATTCCCATCACCCTGTGTCAGTTTAAAGGGATATGCTGAATATATGCAAAGGATATGAAATCAGATGCAACAGGGAAAGGGAAGGCTGATTATCTATGGACCTTCTAGAAGGCTGCGCTGTGCCATTGCCTCAGGGAGGGAGGAGAAGGCTCCTCGGGACACCACGTGCACTGGGTCGTGCTTGCTGTGTCCTTGCTTATAAACAGAGCCAGTTAGCCATTTTTTTTCTCCTTCAGCAGTAAAACTGGGGGAAAAATCAAGAGAAAAGAAAGTCTGTTGGCTCAGATGAAGTTATTATAGCTTTCCTGTCAAAATAGGGGGGAAAAATTGTTCTGGACAACACAAGAATTCAGTCATGTTTATTGACAGTGATGGCCAAAATTATATTGTCATGCCTTATATGTATTGGCATATAAGGACATGGCACATTCTCCTGTTCATTATCAGTCGACCCTCTGATTCAGTAAAAGCTGGAGGAATTAGATTAATCCACTTCCCTGCTATTTTGGGAGACAGTTGATGTCTGATTACAAAGTGCTCAGAGGTGCATGGTGACCCTAAGCAGAGGGAATCAAGAGAACAGGTCTCTTGGTGCCCTGACTGGAATAGTTATGCAAGAACCAGGCACAAACCACTTCATTATCTAGGGCAGGCACAGTCACCAGGGAAGTGAAAGGCGGGGAGCTCAAGGCAAGAAGAAGAGGCACTGTCAGCGACATGAGCGTGCGATGCAACGTGGCAGCAGAAGGAAGCCGACCAAAGAGGCATCTCATCAGAGAGGCGAGACGAGAAGCTCTCTCGAGGTGACTCGGCTGAGGTGTGATCAGCAAAACTGCACAGAGGTCTGGGCATCCCTCTGCTAGAAAGCAAATCCTGAGTCAGGGGGAGGGCAAGTGGTACCAGCAATGATCTCCGCGCTGGGAAGACCGATTTGAGGAAAATTAAGAGAGCTTGGGTAACCTATAGGCAATTTCTGGGACAAGACTATCTGAAGGGTGAAAAGGCAAAAAAGGGAGACAAATCACTTAAGGCAGAGCAAGCAGTATGACTAGGATCGTTATGGATTTGTACAGCACTTAAAGATAGCTCAGAAATTTTGTAGAACAAATAGAAGTCCATAGTCTGAGACCCTTACAGTCTAGTCAGAGGCATGACAGGGTGCATGACTTAAAGAGTGGAAGGAAAGAAAATGGAGGTTGAGGGATATAATAGTAAGTAATGTGCTGAAACTAAGGCAGGACAAACTTAATCTGAACATTAAAATTCAAATAGATCGTTAGGGCGATAGCAAAATCTCCCAAGAAAATTGATGAAATATTCCATTTATCACACCTGAGCAAAATGCTATATACAGCATCACCTGGGAAATGAATGAAGTGATCTCTCCCTGGAGGAGTTCACAAACTGTTTCACGCTGGTGAAGGAACACAGACGGGGTCTCAGCAAGGAGCACGCAGAAACAATGCAAACAGCAGAGTGCTGGAGAGAAGCGTCCGCCTTTGCAGACATTGTTTCCTTTGTCCACAGAAAATGCAGAATGACAACCACTGTCATATGAAGCCCCATTACACCAGTGATATATCGCTAGAATGGGGTTTTCATAAATACCAAGAGTGTTTTTGGCAGCTCCATTTCTGTTGTATGAAGCGTAAGGGCTGGGACTGTATTCTGATTTCCAGAGAGAGAGATGGGCTTGATTCTTTGCCATCTTGCTTCCCAGTAAATCATTTAATACCATGAAGTCTGTAATAAAATTCTGTGTCACAACACTACCATCACACTTACTTTATAGCTGTTCAAAAGACAACCTAGGATGCAAAATAGCTGATTTTTATTATCATTCTTCTCTAAGATTTAAATATTGGATGCACGCAAGACCAGACATCTTATCGCAATTTTATGCCAGGAAGTCCACTGGAGTCATTACTAATTACACAGGAGTTAGATCAGGATCAGCTCTCAGGGCAGTTTTATTGATTTCCTCATTCTATTTCAGATTCCTTACACTCGTTCCTCACTGGCTTAGCAACAGTGAAAGTAATGATCAGCGTTAATACCTAGAAAAGTTGGGGCAGAAAGAGACAGACTTCCCTCACATTCAGCACAGCAAAATGCTGTGGGAGTAAAGTGGACAACATCTTCATCGTTAGGTGCAGTAAGGAGGTTTGCAAAATATGTCATCTTTCAAACAAAATTTCATTATTGTACTTTCCAAATCATATTCCACCAGTAAAAACATTTCTCAAGGACTTGATGCATCATCCACAATTTTGTTTCCCTACAGCAACTTGCTTAGGAGTCTAGGAACTGATATTCCAGAACTGACTGAATGGTCCCAGTAGTGTAGGATGTTTTTTCCAGTGTGGCTGAACCTGAACATACTTGCTTTTGAATAGATAAGATAAATAGAACAGATAAAGTTTGCCATCTAGAGGAACTGTACAGAAATCCACTTTTCTTTCTACTGAATCTGTTCTTGCAGTTACTCGTGTGCTGGTTTTGGCTGGGATGGAGTTAATTTTCTTCACAGTAGCTAGCATGGGGCTGTGTTTTGGATTTGTGCTGGAAACAGTGTTGATAACACAGGGATGTTTTCGTTACGGCTGAGCAGTGCTTACACAGAGTCAAGGCCTTTTCTGCTTCTCACCCCACCCCACCAGCGAGGAGGCTGGGGGTGCACAAGAAGTTGGGAGGGGACACAGCTGGGACAGCTGACCCCAACTGACCAAAGGGATATTTCATACCATAGGATGTCATGCTCAGCATATAAAGCTGGGGGAAGAAGAAGGAAGGGGGGACATTCAGAGTGATGGCATTTATCTTCCCAAGTCACCGTTACGCGTGATGGAGCCCTGCTTTCCTGGAGATGGCTGAACACCTGCCTGCTGATGGGAAGTGGTGAATGAATTCCTTGTTTTGCTTTGCTTGTGTCCGTGGCTTTTACTTTACCTATTAAACTGTCTTTATCTCAACCCACGAGTTTTCTCACTTTTACCCTTCCGATTCTCTCCCCCATCCCACCGGGGGGGAGTGAGCGAGCGGCTGTGTGGTGCTTAGTTGCTGGCTGGGGTTCAAGCACGACATCATGTGAGCATGAGCAGGCCAACAAAAGCAAGCGACGCATTTTGGTATTGGTCGTAACTAGACAACTACTGAAGAGATTTAAACAAGATGATAGGGAGAATTGCCTTCAATTTGCTCTTTTTGCCATCCAACTTGTCCCTCTTTTTGCATCTTGTAGAATGACTCCTGCTCCAGCTTGGCCCCACAAATACTCAATGGTGATGTCCCCTTCCTACCCTGTTCTGTGCAATAATGAGAAGGGACAGCAGAGGGGTGAATCTCTGCCCTGACATTTTGGTGAGGTGTAGTCTGGAGGATGGACAAGATGCCCCCCTTGAAGTCCTGGCAAACCTGAGTTATCCCGTGATCTGATGGAGCCCTGTGGATGTTTCCTAGACAAGAGACACAAACAGCTCTTCTTTTGCAGAGCTTGCCACTCCCAACACTGACACACAACATGAAATCTTGGGGCTCATTCCCTCATCTGCTTCAAGGGAGGGACTGAAATATCAACCTCTCCCTTTTCCAGGACATCATCCTCTGCTTGCCACAGAAAGACAGTGCCTTTAGACCATGGAGAAGGTCAAAGGACAAGGACACCCTGCTTCATTCACCTGTGGATAAACGGAAATAATTAAGTCCCCTCACCTGTGTGTGGTTTTTATCCTAAACAGAAGAGAAAAAACCCACATAGACAGCCCTCAGGGCCAGATCTGCAACAGGATGGGTCCTAGACCACATAGAGTTTATAGATCTTAGCCAAGATCTTTAGCTACTAAGACCTCAGCTCTGAGTAACCTACCCTTTGAAACAGGTTACTTGGTGGAGAACAGGGCTGTGAAATGCCCTACTGCACAGCCCAGCACACTCCCCATGGGGCTTGCTGCCATCTCTCACCAGCCCTAGCATCCTACCCACCTCTAAGAGGAGCTGCAAGCTGACTGAGCGGCAGGTGTCAGCCCTGGAGACTCTGACAAGACTCCATGCCTGGGTGGAATGGGCAGAGGCTAGCAAATGAGAGCTGCAGATGAAACAGCAGGTTACGGGGCAATTGCTTCAACCGGGAGCATAGGAAGAGAAAGGGATCCAGGCCACAAGGTATTGGAGCTGCCTGAAAAACGCAGCTGATAAAGCAAGGGTAAGATGGTACAGCTGTGGTCTGGTAGAATCTCACAGGCACGTTGCAGTCCCTGGGTAGGACAGGCCTCTGCGGTGGGAGTCACAGAGCAGCCGCATGTGGCTCACTTGCTTGGCAATACCGATGGGATTTCCAACCCTGCAGCAGTGCGTGCAGGGTGGAGTGGAAGGAAGGTGACCGTGGTGAGCAGGCATGAATGCGTCCGGGCAGCAAGGCCGAGGAAAATCAGGTCTCCTGCTCCTCAGGTGAAAGCAAGCTGCCCTGGCTGTGTGCAATCCAGTCGAGGCTGCTGTGCCACTCACCCTCGTCAAACACGCAAAGCGACTCCCAGCTACTTTCTCTTGCGTAAGAGCGCGTTAGGTAAGCACCAGCATACAGCACAGTGGTGCAATTATTTGTCGAGGTGCAGGGCTAGGCACAAGGTCATTGACACTGTTTGTTAAAATGCCTCAATTTCAGACCTTAGCTTCTGCCTCGAGCGCAGATGCTTCAAAGAGATTATGAGAAGTGTGAGTACCACTCTCATTTCACTGGATGGAAAGTAATATCTCCTTCCAGCTTCAGGCACAGCAGGGTAAAACAGTAAACAGAGCTTCACATTAATTTCCATTACATTTGGTAGGGAGGACTTAGTATAATTAAGCAAATAGCTCTGTCCTGCTTCTTTTGAAATCAAAAGGAGTTTTGCCATTTACAGAGATTAAAAATAGAAGAATGTTCGCTGTGCTTTTGCCTTTTCACGGGCACACTGCTATCAGAAGAGTCACATCTTGGTGGAATTCAATGAGATGCTGCTGGCCTACACCAGGGGCGGTCACGACTGATCATGAGCTGTCATCCCCCAGGCTAATTACGAGCTCATTGGTTCAGGGATTCTTCTGAGTTCACTTTTAGGGATCAGTGTGGTTAATCCTCCAAACCGTAATTTTTAGCATTGCGATGGCGTACCTCAGGACCTATGTTTAACTTCTGAATTACCACTCCTTTGGGCTGGGAAGCTGGCGACAATTACATGAGTTGTCCCCAGTTCAGTGCTGGCCTGATATGTTACCCGCCCTGCTGTACCCTATTGTTTAATCATACCTCACTCCTCTTAATGAGACTCATTTATCTTTCTTTCAAGTTTCATACTATTTCCTGCTTTACTGAGATTTTTGATGAAAGAAAGAGAAACGCTGCTAATTGATCTCCTTCAGGTGACAGTATCTTTTGCAAGAGCATAAATCAGTGGTGGTAAATGTCTGTTTGACAAGAATTTTCTTTTTTATATTCCATTTTGGAAATTTTAAGAACAGCTAAAGCTCTGCTGATAAAGGATAAGCAATACACAGCCTTCATCTGAGAAATTACAAGTACAGGGAATATGGTAATAGCCATCTCTCAGGCCTCTGGCGGCTTGGTGGTGATTATAAGATCTGGTTGACCAGACCAGCAAAACATTTTCATCAAGAGCTGCCCTTTGTACATTAACCTACATGTGTATAAGCCTCTGAACACAACATCCACAATAGCCTGCGTGCACGGCTGTGTCAGCCTTTGTCAGCCCACGGACGACAAAAGTTTTCAAGTTCAGCTGTTTATTGAAAAAGCAAGAAAGGAGCAATTGCTGCAGTCCTTGGCCCCCATCAGTTACTTGGCAGACAGAAAAACACAGGGAGAAAAGCAGTGGAACTGACTGACTCTGGCATCCGGGCTTGTGCAGAAGCAGACCGACCACTTTGGTCCTTAATCAAAGTAGTTATTGCTGCTTTCTGGCCCTGATGGAAAATGATCCTGACTGTCACACAGAGAGTTGTATGTTTTAAAGAGCATTTCCCCCGAGGTTCAGGCCTTGAGGACACTGATATGCCTCAACTGCCCTGAGCAGCCTCCCAGGGACCCCCACTATCCCTGCCCAGCTCCAGGGATCCAGCTCAGTTCTGTCTGGGCGCCCCGTCCAGCCCTCCCCTACGCTGCAACTGGCTGGGGCTGAATACTACTAGAATTAGGGATCCTTTTTGATCCCTTTGTCGCCTGTCAGGAGTTGTGCAGGTATATTTGGTGCTGGCCTAGGGCTGAGGGACTGATTCGACAACCTCTCAAGGACTCTCCTCCCTCCATTTTGCTATCCTTCTCTAATATACTGGGCTCACATTCATCCTTGAGATCAATTGCATTTCACCACAAATATTGAATTCTTGGGAATCTTCCAAGTCATCTGCTGGAAGAGCCCAGCTATGTGCAGCTCCTCTGTAGTTCAGCTAGATAATATGCATATGAGGATATCGCATCAAAGGGAAGAAGAGCCCATAAAAGCAAGAAATGTTGAATGACTGACTGACTAACAACCTCTGTCTGGTTATAAAAGACTTGGCTGCAAGGATACCCTACCATGTTTTCAGATTCACAAACCTCAGCTGCTATGCTAGCAACATTAGCCTATCCCTTGTAATACTTCACAACAGAAAAAAGAAACAAAAAAGTTGGAAATTATTTTGAGCTTTGCAGTCTCAGCAGACAAAGATTTTTGGCTCTACGACTTCTTCCCAATAAAACCATCCTACTGATTCTGGTTCTTCATCACCTTGGAATTCATGTAGGTTATTCATCACCTGAGCACAGGGATTTCAGAACGATACTGAGGGAGGATTCTCTGCTCCCATGTGATTATGGCTTTTATACATGGGTTGCACTGGGACAAATAAGCATGCCAGCTGCCAGAGAGAGAAAAATGAGGCTGCTCAACGGTTCAGCCCTTATTTTGTTCCCATGATTGCCTGAAAATCTCATTGACCTATTCTGCCTGATTCACGCTTTTTGCATTGTATATGCTAAAGAGAGAAACACAAAGATACAGTTGTCAACAGCTGCCAACTGCCTTTTGCCTGCTGGCAGTGAAAAGGCTGATTAACTGCTTTCGGATGCTGTTAATTTAGTAAATTAGGAAGTGGTACATCTTTGTCTAAACTTTCAGAAGTACTCGGGCTGCACGGATATTTGATTGTTGGACTATTCAATCAACCCAATTTTTATTGAGTGTTCAGCTCATACTTCTAGAAGATCAAATTTGTTAAGTATCCAAAACTGGGCATACAGAAATGGAAATGCTTGAGTCACACAGCAGCTTTCTGAATATTGTGAAGATCCATTTAGACCATACTGAGGGAAGCAAATATGATTACCTCCAACCTTCTAGAGGACACAGGAGTTTACCTAGCAGAGAGGAGTTTAATTCTGCTGCTGACTTCACTCAGACCAAGACTTCAACCACATTCCAGCTTTGCAAAGAATGTATTGAACATGCCCCCCATCCCGAAACTAGAAAAACAAACTTTTCCTTGATTGAGTCAAAAAGGGAATCAGCCAGTAATTCAATGGTAATAGACTTATACCCTGAATTCAGTGTAAGGTTTCATTTAAAACTAAACTCAGAGCCAGTCTTTGAGGAGCAAAACTGAATGTATCACAGCCAAGTCTCTAAACTGATGGATCCATTCGTATAAAATGTAAGATTTTGACGCAGCTTGCCAGAGGAATGGTACATGCAGGAACTGCATGACCCTTCTCACTCATTCACCACAAGAGCGGATGGAGAACGTCCTTCTGCCCTGTAGCTCAGCGGGCGATTTGTTGGGTTCTCTGGTTTAAATCGTCCAGCATTCAGCAAAGGATATTTGAAGTCACTCATCATACCTCTCACTGGAGAGGAAGGCTTGAGGATTGCAGCACATGATGTATGAGGAGAGACTGAGGGAGTGAGTTTCTTCAGCCTGGAGAAGAGAAAGCTACGGGCAGGGTGTACAATTACCTATGGGTGGGGGGTAGGGAGAAGACCAGAGTCTTCTCAAAGGTGCACAGTGAAAGGATAAGAGGCAACAGTCAGAAGCTGAATTTCTGAGAGGATCTAAAGAATGATTTCTTCACCAGGAGGGTGGAAAAGCACAGGAAGAGGTTGCCCAGAAAGGTTGTTGGAGATAGATACTCAAAACTCGACTGGATACACCCCTGAGAAACTTGATCTAGCCCTGAAGCTTGGAGCAGCGTGTTGAACTAGGGGACCTTCAGAAGTCCCTTCAAACACAGTTACCCTGACATTGACAACTCGATAACCAAGAGGCTAACCAGAAATTAATGAACATTAATAGCACTGAAAACAAAATTTCACGTGAATGAATTCACGTAAAGCCCATCATACTAACTTTTAAAATCTTACTAAGTTGCTATTGCATTGAAACATACTTTTTGGCTGATTAGCTGAGAAAACAACTCATTTATAATGAAAAAGGAATCACAGTGAAGTCCACATCATTGTAGTCTGATGACACTGGTGTTCATGCAGCTTTATTTTTAGATAGAAATAACTGAAAGTTGGAGGGGAGAGCTCCCTTTTAAGGCAGCATTTCCCAATTCCCAAGTCCATTCATGAATTTGTAGCCGCATTTCCAGCTGGATTCCTGGGCTCATGGCTCCTATTGCCCTAAGGGCACCAGGGAGTCACAGACTCTTGTTCTACTGACAGCCTCTTAAGAGGTTTCATCTCCTCTGCCATTCATGATCACACAACCTCCTTCTGATAGCTGCAGTTATTACTTCCACAGAAAATCCAGGTTAAGAAAGGCTGAGTGTGTATCAAAATAATGCCAGCATCAAGAGGTCAAAAATCATGAGGTTTCTGAACCGATAAGTCTTTCTACAGCTGGAAAGCTTTTCAGCTTTTCATCAAAAGATTAAGGTCAGAAGTTTCCTCTTTCTGAGAAAAACTGTGTTCCTTTGTGAGGCCTCCTCCTCCCAATTCTGCATCCAGATACGGTTTTAAGGTCCATGGTTTTAAGGTTTACTTTGTTGTGTAACTACTTTGATTAGTAGCTTTATCACCATGTCCATATCCAGCATGAGTCATGTTTTCAAGAATAAGCTGACAACAACATGATATCAGTGACTTCTATCCAGGATCCGGCAGTTAGTGGGCGGCAATAACAAGAATTTGTAGGATGAACTATGGTATGGAGCTTCACAAACCTAGAAACTGCTTTTATTTATATTAATACATTCTAGAAGGCTTAGAAAATTTTATTTAGTTTCATTATTCACTTTTATTTTTATTTTCATATTCTTTCTAAACTGAATTTTGATGTTTTTTTGCCTATAGAGAATGCTGTAGACAGCAAAAGTATTCCATTATTTCATAAAAAAAAAATTCCATTATTTCGCTGTGTTCTGGCACTTGCTATCTGATATGACTTTGCCTCTCAATCTCCACCTGTTCCTTGTGGCATAAAGCTTATCACCAGAGACTTCAGAAAAATAACAACACATACTTAAGAAAATTTCCTAATATGGGCAGTTTCTGAGAGATAATGTGTGCATGTGTTAAGGGAATTGTCTTCCAGCAAGCATTCCTCTCCACACATAATGTGATGCCTGACTATATGCCTCTCCTCTAACTGCTGAATCACTCTGGATTTTCTTCTCTTTGACGAACGTCACGGCCATTTTTCCAAATGACCGATCGTGTAATATCCCTACACGGCTAACCCGCAGTCTTTCAACACAGAAAGCTGTGTCTTGTTTAGGCTTTTTCAAAGCTAAATTCCTCTTACAAAATGGGAATTACAATTTTTAAAAATATTTTGCCCATCAGTATTTTGGGGCTGATGGATGAAATTAGAAGAAATACAACAGGGGGTAGAATGACCCTCCCAATCCAAATGTTCTTATTTGAAGCAGAATATTTACTTAATATAAGTGCAGATAAATATGTTAATTGCGATACCTGACAATTTCATTTGGATCATATATAGCTTCTTAAATACATGATCACTTAGCTTCTTAAATACATGATTGCTGGCTTGTATTGTTTTTGCACTTAGAAAAAAGGTCTGGTAGGAATCCACTTGCATTTTTCGTAATGTTTCATGCATGCCTCTGATACACACAGCTCTCAATCTTGCTTGACTAATTTAACCAATTGTTTCAGGTTACCCACTCAACAAAAGGTCAGATTCTCTCTCCCTCGACATATTCTTCACTTCGCACATAAATAGCTCCAAATTACCATGCCGTGCCAGCGAGAAAGCCATGTGAGATTGAATGAATACCAAATGACTCCATGATGCCAGTACAAGACAACATAATACAGCACGAGAACTTGACAAAGTACTTCCCTCAGATAAGACCATGCACAACTAGTTAACGAAAAGTCCTCCGAGCTTAGCAAGCTAAATTAGCAATGTCTATTGGCTTTTAATTGTTCTAAGAGTCTCTGGCCACAATATACAACCCGTGTGCTACAGCACAGGCCAGCAGTGGCAGTTTTCAAACAGTGTCCCTGGGACAAATTTTGAGCAGGGCACAGTGGAGCAGGTCACACAGCCTCTGGAGAGGGACACGGGCCCCTGGTCCTGCGTCTGCGCTCCTGCGAGCTGCTCAGAGTTCAGCCAGTGTATCATCTGTGGTAAGCTGCCCCTTAGTGTATGATGAAAGAGAGAGGGTATAAAGCTGCATTACAAAACTTTATCCTGCACTTTTACATGTCTGAGGACTCATTCTGTTTGCAGGGACAGCAGCTGTTCGGTTGTCAGGGGTACCGCTGCTGGTCTGATACAAAAAATGGGGTGCCACATCCCATGCTCCCTCAGAAAAACTGTGCATGCTTTTTTCTGAGTATTTTCCAAGACTAAAAATAAAATAGTTTAGACTATTTAGACTTCTTGTGCTTGAATATATATATAAGAGTGATGCAAACTCTCCTAGACAACGAGTGTTTGCGAGCTGTGCCCAGCTCCTGTAGCTTAGGTCTTTTTTTCTAATTGACTAGACATTACTGAGGAACACTGTACCTTTTTACCAGTACTGACTGACAGATAAAGCAAGTCAAACAAGAACCTTCTCTTTTCAAGTGTATTAAATCATTACATTGAGATTTGGATAGCAAGTCAAACACAGAAATCTTGCATCCTTGTTCGTTAAAACAGAATAAAGACAAACATTTGACATAAGACAAATTCAATTTCATTTCAGTATTGAAGGGTTTGCTGGAAGAAACTTTTTGAATATGACAGTAAGCACAAAGGCTCTGAGGATAAGCAACAGTCCAAAGCATTTGGCTAAACCAGTGAAATTACAAATATCTAATACATGACTCACTGGGAATTACATCCCTGAATGATGGATACCTCAGAGGCTCTTCTCCATTTGTAGAAGTGAATAAATGGGTTCAGCAGCGCGGGGCCTTCTGTAGTCTTCTAGTTTTGTTTTGCTTGGGGAAATAGTAACTCACAAACTTTTCAACAGCTTTATCTGATTAATCTATTATAAGTAACGGAAAACAACAGACTTGACATTAGATCATGGCTGGCTTTTCAAACACAGCCTCATGGAAAACACAGCCCTTTCAGAAACCAAAAGCTGATTTCACTTCTGGACTGAGGAACCATCTCTGCGTTAACAATCCTGGCCAAAGTACTTTAATCCAGATGGGACATTTACCTCTGAAAAACAGCAAAAAGCATGAGGTGGGCTCAAAGATGGAATATACTGGTTATCTAGGAGAAGCTGATGTTGATGTTGTCCTGGTTTGCAGTGTGTTGATAAGTTTCGGTTGCAAGTCTGGAATAGATAGGCTCACAGAAGAAACTGGGTTTAATATAGCAATGCACCTAATTATAGGCTATGCCTGAGCCATGCAAGGCAAGAGGCTCTTCATTTGAGATCAGTGTAATTTCAAATTTGCCATGAAACTGCTGTACTAAATCAAATTCCCTGATTTCTCACATTTCGTCTTACTTGGTGGGTATTTGAGAAACCCCTCAGCAATTTTCAGTGGCAAATGCTACAACACACATTTTTTTGTTTTTCCCCTTTCCCCATCCTGCCTTTGCCATGGTCTGTTCCCCAACAGCGCAATTCTTGAAAGTCACCCTTCCAGGATGACTTCACAGCGCCAGCAGAAAAATGACTAACTTGTTCTGTGACACATATTTCTGGGATATTATTACACAGAGGTTTCTGATGTACCTCTGCACATGGCAGTGATGCTCAAGGATGCCCCATGTCAAACCTCCCCAACATCTCTCCCTGTCCGCAGTCCTAAGTGAGTCACTTTGCTCCTTATGCAGGGCAGCTGCCTATTTTCTTTTCCACTGGAAGGCACCCAAAACTGCCATCACACTGAGTGAGCAGCAAAGTAAGCTAGTTGACACAAAAGGGAGGGAAGAGAGGCCTCTTAAATGGCACCTTGCTTAAAAGGCACCTCTCTGTCGATGACTTACTCCGAGTTCTCTGAATCCGATTTATGGGCCTGAGGATACCTACGTCCTTTCTTTCCTAAAAAAATTACAAACTGGGTGGCGATGGCATGTGTATCACTACTGTCTTTTAAACTTTCACTGTAGGAGATGCCACTTTTCTTTCCCTCCCACATTTTTTCCTTTTCAGTCTGGCCTTGCAGTTGGTGCACCTAGCAAGAAGTCAGAAATGCAGGTTCATTTCCATTTCTGCTTTTGAGGACTCAAACTCATGTTTCCCCTAATGGACAATTCCAAAACACACTTGGGGCGTTCTCCTCTGTTCTTGCTGAAGTTCCACCTTGTACTTAAACACTGGTGGCCGGAGGAAGGAGACAAGCCTCTGTAACCCACTGTCTCACACGCCCAGTGGAGAGGAGGCGCGCTCTGCCTTCTCCTCCCTTCTCTGGGGGCTGTGTCTATGTTTTGTCCAAGTAGCTGCCTCATGACAGCTGTATAATCAGAGAGACAGGGAGGTACCCACATCTTTCACCTCCATAGGAGTGACCTACCTGTTGGGTTACAGAGTCATGCTCTTCTTCCCCTCCCACCCTCAGTGAATCCAGAAGAGCATGAATGAGTAGCTCGGAGTCACGTGCGGATCCTGGCTCACTGTGCCCATGTCCCTCTCTCTCTGGCCCAGTGAATCACAGATCATTTCCGTGTAAACCTCATGAGAAGGGAGGGACAAGCCTTCCCTGTGATTCCCCCACACACCCAGTCCTGTTAAGTCCCCACTCTCGCCTACTGAGTGATGGGTTAGGCAGCGGAGAAAGATGGTGTTGGATCCCTCCAGGCAAAGGAGAGGGAAATGAACCTTCTCTTCTCCAGCACCCTGGTGAGAGCTCGAGCCTCTGGATAACAGAGATGGCTCCAAGAGGACTGCCTCTGGACATATTTTAAAGGAAACCGGTGATTATTAGTGCTTTTGTGCAGGGCCTGAGCTGAGTGTGCAACTGATCGGCATGCTGACTAGACAGACGGGAGGCTGTCAGTGCTATAGCTGGAGGAACACCTCACCTGTGAATCCCAGCAGCGATGAACCATCCCTTCAGTCCTGAGCCACATACTCGCCCCGTGAGCCCGGCAATGCCTCCAAGCAGAACTTAGCATCTCGTGAACTCAAAGGTCAAGAATGCAACCACCACCAGTAGACACGTCAAGCACAATATATATTTTATTGGCTTCATTTCCAAGAAAGTTAAAAACCAGAGTGAATAAGAAATGCATAGCACAATCTCTACAATTTATGAACAACAATCACGTTCTTTATGCACTCCTTCCTTTTGATTTGTGTATAATTTTGACAGAAGGGTGACCTAAAATTTTGACCATATTTTGAAGGATGCCATTGAAAGTATATAAATCATAAACTGTATCTGAAATATCTCAGTCATATCAGAGAACACAGAGTTCAGAGGCTTAAATCATAAACTGTATCTAAAATATCTTAATCATATCAGAGAACACAGAGTTCAGAGGCTTCTCCTAAAAATACTGATTTGTCTTCTGTGATTTCAGCCTCCTGGCTATTATTAGAGCTTGTAATAATCACCATTTTTGCCTTGAGATTTGGGAAGGAGTTAAGTCCCACAGAAGATGGAATGTGTCTGAATAATTCATTGTAAGGAAATACGAACTTAGTTTTCAAATATATAGAGGACTTCCTACACACAGCACTCTGGAAATACTGTATTAAATACATTTCTTATCCATAGAAGGTAAATGTATATCTGCAATTAGTGCAAAGATTTAATTTTGCAGCAATGGGCGTACTTAGACGAAAGAGTCTGCCTTCATATGAAATTGTCTTTTTTCTATATACTCTGAAGATTGAGAAGTCACTCTCTTATAGAACATCTAATCTTTCTATGTAATATACACAGTGTTTTGAAGTGTTTATGCCCTTTTTATTCCTGAAGTACCTGGGTTTGTATTATGCCAAGTTTCTCTTTCTTTGAATTTTTTTCACGTTATGGGACGGATGTTCTTTCTACAAAACTTACAGTGCATGTCGTTTAAAAGTGACTCTTCCTACTTCAAGATTTTCTGCTGAGTATTGGCACTGAGAAGAATTTGTCTTCATTGATGGGAAGACATCTCAATACTGGCGGGGACACTCCACTTACTAGAAGGGAAATATTATCCTTTGTTGAGATGAAAGATTCCTTATGTCTCTTCCATCAATCTGAAGCGTTGTGACATTTCCTATCACTGTAGCACAAGGATGTTCCTTCTGGGAAATGCACAGAATATACTAATGAGTATGTTCATACATCACAGAAAATCTTTTTTTCCCCCCTGTAAAATGACAAAATTATGCTTGATCTAATATTACTAAGCCACAGCAGAGAGAAAGTGTAATTGCTTGTAAATAATAGGTCAAAATGACCAAGCATGACATTTTAAAAGTTCAAATCCTCTCATCCTTAGTTATCATACATTGCATTAAGGCTATTCACAAACAGTATTTGTCAAGCCACTGTGTACCAAAGTGACTTATTTTGTAGTAAATCCAATAACAAGTGAAACAGAGCTTGCTGAGGTTTGCTTTCAATTTCCTTTTCTAACTTCTGTGCCATTTTAAACAGATGACATACTGGTGAGGTGAAGAGGACAGAGCAAAGCACCAGAGATCACCTGAAGGTCAGCATACAGCAGGTCTCTTCATATTAAATTTGCCAGAGCTGCGCTGGCTTTCTATGCAACAAAACAATGATGTTCTGCATAACAGAAAGGCAAAGAGTGAAACAATTAAGAGATTTAGATACCAGGAAACTGCTTTTCAAGGTTCCAAAAAGCCTGCTCATTACAACATCAGATAATTGACTATTAGACAGATAAACCCCCTGCTTTTCAAAGCAGACATCAAGGAGCAGTGCTTGGGCTCTGAAGTGGAAGGTACAACTCTCAAAACCAATCCTCAGTTTACATACATATGAAACACCTCTCCCTTTCCATGTATTTTATGGCAGGTTGTAAGAAACAGATAATGTCTCTTCTCATTTCCATTACAAAGCTCTGCTGACAGACTATAAGAGTCTGTTCCATCTGAAGTGAGTAAAACCAGTTCTTCAAAAGAACAAAAAAAAAAAAAAAAAGGAAGAAACCAGTTAAAAAAAAAGAGAAGAGAAAGAAAAAAGACCGTCTGAATTCTGATTCGCACACTGGGCGATGTGCTTCCCTTTTCCCATTGTACGCCGCTCTGCGGTAGTCACTCCCCTTTCAGAATGACTGTTTGACCAATTCTTTCACAAAGCCGCCTGCTCCCCTCCAGGGATATGCTCAAACAACTCAAGGACTGCTTCAGCCAGAAGCACTTTCACACAGTTTGAGCCAAAATTGCCCCAAGGAAGACCTAAATCATGTTGGATGAGAGTTCTGACGGTGCTTTTAACGGGGTCAAAACTCCACTTCCCAAATGGCAATAGAGCAGCCAATCTAGGAGAATTTCCTCTTCCAGAAGGACTTCCTGGAAGCATGAAATCGCCCTGAGGCTGGCTGGACACATGTTGGAGGTCATAAAACACCTGGCCTGAATATCTTCAGTCTTGCATTACATTGACATTCCCTGTGTTTTTTTGCTGTGTGGCTTGCTTTATTTATTTTTTTAATTTTCACAGTAATTCATATTTCAGACTAAGTCCTAGGTTTCAGACATTTGCTCTCAGAAATCAGAAAGCATGAGTCATATTTAGGAGAGTAAAGAACTCAAAAGCCTTCTAAGAAGGACTTTATCAAATGCACAGAGTAAGAAAAAAGAATACTTTGACTTGTTTGGGATGGAGAAGCATCCAAACTTTCAGGAGTTCCCTTAAGTGGCCATTAGAGACCGCTGAGGATAAACAAAGTTTGTACAGAAAACATGACTGTATTAATTGAAAAATCTCTAATTAGAAAAAATGTGTCAACATCCACAAATATGTAAGGAAACAAGTGTGTGGGAAGTCATCGCATAAAATAAATCAGATGGAAAAGTAGCAAATGGGAACGAGAGAAAGAAGTCGAGAACAAATGGATGAAATTGCTTCACAGGGAATGTGTTTTGCAAACGGCGTACTGAATCTTCATTGATCTTTGTGCCTTTTTGGCATCCTCACACACCACTTCCAAAGAGGGAGACACAGATTTCCCAATAACAGTTCCCTCTTCTCCGATGCTTTCAGACTGTCTACACATCACCTTCAGTTTCATTTTTGAAAAGCTGAATGGACTGCTACTCTCATGCCACTCTCCCACTGCTCCCTTCCCACCCACATTGTTTCTAAAATATGTCCTGCATCCTCTCTCCCAATTGTGGTTTTAACAAAGCAACATAAGGAAGTAGAGTATTGTTGTGTTTACTTTCCTTCAGTGAGATGTGGGTTTCTGACAACGATGTTGGGCTTGTTTTGGGAGTCGTCCACCAGTAAAACTTGATCAAACCTGTTGCATCCTGAAGCAATTGAGCAAAATAAGAGTTATGGCTGCTGTAACCTAATCACAAGAAAAAACATGTAGCTGAGCTGTAATTATCAAGGGTTCTGCCATCTGATAACATTTACAGCAAACAGAAAATTAAAAGACTTAAACCAGAAGCAAATGAGTGGAAGCTTTTTCTTTTTTTTGAATAACTGACTACTGACTTTTCCCTGGAGTTGCATAGAAATCTCATCTCCACCAGAGAATCTATCCTGAACATTTTTCTTCACTGGACGTCGGGGGCTGAATTTCTGTATTCTCCTTCAGCACTGGAAGTACGTGAGACCCAACCGATAAAATATCTGGAAAGGATGAGCGCAAGGGCTGGTTCATCAGGTATATGCCAAAGTTTGTCTGAAAAAAGCAAAATATTTATTGAGACGCAACTCATGTTAAAGTAATCAGATCTATAGAGGATCTCACAACCCAAATATGTTTAGAAAAACAATATTGCTTTAAGAATAAGGAGGTATGTACTATTCCATGTAATTAAGAACATTTTTAACTAATTAACTATAATAGACTGGTAAACAAAAGCTAACCCCATGCTATTCAAGAAGAATACCTTCAGTAAGTGGATAAATAACGTAGTATTTCAACATGAGTTCCATAGTATCACATATATAATTCACACTCCTGTCGTGGTTTAATCCCAGTCAGCAACTCAGCACCATGCAGCCGTTTCCCCCTCCCCCTCCCAGTGGGGTGAGGAGGAGGAAAGAGGGAAAAAAAATAAAACTCGTGGGTTGAGATAAGAACAGTTTAATAACTAAAGTAAAATATAATACTAACAATAGTAATAATGAAATATAATAATAATAGTAATGAAAAGGAATACAACAAAAAAAGGAAGGGGGGGGAAGAAAAAAACCAGTGATGCACAATGCAATTGCTCACCACCCACTGACCAGTGCCCAGTTAGTTCCCGAGCTGCGATCCGCGCCTCCTGGCCAACTCCCCCCTGTTTATATACTGGGCATGACGTTCCATGGTATGGAATACCCCTTTGGCTAGTTCAGGTCAGCTGCCCCGGCTCTGCTCCCTCCCAGCTTCTTGCACACCTACTTGCTGGCAGAGCATGGGAGACTGAAAAGTCCTTGGCTTAAGATAAGCGCTACTTAGCAACAACTAAAACATCGGAGTGTTATCAACATCATTCTCACACTAAATCCAAAACACAGCACTGTACCAGCGACTAAGAAGAGAGTTAACTCTGTCCCAGCTGAAACCAGGACAACTCCCTAGCAGTCTTGTCATTTAATGACTGTTCTGGCTTCTTGACAAATACAGTTAATGCATTATCACAAATAAAGGCTAGGCGGCACGAGAATGCATGTATGTTCAAACAGTGAGGAAAAGTCTTGCATCTTCTACCATGAATTATTCGCTTTGTTAACAGAACTTTGTTCTTTCTAGCCTTTGTGAATTTCCTTCATTTGTTTTTATGAATATTTTAGTATATTTTACAGAAAATATTCAGAAAGTTTGTTTTATTAGGACTACTACTTGTTACCTGTCATTAGCTGTGAAGCCACCCTACATAAATATTAGAAATACTTAGATATGTGTCCTTGTGATACTGAATAATAAAGA
This sequence comes from Gymnogyps californianus, assembly GCF_018139145.2. Taxonomy (NCBI): domain Eukaryota; kingdom Metazoa; phylum Chordata; class Aves; order Accipitriformes; family Cathartidae; genus Gymnogyps; species Gymnogyps californianus. Next base: position 71,615,635 of record NC_059472.1, on the reverse strand, counting down.
AAAGAGGAACAGAATAACCACTTCACCCACTGACCACACAACCCTCGCAGACACCGAAAACCTGATCTGAGTGTCTGCACTCTATGTGTGGTCTTGATCTTAAGCACGTTGAACGTTACAGTTGTAGCTGTGAACAGCTGGGTGTGATCTGGAAATGTCACAGTAAGGGGCTGGTGTGTTTTAGTGGTTTTGTTTTCCAACAGTGGAGAATTTAGAAATGCACAAGACACAGACTTGCAATCTCATGATAACATTTTCCAAATGATTAGATAATAGTTAATTAAAGAAATATGTAAAGTAAGAAATAAAGGAATGCTGAAGACCATGTTAAATTGATAATCGATTTGCAGACTTCAGAATGTCTTTGTTCTTCAAACTGAGGACCTTAGAAACCCAATACTAATTTTGTCTTTTTTTACAGGTTTCAATAAAAAGTATTTTGTTTTGGTAGGCTACAGCCAAAATGTACTAGTCACTCTAAAGTGTAAAGTAAATAAATAAGCAAATGAAATTCATTAAAAACAAAACTCTACTCTCCTTCTCCATTTCCTGATTATATTTACTGCCATTGTTCAGATTGATGATCCTGAAATTGAGGGAATTACATTTACAGCAGGTTTAGAAAAATATACCAGGTAAAAGGAATTGCAATAAATTAAAAAAAACAGTGTTAGCTGAATTTAAGGGAGCATATTTGACAGACTAAATATGAAGGCAGTATGTTTTCTCCCGTTCTTGCACTGTATAATTAAATTAAAAAAATAGTGTTAGCTGAATTTAAGGGAGCATATTTGACAGACTAAATATGAAGGCAGTATGTTTTCTCCTGTTCTTGCACTGTATAATTAAATAAAGATACAGTAATGAAGTAACACAAAACAGCTTTTAGTCTTGAAGAATTAGCAAGAGATAAGGCTGAGACCCACTCCCAAATAAGAGAGATGCTGTAAAGCAGAGATTTATCCAAACATGGCCTCAGACTCTGAATTTGGGTCTTTCTGTTTCATTTGTAATCCTAAACATTAAAAAGAAAAACAGCTCCCAAGCAGAGTTTTTTTGGCTACTTCTGCTCTTCCTTCATCTCACTGGCATTTCACATATACGGGGTATGAGTTGGACCTGATCAGGCCTATCCTATTAATGACACTTTTTGGATACCTGTGACCATAATGGTGTCAACACTGGTGGACACAGGGTAGATCCTTATGGTCAGTGTTCTAGTATTAAATGCTGAGGAATGACTCCAGCACAGTAAGATCCCAGTCCTCTAACAGTGACTGTGTTGGATCAACCATGATGCTAAAATGGTAAGTTAGTAACAGTTTCATTTAAAATATTAAAGTACATAGTATTATTTTTCCATTCTTGCTTTTTTCTTATTTATTGAGAAGCTGTGGTTTTTCTATTGGCATAAATGTTTTCAGCCATGTGGTTAATAACCTGCATTTACTTCCTATACCCTAGTGCAAAAATGACAGTTGCCATAATTTTGTTGTTTTAAAAAATCAGGCAATCATAAAACAAATATTGTAAAATGAATATTAGTCCATGCTACACAGCATTTCACACAGGAAGGAATTTTATAACTCATCCATGTAAATGAATTTATTTGACACATGAGAAGTTTTTATTTATGTTTACTGTATTGACATCTTGATTTATCTTAAAATGAGACTAAAATAAATCTGGGCAGATTGTTCACTGTGGAGAATTTAATTTACCGATTTTTCTATTGTTGTGAATCATTTAGCAAGATTTTTTTTCTTAAAGCACTTTAAACCAGTCAGAATTATTTAAGAAAAGGCATGTGTGAATACATCTTATCTTCAGGAGTTCTCAAATACTATTTTAATACTGGTCCTTAGTAATTCCCTACTCTGATTTGACATCTAAAGCCTCATAGTATTTTTTTCAGTGCTGAGACTGGGTGATGCCTACGGAGTTTTCAAGGTAATGGTGTACTGATGGTATACATATTTTAGTACTGATACCTGCTTGGAATTGCTGACCTCTTTCTTTTGTGAATGTTCTTAAGACCAAAATTTAGCTTGTGATTCCCAGAAGTGGATTTAATATCTTCTAAGTAAATTTCCTTGTTTTTTCAATAATTACAAATATTGACTCAGCAAATACTGGTAATAGCAACCCCCCACCCCCAAAGCAACCACAAAAGCTGTGCATCCTGCCATTTCAGCTCTGTTTCAAGAGAAAGATAAAATGTAGAAATTGGCCCTTCTCACACTTCACTGTTGAAAAATGAGGCTTTCAGATGCAGAGATTACAGCCTGCAGAGTTATTACAATGAACCGCATAATCTCTCTCTGCTGTTGCTGCCTTTTCCTGACTTCAAGGGCATTTTATTCTGCATACAACCTCCCCAGAATACACCAAGAACTGGGCAGGGAGTGCTGGACTGTGAGTTCTGTGGCTTTATCAACTCGATCTTCTGATGGCAGTAGGGGCTCTTCCCATCACTCTTAAACTTCACAGGGACAAAAAATGTAAAGCTTCTTGATTAGTAAAAAGCACAACACTTCACTGCTGGGAGAAACAGATAAAACGTACTTATTCTTGCCAACAGTGAATCATATGATAGTCATCACACTCACTTAAAGGAGGAGCTATAAAATGCTGTCATTCTTGCATGTTGTTTCAAGTACATTTACTGGATCAACAGTAATATGCACTGCTTCGATATTCACTGTCAGAGAAATATCCTGGGTGCAGTATCTCCTTTTGTAAGATAGAAACCTGAGGTGCTACATCTGACAAAGGCTGAGATGAGCGACATCTCCTACACATTCAAGCTACAGCTCCTAAACAATCAGTTAATTCAGACTCGCACTTGGTAGGGAAAATGCCCTGCTAGAATGTGTAACAGGCACATAAGTGACACTGCATGCTAAAACTTAGCTTTGGATGGATGAGTTCTGGATTTTGCCCCTGGATGTAGCTCTCAGCTGCCTTCTCCCAATAGATAAATTTATTCATGTCTGCTCATTTTATTCATATAATAACATAACCTCCCTCCCATGCAAAGGTTTGGGAGATGTAATTATTAAAGCCAAATTTTTTTTTTAAACGTAAGGATGTTTTTTTAGCTCTGGATTCACCAAAACTTATTAGTAAAGCCTTACAAAATAGGAGAGTGGAAGTACTCACTTTCAACATGCTGATTTTTCATATTGGAAAAAAGGGAAACTTTTAACTTGGTCTCAAAACCCCCCATCTTGTTCTGTTGAAAACATCTGGACAGCAGAATGTTTTCCTAAGAACTGATTTTCCTTTGCTCTACCTTAAATAAATGCATTTTCCAGTTCAGCCACCAATGAGAAAAGAGAACCATATTATTTCAGAAGTCTATTAACATCAATCACTGTTTGCAAATGTTCCAGATCTTTGGACGAAAAGCACTGTATAGTGTAAAGCCCTGCATTACTGTGAAAATGATGATAATGATGCATCAGATAAGAGAAGTAATTTGCTATCCTTGCTAACGTTTCAGTAAGCAATCCAAAGGCACGGTGTTTAATTCTGCAGGGAAAGAAGCTCTCCCAAGGCACAATGAGATACATAAAGGAAGATCAACAGCCCGCAGGAAAAAACACAAGCCTTTTAGTGTATGAGGGCATGTGCAAACATAATGGATTTCCCTTGAAGTACCACTATCCATACATTTATGCTGGGGCAGACTGCTAATGCAATTCCCTTTGCTACCTTGACAGCAAGTCCCAGCTTATAGCACTGCTGCAAATCTACCCAGAGGGCTTCCGCTATTGTTAGCATTAAACTGCAAAACACAGAAGACAGGCAAAAATTCAGTGTTCTCTCCTTTCTGTCTATGTGTGTTTTGCATCAGGTGGCGATGCATGTGAAACAGCGTGTGGCTATTTTTATGCTATTTGCTTAATGTAGTTATCTAGTCTTTCGTAGTCTCCCACAGTAACAGAGAGCGCTCTGTTGCAGAAGGAGAGCTCATTTTTCCTTTTCAGTCAAAAATTACAGAAGGAATTCTTAATGAATGTTTCTTCAGAACTGATGGCAGCAGAGCTCAAGTTCGCTTTGTAGAGGTGTTTGCATTCTATTTCAAACAATGTGATAAAAGATTTCATAAAAAGTAGCTGGCTAGGCTTCAGCACCCTGCTTTACCAGGAAACATGCAAATTGCTCTTGTGGCTAATTACAGTAGCTGGTTCTGACTTTCAGCTGCAATCCATCTATGCAAAGCCTCAATCTTTCAACTTGGAGCAGCAGGTTCTCAGAGTCTCAGAGGGATGGAGAAAAATATGATTTCAGAAATAAATATCGAACCACCTCCTACTAGCTTTACTTTATTTAGCTCATTATTGAAGTTCATTGGCAGTGCTGTCATTTGGACTACCTGTTTGATAAAGTTCGATATATTTTTCCAGGTTGGTGTTCTTGGAAAAACAAAACAAAATGGTAAAAATTGACATCTGGCTCTCTTGTTAAGCATTCAGGATTTGCTATCCATTCGTATGTGCAGTATCTTTAACGTTTTGGAAATTGAGCAATTACAACAGGCTTTCAAATACATAACTTCCCCTTGTACTGGGAAATTAGCTTAAATCTTATTTTGCTGCATTTGTTTTTTGTAGTTCGCATCGCATTATTGACAGCTGGGAACAAACACTGCTAAATTCCTTCACTGAATCTGTATCTGACAAAAAAAGAAAATGAAGTCTATTAGATGACTCCTTAACAGAAAAGCGCATGCTAGAGACATGAGTCATCAAAGGATTAGCTCTGCAATTTAGCACAGTCACATGAACTCGATGTTCTTTCTCTCTCCCCACTGTGAACTGTGAAAGGTTTGGATCAATGTCCTCTGCTAGGTCTGCTTGCACTGAAGATGCTATAGTCCTTGGGTGCTATTCACTGATAACCAGCTGGTGACCATCATCCCACAGATGACTTGCAGGAGGGATGGGCTCCGAGGTCTTCTCAGACCAGTTCAGGCAAAACTACCAGTTCAAACTATCTCTTTCAGCTGTCAAGCTAACCCAAAGGACTTGGCCTTATGCAGAGCAGGGCATGCTCACAAGATCCTATCTGCCAGCAGCGCTGAAGGCTGGGAAAAATAAAAAAAGCTGAAGGCCCAGTTCTTTGCAGCATGGATATCGTTGCGCAGCTGAGGGAAGCAGAGCACTCCCCTGCTGTGAATAGCAGCACTGTGCTCTGCAGCGCCTCGCCTTGCCATGCGTCTTTTATCTGGTGCCAGGTTGTTCTCAAGAGGCTGGATTGCTCTCTTTGCCTTAGTTCTGTTTGAACAAGTTACTTGGTTCTAGGAGTGCTTGTATCAAGAAAATCTTTGCATTGCTGAGTTAATCAGAATGAAAGAGAAGCTCATCTTTGCTGCGGGAAACATGCAGAAGATGCTTTGTTTCTCCTGAGAATCTGTATCCCAGATAAGGTTTTGTTGCCATTTGAGAAGGTCCCTGAATACAGTGTGCTTTCCCTCTACAGAGGATTCAAGTCATAATCCAGTACAACCAACGTGGGTAGAGAAAGTCCTCCACTTGCCGCACCCCATGTGGTGGCTGGGCAGCATCACTGCCCAGAGTGCCAGAATGCACTCTAAAGTGTCCCAGATGTTCCAGCTGTGGCTCACCATTACCTGGAGGGGCTCTTGTCCTCAGGCTACCCACCATGGCCAGGAGCTCATCTCACAAAGGCACATGTGCTGTGGCGATCTGGATGCCAGAGCCTGCTGTGCAACCCTAAGTCATCTCAGGTCCGTGGGAAGCAGTGCCTAGACAGCTGGCCCCTGCCTGCTCGCCTCTGCCCCGTCTCACTCTGCACCAGGCGGCTGGCTCCGAGATGGAGCTGGCGGAGCTATTCACCAAGGATAACATTCATTGAAAATGTAGCCCTTTGTTTGCTTAATGAGTCATTGAGATGAATCAATTTATTATTTTTTTTCCAAACAAAGAATGTGTTATTTGTAACTTGTTTGTGCATTGTTTGGGTGAATGATTTTCAACCTCTTTGTTATTGCTCTGCCCCTGTGCTCTGCCCAGTCTCTGGTGTTCGGCTGGTATTGGTGAGGCTTCTGAGCCCTGACTGACTAACGAACTTTTACAACAGAAGCTTAACGAACAGGAAGCGATGAATTTAGAGTAAGGATTTTCAGCTAAATAAATACTTATGAGGAGATCTGTGAAGCTTTTGGGATGCCGAACTGTCTAGCCATCATCTGAGCACTCTCAATTCCAAGAAGCAATGCAACCTTAGGAAGCAGAAGGACTCCAAATGAACACCTGTATTTCACACTTATTCTCCAGTCACTTTCTTAATCAATTACTCTCCGCTTTGACTCTGCTCTGTTTCTGTATTCACATCTGCTCTGTTTTTCCTGCTAAGTAGTTTCTCACAGTAAGAATCAAGTTTAGTCTTACGAGCTAACTGTATCATTTCAAACACTTTCTGATTTTTCTGCAGATTTCTCTTCTTGAATGACATCAGTGCATCAGCTCATGTTTTCCAAGACCAAAATAAACACATTATAAAGCAGTACATACTGAATAAAAGCAAGCACAGTAAAAAATAATGCATATTGGTAGTCATTTTCTGAATAAAAAACATGTTGAGCATTTTATGGAAATAAACCATGTCATATCTGGGTTGTAAATGCATCCTCTTTTTACTGAGAAAACAAATGGTAACGATTAGCATAACAACTTAATTGTGAATATCCTCTCAGCAGGTATTTCACTATGCATGCATTAAAGTCACTACATCTTTCTATACAGCTATTTTGGAGTACTGTACTGACCTTTCTACCTCTGGCAGCAGACAGAGACTGCAGAAATTCTTTGTTTCGTTCCCCAGACTGTTGATCAATGCAGATTATTTGACATCGGCTACACGGACCCACAACCTGAAATTTTAGTTGAAGAAGGTTCACAGCTGTATATCAAAGCAGTACAACACAGAACAGTACAAGCTTCTGACCATCATAATATCTTAAACACATATCTTTCACATACTTCTCCTGTGTTCTTTTATGCTTTCATTATGTAAGAGGTCAGGCCTGTTCACCTAACGTAGTAGGTACATTTTCAAAGGGTCTACTTGCGAAGGTCTCACTGAATTTTTAATTCACTTTTTTCTTTTCTTTTTTTTAAGGAAAACTTTCCCAGAGACAGAATCTGAGAAATACCAAACATTTACATATTTGTATTTCCTGATGGCTTCACTTCATCTATGGGCTGGCAGGGCTACTTGCCCAAAGGAGAACTGAATACAAAATTAAGCCAGCGCCTCAGGAGTTAACCCAAGGAGGATTTTCTTGGGTTTGTTTTACATTGTTTCAGTTCAGCTGAAATGCACAAAATCTTTCTTATATGCATGGCACTTGTAGATAATCAGAATGCAAAATGTGAATTTTCACAAGTTTACATAATCAGAAGGAATAATGAGGTCCTCTAGTCTAACTTCATATGTAATACAGTGCATGGATCCTAAAGTTAATTCTTGTTTGAACTAGGGTGTGTTTTTAGGGAAAAAAACCCTGCAACAAATTTCTTCTTAAAGCATTAAAATGAAGAAGGAAGACATATTGCAGTTTCACTTAACGTTGCATCCCTAACTTTAGCAAAGCTGTATGTTATAGAAACTAACTGTTCTTACAGTATCCCGATATACATATTCTACTTTTGTAAAATGTGTCATAAATTTCAAATAGGGCAAATAGTTAAACCTTACACTGCAAATATTTTTATATGCTGATCTGAAGCGCTATTTCAGTTTTTTGAGATACATCTAGAACTGCTTGTACAACTCTTCAGTGTAATCATCAAAACCATACATTTGGCTCAGCTTTTTCAGAAGATGATTTTCCACAGCTTTAGTATTTTATTAAAAGAACAAGAAAACAAGACAGAGAAGGAAATATTTTTCCCTGCTTTGCTTTGTTCAACAGCTTCTTCTACCATTTTCCTGGCACCAAGCACCATTAACATAATTTCTACTGTTGCTACATCAGTATCTGAATAAGGGCCTAGCAGAGACAGGAAAGACAATGCGAGTTGCATAAGCCTTTCTATTTTGGCTTGCATTCCTGAAGTATTTCAATGCCAGAAACAGGAATGCCTTTTTATTTTGTAGTTTTACAGTATCTTCCACAACAGGATCCTGAGCTGAGTTCCCTAGTGCAACTCCAGCCTCCAACAAGCTATACACCAAGGATTTTGTCCTTTGTGTTCCTCATCTCCTACCTAAAGAAATTTTTCCTCAATTTTCTGTAACTCATATTACAGCTTACTGATCAAAGTACATATAAGAAGAGAGCAGATAAGTCATATTTTCCACCCTTACTGAAAAAATGACCTCTCCATTTCTTACAGTATGCTGACCAGAAAGAAATAGGAGTGATGTCTATCACAGCTTCTAGATTTGACCTTAGCACTTCTGTTATTCACGCCTTCATTATTATCCCTAAGAAAACAATGAATAAGCCACTTTCACATCCTAAGCAATGCATTTTCAAATACGTATTTCATATCTAAGGACCAGACAAATCCAATAGAACATGTAATACATGTGTGCAACATTCCCTTAGGTTTGATGTGTAGCTTCTTCATGGATCCTTTGTTGAAGATTTTCTCAAAAAATGTATTTGCCAACAAAGTCTGACTCTTCAGCATTTTCCTTACAGTACAAAGCAGATTATGTTGTTAGATATGATACGAAGCATAACATACGAAAAAACCCTACCAGGCTAGACTTAGAAACATCTTGAATGGAGATTAAGACAAAGTGCATACAACAGAGGGCAATAGACAGTGATCATTCACTCGTATTCATGTCCAGTCTTTTGGCAATCAGTTGCTTGATCTGCAGCAATCCGAGGTTACATTTGGACTATTATGCTTAACAGCAACCAGTATTCTCTCGTGACATGCTGGCTAAATATTTGGTGCAAACTCTGCCTCAAAACAGTGATTATTATTCTGCTCAGTTGGATAGAGGTGGGAAATTTTATGAATTATGAAATTAAAAAAAAAGGTGTGGAGAAATACGTCAAAACCTCTCAATTATATTGAAGCATGTTTGCCACAGGTGACAGCATGTTTTTTTTTTTTACACACTTCATAAATTTCATCTGCACACACTGTGCCACCCATGTTCCAGTCAAAGCCTTGCAAAAATTGCTCTGTCTCCCGGGGTCAAAATACTTTGTGATAGCCTGGGACTAGGACAAGAGAGATGAGTTTGCACCTGGAATCGCAGAGCACCTATTGAAATCTCAGCCCACTCTTCTTCTTCAAAGGACTCTGGTGCACTGATGACAATGTTGGCACGGAAACGTCGGATTAATTCCTCTATTTCCAAAGGCTCTTCCAATCTGCCTCACAGAGTTGACAGAGAAAAAGAAAAAATAAGGTTTATTAACTAGTTCTGCACTAGATGTTTGCGCTGCAAGAATCTAGTGGCTAATATGACTCAGTAAATGTTTCTCCAGAATAACCTGGACCAAGTTTTATTACAAAGGCTATGAAAATGGCACAAGGTATTTAACTATAATTTGTAATCCTTTGACTATAATTTGTAATCCTCTAGGTGGCTTCTTCAGAGGTGTAACCTGGAACTGTAGGTATGAAAGCATGTAGACAGGCGATTGTGAACAATGCATACGAGAAAATTCCTGATTAGTTATCATATGTAAGGGTAATGGTAACAAATGAAAAGATCTTTTGAGTTAGCAATCATTTGACTCGTTTAATGTTTCTAAAAAGAAGGCAAATAGAAACTTATTCTGCACATGCTGCAATGGCAAAAGGGACAAAAACAGCTGACGCTGAAGGTGAAAAAGTCCAGTAAAGGCATTTTAGGAGAGAATGTATTCCTCATATTATTATTATTTGCCTTTGGGATGCAGCAGATTGCACCAAATGATAGGCGTTTTGAAAAAAATTAATCTCTGTGTGGCGGTATCTCCACCTCTTTACAAGCATTTGAACTGCCAGAGTGTAGATTTGTGTCAGTGCAGAGAACACATGAGGCAGACAGAGAAGCAGACTGCATACAAATATCAGAAATCTGGCTGCACCTTTGAATTGTCATTCTTCACTCTTCTAAAGGAGAACCCGACTAGTACCAGAAAAAAAGACAGCCCTAAAATTTGCAAGAGAGTTGTCTCAGCGCCATTGTTAGTGGGGAAGAGCATTTCTTTTTGCATTAGCTATTATGGGCATGAACAATTTTTGATACTCCATCAGCTGTGGTCTGACAACTTTGGGACATGACACCCTACAGCAGAGGCAGAAACCTGGGTAAGTAGTGAAGAGAAAAGTTTCTGTCCTGGAAAAAAAAAATTCGAAAAAAGTAAGGACATACAGTTTAAAATGTGTTTTAATTAAAATGAGGAAAAACATGCAAAATCAAAGTACAGGGAAAACTGTTCCTATTAAGCAGTCTTGGCAGAAGAGGCCTGTTAGGTGAAAAAAAGAGCTGGATTTTATTTAAAATAGTCTGGATGATCTTCTTTAGCAGACAAATGTGCATAAGGATAAAGTGCCTGTGCAGACTTCCAGTCAAACCACACAAGCCCAGCTCCACCAAGCCTTCGCTGTTCACAAGGGCTCCAGCAGCCTGGGGGCAGAAAGTGGGATGGGAACCTGAAGGGCTACAGGTTTTCCCTTGAGATCCCACAAGCAATCCCATGGCTAAGACACAATTCGTAACGATTGCTGGTGATAGGAGCCAACAGAAGGTGTAGACTATGCCAATGCTCAAACAGACGAGGAGGAAAATAGCAGTTAGTCATGAACAATTTCAGTTACGCTGTTGTGCTTCCCAGCTTTGCTGTGGGCTCTTGGAGCTTGGCTGCTGCGTAGCCTCTAGTTTTGAATGCATTTTGTGACGTGTAAGTGCCTGCCACCCCAGCCGGTACTGGTGGGGGCATCGAAAGCCCCAGTAACCTCAGAGCTGGGCTTGCAGTGTCCTGAGCCAGCTGCTGAAAACTACTTCGAGTTTCTACTATTTTATCCCTTGCTGCGGATCCTCAAAGACTGCAATGCCCCTACTCCTGGTCTCTGTCTTCAGCCTGCTCAGTCTCACCTCCAAAATACCTCACCTCTCTTGTGCCTACCCCCAGCCCTCAGAACTGCTTCTAATTACTTGGCAGCATGTATCTGAGCAAATTCCCATTATTTCCCCTCCCTCAAAACATGCATTGGTTGGATGGAGTAACAGGCACCTTCATCCTGCAAATCTCAACAAGGATCTGTTGTGAAAATCAGTGTAATTTGCCAAAGCCAGCCTAGGTACTTCGGACTTTTCACAGTAGTGGGCCCTGCAATGCAGAACACATTACATATATTTAACTGGCAAACTTGAAAATGAATATTTGCATCTTCAGGGGCGTATTTCTAACAAGAACATTTAAGCATAAGGCCACGTCATGGGGATTTTCATGGAGGTGACCTGTAATGGCAACACCAGAGAGACGGATGTCTCTATGTACATGTAGCTCTTCAACAGTATGTTACATTCTAATTAAATTGCTGTTTCTGTTTTAGATCACCTCTCAAGAGCCAAGTGCAAACTGGAAGATTAATTTTTACTTACAGAAGATACAAAGAGATATTATTAAAACTCAATTGAAGATTGAAATTGTTTTACAAATCTTAGCAGGTTTCCATTAAACAAAAACAAACTGACGTGCCAAGAAGCTAAATAATATTTTCTAAAAAAGAAAAACATTTAATAAAGACCCATATGTGCAGATTCTTGAAAGTACATTGCACAGTTCAGTATCTGGAAAGTTCGTACACCATGATTTAGTAACAGTGCAGGATGAGGATGCTGTATATCTATGCTGAATTCATTTCCCCAGCACCCTGAGAAAGCACTGCATGGCAAAATAGGGAGGAGTTTTCCAACTTGTGCTGCAGACTGGCAAGCAAGATGCTTCTCAGGCAGCATGGCAGCTCCAGTCACATCCGGAGTTTCCTTTGAGGAAAAGGAGATTACAAGTCTAGTTGTACTGGAAGATATTAGGCGTAAAATCAGTGGATCATCTGACACTGCGTGTTTTACCGAAGTTCCCTGTCCTCCTCCGTCCTCACTTGCTGCTTCCTCTGGTGCCTTACTCTTCTTCTTTGCACTCAGATCCCATGTCTGGAAGGTTCCTCACTGAGTCTCACTATGGAAAAAGCCCAGTCTGAGTAAGGGATGCCTGCAAGTGTTGTTCTCCCAAGGAGATGTAACCCAGTCAGTCAAGCCTCAAAAGAAGGCATTAACTATCACCGAGAAAGAGTAGTCAAAACGGCTGAGAGAGGGACTGATTCAAAGCTTTTCCACGCATTTTTCCCAGAGGAGCACTGCCACGATATCCTAAAATTGCCCAACTGTCTTCTCCTAAAGAAAGAAAACCCTCAGGCAATGCAAGCTCCAGTGGTCTGTAGTGATGCTACATTCAGTCAGTGGTTTTAAATCCTGAAGCTATATATGTATCCTCTTACAGCTATATATATATATATATTCCTCCTCTACTCAACACAGGAATTTCAGTGCGGGGCACGTTTGGTGAGTGACTAAGAGGAGAGAAGATGACTCCAAGCAGAGGCAGGGAAGTTTAGTGAGATAGGAAAAGGGGGCTCAGAGAAAAATGCCGGGGTTGTGGGATGCACAGCTATGACAGAGGCCTTGAGGGCAGATTTTCTGTGGAATTTGAGCCTGTCCTAGTTATATTCAAGAAACAACAACTTTCTGTTGTTTATACAAAAATTTAATTGGTAATGGGTTCCTTATCTTTGAACTGTAGGCTGGCTCAGTGTTTAATTTGCTGCTTCTTTCTCCCACTTTTTTACAAGTAAAGCCAAATTCAATTAAGAAATTAAATGAATCCAGTCCTGCAAGTAGTTTTAAAATATTTCTGTTGTGAATTTTTGCTCTAAATCTTAATGCTTCCCATAGGAAAGAAATAGTTCAGCAAGTAGCAAGATTTTGTATTTTCACCTGCCAGATTATTTATGTTGAGACAGCGTAATTATCCTTGTTCTTCCCACAAACAGAAGTTGGCTGGTTCCCAATAATCTCCTGTCACCAAATTATTTGATAAGAATTTTGTTTAAGTTTTCCTAAAGGTGACTGGCAGACAGATAGCATTTAATCCAAATTTTCAGAAGTCATACAGGAATGAGTGATTATAACTGTTTAGTGCCTATATATTTGTTGAACATTGAAAAATAACTGCCTCTCAATTTCCAGATAAAACAGTTATATTGGCATCTTATAGCAAGATTCTGGAATCCAAGACTGCTGAGAGACATTTGGAGACAAAAGGATCTTACCTTGCAGAAATATGTTCTTTCAGCTGCAGAATGCTTGCTACATTTATCAGAAGGTATTGTGCTTCATTCACAAGAGAGAGTGAGATGTTTGTAGCAGAGGGCAGACCTAAAAAAATCAATCCAACGTTCTAAAATGATCGTTAAAAATCAGTAAGATTATACTAGTAATTTCACCTCATCTTTCCTTTGACCTCTTATTCTTTCTCATTAAAAAATTATTCATTCGGCTCCAGACACTAAGGAAAGATTCCAAGAATCCCCTCAAACCTGTAAATGATAATGATGCAATGCATTTAGAAACCGATAGAGCTGAGATTTTATCAAATTTGTAAAGCAATTTACAAGAGCAATATGTATGGATTTTCAATGCTCTTCCAATTTGATCCTTTTTATAATGAAATTTAGTCTAAGAATAAATTCTTTTTATAGATTTTTTCATGATCATTTTTCAAAATGATCATTGAGTTTCCAGACAAAATCATGGTCATGATAATAAAAAACCCCCCAGACTGGTGTATCTGTACATTTTCACCAAATGTAAGTAGTAGAAGGGCAGCATAAACACAGTTTGGGTATAAATGTACCCTTTGAAACCTACTAGATCGATATTGGATGACTCTTTCACCCTCTATCAGGGTAGCTATATACCCAGTATGAAGTCCATGAGTCTGACGTTTACAAAGTGAGGAATCACAAATATTTTGAAGAACGACAATATACCTTTTGTATTTTTGTGATGCGACCTGTTTTTCATGTCTGAACTTTGTCTTATCAAGCGACATGGACGACCAAGAAACATAGAGAACCAGCCAGCAATTCTTTCTCCACAGTCATATGTTTTTACCCTATTATGAGAAAAGAGGGACTTAACAAAATTTGATTGCCCAAACGTTAATTTGCAAAACTGAAGACAAATTACAAAGATGTTTATTCTGTTTCTTTCAATACAAAATACAGAATCCATATTGTCTGACGAGTGTCTGATGCGAAATTCTGCATAATTTTATCTCCCCATTTCCTCAACTTTACTCTGTTACTCTTGAAGTTAACGTTCACGAGATCTAATTTAGTTTTATACAGAAAATTATTGTGGAATAAAAGATTAAATAATCATAACACTCAAGACACTGACTCTGAAGTACAATAACTGGTAGCCCATATTACAATATTACAGTACAGTATTATGGAAAAGTTACTCTATGGTCTGTGCTTTTTACTAAAACAAAGAGGATTAATCTGAGTTGAGTTTAAGATTACCCCACTGTGCCACGCTGTATGTAATTTTTAATGATCCCATCAAGTACAATGATGTTAATTCCCTAATTTAATTCATGTTAGTACAGACATTCCACATTAAAACATGGCTCCACTAGCAGAGCCCAAGTATATCTCTATCTAAAGATGATTTCCATTACTAGTAAATTGTCTAGTGAGTTATGCAAGACTGGCAATAGATTTGCCTTCTTTACCTGGATGTAATCTCCCCTAGAAGGATTTTGAGATCAGCTGTCTCAGTTCAGGAAGGGCACAGATCAGACCACTGGGAAGTGATCCTATTTGGCATTAGATTCTTCAGCCCTGAGTAATCTTAATGTCAATCTTTTAAAAACTAGGCATCTAGTTTAAGTTAGTTGTCTGGGTTCCCCTCACAGATAATGGAAAGAGGTAAGCAGTTCCCATCTATATTAGACCTTAGGATGGGATGACTTTCACTCTGGGAGTGTTTAACTCTCTTTATTGACTACAAAAGGAGACTTGACTGACACCTAACTTTAAAATGGCATAAACAGGTAAGAGGAATGCAAATTCTCATGCCGATCTAGGCAGGATTCTTGTAGCAAGGAAAGTGAAGTAGCAGTGGTCCTATGCTCACCTTGTTGTCCTACCCAGCCAAAGAAGCTGATCTGCATGGAAACCATCTGCTCTGTGAAACAAGAAAACAGCTCCTCACAGCAAAAGATGCTAAGCTCTAGGATTGAGAGAGGAAGTGGCTTGGCTTTATGAAATGTTTTGTAGGTTCAACTGAGTTACACAGGTAGAAAGCCAGGACAAGAGAAATCAAAGAGATTTTATAATCCTGCAGGGATCAGGTATCTCTTCAGCGCTTGTTCTGAATTCTGATTGTGGTGCAGCTCTGCATCCCTCTCCCCACTCTGAGACTGGACAGATGCCAACCACAGCTGCCTCTAGCCAGTGATGTCCTAGAACTGAAATGAAACTCTGGTACTATGAGATACAGGCACTGTGGCAAGAAAGAGGCCAAAAGGTGAGTCTCCACATGAGATTTCATAGTCTGAGCTGAGTGGTTCTTGTGTCCTTGCTGGTCACTGTGTTAGGGAGAAGGCTGCTAATGAGAAGGCATGAATCTTCCATGGTAACACTACAGGTGAAACAAATTCCCCAAATATTTTTTCCCCACCCAAACAGAGGTGCTAGGGGTATTTAAATTCTCTCCTGAGCCAATTGCCTCTAGCAGCCTGCTGAGGCTTAATACTGTATAGATCAGGAACAAAATTTTGGCCTCTTTTTTATATGCTTACTATTTTGAGTCATAGTGGCTGAGTTAGAGACACAAAGCATTCTTAGTATTTCATCAAATGTCACTGTGTAGGTTTTGTATTCCAAGACTCCTGTGTTTTCAAATTGCTTTCCCTTATCGTCAGACCATTTTCTGAGCAAGTACCATCATCTCTTCAAGGTCTTATTCAAAGTCCTTCTGTTGTAGCTCAATTCTACTCATTTTCTGCTTGTGTTTATTTTTGTGGAGTATTACTTTACATCTGAGCGCATTACATTTCATTTGGCACATGTCAGGCAATTTATAAAGGAGGGCCTAGTTCTCTCAGATTTTACTTGCTGTTTGCCTTGAGTTCCCCACTCAGCTTCCTATTATGTCATTTAGCTTCAGTGCATTACAGCTGGTCCCTCTAGCTAGGTAATTTATAGAACAAGAAACAAGGACAGCTGAAGTCTGAATATTGATCCCAAGGGATATAATACATACATTTACACACAGCAGGCTCAGTTCACCTTGTTTTTAACTACACTGTTGTCGTCTTCTACCACTGATATCCTTCCCTTGATCTGATATTGTGGCCTGTCAAAGAGGAGGCTGTGCCCCTGCCTATCTCAGTAGAGCACTAACCTTGAGCATTTAGGGTCTTCTACAACATCAATAACCTTAACATCACTAGCTTCTACTTGCATCTGTCCACTGTTAGATATTATACTAGAAAGCCATGTCCCTCTGATGTAAGCAGCACATGCTGATGGACAACTCCTGCTGAGATGAAGGCCAACACTGGTGAGTTGCTTCACAAGGGAAACTTCAGCTCATTAAACTTTCGTGGCTGCTGTGAAATTAAACTTCCTCACGTGACTGCTTGCAGATTCTACATTATGTGCTTTTCTCAGCTATCTCTGGGTAAATTCAGAGTAACCACCTAAGCCAACAGAACTGGATGAAATCACAGCGTCAGAGAGCAGAATTAATAAGTGGAAAATGCCTTCAGTAGGGGTTTCTTCTGAATAAAAGCCTTTTAAAAAAGACTTTTGGTCCCACTGCTCACCTCAGACACTGTGCAGAAAAGACCCCAGACCACAAATCACCTCCTGTCCTACTGCAAAGCACTGTTTTGCTCCTATTTCTCATTTTTTGGCCCTGGAGACTCCCCTGCTGAAACACGGGAACCTGGCATCAAGGGCTGTTGGATCTCTGAGCAGTTTCGGAGCCTCATCAATGTTGTCCACTCATTCTGCCTTACTTCCTGCCTTGTTTATTTGCTAATCACAGTCCACTCCGTGCAATTTGTCTTGCATCTCCCCTTTCTTTGTCATTCCGTCCTTTTCTTCCTCCTCAGAACGCTAAGCAGTTTCCCATGAAAATTTCCTATTATTTCATACATTAAAAATGACACAGTCAGTGACATGAAAGACAAGCTACAATAAATAGTATGGCAGCAAATTATGTGCACACAGACAGAAAGATAACCTAGGCTATTTTACAGCCTGTAATAGATGGGCTAACCACGGGGAGGCTAAGGATGAGTCAACACTAAGGGAAGTGGGACAGATGGTTAAAACAAATGACTCTTGGGTGAATTCCACTACCTGACGAAAATATAATTCTGAGGAAAAGATCCTCTTTATCATCTCAATAGCTAGTCGAAACGAAGGAGAAGATCATTTCCTGCATGGCTCCATGGGGAAAATGGCCCAGTCTTCTGCTGGTTTGTTTATGTGTTACCCTCAGAGAAGCAAATGTGGAGGGTTACAAAGAAGTAGTATACTTTGGTTAAAAGAAGACGTAAATCTGTAAGTGGCTCTTTTAGTTGGACTTAGCAAGAGACTTGGTGAAATGTAGTAGATGATAATGCAAATGTACTTTAGGAAGGCACTTGATACACTGCCACTCAGAAAACTTAATGGGACTGGAAAGTACTTAGAAAATATGATGGATAAACACTTAAGTTCACTGATAGGAAATTAATTTATTCATAATGTTATATTTCACTGAAGTGGTATGTCTCTTGATTAGAGATAATGTTATTTCACATACTCACCTGCAATCTTGCCAAGATTGTTAAGGGGACACTGATCAACATGGGTGGTCAAAACAAAATTAAAAAGGGTTGTAAATACGGAAAGCTGTTTATAACTTCAGCAGGTTCTAGCAATTTTGAATCCACGCAGCATGAAATGGACAAAGTTGCCAGCACCATTACTGTCAGATGAAGGAACTGAATTCAAGTCCTGCTGAGGCCCCCAGTTGGTATTTGGAAGTAACTGAGGACACCTTTCCCTTTTCTCATCCTTGGAGCAAGTGAAAAAAAAAGATCTCCCTTATTCAAGTGAGTGCCAAGTCATCACAGTCTCTTGTACCGTCCTTCCCCGCCTTTTTAATTTGTATTATTTTTTACTGTTTTCTACCAGATGTACTGGGCATGCCAAATTACCTATCTAAATCTGTCTTCTCCTGGTCCACTAAGTCATTCATTGCTTTCCACCCTCCCACTCTTTTTTTAAGGACTTCTGCCTCTGCCTGTCCATCCGATCATGTTCTGAGTGTTGTTACAGTGATTTGCAACTTCGATTCCTCTCTGCTCTCACTCACCTGTGTGAACAGACTTTACTCTCACAGATCACAGCCTCTTTTCCAGTATTTTCTTCTAGTGATACAGACATTGGGTCCATGCCTAGATGGGCAGAGAGCAAACCATATTTAAATAAAACACTTATGCAGAATCATAAGGTCATGAAAAAAGTTCTTATTTTTGCAGCTGTTCACAATCACAGCAGCCTCCCAAATAGCATGACAAAAATCCTTTCTTTTTGCTAGAATTATATTCTCTGCCTGCAGGTGGCTCCAAATGATAATGCAAAGAGGAAAGGCTGCAGATGACCTTGGTACCCAAACCACATTAAGGAATATACAATTTCAGCTTTGAGTATCTTCATTCTCTGTGTATCTCGGGCAACGAAACTGGCACAGAATTACTGCCTCAGTCACGGTTTCTGTTGAAAGGATGAGTTTATTATTGTTGTGGCCCCTCTAGCAAATCAGGAGATGAAGTTAATCACTGTCAGGTTGGGGTTTTTTTGGAGTGGTGGGATGGAGTGATCTGAAAGATGAAAGCTGAAAGATGGAGAGGGGGAAGAGAAAAAATAGGCACAGGCTGTTCAAGGAAAGAAATATAATGTGTCATAAAACTAGAATAATTTAAAGATAAAATGTATGGAAACCACTAATGAGAGAATTATTCACATCTGTCCATCTCTAAGTTTAAACCAGATGAGGAATCCCTGGTAATGATCTATGTTAACAACTTCTTCCATAGTTTTCTTATCTTGAACAGAATTAGCCAAAGAGATGGAAAGGCTAATGTGGTTTACTAGAAGCAAAAAGAAAAGCTGTACTATTTTGCTTTCTGTTAATTGAAAGCAATAATCTTAAATGACGAACAAAGGGTTTTACTGTGTGGCTGCAATGAATCCAACTCTTTTCCATTATACTGCAACATATACCAGCAAAGACTCTGATCTCCCATATCCCGGCTTTATAACAGCACATTTTGATTTCGCTCACTACTTCCTGTTTATATTATTGTAGTACAAATACGAATCAAGCTCTACCAGCTCTATGATACTGTGAAATCAAATTGTTTTATTCTCTTCTGAAGAGTAAGAAAATGTAGTTCAGATTCACTATATCCCAACTATCAGCTCTGTTCCATGCACATTTTACAAAACAAAGTCTACTCCTTTTTTAGTTAATGATGTTAGTACACTTCAGAAGTGAAGACAGAGGGGGAAAAGCTAGGTTCACGTAGGAAAATAAAACATGTAATAAATGCGTTGAACTCGCTTGCAACAACCTGAAAAAGAAGCCAATGTTATCATCTTATAGACTAGAACTAATGCTCTTGTACTTTAAAACAATTAAACATTAGCATCATTCTTTCTGGAAAAGAAGAGTTTGAAAGGTTTCGTCCTGTATGCGTCCTTAGCTGTTATATCTTTTAAAAATACTTTCTAAGCAAAGCACACTCACAAAATTTCTTAAAATAGAATCTCAGGACTTTAAAAAGCCCTGCTTTTATACACCAGCAAGTGAATCACATTTTTATTGAACAGTACACATTTTACAGTGATGTTTAGGTCAGTTAAACATTGTTAATTACAATTTTATTCTATCTTAAGGCAAAAAAATAAAGCAGAATATTGCCAGTTACTAAAATGTAAAAGCTGTCATTCTCCATGGTCATTTGCTTGATAATAAAATTCACAGATGTGCTCACAGTATTAATATAAAAAAAAAAATTCTTGTCTTTATAGCTCCTATTTTCAGTCAATGAGAAAAATCAGAGGTCTGTTATTTCAATAGACTGAAATATAAACTATTCATGTATATTCTTTCATCAGTGTATGCACTTAATTCCCATTATTTTTATTGGCAGTAACACATGACTATTTGAAGGCACAATAAACCCCATAAAGTGTAATTAGTTGCTCAGTTTTGCTAGCATCTTTCTACTCCAATATTTTAAAGGGCCTTCACAACACTCAAAATTTCTCCCTCTGTGCAGTGGCAAACTAATGCCCAACTTGCCAGAGTAATGCTGATTGTTAGCTAAAATGGAAAGAGAGAAATTAGTCTTTTACAGAAATGTATTCTCAGCCAAATTCTGTTTTGCTGACTTTTGTGTAGGTCAGGAACAAACCCAGTGTCATCTGTACCCCCATGTATTTGATGGAGCAGGACAACAAGATGTCCGTTGACTTCCACTCAAGTAATATGGCTTCTAGAAATAAAGGCACTTGCTCTTGCCCACCTTTAAGGTGCTGGGAGCCTAACCATTAACTGCTTCATTCGAGATGCAAGAGGTGGTTTTTCTCCATGGGGGCTTATTTAGAGTTACACTGATTTTCTCAAAGTGGGTCCTGTGATAGCAAGGGTTTGTTACACTCTTCACATCGAAAAGAATGTTAACAACCACAGAGCCTAAGAAAATAATTCTGACAAAATTAATAAATGCAGTTTCTCAAAATTAAAATCTCACTCCCTCTACCGAAGTAAAGTACAGTCAGTGAGAGACCAAGCACAAGCCCTTCCTCTCCCTCTGCTCTCACTTACCCCTTTCTCAGGGATCAGGGGAATACCTGGAGCTCCCCAGCTGCCATGCAAGCCAACTAATTTTGCAGGCATGCCAGGGAAAGATCCTAAGCCTTCAAGCAGTTCTAGCCTTGTCTAGAGCCCCAGTCTGATGTCCTTGCTACCCACAGTGGCGGCAGGATCGCACAGCCAGATCAGTCAGACAGCGGGTCTGCCCATCCAAGGCTGGTTGTTAGACAGGCTACAGAGACACCCAACGTGCAGGGATTAAAGAAAGAACCTGAAGTGGTGTCTCAGCACATGGAGAATTCAGCAAAAGGTATTAAGGTAGTTACCGTCACACTAAATCATGCTGACAATTTTATTCTGTTGGACAGAGAAGACAGAGAATATTAAACCATATTGAAATAAAAGAGTCATAAACAAATTTTCCACTAATGAAAAGTTCTAGAGGGAGAGGAAAGCACGTGCCTGGAGGGGGAGAGAGAACAGACTCATTATGTTTTAAAAGTGACAGATAAAGTCTTCACCATAATCTAATAGTGTATCAGCAAAATGTTCTTTAAAAATGCCGCATACGTCAGCTATGTGGGGTTCGCCCCACTCAGCTTTAGGCACTTACCAGAGGCACCTAATCCAGCAGCACAGTTGCCTTAGGCTCTCTCTATTGGAGAGAGACACCTCCAGACAGCAAAGCGTGCTCTAGATGGAGATCATTGCCACAGCCTGCTCTCACAATGAGAAAAGCGCAGATGATAGCAGAGAAACTGGTAGAGAAAGCAGAGTGGTTACAGCCTCCTTGCAGAGGAGCAGGAGGAAGGCAGCTAGCTTGACTGCAGTTGTCACCCAGTTGGCTGGGAGCTGCTGGGTTTTCACATTCACTGGAGCAGGGGGATTCAGTAAATGTGCAGCTCAAAGGTTTTGTCTCTCTTTTTTCCACCGCTGTCGCCTCCCTCACCCACTCCTCACCACCAGATATGTCTCCATCACACTGGGAAGAACAGAGAAACTCAGCACGGGGACTGTGAGGGCAGGGGGAGGAGAGGGGGAGTTGGAGGGAACAAAACTCATCTTGGAAAGATGCATGCTACTGTAGCTGAGGGAAGGCAGTTTGGGTGGGAGGCATCCAGTGGGAGAAATAACTCAAAAAGCAACAAAGCTGGATTAGACCTGGAGGTGGCTGTAGTCAGCAGGCTAAGTGCTACAAATCTGAAATAACATTAGCCACCGACATAGGCCAGTGAAGGCTCTGAGCTGCAGCCTGGCTCATCAGAGGTCTACTGCTCCTCACCACACTGATCACTGCTCCAGCTACACATGTGGCGTTCAGCTTCAGGTCCTAAATTAGCCACAAACTACTGACAGGCTGGTGAGAGTGGTGACAAAAGCAACAGTGATTAACATGGGATTTTCAAGGAAAGAGTCAACTTATTAAATTAAATTTGTCTGCCATGAAATGATTTAAGTGGGAGATATAACAATGACCCATGTATGTGAAGGGATGAAAGAAAAAATTAAAAATTTAACACCAACAAACAAATCATGCATTTAGACTGCAGGTTAAGAGGAAAGAAAACAGAATAAATATTGGAACAACTTCCTACAGATTTATCTGCTCAGTCTTACCCTGCCGGTTCATATGTGTTCCATCACTGTGCTATCTTATGAGCAGTAACGTCTGAAATAGTCTCCCCAAGCAAATGAGAGCCATTATCTCACTGTCAAGCATTAAAAAAATGCCACAGGTTGCAAGAACACCATGAGAGTGAAAAATAGCAGGACTATTATAAAAAGAGGGCTTAGACCACCTTATGGGCTAGGATTATTGGTATCTAGAGTCATTATACAAAGAATAAAATGGCTCCACTCTTACACACTGGCTGTACCAAAGCAGGCTATAAATAAATGCCAACCATGTTTCTGTTAGAGCACACTGGAGATCTGATCAATTACTTTTGGGTGGAAAAGTGATCCATAGACTTGGTCAATCACTTCTGGGCGGAAATGGTTCTCGCTTTCCTTGGAAGGAAGGTGAATGACAGTGAAAATTCCAAAAATGACACAAAGTAAAATGTAGGATTTAAAGGTGAATTTCACCCTGGCCCTAACGATGGCAAGAAATTGTAAATCTCAGTGAGAAATGGGTGCCTTGACTGTCATTTTTGTCTGAGAAAACTTCTTCCTGACTCTCTGAAGTATGTCAGTGCAGGTATTATTGACAGGCAAATATACTAATAATGGATATGCACTTGTCTGAACAATGTGGTACTAGCAAGGAAAAAAATGAAGAACGTACTCAGAAGAGCAGAATGAAGCAATCAAAGGGCCCAACAAAGCTGAACCTCTGAAAATGGGAAGGATAAATGGAGAAAGTTTGGACGAGACTTCACACTGTGTCTACAAGCAAGAGCTATGGGCAGAAAGGAAGAGAAATGGTAAGGAACTGAATTTCTAGACATAATTAGTTCTGAAGAACTTGGTAATTTAAAAGTTGTGAGAGAAGGCTCTCTATGCAACTGTACTACAAAAATTCCAGGTGCCAGGTGCTCCACATAGAATTGAAATGAATTAACAATACCTTTTCAAAGAAAGATTATAGAGGGAAGAGTGGAAAATAGCAGTCTTTGTGGCAATGAGCCAGTCTGGAATCCCTAAGAAGAGACTAGATTGTGTTTGGGATCTGAAACACACACACAAAATTGCACAAGACTAGTGGAAGTACCCAAACGTACATTTGACAAACCTATTCCAGACAAAAGAAATCTACTGGTCAGACTTAATTTTATGGAGAGTGCTCAGACAGCTGGAGAGGACAACAACTGTAATGTACAAACGGAAAGGAGACTGTAGTTACAGATACACTCATATGGATTTCTAATAAAGGGTGAAAAATCTGAATATAGGTACCCTTGTTTTGCTCTAGCTGCTGAAAATGTGGGCACATATATTATTAAAGGTTAAGACATACAGGCTGAGTAAATGTTAGACCCCAGGGAAATGACGAACACCGTTCAGACACATGCAAACTCAGCATTAATCATGACTTTTGTGGAATACAAACCTGTTCCAGCATTCAGTGCTAACAGCACTGTTAGCAAAATAAATAATTTGCACCCTCAAGTAGCAAAGGGCTTTCTGTAATACTTTCCATAAGTTTTTTTTCTTTTTTTCCCTCTCAGCAGAGAATAAAAAGGGTTTTGATAAGTCCAAAGAAGCCCAAACATCATGAAATATTTGCCTGCTAGTGCAAGTATTTAACTGAGCTAAATGTCTGGTCCTTATTTTAATTCATACTAATTTTCACTGAAGACTCTATCCCTCTAATCCCACAGCTAGAAAGAGGAGGAGAGCTATAAAATGGGAAGGTCTTTGGCCAGGGTGTTTGATGTTAGACTCCTATTTCTTTACCTTTGCAGTAATAACAGTCCCTTCAGGCCTGTGGACTTTATGATGTGGAGAGATACACTAGTCAGTAAATTTCGACATCTGTCAGTTCATTATTCCTTCCTGGAACATCCACTTCATGACTGCACATAGGGAGTCACTGTCTACTCTCTGCCCATCCCAACAAGAAGCTAGGAAACTACCCAGGACTGTATATTACAGGCTGGGCTTTCTTTGCCCACAGCTGGTAGCAGAATTCGTCCCTGAAGTCAGTAAGCATACACAGCATTCAGTAGTTTGGTGGGTGCCTGCAGGTGTCTCTGCCTAGAACTTTGATGCCAATAACAAAGAGAGGAAATGGATATTGTTTACTAACCTTCTGCCTGAATGACCATAATTTTTTGCTTCAGATCAATTGAGGGATTTACAAGACACAACCTTGGCTCCTGCTTCTGAGTCACGCAGACTCCATTCTGGTTTACAACCATCCAGTTTCGGTCATACAGCAAACCCTGGTTTCCTACTGGCCATTCTGTAACCTGGGAAAGCATCAGGAGGGGATACAAAGGTTTAGAAAATGTTAGCTGCATTAATAGATTCATGCTGAAAAGAAAAGAGAGGGAAAAGAAACCGTTAATGAAATTCTTTGAAATCAGGAAAACTTGTGCAAGCCAATGTCAGCCTTTAATAAGAGAAACCTTAATTGAAAATCAAAGATAAAGATATCACTGCACAAAGCTGACAAAACAAAATGGAGTTACTATAATTTGTTACATATTATCATACACTTTGATTTAACAGAGCTATAAGAATAGAGTAAACAATCTCTGAAACACTCTGAAAACGGTTTTCAGTTTTATACTCATCCATTTTTAGGACCTCTCCCCCCAACCGTTTTCTTTTATTTTACAAAGCATGGACATTTCATGGGAGTTGTACGAATTAAGGCAAAACCAACCAAACAAAAAGCAAGAAAAATGTGAAATTCAAAATTCTGAAAAACCTTATTTTTTGTAACAATGGAACCACTTTATCAATGAATCCATTTGAGAAAACCTCCACCACTGAGGCTTCTGGTTTAGCTAGGAGCATAATAGTTTCTCCAGATCCCCTTACAACAAAAGACATTGTCTTCTTTGCTGTCTGTTCTTCCATTACTTCTATAACACTCTTTATATCCAATAGCCTGGACAAGCATATTGTCCTTGCTTTCATGTACATTTTTCTGGTGAAAAGAACATCTGTTACTGATGCTACACAGATGGTAATCTTGAAATCCAAAAAGAGAGCAATTTTAGTAATGCCTTTGGGTGATATTAATAACTGCTTTCTCCTTCAGAATGTTAAAATATTAATACCATTCTTTTAACATAAAGCTGGGCATTTAAACATATTGCTTCAGCTCATATATGCTTTCTAGTCACAGTTGAATATGGAGAAAAGTTAACTACAGCTGAACTTCGTTGAATTCTTGTAGAAAAGCTTAGCACAGCTCAGATGAATTAACTGGCAAAAGACTTTAGCAAAAAGTATTGAGAAAAAGATATGTCAAGCACAGCGTGATGCTCTGAAGAAAAGCATGGCTGGAAGCACTGGTTAGATTAATTAAAAATCACATTTTTGTTTAGCATGTGCTCTATCCAAAACCCCAGAGAACCCACAAGTTCCCATTCTTATAAACTTTTCCAGGTTTTATAGGAGCCTGCAGCAGTAGCTTGACACTGATGGCCTGACTAAGGAAAGCTGAGGGCAGGCACTCTGGAACGGAAAACTTAAAGCATTAAAGCTGAACTCTAAATAATTTGGCAACAGTGCTATCAACTGTGTTGAATACAGAAAATATATGGAAAAATTTTAAAGAGAAGAAATTAATTTTATCAACCTACTTGATTTATAATATTATTTGGCAGTTTTTGAAGTGAGCATGGATAAAAAATTCAGTCAAAAATGGAAACTTTAGGTCTGACAGTGTCATCTGAAACCACGTTGTCGAAGTGTCTCAAACTGTCAGCACCTAAATGATGTGAACCTTTGCCATGTCTTTTTAGGAGAGGAATCATAGCCCAAAGACTGCAATATCAGCTGAAGAACAGACTTTTGTTCTTGCTGGAAATTATTCTTTGGAGAAGCCAGTATTTTTTGGTTATCCTCTGTAATTAGAGTACAAAATGCATTTGAAAAGCGGGTGATCATCTGAGAGCTGCAAGAATTTCCTGCTAACAAATCTCCCTTCCAACACTGAAGATCACTAATCGGTAATACATCCTCCCATGGATCCAACAGATCTTTACAGGATTTGCAAGATACAAAGAGCAGAATAAACTAAAAGAGCAGAAAAATAGAAGAAGAGCACAAAGATTCCTAGCTCCCTATTGTGACATTCAGTTGTTTTGGTTCCACTTCAGGACAGCAATCTTATTCAGGAAACAGCTTAAGTGTTTGCTTATCCTTCAGTGAAGGCAGGAGGTTTTATGAGCAAAACAAAACATTCTCTCTTTAATCAGAGCTTTAGCTAATTCTTACATGCTGATAGGCATTGTGGGGAAAGCCCAGTTAACTAGGTAGCAGATATTTGGAAATAATCAACAACTTCTATTCAAAGTAGCTCTAGTAGCTCCAAAATAATGGCAACTAACTCCATGCTCCGCTCCGAGATGCAGCACACGACTATAGGTCCTCAGCCCATTTTTCCCCTTCCCCTGGGTATTTGCCATTGTAGTAAGTCACACATACATGTGCCCTGCAGTGAGTCCCTGTCCTCTCATGGATGTCCCCCATATACTGTCAAGTGCCCTACTTCCTCTCCACTTGTCAGCTTACTGTATTGCACATGTTGCTAGGACCCCAATAAAGTAAGTTGCAACAACAAAATAACTGTGTACCCTGCCTTGGACAGAGAGTCACAGATGATCATGAAACAGTCAGAGCTGGTTTGTTGCTAATACTGATACTGGAGTCGAGCATGGAAGAAAAACACATTTCTATTCTTAGTACTTAGGCTTGCGACCTGTGCAGACCGTCTCCTGCCGTTATTTCAAGAGGCTGAAGGGATTGTTAAATAATTACAAGCAACTGAATAGAGCAGTTCAAGCAAAGTCTGCCTGCTCTGATTTCATCTGAGACATGAGAAGCGTGGTTCAATTTGGCTCCCTCGGATTATGTCTGAGATGTCTGTCCAAGGCTAGCAGATATGACACAGGCTACAAAGATGATCCACATCCCAGTAGACCAGCAGCAGGAGGTCAGGCAGGGCACTCAAATTTGTCACTAAATACCTATATTCAGGCAACCAATACAGTGAAGAAAAGCAACCAATGAAGCTTACTGCAAAGTAAAATAAAACAGGTTAGCATACATTGCAGTAAGCAATACTGCATTACGTAGCTTCTAACTTGATTCCCCGAAGTTGTCTGACCATCTCTGACTACTGAGACAAATTAGAAGGGGGAGGACAGAAAGAAAACAGAGACACCATGATTTTACTGATAGATGCTAGCATACACCTTCATTCCCAGCATGGCAGGTGGGCTAATCATCCAACATAAGGTCTTCTCTACCTGTCATAAGCAAGGATCATTGCATAGTACAGCCAGTACATGGTATTGTCCTATCTGCTTTAGTCCATTTTTCTTTTTGTAATGTAAAAATATCCATTGCAAAAACACGTTTTTGTTTTTTTCAGAATTCTCTTTAAAACATTTTGGGCTGCATTTCTCCACAGTTCACAGTAATGTCATCATGAAGGCTAACATAATTTTCGAACACATTAAAGGAATCACTGAATAGGTTTTAAATTATGTAAGTTTAAAAATGTTAGTGGTCTTACGTATAATTTATCCACTGATCACTAGGAATTTGCATTGTATTTTAAATTAAAAGCTAATTTGTCTTCTGTGTTGGATGCAAGTTTTATACTCTGAAATCTACTGCAAGAATAATAAAGTTATTAATGTTTAAAGTCCTAACCTTTTTCACTGGGCACATTGCATTATGTAATTACGCAAAATTCATCAACAGGAGAGATGTTCATGTTTAAAAATGGATGTTCAAAACACGTTTTTACGTTGGAAAAGAAGAAAAAAGTGGTCTGGGATAGAGGTTACTCCTCTTCTCTGCTTCTCCCCATTTAATAAAATAATTGTAGGGAAAAGAAAGCGCATTTAAGAAGTTGAGTTAGAATATTCTGCCCTTTGCTTCATGTGCCATGTGTACAAAACCCATGGAACAACACTGAACAGAGACTGTCCCATGGCCAGGAACACTTTATAAAATGCTGTAGGAACTAACCGACCTGCTGATGATCTTCATGCCAAGCTTCATCCTCCCAGCTGCCAAAGCACTCTGCACTCTCATTTTCTCTGGAGGTCAAGCACCTCCCATACTAAAACACTTAGAATAGAACAGAGAAATCAGAGTTTAGGAGAGGAGGAGATTATGTGACTCTAAAGAGGAGATCAAACAGCTGTGAGTTGGTACTCACATCCTCATTGAGTTTGTCTTCCTGCCACTAATCAAGTCATCTATCCTGCAACCAGTAAGTCAGTGGGCAGATTTCACTGGCATATGGGCTGGGTCCTGCACACACAGCTGGAATTTTCCACTGCACATATTATTTTAGGCAAATGCAAGTGATCATGTACTTACAATAAAGCCTATTTACTACACATGCTAAAGGTCTGACCTCCCACATCAGCTGGAGGCCTGCACTTAAACTTACAAATCTATGAGATTCTGACCTCAAGTATCCAAGTATCACGAGTGAATTCATTTCTGCCCAGTATCTAAACCACTTTCACCTTTTCACATAGCTAACTTAGAGCTACCCTCTAACTGATAAAAACGGAGATCAAATTTTTAATTGGGAAAATATTTTTCTAAATTTCCAACAACTACAAAGCATCTAAAGGTATTTTAGATTTAAAACATGCAACTGAATTTCAATTCTTGGATTCTAACCAAAGACCAAGGAAACTACAAGCTACATGATTATTACTTCAGAAGGTTATGATTTTACTGAAGTGAGGAGATAATATAATGTTAAGTGTGAACTCTGTATGACAAAGACCACTAAGAGAATGGCAAAGGAATAATTTTCTGTAGGATTCAGTCTTTTAATGATATAGCCTACAGATGCTGGTATAATCAATATTTTAGAAGGCAAAATGATTTTCAGGATTTGATTCCATTTAATTGTGGTAAGGTTTCTCTATCATGTCTTGCTTCGAACTCCGGTGCATGTGGCATGGGTTATTTTCCCGTTTCAATGCGATACAGGCTGAAGTTGCAGTAATGACACACATAGATTTGTGGAGGTTGGTGCGCTCTGCAGTTAGCGATGGTGTGGGTTCTGGCAGTGATGGCTTTCTATTCTACTCTTACCTATCAGGAAGAGAGCAAGCCACTGCCTGATTTAGAATGGGATTAACTGAGTTTTAAAGCTCATTACAAATGGTGGGCTGTGAGTTGCCATTTTTACCTCTTCTATAGGCAGACAATGAGATTGACAGATCTTTCACAGGCTGGTTATAAACGTATGACAGGTCTAGAAGTGCCACTCAGAGTTTTGGTAAGAAAAAAATGAAGAATGCCTGGTGGACAGGAAGAAGATCACAAAAGCAAACACATTCTCTTTGAGGATTTACTTCAATATAGAAAATCATAAGAATCAAAATACTCTTTTGTCTTCATCTCCTGGCTTGCTCTCCTTATGCATTGAAAGCTCTTCATCAGCGTATCTATTAGGTCAACTTCTCCTGTTCTTTCACATGTACTTATGTATCTTCTACGAACTAAGTGGAAATGCACAAAAAATGCTCTTTGAGAAGAGGAGGAGAAGAACTAAATGCTATTTATAGTGAACTTCCAGTCTTCCAATAGCATATACTAAATCCAGTATATACTTAATTTTATATTATTCTTTGGCAATACAGGCTCTGACAGTGCTTAGTTTACTGGGTTCTAATGTGGCTGATGCTTTGTTATCAAAAAATATCAAAACAGACTTAAAAAATGACTCTAGGCGTGCAAAACGAAACCTCATAACGTAGTTGCAGCTTTAATATCTATTTTTAAACTATTCAAATCAGTTAGTGTTAGCTGTGTAATCCAAGTTGCCTTGGATTCCTCTTGTAGTCAATGGAAGGAGACAGAAATATCCAGGAACAATTAATTTTTCCTACTGTAGATGCCTACTTTATGATAAAATTAATTAGCAGGTATCCATCTCTCACTGCTTACAGAATCATATCTAACTTTAGAAGGGTAAGTGGAGGTAGGATGAAACCTGCTTTCATGCTGGGCCCATTAACACATGCCTGGTACAAGAAGTATGCATAAGGCATGGGGATTTTCGCCCTCCATATAAAATTGCAGTTCTGTCTGCCATGGAGTACAAGGTTTGTATGAATGTATCACTGAGTCGTCTCCCCTCACAGAGCGTGAAGAGAAGAGACTTGGCTCAGCTTGTGGGGAAACATAAGCTTTCTTTCATGCTGAGGTACGTCTTACCTGCTCCTGGGCACAATCACTTCAAAGCCTTCCTAGCACTAAATGTTGTGGTATGTATTGCACAACACCAGCCTGCACGTTAAAAATAGAATTTAACCCCAAAGGGGCCTGAATACTGCTACAACATATTTCAGCAGCTTCTGTAGTGGGCTTCTGTAATAGCTATAATAACTGCAACACTTAAACAAAGGTTAAAACATTTTCACATGAAATGTGGGATTACTTTGATTTTCTAAACAGTTTGATTCAGCGGGAGGTTAATAAGGGGTGGAAATTGTTTGTTCAGGTCTCATTTAATGCTCAAGATTGTGCCTCTGAATTAAAGACATCATAAGCCAAACCAAATTGAAAAATACATATGTTTTGCTGATCATTTAACAGTGTTTGCCTTAATTCCCCAGCCTCTTTTTGCATTAAGAAAAAAAAAATTTATGATCAAATCAGCTGAGAAGCCATATTTTAAATGCAGGTGATTTGTCACTGGATTTGACCCCAATTTTCAGTCAAATGTGAGACAGTGACCTACACCAGTAAGTTTTCATAGGGAAAGTTATACCGTTATTGATATTCATTAAATCACTTTCCAGTATGCTACTAAGCAGAGTCATATTCTAGGTCATGTGTGAACCATACACCTATTTCATCATGCATTATTTAAAAAAAAAAGTCACAGCTAAGGTGACGACATTATTAACTTGGTAAAAAAGCAATTAAAATCTTCAAAGAGTGAACTTTCAAATAGTGCAGCAACACTTAAATGTCATATTTTTGTTGCAAATGTATTTTTAATGATAACATTTCTTTGTAATGTAAATCAGCCTCCTCTCAATTATAACATGTTAATCAAGTTATTTCTCAATTGCTGCCTACCCATCAATGCCTACAAGTCCATCACATGTCATTCTGTAAAAGCATACTAATTACTTGATTATATTTTAGTCAAGTTTTGCAAATCCAACTATTTTCTTTAAGACTGCATATTATGTGCAGATTTGTCTGTTGGGGGTGAGGGGAGAGCAGAAGACACATTTGCATCCTGTAACATCAGCCTAATTGAAAATCCTTCAAAGTACCTTAGCATGCAGGACTTGATCCTAGAAATTGGAGAAAAGGAAAAATGGGTACCCACACACTGCTTCCTGATATCTCATGCACATGCTATTCCTGGTTGACATGTCCGACAGGGGTAAGGAAAAACACAAGGTTGAGATAATATTTAGGAATGATTCAAAGCGCATACCTCAAATGCAGAGCAGGATTTGATTGGGTAGAGGTAAATGTTGGTGACAGTGATGGGCTTGCCACCTCTTCTACATGTTGGTACTGCAGTCGCAGAAACAGCTGCCCTTATGCTTTCCGCCTCAGCCTCCGGTGGCTGCCAGTTGACAGTTGTCTTTGTCACAGACGAATTATTCCCGAGTTCTCTGTCCGAGATGTGTGGTATTGGAGACAATTTATCTGCATTGTTAAAGGAAGGGTGGTCATCTGGGACACACTCCGTCGTCAGCTTTGTAACAGAGGACTGGAAGGGAATCTCAGTGTCTGATTTGGAGAGTCTGGTGGCTATGATGAATTTCAAAAAAGTCTGTGCATCTTCAAAAGAAGACATGTAGCCAAAGGATATTCTCACAGAACCAGTGGGACGGCCATCAACTAAGTCTATATCATCTCCACAGACATGGCCAGCCTAGTTTGAAACAGGAAGAAAATCAGAGAGCTATTATGACAGACTTTGCTTTATTTCCCTCTAATTTTACATAGTTATTCATGAGTCTCTTTTAATTCTAACCTGAAAAACTGTTTTCAAAAATACAAAGTTAACTCATGAATACAAAGAGAAAATGGAGAAAACAATCCCAACTATCTTATTACTTACTCAAACTGGGAAGAAAATAATTTTGAGATGCTTGTCCTATTCTACCCTCAGGCAAGAGAGACTTCTCAAAAACATGTCAAGAATCACAAAAAGGTTGTATGTCCCAGGATGGCCTGTTAGTTAGGGCAGTCTCCAGGTATATTCCAGTCTCATCTGCATAGTTCACTGGGATTTAAACTGGGATATTACATTCAGATAAGTGAACAAACCATGAGACTGCTGATTTTTCTGGGCCAGTTTTCTTGACATTCTCTATCAGAACTGATCCATTTTATACCATCAGAGGCTTATTCATGGCTTGTGTTAAATAGTCCAATGGATAGCTATACAGCTGAGAACTGGTCTGGGATATTAGCAAAGCAGAGACTTGAATCTAGAGCTCTGACATCCAAAGTGACTTCCCTCGTCACTGAGATATGCAATAAATCTGTCTTGCTGATCCAGTCAACACATTGCTTTCACGATGGAGGGAACTAGTCTTCCCCCTAGCACTTCTTCCTTTGAAGAACACAGGTTTCCACTCATGAAAAATTTTTGCTGAAAAATCCCTCAAATACCCTAATAGTGACCTCCATGTAACTACCCCTCTATTTGACATGTCTTTCATACAGCACTCTCTGGAAAACTCTCCCTTAGAGCAGAAGTTTCTCCTTCATTAAGTGGGTCAGTGAATGCTGCCACTCACCTCCAGTGAGATAAGCTAGACACCCCCTTTGTTCATCCATCTAACATCATTAGCTCACCAATGGACACAAGATTTAGTCCTAAATCAGCATCCTTATTCCTGTAAGTGCAGCAGCTGTTGTGGTTTTTTTTTTTCCCTCAGAATTTCATTTATTTACGCATTTATGTTACATAAAAATGGAAGTGTGCATAGTTTATTTACATGAGGGATTTTTTAAGCAAGAAATGTCACAGTTCAATGAACACAGATGCCATTTATGCAAGGAGAAATAAAAAAACCAAACCCTCTATGTCAAAGCGTACAATACAGTAGTAAATATTTTAATGCAGTGTGATGTAGTTTTTATCCTTGACAATAGAGCAGAAGCAACATTTGCAAAATTAGGTTGCATCTGTTAATATACATGTAACCCTTCTGCCAAGTATTAATTGATTGACTGAGGAGAGAGGTTCGGGCTGCGCAAATAAGTAAATGAGCTCCTACGTAACACCCTAAGAAAACTAACCACACTTCTCCAGGGACCCTTGAGGACAGAAAGTCCTCCCTCACAGGTATTATATACGTGGAAATCTTCATCAGGGAAGGAAGAATACAGTCAGCACCCTGGGAAAAGGAGAAACTGAAGTATATGTGCAAATAATATGATAAAAGGTGCCTTCTCCTACACAGTAATGTTGTCAGTAACTCATCCGGATCCTTCTCAAAGGACTGATAGGAATGGAATGTCCCAAAATAATGACTGCTTGACTGCACCACCTCATCATACAACTTTTGGTAGATTAAGTGTCTCTTTATAAATTTGGGTTTGGCCTATCCCCATTTAAATGATACAGACCTACAAGAGGCCACCCACTCCTTAGCAAAATCCTCCTTATGTAAGGAGATCCAAGAGCATTGCAGCTGGTCATTTGGCATTTTGCACTTCAGCAGAAGGTTAGACCTTTTTTTCCTTTCTCAGAGGAGAGAGCTTCCATGGTAAATCAAAGCATCATTTTGCCAAGGAAGGTATTAAAGGGCTCTCCCCCTTTAAGAACTTGTGCTATCAGTCTTGCATGTAAATGTGTTTGCAAAAGTTATCTAAAAGTCTCTGTGAAATTATAAGGGAGCTGAAATATCAATACACCCATTATAATTTTTTATCTTTTGAAGAATACCATTAATAAAATTTTGGATTGTTCTGTATTAATTTACTGTAATTTCAAACTCTGACAAATATGCAGACATGAAGCCTCCCCCACTTCATTGTAATACATCCTGCTACACATCTTTTAATGACAATTTATGGAAAATATTAGTCATCTAGAAAACAGTCTTTACATTCATGTTCTAACAATCTAACACACCAGTAATCTAGGTAGATGTAATCTAAATTTACTTCACTCTCTGAGATTCGCTGTGTATTCTCATTTATTGTTTCTTGTCCAATTTGTGTGTGTCTTTTAAACTGTAACATCCGAAAGCAATAGGTCTATAATACTTGAACATTATTAAGTACAATTAAGGATACTTAAGGAACAACATGACATGAATTGTCCAGGAATTTCTGTCCTGCAGGAAGTCTGGATTTCATGTAATTCCAAATCAGAACAAGAAGCCACAATTTCATATTTTCCAATGAAATAAAAACAAGCAACATATACTGCTTTGTGTCCATTAAAGGATTTTGTTTCAACACCCCATTTCAGTGAACTGAATTTCAGTTCATTTAGTTCTTTAACATGGCAATTGAGTTGAAAGGTCAGAGAAAACAAATCAAATTTACCTTCATTCTTAAAGTCGCAGAGACTCAAAACCACAGGAGACGATTCACCTACTTTAGCTTTTAACTGCTTAGGGTTTTTTTTGATACAGAGCCAGATTTTCTTCTCCCCTTCAAACCTCCCATCTTCAGCAAATTCAGAACTGATAGCCAGAAATGTCTCCTGGGTCACGGAATCTAGGTATTTTCCATGGGCAATATATCATGTAATCTCATTCAGAAACTAACCTGCAGGTTCCTTCGGATGTCCTCATTGCTTATACCCAAATGCATCTGGCAGGCTCCTGTGTTACAGAAGCAACCTGTGCGGATATGTATGTTATAGAGATTGGCCATCTTGTCCACCTTCCCGATTCAGCAGGAGATAAGACATAGGAGGAGAATGAAAAATAGACATTTTAAAGTTGTGGTCAACAAGATACAATGTTTTAAAGGTACAAATCAATTTTTCAGCTCGCGTACACACACACACGCACACACACACACACACACACAGAGCATATCAGTTCAGGTCCTGATCCTGTTAATGCCGGTATGTGTGCTTAATTTTAAACCTGTGAACAGGTTCATTCACATCCGTAGTGCTAATCACAGGCCTGCAGTCAAGTGTCATTCAGTGTCTTGACAGAGCCATCACCTACAACTGCCTCTGCAGAGACCGAAGAGAGGCCTGGGACACCTCTTCAGCTAGCTAAAGAAAACCTTGTTCTCCAAGGATCTGAAACTGCAAGTCCTCATTACAGAAACTGACTGTATCTGTGGGATTTTGGCACACAAGTCCTTGAACAGTCAGCCCCCCCAGTAAGCAATAACATCTGACAGGGCAGGGACTAAACTGGAATACCTCCTTGAGTCTTCCACGTACAACCACCCAGTCTACCAAGTCCCTCATGTACTTCTTCCTTGTGCTGTGCTGTTCTGTGTTATACCATTTCTTTATTGCCCACTAAATAATGAATGGGCAGAAATACAATACTTGATGACAAACTGGCATGAATAAATTAGGTGAAGGAATGAAAAAGATGTGCAAAGAGAACAGAAGCACATGTCTATATGTGCCTTGGAAGGAGATGCATATATGCATGCACTGGGAGGATGGCACTGGCAAGATGGTGCTGCAGAGAAGAGAGATGGATTGAAAGGGTTTCATAGCACAGCTAAGAAACAACGGAAGCACACCATGAGGATCCTCTTAGCACAGCTAAGAAACCATGGAAGCACACTGCAGGGATGTGAAAATGCTTTATGTTGATTTCAAAAAGCAACAGCAGCAGCTGGTAAGGTTAGCTGAGCAGGTATAGCTACTGCCAGTTATTTCTTTGACAACAAATGATAAACATTCCCGGTCAGGACTGGGAGAAAGGACACTCAAATGGTCAGAAAGATAGCATGAAACCTGGCACATCCTATCTCTACCACAGACTTCCAGAACAACCTCACACAAGTTGCATTAATCTCTCTGTGCTTTTGCTCCATTTCCGCAAAATAGAGAGCTGAGAGCTGTGAGAGTAACCATGCTGCAGACTGAGAGGACCCCTCCATGCCAGTGACACAATCCTCCTCACAGGGAGCTCAGGCTCAGCTACACACACAGAGCGACAGCTCAGCCTAAAGGTGCAGGAATGGAAGTGTCGACCATCTTAAACTAACCACTTCCCTAACTGTGAGCTCATGCTTTATCTGCCTGAGGTATCAATGTAAACATTCAACCTAGCTTTTCTAGCCAGCTTAATCTCTGTTAGCTTTTATTAACATAAATTCTCTTTGTATAGGATAATAGCCCAATGTATGTAGCAAATACTTTCTGGTATAATTGAGCCTATCATCTTCTGTCTCCTGTCTTCTGACATCATCAATCATCTGATGTCAGCCTATCTTCTGACATCTCTGAGTTTAACTGTGTGAGAGACCAAGCACCTTCAATTTCACTATCTATCTCAGCAGTATGAAAAACCAAACCTTCTGTTAGAACTTACTCCAGGCTGAAATAATGCAACCTAAGCAGTGTTTAGCTCTGCTAAAAGCAGTTCAAACAGCATTAATTTTTTTTTTTTTTTCATGTGTGGGGCACAAGGTACTCCGCACAAAAATGTGTTGTATACACAGAAGAAATCCTACATCATTATAGTGCACAATTTCTCAAGTTCACACTTAAATAATCTGCGCCACTAGTTCTGTTCAAAATGGTTCAGTTCTTAAATGGAGATACAATCAAAATAACTCCATATATCCAGACTTGGAAAGCAGAGAATAGAATCAGTCCCGAGAACCCTATTCATGATTAATGCCTTGGAGAATATCCTGTGTTCAAAGCATGTTTCTCAAATCAAAGTTATAGTAAAAGGCATCTGTTGAGAAAGATTGTTGTGGTGTCATTAGCTTTGTTTTGTCAGAAGACTTCAATCTGGGAACAGTGACATTTTCTTGACTTCTTTTTTCATTTAGATGAGAAAAGTTGTCATCCTGGCATAAAATGGTTTGTCATGGTGCTAGTGACTCGTGGGTGGATCTATCGTTCTGTTAATGATGACAAGCAAGGCAAAAATCATGACAGATACTTCACTACTGAATTTGTACAGTGTTTGAGCTTATTTGCTCAGTATACAAAAAGCTTTAAAATATAAAGTCTTTTTATTATTATTACTTTTTGAAGAAACGTTGCTGGGGCAGCCTTGCTTAGCAAAGTGTATGTACTGTAATGAAGTTTGTATGACACAAATTCAAGGAATTGCTAACAAGAATTTTAAAAAAATCTTTTAAATTTTGTCAAATAATTTATTACTGTTCTTTAATGAACAGTAATTTCATTCTAGCCGTGCCACCCAATACCCTTCTCCAATAATACTTTTAATTGCAATATGTATTAATCTGTACAGTAGACAAGGATTATTCATACATAAAAACGCATGAACATTAGAGGAATATAGGGAATTGTGGTTCAGGAGAACAAAGATAAGTTATCCATAGCTTTAGTATTAATTGAACTCTGTTATCACCAATGTGATAACACACACAGGTCTTGGGTATGTGATGCACACTTTTCATTGCAAACGATGACACCATGTAGAGAATCAGTAAGGGCAGCACTACAAATCTATTTGTCCCTTGAATGCATGCTTGACTTTCCCTTGGACATATGCTTCGATTTCTTCTTGTTTAGTTTCACCCTAGAAATATGCTACTTGGGGAGTTAATTTAATCTCTCTCTGCAGTGCTACCACATAGCAAAACAAATAAAACATAAAACATCTGTTACAGTTATTTCAATGAAGAAAAGCTTATTTAAATAAAGCACATCTTTAAAATTGCCATAAGGAGCAATAATGGGTATTGAGCTCAGGGTTATGAAATACAGGACGCCGCTTGCAACAGCGGCAGCTGACTTTTGGGAGCCAGGAATATGTTCATCAATGAAGGCACAGAAGCATGAATGGTACTAATGGTAAGTACACAGCTTAATGTACTCAGACTGTCAGTTTTGGTGATTCCCTTGGTCTGATATTTGGAACTACTGTGCCTTGGTCTTTCAGAGCTTAAAGACTACAACTAAACTGCAAAACACATGCAGAAATCTTGCAGTGTTTTAACTGATTTCAGTCAGTGAGGACATGGTAATTAAGCCATCACAACATCTTAGAGTCTCCTCTGTCCCTCAGAGCCCCTTGGCATTCATTACTTTTTCTGAAGCTCTTTACTGTGGGCTAGGCCCTGTAGGTTGTTTCACACCCAACACTTCTGATGTCAGATTGTCTTGATTTTTGACAAGCAAAAGGTGCTTTTCACACTTCCAGGCTGTGGTCTTCGAGTTTAATAAACACACATGAATGAAGTTCATCTAAATCAATTTTTAAAATAGTTAATTTTTTTTCAGAGACAATTTCTATTTTAAGCACAGCTGCCTTCCTCAGTGAGCCTTCCTTTAGTGGGGCCAGATTGACCACATGCTCACATTTAGGGTTTTTTTCATAGTGCTCTATCTGATAGATACTATTAAATTTCTTACTTTTTTTTAATATAAAAAATATTGAGGTGGAGAAGGTTTTCTTCCCCTGGTTTTAATGCATTACCCTACAATTGTCCCCTCTTGGATATCTGGTATTTTAATTCACGCTCAGCAGCTAGACAGCTCCGAAAAGAAAGGAGATTCTCGCGTGTTCTGATGTCCCATTCTCCATCACACAGCTGCACCGGTGACTTCTCTGCCTTTGCTGAATGGCTGACTTCTGCTATCCATTCACTTCAGGGCCTCTGTGGCAGTCAGCTGAAAGGTGCAAGCCTTCCTCTGGCTTCAGGCTCCATTGAATAAGTCTGAGAATGATGCTTACGGTAGGTAGATATATACTAAGTGATAGTAAAGATTTACAAATAGCACATAATTTTGCATTATTCCTAATCAACTAAGTCTAAGATTTTCACTAAGAATGATGGATTCTTTAGGAACCCCTGCTGAAGTCATTCCCATAGGATCCAATTCTGCAGCTCTTATTCAAGCAAGTACTTCTTAT
The DNA here is from genome assembly GCF_018139145.2 of Gymnogyps californianus. Taxonomy (NCBI): domain Eukaryota; kingdom Metazoa; phylum Chordata; class Aves; order Accipitriformes; family Cathartidae; genus Gymnogyps; species Gymnogyps californianus. The sequence goes on along the minus strand of NC_059472.1, from coordinate 71,575,985 downwards.
TTGTGCAAGTTATTTTACTGAGTATCACAAGAATTATTCACATGAATAAAGGAACTTTTTATAATAGATCATGAAGTCTCCCAAAAAACCCAAAATCATATAAGTCAATACTGGCAGGTACTGTCCTTCAGGAATTGGGATTGGGACTTCTCATTCTACCTTCTACAATGCCCAAATTTCAGAGTAGTTTGTCTGTCTGATGGATTTGCTCATTACAAGAATTTCACTGCACACCACTGATGGCTGGTTATAAAACAGGCTTCATGACACTGTTCTCCACATCCACTGGTAAATTAGTTCACTGATTCATGGCATGGAATTGGAAAGAAAGTAAGCTAGCTCTTTCTGTCATCCAGCATTTGACTGTGAAATGTTGTTGCTGATGCAAATGCATACTTAATCTTGTTTAATACAATTTAATAAGAAGTAGGTCAGAAGGAAAAAAAAAAAATATCAACACTTGTTTCCAAATCATTTAGTAGGGGGAAAAAAGGCATTTTAGCTGAGTTACAGTATCACTAAACTGGTTTAACTGCATGGTTTCCTGCAACAGAGGCATTTTTTCCCATCCCAGGGAAAGAATTTCTATGTGGGCAGGTTCCCATAGTATTGATGAATCCAGTCCTCTCCTCTTTATTGCGTCTCTAGTTGTTGACAATGGTTTAAACTAACTGGAGAGTGGATGTAAATCTCTCTTCAGTCTACATCCATTCATCACTCACTCTGACCCAAATCCCTTTGGTAGAAGTCAGTGAAGTATTAGACAGAGATACTGAAATTTACTGAAATTGTCAAACGCGGTGTCCTGATAGTGGAAATGCTAGCTTATCAGGAACTTTGCAGTTGATGTGACTGATAATTTTCTCTGCTAGTTTCAAAGACAGTCAAATAGCAGGTAAGATTGCATGGGAGAGAAGCAGGCTGGAAACAGCATAATTGAGAATATGTGGGTTGCCATTCTGCAGGAATTCTCACTTAGAAGACCCCATATACATAGCAAACTGCAGGTCCTCCATGCTTAAAGGAGTAACAATAATTTTACATTTCTGAGATCCAGAAGCTAGAAGATGCTTTGGGGATGGGGTGGCCATAAGGAAGAAATGAAACACAGTCTTGATTGTTAATGGATGACCTCACATTTTTTCAACTGCTTTTTTCTTCCCTGTAGTACATGTGGTGAATTAGGCATGGACTTTGGAACATACATAAGCTTCACGAGTCCAAGATCCAGCTATTTGAAACTGAACAGGCTGATGAGTAGGCTAAACACCTTGGTTTTCTTTGATTTGGCATCTCAAAGGCCACAGGTCTCTCCAATCAATGGCATTTTCTCTCAGCTTTTTTTTTTTTTTTTTTTTTAAAACTGCATTCATTGACAATGAAAATCTGGTTTGATAAAACGACATCAGGGAAAGGATGGATTCCAGGAAGAAAAGCAAAGCAAAGGAACCCAAGCCCTCTGTGGCTTCCTAACTCTGACTTACCTTGCATTACCTTGTGAGTCATAGGAAAAGGTCTGTATCTCTACATCCCATTGAGCATCCCTAGCTATTTTGTAGGCTAAAGGCTTTGGGTCAGACTACTATTAGTGAGAGAAGTGGAAGCCAGAAGCAAACAACACAGAAGACTAAGCTGTAACTTGTATCAAGAAGGGATAAAGGGGAGTAGCAGACTAATACAAGTGGAAACAATGCCTAGGAATCAAAAGGTGCAGTGCATGATACTGAAAGTCTAGTGACACAGATTTAGTTCATGTCCCAGCCAAAACCCTCTCCACCTTTTCCTCTTTCTCTTCAATCACTTAAATCCTCTTTTGTCTGTATTTATCCTCTGAAAATAGGGATAATAGATCACAGGGAGGTTGTGGGGTTAAAATCCCATGATGGACTGTGTTGAAATATTACTTTAATTATGGCCATACAGAGTTCTATACAGGATTTGTGTGTGGGGCAGGAAGACGCAAGCAAGGTAATAGAGAAGGTGGGGCCAGGCTGTCTTTGTCTTCAAAGGATTCAGATGGTGGACTGAAACTGGACACTGCATGCATTCAAAGGCAGCTGATCTGCTTTTACCAAGATCAAGAAAAAAGGAATCCAGCAGAGGCTGTCAAAAGTGCAGTCCTTTTGCTGCTACCATGTGGTTTCTTTTCTCATTTCTCCCCTGCGTAACGAGGTCTGTAGTTTAGAGCCACAGTTTCGCCCTGTTACTAAACAGAAAATATTTAGCCTCCCTCATTCATCTGAGATTCTTTCATCTGAACAACTATAAGCATCTTTCTTTTATTTCCTTTCCAGTTTCCTTAGCAACATGCAAGGACACTCCAGAGAAGCGGTGTCAGGCAACACCTTCAGTCTAGGCTTTCATGAAGCTTTCTAACCTTGACCAGCTCTGATGAGCAGTTTAATAGTAGGCAATTTCAAGCATACTATCTCACATGTGTCTTTGTTCCCCCACAATGAGAGAGCAACTCAGCCTGTACTCTGTCACTACTTCCTCAGCAAGACGAGGGTTTCATTACTTACTAACTAGGTTTGCATTTATCACACTGAGTCTCTCAAGTACAGCATCTCCTTATACTCAGTCAGTGATCCTCTACCTAGATCAATGAAATTGCCTCCTGTATTGCGAGCCCCTTGTTGTAAGGGCTGTCTTTGAGTGCCCAGTTCCATGTAACCAAATGCACGCAAAGATCCAGATTGTAATGCCATTTCTTGCCAGTTTGAAGCAACAAGGTGCCATTTATTGACAAGCCAGTGTGGTTTGCTGCATTGCTGCTATCTACCTGCTTACAAGACATCCACAGCACAACTGGAAACTAATCGGAACCAAGGAAATCAGTGGACGTTCAACAGGAATATTCACAACAATCTTTTTCTCCTTGTAATCCTGTTTGCATTCTATTGTGCTGGTCCATCTGCTGTCCCTGGCTTCCTGAAATCAATGGCTAAATCCATAGCTAAAATCAATAGTGAGCAATCACCCCAGCAATTTTTAGGTAGCTATTGGGAAGATGGCCAAAAATCCCATTAGGCAAGTTAAGAACACTTTTCTTTCCCTGAGTCATCAAAATTAATATAATGAGTGGTTATGCTTTGTTGTGGTTTAACCCCAGCCAGCAGCTAAGCATCACGCAGCTGCTCCCTCACTCCCCCCCACTCCCAGTGGGCTGGGGAGGAGAATTGGGAAAAAAGGTAAAACTCGTGGCTTGAGATAAGAACAGTTTAATAACTAAAGTAAAATATAATACTAGCAATAATAATAATGAAATATAATAATAATAGTAATGAAAAGGAATATAACAAAAAAAAGAAGAGGGGGAAAAAACCAAAAAAAAGGAAAAAAAAAAGCAGTGATGCACAATGCAATTGCTCACCACCCACTGACCAGTGCCCGAGCAGCGATCTGCCCCTCCCGGCTAACTCACCCCTGCTGATATACTGGGCATGACGTTCTATGGTATGGAATACCCCTTTGGCTAGTTCAGGTCAGCTGCCCCGGCTCTGCTCCCTCCCAGCTTCTTGCACACCTGCTTGCTGGCAGAGCATGGGAAACTGAAAAGTCCTTGGCTTAAGATAAGCGCTACTTAGCAACAACTAAAACATCAGAGTGTTATCAACATTATTCTCACACTAAATCCAAAACACAGTACTGTACCAGCTACTAGGAAGAAAATTAACTCTATCAAAGCCGACACCAGGACATGCTTCTAAAAGCATTAGTGTAACCAGCTCAGAGCCGTTTGACCATCTCTGCAAAGACGTTCTTAGCTGGAATTAACAAATGCTGGATTTCAATTTTCTATGGCCCAGATGAAAAAATGCTGCACTTCTCCACCTGCAAAACTGAATGTTTTACGCAAAAGTAAAAAGTAACAGATGGAAAAAACATAAAAGAATTAAAGTTTGAAGAACAACAAAGATCTCTTGCTTAATAACTTTCTATGAAGAATTATTTCACATAGATTAAATAAAGTAGAAAGTATCCTTCCTGATTGCTTAACAGCAACCCACTTTCTCCTGTAGGGACATGGTATGAATTTCCAGACAGGTACTGATAGCTACTACCAGGCTCTGGTCAGTAGTCTGATCAAATTGACCTGGTAACAGCTTCCTATGCATGTGAAATGCTGTAGCTCCTGTTTTTTTCCACTCCTCTAATTCACATTGTCATTGTTCTAGTTCTGTACCTATATACCAGCTGTACAGTGCACTGGAGCTAATCTACCAGTGAAATGGAGGGTACCGTCCAAAACACAAACAGCAATTATTTCAAGAAATCTACCCACTTCAGGTATTGCATGGTCCCTTTTATCATGTAACGATAAGTAGTAATATGAATATGTATTCAACCAGCTGTGTGTATATACAAATGTATCCGCCACTTGATATCTGAAGATTTGCCAGTATTCAACATATTTTCTCTCCACTCCTGTGAGGTTAGAATAAGTGGGGAAGACAGACATTGAATCCCTCAACGCGACACTGAGAGACTACAGCAGAACGAGGGGATTTCACCTGGCCATTGCCAGGTGCTGGCTACTGATCTAGGTCCAGCTAAGCAATTCATTAAGACATCACCAGAGGAAAAGGAAGCTCTTAAAACAGAACATTGTGAAACTAAAGCCAAGAAAGTGTACTTGCAGTATGAAGGTGCTTCCAGAACTGGCTATCACCATTTTATTTACCTTGAGCAACTACTTTTATCTGCATTTCCTATCCTGCCTCACACCACTTTGTCCCATGTTACTTCTGTTTGCAGACCTGTCCAAATGCAAACAGACAAAATAACTTCTACCTGCTTATATTGCTCTGCCTCTTCCCTGGCCACACCTCTCCCATACAACACCATTTCAGACTGCTTGTCCAACTCTCCTCTGCCTCCGATGGCTGGAATCTCCTTTTTTTCTGCTTTCCTGCCCAAACTGATGTCTCTTTCTTTGCCCAATCCATGTAATAACGGACTTCGGCTGCACTGTGGGAAATTTAGGTTAATCATCAGGAAATATTTTGTAGTAGTGAATATAGCTAAGTTCCAGAATGAACTGCCTCCGGAGGCTGTGGAAAGGTTCAGGTAAAGATGATCCTATCTTGGCACACAATGATGATGGGTAACCTCTCATAGTTCCTGCAATCCTAAGATCTATTTTTCCCCCTCCACATCTTCTCAAACCACAGGGATGAATTTGGCTTGGCTGCTAAGCTGCTTACAAGACAATTCACTGCTATAGGATGCTTTGGATGCAGAAGGATAAACGGGGTTAAAAAGAAAACAAAATTTCTTTTGTTTCTTGGGGGAACCTCGTTCTGGTTTTGTCCTCTTCTTATACTGCTAGCACGTGAACATTGACAGAAAGAGGCTACCAGAGTAGAGAAGGTGCCACGGTGAGATTCTGTGTGGCTGTTCTTGCATCTAAGTGATTTGGGGCTACACATTCCGATGGAAGACCCTGGTGTTCACTTCAGAATGATAGAAAGTAAAGGAAAAGAAAGGGGGGGGGGAAAAAAAAGGAAGGAAAAAACCAGGAGTGGGTCATTGAGTTTATCATTACATTAACTCAAGGGAAGTTGAAAAAGAAGGAAGGTGGGTGAGAGTGAGCAGATGCCATAATAACAGCAGTCATCAAATTGCATTATAGATTTGTGCTGAAGTGACACACACTGGAAGTTATCTGCTGAGAAGTGTTGATAGTTTTTTTATTGAGAAATGGATGAAGAAAGATAAGTTCAAAGTCTAGACCTCCCTTCACTCTATCTGGATTGATGAAAGTGAGCCAGGACATGCTAATGTAGGCTCCTAGACAAAACTGATCATAATCTATCTGAGCAGGGTTCTCAGTCTTGAGATGCAAAACTCATCCATATGCAACACTGCAGAAGAGCCTTCCTTAGGCAAACCAAAATGTTTACATTCTCTCTCTTTGGCAGCTGATTCCTGTTATAGCAGTTTGTCTGTCACACACAAGTGTGAAGTGGCAGGCAAGAAGGCTGACTGCTAATGGACTGATGCTTGTTCCCTTCCTGACAGGATTTTTAGGAGGCATGGCAAGCATATATGGATACCAAGGGAACTTTTGCAGGTAAGACAATCACAGCAAGCTACTTCTGTTTAGCTTCAGGCTCCAGGCAAAGGAGGCAGTGTGAAAAAGCAGAGTGGGAAAGAGAGCTGGTAATCCACAACTGAGATGATGGCTATTTTTCAAAAGATAGCTATGATGGTTTGCTCACTTTTTTAAGCCCATGACACACAGGAGGAAAAAAATATTGTCTCAGAAGACCAGAGTGAAAAAAGAAAAAGTTTGATAAGGGAAGTGCTATTTTTCACTGGGGGCAGAAAACACTGAACTGGAAGGTGTGACTGGGTAAGAGCTCTCCTGGGTATAGAATTCAACAAATGTTTCAGGTGAAATTCCATCTGCCCATCTCTGCCTCTTACCCCTTTCCCCTCTTCCAGCTCCCAAACTGACTTTGCAGACAGAAATGTGAAAGGATTATAAAATTACTCTGCAATTATCTACTGAATGTACACAGAACATTTCACAGGTCTCTTCTCCTTATCAGAACAGAGAGGAAAACTTAAAATAATATTAGCACAAAAGGTCCCTCATAGCAGAGGTGGTGATTTTTTTCAAATCTGCAAATGGAAGAGAACATACAACTTTGCACTTTGACCTGATTTGTACGAAATCCACTTTTTTTGTGTGTATGATTAGTGTTTCAAATCAATGTTGTTCCCTTACAGCTGTTCCATCTCCTCTTTGGCACTCAAACCAGGCTGGAACCTCATAGAGTCGTATGCAAGGTTTTGATAAAAAAAGATGGCAAGGATGCAAACTGAAGCTGAGTCATTGCTGTCAAACAGTGTTTCAGAGATTGGAAGGGCTTGGGGATATATAAACACATGACATTCATATATGCTGAAGACTGCGGATATTCACTGTTAATAAATGAGCTAATGGTGATTCTCTGTGTGAAGAGTCTGCAGTATTAGCTCAGCACTGAGCATATATGTTAATGCCTTTTTCATAACATCACAAACCCCCTTTAATATCTAGGGCTAATTACTTCTTTTTCTGGTGGCCTCACAAGGAAGCACAAGATTGACAGCTTGCTGCATTAATGTCAACTCTGCTGCTTCCATCCTGTACCACTGACTTAGCAGAGGTCCTTCATCTCTACCCCTGCACTTTCTCACCTTTCAAAATCACCAGCCTGTCATCTGTCCACACTTCATTAATAGCAAAAACTATAATGCCGGAGAATTATCCATTCTTAACTAAACAAGTATATATGAAGAAGCTGTTTGGCATAAAGGCCATCTTTATGTCCTGGACCTGTCAAGTACTCATCATAGTTTAACCCCTGTTCATAACCTGGGCTTTTTGGTGCTGCAGTGCAAATAAACACAACAATAAACAATGATAGATGTGCTACTGCAGAGGACAGGCAGCTTGTGTGAAAAGAATACAGGTATCCTCCCAAGTAATTTCAAGAACAAATTACTACCAATAGTAGTCTACAAGACAGCTTTACTGAAGGAAATAATTTTCATGGGAAGTATTTGGTGCAGCTCAAAGGAGGAAATTTAATGTAGTTTTAGTGCCCAAAGACAAGAGGTTTATGGAGATTTCAAAACTGTAGTAGTTTTATCCCTAGATAAAGAAATGTTTCATGAAAAATCTGAATAAAAAACAAAGCTTTTGCATGACTATTGGTGTTTGGAGCCTGCAAGTCCCTCTTCTTTAATTGTTTTAATTACCATTTAGAGCAAAATAACTAAACCAGTAATTAAACCGTCAATTAAACCAATGATACATACAGTATACAAAGCAAGTTTATTCCAAATATAATACTCTAAAACAGTGATATCCTTCAACAATCACAAAGAAACATTTAAATGAAAAAGCAATAGCAATTCAACTTCCATTATTATTTCACTCCCACCTTATCACTTCTTAACATCCAAGTGTTCTCTATCATATATATTGGGACAGGAGGCTGTCAAAAACGCTGCCGTCCCTGAGAGTGCAATCACAGTATGGTTTCATTTGTGTGTCTCATTTTAATGAAATGCCTTCTTTTGATCTTGAGTGCTGCAATGAAGGTTTTACTCAAGGATGAACCTGAGACTGTGGCTATTTCCTGTTGGTGCAATTGACCCCAGGTATGTAATACAAGCATGTTTGTGTTTAGCGGCACAATCTTGTTACCTCTGGTAATTAAACTCTGGTAACACTGAGAAATGGATTTCAATAATGGAAGCAGGTAAGAACAGCTTTCCTCCCAAATGCTACACAGATGAAAGACATCAATTTTTCTCTGCTTTCATTTTTCAGTGGCAGTGTTAAATGCCATGTATTTCACTACACGCCTTTTACATCCTAAATATCTTGGACTTAGTTCAGAGTTTTGAATATCACGTAGATTATGTAAATCTTGAGGCTTAAAGGTAAGCTTGGTATCCTCTGAAGACACTGTCTACTTATGAAGTCTTTCTTGCCAATCTCAAATGTTCTGAATAAACTGCTCCAAACCTCGTCATATTATTTTCTCTGGAATCAGTCAGTCACGTTGTCCTTTTCAGGCTACCAAATACTCATGTCCAGCCACACTGTGCTCTCTAATAGGCAATGGGCACATAACAATTGACTGTCAGAAAGATAAATAGAACTGGTTGGATGCCTGGTTATAAGTAAGTAATTATAGATGGGATATCATCCATAAAGGAAGAGGACATTCTGTCATTTCTCTTTTAATATACTAGCTGAAATACAAGCTGAGTCATTAATTGGTGTCCACTAGTAGTAGGTATGTCAGATAGAAATGTCATCCACTTTTCCCTTCATTAAAAATTCCCCGCAATGTTTTCTGGGAGCCTTCTGAAACTGTGTTCTCCTAACTCCACTAGATTGCTTTTGGAGACTGACCAGTGAATCCACATGAATGTGCAGATCACAGACATGACCAAACTAGAGGACACTTTCATTTCTAAACCATTAACAGAAGTATTGGATTTAACTTTGATTTGAATAAACCTATCTAATTTTAGACATGCATACAGGTATGAAGATGAGATTATATTGTCAGTTTGATGAAGCTTACTCTCTGCTGTATGTATTTTCTTTGTAATCATAAAGAAGTGAACATTTTTCTCCCCCATAACTGCTGTAAGATATCTATGAAAGAATTTCATTCCATAAAGAAGCCGATTATATATATGTCACACGCATTATACCTTTGGAAAGAATAGTGCTGTTGCTTGTTAATTTCTAAAAGTCATTAAATTGCACATTATTTTAATTAAACAAAGTAATCTAACAGGCACTGCAGATGTCACTGGTATGCATTTGAAAACTTTATAGTTCTTCATTCTACATACTCATGCCAGAAATTACGAGAATCTGGTGAATAGCACAAGCCAGATGATACAGATCAATAAAGAAGCTTTTTATGAGCAGCCACTGCAGCAAACAGGCACAATGGAGGCATAAGACTATAAAATAAATTTTTCTTTGAGGGTACAGTTGTGTTTAAAAAAGTGAAACAGGCAAGAGTCATTTTTACTAAGAAATTGTGAAAATCAGAAGTGCAAATAAAGGTTTTGGTTTTAACCAAAGGACAGACGCAACATCAGAGTGTTTGCGGACTGTTTTACCAACCCAGATGTGTTAATATCTCCAGTCTTTTCTCAACATTGCCACACATACTCAAAACTATATAAATGGCTAATTCACTCCTAAAATGTGGAATTCTTTGAAATGAAATATGGCGAATATTTGAGACTATTTGGTAGCATAGTCCAAAAAAAGACGTATGGGAAGAAGAGCTTCTCCAGTACTATACATATGCCGATTGCATGTTCATCAGTGTGGTAAGTGCCTTAAAAAAAATTGTAAAACTCCATATTGACAGGCTACAAAGTAACTGCTTTACTCCTCTTCTCCCTTGTGTATGTATGGATCTCCTCTTGTATTCTCGTAGACATGTCTCTGTGTTCCCCTCGTTATCCGGTTCTTCTCCTCTCCGGCAGAGGAGTGTTGAGGAACACCTTTTGCGGCGTTCCCGCTTTCTCCCTAATGGTCCAGATTTATCAGCTTCCAAGAGCAATGCAGCTCTGCCACTACTGCTGGCAGAGGCAGATGGTGCCAGTTATTGACAGCTTTTAAAAAATCAAGGTCATACACTTGAACTTGACTTGTGGGCTTATTCAATTGTCAGCCAATGAAAAATAGAAGAATTAAGCAAAACTAGAGCACTGTGGTTTTTCCGACTGCTGCTGATGAGCAAGTGAGCTACATTACCCTACGTTACTCACTGCCTACATGTGCAGTGTCATACATGATTATGGTCATACACCACTACCTCTCTACTGAAGGCAGAAAAGTTTCACAAAGTTTCATCTTACAGATGCTCGGTATACCTGATGGATAAAGGCTAGAGAAACCTGTTGAGAAAGACAGCATTTAAGGATTTTTTGAGCTTGAATCTCACTCCCTACACTGATCATTCAACTTTATTCAATGCTTCCTCAGGAATATTACAAGAATGTAATTATTAGAACTGAAGGGAAAAGAGAACTCCTCTTTCATGGTGACTGCAATATTTTGAGCTTTGATTTCACTTGGATGTCAAAGCTCCAAGGCAGTCTCTTATATCAGCTTTTCTGAACTTGCTCTTCAATTCCCAGTTTTGAGTACTCTAGAGAAGGAAGTCAACAAGAAACCAAATTGCCTAGTCAATGCATCCTGTTAAAACAGCCCACTTTCAAACTTCCTATGTGTAGAGTATTAAATCTGTAAAATACTGGCTTTGGCTATTATGTACTTTGCGTTGTGCTAGCACTATTTATTGGATTCTCTTTCTACTACTTTAAAAATAGTGTTGTATATATTGTGCAGAGCTATGAAGAAACAAACCCAAAACCTCAGAAGGGACTAATATGGACAAAATATATCCTTTAGGATAAAGAACTCATTGTGAATATGCTTAAAATAGAAACAAAACACTCAGTTAACGCAAGAGAAAAACATACCTGTGAAAAGCCGATCACTTCTCCATTTTCATCGAGCACGTTAAAATTAATGATTGGACCCTGGACATCAGGATTGCTGAAATCTGTATCGCTGTAAATACGTACTACAGGAGCCCCATTGGCATATTTTAAGGTAGACAGCACAGTATAGGTGTAGTGAGCTAATGCAAAGGTATGCTGTTTTATTTTCTCCATTCCACCTACAAAAGAAAAGTGCATGTACATGTCAGATGCCTTATTTTTATGGAAATGTAAAAAAGGATGATTTTTCAGAATGATATAGCTGCGAGGTAACTAGCACCAAGTTGGTAGTTTTGGGTTCCTTTAAATGCATACACAATTTGCAGATGTTTCTTGCCTCATACAAAATCTTCAGAAGTACTGTTGCACCAAGGATTGATCTACAATAAATCTACTGTAGAAATCGAAAGTTACGCTGAAATGGATTCATGTGCAACAACATTGATAGTTCCAGTCTATACATATCACTAAGATGTTCTGGCACAATTAATTTGAAAAGCAAGTTTTGCTCCAGAACTGGCTCTGGAGATCATGGGAATGAGGCATCAATCCTAACACAGCGCAGAAAGCAAATTACTATGTCTAAGATAAAATAAAAATAATAAAATTCTAAATGAAATTACAAAATACAAGTGTTAGTCCACAAGGAATTTATTTGAGTACTGAAGAAATATTCTTCCAAGCCTGCTCTTCTTTTTGCAGAAGAAAAAGAAAGAGGATGTTGTGAACGCCTCATTGCCTACATCCATGCAATTTATTTGCTCCAGAGAAGCTTTGCAGAGAAGTTTTCACAGAACTTGGCCTGGAAAAAGCGTAAAGAAGAAAGATGTTGTCTTTCTTTGCTTTTTTGTTTTTGCTGCACTGAGGAGTTTGGAAAAGAGGACTGCAGAGTTTTCCGGACAGATGAACCCTCTTCTACATCTCTGCTTTCTGAGAGGAGGTTGTGTATCTGTTAGATGTCCCTATCGAAATGGCTTCTCATTCTTGTACTCAGAGGATATGCCATAGGATGATATACCATGGTCACCTATGGCTTTGGGGATATTCTGATTCTCTGCAGGAACATAAAACATAAGCATCAAATAGATACAAACCCAGCGGTTTCATTCAAAGGAGAACATACGTAATCTGAAACGAAGTAGGTTGTGATATTCACTGGGATAAACTGCTGACAGGAGACAATTAACTGGGTATGACAATAAATAAGGTATGAGAAAAGGAATAACCCTAACCCTAATCAAACAGTAATTTATCACATGGAACAAGAAAAGTACAAGTAATCTTCAAAATAGAAACTGAAAACCTATGAATTTGCATCTTTATGGAAGACAATTAGAAGATAACAATATGATCTCAAAGTATTGCAAGAAACACAGGGAGACACCTGAAGGCTAACAACATGTTTAAACCCAATCAAATCTCCACTGGAGACAGGAGACAGCTGGAGTTTTGGCTGAAAACCCAAAGTGGTTTCTATTATGCATACTATGCATTGCACTATGGTGGGCCTATATCATGTGGGAAAAAAAAAAGGAAAGAATTTCCTCAAAAGCCTCTTGAAGTAGAACAGTATTTTTCTGCCTGGGTTTTAGACCCAGAGTATTTTCTGTAATGTTGAGTATCTTATTTGAGGTACATGAGCATTTCTGTAACTAAAAAGATTTTTGACATTTTCTTTTGCTTTCTGTTTTTAAAATGCATAACTATGAATCTCACACTTCTGTGCATACCATTTTTATATCTGAGTATCTGGAAACTCCTACAGTCTGATACAACCACCCTTGGACCGAAATCTTGTAATCTGCTTGTTGACTTCTGTGCCCTTACTCGTAAAAAGACTGTGTCATTTATGAATGTATATAGAGGAAAAAAATAAAATATCTTTCTCCTGACATACAGAAGAATTACAGCAACTTCTGTTATTTCACTTTTCGTCAAGTTTCTGCATTATGTGCTATCTCCTTTACATAAGTTAGGAGAGCAGACAGTAAAAGCATAGAAACAGATTAGATATAAGGTGGAAGTACATGTTTTGGTGCTAAAGAATAATAAAGAGGAATAAGATATTTAATGAGATACTAAGACACAAAGCACTTCCAAGGAATGTTGCCAGAAGCTAATCAGTACAATTTCTAGATGTTAGCCACAGTAAACTTGGCAAGCATCTCTAGAACATTTTGGTCTGAAAGATGATTTGTATTTTCAGAGTCTTTGAGAATAAAAGATTGCCTAGTCAGAGATGTCCTAGTCATTGTTTGTTGGAAGTTAAGAGTCTTGAAACAGTAAAAAAAATTCTAAAAAAAAGTTATTTCTCAGCATTTGCCAGAAAGTAGGTGTCTTAAGAGAAGTGACTGCCTTGTCAGCTTCTGAGACGTCTGTAATCTCCTGATTCAGAGCTTTTCCAAATTAGCAGGAATCTTTTAATGGAAGATTAAACTACTGTCCTTGTGTCTTGTTGAAGAAATCTCTTATTCAGAAATTTCAGCCTCTCATTCACAGCCATCATCCTGCTATCATTTCTATATTGTCTTCAGCCATTCTCTTTTAAAAGTTGCTTAATCACATTTCCTTGTTCACGAGTGAGAAGCTGATGAGCCTCTTAATTATTTATTCTGACAAATCCAAATGCAATAGCCTGCAGTTGCTTTGCTGCCCTGTGACTGGAGAGCGGAAGCAGTGTTGCCAGGGTCCCATATTTTTAAGTAGCAGAATAGGTTGTGATTAGGTCTGATGTCACAGAAAACCCTGTGAGAAAAATGCCGGCAATCTGACGTTTGTTCTGAGAGAAGAAGGGGTATATTCAGAAAATAGTTGTGATTTATTTTTATTTTGCTAAACAAAATGATGTGTACTGTATCCTGCATAAATCCTGTGCTTACCTCATTTCCCTCTCCCAACTAGGGAAAAGAATATGAGGAAGAGAAAATAAAACCCAGACAAATCTTTGGTCTCTAACACGATCTAAGGACTTGCATTATTGCATCTAGTCTCATATTTGGGGTGACAAAAATAAAACTCACTGCTTGACTGAGCCTGTCTAAGGTAAATGAGAAGGTAAACTCCTATATTATGGTTGAACTGGTATTTATTACCTTATTGCATTCCTGCATTTTATCTTCTCTCTATACAGAACTCTGGTTTTATGACCAGTTCCTTAACTCTGAATACTTGGAGACTCTTACCTAGCTGCCTGTTTGGGGATAAAAAAAGTAGCACACCTTAAGCTTTTGGAAGACTTACAGCTTGGAAAAATCATCAGTACTTCATCTTGAGAAGGTGCTGGGAAGGACTCCGGTGCCCTGACTCCCTCTCACTTTATGGATTTTATTCCTTATCACTGCATTTTTTCATTAAGGTGAATTGCATCTAGTTGCTCCTAAAAATGATTTTAAAATGAAGAACAATTTGTGCGCTCTGTAATTTGGATCAGAATGAATCTGATGTAGTCTAAATTACACCGGTTGAAGTCTATCTAATACCATTCACTGTATTTATGTGTGCAGGAACACATTCAGCACAAAGGATGCTCTCATTAATGACTTACTTCTTCCTATGGTAGAAATGTAAGCACTTCCCTGTCAAAAGGGAAACTCCTGCATTTCTGTGGATTAATATGCCCCTTATTACTTTGTCCCCATGCGTGTGTTTTGACTTTGCATTAAGCCAGACATGATCATTTAATTAATTTTTCCTCTCAATAGCACCTCATTTTTCACACTATTTGTTGCCACAATGAATGCCATATATTTTTGCAGTGGCGAAGTTATTGAGCAGAACAGATTGACAAAGAAAGCTTGTACTTTTGTGTACAAACCTCCTTGGCAAAATACTCTAGTGAACCTGTGGAGATGCTGTTAAACCTCATATTGCTGACGTATGTTTGTACACTACATCCTGACAGATTAGCACGTTCTCAGACCTACCATCCCATTTTATACTTCCATTTGGGTACTGTTATGGAAACTGATACTGTTCCAGTATGGAAAATTCAGAGTGCCAGTGCACTGGATAACCCACGGATAAATTTACAATGATGTCAGCTCTTCCATAGGAATTGCATGTGTGCATATGCCTATCCATAGAAACTGTGGGACAGTTCAGTCATCTGGAAGAGAAGGGTACGTTATCTCACGTTTGCAAGAGGGTTCAAACCATGTGCATTCAAACTACGCACAATTGTCACCATGGTACTGTAAATCCACTGCTTGTCTTGCCTGGTGATAACGTCTTATATTTGCATTACCTCTGTCTTATTATCTGATTGTTATATGCAAAATACAGTAAGATTTTATTTTTCCAGTGGAATTTTATCTAATTAGAGAAATATGAGATACACAGATGTCCAATAAGTATTCAGTATAGGGTACTTCTGAGTCAGTATAGACCTAGTTTTGCATTACATAAATGGCAAACATGTAATGGCATACAATCTCCGCTCTGAAACAACCAGGATTTCAGTAGCTCAAATGTTCAAATGTTAGTTCTTCCTGAAAGAACTGTAGACAGATAGGCATATGTCAACATCTATAAAAGATTTTGAATAAAGAGATTAAGACAAAGCAGAGACTGAAACTGAGCCTCTAGAATGAAAGCCCTAGTGCTTAAGGTTTTCAGGCTGTACTCAGAAACCTCTGTGATCTGCATTCAAATACAGTTCTTATCTCTCTTGTTATGAGAAATTAAATACTGGAGATAAGGAAGAAGAGAACCATAAATCAAATATAGAGTTATTTTTCTAACTTGCTGTGAAAAAAACACAGAAATTGAGCTTTATGTGAACAAATTCTCTGTTACTCCAGTAAATCCAAACTCACATATATCTTTGGATAAGAAAAAGATCAATGTGATTCATTATTCTTCAGCATTACCTAACAGATAGCAACGAGGCAGAGAAATGATGAGCTGAAATTTCAGCAAACCAATCAGCAGGGAGTGAAACCAAGATGTAGCCTCCTTCTAATAAATCCCAAACAAGACAGATCACCATGTGGGACCTGTGAGTCAATGTGCTAATGAAGCCATGGAACCTGTAAATCCTGTCAAACATTTGGAGTCCTTCCTTCACTTCCTCCAAGAAGCGTACATTAAGATTCATTTCTGGGCTTTTTTTGGTGTTCTTTTATGTGTAGAACTGAATGTCTCTGACTGAAGTCTGTCACCTACTTAGTGTTATTCTTCCAAAGAACATCTCTTCAGGATGAACTTGCTAATGGTAGCTTCATATATCTCCTTTGCAAATTTGAGTGCTTTGGCTTAAAACCACATTAAACAATGTATTCTAACCACTGCTATTTTTTAGCAATCCTGCTTCAAACAAAACACTGCAAACACAAAATGAAATACTCATATGATGATCCAACCCCCTGCCCCCAAAGTGCAACCCTGAAATGTTATAAATACAATACTAGAAGAGCAAATAACGAGAAGAAAATATAATCAACTTAATAAGAAACCTTGATCACTCATCCTCTGCTAGTGCTCCTACATTCACCAATAAAAAACCTAAATATACATGTTCCTGGTGGGTTTTTTCCCCTAAATCATGAGAACAGCTGTCTTACGTCAGACCAAATCTAGCTACTGCCTGTCTCCCAGAGTGAGGAGTAGCAGATGCCTAGAGGAAAAAATACATCTGAAAAAAATTATGTAACTTCTAAGCAGCTACAACTGATAGTTTAAAGATTAAATAAACAGAACATAAATAAAAAATACATGAAAATGAGCTTACAGGTTGGCTAACAGCAACTAAACATTACTTTTAAAAACAGAAGGGTATAAGAGCCCCTCATGGAACTTAAGCATTAAAATTAATACATTAACAATTCCTTTGAGTCAACAGAAAGGAGCTCTTCTAATGTAATAGCATTCTAATATTGGTCATAACTGTTAGCAAATCCAGTTCATTAAAACTCAGCATAAAACACTGTAACTGGCTTATCAGCAAATTCATAAAACCATCCATCACCCACACTCACAGACAGTGCATAAAGCATGGACAGATTGCAAACCCCTTATTCACAGACTCACATGAACAGTCTAATCAACTTGATCTATAAAACACGTGTAATAAAAATTGATTTCGGGAACACAAAGTGGGGTGGACCATGACCCTTTCTGCAACTAAGGTGACTGCATTGGTGAGCAAGAAGGGAAAAATCTGTGTCCCCAGATGTCAGTTGTACTTCCAAAAAAAACCCAACACCTTGCTATGCATAGATTAGAGCAGGCTTCTTTCCAGAGTTAAGATGTAACAAAAAGAATCACATGAAAAGGAAATTTCAGTTACGAAACTACGTGATTTTTTTTGTTGAAAAGTACATACTTTTGTTTGAAAGTACATAATTAAATTGCAACAGTCCATCTCACAAGATCAGTGTCCAGGTTGAAATTTTAGATGGACTCTTGCAACTTAATTATGTACTTTCTGTGTGTCCAAAACGGAGAGCCATGTTACACTCTCAATGCTACCAAATCCATGCAGAATTCAACGGGTAATAGGGGGACCTTTTACTCTCTCAACACTAATTCTTTGCATAATAGCTTAAATCCTTTTATTCTCCTCCTTCTCCCACACCATCTCAATAGTTTAAGACTGTGGGAAGCAACTGCTTAATCCTCTATTCAGAATGTTATACCAAAACCAAACATGAAACACATATTCGGTGTTTATCTTAATGAACAGAAGGCTCTTTGATGCCCCATCTCCCACTTCTTTAGAGCAGCTAATTCAAGGTCTGTTTTCACACAGTGAGGGAAGTTAGAAGTCTTTGTTCTGAATAAAATGAGCAGCACATTCTAAAAGAAGCAGCTCCCAATTTTCAAACATCATAATGAGGAATACTTTGCCTTTGTTTTTAATTTCTTGGGAGTAATATAAGAGAGGGGAAGTTGTATGTGCCAGCTGGCTGACTCATTTTTAGTGTAACTATTTTAATTACAGGTACAATTCAGTTTCGGTTAACTGCTTGTTAGACTGAAAACTATCTAATAATTCAAATAAGCTCCAGGTAAGATACATTTAATTTACTATTTGCTATCGTTATGAGATTTCTTTTTTGAGACAGAGGAGCGTCTGTGTGTGTGTGTGTCTGTCCATCCTTTTTTTTCTTCCATGAGCCCAAGCCATACTCTCAGCAGAGGAAATAATTTCAGGATGACTTTTCAAACCATAAAACCAGCAACATAAAAGATGAATGGGGAGGCTTTCTTAAAAAGCAGCGTGTTTTGCACACCTCATGGAAGCAGCATTCAAACCACATCTCCAGAGTGCTGGATGACATTAGCCCACAGAGGTTTCTGCGAGAACAACGGAATCATCCCGGAAAGTACGTATTTATGTGATACTCGCATTTTACCTCTAAAGGCTTTATCTCTCAAGGTTTTTCTCAGTCCAGCAGAACAACTTCTGCTTATGATTCTGTCATCTTAATGACTAAATGCAAGAGAAGCTTGTACTATAAAAGCACATGAATTCTCCTGGTAGCTGTTAGAAACCTGAATGTAACATATAGGCCTGTTTTCTGCTTTATTATAAAAGTGGCTCTGTCCTTTGTTTAATGGAGCCTGCTATGCACAATTCCTTGAAGTCAGCATGTGAAAGCTTTACTACTGCTTGTTTCCTGGTATTTTCAACTCTCAACAGTTAGACTGCTAATATGAGGCCAGAGCATAAAACTCTTTGTCTCAAAGCTACAGTCATGGGCATTTAGAAAATGTAAGATGGAGCAAGTCAATAACATTAATTCAACACTGACTTTGCATGAACACTTATTTATTTATTTATTTAATTTACTTATTTGAGTCAGCAACAACTTTCTAATCACTTTAACATAGCAGGAGGGAAACCTTTCTCATCTTCTGCTCAGCCAGAGACTATGATACTATCATCAGATCTGCAGTTAAGTACAATTCTTCCGTCAAATAACTTTTCTATAAGACCCAGTCACCAGTACTGCTTGATGGTCTCATGACTTTCTAATGGCTCCGCAGCTTTGTGGGTTGTTTGTTTTTGTTTTTGTTTTCCCCTGAGGGGAGCTGCAGATCAATGGAGACAAACAACTTGCACCAAAAATAAGCTGAATATAAAGATAAATCCAAATGTGTTTTTCTTAGGAGGATATCTCTCCCTCAGCATCAAGAGAACCCTTCAAAATATTCTGAAAATCCAGCCAGCTTCTTTCGTTTTTTCCCTAAGATGACAGATCCCAATCTAAAGCCTTGCTAGGATATAAATCAGTTCTGTTTCAAAGCTCACCATGCCTGCATTAGGTGAAGAAGAATGGGTAATCGTGCTCAAACCTCACACTTCAGTACCCACTGGTTTGAGTCTGCCTTCTTACAGGTTTTACATTAGCAATCCTTTTAACATAACATTTCTGGAATCTCTTTGTCAGTGAAACACTTTGATGCCCAAGGCAGCATATCAATTTGCATTCCAGGTCTTCCCTGCCTGATAGTATTGGTTGGACACCTTCCCTCTTTTTCTCTGACAATCTCTGAACCAGGGCTGTGGCTGCCAGTGTATGAAGTAGTGGGGATGCTCTATGTCTGCTCTTGTGCAGCCTTTGTATCCCACTCTTTCTAAGACTCCACAGAAATTGCCCATCACAGCATTACAGGAAATACCACAAGTTCATTTAATTAAACCAAGAAATATGATACAGAAAAAGAAAAGTTTCCAGACAACAAATTCTAAGGCATGATGTTGACTAGTGATGGAACAAGGGAAAAATACACTGAAGTTTTCTATTCTGTATCTGTAACATTCAGGAATATTGAAAGTTGGTAAAATAAGCTCTAGCCGTTATTATTAACAGAACAATATTTCCCTTAGTGAAATTTTTGATTTATTGATATTCATAATTTTCTGATAGCCTGAAAGGGTGCTTTGCCATTTGTTTTGCATTCTCAGACTAGGTCTCTGCTGGGTAATGTTATTATAATAATAGCTACCACAAAGGGAACAAACAGTGTCATTCATGAAACAGAGGTAATAAAGCAGCTACAATGAATTCTAAAAACTGCTTTGAAATTTCCTTAATTTGATGCCTTAATCAAAAGGAAGCATGCAGTCAATATTGAAAAGCTCTCAGGATTCTTGGACCTCATCCTAAACTGAATTATACCAGGACTTGTCCCAAGCTTTTTAAACAGGCAAATGTTTTAACAAATATCTACATTAACATCACAAGAGAGACCTTTAGCTAAACATTTTGGGAACCCCTGAATTCTTTAATTTTTTACTGCCATTTTTATCGACCCTCCCCCAAGGTCACAGCATTAACTCTGCTTTACATCACTCACTGTTCTTGTGAGGACCAAAGGGCGACCCGCTGACACACTTCCCTTCATGCGGCCATTTTTTCTGCCTGGATGTGGCAGGCTCAGATCTCTTGAAGCTCATTGGCGAGGTTTGTGAGATAGTGAGATGTGTGAACACACATAACATTTCACAGATAGTCAAAGGAAAAACCGAGAGCAAAAAATGGCTACTTTGCCACACTGCGGCACACTCTCAACACACAGGTTTGAGCAATGATGTTACAGTCCCAGTCTCACTTCTCAAGAGTTTGTTCAATAAAAGTGACATGCCAGTACTTCTTAAAGTACAGCCATTGCTGTGGCACACTCAGCAATAACCTCTATAAGACAGTACTGGTGTTTTTATAAGCAGAATGTCCTGCAGTGCTGGCTGGCATAAATTAACTTTTGGCAGCTTGTCATTATATTGCTCATTTCTATGAGCTTCTGAAATTCACTGCACCTAAAATATTGTGTGCCCTCCAAGCCATGGGGGTGATGAGTAATAAGATAGTGCGCTGGATAAAGACTGAACATCTGTAATTTTGTAAGCACAGGATAGGTATTTTAATCAATTGCAAGTTCAGTGTGCAGATCTACTAAAAAGAAGACTGGAAGAGAAACCTAAGGTAGAGAATATGAAAATTATGAAGTAATTTATTCTAGTTTTTACTTCTTTCTACAGACTGTAGGTAGTGTGCTTCAGAAAGAGTTAACCACTCTTGGTATTACATCAGCTTCAATAAGCTATAACACCATAAATCAGTCAGAACCTGTGCTTCAGATTCAGTTCAGAAGAGCTGAAGTATTTCAAGACGAGCAATTCTTATGTGTACCACTTGCTGTCTCATGCTGTAAATCAAGATCTACGGTAAACTAGAGAACTGCCTCTGAAGACAGACTTAGACAAGGTTAAAAGAAAATACTGATCCAAGCAAGGCATCAGTGAAGGACGAATGCTACCAACTCAGAGGGAGCCACTGTCAGGGAAGAGAAGCGAGGCAGCATGCACGTAGGAAGCCCTTCTCCCACGGCAACCCGTTACACCTGAGCTCTGCAGAAGTGAGGGAAAAAGAGTACGGGCTGCTGCTGCTGTGTCAAGTGAAGGACCCTGCAGTTAAGGTGTAAACACAATGATTAAAAATGGCTTAAAAAAACCCCATTTTCCCCATTGTTTCTATTTCAGATATTTTGAACAATAGCAAGGCTTTAGAAAGGAAGGTCCAGCTTAAGGCACCGTTCACAAACTTCCCTTTTCAGGTGAGGAAGAGAAGGCAAGATGGCAGAGGTTCCCTTCCCACCAAGTAGGGATGAAGCTACGACACTCACAAGGGGTGTGGGGGCCCAGATTCACTTATCTCTTCCCTTGAGGGGCTTCAGACTCTAGTTTGTCACCAGATATAACAATAAAACAATACATTTTACTCCCCTGGTTTCTTTGGAGCTCTCAATTTTTGGAATGCTTTTTCTTACATCCTGAAAAAATATTACTAAAGTGGTAATATTGGCTGCTGCTCTTCAGACTGTTCTATGAGATCCATATTTTAAGATGGGAAAGAACACTATTGGGGCTGATGAAGGGAAAAATCAGAAATACAGGGTTTTTTTGTGTTTTCTGGTTATTTAGTATTATCTGCCATACAATTCTTTCTTTCTTTGATGCAGCATATTTGCCAAAGCCATCTAGAATGTAGAAACAGGTCCCTTTTATTATTTGATAAATGGAAGTATTCAGAACATATTGTGGTCTCTACCAAGGAATAAAGAAATTTAAGGAAATAAATACACAGATAATCCTTGTTACTTTCTTTTTCATTCTTGCCCCACCAATGAAAAGTGCAGTCTTGCTACTATAAATGAAAAGTATGACCATGAAAAGAGCTTCATATTTAAAGCATCATGAAATAAAAATCTTTAGAAATGAATCACAGTATATATAGCTACTATGCCTAAAAGACACTGAGTGTTATCACTGTCAGCAAAGAAAGTTGACAGAAGCTTAGCTGCATGACCTTTGACTACATAGAGATACTGCACAACATAAGATATGCAGATTCCATAATATGAAGCAAAGAATCTGCTTTATTACCTTAGCCTTGAATTACAAAAACTTGTTGCTGAAAAATGTTCATCTAATACTCTTTTTTTTCCACCTTGAAAGATGCTTAATTCAATATACGAGACAATTTGAATGGCTTCAATCACACACAAGACCCCTTCTTAGATAACCTTGCCTTGGCTTAGTCTCTCTAGCTGAGCAGTTGGGAGCTCTGTTTTGCAGTTGAAATGACTCAATCCTTTTAAAGATTATTATTTAGTTTATTTTGTTTATTAGGTGACTTTATGCAACAGATACCCTCTTCTGAATTGAACTAACCAGAATGGTTATTTCAGGCTGCCCAAGCTTCTTATATTTCTAGAATCAGCCCTTCTGGGCTGACCAGGCCTCAGGTGGTCTTACATCTCTAGGATACGATTCTACAGGAACTACATCACCCTACCGCGGTACTTCACGAGAGATACAAGACACTTAATTCAAAACAGCAGCTAACTTCAGACTGATTAGGACTGCAGTGATTAATCAAACTGTTCAAACATTTGACTGCAAACTCAAGAGGAAAACTTTGATAATTAAGAAGTGTGAATTTAAATGCATGGCAATGCATTTAAAGGCTGCATGTATCAAACATTCATGTGCGTGCATTTCATGCAGAACTAATATATTCATTTACCTCCCTGAAACTCTTCTGCCTTCTTGCATGTGGCAGGATATGGGGGAAAGCAATATGTAAACAATCAGTCCTGTTTCATTTTATGAAAACAATAACAGTCCCACAATATTTTGTGGGTTCCCACCCACGAAATCTTTTATTGGTACTCAGTGGCATTTTTCCAAGGACCTCCTCAATAATTTTTAAGAGTTCAAGAACATCTTCAATTTTTATTATAATAGTTTGAACTTACTGAGCAGTTTTCAACAGGGAAATTTTACTAAATCAGTGAGACCAAAAGCAACTGCTAGCACATCAACCTTGGTGTGTCGTTCTATTTTAGGGCGTCCTAAAGTGACACCATGATCAGATGAAGCGTTTATAAGATAATGTTAGCCTGGATGGTGATATGGCTTCTCTACCCTTTTCCCTTTCATTATAATTCCCATTATGACTCTCACCGGAGAGCTTTCTCAAACGAGAAGGCATCAATACAACTATGAAGAGAGATCAGAAAGATGCAGGATAAGCTGGCCTTTTGTGGCCATGGCAGGCAGTCAACTTGAACTCCCCAGGAGAGACAGAGCAGTACTGAGAGCTACACAGCAAGTCCTTTTTCAGCAAGCCGCTGAAACTTCAGTGGTCTGGAACTGGTCTGGGAGCTTTTTTACACTGGTCAGCAATTTTGCTTTTTCTTGTCTCCTCACCTACTTTTAAGACCATGCTCTCCAGAGTATGAGGAGGCTTAGCATGTGACATACCTCTTGCTCACTATTCTTTCTAATAGTATTGTGTTCTATCCTTTTTTTTCTTAATTCTTCCTAGCTATTCTAATATCACAACCTCCACATAGTGTGAGAAGTGATAGAAAACCTACATTTTGCTCTTAAGAGAGACTCTGCAGTGTCCCAGAGAGTTCTACTCTCTCACGTGCCAACTCAAGATAGATGTTTCACAGGATTAAAACACCTGCTGTAAAGCTGGAGAACAAATAGATAAATAAATAGATAAGTAAATAAATGTTGGCTCAAGCACTTCTTTCCTTCTGTGTCTCTGAACATGCAAGAAATAAATTGATTAATATCCTCAAGTTATGATGAATCACATGATTTTTCTAGGTTCAGTAGAAGTGGTGAAGTTGGAACACTTCACCTGTCTTGAACACAGAATAGTAAAGGAAAAAGGAAGGCATTATAAATGGAAGGGTCAGAAACATTATAATTTTATGGTTCTGCCCAGACCTGGCTCACCCATAAGGTCAAACCAATCAATCGATCAGAAAAAAAAAGCTTTCTTTTTGAGACCTTGACAATGCAAGTCTTGCCAAATGTACTCACTACAGCTTTTCCCATTTTTTCTTTCTTTATTGGAATGATGCTGTCAAGTTCAGTATGCGATCTACTATAAAAGTTTAGATCCTTCTCTATCAAAGCAGATAACAAAATGTGTTGGTAACAAGACAGCGTGCTGATTATTTCTTACTAAAAGTTGAACCTTGAAGGTTCACTTTGTTCAACAGCCAGAGACAGCAACCACAATGTTTATTTTCTTCTGCAACCTACCAAACTTTGACTCAACTCATACCACGCTTTCTTGCAACATATGATAAGCTCTGTCATGAAGGATTAATTTGTTTCCCACATCTTATCTAGTTCTTTCTCTTCCCTCATTTCCAGAACTCTTTATGGATAATATTCACTGAACTGGGGTATGTGTGATATGTTTGTAATTTTATCTGAAGATATTCTGTAAAACAGAAGTTAAACACATCACTATACTTGTCTGCTATTTTTGCTTTTTGACTGCACTGGTATTAGTTTCCTCCACAGATTTTGTCTCTTGATCTATAAGCAGAGAAGAGACGAAGGCGTGTGTCAGGGGCATCAGGCAGTTTAATGTCAGTTGCTTGTAAGCCAGGTTAGTCAGTAACGTATTCAGAGCCGATTAAAGCCAACAGGATCCTCCGCAGCTGTAAAGCTCTCCTGCAGCAATCAGCAAGAACATCTTTCCATACCCTACGCGCTGCTGAGATGTGGACCCACCTTTTCAAGATGTTCTGAAATTCCTCCATGCTAACTGAATGCGCCCCATTGGACTTTAGTTCTTTATTTTTTGTATTTTGTTTTGCAGCAGAGACAGTGAGTATTTGACCGAAAGACAGAGGCCGGATCAGCCTGTTTCACACAGCTGCTTGTTGAGCAGACATTTATTTAAAACTCTTCCTGTCAGAACAGAATGATCTATTAGTACCACAAAATGGCACGATGCCCAGAGACAGATTTTGAGAATTTCTGCTTTCATGAACAGGAAGACATTTTCAAGACTAATTTATGAAATGGAGAGCAAAATATATCTTTAAAACCTCTTAACACAGCCATAAAAATATATTGCTTTTAAACACCTATGATGTTATTCAATTAATGGATTGCTATTGCTACTCTCAATTTATAAATTCCAATTTATAAAACTCTCAGCCTCTTTTTTCTACCCTTAGTTTACCCCCTTCTTGTTCTCATGCTCCCCCTTTTATTAACCTCCAGCTTTTATAGATTATTAAAGAAAATCAGGAATGTTCTCTGACAATTACACTGAATTGTATTTTAAATAATGTACTCACTTTTCACCTTACAGCTGAGAGTCAGCTATTCAGAACTTGGAACAATCTAAGGGCATGTCCATTTTTGTAAAAGCAATGAAATCAAATATGCTGAAATTATAAAATATGTCATTAATTAGTTTCAGACAGAAATTTATCTGTTATTGTTATACAGAATTCTCACTTTTAGTTAATGGTAGTTGGAAAATGGCATTCTGCTTATCAAGAAACCACAATAGTGATATTTTCTAAATATTGTATCAGGAAGAAAGCTGAATTATCCAGATCTCCTAGGTAATAAAACCTCAGAGAAATGTTTGTTTCAAAGACATTCAAATATTTCATTTCCATGCAGTCAAACTTTTTGTGAATACTGAAATGCAGGATGTATTAAGTAATACATTTAAAATACAATTAAATAAATACTAAGTACTATATCCAGATGGCCTGATAGAATAATTTTAGACTTTTTCCTGTAAAATTTTATATAAATATAAACAGATTTCAGTAAGACAGATGTCCCCTCAGACAACTCTCCAGTGAAAATTATAGCCAGTTCTAGTTTCTTCCTCCCTCCCAGTCCATTTGCTTATTCAAAAGATTGAGCAAATTAAAGGGGGGAAAGCTGATTTACTATTATTGTTACTATTATTTTATATTTAGAAACCATTACTTTTAGGAAAAAGAGGATTAGAATGTGAGACTCAATTAATCCTTAGACATCTGCAATAGCATTTCCATCCTTTTTGTTTAATTTTCTATTTCAAGGAGATGTCCAGGTCATATAAAATTACTTCTTTTCCAGAAATAACTCAAGTTTGGCTTGGTTTTATAATATTTTTCTCTTTGTCTTTTTTTGCTTTTGTTGTTTGGTTTTTTTGTTGGGTTTTTTTTTTGTTTTAAATAACTGTTGTGTTTATTAAGGGATCTACTCTTGTCTTTATGTCTATGATAAATTCAACCAATTCTTGGAAAGAAAAGTAGCGGCCCCAAAAGAAAACCAGAGACAAAAAGTAATCTGATGGCTGGTCCGTATACACGCACTCCCACGCAGAAACACACTAATCGTGATCAATAAAATACCATCTGTCAAAAACATGTATTGTAACTCCTAAGGAAGGCCTAATGAGTAAAGAATGGAAAAAAGTTTTCTTAGTGGGCTTTAGTGAAGAAAGACTCATTTAAATATCACTTTCTGGTTTGTGGATTAAGAGGGGAGCTGCCACAATCCGGACAGGTTTTATGTTTTAAGCTTAAGCTTTTCAGCAGTAAAACTTCTTGTGTCGAGTTTCTCCTTTTGCCAGGCCTCCTTCTCTCCCTCCCTTTCAAGCATTTTCATGTTTTTACCTATTGGTTCTGTTCTCGTACTGTTGTTCTTCTCCAGACCTTTCATGTACCAGCAGTGGTGAGGCTACTTGCTTCTGTTGCTAATTCACACTATATGAACAACATCCACAGAATCAGCCTTTCTCTGAACCTCATAAGCAGACATTTTTTGCACAAATACAATCAAAACCAGAGTTGGAGATCTCACAAATCAAGTTCAAATCCACTCATGTAACTTCCAATATATTTCTTCTTGTAGTGGGGTCAGAAACTCTGAAGAGGTCCCTCCAAAGTCCCTTGGTCAACACCTGAAACATAGGTGTGTCAGTGAAATGTATGTACATTCTCTTTTTTCCCCTGTTAAACGTTCAAAAACTTGCTTGAAGGATGGACCATACAGTATTATTTACCTCATGTATTCCAAATACAATTCTATTCTATAAAATAAACAAATCAAGACTGGCTTTCAAGCAGACAGATGATAAAAATAATGAACATTAGGGTTTAAAAAAATCACATTTTCAAGTTCTTTTCTATAAGCACGAGAACAAGAAATGTATTCTTGTTAACGTAATAAAATTAAGTATAATTTATGCTCACAAGAGTCTAGGCGTTTGCTATTTAGGAAAGATACCACACAGCATAAGACTATGAGAACAGTGGAAGAGTTAGAAATGCTAGGCATCAGTCTGTAGCTTACCGTAACTGGCTTGCCCCATACTTTTTAAAATGGCAGTTCCTCCAAATAAAGATCACAGTCTTTTTAAAAGCAAACCAAGGCCATATTGAGATGTCATTTGAAGTGGTATCAATCTAGGAGAAATCCATCGATCAAATTTAACCTTATCCCTATTTTCTGCTGCATTCACAAAAATTTCTTAACATACCTACAACTACTCTAAATCTACTCAAAATGCAGGCTAATAATTTTCTAAATTATTTATACAGATTTGGTTGTATTCCTTTACTAGTTTTCCCTTAACTGCATTTCCTATTTATTGCATGGGCTTTATTCATTCTACATTGCTAAAGCTGTGCATTTTCATAATGCAGAAACTTCCAAGTGGCAAGGTGATTCATAGACTACTTGGAACGTTACTTCTTAGATGCTTATCTTGGGGAGGAATAAACAGGAATGAGAAATAATATTCCAAATATGGAATAATTTCAGAATCTTCCAGTTGATCTTTTTGTTTACCAATATGTGATCACACTGCTGCTGGGAGTGGATGGAAAGTAACAGGGGACAATTCCTCTAAAAAAAAAAAAAAAAAAAAGGGTTTATCAGAAAATGTAAGTTCCAGTGTACTTGTGTGAGAGATGAAATAAATACCAATGCATTGCAGAACTCATAAATTTTAGTCCTCAGGGCTTGCTATTACTTCTTGCCTTCTGCTTTCTGAATATCGATAGCTTATGTTTTCAAGCTTTTCTCTGAAACAAGGAGCTAGAAAACTAAACTTTTTTTTAAAAAAGGATATTCTTAGTTACATGACTATAAAACGAAGCTTTAAGGAAAATGTTAATTATCTCAGACTTGTGAAAAAAATCTGAACTGCTGAGATCACTGAACCTGCACTCATTTTGAAAGTGTTCTTAAACTGTTGGTCCATTACTTCAAATGTATAAATATATACTTTGTAATTTCATAGCTTGTGCTCTATTAATCCCATAAACTAAGCTGAAACAGAGTAGCACAAAAGTACTCCCAACAAACATACAAACACAATGTTTCAGAATACCTTCTTTTGCACCAGCTGAGGAATCAAATGTGGCTTGTCAAACACTTGGGGATTCGACAGATCAAAACTTTGAGACATGAAAGGAAGGAGTGAAGGGACAGCCTCACAAGATGTGGCAGCTGGCCAGACTTAGGTGCTCTGCAAGCACACTGGAAACACGCACTGCCCACAAACACACAGCATTCGGATAAGCTGCGCATCAAATACAAAGGTTTTTTTTTAGCTGCAAAACGGTTGTTCTTAGGTTCCTAATAACACAACTGCGAATCTGTATGACTATTCTGCAATATTAAAAAAACAACTAAAAAATGCAACCCAAGAACAAACCACACACACACACACACATGGTGGCTTCCAGCCTGCAACTATTCACTGGCCGTGCCCTCGCTGGCTATACGCTCTTTTTACACAGGAAGCCCCGAATGCCAGCAAGAGCCATGCATGGCTTCCTGGGATGGGACGGGTCAGCAGCTCCAACCTGGCACAGCTCACCCAGCTACCTTGGCACCATCGTCTCACTTGCCTGCAAGGAGGTTCCTAGCACAGCAGCCAATCTGACCTGGTGCTTGTGTTGCCCTTGCTTTATTCTCCCTGCTCCTGCCGGGACAGTTCACAGGTTGAAGGCTGCAACTCTATTTTGGTCCCTGTGTAACAGCATAAGGTCTCTCAAACCAGAATACTTAAGAAGTTTCCTACGTAAATGTGAAAACAGGACTGGAAGGAAGAGGGAGATTTCTGGCTCTTTTCTGTATTAAAGTAAGAGGGAAGATGTGTGACAGTAAGTAAGTGCCCAAATACATGTATTAAACCTTTGTAAATTCTTCCATGAATATTATGCAATACCTAACACCAACAAAATTTTTAAAACATGGCACTGAAGTTATAAAAAGTCATACTTCTCTTAACATATAAAGCATTATGCTTTACAGGTCAGTTTCCAATTTCCATCTCCAAACAATACTGTTTCCAAGTTGAGAATATTTGAGCTGAATCTCCTCTTAACCTCACTAAAATAACCGCAGTGAATCAAATCACAGTGAAACTTTATGTCTTCCTACCCAGGCACATAGCTCCCACTGAATGCCGTAGGAATTGGACATGCTCAGAGACAGGTCATACTCAGCTTCTTCAGCTTGACTATGACCACAGCTGCACTGTGTATCTTGGACAAGCATGAAAATCTCAAAGAGAGCAAGGCTTCTTTGCATGGGCTCTAATTTCCATGACTCACAGGTAAATCAGCTTCCCTATGCTTCTTCAAAGAGTGCAAGCTCTGCAGCTTTCCATTTCTTGTCTGCTCATTTGTGTGGCTACACTTCTGTTAAACTGTTTCTGAAACCAAAGGCATTCAACGCCTAAAACTAATATTCTTCACGATTAATAAATGTAAGAATGCAGGTTTTCACTACAAAAAACCCCTTTTTATAAAGTGATCAAAATAAGGGTGGTAAAAGTCCTTCATAAAATAAGTTAGACAGCAGCAGCCGAGTTTCTCAGCAACCAAGTCGCACAGCTGCTGTACTCCACTGCAAAAGCTCATCTTGCTCCGCTTCAGTCCTCAGAAACATCTCACCAGAAGAATGTGTTGAAAAAAGTGGACCAGAAAAAAGGTCCACTTCTTTTTGAAAGCCATTAGATCTGTATCAGGTGATATGATACTTTGCACTTCTAAAAAGTAGTTGGCAGCATGATTTCCTGTTCAAGATGGCATTATCTCTCATACTGTGACAGTAACGAATACTGAACTTTGGTGTTTTTGCCGGATTGTGGGATGGAAACTACCATTTTTTTCTAGTTAAAAAAAGGTGTTCAAAAAGAAATAATGTTATAAAAAGAGAGAGAAGGGCTGAAGATGTATTCAGTGTCCCACAGACTGTATCGGAAGAAATGCTTATTTGTGTTGACGAGCAAACAGGGAAGCAATGCTGAAGAGAGAAATTAAACATGTATGAGGAAAAGATGAAAGAGCTTTTAAAAAATTATACTAAAGCTGTGCCATTTGTCAGGGTTTTGAAGGAATCCTGAGAATGAGAGTTTAGGGGCTTTGAGTAGCTTGTTACATAGGTTTCCCCCTCCAATTCGTGGGGCAGCTTATATTTTGCAGCTAGCTTTCTTCAGACAGTTATGTCAATCCTGGACTTTGTTCTTCTGCTTAGAAAGGTTTTATTCAAACACTGTTGCAGGTGGTCCACACTTAAGAGTAAAAGAAACCTCCCAAAATGCTGCAAAAAAGATTAGCTCTGGTTCATATTTTTACCACAAATATTTTGCCAATGTTTTATACTTTACAAAACAGGCAATTTAGCCCAATTAACTGAGTGGTCTCATTACAAAAAATGGATTCAAATAAAAGAAGTTTGCAGGTACCTTAGCTGAGATAAAGTACAGTTTTAAATTTCAGAGGATATTTTTATTATCTCTAAGCAAGTGACAGCTACTGCCAGGTATAACAACTGCCTTTTTAACTCGACTCCCGCCTTCAGTCTTCTTCAACTTTTCTAAGCTTTGAAATGAAAATGTTCTTAATACCAGAGAAAGAGGCTTTGCATATGAAACGAATTATTAAACTCACATGAGATGCATCCATTTTGGAGATGAGGGATTGCAAGAAAGAAAGATACACTGTGATCTTTTCCTTCTTGTCACTTTCATATTAAAACAAAAGCTGCATCATTATTGGGAAGGGTTTGTCCAAGGTCACTCAATTGTTCAGCACTTAAAAGCTGGCAGCCCATCACAGGCAGAAGCGACACATATAATCATTATTGATGCTGGCAGTCTCCACCCTCGCTAATGCTACTTGTTCTGTCAGCCAGTCTCTGGCTTGTCGCAGGCGAACGTAATCATTCTTTGAGCTGCGCCTCAGATCTGCAGTTGAAGCGAGCTGTTTGATGCTAGACCACAGCTAAGTACCAAATGGTGTCATGCCTATTACAGAACATGCAAGTCAACAACTACTGTTTAATTAGGCTTAAATCCTCCCATCCAAGGCACAACACGAACGCCAAGCCATGTGCTGGGGATCTCTGAAGGAAAGTACCTCGTCTCCTCCCACGTGTGAAATGGCTGAAGGGCTGCCTTCTAGATGCTGTTGTAGCCCCCAAAGAGGGCTCCCTCTTGGATGGCGTGATCCCATCTTCAGGATACGGGTGAATGACTCAATTACTCAGCTTCTGCTGTTACCGTGAAGCAGAACTACACAAGCTACAGGATTTCCTGGCTCTAGAGCCTCGCAGAAAATGCCCTCTGCTCTGCAAACATCAAAAACATTTTTTTCCCCATTTTCCTTATTATTCCTCTTCAAAATTGGTAGTTGTAACTGAAACTGCTGAAACTTGACACTATTTAAATGACAACTGGCTTTATTAACATGAAACCAGGTACTTGAGTTTTCAGTCAAAAACTTTAAATAAGTTTAAAACATGAACATTTTGGAGATGAAAAATAATTCTGTTTAAAAGACTCATAACATTACATTGACTATCATTTTAACCCCATCGGTCAAAATACACATCAAGTAGTATGTTCAAAAACAGGAAAAGAAAACAAGTGTTTCACAAGCTGCAAAGCCCTGAAAAAGTTTTGTCTAGACTTTCAGTAACAATTATAACATTCCCTACTTTTAAGGGATTTTATCCCATTATGAAAAACTTCTTCTTGACGTGGAGATGCCTTCATTAGTTCATTTGAAAATATTTAGATTTTACTACTCGAAAATTCCAGAGATGTATGACTTAATACTATTTTTAAAATTACTGAATGCTCTTTTAGTTGATGTGTAGCTCACTGAATATGCCAAATTGACAAATACACCTGGAATGCCACACACACTATATATAGAGAGAACAAAGTATGCACTGCTGAGGTTGGTTGTCTGCTAGGAACTGCTGTTCCATCAAAAAACCCATACAGAAAAGCCCACTCCGTGATGCTAGTAAAACGCACAAAAGCCATCGACTACTAACATCTTATAGTTATGCTTCTTTTCAGTAGCTTGACATTTCAAAACTAGCATTGATTTAAAACTCTTCTTCTGGTAAGGATCAATACATAAAACATATCTCTGTAAGTATTGTTTGCTGAGGAAAACATTAAAAAACAATAACAAAGATGAAAGCACTTGTTTTGTGAAGATCTGTTGGGCTGCTTTTAGCAAGACACTTTTTTAAAAAGAATTTGTAAAGGGGGCGTATGCATATTTATGTAGATACCTTCACACTTTGCAATTATGCCCATTTTATCATACACATGAATTTTACTTAGTCTGAGCAGAGCTCACTATCCACAGACTGCTCCTTTTCCCCCTTTATTATGACATACATAACAAATTTTTAGTTTGATGTACAAACAGGTGTATTTTCCAGAAAAAGTTTTAATAAATGTGCTCTAAAATGAAGATGTTCTGCTTACAAAATTACTGCATCAACACCACCCCCTTAAATTGCTTGAAAGTAAAAACTTCATTAAGACCTCAATCCTGGAAATAATTTATTATATGTCATTAATAGTTATGTTCTTGTAAAAGACTCTTTATAGAAAAGCCCAATAAAATCAAATCCATTGGGCTGCCTAGCAATTACTATGAAAGTCCAGATAGTTTAACAGAGAATTTTTCCTTTTTAGAGGTTGGGGGCTTTTCTCGCTTTCATATAGGGTTCTATATCCAGCTCATAACTCTCTTCTAATTGCTAGCACATGGTTAAAACTGTAATAGAAAAGCTTTTATTTTCTATTAAATCCTTGATAGCTTTTTCAGGAAGGGCTAAATGCTAAATATTTAAGATTAGTTTCAATAATATTTTTTTACTATGCCCATAAAAAGCTTACAGGCTCCATTTTCTTCCCTTGCTACCATTCCCATACGTGTAGCACAGATTCATTCTTCCCCAAATGGTATATTGACCTCACGAACCACAAGAATAACTCACTTCCTGATTCTGTGCTCATGGAAATCAGTGAGAATTTTTGTAGTGATTTAAATTAATCCTGAATCAGATACATAGTCTACATGCCTGAATGCCCTTTTTTACCCAGGTGCTGATGGCCTTGTCCAGCTTTTCAGGAATGCTCCAAATCACAGTTAGGATTAGTCACTGCAAAAATTTGGTTTTAACCTGACAAGAAAAATTCAATTTCAGATCAAACAAAATGTTTCAAGGATCACCTTCTTCAAATTCAAGAACAGTCCATACCAGCAAGCAGGAAACCAAGCAAAGGCAGCAGGAGACTTGCACGGATGAACAAGGAGCTCCTCACTAAACTAAAACATAGAAAGTAGAGAGGTGGAAACACGGCCAGGTGACCCAGGAAGAATACAGAGCTATGGTCTGAGCATGCAGGGATGCGATTAGGAATTTGGTAAGGGATGTAATGGATAACAAGAAGGACTTCTACAAGCAGAAGCCCTGGTGAGGAAGGACACAGGAAAGGCTAAAGTTCTCAACACCTTCTTTGCCTCAGTCTTTACTGGTGAGCCTTGCCTTCAGGAATCCCAGGCCCTGAGACCAGAGGGAAAGCCTAGTCCAAGGAAGACTTACCATCAGTGGAGCAGGATCAAGTTAGGGAACCCTTAAAATAAACTGGGCATAAACAAGTCCATGGGCCCTGATGGGATGCACCTACGAGTGCTGAGGGAGCTGGTTGATGTCACTTGCAAGGGCAATTCTGATAATCTTTGAAAGATCATGGTGACTGGGAGAAGTGTCCAAAGACTGGAGGAAAGCAACTGTCACTCCTGTCTTCAAGAAAGGCAAGAATG
Source organism: Gymnogyps californianus (assembly GCF_018139145.2). NCBI lineage: Eukaryota > Metazoa > Chordata > Aves > Accipitriformes > Cathartidae > Gymnogyps > Gymnogyps californianus. The sequence goes on along the minus strand of NC_059472.1, from coordinate 71,541,503 downwards.
AGGACTCAGGGAATTACAGGCTGGTCAGCTTCACCTCAGTCCCTGGGAAGGTGATAGAGCAAATGGGTCTGGAAACCATTTCTACACACATGAAGGACAAGAAGGTGATCAGGAGTAGTCAGCATGGATTTACAAAGAGGAAATCATGCTTAACCAACCTCATAGCCTTCTTCAATGAGACGACCAGTTTGGTGAATGAGGGGAGAGCAGTGGATGTTGTTTATCTGGACTTTAGTAAGGTTTTTGACACTGCCTCCCATAGCATTCTCACAGACAAGCTGATGAAGTACGGGCTAGATAAGTGGACAATGAGGTGGACTGAAAACTGGCTTAACTGCCAGGCTTAGAGGGTTGTGATCAATGGCACAAAGTCCAGCTGGAAGCTAGTCACTAGTGGCATACCCCAGGTGTTGATACTGAGTCCTTTGCTGTCTAACAACTTCATTAATGATCTGGACAATGGTACAGCATGCACACTCAACAAATTTGCAGATGATACAACATATGATTGTGCTGCCATCCAGAGGGACCTTGACAGGCTGGAGAACTGGAAAGAGGAACCTCATGAAGATCAACAAAGAGAAATGCAAAGTCCTGCATTTGGGTAGGAGTAAACCCAGGCACCAGTACAGATCAGGGTCTAACTGGGTGGAAAGCAGCTTTGTGGAAAAGGATCTGGGTGTCCTAGTGGACAACAAGCTGACCACAAGCCAGCAATGTGCCCTTGTGGCAAAGAAGGTAAATGGTATCCTGGGCTGTATTACACTGATGGAGGTGATCCTTTCTCTCTATTTAGCACTGGCGAGGCCACATCTGGAGTGCTGTGTCCACTTCTGAGCTCCCCAGTACAAGAGATACAGACATAATGGAGTGAGTCTAGTGGAGGGCTACAAAGATGAATAAGGGACTGGAGCATCTCTAATATGAGGAGAGGCTGAGAGAGCCAGAACTGTTTAGCCTGGAGAAGAGATGGCTCAGGAGTGATCTTCTCAATGTGTATAAATACCCGAAGAGAGGGTGTAAAGAAGATGAAGCCAGGCTCTTCTCAGTGGTGCCTAGTGACAGGACAAGAGGCAATGGGCACAAACTGAAACACAGGAAATTCCACCTAAACATCAGAAAGAAACTTGCCAGAAAGCCCTCAGCCTTGAGCTGGGATGGCTCTTTGTCTTCATTCCATTCAGCAACACATTTAGTCCCTACATGGGTCTAGAAAAGACATTACAGACTCATTCATTGATACAAACAAAAGGCAAAAAGGCCTACCTACTTGTGCTGCTAGTTTAGTTTTCTAATGATATATCCATTGTTCTTTCATACAGACACAGTGACTAACAGCTTTAATAACCTGTGAGCAGCCAGACTTGATTACAACTCTCTTCATTGTATTATAAAATTCAGCCTCTTTAAAGAGAAAGCAGGGTTTCTACACAGCTGCTCAGGAACCAGAATTCCTGTTATATATGAAATTCCAACATATTAAAAAGTAATTCTGATTTGAATTGCAAATATAAAGTGATGAAATTCCTGTGAAGTGAAAATTTAAAAAAAAACCACCACACAATTCATGCCCATGAACAAGCATCTGCTCAATAATTTATGAACAGGCTTTAAGGAAGTAGTTGCCGGGGTTGCTGAAGAGATTGCACTCACTGGCCTAATAAAGTGTCTTTCCATCACCAACTACATTCTGAGTGACATAACTAAAAAATTGACCATGTTGGTTTGTTCTGATTCCTGTAAACTTCTAAAGTTAGTAAAAAAACACATCTCGCTAATTACATTTTGACAGCATTTAACAAGATGTATGAAAACTAATATCCTGTAATCTACAAGAAAACCAGATAAATCAAAATATTTCCACATGTTGTAGATACAAGACACAATGACATTTCTTACAAAAAAGAACACCTCAGAAATTGCACATTTCCACAAAATGTTTAAATTTCATGAAAATTAAATATCAGAGAATAATTGGTTTAGTAAATACATTTCTGACGAATAACAGCTGTAAGTGAAGGCTACATCAATATCATCAATAAGCTTTGCAGAAGATTTAGCTCTTTCTAGAGTTACCTTTCTGAGATTTGGTAGACTCTCAGATGGCCACAACACACAAACAAAAGGAAAATCAGTTTCTGGATTTAAGAAAAGCTGAGTGAAGGTTCTTCACAATTCCTTGGGAACGTGCCTTATCACAAACAACCATGGACACTGCTTGAGGGACAAGGAAGACAGTTGCCAACTTTTCCTTCTAGCTGTATTCTACCAGGCTCATCAAATAGGAAAGAGGCTCCTATGTGGGCACATAAGGACTTCTTATGGACTTAGTTGAAAAAGGAAATCTGCGTAAGATACCACCTCAGAACAAAACATGTGGTCCTTATGGATTTTCTACATTTCCTGGAAGAATAGCTTCAGTGCACAGAGGTTGCTTGGACACCTTGGATCATTATTGCTGAGTTAAAGGGGAAAAAAGGCTTTTCTGGAAGAAAACACTTGCAGCTCAGTTAAAGTCAAGAAAACAAAAATCTGAGACTAATAAAGTTTCTTCCTTTATAGAGGAATCCTCCCCTACGGTGGACAGAATGACATATCTGTTTCCTAGTAAAACCCTTCTCATAAAGATCTGTAGCCCATGGATAACTGGACATAAACTACGCTAGCTCCAAGGCTATAAAAGTTGTAATAAATCCTGTACAGCTTCAAAATTATCATACAGATATCCTAATACCATTTTTACCGTTCTTCTTTTACTTTCATATGCCCTAAGCTCAGTACTAAGCACAGGTCATCCAGACCTGGGTTTCACCTGCACTAGCTCACCAACCAACCTGAGGTTTGTTATTTATATATTCACTTACTGAAGTAAGTAATAACATATTCAAAGTATTGTGATACCTTGGCATTGAGCAGGCTCAATTAAGATGTGAATACTGGGTTAAATTGCCACATTTATTTGGAGCAGGGTGTTATAATTTACCTGCAACATAATAGTACAGTATGGTAAATCCAAAGATTTCTGCTACTGCTAGTCAAGTCACACTGAGATACTAAAAATTAAAATTACCTAAAAAGAAGCAGCAGTAAGTACAGCCACAACAAATTCTCTGTAAAGGTAGTCCTGGGGTCCTGGCAAGGGGCAGCTGAATCTCAGCACTTCTCACTGCTTAAAAGCAATGCCAGCCGCTGCCATCAGACAATGCTGACTGAGCCTGGCATTGCACTCAGCAGCCTTTACGGGGGCATGCCCTCCAAGGTCCTTACAAAATTTAAATGTTTTATTCCATCACCACTAGCTGATGGACACAGAAAACTGACAAAATCCACTGAACAATCCACTGATGGCAGACTGCTGATGCACATCTCCACAAAATCTTCCCAGTAAAGAACCACATGCACACAAACCAGTACAGAGGGCTCATATACCTCACAGTCGATGCTTACTCCAGTTCTTTTTCCCAAACATGTACCCTTCAGCCCCAGAAATACACAGGACCCACACAATTATTAAAAACTGCCAGTTCACATGCTTTATGCCACTTCTGTCTAACCTCTCACAAACATCTATAGATCCAACCCAGGTATCTCAGATTATATCCATTCCCTTTTGAGGATGCAGAGAAAGCAAGTGAGAAGAGGAGACAGAAGCTACGACTGCTCAACCAGCTCCTCTGGGGGCAAGTAAGACCTGCAGCAACTTAGAGAACACTTCTGACCTGTCAGTAGAGTTGCAAAAGTTGGGATAAGGAGTTCATAGCAGCACTTTCGTCAGACATAGGCACATACTATCCTTCCCCACTCCTGATTTTTTTCATAGAAGTATGTAGTGTTACACTGCCTTCGAAGTAGAAGGAAAGTATCGATGATGTTGCCCATCTTTTAATTTTCTTCCCCTTGGTGTCCCAGGCCTCAGTTCCCTTTTATATATGAGCTCAGGAGAAGTTTGTAAAAATTGCTCCTAATTCTCTTCTAACACAAATATAAGTCACAAAGAACGAAAAGGTAGTCAGATTGTTAACAGGGGAGAATGGGAAGCAGTCTTTAACTGTCTCCTCCACCCCATGTTGTAAAGCAGATATGGATGTTTTCTTTAAATCTCAAGGCATTAACACTGCTTCATAGCCATTCTGCCAGTTTCATTAATTGCACTTCTATTCCAATCATTTCATAAGCAGACTGTACTTATAATCTGGCTATTTATCCTAATGTTTGATGTTTCTGACTCACATAAATACATTATGTTTGAATGCAGAGAAGTACTTTGCATGACAAATTTGAGATTTCTGCCGGAAACATTTGACTGAAATTTATTTTTGCTATCCATAGGGAATAAGCCTCTACATTATTTGATTGTTATTCACATTTTGGTAATCGCATTATGAACCTCTACTAAGAAATGAAATGGCAATGTGCCTTTTTTTCCTCTAAGAGCAAATGGCTCCCTCCCCCTCCCAAAAGCACAGACCTTGAAAAAGCATTAGAAAATTAAAAAGTCAACAGAAATAAAATGATGCATCTACGTTTGAATATTCATTAAAACACGACATTGCTTAGTCACTGCTCGCCATTTGGATGATGCATGGTGCCTAGGCAATCTTAATGCAACAATGGGAATTCAGTCTTGTTTTTACGGGATGGGTGTAGACTTTAGTGGACAGACTCCTAACGGTGGTCAGCTGTCCTAATTGCATTAATATTGTTAGGCCATAAACCACTTTACATCAGTTGATGATCTGACTTTATGTTGTAAATAAGACCACAGAGAAATAGTAACAGATTTCACTTCTGGGCTTTATTCAGATCCGTCTTGATATTCCTCATACTATCCAGCAGCTGCTCTACCTACAATGCTTTATACTAAACACCACATGCTTGAGTTGTCTACTGGAGTTATTAGCCCTTGGCATTGTTTGCCCTTTGTTTCTCTGTTGTTATACTCTTCTCTCCCTGAGACTTCCTCTAGCAGTTCCCGCACTGGCAGAAAATTTACCGCACTTTATCTCATTCTGTATAGCTATTATCAAACATCACAAGCACAAGAAAGGATGACATAAAAATATCTTCGGGCTACTAAAACCCATGAGTCAAATTTATCTCTTGTTTCACCTCACAAATCGCAGCGATATGTTAATTGTGTCCCCCACTGCTTTTAGATTTTGTGAGCATCAAATCACAGCAAGTTTTTTCTCTGGAATTTGCTGAAAAAACCAACAAAAACTACAACTAAACAAAAAATGCTGCCTCTACTCTTACCCTTTTTAACATCAGTTTTCTAATCTGAATGTCTGACGTACTTCCTGCCCCCTGACCATTTGGCAGCACTTGAGAATCTCCTTTGCTTTGTTATACCATCCCGCAACTCCCATTGATCATGTTTCCACCAACTAACTAGCAGGAAACCCTTGTTTTCTGTACTTGGAAAAAACATGAACACAAAGTCATGGTGGAAATGGAAACCCAGGAGAACACCCAGCCTTGCACCCCAAACAGAGCTGCTCTGCTAAACCAGTTGTGCCTGTGCTCAGAGTGTGAATAGGAGGTTGTTGAACTGTACAACACCATGGGCACCTTTCCCAGCTGTGACCCAATACCTCAGGCTCAGTCCCACCATAGGACAGCATGTGGCAGACACAGGCCCCCACAAGACATCACCTCCCAGTAGTGTCTCACATACTGGCACAGAAATAAGTGGGAAGATTTGATATTTTTTTTATTTATACAAATAAATTAGTGGGGGAGGACATAATGCAAATAATAATTTTGTCCATGAGCTCAACACAGACCTGGCAAATCCAAGTCACTAAGTATCAAATCTCATCATGAGATCTATACAAATAACTCCCATGTAATGCTGCCCTGCAACTGGGCTTGCATTTGTAAGTATTTTAGCATATCACCTTCCTTCTTCCCATTCTATAACTTTCTGTGCTGGATGCAGCCATTGGCCTGATCTTTTCATCCTCTGATTAGCTGGTGACAGATGCTGCTGCCCAGCTCTCTCCAACCACAACTTAGGAAGCCAGCCACATACCCTTCTCACAACCCTTTATGCTATACATATGCTTACAGCATGACTCGAGATCTTTCATCTTGGAGAGTGAAATAATTTGCAGGTCTGTCAAAACCAGGACTTTGAAAATCATCCATTATATTTTAGCTTGTTGCAGTGTAAAAGATAAAGCACAGCTGCAAATTGCACACAATACTATTACCTATATAGAAATGTTATTTTATAGGAGCAAAAATCTCAGAATGTAACGAAAAAGTTATGGCTTGTTCTAGAAAACTCATGAAGTTGGGTCAGATCCTGCACACCTTAATGAAAATAGTTGCTCAAGTAACAGTGAGGCTGGTTCAACCTTTTGCATTATCAGTGTATGATGGATGTGCAGAGCTGTATAGTTTGCTTAGCTGATTGTGCTGGTTTTGGCTGGGATAGAGTTAATTTTCTTCATAGTAGCTAGTATGGGGCTATGTTTTGGATTTGTGCTGGAAAGTGTTGATAACACAGGGATGTTTTAGTTACTGCTGAGCAGTGCTTACACAGAGTCAAGGCCTTTTCTGCTTCTCACACCACCCCACCAGCAAGGAGGCTGGGGGTGCACAAGAAGTTGGGAGGGGACACAGCCAGGACAGCTGGCCCCAACTGACCAAAGGGATATTCCATACCATAGGACATCATGCTCAGTATATAAAGCTGGGGGAGGAAGAAGGAAGGGGGACGACGTTCAGAGTGATGGCGTTTGTCTTCCCAAGTCACCGTTACGCATGATGGAGCCCTGCTTTCCTGGAGATAGCTGAACACCTGCCTGCCGATGGGAAGTGGCGAATGAATTTGTTGTTTTGCTTTGCTTGCATGCAGGGCTTTTGCTTTCCCTATTAAACTGTCTTTATCTCAACCCACGAGTTTTACTTTTTTTTTGATTCTCCTCCACATCCCACCGGGGGCGGGCGGGAGGAGTGAGCGAGCAGCTGCATGGTGCTTAGCTGCCGGCTGGGGTTCAACCACGACACTGATATTTCTTGAAAAGGGTAAAAATTCCTTCTAGAGTTGTTATCAATGTAACGTCCACTAGTCATGTAGTGCGTATTAGTGCTAAAGATAGATAAGTGGCTTAATAATTTAATGAGAGTGATTAATAGAAACATGTCAACCCATTTGACTGGGTAATCATTATCTTTGCATTACGCTTCTCACAATTAAACTAGCACAATCCAAACATCCACATGAATTACACACATCAAGAAAAAGATATTCTGGAGTTTGAACTTCATTGTTTTCCTTAATAATGGGATGTACCCAGCAGTTCTACTGCCCAGATCAACAGTGCATGTTGGCTAGCTCAAGGCCCCCTCATTGATCTTTTGCATGCATGGTAAATTAGTCAGTACGATAGCAGCTTGCAACCCCCAAATCCTTTTAAAGTTTTTGTTCTTATTGAATCAAGCGGCATAGGAACAATTGGATTGTCCTCCCAGTTTCTTTTACTGTTTTTTCCCCCCCTTTCTTGAACACTGGTTTAATTCCCCTGGTGACTTGCTTCTAAGAATAGCAAAGGCCCTGTGGAACAGCAGGAACAGGAGGCACTATGGGAATGCTTTAAAAACGGCAAACACTGCAAAACCAAACATATTGGGGAAAAAACACATTTTGTGTTCTGCTAAGCAGGGTTTTAAATCCACACAAGCATCCAATTTTTTTTGATAAGTAGAGACACATCCCTAAAGGATGCCATTGATTATTTTAGTCTCCGTTCATGTGAGCACTCTTTTGTGCTGCTACTCACCGCTGAGCACCCTCCAATTCTGTGGATGTACTTGTGTGATGAGGTATCAGGACTGCATTACATATTTGGGATTATAAGAAACAGCTGATTTACAGGGTGGCACTTGAGTATTTTCTACATTATTCTCCAAGATAGTCCATGCAGCTTCTGTTCTCCACTCATATCATCTTAATATAAAATTATGAGAGATTTTATGTCTCAAATACCTTTGGACCTAACTCATGTTTTTTAGATTATATTGATATGAAATTCAAGCCTCTGCTTAGCAGATTCTGTCAGACTACACAACACACTGGGTATAGAAGAGGCTGTAAGCCAGAAGTGGCAAACTCTGTAACTGTCACCCATAGCCCTAACAAGGATTGTGAATTCAAACATTCAGCCACAGCATTTCACGATTTTTATTTATGGAGGCAGAGGCAGACAAAACTTAGGTTAGTAGGTTGGGCTGCCAACTGCCAGAGCTCAGAAGTCGGTACACTGACTACTCAGCCTCTAGGCATCAACTCTGGCCAAGATTTGGGGTGGATGTCTGGAAATGGAAATCTCTTAATCACTTAATCAGCAGTGATGATGGTGAATTAGCAGAACTTGTGAACCAGAGCCTAAGTGAAATCTAACTGAGTTTCATGTCCCTCTAGAAGATCAACTTATTTATCTCAAAATAAGAATAAAAAGTAGATATTCTCATACCAAATCAAAAAAGACAGCGGAGAATAAAGAAATTACAACAAAAAATCTAATGATACTTGTTCTAAATGAAATCTAAATGAAAAAATAGTTGAAAACACCTCCATGAACAGAGACGATCCTAGTTTCCAAAAAACAACAACAAAAAAACCTGCCACTAATGTGAAGAGGAAAAAGGGAAAAATAAATGTAAGAAATTAAAAACAGGTGTCTGGAAGCACTTTGAAAAGGCACTGGCCTGTTGCTTTCAGCCACCCACATAACATAATTTTTGGTATATTTTAAGAAAATAACTTACACTTGGGCCCAGGCTCTCTACTAGTTAGAAGCTGAGTTTCACTCCTTAGCATATAGTCACAAGAAGGAAAATAAAATATTGTTGTGATTATGGGATCTTTATTGAAAAAGAAACCTTTCAAAACAGACATCCTCCTCTGTCCCAAAACAGGCTCTAACACAACATAACTGTGAGCATCCAACCTACTCTGTCATCTGCGCACTCATCTAGAATCAATTTGCTCTGATTTTTATTTATACAGTACGGAAAGAAAATCATACCACTCCAGAGTGTTGCCAAAATTTATGAAAATTTATTTATATAAATAAAACCAGCTCAATAATTTTGATCCCCAGCCTTGCCCTTTAATTTCTGGGATGAAGTTCTTTTATGGTGTGAACTCCTAGCCATGTCCAAGGACTGAAACTAGCTCAATTGTTAGGGGTCAGTACTCTGAAGATACTTCTCAAACCCACCTACAAATGGCAGCTTTTCAAACAGCATCTCCATGATCTTGGCCAAAGATTTAGGGGCAGGTGGTGTCAACTGTCTTACCTCCACTGACATCAATAAACTGACAGTTTATACCGGGTGAGGACTCCCCACAGGATCATGAATATTGGTTGCCTTGCACAGTGCTGTAATTATTTAGGTTGTTAGAAAAGGGGTGTAGTATGCTGCCATGTCAGAAGTGTGGCATTTTCACCTTATTTTACACTGACTTGGAACATCATGCTTGAAATATAGAATTGTGCTGCTAGACACTGAGGAGTGAATAGCTTTTTATTCCTTAAAGGTTTTGCCAGTGTGGTTATGGTATCAAAATCATTCTAACATAAAGAGGGTTTACACCAGCTCTTGTGATGATAGCTCAACCTAGTTTGCTTAGTGAAATAACTACATACAACTGAGCAGACCTTCTGCCAACATCGCTCTACTGTAAAAAATGAAGTCCTCTGACTGATGTAGTTAAGCTGAGAAAATTTGTGTCGGCAATCTTATCTCCCTAAATCCCTGTGATTTGTACTATTAATGATAAAATCCATTAAAATTAGAAATCTGCTCATTCAGTTCTTATTTTTTAAGAGAGTATCAATTTTTTTCATGGACTGGATAACCCAAGAATTTTTTATTACATCTCTGTACCTTCAATTTATAAAGTTAAATGTATCTTTTATTCAAATACTATCTTATGGCAGAATTTTTCCTGCTCAGCACCATTTTTTGTTGGTACTTGTGAGAATATCGTTGACATAAGCCTAATACTTACAAAATAAATTGATTTTTATGACTGCCTTAAAATCTTATGAAGCATTCAGTAGGAAGGTAGCCAAAGTTCAAGCTGATTTGGAAGTTTACACTTTAAAGGAGAAACTAGGCAGAAATTTTAGTGTCCGGGGGTTTCAATTAATAATGTGAATAAAATACCAAAAGTAGCAATTCTTGGTCAAAACAGTAATAAAAAGGAAATTCTAGCATCAACTTGAGACAACACACTCATGCTAAAAGACCATAAGCAACACAAAGTGAAACCAACCAGTTTAAAAGCTTTGTATTAAATTCAGTATAGTAGAGCACAATTTGTAAGACGCTTTAATAAAATACTTGTAAGCTCTTTAAAGTAAAAAGATAAAAAGAAAAAAAGAAAGGAGAAAGGAGAGGAGGAGAAAGGAGGAGCAGAGGAAAAACTTACAGAAATATTTTTCCAGCTGTCATAGAACTGCAACATTTGCAATTAAAGCAGCTCAGAAGTGGACATCCTTTGCCCAATGAAGTCTTCTTTTCATGGAAATTAGGATGTGGATGAAAATGGGGGAATAGGGGATGTGATATGGGTGAGCAGATGTGTGGATCTTACATCTGGAGTTTGGCTGACATGCAAACATAGACCTGAAAGCATAACAGACCTGAAATGGCCATTACAAATGCATATAAACCTAGAGTAAACCAAACTGAATACTTTTAGGAACGTAGCACATGAACTGATCAAAATAGGTTCAGTGAACATTTACTTCAGAGAATAGTGACATTTTACTTGAATAAAGTCGATCTGAAAAATTTCACTGCTGTAGCAGGCCTCTTATAAGAGGGACTCATCTCTTTTAAAATGATTCAACTGTCCCTTGAAAAACAAACGTTAGAAGACAGGTGCTTTTTAAAATATATTTTACTAGTAGCAATTGTGAGAAAATATGCCCACTGCAACTAGGTGGGCATATTTCTTAGTGGACCATGCTTCTTAGTGTCTTGAATACACAGGTTACCCAAAAATGCAAAGACTGATTTTTAAATATTTAATGACCTTTTGTCAGGGGGATCTAATAATCTGTGTTCTTTCAGTTCTGCTTTTCCACCTCCGCAAGGCTACGCCCACCCCAAGGTACGTGGGTGTCTCCAGGGAGGGCAGCAAGGCTGGACCGGAGAAGAAGAGGCAGGGCTGTCGGGTGGACTCCCGTGGGTTCCTCCAGGGCCTGAGCCCAAGGGGGACTTGCTGGTATCTCCGTCTGTGCGAGCACCAGGCATTTGCTCATTCCACCACTGACAGCCTCTAAGTGTTTAAAACGCAACTACAGCAGCTAGCATACAATTGTTGAAACCATATCTAGAACAGCCCTATTGAGAGCCATTAAAAACTCGGCAAAGGTGACAGCTGAGGCAGATGCTTATCGAAAAAATAAACTGTGAGTGTGGAGCAAGCATTAGACGTGAAACCAGCCACTGTAGGTGGAATAGCTCTTCTGATTATATCCTGTAATTTCTCTTTCCATTCTATATTGACTGAATCAAAATCAGTGGGGACTAACTACGATTATTACATGATTTGCAATTAGTCCTGTTCATCTACAACGGATCATAAACTCCTTTATTCTCTTCTTCTCTGATATGCACATCTCCGCTACAAGTAGTGTAGTAGTTCAACAGGAAGTAACCTTAGCAAGACAACAGGAAAATTTTATTTTGCCTTTATTAATTTTGTATCTGTTGATATACTACTTAATGCTTCTTCCCAAATAATAGATTTAATGCTCCAGTGAGTCTAAAAGCTTCGAAGTACTCATTTCTATATTAGCAGGTCTCCCTTCAGAGGTGTAAGAAATGGCATTGTAGGACCTGAGGAAGAGAATGCTACTTAACATTTTGCCAGTAGATGTCTCTGCTAAACACAGTGAAGGGAACATACTCAGTTTGAAACTTCAGCAAAATGCAAGTGGCAGTTTGCATCCTTCAGCTGAAGAGTAGGGGTAAAACCAACTAGGTCACTAGCAATTTCTGAAGACTATTCCTACATAGTCACAATAAAAATGGGGTTTACTTAAAACTCAGTGACTCCCAAGTTAATTAAATATTAATTTTGTCTCCTGATACTATCTCACGGAGTAAGAAGAATTCACGGAAGGCTAAGCTTATGCATTAATATTCTTGACAGAAGTTACGAATGTAGAGTCTTGGGGGAAAAAATATTTTTATGATTTAAGTTCTAACTTTTGTGAAAACAAGCAGTCCATTTCTACTTCCAATAGCGAACTTTCTTTACTTAATATTTCTCTTCAAACTAAAAAATCAGTATGTGGAAGAATAAATTTTAGTTTTAGGCTGAAATAGTGCAGTACATGGTAGAATAATTATGCCCCTGATGGATAACATTCAGGGGTTCTTACATTTTCTTTACATCTATATGTTATTTGGCAATGGTCTTATTTGCAAAAGCACAGCTTCTAAGCAAAGAAACTAATATTAGTTTCTCATAATTGGCACTTGCCGTTAACATACAGCGTGATTTTCTGATTAATAATGAAAAAAAGATCTCAAAAGGCGCAGATCAGCTGGAAAAGCATCTGCTTAAAATACTCACACGTAATTAGGAGAAGACGTCAAACAGACTTGATTACATATTTCATGGATATGTGTCAAAGACTGTAAAGCATTTGACTTAACCCCAGGGTGACTTCAAGAGGATTTACTCTATCTAGTGTTTGTGATTAGCACCATATAATCTGGATCTGCTGAACAAGTAGAGTTTTACACAATATGCAAATTTCCTTTCGCTTTAATTTAGCCCCTTTGGATTTAGCATAAAATCTCTGTGTTGCATGAAGGGCTGAAACAGCTGGATCCAGTTAGCTAGGAAATTAAAAATGTAATAAACGAAATAAGGTAATCCTTGCCACAGTAACCAGCACACACTAGAATGGGACCCTGAGATCTGCTGAGGGATGGCTGAAGTGCACACCCCTAATGCCAGCCAGACCTTATTCCGCAAATGACAAAATATTGATCCCTTCTCTAATCACAGTGTGCTCTAGTTTATTTCACCGCCCTGTCAAGGCTCATTTTCCAGGTGCATGTTGGTAAGAAAACTGTTCATCTATCAGTCAAGGAAATTAGTATCCACAAGGTAACATTTTATTTCCTTGTTAGTATATCAAGATGTGGCAAAAAATAATTACCAATATATTACATTGTTTAAAATGTAATGGAATTAATTTATGTGTAATTTTATTTTCCATTTCCCTTTCAGTTCTGGGTTTTAGCTAGAACTATACAGACACAATTCTAGAGTATTTCTTATACAAGTTTTAAGAAAACAACTGAACAAGACTTTTTTTTTTTCCTATTTTAAAAGGGTATTCCAAGAATAACAAGGACCCTAACCTAATCAATCGACTTAGGCATCAAAAAGTCTTTGGAAGGTCTGCACCCAAATCTAAAAGCCCTCACTTCTGTTCTTCTTTGAAAAATACAGTCCCACAGGAATTTATATCTGTCTCTTAGCAACGATAATGACAACTTTGTAGTAAAAATGACAATTCCTTCAGATCCTAACTATATCTGACACAGAAAATGATCTAGGGAGAAAGGTATTACAGACAGAAAGTATTTCTTCTCCAAGATATCCTTCGGCCATGTGTAGGCAATGCTCGATCAGTGTAGGAACCAGGGGATCAGAGTTTCATTACTCTTGACTGCTGTTAATATTCCTATGGCCTTTATTGAAGACTGGGTCTTACACCCATTCTCTCTTGACGTAGGCTACAACAATTTCTCCCACTTTATTTATTGAAAGTGACAGATTTCACAATGCTAGATCAGGCAGAACTGGGAACAGATTCTGTATCTACAGTAAAAAAGGTAGGCCCCATCCATTAATTTAAACTTGCCTTCCAAATAAATTACATGTGCTTGGCTGTACTTCCAGACAGTTGCACAAGACTGCCGCACCTACTTGCTCATTTTGTAATACTGATTCTTTAATTGTTTTAATTTCATCTACAGCCATTAGCAAATGTGTGCTCAGTTGAGCATGTCTTTCCTAATAAATTAACCACAGTCCCAAAACCAGCTTCTTTTGATGCAAAAGAACCAACTGAGCTTTCTTTCCTCCTAATCCGCTTTAACCAGTCATTTGAAAATGAAAATGATCACAGATTTCTGAAGTCAGCTGTACATACACACTCTTTATATAAGACATCTTTTTGACTGTTTTAACCATAACAGGGACATTCTCACCCTGGAGACAGACATTTTTTTGCCTGTGCAAGATAGTTTGTCTGCTGACAGACAAACTGCTTTCACTCTCAGAGAAAGCAACATCTTGGATTTGAAGCATGAAATGTATGTCACAAATCAGAAATCACTCATAGAGTAATAGACAGATGAGGGTTTCACAAACAGAAAACCTCACGCTGAGCCTTCACCCTCCTTGGGGTTCTTCCAGTGCATTCTCTGTTCTGCTTTACTGGTTTACTTCAACCACGAGAAATGTAGAACCTGCCCTGCCCAACAGAAGCTGCAGATCTAAGGGAAGGTAAAAAACCCAAAACACTATGTCCACCTCAACTAATCTGACAGTTCAGCTTTCTAGTCCCAAAGGGATCATCAGCAGGAAAGTTATGTAAAAGTAAAGAAACGTCCTATACCACACTAAGCTAATCATCTAAGCTCCCTTAATAGACAATGAGAAGAATTGGTATTGCTGGCTGTAACTTCTCTTGTCCTAAATTTCAAAAAAAGGTCAGAGGGATTAAGCTGGTGAAGCACTGTCTGTTCCACTGATTGCAATGGGAATCTAAATGGCCACCTCAGACGTAGGTGCTGACAGCAACATAAGAAAAATCCCACCCAGAGATTAAATGCAGACCTGGAAACACATTTAGTTACCTAACTCCCTGCTCCCCTGAAGAGTAGTACCTACATGCTTTAATAAAAGTTAAGTAAATTTCATGGCTGAGGAAAGGAACTCAAGTCTCCCAAGTCCTCATCTAGCTCCCTGGCCATTACATTAGCCTTCTTTTCATGGCCCCATTAACTTCAATGGAAGCATTCGTAAGAGTGTCCACACAGATGAGGTCCTCACAGTGAAACGCAATCTCTTGTTGCAAACCTGACAGTGAACAAGTGCAGGTAATTACTCTGTAGATGTTCTGATTCATCAGTAGGTGAGGGCTTAGTTTCACAGCAACCATCTGATGTAAGGCAGAAAAACCACCTTTCTTACATTATCCCACGTGCTGTAAGGTACACAGAATTACAAGAAATTTAGACTGTACAGCTGGTGTTCACATTAGTAAAACCTTGTTCAATGGATGATCTGAATAGGAATGAGGCTCCACAGTTTAAGTAAGTCAGGGATAAACAGGATTCACATACAATGCAATAAAAAACACATACTGATTGCTTCGTCAGTTGCTGTACTACTGTAAAAAAAGTCAATCTCTTTGGTTAGGAACACAATGGCTTATTTTGGACTAAATAAATAGAGAAGATATAGAAATAGATTAATCACTGCAGTTTATTAAATATTCTCCCATTTTGCTTTCCTGGTTGTATACTACTATATACCTCTCCTGATTTCAGTGAGAGAGAGCAGGCCCAGGATTTTATCATTCTTGTTAGATCACCACCCACTATCTCGAAGAAATTGAACAACTAACACATGGACAAACTCTAGTCTTATCAGCTCATTAACAACTCTGATTTATAGCTACACCAGCTCAATGGGGATGTCCACATTTTTATGTTACCAATCAGCGTTGGGGAAAAAGGATTAGCAGAGACACAAAACAGACAAGAATGTGCAACTAATGACCATACTCCTGTCTTAAAGCCTGTATTTGGGAACGACCAGGGTAGGAGTGCAGTTTGCCGCTCCTCAGGATCCAGAACAATAGTTCTTTTAAATTCACTGGCTCTTTGGCATTTCTGCTGGCTTTAGTAAAGTCAACACTGTGACCCACAACACAATATAACTCAGGATACTAACATGTTCAGCAGATGCCATATTCCCCATGCAAATGCTGTTCTTCCTGTTTCTTCCCCATGTCTGGTTGGTTTGGTTTGCTTTGTTTTTTCTGTAATGATTTAACCAACAGTTAGATGAAGGTGTACAAATCATACCAAAAAGCAAAGTGCATAGTGTGATCTTAATTATTGCAGGTTCCAATAACTTCAGAAGTAATTCCTGATCTACAATATGGAAGTGTAACTAGTAGGACAACCACTACTTGTGACTAATCTCTTCTTCATCTAGGGATTAAACTAGACACATAAAGAAGGATGGAAGAGGAAAGGCAGTCACAGGCCACACTAACTGGCATACAAGAGACTCTTCTGCTGCCAGCGGGGTGGGGTTAAGGCTTCCTCGGTGAGAAAAATGAGATCAGTGACTCCAGCATCCTTTCATGCGGAAACACATAATGCCCCCCAAACCAAAATTGCCTTAAGGTTCTCCTTGTATTCTTTAATATTCAGGACCTGCAATGTACACAGCCCTGCCAAAGGAGAAGTTCTCAGTAGGTGCAAACCTCAAGAGCTCAGTTATCACTGGACGAGTGAGAAGCCTGTCAGTGTTGGACACTGACGCTCCCTGCCATTTCTTGCCTCAGCAGGCCACAGCCAATGCAAGAGCACCTGCGGGGATCCCCCAGTTATTAGCTGCCCCAGCTTCCTCTTTCCAGAAGTCTCCCAAGCAAGAAAAGATTCTGCTGCAAATCTCTCCCCTGTAATAACACTGGATGCTATCAAATGCCTTCACCGCAGAAGTCTTGCTAACTCTTTCGTCTGAACACAGAACAATTATCTCTTGCCAAGAGTATATTTTCTGTCAGCTGTGCTACATGCACTTTTTCTTCATCAGCTCAGCTTATAATAAAGACATTTCCCCCTTCTTTTAGTTCCTAAGAAGCATATTTTTCTCTCTAGCTGTATTATGCAAAAACACTCAAAACATTTATGTGCAGTACTACCTCTTCCTGTGTTATCTCTACAGGGTTGAGGAATGGCTCTGACATTTTTGGTCCTTTCCTAGGCCTCTTCACTGATTAGGCAGTTTGTGAACGTAATCCACATCAGTATTAGCAAATGCATATTAAAAAACCGCAAAACATAAAAGCAGTTTTTATTTCCAGAAAGAAACCTTGTACACAGATTAAACTCTGCAAAGGCAGCCTTGGCAGGATTTCTGCTGGTAACTCACTTTTTCAAAGCTTCTCAAATCATGCTGTAGCTGTTCTGCTCTGCTTTCAAGGGTACAAATGACGTCTAGTTTGCATTAGTCAAGTCACAAAAGAAAGCTAGGAAAACCTGGACTGACGTAACGTGCTAGCAGCAAGAGCTGTTAGAAGTAAATAAATAACTTTCTAGTTTGTTCTCTAAACCAAGTTCATCTTGGGATAGAAATTTAAAAACAGAAACAGTCACTTCACTGTCCATGAAAGGAGAGGAGAGATTTTCATCTTTTGACATACCAGTAGTGTCATTATCTGGGAATCAGAATACCTTTGGATTTTAAGCTCTTACGCACTCCCCTCACATTTAGAAGTCAAACTTTTCTTCCTGATGCCAGAATTTAAAATGCCTTCTCTTTAGTGTATCCAGATTTTCCTATTTAGAGTGTGGATGTAGCATCTTCTCCCTACTGTCAACTCGTCAAACATTTTTTCTCAGAAAAAAAAAAACCCAACCACCCATAACTCTCTCTCAAGTACAGTTAGAGAAGGTTTTAATTATAAGCAGTGAGGTGAAGATATTAGTACAAATTGCCCGTGTTTCTTTTACGTTAAGTTCATCTTGTGGCAAATGATGGGAATAGAGAAAGTGAAAATTTCATCAATGATTCATACTCTCTCTTAAACCAAGGGAAGAATTTCCCCCCAAACTGAAGAACTTCATAAATGTCAGCCAAATGGAGCATCCACTTCCAACACACCTATATATCAGAAGCCAGAACAGATGTATTAATACCATCTTTAATCTTACGATTTTTAAAAGAAAAACCCCAAATCCATTAAAATTATGAATGAAGCAGCACCAAGGATGAAAGCAGTAAAATTCACAAACATCACACCCATGGTCCAAGTTTAGGTGACGTGCCCAGACAATGGCAGGATGAAGTCACAATCTCCATACTGGAGAATAAATCCCTGTAATCCCTGCCAATCTGACTGAGGAGAAAATTCTTTTCTGGCCCTAAACTGAATGACTTGCATAACCCTAAGTGTTTAAACACAACACACATGAGAATCTGTGCAGTATCGCTAAATGCAGACTGCCCAACGTCCCATCACTGGCTGCAACCAGTCCTGGATGTACCAGAGATGGTAAAAATTACTACAGGGCAAAACACAACTCAAAAGTCCCAAAGACCAAGTTAAAAATCAAAGTTAGCCTCACCATTTAGCATCCTGCACTGTATTTTGCTTTGGCTGTTGTGTGATATAATTGCCTTTATGAAAGCCAACACAATCCTTACTCTCCAACAACCAATCAAGCATCCAGTGAATTTAAAAATTACTTTCAATTCCTCATCCTTAGGAGACTTAGTCTGCATTTTAAAATTTCTTCCAATACATATTATATTTTCTTGTGAAGAGAATTAATGTTTCCTGAACAGACATTATAATTAAAGTACTCCTTATAACAATTGCAAATGATGTACCTTAATTTCATTTGTAAAACTGACAAAAATCTACTAATAAAAATACATATCAGCTAAGATTAGATTTTAAAATCATACAGACACAAGACTTCTGAAAATGGCTTAAATACACACACACATCATGATGTAACTCTGGCACGAAATATGCCTTGTTGTTAAATGGAAGTTGAGACAGGTCAAGGATTTAGTCAGATGATATCAGACTCAGAAACAGATCTCTATTTTTCACAACACTGCCTAAAGCTGAAACTCTGATTTACCTTCCACTAGTGATCTCTCTCCTCATCTTCAATAATTACACTGGTACAATCCAGCTACAGTACATCCCAAAAGAACTTCATCAGTGCTTTTATTACACAGGTCACAATTAATAACAACAATACTTTGTTTATTTTGCTTGTTTCTACTCCAGGCTATTTCCAACCCAGAATGAGAATCATTGTTTGTGTTGGGGAGTGCAAAGCAAGTATTCCAGGAGCTCCAGCAAAGTGAGATTCAGAAGTGGTTCACATCTGACAGTGCATTTTGCCACTGAAAACTCTGACAGTTGAAGTGGAAGAAATGTGTATAAAGTGGCTTAAAACAAATCTGCAGTCCTTCTGGATTATGAAGTGTTTCTACAGCATGCAATGGCTTTGTTGTATACACACAAATGCCAATAATCTCTGTTCAAAAGGAACAGTGGACCTTTGACAGAAATTAAATAACCTGCAAAACTCCAGTGTTCTCCATCATGTGCAAAGGAGAAAAGGATGGTGAGAGGAAAACGGCAATTGCAAAGCATGGAATCTCTTGTTGCATCAGTTGTGCCAGGCACAGACACCTTCAATGCCTATACAAATTGAAGAGCTAAACGTTTGGAAAAGTAAACAAACTGCTTTGGACAGCACGTACTGCTTCATAGGCTGTGGTGCTACACCGCAGGTCCCCAGGCAGCCTTGCTCTCACAGCCAACACAGAAGGGCCAACAGAGACGTGACGGGGCTGAGGAAGCTGGAGCACTGCAGTCACCCTTCACATAAGCTTCGAAAAGTGGGCACACAAAATGCATTTTACGACGGAAAAACCCAAACATGACCATAGCCGCACCACGTTCTGCTATCACCTTTGCATGGTGCTTGTTTGATTTCTCTCCTGTATGATTAAATTCTAATTAAAAAAACACACCACTTGGAAATTTTTGTACTTACATGCACATACACAGAAGCATAATCACATAAGTTTTAGCATGAAGGAAGATGTTGAAAGTTCCTACTTATATGGAACACAAGCTTAATTCATCTTGGGTCACGGATAATGGTGTAGGACTAGCCTGACTTTGCGGAAAATTCTTGGATCATGTGGTGATTAAAATCCTTTACAGAATTCAATTTCTTCTTCCACTATGGATTCCTGTAAGTTACTCTGGTCTCTTGTAGACGTAAAGAGGCAGTGCTGGTGCTTCTGCTTTTCAGTGTGCCACTCCAGAATTTGACCAGAGACCACCAAAGTACCTAGGCTACACCAGCAGTGCAGAAGTTTTAAAATTCAAATATTTGTCAAAACCATTTTTTATTTAATTTTTCAAATTTCTCCTCAGTATAGTTTTCTTCTTGTTTACTCTTTCAGCCTATATTTTTCTCATCTTTACCTTTCTACATTTTAGCACTGTGGAAAAATTTTTAAATTGAAAATAGAAATATTCCAAAATTTTTATTTTTCATTTTTTATGAGGGGATTATAAGTGTGAAAATTTGAAGCCACATTCACATTTTTGGCCTTTTTGGCACCTGAAAGGTCTCAACATACTATTTATTCATGTCTCTATTCTACCCTTTCATCCACTGATATCCACTTTATTCAGGTTCAGGGCTAAGTATTCCCCTCAGTCTAGTATTATGTGATTTTTCAATTGTTTAGCTGAAATAGGTACCAATACGAGGTTTAGATGGATGAGAAATGCAGTGGAGGAGATGCTATCATCAGCTCTCCCCTTATGGCAGGCAATGCTCCTACACATTAATCCAAAGCAGTTAGCCCTCTTTACAAGGGAACGTGTTTGTTTAAGATTGCACATTTTTCAGAAGCATTTTATAGTACAAGAACATACACTAAAGGCTAGTTTCTGATCCCTGGTCTCCACACAGAGCATCATAAAGCAAAACATCCTTACTTGTTGGGGCTCAGTCAGAGTCCTATCGAAGTGGATGAAAACTCTGCTATTGATTTCCACATAAGCAAGACCTCAAGCATCTGACAGAATACTCCTCACAAAAGTCTTGCTCTTCGAGGAAGAAGAAACTAGAATCCTTCAGATAAATCCTGACAATAAACCTCCACAGACACTAGCTGAAATTATACCAGCCTGAAAAATACATAGTCAGTGTCTCTCTGGACTCAGGCCTCTTTTACATCATGATGCACTTTATGCCTTTCTATAGGAAACCAAAGAGTGCACTGGAGAAGGGAGGTTCAGACATTAGACATTAACTGTGCACACACCTGAATATGAAACACATATTTCAGGACCATACTTTGTTAACCTGGCACACTCCACATGTGGAAGCATGCCATGGTGCAAGTCTCCTGCACAGCCAGTGGTGCAGGCTTCCCTGGCCAGCTGTCATCTCCTGCACCTTTCAGGAGAATCACTGACCCACGGCAGCAATCACAGAGAGGTTGTGCATTTGGGGTGCTGAGCCAGACAAGAAGCAGGCTATCCTGGAGTCAACAAGCCACATGAGTGTCACCCTTCACATAGAGCTTCTGGCTTGAAGATCAGCTCAAAGGTTTTTTTGAGACTTCTGCGTTAGCTCCACGTTAACGGCTTCAAAGATACTCAAACAGTGGGAGCCACTCATCTGCTTTCTACTGTTACTTTCCTATTGCATCTTTGTGAGTGTGAGGCAGACTAGATGTGCTCGATGTACTCAAGTCTTGAGTGTGTATTTGCTGAGAACAGTCTGGATACTTTCTTTTCCAAACCAGGCTGGAATAATCCAGTATGTAAGACGTGAATGAACCGGTTACACTGAAGTCTGATCTTCACACTGATGAACATGCATAGTAAATCTAGAAAGGAAAATTAAGCTACAGCCACAGGAAATATGATCAGACTTGTGCCCTGAGTATAAATCTGGAACTTCACTCTTCAGTATTAGAGTTATGTTAACTGACCTGTGAGTTTTTCCAGAACATCAAATCCATGTTTCACAGCAATGATATCAAGAAAAGAGACTGTGCCATCTTCAAACCTAAAGAATGGAATAAATGACCACAGTAAACAAATCATGCAGCTACTGTACAGACTTTAAATCTATTTTGAGAGTTATTATTTTATACTCAGTGAATCTAACTTGCAGAGTGGGAACTCTTCCCTTAGGGATTCATCTTCCAGTCTTGTAGTGTCCTGTGAAGCAAAAATATATTCTTCAAAGCTATAGAGGTTCATATGAACAGTTGCTTGCACATAGAAAGTTATATTTTCCCCTGCGTGGGCTACTTGTGGGTTTTGGATTTTTAAAGTAACAGGTAACAGTTATGTCTTATAAGCTAATGTCACAAGGTCCTAAGTTACCTTCTGACAACGTCGGGAATAGGTGAGGAGACAGGTGGAGACTTTGTGTTTGCCCCCCCTGCCCCCCCAAGTGATTACAATGAATATAGTTGAGTTAGAAGGCAAGAAGAGACCCTCCTTACCTGGAGCAAAGAGGAAGGTCACTAAAAAATCTCCCTCCACGTGCTCCTCCTGGGAATTAAAAATAACTGACCTATAACAAGAGCACTATACAAGGGTGGGGGAAAAGGTGAATCCTCTACCAACGTCTTTTAAAGGAAATATCAAATGGAAACAAAAATGCTGGATTTGATGAACTACTGCAGCCATTCCCACAGTTCAGAAGGATAAGTGCAGCTCCAAGGTGGGGATGTACTAAGGAAGTGGTGCCCAAGAGAATTTCAAGGGGGGCAGAAAGGACAGCATATTAAGCATCAAAATATGTTTTATTTAGGCTTTGTGCACACTGCAGTCCACAAGAAGTTTTAAGGAGTGATCATTCAGCTTGCTTCACCACAACGGGGAACGCAGAATAATGCTGACAACTGATGAAGTCAAAACTGTACAGAACTCACTACCATCTAAGGCTGAACCTGGGGTCACAGCAAGTCTCTAAGAGGGAGGGAGCTATCTCCAAAACTGTAACAGTTAATGCTGGAAATTAACCCCCCAGCAACAAGCCCAAATCTCATGGTTCAAGTTTAAAATTAAACTCTGACCCTGAGGATGAGACTTTCCCAGGGACCTGGTGTTCCTTGAATCTTTCTCAGAAAGGTCTGATGATGTCCACATTGAAAAATGACTGGACAACATAGAGCACAACAAAGGCACTCTTGGGCTGAAAGACTTTACAAGCACACATAATAGACAAGTAAATAGGGGATTACTTTTTTTTTTGCTGGATGTATCATTTTTCATAATGCATATAAAAAGCTTTTGGTGCCACAATTAAGTATGTATTGTGAAAAGGCTCAAAGGTTAAAAATGTCAGGCTTCAAATGCTTTTTCTTTAATAAAATAAACCTCAATAGAATAGCATAATAGCTCTCACTTCTACAGCGATTTTTCTTATTTATCTTCTATTTCATTTTTCTATAGTTATCAAATAGTTTAAACACTGCAAGTGACACTGTCAGGTGAAGGACATATAAAGCTTCCAAAAACATTTGGTTAAAGTTCCACACAAAAGAATAATGCAAGAGTACTGTGTATATATGGTAATATGTTCAGCTGGGATGAAAGAAGACAGATAGAGGCAGCAAATAATTATAAACCAAGTGACAAGAGAAAAGTGGTGGACTGCTACAAGGATGAATGGCCCAAACCAGACCACTCATGCTCACGTATTTCAACACAACATAGGCCAAAGAATCTTTCTTAGGAATTTCTGCATCTTGTCTAGTAATAATAGCAAAGTCTATTGCTCCTGAACTTCAGGGAATAAACCTTGCTAGTTGTCAGTGATGAAATTTAAAACAGCCACTTGTGATTTGAAAGAGACCTAACACCAGGAATATTTTCAGAGAGACCTGTGGCCCGGTATCTGAGGGAAGCAATACTCTATCCAAAAAGCCAGAAAAATTGGGGGAGGAGGAGGAAGAAGAGATAAGGCAGAGGCTAACAGTGGTTTTGGAATTAGATGCAGAAAAACATTAAAAATTTGCACTGGCTGCAGGAAATGTCACAGTGGTCCCACACGGCTGCCAAGGAGAGATTACAGAAAGGATCCATGAGGGGGAATTGACCTGCCCTGCTCAGTTACTGGCAATGGCCAGCAAAGCAAATAAAACACTGGGAACTAAAGACCAGAGCAGAGACGCTGGCACTGAGCCCATCAAGAAGACTGCACAACCCTCAACAACCTTATCATTATCAGAATAGAAAAGCACTTGAAAGGGCAACAAAGGTGCCAGCCTAGATCTTCAAAGGCCTCCAAATCTTACCTATAGTAAAAGGGGAAGTGAAAATTGGATTTCTGTTCAGTAGATGTGATTATTAACTAAGCAGACAACCGCAGTACATGCATTGCTAAGCAATAGAAGAGATGCATGAACCATGGTGCTGTTCTAAGATCTTAAAGATTTTTATGGAAATAGTCCAGAACTTAGGAATCTCTTTCTGTTCAGAAAAAAGAAAGCAAACACAATTGTGGGGTTTTGGTCAAATATTATGCTCCAGAACAGCACAATCATTGTGGCAGTATATGCATCCTGCATTGTTTTGTCAGACCTGCATGATTTATTCTTTCTGAATCACAAAAAAATTGCCTGCTGGGAGCTCCATTGCAAGAATCAGAAGCCATGAAAGAATTGAAAATAATGCTAAAAATATTTGCTCAAAGATATGGGCAAGTCCCTCTTTTTACAATTTAGATATGGACTACTTTGCAACAATCCTCTCTTGTATTTTGTATGTTCATACCGCCCCCTCTATTTCTACATTACTAGCTTTTCATTTCTCATAAAGAAAGCACTAACATTTTGTTATTCCTATAATATGTATATTTACACTACTTCCAGTGCACTTGACTCTCACATATATTCTTCAGATTCACTGAACACCTGATGTGCAATTTCATGTAAAAATTTACAGGAATCATCTATAAATTCTGATATTCAGCAAATTAAGCCTTAAGTGCTACAGCAATTTTACTTAGTACCACAGCAAAACATGATGCTATGATGGGTAGCTATTCCCCTCTTGGGACACAAAGAGCTCTCTCCCAGAATATTTAACTGTATTTAAGATTGGGAGCAAACATGCTCCTTGCATTGCAAAACATTGACTTCAATGGTTACTTTTTTGTTTGATGCAATTGATGCCTCAAATAAATTGTTTCCCCACTCAATGGCAGCTCCAGTGTTAGAATAATCAGTTTAGGATGAAGTTCATCTGAATGCTGGTCTAGAAGCCATTTCCTGAAGTAATAAAGGTTTTGCAGTTGATGATGTATAAAGGATACTTACAAAGGCTAATAATGCAGAATACTAACCCAAGAAACAACAAGCTTACCTCTCTTATCTAGTTCTTATTATAATTGATCCCACTTAATCACATCTGGGATAAGCTCAATTGCTTGGCTGATTGTGTTAGTGAAAAGCTGATAGCATTTCACATCAACCTGCTATCTGACAAACTGGTTAAACAACTCGTGGCATATCAAAAAACAGAGCAGCCTGCCTAAATCAATCAAGGAGTTATGAAGCTGATGAGCTGCTCTTCTTTTCCATGTCACACAAGACCTCTGCTTCTAGAAGCAGCAATTTTTCCTTTGAGTCACGAGAGAAAACTATTGCTTACAGAGAGAGGTCCCACCTTTGGATCTTCCTAGGGATGGAGATAGGCTAGTCTTTCTTTGAATCCTTGTTCAATTGGTTGTTGTGACACTTCTCTGTTAGGCTTCTGCATACAAATGCTATTTTCTAAAGCCACCATCCCACACTTCAGGGCAACTGAAACAAGGAAGGGAACTGACATCTTGGGCAGTTTGAATTCGTCCTCTGCTTAGCCAGGTCACCTTTACGTGGAAATATGATGACAAGAGTCATGGCCTGGACAGATGTGATTGGAAATAAAGTGCTTAAGGACTAAACAAACAACTCATGTTTAAAGAGAGGACTTATGAGTAAAATTTGGTGGAAGGCAAAAATATTACCCTGGAGTTGGACAGCACTGACTTAAGTCAGGAGTCCAAAAGGGCCCTCAAGACCCATCAGCCAATGCTGAGGTGGTGAAATATCTTGCATAACGTAAGGTATTCTGTAAATGGAAAGTATACAAGGCATAGCTTTTAGGTATTTTGGGTGGGAGCCCCTGCCTCTGGATTCGGGGAAGGCTGACTTGCTTAGCAGGCAGATGAGTGATTCAGCTGGTTTTTTTACCAGCTTTTACCGAGACAAAGTAAATCCAGACACAGAGCCACTGCACATGTGCAATTTCTGTCCATAACACAGCCCAGAGCTTTGAAACTTTGATAAAAATCCCATCACAAGGTCAAAAATAATTCTGCTCATTTGAGAGCATTGCTGAGTCAATGCAAAGTGCAATGAGGGAGCGCAGGGGGGAACATCACTGTCAGCCAGCTTCCCCTCTCCTTTACACCGGGGTAATAACTCCATTTAGGTCAAATGAGCAGAAGTCATTCCTGAGTTTCTAAAGCAGGTAAAAGTGAAACCAAATCCACAGAGAAAGCATATTTCTTGAATAAACTGCTTTTCTTTTCTTTTTTCTTTTTTTAAACACTCCTCAAGAGTGGAGCTGCCCTTTGAAGTGAGATGTTACATGAGTTCCTTTCATCTTTTCAATTCATTTATTTTCATCTAATTAAAAAGTACAACAATACAGAGAGGTTCTCGGTATGCATTTCAAAGTAGTTCATTCAGATACTATTTTTCACCTCTTAGAGATATTCCATATCACCTCCACGTGAAACAACTGTCTTCACAAATTTAATTTTTACATTTTATACATTTAATTGTTTATTCTAAATTGACATTTGCTGGAATTACAATAGCACCAAGGGTATACAGTGTCAAGCTTATGGCTGTAGGAACAGACTGTTTTCAGTCATATTTGTGTTCTTAGGTTAGTAATTGCCATCTCTGATACTAGCAGGGGAACAGATCTTAATTGGTCTCACTGCTTTCCAACATCAAAACCCAACATTTGCAAAAGGAGCTATATTTGTTTTGCTTTTCCTTAACTTAAAATACATCATTACCACTCTATGAAACCTTTAGGGCCCTGTTCTGCTCTTTAGCACATCTATCAACTCCTCCTGAGACAAAGTTCTCAGGTAGCTTTCCAGGGTGTTTGTGGCTCTCCAGAGGACTCACTCCCCTCAATCTGGCTTTGTCTCCCATAGATGATGCTCTTCATTTTTAGCAATTTGCCAGTTGTCCGTATTAGTCACTTTCTTAACTGGGTGAAACCCTGCTCACGTTAACACCAACAGCTGAATTTGAAGGCAGCATCACACAAGACCAAGCATTTATCTGTGGGCTTTTTGATCTTCTGCTAGTAAAACCTTTGGAACAGGATCTGATTCCCAGACTGCTAACCTCAGGTATACACTCCCTTTGAACTAAGTATCTTTGTTTCACACGGTAGATGCCACTGAAGCAAGTAAATAAAATTAGGGGATAGCCTGTTGTAACGGGCATGTATGCTATCATTAAACTATGCTTTCATAATAATCTAACTTTTGCCTGCACAGGAGCATGCTACAGTAAGCCAAGAATTTAAATGTTAGGAGCACAGTAATAAATTATAGACCTCTGAATAAGACACCTACTCTCATCACTTTAGCAACTCCTTTTTACCTCTGTTAGTGGCACATTACACGTTCATGAGCGATGATTGTTTCTCACACAATGAAAGGAAAATGCTTATCCAGTGCCCGAACAACTGCCACTTGTGGAGGAGAAAACTGAATGAATAAATCAATCCATTTTTATTTCTCATATGTCCCTGTGCACCTCTCCTTTACGTGCAATTTGGTGAACTTCTAACTGGTAACTTTGCTCACTACCTATATCTAGAAAAATCTTCCCCTTTTGCACTGAAAATTAGCAATCCTTGAGTCTGTTAATCAAGTCTGTCTGAATGACACATTCTGATTTTGCAGATTATCAGCTCCTCAGGGCTCTGCCTTTCAGTAAAAACCACACTTCTGACAACTATGCATCACAATTACTTTCAGCTGTATGCAACTTTTCAATAAAATTAGATTTCTCCTACTAATAACATTTTTACAACTAATAGTTTACAATATATTTTAAAAAATATTTATATAAGAGCTTTACCCATAAGCATTTAAACCTCACAACAATGAATCAGTTGTATCTCAGGGATTACATACTCCCCCCATCAACCCCTACATGGACCCTCCAAAGTCAAAGAATAATAATACTACTTTTTTTTCCCCACCAGAAGAGTCATTGGTCACAAAAAAACCTGCACCACATTTGTCACTGGCCAAAGGTTCCCTTCCAAATTCACAAAACAGGCCAATGTAGTTTCATCGCATTGACGGGGCAGAGGGGGAGAAATAAAATAATCTTTAATTTTAAAATTCTATCATGCAAAGGGATATTTCCTCGAGGTATATTAAATTTAAGTCTTCAGGAACATGAGGTCTGCTGGCTAACTAGCCTCAAAGAATAATATGTTCAACTATCAGCTAGTTAGCTTGCAACTTATACTCATTCATCTTAACTTGTAACTTATTAATGTCAACAAGAACTCCATTAAAGTGCAATTCAGTGTGAGCAAGTGTATTGCAAATTATTTCTGTATCTGTCTGAGTATTTAACATTTGATATGCATTATTCTCCCATGATTAAATATCAATAATCCAAATGTTCACACCTCTGCTTCCCACGGGAAGGTAATATCCAGATATAACCCCAAGTAACAGTTAAAGTGAGCAATTTGCAAAGTGTATTTGCAAACTGTTCACTGATCAGTTATGAGTAATGAATCATTAATAAAAATTCAAAGCCCTTTCTTTGATTTTCTCCTTAGGAGGAAAGAAAAGATGAAAGACATTCTGGAGATAAATTTTTCATAGGCAATAATCTGACCAGCTGTAATCATTTGTCCATGTTCAGTATAAACAGTTTTGTTTATTTCCTCATGAAGATTGAGATGCAATCTTTCATCCTTAAACAGGTTCATTTGGGGATAAAGAATAACTTTGTAATGAATTGCTAAAGACAAATCAATTTAAAATTTGGCAGACAAAAAAGGCTCCACTTGAACATGAATTTATTCTTTAAAATCCACACATAAAAATACCGCTGTCTAATCATGTGTGCCAGTGAGGCAGACCCAGATCAATGACGTCGGATAATGTTAGCAGTAACTTATCCTCAGATAATAGAGAAAAATCCCTGTGATTGCTTTCCAATGGGTGGGCTCCATTCTGCAGAAAGGTCTGTGCCTCAAAGCAGGGGTTACTGCAATGTGTAAGTCTTATTTCCACTGCAGATAGAAGTGAATCCAGCAACACTTCTGAGCACTTTATTTCCTCAGTTAGGGCGGTGAAAAGACTTCTCTGATCCCATGCAGAAAGCTTCTTTCTCTAGCAATAAAAATTCTTCCTGGACCTAATTTTCAGAGGCAATGTATACCCAAGATTAGCAGAATCCATTGGGAGCTGTGAATGAAAACAGGTTCTTCACTATTAAGCCCGTCATGTTAAACCATTCCGTCTTGAGCCACCATTTGGGGCAGATTTGCTCTTCCTTCATGGCAACCTGAAAACTAACTTAAAGAATTTCAAATGTTGGTACTGTCAGTAAGACAGAGGCTCAAAATGTGCTCGTGATCATGAGGGATCTGGACAGGCTGGATCGATGGGCTGAGGCCAATTGTATGAGGTTCAACAAGGTTAAGTGCTGGGTCCTGCACTTGGGTCACAACAACCCCAGGCAACGCTATGGGCTTGGGGAGGAGTGGCTGGAAAGCTGCCCGGTGGAAAAGGACCTGGGGGTGTTAGTTGACAGCCGGCTGAATATGAGCCAGCAGTGCGCCTAGGTGGCCAAGCGGCCAACAGCATCCTGGCTTGTATCAGAAATAGTGTGGCAGCAGGACAAGGAAGGATCGTCCCTTTGTACTCGGCATTGGTGAGGCCGCACCTCAAATACTGTGTTCAGTTTTGGGCCCCTCACTACAAGAAAGACATTGAGGTGCTTGAGTGTGTCCAAAGAAGGGCAACGAAGCTGGTGAAGGGTCTACAGAACAAGTGTTATGAGGAGCGGCTGAGGGAACTGGGATTGTTTAGTCTGGAGAAAAGGAGGCTCAGGGGAGACCTTATCGCTCTCTACAACTACCTGAAAGGAGGCTGTAGCGAAGTGGGTGTCAGTCTCCTTTCCCCAGTAACAAGCGATAGAACGAGAGGAAATGGCCTCAAGTTGCACCAGGGGAGGTTTAGATTGGATATTAGGAAAAATTTCTTCATTGAAAGGGTTGTCAAGCATTGGAACAGGCTGTCCAGGGAAGTGGTTGAGTCACCATCCCTCGAGGTATTTAACAGACATGTAGATGTGGCACTTAGGGACATGGTTTAGGGGTGGACTTGGCAGTGTTAGGTTTATGGTTGGATTTGATGATCTTAAAGGTCTTTTCCAACCTAAATGATTCTATGATTCTATGATAGTGATACCACAAAAAAGAGAAAGGAGGTGGGGGGAGTAAGAGTTCTCAACAGAAATGAGTATTTTTGCTGGTAGGCAGGAAGTTAAAAAAATAAAAAGAAATAGAGAATTTTTGTCTTCCTCCATCACTGCCTATTCTATTAGTTTTCCAACTGAAAAGAAATACAGAGTAAGGTCCCATCTATACTTTTCTGATGCAGCTACAAAATAGTCTAAGCCAAAACTCATGGGGACAGGAATGCTTCTTGCAAATGTTGCCTTCAACGTGGCTCAGGACTGCACAGAATCTCCCCAGATGCCAGGTCTTGCTAAATTACAGTGAACCTTCAGGTCCAGATCTTCTTCCGCTGGAAATCAGGGAAGTGTTGAAGGCATCACAGGCCAGCTGGACTCTGAACGACACGTCCACATGGCAGCTGTCTTCATGGGAAACTGCACTTAGCATCTTTGCACTCACCACTGACTCAGATAAAGTACAAGCAAAAAATAATTTTCTTTTTTATAAAGTGGAATGAGTATTAAGTGGATGTCAGAAGCCTTCATGCATGTGCTGAATATTTAGTAGCTGTCAGCAAGAATACAATGATATCAGTGTTTGTTGTCTTTCACTTCTGATGAGAATGTGCATGTATGTGGAACTGCCCGTAGTTGGTGGCATATGCCAACAACTTACAAGTAGTAACAAGTAAGTACTAAGCAGCTAAATTGAGTTTAATGTATGATATATGTACCAACAACTCCCTGTGTATCCAGAAAGGCTGGCAGCTTGACAGGACCTGCATTTTTAAATTACTGCTACAAAACAACTTAGGTTCAGAATAAGGTCTGATCAGCTAGTTTGCAAGTTGAGGCCTTTGTAATAACAGTAAAATCGTCGAAGCAGATTGAGAAGAGACAAATACAAGGAAGACTTCAGCTAATAAGGCATTCCAAGGTTATACATGCAACCTTTTTAGGCCTAGGGAGTGCAGCCAACTGAGACTTTCACAAGCAAAAAATCATATTCTTGCTGCCCCACTCTCATGCTTGGAAGAAAATATTACATAGTAAGATATACTACACCAAACCAGGTGCAGCCTGGCAATCAACAGTTTTACTGCAAAACCTACCAAGCTATCTTTCCACTTTGGGACCTCAGAACTACTATAATATGCAGACCTCTTGCAATGTTTTTTTCATTTTTCAGCATTGTTATGAGGCTTGCTAAGACTTCACACAACCCTGTGAGGTCAACTGGTAGCATCTCACTCATAAGATGAGGACAGGGAAGTTGAAGAAGTAAGTGACTTTTCCTTCCAAGGACCTACTCTAACTGATTTGCCATGCTTGGTCTGGATATTGGGAGTTACCAAATTTCCAGAAAATTGAACTCACCACAGTGATACTGAATTAGCAAGTACTCCTAATTTCTCACTGTTTTAAGTAGTCTGCAGCTTATACTGCAGAAAGCCAAGAATCCTTTCAATGCAAGTGCCTCTCCTCTTCAACAGGAGGGCAGTGATGGAGACCCCAGGAATATCATGTGCTCATGTTATAAACAAAGGTAGCTGCTTTAGCTTTCACAGGTGTCCTGGACCTGCATTGATAAGGTCAGTAACTGGAGGAAGTTCTGGAAGTCTTCCAGTCATCCGAGTCCAGAAGAAAGGATCACCTCAACTAACAGTTCCTTCAAGGACTCAGGAAAATTCTGGCATGTTGCCTGGTGTTGCTGATTTCTGAAGTAAGGAGCACAGAGAGATGACTCCTATCCCTGGCTTTGACAGAAAAGAGCATGAGTCAGGTAGATGAGGAGACAGTAAGGTAAAGAAACAGCAGAGGGTTAGGAGTATGTGCATCAATAGAGAAATAAAAAGTTTAATATTCATAGAAGCATTTGTTATGTAAGTAATATCATCCCAGCTATCATCCAAACAGAAAACAGGATAATGAGTGGGTGAAAAAAGCAGAGATGTTTATAAGCTAAGACAAAGTACGTGGGCTACAAAACGGAGGGATTAGAGCCTCTATAGGACACTTGACATGCGTATGTGGTAGAAAAATAATCAAAAATTGAAAACATGTGCTAAAGAAAACACATAAATATAAGAGAGGTGGTGGTGAAGAAAACAAATATTTTGAAATGAAATCTCTTTGGTGAGGTGTTCAAAACAAGCAGGACTAGTTGCTGAGTTTCTGCTATAGGCTATAGGCTATGCAGGAAAAATCGTTTTTGGGTAACAACAGATACTTTTCTATCACTCTTACAGAAATAAATACTACCTTAACTTTCCTACAAGCAAAACCAAGATAACAAAAATGGTTGTGTTCAATTATTCCTTAACATCAGAGCCAAACCCAAACAAAACCTGTATTGTGGTTTAACCCCAAGCGGCACCTAAGCACCACACAGCCCCTCGCTCGCTCCCCCCCAGTGGGATGGGGGAGAGACTCAGAAAAGTGAGAAAACTTGTGGGTTGAGATAAAGACAGTTTAATAGGGAAAGCAAAAGCCCTGCATGCAAGCAAAGCAAAACAAGGAATTCATTCACCACTTCCCATCAGCAGGCAGGTGTTCAGCCATCTCCAGGAAAGCAGGCCTCCATCATGTGTAACGGTGACTTGGGAAGACAAACACCATCGCTCTGAACGTCCGTCCCCCTTCCTTCTTCCTCCCCCAGCTTTATATGCTGAGGATGACATCCTATGGTATGGAATATCCCTTTGGTCAGCTGGGGTCAGCTGCCCGGCTGTGTCCCCTCCCAACTTCTTGTGCACCCCCAGCCTCCTCGCTGGTGGGGTGGTGTGAGAAGCAGAAAAGGCCTTGACTCTGTGTAAGCACTGCTCAGCAGTAACTAAAACATCCCTGTATTATCAACACTGTTTCCAGCACAAATCCAAAACATAGCCCCATACTAGCTACTATGAAGAAAATTAACTCTATCCCAGCCAAAACCAGCACAACCTGCTACAAATAAAATAATTATCTGAAAAATGGCTTTTACAAACAGTTAGACAATACATGATGGAAGACTTTGACTGATAGAAACCCTGGTCAGCGGGATTACAAGTTTACGCAGCACAGACAGATAAGCAACCTCAAACGAGGTTTTGAATGTGATGGGGGAAAAATGAGACATTAATGAAATTACTTGGTCAGGAAAACTGAACGGAAGTCATCAGATTCTTAGATATAGAGGAGAACTAAAATTACTTGAACTTGAGCTTCAAAAATGCATGGAATTTGCATCCCAAAAGAATGAAAAAAGAAAGAAAACGAACTTTTAGAGAAGGCCTCCAGCAATAACCTGCACTAAAAAAAAACCTCTGAAGAGAGATTTTAGCACTGCTTATAAAAGCCGACATGAAATCAGAAAAAGTGCTGCTCAGTGAAGGAAGCTACTGTTGGAAGGACAGAAAGCACAGGGATAAAGTGAGAATTCCCAAAAGCCAAGCCCTAACAAAGCAAATTAAACTGAACAGCACACTAATCTTTATGTAAAATCAAAGGAAAACATAAATAATATATAATAACACACATAATATATAATGAAAGAAGGAATACAAATAAAAAGAAAAGGACAATGATATTCAAGAAACAAAGAGCTGGAAGAGGAAAAAGGGTCTGAAAACTAAATGAGTACTTGGCTTCAGATTTTAACAAGGACTCTGATGAAAAACATAGGTCAGGACAGGGTGACTCATGGCTGAAAGGGTGTGGAAAGTGTGAAAATTGAAGTTATTGCAACTGGTGTGGAAACTCACTTCAAAGGTTTTAATGTACTTGAACACAGGCAGACAGACAAACTATGTTGCAGAATAGTAAGAAATTGGCATGAAAAACTCCCAAGTCCAATAACACAGGCCAGTAAACAAATTTGTCAAATCAGGAATGGAAAACAGAAAACACAATATTTCTACTGAAGAAAGGGAAACAGAGTGATCCAGGCAACAACACATCTGTTAGCTTGACCTCAGTGTTATGTACGTCCTGAAAACAAGTTTTGAATGAAAGGACAATTAAATGAGTAAATAAAAGCACGTTCAAATGCACCATGGATTGTGCCAATGGAAAATCAAGCCCAGAGAGGCTGCCATTTTAAGAGCATATTATTTTTCTAGGCAAAGGAAATGCAGAACTAATTTATCTGGATTTCAGTAAAACATTACCTCTAGTGCCATATGAAAAGCTATTACAGAATAAGGAACATTAGAAGAGTGCTACAGTAGGCTAAGAAATTGTGCTGAAAGGGGAACTACTAAGCTAGGAAAAGGTTACCTGTTTAGTTCCTCAAGCACTGGTTTTGGGACAAGTATCTCTTTTAGTAGTCTCAGTAATGATCCTGGCATAAAAGGTAGGAATGTGAAGATAAAACAGGCTGCTGAAGTGAAATTTGGAGATTGTCAGTGCAGAAGATGGTGCTGTATATTGTGTGCAGTAAGAAACAGATAATGTTGAAAACCCTAAAAACAGAAACAAGATTAAATGTATAATATACTATAATGTATGATAAGTACATCATCATGCATAAACCCTATTACGCAGTTAGGGATTACTGACATTAACTTCTGCCATGAAGTGCAGGAGTGTCATCTGAAACATCAGATTTATTAGTTGATCAGATCAGTTATCAGCCATCAGCATGACAGACAAGAAAACATGCTAGGACTTACAGATAGAAAAAATATTAACACCATTAATAAAGGTCTGATAAGATTTTCTGTGGCATGCATATCATATGCATATGATGATCAGAGAAAAGGAAAGCCCATCTTATAAAATTGTTCAGTTCACTTAGTATGGAAATTCAAAGCTAAGTCGAATTGCTTTTGGTAGGTCTAGAGATGGAAAAGGTGGGTAATAACCAGGGAGGAAAAAGAGCTACAGGACAAAATGCAGATAAATGACCAAACTAACTACAAGATAATACAGACTGCAAATTAGAAGTCTTGCGTCCATCCAAGATACGCGATAATAGAACAATTTTCCAAAAGGAGTAGAAAGAACAAACCAAAACCAACATGCCCTCCCTCCCCTGTGCCAAAGGTCTCCCCCTCATTCTGCACACAGGCCCAGTATGAAGAAGGGATTATATAGTGTGGGTGTCTTTGACAGCAAATAGTTTGATTACATGA
Organism: Gymnogyps californianus; assembly: GCF_018139145.2. Classification (NCBI taxonomy): domain Eukaryota; kingdom Metazoa; phylum Chordata; class Aves; order Accipitriformes; family Cathartidae; genus Gymnogyps; species Gymnogyps californianus. Next base: position 71,506,007 of record NC_059472.1, on the reverse strand, counting down.
CCCAGAAGGTTTTTGCCTCTCCTAAGAATCCAATAAATGGAAATGCCAAAATAGCAACTCCTCTCACTTTATGAAACTGCATATGAAAATAACATAAATACAGAAGTCTGTAACTTTGGGAACCTCTGAAAACCCTGGAGTCATCCCTCTTGATGACTTTCCTCTGACCAAGGCAGTTCCATTTGACACCCAATTAAGGTGGCACTGTCTTGCGCAACATCAGTTGTATAAAGAGACTACTGAGACATGAGCAAAAGAAATGCACTTACTAACGGCATTTTTTTCTTATAAATTTGTCTATTGGGTTTCTGTGGCAAGGTTTTGGTAGTGGGGGGGCTACAGGGATGGCTTCTGTGAGAAGCTGCTAGAAGCTTCCCCTGTGTCCGATAGAGCCAATGCCAGCCGGTTCCAAGATGGACCCGCCACTGGACAAGGCCGAGCCGATCAGCAACAGTGGTAGCACCTCTGTGATAACATATTTAAGAAGGGGGAAAAAAAACCTGCACAACAGCAATTGCAGCTGGAGAGAGGAGTGAGAATCTGTGAGAGAAACAACTCTGCAGACACCAAGGGCAGGGAAGAAGGAGGGGGAGGAGGTGCTGCAGGCGCCAGAGCAGAGATTCCCCTGCAGCCTGTGGTGACGACCATGGTGAGGCAGGCTGTCCTCCTGCAGCCCATGGAGGTCCGCGGTGGAGCAGATATCCACCTGCAGCCTGTGGAGGACCCCACATCGGAGCAGGTGGATACCCGAAGGACGCTGTGACCCTGTGGCAGCCTGTGCTGGAGCAGGCTCCTGGCAGGCCCTGTGGAAAGAGGAGCCCACACTGGAGCAGGTTTGCAGGCAGGACTTGTGACCCCGCGGGGGACCCACGCTGGAGCAGTCTGTTCCTGAAGGACTGCACCGCATGGAAAGGACCCATGCTGGAGCAGTTCGTGAAGAACTGTAACCTGTGGGAAGGACTCACGTTGGAGAAGTTCGTGGAGGACTGTCTCCCGTGGGAGGGACCCCACGCTGGAGCAGGGGAAGAGTGTGAGGAGTCCTCCCCCTGAGGAGGAAGGAGCAGCAGAAATAATATGTTATGAACTGACCGTAACCCCCATTCTCCGTCCCCCTGCTCCGCTGTGGGGGAAGAGGTAGAGAATTCAGGAGTAAAGTTAAGCCTGGGAAGAAGGGAGGGGTGGGGGGAAGGTGTTTTTAAGATTTGGTTTTATTTCTCATTATCCTACTCTGATTTGACTGGTAATAAATTAAATTAATTTTTTTCCCCAAGTCGAGTCTGTTTTGCCCGTGACGGTAATTGGTGAGTGATCTCCCTGTCCTTATCTCGAGCCACAAGCCTTTCGTTATATTTTCTCTCCCCTGTCCAATTGAGGAGGGGGAGTGATAGAGCGGCTTTAGTGGGCACCTGGCGTCCAGCCAGGGTCAACCCACCACAATCTGCAGGCATGTTCTACCAGCCTGACAGTATTGCATATTGACTAGGTCCATATGCTTCCCGTAAGGAGGGTCTCTGGTGATGGTGGCAAGGAATAAAAAGATAGTTTTATTTAGATTAATTGTCATGGAAGTAAAAGGTGATCTTGACAGCTGTATGATTTTATAAAATGATGTTAACACAGTAAAAATAGAAATACCCACCTCCATAAATGTTTTTTTCACGTAAAAGTACAGAAAATCTCTCTGCCTCAATCATAGCAGACACAAAAGAATCATCAATAAAGGAAAACTGTACAGTGACATTGTAATACAAAATACTAATTTGAAAAAAATCAACATGCACCAATCTATTCTCTCTTATCAATAAAAGCAGTTTCAAAATTCAGCTGTCAATGAGTGTACAATCCTCCTGGTTGGAAATATATTGAGTTTTTGTATATGCTACAGAGAGTATACCAGTGAGTATAAGACAAAATGGTTGCAAGCAAGTTTCACAGAATTGCATCCCCCCACCACAGTAAAATAGATATGTTTTCTATAAAAAGCCCACTGGAGAAGAGTTTCTCATAGTTCATTTACCAACCAAAGACTAGCCAGGGCTGAAATGAAACTACCTGCTCTTCCACTACTTTGATGTTTCAGGTACAGTACATAGATATTTCAGGGACATGCAGACAGGTAACTGATGTTTGTAAAATAATAGGCAGTGAAGATGTTTGGTATGAGTAGAAATATCCAATAAAAGAACCAGCTGAGGTTGCTCCAAATATAATACTGTTTCTTTAGACTTGCTAACTGCTAGGCAGAACTAAATATGGCAGAAAGCAGGTAGCTCTCCATGCAGGGAATTCATAATAATATACAGAGGAAAGTATAATCGCACTTGAAAATATGCTTAGTACTATACAAGTAATGAAGTACTTTGCAAAAACAGAGTCTTAGGAAGATAGCAAACAAATCAAAAAGAAAATTCACATTCATTGAGTTGACATAGGCTCTGACTCGGCCAAAAGGATGCTGCAGTGTTGTATCACAGCACGATGGTAAGCAGCACACAGCATTGCCGCCCACAGCTTGGCTGCCAGACTCTCAAATTTCTCAGGACAAAGGAAAATAGTTTGCATTAACAGAATGGGAGCTCTCCAACAGCAGAAAGTTCCCCACTGGAAAACAAATATGAAATTGGAGAGAAAAGGTACACAGAGTTGCCATTCACAAATGGCAGTTTTTAGGGAAATACAGGAATCATAGGAGTATGAAGCCTAAAATACCACCCATCCAGTATTTTGGTGGTTGGAGGAACCTATGATTTTAAATTTAGTTCAATACTAGTCTTCTATGTCAGAGAGCAGAAATCTGGGATTTCATACGGCAGTCTCATACGGCATCTTAAAATGACACAACCAGTAGGTCACGGCAAAGTTTTGCCTTCAAAACAATTTTTCACATAATGAATTCCAAATATATTTCAGATATTTTAATCTCTTAATATACGTAGAAAACTCCATATAAAACCTAATAAGACTTGTCAGGCCATTCAGTATTTTGATATATCAGCTATGCTTTTGGAAGACTTCTTTCCTCCAGCCTCCCTTCCCCATATATGTTAATGTTTGCTTTACTGGATATAATTACTGAAAAAATGCAGTTGAGATTAGATTTCAGTTATAATTAATGATGAATGTGTCAAAGTATTATGATGTTGTTTATCACACTGCTTGCAATGTAATTTAGTGCAATAATACTAAGACTTGCTATGTGACAGTTATTTAGCATTTAAGTCTTCTTAAGATGCTCTGCAGAGTATCCTGAATGTTAACTATAGGGAGATTATTTTATACAAAAGCAGCTTCAGGCAAAATGTAGCGACAAGTTGCTAGAGCCCAGCAAAAGCTCTTAAATCATATGTCATCGACAAGCTGAAATATAATAATTAAATAATCTCGACATGTTGTAAAGCTAATGAGAAATCCAAAGGATAAAATTAAAAATTGACATTAATAGGGCAGCTTAACCATATGAGGAAAAACCCAGTCTTTGTTCTTTCTGATACAATTTCTGAAGAGATATCTTCCTTTTCAATGTGTACATACACACAAAAGATTGAAACCTAAGATCCTGGGGGGAAAAAAAAAAGTAATAACTTTGGATGCCATAGACAGACAGCTCAGGATATTTTAAGGTAAGTCTTAACTGCCCCGGTTAGGGTTTTTTTTCCTCTTTGTAGCCACTAAATTAATTTTGTTTTCACCTCAGACATAGTTCTAAAGAATTTTCTACTCTCAGGGTGTCCCCGTTGCGTATTCACTTGTATGCTTGTGAATCCTGTTGCTGGCCTTAGGCCTTCTTCTGCAATGAATGTGCAAGTTTGCCCTGAGGAGCCGTGTCCCAGCACAGCACAGAGCTGCTCTCAGTGACCTCAGATCTGAAAGGAAAGCAATAGTTTTACATGTGTTGCCCGTGACAACTAAACAAAGATAACTGATTGCAACATGTCTTTACCAGGAAAATATCAGGCATGGAGGGAAACAACAAAGAATATGTTCATTATTTTTGTAGTTAGTGTGGTTAGAATGAAAAAGTTTTAATGCTCAGTCTAAGTCTAGATGCAAGGTCTAGTTTAAGAAAAATTGTACAAGCATATAGAAAATCAGTTCATTTTGGGATACTATTTTCAAGTTGTGACATGGTGAAAACTCATACTTAAAGTTCAAACTTCACAACAGAATTTGTTTATTTTGCCGTAATTTCTCACCATGCCATAGCATTCTGTGCACATATGACATGGCATGTACAATTTACTAACATGTTGTAATTCCACCCTCCTAAACTCAAATATACTTCAGGGACACGATTCTAGCCTCTGATTAAAAAGCACAGTTCTCCACAAATTCTTCTGAAAACAAACCAAATACTAAAAGTGCTTACAGCTCAACTGAGACATAAAATACATGTAATCTTTCATCAAGTTCTGCCGTTCTTGTAGAAACAATTCTAAACCATCATTACTTTAGTATAAATCTATAAATAAATATTACTAACATCTTGTTGCTATGTCTGAATTGCAAAAAAAACGTATCTGCAATTCCTTTTCAGTTGTAACCTATTAAAATAACTGATCATCTGTGTTTTCATAACAAGTATATTCTCTAGATTGTAGAGTGTCTAGCAAACTAGCTCTTTTTAGGGTATTTTGTGTCTAATATTGTATATTTTTTGGAGAAGGGATATACATGATAATACACTGTCAAGAACATTTTGCCTAATGCAGTTTTGCATTTACTAAAGTTTTTAAAGCTACATTTGTTATTGGAATTCAGTTCTGCAGATACCATGTTTAATAGAACTTGACTAATGTTTTTGTTCAGTTAGCTATCATACCATTTATTAAAATTCTGGTGTTCAAACCCACTGGAGCCATTTCAAAGGCTCCTTTGAGAAAACCAGAATACATTAGTGAGGTAAGTGGAGGATTCTCGAGAAGTACATCTGATATTGGCACATCCATCATCACAAAAAGCTTGGAAAATTTTAAGCTATGCAAAAAGAATCAGCATTTTTTACCACCTTCTGTCACCATAATAACAAATGCAAATGATGGGAATGGACTGAAGATAACATTGATTATCCATTGAGATGGATATTGATTAGCCAGAGAGATCCTGGTAAAATTTGACTCTCAACAAGCACTTGGCCCCAGGCCTGGAGTGTCTGGCTACTAATTTAAAGGTGAGCCCCAGAGCTTTTGAATTGTTCTAATGACACCCCTGCTAGCAGCAGCAAGCTCTATGGGCAAATTTATCAGGGACTGTAATCAGAATTTGTGACTCTTTCTCCCTCACCTCCTGCTTACACTAGCAGGTAGACGTCAGCAAGTAGAGTGTTTGTGCAGGTAGGCTGAGAAAGAGCACCATGCTGCTGGCTTCTGCTTATAGCACCCGCGTCCGCAGAGGGAGATGGGGCCTGAGGGGTTTTCTGGAGAGACCGGCAGGGGCACACACTGCCGGCTCCCACCATGGGACGTCCTTAAGGAGTACTGGTGCCTATATGCAAGTTCTCTGTCCTTTAGATCTTGCACTTTCCCTTGGTCTCAACAGGTGCTATCTACTATGTTGCCTTTGCTTGCACTTTTTCCTCAAAAAGATTGAAGCTACTATTTCTAATTAAAAAAAAAATAAAAAATAAGGTTTTCATTAATGTTAAGGGAGTCATCTTGACTTCCTTCCCTGCTTTCGGGCAGATATGTGGCACTTGGTTCGGTTTACGACCAAGCTAAATCCCTGCAAACCATCCATTGACGTGGAGAAATGTGACTTGAGTCATTTCAAATTTCTTTCCTATATTCCTGTGAGATATACGTCCTCAATGTTTATCCTGATTAGAGTAAATTGGACACTTTCCAAACAATTGCTTACAAACACGTGCTCAGGAACATGTTCAACCATTCAACTCAGCCAGCTACCTTGCACCACTCTGCACAGCAGGTCAGCTCAATGCTGCTAACTACAGTTAACAGGTTATAAATTAATACTTTGTGTCCTACCATGGACATTCCCATAAAGAGTTGATAATGAAATACAAGCAATGTACATCAACCTAAATGCAACTGTAAGTTCATTATATTTGTTTGCATGTTTTCCTCAGTCACTATTTAAAACCAAATCTTAGTGCAGTTCTGATTGACCTTTTTGCAGTGCCCACATCCAGAAGATAAATACTGCTCTCCTGCTTTATGAAGGTGAACATGAGCTTAAAAAGAAAAGAGCTGCGGTTCCCATTTGGAGATATTATGGGTTCCGTTTTCAGGTGCTGGGAATAGCTACTGTTCTGCCAACTAATGTCAATGTTGGTTTTCAGAGTTTAACACAGGCTGGGGAAATAAAATCTGCAGCCACTTTCAAAACCTGTGTTAAACAGCAAAGATACTTATCCTAAATTCAAACAAATAAAAATTTTATGGAACTTGAAAAAGAAAGATGATCCAGATCTCTCAAATCCTAAGAATTTCCTTTAATCATAGGCTATTACTCCTTTGTGGAGTCAAAGTACACTGGCAGATTGCATATTGAATAATGAACAGCAAGTAATCAGTATTATGTACATCTAAGACACAAAGCTGCACAGAGAGACTGTCTAAAACCAGGATTTCATCTGGAATAGGACAAGAATTCCTTAAAGCGAGTAGAGAAAGAGAAAATATTTAGTCTCCGAGTCTCTGAAAAGCACAATTAACATGACTTTAACATACGAGGATTGCTTTAAAGTATCAAGGGACTATTTGAAGGCAACATAAAGAAGACACCAAATAAAATCCATTATAAACAACAATACCACCATACAGACTATGCTGTACGTAGCCCCTCTTGTCAGCAAAACCGTGTACCATTTGAGAGGCATGTGACCAGATAACACGGTCTAGTTAGTATCAGTTGAGTACTTTGAGTCAGAAGAAGAACCAATGGAGCACCACAGAGCATTTCTTAAATTGTAAGATGCAAAATAAACAGTCCTTTCTTTTCTAGATTGCTTGTTCTCTTTTTCTTTTATAAAGGGCTGATGAATTCTTCTAAAGCAAGACAGTGTAGTTCTTGGGAACAGCGGGTACATACATACTTGCTCTAAGCAAACAAAGCAAGCTAGCATATCTTAGCTGTTCTACCTCCTGAGGTGTTTTGATACATACTGATTAGCCCACGGCTAATATTTATGCTAAATAAGGGCCAAGTCTTTGCACTGCTCCCTCTCAGAGACACTAGGTCCTCACTCAATGTTCTGGAAGACTTTGTGCTTCTCTGGAAAAGCATCTGCTGTGTTTAGTCAATCCAGCAGCCAGACATCTCTCTTACTGTGTAAGTACAAATTAACTATGCTTGCCCAGGTATAAATAACTTATATTTAAGGAAGTAGCATTGTTAGGAGCAAACAATCTCTCTAACCTAACGGAAGATAAACTCCACGTAAGAAAAAAATCTTCATCCAGGAGGCTGCTTTGAAGTTGAACCAGCTAAACTGCATTATTTGCCAGTGAGAAAACATGCTGAGAAAACTCTTCTTTTAAGCAAAATATGTTGTAAAGGACAGAAACATCCATGTTTACTTCCAACACAGTCAGCTAAAATCTCATTCTTCAACAATGAACACATTATGGCAAGAGGAGGTTAGAGATAAACTAAATTGAATATAGAGTAATTATATATAATTGTAATTGTACTGGTAATTATTTTTCTTAATTTGAGTCTTTATCAAATGGCTGAAGAAATATTTATAATGTAATTGTTATGCACACTGGCACAATCATAATTCACACTGCAAATACAGGGCATTCTCTAAAGCTTTTCTTAAGAGTCAAGTATAATCAGGGGATTGCAAAACAAAACCAGAAAAACAATGGAGTGAAAACAGAACAATGAGTCAACATTTCATTGGGATAATCTTACAAGGAAGATCATAAAAACGTAATTTATAAAAAAAGCCTGCAAAACTGTCACTAGTATTTAGTCTGAATGTCAACATTTTCTACCAACGCAGGGTTTCTGCAAACAGGATTATTACTGATGCATCTCATATATGCCAAGAAGATCTTATTCTCTTAGGCTGCTGTTATAACGCAATGCTATAAGGGAAAAGACAAACTTTGAACTTTTCAGTCATAAAGAAATTCTCATTTTAAATGGTAATCAAATTGCCAGGATGAAAAGGAATCAAAGTTTTATCACTCTGTTGACTATGTTTTCCCCACAATCAGGGAAGTAACTGAAATAAAAATAATAAGACAGAATGTTGGAAATAGTACAAGGTAACACTGTCTTCTTGGATCTGCCCAGAGACTGTAAGAAGACCCAGCAGGGACCTCAACTTCCAAACCTAATTGGGGCTGTCTAGATATGTACATTATTAAACAAATAGAGAAAACATGACAGACACCATGCCTCACTGAATTTTAGTTGCCTGAGGTTACAGAATCAAGTTAATCTTTGAGTGTAAGATGCTGTCTAAAAATCAATCAGTAACCTAAAGACTGTTCACTTACACTAGGTATATTGAAATTTAAAAACCCCCATAGTTCTAAAATGATACTGCTAACCGTATTTTTTTCTTCCTTTTAGGATTAGGGTTTATTCAAAGGTATATTATAAAGGAGATTATCTTACTTTTACTGTGCAGTTTAGCTTAATGTCATGCAAAGACTGTCAAAAAAGTCTTTTTTTTTTCCTTTTTTTCTGCGAACTGAAACAGATGCCAAAGATATTTTCCCCTATGGAAATCAGACAAATGGTACTGTCATTGCTTTCCTTTTTTCCTGCAGATCTGTAATGCATATAGTAATTATATCACCATGGGATGTCAAATTACTGTGGTATATGAAGCCAGAAAGTCTCTGTTGCAATTGATAACTATATGTTCCAGTACAAATGAAGTTATACTGTGCTTTGTTTTAAATTTAAGAACAAAATTTCATTCCTACAATAAGGCTATTCCCTAGAAATTAAACTTTGTTAGAATTCTAGTTTTGGCTTGGCAAAACTAGACATAATGGTCAAGAAGCAGAAGACAGTGTCTGTATGTCTATTTATTTTCAGTGGAATGCCAGCAAACACTGCCTGATTTAATGGTGTCTAAACCTTGTAAGGCAAGCTTTATAAAGAGAGGTAAACAGATTTCCCAGCTGTAGCAGTTGGCCCAATAAATTAGGTTACTGATGAGCCTTGCCTCACTTGCATTTTAGACTATCGTGACTACAACAACTCCCATGTCCTCAGGGTCTCAGGGGCAAGAATTTGGCTGAACACTTCTGGTTACAGCACCATGTACAGCCTAGACCACAGAAGCAGGCTTAAAACCTGTTACTCCTCTGCTTGTGACATGAAAACAGCTGGGTTCAACGTTTGGGTTTTGGCCTCTTCCCTAAATGAAAACTTTGGATTAGAGAATTTGTCATGTGTTTAGGTTTTCAATGGAAACTGAACGGGCACAAGAACAGTGTAAATAATCTTGTATTAACACTTCAAAAAAGCAATGTATGCCTGGAAAGTTATCAGTTTGAAATTAAGTGATGAATCAGCTATTACAGAAAGAGTTAAGATCCACATCATTATTTATTCTGAGGACAGCATCACTCAAAGACTTTTTGAATCATGAGGAGCCCTAAAACAGTCAAGCCATTACAAGTTTATTGGGTTCATATGCTGATGTCTTCTGTAACATCAGGTTCTTCCAATGTTTTCTAAACCTTAATCTGTAGCTGTAATCAATACGCACCTCAGCACAGCCCAGAGAAAAGGTGAGGAGAAGACATGGCTTCTGTTTTTATTTTCTGTACAGTTAAGTCTACAGACATGCTGACAGCAAGGCAGGGCAAATCGGCCAGTGAAATTAGAAATAGTTAGGAATACAGTATTGTAGCTATTGCTCACCCTCTGACGGTGCACACTGATCAGTCTGTTTGCCAGGTCACTGCCTGAGATGCTGTTCAGCCAGCCAGAATTCAAAGGCAACGGATGTAAGATAGGGCTTATACACAGGACCATGCGGAATTGAAAAATGAACCTGTCACGAGACACAGGGTCCCACACCTCTGTTACTCTGAATATTAGCTACAGGCTTCAATCTCCAGTAGGCTTGGAGGAAGAAAGAGTTCTCAATTTAACTTGGAGAAAAAATATTCATCATGCAATGTGCTGCATCCATCCCTATGGCTTAGATATTGTTTGGTCAGTAATTCCATGAAAAAACTCACTAGTGGCATACTCTCCTTCTTGTTTGTGTGTATACACTTTTCCTTTTCGTACATGTCATTTGCACCTTGAAAATGTGTTGACAGTGCAATTTGTGGACATAAACATAGTGAGTGAATACTACTCTTCCCCCTTCAGGACACCCACACAAGAGCAAATTTGACAGACCTGTCAAGTATTTTCACGCTTTTTCAATATGCCACTACAGATCAAAAAGTATCTGAATGAACCCCATGATTCATTCAGTATTTAATGATGGTTGGGCTTTCCTTGTTACATTCTTTGTGTACCTGAGGAAAAAAAAAGTTTCAGAAATGTAAAACTAATGCATTATTAATCTTTAACTTGGGAAAGCAGCAGAGATAAGAAAAGTTTACTTAAATAAGATGTTCTGCTGAGAATTCTTATGATCATACAAATTTTTAACATTCCTGTGGCCATTTAAATAGCTGAAGGTAGATCTCGTTGGCTGTTGTAACTGCTTCATTAACTACAAAATGATCTCTTCAATATTCACATTCCCTCCTTTAGCTCATAATTTAAATTAACCAGGCTAGGGTAAGGAATCTTCCTTTATCTTTGACTCACAGTCCTGATTGCCAAGCATTTGTGTTCATCAGACAGGAAGGGAGATTAAATGAGAACTTATTCAGTACTCCCTGCATGGGAGAAGTATGTATTAATTTACATTTTCTTGCACCTGGAGAACTGAAATAAAACCCATATTTGCTATACTGTAACCATAGTTATACTGTAAGTTTGATTCATCAAATAATCTGTATTTCTGAAAATTTCATATAGTTGATCTTAAAAGGTAGCACATCCACTAAGGTATGCATACTATCACATTAAGGATTTGGTGACAATGTTAATAGTGTGCAGGTACTAGAGAAATTTTTAGGGAACTCAGAATGAATATATCTACATTCCTATACATATTTCATATAAATGAGCACAGCAGGTGTGTTCATACTGTGGACATTAATCTTAATATACTTTATTCCATAATGGAAGGATTTACAGAAAATATTTAGGATGTCTGCTACAAACTGGCACACTAACAACTTAGGAGACCATTCTCCTTTAACGAGAGAAGCATAGCACAGTTTGATTCACATTTTGTATAGAAGCTGAACACATTCAGATGTCTTCTTGGCTGGAGTTAAAAGTTTTACATCAATTCCTAATGTTTACCTGTGCTCTGTTGTGAACTTACGTAAGCAACACAATTTAAAGAATACAAACATGAAAATGATGAAGGCGCTCAACTTTCTTGGAAATGCAATCATGTTATTAAGATAAAATTGGCTTCATTATATCCTATTATTTAAAACATTTTGCATGCCAAGTCCTTTATCAAGTTCTGGGCAGCCACACCACAGCATTTAGTCCTCACTAAAATTTTAAATTGCACCTTGCATCTCTGTGTGTAAAATTCATTGTAAACCCACCACTTGGTAACAGAGAACAGGAAGAGTTGCAGCTGCATGAAGTTGTTACATCTAGAATGTATACTTACACGCAGTCAAAGCTTGCAGGGAGGAATTTTTCCATAGTTATCTGTCTACTGGTAAATCAACTATGGTTTCTTGCTTACGTGTGTCCTCATATACATTCATATATATAAAATCCCAAATTCTTTAGAAAACGTCAGCTAAAGTGCATGGTCCTGCTTCTTTTTGTTGATCTAATTTAATCATCGCATTCATTAAATGCCAAGAGTGTAATTCTTATGAACAATTAGAGAGGTGGTTTTCCTGCTCATCCCCAATTCTGTAGCAATCTGCCTAGGAAAATCAACTAGAAATGTCTAGATAGAGAATCAATGAGAATTCATGTATTTTTAAAATCAACTTAAATGATTAAAAGGGATTAAATTTGGCATATAGAACGTAATCAAAGGTCTCCTGTTGAGCCCAACATGAGACGAATTGGGCTAACAGGCCTCTACACAGGAGTTCTGTCACTCTCTGCCCAATGAGCTTACGCTACTCTCATTTACTGCGTCACGTTTTTGAAAGCCTGTGAATGCTTTACCTAGGCTTTTAGCACAATAGAGTACAACCTCTCTGGGGCTACACGTGTTGTGCTAGCAAAGGGTCATACTAGAGTAAGTAAAAAAAAAAAAAAATTTTGAAATCTTGAAAGTTATGGTGACATGAAAATGAAAAAAATACTTTGACCTCGCAAACACTACAGCAGCTTCAGTATGAAATTATTAGTTAATACTGAACATTTTTATGCTAACCATGAAAATATGACTAAATATTAAAACTTACACAAAATACAAGTTATATGTAAATTAAAGGAGAATTACGAAGTTTCAACCAAATATTCCATTTTGACTGAAAGATGTCTGCCTTTTACATTAAGAAGTCATCTAAAGTGATGATTTCCCATGAAATATTTGCATTTCATTGAAACAGCAGTCAAAATTTCAACAAATGACTTTAATAATACTTTTCAGAAAGAGCAAGACGTCAAACTTAATAGAGATTCTGGCAACTTCAGAAAATAATTTTTAAAAAGGAAGTGAAACATGATGCTATATGTGGAATATTTAATACCTTCAGAAAGAGGTCCATGTGTTTTCAGTATAGAATGCAGAAACTAAAAACTGCATCCAAAAAATCTGATATCTAATTAATTAGATTAAGGGTAGGAATCTTTGTCAAGCAACATTCCTATACTATTATTCAATGTGACTCTGCAGAACAAGATTTTCCATATAGGAAGAACGGTTTAAGATGAATATGTATTAAAATAGCTGTGAGCAAATATCTGCTCTTGGATAAAAAAGCAAATTTCCAAAAGACAGATTTTGTGTATGACATCTACAAACTTCCAGAAACATCCAGCAAGGTGATTTTTAGGATGTCCACCTGATCTGGCTATACTAATGCAAATCCAGAAATAGAATAGAATAGAATAGAATAGAACAGAACAGAATAGAATAGAATGGAATAGATTAGAATAGACTATTTCAGTTGGAATGGACCTACAACGATCATCTAGTCCAACCGCCTGACCAATTCAGGGCTGACGAAAACTTAAAGCATGTTGTTAAGGGCATTGTCCAAATGCCTCTTAAACACTGACAGGCTTGGGGTGTTGAGCATCTCTCTAGGAAGCCTGTGCCAGTGTTTGACCACCCTCTCAGTAAAGACGTGCCTCCTCATGTCCAGTCTAAACCTCCCCTGGTCCAGCTTTGAACCATTCCCACATGTCCTATCACTGGATAAGATCTCTTCACCAGAGAAGAGACCACCCTCTCTGCTTCCCCTTCTCAGGAAGCTGTAGAGAGCAATGAGGTCGCCCCTCAGCCTCTTTTTCTCCAAACTAGACATGCCCAAAGTCCTCAGCCGCTCCTCACAGAACATTCCTCCCAGCCCTTTCTCCAGCTTTGTTGCCCTCCTCTGGACACATTCAAGGACCTTCACATCCTTCTTGAATTGTGGGGCCCAGAACCACACACAGTACTCAAGGTGAGGCCGCACCAACGCTGAATACAGCAGGATAATCACATCTTTTGACCAGCTGGTTATACTGTGTTTGATGCACCCCAGGATGCGGTTTGCCCTCTTGGCTGCCAGGGCACGCTGCTGAGTCATATTGAGCCTGCTGCCGACCAGCACCCCGAGATCCCTTTCTGCAGGGCTGCTCTCCAGCCACTCCTCTCCCAATTTATACTTATGCCTGGTTACTCAGTCCTAGGTGCAGAATCCAGCATTTCGACTTGTTAAATTTAATCCCATTAATCATTGCCCAATGCTCCATTCTATCTAGATTGCTCTGCAAGGCATCTTGTCCCTCAAGAGAGTTAACAGCACCTTCCAGTTTGGTATCATCAGCAAACTTGCTAATGATGCATTCAACTCCTGCATCCAGATTGTTGATAAATATATTGAACAGGACTGGCCCTAGAATTGAATACTGAGGAACACTGCTGGTGACCGGTCACCAGCCAGATGTAGCCCCATTCACCACAACCCTTTGAGCCCTGCCCTTCAGCCAGTTCTTCACCCAGCGCACCGTGAACCTGCTCATCCCACAGTTGGACAACTTGTCCAGAAGGATGCTGTGAGGGACAGTATCAAAAGCCTTACTAAAATCCAGAAAAACTACATCCACCTGCCTTCGTCCACTAGGCGGGTGACCTTATCATAGAAGGATATCAAATTAGTTAAACAGGACTTTCCCTTTGTGAACCTATGTTGACTGTGCCTGATGATTGCATTATTCTTTAAATGCCTTTCAGTAGTACCCAGTATAATCTTCTCCATAATTTTTCCAGGAACTGAGGTTAGACTAACAGGTCTGTAGTTTCCTGGATTTTGTAGACTGGAATAGCATTGGCTAGCTTCCAGTCAGCAGAGACCTCCCCAGACTCCCAAGACCTTTGGTAGATGACCAAGAGCGGTCCTGCCATAACATCTGCTAGCTCCTTCAGTACTCTGGGATGAATCCCATCAGGCCCATGGACTTGTGAACATTCAGCTGATAATAGCTGGTTCCTTACAATTTCAGTGTCCACAAATGCAAAGTCACTGTTCCCACACTCATGGTCCTCTAACTCGGGGGACCGGGCAGCCCAAGGTCTATCAGCATTAATAAAGACTGAGGCAAAAAACACATTGAATGCCTCCGCTTTTTCTTCATCCCTATTAGTCAGATGACCATCTTCAACAAGTATTGGTCCAATGTTTTCTTTAGACCTCCTCTTGCTGTTAACATACTTAAAAAAGCCCTTGTTATCTGAAACAACACTAGCCAGTTTCAACTCTAATTGAGCTTTGGACTTTCATGTCTTCTCCCTGCATATAGGAACCACAGCTCTGCACTCTTCCTGCGAAGCCTGGCCTTGCTTCCAGAGATCATACAATTTCTTTTTCCTCTTGAGCTCCACGAGGAGCTCCCTGTTCAGCCAAGCTGGTCTTCTGCCACGCTTACTTGATGTACGACAGTGGAATTGCCTGCTCCTGTGCTTCTAAAAAGTGGTTCTTGTAACAGTGAATGGCTAAATATGAGGGGACTGTTTCCTACTCAGATGTGCAATATCCAAAAGAGACAGACAGAGCCACAGATAAGTTTATGATACTCAACAAAACAACACACAGCATCCTTATTTTCTTATACAAACTAAGCTCTAATATTCAGATCATTAGACCCAAAATGCTAATGTCTCACTGCATTACTGGTGCTTTCTAAATTATGCTGGCAGTCAAATCAGCATGAAATCTATTTCTTTAAAAGAAAGAACAGTCTCTTGTGTAAACGTCTGATGTGTAAAACCTTGTTTTGAAAGATTTCTGTCACACAGAGATGTGATTTGAACTATAGTAGAACCGAGTAGTCAAGATGACTCTAGAAAAATGTTACAAATGATTATCAGTAAAAGATTATTAGAGATAACTTAGTGTCCACATATTGGTATTCCACAGTGAAGGATTATATTTCTAATATGCATACACATGCTTTGTTTAATTTGATAAAAGCTCATGCAAGGTTTATTTTATCTTTTATCTTTCTCAAGTCAAAGTCAGAAAATCTAAGGCTAACTGATTCTGGCTCTTTATTTTGATACAGTCCTTCTAAACTAACCCATCATGACGAAATACAGGAAAAATATATATACACAACAAACAAGACCTAAACATAATCTGACATGAACAACATCCTTCTTTAATACTGATGAAGACTTCAAAGCAGCTGCCTTCATTTGTATACTGACAGCAGAATAACTTCCAAAAAAGACACATTTGCTTTTTTAGGAAGGGTTAACTGGGTTACTGTTACTTAGCAATAATTTATTGTTTTGCCCAAGATGACAGACCATGCTAAATCTGTCACTGACAAAAGCAGCGTGCCATTTTTCTCACTTAAACTGGTCATATATTAGTGTAGCTAACTTAAGATCAACCAAGGCACCTCTAATTTAGGCCAAACTAAGTGATAAGAAGAGTTAGATTCATACTAACTGCTCTTTAGCAGTGGATGTTACGAAGAAAATCCATGCAATCTATATTGCTGAACTTACAAACTGTTGGCATCAGCAGCAATCAAAAAAAAAATAAAAGGGCCACTTCAGAGTACTACCTGAAAACACAACTGCAAAATGTCTCCCATAAAGTATGAAATAGGAGACACAGTCCTTTCAGCGTAAGTACTTTCTCTGCTGTAACTCTAAAACTTTTTATCATAAAATTCACCCAAAATAAAGTTATTACAATCATTTGACACAGTTATTAAGCCATAACAGATGTTATTTGATAATATAAATGCCTAGATATGGAAAAAGTAGATTATAATAATGCTAGAGAATCCCTCTGAATTTTTTAATTGAACATGAACAGACTGAAATGTGACAGCCAAGTGTTTAATCAAATCTGAGTATTTCCTGTTTTGGAAACCATTGCTTATATGTGAAAGTCAAGAAAGACTGTAAAACCTTTTTTTCTCAAGAGCATCAATATTTTCCTTTTTCTTCTGAATTAAATCTGTTTGAGAAGCCTGTAGATGTTTCTTTCACGGGTTCCCAAGAGCACAACTACCAGATGCACTCTTGCATATATTTGACTAGTAAGAAGATGGAAAAAAAACCCCAAACTCCATGCTTGTACTTGTAATCTTCAAATACTAGCATGAGTAGTATCATCTAAACATTTAAACTACTGTTTCTCTATATCTCTTTTTTCCCACTAGGAAGCCAGTGACCACTTTTTTAAAAAGTAGCTGTCTGTACCTTAGCTATAATTAAAATATAAAATAATATGGGTATCACATAAGAAGTCACATAATCTGAGTCACTAAATTTAAGATGGTTTTGTGAGTCTTCTGCTATTAACAGACAAAACTTTATGGGCATTTCAGCTTGCTCTCTTGTATTCCGACTTTATTTAGACTGCAAAAATATATCCTTCTCTTAAACGATAAGACTTGTCTCTGATGATACTGACAAGAATAAGTCTGATCAAGAATACCTTTCAAAAAAGATTTCAGAAGCATGATTCTGAGTGGAAGGAAGTCACTGGACTGGAGGTGAAGATCTCTTTCAAAACATCACATATATGGTTGCCACATGATATATGAAGGTGTCTCAGTCTCCTTTTGTGGAGCCTTTATGGTGAGTTCATGGATCTCGAGGGATCCATGCACAACAGGCTGAAAAGCACTGATATTCCCCTCCCCATTGCTTTCATTGCTCTGCATTACTCTGTTTTAAAACCCAACTCAATACTCTTTCCTAAGTCTAAAAGTTGTTCCCCATCACCATTCCTGCAGAGAGGCCTGAGTGGGTGATGCCCACTCTCCTCCCCCCACACCTTCTCCTCTACGCATCCAAAACGGTTCTTGATTTACCCGGCACAAATACCTCGGGTCTGTGTGAAACTCAGCCCCGGGCAGGGAGCTGCGCAGCAGAGCCGGATAGGATTTATGATGCAACAGGTTTCAATGGGAAATGACAAAACTGTTGAAACCGAAATGGTTCAAAATGCAGGGTTTCTGCAGCCAGACAACCTTGCTCCCAGGGTGTCTGTCTCTGGAGATGCGCCCACGGCCTGCTGTGGAGCTGCACTTCCAAAGGCACTGGCTCACCATCAGCTCTAGCAAATGGACTGACGTGGGGTTCACAGCCCCGGTTGCTTTGCTCTACCTGACAACAGAGAGGGCCATAAGGGATTCAGCTCTCATCTGGACATGGGAAATTAAACTTTGTCTTCACAGCCATTAGCAGGCAAGCCCTGACTCCACACAGGGATCCAACACGGTCTGTGTTGTGAAGTCCATGCAGCTGGCAGAGGGCCTGGGCAGTACGGCAGCTGTGCACAGCAGTATCCTGCTGTTTGGACTTATTTACTCCCCAAAACAGAAAGACCTGTGGAAACCACAGATTGCAACGGCTGCTTTGGAGCCCACTGCGGCAGCGTCTGTGCAGAAGACGTGCCAGAAGCTTTGATACATGCTAACGGGAATGGCCCTGACCCAAAACTCGTGACAGCTTCTGACGAGCCATCGCTACCCATTTACAGATCGGAGACACATGAAGAGATGGAGACACTGAGGACATTGAGCCATATTTCTAGAATTTCCCTGCCTGTTGCTAATGGTTCATGAAGAAAACCCCTTCCCAAGGCAGGCCCTCCATCCTGCCTGAAGGAGCCCCCCTCGTGTGGGTGGGTCAGCTCCAGGAGCAGATCCGCCTCTCCTCACGCAGAGCTGCCACCTTCGCAGCAGCAACCTCACATCACCACATCTGGGGCTTGGGGCTGGCACCCTTACAGACATGTTGTTTCAACTTTTCCTCCGTTTTTGTCATCTCCATTCTACTTTTTCTCATTTCTATTAGCTCATGCCTTTCTCCCACTCACATCATCTCATGCTTTAAAAAAATCCCAAAATGGAAAAAATAACCCCCTTGTCATGGTCATTCCCTGCCCTGATGACCTTCTTACCACTTTTGGGCAGCAGAGCTACTATAGCACAAGGAAGGAGCAGGGAAGCCCCCCACCAAAGGTTAGAAAAAGCAGTAATTGCTTTCCTGGGGAAGGAGGGAAGATGTGAGAAGGATTCATCCCTTCTTGGGTGGTCCTGGGGAGGCACAGGGACGTGTCCCATGCAGAGCCAGGCCCGCAGGCAGCACACGCTCCTGCCAGGGCTCGGTGCTTTCTGCACATCTCAGGCTGCACTCTGTAAACCAAGATTAAACTCACTCCAAAGGAGCCAATAAAGTTTCAGTAGTCAGCTCGGAACAATTTCAGCATCACTATGGAAGTATTTAAAACACACACACACATGCCGGAGGACTCGGAGCACATAAAAACTAGGTTAAAATAATGTTAAGTATCTAAATTGACCCCCTGATACTAGTTACAGCTCTTCCGTATGTCTGCTTTAGCTCATGCTTTTGTCTCTAAGACTTCAGGAGTCAAAGAAAGAGCATTATACTAATTATATACTATACCATGGAGTATTTACAGCAATTCCTGTTCCTAAGAACTGCCTGAGGTAAAAAGAGAGAGCAAAAGCTTTAATTCCTGCACTTTGAAGTAAATCAATCCCTTAACATTATCTGAACAGGACTTGTATGTTGTAAATATCGCCTGGGTCAAAAAGCCAGTCTCACCCTTTTACATGCTAATATCAAGATATTCTAAGAACACAGTACAAATGGTGAAGAAAAAAATACGATTTTTATGCCAAACAAGTTACCATTGTTTTTGCTCATGTATCAAACAGGTTAATCAATCACAACTGTAAAATCTACAAAGCACAATAAAAAGTGTACAATAAATCTATCACCAGAAACCAAATGCTGTAAAATCCCAACAGCTGGTGCTAGAAATTCACAAAGCCTCTGGAAGAAGACATAGGGAAAAGGTTTGATTCTAAATTTGAGTATAAGAACTCCCTAGGGTAAAACTATGTCATGACAACTTGCTAGCTACAATGACTGCAAAGATACATCCTAGTTCAGGCAGAATTTTTACTCTTGCCCTGGTTTCAGCTGGGATAGAGTTAATTTTCTTCCTAGTAGCTGGTATAGTGCTGTGTTTTGGATTTAGTAGGAGAATAATGTTGATAACACACTGATGTTCTTAGTTGTTGCTAAGTAGTGTTTATACTAAGTCAAGGATTTTTCAGCTTCTCATGCCCAGCCAGCAAGAAGGCTGGAGGGGCATAAGAAGCTGGGAGGGGACACAGCCAGGACAGCTGACCCAAACTGGCCAAAGGAATATTCCATACCATATGACATCATGCCCAGTACATCAAGTGGGGGACTTGGCCAGGAGGGGCGGATTGCTGCTCAGAAACTAACTGGGCATTGATCGGCGAGTGGTGAGCAATTGCATTGTGCATCACTTGTTTTGTATATTCTAATTATTTTTTTATTATTATTATTATTATCATTATCATTATTTCTTCCTTTCTGTCCTATTACACTGCCTTTATCTCAACCCACAAGTTTTACTTTTTTTTCGATTCTCTCCCGCATCCCACTGGGTGGGGGGAGTGAGCGAGTGGCTGCGTGGTGCTTAGTTGCTGGCTGGGGTTAAACCACGACAACTGTATTTGATCAAAGGCAAAATCAAGTCCTGGTATATAACAGAATTCCTTTCTTTCTGGCTATCATCTCAAAACACTTTATATTTTAAGAAAAAATGCATTTTATAATGAGCTCCAAATTTTTTTCTTTTATTTAAAAATGCATGCATTGTAACTCC
The DNA here is from genome assembly GCF_018139145.2 of Gymnogyps californianus. Lineage (NCBI taxonomy): Eukaryota > Metazoa > Chordata > Aves > Accipitriformes > Cathartidae > Gymnogyps > Gymnogyps californianus. Next base: position 71,485,611 of record NC_059472.1, on the reverse strand, counting down.
CTAGCAATTTATAAGGTTTATTTCATAAGTCAATAATTTGGTGCCAGTCATATACTGGGATGGAGGTGCTTAACAATACAGATCGATGCTTGATGTGATTTACATGAGCCTCTGTGTGCTAGGCATGTGACTACATCAGGCACATGATTACTACTGGCTTTCAATGAGACTTTGGCAATAAAAGAAGAAACATGCTTAGTTTAGTTCAACCTACTTCCAAGTAAGAGAATCCACAGTACAGTTTAAAATTCTTTGCATTTATGTTTTTTATTAGTTTCATTTTGCTGAACATTGCTAAAAAGTGTGCAAGATCCACTACCTCCCCTGCCTGAAAAAAACACCTCCCCCTGTATTTATTTCCATACTGTAGATTGCAGCCTAGCACAAAGACACTCCAGTGTACCTAAAAGTAGTATCTTCCTCAGAGGCAATGTAAATTGCCTGGCATGGATGTCTGTCACACTGTGGCTACATTGCATTGAGGACCATTGATTAGAAGTAGCTTGGGAATCTGTACACTGTAACTGCATCCTGCAATAGACTCAAACATTTAGACGTTAACCAATATGATGCCTATCTTTTTGGCTCATTCCTAGCATTTACAGCTCTAAGCTCTATATGTGACCCACTTCAGATTGGGATTTCCCATCTGTGCAATAGGAAACACCGAGGATGAAAACACAATGCAAATCTTATTTCTCCCTGGGACATAGGGAAGAGCTTACTCAGGAAAGCACCTTCTTCTGTGGCTCTGGACTCTGTAAAACATGGGAGCAGGCACTTCAGGAGCAGAGCAGAAGGTGATTCCTTTTTTTTCCAAAATCTCTGCTGGAAGAGCCCGGTACTTACAGCCGACTTTGTACTCTGGGATGTGTCTGTCTGAACCTCTGCGGGAAGCACTGAACTAGGGTGTTGTATAACCTGGAAGACCCTAACCACCAATCTTCTCCAGCTGTGTAACTAAAAAGAAATGCAACACCAGGTGCTCAAACAAAAGTTCAAGAATAAAGGCTGTCTTCAACAGTGATAGGAGTTTTCAAGGCAAGAGGTTGAGAATATAAACAAGGATGTCCAAGAGTTGTACAAACGAATAGAGGTGGGACTAACTGACTAAAGGAAGCTATCACTGCCAACTGTATTGCCTCCAAGGTTTTACCTACATTGTTGCTTCTCTTTAGGTGACTGCCCACTAATCCAAGTTCACAAACATGGTTTTAAGTGTTTGGTTGTGCTCTACAAGCATTTATCAGAGGCACTGCTTTCAGTTTATCCCAGATTCAGCAATTTAAGGTGAATCCCATGGTGAATCAAGATCAGAAGTGATCCCCACAGGATTCTGTTTGGCTCACTGATTTGCAATTTTCAGTTTATTCTGACTATGCTGAGTTTTTGTGCAATGAAACAACTTCACTATTGAAAAAAATAATCACCTGGAGGATTAGAGTGCAAAATGACATATGAATACCTCCTTAATGGTGGGAGTTAGAAAAAAAATTAAGCAAAACTTTCCTTTGCATCAAATACTGAAGAAGCTGACTAGCTGCAGTGATGGCTAGCAGAAAAACACAGAAAATGTCAGCTGTCACCTTGGATGTCCTGAGAGGTAACAAGACAGACTGCATGAAGCTTTCCAGCAGATACTTACACTTCAGCGGAGAAGGAAAGAGTAACAGGTTACTTGAACCTTCTTATAGTTACTCAGAAAGCAAAAAATCCCCTTTTTTTTTATTTTTCCACAGCGCTTGTTTTGAAAAACAGTTGTAAAAGTTGTCAGAATTAAGTTCTATCAGCTAAATGAAAGGACTTTGTCTGCCTTTCAGACAGGGAGAGCAGCTGTGTGAGAGTCCTACGCAGTTCTGCTCAATGGCCTCCAGCCTCTCACCTCTGCAGGATGGGGTGGCAATGGGGAGTGAGGGGAAGGAAGAGACTTGCTCACCCTCTTGTTGCCTGTTCAGGCTTACGAGTCCCTGTCAGTGGCTGCAGTAAGTCTGTCAGGTGCAGAAGGCAGCCTCATGATGCAAATGCCCATTAGAAATTAGATGAAGACCCCCGTCACTTCCCAAGTATCTCATCTGAAAGTCATCACTGCTGTTTCAAAGGATGTTTGTTCAGGAATTTTATGGATTTGGAAATTCCCCCATAAGTGGTCCTGTTTGGAGATCTCTAAACATGACAAAAATGTGGAAGCAGCATAACAAAATGCTTGAACAAAATGTACTAGTCAACAGGGTGATATTTAAGCCCACTTGGCACATTAAAGTAATCATGGGCAGATGGACAGAGCCCTTGAGTGAGGAGTCAAAGGGCATACGCTAGACTACAAGGTGAGCATGTGCTTAAGTATTGTGCTCTTCTAAACATGGTCCAGTCCTTAGGTGATTTATCAGCACTGTGAAGAGTTTCTATGGAATAAACCAGCACCTGTCACTATATTCTTTCTTTCTATGCTGACAAAAAACATGCACTAATGCTAAAGAGACAACTTCAAGGAGAAGACCAGCTTTTCGCCAAGGGATTCTCGAGCTGCTCCATATCCCCCACCCAGCCTCAGGATTTTGTCTCCAGCTCCAGCTCTTGGGATCCTAGCAATAGCTCTCATCCCTACCTTTCTGCCTCCATTTTCCACTCCTTCCTTCCCTTCCCCTCAGCATGCACAAATTCAGCATGCAACTGAGGATCCAAACCATGTTACTATACACATACCTGCATAGGCATGTGCAGAGTTGTCCCGGTGATCTCTAGCATAGTTCTCCACCATAGTACATGGGTGGGCTCTAATTAAGGACATTTCCTGTAGAACTTAAGGGATCTAACCTTTTATCTGCAGGTCATATATATCAGCCACTGAATCACCTCAAAAATGAAAAGCTATAGCATCAAGAATAAAGAAACCTGCCTTGGTTAAGTACAATGCATCAGAGACTACAAAAGTGTGAGTGCTGCTTTGGTGCTGTCAAATCATTCAAGCAGCAGAGGCAAGAGCCACTAAAACTCATCAGGGACAAAGTCATGCCATCTGGATTTCCAAAGCTTTTGAAAATGCATTTGGAAATGAAAAGCACACAACAGCTAATGCACTAGATACTTCACACTGGTAGACTAAGATGCAGATATCCAATTTACAGATAACACAACAGCTTCTTTTCCCTTAGTCATAAATTGCAGGATGATCAGATTCTGAATAGCACTCCCAGATACAAAAGAAAAATAGGGCATATGATGAATATTTTATCGCTGAATTCTTGCTATACATAATCATATTATTTTATTATCTCATGCTGTGCAGAAAAAAACATGGGAAATGAGGCTAGATTTGTGAATGATAATAATTTGTCAAGCTGTTTGATACAAGGATGAAAATACAATAAACATGATTTTAAAAGTTGAGATAGGAAGACTGGCTACAGCTATGAAATGGGAAAATGTGGAAGTCATTTAAGGGTATTAAAGGAATGTAAAAGAGACTGCGACAGAATAATTTATATAGCAAGAACAACAAAATAAAGTACAAGAAACACTAGCAAAAGCTGTATCCATTAAGACAAAAGGTAACCATTTTGACAGTCCTGGGCAGGAAAGATGAATAAACACCATCTCATTACAGATCTCCACTCAAGTTTCACCTTGACTTAGAAAAAGCCATTTCCTTAGTACACTGCACTTTGATTATGCGTGGACAGGGAATACCTTCTGCTAACAGTATTCAGATACACATATTCTAATCCACTTTTCCAACGGTATTTGTTAGAGTTCAAGTTTCCTTAGGAATTACCACATGAAATGATATGTTTCAGTGTATTCAATCCCAGTGTTAATCCAGCACTGTAAACCAGCTTTTTTTAAAAAACAATTTTAAGAAACCAACCTTTTGAAATCACAAAGACATGTCTAAAGAGAAAATGCAGATGGAACTTGGTAGAGGTGTGCAGAATCAATCACAGAAGCACAGAGGCTGGAAAGGCCCCCTGGGGATCTCAAGTCCAACCTCCTGCCCACAGCATATCCAGCTGGAGCAGTTTGCTCAGGGCCTTCTCCAATTGGGTTTGGACACCTCCAAGGATGGAAGCTCCTTGCTGCAATTTGGCAGGGATAAAACCTGGCTAGAGTTGCTGTTTATATGAGAAATAATGACCCAGGTGTTTCAGTCACTAGCAAAGAAATGGAAATGTGGCCCACAGATAAGGTAATCATACTAGCTTTGGCCACGGTGGCCTGGCATTTCATTTGAAGTGTAGTAGTTCTGTTCCTAACTGCTCTATCTCTGTATTTTATTATCACAAAACCACTTTAAAAAGATAACAAAGCAAAACCCCGTAACATCTGAAAGAAAAAAACCCCAAATTTGGATGATATAGCTTGGCGGACATTGACTAGAGAATTTCAATTTTTTCAAGAAAGTGGTTATCCTCATTCCTGACCTATCTTTGAAAACTTCAAGCCTCTCCAGGTAGGACTTTAAGCCTCCATAGTTCACTAGGGATTACGGACAGCATCAATAATGCTCTAAACATGAACTTTTAAATATTAGGTTTTCAAATAATAACCAAAGGATTAGATGAGGACAAATGTAAGTATTTACCTATGTACAATGACTCAGATTGTCTGCGTGACACTTTGGTGTCTAATGGGAACTAGTATCACATACCTGGGTATCCAGCGGATTTGATTATTTTAGTTAGGTTCCCTCATACCAAGATTAGACATTCTGTACACAGCCTGATTGTGAAATCAAATTGGACAAATTCCTTTGTTTATAACTCTGTAGTAGAAAAACGTTAAAGCAGGCCCTTCTGATCCAGTAAAAAAAGCCCCTGAAAGCAGTGGGAGCGTCAAATACCTGAAAGGCTTATAATTAGTCAACCTCTGAAAACTCCCGAAAAATATACCAGAGGGAGAGCTCCCCTCAAGGTTCCCACATACCTTTCCCCTCTTAATTAAAAAAAGTATAAAAGCAGAACTGAGATCTAAAATGCATTTCAGATATTTTTATCTGCTATGCAATCTCAGGAGCTGTGTGTCAATTACCTTTAGAAAAGCCACTCAGAAATTAGAGCTTGCCCAGGTCAAATTAAAGCAGGTTTGCTCCTTGGCTTGTAGGTGACGCAGGAGCACCCTAGGATCCCATGATTTTTATGCCCTTTCATCCTGACTTTCAGCGAGTGCTGCAATTCAAAGCCTTTTTGGTTTGAAAAACCAGAAACAGAGGTCAGAATGCCAATGTTTCCCTGTTGTTTTTATTTCTAAATTAAAAGATTAACTGGACATTCACTGTACCAATTTCCGTTTCAGAAATAATGCATGGCAAGAGAGCCAGGCTAATGTGGCCAGCCTCTGCATTTACCAGTCCAGAACCAAAACCCCACAGCAGCACTCAGAGCACACACCTAGAAGAGGTGCACACACATGAAGCATCATTATGCATTACTACATGTACAGTGAAAGGTCAGACATTTAAATCATGGGAAATGCTGGACATTGCATGCTGCTGAATACACATCCATAAACAAATGTAAGGCATGAATGGCTTTTTTTATCATTTTTCCTTTTCACCTCTAGCCTCTCACAAGGACATAAATTTAATATTAAATGCGGAACTCAAGCATTTCCTTTGTGCAGATGTATTGGATGTGAGACAGGAAGGACAACCCTTTACTGCATTTGTGTAAGCTGTTGCTGACATGAGGGAAAGAGGCAGAGACCAAGCATCACCAAGAGTGGTGCTTCAATGTGTTAAGGGACTGGGGAAGCTTATCCATTGCCCTGCATTTCCTTATGTGTGTATGTTTGACCTCCTTTAGGTGTCCTCTATTTTCTGTAGGAGAGCTTCACAGCTCAGGGAATAAGAGCGCTACAAATATTTGTCCTAGGTAATTTATCTTACTTCACGTGCTATTCTGATAAAGCTGCTCTTGATAGTAAAGCATGCCACCTTTCCAGTGAAAGACATGGACCTTACTTTCCAGTTTCACTGAGGGTCATTATACTGTGTGATCAACCTTGGCCTGGCTGCTCCAGGTGCAGAGCTTCAAAAACTAATCAGGGTTCCACTGAGGTACCTTAAAGATAAATTAAAAAATGCATGGACTGACCTTTATGTCACTGAATGAAGCCTTATATTTTTACCAGTTGTGACAAACTAGATCATGGAAGGAAGGCAGATATTTCAGATAATGTTCTTTAGATAGGAAAAAAGAATACTAGGAATAAAACAGAGTTAGATGTGAAATACCTACCCAACTGCATAAAGAAGCACAGGTGTCACAGCCCAGTGCATGCACCAACTCTAAGACATTTGTCTGATGCAAATAGTATCAGCAAAAAACCCTGTTTTGTTAAACAAAGCCTTACCTTTCTGCTATAGATTTCCTTGGGAAATAAAAATCCTCTCCTGCGAGGTAGGCAGCTGCAGTTCCACCTCCGAAATAGGTTTTCCTCAAGAGGGGGGCAATCCGGTTGTTTACCAATAACGCTCCTAAACCGGTTGGGAAGCCAAAGATTTTATAGAATGAAATGGGGATAAAGTCAGCTTGGTGAACTCCCAAGTCTAATGGAGAACTGCTCACATACGAAGCTGCATCTAGTAGAACAAACCACTTCCCTGGTATTTTGACGGGGCAGAGCTTTCCAGATTTTATGTCCTGTATCCATGAAAGGGGATATTTGGTACCAGAAAAATTGCTCTGAGCTGGGTAAGAGAAAAGATGAGGTGTTGTGCAGTTTTGTTCTTCAGCTAGTAACCTGTTTTTTTCTGATAACAAGACTTCCTTTGGTTTTATTGGAACAGTCAAGACATTCATTGAGGCAGTTATCCCCCTCATACCCACCACAGATGTGTGGCTGTCAGTTAGGTAACAAAATCGACTGCTGCGTTGCTTTGTGCCTTCAGGTATCCAAGGGAATGCTTCTGCTACCAGTTTAAGTGCAGCTGTGCATCCAGATGTGAAAATGATGGTGTAATCTTCAGCAGTAGTGTGAAAATGTTGCAATATTCTAAAAAATGGAAAAAAAAAATCCAGTTATTTTCTGATCTTTCTATTTTATTGCTGTGTAATATATTTGTTTTTCCTCAGCGTAAATTCTTCTACTCTGACACCTGATATGCATAGAAGTAGACAGGTTTTGCCAAGTAGCACAATAAACTTCAACAAGTGTAACCCAAATCATTTTGCCCACAAGAGACTCTTTGCAATGCTGCAGTGAACGTGGCTGTGTTTTTAAGGATAGAAGCCAATTCTGCCTGGCTCTGAATAGAGTGGTCAGTCTGGTCCCTCAGTGGGATCAGAATCAAGCCTGCATATGATTAAAATGACACTGTCCTTGAGAGAGCCCCGTTTTATTTGCAAACTATTAGGGTTTTTAGTTTACAAAGTATTTGGAGCAGACAGAATATCTTCCAGTTAAAAAAAAAAAAATCCTACTTAAATACTGCACACCCCAGTTAACGATCACAGGATTCAATAGGGAAACCTTAGCATACAGCTTTGCTCCTTGCTTATATTATTAACGATAGAAACAGAAGACAGCAAGACGCAACATATGCTTTGTAGGTGCCTTATGTACGTAAGGCTGTAATCTCTGTAGTCCGCAAAGATAGCCTAAACCAGAAGCAACCTAACATCTTCCAATGCACCAGACTATGAAAACTTAAGCAAGCTGGTCTCTTGAGACATGTCTGCATTACACACTCGTTGATGCCTGGACAGCACCTTGTTGGCTCTAAACTACCTTTTGTGAACACCATCTAATGCACCTTTTGGTACCCAGGCTAGCTTGTGCATCTATTACAATTTTGCAGTGTGCAAGATGGGTCTTTTCAGAGGCTGAGGAACAGCTTCAATTCAGTCACCTTTCTTACCTTTTTCACCTGATGAACTTTCTCTGAATTAACTTTTATAAAACTCCTACTAATATTAACAGCAAACATAGCAACCACCTGAGAGACACCAGCTTCAGTGCATGGAGCAGAGCAAACAAAATTGAACTAGAGCATAAATGTTGCTGCTCAGCAATGCTGTCTGGTTTTCAAGGAAGGTAAGATGTAACAGGGTTTCTCAGTGCATCTCTCCTGCTGCAGAGCATTTCTGTGAGCAACATAACATATCAGTGCTCTCCAAGCACCTGCACTCTGATCCATATAATTCCAAGGTACAGACCAGCATTTGGAGAGTCTATGAACTCTGGTTCCCAATGTGTATCATTAAAAGTTTGCATGTTTTATATAACAGGAGATTCCCTTACTAGAACAGGCAGAAACTGAAGACACAGTTGCATCTAAATGTAAGTTGTACCAAAGGTTACATGACAAATTCAAGCTAAAATTTCCTGAACCATATGACAGCAGAGAGAAATGCCTTGAAGTTTTATTTGTCCAGTCTGAAACACAAATGCTACAGGCAAAGGGTGGTAAAGCTGGGTGCGTGGGGTGCAGCAGTCAAAGATTAAACATTGGAAAAGAAACAATTGCAATGACTTTGATGATTAGGACTAAAAAACACCCTGCAAAGGCCCACTGAAATGATACTATTAATACTTTTCTCGGTTGAAGGAAAGTCTTATTGTACTGGGAAGTACAGGATGCAACAGATGGATTCATAATCCCAAATGAGACTTGTGTTTCTTCAGAACTTACATTTTTGAAATCTGATGCAATTGGTAGGTATTTTATGTCTTCTGGAGATGAAGAAAGAATTTCAGCTTTTATGATGGACATCAGCAGGTCATGGATTTAAGCTTTAAATGTTCTGAGAAACCGTTTGAAAGAATTCATAAGGATCTTTCTGAAATAGATCTGCCAGGGGAAAGTTGCTGCAAGCATTCACAGCTCCGGACATCATTTTTAAAGACTGTGTTCAGAAAAACCAAACTTCTCCATTAGACTTTAGAAACCATGTTAGGGATGAAGATGGGGACAATCACAGAAGTTTTTGTATCGGGTATTGAACTGAAAGCCTGCCTCATTCATCACTGACCTGCTCTCTGGTCACTGCATCACATCCACTCCCCCTTCCCCTGCAGTGAGCTATACAGCCCTTCCCACCACCACCTGCTTTACAGCTTGAAGCACGCGCCTGTGTTATATAGAACACCTGACTGAAGGAATCTGAAACCCTCAACCCAGACAGCAGCCTCTGTGGAAGTTAAGTTAGCTGTAGGGTTACCACTCAGAGCCATGCCCTGAATTTCAGTCCTGATATCATCCTGCCTTTATTCTCCTTTCCTTGCATTCACCTAGATACAGAAAAGGTGGAAAGCAGGGCAAGTAAGAGTCCTAACTTCTTCTTCAGGGAGAGAGCGGGAGAGCATTAGACTCTTGTTTCTAGGGGAAAGGAATTGCGGAAAGTGGATTAGTAAGGAGGCTGGGTCCTTGTGGTTATCAACATAATTTTGTAGGTATTATCTGATGTGGCTTATTTTTGTACGCACTACAGTCATACTGGATAGGTCTTGGAATAATTACACTGATAGAAACACAAATTACAAAAAGATTGTGCAATTCCAGGAAAAATCAACAATAATTAAGTATCCAACTTTCTATGTTTTTACCTCTGTGAGCACTAGGACAAGTTATGTATTCACACGTATGTGCACACACAGAATACCTTTCAAGTTAAAAAGCTAGGTGACAGAAGCAAATTCTTAATATGTAATGTCTTTTCACAAGAGCAAGCTTACAAGAGCAGCAACAAAAAGCATGCTGAAGACTCTTATCAAGCCTGCTCCTCTTCTACTCTCTACGTTCTCTCTGCTCTCCTCCCCAGTCAGCCTCTTTGTGCCACACAGGCTGAGTGGGAGGTGAGACACAGCTAGGCAAAATGCCAGATTTTGCTCAGGAATAACAACCTGCACTTCTCCATAGGAATTGTACTCGCTTACCACAGCACTTAATTTGACCAAAAGACACTGTAAAATGACAATGGCTGGAATGCAGGAATGGTGGATCAGGATTTAATAATGGGATGCTGTTGCCCAACCGTGAATATCAGAGCCAGTGAGTACTTTTATTAAACATTTTCACAACTTAACAAAACAATAAATATTATCTTGGGTTGTTTAGGCTTACAAATAGTGATAGCTCTACGTTTAATTCATAAATGAGAGAGACAAAGCTCATGCACATTGGTAGTATTTTAACTATATTTAGTTTTAAATCATTCAAATTCAGAAACAGCCAAACAGTTCTGAAATAAAATCCATGACATAACACTGATGCATTTATCTATTCAGTTCAGTACCAGAAATTGACTTTCACATGAAAAAAATGAAGCTTTAGGGCAAAATTTTCAAAAGTGCCCAAATGAATTAGAGCCATTTTTTAAAAGGCATTTAAGCTCCTACAGCTAGAGAAACAACCAAGTTAGTTACATTTCTAATTGACTTCAATAGGAAATAGGTTCTTTTGTGAATCTCATTAGGTACCTATTTGCATTTTGGATCTCTAAATGCCTCAAAAAATTGCTATGACTCCAGTACCTGCAAAAGAGGTAGAGTTTTCCAAGTTAGACTTACATTTTGACTGAAGCATTTCCAACGTTAAAAAAGGAAAATAAATAAATAAAGCAATAGCAACTGAGTTAAGGGAATTTCCTTCTCTAGCATGACTTCTGATGCATAGAGCAGAAGAGCTGCGAGCACCTCAGAATAAGGTTTATAAAATGAATACCACAAACTCCTGAACTAGAGCAGCACTGCTATGATAAAGTCGGAGTACTTAGGGATAGAAAACTGCAATACATCTGAATGACTTCTGCAGCCCTCAGTACTACATCCTCTGTTTTGACATGAATATTGGGAAGCCCTGGCTATTACACACAGAATTCCTAATGCTCTCTATCTTTGTGTAAGACATACCCCATTACAGTGAAATGCAGTTCACCTTTATTACACTCCTGGAAGATTTATAGCTATATATAAGGTCGTTGTTGGCAGCAGGACTAAAGACTTGTGGTAGAAAACTGATAGCTTGATCTACTATAGCTCACAGCTGCAAACAGCAGTGGTATTTTATAGTATTACAAATTTTCACTTTTCAAAGGACTCTTTGGAAGAAACAACTAAGAGGATAATTGTTCCATTAAACATACTGATACCACTGTGCCATCACAGGGAAGATGGCAGAAAGGCTGAGAAACTTGACCCAGTACCTTGCTTTCAGGCTGGCAAGGTGGGGGAGGAAGCTGCATGCTCCATCTTTGCAGTACATCAAAGACCCACCATGACCAGCCACCTCTTCTCCACCTCCTCTCACCTCCCCAAAAGCACACAGATAACAACACAAGGAGGTCAACAACACATGGCCAAGAAGCCTGTCCAGGGAGAATCCACTGAAAACACCCTCACTCAACCACACTTCCCTGTGCACACTTGTACTCTGAGACCTCTCTGTTAGCTGGTGTTTAATCCTTTTAAAAAGTTGCCATGAGAGTTTTCTACCTTCATGACTGCACTTGAGCCAAAATGCCTTACCACTCTAAAGTAAACACTGGTAGGAAAGTCAATTTTCAATCCAGCTTGATATCTCATTTTATGCATTTAATACACACATCATAATTAATAATGGGCTTTATATTTAAAGATATCTATAATCAAGTCATATATTTTGAGGGAGCAGTCATATTATCTAACCTATCTAATCCAACAGCCTAAATTAATAGACTAATTAGAACTAGACACTCCACATCATTGCCACTGGCAGCTCTGTGGAAGGTAAAGGCTACTGATTTGTTCAGCTACCTTAGGTACACAGTGTCACTCAAAGTTAGATGAAAGGGATGCCCTCCAAAGCTGCTGCCTGGCTGCTGTTACCTTATGCAAGAAACCCCATGTTCCTCCTCACCACCAGCTCTTTGTTTGTGGCTCTCAGCAGCAGATCAGTAGCAGTGCTCCCACAAAGGTATAGATGTCCAAACTATACCATTTCCATTACAGTCTCCCAAAATTCAGTTGATTTACATGTCTTTTCTTCCATGCTTCTAGGCTTTAAATACTTCTAAAATATGCTTTATATCAGTTTCTCCACTCTCTTCAAATTTACCATTTTGCAAACACCTGTAAAAAGGTGAACAGCAACTTATATTGCTAGGTTTGGGTCCTTCCACACTTTAATTCCAATTGTGCAAACATTTCAATTTCTAGTTGGCAAGATCAAACTATGGCCAAGGAGTTTGTGATTTTCATGTTTTATATTTGTATTCACATTTTTATTTAGATTGTATATGAGCTTTCATAAATATTGTCAGAACAATGATTTTCTAGCCGGTAGCTGATCTGGCTAAAAAAGACCCCTTTTAAAAGTTTAAGCATTGCCGTTGTAACAAGAAATTCAGATTTGAACACAGAAGCATAGTTATCTATTCAACAGTACAAGTTTAGGTAGCACTTTATAAAGGCTACTTTTCAGCTGCACATTTACATATAAAAATTATTTCTTATTATAAAATTTTTCCATTGTCATGCTACCCAGGAGCAAAAATTCCGTTTGGACTTGTATTGACAGATGCTTAGCTTGAGCCTCAGAAATTTCATCACACTGTTTTTTGCTCTACAGAAACTCTTAGAAGATGTAACATACTGTTGCTTAAGGAATAGGTTTTGTACAAATGACAATTAAAAAAAAAATTACTTCTGAGTCAAACAAAATATTTTATTTTGATTTAGATTTTTTTTTTTTTAAAGTTAGAGGGTAACACTTTTCATAACTGGCGTTTTAATCCTTTCTGCACACAAGTGCAAGTGAGAAGTACAGACAGTGGCTGCATCTACATTTCCGGGCAAGAGTATTTTAACCTTCCTCATTTATTAATTAAGGGTCAGCTCCAGCTATCAAAGCAGTCAATTGAAAAATTCCCATCAACTTTAGTGAGGGATCCTAAAGTCTTGTAAACTGCTGTGGTTGTTACAGACACCAGGACCTGCACCCTGCTTTTAGGCTTAACTTAATGTGCAGCAGTAGTTCTTCTGTACATGTTTTTCTCTCTATGTATATGAAGAAAAAAGGAACAGAAGATGTGGGTGTCCTCAGTCAAGCCACCGCAGGAGGATACTATAAAGAAGCACACACTGCTTAACATACAACCCAAATTCTCCTTAACTTCTCTCACTGACAGAAGCGACAGCTTAGCTTAACTAGTTACAGCTATATCCATAAGGTGAATGCTCTGGTTTAACAAACTAAAAAGACAAGCCTTCTGGGTAGGAAATGTCTTATATCTTATTTTGTAAAGACAAGGTCTATTCAATCCCGTATGTCATAGCACCAAGTTATATTCTCGTTGTCAATTCCCAATCCAAACAAAAGCAAACTGAAATCTATGAATATTTTTAAGAATCAAATATATTTAAGCAGGAAAAAAATCTACCAAATCTGTCTTCCTCCAGCAAAACATTAATTAGTTTAATGAAAAAGCCCTTGTAAAGGTTTGGGTTTTTTCTCTTAAAGCAATGTTTTCAACAGAAATCTATGCCATAACATCTCTGCGACCTGTGCAGCTAATCCAGCGGAGGTCCATCAAATTGAAGGATTTGCCCATGGATTAATACCTGCATAAGGAAGAGCACTGGGACAAATAATCCTTTATAGTTCTCTCTCAAAGTTTGCTCAGTCCCCTTTTCTGTTTCAGTTTCCTTTCTGATACTGACAATGTGCAAATTTAAACCTTTCAGAGCACATGCTAACTGTGAAACAGGCATACATTGCTCTATTTATCCTCACTGGTTACCTCCACATGAACTTGTTTTCTGACTGTTTTACTCGAAAGGCACTCATTCTGAACCCAGCTTCTTCCCATTTCTGCTTGCACAAGAGTGATTAGGATCTCACCCATTTACACAACTGCTGTTTATGGCAACACTGAAATTAGCTCCCTGAAAATATGAAATAAATGATAAGCTGGAATGCACCTCATAAGCTCCACTTGCCATAGGTAGGTGATGGAAAAATCCCTCCCTTTCCATTTGAAAGCATTACTTTCTTTAGGCATTCACGCTCAGCCATCTGAATTGAAGCATTATAATCCATTACGTTTATTCTCCTAGGCACTGCCCAATTCCCTGCAGACACACTGTGGAAATACCCATTTGCTTAAAAAGGGTCATAGTTGATCTTCACCAAATAAACCCCCTCTCCAATTCCGCAAAGCTGGCAGCACAGCAGAATGCCTGGAGTTTCCCTCACACATCTTTAGAAGAGCAGGAGCTCTTTAATGGCTACAAAACATCTTCTTGCAGGAACAGATGCTTTGATGAACAAAGCCTATGAGAAGCACACACCCTGACCGAAAGGTGTTGACCCTCATTACAAAGTGCACATCCAGAAGGTGTTCAGTGTCACACCGGGCATACTGACAGAGCAAACTAAAATTTAGGGTGGTATTATGGCACCGCATATAACCACAAGAGCAAAACAGTTGGAAGGAATCATGAAAACCATAAAATCCAATACTGCAGGCTACCTGTTGGTACAGTTTGTTCTAACACACAAATATAACTCCTCTCACTGACAGAAGCCTATAACTCCTATAACTTCGTAGATGTGGCAGAAACCCCTGGGTAACTGTTTCCTTTGAAATTAAATAGTTATTTTTCTGTGTAGAGAGGGAAGATCAATTGCTACATGATTTTAAAACCACTTTGTGATATTTTTGTGAGCAAGATCAGCCAGATCGTTTACTCCAGTGCTTGAACAACTGCCAAAGATTTGTAAAAACTCGTGAATTCCTGTATTTTCATTAATTAGGACACAAATGACTCCGCAAATTTATACCATAGGTTCTTCAAATGAAAATTCACCACTTGCTATTCAAGTCAACCAGGAAAGAAATGGAAAAAATAACCCATATTTTAGGCAACCATTTAAGGAAGACTAGCCATAAACAGCAAACAGCTCATGAACAAACCATTCCAAACTGTATTTGCACAAACTAATTGCCAAATAGAAAACTACAAATGAATCTGAATCAGTTTGTAAATCATTCATGTATTAGAATTCAAAGTATTTTTGCAGCAAATCTTAGGAGTCACCACGAGGAAGCAAAATTAAAACCAAACATAGGAAGAATTTGTACATGGACTAGCATATCGCCTCAGTTGCTGTCTAGGCAACTTCAGCATGAGATGTTTTCATCACGGTATTTTCTCCATAAGATACACCAAACACCTAAGGTCACTGTATTTTCCCTTTCCAAACTCCTCTTACCTAGCACAGATCGTAAGTTTTTTGTTCAGGCATCCCCTGAGCAGAAACAAAGAATGCATCAAGATTCACTTCAATGGTGAACACTCAAGACAGCACAGTACCAGCCAGAGGTATCATTTCTACTGGTACTAGGTGTAATACCCTATTCACAGGCTACGCAAACAAATTAAAGGGTGTGCATATGGAAACTTGTATCACCTTAAGACGTCTACACTGTGTCATCCAGTGCACATCACCCTTTAGAGTCACTCAAAAGCCATAGGCTCTACAGCAAGCAGCTCATCTGACCTAAGCTAGAAGTCTACTTCAGGCTGAGATGTCTCACCCTAGACATGTCCAATTCCTTCCACTGCCTGCCAAAGGCATCTAAATGCCTTGTGCATTGTACACAGCTACTCTTACCCAGCTTAACCTCAGCTTCAGTATCGTTGGAGCACAATCATCCCGCTTTCCAATCTTACTCAGTAAGTCCTGATCTCTAACCTTTCCACATGTTCTGAGCTCCTGCCGGAGAGATTCGTTCCTCAGTGTTGCAGTGTCTAATTAACTCTGCTAATGGCAGCAAGCATCACTGGCCTGAGGCCTGCCTACCTACCCTAGGGATATTTGCTGGTAAGTGGTCAGAAGTTACTTCACTTGGTTTTCTGATTCTTGGAAAGTGGAGCATGACAGTTGGCTATTTTCCAGCAGTATAATAAGTATAAACTTGTAAAGGCTGTTTCAGAAAAAAAAGATAAAAAGAAAAAAAAAGCACACTTAGGTGTTCTGACGATTCTACACTCTCAAGTTTTTACAGTGCTTAACCTTTTAAGTAACCTCAGATAAGAAATTAAATATTCTTTAAAGGTGTTAAAAAACCCTTCATAAGCTAGACTTTTTTTTTTTTCTTTTTTTGTAAAAATAACATACCATTGCTTCCAATCTTTTTTAAGATTATTCTTTGTTTAACTTTTTTTAATGGAATTTGTTTCTAGATCAGCTTTGGTCTTTAAACTGTGTACTTCTGTGATCTCTCCAGCTATGGTGGGGTTTTTTTGTAGTGGTTTTGCAACCAGTTAAAAAATTACAGCAAATTTTTTTCTGAAACAGTATGTCATGTACTCCAGACACTGTGACCCTAGTCAATCTCTTTTCCCTGTTGGTGCCAGAGAACAGACGTGTGATAACCAGTAACTGTCTGCGACCCATTTACAAAATGGATTTGCCATCAAAACCAAGTCTGACTTATTTGCATGTTGCCTGGTATTTTGGATTGTAAAGTGCAAGTAACAAAGCATAGCTTCAAAAGCATAATCCAGCATTTCTCATACTATCCAGCAACAGTTAGGCTTATTCTGTGGTGCAGGAGTCAAGCACAGACATATGCTCATTACTTATTGAGTCTTCCATTACTTATTTAGTCTTTGCATTTTTACTTTGGGGTGGTATTGCCTGGGACTAAAGTAGGTTTGAGAGGCAGCAGGAGAGCAGTTGTGTAGATGAGCCTGTGCAACCCCCGCGTACTGGGGGCTTCTCTATGCTCACTACAAGGAAGTCCATTCCTGAGCTGTGCTGGGGATCAAAGCACAGTAGTTGTGCCAAGGTGTGCCGGTCCCAAACACTCCCACATGGCTAGCAATCTTCTTTGATCATTTTCTTTCTGAAGTTGAAGGACTCACACGTCTGACACATCTAGACTCAATCACCGTTATTTATGGTGATCAGACAATGGATACACCAGAGTCTATAGCCTGTGAAGAATATAGCTGCCTGCCTCCTCGGTAGGATGCGCCACTTGGCAGACATCTTCCCAATGCTGAGATCCATCTGATGGTTCCTACTTGTCGTGTTTAACCCAGTCAGCAACTCAGCACTGTACAGCTACTAAAAAAAGTTAACTCTGTCCAGCCGAAACCAGGACACTACTCCAATTCCTGCTCTGAAACAAAGCCTTGATCCTAATCTTGAAACATTATCAACTGCAAATGAAGATAGCTATATCAGTGATCACATATATATTGCTGACTCTTTAATATTAACTTGTTCCTCTGGAAAAACTGCAAAATACAAGGTGAAAGGAGACAGACAAAGACAAAATGCTTTCATGTCAAAAGGAGTCAACTACATAAAATGGACCCATAGCAGTGATGAAGTACTCTGACCCCACATGTCCAGAAGCTCAGAAACTGACCATTTCCAGCATAACCTTTTAGATCCACCTCTTCAATGTATTTCCACAGTATGACTGATGGCCTGACTGCAAAAAATTACTACACCCCTAGCCAGAGCTTTCTTTCTCAAGGAGGGGCGGGGGGGGGGAAAGATGAAGAAGGGATAATTTCTTGCAATTCATAAAAGGCCTGTACAATGAGTTCACATTTACTTGGGAAACACTTAGGCCCAAAACTTCAGAAGTACTCAGGTGCTTAAGCGGGAATTAGATGATTTTGTGAATCTGGGCCTCAGTTACTATGGTGACAGGGACTATGGCAAACACTCATACATAAATAGGCCTTATTTCATCATGGGTTGCTTTTCAAGTACTATGCTTTTGTCTGGAAATGGCTTTAGATGAAGACATTAATCTGAAATCACCTCAGTCTGCTTTCAAAATACAGAGGGCTTACATAAATCTATTTATGCATTTCAACAGCATTTTACTTTACACGGCATAGGTATCCCAGGCAAATTGGAAAAATCCTCAACAGCAGTTTGTACTTCCCCTTGCTCTGGGGAAGAGCCACAAGAGTGAAGTCCGGAAGACTGCTGGCCACCATTTATTTGCCATTTTTTTTTCATGTGGTGTGATGGCCCACCTCAGCAGCGTAGCTCTGATTTTGCTTTCTAGGAAGAACACTGAAACATTTTACACAAAACCGCAAAACCCTCCTATCAGTATGAAGGGCAGTGACAATAATATGAAGAGCAGAGCCAGTAATCCTTGGCACACGAGTTCCTGAAACCTGCAGGACCCTCATACTTCAGTAAAACAGTGGACTATCCTATCATTTGTGAGTTAGAAGTAACATGATACCATGAATGTTAGTCAAACCATCCTGGTGACCATAATTACAGAAATACTCTAGAGTGAAAGGCTTTTCTGCTTGTTTGTTGAACCGACGAAAGGATTCTCGGTGTCAGTGTGCACTCGCTGCACGCTGTTCGCACTGAGCCATATTCATGTTTTGGCGCAAACAGCCTCAAGATTTCCCAGAAACTATGAATGAATGTTTGCTCATATGGGAAACATCATTTCTGCTTGTCAAGTCGCTCTTCATTCACTTTAAATCCTGACAACTGTGTTTCCAGTGCTCCTGGCAGTTGAGGGAGAAACTGTTCTACACATGATGGATGCAACAAGGCATAAATGACTGTTGAGGGATACTCTTGGCTTGCCTTAAAACAGAACCTGGTTGCAATCTACGACAAACACATTAGGGAACAAGGAACAATAAAAGCATTTTAAGGAGCTCACAAATGGCATTTTTAGAATCATAAAACAAAAGCAGCTTAGAGGGAACTTAAAACAACTTAAAACCCATAGCATCACAAAACCTCCACATAAATGCCATTTCTTTACTAATTGAACAGAAAATATTAATCAAACTCAGGAACCAGCCACAGCATATGTGAGAGGGAGCTAAGAGAAATATTTTGTAACTTGCTGCAATCCTTCCCATATTGTCTGAGGATCATTCTGTTCAAAACAAAATGGACATGGAAATTACACGCTGAAAGTAAGTAATGCTGTTTAAAGTGTCCCATTAGTTAATTCTGATATAAATTCAAACTGCTCCTGATTAGAAAGTTCACTTCAGAGGATGTATGTTGAGTAACCTTTCCTTTTTGCAATTTGTGCTGCCTGGCAGCAGCAAACCTCATGAAATCAAAAGTAACTAAAAAGTATACTAACAACTATAATTTCCTATAACACTTCTACACACCATCCTCATCTTGTAGAGCTGCTAGGCAGAAAACCTGAGCCAGAAAATGTAGTAGCTGCCTTGGATTTCTCTTTTTCTCACTATCTAGCTCCTAGGAGATAGAAACCTGACCCAGGAGGCCAGGAAATCCATATGTGAGATGGTCAGTCCGTACATGGAAATAGACACCTATGTTCCATATATTCTGGGAAACATTCTGAATAGCAAATTCATCATTGCTGTGAACAACTGCAACCTCACTAGAGCCAATTACAACAGGTAAGGAGCAATACTTACGAACCTGTTTCTGACTTCCCAAGCATGGCACCCTGTACAGCAAAGCCACAAAAAAAATCAGGTCAGGGAAAGATTTTCAAAATGAGCAGAGGACTACTCACACATGTAGAACATTGCCATGCACAGGATGACATACCCTGCTCAGCTGAAACAAAATACTCAGCATCTTGTGGGAAGAGACCCACAGATCACACCTTCAAAACAGTGATAAATTTGACTGTTTAAGTTCAAGATTTTTTACAGAAAAAAAACAGAAAAAACCAGGATGGAAAAACCTCATCATGTTTGACTTCTCTGAAGGGTTATTTTAAATGGGATGAACAACAGTTAAGAACATTTGCAAAATTCCTTTTTCTGATTCCAGGTATCAAGGACCTTAAAAAAACAAAAGGAAGTAACATGTTGCAGCTGATAACTGAAATCTGCATTGTAGCCTTTCAGCAGTCGAGTTGATACCTACATGTGTTGAGCTAGAAAAGCAGGAAAACTCATTCTTCTTGATTACACGTAGATACACAGAAATTGCCAAATTCAGACTTGGCTAACTTCACAATACTGTCCATGCTCATGCACCAACAAAAGTTTTGCTCCTCATTACAAGATTTCTTAAATTTTGTTGTTGTTGAGGGGAGGGGTTAATTATTCTTCTTGTTATTACTGGTAAATTTGCAGTCATTGCAGCAGAACTAATAGTTGTGACAACACTGATGCAATTCCTATCAGGGTACACACGTGTAGGGGCGCATGTGCTGTTACGTACTCACAGTTGCATAAAAGGAAGCCCTCTACCTTTGATTAACTTTCAAGGAAAAATATGGTCTAGAATTTATTGCTGCTGGGATCCAAAAGTCCTGAAAGTGTATTCAAGCTAAAATGAAAGACTAGGTACATTCATGCATTACCTTGTACAGTGATGAAACCCTTTTGGGGAAAATGTAATTGAGTGAATAAATCTTACACCAGACATGGATTTAACCTATAACCCTCTTGCATTAGTGAATCTAAGCATTCTACAAATTCATCAAAATCGGAAAGCTTTATTAATGGCTAAAAAAAATAGATTCCACAAAAACTAGAAATTGCAACAGCCTCTGTGTTATTCTGCAGCATCCCATTACAATAGGCTAGTTATTGTGAAAGTGATCTCTTCTCAAATACAAACCAGATGGGATGTGAGCAGTAAGATCTGATCAGAGATTTAGAGATCTATCAAAGCTGTCCTTCACAGCCCTGGGCTCAAATTCCAGCAGGATCAAGTCAGATTTTATACCCACGAAGCAGGAGAACAGAATTCCAAGATGTTTATTTTACAAACGTTTTTCAGATAAAATCCACTGCCTTTTCTGCTCTGTGTACTTTTTAACTCTACCTATCACGATTCCAACACTATTTCTGAAGATTTGTCACACCTCCAATGCTTTGATATTAGCTTTGGTAACATCCAACATCACGAGGAGCAGAATGAAAAGTGCAGAATATATTTGATGAATATTTATTCAGAGTTCTAAAGACACTCATGATATGTATGTCTGTGCCCTTTGTACATTGCTTTCTGCAAACATCCCAGCAAATGTACAGTGAGTATGAATGATTACAGAATGTTCTAGGAAAGTAAATACTGAACTTGTAATTGTACACTAGAAATCTGATTCTAAGGGCTATGTTCTAAAAGCCAAAGGCAGAAGCTTAACACACACCCTGTGTCTCTTCAAAGGGTTCAAACTTTGAATTGCAAGATCTGATTCTAAGGGCTACATTCTAAAAGCCAAAGGCAGAAGCTTAACACGCACCCTGTGTCTCTTCAACGGGTTCAAATTTTGAATTGCAACATCTCAAAATGAATTGCTGGCAAGCATTCCATCTAAAAAGGATGTCAGCAGAAATTATTTGGTGAATAACAGACCACACTGAAGAACAATCTAATTTTTACGGGCAATTTCCAGAATAAGAGATATGAAATTCCTAACACAGAATAAATAATTATGTTCTTTGCCCAGCTCACTGTCACCAGCTCACTAGGAATTTGTCCAGAAATGGACACCAAAAGGCAACTTTTTCACAGAAGCCATATTTAAAAGACAATTGAATCCCAGGGGATGTGTGAAAGTCCACCGTACTGCAGTACATATTTTGAGCTATTACAATTTCAGATTTCATTAAGTGTCTGTTTAATGTGACAGGGCAGCAGGAGATAAGGGCTCTGGTGTATCATTTCATACTTTTTTATCATCTGTCTAGACCATCTGGCTGCAACTCAACACTGCATGCCCCTAAAACAAAGGTAGATGCATGAATTGTCAAGAAACGCTATCAAAGTAAGTTACCTATGAGTATTAGCATAAGGAGACAGAAACAGTAAGTGGTCCACTATAAAAAGCAGAAGGGCTCTTTCCAAATGTACTTTGCTTGTGATTCAAAGACAACTAAATGTGATGGGTACAAGATACTTTATATTGTTGCTGCTTATTCACATTATAGATCTATTGATCTATCTTTTTCATTATGCATGATTTTTAAACAAGTTTTTGAAAAGGGCAAGAATTGCATACATATTTTCAAATTTACAGTTTAATTCGTATATCACCCAGCCTTTTGAAACTCTGCCATTCCCTTGCATAACAATATTTTCATAGCAATACAAAAATAAAGGTATTGTGACCGCCTGCTGCACAAAACCTTCAAGAAAGCAAATACCTTTACTTAACCCAAACTATAAGGCAAAACCTTGCTCTGTTGAGATTGGGCGACCATCAATCAGGCTTTCATTCAAGATGTGTAGACGTTGTCCACTAAGCCAGCGCTTATCACAGTATGTTTGACACTGCATGTATTGCTACAAGTCCGTGTGGCTCAGAGTAGCCTTGGCCATTTCACTTCTGGGTGCTTAACTCCTGCTACTCATTAGAGAGCTGCTATCAGGCTCACCAGCAAAGGGTTAGAACATGGAATCAGCACTCAGTGATTCACTCACCTGTCTTACAATATTGTTTAGATCACTGCCCCTATAGAAAGATTGCTGAGACTTCAGTACATTCTGGTTATGTTCCTACAGTTAGAGGCAGGAACCTAAGAGCCCCTACTTTGCGCCCCCAAATTTTTCTGTTCTAAAAGAACCTAGCAGTATTTTTGTTCATCTTTTCATTCCCACTAGCCAAAATCAAAATAATTGTCTTTACAACAAAACAGCTCCCTCTCAGCAGAAAGCAGCAGCAGTGGGATTCACTTAGTGGATGGACATCCCTGTTCCAGGGTGTTGCACTTCCCAGGGAACTCCTGAGGTTAAAGGGGTGTTTCTGCACACTACCACGAGCTGGGCAATTTCTGTATGCTACTGAGACCTCCCTCTAAACCATTGACTCCCGCTGAAACAACCACCACCATTTTTAGTGTACTCACTGTACATTTTGATTAGAGGTCCACTTATGTCAAAGTGTCACATTGCTTGTAGTAATCCAGACACAAGAGCTTAACAAAAGAAAGATATAAAGCTCTGTTTATACTTATTGCTGAGGTACTGCTTCAAATTTATGTAGGGATGCACTACCGCTGATATCCCACCTTTGTACCATGTAAAGAACTTCATACAGCTCTGAATACCTCTCTGAAGGCAGAACACCCACAGTGGTTGGTTATAAAGCAGATTCTGCTGCAGCATGTCAGTTTTCATCTGACAGATGTTGGGCAGGTTCTCCTGTTCTCTGCATAGAGCTACTGATTGATTTGTATCTTTTCTTGAAACAGGAAGGTTACTGCTTCCTCTGCTGCTGTCTCCCCCTCCTCCCTCCCATTTGGCAACTATTACAGAAAACTCCTGCAGCAACAGCTATCACTTCAAATCTTGTCTATTTTTCACTGGAAGCAGCAGATGTACCCATAGCACTCCACTAAAGTTAGTAAGGGAGTGTTGACATGACATATCTGTACTACAAGATCACTGCAGATTTATTGGGTGCTTAAGCCTTGGTTCAGGAAAGTATTTAAGCACTTCTTTAACTCTTGATGCTTACCCATGGTTTTCAATTTGTCTACAATTACATACATACATAAAAAACTTCTTGAACTGAGACATTACACAGTAAGCTTCTCACATTCATCCTCATTCTTCCTCAACCCCCACAAATTATTCAAATGTCTTAAATGTCAAAACAATTTTACAAGCGATTCAATATTTCTTTATTCAATGTTGAGCCATACTGATTATTTTTGTTTAACAGCAGGTCAAGCAGCAAAATGAAAGCAGACTGTCATTCCTCTTATTGCCAGCAGGCTGGCAGTAAAAGGGGAGATGTTGAGCAGACTTGTAATGGTTTTTGGCACAGCCTTCTTTGTTTCTTTCTTTCTTTGCATGAACGTCCTGTTGTGGAGGTCTCTAAGAAACACCTACAGGTAGAGAGAGTCTAGATAAGAAAAGCTACTTTGTTTATAATATTCCTTCCATTTGCAGTGCAGATGTCTTCTAAAATCTCCGTGCCTACGCATTTCTTTAAATGTAACTTTCAAGGTTAATTTTTATCAAAACAATGCCACTTACCAACTTCTAATAATCATATTTTTATATTTTACATTCTATTATTAATAATATAAACTATTATAATGAACATATTTATATTATTGCACTTTTTAGTGCAAATTTTTCAAAAACTCTGTTTCCATTGCCTTCATGATTCATCTAACATATGACCGTAAGATTAACAGATAAGGACTGAGCTTAAAAAAAAACACCCCCAAAACCATCTCCCAAAATCTCACTTACTCTTGCCACGAACTGGTAGTTGTTGTTGTTTAATTATTTGCATGCTTTTAATACACAAGAAGCTCTGCTCACCCACAGAATCCCACTGTGAGAGATGCTGTATGCATACAGTATGAACTAAATTCCCCAAAGAACTTCGGGATGGCTCTGATTGCCTTCCGATTCCCAGGAAAGCCTGCGTGCGCTGCAGAATTGGCAAGGTTTACAGCACAGCCTTGAAAAACACTTTACAACTAGGGAGACTGCACGAAGCAAAATCAAACAGAAATCTTGTTTTTTCTTAGATGCATGTCTGTGTGCATTCACAGAGACAAAAAATACTTCAAACTAGGGAGAAACATGTGTAAATAAAAAGAAAATTACTCCAGAATATTTGTAAAGCTTTACAAGATCTGAAAAGTTATGCAAAGGAACAGAGCTTCTATGTGCTCCCCAGACAAAGCTAATTGACTGTCGATTTAAGAGAAAGAAAAAATTTACACTCTTGTGATATCTAATTTATTCAGTGCATAAGACTTCATATGGACACATGGAGATCATTTGCAGCTTTATTGTCCTTATTGTTCTCATGAGGATTAAGCTTATTGTTATTCTTAGATATTGCTCAGCAACATCACAAAGGAAGAAAAAAATATACATCTAGCACAAAGTTGCATTCCTTTATGATCAACAGAGGCACTATTATTTCGCTTTGAATGAGAAATGAAACAGAGGTTTACTTTTAAGTCATGATACATAGGTGCTAAAAATGTTTATTTATTTTGCACCATAAGGATTTTTACCTAATATACTGAGTAATGACCGAACAATCAGGGAATTCAACAACTTAGGGCTTTTTTTCTCCTGTTGATCTCTCTTTTCCCCTTGTGCTTTTGCAGAGTATTTGGTAACTGATGCTCAGAAACCCAGGTCAGAAAACCACAAGCATTACAATGTACTCGCAGATAATTCTGTTGCTCTTGTACATCCACTGTTACCTACAGCAATCAAGGTATGCTGCACTTTGATCCTTTGCTATTCTTAGAAAGCTACAATCTGCAGTCCTTACACAGGCTAAACTCTTCACCTTTTCTCTGCATGGGTGGTAATATTTAGGCATTTATGCTATTAAGTGTCATATGCCAGATCCTGCAAATTGACACTTTTGCTAGCAATTCCACTAAATTTGTGCCAAATAAAGACTGCTAAGATAAGAAAAAGTTGGTGAGTGCGAGCCTCTTAGGTTTGTCCCAAATTACCAGTATTATTTAATTTCAAACATTTCTTTCCACTAAGCCTTTTGAAGAAAAATCAATCAATCAATCAATCACTGCTTTGAATCCCTCTGAGCTTGAACTAAAGTACATTTACACAACTTACTATAATGTTCCAAGGCATGCCTGTTTCTATCTGTCCACAAGGGCAAAGTTTGTAATATAACACATCTTCCTTAGCATGCTCTCCTCTGCCTTTGGCATGACTCCCTTGTCCCACTCCCCACTATTCCAAATTCTACTGCAAGAAAAAGTTTCCTCCTTCAGCACTTTGACCAGCTCGTTGCCCCTGAGTCGCTATCCCCCATCTCAACTGAAGCAAAAAAGGTATTTTTTTCTCAAGGCTCATTGTGGTCTTGTTACTTAACACTTCTCATCCACTGCCAAGGTTTTGACTCTTGAGACTGTGCCACAAACCTCACCACTTTCTCATGCATTTTCAAATGGTCCCATTTCTGCTCTAGAAAAAGCTTGTAGCAAACATCCATTAGTGGAATATCCACTTACGGATATTTGATTACAAGTCCCCCTTGTTGCATTCCACCCCCGCCACTCCCCAGAATAAATACTTTTTCAGCAAGTGGGACACTGGCACTGTTACTTTTCACGTTGATCTCTCTTGTCTACTGGGTCTATGCTCCCTTAAACATCTGTGCCCACCTGCAGTCTCTGCTCTTAAACCTAGATAATAAATTTTTCAAGAAAGAGACTACCTTCCCCAGAGGCTACCTAACACACCAAGTACCATGGTATGCATCAGGTATTTTATGCACTATCAGAGCACAAATAAAAAGAGATGTATGGTAAACATTTGTACCCTAAATGTTTGAATGCAATCCAAAGTGCACATAAAACATGAAGATTTTGGATGCCTGTTTTGGTAGCACCTCTGAAATTCAGGCTCAAGCAACATACCTCTAGCACCTACTAATGTTGACAACAGCTTAACACATTTAACTGTTTTTTAATCAATAACTGATTATATTTTAAACTAATTTGACTTTGATAATTTCATTGAAGTGATTCACCCAAGAAATCACATAGAGGATGTGTGAAAATGTAGATTTCCTCTCCTCAAATTACTAGACAAAGCCTGCTTCTGTCAGCAGTAGAATCTGAAATGTTTCACAATCAGCATGATGCTAAAGAGGTACTTATTAGTACCCACAAAAGAAAATAAAACCTTTTTATGTGAAAGCTACCTGGAGACCTATAATATTTTTTAAATCATGAAACTTAGTTACATCATCTACTCTTTGCTCTCAATATCAGAAAGCAAGAGAGTATACTAACGGGCACAGCCAGCAACTATTAAGATAAACTATTGTAAAAGAATTCAACATTAATAAAACAGGAGTAACTGACCAAAAAACACACATACACACACAAAAGGAAAAGGTTCAATAAAGAAGCTTCATTTTGAGATTACAGCATAGTGGTTTCAAGTGATGTATTATTTTCTTTGGAAGTAACAAATTGTACTGCTAAAATAAGACATCCACAGGGAAAAAGAAGCTTACTAATGATAAATTATTGTAATATAAAAGCAACCAGATTAAAAGAATACTCCATTAAAAGATACACTTTTTTTTCTGATAAGACAAAAATGCTATCAGAAGAAACATTCTGCAGTACACAAAACCCCATCTCCTCCAAGAAGCCTCTGAAATGCTAAGCTATTATTTCTAGATACCAAATGTAATTAAAGTACAACCACTTTAAGTGCAGTCTAAACTGGATTAATCAATAATGCATCAACTTCATGCTCACAATAGCAGGTCACTGTCACCAGGGATTAGCAGGTATCACATCTGGGAAAAAGTGAGCACAGAATATTTACAATTCACCAAATATACAACAGACCAAACTCCACAGCCTTTACGTATTCCAGGGTCAGGCAAGTCTTGTAGAAGAACAACTGAGCACTTTGTTGCTGAGTGAGGCCAAGGTAATTCTGCCAAATGTAAGTAGCTAACCAGCTCCTACCACTGGGGGCTTGGTTAGCTCTATAAATTTTAGTAATTAAGTAACATTCCCTTTCAGATAAAGATACAAATCTACAAAAGGGAATATGGGCCACAGGATGCCCTGGCAGCCAAGAAGGCAGGCAGTGTCCTGGGCTGGATTACCAGAAGCACAGCCCATCATCCTCCTCTACTGAGCGATCATTAGACCACATCAGGAGTACTGCAGTTTTGGGTCCCCAGCACAGGAAGGACGACGATCAAATGGAGCTAGTTCAGTGGAGAGACATCAAGGGAGGGAGCACGTGCCCCACAGGGAGAGGTTTTCAGCCTGTGAAAGTGAAGGCTTTGGAGGGATCTAACAGCAGCCTTCCACTACCTGTGAGGAGGTCATCAAGAAGACAGAGCCAGGCTCTTCACAGTGGTGGAGCAGAAGGATGTGGGGCAAAAGATATCAAATGAAATGAGAGAGGATCCAACTGGATAGACAAAAAAGCTTTTTCACCATGAGGACAGTAAAGCAATGAAATGGGCTGTTGAGAGGTATTGTGCAGCCTGGAGTTCTTGGAGGTTTTCAAATGGGTATGGCTTTCAAGAACTGGATAAAGCCCTGAGCAATCTGGTTTTATAGACGACCCAGCTTCAAGCAGGAGGTTGGTCTAGAGGCCTCCTGAGATCCCTTCCAACCTGAATTAACCTGTGATCTTATGATTCTAATAAAAAGTCAGCATAAGGTTTCTTCATTCCTCCTTATCTCTTCCTCCTCAGTACAGATCCCATTCTTTTCACCACGTACCAAACACCTCCTTCCATTCTTCAGTTAAGGTTCTCTACATTTAAAGCACAAGGGATGACTCCTCTCTTTGGCTGTTTTCTTTTGCACTTTACAGAAACAAGAAAGCAAGAAGTAGAGCAAAAATGCCTCACAAAGAAGACACTGCTTTCCTCTTTGCAAGTGTGAAAACTGGTTTGATATATGCCATATGACAAGAAAAATAAAAATGGTTAAGTCTTAAATAATTAAGAACCTGAAGTCTGGCTACTAACTCCAACTGGATGTGCCACTGTTTTTTTTCAAAGCTGACTGATAGTGCAAGCATGCAAGACAATTTCAATATTTAGAAAAAGACTGGTGAGATTATTGACATCCACTCACACTTATGCCTGTTAGATGATACAAAGAAAGCACAATAATGCAGAGCAGGAGAACAGATAATTTTACTCACAATTCATACTAGCAGAGGGAATAATAAATTATGTTCATGTAGGGGGGGAAGTACTTGTGGACAAAGAGCTGGAGTGACTTAGAAGGGCTTGAAGTCTCTGGCACCATGGGTATGGCCAAACCACTTGTCTAAAAATAGTTAGGTTACCAGAACACAAAACAAGCCAGAAATTGAAAACAAAAACAAAACCCAAACACCTCCATGCTGTTCTTTGTGTTTGTGTAATTAAAAAATAAAGCCTGCTTAAAAAAAAAAAAATCTATTCTGAACAGCAGTTAAACATGTGCCTAGTTTTATACGTGGGCTTGTGTCCCACTGCCCTCGTTTTGGCTGGGATACAGTTAATTTTCTTCTTAGTAGCTGGTATAGTACTGTGTTTTGGATTTAGTAGGAAAATAATGTTGATAACACACTGATGTTCTTGGTTGTTGCTAAGTAGTGTTTGTACTAAGTTAAGGACTTTTCAGTTTCCCATGCTCTGCCAGCAAGCAGGTGTGCAAGAAGCTGGGAGGGAGCATAGCCAGGACAGTTGACTCGAACTAGTCAAAGGGATATTCCATACCATAGAACGTCATGCCCAGTATATAAACAGGGGGGAGCTGGCTGGGAGGGACAGATCGCTGCTCAGGCATCGGTCAGCAGCTGGTGAGCAACTGCACTGTGCATCAATTGTCTTTTCTTGGGTTTTATTTATCTTTTTTTTGTTACATTCCTTTTCATTACTATTATTGTTATTATATTATTATTATTAGTTAGTATTATATTTTATTTTACTTTAGTTATTAAACTGTTCTTATCTGAACCCATGAGTTTCACCTTTTTTTCCGATCCTCCTCCCCATCCCACTGGGAGGGGGGAGGGGGAAGCGGCTGCGTGGTGTTTAATTGCTGGCTGGGGTTAAACCACGACACTCACTGAAGCAGAGGCTTGAGATTTTAACTGATGCTCATGTGTTATCCCAGGCAGTAACAGGTAAAAGGAATTATTTTCTGGAGTGGAGGCCTGACACCATTTACCAGAAGGGAAGTTTAAGCAGGCTAACAGCAGCTCATTACAATCTGTCCATATCTGTGTGGGTCTTTCTGGCATCTACCACCAGAGCTACCTGCAAGTCCTACAGGAGAAAAGAGAAGGCAGCAAAAAGGCCAGTGGATCTAGTCTTCCACTGGTGCCTTCTGAAACAAAGCATTTAAAATCATAATTCACTTTCTGTCCACCTCCTTCCTTTCTGATGGCTTCAGCTCTGCCAAGTACAAAATCCAAGGAAAAGGGTTTGCAATGAAGTTTTCTACGGCCTGAGGCTCGTGTGTGAGTATACCTTTCTTCGTCAGTCAGTCCTTCAGAGGAAATCATTGTTTTGAACTAATAAAACAATGAAGAAAATTTGGTACCAATCCATATTTTGTATAATAGCTTTTTAATGTTTTTTTTCTCAGTTTCCCAGATTTCATTGCATCATCTTTGTGTATGAGTATTACATCTCTGCTTGTAAAAATTTGAATCCAGATATACCAATCATGGTAATTTTGCATGTGCAAGATGAGGAGTTCTGGTAGTAAATTAATTTTTAAATACAGACCATTACAGATCTGCAGAACCCAGAAAGGCTTGTCACTTTGCGTAGTCTGTGGACAGATTAAAAGTTCCCAACCTAATCAGTCTCTGATATACATTTTTTATGTTTTTTAACCATTTTCCAAGGAAAAAAAAAGGATGTTTTTACTGCACTTTGCATAGCTTTTTGTGAAACAGCTTACCAGTAGGCATGATTGACTGAATTGGCTTGTTGCTGCTGAAACAAACTGAGAACGCACTTGGCTGATTTTAACTCCTAATACCACTCAAAAATTTCCTGACTAATTATACTTTTGTAAATGTAGAAAATCCACATGCAGAGTTCTAAAGACATTAAGTTGCAGTCTTATTGCACTGATGGCTTATTGATTAGGGAGATGTTTTACACATACAAAACCAGCAAAAAAACTCTGTATCTGCATGTAAGAGAGAGTCCTACAAGAAACATTGTATGTTCTTTTAATATAACTAAGAGGGAAGCAGCCAAGAAAACAGCAAGCTATATTAAGGAAAACATTACAAGAGATGGCACATGAAAAGATTTTTTTGAAAAAACGTCCAGAGCAAACACCACATATTGTTAATTTCCAAGTCACCTCCAGCTTATAGCTCAGACTGTTGTACAATCACTAGGAAAAAGCACTTTGATCAAAGAGTCTACTTTTTATTTAAGGGATTCAACCAATGAAGTATTTACATGTGTTTAAACATGTCAGTTTTCAGACTCATAAATTTTATCTAAGTGTAAGATCACTATAGATGGAAATCGTGGGCCCAGTCCTCAAATACAGCAAGTCAAGCACAAGTTGTTGGAAATAATCCCCACGGAAAGCAGGCACTGACATCAGTTGAGGATGTCAGCAAGAGGCAGAGGGATTCTGCAAGCATCCTCGTTATGAGGATGATTTATGAAACAACCCCATTAGCACAGGGTAAGCTGTGTCTTCTGAGCTTCAAGAAAGTTTGACTCAAGAAGACAGTTTAGCTGTACACATTTTTACATTTTGATTATATTATTTATCTTCTCATTAAGTCAAAGAAATTTTCTGCGCTTACAGAGACATCTTGACATTGCAATAAAGTCCAAAACACTAAAAGCCTCAACTCGATTTTACTCCACTCCTTGAGATGGAGTGGAGTAAACCACTAACTATTTCTCCAAGGGCTTTGGGAGCTGGACTTGCTGGGAGATACAGAAATATACGATCTCACAGAAAAGTTCAGCACAGAGAAGCAACATCTCTTTCTTTAGCAACTTTGGCTGTGTAGTGGATATCAAAGATGTGTGCTTATTTAAAAAGGTGTTAACGCAACCAGAAGTTTGTGTTAATAAAAACATGCTTTGGATAGTAACATGTTAAATGTTTAAAATTATGAAGCCTTATTCCACTGTCTTCTGTTGTAGCTTACCTACAATCAGCACCTCTACTTACCCATGTTTAACTAATTGGTAGTCCTATTCAGAAATGCCAGCAAGAAATATGATTACTTGAAAGGAAGCACATTTGTATAACATTAAATCAACAGCTAATTAATGTAGCAAATAACCACCACATTTTCATTATAATCATGTAATCATTCTAAGTGTATTGGTTATAGCAACAGTCAATTTTATTACACAGATATATCTCTGTTTTGATTATGTTGTTAAAACAACTATATGGCTGGCTGTTTCATGTATGCGAATATTCAACAGCCTAATATCATGTTCTTCCACCTGTTCGGGTTATGATATTCGTTTGGTTGAGCTTTAACGTGTACCCCTGGAATTATCATGAGCATTAGCCGATAAAGGAAGAGAACAAGACATATTGATGGAAGACAGAGTAATGCAGTACCACAGTATGCTCATGCATAATACAGCCAGCCATTTATTTCCCTCAAGTAATAATAAAAAGGTTCATAAAGATGCTAAGCTTTGCTGTTGTGCCTGTAGAACCAATTTTAGCACATGTATATGTAGCCAAAAGGGTCCTGCAAAACTTCCACAGCAACCAAACAGGCCAAACCATTAAGAGTCCCAGAGATGACTACTTTATCCTGTGTAGGCAATCTACTCCAAAAGAACAAGTTATGGACTTGCCTCCCTATGGTACTGACCAGCACTGAGACCCACTGTACTGCCTGGTAAACCTATTTTACTTGTCCAGAACATCAGGACTACCCAAACTTCTGTCAAAACATCTCCATTCCTCCAAGTTGCTCAGAACTGTGGGCATCTACCCGTTACTCACTCCCTATCCAGAGGGATATACCATTCCCCTGCTACTCAGCAGTGGTATTCCCCACAACACAGAATAGTACCCACACTCCCAAGCAAGAAAGAAAATGCAAATCACATTTTCAGCCTGCCCAGGCTCCCAAAGCAATGCAGCCATGGGAGGAAATGTTCCTACTGAGCGCAAATGTACCTTTCACATCACAGTGCTGCTTCTATTTCTTTGGCGCTATCTGGAACTCTAGCCCTAGAAGCATCAATAAGGTGATCAGGAGTTAAACAGATTAGAAGAGGCCTTCCTAAGACAAGGTCTTAGAAAACTGGAGTGAAATATAGCTAAATCTGTCATTACAAATCAAGCACTTGACCAGGACACGTTTTCTCCTCAAAGCCTGTTTATCAACTATTCCTGACTTTGTTCATCGGAAGCTTTTTGCAAGTAATTGCTGCATACTTTAAGTGAACAAATTTCTGTCAATGACAAAAATTCTCTTTACTATTTTATAAACTCTTTAACACTGTTCTTTACTCACGGTATTAAGTTCAGTCACCTGAGTCACCACAGTGGCTCTAAACTTCTAAAAAAGAAAAAAATCAGCTAGCTAAGCAAAAAATAATCAGGGTCTATGACCTTGTCTGTGGACATATTGCCGTGTTTACATGGGGTGACCACCATTTGTACAAAAAGAACCACCCAGAACATTTCCCCTGTTGGCAAATGCCTAGCCATTAAATACTTGGTGGAAATACGAGTAGATAGGTTCATTTCTGATGGAGCATTGGCAGGGGCTCTCAAGATTTCTTTGACTCTTGCCATAGAGCCTAAGGGCCTAGAAGCCATGGTGAGGTGAGAGCCTCAGAACCTGGTCTCCTGAGTTGAAATTCACTTTCAAGATGCTGAAACAAAAAGCACAAGTTTTCTTTTTTTTTTCAAGTCCCTAATTAAATTTCCTGCACATACAATTCCAAAACATTCTGCTTTTGGAGAACTCAGCTAGTCACCCAGTGTCAGATTCATGACAGGCAGCGTTTCTACTGCCTGTGAAGAAAGAACCAAGGGCAAGAACAAAGAGGCAAAATAAAGGTAGAAACACTATAGAATGGTCATCAACACCCTTTCTGTGGTGCTGCCTTTCTCTCTGGCCAACATGAATTTCCAGGCTATTAGGAAGTAATTCTCCCTAATATTGCCCCATGGTTTTCATGTTTCTGCTGGGAGGAAATTTTCCTTTGGGCAAACAGAAACAGTCAATTCAACTCAACTACTAAAAAGACAGCAAAAAGAATGAGACTGTATGGGAAGAAGAGAAACAAACAACAACAGCAACAGAAGGCTCATTGCTTGCTGCGATTGTGATTAAATGACACATCACCACACACTGGATTGAGTAGACCCAGGATATTCAGCACAGACAGAGAGGTCAATATCTGTCCAAACTCATTTTCATTTGACATGAGACATGATAGTTCAGTGAGATTGATTTGTCAGGTACCTAACATTACTACGGAGACCTTGTAGTCATACCTACCAGGTAAGCTGTTCCAATGAAAGAAGCTCACTTCTACTGTCAGGTACCTTGCCATTTACCAAGGACTTTGGAGATGCAAGTGCCAAAACTCTTTGAAACCAACTCATTTATTTAACTATGAATGATATCACTAAACACAAAAAGGTATTATTAAAATTATAAAATACCCTATCCAGCCCAAGAGTTCCTGAGCCAGAGGTCACTGGATGCTGGAAAAAGTATAGAGGGAAAGCATCACAAACTGATTCCCTTATTCTTCCCTAGGTGTCTGCTATTGATAGGGGAGCTAATGCCTTATGCTAAAGAAAAAGTGTTGGTCTGGGACTCAGATGATCAAATTTTGGTCAAATGGTGCAACTTTCATTTCCTATGCACCTTTGAACAAACCACATGCTCTCTCTGCTTTCCCCAACCACACCTAGAAAATACTCAATTATCAGCATCATACTCTCTATCTGATGAGAACATATCTCATTAATGTTTACAGTAGCAAAGTTCCCATCTCCAAATCCAAGAATTACAGATCTGTGGCTGCAATACAAATCATTGCCACCTTCTCTATTTTTAAGCAGCCACATTTTAAGCCACAAGTAAATACAAAATTGTAGTGCAAAGTGGGCCCAATCTGAAAAGTTGGTCTCAGTTGTATGTCCCTAAGATGGGAACATTCAGACAAACCTTCTTTTTTATCTATTCTACATGTATTATTTACCAAAGTGTAGGTCTCGCCTCATTAATGGTCAGTTTTGGTGGAGACATTTCCAATACATATCTTAACATGATATCTCAACATTTGTAAAACTAACTATATTTTATACTGCTACAAGATTATCATCACTATAAATAAACTATTGTTCTCCTACCAAGGTGTTCACAGGTCTAAGGAAACACTTTGAGACCTGAAAAAAAATATATTGGGACCAATACTGTTTAACATCTTCATCAACAATCTGGAAAACGGGATGGAACGCACTCTCAGCAAAGCTCATGAATGACATCATAGTAGGGAGACTGGCTGATATGTCGGAGGGCAGAGCTGCCGTTCGAAGGGACCTTGACAGGCTGAGGAAACAGGCTGACAAACCTCACAAAGTTCAGAGATAAATAAGTTCTGCTCCTGAGATGGAACAACACAGTGCATCAGCACAGACTGAGGACCAACTGACTAGGCAGTAGCTCTGCAGAAAAGCACCTACTCCTGGTAGAAAAGTTGAATATGAGCAACCAGTGCACTCGTGTGGCAATGAATGCCAACCACACACTGGGCAGTACCAATAATAGCATGGACAGCAGGTCCAGTGATTATTCCTATTGCCCAGCACTCAAAAGGTGTCTGGAAGACTGTGTCCAGTTTTGCATCCTCAGTATAAGAGGGATCTGCAAACTGGAGCAAGTTCAGCAGTGGCCCACTAAAATGGCCAAGAGGTTGAAGCACATGCCCCATGAAGAGAGACTGAAGGATGGTGTTTGCTCAGCCTGGAGAAGAGGAGGCTTCAGGGGACCTCATTACTGTCTTCAGCTGTAAAAGAGAGGGGAGTTACTAGATAAGACAGAGCCAGACTCTTCTCAGACATACACAATCAAAGGATAAGAGGCAACAATCACAGCTGCAGCAAGGAAAATTCTGATGAAACGTAAAGAAGAAAGTCTTCCCCGTGAGCGCAGTCAATCACTGGAACAGGTTTCCCAGAGAGGCTGTGTAATCTCCATCCTTGGAGATAACTCAAAACTCGACTGGACACAGCCCTGAGCAACCTGACCTAGCTTTTGAGGCTAGCCATGTTTTGAGACTCAATGGATTCCAGAGGTCCCTTCCAACCTGAATTATTGTACAACTCTATTTTAAAAATGAAACTATGCAAAATCACTATGAAGTGCTGTAAGGAGGCAGAACATTTCTGCTGCTTTATAGAAGAGCAATTGAAACTGAACACACTTCTGGGAGTCAGGGGAGAGGGGGCAGAAGGGTGTATCAGATATTGCGATTCCCACAGCATTTAAAAAAAGATGGAAGGAGACAAAAACAAAGAGATGGTTGAGAGGAAACAAGTTACAAAAACATTGGGGCTACAACAACAGAATTTCTGCCAACCAACAACCTCTGACTGGAAGACAACTAAGAGGACTCAAGAGCCAAATGAATGGGGGATGCTTACAGAAAACCAGTTCCTTCTACGCTAAGGGCTTTAAAAGTCAACAGGGTCAGTTTAAAATTGATCCATTGTAATTTTATAGGCAGCGAGTGAAAAGACCGCTGGGTGGATGTAATGTAATCACAGCTGTTCAGTCCTGTGAGCAGCGTGAGGTTGCGTTCTGCAATAGCTGGAAGCAGCAGGCAGCCTCTTGCTGGAAGCCCTACTAAGAGAAAATTGCCACTGTTGATCCCCATGTTGCTGTTGAATTTGATGGGAATTTTTACTGCATAAATGACTGCAGGATCATAGTCTACATTAAAACAGCATAAACATAAAGAAACACGTTTTAACTTCAGAAGCATATGGCTCCCAGTGGTTTCTAACCAACAGGAGCTCTGTGTCAAAGGGCAAACTTGGCTCCCAGCTTACTGTTGCATTACGCAGTTGCTGTTACAAAAAGGAGGAAACAAAAAAAAAGGAAAAAGACATATGCACTCATGGATATATGTCTGACTCACTGATGACCCTTTATTCTGATAAATTGCTGATTTTTCAAATATTGGAAACAATGTATTTATCACATGGAAACTGACTGATGTGTCGGCAATGTCCTTTTCAAAAACCTCTGTGCCAGCCAAATGTCAAATTCTGTTATTTCATGTTAAATGGATTTATCCAATTCTCTTGCAAGTCAGTGCACAGCCTGACCTTAGGTAGGAACTCCAATAAGGAAGCTTGTGCAAGGGAGCCTGAGAACAAGCACATAACTAGTCAAGTACCAAAGTACATTAAATTCATGACTAGCCTGCACAACACAAACATGTAGATAAATCTCTAATGAATATTCTACCAATATCCTACTTTAGTGAGCATTCTAGGGAGTAAGGCACTCTGCTGCTTCTTTTCTTGTTTGCAGCAATGGAAAGGAGAAAACTATCAATGCTGGCCCATGCAGCACTCCCTTCGAAGGCGGTTCAACTAAATGTGTATTAGGCTGCACTGGAGCTTCCCTTGATATATCAAGACATCTGACTAATGGGAGCATTTCCTCTCTTCCTACATGGAAATTTGAAATTAACTATCTGTTTTCTTACTTCCTGTTTCAATATCAAAGAAGGTGAAAGTTCTTGTCATACTGCTTTAGACATATTGTTCTGACATTGGGAGTAGAAGGAAAAAGAAAATGAGAAATTTTGCTGTTCATTAGATTTTTTTTGCCCCTCTGGTGTCTGTTCCATCACTGTCCTTGAGGGAAAACATCTGTTACCTGACCAAGAGTTCTCCTTACTTCTTAAGATCCTGTTTCCCTCTGGAATATCCCTCATTTTGCTGCACTGGCATTTTAGATGCCCTTTATTCTCTCTCTCCTTTCAGTATGTTTAGGTTTTACCCTACACAGGTTTCTTTTTTGCTTTAAGTCTAAAGAAATATGAAATAAAGAGGAGTGAAATGTCTTCTTAGAGACAACAGCTACAATGATTTTCTAGTCAGTTGAAGGATTTCTAACTGCACCTAGAGATTCCATGCAAGGCATGCATGTACATACACTGTATGCAAGTTGTACATTTCTTGTTTGCAAGAAGAATTCAACCCTTTACCTAGGCACGTATTTACAGATACTTTGCTCTATTTTTGACCCAAGCTTAAAACCTCTTCCATCAATAATCAAGAAAATCAAAATAAGTGACCAAACCGTAAGACTGTTTTCTTTAAATCCAAAATATAAGGAAGATATATATGTGAACAAGCGTCTTTGATAATGAGAAACTTGGGACGGAAGACCTAAAAAAAAAAAAAAACCCTAACAATGATTTTCACTCTAAAGATGGATTTTAATTCTAAACTACAGCTGTATAAAGTCTTTCAAAGTTATTAAAAGTTCTTCTTCCCAATCAAAAATATTAATAAATCCTCTTAACTATATTTTGCCACCAGCATTGATAGCTATCCTAGCCAAATCTAAAGGCTCTGTCATTTTGCTTCAAAGCAGTAAGGTTCTTATATGTGTAATCAATTTGACTTGCTTGTAGATAATTAAATACTAGCAAGCGACGAAAACTAGACAAGATGTATTGATTTCAATTGCATAAAAACTCAGATGCATTGTCTGTGATTGTTCAATATGTAAAAACCTCTCAGAAAACCACCAATGTCTTGCAGCCTGAAAATTATGGTAAATGTTAAGATGACGTCTAGGAGGAGATGTGTACAAATCCTTCCCTCTTTGGAATAAGACTGTACTCCTATAAATAGTTCCAAGGCAACATCTAACTATTAAATCAGTAAGAATGGTGGCACTGACTTCTGTCCAAGTGCCAGACTGAAAAATCACTTAAGTTCCTGGCACTGACAAAAGGCGGCTTTTATTAACCCCCAGATTAATAAAAGCTCTAAATCCCTATCTGGATCATCGTGAAAAGTGAGTACAGTGTCTTGACATTCACTGCAGGTGTGGAAAAGCAATTGCTTCTAACTGAAAATACCACCTGTAACTCCAAACTCTTATTTTGAGCTTAGTAAAAAAAACCAAGAACTTTCCAACATCTAATACTCCTATCACCAGCAATTAGACTTCAGTGTTCCACGAAGTTGCAGATGTATCTGTTCCTTGCAGCAACAGATCACTGCATTGCGCTAAATAAATAAACAACTGTATGTACAAATAAAATGTAATCTTATGACACAGGCAAGTCTTACAGTTAGCTCTTCAAATTTCAAAGGTATTTTATCTTCTCTTTGTGACTTAGGCAATGAATTACATGTATACTGGTTGTGACTGAACATGAACTTCAAAATCTTTATTCCCAAATACAGCAGAACTGAAAATTCTTTTGAGGAAATGGAAGGCCTGTGTCATTCTGAGCGGACATGTCCACACAGTGTTTGAAAGAAGTTTTTAATTCCAGTTAAAATAACTGGAACCCTCCTCAGGTGTCAAAAGACACTGACTACTTACAGCTCCTGATGCAACAGGAAAAAATGTCGTTTTCACAACATGTAATTTGGACACGACATAAGGTGCAAACTATAAAACCTACCTCATGTAAATAGACCTGATTAGAAAACAGAAATATTTTAACGAATATGGGTCATCTTCTTTTGCAAAGATGACAACTTTTGACTTCTTATCTTTCTGCCCAAAGCCACTAACATTCAAATTGGACTGAAATTCAAATATTACTTATTCCCCTTTCCCAGCCAATGTCTTCCTTCTATCTTGACTGATTCCATTACGCTACCCAGAGAGAGACTTCCAGCAGTTTGTTAGAAATAAAACAAGAGAAAATCTTACTGCTCATAGCTGGTTAAGAGGGAAAATATTTCCTAAGAATGCACTGTGATCTGTCATCTTCCACGCGAAGGAAAGAGCTATGGTGTTCTTGGGGTCTTAAATAATGGTTTCAGGGTGTCATTTGACGATGGTATTTTTCTACTTATTTACTTCTTCTCTATTAAAAAGCAAGTCAGGTCAAGCCTCAAGTCTCACAGAGGTACATTGTGTTAGAGAAGAGAAAGTTGCGATGACCTCCAAGGCATTAAAGAAAACAACTTGTCAGTTGCCACAGAATGCCACGGAGCTTTCAGTGGTCACCAATTTTTTTTTTTTTCTGCTGTCAACAGCCATTTGCAGATAGCCTTACTAAATCCAGAAGCTTTCCCCAACTTTCAGAATACATTATCCTTCAGCAACAGATACAGAGCATCTTTCCTGGTGAAAAAGATTCTTTGTTGATGGCCATACGAAAACAACATTAATTCATTTCAGAGGACTGACTTTCAGCATGGTGGTATATTTCCACATACACTCCCTATTGTAATTCAAAGAAAAAACTCAGGAAGAAGAATTATTATAAAATATGTCTTCTTTTGCCAAGGGGGAAAAAACCATACATGGCTTAACTAAGTGATCTGAAACTTTGACCTTTTCAGTAAACTTACAAACAAGCCTTGCACATTCCATTGTTTCATCTGGCACATATTTGTACTGCTGTGGGTTAAGGCACCCTAACTTCAACTGAGTATTATCTTGCTCTATACGCATTTTTATTGATTTCAGTGGGAACTATTAGTGGAAGCAAACAGTACAAAACATGTGTCAGGGTCTCTAAGGTGCCTCCCCATCTTAGAAAACATGTTTTTATAAATGTGTGTGTTCCATAGGAGTATCTTCACTACTGTTTATAAAAGTTTTAGTATATTCCAGTCCACGCCACAGTTCCTTTGCATCTCAGATACCATCTCATATCCTGTAAACTCAACTTTCTTTGATGCTATTTAACTGCCTACATTGAAAACAAACAAACAAAAATGTACACCATACTTTTTTACATGCATCCTTTCTTTCTGGCATATGCACATGCCAGTTTTCCTCAACTGGCTGAACAATCTCTTTTGATTAAAATCCCCCTTGTTTATATATGCTAGCAGCAGAAGTGCAGCATATGTCAGTTATTTTCATGCATCTCAAACCTTTTTGAGTCACTCATTCCAAATTACAGATCTTTATTCTGTAGAAGGAAAATCTGCTCTTCTTCTCTAGGTGCAGAGCCTTTAAAACATAAAGACATGAAAACGCTGTGCAGTGCTAAGTCAAATGCGTATCAGAAGTCTACTATGTCAAGAGCTCTTTCTACCAATTAAACTCAGAAAATGGTCTCAAGCAAACGAGATCTGTTTTCTGTGAAATCATGTTGATTTGCATTAATAAAGCTGCTATCCATTAGTACTTTACTGATTGAATCTTTCATATGTATCTCAGTAGCGATGTCAAGCTAACTGGTATAAAGTTACTTGAGCTTCACAAGAGAATGAATACTTTTGAACTGCACAAAGCTTGGGCATTGTAAATGACAGATTTGGAGTCCTCCAACAAGCTACATAAATGTCAGAATGGTCCTGTACATATTTTCCTCTTCAATAAGTTATTAGGTTCACTTTTTCTTTTTGTCTATCCAAGCCATCTGTGTGTTGGAGAAATTAGTTCCAAATGCGTGTAATTTAAAATCCATCATTTTTCACAATGTGTGCAATCAGACTTGAATTATTTAGAAATTATCAATGCAAGCTGCCTCACTTAACCCTTTGAAGGGAAAGAATGTGGAAGGATAAAAAAGGATATCCAGGCAGTGGACTAAGCACCTGAAATCAAGGTACAAGAGGTGTGTTGGGTTTCTGCAGCGGGGGAGTGGCCACAGGGGTGGCTCCTGTGAGAAGCTGCTAGAAGCTTCCCTGGCTCCAAGTCGGACCCGCATCTGGCCAAGGCCGAGCCCAT
This sequence comes from Gymnogyps californianus, assembly GCF_018139145.2. Lineage (NCBI taxonomy): Eukaryota > Metazoa > Chordata > Aves > Accipitriformes > Cathartidae > Gymnogyps > Gymnogyps californianus. The sequence continues at coordinate 71,444,297 of NC_059472.1, read as the reverse complement.
CAGCGATGGTGGCAGTGCCTCTGTGATAGCATATTTAAAAAGGGGAAAAAGACTGCTGAAAAACCTGCAGCGGAGAGAGGAGTGGGATGTGAGAGAAACAGCCATACAGACACCAAGGTCAGTGAAGAAGGAGAGGGAGGAGGTGCGCCGGAGCAGAGATTCCCCTGCAGCCCATGGTGAGACAGCAGGCTGTCCCCCTGCAGCCCATGGAGGTTAACGGTGGAGCAGAGATTCCCCTGCAGCCCGTGGAGGACCCCACGCGGAGCAGGTGGCTGGGCCCAGAAAAGGCCGTGACTCCGTGGGAAAGCCCACACTGGAGCAGTTTGTGGAGGACTGCAGCCTGTGGAAAGGACTCGCATTGGAGAAACTCATGGAGGGCTGACCCCCATGGGAGGGACCCCACGCTGGAGCAGGGGAAGAGTGTGAGGAGTCCTCCCCCTGAGGAGGAAGGAGCGGCAGAAACAGCGTGTGACAAATTGACTGCAACCCCCATTCCCCACCCCCCTGTGCCGCTGATGGGGAGAAGGTAGAAGAATCGGGAGTGAAGCTGAGCCCAGGAAGAAGGGAGGGGTGGGGCGAAGGTGTGTTTTTAAGCTATGGTTCTATTTCTCATTATCCTACTCTGATTTGAGTGGTAATAAATTAAATTGACTTATTTTTCCCCAAATCGAGTCTGTTTTGCCTGTGACCATAATTGGTGGGTGATCCCTCCCTGTCCTGGTCTCGACCCACGAGCCTTCTGTTGTATTTTCTCCTCCCCATCCCACTGAGGGGGAGGAGTGAGAGAGCGGCTGCGTGGTGTTTTGTTGCCAGCTGGGCCTAAACCCAGCTAAGAGGTCACAGTGACAAAACCCTGACCTCACCTCATTGCCAAGATCAAAATGCCCAGGTCACAGAGACAACGCAAATTAGCTCACCAAGAAGCCATTGTTACTTGCAGCATGGCTGTCAATCATTAACTTGTATTGCTAGTCATAACCCTAGGATTTCATAGATAGTTCCCAACTAACTGTGTACCCTTCCCTCCTACATAAGGGGAAAAAAAGAACAAAAAGTACAAAAAAGGGCTATTCTAGACTGTTTTTTTTTTTTCCCCTCTTAGCAGCTATAAAAAAAGTAATGCGTTTCAGCGGCACAAGTAACAAGACTGATCCTCCCAGTCAGCATCACTGTAAACTAGCAAACTCCTTAAAGCCAATGAACTTATACATATACAGGCAAGTGGGGACAAGTCCCCATCCTTTTTTTTTTTTTTTTTTGAGGTGTGGAAAGGGCACAAAATTTCCGATGGGGAAAAGAAAAACCAATGCCAATATACTTTGCATATCTTGTCCATACTCAAAGGCACACAGCTTTAAATACAGTTATTTAAAAGGTTGAATTAAAATAAAGTAAAACCAGTACACACTTTGCTAATGTTTGCTAGCTTACAGGACAAGGTGAGGGGAGCAAGGTCTGAGAGTTAGAACACTGGTTGGGAACTCAGAAAACGGCGGTTCGTTTCCATGAGCCTCCTGGATGCCTCATTCATCACCACTCTGTTTTACTCACTTCAAGAAAATATTTCAGAAGGGCTATCATGAAGGCAAAAGCATTACTGGTTGTGAACACCCCTTTCCCCCAGATTTCAGAAGAACAAACAATAGAAACATCAATACAAACAGAGCTTAAACCTCAACTGTATGCATGATGCTTTACAATGATACAGCACACTTTCAAATGACTTCGAGTGCAATTTTGAGTACTGACAAGGCCCTAGGTCTTGCTAACTGCACTTGTGGATAGACCTTACAGAATTCTATCAGTGTTTATTTCACAGCAAACCATCAAACACAGTATGTGCTGCTTGTATAAGCATGAGATATTTATTCTAAGAAAATGTCAATCTGTAACCTTGGTCTCAAACTGTCCAAAGACGAAAGACACACTCCTTCTATAACGTTGATTATGATAAAGTTTGGCTGCACATATTTCCAAAATTAAATCTTGGGTTTTTTTTTCTGAAATAATTTGTTCCAATATATTATTTTCCACTCAGATATCTTAAAATGATAAAAAGTATCCTCTTATTAAGCCTCAGAACACCTCTGTAACTCAGTGAGATATTATCTTCACATTTTACATGGAGAGAAACAAGTTCCAAGAAGTTAGAACAGACCCCTAGCATCACATAATTTGATGTATTAGGAAGAATTCTAATTCTTGCAAACTCCAAATCTATTATTAGCTCTCTAACTCCCAATATAACTAATGTTTTAACCTTGCTAATCAACATCCCACAGAAGATTTGTAATACCTGGACTATTACAAGGTTACCTACACAGAGATCTACAAACTGCAGACTTTTAAGACCAATAACAATAATAATCAACTGAGTACCTTGTGCTATGTTTAAGGGACATTGTAACATAAAAGTCTCAAAAAAGTCTGAAGAAATATGAGTACTCAAAAGTTTGACCTAGCAAGCTATAAAAAGCAAGGCTGCTTCAATATGGAGACCTCACTTAAGAATACAAGATAGTATTTTAATCGTAGAGCACGATAATTATTCAGTTTTTGAGAATTTAACCTAACAGAATTAAATTTCAGCAATTCAGTGAAGTGTACACTTGCTGAATTAAAATATGTTGAATTTCATTTGCACTGCTGTGTTGAGTATATTACCTACAGTATCACATTTCTGGTTTGTGTCTTAACTTCAGACATACCCTAAACCTGTATTTTGAATAGTCTAGCTTGTGGATCACCATCAATACTGCTGGACTACGCTCTGCTACTACCACATTTTACCATCAGGAGAACACCTCAGACAGGAGTATGCTAATAAAACTACAACCAACATATTCCCCTCCCTCTCCAGTACTTATTAGTCACTGAAGTACATTCCTGCTTTACAAAGTTTTAAGATGTATTAAATGTACTAATGATGCAGCTGGCACATTAGTAGCTGTCCCATGGTTGAGTTTAACTCTGAGTGTGAACAGCAACGTATACGTGAGGGAAGCCTGTATTTACACACACAAACATGCCCAATGCTAATTAGGCAGAATACTGGACGAGGGTGTAACTCCTTGCAGCATTTCCTATTCTACATTTCACCACTGCAGCTGGGGCTCCTTCACACTCACTTGCCTAAATATTTTCCTTTAATAAGTTTTCCTAGGTGAGAGATATATTCCCTCGATAAATTTCCTTCCCAGACTTCTCAGAAAATAAAATTTACTCCCTCCTTTTTAAACAGATCCAAGCACAGGGAGAAAAATTATTCATTACATATATCAATTTCTTTGCTTCTGATAAGACAACTGTCCTGTGCAAATGAAAGATTCACCTGAAGCTTTCCCTATTTTATTAACACTGGCTGAGCTGTAGCCCCAAGAACCACGTTGGGAGCCCGAATACAGGTGAGGTTATCTTTCCTCTTTCTCATACCTGCTTGCTCGAGTTGCAGTGAGGAAGGCATTTGCGAAAATAAGAAGTGAGTGGGCAGACCTCTTGGTTTAATTTTTAACACTAAAGTCCAGCTTACACTATTGAGAGCTGGGGCAAAAGTTTTACTGTTTCATGGCTTGTACAGCTATGGGTAACTGCAAAACAACAGCCCTTAGCCTCACCTTACACCACCATTAAAAAACTGTCTAGCATATTTTCTCAAGTTGAGAACATTTTAACGTATCCTAAACTCCCTCCACAACTCTAGCTTGTGGGAAAGCTTCACAGCTATACTGAACTGGGTATAAAAATAACTATGTATCTGATTGTCTTCCAAGTTTTTAATAATATGCACTCAACAAATAGTTTTATTTCTCCAATGATTTTGAGTTGTTCCAAAAATTTGTAAATTCAAAAGAAGCTAAAAACAGGCTGTGAAACACACAGATATGCTGCTATCACCACTTGTTCTTCCCTAAAGGGGCTACAGCACAGACAAAAACAATGCACAGGCTTCTGCAAATAAGAGCTCTTCTCATTTTCACTTATTCAGCAGAGATATGGATGGTAACGCCATATATTCTTACCTAGCTACTTAAAACATCAGCTCTGCACTGAGAATTATATTGTCTCTTACTGATCTGTTATTTCACAGCCTCCGCAAAAGTAAGCTTTAACTAGGCTTATGAAGTGGAACAAAATTCTAGTTTTACACCTTCCTTGTCATGCCTGCTTTTTTGTGAGCAAAATCGATTCCTTTCTTAAGGCTGGACTCCAAATTAAATAATGTGCCAATCTTTAAATTAGTGAATGACAAAGTACTCGCTACAACATATTGTCTCCAGTCACACGTACCATAGTTGTTGATATTGACCATACCATAGTTGTTTATATTGATCATGGGGAACCTACTGCCCCACAGTTGGAAGAAAAAGAAACACAGTGACAAAGAACAGCACTGTTTTATCCCTCTCCTTCCTCATGAAAAAACACTGACCATAAACCTACCAAGTTCTTAGACTTTTCATGGACTGCAATGCATCGGCTATCTTTGATCCCCAACAAGTGGTAACTGTGCTGGGCTGACTGCTTCCCACAAACACAGGTGGGATTCGCACCGAAGACTATGACGTTTTCCTGCTTTTCTCAGATGTAGACTGTTTCCCATAAGTCACTGCTCCACTCAGGTTACTGCAATATGGTAATATGAATATTTCTGCCACTTTTAGAATTACAGCAGTAATAACAGCTGCCAATACCGATCTTGGTTCAATCATTTCTGTCTGTCATTGAAAAAAAAAAACAACCTTCCTCTCTTGTCATCATCTTTCTTCCCACTGTCCTGCTTTTGCACTGAAGCTCTGCCTAATTAAAAAGTTACCACACTCTGGACGAGGCATTTAATAATATGTATATTTTCTTCAATAAATACAATTACACCATCAGAAATATATACAGTAAATCATCATTTTTAGATTCTGGGACTGGATTCGCTTCACCTAAGTTTAACATCTAAACCTACACTAGTAACCCCTAAAAAGTGATTTATTCTACCCGTCTTAGATACCAATCTCAACTTGAGATAGCTAAAATTAGCTAACTAAACTGACCAGCTTGTACACGAATAGTGCCAAAATGATGTGACCAGTTTAATCAACAGGTTTTTTAGCAGTTCATGTCCAATTACATCAGATTGTCACACAAAAAAAAAAAATACCCCAACATCAGCATTTGACAAAAACTAATTCCATTTCCACAACCCTCCCAGCATTTAATTGTATCAAATGAATTTGATTTTTTAATGTTCTGATGGGGAAAAAAGCAAAAGCTTTTATATTAATTTCTTTCACGTTTCAGGTAGGTGATGGGAGATAAGCACATACTTGTACGCTGGGAACTCACAAAGGTACACACAAAAATCAACAAATAATGGGCAGGTTTGCTGCTAGCTCTGTGTGCAGCAGAATTAAGGAAGTTCACAGAAGGTTTATTTCCATCTAGCCACAGCACTCTGCGAGGTCAAGTTCTGTCTGGAGAGAGAGTGGGGAATGCTTCGACTTTCATGAATGAAAAATTACGATCTTCTGGTTCACTTTTAAGACAACAAAAAATGGTCTACGTCAAATAATTTCAAATGATCCAGTGTTTCTTTTCAGTTTTTAAATCTTTCAAGATTTAGGGGGAGGAGTGAAATTGGGGCCAGGACGTTTGGTTCCCAAATCCCAGAAGAACGGGGAACCCAGGATTTACTTGCCTTGCAATTCTTTCTCCCTCATGAGGACATGGTCTGAAGATACGAGTCTTCATTGTAGCATTTTATATTTTTAAGTGATATGAATACAGTGCGATTTAAGCATTTCAGTTACTTAGCACAACTATTTGGTAATAAAATCACCTGAAATTACTATTGATTAGAAGCATCAAATATGTAATGACACTGTATGAGTTCCCTGGCAATTTCTATGCATATCTACATATCTACATACAGACACATATCCACACACAAACATATATATAAAGCAGGGGTATCTAAACAGCAGAGAAAGACACAACCACCAGATTTCCGCTGCTGTTGCCGCCCAAGTGATGGTGTGAACCAGTATAATCAGCAACTCTGAGGACATACTGATAGGCCACAGGACTGGGATGGGAAGGATGGTACATGCCCAGGAACTACATGGAAGAGGGGATGAGGAAGACCCGTCTCTCCCTTGTTTGCTGGAAGGCTTCTCCAGCAATAACAACTGGATACCAAAAATTCAATAAAGGTGGGGAGAGGGAAGTAATGCAGGTATTATTGTATATCGACTGTGTTTTTGATTAAAGAGAATTACTTTTGTGTGTATACATACTCTGTACAACACAAAACACTGTCTGGAGATTCAGCTACTGAGTGAGACTCGTAGACCTGCAGATCTACTTCATACATTAATTTCTTGAGTGATCCCGAGCAAGTCTCTCTACTTTCCTGTACCACAGCTGCCTGTCTGCAAATTAAGGGAAAAAACAGGATCTCCCTTCTTCTGTCATTGTCTACCTTAAAATATTGAGTGTTAAGGGAATGCTAAGCTATTTGAATCAAGGACTGTCCATCCTCTACCATATGTGACTTTAAGCAAGGCAGTGATTTTGGCAATAGTGATTTTAAAATAGCTTCTGTCACTGAAACATAAGCCCTAACAATGCCAAAACTGTATGAGATTCAGTAATGAATTAGCAACAGCTTTTGGAAAATCTACAGGATTCCTCCAATCCCCTATTTTTGAATTCTGTAAGCGGAAGAAAGAAGCATATCCTTGCTTTTGATGGAACTGTCTTCCTGTTACTCTGCAAAATCCTCTTTGAAAACTGGGGATTCTCCAACCCCTATCTCCACAACTCTCTGTGGCTCCCAGAAAACCTTCTAAAAAGAACTGACTTTGGCATGCTTCAGGTGGTAGCAAGTTTCCAGGTATTATTAACCAGACACTCCAACACTGCTCCACAAGCCTAAATATTCCCTGTGTTCTTCCTTGCTCAAATCAACTCAAATATTATACAGGAATAAGGAAGTTAAAGTATTTTCTGATAATGCATATAGTTGTGCATTCATTTGTCATGTGGTGTTGTTTTCTTTCTTGGTTATGGTAGTAACAAGCCATTTCCATTTAAATAGGATTATTAATTATTGTAGTTTATAATATCTCTTATGCTTCAGCTCTCCTGCAAAAAGAAACCCCTTCTTGGTTCATGAAGCTTATGAAAGATAAGGAGACCAGAGGAAAAGGATATTAGTATATATTTGGTACTGGCAACACATCTCCACGTAGTCTGAGAGACAATCCGTTGCATAATATCTGCACAGATTTCAGTGCAAAATTTAAATCAAACAGCCCACGCCACCCCTTACAGCATGTCCAAACTACAGTGGGTACATAAACAAAGAAATACTGTCTGACAACTGAACACTTGAGTTATCAAAAGAAATTAGAGGCCACTTACGGCAGTGCAGTCTCTCTAGTTTTGTGCATATAGAATAGACTATAAAAACTGAAGTGAACTTTTCTCATCAAGAATGTGGATCCTTCATAATTTACATACACAGACTTGCAGCTATTATCAAATAATGTAAGCAGTCCGATTGCTTCCATCTAATCATTTGTGCTCAAAGCTGCACGGCATTTATATTGTGCGATCAATCTGAGATGCTTACATATAGATAATTAAATTCAAAATCAGCGACAAAAGGAAGACAAGTTTGGATCGATTCTCACTGGATAAAAACTCAGACACCATATCAATTTATGTATCCACTATTAAAAATACCTTTGTATATCACATACATTTGGGGGCTAAAATATTTTACCAGAAAACAGTGCATATCTTCCTGCGCTTGGCAGCAAACCAATTCCAGCGACTTAGGCAGAAACAGACTAATTCTGATATTGCAACAGCTGCAAAGGGGTACGTCTTCCAGGTAGTCTTATGAGTCTTTGCAGTTACCAAAGTAAGAAAACTTCACAGGTAATTGATCTGGGTTTTCTACAAAACCAAATGCTGAACAGGAAAGGGTTTGGGAGAACAAGGTTTCTTGAACCCACAAGTGTTTGTGATTTTGTTTTCCATGTTTCACACAGGATAAACCCAAACACGCTAGAAGAGGTAAAAGGAAATCGCAGAATAGCTAAAAACCCATTACAAAATTAACCACAGTGTTTATTATGCAAGGGACTGAGCACTAACTCCTTTGTCTGCAAGACTGAGACCAGGAAGCTCACGTAAATTCCAGTATCACACAATCTAGGTGAGAGAGAGAGAGGGAAAACGTGCACCTATCTTCTTCCTCAACTTTGTTCTTGCTTCCCATATAACTAAAATTAATTTGATAAAAGCAGTATTTTAGGGACCAAGTCTCTTTACCAATGGTTAGTGGCATCCTCAGGGAAAAAATGAAGTTTCAAACTCTTGGCCCAAATCAGGCAGAAAAGACTGCTTAGGAAAATATTTTTTGGGACCTCCGCTAGACATGCACACATAGGATCTACTTTATATTTTTCTACTTCATGCATTCTCTTCCCTCTGATTATCCAACCTCAACTCTCTGTTGTTGGTGCAACTTCTCTGTCCTGTTGTTACAAGCAAATTGACAGAGTTAAAACTCACAGAGGAGCAGAAAGCCAAACCCCAGTGATAATTTTAGCCTCTTGGGGGGGATGGGGAGTAACTTTATGCCATGACGCAACCTCTGGTACCTCAAGCTCCTCCTGAGAATGCTGTCCAATTTCAAATCAGTGTGACTGATGGGAAGAAGTCTCAGAGACCTCTGGTTCAGGGAAAAACAGATGCTGGGTTTCTCAGTTGCAGTTGAAATAGACCCAAATAAGTACCTCTGGTGGGGAAAAAAGTGGGCAGGCTGCTGCTATGAAGCAGGCCATCTGTCAGGACCCAAGCCACACACGAGTACCAGGCATTTAACCAAAATGCCCATTCGAGCCTACTAACGAGCCTACTGTACTCTTCGCTAGTACTGTCAACCCAGAAGCTGTCAAAAATGAAAAGGGAGATACCACAAGTCTCCCAATATTTACAGCTACCATGTCAGGTTTCCTCTTGGGAGCAGAAGTCACAGCTGTGGGCGTTAACACCCACAATCTCACAATTTTAATTTCACGGTCAGTGCAAGCAGTGTTCCTTTTGTAGACAAGAGAGTGCCAAGTCTTTGCACAGACTTAAGATAGAGGCCCAGGCGCAGGACCGGAGTCCCATGGAGGCAGAAATGCAGGAATCTTAAATTCTGTTCTGGGGCTTGGGTTTGTTTTGTTATTACGTGGTTAGCAGTTTATGCAATGCAGAGTATTTTTTAAAAGTCTGCTGCCATTATACCATTCTGATGTCCACAGCATCCTTTCCAAATCTTTTCAAGGCAGGCACCTGGCTAGAAGCTAGGGACTGTTGCTTTTCTAGCAGCTCTTCAGAAGCAGAAGGGCTGATCTGAAGATCTACTTTACATAGACAATATCAGGACATAAGCAAGCTCATATAGTTGTTTGTAACTAGGAAATATGTCTCAAAGTAAGGCAGCTGACAGTGAAATCACTGAAGAGGGGCCGAGGAGTTAGAACATTCAGGTAAAACCAATGCAGCCTATGAAGTGAGAAAATAACACTTTAGATAGAAAACAAGCAGGAAAAAATTTAAGATCACAGAAAACAGTGATGAATGGCAGTATGTCTTTTCTCCTTAAAGTATAACTCTTCCCTGGACAATAATAATATGAGATCAGTCTTATCCTGTGTAATGAAGCTAGAGGAGAGAAAAGAATGACGAAAGTCCTAAAATCTGGAGCTCAGCAGCAAAAAGCTGTGAAAATGGCTGAGAAACTTCTCAAACAGAATTTCTTCTAAAACTTGGGTTTAAAAGGTGGTCTAGGGGAGTGGAGAAAAATATAACCAATAAAAATAAAACCATGGCAGCCACATAACAGTGTAAGAGCCCTCTGGGGTTTCAAGATTATTTTAGGGCCTCTCATCTCAGTCTGCTCCACAGAAATAGACAAATTGCATGTGTAAAGACCAAAGAGTTTTCTTTCTCAGTAGCCTACCAGCCACAGATTTGAATTTGGGGTTTTTTTCCCCTTCACATTACCAGCCTTCTAGCCACATCACAGGCACTATACAGGTATAAAAGAGCACAAAAATAGGCTTCTGTATTCAATGCTGCTCTGCCTTGCAAAGCTCTTTCCTGTAGCCATATCACTTGCCCACAGCAGCAGAAGGAAAACATAATAATCCCTTTGCATTGTTACTAAATCAGCAGATAAACCCGTGACGAAATATCTAGAGGAGAGTGACTAAGGAAAAGGGAAGAAACATCTATTCAAGAAATGTAGAAAATATATGATTAAATTTACTAGAACCCTATTTCCAGTTCATTAATCATTTTGGCTTGGCGCAAACTGCTGCTGGGACCTAGAACAGAGTACACAGATCCACTATTTAATTTTGCATCTGACTAGTAGTTCTCCTCTCCTGACTTGCATCCTTTTCTCTGTCTTTAGTTTTATTTCAGATAACTCAGCTATGTGCTTTGGTGGTCATTTTTATCAGCAGCCCAAGTTTACTGTACCCACTGCAGGTAGCTTATGTAATTTATGTTTTTAATTTTTCTGCAAAGCACCTAGTACAATGGTGAGAGGCTCCATTTAAAATTACTTAAATAAATAAGCAAATATAATACCATTAGCATATAACAGATTGTGCTTAACAAACTATAAACACTGTAGGTTCAGAAAGTTCAGTGGCAGTGTGACTACCGATGCACCAGAGGAACGTGTACTCATTTTCTAATAGGTCTAACAGACCCTAAAATGTTGCATAACACAGTAATAATCTTCTCACAATTTGCTAGGAAGAATTTAAGATTCTCATTTTCTTCTTTACATTGTATCAGTAGCTTTTCCTGGGTAACACACTTGCTTGTGCTAGACCCAAAAGCATAAAAGTTACATACAGCCAAAAACCATCTACCACAACTCCCCCGACACCATTAACAGTGGGAATAATGTGAGATCTATGTGCCCAGACATAAAACTTTCTGAAAGCTGTTCTCTACCAAGTGATACCCAGGATCTTGGACTTTCCAGCCCCAGATCCACAAGTCAGTGCAAGTCTCAAGCAATCTGAGCACCCACTCAGAGCACTGACAGAAGGGCACATTCCAGGGGAGTACCTGCCATCTTACATACCCACTTCAGAGACAGGACACCAGCCTAGCAGGGACCTTAGGCATGCCGCATGCTACAGCCATTATTATGAGCCACTGTGAGTCTGGTAGCAGTGGTTTGACCATATCCATTTGCCTGCCCTGCTGCCTGTCAAAAACTACCCATCTTTGCCATAGCTGGCACTGAGCATATGTGCGTGTCTCCACTGCTTCAGCACCACATCCAGCATCTGGACTTAAAATGACTGTCAGCAGCTCCAGTCTGCTGGCTCCAGTACCAAGGGTGAATCTCCGGAAGAGGCATGGAAGGAGGCCATGGGAGAGAGTAGCAGCACATGATCAAAGCTGGTAGAGCATGATTTATGTCACAACTCATCTCGTGGCTCCTTAAAAGCTGTCTTCAAACGCTTTGCCACATCACAATAAATGAAAGATAAGTCTGCTGGCCTCTGTTCACCAAATAGTATTTTGCTGGTTTGTCTTTTCCTTCTAGAAAGTGGCACTGATCTGTATGCTACATGGAATAAATCACCAGGGCGACTTCTTTCACTGTGGTTGTAAAAACAAGTTTAGCAACATTTATGTTTTGCTGTGATTGAACCTTCCCACAGAGCTGCCATTCACAAATTGTAAATGACTTACAATATGCTTTGCACCTCAGTACTTATATTCTAAGTGATCAAGTTCACACATGCTCTGTTTTTCTAGCAACCCACGTGTGCTTGAGAGAAATTACTTCTGAACATGCTTAATTTTAATGTCTTCATTTTACACACTGTATGTAATCAAACTTTTTATTAAACATTGCCAAGCAATCTGTCTCATTTAAAATGAGCTGCTAGAAGAGGTAAAGGTCCATTAAGCTGTTAATTGCACACTATAACTCTGATTTCTTGAAAAGTTATGTTGAATATAGTTTGCCCAAATGCTTAATTCCATATTTACCTAATTCTACTGCCATAGCTACTACATTGGTTAGGTATATGATAACAAATCAATACAGCCACGCCAGCAAAATTCTCCCATGTAGAAAGAGGGAGCAAAAAAGGAGGATTTCATTTCCATTTCTCTTGTTTGAGTTTGATATGGGAAATTTCACTGTACAGGTACAAAACGCAATTCTGCTAATGTAGAAATACAAGTACACCCTAAAGGCAGAGTGCTTCTGCTACAGTAATGGCTTAAGTGATTTGAGAGCTCAAATTCATTGCAAGTAGACCTCAATTAGACTTGAAAATGAAAGTCAAGCAAGTGACATAGAAAATGTTATATGCCACTGTTTTTAAATTACTTATAATGGAGGTCAAAAAATACTTTAGGCTGTGAAAATAAAACTGAGATGACTCCAAAACATATAAGTCACATACAAACATTTTCAAAAAGATTGCCACCTCTTATATATGGTTCTGAAATGGTTTGAATGCAGGTCTTTGTATGCAAAAACCACCATCAAAACATTTAAATTTGACTATACCGAACTCAAGAAACATCAATGCTTTTTACATATTAGCTAATTAACTAGACCTTACTTCATATCATGTAACCTTGTCAAATAAAATTGTATTTCTCATTCTTAAATGACTTTATATCCATCTTTGTTTTAGTTTGTTGTAACTTGAATCATATGATAATGAAATGAGAGTGGAAAAGGATGAAGCATATATTAATTTCTCTCAAAAGGCACATAACTCAAAGCACAGTATCACATGAATGTTGACAGTTATTTTTCCTTTTTTTCCCCTATTCAATCAGCTGTGCAGATCTCCTCACAACACTGAGAATGAAGTAATTAGCACTGGTATGTGCAAATTTATTACGTCTAATAGGAGACTCTGTCAGGGGAATCTCTCTCCTCCAAGCCTTATGACCTGTCCATAGGAACATCTTCAGCCACCTGGCTTTCCAGTGTCTTATCAAGGCCATGCAGTTTAAAAATGGCAGGGCACCTTCCCAGCAAGAATTTGTAGTCAATCCTTTCCCACTTTGGAAGGCCTGTGACGGCTCTGAATTGCCAGGCGTGCGTTCCTCACGTACAGCAACATACCTCACTGCACTGTCCACAGGGCACAACCACAACCAACAACGCCTCAGCAGAAACGCCAGAATCCAGATGCTTTAGCCCTTTCATTGATACTTGTGCTTACAGCTCTGAGTTTCATCGGCCACAACCAGGAAGAAGGCTATCTTAGCTCTTTTTCAGACAATAGAAAAAACACCCAAAGAAATCAAAAGAGCCTCAAATTTGCAAAAGAAAACAGCATGAGTATTTTGTTAAGTACAAACAGCCTTGAAACATATCAGCACTATCTTTCAAATTACAATAGCTGTTCAGGGCCTGAGACTTCAGATTAAGAGAATTAAACTTCCAAAACTCAGTGGAGTGTGTGCTTATTTAATTAAAAGCAGGCAGAATTTCATTTGCACTTCATTGTTAAGAATACCACCTATAATATCACATTTTGGCAGTGCAGCTTAACTCTAATTTTTACTAAAAGCATACTTCATCAAACTAATTCTGAAGTTCATTACAAACGCTAAATGCCAGTACTATTTGCTATAGTGATCCCATCCCATTTGGATGTTTAAATAGGCAAACATGGTCAGATAAACTTGGAGCAGCTTGTGAATGTTCTACGCTTTTTCAGATGAAGTCTTTTGTATTTGACCTGCTACTGTGACCTACATTATGTATCCTTGATTTTAAATTTTCACAGGTATGACTCAAGGTGTTGAAAAACTACAGAACTTTCTTGCTTGTACCTGTGCCTATGAAGTACATCAGGTTGTTTTATTTTCCTCTCACAAATGAAGCAGCATATTATACTCATGACTGGACTATATCCCACACAGCAAGGATTTCTCACCGATTGACAGAAATTTACCCTTGTGCACTGCCTTCAGACAACACATATGGCCCAGACTGTGCCCTGTAAGGCTGGCACATGGTAAAACTTTCTCCCACTCAAAGGAGAAAAAGGGAGACCTGAAGAGAAGCAACAGCATCTACTGAGATAGCCACTCAAGACAGCTGGAAAGCGCTACTGGAAAGTTGGAGGCCTCCCTCTTTCCTCTGAGCAGCTATGTCAGCCAAGTAGGAGGGAGGAGAGGCACTGCTCCTACCTATTTTGGCTCAGGCAAGTTTGGTTACCTGACCTATATCATGGCTGTTTAGGCTTCTTCCTTGGCTAAGGTAACCCGTTGCTAACAGATTTACAAACTCTTTTAAATCTGCTACTGCAGCATATTTAACTCATCACAAATAAACACAAGCAAAGTTTATGCTGCAGTCACGGACAATAATGCAGAAATTATCCGCTTGTAGCACACTATTTACATAGGAGGAACATGACCAAGAAGAGTTAGGAGGTCTGTTTTAATCCAGGCTCAGTCTCTGCCTTCATATGCTGTCTCAGCCACAACACTTCAGAGTCTGTACAGTTTCTTACTCCAGTTTTAAAGCATGATAATACCCAAAGAGCTAAAAAGGCAGGCTGTAATAACAGGTTATTGTAAATGTGTCATTACATGATTGCAGATAAAAATCAAGTGATCAAAACCATCCATAAATACCTTTTGCAGGGGAGGAAATATTTCCCAAGTATGTTACTAAACAAACCACATTATACTGTCTATACGATATTAATGGAGTTCACATTAAGCATTTTGGCATAATCAAAGTTCTATATATGTGGCCCGCTGTTCAGTTCTTGGAAAGCCAGACAGATACCTTCCAGTAAGCTTGTACAAGGAGACTTCAGGGTTTGGAGCATATCGGTGTGGGACTAAAGGGCTTCCAGCCCTGCAGGGCTAGGAGAGCAGCTCTTGTCTAACAGAACATTTTGGATTCCAGTTTTCACTTTCCACAGGAAGACAGATCTGTGTGAAATAAAACAACCTTCAGCTTTTATGAATTTACAGCAAGATTGTAAGCATCTTCAGACAAGCTCTTACTGGCAGGCAGATCTCGTTCTCCTGCTGCAAGGAACTTGGCATGGACAGCAAGTGAACTGAAGCTTTCGCAGCAAGCTCACCAGAGAGCCAGCCTCCTAAAAGATGGCTGAGTGGGACACCACACAGGATTTTGGCACCAGGATTTTGGAACCAACAGGTCAGTGAAATTTTTCTTAGCAAGGCAAAAGTAGCTAGGACTCTGCCTCACATCTCTGCTGCAGAGTGCTTCCCTTGTTAGCACAAAAGCCTCAGCATTATATTCCAGAGGTCAGTTTTAGTATTGTTCATCATCTTTGGTCTTTTGGTGGGTTTTTTTTTGCTTCCTGCAAGACTACATTGTTTTCATACATAGTTTACTCACAAGTCAGAAAAATCTGGTCTGTGAACATTGATTTGTATCTCTAAAACCTCCTTTATTGCATGACAGGTACTGTGCACAAAAATGTTGTGGAATACTAAACACCTTTTAAAAGGTAAAGAAAGACAAATTAAAAGAAGTGGTAAGAGGATGCCTGAGAAAAGCCTGAGTGTTGAAAAGCTCTTTTGAACACTATTGACTGTGAACACTGGATTCATTACAAGCCTAGGGAGTCTTCATAAAATCCAAAGCATACACATCTTACTCCCTCTAAACAGTCTCACCATCCAAAAGCTTGCAAAAAATTCTAAAGTATTAGCAACATGTTATTGAGCTGGCACTCAATAATACTAATGATGCAATTTTCTTCTGCCTTGACACATACCAAATATACTAATAAAATCTAGCAAATTAAACCTGGATTCACTAGACATTATTAACCTTAATATAAAGGAGACAGTTCTGTTCAAAGTCTTGCTTCATTTATCTTTCATATTCCTGTATATTACCATTACTCATGCTGCATCTTAAAGGCACCCTTTAATTTCAAGGACACCATTTTTCCTTACAACATTCATATTAGAAATAAAGTTTAAAACAGGTGAGAAACTTGAATCAATGAAATAAGCAGAGAAACAAAAGAAAGAATAAAGAAAGTTAGAAGGAACTCATTAATATTGCCAGCATATACTACAAAGGTCTATCTGAGTTTTAGGCATTTATTCGCTGCATATTTTCAAGCACCAATGAAAGCTAGTGCATTTAGCTTCAAAGAACTAGATGCTCGAAGTGATCAAGTCAATCAAATAATTTTCTCTCCTTCAAGTCAATGTGGTTTCCTACACAATACCTCTCTGTACAAAATCTCACAGTCTTCTTTAATTTTTGCTCCATTCATATCAGTATCAACCAGTTTATGGACCACATTATCACTTTCAGCCTAGCATGAAATTTCAGAACAAAAACAAACAGGAAAAATCATCTTCCAACAAATTTATTACATTCTAGAAGAATCCCCACAAAGATGTGCTTTCTTTCATCCTGGAAATCCATTGTGCCTGCAGGTTTCCTCTATTCGTTTGAAATCCCTGTGCCATTTCCTTATCTTTACAATACTTTTTGTCTTCTCCTAGCACCCAGAACATTTGATCAGGTCACATCGCCATTTAAAGAATCTTTTATTCTGTCTCAATTACCATACCCTTGATTGCCATACTGCAGGACTTATTTCAATGACCCCATTCTATTTTGGCTACACATTTCAGAAAGATGAAGGCAATCCAGAACAAGCCCAGAGACAGGGTCAATGAGATTGGGGTGGAGGATGAAGAATACACCTTGGAAGTAGAATCTAGAGGAGCTTATCTTGTTCAACCTACAAAAACAGGAGAATGGGACAGGTCTCCTCTACATAAATGCATCGGAAGGGGTTAACAGTAGAAAAGACCACAAAAGCCTATAGGCAACAGAAGATTTTGGCACAGAAACAAAAGGACACTGGCTTCTCATGAGCCACTGGAAGAGGGAGTTTTCTAGCCCTCCCGGTAGGGAAAGATCATCAATAGTAGATGAAAAGTACCCTGTAATAGCAGGAGATGAGACACAAAAACTCTGAAGGTCATGTGCATTCCCATACTCTTGAACCATACCAGATGGGATGTGTTTACGACCTGGCTCTCCTGCAACCTGGCACCCTAAAACCCTTACTGGGCCCTCACACTCTCATTTCATCCCTGCTCGGGCTAAGGTGGCTGGTTTGCACCATGTCATTACCCCTTGCCAGTCACTGCCCATCCTTCTGCGCTGCCTGTTCTCAGTTTCTTCTGCTCAACGCTGTTGCTGCAATGCTCCCACTGGCTCTGCTCCCTCTGTGTTTAACACATCACCTGGGCAGCCTGGAGGCTGTGCAGCTGCCCTGCTTTTTGCCACGGAAAGTTTCAAATTTTCAGCAGGGCAGCAATGACCTCGGTAACAAGCCGTTGTATATTTAATGAACACAGCTAGCTGGCACCTGCCTGTGGCCAAGTGGGTTCTCAGTGCTGAGGGGAGAAAAAAAGGCAACAACCACTAACAGACATGGGATATTAACTGAGAATTTCAGCAAGACAGCAGGTTGCAGAGGGCAGCAAAACAGAAAAAAACCCCAGCGTTAGGACTACAGCATCTAGCATGGGTGCTGTAAATAACCTGCTTATTAGAGAAAGAGAGAGCTGAAGGCATGTGCCATTGTTTGGCAAAGCAAATGTGTTTACTCTGTCTGTAAGAAGACTGTATGAGCTACAGATAGTCTGGAACAACATATGAAAGCCAATGGCATTTTCAGAGATGAGAAGGCAGCCGCAGTTACACTTGATGTAACAGGGACAGAAGATAAGTCTCAGGTTACATCACAACTGAGAGAAAAAAAAAAATGTAATGAAATCACTCAAACACTGCGGAGTCACCTGCCCCCAAAATTACCACTACTTGCAGATCATATCTGCTTCTGGAGAAAAAACAATGGAGGTTCCTGAATATATCGCTATATTCAGGAGGTTAGAAGTTCACCAGTAGTTTAGAAATATATACATTCAAAATGTAAATAATACACCATGAACTAGCTAGCCTCTGTTCATAATGGTAAAAAAATATAAGCAACACTAATAGCTATTCACTTAGGTGGACTTTATAATAAAACCATTTCAGTGGATACCAGTGTTTAAAGTGCTAAAAATCAAGACAGGATCATGAAGTGTGTGCAACAAAAACAGTACCAAAAAGCTGAGGAAACAGGACAGTAATAGAGTCAGAATTGACATGCTTTTGGATGGGGAAGAAAGACTCATAATGCAATTGATGATTAAGGACTCAAGTCTGATGGTTGAAACTGCAGCAAGCTGGGGCTCAGGTAGCAAATATAAGGATGAGTGCAAAAAGCTCTGCCTTTCAGCAGAAGTGACACCAGGAATTTCAGATTCATTGAGACACAGATGCCACCAGGGAAGCCCTTGGGAATGCTGTAAGTGTCTCTTCAACAGCTTAATTATAACAACAGATGAAGTATTCGGATTGCTTTACAAGTGAAATGAATAAGGTTCAAAATGGAGCTCAATACTGGGTTTGCTAACTTCACAGAAAGATTTTTAGACACTACTTAAAAATACTAATAAATTATCTCTGTGCTTCTAAAAACGCAGATGAATTAGTCTTTCCCAGTGTTATGATTTTAAATAGAACATAAGATATAAACAGCATAGGTCAAACTTTCATCGGTCGTACACTTCTCGGTTGAGGATCATTGAGTAAGTTTCAGATGGTGGAGCAAAACAGAAAGTGTCTGCAGTCTTCAAAAAAATTAGACATGAGAAAAAATATCAGCTGAATTTTGGACAACATATATAACTCAAGATGGCATTCAAAATTTCTTAACTTGACTTGAAACAAATGGAGCACCTCTTCAATGCTACATAACTTACGCTGAGAAACAGAAGTGTGCTGAAGTCAAAATAAAGTTGTCGAGCACAGCAGGTGCACACAGGTGACGGCAGAAATTATTTTTGTGCTAAATATCTGGTCTTCCAAAAGCCTTATTTAAAATACAAATAATCATCTAGGCTAGTAATGAAGTTGTCAGATTCTCCTGGAGCTGGCAAAGGAACTGCTAGTGTTCCCAACAGCTAGACAGGACTGTGTTACTACTCACTATCAGCTAGGGCAATGAGTGTTACCAGAAAAGTCACAGACCAGTGTCTCACTATACTGCTTCTTAGGAAGCAACTGCAAATCCAGAAGAGGGAGGAACACTGCATTTCTTCTACAAGTATTGTACAGCCTAGAGAGGGAAAAAAGCTTCCATATAAACCCTGAAAGAGACAAAGAGATGAAGAGAAGGGGAAAATGGAATTTGCATAGGGGAATATCACTATTTATCAATGTATTTTGTTCCAATTGGAATATCTCATTCATCAGCTCAGGTGCCCTCTCACAGGCTTCCCTGTGGACACAGAGGCCATCAGGTCCCTGCCAAAAGAGCAGCTGAGGAGGCAGCAAGGCTGTGTGCATTTAAAAAAACGTGAACTAACACAGTGGCCTGAATCAAGTAAGCCTGTACTACTCTCCCTACTCTGAATGTTATTTAGAGAGCAATGGCACAGCAAGATCGGTTTTAAACTTTTCTCCATTGCTTCTTTGTCACGGCCACATTATAAAAGCAGATTCCTGAGGTTTTTTCCTGAATTGGGAAGGAAAAAAATTAAAGGTCATCTCTACCCTTTTTCAGACCTCTTTGCAAAACACCCTCTAACCACCCATACAAATTAAACTCAGAATTGCCCAGAAGCATTTCATCCTTTGTGTTCATAAACTAGCAATCTTGATCTCCAGATTTTAATTTATTTTACTGAAATATTTATTTCTTTCAACAAATGAAGTATTCCACATTTGGCTCTCTTTGCAACAAAGATTACTCAAAGAGCATGACCATGAATGTACACATTTTATTTACTGCAATCTCTTCATACAAACCATGGAAGTATAAAACTGACTACCGGAAGAGTAACAGACAATATTAGCAAATTCCTTTCTAAAGCTTCAGTTTATCAAGTTAATGGTTAACAAATTTATTAAAACAGAGATGAAAGTCCAGGAGCAAAGTTCCAAAGTAAAACAGGCTGATTTCATTGGTTCTTAAACCAGTCTCCTAATTCATTAAAAAATAACAGTACCTGTTACCCTGTCCAGAAGCTTTTTACTACCTTGCATGGGATTGCAAAGAGTAAACCCACCAAAAGTAATGGATTGACTCCTAGAAACAACTGTTTATAAGATGGAGTCTTTTGTCTTCATTTCAAGTTTACTATCCATCCCGCTAGCTTTTTTCTTTTAGTGCTAAGAAGAAAAAAAATAGGTTCCCACAGCTGCATAAAAGGCTAGGTGTGGCCAAGGAGAAAACAAGAAGCATCTGCACCAAAGCCATTGCTCTGCTGTTGCTGAGCACATAACAGAGCACAGAGTCGGGATATCAGCCAGCTCACTGTGGGCACACTGGGATTCTTTCATTGCACGCCTACGTAAAATCATTTCATGAACCATGAGGAAAAAGATCACCCCTCTTGCCTATTATCAAGCTCTTCTGAAAAAACTATCCATTATTCATAATTACTTCTAATGTTTCTCCCATTTGCCATGTATAGAGTCACCCCAGTGAGTACTGTCGCCTTTTGCTAGACTTTACGGACTGTGGTATTTCAGACTTGCCCTGCTTGAGCAGCGGGATCAGGAAAAGCAGCATCTGCAAATGGCATTAGAAAACAAGCATGCAAAAAGGCTGAACCATACTAGTCTTGAAACAAGGTTTTCAAGTTGATAGGTACCATTAAGGAGGACAGGACGCAGCACTCAGATGTCACTCATCCATATGGTCTCCCGTCGATGACCTTTGCAAAGGACAAATCAATACTAAGCAGATACTGTATCTACTATTTCTTACTGTGTAGGAAAGGTCAACCAATTTTCATGTATGTATGAGTTCTAACATTACTGTTTTCAGACACAGAACTGCTTAAACCTGGGAATAAAGAAAAAATTCTTATCTTGTGCATAGCACCATTTCAGAACATGTGACAATTTAAAAAAAAGACTTGGAATGAAAACTTATTTCATAAGAAAGGTGTGATGCTTATAGAAGGAATGTAAAGCTTTACATTGCTATCATGAAATGTCCTCTGCAAATACAATGTAAATGAAGTTATAAACAGCATTTATAAGACTGCTTCCTTAGCAGAATCTGGTACCACCTGTGTGTTTTACCACAGAAGCAAATATTTTTTTTAAAATGCTAAGTCATTTACATTTATTTTGTGCATCCCTGCTGCACCTTTTTTCATTCCTATGCACAGGCCACAGAGATTATTCTCCTCTTATAGTTCTTAGATGCTGTATTTTAGATGGCATATTTTGAGAGAGGCCTTTACAGAAATACACGTTTTGGTTCTATATTTAAACTTGATCCCATTTAGCTCAATGCCAAATCCTTTTAGCTTCAGTGAGAAAATTCTATAATACACATATTGCCACAGTCTAGGAGATGCCTGGCACTGAAATCTTAGCTGAAATTCCTTGCCTTTTTTTTAATATATATTTGAATTCCCAAAGTATGCTTAAGTTCAACATTTCATAGTACCTGAAAGTTCAAGGATGAACATCAAAACTCTATTAAATTCAACAACACTATGTTTAAATGGAAAAGTATCCTGTTGTGTATCTTAAACACACCACAAACATAAAACAACACTAAAACTTCAGTCTGGCTCTGGTTAGAAGACACTGCTGCACTATTTCATATTGCAAGTGTAAGATCTACAAGGACACTGTTTTAAAATATTCAGAAAGCTAGTATTTTAAAACACTTGCATATGGGAAAAGCGTTATTTAATACTTAATATAATGAATTTCTGAGTTGCATTATCTGCAGCATCATAAGGAGATATTGCACTCATGTTCTTTAGCTGTATGGAAGTGGAGCAATGGCATTTCCATACATCCGTAAGCAAAGTCATAAAAAGGATCTATAATCTTTTGATGCATACATTTAATACATTTCGGTAAGGTTTATTACAGTTCTCGTCT
Organism: Gymnogyps californianus; assembly: GCF_018139145.2. Lineage (NCBI taxonomy): Eukaryota > Metazoa > Chordata > Aves > Accipitriformes > Cathartidae > Gymnogyps > Gymnogyps californianus. Next base: position 71,422,249 of record NC_059472.1, on the reverse strand, counting down.
TCTCAGCGTCACTCATGGTTAATGTAGAGATACACACAATGTTAAAAATCTCTCAGCGTTCATTTCAAGTAAAGAGAAGCAATGTTTATAAGAATAAAACAGTTATTTTTACTCTTACTGTACTTGAGTTGGTCAAGAGGTAAGCCATTTTGATTATTGTAATTTTGTAAATCATAGAAAACATCCATTGACTCAAATATTTAATTATTTATGTTATTTTCCTGCAAATGCATGTTCTAAGATAGGTTTCTGTCTGTCAAGCAAATATGAAGGCAAAACCAAATCATACAGCTTTGTACTGTCAAACAGTGTATACTGCCAGATTAGGAAAGTCTATTCTGATGCTGCTATCACCAATATCGACAAATATTAATCAGAAATTAAGCTCTGTGTTTATTTTTAATTAGTTGCTTGTGTCATCTCATCAGAAAATCAAATTAAAAAATAAAAAAAAAATCATATTGTCTTGGAGTCAAACACTGAAAAAAAGCCATACTTCTGGCTGTAGCCATGTGCCAAAAGCAGAATTATAAGCAAGCAGTTCATTTTAAGATTTCTGAAACTACCCGCTGAATTATTCTTTCACTGAGGAAATCCAGCCTATGTGCTGTGATGCAGGACAGAACTGCCTGTCTCCCTGTCTTGTCATATTGCTTATTTTTATTAGCTGTAATGGCATGAAAGTATAGATTTTTAATATACTTTTATTGCCTTTTAGATAGCTGACTTACTGACAGTGTTTTTGGGGCATTTTCTTCCTGAATTTTTATGACTATGCCTTTTTGATGACTATGCTTTTTAAATTTTTATTGGGGAATAGTGGCTGAATTTCTACAGGGATAGATGACAAATTCTATTAGGTGCAATACTGAAAATGTTCATTTGGAGGCAGAGGGCTTTTTTTTTTTTCCTTCCAAAAAGGAAACAAAAAAACCCCAAAACAACACAGACCAATACAAACACTGGTATGATTCTTGTCATCTCCCATCCTGCTCTTATAAAAGTCTCATGCTTTTTTAAAGCAGGATCCAAAATAAAACAAGCTGAAGATGTCAGCTCTTTTAAAGTAATCTATATAACTTATGTGGTGAAAGTCTATTTCCTTACTCCCTAACAATGAAAAACACAGAGTACAATAGCAATTATTCTAGAAACAGCTACACTTTCTACTGTGTATTCATAAGAAGAACGATAAAATGGCAACATTGAAATATCACTGAGAGTAAATGGAAACCAGAATGCTAACGCTGCACGTGAGCACACAGGTATGCTCAGGAGACTCTGCAGGGCTGTAGGTATTGCTGTACCTGGCTGTAAGTGTCTGCTTTTGAAAACAGCTATTCCTCATAGATAGTCTCTTTTATTTCATTTGGCCTTACATTAATAGGTTGTCATCCTGCACAGCATAAGAGAGGGTTGTGGAAGAAGCAAAAATAAATACTTTCTCCGGAAAGTTGGTGGCGGGGCGGGGGGAACAGGTTATAACCAGCAGCATCTTCCAGCTAGAAATCTTGGTTTTTTACACCCTCATAAAAGTGCAGTCAGAGAAAAAGCAGCAGAAAGGTGTAAGGCAGATTTTCTTCGTTACAACAATGAACATTACAATGCTATAGTTCCACTGCTATTGATCTGAATTCTGTGATGTGTTTTGGAGTAATCTTTGCTTTTAAGGAAGATGATAAAACAAAGAGGAATCCATGACACTTCTTTCCTTGCACAGAGTGTCATTAAAAGCAGGCAAATAAACTCAAAGCATACATATTCTTCAGTAAAGATATATTTTATAAAATAGCAAGAGTTACCTAAAACAAACCCCTAAAACCAATAAGTACTTAAGTTGTATATTTCTTCATGGCGTAAACTAATGGCAAGAAGTGTACTTTCAGCACACTCTATCCTGAACTTTCAAGGGGATACCTTATTTAGAGATTCAGTTCACTTTCTTGCCCATACCCAGAAGCCCCAACACTCAATTTTACCTTTTCTTTTACTTTTTGCTCTTAAAAACTACACTAAAACTACTTTAAAGGGTACTTTATTACTCCAACAGAAGTACCCCTGCTGTAAAACAATGTATACATTCCCATAAGCTTTTTATAAATTCTCACAAGCCATGACACCCTATTTAATTTCATCTGAATTTTAACCATGTCCTTGCACTTAGTTCCACCTTACTATCTTACCATACCATCTTACTAATAATCACTTTTGAGATTCCAACTCCTATACCTTAATTAAAACTGTGGACTTATATTACAGTACTAACTTAACTACAGGACTTTGAGAATTGGGGCATCTGGGAGAAAAAGAACTGACTTTGTCCAACACTTGACTGTCCAAGTACCTTGTGATTTAAAAGTGAGGTGTTTTCTTTAGATGTGACAGATGACCCTCAGAAAATGACATCACATCAAAGTCATCAAAACAGCACAGGCCTAATCAAAATGAAAACTATGAAGTGCATTGTACAACATCTGAAAGAAAGATTATTCTACCTGTATCGGACATGCTCGATTGTGTCATATGTCAGCTTGCTGCTGATATTCTGACTATGAGGGTTGCCTAGGAGACAACAGAGACATAGAAGTTAATCATTAATCACAATTTTGCTATTAATTTTTTCTTTTATTAAAGTATTACACCAAGCCAGCCTGAAAAGATGACAAAGAAAGATTTAACATACACTTCACAGCAATGCCCTGAAGCTCCTTAGAGCAGTTAGTCAAGAGAAGGGACATATAAGAGAAGAAAGCAATTATGACAGACCTTGAAACTTCAGCTGGATCTCTTACTAATACTTAGGCAGTTCCCTTAAAAAGAAAATGCAACTACATATGCACAAACATACTAGGAAAAACTACAGACAGAATGCGCATTCATAAATATATTTGTGCACTAGCTAAGACGCAATTTAGAAGAGACAGCATCTGGAGATAATAGACATTCATGATTGGACACCAGGACTAACCCTGGGTTTTTTAGTGTCTGAAATTCAAATAGCTCACGAAAATATAAATTTTATTGCAAAATCAGTAGCCACCTTAGCACAGATCAGCACAGGCATGTATTAACAATTAAGACAGCGCATAGGAAGGGCACGAATTTATCTTATTGAGCAAAAAAGATTACAGCAATATCCACACAGGCACAGCACACTTCCCTATTAGCAAATGCTTAAAGAACATGCCGAAACAGTTTGGAAAGAGAACAAGAAAAAAATTGCTATATTAATACAGTTTTTGCAGTAGGCTACAATATTAGCTACTCTCTTTTTAAAATTTCAAAATCACCCTGCTGAAAGTTATTGAGTGAAGGTGTTGAAAAGAATAATAAATTTAGAGCTCAAACCCAAAACTAATACTTAGACTTTTCATGTCTGATGTTGCATTTCTGTAATTTCCAATTCAAATATTCTCAATTTAGAAGTGAGAATCTCTCTTACTTACATTACTTTCCCTCATTTACACATGCAACAGCTAAACTGCAGTTCTTCAGGCCTGTGGATTATCACCAAGAAAATAAAAAAAGCTGCAAGTCAAACTCCCCCTTCACTCACATCTATGTTTGTTAAATGAGCTCTTTTTATACAACAGTTACCGCCCTCAGAGCATCAGAGACGTAACTGAAAAAAAAAGATCTGACCATACTGGAGCTCTCGTTATCATTTTAGATGAAAGCAGTATTAAAAAAGATACAATTTGTTCTCCTATAGCATTATAGGTACTATGCAAATCTGCTCCAAACTGGCAGCACTACTATTTCTATTCACAAGCACTCAATTGATTCACAAATTAATTTTTTTTCCACCACTGATGGTATTTATTGTAAGGGTTGAACCCAATGTTGTTTGAAATAACTAAGATCAGAGTGTATACATTTCACTTTACAACGGCTGTAGTGACAGAACATTAATTTTAATATCACTGACATGCACCTGAATAGGAGATTTTGAATGTGATCAAATCAACGTATCTTGTTATAACAGCAAAAAACTCTATCCCTATCAAGAACAACATCTATTTCGTAGTGGAACTTAAATCCACGCTCTGGATCCTGGCCCCGCCAGCATGCAGGAAACAAAAGAGGGGGAAATGACACATACAATGGCACATTGAAAATGAAAACTGCCCAGAACTCTCAAGTGTCTTGCCCAGGTGATAAGTACAAGCGTGCTGGTGCTTGAGTGAACACAGTTTTCTTTTAAAGCAGTGGTACCTAGTTTCCAAGTGAGGAATCACTTTGCTCTACATATCAGGGAGCACAAGAAAGACACAAAACTAGCAAAAAGGAGAAATAGCCCACAGAGAGTAACACAAAATAAGAAATTTTGATTACTTCAGTGGGACTACTCACAGCATGCACAGATAATACTGTACAGTATATTTTTCTTTTCTGGTTGAGCATGAATCACTCTAATGTAAATTGTCTTACACAGTAAAAGTATTTCCTAAACAATGGATGCTGCTGCCTTTGTATAAAAGCACATTCAGTGTGTGGTTCTCAGCTAGATAATAATGTTAGAAAGAGATGAAAGGTTTAACTAGAGGTTCTGGGGACGAAGTACTTGTAGGTGCTGCTGAAGTGCCCATGTCCACAGCTGCAATAGCTAAATCTCCCCCCAGATATTGCACAATTCTGTAGATATTTTTACTCACATTCTTATGTGGAGGATTGCTTTGGCAATACACATCCTTTTTTCCCAGTATGCACTGAAGTCTAATAGTCTGGGAGAGGTATAGTATCTATTCCCTGCCTAAATTCACTTGGGATCTTTGAGTTAAGCTCTCTTCTAAATAAAATGCTTATACTGAGCCACAGCATAAGCTCCTTGTGATGACTCTCACTGAGAAGGGGAGTGGTTCTGAATTCTGGTCCTTGCATAAGAAATTGTTTTTGCATTTTGTGTGGGGGAAAAAAAAAAAAAGACTGAACAAACAGTGCTCAGAGTATTTGTATTTCTGTATCCCCAGCATGGTGCCCTAACCCCTGGGCAAGAGAGTCATGCTCCCTTTCATTTTTCTTCTTCACCAACACAGAGATGTCCTTGCCCACCAAAGAACAAAGCTAGGGGTGACACAAAGGGACTATGACTCCTTTGTAAAATCACTGGTCTTCCAACTACTGTATAGCAGTGTTAAAAAACCCACAGAAGTACTCTTCCAACAACTCAAGAAGCACAGTTTTGATCTATTTAGATGGAAACTTGAGAAGACTAATGGGAACACTGTTTTGCACTTACCATAAACATTGTTTCTGAGGTCATCAGTAAAAGCTTTAAGTAGACTCTCTGGGAAAAGTGCTGAACCGGCATGGTCAAGGTAAGTAATCCCTAAAATAAAAATAAAATTACTAGATTCAATTTTTTAAATATTTAATTCCATTTTCTCCCACAGACTACATTGTGAAGTGCACCATTCAAACACTGCTAGTGCAGTACACCACACAAAAAGTCAATTTCCCTAAAATTCCTGGGGTATGATACTTCTCTGCCTGACCTAGAGGTCTCTACAGCTCTCAAAAAACGCTTCTCATATATGTTCCAATAGTCAGGCAATATTCACAACTAGGCATCTTTCATTCACTAGCAGAAAAAAAAAGGAGGATACAATAGAAGCCCAAGATTTTGATTGCATCTTTATAATTTTTAATTAAAACTGAAATATTTTAAGAGGCCCTTCCTTTCATGATTAGATTACACATTCTTTGGAAGAGAAAAATCTTCTTGTTCTGCCTGTACAAGACTGAGCAAGCTGGTGTCTTCAGCCACAGCCTTGCTACTCCTAGGCACTACTTATGAAAACAACTATTACCACAATGATAATAATGATTATTAATAGCAACAATAGTAGTGTTGCCTCCTTGCTGACAGATGAAGCAACTCTCTCAAGAACTGACAATGCCTAAATCATGCTTGAAGCCCAAAGACAGGACTAGTTTAAGTTTTAATGTATTTAAATGTTTCTTGACACTCTGCTGCACTTAACGTTCAATTCATTTTTAAAATCTCCTTTTATATTATTAAGCTATTGCAAAACTTTTAAATAAATGCTTATTGGAAATGAAGGCTTTTTCATGTTTGGCCATTTTAGATTTCTTAATCTTTAGCAATTATTCTTCCATTTCTCCAGTGTGTTTCATGCCCTTTATTAGTTTTTTTCATTTCACTTACCTTAAGTATTTCAAATTTTAATAATGATGAATAAGATTAAGATTAGAATTTATTAAGTATTTTAAAGGCCTTCTCTTTCCACAGGGATTTAAAACTGACTTAAGCTTTAAATGAGAAGCCTTGACACTTGGAAATATGTATTATTATATATTATGTTGCTGTAGCAGTGATTCAGTGGGTAAAGATGTGAGGCAGTGCTAATGATAAAACCAATCCGGACACCCATCCCGTCTCTTATTTTCAAAAGAGAAAAGCCCTCCTCTGCCTTGAGACTTTCCCACTTACAGTGTCTAGCAAAAGCAGAATTTTTAATAATGGCTTGAAGTTAATCAAGTTTTTTGAGGTGCTTTGAGGGGTGGAGCGCGGATAAAACCTGATCTATTTGTTAGATGTACAGACTTCTTAGGTTTTTACTTTTTTTTTCCCAATCCTAGAAAGTCTCTCCCAAGCAGTATGAAGCGGCACATACAAGCACACAGGGGTCAAAATGCATACGGGGGTCCATCCAGCCCAGTTTCTGACAGGAGAGGTTACAGCTGCTCGGCTCGCCCTCAAAATGCAGGGGGCTTGGACGGAGAGAGGCATGCTGTGTCATGGCAGGAGACAGTCAGGCCCCTGCCCGGCAGAGCGGCGTGGCCTCTGCCAGGAAGGGGACAGCAGCAAGGGGACGGCAGCAAGGGGACAGCAGCTTTCCCTCCAGCAGGCTATACGCTCACAGTGGCCGCCCTGAGACCAGGGCCCGCACCTTGGCACCAAATGCCTCTGCCCTGAGGTGGAGTTGAAGCAGGGAGTAACAGCCATGACCACTAACACCGGGGCCCAGCTTGATGGCAGCAGTCAGGGCTATAAACAACCCATGGTCACTGGCTACAACTGGGAGAGCTGGGAAAGGCTGGCCTAGAGTTGAGAAAGGGAAGAGGCAGCCCTGAGCCAGAAACAGGGGGGAAGGACTGCCGTCCTGGAGGCGACCATCCTGGCCAACACTCTCTCTCAACAAAGCCCACACAGAGATGCCATTTGGCTCATTAGCTCTTATGGGCACCACAAGCACAGCCTAGCAATGCTCCCCTGGAGGCAGACAACTGCTGGTTTTGGATCCTTACAGCCCTAAGGAGGTTGACAGCACTGAAGTGACAACGTAACCGTACAGCACAAGCAAAAACCAGGCAACCGGCTGAGGGTCCTCAGACACAAACCATCCACCAACAAGCGGACGGGCGCTTTCCGTTCCGACCAATGCTCCTGTGAGGCAATGTGGACTAAAAGATCTCTAGGTAAAGGTCCCCTAAGTGGTTTTTCAAATTTGATTCATTACGTAGCTCATTACAAAGGACAATATTGTGGTTCTGTGAAAGGGAGGTAAAAAAACCAGCCGGTCATTTTTTAAATTCCTCCTCTGGGTGTATTACTTTGAATATGTGGGAGGACGTTTGGCTGAGGAAGGAAAAATTATTAATTCTTAAACTTTTATTTTATCTTTAATGCTGCTGTTTAATTGAAAACAGAGAACAGCATTTAATACTCTCTCTCTACTGCCCCCAAAAAGAAATAGGCTCTCGCATAATTTGAGACTGCGCTGAAACAAATATCTTTATTGCTATTGCACTTTTATGCTGCAGTTTTTTCCTTCCTGTCTTATTTCAATAAAACTATATTTTTAAAGGAAAGAAAAAAAAAGTGGCACTTGCATAACACTGGTAAAGAAAAGAACATTAGTAACTTTCATTGTGCTTTTCCCCGGTTTAATAACATTTGCTACTTCAACTTTATTGAACGCATATTAACCAAAGAGATTTGTCAGTATATACAGAGTAATACAGTTCCCCCTGTTTCACTGTGGTATTTAGTATATAGGCTGTCAGCACTATGAAATTATACTGTTTACGGGAAGTAACAGGAGAAAGAAAATATAATATGATCAACCAAAAGAAAATTAAAATGCAATATCCATCAGGACGTGGTTTCATTGCTCAGGAAAAATGTAAAATTAACTTTTAGTTTAATTTACATACTATTATGTTTGGAATGTGTAACTGACTTCATTGATCTAATAATATACCAACTATTTGATAAAGTCACATTTCAGAAGTAGGGTTTTTTTATAGGAGTATCGAAAACCATTCAATGTGTCGACATTAGTTATGGAAAGTTATTCAGCAAGAGTATCGGTTCATAAGCTGTAATATTCATATGCTAATATTCTTGCAGATTAATTTTACATGGGAAACTCTTTGGGAACCAGCACGGGCCAGTCTGTCCTGCTGAAGCAAGCCCTAGCCCAGCTCTCTGTTCTCCTTCTGTGCTACAATTCACCTCTTAATAAAGCATCCGCCATCTCTGTGTGCCTGCCTTGGCTCTTTGTAAAACTTCATGAGTGCACATGCACATACAGCCTCAGAAATGCCAGGGGATCATTCAGTTTCACTGAACATTTCTAAGATAATTTAATTTGGAGCATTTTAAAATTAGAGTTTAAGACCAGGTGAGAACACTCGACTGTATATAGTCTGACTGCCTGCAAAACACATAAGGCAAAGAGAAACTACCCAGATTAGTCTTCTGGAGCCAAAATACCTGCTTCTGACAAAAGCACGCTTTCCTAAAAGGTGACTCCACCTGACTTTGAAGAAATTTAAAGACATCATTTGATGAACTGAGACTAGAACCAGGCAGTTACGTCTTTATTAAATCTTTTAGTAATTATTAAACTATGTATACACCTACCACCCAGAGGATGGTCTAGACAGGGAGGAGCACAGAAAGACCATGGAGGCACTCCCTACAATGGCCTGGTGGCACATGGAGAGTAAGCTTTCTCCTCCTTCACACCCCATGTGTAAACCCATGCCTGGTTACCCAGCTCCTATCTGGCTAAATCATTACTACTTCGGTATTATGTAATCTGCTCTTTTAATCCCTGAAATTGTTCTTGGCGCTACACATTTCTGAACGTTGACTGAGTATCACTTCCAAAAATAACCAATTTACCTACATTCCATGTGGCTGCTCCATGTCAACCTCCTTAACCTTTTTGCCATCCTGTGATTCTACCACAGTCACGAAAACAAGCCGACCTGTGCTGTGACTTCACAGATTATTTCTCACAGCCCGGGCACTTCAAAATTCCTGCACTCCAGCTGATTAGAGGCTGCCGGTTACATTGCCAAAAGTTTCATAATGAAGAATGAAATGTGTAGTTACAAGGCAGCAACTGTACAGAGTCATGAATTTTGACTGGCGGATATAATTCCAATTCAGTGGGATTATATACACAATATTACTTGGAAAGTAGAGACAGCCAATGCATCGGGGAGACAGCATGTATCTTAAGTACAGCAATATTAACAAAACCAGTATGAAATAGATTATATGAAAACAAGCTGAAGGCAAAATAAAGCATTATCTGTCAAAAGATACATATGAGAGATTTTCATACACCAAAACAAAAGCACGAGAACAACCAAGTGGCAAAATAGGAAGGAGAGGGCTCTACAGAGGTTGTAGACAAGTGTGGTATGATTTGGGCACAGTGAGGTTTTAACAGGTAGTATCACATCAGGCACCTCAGGTTATTTTAGTCATGTAAGGCAGATGCCCTTCAGAGGCAGCTCCCTCTTTCCATTGACTGCACTAGAACTTAGCTCCCCCCAGGGATGCTCCTAAATTAAATGTCAAAAGTAGCTTTAACTATGTAATACATATAACCTTTATAAAAGTGCCTGAAATCTCACGACGACACAGGGCATGATATGCCCACACACTGTATAGACAGAGAGATAAAGATCCTGGTTCTGCAAAACCATTAATGAAGTACACTAAAAGCAAAAAAAAAAAAAAAAAAGAAAAAAAATCCTAATAATATGGCTTGAGATTTGCTTTTGCTGAATATTTTCTGGATTAAACATTTAGTGAATATTGTTATCTGTACCTTCAGTTCCTGTCTGGCATCGATTTAGACAAAAGCAGAGTATGTTTCCTGAATAACAACGTGCCTCTCACCTAAACACTCCTGCTCTGCTAGACAAGGTAATGTTTTGTTTCCCTTGCTTATAGTCAAGGAGCTCTTCAAAAGACCACAAAAGCGTAGTGCTTGATGGACAAGCCCACAGATGCCCAAAGCCTGAATAGTTACCATGCAGTTAAAGGAGACACTGTTCCTCAGCATGATTTGACTTAATTGCTACAGGCCTGGTGAAGTAACGCAGCAGTCAGCCCGCAGCCATGGGGCACGTTCTGCTTCCCACTGCCAGTCCACCGAGTTCATCAATTCGAGTAATTACAGCTCGACCTGACTGCCAAATGCTGATCCGCACTGGACTGCAAGCAACCTGGATAATGGTATCAATATTTTAAGGGCTGCTAACAAGTTACTGAGTTCTGTGGGAAACTGGTATTTAATTAATGTATTTTAGTGTTTGACTTGATGGACTGATTACAAAAAGCAAACCATGAAATCTGCAATTACAATTATCCATAATAAGTCCCCATTATTTTTCTCCACATGCTATTGGCTTGCATTATTTGCTCTCATTGCATTATTACCTACAGCAAAGCAGACAGAACATTAAAATAGTTTATAGTCAATACAATACACCCTCTTTGCTTGCTGTACTCCTCAGCAGGGGCCATATCGACTCCACAAAAGCTATTTAGGTGGCTAGGGTTATTCCAGTAAGCACTGGCACTATTCTATGTACACGAGCCCCTACTTGCAGCTTATAGTTTACAGCTTGCTGGTATTGAGGTCTATGTGAGTGCAAAAGAAAGCAAGGATTTCACATTTATTAAGAAGTCACATCCAACCCTGTGAAATGTATCTTTCACAGCTGCAGAAAAAAAAATTAGATGCCATCAAATTTCATCATTTGCCAGCTCCTGTGCTAAATGAGACTGCGGTAAAGGGATCAATGAGCACCTATCTTCGTCCATTTGGCCTACCTGTAAGACACAGCTTTATTCAGTGCTCGCTTTTTGCTCATTGGGGTGTGATTAAGTATCGACTGCAGTCAGTGATGTTATTTCCACAGAAACCTTTAACAGGTTGTGTGAGATCAGCTGAAGCCTTAATTGTGGGCATGAATCAGAGGTACCTCAGCTACATGCGAATAACATACTGCAGCCTACCGTCTCATCGTCTTTGGATGAAATATAAATCACAAGTGATTCATATTTATGCAAGTCTTCAAACAACTGTAACTCACCCAAACCAAAACTAGCTTTCACACCTCCCTAGTGAAGATACTACCATCTTTCAGTCTCTTTTTTTTCCTCTTTCTCTCTGATGCAATTGATCAAATGAAAGCAGAGTTGAAAGAGAACATATTCCCCGTTCTTCTACTGCTGGAAAATGCTTTTGTTGGTTTTGCTGAAATTTTCACAGAAACATTCACTTTTGTGTAGGAAAGAGGCATTCAGAATTTCCACTGGAGATGAAAACACGATGGTAAAAAGCAATGTTTAAGGAATCTTAATAATGATTGTTTATAATAATAGTCATTACCTAAACATTCCAGTAGCATTGTCCTGCTCTACTGTTCTTCCCATTCTTCCCATAAAACAGCCACAAGCTTACAACAACATGCCAAGATAACGTTTGAAACTGACTTTGCTAGTCAGTTCTATTTCTTACTCTGTGACTTGAACTAATTGGATTCATATAAAATCCAGGACAAATTAGTGACTCTAAATATTCCCTGAAAAATATATAAAATGAAATGTGCAGTGATATATAGAAGGCCTTTTAAGTTATTTTATGGGTTTCCAAAAACACTAGGAGAAGACAACCTAAGTTCAAAATAATAGAAAAACAAAAAGTAACCCTTTTCTTCTCCCTTTTCCCTTAAAACTCATTTCGTTACACAGAAATACTCAAATCACTACAAGCTTCTGGGAGCTAGAGCCTTGGGTTGAACATGCAACCATAGCAATAATTAAACACCTGCATGAGAACTGGTACATGCAATGAACACTGAATGATAGATAGCAAAAATCGGTTATCCCGACTGCTGAGGCCCTACAGAAATACTTCCCAGCCATCATTTCTTCCCGATGACAAGACGACGTGTAATGCCTTGTTTGGCAAACGCAACAGTACCTCCCTCTGCTGGCTTTTTCTGGCAAAGAGAAGAGGCTGCTACTGCAAACCAGTAGTAAAGTTATTCTCCAGTGGAAGTTCTTCACACGAGGTTCCCCACAGACAATTACAGCCCTTGATTTATTTATACCATCCAGCAAAGAGTCCATTGCCAGGAACAGATGGTGATCAATTTCAGGGATATAAGAGTAAGAGAAATGTAAGTTTTTCTTCAGCATAAATTTGGACTATCTTTCAGAGACAAACACATAAAACCAAATAACCATGTTACCAAGAGGAACTGTACATCAATTCAAAGATTGCGAAATGAAGAGTGTGAGGACTGTTGGCCAGAACCCCACTCTCATAAGACAAGAGGTCTGAAAAGATTGTCTTGGCCCACAGTGGGCAGTCCTTTGCTATAACAGATAACTACACTCATCAACCAAGCTAATTCCATCTGAAAAATACGTAGGTAGAGCCTTGCTCAAACCAGAACGGTGCTTCAGAATCGCATCTTCCTAGTAAGAAACTACATCTTAACTTCTAGGCTATGTTTTTTCACAGTCAGTGTATTCTCATATCTCCCATGTCAGCATCGTTTTGCTTTAATACCTATTTTCACCCACTCGGCTCCAACAGGTGTTTCTCCCTTGACAAGCCGGTAGCACCTCTCCACCTGCTCTGGCTAAAAATGCCATCCTTCTTTATTTCTAATGCACGATAAATCTGACAACCCATTCCAGTCCCAGTGGTAGCTCTTCCAGCTGGAAGCTCTTTCTCTGGGAGTGATAGGGGGATGGAGATCATGGGGTGGGGGAGCAGAACACACATTCCAGAAGAAGATCTCAGAATTTTGGAGAGCTAGAGTAATTTTCCCTAACTTTATGGGAAAAATACCTCCTCAGACCAATACATCCGTATCTCTTGGCTTACACTCCTAACTGTTACTCCTTACCTGGTTTGTACTCCTAATTGTTCTAGTAGTCAGGAAAAACAGCATTATTAACCCAGGGGGAGGTTTAATGCCTGAAAAGTCCATGTATAATGCTTGACCAAGATCTCCTGTATCACCTTGTCACCAGTAAGCAGTCACCATTGTAAACTGAAACCACAAACAGGAGACAGCAACAATTTTTCAGTGTGCTTTCTATAGTGTGAAAAAATGTTAAGTATAGGAGTTTCGGTATCGCTTCTGAGTAACTACTTAAGATTTAATACAATGTATGGTGGGAATTTCATTTCAATAAGACACAGAAATACTGAGATTTTACTAGGGAGATAGGAAGTATGCATGAAAAACTATGTACAAGCTTTTCTAGTGCATATGTATTGGGTTAATCTAAACATTTTTCCATCATAAAATCTTTTGGCACCGATTCCCCACAGAGCAAGCTAGTTTAACTTTTACTTTATAGTAATTTGATCCAAGCTGCTACCTCAAGTGAAGCTTACTCAACTATAAACAGACCAATCCAAATTATAAGATTATGCTCAATTGCTTTACCTTTACTGAAGTTCACAGACTGCATTAGATATACTGACATCAATAATACAACCCATTAAATAAATTTATTTCTCATTTGGAGATTATTTTGAAGTGAGAATTATTTTGTAAAATTTTTCAAGACTGACTGTAATTTCCTAATACCTCCACAAACAATGTAATACTTCAGTACAAAAAGCATCACCTAATTGGAAAACAAGATTTTTCCCACTCAAAAAATAAATATCTAACAGACACAAACAGGTTTCTGTCAATAATTTAACAGGAATGTAATTATACATTGGCATAAATGTTCTGTTAATACCTTACTATATTTGGCCTAAATTAGTTTTTACAGCTTATTTTCCATTTATTAGGGGTCTTCCCAAGCACAGATTCAAAGTCTTCAACAACCATTTCCAGGAATGTGCTAGGAATGAAAAAGTACATTTATCAAAAAATAATGTTATAGTAAACCACAGTTTTTAATTCTGAAACAGTATGACAACTGCAGAGATTTGTTAACCAGTTCTGACAAAAGTAACAAAATACCAGCTTCCTAATGTCTAGGCCTGAACACAGCAGTATGTGAGAGAAATCCTACCTAACACAGGTCTGCTTTTAATAGGAATAACAGCAGGCAGCTTCCAGATACTCTATTTTTTTAACTTCACTGATGTCCAGCATGTTACAGCTTACTAAAAGAAAACTAAAAATCACTGGAGCTGTTGACACAAGCACATAGTTTATGACCCTCTTTCCAAAGTACTGTTAACATGTGACACAGCTTTTGGAGGCTTGGTCATTACTTTGAATCTAACTTTGGACAGCAAAAATCCACTGCTGGATACTGCCGTACAGCTGTTTAGAAGGAGGAGTTTGTGGCTCTTCCAGAGACATTACCTTGCATTGGGTACAGACATTATCATTTCAGAGGTCAGGTTCTCTGACCTCTGAAGGGCTGCAACGGGACAAAAAAAGTCTTTTCCAAAGTCTAGTGAGTCAAAAGTAAGCCAAGCAAAGTCTGACTGAGTCTCCAGCTGTAGTACAATGAACAACCAGAGCAGAACTTTGCCTTCAGGTTACAGAGACCTCACCTCTACGAAAAGAAGCAAGCTCCATTCAAACATGAGAACATGCATCAAGGTCTGATTCAGAGCCTTTGAAGTAATTATGAGGCTCTGCTGAACTCTGTATGAGTTAAACCATTAACAAATACACTATCATCAGCACTTCCTAAACATACTGCACTGATTACCTTTTTGGTTCCAGGCCAAGTTAAAGAGCTGGGTTATGATCTGCACAGAAGCTTAAATGACCTTTGAAACAAGTGAAATTTTCATTTCTTGAATAAGATATGCTGGGCTGCTCATATTGCTATCTCCTCATATGGTGTCTACAGGACATCTTCAGTCTCTGGGGTATGCATGCACTCTCTAGAAGTCCAGGTATCAATTCAAAAAGTGCAACATTTGTAACAATCTGTTAACAAAAGGAGTAGGAGGGCTATAATAACAGAGGCAACAGCAACAGAATCTCAAAATGACATAAATCAGCTTACTAGAGTCAGTTATATCAAATGAAGAACTGCTCCAGAAGTGTATTCAAGGCATCCAGGTGATTGATTGAGTGTTTCCTCCAAGCACATATTATACACCTTTATTTACAAATATGCACAAATACGCCTGTGTATGCAGTACTGAGATGGGTATATGAATACATGTACATAAGTATCCCCTTAAAGAGGATAATTAGTGTTTTCATGTTGCTTCTTGCAGCAGAACATAAGGAAATGCAGATGTGAATCTGGAGACTCTCTTCCCTTACAGCTCTTTTCCACCTTCTCTTCTCTACTGCTTCTCTAACTGTACATTTTGATATTTTTGGCAAAGTGATAACCTAGAAGTCATCACATCTGCTTTCAGTCTCACTTAATCAAAATTAACATCTACAGAACAGCATCAACACTCAACAAAAACAGTATCAACTTTTAGTAACATATCAAAGTTGGGTTTTTTTGTCAGGGCTTCTTTTGTTAAAGAAATAAAAGATACTTCACCTTAAGTGCCCCTTCCCTCTCCCCCAAATAAGACAGACCAAAACAAAGGTATCTAAAATAGCTACATTAACTATAGTTACTGGTGGATATCTTTGAAGAGAGTTAGGCACACTTCTAACTTGAATAAATTTTCATTCACGAGAGAATGCCAGTACAGGGGACTGAGTTCTAATGCTGTTCAGCTCAATGCAAGTCCATTCAGTCAACTACTCTTCTCCTTTGCAACTTACTTTGTTTATCAGGATGCTCTATGTTTAAATAGAAGTAGGATTCGGGGCACCTGTGAAGTTAATCCGATTTATGCTACTACTAAGAGCGTACAAATATCTAAGCATCATGAACCCAATAATAGACTGACACTACTGATATAAATATACTGAATTTCATGTTTAGTAACAACCTTCCAGTGGATACTTTTGCCTAGAAAAATGAGTTTTGCAGTTGCTCCTTCTTTTTTTTACAGACCCAGCAATAAAGCAATTACAACTTTATCCTAATTTTATAACCATACACCTAAAGAATATTTTGCTGCGCTTCACTAAATCATGGTATAATTCCTCCCAATTAAAGGGCTTCTTTCAATACTAACGACATTAGAAATGAAAGAGAATTATAATTTCATCATAAATTATTCAAAGTACTAAATACAAATGGCCTCATTAACACTAGACTAGCTTTGAGAATGAATAAAAGATTATGCGTGGAAAAACAAATATTCTACAGTTTCCCTAATCTCTGAACTCTCATCTTAAAATCACAACTCTGCCACAACACGCCTATTGCGTTTTGCCTCAAGGCAGCTGAGGAAACATTATACACTTAAAAATCAAGGTCTTCCCCCACAAAACGTATAGTCTTGCCATATTCGAATAAATGACAAGACCAGATGCAACATTCATACAACATATCTTACTGAATTTATGACACAAGATACTTGAAAATACTATCTAGATAAAACCACACACAGCATACTCTGCCTCCAGAACTGACTACAGGATTGGATCCTGAGTATGAGTACCAATTTCATATCTGGAGTCTCCATAACTATCATAACCACAGTGAAGTGCTGGAGTTGCTGGAGTTCCCTACCCACACTACAGCCTGGTCTTTCTTTATAGACCACTTCTACCAACGCTGTACAAAACAGAGACTGCTGAACACACCTATTCCTTACATGGGCAACGGATGTCAGGTAGCAAGTAGAGAGTTATGCAAGCTAAGAAATTCAGGAATTGATTCTGTAACATGAAGCGAGGATGGAAAGGAATTTTAAGTGAGGTGAACATTATTTATGACAACGAATGATCAAATTAATAATGAACAGTATTATCATAAATGGAAAAGTAATAGCAATTTGCTAATATTTCAGAGCTACTTTCTGTGCTGTTAATTTTCAAATACTTCCTCAGACTTGCTAGTCTAAAACTATAACTAGAAGTAACATGACAGAATACTGTTGAGTTTCTGTAATGAGCTCTTATTACATCCTGAAAATTTCTACTTTTTGTTGAATTTATACTGTGGGCATAATATTACCATATTTCCCCAAAGCAAGTATGTTTAAGGCAACAATAGTACATTTGGTTCTTATCACTTGCATTTGAAAGCTACTTATTTGTCATTAAGATGAAATTCATTTGTAATTCCTGTTTATTTTTAGCAAAACTGCACGAACATTTTTCACCAAAAGGATCACTCAGGAAATGTAAAAATGAACCACCTAAACATATCAAAACTACCTTCTAAAACAGTTAGTAAAGGTTCCCAGTGGAGCACAGAATGGCCAAGGTATGGGTCAGGGGTTTGGAAAATGTAAGGGAAAAGATTATAACTCTAAGCAAAGGAAGCACAAAATCAAGTTGTCTAAATAAAAACTTGAATTTTAAAATTAGTATGTTAGGATGCACTCATTTGTGTCCTTAGTTACAGTTATCTCAAGAAGGACCTGATTTTCAAAGAATTCTAAGATCACATCCATTGTAAATCTGGTTCAGTCAGATGTCTCAATCTGCTCCACCATCTTTCAAATTAGTATCCAAAATTCAAACAATTAAGGGGGAAAAAATCTTGGTCAAAATATTCTGACACAATGATAACTCAAAGAATGCACCTAACCCAATGCATACAACAATTGGTTCTACATGTTTCATTCCAGATCCATTTACTTCTAAAAACTGCTCTCCAAATTTGTCCCATAAATACCAGAATGGGAATGATCCCTATTATGTCATGTAGTCACCACCGTAACGCAATTAGTGGCTCCCCAATAGTCAACCTAGAACAAACCTAGGCAATTAGCTGCACAGAACATCACGCAGGTTTCATGTGAGACAACTGCGTTGAGGAAGTTTGTTTCCAGACGGACAGTAAGCATTCCTCAATATTTTGCAGAAACACCAGATATCTGGTACTTTGCCTCCACAGAAAGTCAGGATAAAGTGAGAAAGTGAACCTCATGAGATCAGTTATTGCACAGTGTACACAGATTTTTTTTTTTAATTATTTTTTTTTCTACAGGAGCAAACTATGGGCTTCTCTTCTCCAACTTCTGCTGACAGAGGGATACAAGAAAGGCATTAAGTGTAAATTTTTCCCCATGCCCACCCCATGATCTTTCCCCCCCTGCCCCCCTTTCAACTTCAAACACTTTTATTTCCTTCTGCTAAGAAAGATGACTGTTAGGCACTTTGTGTTCTCACCACAGTGAGACTAAAATTCCTGGATTTATATATATACACCAATTTATTTATACTTATTTATGTTTATATTTTTATAAATACCCACTGTAATGACTGTTCAGTGGAAAGACAATAAGAAACAATCAGTTTTGACAGGAATAGGTTCTTCCTTATATGACTTTTTTCTCTAGTGTTTCATTTTGTCTCATATCATATTCCTGTCTACAAGCTGGGAACCCCAACCAACATATATCCAGAGACTATATTAGACTAGACTGCTGTTTTCTTCTGAGCCATTCCACAAGGAATACATAGTGCAGTGAAGCAGATTCAATGCATGCAACACTGTCCATAACTCATTTACATTAAGAGCCTAAACAGTAAAGTTTCTCCTCTGGATTCAGCTATTTCAGTTCTCCAACTACGGGGAAATTCAATCTACAACCAAAAAAAAAAAAACAATGGAGATGCGTAGTGACTAAAAAGACCACAAGTCATGTAGACAGACTATAAAAAAAAAGTATAAAAACTAATCTCTTGTCCTAAAGGAAAAAACAAGAGAGCTCCCTTCCACACCCCACCCCTCATATCTGGAAGCTTTTTATAACTATATTCTATATATCAATTTTATTCATTTGAGAAATTCTCATGCTGTTTTAATACAACTCATGTAAGAACCCAGATAATTTTTAAAGACACAATAAGTTCTATAAACATAAAGTTTAGGAGGCATTTGAAGAAGTGGGAACTAGCCAAAGGCGGGTTTTCCCCCTAACTTCCTAATACCCACTCATTAAAATAGTTTTACATGTAACATTGAAATACAAAAACTGAAGATGATTGTAAATTAACTGCTATTTGATTAGTTTAGTACGTAATCACATTTCTACCACTAGAATGGAAGGAAACAGAAGCAGAAGTGACTGGTATTAGAGGCTGGATGTACCCACAAGGTATGTAGCATTCAGAGTTGAAGATTTGATCAGACACTTTTGGAAACATGACAGCTGTCATGAGATTATTTGGTACTGTTTCCCCCACTTCAGTGGCACTGAAGTTTATCCAGGAAGCGCTGCAGTGTAATCCTCATGACACTTTACAAGTACACCTATCCTTCTCTGTACTTGCAGAAATGGAAGAAAAACTGATTAAAGTTCTGATGGTAACAGCTATTTAATCTCTTAGGAGCTGTCACGCTCAGTGATGCAAAGCTCAGAGAATCGACTGAGTGCCTCCAAACAAGCGTGACACACTGTGAACTCTGCAACAGTCCACACATTCAAAGGAACAAAGCTTTTAATAATTTTTTTTTAATGGGTAGCTTCAGCTCCCATGAGCTAAAAAGCTGGCTTTGCCTTTCATTAGAGCTAATCAGAATATAAATATTCCAATGAAAGCAGGTGTTTTTAAATTTGACATTTGAGGGGCAGGGAGAGGAAGATTTCTCCCAACCCTTGAAAAATACCAGATAGAAAGGAAACTCAGTAAAGTATCGATATAACTCACTAGGATTTATACTTTTTCATCATTCACTAAGTACTCAACCTCATACTATTACAGGCTTCTAAGGCTAACCAAGAGGGTGAGTTGTAAGAGGGAGAAATAGATGGCTTCACCCCTTAGAGAGCATTTCACTGGACTAGACCCACCCTTTGGGCAAGTTGATATTGAAAAATGGGAGGTGGAGGGAGGGTTTGTTTCTATGCAGCCTACATCTCAAGGAGGGTTCCTATAGTGCCACAGGAAGGCTTTGTCTTCTGTCCCCAAATCTCTCCTAGTGGGTCAGATGAAGCCGGGGCCCTGGTAGTGCTCACTAGAAGACAGTCCTGGTTCCACAGCTCTGCGGTGCAGTGATGCTTTCTGCGCTCTGCAGATGAGCTTCACCAAGCCTAAACATAAGGCAGCTCCTAACAAAATCATCATTACTTCCTTCCTCGTTCCCAGAAGTCTGGTTTCTTTCCAAGCAGTAGTTTATACCCAAAGATCACTTTAAATTCAATTTTCCAACCAAAAACCCCTAGGCTTCTACAGAAATAGAAGATGGAAAGTTTAAAACTAAACTTGACAATGAGCTATGAAAGTTATTATTGAAATAGCTCTTTGTGACACGAAAAGGAGTATTAAAGAAGCTTACTTTTTGTCCCAGACATCTGCTTCCTTTTCCCTTCCTCATACCCCACCTCTTCCTTCAGCTCAGTGTTTTACAGACACTGGAGAGGCTTTAAAGAATGCAACTGAAGTGAGAATCGCCACCCATGATCAACACTTCTCAAGGAAAATATTTCACAGAATCAAATCCTAAATTGTTGCTATGATCCAAAGAAAATGGGTGCTTCCCAAGGAATAGCTTTCCTTTATGTTGGAGTTACAATCGCAGTGTTTTGTTCACAGGAGAACCAATTCAATGCATGGTAATCCCTTCAATGCTGTAGAGCCATTAAATAGGTGTGAGTACATCAATAGCTGCTATTCTAATTATTGAAAAGCTAAATTTCCACCTAAATCCAAAATCAGAGCCTTTACTCTGGGTTTACTTTGTAGAAGAAAAACAAATTATTAATTTTCTGATCATTAGAGAAGTTATTCTGTTACTCTGGAACTGACCCTGAAGGACAAAGGGCAGATGCAACTGCTAGTGCCATGACTTTTTAGTCAAATTCCACTTCAGAGAGTTTCACCTGAGCATGAATTTGGAATAGTTTCACTGAAATACGCAATTCATTTGCCCAAGAAATGACAGATTTATAGCTGTGATTTCAACAAGACCTACATCAAAGACAACTTCCACAAAGAATTTAAAAAAAGAATGAAAGAAAGAAAGACAGATTCTCACAAAGACTCCAGCTTTGCAAATTAAGATGGCTTTTGGAGACATTTAATGTACACAGCAAGTGACCTTCCCACTACAACTGTCATAGTTTTTCTCCCTTCCTTCTGTATTTCTGCTCTTGGTGAGTTTGGAGAGATAATAAGAGTTCACTGATGGAACATTAACTAGACAGTTAACAATCGTTAAAACAGAACGCTTAATTTCATTACCAGAAAAAAACCTGGCAGGAACACGCACCTCAGTCAAATCAGAAATAGCTGTAAACAACAGAATGGAAAGAAGTTTGTGAGTCCCACTCACAGGGGCTGCTCTGTCCCAGGAAAAAGGAAAGTCAGCTGCGGTGCAGTTCAGATGTATCACTCTTTATCTCCTTATTCTGTCTTCAAAATACACCTTTGCAGCCATCCCTTAAAGGTTATTTTTACATTTTAATGTCTCCTGCAAGTAATTTCACGTTACCCAAAACATATCTTACATGGTTTCTAGTTTATTTCTTATGTACTGCAAGTCTTCCAATTCACTTTGAATGAATTTAAATGGCATATGTTTTTCTTCACTTATACTAGTATTAAATTATGTCCTTTTTAGAAGGGCAACCAGTTATCTTGCATTTGTATTATTAGGCTGTCTCAGCAGCATTGTACCTGTCGCTAAACATCTATGCTAAGGTGATAAGAAGAGGATTATTATCATATTCCTACACTTCGCGACCACCTTCCACAATATGTTACTTCTCAGGCATTCGCATTCTTAAGGGAATGCATTTAAAAGCTGTTATTCATTAATCAAATGTTTCATTTGTTTGTGAACACAAACTCTATGATCAAGTAACAACAGAGTGCAATAATCTTTGTACAGTTTTGTCTGAACATCAATTCGGTCAGCTTCTACTGAAAATATTCGGTCGCAATACTAGCAAGTTTATGTGAGGAGGGAAAGTAGCATGTCTGCGGCTGGCAAAGGCTCCTTTTTCGTCCAGTCTTTAATTTTACTCCATTCAGTCCATCAGGTAGGGAGTTCATGCTAGTTAACCACTTTTATTTATCTGCTTTTATCCAGTCTCATGAGAAGGCAACATGCATTATCAAAGCAAATAGTCCATCACAACTGAGATCACACAGCGTATTTAAGAAGAGTCTCCCATTCTACTCACTGGGCTTACGCACTCCTCAATTGATTAAATCTGTAACGAGTATTTTCCTAACATGTGATGAATCAAAGACGATGACCGATTTTAAAAAAGTTGCATACTGCCAGAGCAGCTGAGTAACATTTTGTTTTGTGACAATTCTAATTGTTTACATTAAAAGAAATTATAGGCAGATATACAAATAATAAAAATGTGACTCCCAGTCACATGTTTAACAAGTTACTTAATAAGTTACACTCCTCAATAAGTTACTTGGGAAATGAATGGCACAGCAGATGAACAGTGTATTTTACTTCACAGCAATACAAAGTCCTTTTTTTTAAAGAAAGGCAACATACATTTGTATCCGTTACTGATACCATCAGTTCCAAATTACTGAATTATGACAACTTTAATGCACTGTGTGGCATGAACATAAAAATGTGGAAAATCCTGGGCTTCAGTTTCTTCCTCAGGAAGAAATTACAGGGCAAACTTTCTGATGACTGTGTAACTTCCTCTGACCTGTTCATAAGTTTGCAGAAGGGTACGAACAGTGATATTTGGTGTTTAATTGTGCATTAATGAAATTAATTCACACAACATTAATTTAATTAATGAATATGTCTTCAAGTGAGCTTCCTGTCATCTTTCCAAATTTTAATTTAGGACATTACTCTCCATATTGCCAGAAGTAAGCCTAGTTGTGTAATCGTCCTTCCTCAGCTAACCACGTCACCAAAAGATCACATCCTTGGATATCTCTCTCTCTTTTAAGAAGACCGTAAGTGACAAAAATCCTGTCCAGTCATGTTCTTAGCTTTCTTTTAAAAGCATTTTAGATCCTGTTGCTCCAGGGACTAATCTGAATGAGCACAGAAACCACATCTTTTTTACTTTTCTTGTAAAAGCCATATTCCCCTGGCTGCTACAAGAAAGGAGGAGTGAGTCAGTACAATCCTGAAAGCCAGAAGGGGGAAATAAAATAGCAGGGAGAGAAAGATTTCTTTCCCAAAGACCTGCCTTCCAATTTTATATGTGTATTTCACATACCTGAAAAAAAATGACTTAACACTTTCCTGCATGGCACTCTCACAACAGCTGCCTGCCTGGGGTTGTATCCTCATTGCAGGCACCTCGCAGACTGTCGCTTCTCTACAGCAGGACAGAAGGTGAAGGGGCAAACAGCACCACAGCACAGGATCTATCTGGGCTGCCACGAATACTGCCAGGAGCATAACAACTCGCCTCATTAGCAATGAAACTAATTAAGTCTGACTTTTTACTGCTTTGTGGCCTGTCTTTATGCCTCCCTGCCCTACTATACCCCTGTTTCTCCATAACTCTGACATCCCTTTCCCACACCTTCAGTTCTTGACACCACCTTTTTCATAATACCTCCAGAAAACACATCTCCTAACAAACGTGACAGGAACCAGACTGTGGTTCTCAATATGCAGACATGGTAACAACTATCAGCATTATTAACTTAGGAAGAGAAAAAAAATTGTACCAACCCCAAGCTGACATATTCCTAAGAAGAATCTTTTTTTTTTAGTTCTGTTTTTAAGTTTCTGAGTTCAGTGAAGTATAAAAATTAAAAAAAAAAAACCACTTTACTCGTATTTTAGTGTCACATAAAGGAAAACATCTGCACTGATGGCTTGGGCCAAGACAACCTATTGTAAAAGGCCTGAGATATTTGAGAGCTCAGCATCCTACTTCCTAAATACCATCTCTGAGTTAAGCATCCCACTAGCCTCCTGCTCTGCAAATATTTGTGCTGTCTACCCATTTATCACCCCCTTATATTAGTGCTTTTTATTATGCAGCACTCTGCAGTATGGCCTTCCTGAATTCAGTGAGTGTCTTTTCACATCCAAGCGATGCCTCTGCAGCATCTCTCTGATACCAAGCATGTAATGAATCAAGCTGATCAACAAAACCTGACCTCTCACCTCTCCGTTTGTCTTTTTGTCCTTAGACTGGGAGTACCCTTGAATTCTGGCAAGCAGCTCAGATATGGGAATTGATACTGTAACATATAATGGAAATTTCAAGAGCTTCATGTGCCAGGTTCTGATCTTGCAGAGGAAATTCCAGTATAAGTGCAGGGACACCAGAAGCAGATCACATCTGTCTGAAAACTTACATATACTCTTTAATTAATAATCTTACATTTCATATTTAAAAAAAAAAACCAAACCAAATCAGATATACATTGTATGGAAATATACAGAAATAGGCTGGGAAGAAATCAATACACATCTTACATACAGCAACATCATAACAACGGAGGAGGACAAACAGGAGAATCTAAGAGGAAGCAAAGGCAACGGAAGGAAGAAAGCACCACTGATGTGGGATCTTCTAGGAACAAGATTTTGGTGCATTTCCAATTTTTGAGTAAGAGATAAGAAAGCATCTTGTGCTTTTCTAAATAAAACATCTGCCTGTTTCAATACTTTCATACACTAATATACATCTTGTGCAGACATTAATTTTAGAGATAATGTATCTTTTAATTAAAAGTGCAATTTTTTTTAAATGGGTGGCTGATGCCCTGCAGCATCTATGGAGTTCCATGAAGTATCTTTCCCAATCTAATACTTTTTTTTTTATCTCTACATGTTGATTTAAAAAATCTAGTGTCTATATACGATTATTTCTTGTAAAGAAACTAGTCCCAACTGATCGACTACTTATTTCTAAAATACACCTGAAAATTCTGAGTTCATGTCAACTGTATCAGGTTTATAGGGTTTGGTACTTTGCTTTTTTGCTCAACATTTCTGTATTCCAGACAGAGTTTTAAATGTCTTGTACTATGTGACACAAGCGATTACAGAGCCAGTGTAATGGTGCAGTGAACATCTTCATATGGGTATTACAACACCAAATCTGAAGTTAAAAATGAATTATATATATTACTCTGAGTAATACAATTCAAGAAAGAGAAGACATTACCTGTATCTTTCAGCGAATTTTTTTTCCTTTAACTACACTTTAAAGTAACTAAAACTTTAATCAGTGCTGAAATATTACAATGACAATATCATTGACTATTCTTCACTAAGAGCTATGTCCATCACAAAGAGCAAAGGATCACCCAGCTCTGGGTGATCAATTGAAAGATCAGTCTTCCACAGAGCAGACCACCGATATCCTTCTGAACCCTGAAATGCAAGGTAAGAAATTCCTTAACAGTACCTGTGACTTCTATGTAGGCAGAAGAAAACATCTGAAACTAACACACAGTTGCTGTTACTGCATTTGGTACTAAATCCACTTTATGTTCCACACATGCTTCCTCTTTGATGTCAATTCTTTAGATAACAGCTTATTTAGATAACTACTGCTGACTTGAAATCGACAGGGAGTATTAAGGCTTTACATGAGCATATATATTGGTTTTTACAAAACAATTGTCATGTAGTTGTGCAGTTACACTTCCCATACCAGAGCTTCTTTTTACAATACCTTCTCCACCCACTAAATGCATCTTCCCAGATGTCTTCTAGCATTTCAAACTGTCCAACAGCAGTCTTGTTCAATAAATATAATTTCTTTTGCCTTCTTCCTCCCCCTCAAATAAAAAACCCAATGTGTTTCACAAAATCAAATCACATTGTGACAGAGGGGCTACAGAGGACAGAAGCAGGTTATCAGCCAGAGATCTCACAGCTGCTGAGAAGAGAGCAAACAAGCCTTGCACAGTGCTAGGAAGAGGAGCTCTCAGCTTTAGACACCAAAACAAGAGGTTTAGAAGATTTCTCCTCTGTTCAGGATGAGCTAGAGATGAGGTAACTCAGTGAGACTTACTCTCCAGCACAACTGGCAGCTCTTCTAGCTACCCAGAATCTTCCAACGAGACAACAAAAGCAGCCTCATCCTTCCCCACACATTGCTTTTGCTGCCTTTGGGTAGGAGAGGTAAGCACTGGATTAACATTAACATATGCCAGTCTCTGCACGTGGGTGAAATCATTCTACCCTTCCAGGAGATGCTGTCTCTCCCAGGACTGTAGCTGCCTAGTTTAATTCTGGCCGGCAATGGGTGGGTGGGCGGGCTTCAGGGAACTCACAATTAAGTATTGCATCTGACCATAAAATGGTATATGCCTTGCTTCTGGTTCAGCAATGCAATGAATCAAAATAAACTTACCCTCATTATCAAACTGGTTTTTAAACGGCATGATGAGACTTGTATATTGCTAACTTGCGTAAAGAACAATATTGTTCAAAGAACCTAACTATAAAAGGTTTTGCTGAACACACACAGTCACTTAGTCTTCAAGAAAAAGAAAAAAGAGATTGAAAAGACAAGATTCATCCACAGATAAAAATTATTAATAATTAGGAAATCAGCAGAAAGTAACATAAACACAA
Organism: Gymnogyps californianus; assembly: GCF_018139145.2. Classification (NCBI taxonomy): domain Eukaryota; kingdom Metazoa; phylum Chordata; class Aves; order Accipitriformes; family Cathartidae; genus Gymnogyps; species Gymnogyps californianus. The sequence continues at coordinate 71,395,437 of NC_059472.1, read as the reverse complement.
GCAGAAGTAGAAGACAGCTACCAGATCAAACAGAATGGTCTTAAAAAAAAACAAAAAACAAACCTCTGTAGATGTAAAAAAAAAAAACCCACAATTATTTTAGGATACAAAAATTATTCCAAATAATTTTTTTTTTTTTTAAAGAAAAGAAAAAAAACTCAGACACAAGGCTGGTAGAATTTCGGGTTTGACAAGGCAAGCAAACTGCCATAGCAGTAGAGAAACTGAGGTCGCACCTACATTTGCAATCAAGAGGTGAGCACAACTCTTCAGGCTCACAGTACTCTCACCTTCACAAGTTTCATAAAATGTGAGCATCAGCTACCTATCAACAAAATTACTCTGAGCTGACACACCAGAATGCATTTCCTACTTCTGAAATTCAGCCAAAACACCAGATTACCCCAAATGTGACAAAACAGATAGGCTTTTCTGTTCTCAGAGGACAGAGCTGACCTTTGCTAACCGAGCCACTGAGGACTAACTGAAGTGCACGGAGAAGACCTACTTTTCCTATTCTCCTCCTTACAGGAAAAGTCTCAGTGCAAATAATTATCAGCAATATGAGTAAGAAGTCTTATTTTTGTGTAAGGTCAGATCCACCACCCAGCTATGCCTTAACTGAGCAACAGAATAAGCTCTCGTACAGGTGACCAGTTCATGGGACATCATTTGAGTTTCAAAGAAACAAAGGCCAATTCTGTTACTCAAAGCTTAGTTTGCCTTTCCTTTTTGTTTAACAGGCAAGCTACATTATTATTGTTAGTTGTATGTAATCACACATTATCACAAATGTTCATACTACTAAGGTAACACATGATTTGTCACATGACTGTTGTTGAAGTATGGGACCGTGACCGATTTGACATTAAATGCGACAGCGCATCTTACCTCAGTTAAAGACTATCTTCAAATAGTCAGCAGCCCTTAAAGAATATGTGATCACTAATACACACTGGTTTTTATTTGGGGGATGGGTATCCACTGCTTATCGCTCTTGGAAAGCTCCCACTGAAAAGGACACAGCTATCTTAGAGGAGAATACTGGCACACAACTGAAACTGGAAAGGTATCTTGGGATTAAATACTGCATTGCAAATCACGTCAGCTTTTTCTTTTTTAAAACCACTATACGAACTGAAGCTGATATTTTCTTTGCTATGATAAACATCACAGAAGCATATTCATCCCCATTACTTAACAACAGAACCTATAAACTCCCGCTGATTTCTTTATCCATTTCTAAAGCACAATTTACAATCCTACACTGCAGATAAGAGTACGCTGCTCACAAGATTAAAGTCAAGGTCACGTATTGCACATACACTGCTGCCTGTGAAACAGGGATCCGTTTCACAGACTCCACATATATTTTTAGAAGGCGCTGCTCTAGCCATCGGTGAACAGTCCTTGAATTACAAAAGTGAAGATAAACTTTGGCTTAAAAGGTAAAATTTAAGGTTTCTGTGCCAAAACAGACAGACCTCTGCTGATTCAAGGAAGTACAGTAGTTCTTTTAATCCCTTCAGAAAACCTGAAGGGGAAATCCCCAACACACTCAGTACGAGCCTAACGTTCCTTCTGATGGAGCCAAGAGTGAAACTCCCACAGACTTTGACAGGACTACAGGTAGACCACCTTTGAAAATCCTGGTTTTATAGTATGTCTGGTAGCCGGTGTTCCCTACACACATCTGTTGTACCTTCTTCTCAACAGGCACTTGTGCAACTATTCACACTAGAGCTACAATAGAAGCACTAGCACCATGCAAGCAAAGGTTTGTAACACAGAAAAGGTTTCTGCCTTCCCCAGAGAACACCATTTGCACAAGATGTCCTTAGTGGATGCCACCAAATATCAGCAATCAGGAAGAAGTGAATACATTTATATGCAATAATTATTATTATCAAATGCTGCTCGTAAGAAGATGACACTTCCAAAATTAAGCATTAGGCTTAATTCATGGATATCTAGAGAGGGACTCCAAAAATTCTGTTCACATAAAAAGTGAGCAGCAAAATCTGGATTTTTATCCAACTTTAATGATGGGAAGATCTTTGAGGCATGCCCCAAACAGACAGAGCAAAACGTTACTGTTAACTACCTAAAAACAGAGCTCATTCTCTTTTGCCTAGTGGAACTAGTTAAGATTGCTCTTTACTAGAAGGGATTAAATTGCAGCACCTTTGTGCAGTAGGGAGACACCCAGCAGAGATCAACCCCATAAACAGCTACAGGTTCCTTAGTGAATCAGTGTTTTTACAATCAGGACTTACCCATAAAGTTGACCCAAGGCCACCAGAGATGTAAAACTTCTACCTCATCCCCCAATCTGCATGTTCTGGCAGGTCACTGAAAATGCTTAAGTAGCTAAATGCCTGAAAGCCCCGCTAATCTTTTATAAGTCATCTGGAGAAGGCCCCTTTACTCACTATTGCTGCTGTCAACCTGTACATCAGCCACCTTTCCTTCGCCTTATTTCAGCAAGGCAACAAAGACCTAGAGCTTTAAAAGACATTTTATAACATCAACATCAGTGTGTCAAGACCTTCAGCAAGTGGGAATACAGCCACATGGCTAAATAAAAGGAGGCCAAGGAGTAAGTACAAGCAATGTGCTTATCATCCACACTGCTCTGCTGTCAGCCAGTTCCTGGACTCTGTCCTGGACTAGTCTAACCAGTCAGCTCCGAGACAAACAGATGTGTAAGGCAGGGGACACTTAGCCTTACACACTTGGCCTAGGAATCTGTCCCATTTGGCACTACTGGCATCATCTGAAGGCACAAGTTCTTGACTAGAGGAAATATGCCCCTGTTTTTAAGACAAGAATCCCAGACAGGACACCACGTGTATGTACAGCGATCAGTTAAGGACACTGATCTTCCTCACAGAGGTGACAAGCTTTCAAGATGAATGGACGACAATTTATGAATTGAATATCATGTTAAAATTCTGAAGGGGAAAACAAAGGCAGAAGGAATTTGCAACCTAGGTCACCTTACCATAGACTATTACATGATTTCAATTAGCTACTATTGTGACAGATTCTATTTTATACCCTGTATTTGTTTTTATCTTTTTCTGGAAACATTCTAAATTATCTATCATCCACATCTTATTTTAGTAGGTCGCATGACCAAAGTGTTACTCAGTAGCCTATGTTAGCCAAAACATTTTCAAACAGAGGGAAACTAATGCTCTGCCTTTGCAGGGACCTCCATTTGGGAACCCAGACTGAGCCACCAGACATCATTCATTAGCAGATACACTTTATTTCAAAACTGGGGAGCCTCATGACAAACCAGCCTGATTCTCAGGAGTTTTGAAAAGTCATCTGCTTAAATGTCTAAACAATGTTTCAGTCACAAAACACCCACTTTTCAGAATCTTGGCCTGAATTTAGGACAAGCAGTTTCTTGTTATCAAGCTTTCACTGATGCAACTAATACCAGACTGTGAAATTAACTTATTGAATCTTAAAGAAAAGTTCCTCAAACTGCTGCTTGAAATTAAGTTTTTTCCACTTCCCTCTAGAGGCAAAGTGTAACTCCACTCTTTACTGAACACCCATGTGTGAGAAAGCCCGCTCTTGCATTCGATCACCAAAATTCAAAGAAATGACAAAAAGGAGCAGTAACATGAAACTCTTCACAGAAAGAGTGGCTTAAATAACAGTTTCAGGACGTCCAAACTGATGTTATTTACTCTGCTCTCTACTGTTTTTTCCCTAAGTATTTTGAAGTGCTAATATCATGGGCATTGACACCTCTTTAAGCAAAATAAATTATTCTAGTGTATCCGTCACGATTAGATTTGAAGTAATACGTTCAAGCAACGTTTAATTTTTGTGGGAGGGGAAATCTATATAACCTGCAAAAGCGGTTTACAAAGAGCTCTCTAACCACAAACCTTTAGTAGACGAGGGCTGTTCTACCATTTTAATTTGCCCTTCCCCCGCCTCTTCTTAGTATCTCGCTTTGCATCTTGTTGCTGTACCTAAATCCTGTGACTGAACTCACGGCACCTCCAGGGCACTTGTGCCGGAGGCGAGGGAGAAGGGGAGGGAGATGGGCGCCCTCCAGGCACCCCGCCGTGTCGCGGAGGAGGCTGCGGAAAGGTGAGGCCGCTGCTTTCTGCCAGCTTCCCTCAACCCCCCCTTCCCGGCCGCTCCCTCGCACCAGAAACTTCCCGCCCGGGGCCGAGGCGAGCCAGGACCGGCCCGGGCCTCCCCCGCCCCCGGCCCGCCCCCCGCGGCCCTACCCGCCCCTCACCCGCCCCTCTAGGCTGCGCCTGGCCCGCGGTACCTTGGAGCCGGGCGAACTCACGCTCCCGGAGGCCGCGCAGGCCGCCGCCGCCGTACCCGTACCCGTACTCGTACCCGGCGGGGCAGGCGGCCTGGAAGGCGCGGAAAGAGAGCAGCTCCCCCTGCGGCGCCCCGGCCATGCCGCCCGCTGCAGGCGGGAAGCGGGGAGAGAAAGTCTGACAAAACCACCAGCGCGACTCGCCGCGGGCAGCGGAGCCTCCCCGCCGGCAGCGCTGCGGGCAGGCACTGCCACCGGCCCAGCACGGCCCAGCCCGGCCGTGCCTCGCTCCTCCCGCCTCCCGCCCCCGACCGCCGCCGGGGGTGCCCGCGCCCCGCCTGCCTGCCCTGCCCCGGGCCCTGGGAGCGGCGGCGGGGCCCGGGGCCGGGCAGGGCCCGCAGCGGTCCGGCTGCAGCTGAGCCAGTGACCGGGGCCAGAACAGGGAGGCGGCGGGCGCGATGTGCGTTGCCGGGGTGGGCCGTGAGCCGGGCCTGGCCCGGGCGCCAGCAGCAGCAGCCGGCGCTGGCGGGTGCACGGCTCCACCGGTGTGGTGGTCCGAAGGGGACCCCCTGCACCGGCCCTGGCACCGCTCCAACCGGCGAGCACTCGGCAGCGGAGTCATCTGCCCGCACTCGTCATCCGGCCTTGGGCACTGGGGCAGGCAGATCCCCAGGCCCGCGGACCCAAGTAGAGCCAGTCCAACGTGAAGTTTCCTGAAGCACAAGGACGTGGGGTTTGGGTTCACAGTAACCAGTGTGCCTCTGCTCGCATCCCTTCCTGCTAAGGCCCGCTATTTAAAATAGGGATAGCTCATGGAAATCTCTTTTCCCCAAAATTTTCAAATTCAAGCCTCAAATTTTCCTCATTTCCTCTAGATGATGCCTCTCCCACTGCTGCTAATAGGTAGTGGAAGTCACTTTCTCACACCTTGCATTTGGTGTATGATACTCCTGCATCACGCTTAACCGGCTCTACTGGCCGTAGATGCCATGTGGTCAATGTATGGGACCATGGTTGGCCAGAAGCCTAAGGAGTGGTACGGGCTGGTCGTCAGGTGTAGAGAGAACGGCAGCCATCATGTAAAAGCCTTTGCTTTGTAGGATAAACTATAACCATACACATACACCAAAAATCATAGCCAAAGGAATGTTTTTGGGGGGGGGGGGGGAGGATTTGTTTTGTTGTTTTTATCAAACAGGTTTTTTTTTTCCTGACATAGTATTTGCAATGATTTTTTCTACTCACAGCTCTGCAATCTGCAGAGCATTAAATGACCCCCCAGTCCAATACTAAAATAAAGCTGCACTTGTTAGGATGGATCTGCATCAAAATTCTGGTAAAGCAGACTCTTTAGTTAGATTGTTTAAAATACTATCAATTGGTCATCAGTGAAATGGGAAACTAACAAGAACAAACTTTAGCCCAAATTGAACCATGATGATTTTAATTTACAAAGCGATACTGAATAAAAGCCATGTAGAAAATTAAGAAATAAGCCTGACATGAAATAGCGTGCTAATATGCTCCCTACTTTATATATTAGGAGGTTTTGCCCAGTTTAAGCACATAGCCCTGGCTCCAAGGCGCTGAGGAATATTTCTATAATGCTATAAGACTATGTTTGTCTCTGACTCTGTATTCATGATTGGGGCAGGTATATAGTACTGCATCTCATTCCCAGATATAGTAGTATGTTTTTTGGCCTAGCTGATGATCTCACCATAACCAATTACCAAATGAACTATACTTTACGCATTTCCTTCCAGATGAACAAAACACCTCTGATGAAAAAGAACAGTTGCCATCAAGTGGAGGAATGTTTTTAGCTGATCTCCTGAAGTAACTTTTTTTTTAAAACCAGAATCCTCCACCAAATACCTTTTTTTATTTTAATAATTTATGCATTGCAATTTAGAAGGGCCTGTGCCATCACTATGACTGTTTTTAACTGCAAGTATATGTAGAAAATACCTGCCATGGATTTTCCCTCGTATTTCTAGCTTCCTGTTATCAATTTCCAGAGCAATTTATTTATATTGATGGCTATGCATAGTTCCCTCACCATTTTAATATATTGTTTATGTCAAATAGTTGTTTTCACTTCCTTATTGAATCAAGACTAGTTTTCCCCACCAAAAAGGTCCTTTTTCTTGACGACAGAATGCAGCTTTCTGATCTTACAATAAATTCATCTTAAGGATCTAATTTCCATTCACATTTTTATATAAAAATGGTTCCTCACAATCGATTTCCCTCTTTTTTTTTTTCCTCCTGATTTTGGAAGATTAGCCCTTTGGAAGCAACACACGCCTGGAGATAGTAATAATTGGGAATGTGCTCTGTTTGCACATTGCATGTAACCTGGAGATCATCACTGATCATTGGGAAGCCACCAATATCCAATACAGGGCTTAGTTCATCTTCATCCATCATAAAGGCTGACCAGAATCTGCTAAATAACAAGAGGCATTAAGGTTACTCTGTGTCAGTATAGAAGTTTTTGTGTTCAAAAATTAGCATAACTTGTAAAAACTAACTAGATTTTACTGCTGACTCTGTTTCTGAGGTAAAAGCTGGAGATCTCATGGAATTTCCACACGAAACCATAGTTTTTCCATCTGCATATTGCAGATTCATAGTTACAGAGTAACTTTTCCTCTTCTCTGGTTATTAAGTGAAGCCAGGGGATCAGTCCATGTAAGCACATTAATTGAATTATATACATTGGTGGACAGGTATGCTTAGAGAGTCATGTTCACAAAACCGTAAAGTCATAAAATGCTGTTAGCGAAAGGATCACTGTGCCCATGCACCGGGCACACAAATTGCATGCATTAACCCCCCACCCATGCACACACATGCACAGTTTTGCAGGTTCTTTCCTTAATGGAGGCTCAGTAGCAGAAACAGAGCAATTTAACTTGCTCTTTCCAAGTTTTAGCAGAGTGAAATAATGCCTCCAGGTAATCTAGTTAATAGGTTTCATGATTCGTAAATGTTAATGTGTAACACTGCCATTCCTTGGAATATGTTACAAAATAGGAAAAGGGTTTTGTTAATCCCTTCACTGCACTGTGACAATGCTGTTTTTTTTCTCTGTAGCAACTATTCAAAAGCACTATAAGAAACAAGAAGAAATAGCCTCTGCACAAATACTTTGCAAACAACTAAAAAACCTGTATGCTTCTCTATAAAGGGGTTGCGCTGTCCTCTTGCAGCTCTATAGAAGAGCCATGGGACTGCAGTATTGGTTCTTTAGGGTCTATTTCAATGCAAATAATAAACCATCATCATAATACAACTACATGATGGTAGGGTATAGAGGAGATGGTGCTTGGTGGAAGGACAAAAGACAATGAACACAAGGTAGAACAAGGGAAATTCTGAATAGATATAAGTTTAAAAAAAATAATTTCCATGAGAGTGGTCAAACACTGGAGCACATTCCTCAGAGAGGCTGTGGAGTCTCCATCCTTAGAGGGGGTCAGAACCCACCAGGACACAGCCCTAAGTGACTTCCTCCAGCTGAACATGCTTTGAGAAGAAGGTTGGACAGGAGACCTCCAGGGGTCCCTTCCAACCTCTGTGGTTCTATAATAATTAATTCTGATGATCAGCAAAATATTTCTAAGTAATTAATATTTGACTGTTAGCACCAGCTCTCATATAGCTTGGCAAACAAGAAAAGGTTGTCCTGGGGCAGGAGCATGGATTGCATAACTTTTCTCTGTCCCCTCCAGCACATTTTGTGACTGTATTTCTAATACATCCTACTTGTATACAAACCAACTGAACAGTGCTGAATGTGAGCAGGATCTCTACCAGTTGCATATATGCAGTAAAGGTGATTCTGCTCAAAGAGAAAAAATAATACCCTGCCTGTTTGGCTTATTAGACCAAGCAATGGGTTATCGATATTGCCCACGGTATTTAAGAAACAGAGTTATAGAATAGTTGAGGTTGAAAGGGACCTCTGGAGGTCACCTATTCCAACCCCCCCCCCCCCCAGTCCACTTATTTGTGGTTACTTGCCGTTATGCCACTTGTCTCCAGTAACAATCATGTCTTTTATAATGATGGCAGCAATTGACAGCAACTACACAAAAACACTGCACATCACATTAAGTCCAGTCATCATCCGCTTCCAGTTCTGAACCCTGTTACACCCAGCTTGCTTTACCGTTGCGTGACTACCCCAAGACACATCTTACAGTCTCCCCCTTTGACAAAGCTTTACTGGCAAGGCTAGTATAAAATACATAGACTAATGCTGTAGAAAGCCATGAGCTCGGGCTTTGTCTCTGCTACTGGTCTACTGTACGAGCAGGAGAGGTTATTCCTTCCTTGTAGCAGCCTTAGGTATAAATTAATGAAAACTATGAATCAGAGCTTATGGACATGATTGGATATTGTATTAAAGGGTTTAGCAGTTTGGAATTATATAACACGAAGCATGCAGAATATTAAGAACCAACATAATGCAGTATATGTGAAAACTGCAAGAAAGGTCTTGGAATGGAGAGGTTTTGCTCTCGGGCAGAATTTTTGCCAGCAGAAAGTCAGATTCTGCTCTGATCCTCCACTGATACTGAAAGCATTGGTAGAAATGAATGCTACAGCCATTAAAGGATTGAACAGAGGTCAGCACAGGCACAGCCTCGCCTTTGCGGTTGTGTGTTAGGAAAAGCATTACTAGCTCATTGCAGCCCAGATCACACTTGCTACACATTTAGGTGTGACATAACCCTTCTCATTTGTTCATTAGACACAAAATGAGCTTTCACCCTGCTATATTCTTTTTCATGTTGTGTCATGGAACAATAAAATAAAGACTATTTTGCTCATTGCAGAGACATCCCGATGTGTGCACACACTGCTCCAGTCTCTGATTAGTTAACTGGTTGATCTGAAAAGATGTGCAGTATCAGAAACTCTAATGCAGTTGCTTACTGACTGTAAACAGTTATTTATTGACTATAAGGAAAACTTTATCTAATTCACCACAGGTTTACAATTAGTTACAAGAAATCCACTTCTTATATGGCCCTTTGAGCCTACCAGTTATAAAAACCTGCTAGGGCTTGTATGGGAAAAGTCAAGATTACAACTTCTAGTTTATCCCTGTGCACATTTAAAAATATATATATATACACAAGAAAAAAACCCTGGTTATTTTTTCACTGACATCTGATACTGTGTTTTGCACACGGATTGTTGTCTTTAGTAATAAAAATGGCCATATTTCTCCTCAGAATTAGGGCTGATCGTTGTGAACTGTTTAGACTATTGGTCTGTGGTGATCTTCCACATGGAGAAAAAAAAAAGAGAAAACAGAGAGTCCTTTACATACACAAACCCTCAGCAATTATACTCCAGTTGTAGCAGAAATAAGCATGAAAATACAGTTTTGGTGGCTTAAGCGGAAGGAGGCTATTGATTCAAATCACAGAAGATGCTTCAGCACTCAAAGGACTAACTCCGGCTCTGAAGCAGGTTGGCAAGAGCATTGCCATGGGCTTCGGTGGGATTTGGGATTTGCTCCTAAATAACTTATTAGCAGAAGAATCACCGAGAGAGACAGCTGTCCCTGCTTGCTGGCTCGCTGCGTGTCCCCCGACGCTGTCAGGGCTGTGACTGATGGCACCCATTAGGTGCTTAGTGCCACCTCGATAGCTGAGGAGAAGCATTTTAGGAAGGGAACGTGAGAGCAGACAGGGAAGCAACCCCTCACACCACTGCAGGGTGCACTGGAAAAGACGCAGCCCTGGCAGAGTTGTAACCCTATAAACCTCTGCATCCTCCAGACCACTGTGGTCAACCACTTCCAAGACAGTACAGCCATGCGGCGTACAGCCATACTGCTTAATCCTTCCCCCATGAGGGCCAACGTTTCTAAACAAACTCAGATCAGCAGGTTGAGAAGACTTCTGAGCCAGCAGAGCAAGAAGCTTGAGCAGAAACACAGGTACCGTGGTGATTTGGTAGGACTAGCTGTGCAGCCAGCAGGACAGGTCGCCTCTCAGTTCCCTGCCCTTTTTGCCCTCCCATTCCACTAATGCTTACCATTTCTTTGTAGCTTCGGTCTGTGTGTGCTACCCTGTTCCTCCTCCAGTCTATTTGCAGCACACCTTCTCTTCTAGTTGTCTTTAAATTTGGCTAATCCTTGCCTGCCAATGGTGAATCCTGAGACAGAGCCCCATCCCTTGAAAAAACAGCAACTATCATGAGATGGGAAAGGAATCTCTCAGTGGCACAGCTGGTGCATTCTGCCTCGCTTCCACACTCCTCTTCAGGCCTGTGTTCTTAAACTGTAAACTCTGGGACAGAAGCTCTTTTTTCTACTATTACCGAATGCATTTGTTCAGTGTTCGACACAATCAGCCCCTGTCCCCACCTTAGGTAGCAGGTGGTGAGCATCTAATGGGTTTAGGCCATAAGCACCAATGCTCCATAAAAGTGTTTAATTCCTGCAAGTGTTACTATTAAACTTTATGTTCAAAGGGTTTAACAGTTATTAAGATATGATTTATTGCAACAGCATGACAAGGCTTTGTGTTGCTAACGAGAATCCAGAAGTTCAAAGGAAGACTTGATCACATAAGCCTCTGCGTTCGAGAGGCTGACTGTGTTGCAAATATGACATGCACAAGTTTGACAAACAGTAGCTAGGCCATCTCTCATTAAGTCATTCTGGCTAAAGCAGATTTCAGTGGAAAGACATTTGCATGCACCCCTTGTCACCCTAAGAGTCAGGCAGGGGGCACTGGATGGGATGTAAGGAAAACTGAAGGACTGAAGGAAACACAAAACCAGAAGTTATTTTAAGAAGAGGGACCAAACCCAACGTGTTTGAGGAACCTCATACCCCATATGGTGACCAGAAGTGAACCAGACCAGGTCTGGGATTCTGGTTTTACCACTTGTCCTTACCCGTATCGCCTGCCCAGACAGGGCAGTTTTATCATGAGACACCTGTTACAAATCAGTACAGCGCACAGAAATCAACGTGAGTGATAATGCAGGGCTGGGTTTAAAATGATAGGTTTCATATCATAGCACATCCACCATGACTAGAATTTGTAAATGCATGCAGCATACTAATGGTTTTTGCTTTTAATATATTATATCCAGAAAATATAAACACTTTCGATCTCTGACAGGGCTCCAAGTGTCACGAAGATATTTCACACTGAATTATTAATGTGGATTGGAGAGTCATAATCTTGCTGGTTGAGGCTTAGTGATACTGACTTTGAACGGCAAACAGCTTTTTACAGTTACGAAATCCAAAATGTTTCGTATATCCACATGCAGAAGTGCAGAGAAGATTTCTGTACTGCATAATAGATGCAACACATCCAAGTATGTGTTGTTTATAAGCATGAAGCTTACAATTTATACCTGTTATCACAAGCTACCAAAAAACATTCCCAGCAGTTCAGCTTTAACATGCTGGCAACTTTGTCAAAAATTTAATTTTCTCTTTCTTTGAAATAGCTTTGCAGACTTAAATATGTACCTAAATATGCAATAATGTTTCTCATCCCACTTCCCATTCTTAAAGGCTTTCCATTATCATTTGATTGTTCAGCTTGAAAAATTCAGAACCTTTTGTGCAGACTAAAAAACAATATGAAACAAATATATGATGAGCTACTGCTACCAGTTGAGCTTCACTATTTTCAATATATTGCTCTGAATTATTTTTTAAGGTACTCACTGTGTCTGTTAGATGGTATCTTTGACATCTCTCTTCAAACACAAAGATAAAGTATATTTGATGCTGTTGACCAATTTTGCCACTTCTCGTAGCACGCTGAGGTATTGTGAATAGTGATTTTCATGAGAAATTTTTGCTACACAAAATCTTCCACATAAAAGTACTCATTTCCAAACACAAGAGCTTTCATTTTGAAGACACTTTTACCCTTAATTTGTGAAGTGCAAATGGGTGATGGGGAAAATGAAGATCGCCTTTTTAAATTTAAAATAGTCCTGTTCTTAGTGAGTTTTGACAGTCTTTTCTGTGCTTGCAGATAGGTTCCAAGCTATAGCAGACAGTTCACTGCAGTAAAAATACTTACTCTGTCTACACAGAGAATTTGACAGAAGATCTAGGTGTTAATTTTTTTTCTTGAAAGCATTGGAAACACATTGTGAGAAGAGATTACCTCCAGCTTGGGACTAGAAGCTTTAATGAAGTGATCATTGCTGGTCTTTTTAATTTGGGCCTTTTCCAAAGCGATTTCTACTAGCCTGCAATTAGAAAAAAAAAAAAAACGACACCATTTTAGAATTTGTCTTTGATGGAGTCTCAATCCTGAAATTCTTCTATACTAAATTCTGAAAGGCACTGCAGCCATCATTCATGGCTTTAGAAATGTTGCTTAGGAGTCTGTCTTTATGTATGGCAATAATGTATGCCATCAGCAACGATCATGAAGTTGGATATGATACACTGACCAGTGGCCAGGGTTTCACACACCTGTAACCAATCTATTAGGTAAAACTGAACTGGAGGAAAGAAAACACAGAATATCAGTATGCATCTGTGATTCTCCAGCACAGTGAAATAAATCGCACCAGAGAAGGGAGAGAGACAGCTGGGCTTGACAAAGCAATTATAAGAACAGAAAAGGTAAGGTCCTAGGTTCCTGTTGTGGTTTAACCCAGCAGGCGGCTAAACACCACACAGCCATTTGCTCACTCCCCCCAAGCGGAATGGGAGAGAGAATCGGAAAAAAGGTAAAACTCATGGGCTGAGATAAAGACAGTTTAATAGGACAGAAAAGGAAGGGAAAATAATAATAATGATAAAAGAATATACAAAACAAGTGATGCACAATGCAATTGCTCACCACCTGCTGACCGATGCCCAGCCAGTCCCCCAGCAGCGGGCCACCACCCCCTGGCCAACTCCCCCCAGTTTTATTGTTCAGCACGATGTTCTAGGGTGTGGAATATGCCTTTGGCCAGTTTGGGTCAGCTGTCCTGGCTGTGTCCGCTCCCAGTTTCTTGTGCGCCCCCAGCCTCCTCGCTGGCAGGGCAGTATGAGAAGCTGAAAAATCCTTGACTTAGTGTAAGCACTGCTCAGCAACAACTAAAACATCAGTGTGTTATCAACATTATTCTCATCGTAAATCCAAATCACAGCCCTATACCAGCTACTGGGAAGAAAAATAACTCTATCCCAGCCGAAACCAGGGCAATATCCACCCCTTATTCTATACCATCCACATCATGCCCAGGTCCCACACTTTCCAATACAACCCAATTAATCACCACCACCTTTCCTGTCTTTTGATATATACACACAGATATCATTCCCTTAGTCTATGGGCCATGTCTCTAAAATGTCCGTTGAGTTCATTTAGTCCATGACTTTGGGCTCCATCTGTCATAAAAGTCCTTCAGGGCAAGAGAGATGGTGTGTGGTGTTGGATTGTTGCATGATGAAGCCAGTTCTGGTTCCATCACTGTTGCGCTTGTCTGGTTCTATCATAGCTGCACTTTCCTCAATTTCATCAGAATTCATTCTTCGTTAATCTGGATAATTCTTACTGTAATGCCATTGATATGGCATATAGCAACCATAGTAGTGATGACATACAGTATTATATAGCAATTAACATCATACAATTCAAATCATTGGATATTCTCACCCAAAATCAAATCCGCTTGAGGTACACATCGAACTTCCCCATCCTTCCACATTACCCATCAAGTGCACCCAGGTCCTTGAGCAAAAGCAATCCCACGAATGGGTTTGCCCTTGCCTGAGGCAGGAATAACCCAGACTTTCTTCCCCAGCATATTTATGTGCACTACAGGGACTTTATCCCCTTCTACAGTACGTAAAAGTTCTGATTGGGCAGGGCCAGCTTGATTGGCAGATCCCCTGGTGTTAACTAACCAGGTGGCCTTTGCTAAATGCATATCCCAATGTTTGAAGGTCTCACCCCCCATTGCTCTCAGTGTAGTCTTTAACAGTCCATTGTATCATTCGATTTTCCCAGAGGCGGGTACATGATAGGGGATGTGATATACCCACTCAATGCCATGCTCTTTGGCCCAGGTGTCTATGAGGTTGTCTCAGAAATGAGTCCCATTGTCTGACTCAATTCTTTCTGGGGTGCCATGTTGCCATAAGGCTTGTTTTTTCAAAGCCCAGGACGGTGTTCCAGGCAGTGGCATGGGGCATGGTATATGTTTCCAGCCAGCCGGTGGTTGCTTCCACCATTGTAAGCACATGGCGCTTGCCTTGGCAGGCTTGTGGGAGTGTGATATAGTCAATCTGCCAGGCCTCCCCATATTTATATTTCAGCCATCGTCCCCCATACCACAGAGGCTTTAACCACTGGCTTGCTTGATTGCAGCGCATGTTTTGCATTCATGGATAACCTGTGCAATAGTGTCCATGGTCCAGTCTACCCCTTGATCACGAGCCCATCTGTATATGTTGCATCTCTTCCTTGATGGCCTGAGGTGTCATGGGCCCACCGAGCCATAAATAATTCACCCTTATGTTGCCAGTCCAGATCCGCCTGAGTCACTTCAATCTTAGCACCCTGATCCGCCTGCTGGTTGGTTTGATGTTCTTCAGTGGCCTGACTCTTGGTTATGTGAGCATCTACGTGACATACTTTCACAACCAGGATCTCTAGCCAGGCAGCAATATCCTGCCACAATGCAGCAGCCCAGATGGGTTTGCCTCTGCGCTGCCGGTTGCTCTGCTTCCATTGCCGTAGCCACCCTCACAGAGCATTTGCCACCATCCATGAGTCAGTATAGAGATAGAGCACTGTCCATTTTTCTCGTTCAGCAGTGTCTAAAGCCAGATGGATGGCCTTCACCTCTGCAAATTGGCTCGATTCACCTTCTCCTTCAGCAGTTTCTGTGACTTGTCGTATAGGACTCCATACAGCCACCTTCCACCTCCGATACTTTCCTACAATACGACAGGACCCATCAGTGGACAGGGCATGTTGCTTCTCATTTTCTGGCAGTTTATTATACAGTGGGGCCTCTTCAGCACGCGTCACCTCCTCCTCTGGTGATATTCCGAAATCTTTGCCTTCTGGCTGGTCCATGATTACTTCCAAGATTCCTGGGTGACTGGGTTTCCTGTTCGAGCCCGTTGTGTGATCAGTGCAACCCACTTACTCCACATAGCATCAGTTGCATGATGTGTAGAGGGGACCCTCCCTTTGAACATCCAGCCCAGCAGCGGCAGCCGGGGTACCAAGAGGAGCTGCGCTTCAGTTCCAACCACTTCTGAAGCAGCTCAAACCCCTTCATATTGTCACCGAAATTGGGAATAAACCTCTTAACACCAATGTAGCATTAAGAAGCAGGCATTCTTTATTACAGCGCTGGATGCATGGGGGATCACTCCCCCTAACGTACATGCTGCATACAAAAATTACAGGGTTTATATCCAGTTATCCAATTAGCAGCAATTAGTAAAAATACGCCTAACTTTACACTCATTGACTAGTGATAAACATTTCATTCGTTACTGGTCAGTCGTATTTAAATTAACTCCGCTTGTGATGTAGATTAGCACACATGCTCCTTACGGGTGGGGGGGCAAGGTTCTTCGGTCTTGCATTGAGTCGGTGGTCGTGCTTCCCCTTGCCGCTTTTACCTTTCCCCTAGTTACGAAGGACTTCTCCGGGTTTGGCTCATTTTGTAATTCAGTCAGCAGAGCCAGGGGGTACAATACCGATATTGAGGAACATCTTGCCCTTTTATCACATATTGTTACTTGCTGATCTTTGGTATGTAGGCCTACTTGTCCTTGGTACACAGGCTTGCTCATCTCTGGTATGCAAGCCTGCTTGCTCTATCTGTACAAAGTTTACACAAAGGGGCCCTTCATCAAATTGTCTAAGTCTTTTGGTAACAATATGCTGCCAGTATCTCTTTTTCAGTTGGAGTATAGTGGGCCTCGGATCCTCTGTGTCCCCGACTCCAAAACTCTAGGAGTCGTCCTCGAGTTTCCCCTGGTGCTTTCTGCCAGAGACTCCAGGTAGGACCATTCTCCCTGGCTGCGGTATAGAGCACATTTTTTACATCTTGTCCCGCCCGGACTGGCCCAAGGGCTACTGCATGAACAATCTCCTGTTTAATTTGTTCAAAGGCTTGTCATTGCTCAGAGCCCCATTTGACATTGTTCTTTTTCCGGGTCACTTGATAGAGAGGGCTTACAATCAGACTATAATTTAGAACATGCATTCTCCAAAAACCTACAACACCTAAGAAAGCTTGTGTTTCCTTTTTACTAGTTGGTGGACACATAGCTGTTATTTTGTTGATCACATTCATTGGGATCTGACAACGTCCATCTTGCCATTTTATTCCTAAAAACTGGATCTCCTGTGCAGGTTCCTTGACCTTTGTTTTACAGCAAAACCGTCTTTTAGAAGGATTTGAACTATTTTCTTCCCTTTCTCAAAAACCTCTTCTGCTCTGTTGCCCCATACGATGATGCCATCAATGTATTGCAGGTGTTCCGGAGCTTCATCCTGTTCCAGTGCAGTCTGGATCAGCCCATGGCAAATGGTGGGGCTGTGTTTCCACCCCTGGGGCAGTCGATTCCAGGTGTACTGGACGCCCCTCCAAGTGAAAGCAAACTGTGGCCGGCACTCTGCTGCCAAAGGGATTGAGAAAAACGCATTAGCGATATCAGTTGTGGCGTACCACTTGGCTGCCTTTGACTCCAGTTCGTATTGAAGTTCTAGCATGTCTGGTACAGCAGCACTCGGCGGCGGCATGACTTCATTCAGGCCACGATAGTCTACTGTTAGTCTCCATTCTCCATTAGACTTTCGCACTGGCCATATGGGGCTGCTAAAGGGTGAGCGAGTCCTGCTGATCACTCCTTGGCTCTCCAGTCGATGAATCAGCGTATGTGTGGGAATCAGAGAGTCTTGGTTGGTGCAATATTGTTGCCGGTGCACTGTTGTGGCAGCGATTGGCACCTGTTGTTCTTCAACCCTCAGCAACCCCACAACAGAAGGGTCCTCAGAGATACCAGGCAAGGTGGACAGCTGTTCAATTTCCTCCATCTCCAAGGCAGCTATACCAAAGGCCCACCGGTACCCCTTTGGGTCCTTGAAATATCCTCTCCTGAGATAGTCTATGCCAAGGATGCATGGGGCCTCTGAGCCAGTCACAACGGGGTGTTTCTGCCACTCATTCCCAGTTAGGCTTACTTCAGCCTCCAATACAGTTAGCTGTTGGGATCCCCCTGTCACTCCAGAAATACAGATGGGTTCTCTCCCTTTATAGCTTGATGGCATTAGGGTACACTGTGCAGCGATGTCCACTAGAGCCTTATACTCCTGTGGGTCTGATGTGCCAGGCCATCGAATCCACACAGTCCAATAAACCCTCCACCTGGCTGGAGGCAGGGCCCCTCTAGTCCTGGTCATAGTATTCGTTACTCACTTCTTGTAAATACAAATCAGAAGTCCCTTTATTAAGATCGGAAGTAAGATCAGCCCTTCTGCTCTGTCTGGGGAACTGCCCACTGGAAATTGGAGCAGCAATTTTCCAGGAAGAACCCCCTTTTGTGATTGTTTTTCCTTGCAACTCACTTACCCGTGCCTCTAGGGTCGAGGTAGGTTCTCCATCTCACTTCCTCATGTCCTCTCTGTGGTCACGCAGGTAAAACCACAGGGTGGCCCGTAGTGTGTACCCACTATATCCTCTCTCTTGAGCAGAGGAACGCTTACTCCTAATAGCTGAGACACTGTTCTGTACAGGTGGGGAGCAGGATATACCCTCTTTGAATTGCTGGAGCTCCAGGGACAGTTTCTCCACAGCCAAGACACAGGCCCATAGGGAGGAAGAGAGACTTTTTTCATATTGCTGGAGTTGGCCAGCCAATTCATCCACCATTTTGTCCCTCTCCATCTTTCCAGGTCATTACTGCCAATGAGTTGGCATACGACGATGGTGCGCTCTGTACAAACTTCTGCCACATGGGTCGTGGTACACTGGACTTCATCTGGATCTTTGGATAACTGCTCGTTGTCCAGGTCATTATAAATCATCTCCAGCACCGCTAATTCCCTCAGGTGCTGGATACCTCTCTCCATGGTGGTCCACTTGCCTGGGTGACATATAACATCTTCCTTGAAGGGATACCTTTCTTTCATGCCTGACAGAAGTCACCTCCAGAAGCTGAGGGCTTTTGCCCCTTTTCCAATCACTTTGTCAATGCCCCCTTCCCTGGGCAGGGATCCCAGCTGCTTGGCTTCCCTACCCTCTAATTCCAGACTACTGGCCCCGTTATCCCAGCATCAGAGCAGCCAGGTGACAATGGGCTTGCCTGGATGGCGGCTGAAATCCTTTCGCATACCTTGTAGCTCACTCAGGGATATGGATCGGGTAGTTACTGCCTCGTTTATGAGTTCTGCCTCTTCCTCCTCCTCTTCTTGTGATGGCCCTGCTTCAGAGTAGCCTGCCTTGTCCACTTCTTCCTCCTTCCCCTTCTTTTAGAAGATTCTTTTCTTACTAAACGAACTGACTTTTGCATCCAATATTTCTTCTTGTGTATAGGAGCGACTGATACTGGCACGGGTTGGTTCTCTGGTTCGGCTGCAGTACCTGTCGCAGGGGTTGGAGTAGCCGCAGTGCCTGTCACAGGGGTTGGAGTGGCCACAGTGCTTGTCATTTTGTCGTCAGATCCAGAGACCTTCTCTTCCCCTTGAGGGTACTGAATAGTGTTGAACAGGGCTCGGTAGGCATGGGCCAGGCCCTGGCACGTTGCAGTGATTTGTGTCTCTCTGGAATTGCCAGGGTGACAGCATACTTTTTCCAAATATTGTACTAGTTTTTCAGGACTCTGCACTTGTTCAGGGGTGAAGTTCCAAAACATTAGAGGTGTCCACTGTCCTAGGTACTTGTCCATACTATCCCACGCACCCTGCCACTCATAACTATCCAGCCTCGGGGCAGATCTCTGGGTGGTATTCTTAAATAGTTGTTTAACCTTAAACAAGACCTGAAACACATTCAGGAGATGTAGCAATAGAAACATGCTGGTTTGAACATCCCAAGGATATTCAAAATTTTCAAGAGCTATTGTAACTAGCCTGGAGGAGAAGGAGAAGGTGAAGGAGTGGGGGAAAGCGTCCCCTCTTGTCTCCCCCATAGATTGGCTCTCCGAGGAGAGAAGGTAAAGAGTGTAATTATTAATAGTTTCCAAGAGATGGTTCTGAAAGTACGGAGATGATGGCAATGCTGAGTACAAATACCAGATTAGTCTCACAACCAGTAATTTTATCATATCATAAGCCAGTGTTACACAGTACAGCAAAATGATAACCTTAATCCAGCCCCCAGAGATGATAAAGAGCACAACAGGGAACATATACGGCAAGTAAGGTGTTACATAACACAACTCTGAGAACAAGCACAACAAGTCTGAGAGCAAATAAATCAACATTGTGACCAGTGACTATTAAACTAATATAATGACTGCTTATAAAGAATTTGTTTTAATGCACTCTGGTCAGATCTGTCGCTATCTCAACCCTTTGTGCCCCACGTTGGGCGCCAAAAAGGACTGTTGTGGTTTAACCCAGCAGGCGGCTAAACACCACACAGCCATTTGCTCACTCCCCCCAAGCGGGATGGGAGAGAGAATCGGAAAAAAGGTAAAACTCATGGGCTGAGATAAAGACAGTTTAATAGGACAGAAAAGGAAGGGAAAATAATAATAATGATAAAAGAATATACAAAACAAGTGATGCACAATGCAATTGCTCACCACCTGCTGACCGATGCCCAGCCAGTCCCCCAGCAGCGGGCCACCACCCCCTGGCCAACTCCCCCCAGTTTTATTGTTCAGCACGATGTTCTAGGGTGTGGAATATGCCTTTGGCCAGTTTGGGTCAGCTGTCCTGGCTGTGTCCGCTCCCAGTTTCTTGTGCGCCCCCAGCCTCCTCGCTGGCAGGGCAGTATGAGAAGCTGAAAAATCCTTGACTTAGTGTAAGCACTGCTCAGCAACAACTAAAACATCAGTGTGTTATCAACATTATTCTCATCGTAAATCCAAATCACAGCCCTATACCAGCTACTGGGAAGAAAAATAACTCTATCCCAGCCGAAACCAGGACAGTTCCAAATATTTGAACACCTATGTTTCCCATGGATTTCACATTTAAGCCTTGAGCACCTCTGAAAATGCAGACCTCCATGACTCATGTTTTGTAAATGCATTTAGAAAAGCACGTGGGAGTTTCTAGTTTCTAAATACATGGTAAGTCTTTGGCGTATTTTCACTTAATCACAGAATCTTCAGAAGTATTTCAGAGTAGGCTTTGATAGAAAACCCTCTTGGTTACTCTGCTGTTTTGTGCAGAGGAGGTGTTTGAAAGCTGGTGAAGAAGAGCAGTTGTGTAAATGCCGATCTCCACTCAGATTTTCCGTCGACCGTGACATTTAACCTCAGCTGACTAGATCAGCACAACGGTTTACAAAATTGCTAAAGAGAAGCTGTGGTCTGACTTGCTGGTGAAGCTTTAGACAATTCATTTACTGCTGGCACAAAGGCTCGGCTCCCATGGGCATCTCAGGCTTCTTGCCACTTAGAGGTAGTGTCATCTCCAAATATCCCCACGGGCTCTTTCCTGCAACCCATGGGCAGAATTAAGGAAGAAGCAACAGAAATCAGCTCATCAGGAAGCAATTTAAACTAATAGGAACAAATCACAGACAGAAGTTAGGGAGATTAAGCTTATAGGGAACTAAATTCTGTCCAGATCATCTGCTTGCCTCAAGTCTGGCTGGAAAGAAACTGCTTCCTCCAGTTGGTGTTGTGAACAAGTGCACTGGCAAGTGATAAACCCTGAAAGTTAGTGCTTATAGGGTTACAGCACGGTGTCCAAATCCCTAATTCAACACAGGGACTTGAAATTGTGCTGCATAGGGCTGCTATAAACACCCAGTTCACTGGTCTTCTGCAGTAGAGGTTCCCTTAGTGCTTATAGTCTAGTGGCAGATTACATACCACAGGAAAATATTTAATCTCAGTGGACTGCATTCAACCTGGTGAATCTGACTCCAGAGCATTGTGTGTCCTGAACCTTCTTCCCACTCTATATTTGCTATCAAACACATTTTTAACTTTGTACATTATCTATTTCTGGATAGAAAAGGACTGTACCATTTATAACAAAAGAGCTGAGTCCCAAGATCACTGGCATCAGTGAGGGTCATTAGGAGCACTTCAGAGTTTGATTCTTCAGAGACTTCAGAGTTTGATTGAAGTCTGTGGTTTGTAATAGTCAAGAGCTACATTGCCTAGCCAAAGAGAGGAATAGTCACCTCATGTTGAGTCTAAGAAGAAAATATGTAATGGAAATGAGATTAAATTACTGCACAATAAAACTTGTGCCAATTTACAGGTTAGAGTTTAGAGTCAGATGTGCTGCAGCAACACTCCAAACCTCCTTACGTTTCAAGCTATACCCTTTAAAAGTTTTCATTTAAATTTTTTATGCTTCACTTTATAAAAAATTAAAAGAAAGAGAGTTTTCCTGCAATTAAGAAGTACTCCATGTACTTTTAGAAGGGGCTGCATTTTTTTAAAATGTTGGGAGGTAGCATTCTGTAATTGGAGTTGACACTTGGCAAAGTGAACATGCACACTTGACCCTGCCAGGATGTCTCTCATCTTGCCTCCGTGCATGTGGACGCATCCTTCTACAGCATCTGACTGGCAGGCAGCAGCCCTCAGTTGGCTCTTCAGCTTGCTGAAATATCCGGGTAGAGCACTGGAAACAGTCAGAAGGTATTTATAGTACACAACAAAGAATCAGGGGATTTGTGAAAAGGAAATTAAAGAGGAGCAGTTTCTGGCTTCCTTCAAATTCATAGAAAATACTAATAGCATGAGGAAATAAGAGAATTTTGCATAAAAGTGAAAGGCCAGGGAGAAACACAAAGCAAGCTCCCTTTTAAACAACAAAGAGACATCTACCTGCCAACTGTCACGTAAGTGAAAGGAGTTAATGTCAGACCTTGACAGGCAAGTCTGAGAAATCTGTTACGCTGATAGTGCTCAGATATTTTTTTTTCCCCGTCTTTACAAGGCCCTTTTAGACAGTAGCAGATGAAGAAATAGAAGCAAAGGGAAGCTTTGTAAATAAGGCAAGGGGGGGAAATCAAGTCAATCTCATAAAGGTTATGACATGAATATAATGAATATAGATGAAAACCTATTACCCACAGCAACAAGAAGTTACTTCTGGGATTTCTCTTTGAATGACATACCTGAGACTATCTCAGCTTTTCCATAGCTAGCCAAAACTGTGGATAGATAAATCTCTCTGTGCTGGCAATTTCGGTGTGTTGGCTGCATGGGTCTGGCAGTAGTGCTCACAGCCTTGTGCTGACAACAGGAAAAGCCCACCATTTCTAAGAATCAGAGATTCTTGAATTTGTAATGAGAAGTTACTGTCACTTTGGAAAAATGTTGCCATACAGCTTCACATCAAATTTTTCAGCAGCCAAATCATCCGAAGTCACTCTATATACATCATGTGAGTTCTTCAGTCAGAAGGCTGTGGCAGGTACTGACTGAAAAGATGATCTACTTTGCTTGATGAGATGCAACCAAGGCCTTTTGTGTTCATTTGTACTCTTAAGATTTTCTTGATAGCAGCAACTGTGTGGTAGTTAATACAAGTGTCAATACATCCCCCTGCACCTAATCAGAACTAACACCATGCAAATCCTATAAATTATAACAAGCTACATTTTTGTTCATTAAAACTGTGTGTAAATAAAGAAAATGTCACTTGTCCATGTTCCAATTTTTAGCGTGGTTAACAGAGAGACATTAGCTTGCAGCAAAAGAGGCAGCACCATGCCAATGTTTGCAAAACTGTTATTGGCAAAGAAAATCATTTATTTGCAATAATACATTCTCTACATTTTTGACTCAAGATACATATCCAAAAGTTGAAGAAAAGAATGTGCAAAGTCATTTAATTTATTTATGAAATATGTATGATTAGAAGCTTGATTCTAATTAGGTCATACAACTACAATAAGTCTCTTTGAATCAAGACCTTGCCTTTGATAACAATAAAAAAGCTTCCAACCATAAAGCACAACAAAAAATTACAAAAAGTGACTACTGATTTTTTTAACCATTTCTTGCTAAGAAAGGCAGTCACTTCCAAACCACTGGGAACTGCATTGGCGTATGCCACTTATTTATGTATAGATCATAAAGACAAAACTGACAGCGTCACTGGCCTTGTATGCAGGAATTCAAGGAAAGATTCAGCCTTAGTAGATCCAGACCTCCAACCATCTGCCCCGGCCCCTCGTTTCTCGTGCTATGCACCTACCATACAAGAGATTATTTTTCTAAACTGAAGTCTCTCTTTTTGCAGGCCAACAGAGATTACGAATACTACAAAAATATATGAGGGCTTTCAGGAATTAAAAAAAGGGGTTGTGGAAGGCAAAAATAATTTCTTGGCACTCTTAGCAAACTGTTAAGCTAAAAGGGAAGAGTCAAAAGGGCTATTGTCTTTTTCATAACAATGTGCAAATTAATAGGATTTGGGGGGTAGCAGGAGGAGGGAATCAAGATTGGGACCACGCCACTTCCACTGAGTCAATGGTAAAGTTGACATTCAAGAGCAGGACAGGCTGTTTATCACAGGAGGCGTATGCATATTTTTGTGACTCTTAATCAAATATCGAAGGCTTAGCAGATATATGCTTTGTTCTACTTTTGCAAACTTCTGTTTATCTTATGAACTGTAAAAAAAAATTAACCTTACACAAAGAGGCAAATAAAATTCTATACAATGCAGAACCAGGACATATCTGAGATTTTGAAATTCCCATGTCACTTTACTCATTCGTAAGCTCAGGTAGGACAACGTGACAAAGCACAAGCGTGGGATCCTTATTGTAACACAAGACAGCAAGAGAATGTTAAACAAAAATATGTTTCAAGGGTCAGAGACAGCTCCATGGCAGCAATAGATGAAGCCAGCCTCTCTTCACTTTGCATACTTTCTCCCTTTCTAGTGGGGAGAAAGAGATAGTTGCACTTATCTCGGGGATACAGAAGGAAATCTCTTTCATGCTGTAAGAACTTGAAAAGTGAAATTCTTGAAACGTGTATTTCTTCAAACAACACTCAGAAAAATAAAAGAAACCTATCATTCCAGGTTGTGCAAACCCTGCTAGGCCTATGGCTGCCAAAAAAACCCCAGTATTTTTATTTCTCGACATCTGTGAGTACTGTATAATAAAGCAATTAATAATAATAATATGTTGGTTTATATAGTTCTTCTCAACTGAAGTTATCAAAATACTTCACAAAGCTTAACATTCAGAAGGGATTTAAAGCCTAGGTACTCCACAGCATAAACCAGTCTTAATATGAGGGAAAAAGAACAGTAGGGGGAAATTCCAAATTATTATTTCAATATCTCTTTGCTTTGGTATTCTTGTGCCTTTCTCTGGAGCATATATTACTGATCTTTGTTAAGAACCAAACAACGTTTGGTCAATAAGATAATGATTTTTGTTCCTACTCCATTTTTTAGACAGGAAGGCCATGAGGTATGGCTGAGATACCATTGTATATAACCAAACTGCCTTTGAGTTGATCAGATAGAATGATTTAGGTACCACCACAAACACAGACCTACAGTATAAATTTCCCCTTTCTCAGTCCTGTGCTTTGATCAGTAGATCACACTTGTGCTCCCTAAAGCCTAATGCCATTCAGCAGTTTCACAGCTGTGGTGTAAAATATTGTATCTGGGGCTATTTGTAGCATAGAAAGAAATGAAGTATTACTACGTATATACCTCAAAGATCTGTATATTCTCTTTTATGATAATCTTTCATAACATAACTAGCAATGCTTCTTTGTATTGCTATGTACTGAAACAGGTTCCATTCTTAAAGTAGAAAACCAAGATAAAGCAAAAAAGTTGGGTTTATATTTCATATGACACTTTCTGAAATTAGAAAAATACTCCTTTTTTTTAATTACTGATGTTCATTGCTGCACTGCAAAAAAGTGGAAGATTAAGGAGGTTTGTCACCTTCTATTAAGAAGTATATCTGTTCAAATAACAAGAGACCTAGTTGTCACAGTATTTGTCATAACTGTCATGCTGCATCCTAACAGAATAATGAAAAGCAGTTGTCTTTGCCTTGCACACATGCAATAATCGTCACTGAAAGCTTTCCAAATCCTGATGCAGGTGATGTCAATAGAAAGGATCAGAAAGTGGTCTGAGTGATGCTGGGGGATGCAGAGGAGCTATACTTGCAGACACAGTCAGAGGATATTTTGAACAGAGCTTTAGCCCATAATGCACAGCTCTGCCCTCGGTTTCCAAGCTACATACTGCAGCCAGGATAAAGCCACTGATTTAGGAAACGTTGCAGAAAATTTGAACATTGTGAGCAAGCTCCTTTCATAGATCCACCGTCCCTAGAGCCACAGCCAGGACTCTAAATCTTGGGTGAGTCTTGGCATTCATGAGCCAACAACATTAGCACACTTGTGCTATTACATATAACTACTATAATAAATATCATAATGTTAATTTAGTAAAAGTGACTCCATTCCCCATTCTTAGTTTAACAGCAAAGCTATGTATGAAAAGCATAAGTGGCAAAACTGTACATGCTAATGTCATAATACCTATTGTTTAGTGAGCTACTTAATTTAGATTTTTAAACAAGTTGGGGAAGCAGCTCTCTTTGGCAGAATCTGTTTTCCTCTTTTTAATGTTTTTTCTTCATTTTTATTTTAAAGCACAACTCCAGCCGCTCTGAACTGATCTCATTCCTGACGCACAGCTCCCCTGACCTGCGAGCCATTGCCCTTCCTTCAGCAGGTGCTCACCACGCACACAGAACCTTGCAACAGATTTGGGGTTCCTTGCATTTACTAGGATGAGGAACGGACTAGGACAAGGACACTGACATCACTTCCAATGAGATGTCATGTAAAGCAGAAGGCTTAATCCTTACTCAGCAAGGCCCCCATGGCTTGAAGCAGAAAGCAAAAATCAGGTCTGGAAGAACAAAATTCAAAACGGGAAAAGCCTCAATAACATTTGTTTCATTATACACTAAATATTTATAAGATTGACAAAATCAGCATTCTACAGCATACTGCCTTGTGCTGGGAAAATTAGTTGATAATACTAGAAGACAGAGAGAAATTAGCCAAGTGACAAAGGCTATGCCTGTGGTACATCCTCCATGTCAGGCTGCTAGCAAAGCTGCCAACGCTGTCACGCTGGAGAACGTTGCCCACTGCAACCCCTAACCCACATCCCCTCCTGTCTGAAGAGCTGGGTGACCTGGTGACAGAAAGCACCAATTGTTTGGCCTCCACAAGCAACACCTATGGGGGAAAAGGCTCCTATACTGAGTGATGTGTGTATATAACCTACAAGAAAGCTTCTCCTTTTTTGGTAGCCTGAGTTTCTCATGCACAACCTGAAGATGTCATTACCAGTTCCCCTGAACTCATCTATACTGAATTGTAGAAAATGGTTCGACATTTTTGCATTTCTGTCTGACATTAATGGGGGTTAATTGATGATAATGGTAAAGGTAATTAGTTTTAACAGGCACTAAGTCCCATACCCCAAGCCTCTTATGACTGAAATAGAACAGCAGTCAAAATGTGGCATGAAAAATAACATGGCAATATCCAGTTATCTGCAAATGTAGGGGGGTGGAGATTACATATACATTTGTATGCACTTGCATATGTTTGCGTGTATCAAACTGCTTTAGAAACAGTGAAGTCTTGCCCAGTGTGCAATTCATTGCTTTTTTGTTATTGATGTTGGCTGAAATGCAGCAAGCTGAGGTTTGCCAACAAACACTCCAGCATCAGATTGGGAAGTTGCACACTTTGTCCAGGAAGAAACAATTCCTTGATCATTTAAAATGACATGAAGCTGTGAGTTCCAAGTTTGCAAAGCTTAGCTAAATCTTGTAGGGTTTTTTTTTTCCCAAGTTGTGTGAAACATCCTGTTTGAGAACAGAAGAGACAGTAAAGTGAAAAGCAGAAGTTACAGTTCATCTGACTGGTGCAGTGGCTTGAAACCTCAGGCACGAGCTGTCACACTGAGAACTGAGATGACAACATGCAAAAATGAAAATACTCTGTGTTTCGCTTGGTCTTCCCACACATCCCTCCCATCTCCTTTCCCGTCAAAGGTTTCCTCATCGTAAGCCTGGCACCCCTTGGGTCGGTATCCTTTGGTTTGGGGCTTGTCTCCCTAACAGTGTATTCAGGTGCCCCACGACAGCTGTACCAACCAACCATCACCCGTGTTCCTGCTGATCAGCTGAGACTGGCCTACACATTGTGGGCTGGGACCTAGGTTTCCACACATTATTAAAATTACTGTTTTATTGAAATATCAGGAAAAAAAAAAATCACCAAAAATCAGTGTTAGCGCAGTTTTACCTGCAAGCACAGTAAAGCACAAAAGATGAGTGAAACTATTGGTCTGTGAAATTCAGCAGAATATGGAGAAAACCACATATCCTCTTTGGGCCTTAAGAGCAGCTTTAATTGTAGAGGTGGGGCAGAGCAATCATCTCGTACTGAGGTTAATGCAATTCATATTTATAAAATCAGCTTGTCCCAGAAAGCCTGACAAATATTTGAGATTGAGACACAAATATTTGAGAAGACAGGAGATTGTCTTCTCACGATGAAGGGCTCACCGTCCCCAGGACTACAGCACAACAGTAACTGTTGTGACTTCTGTGGCTAGGCTGATGGAAGACCACTGGGTATGTGATCACAGTGTGACAAGGAAAGTTTATGATTGGATGGCATAAAAGCCTGATCCTAAATTTTCCTAAAGTCTTTAAAACAGATATTAAAATAGTAAAGCAGGCAGCAAGCACTTGTAATCCCACTGAGTTCAATTACTTCTGAATGTGCTCAGCACTTTTGAACACTAAGCCATTTATTTACTTGTCTATATGTATGTACAGACACACATTTCCGTATCTTGTTTTAGACAAGCAAACTTGACAACACAGGGTTTAATCTTTCCACTATCTTACCCTAAAATGCTATTATAACTCCTTTAAAAGGAATAGTCTTCCTTCACTTCTGTTTTCATGGGAATAATCTGGGTTTCAGGCACCAATAGCAAGACAAACCAGAGAAGACATTTTACAATTTCATTATCACCTGCTTGAGCCTGGAGCATGAAAGCTGGATGACCACTTCGCTCACACTTCGGTTACAGAGCCAACATGAGTGAAAGGTGGTTATAATTCCAGTTTAGGCTTGAGACTGAGAAATGAGGTGACTGTTACCAAGGTGTCCTATCCCTCACCAGCTTTCTGTGCATTTTTTCCAAACAGCTTTCAGTCTACTGATAACTCCACATAACTAAGTTGTATCACTCACAACTAAGTTATACCACTCGTCTATTTACAGGAACACACAATCCAGTCCAAGGATTTTTAAGTGTTTTATGAATGCTGGCACTATGAACATCATCACAACTACCCTGTGAGAGGAATTGGGCATCACTACCGTACAACACATTTCAAAGACACCAGGGAACTTTTTGGGAGGTCTGGGCGCACTGCCAATTGTATAGGTTCATCTAATACACTGTAAATTAATAGGTCATAAGACCAAAAGTAACTGTCTATGATCCCATAGCCACACTGCAATGCAGGCCAGAGGAATCCCCTGAATTAATTCCTCTTCTGTCTAAAGAACATCTTTTTTTGGGAAAAAGAAAACCCCACACAATCTTGATATGGCAACTTCCAGTTATGGGCAATCTCCAACAACCTTTGGGAAGTTGTTCCAGTTCCCAATGACCTCATGGTTAAAAACTAAAGAACAGATCAGCTCTAGCATAATAGAATATAATCAAGTATTATCGCTATTTTCCAAAATGTACACAGTAATATTAGGATCCTAATTTAATAGACATAATTTCTATATTTGAAGATGTCTCCTGATCTCCAAAACATCATTTTCTAATGAAAACGTCCTAAACACAAAGCTCTGTTGAATACTGATGAGATATTATTCAGATAAACTCTCTACATAGCTTAGTGTCACTTAAATGCTGTAGGCAAGACCTTTAGCCTTATTGCTTGTGAAAAACCGGACATGAACGATCAGAAACCTTAGAAAACGTCATCTTGGATGCTGCCTCTGTTATCATCCCATCTAGCACAGCATTTGTCTTTCAACTCACTTTAGACGCTGATTCATAACAACTATTTTCCAGAAGTTTTGTAGATAGAAGATAATATAAAATATTGACTCCATTAATATTTATGATTCCAGGAAACCTGTGGCAGAAGAGGTTTCCAAATTAAGCCCAATGTCTCCTTGAACCAGGCATCAGGAACATCAGCAGAAATGTTAATACGAACCCTTGCCAGTGAAGCACAGTCATGAACCTCCAGGCCTGGTTTGAAGAGAGTGAGCTCTTTTAACATATCTAGGAACATAAAGTGTTGTGGCAAGTTTAAAACCAATACTCCTGTCTCCTTGCTATAAGAATAAAGTCTTTCCTTTTGCTCATTATTTCTGGTTTTGAATCTGGGTAAGTACGTCCCTGCAGCCTCCAATCTCAGTGTTTTTCTGAGCCTTCAGGAGCTGGAGGATTTAATTTTTGTCACAAGCTCCTAACAGTGCCTGGCAGAATGCATCCGCAGTGCTGAGCTCTCTAGCAGAACAGACCTACAGCACCCAAGTTCTTTGGATCTCCATTCTTGAGGACCAGCTTTATGTTAAAATAGAAAGTCACTTAAAAACTAAATAGAAGAGTCTTACTTCCTCTGGGAATAGTTCAGGTCTACGAGTGTCCTTAAAAGGAATTCTTGATGCATTTTTACTAAATGCCTGCTCTTAGAAAGTTTTTCTCCAGGACCCTAATATTTCCTCATCTCCTTTGAATCATTTGTGAGGGTAAAGCAGGATGCTAAGGTGGGGTGGGTGGGGAAAGGCAAAGAGAGCACCAATACTGATAAGAGATCAAGTTCCGTAATTTTGATGACACAAGCACTCACTATGCAGAGAAGGATGTAAAGAAACTGAAAACTAATTTATAGTGCGCTATTTCATCTGTGAGCTGATTAGACAACTTCCAGGGAAGTAGCTTTCTACTGAAAGATGCCAAGTCAATAAAATTTAGATGTGTGTCATGTAGTAGTATTATAAAATGCTGACAAAAATTTATCACAGTATCTTGATAGAGTCGGAATGGTTTGTTTTTGACCACACACAGAAGTCAAATGCGCATTTACTCACAACAAGACATTTTCACTATGGATTGCATTGTTTAAATTTCTTATCCTGATCTGGGAAGAAATTAAATTTTGATAAATCCTGCTATTTCCTAAAGAATGGACATTCTGTTCTTTGACTAGCTTTGTTTAGTATACCTCCATAAACATGTTGCAGACTTGTTTGGTTTGCAAATAATCTCTCCTTGCTCCTTTCCTTATTCAATTCTTCATAATCCTGCTGGGTTCTTTTTCAAGAATACTCATTAGTCATAAATGTTTTTTGCCAAATCTTGCCCTGAGGTGTTCCTGCATAGCCTCAAGGTTTCTGATTGTGCTTTCCTGTGACAGTTATCCTCTCTTTTGCCTTTGATTTGTTCCGTGAATGGTTCTTAACAAACAATTCTGTTGATAAAGTACAAGAAAAAGAAGTCTCAGCAGTGGTACCTCTGCAGGGCAAACTGGAATAAAGCACAGTAAAAGTGTATTTGTGTCACTCAAATTAGCAGATGGGAGTCTGAAAGTGCTCTGCAAGAGATGTGGTGAGAACAGCCAGCACTTTAATGTAGGTTCATTTCAGAAAAGCACTATACTTTAGGAGAAATAACTCTATCTCAGTAGAAGTGGTTTTTGAGATCTAAATGACTATCTTTAGGCTCATGGAAGTTACTCTTACACTAATAGATTGCAATTTTTTAAGGACAGGTAGAAGTACAGAAAAAAATGGAAACATGGATACACGATTTCTGTGAACAGTGTTTGCGTTGATACTAAATACTGCAAATAGAAGTATTTCTGGAGTTCATAGTTACCTTTTTTGAAAAGCATAGTCAATATGAAGAAAAATTTAGGGCCGTTAGCTTTGAGACCTCTGTGTGTTACTGGCAAAGAGTTATGTTAAATGTGGCACCAGCATCCTACTAGGTATAAAAATTTGAACTCTGTCGCAACAACATTAGATTAAAGAGGGAGAAACAGCCCAGTTCAACATTCTGGCAGAAGTGGAACAGAGGGTAATCGGAGTTTCTTATCTCTGAAAGATCTCTTCTGCTTGCTAACTCTCCTCGCCTCTTCATGTTATTTAAAATCAGTAAGAAATGCTTCATTTTCATTGCCAGCCTCATCACAGCAGTCCTGGAAAACACCTGGACAGGTGTCTGAAAACAAGCACAGTGAAGAAGCTTAACTAGAGTAATTTTAATCAATACTATTTCAGATATAAACTATCTTAATGTAGGATTAAAAAAACTAGGAAAATAGTGGAACTGAATGATATTCACCTGCACTCAAAACCACTCCAGTTAGTCTTCAGATTTGAATATTGTGTGTTTTAACACATCTGATACCACTGACATATCACTATTGTGCTACAGACAAAGACAATACACAGGCAGTATTTTAACTGACTCTGATATCAACCCTAGATTGTAAATTGGCTGCACCACAACAAGTTCAAAGGAGAAAAAGAAAAAAATCAATAGTTTGATGCTGAGCTGATGGTTAAAGAAGCAGAGTATGCCACAGGTAAGTAGTAGGGCCCATTTTGTTCAGTATCTTCATCAGCAGATTTGATAGCAACAAAGCACACCCTCAGCAGATCTATAAGGAGGTTCAGTTCAGGAAGACCTTGAGAAACTTGGGGACTGAGCCAATAGGAGCCTCAAGAAGCTCAGCAAAAAGCACAAAGTATTGCATTGGGGATGAGGTGACCCCATGTGTCAGCAGAGCTGGAAGACAACGGCTGAGGAGCAGCTCTGCTAAAAAGGACCTGGGGTTTGCAGTGAACACTAAGTCAAACATGAGCCAACTCTGTGCTGTCATTGTCAATGCAGGAAACTGGTGCTGGACTACATGAGGTGAAGCTTTGCTCTCATTGTGGTTGAGACTGCAGTTGGAATATTGTGTCCTGTTTTTGGCCTCCCAGTTCAAGAAAGATGCTGGGAAACTGGAGAGGGTCCAGTAGGTTGCTATCAAGGTGGCTGGGTCCTAGAGCTGCTCCTCAGAAGCTGTGTGCTAAGACAGCTGGACTTAGTCTGATGAAGAGAAGACTAAGGGGTAATTTGCTAATAGCCTACAACTGCATGAAAGAGTTAAAAGACAATGGAACCAACCTCTTCTTAGCGATAGCAGACAATATAAAATAAGGGGAAATGACCAAAACCTGCAGCTTGAGAGGTTCAAACTGCACAACAGGAAAAATTTCTTCACTAGGAGAGTAGCACAGCGCTGGAATAAGTTATTTTTGGAAATGATGGCAATTTTTGGAGGGTTTTCTTACTTGGCTACATAAAACCACTGCTAAAATCTCCTCCGATGTTGGAGACACATGCTTTTAAGTGGTTGAAGTAGATGGTGCTTTGGCAGTGCTTGAAGTAGAAAACCTCCAGAGGTCCCTTTTACAATCAACACTTCTATGACTGTGTCATCAGTTGCTCATGGTCTGTCTGCAGCTCTTATCAAGGACACAGAGCTGGCTTAACCCAGTTCTCCTCCCTCTTTTCCAGTTGAAAGAACTGTCATAACAGACAACTCTTTTTTCATCTCTCAAGACTGATCTAATTTTTCCAACACTAACACCAACCTACTTTGGAAGCATGTGAGGCAACACTAATGGAGTGCCTCAAAGCAATCCCTGAAAAGGTCCCAGTCAGCAAAACAACTGTGCATCTATTTCTACCACCCTCATTTATATGCTCTAGATTTAGTGAATTCTTGCTGATTTTAACAGGACTGTTCATCATAGATCTAGGGCAATAGGGAGGCCTTAATATAGACAGACTCTATTTCCACCTCCAGCAAGAGTACGTAAAGGTTTTTACATATATAGCATTTACATGTCATAATAAAGACTGCTTTAGAAACACTCGTGTTAGAATAGAATTTGAAAGCATCTTCAGTTCTGCGCGGCTTTACTTTTCACATCCCCTTGGGGGATTCTTATCAGTCATGAAAAATGTTCTGGAGAAAAACTTTGTTTCTTTAAAAGTTTCAAACTTGTCAGGTGTGCTTTTTTGGACACTTGCCTAGGTAACAAGTTTCCATACTAGGAAAGCAAAGGGGGATTAACACACACTAAAGAGAAATTTTCACTTCAAAATATAAAATAATGTATATTTTTTAGTTTTTCCTTTATTTCTTATAGGGCTGACATCAGAAGAAAGGATTGAACTTAACACAGATGTTTCAGTTGATCCATCCTGAAGTATTCTTGGTGGATGGAAATTTTAGACATTGACTTGTTACCAATATGGGACAAGGATGTCTTTCAATTTGAAAGTTATCCTCACATGAGGAAATCATATCCTGCTTCATTCCACTTCAATATTTCAAGCTAATGCTATATACGCCATCATGAAGAAGGCAACTATAAATTTATGCACAGCAATACATAATTCCTAATTATTAGGAAATGTAAGGGTTTTACTGTAATTATTTTGTTTTTTTCTGTAGTCATTTATATTCCATAGGTTCTTTTCATATATGTCTGAAGAGGAGTGGAAATATACAGTGTAAGCAATGCCAATACTCCTTTTTCTTCCTATTTTGAGAGCTGACCTCACTCCTTTGAGGTTAGGGAAACTGACAGCCTTATGTCATATCAGCCATGTGTATGGTGCAAAGCAGCCTGTGACCTGCCTTCTGCAATTTTTTACCATACAGTTCTCCAAACCAGAAAGGGAAAAAAAAAAAATCCAGTCAGTCACTGTGCTTAAGCGGAGAAATGCCTCTCTTTCATTGGGTAACTTAAATTTAAAATATGAATCAGTTAACCTTAGTTTCATGAGGAATTTAGGGGACTTCTTCCACAAAAATAAAGATAATTTTTGTGAAGAATTTTCAGATGTGGAACCAGACATCAGCTCAGCTGGTACAGGTCATCAATTATTGAAAATTTGAGCACTTGCTGTGTTCTGTTTTTTCCTGCTCTTCTTGGCAAAATGATATGATTGAAAAACCCCATGGTTTTCCATTAAAGGTATCCTGAAAAGGGGAAGTGGGACCTCCAAGTGCGCTGATACAGTAATTTGCCTTTTTCTTTTTTTTAAATTCCACTTGCTCACATGAAAGTAGAATTAGATTTTCCCATAAAAATGTCTAAATGATGGCTTGCCCTGTTTTCAGGGGATAAAAAAAAAGTCAAAGAGTTACATCCACAAAGTGTTCCTTTGCCCTCTAGAACATCTCTCAGTCTGCTACAGCACATATCAAGTGGAGCCACAGTGTCTGCTGATGTTCAGTGTCTGCTCTGGGTGGGGAACTTCAGAGCCTGGCAGGAAGCTTACGCTGTTGCCATGCAGAAGCAGAGGGGAACATTTGATCCAGTGTTATTTCAGTTCTGCAACTACCTTCTGCTAAGCCTGGTATGTGTATGATAAGGTTATTTTAATCTGTTGTTTATTCCTTTGTTTCTTGTTTTATTTTTAGCTATATAAAAGAAAAATGTTTGAAGTAATAAAGGCCAGCTACTATAGTATTACTTACTTGTTAGGATGGTATTTCAAATGCCTGTTGTATTCCTTTATCTGCAATTACAATACCTTGTGGAGCCTCAGGACCAACCTATAATTATGATCATTCAATCAATATTATAGATTTAAAAAATAAGTAGCTTTTCTTCTGTTCCTTATCTTGTAATCAGAGTAACGTTCGATTTGTATATACAGACATGCTCTTGGCATCTGTGAGGTTTTTCTTCCTCCTTTCAATACTGCATGTCAGCTCATCACAGGATCATTCCAGTTTCATTGAAGGTGGGAAAATGCCTACCTCATTAGGAAAAAAAAACCCAACAAAACCCCAAACCAATGAACTGAGTCACCAGAAAAAGCAGTATATCAAAGCCCAGCTGGGAACAGCACAAAACAGCTTTCAGCCCCTGTGATACTATGGGGGCAGATGCCTTGAGGAGTGCAGACTTCAGGCACCAAGGAGTAAAATGTATACCTGCTCTTAGCTGTATTCATCCCACTTCTATGAGAAAATACATCTTGTTGCCAAGCAGATTTGTATCTCCTCCACATGGGCATAACACAGCCCCTTCACACCTCACAAAGCCATGGTCCCCCTTTCCTGTCACCCACAGGTCCCTCAGCTCACACTGCTCCCCTCGTAAGAGCCTTATACCAGGCAGTGAAAGTGTTGTCCAGTTCCTGAGATTGCTTCCCTTGGTTTCTCTGACTAGAGGTTGCATTTGCTATATCAAGCTGAACATGAGAGCAAGCTGTTGCTAATCAGAAGAGCCATCACTGTAATCAGGAAGGGAAGGCAAAAGCTTCCACCTTCACTCAAGTAGGAAACAAAGTAATTCAGTGGGCGATGAAGATGCCCAGTCTCCTACATATCTGGTTCCCAGGATAAGAATCTTAAGCACCTAAAGG
The DNA here is from genome assembly GCF_018139145.2 of Gymnogyps californianus. Taxonomy (NCBI): domain Eukaryota; kingdom Metazoa; phylum Chordata; class Aves; order Accipitriformes; family Cathartidae; genus Gymnogyps; species Gymnogyps californianus. The sequence continues at coordinate 71,359,449 of NC_059472.1, read as the reverse complement.
TGCAAGATTTAGCGTGATTTTTTCCTGTGAGTAGTATCACTCCCCTATGGAGTGGCACATGTATATGTATACAGCTGCAATAGAGAAGAGTTTATATTTCAGTTTTTCCTTTACCAGAGACAACAGTAAAGCCCTCTGCCTGGCCACCTCTTCTTTGAAGCTTGTAGATACTAAATCTTTGAGATAGCTATCCTCCAATAAGTTAGATTGAAATAGGCCGCTAAGCTTAGGAGTTTTTGTGGATAGAGACCTACATAGCCTCTTTAGGCAGATGAGGAGTAGGCTGGCAAAAGGAAAAGTCTCCACTATTGCTAGAGTTTATCATCACCTCCCCTGAAGACAGAGTTGCCAAGCAGATGAAACAGTGATGCAGCTTGACCGGCTTGCTTGTTCTGGCTGAAGGTAATTCACCGCTATCCAAGCCTGCCTCTGCTGGTAACTGCACTGTGCTTTCTCCCTTCCCCACCTCCATTTAAATGCAGTGCATTGCTGTGGTATCTCAAGCACTGCATGTCTGAATGCCATTGACACAAGCAGTCTCAGGGTGCACTTGTTAAGCCCTCTGCCTCTGAACTTTGAGATAGTCTGCAATCTGTTGTATAAGATATGCAAACTCCTTGGTCAAGACCATATTTATGTCTACCAAGCTGGAAGCCAAAAGGAAAGTTCAACCTCCCTGCTAACAGCTTGCCCTCCCTCTTTGTAGCTTCCTTAGGGATTCCTCTCTTCTTGGTTGGTACCTCAAGAACTGTACAGCTTCTCCTCTCCTCTTCACTCTGCTTTCATCACTGATTATAACAAGACCTGGGCAAGAAAGAAAAACCTGGGTGAAGACAACTGGTCTGTTAGAGCTACATTCATTTGGATCATCTGCAGATCCATCTGCAGCCTTCAGAGGTGAAAAAGGTTCTTTCTCAAATGAAGAGAAGATAAAGGCCATGGCCAGTGGACTGAGCCTGCCTCCCTCCCTTCTGCCCAGCTAGGTGACAGATTCCTTTTGTCTCCACAGTAAATTCACACCTTAAGCTATCCACTGTGAAATGTAATTTGAGATTCTAGTTTAATACTTATTATTCTGTTATTGACTCATACTCAGCACATCAGAGTTAGGAAAGTCAGGAAAGGGAGGTGATGTCAAGAAGGAAGCAGCACAGGACGAGGGTCAGGAGTTGTGCACCAAAGACTGCTGAGAGTTGTTTAGCCCAGTCTGGCTGCAGATCAAGTGAAATCTGGCTTTGTGAAAAGTGTTGAAGCAACTTTTTTTGTCAATTATATAAATGCTCCTCTGTCATACAGATGCTTGTTGGGTAAGCAACATTTACTAGGGTGGTACTTATTTTTTTATCGTCATTATCATCTGTGTGCTCATAAACCCAGAACGGTGCCATAAAAGGAGGATTTTAATGCTGATGGAAACACAGTTGGATGTCAAGATTATGTAGGAAAGTTCCCATATACATGGATTACACTTTCTCATTGAACAGAAGGTAACTACTTTTGAAACTCTGAAACAAATAGGGATGCCCTACTGTAGCTTGAAATTATAAAGTAATGGGATAAATCTGAGATATTGCCCCTAACTAAAGGGTAATACAAGGTTCTTCACATAAATGGGAATTTTGCGTAGGCAACAGAATGGATAAAATACTTAGGGGTGGGAATAAAAGGAAACCTGGATAAGAGAGCCAAATTTAATTTAGAAACAGGGATAAGTATGATAAAAATGGATATAGGCAGATGGAACAGACTGAAACATCTCTCTAGGGAAAGGTTAATATTGTTAAGATTAATATCCTAAACTACTGTGTATTTTTAGCTCCTTAGCAGTATACGCATCATATGGTTTCCAGTAAGGTGGTGCTGTTTGTTTACTCTCAAAGTTAAGTTTCTTTTAAAGAATTTACAAGATCTAGCATTACCAAAAGTGTGTTCCATCTCAGAAAATGAATAGGGATTGCTTCATTTGTATCAAAGTGATTCCTCACAATGTTTGCAATCCAGAGAGTACAGCACCATGACAGGATAAAAACTATAGGTGAAATAACTAGAAAACTAAGTAAAAGAAAAATAAGTGGATTTTTTTTCCCATTCTCTTCACTGGGTGAGGCATCTAGCCATTCAAAAATAGTTAGCAAGTACAAAATGTAATCAATAGCAGTGGTGCAAGGCAGTATTAGAATATGCTGATTTTTTGTTGTTGTTGTTTTGAGTAAGTTTTAGTAACACTGGTAAGAACTTCTCCATTTTGTATTCAGCTACTCTAGGCATTGTCTGTAATGCAGTGTAAAAGCCTTTCAAAAAGACAGTGTAAGAGTCCTAACTGTTTGGGAGGTGATGGAAAGTGCAGCTCCTAACTGAAATCTGGGGGACAACAGGTCTGCAGAAAAGCCTAAAGAATAGGTTGACTCCTGACAATAGTCTTGTGTTTCAAAGGCACCAAATTCTGCCCCCACCCCATCCCACTTGGTGTTTCTCCATTGGGGCTTTTAGCAAGTTCTCTGAATCTTGCATCTGGCCCTGCTGAGCACAGCTAATGCTGGCAGAGCCTCTGGCATGACCTTCTCAGCACAGTTTGTCTGTATTCTGGATAAGCAGGTTTTCCTTCTTTTCCTGATGCTTTGTGGTGGAATAGGCAAAGGATTTATTCCTTTGACTCAAGAAGCCTAAAAAGCATTTGGTGGAAACTTGACAGCTGATATCCCTGACATTCCCAATGTGGCCTTACTCAAACCAGGGTTTTTGGATCCTGCTTTGAAATTCCACAAATTTTTGGCTATTCCTAATGTGGTTCCAGTGACCAGGGCTTCTGTTCAGCAAAGCCACTCTGAAGGTAAAGATGTACTTAAAGGTAATTTGGCCTTAAATGCTTTCCTGACTGGGGAAGGCAAATAGAAGCAGCAGCATGGAAAGGCAAAGGCTTCTCTGATGAAGTGGAAGGACACAGAAAACATCCGATTTTGATCTCTAATACTAGAATCCATAGATTCATACAGCTGTATTTGTGAGGAATTTTTCCTGATTTATGCCTATGCATAATCTTAAAACAGATTCCAAACCAGGTATAGAAACTGTGGGCCCAGTTCATCGCTGTACTACTTTATTTTGACATCTGTATCAACCTACTGACACCAAGGGACTAAGGTGGGCACAGTGAGCAAACACCCTAATTAAGCTCTTGGATGCTGACTTTGCTGTCCCTCCTCATTTGTGGTTTTCTTAGAGAAAAAAACAGATTAATGAAGTCCAGCTCCTCAAAGTCTGAAGGGGTTCAGAGGATGAGATTCTGTTTTGGTCTGCCTATATTTTGAGTTTCAGTTTTGCTTTGCTCATAATATGTGAGAATAAGTTTTTGAACAGGCAAATAAAGGCTTTTCCTCTACTTCCAATGCTGTCCCTATCTTCCCTACCCTACTCACCTTTCCCAATCAAAGAAATAGCCTGCTATCACTGATCTCCTTGTATTTTAAAATAGGATTATAGATTATAGTCTGGTTTTATATAATACTACTTTTTACCTCTTTGGTAATGCAATTCTTTCCAGCTCTTCAGTAACTCGAGTTGAGTGAACCAGACAGCAAACATCATCATGATCACCCAGATGTGTTACTGCCTGTCTGGAGAAATAGTTATCATAAGCACCTACTGAAAGATCACGCTTCATTAAGTAGGTGTATAATGCACTAAAGAATATTATATAAACATGCACCTATAGTAGGGGACTTCTAAATACTCAGAGAAAATGCACACATACCTACAGAGACAACCAAAATCACCTTCTGCTTGCAATAATATTGTGTCTAAAACTGGCAGCAATATGTCAATCAAAATCACCTGCTGCACAGAGTGAAAAGTGCATGAAGTCTATATTCCTCAAATCACCACAGGATAAAATGCAGTTTACTTGCCTAGCCTGTCCTTTGCTAAACATCTTTCTCTCGCCCTCCAGGGTGGAACAACAGACTTTGCCAGTTGTCCCATCAGTCAGAGCTTTACGAGAGCATCGTTCTCGCGCCTTGGATTTCAGCGAGACAAGCTCAGAATCAATCTGCTGACCACACATTTGCGCCCAAGGTAAAGAAAAGGCAGACAGACTTCATATTCACAAAGCCACTGTACAAAGGTGTTCAGATCTTTCCAATGCTCTTAATTTCCTGCTGAAGAAAAGCAGTCATTTCATTGAAGGCTAAGGAAAACACAAGGTGTATCTTATCTCAGATATCACTGGGATAAATATGGTAAAGTTAATTACTTGGCCACCTGAACTCAATACATAAATCATAAGATAGCTTGGTTGACTTGTGATTGGTAATCTATTATAAATATATTTATTTATTCATATTTGTGTCACTAAGAAATGTGCATACCTTTGGGAGAAAAAAAATCAGACTTGGGTTTAGTTACTCTTATTTATACTAATATATACAGATTTAAATGATTAATGTTGAATTTTAAAGATAGATTGCATCAGGTTCTCCAGATGCTGCAAATAACTTACTTTGCCTGTCCTGCAGCTTTACTGTTTGTTTATCATTTCAAAGTTCACAAGGTAATTGCCTCATTATCTGTTCATCTAACTTCACAGAGAAATGACAATCCCTAGCTGCTGAGGTCATGGCCCATCAAAAATTATATTGTCTCTAATTTTATATCCGATCTCTGGTAGATCTTAATTTGCTTATCTCAGTTCTCATATATTGACTAAATTGCTGAATTCTATTAAAATCTCCACCAGCTGCCCAAGATTTAAGACTGAACTACTGAATTGAGACTTACTGAATTATTAAGACATTATTGCCAATGTGAGCCAGTAAAACAATAATTAAAATATACAAGATTAATGTGCCTTTTAGTTTCCTGTATACCATTTGAATTCAGTCTGAATGTGGCTCTGTACACACATACATAAAATATCCTATCACCTCAGCATGACAAAAACATGTCTCCGTAGATTTTTTTTCCTTTATACAGTTACACTGACCTTAGCTGCAAGAGCTTTGAGAAATAAAGGTAATATTAAAATTATTGTGTGAATTTTCTTTGGTGGACAGTGTAATATTTTTCAAGTTGTATTTTCCTATATAATGCTTCAAATTGGACCCTCTGAAATGTTATTTTGCTGTACATACTTGTGCTGGTTTTGGCTGGGATAGAGTTATTTTTCTTCACAGTAGCTAGTATGGGACTATGTTTTGGGTTTGTGCTGAAACAGTGTTGATGATACAGGGATGTTTTGGTTATTGATGAGCAGTGCTTACACAGAGTCAAGGCCTTTTCTGCTTCTCACACCACCCCACCAGCAAGGAGGCTGGGGGTGCACAAGAAGTTGGGAGGGACACAGCCAGGACAGCTGACCCCAACTGACCAAAGGGATATTCCATACCATATGGACATCATGCTCAGCATATAAAGCTGGGGGAGGAAGAAGGAAGGGGGACACGTTCAGAGTGATGGTGTTTGTCTTCCCAAGTAACCGTTACACGTGATGGAGCCCTGCTTTCCTGGAGATGGCTGAACACCTGCCTGCCGATGGGAAGCGGTGAATGAATTCCTTGTTTTGCTTTGCTTGCGTGCGGGGCTTTTGCTTTACCTATTAAACTGTCTTTATCTCAACCCACGAGTTTTCTCACTTTCAGTCTTCTGATTCTTTTCCCCATCCCACCAGCAATGCTGTGTGCTGTCGGCTGGGGTTAAACCACAACAATACTGAAGATCCGTTCTCTAAAGAGTTACACTTAATAGTGTATTTAGCTTCCTACTCCAAGTGCATCCACGTTTCCTACACAAAGAGAATGGCAGATACTCTGGTGATGGTCACTCTTGGATTCAGGGTTTCCATTTCTGGCACTGCTGCCACGTTTCTGTTGCTAGAGTAGGGAAGGAGTTTGCACAAGCAGACAAAATCAGTATTTAATAAATCCCTGTTGACCAATCATTGCTTGGTCTGGCAGGTCACTGGGAAATTTGACCTCTTCACATCCCCCTTCATCCTCACTGAGTGAGACTGTTGACCCCTAGGAGATTCCACTTGAATAGATAGCTCCCCCAAAGTATTATCTTACTCTGCTACCGTATCACAGTGCTAAGTTCTATACTTTGCTACTTCTCTTTCTGCAAACCTGTTGCTTCTGACAGCAGTTGTATCTCCACCACCGTTGGGGTCCCAGCAGTTAAAAGGACTATCATCATAAGTGAGAAGCAGCGATAGTTGCTGCGTCTTCTTCACTACTCATAAATCTCTAAATTTGGAGACAACTGTGTTGCAGCTAGATTTGTGGTCCCAGTGCCTGTTGACCAGCACCTCTGCTTCGCCACTTAGTCACAGCAAAACTAAGCTAAAGCACACGTCTGTAAAAGATCATTTCCTTTCTGAAGAGCAGGTTCCCAAGGTGACATGCAGCCTTATCATTTCCTACTAGAGCACAAAGGTAGTCTCTAAATGAAAGATGTAATAGAGAAAAACAGATCTTCTAAATATGCCCAGAAAGACTGATTCTTCACTGGAGGAAAGATTTCACTTCTCATTACCATTTTTCTTACATGGCAGAAATACACTCAAAGTCAAAGAATTTTGTAGCATTTGTCACCAAAGGGTGGGGGGTGGGGAAGACGAAAGATGCTTACCAGCACCTCCCACAGTGCTGCTAACTGGGTGTGCATGGAAGTCGAGAAATGATTAATCACAGGGCTGAAAGATCAGGCTTTCATAAGCTGTTTTAGATATCCTTGGTACTTCATCATCAGCTTGGTACTGTGCAGCAGAGGAAAGTCAGGCATCAGAATCAACACACCCTGAGGTCACTTACCTCTCATGCCTTGCTGGAGGTAGAACTTTGATTGCTTTTGTTCTTGTAAGTCATTTGGCAGTTTGTTCAAAATCTGGCACTGCATCACTTTCTGTCTGTGACTTCACTTGTGCATCTCTCTAGTGATAGCCTCAGAAGTATCCTGTCATAACGCTTCACATTCAGGGTTTTCTGGAGCTTGGCCTGTTTCAGGAAAGTGAGGAGATCTTGCTACATGCTGGTTTGGGAGGCCAGGAGGAAAAATATACTGCTGTGGCAAAGCATTATTTATATCACATGTTGGCGCTCTGGGTAAGGAATCGAAATCCTGTTACTTTGACTATAGAGTAGGAAGGAACACAAAAGAAAATAACAGTCCATCTGCAAAGAGTAGAAACTAATGTAGAAAGGCACATGGGAGGTTACTGAAATAGCACATGGTATGATCACATCAAGGAGGCACTGAGACTGTGCGGTGAACTTGCTGGGGTTTTAGATAGGATAGGCTGTATGCCAGCTTTTGTAGTGTTCTGCACATAAAAGCCTTAAGCATGGTCCTACTAAACTTTGTACAAAATATAACAACTATATTCCCCCCTTTCCCTTGCTCCCACAGTTTGGACCAGACCTAACATGAAGATAAACCAAGCTTTTAAGGGAATCACGAGGGAAGTCTCAGATAAAATTTGCATCCCGCAAAGCAGAATACATGTAGAGAGCTTATCTATAAATAATTTTAAGCTTCAAGCTTTTCCTTTTGGATCCATTCTTCAGCTACGTAACATGGCTCATAATTAAAACAAAACTCCACCTGGCATTTGTGCTTCACCCTTATAACAAGATAAAGACGTTCTCAGCCTCATGGAAGTCTCATTCATTTGTGCTTGAATCTACACTGTACAGTGCAATGTGTTCAGATAGAAAGCTGCTTTTATTAGAATCATAGAATGGTTTGGGTTGGAAGGGACCTTAAAGATGATCTGGTTCCAGCCCCCGTGCCATGGCCAGGGACACCTTCCACTAGACCAGGTTGCTCAAAGCCCCATCCAGCCTGGCCCTGAACACTTCCAGGGACAGGGCATCCACAACTTCTCTGGGCAATCTGTTCCAGTGCCCCACTACCCTCACAGTGAAGAACTTCTTCCTTGCATCTAATCTAAATCTACCCTCTTTCAGTTTAAAGCCATTACCTCTTGTCCTATCACTACATGCCCTTGTAAAAAGTCCCTCTCCGGCTTTCTTGTAGGCCCCCTTTAGGTACTGGAAGGCTGTTATATGGTATCCCTAGAGCCTTCTCTTCTCCAGGCTGAACAACCCCAACTCTTTCAGCCTGTCTCCATAGGAGAGGTGCTCCAGCCCTCTGATCGTCCTTGTGGCCCTCCTCTGGACTCGCTCCAACAGGTCCATGTCCTTATGTTGGGGGCCCCAGAGCTGAATGCAGTACTCCGGGTGGGGTCCACGAGAGCGGAGTAGAGGGGGAGAATCACCTCCCTTGACCTGCTGGTCACGCTTGTTTTGATGCAGCCCAGGATACAGTTGGCCTTCTGGGCTGCAAGTGCACATTGCTGGGTCATGTTGAGCTTCTCGTCAACCAACAACCCCAAGGCCTTCTCTGCAGGGCTGCTTTCAATCCATTCTCCGCCCAGCCTGTATTTGTGCTTGGGATTGCCCCGACCCATGTGCAGGATCTTGCACTTGGCCTTGTTGAACTTCATGAGGTTCGCACGGGCCCACCTCTCAAGCCTGTCAAGGTCCCTCTGGATGGCATCGCTTCCCTCCAGCGTGTTGACTGCACCACACAGCTTGGTGTTGTTGGCAAGCTTGCTGAGGGTGCACTCAATCCCACTGTCCATGTTGCTGACAAAGATGTTAAACAGCACTGGTCCCAATGTCGACCCCTGAGGAACGCCACTCGTCACTGCTCTCCACTTGGACATCGAGCTGTTGACCGCAACTCTTTGAGTGCAACCATCCAGCCAATTCCTTATCCACCGAGTGGTCCATCTGTCTGTCTTGAAAGGAGTGGTTTAGATCACTTAAAGAATCACTGTCAAAGGTATTAGCAAAAGTGATTTTTAATGTGAATTTGTACAAGTACAACTTAACAAAGTTAGATGGCAAGGTTCACTCTCTTACTTACTACTTGTGAGAAACATAAAAAGGAAAATCGAATTAGAATTGAGTTAGAACTATTCACACAGAGACTGGAGAAGCAAAAGGGTAAGGGAGACCCTCCCATTGAATCACAAGGTTCAGAATGGACCCCCTTGCTTTCTAAACTCCTGATGGAGCTTAGGTGCAGCTAGATCCAATCTTAGTCCCAGACTCGGTCAACCATTTATGTCTAATGGAATTAATACAAGGGTAAGGAAAACCTCCCGTTGAGTCACGAGGTTCAGAATGGACTCCCTTGCTTTCTGAACTCCATCTCAGAGAGGAGGCTAGTTGCAGCTAGATCCAAACTTAGTCTCAGACTTGGACAACAGTTCATGCCTAATAGAATGGATACAGAGGGTAAGGAAAATCTCCCGTTAAATTACTATGCCAGTTTGTCAGGGAATGAGTGATTATGGATCCTACGCAACTTTGAGGTAGCAGCAATTTAAGATTTATTAACACTGTTACAGTAAATCACAAGATTAGGTTATAAGATTTTTAACAATACTTAATCATCAGCCAAATATCAGAGTCATTTAATAAAGTTTGCTGTCAGCACTACAAAGTTTCTTAAGCCAAATCGCACACACACACAAACACACACACAGATATAGAGGTTAACCTATAATCAAGATTTTTCTCTCTTGGCCAATTGTAGTAAATTATTGGTACCAAATAATCTTTAAAAACCTCATGAAATCTAGTTGTAGTGAATTACTCACTATTCTCCTTCATCAGCATTTGTCAGCAGGCAATCTTTGACCCCTTCTTCTTTGTCGGCATCTATCAGCAGATGACCTTGGAAATCCTCGTGAAATCTACTCTTTAAAATCCTCACAACATCTACTACTTAACATCCTTGCAAAATTACCCTTAAAAATCCTCGTGTAATCTACCCTGAGAGGCGTCCGCACTCAGGAGGAGATACTGGGTCACAGCCTGCTGCGATCCCGGACAGCTCAAAGGGTCTCACTTAGGATCACTATTTATAGGATTGTGAGATTATTGACTTTGGTCAGTGTATTTCCATTCTGACCATAATTCTTGTCAGGTTATTCTGGCACCCTCCAAGGTGGGCCACGATCCAAGCAGCAGGAGTTTCAGGTACGGTTCCAGGCAACAAGAGTTTCGGGTGTGGTTAGGGACTGCCTAATAATCCTAACTCACTGTACTGTAGGCAGGATAAGAAAGTACCAGATTGTCCCAACTCACTGCACTTGTAGCCAAAACAAGAACACAATGTTGGCTGGTCCTGACATCGCAATGTGGCCTGGGGGGGGGGCTTGCACCACCACACCATCAAATCCATGTCTCTCCAACTTAGAGACAAAGATGTCGTGCGGGACAGTGTCAAATGCTTTGCACAAGTCCAGGTAGATGACGTCGGTTGTTCTTCCCTTATCCACCAACGCTGTAACCCTGTTGTAGAAGGCCACCAAATTTGTCAGGCATGATTTGCCCTTAGTGAAGCCATGTTGGCTGTCACCAATCACCTCCTTATTTTCCATGTGCCTTAGCATAGTTTCTAGGAGGATCTGCTCCATGATCTTGCCGGGCACAGAGGTGAGACTGACTGGCCTGTAGTTCCCCGTGTCTTCCTTTGTTCCCTTTTTAAAAATGGGGGTTATGTTTCTCCTTTTCCAGTCAGTGGGAACTTCCCCGGACTGCCACCACTTCTCAAATATGATGGATAGTGGCTTAGCCACTTCATCCGCCAGTTCCCTCAGGACCCGTGGATGCATCTCATCAGGTCCCATGGACTTGTGCACCTTCAGGTTCCTTAGATGGTCTCAAACCTGATCTTCTCCCACAGTGGGTGGTTCTTCATTCTCCCAGTCCCTGCCTTTGCCTTCTGTGACTTGGGCAGTGTGGCTGGAGCACTTGCCGGTGAAGACTGAGGCAAAAAAGTCATTGAGTACCTCAGCCTTCTCCATATGCCGGGTAATCAGGTCTCCTGTTTCCTTCCAGAGAGTGGCCACATTTTCCCTAGTCTTCCTTTTATCACCAACATACCTGTAGAAGCTTTTCTTGTTGCCCTTGATGTCCCTGGCCAGATTTAATTCTATCAGGGCTTTAGCTTTCCTAACCTGATCCCTGGCTGCTCCGACAATTTCTCTGTATTCCTCCCAGGCTACCCGTCCTTGCTTCCACCCTCTGTAGGCTTCCTTTTTGTATTTGAGTTTGACCAAGAGCTCCTTGTTCATCCACGCAGGCCTCCTGGAGTTTTTGCCTGACTTCTTTGTTGGGATGCGTCGCTCCTGACCTTGGAGGATTAAATCCTTGAATATTAATCAGCTTTCTTGGGCCCCTCTTCCTTCCAGGCTGTATCCCATGGTACTGTACCAAGCAGATCCCTGAAGAGGCCAAAGTCTGCTCTCCTGAAGTCCAGGGTAGCGAGCTTGCTGTGCGCCCTCCTTGCTGCCCTGAGGATCTTGAACTCCACCATTTCATGGTCACTGCAGCCAAGGCTGCCCTTGAGCTTCACATTCCACACCAGCCCCTCCTTATTGGCGACAACAAGGTCCAGCACAGCACCTCTCCTTGCTGGCTCCTCTGTCACTTGGAGAAGGAAGTTAGCATCAACACATTCCAGGAACCTGCTGGATTGCTTATGCCCTGCTGTGTTGTCCCTCCGACAGATATCGGGGTGGTTGAAGTCCCCCTAGAGGACCAGGGCTTGTGAACATGAGGCTGCTCCTATCTGTTTATAGAGGGCCTCATTTGCTCGGTCTTCCTGGTTGGGTGGCCTGTAGCAGACCCCCACTATAATGTCACCTGTCCCTGCCCTGCCTTTAATCCTGACCCATAGGCTCTCGGTCAGCTCCTCATCCATCCCCAGGCGGAGCTCCATGCACTCCAGCTGGTTATTGGCATAGAGGGCGACACCCCCTCCTCATCTCCCCTGCCTGTCCTTCCTAAAGAGCCTGTATCCTTCCATTCCAACACTCCAGTCATAGGAGCCATCCCACTACGTCTCCGTGATGCCAATAACATCACAGCCCTGCAGGCACGCACACGCCTCTGACTGTTCTTGTTTATTCCCCATGCTAGATGTGTTTGTTTTCATGAACACCATCTTCCAGGGCATCTAACAAGAGACTCATTCCATCAGAGTATTTAATTAAAACTGGGTGAATGTATATTGACTGGGAATCAATTTCTTTTTTGCTTCAAACTGTTTATGAGCAAGTACTCATTTCTATTAGCATGTTCCTTAATGGAAGGTATTTGCCAACTAGTTTGGACATACTATTCTTGATGTCAGCAAACTGTTCCATTTTGTCTGCTTGCTCTTCATGGTTCATAACTAGTCCTAAGTTACCAGACAATATTTGTGCTTCCTGATTAAAAATATGAAAATTTTTAAACAAAAGATGACAAAACAATAAATAGCAAATGCTGAATTAATGAATAACAAACACCACACTTCTGGTAAGAACCATTTGATGAAAAATCACCTACACAAAGGAATCATGAATCATCCAGAACTCATGAACATTTTCAAGAGTATCTCACAGTTGTTACAAACAACAAATAATACAGCTAAAGAGCAGCCGCAGAATGAAGCAAGCCTATTTATTCAGAGTTGTATTGATGAACCTACATTTCCTTCATCCAGTATTTATTGTCCCATAAGGATCTTCCTCCCCACTGCTACAAAAAGTTTTGAAATATCTTCTTTCCTCTCACTCTGGCCTCAGACAATTACAAACAAACATGATGTTAAGCCTAGCACAAACACAATTATTCAGAATCTGCTTTTATGTTACATGAATAATGTGGTACAGGTCTTCCCAGCAATGTGCACTTTCTTTACTGAGGTGATGAGTCTGTCTGGCTGCTGCCTCAGCAACCTGCAAGTTACAGTTTAAGTAGTCTGCTATTTACATCAAGGGTCCTGGCTAGCAGGCTGATGAAAATACTTTTGATTGTATTGGCAACTTGAAGAAGCAGGCATGCAACTCCAGCGCCTGTTGTCTCCTCTTTACTTCGACTTACCTTCCGTTTCACATCTGGTTGTCCTTTCGCTGTCACAGTTTAATAGATTGTGAGAAGAGACAGAGGCTGCATGTTCTTATAGGGATTTTTGTTCACTCTTTCTCCAAATTTTTCCTTCTTTTGACAACATAACAGGTTTTTCTGTCCTGAAATTTTTTGGAAATCAGTGATCATAAGAATACATAAAAACATAAGAAAACCCATACTGAGTTATATAAAAGCTTTGTGTAGCCTAGCACCTGCCTCCAGTCATATGCTAACAGCTCATGCCCAAGGAAGAATTAAGGGAGGCACTTAGCAACACTGGCCCAGCATCCTCTCCTAAGCTCAGGTGCTACCTACTTTAAGGACTTCCTGAAGCAAAGGTGGTGCCTTTAACATTTAATAACCTTAATTAGTGTTTCTTCCAGTAACATGCCCAATTCCTTTTTGAACTTTGAGAACTTTAGGGTCCATCGCACCCTATGGCCAGACGTTCCACAGCTCAACCACGGGCTGTGCCACAGGGCAGTTCTCTGTTTGGTTTGAACCTGGTTCATGCTGGTTTTATTTGATGCCCTGTAGTTCTTGTATACACAAACTTTTTATTCCTGTAAAAATAAGTATTAGCTGACTTTTATATAACAATGTCAGATCACAATGCACGTTGTCAATGAGATCATTGTCATCTCTGTATTATCAAAGGAAGGCAAACAGACAGTACAAGAAGAGGCTGGGCGGAGGTGATAGCAGGGCTACAGCAGAGATCCTGCCTGGTGCTCTAACATGAGGACCGTAACAATCGCTTTTCAGCATTAGTCATGCCTACAGCCAAAGACAGTCTCCCTAACATCGCCTCTCCCCTCAAAGCATACAAATTCCAAACCTCATTAAAATAACAACATTAATTTATTTGCCCAGGAGGAGGCCAGGCTGTCTCGGTCCTCTCAGGATGACTCTGGATGCCTTGCAGACTGAAAAGCACTGCAGAGGCACAGCGTGCTCCTTGCAGAGGAGACAGAGCAGAGACACCCGAGCCCACTTACATGCAGGCACAGATCCATCTGTCAAACCCTCTGGGCAACAAAACTGATGAAGACCAGATCCTGCACTGCCATTATGGGTTAAAGCATCAGCTATGAAGTAGTCCATATCCTGAAAAGACTTCCCTAGGACTGTTCAACTGAGTAAAGGTAACCTGTGCACAGGGCTCTCATCTATCAGAGCCTGAATATGTGTGAAATCTTCAGGGCTGGGTCAGCATACTCCTCCTGTGTTCAAAGACTGCCAGAGACGTCCTCTGACAATATAAAGTAGCAACTAAGGTTATTCAGCCTCAGATCTGACTGGAAAATTTCCAAGGGTAAGTTTTTCAAAATCCACAAAGTGCCATTCTTTGAAGTGAAACATCTCACAAAAACATAGAGCTGGCTGCAGCATATTCAGGATGCTGTCAATGGCCAGAGCAAAAGAGGTCAAGGAAAAAACCCCACCACAGAAGACCCAGTAACCTTATGATTAGGCCACAGGAAAGACCTAGGTATTTGCCCCAATTCTGCATTAAGGAGGATATTTTAGCCAGCATTTCCTTAGTAGCCAGCAGATTGCCTACTCTGTGAACAGAAGCTCTGTTGCTGGCAATTACTTTTCATGGGATGCTGAGAAGATTTGGCTCAAAGGAGAGCAAGTGGGCCAAGACTGAATAAGAAAATCAGGTAGTAACTGGCACATGCATTAAGTCATTCAGGCTTAAATACTTTCCTCATTCTTGGGAAAAAACGACACTTTTCTGTGTAGGTTTTAACCAGTTAATTGTAAGCCAGCAAAAGAAGATATTCCTAAATAAACATAAGTCATGCCAGTCTTAATGTTGTGTATTAAATAAAACAGTTCCCACTATGTGCACATTGTGTAATATTGCTGAAAAAGTGTCAAGGGATGGAGATCCCACCGAGCATCATTATATCCCTTTGAGGAGGTGTCTCCTATTTAATTTCTCTAGGATCCTGCTGCTGAAAATGTCATTGCTCTGCTTAGGCCTGTTTACATGTTAGCCATTTTCTGCCAATCCAAAGAGGAACATGTTTTGGAAATCTATGATTAAAGCTATTTGCTTTAACTTAGATGTTGATACTACTTGTGATGTAGTGCCTGCCATAATTCTAAGGTATTCCCTGCAGAGATAAATCTGGAGGAAATGAGTATTTTATCCAGAGCTTGCCATGGAAAATTACAAATGCATAAAACCCAATCTTTGTAGCTTAATATGAACAGTGTGGCATCCTAATTCTATACAGTTGTGTGGAATTTGTTTTTATGTAGATTGCACTTCATCTCGTTAACTACCATCATATAAACAACATCATTAGTATTCTGAAAGATTGTCTTAATAAAACAAGTATATAATATTGTGTTGCTTTATCTGTGCTCAGAAATCACTGTCATTTTAATTTTATATGGGAGTGCAACTATTGCTGCTATATTACTATACTTGGACCAGATTCTGCTGCTGCCTTGCCCTTGAAAACAGTCCCACTAGCCTGGCTGCAAATTGCAAAGAGAGGATTTTGCCCTTGGACAAACATCACTTCGGTCAGAAGGAAAGAATAACTAAATTTTTTACTACTGTCTCTGAAACTAAAAGGCACTTTAGTGTCCAGGCAAGTGCTTCTGCTCGTTGGGGCAGGTGGAATGAGATAAATCAATTGTATAAATTCAGCAGCTCTACTCAGCCAATTCACATGAGCAAGGTCCATTCCACTAACTGGAAGCTGGAAAATCCTGCTCTAGGTCTGCACAGAACTAATTGGTTTGCAGCAAGTTTCATGCATTTTTCATTTTAAACAAATCTCTGAAGTCTCATAAATCTAGGTTTACCATGTTTATAAAGCTACAGACCTCCCAATTTGTACTCTAATTATGTTTTGTTATTGTTATTATCAGCTTACTCTTGCTATGAATGTTTTTGTATCACTTGAAATTGATGCTAATACTCCCTGACATACAGCCTGACATATATTAAGAATGCAGAAAATGAAATGACAGAACTAATTAAAAATCCATCTGTTCAGTTAATTTAGAGGTGTGCCAAACAGTTCAAATGAGACTTGGTCAGCAGCAAATCACATCCACCTGTACCATTTGCTTAGCAGTTACTGTCCTGAGTAATGTTATTTCCTTAGAAACACTCGTACTATTCAGTTCAGAGACTGCACACTGAGCGGTGAGAGCATGAAAAACACAGCTATTACTCTTGAACAGAAATAGTACACGTAAAAATGTAGTATGAGCCTACTAAATGAAAAAAAGACATACAACAAAATGCTGTATATCATGTTGACTCACTCCATTAATTGTAATGACTGTGCCTCCAAGACACAGAACAATCACATCAGTATTACCTATAGAGATATTGCAGCGCTCTATCCAGGAAAAATTTCCCCCTTAATGTCAATGGTCTGTGCTTTTCTCTCCTGTAAGCCCATCAAAGTTAATAGAGTTGTACCAAGAATACATTTGGTCCCATCTGATTATGGCACACTGAACATGTTATCTTATAGCCTGGCTGCTGTGTTATTGCTTTACATGCAAAAAACATAATAGTTCAAAAAGCATTCAACTGGCAAGGTATATCTTTTTTTTTTTTTTTTTTTTAAGAAAGGAAAATAAGCATGTCTCAGTCTGGTGAGCAGCGGTCTGTCATGTGGCAGAACTATATTATCACAGATTAGGTATATTTCCTCTGTACCAAAGAAATTTTGCTAGAATAAGAAAGGCATCTGTATGTAAAATAAGCTACTCAGCATTTTCTTCCTGCTTGTTCTACAGTCAGCTTCCCGCCAGCATGTACCACTTGGATTTGTATTCCAGACTCTAGAGAAGGCAGTGCATGTGCACTCCCATGTGCAGAGGGACTCCCTTAGCTGGTCACTTTGACTTTTGAAAGCTGCAACCAGTGGACAACTTTAAAGACTTGAAAGCAGACAGCTTCAGTGGAAGGCAAAGCAGACAGCAGCCACCTGCTTTTAGCATGAAACTAACAAAACAGCCATTAAGGAACAACAAAACAGCAGTTTCAATGACATGAACCAAGTATCTCTCACCAGCAAACAATTTTGCTATTTCTGTGCTCAGCATGGTTTCAGGTCAGTATTTTTATTACTGTTCCCCAGCTTCTAATTTTTGTTTACACAGTGTCCTTCTGGTACGCTTGGGAATCTAACAAGCAACGAGCAAATGAATGAGCAAGTGCAAAGACACTGCAAGCTGCAGTAGATCCAGGAAGGGGAAGCCCACCAGAACTAAGACCTCAGGGTACCAGCTTCCATGGACAGGCATGGAGTCATTCATGGGGCAACTTGCGTATTACCTCCCTAAACATGGACATTAGGAAGGACCTTAATGGATGCACACCCTTTGGCACGCTTTTCTACATTGCTACAATCAAGAGAATGAGCACCACATCATAGAAGCCATGGGGAAGGGGGAGGCAGAGAGCAGAGCTGGCTGAGGGCCACGGTGTCAGTGTGGGCAAACACAACCCAGGAGGCCAAGAGGGAGGGATGGAAGAACCCTTTTACTGACAGAGAGAGATCTGGGGACTTTAAAACTCATGACTTAGCAATGACAGAGAAGACATTAAGAGAAAAGTGAGCAAGAGAGATGAGCAAAAAAGGTTGGACAAGCTAAAGTAGACAGAGGGATGGGAAGTAGGACCCTAGCAAGGTCCCTGAGTGAGAACACACCTGCTGGCAATCCTTCAGCTGCAGTGAGAGTATTTCTCTCCTGTTTATTCCAAAATCACTAAGGGGATCATATATCTCTAGCTATATTAAGCCTGCAAAAGTGTGGTGTCCTATTCTATAAAGGTTTGTATTAGGGAGAGGGGTGTTCATTTCAGAAGCATTCACTGAGCAATGAAGCAACATGCCAGAAACCATATTTCACTAATTCACTGGGGTACTGTTATTATATGTTCAACTGATGTCTGGGATAGCAGGAAGCTGACTATGCACAGAGGTGTAAAAGGCTAGTGAGAAATGCTGTATGGATCCCAGAATGTGGGATCTGATTAGCACTTTAGTTATCCTCTATTGTCAACAGAAATAATCATTTATCATCCTTTTCAGTGACAGCAACTCACTGAGAGAGAAAAAAGTCTCACAACTGATTTATATCTCTTACTATAATAAATTTAAACTCCAGCAACCAGCTGGGGGGGCATCACTATTATTAACTAACAAAGGACAGGTTGCTAAAACTCTAGCTTCCAAAAAATGTGATGATCTGTCAGTCATCTGAAAAATAACATCTCAGCTTGCCCTCTGTGTGTAATGTGGCTTTTTGGATTGAAAGAGACAGATTTACTGGATGCTGCTGCCTTTGGGACCATTTTCTTAGACAGTCCTATGGGAATCTCATCTAAAGTTACAGCTATACCTTGGTGTTTCTGGTCCAAGCCATAGCTCCTACTATATAGTCAAGTATCCTTAGGATATCCACAGTAAAGGAGAGATGGTTGTGACCCTGAATAATCTTTTCTGGGCTTTCACTGCACAATTTTGGAGCAAAGCTGACCCCAGCCTGTTCTTACACACCCACACCAAGAGCCAGCTGTGAGAGCATGTGGCTGGGCTGTGGGAGACTTCATTTTAGAGCAGGGTCTTCACCCTAAGCACTGAAATTCAGAAAGGAGTCCTTTAACCACAAGGAAACAGGGAGAGCACTGAGTTTGCACTCCCATTCCCCAGTGTGGAAGATTTCCCTGTTCATATACTATGTTAATGAGCTTGAGCAGAAAAAATCAGACTGATTCTGTTTTGGCCAGTGGCGTAGGTGCAGGTTCCCAGCATCTGAGCTGGTGAGTATTTTGCTTAAAATGGGAGAGCTTCAATAGGAGAGACCAAGTCCCTGAGGTCTTGTTGGGGCACTCTAGCCAGATGATTGGGGTGTAAATAGATGGTTGTCTTAGATTCAGATCCCAAATGGAGATTAAAAAGAAGGGCAGCATAAGAGCTTGCTCTCCTGCCTTGTGGATGAACACTCCACCTGGGAGGCCCTTTTCCTCCTTGCTGGGCTTTGTGTGAGGCTCACACCAGCAGCTGTGCTCCCACTCAGACTTCACAGGTGACACCAGCATAGCACTGCCTGGTTTGGGGATCTCAACACAAATTTAACTGCTGAGCTGTTCGGTGCCAGCAGGACTGACTGATTATGTCCAGCAGCAAATGTAGAGAAATATAGGCACTTCAGGGTTTAGGTTGACTCCAGGCTTTGGAGCTGGAACTAGTGGTAGCTACCAGCCTATCTGACTCTAAAGCCTTGTTAAGGCACAGGAAGGATGGGGGAAAATAATTTTGTATTTTAGAAGATAAACTAATTAGTAGAGGTGTAAGGGCAAGGCCAAAACTCCATTTACAGAAGAGAGGATGGGACAGTTCAGTCAAGATTTAGGTGATGATCGCTGAGTTTTATTAAGAAGTGTTCAGTTACATTTCTGTGGTACCATCTTCCAAAAAAAATTTCTCCCCCCCCTAAAAAAATACAATCAGTAAGCAATACATGTGCTGCTTTCCCACAATAGCACTTCTGTCATTTCTCATCAACTCTAGGAAAAGATTTGCGTGATGACAAATCTATATGTCCCCTGGGGGATATTAGCATGCCATTATGATTTGTGTTAATATTTGGGTTATTTCCCAGTCAAACATTTGCTGGGTTTTTTTGAAAGTGTGGCATAAATTAACTCAAATCAATAGTATGGGTGTTGAATTGTTTTATTGCTTTCAGATAACTTCCTTGATAACTTTTGTAATCTAGAAATCCTGTGTCTGAAATGCCTATTACAAAGTTGTGAAGTTGAAGGGCTGTACTCATAACAGCCCCAGTTTCCAGACTCCTTGAGCTCACAGCATTGTGCGGGGAGTTGATGTATGAGGGAAACATTCAAGTTCCATCAGACAAAAGCAACATCCATATTCACTGCTAGGAGGAGACTCCATTCAGTAAGCCAGTACTCCAGGAAAAAGTTACCAGAGATTTAGGTCTATCTTAGAGCATTCTCTGGGAATATTTCCTGCAATCACAGTTAGGTCAAGGCTATCCACACCCGTTGCCTCATCTGATCTCAAATGCCATTTGCAAGAGTTTCCAGGTTTGCATGTCAAGACCATTGAATTCTGATATCGTCTGAAACCCACTTAGAGAAGCCCCAACACCGAGGAAGCTGCAACCATCACTATTTTAGC
The DNA here is from genome assembly GCF_018139145.2 of Gymnogyps californianus. Taxonomy (NCBI): domain Eukaryota; kingdom Metazoa; phylum Chordata; class Aves; order Accipitriformes; family Cathartidae; genus Gymnogyps; species Gymnogyps californianus. The sequence continues at coordinate 71,339,285 of NC_059472.1, read as the reverse complement.
CCAGACAATATTGGTAGATTTATAGAGTGGTTGTAAACCCATGAAACATTCTGAAAACACAGATTCATGCCAGTTGAGTGAAGAAATGAGGTTGGGGTTCATTTAGCATATTATTCCCTGCAAATTGTTTCAAGATTCTTTAAATATGCAGGAAAAGTTATTTCCCCTAAATTGCTGGAAAGTACCTTGCGTTTTTGAAGCGTATCTTATGCATATCTTTATCCTTTGTACATTGTTGACATTGCTTCACATTTCTACACCCCACAATGGACAGAAATCCAAGTTCCTCGTTTTGTCTCTCAATATATTTATACTGCACAGTGTAAAAAAATCTTGATGTTACTGTTACTAAATGTTAGATCCAATTTAACATTTACTCTCTGAAACATATTTATAGCAGCAAATAGGTTTTTTCTCTTCATTTATGCAACATTTTGCCTAATGAGCTAAAACTTACTGATTCATTTTATTTTACTGAATGAAGATATTCATATGCAACGAGAGTATTCTTGTTAAAAGGGTAAGCCTGGTAACCAAGATTCACTGAGCCAACAACTAAAGGCTGTGTGCATAGCAGTGTAATTTAGCATTCGGTCAACGGATATATGGTCAAAGCAAGTTACCTATCGCAAAGACAGCAAAGAGTGGTGAGGCAGGAAAAACAGAATGCTGCATGTTTTAACTTATACCTTCTTATGTTTTTTCCTAGCACCTACATTCCTGACCGTAGCACATAGTGTATATTGAATTATAACCACAAAGCTATCATTTCCTGTTTTAAAATTCTCTCTCCAATTGTAGTGTCCACTTGCTAAAAAGCATAAATGAAAAATTTAGAAGAACAGAGAAGCACTAAAAAATACTGAAGGACCAGAGAAAATGCCCTTCAGTGAAAGAACTCCATCAGTTTATGCTATCACGAACATAAGACATGGCTTCACAACACAATCTTATCTCCTTTGCAGGGAAAGAAACAGGTTAAGGAGGTGGTTCTTAATCAGATAAGAAAAGGCCAATACCTGGAAGCTGGTACTCAACAAATTTGTATTTGAACTAAGATGTTCCTTGAAAATTGATCAACTATTGGAACAAATTTCAAGGAGAGGTGACTTCACCCTCACTTGTTATCACTGTCAAGCAGAACATCGCTGCTTAGAGGGATGACTGGAGGCACCCCACAGTGCCCACCACCCTCCTGAGAGCACGCAGGCCACCTCCACACTACATGCTGCTGCCCTAGACGCACACCTCAGGATCCTGCTGCTGCGGGGCAGACTCACCTACAACAGTTTCAAAGCATAGATAGAGCAAACTCCAGCCTGCTGCTCAACGAAGCAACGTATCTTTCAAACACAAGTTATTCAGCTCAGTACAGCAAAAGAAAACTAGACAAAATATAATACTCTGATATTCAGAGGTCAGGCAGCAGGGCTTCCCATCAGCCTCAGTGCACAGCTAATACCTGCCATATGCTAGCTCCTTCACAGAAGTGTGCCCTCTGGTACAGCAAAATATTTGTCACCCACCACTTCCATACTGGAGTATTGTCCAAGTGTTTCTGACACTTCATAAAATATAGCTAAGCAGCAGAAGGGTTATACAGATTTCACAGGCTGCAGAACAGTTAAGTAGCTTGCCCAAAGTCATAGATGTCTAAAAGAATTTACAAGAAAGCTTCCTAATCCCAATGTGGGGAAGTTAACCCTAAAACTGCAATGTCCTGATTATAGTAGAGAAACACTAAACATTCAGAGGGGATGAGCAAGCCAATTCCTTGGGACTCGTCTGCTGAGGCTTTCCCTCTGGGTGAATTTCTGCCCAATTCTTTCTACTCCATAGACTATTTAGGTGGAAGCTAGCATATTTCCGAGAAGAACCTGACTGTAAATGTAGATTTTATTTTTTTTAAAGATGATGGAAAATTAAGGGCTTGAGAACACTGGGTCAGATCCATAAGGGGTGAAAGTTTGGTATGATTGCTGACTTGGAGAGCTAAAATGTAGACAAACTGAAGCCTAAAGTGGGGGCTTTTTGAATTCACTACAATATGAAAAAGGCATTTCGTGTACTGTGCTAAGGAGACATTCAACTCTGTCTCTGCTGCAGTTTGCTTCTTTGCAAAAGCCCAGAATAAACCTCACCAACCACAGCCAGGTGCAAACTTTGCCCTATCCTGTATCATTTGGGTTCCAGCATTTGACATGATGGAAGGGGAAGACTAACAAAACTTAGATCTTGTTTCCAGCTGAGACAACTTTGTGTTTAAGTTTGGGCAAGACACTTGAAACGAAAATGTTGGTCCTTGGTAGCTAAGCTAGGCTCCTGGGCAGTTTCCTGCGGCTTCGAGGTTAGACCTAAATCCAGACTAATACTGATAATTTTTCTAAGAAGTAACGCATTATAAATCTTAAAGAGTTTGTGGGTTGGAGCCTCAGATGGTGTTTGCTTAAAGTATTCTGGGATCTTCAGTAAACTGACACTAGGGAAGCATACCATATCACTTTTTACTCCCATTTTGGTAATATTTAAGCTTGCATTCATTTTACACTATTTAAAAATATATATCCCCTGATGCTCTTATTGTTAAATATTCAGCCCAACTGAATATTTCTTAGACAGATAATTGATCATTTTACAGTAGTGTGTTTAGATCAGCAAAATTCACAACATCAAATTGCAGCCCAAAGTGATTTATACATTTGAATTCCTGACCATATTCAAGCCTATTACAGGGACAGATTTGATCATCCTCCTGTTTCATTGCTGTAAAAATATGCATTCCATTTTTGTCTTCCTGGAAGTTTTCACCAAGAAGCAACTCTTCAACCAGGGATTCCCAAATGTTAGACCAATGGACTTCTGCTTACCCTCAGAATGTCCCATGGACCACAATGCAGCCTCATCATCCAAATTTTAATTTAAAAAATAGATTTTTTTCTGTTCTGTGTGGTTCCATAAGCCATGTTACTATAGTCTGCTGGCTCTGTTAGGGAGACAGTGCTATGAGTAAGATCAATAGTGTTAGTATTCTTGACAGCCTTCAGGTTTTCGTTCCTAAAAGAGGGGGAGAGCAGGTTTTCCCCATACAGGGTGGTTTTCCCTGTTTTGATGCTCCATCTTCATGCTGGTCCTTGTGCTCCTTTCCTTGTCCCTCTCCCTTATTTTTTCCAACAAGTAATAGTACAGCAAAGAGCTACACAGCAATGATTTCCTATCAAAAAGGTTGCCCATACAAAATTCTTGAGGTACTCTTCAGCTACCTCCCCCACCCTTTTTTCCTCTTGCCAATTATGATGTACTTAAGATTAAAGTGTGATTTTTTTTTTTTGCTTTGAAGAAGAGATGAATGTGTTTTCCCACTTTACTAATTACAACGTGATATATGAGGCAGAAAGCCTTGCAAGAGGTAGCACAGCATGCAAGTGCAGATGAATAATAATTAGTCTCACATGTTTTAGAAATTAAGATTTTTATTAGAAGACTGTTATTTGAAAGTTTTAGTGCTGTGTGTAAGTGCAGTTAATATAAGTGGGCTTTTTTTTTTTTAAATCCAATCAACCAAGTCCTGCTTATAATGTAGGGGCCTCAACTAACTCTCAGTAAATTCAAAGACTTCCACTGACTTCAAAGGGAGTTGACTCAAGCCCTAGAAAAAGGATTTGTAAAAGTGATTAGTGTCAGGGCTTTGTTTTAGAGCTAAATTGTAACTAACCACAAAAAATGGTTTTATTATAAAGATTTAATATGCATTTGGGAATAAAAATTTCTCTTCCAGTTATTGTAAGACACCCAACACCGAGGGAGAAAGGAGAGTCCTATCACTTTGTTACAACCCACCCTTTCTTCACTGTTGGTAAGTTTGTGCTGTCTTTCAGCAATACAACAGCATAACAGAACAGCGTTTGTGTTACCAAAGTGTACATCTTCAGGGACATACTGGGAATGAAGCCCTAGAAAGATCACTAACCAGATTATGCAAACCCATCTTTTCCAGCAGGGCATAGGACATGTATCCTTAGCTTCACTCATCTAACCTTAAAAAAAATCCCAAAAACATTGCTGTCCACAGGTGAAGTCCCTATAATAAATCCCCTCTATTCCTACAGCCCAGTATTTCCATGAATTATGAAGCTATTCAGCATGGCAGAATGTTGCTTACACCAACCAGGAGCACTGGAGACTTTCGGTTTGGCTGTGCCAATCCAAATTGCCCTTCTGGCTTTAAGCTGCCAATTCTCTGAATGAGTTACTTCATCTAATTGGGGTTAGATATTCCTCAGTTATGAACAGTATCCTCACCACACACATTTCAGACACTGCATCTCTGACCTCCCCATTCTCCTTCAGTCATGTATGGATCCAGCTCAAGCCTCACTATTAATTTAATCCCCTTATCCTGCACCCAGATCTGTACCCACAGGGAAACATACAGGTCCCCATAAAGATTGCAAGGTCCACCAACACCGAGTAGATTCTAGGACTAGGGACTCCAATATTATTCGTTGCTTCAAGTCAAGCCTACCTTTTAGCATTAAAGAAATGGTTGCCTGGCAGTTTCTTAACTAAAAGACCTTGAGAAACATAGAAGATTTTAAAAATGCTGTAAAAAAACATATCTGAGCAACCAAGACAGCATTTGTGATTATGGAAAGTTCACAAGTTATGATTTATGGGTGTAATCAGTGAAAACTTAAATTGTCAGTATGGACATACTCAGTCTGCCACCCATGGAGGGAGCTCCTTCTAGCCGTATATACCAACCCAAACCAACCTTAGACTAAGGTCAGGCACTGATACTGGTGTAATAGTGGCAGCACAGAGTTCACTCAGAGTGCTCTTTGCAGTCCACAGTGAAGCATGGGTTGCGACATGCAGTGTTACAAGCATCCACTCTAGTTCAAAACTAGGTATGGGCACACAGCACCTTTCACAGCAGTACAGGTACAGCAGGTGGCAACATATGAAAAAGTGCAGCTCTAACAGTGCTTTATTTATACTGTGAGCATTTCCAAGTATTTAGGGCTTTAAGCATAAAAAAAAGTCTGGAATTAAAAAGAAACAGCACAAATGATAGATATGTGCTTAAGCTACTATGTTCCAGTCCCAGTTCAAGCCTTCTCAAATTCTGGTGATGTGTCAGTTTGGGATTTGGATTCAGCTTAGAGATCCAGAAGTGATAGCATGGGGAGCTGACCAGAGACCTGCAGCCACAGCTTTAAGAGGAGCCATACGCCTGGTAACGCTGAGCAGCGGGCAGGGTAAAACGTCTGCGCTTCAACCTGAAAATGCTGGTGATGCCCACAGCTTTGAATAAGCTTTTGTGTAAAATCAGATTAGCAATGTAGTTCTCATCTCTTCCTAATAAGATCTCCAGAAACAGCATGACACTGACAAGTATGCTGACATACAAGAACTTTCTACCCACCGCTCCTTCGAAAGGAGATATTTAACTCTGTTGGGAATCAAGGGCTTCTCCATATCTGTTTGCAGTAGGTTAACTATTGATTTTAACCACTTAAAGTTTAACAGAGCTTTAGTAAATTTCATATCGATCTATTAAACTTAATCATTATTGGGTTTATGGGTTCTGTTTAAACATACAGTGGCCAGGTGTCCCAGTCAATACCTATATACTGTTTTCAATTAACTCACTTCAGGGGGGAAAAAAAAAATCTATGGAATATATCACTGGATATTTATTTTGCTAGTCCATGTCTTGACTGCTTATGCAACTGACCAAATCAATTTTTAAAACAATGTAACACAGATGCAAACTACCATTGAAATTCAGGAGGAGTCTTATAGTATTAACTGCTTAAGGTTGCATTAAACATACAAAGCAATGCAAACACTAATAATCTGTTTTAGTTCATTCCCAGTTTCATTTTCTCAAAAGATTATGGTGTACATATATTTGTTTGCACTACGTTGTGGATCCTTCATAAAAAGAGTCCTGAGCTTACCAAGAGGAATTAAAAAATGGTGTTACACATTGCAGCAGCTCTGCCCATAACAGGAAAGAGAAGATTTGCTCAGTGTATAAAATGTCTGCATGGCATGAGGGAAAGGAATCTTAATTTAAAAAGATTCAGTTCCAAAGTTTTTTTTTTTTTAAGATACCACATTTCTTTGCTAGTTTTCATGGAAATTATTCTCCTTTGTTACAAAGATGGAAAAAACATCCTTTTCTCTCATTCAGGACCACACTAGTATTGTCAAAGATCTTTCTTATGGTTTATTTCAGCCAATGAAAGTGTGGCCTGCCAGTTTCACATCAAGCTTATCACAGCTGGTACAAATCATTCCTGTCCATCACAGCTGTAATATACCTCAGTCATCCCCTGAAATCTACAGAGAATGCTTTAATCATTTTACTGACTTCTGCTGGTGTTCTGGCACTGCAGAACTATTAAGAAAAGGAAAAGTTCTACAACTAGGTCGGATGTATTGTCAGCATAATAAATCAGTTTGTTTAAAACCTGGTTTTATTCTACTCTGCAGTTTTGGAAAGTGCTAATGATACATGCTTCAAACTTTAGTATTTAAAAAGCAACTCCTTCCTATTTTTCTCATTTCCTTTCCTTTTGCCGGATCATACATGTTCTGAGTTCCATGATGCAAATCCCCATAGGTTGCTTCATAATTGGATAACACATCTATTCAGAAGAGTTATGTGGACAAAATCTAACATAACCCTAACCTAGATTTTAAAATAGCTGGTTTCCAGAAGACTATTGTATTCACAGGTAAAGTGGGCGATACATTTAATTTAGTTTATGCCTTCTGTATTTGCCAACACGATCTATCTATTTAAGTTTTGGGAATGGCATTTTTAACCGCATGAGTAAAACAAATCCAGTTTTGTACCTACAATGCATTTTGCAAGTGAAAGAGGTGCCAATTTGGTTTATAAGCCTGGAGGTAAATGTTACGCCAGTTAAAAAATGTACTTGTGTAAGTTACATGGAAAAGTTTGTGTTGCCAGCATAAGAAAAACTATCATGGAATATCCATTTCTTCAGTAAGTGAAGGAAAGAAAGAAGTGCGAAGTGAAGATCCACAGAGCTGACAGTAAATCCTGTAAAACACTGATTTAGCAAAGATCTGCCCCCCCCTTTTTTTTTTTTTTTTAAGAGATGAGTTACTAGGGTTTTGATGGCAGATACATCAGACACATGTTCCAGTAAATCCATTTTGCCTAACTTCCATAGTAAGAAAAGGGACAAAATGAGAGCTAGCTCCACTAGTTAAAGGTCTCCTTTAATTCTCTAAAGGTATGATTAGGCATTAGATTTCTCTTTTTTATCATGTTTTGTGTACATTCAATAATATCTGTTCTGCAGCTGGCTTTCTTAGCTGTTGTGTTACACTTTTATGTTCATTTAATCAGGAGCTAAAGTGAATGAAGTGATAAAAGTTCCATTCCCCCATGTTTTCTGTAGGGAGAAGTTGACCATACTGCACAGATCAGAAAGCCAAAAAGTCAAACTAACAGAACAGCCATCATCATTCAAAGCTCAGAGTCTATCAGGTTTTTTATTGACTTTCATCTTGAACTAAAAACTCAGTTCTTGAACTAAAAACTCAGTTCTCTTATTACCTGCTGAGGAGTTTAGAATGGGGGTAGGTTTGTCTGTAGCTCAGAAACCACGCTCACAATGTCCTAAAAATGTGGAAATTGCTTATCTGAAAAGGATTACAGCTTTCCATGGCAGATCCAGGAGGCAATAAGATATCACTTCATTAACTGCTGTTAATGTAGGACACCAGTTATTAATGCAGCACAGCCTACTGGTTTCATGATAATGGTTCTTTCAGTTGTAAAATTGTGAAAAATCAAACTAAAACATTCCTTTTGCTAAGTGTATGAAGAGAAGTTTTAAATTAATATTCCTAAACAAACAAACTAACAGGAGGGAAATAAAAAGACCAAGTAAATTCTTCTGGTTACCAGAGGAAAACAAAGCACAATAGAGTTGACTAATATGGAAAAAAGGACCAACTTCTTTATTTGGTAGGGGTCCACTCTGAAAGAAGCTGATTGTATCTGAATTTAGAAAACCGCTATTGGAGCTGAACGTGAAGGATGTGAACTGGTTGTTGTGGGGAAACTTGAATGTTATGACCATGGCAGACTACTTACATCTTTCTCAAAGACAAAGCTTCCAAAGCTCATGATACTTGTGGTTTTTAAAAAGAAAAACAAAAACAAAACAAAAAACCCCCAACAACAAACCTCAAAAACCCATGCCTCTCATGATATACCTATCAAAGTCATAGAAATTGCTGGAGGAAATATAGGACAGGCCAAAGTAGTTTCTGAGGAAAGGGTCCAGAGAAATTTTTATGAAGGGTTTCTTCAAAAATCCAGTTCTACACACAAACATTTTTAGGTAAAGACAATCACAGGGCCAGAATAAATATATGAGATAGAGGATGTGTAACAGAAGGATGTAAAAATTTTAAGCCAGGCTGAGACTCTAACTCCCCTTACAAAAGCAAACCAGACTGCAGGCACAAGAAAAATGACTGTCAGTAGTGGAAAAGAGCATTTGAAGACTCATTGACAAGCTTTTGCAAATAAACTATTGAATTACCAGGCTTTCTCTTTTCACCTACTCCTATGGCTAAATAACTTATGAATACACATCAACAGATGTGCATTTCTTGATTAAAAAAAAGTGACAATAAGCTTATTGTCTACCCCCTTCCACCTGTTCTGATCCCATCATAAAAAAACATCGCATACTTTTTTTAATGGTGCGACTGTTTCCAGGAATCAAAACTGTATGCTCAGAACCGAGACAAGATCAGGCATATTTTCTCTTGCAGCCTAAGTTTTAAAGGGTTTTAAAGACAGCCAGATGGAACATCAAGCATATAAATTAGATGATCTTTGGCCTATTTCAGAAAACAGTGACTCAACCCATCATAGAGCAACTCTTCAGATTATTTATTGGGATGCTTGTCTCCTAACAAAAACGTTAGCAAGCTTCTAATTGCGTTAGGTTCTGTTAAAAGGAAGTTCCAGGCTGGCCCGAGTGAGAAGGCAGCTGAAGTCTGTTCTGCATTTAGCAACCATGAACCACAAAAGAAAAATATGTGCTTACGTCTGTCTCCCGAGAGAGGAGATAAAGTGCTTTAGCCACTATTAATGCAGATTACCTCCCTCTTTAAGGAGGCACTGCTTACAGCAAATGCAGTTGACCTGCTTATTACCTAAGGTGGCTTCCCTCCGTGTCCCTGCTGCAGGGCAGTGCCGCCTCTCCCAAAGAAGGCACGCCACCCTCCTTGTGCACTAGTGCAGACCTTCGTTTCAAGCTCCCTGGAAGCTAGGCCAGCCTCCCCCAGCACAACAGGTCACAGCAGCCTGGTAAGTCTGGTGCATGAGTTGGGAGTGCGGGACAGGCACCCTGCTGCTGTGCACCCACCGGGGCCGCATCACCTACCTGGAGAGGCTGAACTCAAGGGAGCCTTGCTACAAGGTACAATCCCCTCCTGTAACCTGGCATCACCCCCGATACCCATCCCATGGTCTCCATCACACACTACTCAAAAGGCAGATACTATGAGACTGTTGAAGTATTGTTATGCATCAGATATGCTCTTTAAGTAATCAGCAATAAATGAAAGAAATACTTCATCTCCAGAACACAGAAACCTCTCTCCAGCATTATTGACAACTGCTTAAATCCTACCCCCACTCCCCAAATAAACCAGGTGAAGATTTAGAATTTTTTCCGGTATGAAAACCTACAAGAGAAAACAGACAAGCATAAATATTGCTTGCAAATCCCTGACATGCTGAGAGTAGCTCTTGGGACTATGAGCAGCTCATATTGTGCCGCCCAAATAAACTGAGTCATCCTCTCTCTAGACACTGTTACCTAATTCAGCCTGCATGATTTGACCTTGGAGTTCATAAAAGTACATTGGAAAAGATCTCAGAGAGCCCATAAACCTAACAGAAAATTCCTGAGAGTTTTTAAGAGAAATTGCCTTTTTCTCTCTGGAGAAGAAATAGATCAGTTTGTGGGAGTCCACCTGGTTTGGATTAGCTTTTTGGTAAACAAGCTTTCAATGCGCAGAGACAACATTATAAGGCATATCTGGAATCCTGTGAATAACTTATGCAAAAGCCATTAAACAATTCCTCTGTTGGTGTGCTTCATAAGTCATTACATATATTTAAATGCTGGCATCACATTTGTACCTGTATATTTTGCTTCTGTGAGAGCACATTTCTCTCTATTCCTCTTTCAGAAGTTGTATCTGAACCTCAAAAGTGTGACAACAATATACAGCATGGACAACTTAGCTTGAGCAGAATCAGAAAACTTGAAGTCACGTACAAAGACAGTATTACTCTTTTCCTGCAAGTCCATTGAAGTCAGGTCATAATGAACAAGGGACAAAAATAATTGGGATGAGAGTTATTACCTTCTGAAGGAGAACAGAATCCCAGCAGTAAACCAAATGTTATCCACGTGGGTGACTGCTGTACTCAGGAAAACCAGAGTAGTACTTTCATCCAAGTAATGCAACTATCAAAACCTAATGCCAGACCCACAGAGCTGAGAAGGTAGAGAACACCACCATTTATAATGTTCTCTCAGGCATCTGCATTTTATTAAAGCTGAGAGGATGGTCAGATGTGGTCCATCAAGCAGGCTGTCTGTAGTTAAACTCCATTAAGCAACTTCAGGAATTGCTGTTGGGCATGTCCGTTAACTGCTGAGTGTTCTTTTTGAGTGTTTATGGAGTTTCTTATTTATCTGAATTTCACTGGTTCCTGCATACCCATAGAGAGAATATTCTAATTTCTTTAAGCCTCACAAATCCCAACACTTAATCCTATGCTAAACAGAGCTTGTGACTTACATTAAGACAAAAACTCAAGATGGGTTACCTGTGAGGATTGTTGATGAGAACCTCCTGGAAGAAGATTGGGTTTGGGGTTGTCCTTCTAAAGGGCAGGTATGACTTAGTTCTCCTTAACTGACATTATATAGATGAGGGTCTCTCATCTGACCTTGAGCTTCTGCAATGATAGCAATTATGCAGTCTTTCCTGATGGTTTGTTCTTTGTCAATTTTGCTTTGTACTGGAAAGTTTTCCCTAATATCAAAGTTACATTTTCCCCCTCCGCTTGAAGCCTTTGGCTTCTTATCTTCCTCTGTAGATTAATCATCCATGACTGTAACATACTTAATGTAGAAATTATATCTCCCTTGATCATTTTATTTCTTGACCGGACATGTCCAACTCTGATTTTTTCCTTGTATATTCTTATTTTTCAGACCATTTACTAATGCTTTGCTATCTCTAAATTTTCTTCAATTTGTCTGTCTTTCAAAAAATGTGGCACCCATAATCAAGTGAGGAACTCTGTGAGAGCAATGAGTTCTTACTTGTAAAAGTGACAGTGTGGCCTAATATCACTCTTGCTTTTCATATTATGCTGACACAGTATGCGCATGTTGTTTTGATCCATTATCATCCTCATTGCTCAAACGTCTTTTCACTGTACATCTTATGGCTGATTGAAACTCAAAAGGTATCAAATATGCATTGTAGGTAGAGCTGTCAGAGCAACTGGTTGTCAGGATTTGATTCTAGAGAGAGCACACTGTCTCTGTCTTATAAGTGAACTGAAAGGGTGATGGAAAAAATAAGGTAGCTTATCAAGAACCACGAAGGTGTGGGAGACCTGCTAGCTATGAGATTATTTAGGAAGGAAGTAGAAAAGAAAACTGAAGAAGTAAGGGAAAAACCAAATGAAAAGGGCAAAGTTTAAATAAATCTAAACCAGGTAAAAATTCAAATGTAATTTGTGAGATAAGATACAAATTGTATGGGCTTATTAGGTTGATTAATTACCTCTTCCCCAGAACTTCCATCCAAATATGCCAACATCCCCGCTCACTCACGTTGTATTTACATATATAAGTATGTAGGATTGTTCCTCTGGAGTTCAGAGTACAGGTGCTTGTAAAATAAACCTCAGACATGGCATGGGAGACATTCATGTTTATTTTCTCTCAATGTCTATATTTTAGGTTCTCATATTATTGGTATTAAATCCCAGTCTTGTGAACTCAACCAGCTTCTGAGGGTTCTAACCAAAGAAATTAAGCTTGTGTGGAATAAATTGAGATGTCTGTTATATCCACAGAGCCTCCATTGTCTTCAAGTTATGTTCTCAGTGACACTGAGCAAAATTTAAAGCTGCACCTAAGTTAATAATAAGTCTTGTTGATGTGCAATGGAGCCCAACCCTACCAGAATATTAGGAGAATAAAGCAATATTTTTTTTTTTGTTGGTGAAGTTAGCAGATAACGACTTCAATGTAAAGATCTGCACTTAGATCAAGGGAAGAAGAGGGACCATTTTAGGCTCCCATTTTTCCAAACAAAAATGCACTTGAAGAGTTCATTTTACTTAATCTTACAATTTTTATTTAAGTTATTCTCCCAAATTAGGTTAAACTCCACCTTGATTTGCATTCTTTCTGAATTCAGTCCTCGTTCTGTTCTCTAACTTTGTATTTCAGCAAGATGCTGCTGAAATTCAGACGCCATGGGCTTTTCTCTGAATATTTTCTCTTCCACTTCAGTATTGTTTAATGGTGGTATGCACCACCACCGTACCAGACAGGTATGCATGCGTACTGCTGTTTCAAGACATTCAGTATCTTATTTTTTATCAGGTCATGGGATAGCTCAAAATCATGTGCACAAATCTTTAATGTTCCAATAATTTGCTGCAGAAAGTTCTTACATCTTCTCTCAAAAGTTATATTGGCACACTTAAGCAACTACAGTCATGTTCTGCTCTAACGCAGGATCAAACGTGACAGGTTTGCAGTCAGCATATACTGCTTTGCTTCTGCGAAAGCCCTCTATACATCATGCCTGCAAGCAAGGTCTTTTCTCTGATGAGCGACAGAAGCTTCAAGCTCCCAGGTGTCCCACGTGTCCCCAGGTGTCATTTCTTCCCTCAGAAGCAAACCACCACTGATCGGGGGACTGCCGGTAGCTAATTTCCGTAAGACACAGTCTTGGTGAGGATCAATAACAGTCACTGTTAATTTGTGTAGAGTTAACTGTTATTCCTCAGATGATGCTAAACAAAAAGAGAAGGGAGCTCATTTTCTGCTGTGTTTGTACTCTCTAGGCTGCACAGTGGTTGTGAGAGCATCTGGGTGCTCCGCTTGCTGCTCAGGTGTGCCGATGTGGAGAATCACACCTCAGATCTTTTGGCCATCCACCGCATACATTTAGATGACAGTGTTTCCTGCAAGTAAAGTCACAGGAACAGACTGTCAGCACGTGAAGATCCACCAGCTCGTATAGCTTGGAGTTATCTGGATCAGCAAGAAGAGAATTAGTAAAAGCAGCTCTTTTTTGAATTAAAGTTTATTGGAAATATTATCTCCATAAAATTCATGACAGCCTCAACACACGAGGGAGAGATTTAGACCTACATTTTTATTTCAGTTTCTTGTTATGAATCATTTGTCATGACCAGCTAATGCGCTAAAGGGAACTGTTGTCTCATATAGTGCCTTACTCTGGCTAAAGGCTTCACTCCAACTATCTAACATATTCCTGTTGAGCTTCTCTGCCAGCTTTTGGACATAATGTCAATGTTTTACTGATAGTTACTAGACTTCCTCAGAGAAGAGACAGATTTTAAGGGACCACACTCAGCATCCCATTTCACCTTATCAGTAATCGTTCAAATGTCACAGCTTGTGCCGTTATAATTGAGACAACTGTTTTTGTTTGCTTGCGTTTGGTTTTAAGGACTGCCTTTCCCCAGCTGCCTCTGTCTGGGCAGTACTTCACTAGGGCATTAACGCCCAGTTTGGGCTGCACTGTCGCTCTGAGGACAGCGTAATGGAGATGCACTGAAGGCAGTTTTCAGAAATGACTGAGACCATGAAAGAGCTGGAAGTCACAGGGTTTTGTGAGAAAGTTTCCATCCCTAGCCCAAGCAGATTCAGGCCTGTAATTGCTACCAATGCAGGTTGGATCAGTTCAAAAATTGTCAGTGGCTTTTTGGAGGAGCCATGGATTTCCGTGACTTTTTTAGAAATCTCAGAAACAGGCTCATGGCATGTTATTATGTGTACCTACAGTATTCATGGTCTTTAGAGGAGAATTTGGGAGTCATAAAAGAGGAAAGTTATTTTTGCCCCCCATTGGAACTTTTTTTGGGAAACAACTCAGCCTCTGATTTGAAAGGTTAGGATTTGATTGTGTCCGTGCTGTTCTCAATGAAAATCTTTTCACGGCCTCCAGTGGGCTAAAGATTGGGCCATAAATCAAAAATAGTGTTAAAACATGGGTAAGTGATATGGACACTATTGATAAACTGGTCATTGAGGCTTTGATAAAAACTTACTACAAATCTTTAACAGTATAACTATCCTTTGCATCCCCCTGTTTTAGTTGTACCATCATGCACAGAGGACATGTTCTTTATAGACTACTGGAACGATCATAGTAATTTAGATGAAAATACAGTGTGAGGTCTGTAAGCAGTTGGTAACGAGGGTGAGTCATTTACTACACATTCCCCTCCCCACATGGATATAAAAATAAATGTTCTGCATTGGAGTACTTGGCATGTACAATTATGCTATTTACTCAAGTCTGCTCTGTCTTGCAGTCGCAACTGTTTGTTAGTCATTGTTCTCTTGATAGTACCTTCAGTACATTCGTCTTTCTCTAAAAATTGTTTGTTTTCAGGCTTGCAGTTGTGGACACTCTTTTCCTCCTTCAAATATTCTAGTCAGGATTTTTAAGAGATCTTTAGGGATCAGGTCCCCAATATGAGAAGTGAGAACTGCATACCTCACTTCCTTAAGCACGGTTGAAAATCCCGCTCTTCATTCATGCAAGGTCAGGACTAAAAGGTTAAAAAAGATATACTTTCAGGCCATAATCTTGCAAGTATTTATGTACACAAGTTGAATTAGGCATGTGCAGAAGCATTTGCAGTATGTGGATTTAAATGGAGATTTGATTAGAAAAGGACCTTTATATACGCAAGGAAATGCCATTTTGAAGGAACATTTTAATACACTAGTGTGTCTGGGTTTCCTATATATTTAGCAACGGAAAAAGCCAAACTTTTTAGCTTCGGTATAGCTTTGGATTAGCAAGAAGGTCCTGCACACACATTGTATTTTATATACCGTGAACAGTTTCCTCTTTATTAATCCAGCATGCAAGGCTTTCATTTCTTACTGAGGCCCATCTTTTTATTTCTTGCAGATTTTAAAATCTGTTGTGTTGGCACTTTACTTCTTGGAGACCACTGGTGTCATTTTCTCCAAATTGTTAGCGTAAACAGTCTGTAACTTGAGTAAGCCAAATGTGGGTGTATTAATCTTCCTAGTGCCAGCTAAGCAAGCCTGGCAAGGCACAGTTTAATTCTGATATCAGAAAAGTAGTAAATATAATAATCTTTTTTTTTTTCCCCTTTTTTAGTGCTGAAAGACCCGGATTCTTGTAAGTATATTTGGCTCTTGTAAGTTAAAAGATGAATAGAAGATGAAGGAAATTCTTTCTATAATCATATACAGGAGCAAGGATGAGCAAGTTAGGAGAGGAAAAGAACAGCGTGGAATATTTTAAATAGTGGTCAAAAAGGAGACTGTCATATCCAGACAGCTGGCATCATCAGTGTGAGTTAAAGGCTGGCTCCATTACATCAAATAAAGCAACACATGACTTAATGAGTGTTCTGCAAGATTAATAAGCTAAAAACTGACTACTGTTAGACATCATTCAAGATATCTGCCACTCTCCTTAGGGAGAAGTCTGCCTCACAAGCCACTACGTCAACTTCAGCATATGGTTGCGCTGCGAGATGTCCTCCTGTACTGTGACCATGGGGTAGTCCAGGTCAGCTTTGTGTGGGACGCTCAGGCCTGACTTTCAGGACTGAAGGTGTAATTCAAGTCTCAAAGCTTGCTCTGTATTAGCAGAAGGTGTGGTGGCAGATTTCCCACTCCTCGAGTTGAATGTCAGGAGCTGTTACTTCCACAGCAATGTTCCCCCTTCCCCTGCAGCCCAAAGATAGAGCTCACGGGGTTTCTGGATCAGGATAGATGGCACAGAGATGCAGGAGAGCAGGAGGCAGGGTGATCCAATGCTCCATCCAATCCAGGATGCCAAGGGAAGGATCCAATCTGTCCTGGCAGCAGCATGCTTCAAACAAGAAAACGTGGAGAGCCTCAGACAGTCAGTAATGCTGTATTTGCAAGGACGTTGCTGGGGCTTCAGGAACGTACAAGAACAACTCGCTTTCCCCAAAACATTTGAAACATCCAGGGAGATTATCAGCACTCTGGAGCTGATTTCATGCTTTCTTCTAGGAGGGTAAATATCTCTCCTTGCATTCATAACCAGGGAACAGAGAGAAGATCCCATCACATGTCTGTTCCAGCAAAGCTCACATGTAATCTGAATCCCCGTGGAATTATTAAGGCAAGTCCTGTGTTTATGGGCTTTATGTTCATACTCCACCCTGTGCTTAAATGCTTTGCTGGGAGGGGGCTGGAGCTCCTTGCTGTCTGAGCATGGGTTACCAGGGAAAGGACAGCCTAACGTAATACCAGCTTTAGCCTCATAAAAATGTCATGGATCAATTCACCTACAGGCTTCAGTATAACCTCAAATAAATCACTTAAGACCCCAAGCTTTTGAGATCCAAGCACTCTTAATTACTCTTGATGTGTACAGGGTGAAATGAGTTGCTCAGTACTCTATCCTCCCAAATATTTACATCTATCGAAGGGGTTTGCAGACGCACAGAGCCCTGGATTTCTGTAATATGTTCTCCTTCACAGGAGATGATAAAATTCCTCGGGAAAATAGGGTTGAGTAATCCGTCCCAGAAGCTTTACACGTAATAATAATTTACTACTGTGCTTTCAGGCTTCTCAGACACACACAGTCTTCCACCCCGTGGAAGAGTACTGATGCACTCTGTCAGAGCTCTGGTGCTGCCATGCGAAGTCAACAGCACATTTCAGAAAGGCTCTGAAATCTTTGCTCTGCTTTGTTGGTTTTTTTTTGGTTTGTTTTTTTGTTGTTGTTTTTTTTTTTTTTGTGAGAGGGAGGATCCTCCCTGATCTGCAGCGGCCGTTCTCTTCCTAGGAGAACAAAATCCAGCTCCTTCCTTCCAGACCTAGACAGCCAGCTTAAACCTACTGCTCTCTGCTCCATACTAACAGCAGAAAATGCCATAGCTGCTGCTTTTCTCTGGGCAACAGAACAGCAGAGAGAAGAGTGGGAGGGATGCTGCTGAATCCTAGCAGAAGCGTTTCTGGCTTTGTGCAGATAGGTAAACACACGCTTTCAAGTTTTTAAAGTAAAATTTACTGTAGCTGCAAAGATGTTTGCTGTTAAAAGAAAGCATTGCCTTCTCCTGCTTGAAATCAATAATTAACATTGCATTTTCTCTGACATTCCTGAAATGAATGCAAATAATCGTATACACACAAACAACAATGATCTGTCAATCACAGCCCATCACTACTTCTTCTAGAAGTGGACAAGGCCAAAATATGGGACAAGAGCCAGTAAGAAAAATAATACTGCAGGAAGCTTTAATGCTTACTGTAACCACAGCCTGAAGCATCAGCATTTCAGATATCAATAATTTACAGGAATAGATAATAACAATAGCTTGGTTCAACTTCTCATATGCCCCACAGGAAATAAATTGACTCAGGTAACTGGAGATACACTGCAGTGAGTTCTGAAATACCAAATTCTGTAAATTTGGGTCTAATACTGTTTCTGATGCTGCTAACAGATGTGAGGGTTGGGCTCAAGTCTGTTAATGTAAGGGAGAGCCTTGCCATTTATTTCAAGAGCCTTTTCAATGAGGCCCTTCATGGCATTTCTCAAGATGCTTAAAGTACTAAACCAAATCATCAGCTTAATCTTCAAAGAGGAAATGCTTCACTTTATCCATTCGCAAAAATTTAGACACCTCTGGGATGTCAGGCAGCAAACATTAAACCCAGGCGAGACATTATTGTCCCACTGAAATAAATGGGCATTTCATCATTGGTTCTGAGACTAATTTCCTATGGTGGCAACATACAAACACAGAAACAAAAGGAGGAGGATCCGCAGGTTATTTAAGGAAAGTCTATACCCATTCTTCTTAAGTGAAAAGTAAAACCTACTTTAAAACTGAGAAATTTTAACATTGAGACAGAAGTACAGCAGCAGAAAGCTAATGTAATTGCCTTTTTCTACAATGGCAATGTATTTTTAAATATCTTCAATTCTTTTTCTTTTAAATAAAATACAGTGAAATAATAGAACAAGAACAAAATTCTATCAAATTATAACGAAACCAGCTACTTTAATCTGCAGGTGACAGAACCAATACCACCTTCATGCTTTATTGAAATGTGTTATAGATGGGCTCAATTTCCTTATTCCCTCTGCTTCAGGACAGTTCACTACTTAAGACTGAGAAGCAACAGTACAGTACAGGTTGGATTGGTAAGTCGTTAGAACAAGCAAGAAGCTGAATGATAAAGAATCTATATAATGTCTTTGTTTTCCATGTCTGACATATGTGGCACTTTTTACTAATCTAATATCTATGTTCTCATCACTTTGAACCAAACTTGCTTCTAACTTCCAGGTCTCTTTTCTATTGATTTGTGTGGTGCCTTGTTCAGGCTCCAAGTAAGTGCCAACCCTACGCATTCAAATGCCAAGAGATTCAAATCAGTCGTGAGATTGTTTTTGAAATCATGAGAAACTAAATCAAATCAGATAGTTTTTTTTATATATTTTATATATTTACCCTCAGTTTTCGTTACTTCTGAATGTTAGTTTTCAAAATCTGTCTGCAGCTGTGACAGCTAGGAAGTCTTTCGGAATTGCAGCGGACATTTGTGTGCACTGGTGTGACTACTGATGCTTTATGAAACACAAGCAATATCATGAAACACGTAACACATCTTAAGTTAATAAGATAAGGCCTGTTGTGAGAGAATTCCTATCTAAACAAAACCACTCTGCCTGTTTGGGGGTTTTGAGCTAGATCTTAAGATTTTTCTGTCTAAAACTAATAGCTCTTCTGGTTCATATTTAAGATATGTTCATATGTTTATTAACAAGTATGTATTTACCAGTAAAAGATCAGAGAAAACCTTAAGAAGGCAGGATAGACTTTTTGACATTGCAAAATTTCACTAATTTTTATTTCTGGACTGAAACCGTTGCCGCTGTGGCGCTGCTGCAGGTACATAGCTGATGGAAGTGGAGGAGGGGACAAGGCAGCCCTGGAAAGCCTGAATAAGGCTGTGGTATGAAGGCGACCGATCTCATCATGTGTCCATGAGTTGCTGTGGACCTAAGCTAGGGTGGACGAGCAAACAGAAGTGGTGGGCCCATCCACACACACTGCTTCGGAGCGGACTACCTCTATACCCCGGCCTTCCCGAAGGTGGCTGTTATCCCACAAGGTTCCTGGCACATGAGGGTCACACCAGGAGGGAATGTGTCTCCCAGACCCATTTCGGGCTTTTTGCTTCCTGCTCATCTACCCCGTGGCTAAAACGCGGATGCTCAAAGGTGCCCGGGTGCCCTTCTTTCATGGGTTTGACTGTCCATCAAGCTGAAAGTAGCTCAAGAACAGCCACACGGACCAGCAACGCACCCGACCCATTGGTCTGACTCGAATCACAGGCTGTACACGCTCCCATTACACACAGGGGACACGTACCCCACAGACAATGCCATTTACATGGGCAGCCTGAAATGGAGAGGGCTGTGCTCCTCACCACTTTGGAGACCGTTCCCTTTGAGTGCTGTAG
Organism: Gymnogyps californianus; assembly: GCF_018139145.2. Classification (NCBI taxonomy): domain Eukaryota; kingdom Metazoa; phylum Chordata; class Aves; order Accipitriformes; family Cathartidae; genus Gymnogyps; species Gymnogyps californianus. The sequence continues at coordinate 71,319,420 of NC_059472.1, read as the reverse complement.
ATGTAGTCATTGGTTGTTTTGGCTCCACTAGGGATGTAGGCTAAATTACTACAATCTACCATTTCTGCTAGATTTTCCTAAGTGTTCAGTGCCTGCAGTCGGGTCAGGTATGTAAAAGAATCCAGCTGCAAATTAACCACTGGAGTGTTTTCTAAAAGCAGTTGTTACTGGGTGGCAAATGCATTTGAAAATCTAGGAAAAAAAGGCATGCTACAGGGCTTGACAGAGCAAAGACGTGCATCCTCAGGGCTGGTCAACACCCTCCTAACTCCACGCTTGTTCCCATCTTCACGTAGTCTGCCACCACAATTGAAAGCAATGAGATCGAAGCACCTGTGAAGGAGCAACTCTCTCCTAGGTGTTCAGATAAGCTCTGAAATACTTTGAAGGTCTGTCTCTAACAAAGAGAACAAGTCCTTTGAAAATCTGATGTAAAAGAAAGAAGGATCTCTGTCTCCCAGCCTCTCCATGGAAGAAGTCAAGAAAAAATGGGGTGGGGAACAGAGGTTTCACCCAGCCATTTATTATCAATCACAAAGGCATCTTCTAATAAATCATCAACTTAATTCAAACACGCTGAATTTACATTTCACTTAATTTCCTTTCAAAGTTGTTACAGGTAATATAACAACATGGTCATTGTTTTAACTCCACAGGGATGTTGTCAAGGCAGTATATTACAATATATGAAGTTAAAAAAGCCATGTTGCCAAATTTATATTATTAAGTAATTTAGTTCCCAGCGCCGTAAATTTCAGGTGGCAAGTTTAGCATTTTGAGCAATTCATCTGGAAAAGTGACAGTATATTTATTTCTACCTTATTTCTCCTCCGAGTTCACATAATAGAAGTAACTGGAAAGCTATAGCGGATCTGTAATGTAATAAATACAGCACTGCATAAGATATTTGGAAGCCTGTGACAAGGCAAAACCATAAATGTAGTCCTCAATAAATCTCAGGTGTGGTATAGTACCTGTTGACCAATGCCATTTCCTCTGCTTAAATATTGTGCAAATGAGTTCTGGGGCAGATTTACTGGGGAAGGGAGAGAATTGCAAAAGCGTTTTTAGTCCCAGCCATTAATCTTAGCGGTGCAATGCCCTCTCTCTTTTTCAGATGACTCGGGGTAAGTCCAAAGCTACTTTACCAGTTACTCTGGAGCTCTACCTGCCTCTGGTATGTGATGTGCATCATAGATGTATATATCATAGGCACATTATTCAGCGGCAGCTCTTGTTTGTGATAAATGCAGGTGGTACACATATGTATTCAGTACTTTTTGCTGATTGGTATAAACTGACCCTCAGTAATTTGTTATTAGGAAGCCCCAGCTTCACAGAATTGACATTATAACACTCATAATATTTTCATAATCTGTGAAGGCTAACAAGTGTTATTATGGAGTAAGCACTCCTGTCTTTTCATGAAGTGCTTGATAGAATTGGACCTTCTCTAGAGGTAGGATATGATTAATATAACCTCACCCCCAGATCTAAGAATACTTTGATTATTTGCCCAGATAATTAAAGCTGTTTACTTGTGCCATGAAAGGCCAATTTAAACAGATTGTGAACCTTAGCCTAGGGAGCATTCAAGATTTCTGCAGCTTGTTACTGGCAAAGGATGAATTTTAATACTAACATAATTATTTCATCATTATGAACATACTGAGGTTGGTACAGATGCTTCCTAAAAATGGGATTATGAGCTAAGTGTGCTGCAGATATACAGAAAGCTGTCAGCTATTTCATGAGCCTGCCTCAAGGCTAGAAATAAATTATTCTTTAAGGAAGTGTGGAACACTAACTATAACCTTTAAACAGCTAAGGGAATTATGTTAACAAATATAAATATGCACATGTATGCAGCTTAGCAGAATGACCAACTTACTGTCATTTGGGGCATCCAAATGCACATTAAGCTATATGATTTCTTTCCCTGCAGGTTCTGATATCTTTCTTAAGTTTCTTTCTTAATACTAAGTTCATCAGTATTCTCTTAGGCCTTGTGGAAGAATGAATTATTAGAGGCAGGGATGATAGCCAAAAGGCATGGGGTGTAAAATCTTTGCACAGGGCTGGCAGGAAAAGAAGAGGATGTGTTATAGGACTATGTCTGTGTCAGGAGGTTACGCCTTTATCAGGTACGATGGAAATTTAGCTTGCATTATTTCTGTTCCTTTAACTCTCGCTGTGGGCATTCATATTCAGAAGTAAGACAGGATTTTTTGGCCCTGGGATTAACCAGAAGAACTGCTGGGGACTGAGGAGGAGTGATATCAGCAGCCACTGCTTCTGAGAAGGATGCTATGACTTGCAAGGATGACTTGTATTAACAGACTGAGTGGGTGCTGTTAATCCTCTTCAGTGCAATTGCCAAGGTTAGACAAAGTGACCGGTAAGCAACCTCTCCTGTCTTTACTTGGGTCACATATTCAAGTTTTTTCACATGTGTGCGGAACTAGCGATTGCCTTAAAAAAAATAAATAAGTAAACAAGTAAGTAAATTAATAACTATTGATGCAGGACTGTGGAGAGGTCCAAAATGTCTGTCTGCACACTCAAACATCTGCATACTTCTCATGCCCTTTCAGGAGTCTTAGTTTTCACTGGTAGTGAAGGTCAACAGATTTTATATGGAAGGTTTTTCCTTCCAGTTTACATTTTGTTATAGAACTAGCTGATACAGACAAACATCAAACTGATCTTGTTTTAAAGGCAAGAAAAGGGGTGGAGGGAATCCAGACTAGTAGTCCATTTGCAGTTCCAATAGGACCTCTCATTTTCCCTCTCTAATTGTTGGCATAACCTTCAAAATGGGATGTCACTACTGCCCAGTGGCAGGGAAAGGTCTTCTGTGAAACAATATACTCCCATAGAGGGCAATTACATAGATAAAGAAAAAGGAAGATGGAAACACTACTCGGTTAATGAGATATAAAATAGTGGAAAGGTAGCAAAAATACATTTGAAGGGGAATGTGTGAATTCATGTGGGACCTATTTGATCTGGTTTACACATCCACTGATATTTTAACAGAATGTACTGCTGGTCCATTATTATAATACCAAATTCCACCCAAGTATCACATAGATTTATTATTTTTCACATAAAAATACTTTGCAGGAAATAATTTTAAAATGTTCCTCAGTGCAGGACACTGAATTTGGTCTTTGAAAATGTTACGAATGAACTTGCTAAGGTAGTATTTTGCCCCTCTTACTATGCCTGCCTCTATTTTGTTCAGCTGGGTTTAGGTTAGATGAAGCATAGTGGGCTACATTTTTTGTATTCTTGACAGCAGGAAACAAAACAGCAGGGAAAGAAACAAAAACCTGAGCTGTTAAGAAAATCAAGAAATCTCTGCTAAATGAGTCAGCAAGGTCTAGATCCTTGCTCTTCGCACAGTCATGTGCAGAAGTGACTCTGTCACACAAAATCCTTTTAAAGAATTACATTTTTAGGTAGAAGCATGAAAATCAAAAATAGGGTTTTAACACCATTTGATCTCTCCTCCAACATAATCTAATGCTTTGCTAGAAAGCACTGACATGCCAGGATGCAAGCCTCTTCGATTTTAAAGTAAATAGGAAATGAGAAAAACAACAAAAAGCATCCCTAACCTCTAATTGCAAAATCGACTTTTCCTTTTTTTCAGTTTAGTTAACAAAAATTTAAAAACCAGAGTGAACTTCTGATACATGAAATGTATTAATTAGAGTAAGCTAAGGAGGTATCTGTCCTCAGAAGACCATATGGCTTAGAAGTAAGTAATTCCACATCACTGGTTTGCTGGCAATAATGGAGTGAGGCGGAAGAATGAATTAATTTTAAATCACATCCATAAGGGAATGGATTGTTCAGAATGTTCTTTGTGCCACACAATGACTGTAATTTTAAACTGCTAATACCTTACAATGAGACCCATAAATGGGTTATTTCTTGCCTTTCATGGGGCCAAATTCTGCTCTTTTGATGTTCTCGTGTAGCTGTTGTTAAGATCAGTGGAAGTCGAGCCAACTTTTACAAGTGTGGGATTTGTTTGAAGTCTATTTGGACATAGTCAGATAAAGCCGGGCTGCCCAGCTCAGCTGTTCCTCTCCACGTGCCACAAAGTGCATGCAGCATTGGGTTGTGCAAATAGGGGGCTCTTGCCTAACTACTCCCTCTTCCCATCCATAAGCAGTCTTTTGGGTCAGGGGTTTGCCTTCACTTTCTTTTTTGCAATCCTGCTTAGCTTAATGGGTCTCTCTTTCTCTATTACAGGTTGCCTGTGCTGGGGCCAAGGTGCCTGATGAGCAACTTCCCTGGTGTCGTGGTTTAACCCCAGCCAGCAACTAAGCACCACGCAGCTGCTCGCTCACTCCTCCCCCCTCTCAGTGGGATGGGGAGGAGAATTGAAAAAAAAGTAAAACTCATGGGTTCAGATAAGAACGGTTTAATAACTAAAGTAAAATAAAATATAATACTAACAAAAATAATAAAAATATAACAATAATAATAATAATAATAGTAATGAAAAGGAATATAACAAAAAAAAAGGAAAAAAGAAATAAAACCCAAGAAAACCCAAGTGATGCACAATGCAATTGCTCACCACCCACTGACCGGTGCCCAAGCATCGATCCACCCCTCCCGGCCAACTACCCCCAGTTTATACACTGAGCATGACTTTCTATGGTAAGGAATATCCCTTTGGCTAGTTCGGATCAGCTGTCCTGGCCATGCTCCCTCCCAGCTTCTTGTGCACCTGCTTGCTGGCAGAGCATGGGAAACTGAACAATCCTTAACTTAGGATAAGCGCTACTTAGCAACAACTAAAACATCAGCATGTTATCAACATTATTTTCATACTAAATCCAAAACACAGCACTGTACCAGCTACTAAGAAGAAAATTAACTCTATCCCAGCTGAAACCAGGACACTTGGAAAATGTAAAGTGTGAGGATGTGTCTTTGAAGCATAGGATGCATCTGACAAAGCTGAAAATACAGTTATTAATTTAAATAGTTCAAAGTATTGCACATCATTACCTGGAGAAGAAAGCTGTTGTTGTTGTTGCATGTTATGCATTGTACAGCCAAGCCGGAGGCCTTGATCTGCGGGATCAATAGGAGATTAAAATCCCCACTGTGTTGGGAGTTATGTTATTCACCAGCAGCATCTACCACATTGGCTGATATTGGCTGATTTATATATGGGAGCATGGAGTTACAACGACCATAACTTTGAAAGACTGAAACTTAAGCGGTAGCACTGCACTGCACGGCTTTGGTATTTGCTTCCTAGTTTCAAGCCTCCTTGACCAGAGAGGCACCTCATCGTGGCCCCAAGGGCAGCTGGGCAGAGGGTGTGAGCTGTGACACACGCAGGGTCAACCTGCCCTGACGTGATGACTGCCCACAACCTCGGCAAGGCATAGCCCACGCCTGGGGCTACGGCCCAAATGTGCAAAGGTAGTTACATGTCCTAAACCTCGCTGGTGTCACCAATGGGCGAGCCTCTCAAGGTCTAGATGCTGTTTAATCTACAAAAGGGTCTGCCAAACTACCTAAGGAGCACCTACAGCTGTAACTGAAGCTCCACACATCCTGCTTAAGTTGCCAACTCACCCTGAAGACACCTGAAGCCCAGAGGTGCTCAACTTCTCATTGGCAAAAGTCTTGCAAATCCGCCGATGATGCTCTGAGCAGCTGTAGTCTGCAAACCAGGTGCTGCCTTGCTGATCCCGCCTGATCAGCTGGGTTCCGTGCAAAATGAGAGGGGATGTGAGGCAGCCCTCCACTTTTGGAAAACAGCTCTACAGCTAGAAAATTTGCACGTAGGAGACCTGGGTTAAATTGAGTCTTCTTTCTAAAGGGATCTGAGTCCACCTCTAGGCAACTGCTAGCCATTATACCATTTAGTAGCCAACCACGGAGCGTTAGTCATCTTCCCTGGCAGGACCGCTCCCTTTCGTGTGACATATCTAAAATATCTAGATCACAATGAATGCTGTATTAACTCTGAAAGCTACACTGTTTCACTTAGTATTAAACTAAATAAAGCATTTACTGGTGTGGGTAATGGCACTCAGATTTCCCTGATCCACATTACTAAACAACAGAGCCAGGCCCGAGCCCCTTTGTAAGGTGAGTATTTAATTTTTTCATGCCGGACCTCCAATTTTTTCACAGGACCTCCAATGAGAAGAACTCAGAGGAAATCACCTGCTGTTGGAGGACAGAGTAATTCCTTTTGTACCACTGCAGGAAAAGCTTTCAGGGGAGGTACTCTGGCTAAACCCTGCTAATGAATCAGCTGCACCTCCATGCAGGTATGGCCTTGAGATCTCTACTCTCTTCTACAAAAGATAAATGCGAGATCAGGATTATTAACTGTATTAATGCAGAGAGGCGGACAGAGAAAGACGGTGTGATCTAGAGGGGGTCCATAGGAAACTGGAAGGAATTATACTGATGCTTTCCCACATCATTAATTTTCATGTTCCTGTGTATTCTCCTCTGAAGGCATTCATCAGCAATCATATACCATGCAAATGTGCTTCTTTTTTCTCATGTGGAATCAGAAAACATGCACCTGCACATTTCCTTTTCCTGTATTGTTTTCCATAAAATGCATTTGTAAAAGAGTAGAATTGAGTAGAAGAGTTCTGTGATGCTGTTAGTTCGGAGATAAGCATCCTACTCAATTCCTTTCTGTAGCGTCAAAATGATGGAAAGAGGCAGAAGAACAGCGGCAGAAATAGAAGTTTGATGGGGTAAAGGAACAGAACAGAAAAACTGGAAGAGGCTAAAAAAACCTTCAATGATGATCTTTGCATATATATAGGCAGTTTAGAAAACATTGTCCTAGTTGGAATATATCCACTGAAGTCTAATCAGCCCCTGAAATTCTATTAATAGCTGCCCAGAACAACAGCTAGGTCATAAGAAAGGCGATCAGCTCAATTTTTGGGGGTCCTCACTGAGACTGAAACTTCAGCTCATGTCCCACAAGCCGGAGAACCTAAACTACGATGGGGGGCTGCTCAAAAATGAGCAATACTTGTCTGCTTACAAGCAGTAAGCTCCACCAAGGATTTTAAACAAGCAGCTCTTCAGAAAGGGATCCCCAACACATCTACAGCATAGCCCGGTTGCAGGGGGATGGGTGCCAGGGTGGATGAATGAGAGCCTGGTGTGTTGGGAGCATTTGTCCGAGTCCAGGGCAAGCTCAGCTCACAGAACGGCACTTGCCTCCTGCTTAGGACCGACGGACCTCGATCCCACTGCTGTTGTGGGGTACCCTCCTTTCTCTCTTTTCTGCCTTCGCAGATCCCATGCAAAGTCAGTGAGAGACAAAGCATTGAGGTCTGAAGCAGCTACTGTTCATGTCAGTTGGTGTAAATTGCCGAAGGAGGAGACAACTTGTGGATCCTCTGTTTATCCCTCACCTATCTCTGCTTCACTCACTTCTTAGTTTTCCTTATACATGTAATAAAGATTCGTCTTAGTGATCAGCTCCAGCCCAGTTCCAGCCAGTTGCCTTTGTAAAGAAATTACCTCAACCATACGAAAATATGTGGGCAAAACAAGAATGACTTGGTCTTAACCAGTTCTCTTTGTTCACCATGAGATGACTACAGACCCCTCTTTTCCTGGCAGGGCATCCCCACTTTTCTTCCAGAATCATTGAGGCACATGAAGGCTCTCCACAAAGAAGTGAGAGATGAAAAATGAGTCATGAAGGGACTGTCGTGGACAGAGGTAATGGCCCTAATTCTCATTTGCCCTGAGGTTGCTGTACGTTCTGCTGCACGTGTGAACAGACCTCAGAGTGTACCTGAAAAAAATGAATCTGTTCATACCTCCCTGGCACTGCTAGGATGCTGCAGTGGGTCAGAGCGTGAACTGAAACAGACGGTCTGTCTTTCGGCTGGGACTTGCACTGTGTTTTGCTTTTACTGGGTACAGGCAGCGTCCTAATGGAAGAAAATTTTAACAGGACTGCACTGAGCAGCTCACAGAGAAACACAGACCCCCCCCGGAAGGGGAACAAAATGTCTCAAGTCTGGCTTTTTGGAGAAGCACCCTATATTCTCTGCCGGTGCTTACTTGACAGAAAAACTGCCAACCATAGCGGTCAAATGTGCAGTATTTCGTCTTGCAGAATCTGTTGCTGCCACACTCTGCAAACACACTCTCCCCAGGCAGCAATTGCAATAGGTATTGTATCAACGTAGCAGCCAGCCCTAACAAACTTTTGTTCCCAGATACACTTATTCAGCTGTCTTTGTTTTGCTCCGCTGTAGTTTTACATAAGAAACCACAGAGAAGTCCAAATCCTCTGAAACTAGCCAGTGGTAGAGTGGTGTGTTGGTAAATAAATGTGATGGCTGTTAGACAACCTTGATTCTGTCCCAGACCTTGACTTATTTTGGGACTGTACGCAAGTCATTTTATCACTTTGTGCATTTTCTGCCTGCAGACTGCCTTTGCTTTGGCTGCTCAGATAGTCCTGGTTCCAAATGAGTCTGCATCTCCGGATTCTTGTTAAAACCACACAATAAATAAACAACAGTAATAAATGGCATCTCTTGAAAAGTGTCCTAGCAACACAGGAGCAGATCGGATAAAACAAGGGTGCTCCTGTGCACTTTTACCAGGGAAGCAGTATGTATGAGCTAAGATGGATGTCGTCCTCCCACTTGGTGAATCAGGATGGCTGCATCACGTGAGAAAGGACTAGTAACCTGTGCAGCTCTCTGACCGTGCTGCAACACTAGCCAGCCCTGGAGATGATGGGGAGACTGTTTAATAGCACTGTGCTTCAATATGCTGAGAGAGGTAAACACTTGTAGGGTAAAGTGCTGCTGCCACATGGTCCCCTCCTAGCTGATGAGAGTTGAAGAACGGGCCCTTATTGTTGCTCTAGGTAACACGGCTGCTCTGAGTTATTACTAATCTTTACATGGTACCAGGAGTGCTGACACAAATCCAAAAGAAATTTTTAAAAGGCAGCCACAAAGATACAGCAGAAGAAAAAGATCAAGCCTCCAGCTTCATTGCTTACTGTAGAAAATATGGACTGTAATTGGAAAAGTTTTAAGCTGCATCTCACAGCAATTTGTGCAACTGAGAAGCCTGATAAACACAAATTAGCCTTGCTTCTTACAATTTCAGAGTCATTATTGATAGTTTTAATGCATTACACAGATAGAATAAGAAGAAAAATGATGGCAACAGCATTTGGTATAATTTATTTTTTTTATCAACCCACAGAAGCTTTTATTTGGGGGGAAATACAATGCTGAAATGTTTTCTCATATTTCAGGTTTATATTTTCTCAGAGAGTAGACTCTAATTTCACATTGTTAGACATCTGAAAGGTTCTTGTTTCATATTTAAGTTAAATATTTTATTTGCAGAATTCTTGCAATTTTGTCTTTATGCATGTATACACTTAATTGGAGAATAAAGGTCATAAATGTTAGTCATTCATGGAGAATGATTAACTATTATGCAATAGATCCACATATCTGCTCTTAATATTCCTGTAAATTTATTCATTTTATGGTAAATTTAAGAAGCATCTATATAGCATTACTTTTTTTTTTAGATAAATTCTCTATAAACAGCCAAGACTATAAAGCTAGCTGAAGTCTACACCCTTTGGTCTCAAAAATTCCATACACTGCAGTAAGCGGGAAAGATTAAGTGACTTGAGTTCGGTAGTTTAAAAATATTTTCCAAGACTCCTCTGTGAGGGGCTCGAGATTGTTCACATGACTTTCTCCCACAGAATTATGATCATAGAAAGAAAGCAATTACTCTTTCATACTCAGTCCAGAAAAGAAAACTTGCATTGAAAGAAAACTGCTGAAGTTGTACAGTTCAGCACTCCAGCAATAAGAGATACCACATTTGCCACCCATTAGCATCACTTTATCATTATCACCATTTTACAGATGGGAAATCCTAACACAGAGAGATTAAGGTAAAAAATACCCACTAATTCTGGTTGCTCTGTTTGAAATACCTTGGACCTGATTTTTTAAAGGACTTACTGTATATAGCAGCTAGTGTATCAAAAGACAGTTTCCATCGATTTCAACAGCATTTGAAGGTTATCACTATTTCTGCAAATGAGACCCTGAGGTATCAAATCAGATATCCAGAAAATGAAGAAAACATAGTAAAAAGGCCACCTATGAAATACGTGCTTTATACGATTTTCTTTCCGCAGTGCCTTTTTCTGCACTTTCTTTCTGCAATGCCTTTATTCATCAACTGCACCTCTTCCAAATCCGGCATGTCTCCCCAGTTCTGTGGCTGGTATCCTACAGAAAAGGAAGCCTCATTCATAAAAAATTGCACACCACTAGGAAACTGAAAATTGAACCTAAAACTAGTTGGTGCTTTCCTACATGAAAATTTTTGTCTTGTAAATAGGTAATGTATTGAAAGCAAATAATTTTGAGGAATGTACTGGCTTGAGTGCTTTGAATTTTTCTTTTTTTTGCTTAACTACAAAATGTTAGATTATCATAGTTTCAGAATAATAGTTATACCTGTAATTCAAAGTAACTTATTTTAGATGTAATTTATTTTACGGCGTAACATTGTTTAAAGGGATAAATGTCAAAACTAAATCCAATTTTTTGAACATTATGAGTGAGAAACCTGTCACCTGACTTGACTTTTTTTTCACAATTTAGTCTGAAAAGTGATTTTTTTCAATTCTTTGGTCTCCTTTGCCTTTTCAGAATATTCCCTCCAGCCCCAATCATGGAATTTCAGAATTTCCTACAAACTGGAAAGCCTCAGTCTTGCAAATGTCACAAGGCACTTTTAACACACATAAACGAAGTCTGTTTTTAAAATTGGGCAGTCTGGGGTCTTTTTTCCTGCTTCTTTGCTCATCAATTTCTATTTTCCTCACTGCATCCTAAGACCTCACTGTATTTATTTTCCAGCCTCCTTCACCTTCTTCATCCAGCTCTGTTGGTCCTTATTCCCAGCCTTTGTTCCCATCCCACTCATGACATCTTTTCTTTCTATTGCTTGCCAGTCTCCTCCCCTCTTTCTCTTTCCTAAGGAGCTCCTTGACAAACTCCCCTTTTCTCCACAGGCTTGGTTTCTTCTTCCCTTGCTTTCAGATGAAGCAGATTTTTCTTCTGAGGTCCAGCACAATGGCATGGAGGCCTCTGAAACAATCTTGCTACTCATAGTCCAGTTGGCCAAACGAAGCTGATATGCTGCTGCTTACAGCTGTACTTGCCGGCAGACGTTGTACAGCATCACACTGGATTGTGCTCACCATAGATAGGAAGTTTGGGGAATTTTACCTGTTCGCAATGACCATATTTAAACAGTCATTTTTAAACAGCTTACTCCTTGTACAAATACAAGATGTACCTCCCTGTCATAACAGTCTCTCCCCACCAAACTTCTTGACCTTGCTTCAGGTAATGAGGAAAAGAAAGTAAAAATTACTGATGCTTAAAGAAAAAGACTGTCAAGTACCATTTTGCTTTTCAACTTATGTGAAATAACCTATGTTTCTAAGGCATTATTCTTCAAAACAGCTGGAATGTATTGAAAATAAATACCTAAATAAACCCTACAAAAGCAGCCATAGACAGGCACCATACCAGCATGGAAATTTTAAATATTAGTAGTTAAAATCTTGACAAAGTTATAAGAAATTGAGGGGATTTTCAAGGGCAACATCCACCAGTTTTAATAATAGGCAGTGCTATCTGCTCCATTGGTAATAAAACACAAAGTGAAATAACCCATGAGTAAATATGAGCAATATCTTAGCAACAGTGTATGCAGATAATAGTCTCCCTCTGGTCAAATCCTTCTGGCCCAACGTTAAACCTACAGGCTAGTAGAAAGCAGTTGACAACATGCTTCAGGATTGAATTAGAGGCTTCTAGCTTCTAAAGTTACCTTAACCTCTTTTTATGCTCAAATCACACAAGCATATGTTCGAGTTTCCACTGGTAATATGAACCCTGCTTGAACCTGAGCTGACCTGTACAGAGCCAGCTAAAACGCCTAGGTATTTTTGTTACAATTTATAAAGAAAATCCAGATAAAACACCCATGGAGATGAAGGAACTGGCTATACCGACACTGGCAGTGAGCAGCACATACTACAAAATAATTTGTGTTACATGGCAGTCTGGACAGAGTTCCTGAAGGATGCTTTAAAAGGTGCCAACATTGTCTCTCTCCTCATCAATTATTAAAAAAAAAAAAAAAAAAAGGAGGGACATGTTGTGGCTTAGGTATATTTTGCATGAGGTTTGCTGAGAATATTCCCTCTCAGCAGAATAACAGTGACTGATAATGACTGAAATCCCATTTCTTTTGTAGCAGCATTTGGCTTCAGTTGTATCAATCATGAGAGTTCATTCAGTCTTTTTTATTAGGTTGGGATGTAACGAATACAGAATGGCTGGCAGAAAACTCAGTCTGCTCTGGAGGAACAAACTGTGTGGGCTGAGTCTCATCAAAGCCATTGTGCCGATCATGGTTATGCAGATAATAGTTAATATCTGTTCAGGAAAAAAACTTTCTTTTGATTCCTTTTTGTTTTTTCTTTTTAAGGAGGAGTGAATGTCTCCTGACTCTGCCTAATCTTCTATTCACTTGTTGAAAAAAAGTCCTATTTTAAATTTGGCTGAAAGAGGGATATAATGGGGTTCACTGGATAAGATGAGGGTCTCGATCTCCACTCCTCATACTGAGCTAATTGCAGATCTTGGACAGCTCTTAACACACTATTTGACTGTGGACTAGTGCAGTCATTAGTGTCTGTGCTCTTGAGTCCACTAGGTGTGTGGTTTGGCATGTCAGTGAGTTTTGACAAAGAGGTCCATCCTCTCTGAAGCCAATTTGTGAGCCGCACACGAATCAACGCACAAAGCAGCTGCAGCCCAGGCTCCGGCCCTGGCTCCAGCCTCAGCTAATATTAGTTGCATGGTCTGACATTGACTGTTTATAAATTGCCGCCAATAATTATTAGCTAGCATGCTCAATGGAGGGGGAAAAGCATCATGAAACAAGACAAAAGGTGTCAAATGACAAAATGCAACAGCATATTAACATACTAATGCATACAGAATTTGCCACAGATACAACAGACTCTTGGAATTCATTCAGGCAAGAATTTGTTTTCTTCTAAAAGGAGGTGAAACTACGGAAAGGCATAGCAGATGAATGTTTCTATCTATCTTAATATATTGGGGCCAAACAATTTATATTTGCAGGATCCAGGGCACATGTTTCACTCACCAGCCTAAAACTTAGTGAAAGAGAACAAGCCATGACACAGATATAGAAAATACTCCACTCCTAGAAAGAATGACTTGTTTGCAAGATAATTGGCTTCATATGTGAAATCAAAAAGGGAGAAATTTTTGAAGCATTTATAGCAGACTTCAGTTCAGCAAGTCTGACATGCTGTTTGGAGGGTTTGTACAATCTCTACTGTAAGATCAGATTGTAATGGGCCTCAGAGACATGGAACAGAGATAAAAATACTTTTGAAAACAGGCTTAAAGATAACAGAATAAGCAACTGAAATTTGCCAGCCTGCAGAATGTACTCAGATCAGAGTACAAGTTTTGATTTCCCTTTTTTCTGCTCCTCGGTGCCACAGTAGACTAGGTTTAAAAGCAAAATAAAACAAAACCCAGGAATATGCAGAAGCAAAATAAAAATGAACCTGCAAGAGGAAGCAGTGTTTTCCAGATAGGAACAAAGATTATGAAGAGGACAGAGATAAGCACAGAACTGAGCCCTAACCTGCTTTTGGCAGAGTTTCTCTCTCTGCAAAGAAATAAACCATTAATGCACAGCCTCACTAACAGTACCTAAGGAGAAAAAAAGGTACACATATGTAAGGAAATAGATTAGTTAGTTGTAGAAATTGCTCAAAACAAAGTCACATCCACTGACTGGAATACTACCTGGAAGCTTCAACACTCAGGAGGTCTCACAACTGAGTGTGATATCTGAAGTGTGAGTGAAAGGTTTGAAGAGAAAATGTAGGCATAAGGAAAGATATAACAATGATACCTTGCAGAAATTATTCCCAGAGTGGGTGGATGTGAATGGGGCATAAAGGTAAGACACAGTCTTGAAAACAGAAAGTTTGGAATTGTTTCAACAATTCTAGGGCTAAATACATGTAAGATACTGAATATCAATTACAGTTTATTTTATAGAAGAACAGGCAGCCAAGAAGGTGGCATTCAATTAAAAAAAGGAAAAGAGTAGCCATGGTTTCAGCAACTAGCCAAATAAGGGAAGAAAGCTTTCTCAACTTTTAGAAAGCTTGATAACAAAGAAAAATGTATAGAAATGTATGAAAAAGAAAAGATATAAAAAGTATCACTTTGATACTACTCATCTAAATAAAACCCAAAAAATGTTAGTTGGTATCAGATTGGTTTAGTTCTGTTAGTGCTGGAACAGTTGTGAACCGCTTCTCAATTCATAATCCCATTACACAGAAATAGCACTGACTCCCCATATATTTCCCCATCTATACAACCAAGCATCACATTAGGGTTTTTTAGTTGCAGAATTTTTCAGGAACCTTTTATTGAATAATCATCCACTGTGACCATTGCATCTTTTGCAAAGTTTCTGCTTTTAAATTCTTATATGTTTTGGCTGGCCTTTCACCTTCCTCTAGATTAAGTGTGGGGACTGCATTTGGGAGACAAGCTTTTTTGGAAACAGCCTGGCTTACTGAACAGTAAAACTTTTCTGTTGGGCTAGCACCACCTAATCATTACTTTTCTCTTCAAATATTTGTGCCACCTTAAAATGTCATCAGTGACATTTATATTAATTGCTAGATCGCAGATGAGAAGGATCGTTTTGCCTCTAGACATGAAATGCCTGCTGGCCCCTACACATCATGAAAATGTTACATTATTTTATGAAAGAAAAGGGGGACACAAAGAAGCCAGAAAAAAATAACACTTCTAATCTTTAATCAGCCACTCAGATTCATTCATTGAGAAATGCAAGTGCAGGGAATTTATGATCAATCTCAAGAGGGAGCATACTCTGTACAAACAAAGCCTTTGGAAAAATCCTAGTATTCACTGAGAATGTATCACTGGCCTTTTTTAAATGCTTATAACTTGGTTAATATGAGCAGATTTTCACAGAGATGGCATAAGAAAAAGCTATAAGCCACAGACGTCAGGCATCTCCTTGTGGGGAACACTGGGCAATTTTTGGTAAAGCAGGATGCAGTACAACTAATAAGCATTACTGAGGAAATAGACATTGACCACAGCTTTGAGGTGGATCTGCCCAGGCTTTCGTCTCCAATGAACTCTCCCTTCCTCCGAGACAAAAGGCCAGTGATACATTCTTAACTTTTCTGAAGACAGAAAATCCGAAGTGACTATGCCAGCTGGAGTATAAATATCAACAATTAAATTAAAAGGTTCGTAAATAACTCCTCCTTCCCACTGTGTCCTTGCAGGTGAGTCATTTCCTCAAACCTATTTTCAATGACAATTCAGAGACTCTCTGAAATGCCGCAAAATCTGCCTAGCAACTCCTGGTCCCCTGACATTTTTCAGGAGGACTTGTCAGTCTGCTGCCTGAACGACCGCAGGCTCCCAGCTCCATACTTGCACCTTCCTTTCTGCCACATGCAGTGGGCCCAAACATTTTGGCCCCAGAGACAGGCTCAGTTCCCCACCCCACTGGATCAATCTCCCCTCCCTCCTGGGAATTTCACTCAATTCAGGCTTTTTAAAGAAACATAACACTATTGCAAATATATATATATATATATATATAAAAATTGATAATAGTATTGTGCATCACTGATGTAACTGGGGTCATGAAACAAAGCTGACAGGAGCTTGATGCAAACAAACCAGAGGAGGTAGCTCTTCACACAGAATGCAGCAGAGTCCTCAAACTCCTTCCCAAAAGATATTTTGGATGCCAAAAATTTTACATGGGTACAAGGGGAGGCTGAACAAGTATTTGGAATAAAACTCCACTGAAGGCTATCAAGCTCAAGAAATCTTCAGAGCTGCACATAGCTGGATGCTGGGAGAGTATGAGGGTAAATATCATGCACTTGCCCTGCTCTTTTCCCTAGGAGTCAACTTATGGCCACTGCTGGGACAGAATAGTGGACTAGCACTTCGGTCTGAATGAGCACAGCTCTTCATAGGTTTTTGCATAATGAAGAAAAACTCACAAAGTATTCATATTCCAAACCAAAGATATAGACGCTTCCAAGCTCAGCACACAGTGCATCTTGTGCTTCTCAGCGCACATGTATCTTCGTAGGACTTTATTGATACAGTACAGACCACCGACACATCACTACAGCAGATTCTCATTAAGAAATCTAGCCCGATGTATCTGTGTGTATGTGTGCATGCATGTATGTATGCATCTATGTATCTATCTATCTACCTACCTACCTACCATTTTTTAGCCCATCCCTTTGTGTTCTGAGCATCTTTCAGCCAGAAATCTATTCCTTCCTCCATTTATCACAACCAGCATCAATCTCAGAGCGCAGGATGCATTAAACACCAATTACAGCTTTTTATTCTGCAGGTGAGCTTACTTCTTTTGTTTTGTTTTGTTTCCAGTCATGGCACATTTGCTGCTTTTATTCCTCAGAATCCCTAGCTTGGATTATTTTTCCTCCAGTTAAGGGTTGCTTCACATAAAAGCAGACTGCAAACATATCATTTTTAGATGAGCCACCTGGATATTATCATTGCTGTTATCATTTCCCACTTTTATATCATTGCATTTCTTTCTTTACCAGATGTTTACAAAGTCTCTGTGGATCACCTTTCTTAGCATTTGCTTAGAGCTTGAGCACCAAACTCCGGTTTAATTATTTCAGGGCTGGTCACTTCTTTTTTCACTAGCACAGTAGAAGATAGTCAACCCATAAGGGATGGTTTCTCAATCTCAGAAACTGATCTTTCCCTCAGTGAATCAGCAACTACACATTAGGGTTGGGCCCCAAAGAGGGAAGGAAACCTTGTGCATAATGACATGAATGTTATTTTGAAAATACTCTTTATATGTTTCATAAATATCATAATGATGGATCAGATGGGGAAGTTTCACTGTAATGTACAACAAAACATAGACTTCTACTATGGGGTTTTTTTGGTTGGGTTTTTTTTTTAATTTTTTATTTAAATCTACCTATCACCCACTAGCTTATGAAGCATGTAGCTCAGAGTGACATGCCAAGATCCTGACACCCTTGCGGAGACACCAGTCTGCATGACACAAAGGAATTGGTGGTGACTGGACCATCAGCACCAACTACCAATATCAGGAACTACATGAAACCAGAAAGCAAGCCAAAGGAGTGGCCAGCACTTGGCCTTGAATACCAGGAGATTAAATCAACACTGCAGGATCCAGGACAAGTAGCAAACACCAAATCAGGGGCAAATTTGCAGCTGGAAGGCACAACGAGCAACAGCTAGGCAATGTCTAGCTGGAGCAGGTTTACCTACACCTAGTTATTAGGGAAGAAGACAGTGAAGGCTTGCTACTGCCAGCCCCAAAGGGCTAGTGATCTAGATAAGAACATAAACTATTGATCTAAGATTCCTCTTGAGGTACCAACTGCAGAAACTTCCAAATCCCAAATAGACTGGATGATAGTCCAAAAGCAGTACTGCTGTAATTACTGCTTGTTGCAGATTTTTGAATAGAGCTCAGTCCACATAGGCCTTGTAAGATGGTATAATTAAGTTGTGCAAATCATACAAATACTGAATTTCACCAAATTCTGTCTTTTGTTGCACTGAAGTAACTCATTATGATCAGCAGTTTGAAGCATATAAGCAAGGGAGATATTTAGTGTCTCCTAACTACCTAACTGTGACAGAAGCCAAAGTCAGCCAAGGTTTTGCAATGGAACTGCCTAGACCTTTTCTTTATAATGAGATCCCCAAAGAAGACCAAAAGACTTTGAAACTCAGAAAGCAATGTTTTATTAGAGCTTGAACCAAAACCAAAAAATTGAATAGAAAAAGCTCAAAATGACCCATTCAAGCAGAATAGAAATAAAAAGGTTTCCTAAACATGTCTTCCTCAGTTACAGGCTTGGTTTCGGTCAACTCATTGACTTTCTAAGTTTGTCACAAACTTGACTAATCCCCCCTGATCCCTAGGAAGTCCTTTCCACCAGCCTCTGAAGTCTGTCTGTCTGCTCCTCCTGAGCTGCAGGCTCCCAGCTCTGTGCTGTAACTCTTCTACGTGCCACACTCAGCTGTCTTGCAAAGTTTTTCCACCCACATATGCCCAGCTGCTGGATAGACAGGAACCATCTGCTTTACCCTCCAAGGGGCTGCACCTGACCTAGCCTTCATAAAGGCACATCCTACAACTGTGAACAAAGGAGTAAAAAAAATTAATTCCTGTCCACTATGCAAATCTTCAACAATTTAATGATAACTTGTTTATGCATTTTAGTATAAAGGGAAATGCTAACCCTAATAGATGCAGCACCACCCTAAAATTAGTTTTTCTGCAATGTAAGACTTAGACAAAACACCACTGTTACTATCCATATCCATATATATTGGACAGCAAGGATGAATATGTTAGCCATAGCCTGTGAAAAGATCTGATAAAGGAAGAGGGGGCATAGAGTTCAAGGCCAGTGCTGAAAATACATAGCATAAACCAGTCTGTCAGACTCTGCATGGGATTTTACAGAGCTGATGTTAATAGGAAGGCTGAGTGCCTTCCCACTCCACGATGGCTTCTGTGATCAGGGTGGCTCTGGCCTGAAGAAAGCAGGGACATGAGCTATGACCTGGTATGCTTCTACCTCTTGCATACCCTTTAGCTTTAGCTTGGGGGAAACTAAAAGGAAAATGCAACATTATGCAACAGCCAACATTATATGAGCTACCAGCACAACTGTCAGGAGTGGGAAACTAGTGGGCTAAAATGGCAAGGATCCAAAGGAACAGCTAAAGGCCATT
This sequence comes from Gymnogyps californianus, assembly GCF_018139145.2. NCBI lineage: Eukaryota > Metazoa > Chordata > Aves > Accipitriformes > Cathartidae > Gymnogyps > Gymnogyps californianus. The sequence goes on along the minus strand of NC_059472.1, from coordinate 71,300,401 downwards.
TATTTGACTGCCTTATATGATTTAAACCATTAAAATGGTGTTTCAACTTAAAAAGTATCAAGCTAATTTATTTCAATTTCACTAAGTAAATTAAACAATCAACATTTAAAATCATGCCACAATATAAAAGAAATCAGTAGATCCATAGGCTCAAATCTGAAATGACTAAATCAGTATAGCATGTATTCAGATTCACAACAACTGTTTCATTTTTATAAAAGAAAACTCTAACCTGACACAGGAATCACCCCTTAAAAGTAGTACTTTTGCAATATAATGTAAGTGACAGTATCCCTACATGAGGTTGAAGCAGACTAGTAAGATGCAAACATTTGAAGATAGGGTTCTCCATAGCCAGTAAAGATTTGGCAATAATATTGAATTAAACATGTCTTGCACTTGGCTCACTGAGAACATTTCATTTCAGCAGAATTGCAATGTTCACTAATGACTGAAACCTTATTATTTTGTTAAAACTGTCTAGTATTTGGCTTTATTTGCTTCAGTCGTGGGAGTTCATTCAGTCTTTCTTTTCTATTAGTTTGGGATATAAGGGCTAGCAAAAGCTCTGTCAGCTCAGGAGGAACAAACTGTGTGGGCTGAATCTCATCAAATTCACTGATGTTATGCTGATCATGTTTAATATCTGTTCAGGGATGTAAAAACTTTTTTCCAGGAGTGAAATTGTACTGACTCTGCCCAGTACCCATGAAAGGAAGCTAATCTAAGGGCAACTGAGGGAATACTATTCACTTGTTAAAAATTCCTATTTTAAACGGATTCTAAAGTTGGCTCTAAGCAAAGACACTTTTTCCAGATTAATAACCCTCTCCTTTCTCAGAATCCTGAGCAGATTTACATAGAGCCCTAAAGTCAGTTCATAAAACGTGTTTAAACTGGTGGAAGAGAATTTTATGATAGAAAAAAGTTCACTCTTTTTGAACCTATACAAAAACGTACTCAATATTTCTATTATATAAGGGAGCCCAAACCTATGGATGTGTTTATTATTTACTACCTCCTTTCTGTTAAAATATATTTTTAAATGCAGCCCTCCCTTATTCTCAGATTATTCAATTTCATAGAAAAGTGCTGAAAAAGATGCCTCTTTTTAAACCTCTCCGTCAAAGAAAATAACTCAAGAGGCTAGAAGAGCGTAGTATAGCAATTTATTCGCAGCTCTGACTTTCCAAAAGATGTAAAATCAAAATGAGTCTGAGACTTGCATATGCAGGTCCCTGAAGAAGTGAGACAATCTTTAAACCTGCTTTCTCCTTTTCAGGTGCTTGCAGAGCTCCTCTGCTGTTCCTCTGCCTCATCTTCTCCCTCTGAGATCTCAAGCTACCAGTCTCCCTCCTTTCATTTCTTTGCCTCTCTGTGGTACATGTGTATCTCCCCCGTTCCTCTGCCACCACACTTTTCTTACATCTGCCAAGGATCTTTCTTGTTTTCAGGCATCCCCTCAGCTGCAGCAGAGCCCTCCCTTTTACACCTGCAGCTGCCCAGCTACCCCGGCAAGCAGCTGGGAGTGGGGGACTGAAGGCTGCTGATGGGCAGTCAGCCATGCTAACCAGCTATGACACCTCCCAAGTCCTGCCGAGCCTCTCCTGTTCCCTGAGTGTCAATGAGAAAATGCCTCCCGGATGCTGCAGGAGGAAGGCTGGACTGTCGGTGAGGCATGAGGGAGCAAAAGATTTGATTTCCAAGATCCCAAATGCTCCTCGTGAGGCACAGGGTGCCCTTGTTGAGCGCTGCCTTCTAGGGGATGTTGACTGTGCTCAGTAACTTTTTGGGTCAGATACATACTGCAGCTAAAAGTTCTGGGCCTGTTCAGATAACTCATTTAGCAGAACTAGAATCCCAAGTGATTAGTTTTCTGAGGAAAATCTTCTACTGAAATATTCTGTGTCACATTTCTCCTATCCTTTAATCTATAGGCACTGCCTTGAAAACTTATTTGGAGGTAATTTGAATTTAAAAGAGGAAAGAAATCCACCCAAATCATCCCAACAGCAGCTGACTTTACTAATCAAGAAAGATTTTTACATAGCCAGGAATCTTTCATCAAAGACATCATGAAACCTTCAGTGGAGTCACTCAGGACTTTGCAGGATATTATAAAACATCTTTCATTCAAGCCCTGTCTAAAATTCAATATTAAACTAAGACTGTCGGAAAATGAGGATGAGGTTGGGCAAGTCTTGTGTGAACGTAAGGGGCTGTGGTCTTGCACAGAGCCTCAAACAATTCCAGCATCCGTACTCCACCCTGACAACCCCCATGGGCAACCCCGGAGGAGAGAGCCTGCTGCCCTCAGCCGTGTTCAGCTGTACTCACCCGCTACATGGCACAAACACTCTTGTGAGCACTGTGAGGTGGCATGTTTGTTCTCACCACCTGATTTTCATACCCATAATATTCAGTTGATGAACTAAAGGGCTGCCTCAGTTGACATTTTCTGTTTATTTTTGATTTGGGAGTTTTTCTCTATGACAGACTTGACTGCCTCAATTCCTAGAGTAAAATCTCAGAGACATCACACTGAGTGGGAGGATTTTAGCTTGATCTCTCACTGAAATGAGGCTTGTTTCATCACTCATTCTACACGTGTAGGTACAAGCTGGTCTCCTGCTTTCTAATCCATTGCTGAATTTCAATCAAATTTGACAAAGATTCTGTGAGTTTGGTGAAAACAAGGCAGCAAGTTAAAGGGCTGTTAGTTCCCCACTGTGAAAAAGACTAAGATCACAATCTTATTCTTCTTAGGCAATCAGAGACTCAAACAGCTGAGAGAGAGAAAGAGAGTAAGAGAGAGATATGTTGAAAGCCAAGCTTTTTGCTTCCTCTGCCCAAGGAACTACTTGCTCAGTTGTTTCTTTCTATTCCTGAAGCCAGGACCCCCATCATTCCTGCCACATCAACCATTACAATTCCACGTGTTTTATAGGGAACACAGTGCATTCTGGTTTCCAAAACTTTGTTTTGATTTATTTTTATTTCTTTTTTTTTTTTATAGTTGGAGAAAAATCTGTGGAGGAAGCAAAAGCTGAGAGAAAGAGAGCCTGTTACTGCTTATGAACTGAAATGATGGGATTTTGCTGAAGTTGTCCTGGTGATATCTTATATGTCAGTGGTCACTACTGGGTGAATTATTGACAGTTACTGCTCTGCATTATTCTGTTCCCATCATTGGCTCTGTAAATAGTGTGGCAGGTGACAAACTGCATGGTTCGATGCTCAGCTCTTACTGACCAAAGGGCTTCCAGGAAACACTGAGTTGCTCAGAGACCTAGCTGTGAGGCAAGTACGAATCATGTTTGACAAAAAAGAAAAACCTTGATTAATAGAACAAATGTGGATCTTTGCTGCTTATGGTTTAGGGTAATCCTTTGTGTCCTTGAATTAGGAAGGCCAATGTCATGCCAGCTGTATTGGCATGCTTGAAAATTCAGCCTTTAGCACATAATAATGATGAAAGTTGGCTTTATAGGAGAAAATCTGATTGAGTTCCAAAGATGAAAATATACCCCCCCAAAATAGAAATAATGTTAGTAATTAGCTAAAAAAGAGTGAGATTCAATGACTTAATAGTACCATTCAAAGAGTTTTAAGCTCTTTATAATTAAGAAAAAGTTTAGAAGAACAGAATATGAACTCTCCTGTTATGAATGGAGGTAGTTTGCTAGGGGTGTTTTGGCAGCAAAGTAATTCCCAAAATAGAGTACTGGATTCACTCCCAGCTAAAAGGAGCAAAACTTGCAGATGTTGCTAATGCAGACAAAAACCAGAACATATATATGTGACCAGATGCGGCAATTCTAAGAATTGCATCTGGCACAGAACATGTGGCTGTTTTAGCATCACACCAAGAAGTGTTACTCAGTACTTATGTACCATATCTTTCAGAAGGCCCTGATTCAGCAAACAATTTAAATACATGCTTAACTTAAATATGTAAGTACTCCCAGTGGGATTACTCATATGCAGAGGGACATGTTCAAGCAACTTGCTGAATCAAATAATAAAACCCCTAACAATCTGATCTGACTATGAGTCAACTGACTAACAAGATTCACCATTTTTTCCTGGAGACAAAAGCTCTTTTATTTTTCTGTACTTTATTTGCTGCACTCTATTTCCTTCAGATTTATTTCTTCTCTTGGGTTTTGGTTTGCCTGCTTCCTATTGTTATTGTTCATCAAATATTTCATACACAAGTGCTTTCCAAAACAACGCAATCAATCCAGAGCAACATATTTGCAGTAATATATAATTAACTGAGTATTTTTCTGTCATGCAATGGCTGTAGGATTTACAAAATTATTTTCTGCATGCATTTATGCTGATAAGCTGGAAAAGTAAATAAAATTTCATGCAAAAACCTAAAGAGAGCAATAGATGATAGTTATTTGGCCTCACATTATGCATAACTACATTTTGGATTTTCAATTGTATTCACAACATGATGAGGAGTCGTTAGGAAATTATCCACTTCATTTCTCTACTTTTCTTCTTTCTTCAGCTCTGGACTGTCCCATCTGTCTTGCATTCATGAATTTTCTGTCTGAGGACTATCAGCGATGGTGCAATGCAAAGGCTTGAGGGCATTGACTGATCATGGGAAATCAGCAGATGCCAATGTTTCCTTAAATAAAAAAAAAAGTACAACACACGATTTCCTGCTTCTAACAAAGGAGGTAAGAGACCCATTGGTCAAATATTATAATAATCCTTTCCCTTTTTTTGTTCTTACTTTATTTCCATCTTTCTCTGTGATTCTCTTCAACACTAAGACCACTCAACCCCATCAGTGTAAAGGAAGCAATACAAAAACATTGCTTGTTCCTGTTGCCACACAGGAGAACTGACTGGGAAAAACATTTAGAAGGGTCATTGTCTTCCTGCCCACTGCTGGCCCTGCCTTCCTCACTCCCTGGCCTCTCTCCTGACCGCCCAGGTCTCCTGTTCTCCCTTGTGCCAGCTCTGGCACTCCTCACTCTTTTCTGTCAGCCAATTTAACATGCTAACACAGCAGTTAGCTAGCCAGAGTTGTCACTGCTTTTGCTTTCTGCTGTCAGGGAGGTCCATGGCCGTTCACAGACAGGTCTGGTGATCACCAGAGGCAGCCCAAGACAAGTGGTGGGAATGCATGGCCGTGAGCAGGGTGGCCAGTGGGAGGGGGAAGTGGGAAATCCCTCACTGAATAGCATGCAGGTCGTCAACTGATCCACAAAACCGTATGCTTAAGATGACGCAGGTTTCCCAAAGAATTTGAACAAGAGCCTCTGGCAGTATCCACTTTTGCTGGATAAAATTTCCATACGTGGTCAAGGGATCAAATAGTGCCATGTCTCCTAGGGAAGAGCACCAGAAGCCCACACTTCCACATGTTCTGCAAACAACACACCTGACAGCTGGGGATTGGAGGGAAAAAAACCATCACAGCAGGTTGGCAATAGTTTACATGCAAAAAGGGGTTTAATTCTTTAAACTGTTGGTAGTGAGTTATTTACCTAGCTCTAATGCTTTACCTACAAGAACATTACAAGGATTAGCTGATGTTTGTGAAGTGCTTTATGGATGAAAGTACTAAGTGTCCAGGACAGAGGCTACTGACATCAACTGCTTTCTGGCATTCTGCATTATATATGCAAAGGAAGCAATGAATTTAAACAGGCTTACTAAAACTCATTCGGTTAGAAAAGAAATCACTTATGGAAATGCTCGAAGGCAAAGCTCTTCACAGGGAAAGAGGACAGTCCATTCCCTCCTTCTGGTGCAGTAGGACACAGTAGCCCTTGCCATCTAAATAACATGCTTTAAATCTGCTAGGTGTGTGAGAAAACTCATTCATGAGACACAGCAATGCTGTGAAATCCTTCCTCTGACAACTGAAAAGCAGCAGATTGCAGTTAAGGATTTCATGATGCATCCCGGAAGACAGCCCTTTCAAAGCTGAGCAGAGGGGTCACTAGGCCATATGCCCTGGGAGCAGGTCACCCAATTAATCTCCATTTAGGAGAGCAGAATAATTGGCCTCTGAAGTAAAAGGTGCTCATTCAGATAAAATCTAGATGTTGTAAAATTTGAGATTTACCTATTCCTAGTTATTAACCTTCATCAGATCTAATTAAGCCCTGTGGGTAAAGCACAAGCAGTGAGAGATTTTATACCCATGTCATCTTTTCTAAAGGGAGGCTAAGTACAATGTCCTCTACCCCTTTTGCTTTGCTGAGTGGGAATTCTGTTATCCAGTGTTTTCCTGTACATGGTGGAGAACATCTGAGAGTACTCTGTCTGGAGTAACCTACATTTCTGCAGTTCACATGGAACATTAATCATCAATGCTTACTTCAGGAACCCTAGTTATTGCTGCCATATAACTCTGTTTACATTAATTCTTCTGTGTAGTTCCGCCATCAGCACTAAATATCTGACCAAGTGTGAGAAGCTCCCTACTTTAGAGAGAGGAGACATAGCCCTGAGTATTTTGTTCAGTGTCTCAGCAAGCAGAGCACATCTGTATATTGAAAGTTTATCTGGATATCCACTGTCAACGCATTGATGGATACTGAAGTTACTGGCACGGTAGAGCCATACATGACCTAAACCTCAATAATACAGCATTTTGCATTCAATTCAATTATTTCACTGGAAAGATGTCTAAAAAAAGACCTAACCCTTTAAGATTCACAAGTAAGGCAGACATAGCTGAGGTGAAGCTGATGTGAGAGGATCATATTATAACTTCTTATTGGGAACCTCTGTTCCAAGAAAAATCTATAAGGGCTGTAGCTTGTTTGTCTATACAAAAATAGGGAAACATTTTTAAAGTAAATTTATCAATTTGAGGAGTATTGTACCATGTCACAAAAACTGTAGAGAATGTAAAATGACAGAGTATGTGATTTTTTTATTGCTGCAGTTCCTGCCTAGATTTCTCCAGTCCCTGGAGGTTTTACTGTGCTTCAGTGATTCATTTACAAGTCCCATGTTTGCAAGTGGCATGAATGCAGTATTAAAACCTGCAATGGTGATTTGCAAACTGTAGTCTTTTTTGTCCGTAGGGAGCCGAGCAGCTCTATGATACTGCTGGCAAGAATGCCTTAAAGCATGGAGCAGGAACTGCTGCTGAGACTGCTGCATTAGAAAGAGCCATCCTCAAACCCAGCAGGCAGAAGCATCACCAGAAATACAAGAAGACGGGAGAAAGGGAACTACTGCTGCTGTAGAAATAGCCACCACATAGGACTTGCCATCCTCACCAAGAGAGTGGAAAAAAGATCAACCACAACTGTGGTCCAAGGCTACTTGTAATGAGATCTGCTACCCATTTCATGAGACTCCTGGGATATTTGGGAGGGATGATTTTGAGAGGACTGTAGGAGGCTGTGAGGGAGGGTAACAAGGTCTCTCTCTGCAGCTCTTCTCTCCCTCTCCTGAGACGCCTATGCACTCCATTGCATGCAGATACCCTATCTTCACCTCCTGCAAGGTGCAGTGTGTGGTCCCTGAACAGTTGCTATTTACCATGATGTGCCTTCCCAGCATTGCAGATAGGGGGGCAGAGGGATACAGGCCAAGGGAATAAAGGGGTTGTTGGACTTTTTGCCTAATAAATCCCCTTCACAGACCCCAACAGGAGCATAGATCCGTGCAAACCAGAGGCAGGTCTTTCAGCAGGAGCACTAACCTCTTATTGCATAAGCAAGAGAGTCATTCTGTCACTTCAGGCCAGAAGGCAGAGCTGCATGCAGGATGAATGGGTGAAGGCTTCAAAACGTCTCTGAGATGGGAAGAAAAACACACATTTTTGCTGAACATGTCAGCCTTCCAGAGCCTCCTTCCCCTGAGGTTCAATGTAACCTTGCTGAGTGCATGCCAAACAAAACAGGGAACTTCGTTCACTGAGTGGGAAGTTAGAAATATTTCTAAGAGCACTGTCATCACTATCATCTTCACCCACAGGTTCAGAGATGACTCAGTGCATCTGAGTATGCCACTTTTGGAAACCAAGCTGAGCGTGCTGCTCGTGCCAGAGACGGGGCTGAGGTCAGGCTTGCTAAACAGCCTTAGCCCCATCAGTCATACACTAGTTCTAGGTGTTGGGGTTATTTGACTTCTTTAATTGAAGAGGAAGGGGGGCTGTGTATTATGGTTCTGCTGATAAAGTCATTATAAGTTAGCCTAACCAGATCTGGCTGTGAATTAATGGTCAGATATTGTGTGGGTATATCATTCAAATTATGTGAATGCATTGTGGGTCTGTATTTGAATGATCACGTACTTTATTTTCAAAGACTGATATGTAAAATCTCTGCAGCATCTTCAGGCTTCAGTAAGGAACATAAAAAAGGCTCCATCTTTTTCTTTGAATGCTGTACTGTTTCCATTGCCAAGCTGCTACTCTCTCAAAGAGGGGAAAATTGTTCTCCTTTAAGTTATTTGACCTTATTTGTTTTATACTGGTAAAGATATCTGCTATTTCTAATAATTGTTAATGACCATACTTAAAAATATCTAGAACTCAAGTCTATTTTTAAACAAAACCACATTTTTCCTGATTGTATCTCAAATGCTAGTGCTGTGATAAAGACAGGAAAAAGCAGCATGAACTGCTCCACTGGAGCAGCAGAAGAAAAGAAATCGCCTAGGCACAACTTGCTAATACCAGATTGGGTGGCATGGTACGATCCAAGTGTTTAAAAATAACAGTATGACATTAGTGTATCAATGGTGCAAAATCAAAGGACTGCTGTCCTGGTTGATAGGTCAGGAGTCTGGCATACACTGCTATTTTAAGTGGTAGTAAAGTCTGTACAGTGACAGTATAACCAAGAAAACGCCACTAGAAAAATTGTTGCTCTGTTACAGCAGTGACTGAAGGAAAATTTTAGTTGCAAGGCTGGCAGTGCATTGCAGGTTAAATCTGTCCTACTTGCCATGTATTTATTCTGGCAAAAAAAATGTACATGTAAATGTTCACAAGCAATGTGGACACGACGAAGGGTGCACAGGTACTTGAGTAAAATCCATTAGTCTGAGCAAGGTAGCATGCCTGTGTCTAGTTATTATTACTTGGCTCTGGGGGCAAAGTGAGATGATCGTGGAATTGGCTGCCATAGTAATTATTCTATATTTGTCACTGCATTTGTGACTTCCATGTTAATACCAGAGAAATTAAAAAGCTTATAAAAGTAGGAGCCTGCTCAGTCAAGCATAGAGATACCTGAATGAGAAGTCCATGCAGTTTTATATTTTGTTTTCTTACATATATATCAAATCACTCAGATTTTTCAAACGTAAAGAAATCCATCACCCATCTTCAAAAGTCTTAACCTAAACTTTAAAAGTCTTCTTTCCTTAGTTTCCAGTAAAATGGACAAATTTCTCTCATTAAGAGACTTCATGATCAGAATTTTGTGAACAGTGTGAATTTCCTGTTAAAGTTTTGCCATTAGTTAAATATAGAAATGGCAGAGTAACTCTCAGTGTGGATCATTTTATGTCTTCTAAGAGGATTAAAATATCTGATTCAGAGACACAGCCATTAGATGGATGACTTTTGAGAGTGAAGCAAATCTCAGTCCTGCTCTGATGTTTATCCTGAAACTTCTATACTTATTAAAGTTTACTTTGAAGGTATGTTGCCAGTATGTTGACTTTGTATTTCAGCAATACTGAATGTGATTGCTCATACTTAAAGTGACTTTTACTTTATTCAGTAAGACATATGAAGCTATAAATAAGGAATGGGATTTTTTTAGCTATGCTCCCCGTTGGCGTAAGTTTACTGGGACTTTCTAAAGCCTCGGTGATGCTCTGCTTCAGGATTATACTGGGGAAATAACCAGACTTTTTCACATTCTAGACCTAAAATCCTAATGCCAAAAGGAAGAATGTATTTCTGGTGCTGTTCATATTGCATTGCTACCTGGAGCTCAGATCTGACCCTTGTGCCCGGCACAGTGCAAAGCCTCAGCATCACATGTCTTTCACCTAACAGCTTGTCTTGTCTAGATAAGAGATGATGTATCTAAGTAACATTTGTCATTTACATATTTTCCCCAGTGGGGATGGCCATCATTTTGCCCAAACACTTTGTTGATGATACATCAATTACCAAAAAAAAGAGGTCAAGAACCTTGAATTACTCCTAACTGGTAGCAAGCTAAATTAGCTGTTGAACTTTCAGTGTTATTTCCACTTCAGCAATAAACTGCAGCACGTTGTCCTCCTGAACTGTGTTGTATGTCCTTTTGTAGAAAGAAAAATAGTCATAGAAAAATAGCTTCATGTGGTTAAAAGCATCATTCCAGAATCTGTGCTGAGACACAACCAAGGTATGTCAGCATGCTTGTGCTAAGTCTATCTGCTGCTTTTTTCAATTTTTGCATAAATTAAAGCAAGCGAGTAAAACCTAAATACTTGAGACAGAATTGGACATCCTTAGTCACCTGTGACTCAGCAGTAAACTAGGCTCTGATCCAAAACCAAGCAGAGCTCCAACAGTCTTAACAAGCTCTTTGCTAAACTCCCATCGAACCAAGGTAGAAGTGTTTAGGCTCTGGCCTGGAGTACAACCTAAATTAAAATCGTGGCAAAATTTATGATTAAAAGAAATAAATGAGCTGTCACTCCTCTTGAATTCATTGGCCATGAATTATTACCTTCTTGGAAGTGACAACTGGAAGAAAGTCTTCAGGCTCTGCTCAGACCATAACATGCTCTCTATGGCTTTCCGTGGAGATGTGACAACACAGTTTATCAGAGAATGAGTTGAACACACTAACTGTACTGTGTTAACACAGGAGACTACTATTTACAGTGGACAGCTGGAACTGGAAAGTACTTCATGGTGCTGCAACTACACCAGTACCATTTGTCTCGTTCTGGATCTGTTTTTCTTTTTTCTTACTGCAGACCTTTTCATCTTAGAGAATCACAACCTTCTCAAGAGTGCAGGGGTCTTCAGCAGAAGACGCCTAATCCAACACTGGCTTGTCTTGTAATATTCTTAAAAGCATTCAGCCTAACAAGAAATAAATAGAGTTGAAGTGCTGAGGTGAATTTACCAAGCTATGCTACCAATGCATTTTCATTCATTCATTCATTCATTCAGCTCTTCAAGTTACTAAGTTACTTGCATGAGCCTCAGTAATTTAGTCTATAAGCATAGCATCAGACAAAGCTTACCAGCTACACAGAAAAAAGGGTGTGATCTTTTAGAGAGTCTCATATTTTAACATCTCTGTGTCTGTTTTTGTCAGCTTAGGACTGAAAAGCTATTTTCAAGCCTCAAACAGCAGAAGTTACTTTTGTGCATTCCTTTCTTAGAGGGCATAGATAGAAATGAGATAATTTTTTTTTTGCTTAAGTATGATTTTTAGCTGGCTGAGGGGCAAGCTACAGGTTGTAAAGGCTTTCACACCCTAGAGGCATATCTTGAGGCAGATGCTTAGGATCCAGCCCTTGCAGATGAAGTTGGGTTCTGTAAGACATGAGCATGCCTGTCTCTCCTTGCTCTATTTCTTTTCAGGACTTTTCAAGAGGAGCAACTTTTTTTCACTGAATATTGAAGGAGGAAGGGGAGAGTCCCTCCATCTCTGTCACCAACTTCCTGAATTACTACTGCTTCCTCCACTCAAACCTGGCAATGATGTGTGTTGGACAGACAATGAAACAGATCCTCGACTGCTAAAAAACAGCCACTGATGCCATTTTACTGATAGCCATGTTGAGAGTCTGTCCCGCTCCAGTGGGTGTCTGGTGATGTATGTTGCAGAGTGAATGTATGTGAATCTCTCCGCAATTTATATATAAAACATGTTGGTAAAGATTACTTTCTATAGGTATATTAATCTTATTGTCTCCAGCTTTTTATGGTTCACAGCATGCAGTAACCAGTTCATTCATATGAATAAGAAGCACTGAGAGCGACTGAGTTATTGAAAGCTTTTGTCTGAACAACAGCACTGTATTAAACAGCCAGATGCATGTGATGCTGTTTTGTTTAACACATCCCTGTTTATTCCCATAGAAAAGCCAAGCCATCTCTTCTAAAGTTGTAATCTAATCTCCAACGCAACACAGGCCCCAAGATTCCCAAGGTTATTAAAATTGCACATTTTTCCCTGATATAATACTAAGAAGTTAGGTTCAAGTTAATTAACATAGAAAATATAGATCAATATTAAAAGCAAGAAAATGACAGCATTAAAAAGAAATTGAAGTAAAAATACACATTCAATATCACCACCCTCAAACACTCTCCTTTGCACTGAAATTTATATTTTGAATCCAAGTATGGGGTTCATGTTTACTGTTTTCTTGGAAAAACAGAATAATTTTGACAAAAATAAGCAGAACTCCACAATGGTTAATTGTATTTCCATACCACATGTGATTACAAAGAGAGTAGTAGTGATAAGGGTATTCCCTTGACATGACTACCTATTCCATCCCATACTCTTCAATAATTATTCTTTAAATAGTGGGACACTCACAGGGTTTAATTTTCCCGAACTCATCCTATCTACGCACAGAATAGAAGTAGTGATTAATTTTTCAAAAGGCTTTGTTAAAACCTTCACTGTTGAAAAATTATGCAGTAGGAATGATAACGCAAAACATGATCGTTGCTGTTGTCTTTATAATGCTTTCTCTTCTGAAGTATTGGATTTCAGCAATGGATGTGTCTAAATACTAAGTAGAAATTGGCACCTGTTGAGCTGAACATCAGATTTTTTTGAACCGAGAAATAAATATTGCCAGAATTGAAGCTTTTGCCAATAATGACCTTGTGAGAATATAAATCTTTATGTTGACAAGTCATCATATGCATAGCAGTTTTTTAATGCCTTTTGTTATTGTTTTTGTAACATTGAATAACTAGAAGTTTGTGCAACAGAACAACAGATTGTACCAAGGAAGAGGGCACACCACCCTTTCCAGAAAGTAGTGATCAGATGTTCCAGGACACACTTGGGGATGGTCCTGGCATGATGGTATTTTGCCCTGAATTTTAATGCACAACAAGAAAGAGGGAAAATAGCAATCATGGCGGTAGCAAATCACTAAGCACCAGAGCCACAGACAGTGAGCAGAAGACAATTCTCCAGATGCCCTTCCCATCCAATTTTCTGTGCCTTTGGCATTGTCTGTAACTACTTATGCTGAATCTCATGACCTAAATGCACAGGGGTTCCTTTTTTTTAATCATCTAGCTGTAGAAGGAAGACATGGTTTAAAACAGCTCAACCCAGTGCCAGGAATAAGAAATTTTAGGAAGTGATCTTGCCTCTTGGTGATGTCAATGACCAAGCTAATGTCCTGATCTTAAACCACTGAATACTATAGCTATAAAAATACAAAATAAGGAGAGGGAGGAACCCAAGCAATTCTGTATTACAAAGCCAATACAAATTCTGTATTGCCAAGCTATATGGATTTAGTGTGCAGGCATAAATACTCAGGGCAGGGCAGGGCAAGCTACTTGCAAAAAGCTTACTCAATTTCACATTCAGCTTTCAGGCTGAAAGCAACTAAACAGATTCTAGCTGCTTAGCACAGGTCACACTAATGAAGATACGGGCTAGCAAGCAAAATGCAAGTCTAAGTTTCCCTGGGGGTTTATATTTAGTTTGCTAACCCACAGAGCAACCCCTCCCAGTATATTGTTACTACTATCACCTGCATTCCCTGGACCAGAGTTCATATGTGCGTGTCTACTTGCCATGCAATTGCACCTTTATTTCCTACACTTATTCTTGAGATGAATGATAAAGCATGAAAGATAAATTCCAAAAGAAAAGAAACAGATCAGATGTCTCTGTTGTTTCTTTACCCTTTTTCCGCCCGCCCCTCTATATTTAAGGCCTTATTTAATAAATTCATTCACATATCTGCAGGATTGTGCCTCAAGTTATGTTTGTGCCACTCTTAGGATATCACTTGTACTCACTGATATCCCACCTTCGGTAACAATCTTTAATAATAAGCACTACCCTGGGCACCCTATGTTATTCTGTTATCCTTTAGTACCACACTTATGACCATACTTTATTCCTTTCTGTGGTAAGCCTCATGACAGATGTCTGTTGTATGTCTCCCTTTAGTGTGCCTAAAACCAGCAATGGTTTTGATTTGCCCTTCAATCCTTTGAGTTTTACTTTGCTTTAATCAAAGGCTGACAAAGCACTCTGGCAAGACTGCATGAGAGTAGGTGTCCAGGAGAAACACAAGTGTACAGTGTGCCCTCTGTATTAAGCAGTATCAAAACAGTGTCTCTCTCCAAAATGAAGGTAAGTTTGAAGAAAAAGGATAACAGATAGAGCCTTTTTCATGTAAAATGTAGACATCCATAATGTTTCTCTAAGCACAGAAAGGTAATATGGGTACCTATAGCAACTAGATATTCCCATTCTGCTCCAGGTAATCATTTAGAAAAATTAAAACTGTCTAACATAAGTATGTGGAGATTACTAAAATGGTAGGCAACAGTGCAAGGATATAAATAGAACTAAAATAAAACTATTTTAAAATACACCCTCTATGCAAGATGTCAAGTCCTAGTCAGATTATAAAAGGGATTAAATAACTTCAAAGGAAAATTAATACATGAAGTTGATTCTTAATATCAGAACCTGGTCTGCCTGAGCACAAATGTTATAGTTTCTTTAGATCTCAAAAATGTTAATTTCTTTTTGCCTGCTACCAGCACAAATTGCCTTGCTGGATGAAGGACAAATGCCCATCAAGTAATTTGTCAGTTTTTACCTAGCTAAGACCTCTGTGTTTCTCAAGACAGAAAATATAAGGAAGGTAGATGCTGACATATGATAAACTGTCATCATTTTACTGGAGATATTCAGTAATTCTCTTGTGGCTATTTATAGTCATGTTGGAATTCAGGAAGATTTACCAACCTGCTGATATTGCTTGCCTTGTGGAAAAAAATAAACCTCCTTACACGTCTCAATTTTTTTTTAAAGCAGTGAATAAAAATGCAGTAAGAACTGAACGTTCAGAATTTTTACAGCATCTTTTTATCCCTCCAATTATTTGTTTTTTATATTTTAATCTCGGTCATTTTATGTTGCAGTAGGTTTGTGTTTTCTGAACACAATCCTGAACTAAATTGCAGCTAGCCTTATTCTTTCCCAGACTTCATCCATTTTGGATCATCTATAGAACTTAACCGCCCTATGAAAACTGTGCGGTTTTTAATTAAGTTTATTTTAGGAGCCCCAAACTAAGGACACAGTGTAGTGCTAAAGAAAGCTAAACATTAAATAGTGCAAATAAAAGCTAGATCATTTTAATGGTGTTTTTGCTTTGAAAACAAAATATAACCAGAATGCCCAACTCTCTTAGTCTTGAAGGAAAGATCTTATCCTGAACTAATATAATTACAATTAAGTTAAAAACAAACTGATACTTTCCACAATTCTTTAGTTAGACCAGAATTAACTGAGAATTATTTTTCTTATGCCAGATTTTCCCCAACCTCTAGGACTTTTTCAGAGCATCCTGACTTCAGAGCAACTGAAACAACTATTCAGTGTGCCACTACAGGGTTTCTAGTGTTAGTTTCTAATGTGAGTCTCCACTTAGCTTCTGCTGTTTTTTAGTATCACCCAGATATATCTTTTTAATCATGAGCTTTGTAGTGACAGTTGTGTTCACCGGTTGGGACAGGATAATGAGGACTCCCGGCCAGATCTCTGGGATTAAGAGTGATAATAAATTGTATTAGATGTAGACCTGTATGTTTCACAGATATTTTGTGTCAACAGAGGAATGGCAGGACTCAGGAACTGCTGGTTCCTTTCTAGGCTCTGAGGAGAACTGTTCTATGTTGGCCACAGTCTATTATGTCTGTCTTGCTCCCTGTTTCTTTCCTACCTCTGGTTCCTTGTTCATAGCCCTTTTCTTTCTTCAGGTTGCTTATCCACATCCTCATTGCGTACAACCAGTCTCCTCAACCTCGTCTCAGTCTTTTTCCAGACTTCCAGGATCTGGCCCTCCATGTGTTGTTGCGTCTATGTATGTGCCTTCTTCTATTACTTAGCCTCGCCAGCACCTCACAGCAATATCCCTTTTAAGCCTTGTGAGAAGTCCTTGCCTCCCCAACTTTATCTTGATGCCCAGTTCCAAACTAGGTGTCCCACAGGATTTTATATCTAATGTCTTCCCATAGGAACAAGGGATGGGATCTTACAGCCCAGATGCCTTTCTTTTTTACTGTAGGAAATTACTTCCTAAACCAGATCAAACTCCAGACAAAAATTAAATATTGTCTGTTCCAGACCTCCTTTAACTTCCAGTTAAAAGTTTCAGTTTATACCCTTTTCCTTTGTGCCAACATCATCCACACCCCATGTTAACTGATTTACTTACAGGCAGCAAGCATGTCCTCTTTTATTTGTACTACACTAAATAAACTATGCTCTAAACTAAATAAATTATGCTCTTCTAATCTCCCTCCTCTAGGTAAAGTTTCCCATTACCCATTCATTTTAATCTTCCTGTTCTGCACCTGTTCAAGTCTGGATTCATCTTCATTAAACATAACCATCCAGAATAGAACAAAATATTGCAGACACGGTCTTAGACATTAGCACTAATACTTTCCTTTCTGTACTGGAGATGCGACATCTTAAGTTTTCACATATATTTTTGAGGCTATGTATGTCAGATTGATGTCTCATATATTCCCATAATAGACTAATACTCCTGGTGGTTTTATCCTCATCAATTTTTAAGAGTTGACAAATTCCAATTTATTGATGAAATTTGTGTTATTCATCCCTAATCCCACTTCCAGCTACTGTGCTGAACCCTATTTGTGCCACTCCAGTTGTCAGTGATATTCTGAAGTGTACCCTGAATGATATTCTAACTCTTCTTGAATATTGTCAGTGCCTCACAACTCCTTGTTATCAGCACATTTAGCACACTGCCATTTTTGGTGTCAATGTCATTAATAAAAATATTTAATGAGTTCTGTCTCAAGACTGATCTTTGAGGAGTAATCACTCTACAGCCAGATAGATGCTCTTTCAGCACAATCTGGAGCTCCCTCTCTAGTTTTTTCCTTACTAATCTTATAATTCTTCTATAAATACTGCATTTTCTACAGTTTAACTAATAGTTTCCTATGTGATATCAGGCTGAAGAAAAGACAGACTAAGAAAATTCAGTATCTCTAATTTGTAAAATTAATTTCCTAACAAAAAGAAAGGTGTGAAGTCAGTATACTGTGAGGCATCTTCAGCAGAATCAAGTTATATTTTATCCCATTTTCATTTACTTTATGCTTTTAGTTATTCTTCCCATGAACATTTCTGCAAAGACATACCATGCCTAGGAGGCCAAACACATGAAACTCATTATAACACCCGTTCCCCCACCACACACTTATCTCAAAGATTTTTATTGTGTTTGTTATTATTTTGTCATATGGTCCAAACCCACAACATAATAGGTCTGTTGAAACTTCTTGATATGAATCTTACAAACTCGTGTGTCAATTCTTTCTGTATTCTGTAACATACAGTGTATCCGACCACAGCGGCTCAAGTGCAATGTACTCTTTGTATGCTGCTTCCAGTTCAGATGAGCTTATTTCCATTTCTGAACTCTCACCTCCTTTACACATCCTGTCTTCGACCCTGTACTAAACATCCCATCCTCCTTATATAGGCCGGTATTTATTAGCTAGCTCTGCAGATGTTCAAAATCAAGAACCACTGATTCAGCTGCAATAACAAATATTCAGCACATCTGCAAACCAGATCCCACAGGCTGAAGTAGGATCTGAAAAAGGGAGTGACCTCCAGTTGGCAATCATTTGCCTCACTTCATGCAGGAGGAGAAAGAATCCCACTACCAAGGTCAGAGAATTCAATTATTTAATTTCTCCTCAACCTGTGATTCTCAATCCAAGCCTATGCCTGTGCCCAGATGGTCCTGTTCTCCTGCTAGCCTTGCCTGTTGTTATTCCCTGATGCAAATTGGCTCCGGGGCTTCAAACAACTTAGCTACACCCAGTCAACCACTAATTTTCTGTGCAAAGAAAGGGCTTGCAGGGATGTTTTCAATGCAAGTGGCAGTCGGGTTAGCAGCAATGCAGCTGGGAAGGACGTGGCTGACAGCTTTGGCTCTTAGACTGGCTCTCTAGCTGGCACTTAACAGAAACCAGATGAAACTGAGGACAAGATCATGGTTCTGAAAAGTGAGTTTAAGGCAACATGATACATCTTCCAGCTGAAGCTGGGATTTAAGGACACACCAGTGCTACCATTTTAATTTGGTACCAGAACACAAACTGGAGCCCCAGCCTGCTGAGCACCCACACTGCTTACCTGCTGATTGGTAATCTAGCACGTGTCAGCTGGCTCTCCAAGCAAAGGAGCTTACGTGCAGGGCTGGGGTATGCCTCAAGTCTGAAAGCTGCACTGACAAGCAGTTGGCACTGGCCATGCTCAAAATGACTCATCACCCCGTCTTCAAAGGGTGTCCCAGCAGGCTTGGCCCCTGCTTCCATACCATCCGACTCTCAGCATCTCACCACAAAAACGAGATCCCTGTATTGGAATAAACTGAGCTAGACAAGAAAGCTAGTGGACTCCGTCACAGGAGAAAAAGGGTCTCAAAGAGTTAGGCTGCTTGGGACAGTGGAGTAGACAAGACTAGATAGGACCCCACATAAGCTAGAGCTGACAGCTTGCATGCCAGTTGTGCAAGCAACAGAAGAAACTCAAGCCCACCTTCCTGTGCAGCCATCAAAGGGATATCACACATCCCTGGGCTCCTTTAAAAGCACAAATAGTGTCGAAATAGTGGAGGAATCTTGGCCACTGTGAACAAGTACAGCAGGCTCTGACTATAAATGGTTTGTTCAAAGTCAAGTAGGAAACCTGTTGGCACAAAAAGCAAGAAAGCTCAGTTTTTCCAAATTTCAGAGATAATTTCAACCATATTTGTTCACACTTTAAAAGAAAAATTAAAGCTTTACAGTTGAAGATGGATGAACTATTCATAGCAAATAATGTAGCCATCAAACATAGACTTTTAGTCACTTGATGTATTATCAATGAATAGCCTGATTTTTATGAATATGCTCATTAGTTGTAATTGTTTAACAAATGATTTATCTGAAAAAGTTCATCCCCTGAGTTGTCTCTGATCTACTTGCTCTTTGATTATTCACTAGATGTGGTACATGATTACTTTGCTCCCTCATAGAATAAGTGAAATATTATCGGTAACTGTGAACACTTGCAGCATGAATATTCATTTGTGAATGCACATGTTAAATGACTTGTCATTAAAGGCATCCATTATCCCACTATGAAGAGTAGTTTGACTCTTTTTTAAAATAAATGTAATTTATTGTGGCATCTATTCATTAGAAAGGTTACTTTAAAAATACAAGTAAGTAATTACCTTTAAATGTTAATTCATCCCTTGCTGCAAATATTTTTCCTTTTAAATACACATTTTAAATGCTGCTATAAACATGGCAATGGGCTTCTTAACTCTTGCACAGCCAAACACACCTGTTAGCATGGGTTATCTTCAGAGAATCAGCACGTCTACACTGAAACCCAGCTGTAAGATAACAATTTGCATTCACATATACTGTGTCTTCCTGAAAGAATTTACACTGTAGGAGACTGAGAAAAGTGTGCCCAAAAGTTAAAGAGAAAAAACAGAGACAGGGGGAAATTGTAGACATTCACAGGAAAAACTAAATTCCCCAGGAAACAGAAAAATGTCTTAAAGAAAACAAGCTGTGGAACAGTTAAAAAACTTCACAGCAAAGAATAGCTTGTAGCAATAAATGACTAAAGAGAGGTGGACGCTGAAGGTGGAAACTCTGCTTGTAATTCAGGCATATTAAAGGAAACTTCAGATCTGTGTAAAAGGCTGGCATTCATTTGTTTGTTTACACTGGAAAATATTACACATATTGTTTTGAAATTATTTTTTTATTTATCCAGAAATAGCACTCTGAGCGCTACTTCTGTGCTGTTTCAATTGCTTCTCACATGTAAAATCAATATCTGCTAAATATGGCATACCAAGTGAGGTAGTAACAAATAATGGACCACAATATGATTTGTTAAGAGTGTTTCTGATGTTCTGCTAAAGAATATGGTTTTAAACGCTCCAGTGTCTGGGGTACCCACAGTGAATTGCCCTTATAAAAGCTGTGCTAAGATTTTTAAAAAACAAAACTTCAAAACTCATAGAAAGAAACTCAAATCCCTGCTTGGTGCCACAGAGTTTCAGGGAATGGTTATAATAATTGCGTAAAATACTTGCATACAGTTCAGTAGGAAGTTGAGAGTCTCTTATGTAGTCACTATTGCTAATGAGAGTATAGAAATTTTTTATTAGCCATGAGAAAATGAAGCAGATTATGTGATAAAAGGTAACGTAAGTTAAAGCTTTCTCATCCATAAAATAGTGAATATAAAAAGAATAGCAAAACATGGGTGCAAAAGGCAAGTGTCTCTCTGGAAAATGTTACCTGCTCACTTACTGCAGTAATTAGTAAGTAGAGGTAGATCAGCAGGAGAAATAGGAGGCCTTCTCAGATATGTCTCCAAAGGAAGGAAGAAAAAAAGCTGCACTCTAAGCCTACAAATAGCAAATCAGAATGGGCCAAAAAGGACCCAGTGGATCAGACATCATCAGGGAGTGAACTGCGTACAACTGTCCAGAAACTAAAACCTGGGACCTGTTGTGAAGGAATACAAGACTGAAGAGACTGACTCAGACTGCTGTGTATCTTCCATCAGGAAGATGGAGATATTTGACAAAGCAGGCATTTAGAGCTTGGGCTTGGCATCCATGGAGAATCCTACTAGAAGTCTCACTCTCGCTCTTTGCTTTTTGGCTTTAGCTCTAAGATTATGGAGGTATCTTATCCGTGGGCTTCAACAGAAAATTGGTACCTGGAAATGGAAAAACAGAAGAAAAGAACAGTGATAGAAGAACAGTTGGAGCAACTAAGGAATCCAACGTGTTTAGAGTACCTACAAGTGCAAGAATAAACGGGGAAAGGTCCAAACAAGAATTTGGTATCTTCGTGAAGCTGGGTGGAGCCACAGCAAAGAATGATAACATGTTTTAATATGCAGAGTGAAAAATAGAGCAGACACATAGTGTGGAAGCAAACGCAAAACAGTAACCTGCTTTTGGACAGAGTTACTATATTTGTGAAAAACAAAATCATTTTCCAAAAAGGCTGTAAACAAGAATAAAATGGATGGATAAGAACAGAAGTGTATATATTCTCCAGAAAAAAAAGGATTCAGCAACAATCAAGATAATTATAATAGCATCACTAAGGATTTTCTGTGGAAGAATTAGGTCCATCAACTTGAATAGTACCTTGAATATAAATGGAGCATGTGTTAATTTTAAATTGGGCAGTAGACATCAGGTCCAGTTGCACATCAAAATTACAATTAAAAATTGTAAAGAAAACCTAGTCATGTGGAACACAGGTGGTAAATCTAACAAGTTACATTGGAAAGCCTACTGCCAGTGTGAATATCTGTGAGTTGGTTATTAAAAGAAGCAAAATCCTGAAAGATTATGTAAATTGGCTCTGGTCATCCTTCCCATGCTCTATTCTATGTAACTGAGCTTGATTTTAGGACTAATATCTTGAAAATTATGCTGCATATGAAGGTTACGGTACCAAAGTTAAACCAAGGTATTTGAAGGTCTCTCTGCAAATTATTCCTGTCTGGTTCTTCTATCCTAATATAGATGTTTGAAATTTCCAAAATATAAGTGAAGCTATGCTGCCTATGCCTATCTTTTTATCAATATATTATTCATACAACACAGATTGAAGACAAATTGCTTCAATAAATTTTGTTATTTCATGCAACAGTGGGTATAACATTGTTGTTCTCATTGTGTTGGCATCATTGGAAAGATATTTGATTGTTGTAATGTCATAGAGATTTTTTTTTTCAGTTTAGCACCATGCAGTTTATTGCTTTTAGCTGATGTTTTGATTTTTGTTCCCCTGCCACCAGATATCCCATTTAAAAATCATAATCATATGACTTCTTTTATGGTGAATGAATACTACTTTGTCAAAATCCCTAATAGAATTTAATCGAATTCATTGGAGTTTTCAGCAGTTCATTCTATCCTGGAATAAGAATAGATACAAATTTCTCCCTCTCTAAACTACCGGCGAAAACATGTTTATTATAATATGAGACTTACAAATGAAGATTTTCTTAGATTCTCACTTGAAATACTGTACCATCAGTTACTAGAATCTTACTGGCTTAAAAATTTTTGAAGGCATGAAGTAGTTGCTGAAGGTACAGGAGCCAGCAGGAAAACCCAGATACCAATATTCGCCTCTCAAGTTTAAGAAAATGTCATCTGAAGCCTGATTGGTTTATTAATTGATTGATTTTGTCCAAATTGGCGATGCAGTAGAAGAATTGCATGAGGAAAATTGGGAATTTCCTGTATTTTGGCTAAATATCTTCATAAATATTGTATCTCTAGCCAGAGTGTTGGGTATCTATTCACTGATATTGTTATTCTGTGTGGTAGAGTTGAATGAACAGGATTCAAAAAGGAATAATATTTCAAGATTTGAAAGTACTGAAGCAACTTGTACTACTTTCTCCAAGTGTCAGGATACAACCCAAAATGGATGGCAACACACTCTCTCTAAAATAATTTCTTGTCTTTCTTGTGAGTTTCCAAATATATGACAAAATAGAGTGAGAAAAAAGAGACAAATATAGATGCTGATAATTATAGAAAAAGCCTTCTGGCACATCTGGAAATAGAATGCAAACTTCTGACTCATAGGTCTGCATCCTGGCCACTGCACCACACTGCATTTCCTAGAGACTTATTTTTATTGAGTAAATGCATATTTAATAAATATTAAGATTGAAATGTATTGTCAAATTGTCACCAAAATCTCATTTTAAGTACTGTTAAGAGTTTACTGTGTTTATACACATTTTAAAATAATGCCCTGCAAGAAAGCCCCCAGACTGCAAGATGTTACATCAGTTCACTACTAATGCTTAATATTTTATAAATCATCAATGTTAATCTATCTGAGCCGGGCTATGAAAATCTTTCAAGCGTAAGTAATTGGAATTTTGCAAGGATCTTTATTTTATTAGGAAATACAAAAATGCCAAATGATTAAGGTGTTTTCATGAACAGAGACAGTATCATGCTATTGTGAATGAAATTAGTTTTAGCTTAACATTTTGTCAACATAGAGGAAAGCTGTGTGTCCTTGATCTTCGTTATCCATTCTCTCTGACTTCATTGCATTTACGAAGACATTTTGTAAACAGTTTGAAGGATATTTTACTCTAAATAAGCCTAAATATAAAACATCCTGTTTCCTAAGAAATATATGGGTTTGGTGTCCTAAATGTGTGCCTCATGTAGGTAATACTCTGAGTTCTCGAGTTCTAGAACTCTTCCCTGAGTTCTAGAAGCTCATTTGGCACTTTTTGCATACAAGTATCACCCTGTTCCTTGGATACATAAAGTATAAGGAGAGAATACAAGTCTGGGAAGCACAAGAAACACAGATCTAGAGCGCCACATGTATGCAGGTTTGTAGAAACAGTATACATATATACAAACATTCTTTATATATTATGACTTTTTTTTGGGGAAAAAACAGCACAGTCTTATATTTTAACAGATTTTAATATATGGGAAAGTAGAGCGTTTGGGGTTTGTGGAACATTGTTTTCCCTTCTGTGAGCACAGGCAACCAAGCAGTCTGAACGATCTACTTGGCACAGAAGAAACTGATCTTCAGGTGAATAGCCTAGCTACAGCCAGTGACAGTAAATGGGCAACAAAAGGAGACAGAAAAAATCAGCTCCTATTTAGCTCAAAATCTAAATGTTGAGAACAAAATGAATCAAAACACCAGAAGAAATGAAGACTCTTTATATGCTGATGTAGGGGCAACAGGCGAGAGATATTCAGACTGCTTGCTTATGAGCACACGTTTCACCCATTCACTGAAGCGGGAAGGGGGCATATTAATCAAATGTTTAAAAACTTGATATATTAGAAGGAATGAAACAGCAAAAGCAATGGAGGAAGGGTGTTCTTGCTCATTCACCACTCCCGAGTCATTGACGGCCTGGGACTAGAAGGTCTTAAACCGTCATGCACCACCATTCCAACAGAAAAATCACAATGTGGATATAGCAGGCATGTTCTTCCTTCCATCAAATCTGAGTGCCGAGTGAGCTCCAAAACTACTCTTTAATAACGTGCAGGGGGAGAAATTAATTATTGTGGGGCCTTCTCTCTGACTGACAGATGTTTCAGCAAAAACTACGCTTCTGCCCCTGGAACTTGTAAAACTATAGATGAATATTTCCTGACCTGTAAGTGTGTTTGACCTGGGGGCATTGTGTACCAGAGAAAGTGCCTGATTATCAGGCTAGTGGTACCTAATTCAATGGAAGTGATGAAGTCTGATTTGCATTTCTTATGTGGACACAGAATCAAATATATAACTGTGTAACCAGTATGTTCTAGACTTGGTGCTTTAATAGGGCCAACTTAGAAATGCTGAAAATAATTATGAATCAAATCAGTCGAGAGAAAAAATATAAACAGAAACATCTGAGAGATGACTGCAACTATTTCACATTATACTCAAAATCCACAGTCCAAAAAAGTGGAAAAGTATCCACACTGCCTAAAAAGCAACTTAGTAAGGGAAAAAAGCAGGTACAAAATTATATTCACTTTATATGCGTATGTATATGTATTTTAAAAATGGAACAGAGGGAATATATCCATAACTACTCAAAGTGTTCTGACTGTGGTTCATTATTTTAAAATGTGTATAAATACAGGGTAAACTCTCAACATAGTTCTCATAATAAGATGTTGATGAGAATACTGTTCATTCCTCTGTTTAATATTTATGAAATAAGCATTCACTTAGCAAAAGTAGCCTTTAAGTGAAGCAGTGTGGTTCTATGACCAGAATGAAATGAATATAAACAATATAAGTTAGAAACTAAGAGCTATAGAAAACATATAAAATGAGGAAAAAGGAACATGATGAAAAACCTCTAGTCAGCAGAGTTAAAACAATGCAAATGAGACTTTTAAGTAAACTAGGGACAAAAGAAATCCTGAAAACCATGTCAGTCCATTGCTTTTTAGATGGAAATTCTGTTCTCTTCCTTCTGGGCTCAATTCAGAATTACACTGCGACAATGATGCAGTCTCAGTGCAGGGGAAGGTGGTAGACTTAACCCGCTTAATGCAGGAAAGGCATTTCTAGAGGTGTTTCTAATGGAGCACGTCCATGTAACTTGTATTTTAGACTGGAGTTGATTTTTGTTGTCTTGAGCTTCCTACTGGCAGCTAGGTCTCAACCTTTTGTTTGTTTGTTTTCTCTGAAGACTTCCTGGCAGGCTGTGTGGAGAGGACCTCTGTAAGACCTTGCATTCCCACCTCACCTATAGCATGCCAGCCAGCCAGCTGGAGAAGAGGTGCCTTGTTAACCTTCCAGCAAAGTGGTGGAAAGCCAGAAACCTGGAAGTTCAAAGAGTACTGACCTGCAGACTGCTAAGTGCCTGGCTCCTTAGCAATCCAAACTCTCATGTGAATCTGAGGAAACAAGCCAGGAAGGCTACTAAGGAGCTAGCAACACCGAGGGCCACAGAGTCTTCAGCTATGGGTCAGAGAGTCACATGAATTGCCCCAGAGTCATGACTCTTGGCCTTTCCTTTTCCAAGAGGATTTCTTGATCCGTCAGGGCTTGATTGCATACTCAAAAGTGAATGCATTGCAAATCCTGTGCAAAAAACCTGTCTACACAGGTCCTGACATCAGCTAGAGGAAGAGGTAGCCTAGGAGACTGTTATTTTAATGAAGATGACTTAAGCTCCGGCTTCTGTATTGAGGAGAAGGGAAAAAAAATCCCAGCACAGGGCACAAAGAAGTTTTAGGTAGTGTAAGGTAGAATAAAACAGCACATCATCAGGAGTGTGTTATCGCAGATGGGAAAATGCAATGGGAATGGTATTGCTAGTCCCACAGACACGGGCACCTAAAGATGTTCATGCGCTCACCCAATGCCACTATGCCCCAGACAATGATTTGGCCAGGCTGGGGCTTGGGGGTCAACTGTTGGATCACCAGTATGGCAGCATTGCTTGTGCAGGAATAGCATTTATAGCATGGTAGTAGAAAGGGGAAGTCAGAGGGATTTCTGTAGGATCTGTAGCCAGAGGAAGGCACTGCCTGGAATTCCTGGATGGAGGCTTGGGAGCAGATCTCAGAGCCGTCACAGCCTCTGTCATCACCTTATACCTACCAACATGCTCTTCAGACCTACCCTCAGTCCCACAATACTAAGGTCTAGAGATCTTGTTTGCATTTTGACGGACACTACATATACATAAAGGGTAGAAGGAATTCTCTGCCCAGAGTAGTTTGGTAGACATAAGAAAAATCGTTTTTAAACAACCATCAAATAGAAGCCAATTATTTTTTATGTCCTTTCTGGTCCACAAAGAGCACAGGACTTTTTAAAATTATTTGCATGCAAGCTGTCTGTTCCTTCTCCTAAACAGTGCATTGTTGATCAGGGTTACCTATGGTCTCGCTTAGTGCCATCTCAGAGTTTTAGTTCTTCAGTCAGTGCGATGTCCATCTACACCCATCTATAGGCAACCTTTCACGTGATTTGGGAATGATCAGCACTTTTTCAAGTCCTTCCTTTTCTCAGGACTTCTTCCGACCACACAGAGTTGATTGTCACGCCGCTGTGAGTCCTATGCCAGCGGTAAGTTTCCAGCTCAGTTACTCACAACATGTCTGAAGTAAAACCTGCAGTACGGTCTTCCAAAAATGGCACCATCCCAGCTTTACTTTGTGGCATACTTAATTCTCTTAAAGCCCAAGGCATTTCAGCAATGTTGGACTGGAAAATCAATGCAGTTTTACACTGCATTGAAGGTCATGTCTGAAGGTCTTTTATATTAAGCAGTCATAGGCCTGTGTTTCCAAAAGTGACATGATTTTGGAGGTTTCAGTTTTCCGGGTGCTTAATCAAAAAGCACATTTTCGCTGACACTACTGAGGATCTGCCTTAGAAATCAACTCTTACAGAAAGAAGAAAATGGTTTAAAAAAAAAAAAATTAAAAAAGAGGCAAATGACAAGAGGAAGGGGTAGTGAAAACTTTGGGGCATTATCTCACTGCTTTCCCTACAGTATTTTTTCTTCCCATTTTTTAAAACAGATTGATTTTTGGTGAGGGCATCAAATGTCTCTTTTCCTTTCTCTGTCTCTCTTGGAATATGCTGTTTGAACAGTTACTTCAGACACATGTATTTTAAACTATTTACTTTAAATTGTGATTTGCAGACTGCCAAGTATTCAAATGTAGTTGCAATTATGGTGGTTGAGAGTGACAAACACCAGGAGACTATCTATCAAGCTAATTTATCTCCCTATCTGTATCAGTATCAATCCACTCACTGTTCTTCTTTTACAGTATCAGAGATAATGTGGTATTTACAGTGTTATATATTTGCCAGATGCATGTTAATTAAGGGAGAAGAGATTTAAATGTGTCTTTGGCTGGTTTCTTCATTCAGCTGTCTTGAGAAATACTCAAAAGTAATTTCCATTAACTGCTGTGCTATTTACTGGTGAGGACAGAAATGGTCATTAGTGACTCCCTGCTGCTGAATGCAGCCCTCCACTTGTTCATCATAATTCTTGGGGAAGGTTTGCTTTAAAATAGGAAAAGAATGCTAAAAGGAACTTTTTGGATCATTTTTCCAAACCTGCTGCCTTGTCGCAAATGCCAGGATAGAATGACATTTATTTTTAAGCTTAGGATGCGAGTTTTAACAGTTGAAGCAAAATCCATACGGGAGCAAAAGGAACACATTTTCTAATAGAAACTTCAGGAAAAGGGGAAAAGACCAGTCAAGAGTCCAACTAATTTGGTACTCTTAAAAACCTAGGCCTGGATTTTCAACATCTTAAAACAGGAAAAGTTTCTGGAAGACTTCTTTTACATCTTTTCTGTTTCCTTCTTTGTGCCAGTATGACATGCAGAACTGTCTGGAATAGGATAGGGGTGGTGTCCCCCCTGAGTTAAACACAGGGAAAGGACTTGCTGCTTACTCGTGCCCCGTACCATCCTATGCTGTTTCAAAAAGCTTGGATAAAGAGACCCGATGTGCTTGTTAAAGTACCTGTCAGCACCTTAGCCTCCCTAGGGCTGAATTTATTTAACAAATCATTTTAGGACATACTGACCTTGCTTGGTAGGCCTTCCTGGGTCATATTTTCACATAGATGAACTATTCTTGAACAGTTTCTCCATTCTGTAGGACAAAAATAGGCTCTTCTTTAATGGTAGATGAGTACTGTACATGTTCTTGTCCCACCTAGCTATTCCACAGCCAGTATATTTACTGCACAACCAGTATATTTATTGTGGAAGTTGGGAGAAAATGTCACTTCGCATTATTTTTATAGTTCCCATATTTTTCTCTCATAGTATCTCAAGGTTGCAGCAGAATACAGAGTCTTGCTCTCCATCAACATTGTGATAAAAAGCAATAAGTTGCATTTATTCTTTTTCTATAGTATTTTTTACTTTCCTCACAGTATTCTGGCTGTTCAGGAACATGACAAACCCTATCTTGCTGGGAAGTAACTAGAGGATGCTTTTTTGTGGGAGTTCAGCCCTACTTAAGACATACGATGTGAATACACACGAGGCAGCAGTTTTCAAATATACCCATATATAAGATGGGCTCAAAACAATCAATAAATTGATTCATGGAAATGAGTGGTATGGTAAAAAAGCAATACAAGCCATTTCCATGAATCACTGCACTTTTGGCAAATTCATGTGCTTAATCACTAGCGAGAGCTGTTTCTTTTAGGCAGACTGTCTTGCAAAGGTACCAAATGATCTTTCCTTCCATGCAAAATTCCCTGTTAGTCTTTTAAATAGACTCTCCTCTCCAAAAGATCATATGAAATATTCCTTTAAATATACAGACACCTAAAATCTACCCATAAATTGATGCTAACATGCATATCAAAGTTTTTCTAAGGAACTGTATAATGCCAGAAGCACTTTTCTTTTTCATAAAAATCTTAATGAAGCTTAAAACAGCAACTTCTAACATCTTTACTTAGAGATCTAGCACCTTGTAGGTTTTTTTAATAAATATGCTCACTGAGTTCTTTAATTACATGCAAAAAAGTGTATAAGTTTATATACACATCAAATGAATAAAGTGATGTTATCTAGGCAAATGACATTCTATTCTAGCACATGGGTAAGATCTATTAAAATAGGAATGAGGCCCCATGCTGACTCCATGAACTCTGACTGCTCTGAGAGGAGCAATGAGATTTATGACTTACAAGCGAGCTGTCCTTTCCACCAAGAAACTTCCTCACATTCCAAAAAGCATCTACTCTCTTCAGGAATTTTTTGGTTTTCTTTCTAATTTGGGGAAATTGTCATAATTTTTCAGCATTTTAGGTTAGGAAGTACTGGTCAGGTGTGGGTTACAGCCAACAAAATACTACAGGAAAATTCCATTTTACACCCACACGATTATGACCAGTGGGGAGGCTTGTGGTTTGCAATATTAAAGGAAATGCATAGTCTTTGCAAGCATAGGGTCTTAGTTATTTCCTTTCTTCAAGGAATGATAATGCAGTAAATCATACACCTATGAAGTTTTATTAAATATTTATCATAAAGATTTACCAGCCTTATTAGTTTCAGCTCTGCCAGCAGCGGAGCTTTCACAAAATGGAATGTGATATCTATTTTCCACTTCTCAGCCTTTGATTACAATGCATTAAGACAATACAATGATTTATTTTTCCAGATGTCTTTTTCTTTCTTTGAGCATAATTTTCTTCCTGGTTTTGTTTAATTTTACACTTGACTGAGGTGTATAAACTGAAGGAGCTGAGGTAGTTTTGGGAAAATACATATGTGGGTTACAAAATGCCTGAATCATCATTTTGAAAAAAACAGTTGCAGCTATAAGATAATTATCTGGAGTCTGAATACAATTTATTTTAAAAAAACATGATTCATAGCAGTGGCACAGAGTGGTGTAAGAAGCACTTCTCCCAGCTTAGATGAAGTGATGGACTCTGGAGATATGTGCTCCATTTCTAACTTGACCTCAGGCTTTCTGACTCATGTAAGACAGAGTTGACCAGACAAGGGCATAGGGAGGAAATTAGGAGTGCAAACATTGTCTGGGTTAAAGCAGACTCTTTCTTTGGTTGTCTGCTACCCTGATTTCCTAAGTGTTGTCACTTTATATAATCACACTCTGTTGTGGTTGTCTCCTCCACAGGAACCTCCTGTGGTTTCTCTTACTAACTTCTGAATGCATCAACCAGTAGCAATTAAATCTGACAGAAATATAGACGACTTGGAAAGTTTGTGCAAGCTTCATGTACATAAACAACCATCTAGAAAAGAAAGCCCCAAGGGAAAAAATACAGAATTACAGAATGGTTGACGCTGGAAGGGCCCTCTGGAGGTCATCTAGTCCAAGATCCCTGCTCAAGCAGAGCCATCTAGAGCTGGTTGCCCAGGACTGTGTCCAGATGGCTTTTGAATATCTCCAAGGATGGAGACTCCACAGCTTCTTTGGGCACCCTGTTCCAATGTTCAACCACCCTCACATGAAAAAAAGTGTTTTCTGATGTTCAGGAGGATTTTCATGTGTTTCAATTTGTGCCCATTGCCTTTTGTCCTGGAACAAGGCAAGGGGACCTTGAGGACAGTGGGACCTCGCCCTCCATTCAACAGTGAGAATCCAAATGAGAAAAAGAGCTCTTAAAAATGCCTCAAGTTGCAACTATGCTAAATATGAAGTGAGAGTAATGAGTCAGAACTAGAGTTTGGATTGCCTTCATTATGCGGATAGTCAGTTTGTTATTTTAGGTCAATATCCTAGGTACGTACAACTCTATGCAATGGCAGACCTGCTTTCTGCCTTGATCTGTCCGTCTTCCTCAAGCAGCCTAACAAGATTTCAGGTTTTTTTTCAAGGCAGCAGTGCAAGTTTGCTGGGCACTTCTGGCATTTTCTAAATTAAATCAGCACAGAATTATTAACTAAAGTTATTCTTGAGGTTAGTAACATGAAAGATGGTCCCAGCCCTTGCAAGTTGTGCTCCCACAACATTGTGTCTGACTGCTTTTGTTTGCTACAAATAACTGTTCAGCAGTGATGCCTCCCAGTTAAGCATATGCTGTCTCTGGACTCCTCAGCTCCATGACTGTGTCTTCCATTGATTTGCTATAACATTGACCACAGGACTGGCTCGCGTCTGAGCACAGGCAGGTTGCAGGACAAGCCTGCTGAGTTTCCGCCAACCCATTTGTGACTGGAAGGCCTGTGGCCTGCATCCCTCCTGCGTACAGGTCACTGCCTGAGGAATGTCTGTTCTCTCCTGACCTGACACTACTGCATGTTCTCCAAACCAGTGCGGTACTCCCACGTCTGCTTAGGTATCAACTCCATCCTGTGGCAGCAATACAGGATTTAGACTAGCACTAGGTAGCTGATATCCATATGCACCTTCACTCCCATCTTGCTATTGTCCTGGCATTGACTCCTTCTGTGGCGGCCATAGGTTTGAAGCTTGATTTCAGATTGCATGAAAAAATATTTTGTGCTGTTTTGAATTCCTCATAGATTTTGTTATCCCACTATTTATAAAATCCTATTCCCGATTAATACATTTGTTTGTAAAACAGCTGGAAAACAGCATTAAAAGGTGTAAATAACACTAATTCTGCAAAAGAAAACAATGACTCTCTGACTAAGAAGGTCTGCCTTCACTAAGACCTTATGCCATTGCCTGTACATTGAAGTAGCTATAAATATCCCCTCTTTCTAGGTCCCCCACCCTTCTGAAAGTCAGAGGAAGGAGGGAGTACTGCATGGATGTGCAGGAGGGGAGAAGCAGCCCTGGTTGCGTCCATGGCCCCAGGAGAGGCATCCAGGTAAAGCTACTGATGCGGAGGTGGCAGAAGCTGCGAAAGCTTCCCTTGCAATGACCTTGCTCACCTCCTGACCTTCATTTGCACTTCCAGGTGCCCAGCCCTGTGCCACCTCCTTGGGCCTTGTACTTGCCAAAGCAGGAACACCATTACCCCAACTTCAGTAATTATCCAGTGACTCCCAAGACTATGCCAAAGACCACCAGCCCGTATCAGACCAACTCAGGGTCACAGGCCTTGAGCTGCTTTATTGCCAAAAGCAAAAAAAGAAAAAAAGAAGAAAAAAAGCAGTTTGCTGCTATACAAAGACATTAAAGGGCATGTGGGATATCGTGCTCAGAACTAGCTCAGGTATTGGTTGAGGGATCAGCTCTTTTTAATACAGGAAGGCATATTAAGTTTCCCTTGTACTATTAAAATCTATATCTTTGCGAATTCATTTACCCACATGTTCAGAAAACAAATTCACTTAGTGAGGTAATTTTCCTTCCCTAAGCCTTGAATTTCACTTCCTTACCTTCTGCTACCTATGGCTTTTCTTTCAGTTGGGAAGTAACTGTTTCTGACAGCTCATTAATTGGTCTCCTATATCGCAGTTAGAAATAAGAAATGTCCCATTTGCTTTCAGCTTGCGCTGCTCTTGTGGTATTTATTTGTGAACTCTCTCTTTGAGTGTTTCATGCCTTTCTAGCTAAACCCTCCATTCCTTTAATGTTTTGGATTTTCTGTCATGTCCAGACTGCACACCATCCACAAATTAAAGGCTTGTATCACATTACTTCTTTTGCTTGGTAAATTCTATTTGCTTTAATCATAGCTTAGTTCTGTGCCTCCTCTTTTCAAGATCTGTTCTCTTATCCAAGATACAGGTACTCAAAATTGCAAGCCTAGCTCTTCAGTCTCATATCAGTCAAAAAGTCCTCTATGTTTTTCTTTCTTTTATGTAATCTCTGCTAAAATGCATATCTCTCTCTCTCTGTATTCATACATTTTCAGATGGAACACAATACTCAGATTTCTGCAATACAATTTCATAGTCAGGCTCCTCTGTCTGGGATTTCTGAAAACTATGAAGAAAATTTGCTGCTTCAGAATCTGCTATTATCAGAAATAGAGCTACCTCCACCTGCCTTCTTCCTTACAGCCCCTACTTACAGATACAGAGTGCTGTTCTCCAGAATTTCACTACTGGTGAGCATTTTTTAAAATCTCCTTTATCTCTGGCACCACGTGCTGTCCATCAATCACTCTGAGCCACGGATTTTAACAAAGAAATGTTTCTTACCGCATCCAAGTTCTAACAGACCAGCACAGTACATTATGGGTTTCTGCATAAAACAATAATCCATTGACCAGTTAATACCAGAAACTTCTAAGGCTCCCTACAAGCTTTGTAATAGTAGAGCTCCTGCATTTTTATTACTTTTTTTTCTCTGAAACTATTCTGAATTGATCTCTATGCTGTTTGGTGGTGGTGCTTTCAAAATGGTAAAAGAGCTTCACCTCAATACTACTCTTTCCATTGATACCATTAATACATTTCCTATGGGAAATGGAAAGGCATGGAAACTTCACAGAAAAAAATGTGTCTTAAGAAAACCTTCAAATCAATTTTTCGCTATTGCTTCCTCATGACTTTTTTCCCCCCTCCCTGTAATAGCTTTCATGCAGATATTCAGAAATTCCACAAAGGGTTCTTCGAGATAAGAAATTGTCATTCTATGCAATCCAAGTCTGACGCGTTGTGCGTTCTCAGGAGCTTTTGATGTTTTCCCACCACTGAATTTCCCAAAGAAAGGAGATAGCTAACACCTCTTGTTTATTACCCCACACAGAGCAAGGGAAAAAAATACCCCTGCCATTTGCTAGGCAAGGACTGAAGCAAGCTAGAACAGCAATTAAATTTTCAAAGTTTTGTCAAATTCAGTAGATGAAGTGCTGGTTATGGTTTATCTTTGTCTGCGGTGATTTTGAAGCTGTGTTGAGCTTCCTGCCGCTTACCTTCTCTGAATCTGGGTGTCAAAATCTCACAGGGCAGGCTCAGGAGCTCAGGAACCCTAGTACAATCTAAGGTAAGAGAAGTAGGAGCCATCCCATCCTATCCAGAAGCCTGCACAAGTGCACTGTACCAAACATGCATTCACTCACTCACAAGTGATGATGTGATTGATGAAGTGTGATGAAGATGAACCTTCATCTTTAGATCCCTCTTTGCCAGAGAAGGAGAGAACTGCCCTCACTAACCCCCACTGTGTAGCAATGCCTCCCTGTCAGAGGTTGCTACAGCCAGTAATCTGCAGGTGGAAAAGTTCATAGGAGCAAGCTCTACCTCACCAGAAGGGAAAAAGCATTTAAACTGTTTACACTAACCCAGCTGATCTTGCCTGAAGCAAATTAGGGAGTGCTCACCTCTGCTGCTGGTGGCTGCTGCTCCCACCCTGTCCCCTGGCACTGGGAGAGGCACCAGCTCAGGGCCACAGTGGAAGAAGTCTGGACATGGTTGGAAGCCTGTATTTGCATGAATGAGACTCTTAGAAGCACTCCTAAATGATCCAGGACAGTCCCTGTCTCAAAGGGCGCTGGACTTTTGATTCATCTGCCTGAGGTACGTTTGCACTGAGGAGTCACAGGTGAAAGTAATTGGTATTGAGTGCCAGCAAAAACCTTCAGAAGAAGGTCAAATTGGTGGATAAAGGTTCTTGTGGAATGGGGCTCAGGATGGAAAGACTCTTGAAATATTGACAGGTGGAAATATGTCAGGTGGAAAACAAAAACTATTTTCATTGTTGATTGAAGCAAAAATACTGAAGATTCAGATTATTCACAGAAAGAATCTGCTCCTTCCTTGTTGACATAATCAAGTAATACAAATACATACACTAATTTAATCCATTTGGCAAATTCCCTGTGTATTCAATATTTAACATTTCAAATAATCAATATAATTTCTTATTATTAAAATCAAAGTAACTTGAGTGTGTGCCTCCCATTTCCATACTAAAGGACTACGTCCTGTCTGTTCTTGTTATCACATACCAGAAATAGTAAAACACCTTCTACATGTCAGTTTAAAAATAAAAAGTAATGTTTTTCCTGACAACCTTTACATGAGACTTGATTTAAACTTTTTAGGTCAATTCCAGAGATCTGATGCTTTATGCATTATTTTCTGAAAGGGGAAATTCATTATGGTAACTTAGATGATCAAATCTGTCAGATCATGCATGAATTTAAATATAGGAGTGGCAGTAAATTAGATTATGGGTCAGATTTATAAGCATAAGGGTAAACTAGACTTAATACAGAAGAATTTGACTCTGATTAATTTGGAGAGAGCTATCTCTTTTCAAATATAGTCAGAAGTGACTGTCCATGCAGTGGACATGATGTAAGTGTGCAACTGTTAAGTAATAGGTATGTTCCATTGAGATATTTTTATTCTGTTTTGTGTTTTCACTTCACTTGTCCTGCTAAGTAACTTTTTCTTTCATGCTGTGGTTCATTTATTTTGAAAGCAGGATGTGAAATCCAGTGCAAAAAGAATCTGTGATCAGAGCTAGGAATAATTTGTTCTGTTGTAAAGGACTAGGTAAGTTTTCTATTTTTTCCTAATATTCTGTTTATTAATTGGATTTAGATCATGAAATACTAAAAAGGCGCAATGATGTAATGCTGTCAGATATTTTAACACAATGGAGTAATAAGAATTTACATTTATCTTAAAATATACTTCTGAATGTGGAAGCATAAAATGATATTGCAATTGATTCTCATTTTGTGAAATTGCTCATTGGTCCAAGGTTGTCAAGGACAATGAGAATTGTGCCTAAATCTTTGATTAGGAAGCAGGAGGAAAATGACGGAGAGAAAATCTGAGCTGACAGAAAAACATCAGAAGAACTGATGATGGAAGGGCTGAAGACGCATGAAATGGGAAGTGGCATCATTAAGCCGAAAGAAGCATTTTAAGTTGAGTACATGGGTTGAGAAATTACTAGAGACAATTAACGATGATCTGCTCTAAGCTCTCCTGGTGTAAAACCACGCTCACATCACTGCAAGTAAGTTCTGATCCACTACAAGTCAGTAGCCCCTTTCTAATAGAGCAAACAATGAGCCAAATACACTCCTAAGTAAAGAGAGAGCAAAATACAGTCAACTATGGACCTGATCCTAGTTTGGCCACAGGAAATTCTTGGCACAGCTCAGGGCACAGAAATTGGAAAACAAAAGGTAGAAACAAAAGGAAAAATAGCCTTCTTCATAGGAAACCCTACAGACACCCATGGAAAGTAGAGACCCTTGCACCGTGGAGGAGAATAAGAAGTAACAGAAAAAATGAAGGCAACTTGAAGGAGAGAACAAAGAGATGGAATATAGTGACTTAGCAAAATCTTTTCCCTTTTTGGCACAGTCATAAGGGAAAAGTTCCAGATGCCCCCAAAATAGGTAAAATAAACACATACAGTCCAGCTTTTTCCCTTATTTCCATAAAAGTCTTAGTATTCTATAACTATATTGTTCTTATGGGAACCTTATTTTTTCTCCTTACATTACATTTTTGTGCCATCCTTTCTTTTCTCCTTCCAGTTCTCACACCTCTTAGATTATTTTTGTTTCCTTTTTCTCTAGTTTGTAATCACCCTTCCCCCTCTCTCCCTTTTCCTTATTTCTAGACTGGCTTATTGCTATACACCTAGTTTGCATCTCCTCTCTTTTTTTTGGCCTCTCCTGCTAACATAAAAACACACAAAGAAGTAAGCAGAGATACTTCTTTTGTTACTTCCACCATTACATCACCACCACCTCTTGGGTCTGAATGCATTAATAAGCCTTACTGGCACTACCCAGCCTCACCTGGGGCCTCGACCCACACCACTGCCCATGGACACAGAGGCTTTTTTAAGCTCAGCCCAGTGTCCTCAGTCTCTGTTTTGGCTATGCTGTAGGAGTGCTGGTCTTGAGCTCAGCCACAGTTATGCCTGGCCACGGATGGTTCTGATCTGCAGTCTGATTTTCCAGCTTAACCTCAGACCTGCTCTGTCATGATGGACCTGCCCAGCAGTCACTGGACTTGATCTTGTCCCTGACTTGCAGGTTGATTTCACAGCAAACTTGCCTGATGATCTGGACTCTTGCTTGAACCTGACCAAGACTTCTAGGCCTGTTTTGTTCATCTCACTTGGGTGTTGTGGAATGAGTGCTGCAATGTTGGAAGGGGTTATCCCCCTTGGTTCCTTGTTCCCTGTCCTTGAGGGAGCTGCTGGTCCTTGCTGCTCCTTGACACCTGGTCTGTTGAGTTCCAGGATATTTCTTACCCTCTACAAAATCTAGCTTTATCCTAGAAGTTAAGGAATTGCTTCCATTAAAAAAAAAAAAAAAAATCTTCTCTTCTGACTAATTAGTATCCTTGGGATGCAAAAATTTAACAAGCTCACCAGAATTTAAAAAAAACAAACACTGCTTTCTTAAGAAAATCCTGCTGATAGTTTTTTTACATGCACAGTGTCAGAACAGGGGAAACTTCCTGTCTTTCTGTCACAAGCATCAGACAAAGAGAGCAAGACCAAAAAGAGAAAGCTTGTGTACTTGTGAGTGGAGCAGGAGCCTGCTACATTTTGCAGTTCTATTTTATTGGCTTGATCCTGCCAATGGTGTCCTGTAGTACTTGCTATGAACTGCTGTACATGTCTTTCAAAGTCAAGCAATCCTACTCTTACTGTCCACAACATATTTGCTATAAGTACTTGAGATGAGTTGTAATCTCTGACCCACTGTATATGATGGGAAAGACAGACTTGACAAATGAAGAGCAAGCTTTGACTTTTTTCTGACAAATGAAGAACATGGACTGACAGCCAAATGAGAAATCCATTCTAGTCTCCTTTTAAAATGGATGAACCTGTCAGTAATCTTCTTGGTCAGATAAGAATTACCAATAAGTCTGAACAGATAGCCTACCAAAGTTTAATAAATAAACTAATAGAATGGGGGAAGAGCTAGTGTCATTCTGATGCATTGGGAAGCTTGTAGAGGTCAGCCTTGTATGTATGGTGCTAAGTGCCAAAATAAGAAGCATGCTCACTTTTTAAAATGCAATTGTAATTTCAGAAATCATTGAAGTGGAATGTCATTTTGAGAACTTGTTGATTGTTTTCTGGAAAAAGTACGTTCGGTGGCAGGAGACAAGTCACTTTGCATAGCTTCAGGCAAGTTTGTGACATAGCTGTTGAAACATAGAAAGTGAACTGGAGTAATACAGCTTTCACAAACGTCCATCAGTCCTGGCCTGTGTGACATCCTTGGAAGGACACAGGAAATAGACTGATGCTGTTACTCAATAGTACAAAACAATTAACTGGGGGGAAAAAAAAAAGTGCTCATTACTGTCATCTAGAGATACATATTTACCAATTTATCCCAGAAAGGACTGTTCATGACTTAAGTGGCTACAGTATAAATGAATGTTGACAAAGTTAGGTATGACATCCCTCCACAAAACCCCTTAGAAGCCAAGGTATCACAAGTAATCCTTAATACTTTGAGCAGTTTTGACAGAAAGCAGACACTTAAATACAGCTGTGACTCTGGACTAGTGATCACAATAGGCATTTCCTCTGATAGAGGGTAAAAACTTTCATATTAATAGGGAACTTCAGATAACAGCTACTTCTCTGCTGAAGGAGAAGGGATTTCCCTCCATAACTCCATCATTTGTCTGCCCGGTTTCCAGCTCAGCTGCTCTGCCTCAGTCTGGAACAAAAGATTTGCTCACAAGTGCACATTATTAGCCTGGTTTATGTTAATTCAAATTGGTATGTAAAATTGTACCCAGATCTATCACAATGTTCATAATTTTAGAGGAAAAATATGACAATGTGTGTCATATTTCTATTAATACGTAGTTAGATATTTAAAATTGCTGTCAGTTGCATCAAACTGCAATCAAATAGCAAACACAACTAATTCAACATTACACAGTATTAGGAATGTTTAGCATTTTAAAGACATGTAGGCTAGTATAATACAAACATTTTAAAAGAAGCCTTTGATAATAATTGGCAAAACGCATAAAATATTAACAAAACTACAATAATATATAAGACCATAAGACTATTCAGGTTGGTCATCTAGTCTGGAGTGTTTCATTTCAGTGTTGTTCGATATTTTTTCAATTCAAAAGCCTGTTTTATCTTTTATTTCCTGGTCACATTTTTGGAATTGTAACATCACACACTTGTGAAATACCTTCATTCACAAATGAAGTAAATCATACTATTAAAACCCATGGAACAAATGTTTCTATCATGTTGTACAATAGAAAATAAAGTTGCAAGGCTACACCCCTTACACAGTAATAGGTAACCGGGAGATCATTTCTTAAAAGGCATAGTGTGAAGTAATTGGCATATCCGTGCTCTCTGGGGACTTCCCAACTGTCTTGAAGTACTATTTATTGCTTGCACATCCATACTAAATTTGAGAGTGTATATTAAATGAATGTTTTGACATGCTCTGTGAAAGGTTCCCAAGAATGTCCATAACCTGTGAAGTGGTGAGTGGACTCCCATCACACCTGGGCATGACTCATGGACTTTACCATTCTCAGGTGAAGCAGACAAAAGCCTAGACAAGAGGGACAGTCAGAGGATCTCAAATGGATTGAAACAATAAATATATTTCAATTTGTGCGAGATAATATTATTAGAAAAATCTACTTATTGGCCTGAAATTAACTTTCTAACTTACACTAATAAAAACAGCAACTGCATGTATCACTAACAAGGACGGAAAGACTCGCATCATGCCTCTTTCAGACATGCCACTAATTGATGCTTGGTGATTCAGAAAGAATTTCTTCATTACGTCCCTACCCAGGTAAAGAGAAAGAAGAGAAGAGAAAATAGAATATTTCAGTTGGAAGGGACCTACAACGATCATCTAGTCCAACTGCCTGACCAATTCAGGGCTGACCAGAAGTTAAAGCATGTCGTTAAGGGCATTGTCCAAATGCCTCTTGAACACTGACAGGCTTGGGCATCGATCACCTCTCTAGGAAGCTTGTTCCAGTGCCTGACCACTCTCTCCATAAAGACATGCTTCCTCATGTCCAGTCTAAACCTCCCCTGGCGCAGCTTTGAACCATTCCCACACGTCTGTCACTGGATACCAGGAGAAGAGATCAGCACCTCCCTCTCCGCTTCCCCTCCTCAGGAAGCTGTAGAGAGCAACGAGGTTGCCCCTCAGCCTCCTTTTCTCCAAACTACACAATC
This sequence comes from Gymnogyps californianus, assembly GCF_018139145.2. Taxonomy (NCBI): domain Eukaryota; kingdom Metazoa; phylum Chordata; class Aves; order Accipitriformes; family Cathartidae; genus Gymnogyps; species Gymnogyps californianus. The sequence continues at coordinate 71,260,035 of NC_059472.1, read as the reverse complement.
CTAAAGTCCTTAGCTAGCCCTCATAGGATATGCCTTCCAGCCCCTTCACCAGCTTTGCTGCCCTCCTCTGGATGCATTCAAGGACCTTCACATCCTTCTTGAATTGTGGGGCCCAGAACTGCACACAGTACTCAAGGTGAGGCTGCACCAAAGGTTTACCTCATGTTGGCTACAGCATGGCTTCGGGGGAACGGTACTAAGCAGCAGTGGAGATCTGCAGGTATCTCCACCAGGTTGAGAGAGAAGCAAGTTGCTCTTCGGCTGCGTCTACCCTGCAGCAGAAATTTTAAAGAGATACTTCTGGCAGGCAACGGTTCATGGTGACCTGGTTCATACCTCTCAGCAGTATAAGGACATCGAATGCATTACCCAAACTGAAGTTTTTATCTCTCTGCCTCAAAGATTGCTTTGCTGCTCTGTTAGCGTACATGATTTGTGTGTTTCACAATGAACCAAACACAAAGTATGTCTTCCTCTGGACTGCCTGAATGAAAACCGGAGGAAAGCTGCCCAGTATTAACTGTTCGCAGCCACAGTGACACCCTGAAGCAATATAATGACCTTTGAGGAGTCATTTTGTTTATGTCAGTTTAGACGCTCTGTCTTGTTCTCTCAATAACCTTTCTGACTACCTTTGGTTTTTGAGCAATTTAGACAATTATCTATAATGTATGTATACTGTCTTCTGGAAAAAGGATTTCTACAGGAGCTCTTTACATAATAAAAATCTCTGATTTTAACCCTTGTCATGATTTCAATCCATTTAAATGTATGTTCAAGCCGTAAAACTGGCTGTTTCCCAGCATGCAAATGACTTGAGTGCCAAGTTATGCTTGTAAATCAGACATCAAATATGCAGATCCTGTGACATGGCAACTGAAACGTACATTTTAAAAAGATATGCTGGCATTTAAGCATTTTGTGTTTAGGTGTTCCCGAATACCACCAGTGTGTGTGCTTTTCATAATCCAACTATAAAGCCATTCATCAAAGGGCTTTTTTTTCTGGAGAAGTGGAATTAAAAATAATAGGTCTGTGCAAATTTGGGAAAGTCAATAGGGCCACAGAGTTATAATTGACAGTAAAAACTGCCCTGATATTACTGGGCATAGAGTGGCTCAGGGAACTGGTAAGGGTCAGAGCCTCACACTGCATACTGGATGGACCTGTGTTTTACAGTAAATTGGCACTTCTGCAACAGTGCAAAATGATTCATAAATATTAGAAGCCAATGAGAGTTCATGTAAATACATGTTAACTGAGATGCAGTTTCTTGAAAATGAACTGAAATTAAAGAAAATATTTAATAACGTAATGTATAAAACATTACCCCCACTTTAATGTATAAAACATTTCCCCAACTTAGTTATTGCAGAAATCAAGGCTCCAAGCAGCACAGAGTTTATTTCCAATGTCTTTACTCCCCTTTGTGTGGCTGTGAATAATTTTGTATATATTTGATTTTTAAAAAAGAGAGACATGATCCAAATCCTGTAAACTCTTGGGCTCAGTCATTAGACTGCTGAACAATTTGGTTCACAGAAGAAACCGGAGAAGAAACAGGCAGAAGCTGAGCCTGCACCAAGACAGAAGAGGATCTTCTTCCTCTGAGTCCTGTGAGAAGCTCACTAAAGGAACTACAACCTCTTATTTTATTTCTACTTCATATGAGAGATTTGGAAAGCTCATTATTCCTCTGCTGTAAACCCGTAGGAAGCACCTCTTTCTCTGGAGGAGGAAAAAGATTTCAAATAGAGGATAATGAAATTGTTGTTTGGTTCTGAGAATATCTTTTTCTGTTTAATGAATGACTAATTTAGCAAAGATGTTCTGGTTCCAACCAACACTTGGGTTCAAAATATTTTACCCTCTTCTCTATTTCAGCTGATAGTGACTGGGAAGCCACAGCACAGAGATAACTGGTATGTTCCTGAGAGCCGCTGTGGGAGTGCTCCAAAGGTGCCTGCAAGACCAGAGCCACTCTCTAACTGGAGAATGAAACTGAGTACTCCACATCCCCTGCCATATTACACCAATGCTATAGTATCAGGCAGTTTGGCCGTCATGACATGTTCAGCCAGGCTGCCTGCAGTCTCCATGTAGGCAGCTTGTTCATACGCTGTCCTCCCTGTGGGTACCAAGGCCAGTATTTAGGAGCAACCATTACGTACCCTGGTACCTCCACAGCTCTCATTCCAGATGGCTTCATCTGCTGCCAGGTATCAACAAACGATACTAGTTTGAGTAAGTGTCTTTCTTAGCATTGGTTTACATGCTGGAGCATATCCTTCTACTATTTACTATATGTACTCCTGCTTATCTCAGTGTAACAGTGGTGCTGAAGCACAGCTTGTATACCAGTTGCAAGTTGTGGATCCAACAGCTTGGCCTGCATTTGCTTTCATCATTTATGGGACAATGCCAATTCAAAATCACAAGTCATAAAAAGACATGTTTACTTACAATTGTTAATAGCACTGTAGGCAGAAATAAAATACTTTTTAAAAGTTCATTTATTTCTCTGCACTTAAATTCTCTCCTTTTTTTTGCGACTTCTTTCAATCTAGACAATGAAAATGTAAAAAGGTGTCCAAAGTTTTTATATTTATCTGCTTAAAAACAACTTCCACAGGATTTATTTTTAGTTGCAGAGTATTTCTGGGGGTGGTAAGTCAGGTAAAAGCTTGCTTCTGTAACATCTAAATGTTTGCTGGATTTCGTCAGCTGTTTAAGACAAATGTGACCCTCTGATAGTCCTCATCAACAAAATGCTGCGAGTAGCTTCCATTTGGATCAAGAATGAACATCACCTGCTAGCGCCGCTCTCTGTGAGCCGCGCTTCTGTATTAAAGGCAAGGCTGGCTGCAGTTTTACTACTTTTAATGAAAATAAGTACAGTTGTCAGCCTCCCAGCTTGTTGCTGGTGCTTTTCTCAACGACACCGAGCGACGCTTATGTGCCGTCGATATGCAGCATCCAGCTAATAAAACGCCGATTGCCTTTCAGCATGCCCAACTTTTGCTTCCCAGACCTGAACTCCCTCCACCCCACGGGTGCCGCGCACGGGCTGCGCGCAGGAGCGGGTCCGCAGCCTAGAGGGCGAGCTGGTCCCGCACGGAGATGCCGGGCAGGGACACCCGGCTCCCTCGGACCCCGCACCGGCACCGCTCCCCGCGCAGCTGCGCGGGTCCCGCTCCGCGGCCGGCGGCCGGCACCGCTCGCTTCGCAGACGTACCGCCGCCGCCGCACTCCCGCCCGCGGGCGCGGCTCCCCGCCGCTGCCGCCCCGCCCCTGCCCCGGAGCCTCCCCGCGCCCCGGCCCGCAGCGGCGGGCGGCGGGGGGCGCCCGCGGGCGGCGGCGGGAGCGCGGGCGCGGGGGTGGCCGAGGAGCGGCGGCGGCGGCGGCGTGAACGCGGCTGCAGAGCCCCAGCGAGCCGCGGGAGCGGGAGCGCCGCGCCCGCCGCAGCCGCCGGAGCCGGGCGAGGAGGGAGCCCGGCCGCCCGGAGCCGCCGGGGAGAGGCTCGCGGCCGCGGCAGCCCCGCGGGGAGGCAGCGAGGGGCCCCTCGCCGAAAGCGCGACCCCCCCCCCCCCCCTCCCCGCCGCCTCCGCCCGCCCCCAGCGAAGAGAAACAAAACAAAACCCCGGCACCGCCACGCTCTCCCTCCTTCTCCTCTTGGCATTTGGTGGTTGTGGTTTTCTTTTTTTCTTTTTTTTTTTTTTGTTTTTTTTTTCTTGGGGATTCTCCTTTCTCCTGCCAGACTGACTTGCACCTTCTTGATAATTTCTCTTCCCCTCGTTTTTTTATACTCTTCTCCCTGCTTCCAAACCCTGTGTCTGTGTGTTTCAATACTATCACAACCTCTGCTAAAAATAGATCTTTTTATATACCCTTCCTCCTCTCTGACCCCATCCAACACCCCTTGTTAAGGTGAGTTGTGTCTTTTCATCACTTTTTTCCTTGTGTGTTGTTTTTTTGGTTTTGTTTTTGTTTTTTTCTTTTCCCCCCTTTAGGGCAGGTTTTAGGGAGGAGGGGATGTGGAGGAGAGAATTTCGTGGGGAGTCAGGCATGTTTGCAAAGCCTTATTTTCCCTTCTGCTGCCTCAGCATCATTCCGGACTGCTCCCTTTTATCCCAAGGATGTAGCTAGCTGATGAAAGTGGGGAACTACTCTTCCTTAGCACTGCATGCTTGGGAGCCACAGCAACAACAGGAAAAAAAAAGCTTCTCTTTTTTCCTTCGCTCCTCTCCCCCCCATTCCCTCCTCCTTTCTGTGTTTTGTTGGTTTGGGTTTTTTTTTTTTGTGGGGTGGTATTTGTTTGGTTGTGTGGGTTTTGTTTTTTTTTTTGGTGTGTGTGTGTGCTTGGTTTCTGTTTTTAAGCAATACACAGGGGACTTGGAAAGAATTGCATGTGATGTCGGGGGAGCGAGTGTGCGTGTGCACATGTGCCTTGAGTGTGTGTGTGTGCGCGCGCGCGTATGTATGTGTGAAGTGCATTTGTGTTTTGTGTTTATGGGATGATGAGTGATAAAGCTTCCAAACAGCCACTGTACATAGAGTGAGGAGCACGGCAGAGATGGAGAAATTGGTCAGGGATACAGGAAAGCTACAGAGCTCTCCACAGAGTTGGGTCCCTTGTGCTCCAGGACATCTTTCCATAGATCATTACTGGCACCTTCAAGGTGATGGCTCTCATTCCTCTCCTGGCTTCTCAGTAGAGGAGTGCCAGGAGGGAAAACTTTAGGGCTAACGTGAATTGATAGCGTTTCTGTTCCTCCAGCAGCCCGAGACAGTGTTATTCCAGGGATAAGTGGGGAAAATAGCGTTGTGATCCAGAGCAAATGGATCATTTGCTGTCACATATTAGTGTTCAGTGAGAAAAAGAGAGATGAAACACTTTTAGTTTGGCCAGCCAGCAGAAGCATTGCAGCCCGGTTTCCTTCCCAATTCCAAAGTTGTTTTAGACTGTTTTTCTTTCTTCAGCTCTTCAGCTAACTGTTCCTATTGATGACAGAAATGTGTTTCTACAGTAAAACAGTCTATTATAAATCTACTGGGGAACGATTTATTATTCAGAGGCAATCAAGTAATTTATCTGTTTCATGGATTTTCCCCAGTCTTTTAGTGTGCTTTCAACTATGTATTTTACCTACGTGTGTGAAAAGGGGTAATAAAGATTTTAGTTGCGTTTTAACAATGAATTAAGGCATAACTTTCAGGGTGCCATTTGTGAAGTGTCACTTAATATAAAGCAAAATAACAGCCCCTAGCTCTTTTTCATGGATTTTTCATATCTCCCTTGTTTGTTTCAAAACAAGCAGGTGATTTTGCTTAAGAACTTGGAAGGAAAACTGGCTTCACAATGATACACAGTTTCAAATATTCGGAGCTCAAAATTATTACACTTGTCTGACTGCGAAACTTGAATCTGTTTATGAAATCTAGTGGATCCAAAGTACATGAAAGAGCACTTTGTATACATAATTTTCTAACAGGTTGAATCATTTTTACATCTAAAAGTTTACAAATGCACTAAAAAGGTTGCTGTCATCTGTGTTTGGAGGCCTTCATGCTGTATGGATACAGGAACATTAATGTTGCCTGTCTAGTTAATGCAATTCCAAAATAATCTGTCTTTCCACATGCTACGTAGATGATGTTCGACAAAAATGAGTCGTCATGGAAGTAGTCTTGTGCTATCAAGAGTCATTTCATCATTTCTTTTTCTTGTGAGCCTAAATTAAAGTATTTTACACAAGTTTGCTTTGGGATTTTTTTTTTTCTGCTGAGGCTGGCTGATGTTGTGAAAGCAGGAAGCATGCTTTGAGTGAGTTGTGCCATTCCTAATGCTTGATAGCAGGGAGGGGAGAAACACCTGATGTGCTTTGTGCATCATCCCTGAAAGTATGCAGGAGTGAGAGAGATGGAAAACCAGCACAGTGCACTAACAGTTTAAATAAATAAATGAGGGTGATGCATGTTAGCTTGTCAGCTGCTGTTCTGCTGAACCCTGACTACTGGCTAAACACATTTTCTTGGTAAGCACTGCGATGTGATACAGTTTTTCTGATTTGATAGAGTTTGCTGTTTAAATCACATGTGGCACAGGAGAGCTCTTGTTCTGTTGATAAAAATCATGCCTCCTCGTTTTAATCCAGAGAAGGCTGAAATAGCCACAACTCCTACTGAAGTCACTAGGAGTTACTTGTGTTCAGCACTCGTCAGGTTTTTGTACCTCAACATGTCAGGATTTAGGATGTTTCCAAAGGACACAATTGCCAACAGATCTGTAATGTCTCATTTTGTTTAGATTTTACATTGGGTGCATATAGTATGTTTACAAGTAAATATTTTCTTTTACCACAGCAACACTAAAATGTGTCAGGAAATGGAAAACTTTTAACATTGTTTTCCTCATGGGCTTTGAAAGAGAATTCTCTTGGTATCCTTTAGCTCTTTGTGAAAAAGCAGTGTTCACCTGACAAAGCTATGCACAAAGTTCCTTACGCCAGTTCATTAGCTGTTGACATTGGTGAAGGAAAAAAAAAATGGATGGAAAGCCTGTACAAAAAAAAAGAGCCAGTCATGTGGTTTTTTTATCCTAACAACTGACAGACCAGAGTGCTTTCAGCTGGATAAGAAAATGCTGAAGCAAGGTTAATGTTGATTTTGATCTGGTGGCCATTCCCATTGATGTGAATGGTAGCACACCAACACTTAGGTTATTCTATAATGTACTAACCTAGATTAAACGTCCCTTTTATTTATGTTTTGAGGCTTGGATAAAACCTCAAACTTTTCACCTCTAAAGCCTTTTTTTTTCTCTTGAAACAAGCCTTATATAGCTGTGAACAGCTGTAAACAAAGTAATGGAGAGTTCAGAAGTCACTCTTTGTGGAGCTTATTGCTAGAAAAGTAAGGTGGGATTTCTCTCTGCTGTTAGCCAACTGAAATGATTTTCTTGTATTATTGCACTTTATTATTCTGCAATATCAGGCTAAAATACTTAGTCCAACAAGTTTTTATTCTGTGGATGTGGTGCTTCCACAAATGAAGAACGGGTATATTTTGTCATGTCCTAAACTACAACTACCCATCAGTTTCAGCAGCATTTTGTTGCAGGGCAAAATTGCTATTTCGTTTGGACATACTTACTGAGGAAGCTATTTTGATCCTGGGTTTTCTTAAATTTTTAACAAAGGAAGCGAAAACTATCACAGTGTTGCCTGGGATTTTTGGGGACGGGGTGCAGTGGTATTATCTATATCCATGCAGAATGCAATCACAATGTACATTAAAAAGCAGTAGCATAATCCATCTGAAAACAAATGAATCCGTTTTTCTCTGTAAATCCCTCTTTCTTCACTAGTTTTAAATGGTACTATGTGTGTTTTTCAATCTGAGTGTATATTTGTAATTTTAAAATGTTTAGATGAATGAGGTTACTTTATGCAAAGCTGACTTTTTATTTGCGTTTTGTCTACAAGAAATATACTTTTTGTAATAAAATAGATTTTTTTCTGCTCTACTTGCTTACACATAGAAGAAAATTAGTATTTTCCTCCTGGGAACCATGTGTAACTCTGAAGAGCCAGGCACTGAACAGAGCTACAAGCAGTTACCTTCCCAGTCTTGGTGAATGTGCGTGAGTGTCAGGGGTAACAAGTGCTTGGGCGCGGCAGGGAAAGGAAGAGCGTGGCTCTTGGGAAAGCAGGGTGTTTGACTATCATCTGGTGCTGGGGTGGCTGTGTGCTTCAGGGCTAAAAGAGCAAGTTGCTTCCTCACCTTTAACAGTACTAAACTCCTCTGTCTTGCGGTTTGCATTCAGTGATCTGCTCGGTTTTCCCTTTGTGTTAGAGTAGATATGGAAGACTTAATTACAGTCTGGTAGTGCTAACACAGCTCTCTGATGACAACTGTTTATAGGAGGTCAAATGGAAAATAACTGTGGAGAGGAGTCTCCAGCTGCAGTGTTTCTTCTTTGTGGTGTGTTTTCATTTACACCAGTTTTCCCTGGATTTGCATCCATCTATTATACCCTGCTTGCCTGTGTAGGCTGGAGGCTGCTTTGTGTGGAGAGGGCGTTTGTAGGAACGGTAAAAAGAATATTATTGTTAACTTTGGACAACACAATGTAACAGCTCCACCAGCTCCAACCAAATGCAAGAATAGCTGTGGCATTGTAGGTAAAACGTTCAGAATTTGCTCGACATGAATACGAGGTTTCATACTTCATGAGAGGAGACACATTTTTAAACGTAATTCAAAGGGAATGCTCTTTTCAGAATGAGACTCGGTATTAGTAAGTCCCCATGACCGCTCTTGTCCTGCAGGATCTGTTTGGAGCAGCCCAGTTAATTGCTGGCTAAAGTGGAGTGGGGCCAGTTTCTCCCATTTGATCCACTACTGTAACTCCATGTTTGTAACTGGGTACCTATTCCAGCACTGCAGTGGTAACAAAATTTAAGCTTTGTTTATAGGGCAAAATATATAACGCACTATTGATTTCTGCTAACGGGCAATGCTTTTAACAGGGTGTATGAATCCAGTCGTTTTGATTATGGATCTGTTTACCTTGCAACATCCATGACTTTCTCATCTATGCATTAGATATATTTAAATGTTGTGGACACTTAATAGGCTATAAGGAAGCAAAATTCTTATCTGTAAATGACAGATAAAATCCTTAATTTGTTCTTTCATTTGTCTTTGGGGGGTGTGGATGGTTCAGGACTACACCTTATTTGATTAAAATTTGTCTCTTAGTTTGCTTAAAAATAGTTACAAAAGGATTTATTATTAATTTTAGACAGTCTCTTCTGTATGCATTTAAAAAAATGTTTAGTTTCATAACGAGGTTTTAGGGTACGCCACTGAGGTGTGATGAGAACTTAGCCCTCTTAATGACTGGTTGTTGTCATACTTTCATTAATATAAATGACATATATAGTGACAAGGTCTTTTTCAAACTTACTGGCACTTTGCGTACAACAATATCTTTTATAATGAGTCATCTGGAGCTCCGATAAAGATTTTTTTTTTTTTGATCTACAGTGAAAGTATGAAAATTTTAAGCAAATCAAAGTGGTAGCGTTATTTGAACTCTGGTAGAATAAAACAGCCATGAATGTATGGTTCCCTTATCAGTCATACCATTGCCATCTTTTTACCTGGGTGAGTTCAGTATAAAACATCTACAAGCCAGCCTTAGCAGTTTGGGGCAATACATTTAGGTCATGATGACTGCTTCAGTAATCCGGGCAGAGATATACCAGTACTCAACGACAGCGTGGTGAAAGACAGGGAGCATCAGCTGGGAAGTAAACAGGGCCCTGAGGTGGGCTTAGAAAACCCCTCAGGAAAAACAAAAAAGTCTGTCTTTCTGGAGGAGAAGTCAGCACATGGCCGTGATGTACTAATGAGCTTCCTTGGACTTAAGGGCTGTTTCTATATGTGACAAAATCCCGGTGGCTTACCAGCAGTGCAGAATCCTAATGAAATTCATATAATCCAGCAGAGGCTCTAACAGGAGCAGAAAGGGAGAACTTCGAAAGTGTAATACTTATATTTAGATAAGAATATGAATGGTTCCTTCTCCTATTGTGATACCAATGGAGAAGTGTGTTCTGTTTCATTTGTGTACCTTTTGAAAAGGTTTATACGTTTTGACTTATAGTAATGAATGGGGAATGATTTAGACTAGAAAAATATGGAAATTCAAAGTCAAGGCTTATCTTGCACTTAACAATTACAGAGGCATGGTCTGTGTCTTGGGAGTGCTTGTTGCAGCTCTGACAAACATCTCCTAAAGTGGCACTGAATGTGGGGTTTGTGTGATGCTTTTCCTACCTGTAAAATGGGATAGTATAGCTAAGGCTAAATTCAGCAATTCCTATTCATGTTAAATAGTTTATCGACTTCAGTGGGATTGCTTGCCTAAGCGAGAGACTCAGAAACAGGCTCGTAGAACAGTGACAACAGGGAAGGTGTGAAGTATCATCATTATTACTATTATTATTTCAGAGAAGCTTATCTTGTATGAGATGGCTCATGTTCCAGGCAGTCTGCATCACTAGACCAAAATTCCTTGGCACTTTCACTTGATTTCTGCAACGCGTCACTGCTCGATTCTGTGGCAGGATGAAGTAAATTGAAAGTCCTTTCTAAAATCTGAGGTCTAAATAAAGAAGATGTTAAATATAGGAACATTTTAAATATATTCATTGTATATGATAGTTCAAATCTAATGTTTTAGCTGTATGTTTCTGGGTGTCCATCTGTGAGCAAGAAATTATTTTGTCTGTATTTGGATTTTTACCTAATATAAAAATACTTTATGAATTCTAGAAGCAAATAAATACTTCATAGGTAATTCTTTACATGTCAGAGATGAGACACTGGTGAGATGAGACACTGGAACAGGCTTCCCAGAGAACTTGTGGATGCCCCATTATTGGAAGTGTTCAAGGTCAAGTTGGATGGGGCTTTGAGCAACCTGATCCAGTGAAAGATGTCCCGGCCCATGGCAGGGGGCTTGGACTAGATGATCTTTAAAGGTACCTTGCAACACAAACCAGTCTATGATTCTATGTTACAGACATCAACTAATTAGCCATCACAGCAACCCCCCGCCCCTTCGGTTTTGTAGTACATCATAGACAAAATTTTAGGCAGCAGTAATAGTAAAATGAGAGACCAGGAGAGGACAATTTATTTTCCTTCTCTTTTCTTTTTATAGTCAGCTTTCAGTGGTAATGTGGGGTAGAGACTAGAATAGAATTGTAGATTTGACTGTTCCTAGCCACTGGCTTAGTTTTAAGACTCCTTATGCTTTTTGAGTGGGGATCGGTGCTTGTATTAGCATTTGGGATTGGCAGGATTCCCCTGCCTGGCAATACGGAAGAATCTGGGAAGGGGAAGATTTTGTGATTCTTTCAAGTCTGAAGGTAAAATCTGCAGTGCCATCTGGATAATATCAGATCATCCATTCCTCTGAGATCTTTCCAGTGCATAGTGCAAAGGCAAGCTCAGGCTAGGTCTTCAAGGCCCAAAATCTTAAAAGCAACTTCTAAATTTGCACTCTCACTCGGATTTTGCTTGCGTGTGGCACCTATATGTGCAGCCTAGAGAACTAAGCGATGGGAGGCAGAATCAGGGATAGTAAAGTAGCTGAAATCAAGGAAAGGATTTAGCAAAAGGGTAACAAAGTACATTTATAAACAAAAATGCAAAAAAGTAAGTGTGGGGGAGTTCTTAGGAGAAAGGATGGAAAAGGGAAAGGCATTGCACAGAGATGGAATTAATAAGATTTAACAGAACACGAGCAATAAAAAGCACAAGACAAATATCAGAGATGGAGGCTGGACTGGAAGGAAGACAGCACAACTAATGGTAGAAAGCAAAAAGGCAGGCTGAAAGGGAGCTGTACATTATTAATTTAAAGTATAGTTTCAAGATCAGCTTAAGTTGATCTAAATTCCAGCTGTTTCTGCAAAGGGAGTCCTGCACACTCCTCCTTCCTTCCTTCCTCCTAATGATGTGCTGCAACTGGTAATATGAAAAAAGGAAAATTCATCCAGATCAGATCCTTGATCCAGCTGACTAACTGCTCATATTAACATTACAGCTGCCTCAAGGCAAAGAGGCAAGGGGGCAGACATAGGAAAGGGCGGCATAAAATTGTCTTATGCTGATGACCGATCTGTGTTCTTAGTGTGAAAGTCCTGGTGAGATTCTGAGTTAGAAATTATTTAGAAGAGAGGCTGGCTAGGAAGACTTGGAGTGGTAACACAAAGAAAGGAAGAAGCCATCTGGGACAGTATTTATAGTGAGCAGTTTAGGCTGCTGCATGCAAAGGAAAAAAGATGTTCAAAACACTTAGGAGGCAAAATCAAGCATTTAAAAGTTACAAAAAGCCAATATTTATGTTGCCTGTGTATTTAATTCAGCATCCATAGGCACGCCTGCTGATGCAGTCTTCAATTACATGATCAAGGGGGCTTTTTTCCCTCGGGACAGCTTGCAGAGAGGCAGGGTGGCACAGGCTCCAGGAGTACCATACCCCTCACGAGTGGCTACCCTGTCCCTCATGACCCCTGTTGAGCAGAGCAGTGCCTGCGACTTGGGGCTTACTTCACCTCATTGGATCATGAATGACAAAGTCCAGTGCTCAGCAGTCCCACCGGTAGCTCCATGCTTCCCTCTCACAACCTTCATGTACATCTCCTTCATGGGCCCCAGTGTATTTCATACTGACTGGTACCGCTTTTTATTAATCCAGTATTTATGGCTCCCAAACAAAACATCTTTCTGCCTCTTTTTGCCTCATAGCTGCACCTGCAATGTGCTATACATGTGCAGCATGTGTTAAGCTTACTTTTAAATGGTAATGTATTCTTCAAGTTACTCTTGGAATAAGAAGAAACAATATAGAAAAATAAAAAGAAATTCAGAATAAAATACCTTCAGAGAAAAGGAGGCAAAGACGAGAACATGTTTTGTAATAAATGAAATATAAAGCTCTTAGGTCTTATTGGCTATCTTCTTAATGATTTTTTTTTTCCTAAATATTAAATGGGGAAATTAGATTGTGCACAAATACACACACACACACACGTAAAACCACATTATGGATTCCACTCTTTGAAAGAAAGAGTTGAAAAAGAACAGTTTACCCAGCCCTGTAAGAAATAAGATGCTGGCAGATGATGTTATGCTGTCTAGACTAGAATAAAAGATGTATTTTAAACAATCTTAGCTAACTTATTTAAATAAAATATTTTAAAATTCTAAGAAATCACAAGTGCTAGCTGATGATCTTAGATTTTACTTTGATCATGTTCTATGGGTTCTGGTGTCTTTTCATAACATATTTTTAAAATGCTTCTTTTTCTTCCTTTAAGCATACATATAGAGAGTTGCATACTCATAAGAAGATATGACTGATTCTTCTGGGTTATCCAATTCAGTCCCTTGCTCTTGCAGCCAAGATATCATGTAATTCCTTTCAGGTACTGTCCAAACTCCTTCTTACAACTATTCAGGGATTTTTTTTAGTTTGGAGGCTACCTACCATTTGGAGGCTGTTTCAGTATTCTGGTTTCTTTTCCCCTTAAATATGTTCATGGCCTGCTTATATTACTTTGTTCTTGGTCCAGTCTTGTACTTCAGCTTCAATGGCCTTTTCTGCACAGTGTTTACTGCCCCAAAGTACGGAGCAGTCCTGCTCGCTGTCTTCCTGTGCTTGGCTTAAAAAGCAAAGTTCTTGCCTGACAGAGTTCAGCTCTGGTGAGGACTCCTAAATTCCTGTGGAGGATAGACAATGGCGTAAAGTTAGATACAATAGGGTTCTGGGCATGCTCCTCTTTCATGTGTTGACTAATCTTAAACCAGTCTTCAGTATTGACCTTCAGAGAGTGAGCGATATGTCAAATGCCTTTTACCCACATTTCTCTTTGGGGATAGGTTTGGTCTTCCAGTGCATAGTGCTCTATGGGGTTTTTGCAGACTCATTTTCATTTGGCTTAGTTCTGGTTTCTTACTATAAATAGTTCAAGGAAGACAGAAGGAACCTTTGTTTATAGTTTGTAAAAAAACCCTGTTTCTCCTTTGGATTAAATTTCAATTGGTGAGAATTGATACTTTAACATTTAAACAGATACAATATTCTAAACATTAATCTTTCACATAGGAGGTAGTCATTATTCTCTAAGCAAAATTATTTTCAAATCAGAGTATCTAATAGTCCTAATCAAGAATGCATTGGATTTCATGTGGATTTACCACTTGTACTTCATTTGGGAAGCTGGAACTTACTAAGTTTTGGTTGTGGACTGTCGTGGTTTAACCCCAGCTGGCAACTAAGCACCACGCAGCCGCTCACTCACTCCCCCCACCCAGTGCGATGGGGGAGAGAATTGAAAAAAAAAGCTCGTGGGTTGAGATAAAGACAGAAAAGAAGGAAAAAATAATGATAATGATAATAATAATATGCCAATAATAATACTAAAAGAATTAGAATATACAAAACCAGTGATGCACAATGCAGTTGCTCACCACTCACCGACCAATGCCCAGTTAGTTCCCAAGCAGCGATCCACCTCTCCCGGCCAACTCCCCCAGTTTATATACTGAGCATGATGTCATATGGTATGGAATATCCCTTTGGCCAGTTTGGGTCAGCTGTCCTGGCTGTGTTCCCTCCCAGCTTCTTGTGCCCCTCCAGCCTTCTTGCTGGCTGGGCATGAGAAGCTGAAAAATCCTTGACTTACTATAAACACTACTTAGCAACAACTAAAACCATCAGTGTGTTATCAACTTTATTTTCCTACTAAATCCAAAACACAGCACTATACCAGCTACTAGGAAGAAAATTAACTGTATCCTAGCTGAAACCAGGGCATAGACTCATTTTCTAATTTTACAATTACTGGGAAAAGGAACATGTATATTTTATTTTTGTTCCTTGAAGTATAATGTAAACAGAGGACAGTAAATACAAGTGCCTTGCCTTTTTATGTTTCAAGAGTTTACTTGAAATGGCTTTATTTTGAAAAGTGAAGGGCATCAACGTTGGTGCAGCCTCACCTTGAATACTGTGTGCAGTTCTGGGCCCCACAATTCAAGAAGGATGTGAAGGTCCTTGAATGCCTCCAGAGGAGGGCAGCAAAGCTGGTGAAGGGGCTGGAAGGCATATCCTATGAGGAGCGGCTGAAGACTTTGGGTTTGTCTAGTTTGGAGAAAAGGAGGCTGAGGGGCAACCTCATTGCTCTCTACAGCTTCCTGAGGAGGGGAAGCGGAGAGGGAGGTGCTGATCTCTTCTCCCTGGTATCCAGTGACAAGACGTGTGGGAATGGTTCAGAGCTGCGCCAGGGGAGGTTTAGACTGGACATGAGGAAGCATGTCTTTATGGAGAGAGTGGTCAGGCACTGGAACAGGCTTCCTAGAGAGGTGATCGATGGCCCAAGCCTGTCAGTGTTCAAGAGGCATTTGGACAATGCCCTTAACGACATGCTTTAACTTCTGGTCAGCCCTGAATTGGTCAGGCAGTTGGACTAGATGATCGTTGTAGGTCCCTTCCAGCTGAAATAGTCTATTCTATTCCATTCCATTCTATTCTACTAGTTCATGTTATTTTCAGTTTGCTTTTTCTATTCTGTCTCAAAAACCAAGGAGTAAAGTCATGATATTGAAGCTTTTAAATTGTTTGCAACTTTAAAGTCATTGCCCCTATGTGTGAAATATTTTAATCAACATTTCACAAGAAAGGGTGAATGCTCTATAGTTAGACTGATATGACTATCACTGTCTTTGTCAAGTTCAGGTATGTACAAACTATTTTATACATTACTATGTGATACAAGTAGGTTAGTATTTACCTAATGTGGAATTATTGCATTTGTAATTTAAAAAAAACCCCATCTTTCTATATTACTTGTCATTAATCTTCTGTCGGAAGATTAATATGGATGGATAAGATACAGTTCTGTTATTTATTAGGTATTTAAAAATACCACAATAAGTAGTACCTAATATGACAATGCTACAATAATACTACAATAAGCAATATCTAAAACAGTAAAATCCCACAGTGAACAAAGCAGCTGGAACTGTAACTCATATCAGATGCTCAACACCAGATGATACCACTTTCTGCTTTCTCCTGGGCCTGTTGACATTTGCCTCGCCTGCAGAATGACTATGCATGTTATCTGCAAGTTGTTAGTCCATTAGTAATGAGCAACCTTTAATCCTGGTGTAGACATTGTCTTCATGGAAAAGGGTGTCTGTCACAGCATTAAGATTTATGTATACCTACATGGGCAAATAACTTCACTCACTGGATTTGTCCCATTTAACCTGGTGGGGCTGCAGTTTCTCATTTGAGTGTTTGTAGGAGTAAGCTCTGAGTCATATTTGTCCTGCAGACCTGGGCGTGGAAGGGATTCAAGATCTGTGTAGGGGAATAGACTGCCAGTGTGTGCATGCACAAAGGTTGGGGCTGGGAAGAAGCCTGGAGTCCTTTGCACTAACTCTATTCAGTAAACCAGAATGTTTATGCTGGCTGAAAAGAATGCAGCAATGCACACAGAAGTGTTGTTTATGTTGCTGTTATTAAAAAAACCCATCAGATTTTTTTTATTAAAAAATGAACTATTGATCTGGCAAAAAAAATATTATAATAATATGTCATGGCAGTGTGTGACCTGTTTTCCTAGGATGCTTTGGATGCTTTTTGATTTTCAAATTTTTTTTCCACATGCTGTTGCTATGGTAAGAATCAGCACATAAGGGAGAGGTATCATAACAAATAACCTGTAAGAGCTTTGCATTTCCTGGGACAGCACAGGGTCAGTTTGGAGTTTCTACTGAAGCCCTGTCAAAAGAGTTTTCAAACTGTGGGCGGCATCTGTCTTGTTATTCATGGACTACTTTTGCATGGCCAAAACAAATCAAGAAAGTCAACCTTTTTATCAATAAGGTTGTATTAACTACAAACGAATTCTCACTTCCTTTAGAAAATTTTAGGTGTTCCATAAATCAGAAGGTAAAATATAAAGAAAAAAAGCCAGAAGGAAATGTGATGGCGTCATGGAAATGAAGCTAAGAAAAGCAAAATTAGAGGTTTCCAGCTTTTGCAGGGGGGCAGGGAGGGAGGCTGTAGCCCAAGGTTTACTCAATTTGACTTTTAGGAATCAAGTCATGATAAAATTGGATGAGTACAAGAACTTGGAAATACCAGCTGTGGCCTATAATGGCATGCCAAGATCCTACATGGTAAAGATTGAACAAAGTATTTGAGTATTGAAAAACAGGTGGCATCTTCAGATACTTGCAGACCTAATTGCTGCAACTCCATTACCAAGAGTACTTGGGTACCACAGCCTGCTAAACAGAGATCCCGTTGAAGAGAGTTTTAAATTTACTGGACAGAAGTTAACCTACACTTCGAAATGTGATGAACTAAGCTTATCACATGAGATGAAGCTCTACTTGGTATACTTTTTAAATAGTAACTGTAGTTACAGATTGATTATATGTATGGGAAGAGGTGGAGAGGGGATCGGAGACTCCCAAGTTTGTCTGAGTAGCCAAAGCCACAGGAGATGACAGGCAGTGGCTCTGCTGGAAGATCAGGAGATCAAAGAGAGTCCTTATTCAGCGTTAGAAGAGAGCGGGTTTGCCACGTGACAAGGCTAACTCCCATTCCTGCAGCAGAACGCTGGGGGAA
The DNA here is from genome assembly GCF_018139145.2 of Gymnogyps californianus. NCBI lineage: Eukaryota > Metazoa > Chordata > Aves > Accipitriformes > Cathartidae > Gymnogyps > Gymnogyps californianus. Next base: position 71,242,808 of record NC_059472.1, on the reverse strand, counting down.
AAATTTTGAGAGGACTGCTGGTCCCCTCCTGAGTTATGGACTTTGAATATAGGAGACTCCAGTCTGATGTCTGTCCATTAGATAGCCAGAACTAGGGAGATTGACCAGGAGAGTTTAGTCCAGATTTAACGTTTCTCACCACAAACCTGAGGGTTTTTTTGTATAAGTGGTCCCATCAATCCAGATGTTGCTCTAAACTATCACCTAAATGCCACATAGAAGAGGAGCTCTATAATATTAAACCATTTAAAATGGAAAGTATAAAAAAATGTTTAGTTAGAGGTTTATTTAATTCTTCAGGCTATCATGACATCAGTTATTTTTGAAGCAGGCACCTCCTCAGTCACAGAGTTGGTGGCCTCATGCTGAGCCCAGCATCCCTTTGGAATCATGCAGAGTTTGCATTGCAATAGTGTTTCCAGTGAGCGTGTTAGCAATGTGGCAGGCTTGCCTTCAAATGTCCTGGCTGCAGTTTGCTCATAGTAACCTTGTTCAGACCCACCTGCATGTTTCAAGGGTTAGCTTTCTGCTGTTTAGCCTGCTTAATATTCTGATGCAACGTACCAGATCTCACTTGCAGGCTGGTTTGCAAACTTCCCGAGAAGCAAAGTCGTGGTGAAGGTGCCTCCTTGGCAGCAGAGGGACTGTATTCCTCCTGAGAGATGCTGCTGAAGGCCAGCAATCCTGGCCATCCTGAGCTTGGATGGTCCTCCTGCCTGCTAGCATTAGTGCTTTCACATAGTGTGAAGACAGTGGAGTTCAGTAATAACTAGAGTGAGGAAGCAGGGGGATCAGCTGGCTGAAAATGTAGGCCTCTTGGAAAATCCCCCTCTAACATGTTTCAGTCTCTAACTTCTGTCAATATTAAAAAGGATTTTATGCCAAGGACCTCTCTGAAAATCCTGCTAACCTTCTGTCTTTGTTGGTATTAGATGTGGATATTTTAAATCAGTGTGCAGAATAACTGTTATTTTTAGACTGTTTTTCTGTGAGGCTGATGGCAGTCTGCTTCTTGCCTTCCTCCTCTTGTCTCCAGTAACTCTTGTGTCCATTTGCCCATATCAGCCACCTCTGCCATGGGGCTGAAAAGCTCGAAATACAATCCAGTCCCTAGAAGTGTCTTCCAAATATGTGCCTGGACAGATGAGGAGGACACTGACCACAAGGAGGAGACCGCAGATTGTCTGTGATGGGCCCCAGGCAGACCTTTGATATACTCCAACTATAGGAGTCAGTCAATGGCTGGACCTTCTTAGACAACTAAGACACTTGAAAGCAACACAAGTTTGTAGAAAACTAGGCTTCTTTAATAACCTCTCTGTAATGCTTTTGTTCATAACCCTGACATATGGTAACTATCCACATCTTTCATGGCTACCCTTGGCATTTAGGAATGCTTGACACGGTGCAGACCTTTGTTTTCTACTGCAACTTTTGTTAGAATTGTGTTAATTGTCAATGTTTTACAGCTTCTGGTGCATTTTGAATAGTCATATATTTCACTAAATAGTTTATTTAAAATGCTTCTTTGAGACGGGTGTTATTGTGAGGTTTAAAATGTGGAAGGTCTGAAAGAAAAGCAACGTTCTTCTCTGTAGTCCTGTTTTGAAGGTATCTTCTGACACATGAAACTTTCATTGTACTTTAATTATTGATAGGAAGCATTTTCTTACCAGCATAGCACTTACACACAGTGAAATCACTTTTCAGGAGAAATTACTGCGAGCAATTTTTGGATGAGTTTCAGTTTTGCAAATTGCTTAGTTTTTTTTCCTTTGTGTTTTCTTAGTACCCCATAAATTAAGCACAAATGATAAGCAAGATCGTTATGCTGTCATGAATCACTCAAGTTCTAATGGCCTAATGCACTAAGCCTTAATTAGTAATATTGTATTTTTAAAAAGACAATATTGTGAATGAAATCTGAACATGCACTCTTTTATAACTGGGCTTCCCAGAAGATTTTAAATGGATTCCTCTTCTTAGTATGTTTTTAAATAATTGATACGGCCACTTCAAGCCCTTAGTAGACAAAGGAATTATTGGCTGCTAGTGACAAAATTTGGTTTGGGCATAATAACTTCACAGAGACATGGCACTGCATACATCTGCTGCTCTAATTAGAAAGTTTGCCTAGGGTGCTTGTATCAGAAAGAGTGGGAAAAAATAGTGCTGTACAATCTGTTGTAACAGAGTGATTCCTGCAAAATGTGATTTATACATGATTTCTGGTTAACACTTTCACTTCTGCTGGAACACTCAGATGCCATTTCAGCAAATTTTATACAGGCAGTACTGTACTGGCCTTACCTGAATGGGCTGCCTGCTTGGAAATGCCACTGTTGTATGCTAGGTTTAGGGCCTGCAAGTGCATTGGTCTGTGGTGCAAAAGACCATTGCTGCTCTGTCCTATGGAAGTCTGCTAACAGGCCCTTGAGCTGCTCCAGCCACAGAGAGTAAGCCAGCAATTGCGGTTCCCTGGTGTTGTGTCCTTTTATTCCAGATAGGCTTTCAATTTATGCTTTTTTACATAGGCAGTGAAAATCGGGAGTAACAGCATAAAAGGAGTTTTGGTAGTCCAGTGACAGCCACACATTTTCTGGGGGAAACTTGTTAAGCTGGGGCCGAAAGCAATTGCTGTGGGACGATGATCAAGAGCATCTCATCTAACCGGGGAGCCTAGAGCACTTGAAACCAAGCCCCCATAGAGTGTGTCTCATCCAGTCGAACAGCATTCGGGTCAAAAAGAATAGGTGTGGTTATGGGGAGAATTAATCAGAAGTGTAGAAGTAAGAGCAGCTTTTGCTTGCTTGCTGACTTTAATTTACCAATTCACCGAATATTTCCTGGGAAAGAATCAGTTTCAACAAATACCTGTTTTTAAACGCACAGCAGGAGTTTGTTGTCATGGAACTACAATTTATTGGAGCTTTCTGGAGAAAACTGGTGAGCTTGGTGGAGAGTATAGAGAGCCAGGTCCTGTTCTCCTTAGACCTCATTTAAGTTAATAAATAATTCCGGTACAAGGCACTTTAAGGGCACTGAAAATAAAGCAAAGTGGAATTTGATTTAAAGAAAAGGAATTATCCCAAAAATGTTTATGCCTTGGAGAAAGTGAAATGTGATCAACCACGTGAAATTCCCTGTTATCAAGCAATCCAAATGTTTCACAGAGTAGATAAATGTCTTAAACGCAAGTACAGGTGTTATGGGAGATGCAACTCTCTTTTACATGTCAAATTATCTGTTCATACTATGGTATTGCAGAACAACAAAGAGGCAAAGCAGCTCTTCAGATACGCTAATGAAATGTTTATAAAAGCAAAATCAGATATCAGAAATTGGAGAAATGTAGTAACCTGATATGAAGGTGTACTTCTGAATATCTGTTATGCTTTTGAATTTTCCTTATTGATATCTTTACAAAGAGTCAGAAAGGATGAAGCAGTATGATGCTGAGGATCTCATGCATTTATAGAGCATCCTGCCCGACACATAGCTGGATCTGAATTTCTTTCTTTTACAGTTTTAGGCTTTAGCTAATCCAAGTACTTAAGTGTGTTGTTAACTCTATGGTCAGTGTAACTGTTAAGGTATTTATCTTTTTTACTACTTTACTACTAACTCAACTTATTCACGTAGGGCATACACCAAGACTTTTTGCATATCCTTTATAAATCACTCGATACACAGGTGAAATTGAATTAATTATAGAACGATATTCCATCTTCAGCAAAGATGCCTTCCATTCTTGTTTGTTCTGCTTGCCTCATCAGCACAAAAGACCATATTTACAGGCAATTTCTCTTCTGCCCTTCTCAAGTCCCCAGACAGATACAAGACCAAAAGGATAACAAGAGCCAGTTTTTATGCTCAAGTTCCTTCCCCCATTTCAGAAACGATCACTCTTCAAAAAAGAACTGAAAATCAGAACCTGGTGGTCAAAAAGTGCAAATGTGGCTAAAACCTAAAATGTGGCAGCTTGGAGATGTTTCCATGATATCTTGTTTCCATGGCCTGAAGTTCAGGGGACTTATGTTTTTCTATGAATTTGAATTCCTGACCAACCAGTGTCCCCTGGTATAAGGAGCAGCCTTATCACTTTTTTAGTGGATCATGGAAATCTGATGGCCAACAGCATCGTGGAAGATCTAGTCAAGCCAGAGAAAGGAATGGGAGTATATACATTTCAGACCACATGCGGGAAACACTGTTACTTCCAAGTTCAAGTGTTCCAGCTTTGACTAACATTGGAAAAGCTTTTCTGTCAGACTTTTTCATGGGAAGCAAGTTTTTCTGCCAGAGTGGGGTGAAAAAGACAGGTGGAGATGGGCAGGGAGTATTATCACCAAAGTATTTTTCTGTTGAAATGAATTTCTGATACAAAGTGTTCAATCTAGCCTTTGTGCCATAGTACCACATGAGCAGGATGAGAAGGTTGAGCAGCCAAAACCCCAGCTACACATCTTTTTGGGCACTTCTTGTTAGTAGACACCGAAGGTTCCTTGGATCTTATCTGTAGCTGTAACAGAGAGCTGAATGAAGTACGATACTTGAGAACAATAAGAGAAAAAATCACTAAATACTTTGAGTGTAATAGAACTATATGCCAGCAGATAGCAGGGGTTGACAGAATGCAATCTCTCATTAAGCTATTATATATGTATTCATACAGGTGGATATATGAAAAATAGAATACAAGAGCTTAGAATTTATGTGGTTTTCTTACCAGAAAAGAGGACAGCACTAGTTAAAAAAACCAGTTAGTTATTTTTTATGTCACATGACCTAAAGGTTGGCTGAAGAAAAATTAAAAACTGCTGGCAAGTGACTCTGAAAGGATCCTACAGTAGCTGGTTTATAGGCACACTTTCTCATCCAGTACCAATTTTGAAGGTACCGATTTTTGATAATCATTTGAAGGTGCGAAACGTGCACTTCTCTATTAAAGCTCTGTCACTTTGTTGCAGTGCAACTTTTTGCAGGCTAAAGAGCTGGACTACAAACTGGAATAAACACTAAGAAAATGGCTGAGATCTCATTCTTAATGAAGTAGCTCTCAAACAGAAATAGTAGAAGGAAATGCAGAAAACAAGGGATCACTCAAAAAATCTAGTTGCATACCATTATTTACACCTACTGATGCAAATTATACCTACGCTGGGGTTGGGAGAGCAGACAGTAAGACACTCTGGTCTCAAATATTTGTTGTATAATAAGCAATGTTATCTGCAACGTCCTTCCTTTTTTGGTATAAGAATACAGTTGAATATGGGAGAGTGTAGGAGTCACCTCAATGTATTTTTATTAGCTTTTCTTTCAAGGACGGCTGCCATCCTGCCTGGGCTCCTAGAGATTCCCTCTAATACTTGAAGCATATTTTCTGCTGGTTGGAGAGTAGGTTGGGTAGTCAAATTCATATGAATTGGGGACTTAATGAATAAGAGTGCCTCATATAGATGCTTAAGGAAAATTCCTCCTCCTGAGCTCACCTTTGTGAGATTTATTATGAGGAAGAATAATCCAGGCCAGTATTTGGTAATTGCTCAGTTACAACTGAGATTTATTCAATCTGCTATCTGCCTAGATATTCACAGTTTTCACAAAACTCAGGCCTGAGAAATGCACATACGTGTACAGGCACTGTGTGCTTTATTTGTCTGCAATGATATTGCATGGAAATACACTTTTATAGTCTGTGTAGAGAATCAGGTTTCAATTTCCTTGTTCAAACCTCAAAGTAGTTTTAGTCTTCTGTGGTTTTGATTTTCATTGTAGAACTTCTCACAGACAGCTTTACTGGGGTTCTGTTATGAGTCATGGTAGTCTGCTAGTCTCATCTGTTTCTGCCTAATCTCATCTGTAAACTTTAAAGTAATATTCGGTTTCCTTTTTACTGAAATTTTAACCAGTGGGATAAAATATAAAGCATTACTAAGATATTGCCATTCAGCATGGTTTAGTTTAGCTGGTATACTTGCCTCAGAGTCCACCCTAGTAGCTAACATGCATAAGCACTGAGGTTTCTGACTGTGTGGGTAAGCTCAGTGTTGAAATCCCTCTTATTTGTTTCACCATTTTGAACACTTTAACATATTCCACCACAAGGTCTCTTGCTGCACAGAAATATTTTAAATGGCTCTGTTAGAGCAAGTTCAAAGAATGATCTCTCTGACATGCATTCTTCAAAGCAAGACTACATTTCTCCGCAACAACAAAAGTCTTACCTCTCCCCCTTCCTGCTGTGAGTTGTGCCAGAGCTGTCATTTTTTTAGTAGGGATTGTTTATAAAAAGGACCTATATTCTGCTGTTCAGCACACTAGAAACTCTTTAGTTTTCAGTTTCAGTGTATAAATATTGATTTTGTACCTCACTGGTTTTGTTAGTTAACTCAAAGGTGATAGCATTTTTGTTGAATAAATGTCCTTAAAATACTGTACCTTCCTAAAAACTATGTGCTTGTTTCATAAAGTGACTATTTAATCCCGGCAGCTAACTGCAGTCTGTTTGGGGTATTCTGGCTTGGATATGATGTGTTTTGTTACTTAAGAAAGCCATCCTCAAAAATGACCGCAGATGGCTGATTATGATCAAGCTATGCAAAATTTACATGCAGATTCAAGTTAAAGTCATCAAAGCACTTGATTCTGTTGTTAGATGTGTATAGCTATTCTTGATGCATCTCCTATAGCAGTTTACCCCATTCTTTTAATGTAACTTTAGATTAAACATAAGTATTATTGCTCATTAGAAAGCACTGGATTTTGCAGGGCCCACTCGGCTTCAGATTTCTGTTTTCAGTATGTCAAGGAATTAGGAACAGAGGATGAGTTAGAACCGGGAAGGGTCCCATGCTTTGATCCAGTGAAAGTGCTTTTCATAAAAAGGCCTTCAAGCTAATTATGTGTGGAAAAACTGCACTTTGAACCTTGGGCTCAAGCTGTGGGATTTGATTCCTAGAAGCCACATTTGTGGCTTGGTGACCAACCCTCGCTCCTGTTCCTGTGAACCTGATTTCAGAACTCCAGCCAGTTGGAAAACACTTGTGTAACCAGAATGAGAACAGCCTCAGGCTTGCACAAATTACAGATAGAAGATACTTGGCAATGTGAAAAATCAGTCTCACTGGTGTATATTTCAACACTTCTCTGAAAGCTCAGTTTTGCAGGTTGCTGAGCATTGCTCAGCCACCATCAATTCCTCCTGAAACCAGTGGACCAACCCTCAGCTTCATAAATCAGGGAAACTGCTACTGTCCCAAATATATGCTTGATTACTACAGAAAAAAATCATGTCAAAGCTGGAAATGGTCTTAATTTTCAGGTCTGCATATTTTAAGTCTGCAGTTCTACCCAATGATATTTGGTACTAGGAAAAGTTTCTGATCAAACTGGGGGGGGGGGGGGGGGGGGGTTGGCTCTGTCCTAGTTTCAGCTGGGACAGAGTTAATTTTTTCCTAGTAGCTGGTACAGTGCTGTGTTTTGGATTTAGTATGAAAATAATGGTGAAAACATACTGATGTTTTAGTTGTTGCTCCCCATCCCACTGGGAGTGGGGAGGAGTAAGCGAGCGGCTGCGTGGTGGTTAGTTGCTGGCTGGGGTTAAACCATGACAGGCTCATAGATTAGGAACTTTTTTTTTTTTTCTTTTGAGAGAGTAATTTTTTTCCTTTTGCTTGTAAGCATTGTGTGTCTCACTCATTCTCCATTGATTAGTAAGGTGTGGAAAGCCACCTCTGACTTACCAGCAATTCCACTTTTCTTTCAAGTACATTCAGATGAGAGTTGATGAGTACTACCAGTCATACAATATAACCAGGTAGCAACATTTCATCTACCTTGGGCAGGTATCCTCTGCCTCGGGCTTAATGAATTGCAGACTTGATGGCATTCCCCAGCAAATACAAGAAACAGATAGTCTTCATTGCATTGAGTTTTCCTAAGAGGTTGTGGAAAGAAACTCAGGGAGAGTGAACACAGCAGTTTACATAATCCAATAATATGTCCTGCTTTTGTCACAAATACCACAAGTTTGACAAACACAGAAAAGAGCAAGGGGGGAATGAGAAATGAAAGGGAAACAAGTATTCTTGTGTCCGCACTTGTCCTCCTCCTACAGCCTTCTGAAGAGTCTCATGAAGTGCTCCACGCCAGGTAAGGTTTTTCATCCTGTGAGCCTTGGAAGCTCATCCATAGGATTCCCCAGTAACTCCCACAGTCTTGCCTACGTGGAGAATGCCAGTTCAAGGCTTACTGTCAGAAGGCTTTTCGTGCATTAGTGAATCCCAATATTTCAGACTTGCAAGAAGACACTCAAGACACCCTGCTCGGAGCCACTACTTTCTTAATGTTGTTCCTTTCATATTTATTTTTGAAGCTATGCAGCAGGGCATCTGCTCCTAGCTCTCTCCTTCCTCTGCCAGGCTTTCATGCTTTCCTGTTTCATCATCATCATGGCATTTCATACTCACCTGCAGTGCCTGCATGACTCAACTGTAGGCTTCGTTTGGGGCAGCAATCCGACTCTAGTTGTGCAAGCATGTCTTCACAGGTGCAGTGGTGGCAATTTTATCTGCCTTTTAGTCCGTAGCGAGGAGCGAATGTTCTTGCTATGCTATTTATTTAGTCAGAATCTGGGTCTTACATCTTTCCCTTTGGATTGTACCCGGGCATAAAGAAGGCTCGACTTTTCACAGCTCTGTTATAGTTTAATGTACTGCAGTTTCTTTGGTCACTGAAAGTGTCAACTTTACTATAGGGAAACAACACCTTGCTAGCCATCTCAGTGAAGACGAGGATGAAGATATTGCCTCTCCATAACTGTCTTCCTAATCCTTTAAGCCTTTACCAGCCCAAATTCCTGTCAAATTCATAGGAATGCAAGAAATCTAGGATAACAACTTACAACAATTACCAATCAGGTCTCTGTTTGAATAATGCAATGGTTGTATAAATATTGAAGTTAGGAGTCTACATTTCTGTTTGCATTATTTCTGGCAACTAATCTTCCAAGAAGCCAAGGGGTTCATATGTGAGAAGTGCTGCTAGCTTACGTAACCTTGTTGTGATGCTTGTTTTCATTGCAAATACTTGTGTGGATATAGACAAAAAATAATTGCAGCTAAAGATTCTATCTGCTATTTATTAATTTTTTAACTTTTTAATTGTCTTTTTTGTGGCACAATAGCTAGCAAAGAAGCTGTGTCGACATATATTATTTGAAATAACTTTCTATTTTTGAAGGTAGGGGCTGTGTAAAAATGTTTTGAATAATGACCTTTGGGGTACAGCAGTACTACACAAATCTTACTGTCAATAAAGCTAGTAGGAAGAAAAACAATTGAGAGAGCACATTAGCACTCCAAAGCACATACTGTTAGTTCCACAAGCAAATAGTTACTGAGCTGACAAACACTGGGCAAGGTTTGCCTTGCTGCAGTGTGAGTGCAGCTCCTCATTCCCATTTTAAAACAATATTTGCAACTAAATGTCTAACCAAAATATATATACATAAAGCAGACTTACTGATAACTATTGGTTCAAACGTTCTCAGCATGTGTGCACCCCATCTCCTTCTTTCCAGAGTCTTTGCTTTGAACTGCTCAGCATCCATTTCCTGCTACGCATTGGCGCTCAGCATCTGAGGGAATTAGGGGGAGAAAACACTTAGAAAAAGAGAGCGCTTTGCTCCCTTTTTTAAAAACAAAACTAATATTCTAAAACAAATGTAAAAAACCCAAACAACCCAAACTTAAGACCTTAAACATGAATAGTTTGAGACATGGGCCACTGATAAGGCTATAGCCTTTCATACCCTTGCTCTTGCTCTGTGTTCCTCCCAGGTAAAAGCAGAGTTCCTAGCAGTGTTTTTACAAAGGATGTGCCATGAGCAGTCAAGCGGCCAGTTCCCTAAGAGGCTGATGTCCAACCATCAATATTCTTGATTAATTTTGAACCTTCTGATACAAAATAAACTGCTTGTTTTGATTAACATGATGCCTACAGAAATCTATGTAGGAATCTGTGTTGAACATAACCCGGGTGAGAATTGCCCATTTAGAGTGACCTAAAAAGATGCATACAGGACCCATGCTCTCAAAGGCACCAGACTCCCACAAAGTTTTCTGTGAGCCTTCACATAAATGCTTTTGAGGATCTCAGTCTTGCCCTTTTGATAATCCAACCTGAACTGATGTACCTAAGCTTTGAAGCAACCACTGCACTGAAATACTATTTTGTGAACCAACATCTATCACATAAGGCTTCTTTTAGCATCAATGAAATATGCAATTTAGGATGGGAAGCCTCTTCAGCCAGTCATTGATTGTAAATATCATGAATTTCCCTTCTTTAAGCAGCTGCCTTAAGCACATCTGTTAGTCAATGTAGAGAGCTGGGAACTTCCAGAGGGCCATTCAGTTATTAAATGGATTGAGTTACCCTCAGTTTTAAGAGGATGATAGCCCCCTGGTAGATGAAGTGTTTTAATTTGTCCTCCAAAGACTTTAGTAACCTTTCTGCGGGAACATAAATAATAATTGTTACATGGATCACAATAGTTTTCAGATGTGATCTTACAGACCCGCAGGCATTTGCAGACTACTCCTGAGGGATCTGTGAAAGGTAATTAACAATAGCAACCCACTGGTAGAAAATTTTATTTTGTTATCTAGGGATCCATGCATTCATCAGAAAATTATTGGGGAATATAAACAGAAAAACATTGAAAAACATAGAGAGCTGCTGCATCAGAGCCAAATGATATTAGCAGTTGAAGAAACATGCTAAATTATGATGCAAACAAAGATATTCCTTAAACATCTCAAAATGATAAGGTGTTCTGTCGACAAGTCTAGAGACGATAATGATCTTACACCACTTCCTCCTGGGAGATCTATTTTCTATGTGACTACATTTTCACGGTGCTAACTGGAGCTGTTTCTCCTAAAAGCAATTGTCCTGAAAGAGGTCTGTATTTCTGAGTCAGTTCTTCCAGTCTTATATTTATGAGAGAGAAATGGGATGTTTGAAGTGAGGTGCTGCAGTTGTCCATATGACTGACTGTAGCATCTGATTGCCCAGTAGGTAGAGTGAAACCTTTCAAGAGGTTGATTCTTTGAGCTCATTCTGTTCACACTGATGGCAATGAATACTAGTAGAAAGCCATGTAAAGAGACAGAAGCAGCTCAACTGAGAAGACCACAGCCAGTGAAAGCAACAGGAACGTTTAAACCGGTGTTGCAGGAGGTTTTGTTTTGAGGGCATGCTGTCAGAGAGGAGACCACTGATTCACCTTTATTTACTGCCCAGCAGCATTGGGAGAGTATTCCCCTTTCTCCTACTTGTATTCATTCAGATTTGTGCATAATTACCCTGCCTGAGTTTCTCATAACTAACCAAGAGGGACAATTTACTTTAGCAACTTTTTACAGAGAACTGTGTAGGTAGAGCGATAAAGGCAGTCGATTTATTTTACTGACTGCATGAATCGGAAGAGTAAGAAAAAAGGATTTTGTTCAGAAAATGAAAATCTACAAAGGAAAATAAAACACCCACCCCAATATTTAGTTTAACCTGAAGTGAAAATTGTGCTGATGCAGCATTTTGGTTTTTAAACTTTTCAATAGAAATACAGCTAGTTTTACTCAGAAACAAACATTAGAATGGTTAATTTACAGCTGCCTAGATTTTTTTTTCATACACAGACCAAAAAAGCCAAGCCTTTGTACTGAATTCAGGATGAATTTTGCCAGGGCAGGCCCATGGGCCTTTTTTCTAGGTACTCAGCAGGGTGGTGTGCCCAGACCCAGCATCTCCAGTGTTTGAGTATGGCAAGCACTAAGTTTGAAAAGTTCTGTGATTTTTCTTTCCTTTTTTTTTTTTTTGTTTCCTTCAGGAGGAAGGATGCTGATTGCATTTCTGATGTGATTGCAGTTGTCTTAAGAAGTCAAATGTCTAGCAACTGGAAAATGGGAAATGTTTGATATTGTAGTCTGAGTCAGGCTTTGTGTATGCTTTGTAAATGGCTGTTTAGTTGTACAGAAATAAATGGAGACCTTCAAATTCGTATCTTGTCTTATTAGCATATGGATATGCCATTCAGATTATGCAAAAAGACCAGACTGCCTTGGCTATGAAATGCTCTTGGGGTATGGTAATCTGATAATAACCAAACACCATGGAGTAGTCTTACCATTTTTTATAAAATCGTATTATTTATGTAAGCAAAAGTATGCGGAGGAAGATGAGATTGGTCATTTGGAGCGGCTCTTCTTCAGGTTATTAATCTCTTCCCTTAAATGTTGATCAGCTGCTCTGACTTCCTCAATGAAATCAATTCTGTGAGTAAACCCGTGCTATGTGTGAGCAGTGTGACTTAATGGAGGTAAAGACAGTGATGCAAACCCCTGAATTTTGTTAAAATAGGGAGTGACAGAGAGATTTCTCGTTTTGGTGGTGACTTTTGCCTCCTTTCCTTTTGCCATATGAGTAGTCAGTAGGCTTGAATTTTGAGCAAGTCGTTAATCTCTTGAGGTGTGTGCATGTGCGTGTGTGTGTGCTGCAGGGTTTAAGTGCACAAGGTCAGTTTTTCAAAGGAGCTCAAGACCTAAAACCTCTTCATGTGTCACGGACTAAGATCAAGGCTCACTCTGGTGAGCTTTTATAAAAAGCTGGACATAAAAGTAAGCAGTCAAACTGGGGTCTCACCTGGTATGAAAGCATGCTCCATAGATTGATTCTGCAGAAATAGACCCAGGAAAACCTTTAGGAGGCAGATACTTCCCTCTAGGGTGGCACTTTAGCAACCCATTAGATTTTCATGGAAGTGGTTTCTGTAAGCTATTAAATCAGCAAACTGTTGTTGGCCAATTTCCCTTCTCAGTTCTCGGAGACCTCTCTTTGAGCATCAATATGTAATGCTAGAATAAGAAGAGAACAGTAAAGTCAGAGTTCATGTGGCTCACCTCTTCTCTATCCCGATGTCTACAGATTATAAGATGTGACCTCTTTGCAGTCGTTTGTTGTTACCCCAGAAAGTTTCTGAAATCTCCCTGCTTGTGAGATGATTCTCCAGTTCTCTATCCTAAACCTACAAAAATGTTTGGATAGCTGTGCTGCTACACTGCAGTGCTGGCAGGAAAAAAAGTATAGTCGATCTCTCTGCTGCATCATGATCCCTACATAGGCAAGGAGTTCCATGTTCAGGTTCAAGACTAAATCAGGGCTGCTGGTCTTCGGCATTTATGGCTCAATTGTGAGCTTTCAGGTGACATCAGGAGCATGCTAACATTTTGAATGATGAACCCACCAGAGACTACCTGTTCTTGTGCAAATCCTACTCCAGTTTGGGATCTAGCGTGTCTCCTCTGAAACCTGTGTGTGTTTGTATACAGGTATTAAAAAAGTCAATGGACATCTTGAATGACAAGCTTTTTCTTTCCCCTTCCAAATTGGTTTCACTTGAAGGGAAGGCACACTGCAGACCAAACAGCTGATATGTGTATTTCAATCAAGTGAGGCACTTCAGTAAGCAGTTCCAGGATCCACTGAATGAAGGTCATTGACAATGCTAATTAACATTAACCATTCTGAGCACTGAATCTTCCCACTTGTAGTGAAGTTCTTTATGAATCTGTTGCGTTACATGTTTCATCATTAGAACTCTTTAGGAGTGAATTATGATAGTGACACTGCTGCTGCTTCTTTAGTGGATGGAGGGTTCATCAGGGATGTCTCATAAATAACCAGAGACAGTTTCATGGTTCAGACCCTGAATTTTGGCAGATGTGATTACTGGTCTGAGGTCTACTCTTGTCACAGGTTGTTTTTTGAATGAGCATCATGTCTAAGTTTTCTAGCAATAAAAGAGTAATTGGCATTTTCTTCACCAAAAGGGTTGTCAAGCACTGGGGAACAGGCTGCTGAGGGAAATGGTTAAGTCACCATCCCTGGAGGTATTTAAAAGACACGTAGATATGGCGCTTAGGGACATGGTTTAGTGGTGGAGTTGGCAGTGTTAGGTTTACGGTTGGACTCTATGATCTTAAGGGTCTTTTCCAACCTAAATGATTCTATGATTCTATGATTTATTTTTAGGGGGAGTGGCTTGGATTACATGACCATTAGTAGTGTATCAGAACCTAGATAAATATTCACAGTAAGTTTAAGAAACCAATGAAATAAAACTGAATGGGGAAATTAATGAAGAAAGGCAGCATTTCAGTCCTTAGTTCTACATTTACATTGTAGAGTTTTATCTCCAAACACATTCAGCACAATCTTTTAGAATAGTAAATTGTCTTCAGAAAATTATTACTTAATCATCATTATTCAATCAAATTCATGTTGGTTCTCATTTGGTGCTATCACACTTAATTTTCATTTTAGGTCATGAGAACCATGAAATTATTCTACCTGGTAAAATAAGCATATGAGAATAAAAGTAACACCTAGACTCACATACTTATTTAACTTATTACCTATAAATGCTTTCTTTTGTTCCTTCATAGAATTTTGAAAAAAGAAAAGTTATTGTAAATTCAAGACTAGTGAATATTTTTGCATCATGAGATAGTGTGCATACACAACTTTAAAGTTTTAAAACTTTTTTTGGAGGGAAAAGTTAAAGCTTTTGTCTTGAAGTCTTCAAAGGATAATATGGATCATAAAGCAGAACACATCTGAGCAAACATCTGGTTAAATATGTTTTGAGGTGACCTATAGAAGATATAGATGTTTTTTGATGCTTTGTTTGGGTTGGGTTTTTTTTTTTGTTGCTTTACATCAGAACATTAATCTTTCACATGTTCAGCCCTGTGTAATCAAGATAGCTCATGTTTGTGATGCACTGAAGCTGCATGTCCAGTAGCAGTTCAAGAAGAGCTGTTAGATACGGCTTTTAGGGTTCTTACTCTCCTTCAGTTTTATTTAACTTCTGGTCAGGTACCTCATCTGAGGTTTCACAACCTGTCTCCTTTCTGTATTAGTCTTGTGCTACCAGATACCATTTCAGTGACTCCAAAGAAGTTTTGCAGTGTACAGCAGATTAAAGTAGCAAGAGATCAGGTCCAACTAAATATGATATTTGAGATAAAGTGTAAAGACCTAGAGTGTATTTATTTTAAAAGTTTTTTCTTAATTATTTTTATGAGTAATAATACTTTTATTGTTTTATTGGGTGTAGTGACAATATCAGTTACCTAGGGTGGGTTTGTTGGTTAAGAATCAGCTATTGCTGCAGAGTTATGATCCATCTAAGTACCATGAAGTGATACCTTAGATTGAGTGCTTTGTCCTGGAAAACAATATTTTAGGTGAACCAGAGTCTAGAACAGTGTAATGATAAATGAGCTGATTCACTAACCTTGTTCATGCGGCTAGCTAATAATACCTCTGTGTTGGTCTCCATTGACTCCCCTGGTGACTGCAGCCAGACAGGGTTACTACTTTCATGTATTTTGGTTTGATTTTCTTCTTCCTTTTTTCATCTTCCTCTGAGAAATACTGAAAATTGTATACTGGAGCTAAGACTTGTAAGAGAAAGTTGGTATCCTGTTTGTCAAGGATACAAAAGTTAACTATTAAATAGTTGTTTGAACCTCTGACACAAGCTTTGTCAAACTCATTCTTCCTGTCCACTGTGCTCAAGTTATTATGAATGTTCTGTGCTTTAAATGACATAGAAAGCATGGTCTTTTCTTGAAGGAAGGCTCTGTGAGATTTATTGTTGAATAGAGTTGTTGACTGAGTAGAGTTTCAATTCCATCCTTTCTCTGAAACCTTAGCAATCTGCTGAAATGAATAAATGAATGTTAACCACAGCCCCCCTTTTATACTTCATCGCCTATCTCTTTGCTTGCTGATGCTTTTTACTCTTATTTGGAGCACTTCTTCATCTGCCATTCTGGGGAAGTCTTAACTCATCAGTGACGCTTTTGAAACTCAGGAGCATCACAGTGCAGTATAGTTAATTACAACACCTTCCTATCTCATGGATTTAGTACTTTTACTGTAACCACTAGCAACTTAATTTGCTAGGTGTATAGCATAACATGAAATCTATCTGCCTTTTCATTTGTCCAGAAATTAACATTGCCAGCTGGATTGATTAGGAGCATACTACAGTCCTTGATGTCACATGGGAGATCCATGCGTGAATCTGTCTTTGGAGATCTGAAGAGTATCTTGGGAGAGGGAGGGGAACAACATTGAATTCTTTTTTTTGCTCTTCCTCTAAATGTTCAGGGTATTTACCTAAAGCATATTTTGATTTTCTGTGTATTTCCTGTTGCTAGAACATGGAATTACAGATTGGGTACAATTTATGCTATGGCCAGAACATTACACTAGTCATGTTTTCACTGGCTGGTTGGACTAAGGCTTGCCCGTCAATCAGTGCATTTGGGTAATGAGGGCAAGAAGTGAGTTTTGATTTTGCAGCACTCACTGTCTCACAAGGAGCAGAGAGAAAGGGTCTCCTCTGTAGCACAGTCATCATCGTCCTGATGAAGATAGTAGATCCCACCACGTGCTTCACCAATAGCTCCTCTCTCCTGCGGTTTCCCCTAGAGCAGAAGCCTTGCCGCTGGCTCCTCGTGCTTTGGCGTGCTCTCCCTCCTGCCTCTCCAGCTGCCTGCCTGTGGCCACAGCAGGGCACTAACCCCAGCCTGGCCTCTAAGCTGATAAGCCATGCAGCTTTTTAACTCCTGTTCTCTTTCATGTGCCGCTTGCTGGCAACCTGGCTGCCCAGAGACATGTCTGGAGGATGTACGATTTACAGGTATCGCACAGAGCATGAAGCTCTCTTCCATTCCCATAATGGCTTTTTGCTTTTCTTTTTGAAAACAATACTGCTGGTATTTTCCATGAAAAAGCTTCTGAATAAACGCTTTTCCTCCCACTTTGGTTTGATTTGGAAATAGAATTTTCAATGAAGTATGAACACCAGCAGAAATCAATGTTCTTTTACTCCTCTTTTGTTTTCCTTCTTTTTTTTTTTTCATAATGTGTCTCGCTTCCCCCACAAACAAATCCCAAATCCAAAAGTCAGGAAAATGTTTTCAGTTTTCTTTTTGTCACCATCATTTGTATGGTTACCTGTAACAAAAGTTTATATGATGGACTATGTCGATTAGTTGTTGGCTAACTAATTTTGAATAGGAAAAAGTTCTGTGGGAGAACCGGTATAAAAGTTGGCATGTGCAGTGACTTTCTGTTGTTAAAATACTTTGGAAAATAACTACATGCTGACATTAAAGTAATGGAACAGGAAGCGGATAAATATTTTCAATATATAGCCCCTGATATTTGAAGTCAACCTCATTGTTACTGGCAGAAAATGAGACATCTTCACAGCACCGCAATGATAATTTCACTTCTCACTGTGACAAAGAGGAAAGGAAAAATTTTAGGGAGGAAAGATAAACAGGAAATTTTACTGCAGCATTAGGCACCAAGAATAGTGAGGTACTATTTTGAAAAAAAATGTTGCAAACACTGTGATAACTGGCATTATCTTTGTATTCATGAAGTTTATAATTAATTAGGGTATGTTGTTACTTTTGCAGCTGAATTTTAACTCTACAGCGTTTTAGCGTGCTCTTTTTTCTTTGACCTAAATCTGTCTAATTTTTTGTCTTCGTTAAAAGCACAGAACAAAAAAACTATTGTGTCTTAGGCTGTGCTCAAGCTGATCAAGGAAGTTTGCATTGCTAAGCAAAGCCATATACATTTTAGTCATCCCAGAAATGTTTGAACTCTACACAATTAAGTGAGATGAGTGCCCACGTGATGGAAATGTTAACTGTTTTTGCTTAAACCTGTTTGTAAAACAGACAGTCCAATGGGGGAACAAAAGAGGGGAAAAAAAACCTGAAAATGTAATCAGGCATAATAACACTTAAGCTTAGAGAGGAGAAAAGCATTTCATTTGTAGATGTAAATGAAATGTCATTACAATTCAGTGTCTTCAGGACAGTTCTTCATTTATGTTGGTTAACATTAGCATTTCTTAAGGATGATTTAATATATATTTGAAAGCTTTTTTTTTAAACTGGGAGATTATTCAGAACAGCATGGCTGCAGTTTTGCAGATATCATACAATCAGCACTTCCCAGTCCTGTGATTAAGATTTCTATTCTAACCAGAAGAAAATGGAATACGTTTTAAAATGCTGTGAAAAATAACAGAATACCGTATGTGCTAACACATTCAAGACAATTGCTCATGATGTTATTAGGTTCTGTTTTGTTATTTGAAAGTTTGTTCTGTTTACTCTCTTTAAAAGAGATGTTTTTGGTTAAAAACATGCTGGTTTTTTTCCCCCCTGAAAGCAGAGATCTTTGATCTATTGATAGGACAGGATCACCGGCTGCCTTACAAGCTTTCACCCAGGCATGCCTTGCTGATGCCTCATGCCCCTAACTGAAAGAAATTGTCCTTGCAGCCCAGTGAATATGTCACTGTCTGCTCACTGTCACTTGTCTTCTGAATAAGCCATAAGACTAAAGGCCATGTAACGCCAAACCAGGAGGAGACACCTACCTGCTAAGAAATGGGGTGGCCACCAATTCTTTTTTAATATGGCTAATGAGCTGGAATTCTAAGAGAAAGGCTGATGTGAAGATTTGAGTGTTTCTCATCAGCAGTGTGAACCAAACAGGAGGAACAGACTTAAATAAAAGCACCTTTGAAGGCTTCAGAATGCAGCAGATCCTGCAAACTACAGTGCCCATTGCAATCTTTATTGGCTGTTGGGTACTTGAAGATCCTCCAGTCTCCTAACACATGCGTAGACCTCTGGTTCATATCTTCTTTTGCAAGATGCAACACTTAGATCCTTCTGTAAATATGAAAAGTTATCAGTAGCATGTTTTAAACTTTTCCAATAAGCTCCATTTTTTTTCTGTCTTCAAAACTCCTTTATGCACCTTTTCATGAAGTGTTTTTCTACACTGGATCTACAATTCACTGTCAAATGTACATTCACCAACTACCTATAGAATTTTTCTAAGAATATCTGTAGCCACTAGACAGCTTGCTTCTGGTTTTCGTTTGCTTGCTAACCTCCTACAGATAAACCTATGGACAAAGAAAACATCTCTGAAATGTGATAAACATCTGAATGGAGAGGAGAATTGCACATAAGAACAATTGTGTATGCACAATCTTGCTGCAAAGAGAAGACACATGAGAAGCTAGAAGTCCTGCTCACGGTGTCTTTCCTTCTCCCATCTGGATCAATTTCTGTGGATTGAGATACAGAGGTAGAGAGTTCCTTTTATTTCCAGGAGAAGTATTTTCCAGGCAGATTTAAGGAAGATATAACTCCAGACTGAAATTTTTGGTATCCTGGTTGTATGCACAAAGCACTGGTGTAGCCATACCAGAGTGAATTCCATGAGGCAGATTATTTCTGAAGGTAGGCGAAAAGAAAGGAAGGTCTGCTCACCCTATTTCAGGATTGTTTTATCACATTTTTATTCCACAGTAAGGAATGTGTTTATACAGATACAGTTTTAAACTGGTGGCCCAGATAAAAAGAGGCACATATCATCTTGCACTACCTAAGCCACCCAGTCTCCTTCTCATCGCTTTTGTTATTTTCTTGGACATTTTCCACCTCCCTCCATGACATCTCCTGGTTTCAGACGTTTTAGAGACATGTTGTTTTTAGCATGACTGGGTTTCAGGTGTGCTGATGATCAAGTAGCCTAATTTTAAATGTTGGCAGTGTTGTTTCAAATGTGATTGTATGATATTTATTATGAAGTATGTTATTATGCTTTCTATATTTTGTCCTTTTTTTAACTCTGAATTGTCTGATGGTTTTGTCATCTGACAGTTTTTTTTTTTTTTTTTTTTTTTGCTAGTCCCTGGAGGTTTTCTAGAGTTATCTAAGCACGATCACAGCTGACATCATCTCGTGTTAGTGATAGTCCCTGCTTTGAGTGGGAGGTTAGACTAGATGACCTGCAGAGGTTTTTTTCCAACCATCACTTCTATGATTCATCGTGTATTAGTCATTCATTTTCTGTGTATCAAAGGTGTCCTTAACTTTATATGCTTCCTGTGACTTCTTAACAAGCTTGTGATGGTGGGGGAAGTCATTTTCTGCTGCTCAACAGCAGGTTGAGATACCCAAGAGACGCAAACTCCTGTTAGTGGCAGGGAATGCCACGTTCAGATGGCATGTGCTGTTAGTAAAAATCTGAGTCCTTCTGTAGTTGGTGCCTGGTCTTTCCCCCAGGGAAGAATCCTTGCACACACGCAGTGATGGGGGAGACCTGAGAAACTGTGCCTTCAGATCGATTTCAGTGGCTGTCTGAAAAGCATTGCATTTTGTGCACTGATCTGTGAGGGCAGAGTTTGGTCAGATGGATAAATAGCAGAGAGGAAGAAAAGAAATTAACTAACTGGAGAGCAGGGGGTAGCAGTGGACAGTACACATGGAACTTAATTCACTGGGGTTTCTCCTGTACTATGCCAGCTGCAATGTTGGCAAAGCAGTGGAGTTATTTGCGACTGGTAGGTGTGACCTGGACTCTTGATATTTGTTTATAAAGAAGTTTTCAGAACTGTAAATGTGCTACACATATTGCTGTATTTATTGGGCCAAGGTGTGGTATCACACTGAAACGCCTCTGGCAGACCCTGTATCCATGCACTTTCACACGGCAAGAGATAAATAGATTGGTGGTGGGTAATGGAAAAATGAGAATCAGTTGGGGAATGACGAAGGTTGTTTAATGAGCTGAAGATAAAAAATGAATAAAATTTAAATGCATATCTTGGCTAAGTGAGAGACAGATGGAAGAAATCTACAAATTTTGGGGGTGTGAAAGCTCTCCTGGAAAATGCAGCTCTGTTGAAATCAAAATACTTCACAAAAGCAGGTCAACTGCAGTAGACTTTTGTTTCAAAAAAATAAAAAAGACTGCCAGACAGAACACATTTTAATGTTTTGGAATACATATTTTTTTAATTAGTTTTGAAGTGATTCTTTCAATTCATTTTTTATCTATTTTGATTTCTTTAGAAATAAGTGCAAACAATAAACAAGTAAACAAAAGAGCCATGGAATTTTCCTTCCAAGATTATTTGAAGTGTTTCAGTTTTGCTGTAATTTGGAGCAAAGCCAAAGTATAAAATCCTTGGAAATTGCTATCATCCGTTCAGTTCCCAGGGGGCCTGAGAAGGACTGGTGTTCTGAACCGCACTACAGCTAGTATCTCTTGAGATGCAGAAGCACCACTAATTGCCAGTAGCCGTGCTACAGCTCATTTGCTTTGCACTCCAAATTGCAAGGGACTGAATATGCAAGTGGTTTCAGCATCCTGCTACACCTGATGTCCGGCTGTAGTGGTACCGCTTCTCCTGTCACACTGCACTGAAAAGTAGAAGCCTTGTTCTTTTTTCCCCACGTGCTGCACCTAATCTCTTTCAGGATCAAAACAATTGTAAGGGAAGATTTTTGTATTGACACTTTCTGGGGACTATATAAGAGATTTAGTAGAGCTTTTCTTTCTCTGCGTTCCTTTTTCTGTAAGATCTATTACCAGGTGACTGGGATAAGTGATGACTGGTATGTCTTGCAAGAAACAGCTCAGTTCTGCTATTGGCTATTAACTAATTGTTTTATGTCATTGAGAGATTCTTTGTGTGTTTGTACATGAAGGGTTGTGTGATACAATCTGGTGTTTGACTGTTTAAGGTGTCACTTAGTGCTGAAGAAGTTATTGTTCTTGTAGGAATTCACAGAAAAAGTGTCTTGGAAAAATGGTTGCTGTCACTGTATACTTAACACAGTCTATGATAAATCTTTTGCATTACAGTAAGTTGGTTTGGTTTTTTTAACAGACAAATTTCATTACCTTTCATTATGTCTTGTACATAGGCTATTTAAAGAAACACATAGGACCTCATTTAGAAGTCAAACAATTGAATGAGCTTTTGAACTGAGCATGAAAATGGGAGAAAAAAGTCTTGTAATTTTCATCCTGGTTCTGGTCCTGCAAAGCAACCTTTGGATTAGTGTGGTATGAGAAATTTAGCATGATCCATTCAGCACCTTTCTGTCCACTTTGCTGCAGTGCTGTCATTATTGTGAAATCCACGTTCAAGGACTTTTTTCCTTTCAGGCATGCACAGCACTCCCACTGTGGATAATTGGTTATGTATGGGTAGCATGGGAAGAAGACTTTTCTTAAGTGCTTGCAAAGACACAGCTTCACAGAACTGCAGTATATAGCTACTTTAGCAGTGGTTTTTAAAACTAATTTATGAGTTTGTCTTTTTTAGACATAGTGACCTTTAAACTAGCAAATACAAATTGCTGTATGGTTTAAAGACATCCTATGGCATTTTGAAGTGCTACTCAAGAGCATTGTGTGCATTCAAGATCAGTGGCCAATTTACTTTGGGGAATGGAGGAGCTAGGTGCTCTACCTAGCTATCTTTTCAGCAGATTCCCTACTAGAAAGGAAAGTACATTTGTCCCTGTTAAACCTTTAGTTCTTCTGTTTCATCCTCTGCAAAACCAACTTTGCTCTGCACAGTAGCTAATGCCACCCCAGTCTGCATGACAGCTGGGGAACGATGCTCAGAAAGTCTTTGGATTTCTTGTACTGTGTGAAATGGAGACTGATGAGTCTTACAACAGAAATGCCTTTTTCAGATACTATCTAGGAAGAACTTGTACGGTTGTGCTTTGTACCACTTTAAATGGGATTCACCCTGTTTCAAATAAATGGTTTTTATCATAAATGATAAAGAGAATATTCTATTGTATTAGTGGGGTTAAATGTTTTGAAATTATAAAGTGCTTTTAAAATTCAAATAAATTACTTGGGGGTGGGGAAGCAAAAGAAATATTTAGCATTTCTATACCTATGCAGGGAAGGTACTTAAGGGCTATTGTGTCTTTAATAGATAATTAGCATACATAACATGGCAATTTGCACTTTACAGACCGAATTACACTCAAAGTCACAATTAGAACTACAACTGTAAATAGCATAAAAACTGGAGCTGTCTTCAAAATGAGACATTAAGAAGTTCAGAAAATACATATTTTTTTCTGTTCTTTGTTCTTTGGGGGGGAGGGTTGTTAATGAAAAGGACCAAGATTCAGCTGGGTATGAAATAAGAAGTATTATGTACAGAAAGCATCTGATAGCTTTACATAATATCTCCTGATTGGATTGCTTAGGTGCATCGTATAAGCTAAATTCTGTCAAACAAAGCTCTTTGTACA
Organism: Gymnogyps californianus; assembly: GCF_018139145.2. Classification (NCBI taxonomy): domain Eukaryota; kingdom Metazoa; phylum Chordata; class Aves; order Accipitriformes; family Cathartidae; genus Gymnogyps; species Gymnogyps californianus. The sequence continues at coordinate 71,219,553 of NC_059472.1, read as the reverse complement.
TGATGAAGAGATTTTCTAATAACAGATGTAAAGGAGGAGCCAGAAATCTATGCCAATCTAATGAGAAAACAGGTTATGGACTCAGCTTCTTTTAGGACTAAGACCAATGTAATACCAAGATGAGGGCCATTAAAGTTTATTAAATTTTACTAACAATATCAGCCAGAATTAGTTAAAAAATACATGGATTATTTATGAAATATGTACAATATCTGGAGCTAATTTGCTTTCAAATATCTCCTGTGAAAAGTAGTCCTTTATGATGATTTCATAAAGTTGTCATTAAATGGCTAGACCAAATGTATTTTAAAGAGCTTAAGGAGGTATTTCATACAGCAGCAGGAAGCAATGTGTGTTCCTGTTGTGATGTTTTTGCATTCATGAGAGAAAAATGTTCTTTTTTAATATGTAAATATTGGATTTGTAAAATATATGTAGAAAAGCTCTAATAAGACCCTAGGAGCTCCAGTTCAAGGCTTAGCTTGTAGAAATGTCTATGTGAGGTGCAGACGAGCCCTTCTAAAACAGATAAGCCAGACAACTGCAGTTCATCAAGCATGGTCATGAAGGAAGCTCTGCAAAGTGATGGAGACACATGCCTCAGCATCAGCCACCTTCTGACCAGTAGGGTGTTTAGCAGACATTTAGCTGTCCTGAAGGTTACTGTCTGTGGTGGGGAGGACTGTTTCTTGGCAATGATGTGATGCTGGGAAGGCCCACTGCTAGCTGACTTTGTCCTGGCTGACCACAGACCTGGGAGCTGGCTGTGCTGGTCTCGCAGGGGCGCAAGGTCAAGTGCTGCTGGGCAATACACAAAAGTCATAGCTGTTGGTCTTCTAATTGGCCCTGATCTAAAAACCCTTCGCAGAGCAGGCCCAGGTTACTGAGAGTAACATGGTTCCTGAATGATCATAGCCTTTTCTCAAGATGTATTTCAGTCACTCCATCAAACATGACCCTCAGGTAGGCAGAGGCCACCATGTCTTCTTTTCTGCAAATGGGCTGCAAATGTGACCCTCCCGATTGCTCATGGTGGCTGGCCTTCAGAGCAAAGTGCCATGCTTATTCAGGTGTAGTGTCGCCATAGACAACCACAGGAAGGTACAATGTGAAGGTAGAGATAAATACTTAATTTAGATCTTCTCGAACATTTAAAAAAGCAGTTAGTTCATGGCATTTAGACTATGTAGGGGACATAGAAAAAGATGTGTTCTCTTAGTGATTGAGGATTTTCATTTTTGAACCTGTATCGTCTGTATCTTTTGCTGATCTTTTCCATGAGTTACTTAATTGCTGCCTCACACAAGCCTTTGTGGAGTAAGCTGAAGCTGTGCAGCAGTCCTGAAGCCCATGGATGAGCAGAGGGAGCATGCCGAGAGGTTATAATAACAGACATACCGACTCCTCTGTTAAAAACCTTGGCTTGCCCCTGAGTCTGTCAAAGATTTCTGCAGTATCTTGCCTCTTTTCGGTACCCCTAGACAAGCCAGAGGCATTGCACTCAGTAAGTAGCATTCCTCCTCAAAGCCTTACTAGTCTTTCACTGCTATTTTTATACTAGAGAAGCCCTAAAAGGAATGTTCAGAATGTATTCTCTTTTTTTCCCCTTTTCTTCAAAACATCCAGAAAGATTTTATTTATATTTCAATATGTTTATTTAGTTAATCAAATGGACAGAAACCCACATTTATGTCAGGGACATTTCCAGCTCAGTGGCCCATCTTGGAGAGCAGGAGAGTATGAAAACAGATTTACTGGAATCTATGGAAGTGACACAAGCATCTACTCCCAGGGAATATATCCCATAATGTCATCTTTATTGCTGTTTGTACGTAAGCTACAGACATACTTCAGGCCTCATGCATGGTGAAGACAGAGCCGTGGGGTGGGGGGGTTAGATAGCTTGTGCTACTTTAAAAATTTAAATATCACAATAATAGTAATATGCCTTACTGATTTTTTAATAAGTTTGAATATAGTATTTTTAGCTTATGTTCAGTGGTGTCCGTGAATCAATGCTAATCAGTTGATGGGTTGACAGGGCTACAGTTTTCTGAATTTAAAAAAATGAATCATTAGTAGGATGAAAAGTCAGCATTCTTTATGGAAAGAGTAACCTTTTTTTCAAATTCAATTAATGAAGACAATATTGATTTAATTAAAGGAGGAACTTGCCATCCCTTGGATAGGAAGGAATTCAGTCCCTATTTCACTTGTTTCTTGGTGATTATGGAGCAAAGAAAACCCTAGACATGAGTTACAGTTTTACCAGAAGTTCATAAAGCAGTAGTGGTTCAGATGATTATTTTTGTTGATAGCTGGATGAGGCTCTATCATGGATGAGATGTGTTCTAATTTACAGACTCTTTAGCTGTTAAACTACTAGTTCAGAACGATTTTTTTCTTAAAGGTTTAATTCTTTTATAGATGAGAACATTACTAATATAACTTGTTGATCCTAAAACAACTGGACACATAAAATAAGTGGGGAGTTCAAACAATTGCTTTTAGCAATAGACTCTTTCAAAAGAAATAAAGCATAACCAAGTTACAATTGTATTAACAAAAAATCATAAAATTAAAATTAAATTTATTCAAAATCTGTGAAGAGAAAGCACTCCCTGATGTACCAAAACCACTCATAAAAATTAATAACAATTACATTAGATCCGTGAGCTTGCTTTAGTTTTATGAAGAGGCAACTATTCTTCACAGGATAAGGAGAATTCTTGTATTTTTACATACAGAAGTGTCAGTTTTGGAAACCGTACATAAGTAAAAGAAGGGGATGCATGTGCCACCAAGTAGAGAAACTGTTACACACAGATTCTGTTAAAATAGCGGCTTACTCTCGTCTACAGCTATTCCTCATTTTATTATTATGTTTACTTATTTCAGCTTGCATCATTCACACAATCTACAAACTAGTTGTATGTAAGCAGCATGGTAGAGTATTGGTGACTTTTTCCATAGGCTGGATGAAGAGCAATACAAAATGACCAGATAATATGAGAACACAGTAATCCTGACCTACCATTTATCATGGGTGTGGCAGGGTGTTGTTTTCTTTAATTAAGGTCAGCTAGGTTTGTTGTCCTAAAAACATCTATTACAGCTCATGGAGGATTTGTGGGGTTTTTGACAGGAACTATTCAGTTGTTCTGTATTAATGTAGATGGTGCCTTCTAGATTTTCAGGACTGCTTTAGGCTTTAAAATCTGTTTAGCAGAAATGCTGTAGGAGCCATGATAAGATGTTTTTCCTTACATAGCTTCCATTTTTCATACCTTACCATCTTAAAAACAGCAGAAGAAAAAAAAAATCACCCTAAACCAAAACAAATTCCCATGCAGCAAGATATATCCTAACCTATCAGTTTAAAAAATGAAGGATATGACTTTTCTTACAAACCAAGGGGTGGCATCAGTCCTACCTTAATTTTTATCACTCTTTCTGCACATGTTTCTGTTGCTGTGGCACTAAATCTTTGCCCTTGTGATCTGTCATGCTAGAGGTTATCTCCTCTAGCTTCTGGGATTTTGAAGCTTGTTGTTGTCTTCATTCATGATTCAGAGGATGGTGGGGCTTGCAGCAGTGAACAGAGCTCTTTCATAACCAGCCATCTGTGATGAGTCGCTGAGGAGGGCAATACACACAATCCACCATCATCACGGGCAGATGAATAGGAGTAACGGTGAATAGAGATTACACAAGCAATATTTTTCAGTCCTGTATGGTAGGTTTTTTATTATTGAAGAGTCCTCAAAGAAAGACATTTCCCTGGCTGACACACCCTGTCCTTCATTTCCAGGCAGCTTCACAACCATTTCCAAGCTGGAGAGTTCCCATAGAGTGTAGTCCCTTTACTCTGCTGTTTCTTTGAAAGCAGCAACCCTAGAGCTGTAGTGCCTAAACAAACATACACTTGTTTACAAGAAGCATTTCTAAATGGGATGATTCCCCCACTGCCCAGCTATAGCAGCAAGGAGGTTTATGATTTTCATTTTCCAACTCCAGCAGCTAAGTAACATAACTAGCATTTGCCCTTTTTACTTAAAGAGCTTTTTGGAAATCTGAAATTATGTTCTTCCTTTTTAAACTGTCTCCTGAATCCTTCCCTTTTTAAAAATGATGTAACTCTTGTTGAGGTAATTTTTTGGAGGAAAAAACCACTCTGAAGACCTCCCAGTATGTCCTCTTCCCAAGGAAGGTTTTTTTCTTCCAGATTGTCTGATTCTCAGGTTTCTGTGGATCAGTTGCACGTTTGCTTTATGAGTTCTGATGGAAAAAACCAAAATTATGTAATCTTTTAAAAGTTTTTTTTCTTCTTAGCTGCACATATGGATATTATTTGTCAACATTTTCTAATCAGTGTGGTTAGTCAATGTATACCAGTTGTAGAACTGGAATGGCTAGACCCATGCAAGATCCATGCAAAGCTACCCAGGACATTGCTCATTACGTTTGCAACAGGCACCCTATGATGGTTCTGAAATTGCAAGAACCAGTTATTTTGTATTCAAAACATAGTCATGGTGTGGTGCTCACTCACATGAAAAAGGCGTTTTGATGACTCTGGTTCTAGTCAAAGATAGAATACATAATAAACATAGCTCCAGAGGCAGATCTGGGGTTCCCTGCAGGCTATTATCCTCAGGCTGGATCATTACAGCAGTTCTGCTCCTACAGTGAAAATCTCGATCCTGTCTAAAAGTTTTGTAACTACTAATCACACTGGGATGATGCAGTAGGAACCGCTCTTGGTTAAACACTGTTGTCCTACCACTGAAGCTTATAATGCACGTTTTTCTCCTCAGGAGTATAATTGGACTGTAGGCTTTTGTAGCAAACTACAAAGTGGTCCAAACTTCCTCTCAATGAATTGCTACTAAGATTTTTGTTTCACACAACACAAAGGATATAGAACGTAACTAATAAGGCTCCATGGTGCTACCTTGCCAATGGAGAACAGCTGACTGTTGCCGTCCAGACAGAGTTTTACTTTAACTGCAAGCCTTTGAATGTTAGAGATGCTAGCCCTAGCATAACAGAGCCTCTCCAAAATCTGTGAGATCCGTTGTGTACGATACTGAATACTGAAGTAGACTGCTGCAGTAATAGTGCGGTTTTATATAAATTTTAAAACTACATATGTTGCTAAATATAAACTATTCATAGGTTTATAAACATAGCCCTGTAGGAATGTGACAATACTTCTGATGTCTCTGAACACAGCATTTTTTTATTTGATGTTTCTTTTCAGTTGACAGATAAATCAACTCAAAACTAGCCAGACGGTTCCCAGTTGAATATGAATTTGAGAGGGCTGATGCACATTGCTTAGTCTAAAAGTCTAAAATAAGTTACTCTAAAGCTATTTGCTCTGAAGTTGCCAGACTTTACAGGATATACATAAATAACTTTGTGCAAAACTTGAATCCACTCCCCCAGTTAAGCCATATGCCAATTTGAAGATCTCCAACACAAGAGCATTAGACATATGGACCATTCCCTAATATTTCGGAGGAGCACATGTTTGATAGGAGGCTGCAGCTCATGCCTCCTGGGGGCTGAGTCAGTGGAGTGACTTCTGTTCACTTCCATAGACTTTTGCTCAGGCACCATCTGTCTGGATTGTTCCCCATCTTGCTGGTAGACATCTGATTATTTGAGAACAGGATCAGGTCTTACATAAAATTGTGGGGTATCTAAGGGGCCATTAAAATATGCAGAGTAGAAGTGATTGTTTGGATAACAGTCTGAATAAAACAAAGAACCAAAAATGTTGCATTAACTTCCCAGTAATGAAGGAGAAATTATGTTAGTAAGCTGATTTCTCAGAGCAAAGCATTTCATAAACATATAAATCCTTCAGAATAATGTAGGACTTGCTCATAAGAAAAAAAGACTGGAAAACTCAAGGAATCTAAGAAAGGGGATGAGAGAAAAGAAAACCCGTTTCCTTTCCATCCCACATTTATTTTAACCAGAGAGACACTATGAATCATATGCCTCTTGACACTTTCAGGAATGATCTTACCGTCCAAATGGCTTACAGAGAGCTTCACTAGTAAAGAAAATGATCAATAGGATAAGATATTAAAAAGGGAATTTTTCCCCTACTTACTCCAGGCAGCACTGTCAACTCTCTATTGAATTTATGATCTACAGGAAATTAAACACTGACAGCATCACCAGCAAAGATAAGCATATATTGCTTAGGGTTAATGACTTGCTAGATTTTCTAAATCAAGCTATGTATACATTAGTACCTCAGATTTTTATCAAGTGACTGTTGGCAAGTAACCATGGATAATGATAGCAAACGAAAATTCCTTTTATAAATGACAGAGTCGTACTGTTACATTTTAAGCTCTGGGTTTCCTAACGTCTGCCTACTGTCCTGGCAGAGCTCATTTACATGTGTGCAGTATTTTGTTTGAATAACATAAGTGTTATGTCACCCACTTTTGCACACACTTACAGAGCCCTAGAAAAGGAATTAGAAATGCTGAAGCAGTTTGCAGTCCAGCAGATTTGGAACCGTGTGCCCATGGTAGACTCCAAATTCATAATTAAGCATCTAAATTAATGGTTCTATTTACAAAGTTGTTGGGCTCCCAGGAGTTCCTTTATTTGCTTGAGATATACTGATCTTAAAATTAGGCACCAGCTCATGATTTCTGCCATTCTAATCAGGTGTTTTTCTTAACTTTCCAACTTCCACAGAGCTGCAGGATCCTTCGAACTTGAGGCATAAACAGATTGATTGAGCCTGGGACTTTTTAGTTTGCTTCTGTTTTAAATCATGTAGTAGAGGCAGGCTGGTGGCAGGTCGGTATCCTTTTCCTTTCAGCGATATCAAAGACCAGTTGCCTTTCAGGAGTTGCCTTGTTGACACACTGGAGGGAGGCTCCTTGATCACCAGGGTGTGATGTCCTTTGTGAAAGCTGCCCCACAAGACTGGTGATGATCAGTGGGAACTGGTTCATAAAGAAAGTGCTGTTGTAATATATACACAGACAGAAAAGCATTGCTACTGTTGACATTTAGGTTATCTCTTCAGTCACTGGAAAAAAAAGAGGGAGAGAAGCTCCACACAAAATGTTCTGAATCTTCTGGAGGAGCCCATGTATTTCCACTGGCCACATGGGGAACCTCATTTATCAATCTAAACTAGATATCTGAAGTTCATTCAGCAATTCTCCAGTGTGGCTGAGTCAGAGTTACTGTAGATATTGTTAACTTACTGTTATCTGTATGCTACCTATGTGATCTATTCATTTTTCACTAAAATTGAAGGAGGGAGTTGCAAACCAGGTTTTGTTTTGTTTTTTTTTTTAATGAGGAAACAGAGAGGCAAAGAAAAAGCAGTTTTGCCAAAACTGCAGGAAGAATCTGCAGAGCAAAGAACATCTCCTTTGGGATGCATAATGATGGTACATACATCTCCTTTCCTTTTCTTCCTTTGAGGGCCTCTATTGAGGCCCTGGTCAGACACAACCTTTCCTTGCTTGTGTGAGCTGAAAAGATTAAAGCCTAGATTGGTTCGGTATGTTTGGTTGGTACTGATTTTTTTTTTTTTTTTTAAATTGTATTACTTGAAGCCTCTGGGGGTGACACAGCAGAAGGAGGAATAAAATCCATGTCAAGTACATAACATTACAGAGCACTGACACTGGATTATCAGGAGAAAAAAAACCATAAACACAGTGTATGAGTAAATTTTCCTTAGGAACTGTACAAGAAAATAAGAATTTTTGTAATAAACTTCTTTCCGTCTTGCTGCTTCATATCTGAGGCATTTTGTGGCTTTATCAGTGTTTTACAAACAAAATTACAAGCATCCAAATAAGGTGACAGACCAAATATAGTCAATATGGACTGGAAAATGAGAACAATAGACCCTCCCTTTGTATGCTTCTCCCTCTCCCACCACTGCTATCCTCTCAAATTCCTATCAGTCAAAGCCACGGCCAACAACATAACTCAGAGACAGGATTAAATAGAAGAAACATTCTTCATTCCTGCCTTGAAGGGTGCTGAAGGCTTGTTATGAAAGACGAATACCATGACTGTAACACAGGCGCAAGCACCCTTGTAGTAACAGCTCTTCCCACCCAAAAGTTAACCGGGTCCAAACTGTTTTGGTTTATCAGCCAGATGAAAAGCCAAAGAAACTCACTTTGCCAAAAAGAAGAGTAGCAGTCTAACCCCCCTCATGTTACCTATCTGTTAGTGAGCCTTTAAAAAAACTCTCCTGTAAACTCAAAGTTGGCGTAATTCCAAGAGTGCAATTTGTCAGCATCACTGATAAGTGCACTTTGGCACAAACAGAAAAAAGGCAAATAATACTATATGAAAATTCATTAAATTTCAAAAGTCTGTTGCTGTCACATGGGTCTTTAAGTGAAGAACAGATGATGAGCAAAAACGTATGAAACAATTGTAATGTGGCAGATTCAAAGCAGGTGAAAAGCCAATACTTTATCACAGTTGCAGGTTTTGGTGGCAGCTTGGGCCTTAGCAGTCTTCACAGAAGGCTTGAGCATTTATGGAAAAACAACTATCAGAGTAACAATAGTACTACCAAAAGAAATATTGATAGGAATGCAAGCTCTCCTATTTCAGTCTTTGACTGTTTTTTCTTTGGGTTTTGGACAGGTTAACCAAGTATATTTCTATTGAGGGGCAATTCAGGGGATTTCTTTCTTAATAAAGCAAAAGTACATGTTTGCTGGGTAAAAAAATTAGTCATCTTTCACATTAAATCTAGAATACATTTAGTAAGTCAAAGACTGATGTACCTCTCTGATACCTAAAAACAAGGGGACTCAATTTCTAGTCTCACAGAAAAATCCTGAGAATGCAGAGGGGAGAAGAAGGTCGTTCTTTCAGTTGTGGAAGAGATGCTGTCTTTTTTGCTCTGGCCCTGTGGAGTCAGGGCTCCCCTTGCTTCTGAGTAGTAGCTGTGGTACCCACCCCATTTGCATGCTGCAATGTTCAAGGAAAGGCTTTCCTTTCAGAACACATACATTGTTGGAGAGAGAACTAATTTTTTTATTTCTGGTTGCTGCATGCAACAGGCTAATCACTGGAAAACTGTACGTGTTAAGTCTTGGATGACCAGGTTATGAAACACACTAGTGACGGGGAGAATTGCTATAGTGTACTTGAATGCATTAAAAAAAAAAAAAGCATTTCAGAAAATATTCAGACAAAGAAGGTTTTCCAGATGTTCAGGATCAGATTTTCAGATAGATTGGTGGTCACTGAGTTTGCACAGTTTAGGTCTATGGAAGATCAACCTCTAAAAATTTGTTTGTGGAGAAACTTCAAGCTGCAACCAGTCAGACTGTAAAGATGTGTTAAGTACTTAAAGAAGCTGGTAGGCCCATAATGGGAATCCAAAAGTACAACAGTCACAGAATTCAGTCCAAGTTAGGTATCTAAGTACTGCTAAAAATTCCAGCAAGCACCTACATGCTTCTTTTGGCAGAAATAAATACCTCTTAAAATCATGCCTGAAACTACTAAGGAATGTTCTAAAGGTCTATCTTACTGTATTTTTCTTAATGACCTTAGCAAAAAAAAAAAAAAAAAAGAGAGAGAGAGAGAGAGAAAAAATGGCCCGATACTCTAGATTTGCGGAGATTGACAACAAAGAGAAAGATCACAGTATAGGAGGAAAATGGGATCACCTTAAGGGGTGAAGTAATATCAGTAGAATGGAATTTAACAGTGAGAATTGCAAGGTTATGCATTTAGGGCCTCATAAAAAGATCTGAATTTGTCTGGAAGAGATATTAGGCTAAGTGGCAGGAAAAGAAAGCTATTTTCTATGGAGAGATTTAAAGAGCCTGGCTTCTTAGTCTAGAAAAACAAAGGCTGAGAGCAGACATTATTATTCTCTGTTATAACATCAAGAAGGTAAACATTTGAGATGAATGAACTAAGGGACTGCATTGGCACAAAGAAAAAGTGGGTATGAACAGGAAACAAATTTAAAGATTATTAGCTATCAGAGGAACGGGTTTCTGCAAAAGCCTTCCGATATGAGCAGACAAAAACCCAGCTAGTTTTAACATGAAGGTTATGGTGTTTGTAAAAGGCTTGATCTGGTGTTACTGGGTGGAACTGATGTTCCAGGAGGGGGAAGTAGGAGGTCTTTAGAGTTTTTAATTCTTGAGGTCTTTTTAATACTTTGTGTACTATACCATAGGCTTTAAAGTAAGTTAATAAAACCAGTTCTTAGCAAAATTCTCCTTAAACACTATCTTAATTTTCAAAAAAATGGATACACTTTTTCTGTTTGTGGTGGTGGTTGTTGTTGTTATTATTATTATTATTGTTGTTATTATTATTATTATTATTATTATCTTGAAGGCAACATGGATAATCATAATGTGCGACAAATTTCAGCCAATGTATTTTTTGAAGAAACTTCTAAGGGGCTAAAATTAAATTTTAGTATGTTAGTTTTATCACATTTACAATTATTAAAGAAGAGTGAGTATTTCTGAATTTGGTGAATCACTCATCACTAGAATCTCTATTTATACAATTTATTTAGGACTACTGACCTCAAGGTTTAAGCTTGCCTGTTGCATGATCATCATCTACCAAGTTCCCAGGAAAATTATGAATGTAATTCAGGCCTCCCTAGTGTGTTCTACTGGCATGTCCCATCCATGGTCTGTAAGTATTTTAGTCACTGATCAATCCAGTCATTGCTCAGTTGTTCCTACTGAAGAAACAATTTGGTGCTGGGCATGCTTGAAGTACCACTGGTAGGAGCCCCGTTGTGTTAGGTGCAACACAAAGAAGTTAGTCTGTTCCACAGCTAAAAGATGTTATGAGATCCAGCAGATCATTTTACCTGGTTATTGCTATGTCAGGGTTTGGATCTGCCTTGGTCGTTTGCCTTGTAGTTGTTTGTTGGCTACAGTTTCTAAATTATTTCCCCCTCCTCCCCTCCATAACATTTCATGTTTTTTCTCTAATTTTACCTGTGTTTTTTCTTTTCTCTTCCATCTTCCTGGATGCCTTGTTATTTATTCTCTTTCATTTATATGTTGGAAGTAAATAAATACTTGCTCAGGAACTATCTTAACCCAGTGGCATTCCATGCTGTATAGCCCAGTTTTTGACTACCTTCTGAGAAGTAAAAAGACTTTGTTGATATAAGCCAGCTTTCAAGTACTGTTGGTAGATCAAAAAGACTTTGTGTAATCTAAGAAGATTATTGCAATTTCACTTAAAGCTACCTCAGAAGGGGAATGAAATATGTTACAGTTGTGTTATCTTTTAGATACTGTGGTCCACAGCTGAACAAGGATTTCAGAAGGAGGACTCAAATTCTGAAACAGTTTTCTGTTAAAAACTCTAGTAATTAGGGTTAATCTCATTCTCTTGGGAGTTACCACCCCTGCAGTTGTGAACAAACTGTGACAGAGAGGAGGTGATTATTTTACAAAAAAACGGAAAGATAATACAAAATGGAATTCACATACAGGATACATAGGGAAAAATGCTGTCATGATGATAGAACCACAATCCAAAATCACCTACCTAAGTAACATGGAAAATATGGAGAAATAATAATACTTGGAAGTACTAAAAATCATGCTATTGCTAGTTTGTAAAAGGATGCATCTAAAGAAAAGACAATTCAGTGCTCTATGTATAAGTATGAATACTTGCCATTCTTATTTTTCTTGACCCCTCATTGTACAAGTCCCAGATGAAAAAAAGGAGTGAGGTTGCTTTGTATCAGTAACATTTGAGTTAGCATCTATTAAGAGAATTTAGGACATTCAGACTTCAAAGCAATTGTTCCAAAATTTCTGCGACTTTGAACAGTCATCACTACAGTCATCAGGGGGTGTGATTTAAAATGTATTTAATGTTGTGGTTTGTTTTTTGGGTTTTTTTGGTTTTTTTTCAAAACCATGGACCGAAGAGACATATCTACACTCCAGCTAGTCCTTCACTCACATGCCTCCATAATAGTCTGGAGTATATTTGCTTTCTGGAATAAGCTGAAAAAAGCCTTGTCATAAACTGTATGTTTCATTATGTGTTTAAAAAAGAAAATTGTTTCATACTTCCAAGAAAAGTTGTAAGATGAGTAGATAAAACAAAAAGCAAGTAAAAAAGTTACCAGAGACAGCCGAAGCCTCAGATGTATGTTCTACTGGATTAACGCTGATTTAGGAAGCATTCTTACTTAGTTACATTTAGAAGAGATCTGCAGAATTCCTGAGAGGCAGCAGCCTCATGTTGAATTAGGTACATGCAGTAAGATAATGTCCTAACGTATCACGAACAATAATAGCTAATATTACTCTTTGTGACATATAGTGAAACAGATTCTCTTACTTGCTGAATCATTAGATTATCTCGTAAAAGAAACACTGAAGAATAATGACATAAATTAAATTCTGTATCCTGAAGTAAAAAAGCATCTTTTCTAACAGTGTAAGGGCTGAATACTGAACACTCTCTTTGTTGTATGCACTGAAGAGCATATGATAAGGAGAGGTGAGGAAATACAACAGGGTCAAGAGAAGTTACCTTTGGAGGTCTCGTTCATGGCCATCGACTAGAAAGCTATGATAAGAGAGATTTTCTTTTGAGTTCTGTTTCCAACCAGAAAATTTCAAAGGCAAAACATCACCTCAGCTCAGCCAGAAATTGCTTTGTGTCTGTTCTTTTTTCAACCCACCATTGCTATAATGGGAAGAAGAAAATAATTGCATTTTAATTCAAAACATTTTGTTTAATTAAACTGAATCAAACTGTTTTTTTAAATACATTTGGCCCATGCCAAACAGCTTATTTTGTCTGTTATATTCTGATTTTTTTTCCCTCATTCTTACTGTGTTGCCATTTTCCTGTCTGCAGCTTCTGTAAAGGTACTGTATTCTGTTTGTTCTCCCACCTTCCTGTTGACAACACTGGTGTTTCCATGTTTCATGGTTTTTCCTCTGACACCCATTGTAACTTCAGCTTTCTTTAGAAAAAGCACATTTCTAGCCATGCCTGTTACAGAAAAAGCTTGGAAACCTGATTCCACATATATTTTTTAAAATGACCACAAAAATATCTATTAGATATTTTTAACGTTATTTTAGGAAGTCAAAAATTTCTTTTACAGCTCAAAACATTATCTCCTTTTCTTTGGCTTTTTTGCTACTTTGGAAGTGTTATGTAGTGTCAAGGTGAATAATGTGTGAATCACAGTAATATCACTGCTGTATCTAGAGAGACAAAGGTCCATGGCATTCCTGTCTTATTTTGTGGTTTACTTGTGCTATGTAGTTATAGCAGTAGTCTGGGGTGGCATATAGTCCAGGAAAACAACCAGAGGTATTTTCAGAAGCTGGATTCATAGTAATAAATTGCCTTTTTTTTTTTTTTTAGTCACTGTTTTCCGTAGTGACTCTGTTGAAATAGAGCAGAGCTTCTGATTAAAGTGTGGAAGGCTATGTCTCATTCCCTTCCCCTCTCTTTGGCAGAAAGAGAAATTAGGACAGGGTATTTTATACTGCTTAAAGTACACTGCTCTGTGCTTCTGGGTTATCGTGTAGAGCGGAAACTTAACCAGGTGGCCAGCACAGTCCTTTGGAGAAGTGTCTCTGTCTCCATTAACTGTGGATGACAGCTGAGAGAGAACAGTTACCTTACGCTTGGGTGTGCTGGATACCATCCTCTTCCTTCCTTCCTTCCTTCCTTCCTTCCTTCCTTGCTTCCTTCCTTGCTTGTTTGCTTGCTTGCTTCCTTCCTTCCTTCCTTCCTTCCTCCCTTCCTCCCTTCCTCCCTTCCTCCCTCCCTCGCTTCCCTCCCTCCCTCCCTCATTCCTTGCGTGGTGCCTTGCACACCTTGGAAGTTGGTGCTGATCCAGGCGATGAATTACAGACCTATATAAGAGACTGTATTTTTTTACTATAGCCACCTCATCTGTTCATGTATTACCAGTTCATCTTCCTCAGCACTAATTTGAGTATTCAGGACTTTGGAGTCGCTTCAGACCACTGATTTTGTTTTCAAAATAGCAAGCAATCCAGCACGGTGCTGTTTCTTTTTATTTAAACCACAGCCGCTGTATCTATATTCAATAGCTACCACAGAACACCACTTGCAAGCGATCCTCTGTCCAGAAGCAAGGAAGGTTAGGCTGGCAGCGCACACTGCACAGCTGGAAGGCCACTGCACCGCTGCTCAGAAACAACTCGCTTCCCAAGCCTGTCAGCATCTTCCCATTCTCCTTCGGCACTCCACCTCACTGATTTCAAACCACCAGTACCTTTCCAGAAACACCCCATTAAGGGATTTGCTACTTAGATGGGAAACTCATTGTATTAAATATCTTTGCCATGTCGTACCTCTGGTTTTTAAGCAGACGTCTCCATTGATCTCACCGGGGAGTCTGCTTTAAACCAATGGCATAATTTGGCTCTTTAGCAGTAAGGTTTGTTCAAATAAGAGCAATCTCTGTTACAGTCACAGGAATGCTTCCACACTGAAGGAATCAACGTGCTTTCTATTTTAAACCTGACTTTGAATTGCCATCCTGCCCATCTCAAAATAAAAGTTTCAACAACTCCATATTTCTTATTGCATGCCTAACACATTTGAGTGTAACTGGGACAAGATAGCATTGAAATGCAAAATCTTGGGAAAAGGAGATGATATTTTCTTTCTCAGAGCAACTGCAGCATTCATGCTGAGAAACAGCTCTGTGCCCCACCATTAATCTCAGGAGATGGTACTGCAGCTCCATGTCATGAAGTTCTGCATACGTCAGATAATTTGTGCTTTAGCTCAGTCTTTAGACCACTATAAATACATCTCTTAACAAAAATAGTGCATTCAGGAGATGGTCTTCATTGTTTTTTCTCTTTCACCACCCTGCTACTGTCATCTGTCTGCACACACACCAGATACCCCAGAGGCACAGAAAACAAAAGCTTTGCTATGAGCATTTGTTCCCAGGCCAAACAAGAGGAATTAAGTGCTTTACTAGACATACGTACTTTCAAAGGCAATAATCATAAAGGGATCACCTAGTTTTACATAGATGATGGCATGAAGTACTTCCAGCAGGATGTGTAAGATGCAGTGCAGTTCCTGAGAGAAGGGTACAACATATGGCAGCATATTGGTGGAGCAGCAAGCAATCTGTTTGCAGCCTTATCTCAGCCCCAGCTCCTTATCAGGCTATCTTTTATAGACGTGCAGATCCTGCAGAGAAAGGCACTATTAGTAGCTGTAATTGCTTCCTATGCTGGAGTAGACCATTTAAAGAAATACTGTATAGAAAATACAAACATCAGAGCTGCATCTGATGAAGAACGGTGACAACCAGAGACATCCTTTTCAATGGCCAGACTGTGATTTTATGTTTAGATTACGGAAAAATCAGTAATTTTTAAAACACATCATCTCATGGATTAAGCAGTATGTATTAAAGTAACTATTAGACAAGACTAAAGGTTCAACACTGACTATTCATGTTTTTAATCTGTAATTTTACTGAGAAGTCCTGCCCCACCCATGTTTGGTTTTGTTTGTTTCTTTTAAATTATGTCTTCCCCTTGCAGTGGACTTGAAGGTCTGTTTAATTATTGCTTATTAAAGTGAATGGGTATTGAAATTTTCTGTTCAACCACCTTCCTACTGCCTTTTTTTTTTTTTTTCCAAAATTGTAAGTTTCTTATAGGTTAGCAAACAGTTTAAAGTAGTCAATTTGCTCCGTTGACATGTGGTTTAAAAATTAGTAGCAGTATCCAAATTGTCTGTTGGATAAACTTTGTCATTCTGTTTTACACAGTTTTGCAGATTCTAATATTCACTCACAGGTATAATTTAAGATATCCACCCAAACACAGTGATAATTATGATAAGCAAGTACTTCCTTAGGAGGTTCAGAGATAATTTTCCTCTTTTCTGTCCGTTAGCAAAATGCTATGCATGTGTTACAGAATAAAGCAGTGTAACATCTAGTAAGCCTTTAATGAAGATCCTCAAAAGCCATCTGGATTAGTCCTGGGCAACCTGCTCTAGGTGGCCCTCCTTGAGCAGAAGGTTGGACCAGATGACCTCCAGAGGTCCCTTCCAATCTCAACCATGCTGTGAGTCTGTGATTCTATAATGGTATAATATCATTCCCTTTATTCGTTAGTGAGCATGTCACCACTTTACATTTAAGATGCGCCGACCTGCTGAAGTATTTATTGTATACTGTTGAAACATAAGGGTGGTTTGTTTGGGGTTTTTTAAATATTAAAACTACTACATTCTCTTATTTTAACTAGAGAGCATAGATGTCTTCAGTTTATAAGCATCTGATGCTGAGCTCAATCACACCAACATAGCTCAGGAGTAACTCACTAGTTTCTAGCATTACAGTAGCGTATAAGCTGAAGGGTAATGGAAAATCTTGCCTGCTGTGCATATTTTTCCCTGTGTCATAATTTTAAAAAAATACTGTTTATTGCTGAGTAAATCATACAAGTCCCTACCATGGGTTTTTTTCAGATTTTCTGGGCTGCCTTCAACAGCAATGAAGACTGATGTCTCTTGTTTACTTCATTTGGGATTCCTTCCTGTATAAAACAAGCAGATTACGCCTATAATCTAGGGTGGTTTTTTAATGATTTTAAATAGTTATTTACTCACAGGTGCAAAAAATTGGTTTCTGTTGAGCAGCTTTACCTGTAAGGAAGAACTTGATCTCTGTGAAGACCTGAGTACACATCTGTGCTATAGATTTTAGTGTTGTGTAGAGATACTAGAGTGAATTTTAAATAGCTAGCTTGAATAGTCAATGCAGTCTCGTCACAAAAGCACAGAGCTCAGTTCAGGGTCATAACTCCATTTTCAGCATGTGTGGAGTTTGTGCTGCTTAGTACAAATTCTTCTGATACTCAAAAAGCTTATTTAAAGCAAAAGTGTAGCTGCACAGAATCTTGTTACAGAAGTCAATGTCACAACTGCTGACACCATTCCCCAAAGGGGTCGCAGCTGACAGCCATCCGAGGAATCTTCCAAATACAGCGATTTGGGGAGAGAGAATGTCCTTTCCTGCAGTTCTCTGTTCCCGTAGAGTGGCTGAGCATGCTACTCATAAATCTAGCCCAAGTGGTGATGTTTTTAGTGTGATGGATCAAACTTTTGCTTCTTTAACAGGCCATGGAACTGTACCTAGGAAAAAAAAAAAAGGCATTTTAAAGTGTGTTATGAAAATTAAAGAACAGAAATATTTATGTTCTGGTCTTGTGAGTCAGAGTTGCATTTTGGCAGGAGGTCTCAGAATATGGTGGGTACGATGGCAGTATAGTAAGTGTGATTTTCAGCTGAGGAAAATTTAACACTGTCTCTGTGGCTGAGAATCAGATGGAAGTGTCAGATTTCACTTACCTTTTTATCACAAAAGTAATGCAAGGATGCATTTCTCAGAGTGTGCTAAACTGGGCACTCATTAGAGGGCAAAAAGAGAAAGATTCAGCAGTAAAATATACTGGGCAGGACAGGAGAGAAGAACAGATTGGAGTATTTATAGAAGCCATAGATTATCATCCCTCGTACATCTCAGAGTCCAGCCGTATCAGAGGAGGTAACCATGCACTTCTGTACCCAGGCTGGCAGTACAGCTTCAGGTCAGGAAGACAACACTGTGCATAACCTGCTGCTCTTTCTGCAGAAATCTTCCCAAAATAAGAGCTTTCCCAAATCTCCAAAGCATTTGGAGATAGCAGCTTTGTATCTGTTAGTCATCAATCAGTACCAATATTCAATGGCGTGACAAGTCCCTAATACTTCTGACATTTAGGTGTACCGTCACACTTGTTCTGTGATCTTCTCTCATCATTGCTTGAAGTTTTGGATTCTTTATGCTTACTTTATAACTAGTGTTTGCATTTTACCATGTCAGTCATTACAAACCTCTAAGCCAAAGGCAAATTTCAGTCCAGCAAACTTACCATCCCCTTGATATAAGAAGTTTCACATTGCTTCTTCAGCATGGGCAAATGTGAATCAAAGTGCTGGCTCCAAATATTTTTAAGTTCTGGAATAATTGAGATCCAGATATTTCATTTTGGGCTTGTCTTTCCACTTTCACTTTGTGGTTCTCTTATGTGAGCAACAAGGGCTTTTTCAGACATCTGTGGAGCTTAGCAGGACAAGGAGGCTCCTAGTCCTAGGGGAACAGAAGAACCATGGGGCTGTGTGCCACCGTTTTTGTTTCATAAGGTGTTCCCCTGCCCAGGACTAAGACTCCTCTTTGCCAGTTTCCATCTCAAGCCTTTAAGGGAAATGACCTATCAGTTTTTTGGCAGCTGCGTTAAAAAGTAAGACCTTACTGTCTATCTGTCAGGAGAGGGGATTGCTCTCACAAGAGCTCAGCAAAACTCCTTGGCTAAAAAGAGACTTCTTCATAACTTGGGGTAGCAGTGCTCCTCTCTGTCCCAGCAGAAGTGTCTCCTGTTCCTGTTCCCTCTGTTTCAAAATTACATTTAATGCAATGCTACAGGGAAAGGCATGCCCTTGTTCCTTTTAATGTCATTAATTCACTACCTTTAGAAATAGTACAAGATTATCTGTGGGATTTCAGGGTGACGTTGTGAAACTGTAGAGTCATAAATGCTGTGCCTCAAAACTTTCCTAAGGTAGAGCAGTAGGATTTCAGTTGATTCAAGGTCCTAATTGTTTGTGGGTGGCACTCAAATATTTTACTGGGCTGTGGAAGTAAAATATCAGGCACTTCCAGTCTTGACTGCTGTTGTAAACAGTAGCTCTTGCACTCGCTGGGAATACACTGCAAATGCACTTCTCATTCCTTACATTTTGAAATCACCTTAGAAATTATCCTGTAAATTCCATGCACTGCAACTCCATTCTGGCATATCACAATTTGTGAGAAAATGGGAAAATTAACTTTTTGACCAAGGTGGAGAAGAGGAGGAGCCTGAACTGTCTCGGTCCTACCAATAATTCCACATTTACTAAACTTTTAAGCTTAGTAGTAGTCATGTTCATCCAGGCAGAGGAATTTTCTTGATTAACATTAGGTATATTGAAAAGTATTGGAGCATCAAGCCTGAACGAACACTTAAGTGACCATTTAAGTGGGGAAGGTTCTGTTAATGCTTCTTTTCACTTGGCAGCAGCCTCTTTGAATGTGAGGGTATCCCAAGCATTTGTTGTTGAAAGGAGGAATGGAAAGGAGAGATCAGCTGTTGGACCAAGGCCCCTGACCATTTCCTTTTAGACAACATAAGAACTGAGCTGGATTTTGTATGCTGGGCACTAATAGAAGCCCTTCCCTTAGTGGACGTTTTCTGGTTTTTTTTGGGTAGTTACTTTTTCTGGGAGCGCATTATGGAGGGTTATGTAATATATTGTAGATATGCCAGAGGCCAATAATGAGGCCAGTGCTACCCCCATCAAAACCAATGGCAAATTAGTCTACTTCATCAGAAGATGGACTGAGGTTTAAAATTGTTTGAGAGGGGATGACTGTTCCTTTTTATGATTTTTCTTTTCTTATTACTCCCTCTTTTCCCTTTTCAGTGCCATTACCATATGGATTTAATCCTGTTCCACGTCCATTAGCCACTAGTGCTGCATTAATGTGAGCTGGCTATATAAGATCCTCCCTGGTGTATGGTCCTAGCTCCCATGGCATGTATAACAAAAGCAGCTTGGTTCCCCATGGCTTCTCTCATTCACTCCTAATGTATTTACCCACCCTACCCACTTTTTCTAATCAGTTTTATCACTGGCTGTATTAATGCTGGCCCTGAATAATGACTGGAGTTGGAGATATGAAGTATTGAAAATTGACTCTGAAAAGACCAGAAGCTGGAAACAGATGGAAAAACCTTGCTGAGGGTGATGTGTTCTTCTTAAGAACTGTAATCTAGCACTATTCAATAATTGTAAATGACCCGATTACCAAAAAGAAGAAATGGTACTAATAACTATATGTTTAAATGATCTTAAGAATCCTTGTTTTCCTCCCCCAGGTACTGTAATTCATTGCATCTGTTTTGATTACTTTTGCAACCTGCTCTTTTCATTTGGCAGTTTTGCTATACTTTGTGAATATAACAGTAATACTTTAGCTTGAATACTTTTTTTAATTTGCTGAAAACAAAGTATTTGTTTTTCATTTTATATTGGTCTACGGAATGCAATATAATATTTCCTCAGTATTCATATTGAAATTGTCAGATGTGTATGTGCACTGTCGAAATCACTGTAGAATGTTAAATAAATTGTGACGTCTGTGAGCAGCCTAGAATGACAAAGAAGGATGACTACAAGTTTGTGGAGAATAAATGTAATGGCATGACGAATAGCCAAGGAAACATGTGAAATAATTTTCAAACATGCCCATTTTTTCCCTTGTTCCACCCCACACACTCTTACCCTCCAAAATGAGCTTGCACATTTTAAGTAGTGTGTATGTGTGAATTTGTAAAATACAGAGCTGATAGTATTTACTCAGGAAGGAGCTATTCCTTTTGAAACTTTTATATTTACAGAGAAAGGACAAAAATTTAAGAAGACATTGTTTATGTAAATATACACGCTTATCTCAGGATCACCATAGCCAGAGGTGCACATGCGTAGCCAGTTTACATGTTCACTTCAGAGGAGACTGTACCAGCCCCCTCTGCCAAAGACCACGAGGTCAGAGAGTGACGGTGGGGGATAGGGACCAAATCTGGCCTGGTATCTGGTTGGTCTTGGGCAGGTCCTTCGCAGGCTCTTGGCCACCCATCTGCCTGGTGGGTTTGCATTGCTGCCCAGTGCTGACTACCGCAACAGGAGCTCGCTGGAGAGCAGCGCGGGGCTCTCAACGAAAGGTGGTCCCCCCTGGGGGCCCTGAGACAAAAAAGCAGCTGGTCCTGTCATCCAGCAGTTGTCCAATTATGGAGTTTACTGTTACACTTTAATGGGAATTAATGCAGATGGGGTGAGACTCACATGCATACGTAGGGTACATGTCCGTCCAGAAAATAAACAGGGAATTCTGCAAGTTACATTCAACAGAAAGCTGTAATTCAGGACATGTTGCGGTCCAACTCCAATGAGGAAACTGTGTTTTATACAGTTTATCCTTTTAGTAGTGTTATCCTTATAGAGCTTTGCTTAGATCCTTTCCCAAGGGAAAGCTAAAATGAAAGCAATTCTAGCAGGTGTTTTGTATAAAGATGTTTACTACTAAACTAAACAAATCTGATGTATAATATAGCAGTTACTGTATTAAAGTTTCTTAATCTATGAACCACATTCTGTTTTATTTTATTGCTCAACAGGATCCTTCTGTTACCAAAATATTTAGTGGAATTGGTAACCCATTACCTTTCCATGTTGTAAAATTTACCATGTTCCTACAGTAGGGGATAATACTGATTATTCATATATACATTTGTTTAACCTTCCCTAATTTGGATGTAGTGCATTCGTTGTTACTGCATCAGGGACATGGTTCTCTGTTGCTAATTTTCCTAAAATAAATGTTGAAATACTATCACAAGGAATGATATGGGTAAATTCCATTTTGTTCATGCAAGTGAAATGATCATTGCATCTCGGAAAATCTCCAACTCATATTCTTCCATGGAAACAAAATCTTACCAAGGGGTAGAGAGTTCCACTAGGAATTTTAATACCAAAGGAAGTTAATTTTTCCTTTTTTTTTTTTTTGAGGGGGGGTTGGGAGGTGGATACTCCTAACTGTAGTATGCTCTAATTGCAAACAAAAGGCAAGCAAAAGAGTGTGACACTGAAAAGATAAAAATAAAAAAAAATTAGCTGCAGTCTAAAGCCATGATCTTATATGCAGAAGTAGAAACTATTTTTTTTTTTTTTAAATATACAGAGTGACTGTCTGGAGGCTAATAGTAATAATTATTAAAATCAAATTCCGTTGTATTCTAACCATTGCAGTCATTACGCTCTTACAGGTGAAATCCCAGCCACTGAAATCAAGGGGAAAAAAAACCCACTAAATGCCTTGAATGGGGCAAAATTATTCCCTGGGAGTAATTTGACCTCTAACACCATTTTCTTCTCTGATACAGGGTCTGCATCCAGTTATTACCTATAATGGCTAGGTAATGCTATGAAAATCTGGAGATGTCTAATAACACTAGGTGTTCTTAGTAATTAATAATGTGGCCTTGAGCACTTTTGCATGAATGGTAGAAAGTTGATATTTTCAGGCAGGTATTGATCAGACAGAATTTGGGTCATACTTGTAGGAGGCTGTGGAAGAATAGTCTGTACCAGGCAAAGCCTCATGCAGCAGTCTGTTTGTTAAGGTTACACTAGGCTTATTTTCTATTTTATTTTATGAAAAATGACTCCTGCTGTCACAAGGTCAATTCCTTTGCAGTGCCATCTGCAATATATTCAGCATTCCTTGTAGTCACTGAATGGTATTTCTCTGCCCGTTGCACCTGAAAAAAAAAAAAAGCTTTTCAGAGTTGAAGTTTAAACATGGCTTGGGAACCTCTGTTTGAAATATTTACATTTGATTCACTCAGCTCACGAATTACAGTTCTTGTTCTATCTTTTACCTGTAAGACTTTTCAGCTGCGTAACAGAGCTCCAGTGTTGTGGATAGGGAACTGAAGATAGATGACATAGGAAAAAAATATAATTTTATATATGCCAGAAGGCAACAGAAGATTTGACTTGGAGATGTTCTGAATCAGGTCTGAAGAGCAGAGGATCAGCAGTATAAAGAAGTAAAGAATAGCAAATTACACATAGTTGTCATAAAGCAATGTTTAAGCTCTTCTACTGGCTGAAATAATAGGATGGTGTGGCTTAGCAAATGAAAATGCAGAATAATATCATTAATTTATATACCATTTTGCAAATTTCTGGCACACTCATTGCTTTACATTACTCAGTCTGTGCTTACAAGTTTGCTCAAATTCAGCCACCTTACAGATGGGCAGTAGGTAACAGTTTCATAGCATACTGCAAAACAGTGGGAAGGAGGGGGAATTTTGCCAAAGATATTGACATAAACCTCTAAAGAAAAATGCTGCAAAGCAAGCAAGAAATGCAGTTTTAAATACATATGGATGCATTCACACATGGGCAGGCTATATGTAATCTATTTCATCTGTAGTAAGCTGGTAGGATGAAAAGCTATGATTTTACTGATTCTAGGCATCTCAGACCTGACGCATCTTCCTTTGTGGTGAAGCAGAGGCTTTAGAGAAAACTACTTCTAGGGCAAAGAGATTTTTAAAGGTTATGAATATGTAGCCTGGAAGGCTTAAGTTTATAGATGAAACTATTATGGCTGGATGTGGAAGAATAACCTGCAGACAAAAATAGTTCTCATGGCTGGCATTTCAAACATATTGCATTGACGGTCATTTTTTCAACATGTGGGGCTATAGCCAAGTGTCAAGTTTAATTGCAGTCACTGTATATTATCAGTATGAGACTAGATGATGAATTTTTCACTCATGGTTGTGAGCAGTTAATAAACTGGTAAGTTGGATTTGCAGTGCATTCTCATGTATTTGTTTTAAACTTGCAGATCCTTAAAATTCTTCACTTTTTCAATTAGAAATAATGGTGATGGCTTTTGTTCACTTCTCTTTCCCTTTTACTGTGTCTCTTCCTTTTATCAGAGAAGAACAAGGTAATAAAAGAAAGCAAAAATGAAGAAACATCCACTGACTTTTTGCATTTTCAGTCATTCAGCTGAAACATAATAATCCAAGGATATTATCCAGGCCTTTAAAAATAAGTCCCTTTTATTGAATAAGGAATTTCAAATTATTTTTTTCCCAAGCCCTGCCCATTGGTCTTCAATGACTCACTGTGAAGCTGGCTTCAGTGCCACAGTGACTCCAGAAATGCCTTTAATTCCTTTCCCGTAGTAGATCATCAAAGACTGAAACATTGAGATGAGAATTGCTGATCATGTTTTAATTTCATCTGATTTGGGTGGGATGATAGTATATGCATTACAGACTTAAGAGGCTGCCTTAATACATAGCTTGGCATTTTGCCATGGAAATGGCCATAGACCAAGTCTGCTGAATATTTGTACTGGCTTGTGGTGGTGGCAGTGGGTGGTGGTATAATTTTGAGCAAGCAAAGGCTGAATATCGAATTCATTTTGTCTGGTTTGCTTGATTCTCAGTTGAATCAACAATGACTCAGTAGCTTCAGTGTAACAATGATTATTGGGAGTTATTTCAGTGTGCACTTTGGCATACAAATCTGTATTCAGAGTTAAATAATCAATCTTTTTATGGGTACTCTATGAAACTGAGAAGTTGAATACAGTCCTGACCTTATTCAGCTCCGTGCCAAAGCCTGCACCAACTTTGTGAGGGCTGGGAACTGTCATCGCGTTGTACATAACAATGATTTTAAGGAATTGCCACTAACTCTTCCAAGAAGGCATTTTTTAAGATCAATTGCCCCTTTAAATATGGCATAGATACTTAAAAGACTTCACTGGAAAACATCACAACCATGTGTGGAAAAATTGACACACTTCCAACATTATCAGAACAAATAAAGCCATCCGCACATGTTTTCCTTGGCCTGACATAAAGCATCATAAGGGAAACATTGCATTCACATTAGAGAGTGGTAGGTGCAAGAACTTAATTTGGTCACTACAGGCAAGAGCATCTGGACTTTTTGGAGGTGTCTAAGGAGTGCTGCTTATTGCTTGGGGATAACCTGGCAACATGGCAAAATTCTGTTATGTAGAGCAAAGGTAAGGTGTACCGTTGTGATGCACAGTCAGCTTATGTGGTCACGTATGTACGCCAGCATGTCTGCTGACACCACTCTCTGGGATAAGCCGTGATAGAAAGCAAGGCCTCAGATGTTTCATATGGATTGATGGATATCTTAATAACTTCAAGCAATACTTTTCCCTGTTTTCCAGTATTAGTTAATGTAACATTAGAAATGAGTTATGAACAGGATAAATTGGGTCAGTTACTTATATTTCCACTTTAAATATCACCTCTTTTAAAAGAGCCTACTGTAATTATTTTATTTCACAGAATATTCAGATATTGACAATTACAATTTAGAGTCTAATTCTGCTGTAGCTATGTTACTCTAAGGACCAGAAGTCAGATGAAATCCAAGGTCTTATGTACATACTGCTGGAAATCCATTTCCAGGAAAACAGAAAAAATGCATTTACTGTCTCTGTAAATGCTCACTCAATACAAGGTGACCGTCAGGTGATTTTTAACCATTTGAACTTTTCCCTCTCTTTGTTCTCTTGCAAGAAGACAGATTGGAAAGGTTCTTAGAAATGTTGAATTTTTCCCTGCTATTTAAAAATAAGAAATGTCAGAAACACCTGTTCTGATTCTTATTTTTGGAATACTTACTGGAAATCTTAAAGATGTATATTGCAAGTTCTCACACTTTAAGCTGAGAGACAAAAGTGTTAATAAAAAATCTCTTCTCCAAAATGTCAATCACTGGAGTTGCAGAATATTTTAAAGAAATAAAGAATTTGTGTGCTTAACAACAACAGCAAAAAATTCTTTTATTTACCCAACTTTTGTTTCCTGGCTTTCATACTGTCTTTTTTCCATGAGTTGCCTTGTCATTGTCGTTTACTAAGGTAAACAAACTGAATTTTAAGTGGAAAAAAGCAGGAAAGTAGAGATCATTCTTCCTCAAAAAAAAAAAAAAAAAAAAAAAGATTTTTCATCCTCCTTGATTTTTTACACAAGGCAAAGAAACAGGACAAAATGCCAGCCTGGTTCCATGCTCTTTGCTGGTCCCCTTTACAGGCAGGTCTTTATTTATTAGAGGGCATCCAGAATGACTTTGAATCCAATTTAAAAGGTTTTGCAGAAAACTTCCCTGCCTCCCTTGCACATCCAGCCATGGTTGTAGTTTCGTTCCTTAAAATATGATGGATTAGGATTTGTCATTTGCTTTTTGCCTCCCAGGTAGTGGACAATGCATATTGGTTATGTACTGTGCTGCACTGGTGTCAAATACAACACAAGAAAAAGTCATGATTTGTTCAAAACGAATCACCGCTGCTAATAATTCATGCAGGATGACATCTACACTTTTCAGTGGGCCTTTCTGCCATTGAAGTGAACAAACCAGAGTGTTTATTTCTGTGGAATATCTGCTGGACTGGACCCTTTCTGGTGGATACTCATGTACTCTCCCAGAAACTGCACTTTAGAGCAAGTCTGTATAAATATGCTATTTAATGGATAAATGGATAGAAGTTAATGCTATAGATATTACACAGACTACTACTACCCTACCTATTTTAAGGCTTTAAAGTTGGAAAGAGAACAGTTAGAAAACAGTTTTGCATTAAAAGCAAGCCAGAACATTTGTTACAAATGGTAATTCAGATCTTTTACTTACAGAGATGAGGCGTGTAGTGCATAGTCTATTTGATCTGGTTTTGATAAAATGGGGAAATTATAAAGCTGGAAAGAGTAGCTTCATAGTGTTCATTGCCTCAGGATTGATTTAGATTTATGCAGCATGGCATGTACTTTATAAGATTAGCTTATTTTTATTAGTATTAGAACTAGCATTTTACCTAGTCACAATTACAGTTTCATCTCTGTAAATAAAACCAGCTGTAACAACACGTTCTTCTGTCCTTTTCCTGATTATCCTGCAATCTCAGTTGTATTTGATACCAACCAGTTTTGCCCACTTAGTCTCATCTTGCAGTAGTTTATTCAGATTGTGTGTGTCATGCTCATCATTTTCTTGTATTGTTCATGTTTCTACAGCTCACTCCTTGTGTTTTGCTTTTTAAATAGTGTGATTCATCTGTAGCTGTCACACCAGTTTACTAAGAATGACATTTTATCTTTAGAGAAAATAAGGCTTAGAGAAGTTGCGTGATGTGGAGGTCAAAGGCAGCAAGAGATTTCAGGTTTTTTAATTTGCATACGCTGCCTACCCAGTCATGCTATTTAAATATTATATGGTATCCTTACGATAACAGCGAAAATCTAGAGGAGGGAGGAAGATTCAGCAAAGAAAATCATCTAACCCAAAACCACATGCCTCTATGTGTGTTTGGATGTAGAATGCTGTAGAGTTCAGTAATTAGGAAGAGATGCACCCTCCCTTAACCTTTAATAGTTTGCAAAAGATTCTGGAGATACAGAATCAGGGCAGAAGGATGGGGTTAGATTAGTTTGGGATGGATGTGGTGTCAACATGCATAGAATTTTTTGTTAAAATTGCGGACTGATGGCACTAGTTGTGGCTACTTGTAACACAGCCAGGAACTGAGTGGAGTGTTTTTTTCTCACCACAGAGTGGTAGTGCACCTCAGGTAAAAGTGACCACAGCCTCTATGGTACCACATTGCATGGTGGTTTAAGGTACGAGCAAGAGTCCTGCAGGAACTGTCTTCAGATCACCAGCTGCTTTTCTCTTCTGGCTGATATTGGAACTGGAGGCATTTTTCCACACCCTAAAAAGCAGTTAGTTACTGGCTGAGTCTGAATATTCTCGATAATTTAGGTTCATGTTATATCAGAAGACTATCTGAGTCAGAATATGCTTATGGATGCTCTCTATATCTTTAGAGGAAGAGGTAATCTGCTCTTGCTTAAATCATCTATGTCTTGTCCTTACACATCAGTTCAGCATCTACCAGCATCTCCAAAATAAATCCTTGTAGAAGCTGAAGTAATCTATAGCTGGACTGTGCAAAAGAACTTTGGAACTAAGTTGGGTTTTATGTTTTCATGCTTGTAATACTGGAATGATTTCTTTTGTGTGGTAAATTTATTTACAGCTCCAATCTAAAGTACAATTTTGCTCTTTTGGGTCTTTTGAGAGGACCACTCACTAAAAATTATGAGGTAGCTAGAAATGGGATTTATGGTCCACATTCACTCTGTTGGCTAATACATTTTTTTCAGACCTATTCAGCTTATGCAAGCTCCATGTAATGTGCTGTTCTATTCCCTGGCGGACAGACATAGAGAAATACTATAATTTTAAGAGACTGTTGGAGGTATCCTACGTTTTTATGAGAAATTTTTGTTTGTTTATGTTATGTATGAAATGAATAATATTCGCTGTAATACACTGCATATGGTCTTAATTCTGCATGCTCTACTCAGGCAAAATTTCCCATAGAGGACATTTTTGACTCATCAAGACTTGCAAGTGTAAGTCCCATGGATCTTAACAAATAAGAATATACTGCAACTAAGAACGGCCAGAACTTCACAAAGTCATTAGTCAACACTTTGTAGAATGCAGAAAAATGTCTCTGTTCCACTCAAAGCCTAATTATTGTATTGCAGAATTTTGAGACACTAATAAGGATGTATTGAGCCTTTGCAAGCCTATTGCCAGTAGGCAATTTATTATTCAATAAATCCTCCACCCATGATCAGATAGCTAATGGAAAGTGCTCCAGACTTGAAGTAACAGCATGTTCTTTCTCTATTAGCACAATGTTTGCATTAAAAAGATCAATCAGAATATTTATTAGGACAATATCTACAGAAGAATATTCCGATTGACTCTGGATTGTTGGAAAATTATATATTTTACATTAGGCTTCAAAATAGTCCCCTGAGCTTTGGCTGTGGGCTAGTTTCTCTCCTAATTTTATCTTCAGGTCAAGAATTTTCTTGTTTGTTTTTTTCTGCACGTACTGTTAATGTATATTGAACTTCTTCCTCAACAATAAAAATCCAAAGTTTGTCCTTTATGTATTCCTTCTAGACATAAACTGCTTTGCACAGTATCTCTCTATAGCTTCTTTAAGCTTCTCTGACAGCTACCTTAGCTGTGAGGACAACTCTCACGTGGTATTTCAGCAAGTGTATTGCCAAGAGAGAGCTGGAGTCTGGGGCTGCTCTATAGAGACATGTGTGACTCCTTTGTGGAGACAAATGCACAAGGGTATCATGATGTTGTTGAAATCAGGGCATTGTACCCAGAGAATTAGCATTCAGTTTCTATATATGGATGAGTAGATAGGTTGTTTTGATTTTTTTTTCTACTAAGCTTGAGCTCACCATTTCATTAACGGAAGTACCACACGGCTCCAATTAATTAAATGTTAAATCTTGTATTTCATTAGTCCTCGCTTGCATTGGCAACCTTAGCCCACATAAAATTGAGAGCACAAATGAAAAGACCTATTTGTTGTCCAGTTCTTTTGTTAGACATGGTTATTTTTTTGCATGAATCTGCTTACTGAGTTGTGTCTCATCTTGCAGCATGTAGCCCAGAAACAGACAAACCGGAGTCTAAAATTGCATTCAACTGCTAATAGATAGTTCATATTTATATCTTAGCCTACAGCTAAGATGATTGCTTCTGTATGAGAAGTATTGGAACTACACTTGCCACTAAATTACTGTGGGTGTTCCTTATGTCTTGTAAAGAAGAATATGTATGCCTATGCTGCCTTTTGAAAGTTGCCCTGAGTCAGCACACAGTATTGCCAAATTATTTGTCAATCTGGATGAACGGTGATCTTTTAGACAAGGTCGTAGATATTTCCTGAGGAATATTCCCTCCAGAGTGTGCAGGACCCAGAATATGGACTGGCTTGGGCAGTCTAATGTCTACAGCACTTCTTTAGACATGCTGCAGTCTGCCTGTGAGTGGATTTTGGAGAACAATTAACCTCCTTGCTACTTCTGAGACATAATTGCAGACTGTAACTGCCAACTCAGACTATAATTCCACTGTCGTAGAAGTATGGTGACTTCTGGTGGCTGGGGACAAATACCAACAAGGAGGTCCTCTCATACCAGTATACGAAAATTTTGCAGACACAAGAGAGATGTGCTCCCAGGTTGCCAAACACAAAGAACAATGTATGTTATTTACTTACCCACTATTGATAATTTTAGATGCTTCATATAACAGGTTTCTAACATTTTGAGCTCTCTCCTATTTATAAACATTCATTCTTAAGAGACCTCTTCATTCTAAATGAATTCTCAGGAATAAGAAAGGGTAGAAAAGAAGTGCAATACTGGCAATTTAGTCTACAGCTTCATCATAAATAAACAAAAAAGACTTAAATGTTTGGGACCTGTTGTATTGCCAGATCTATAGGAAGTGTGGGAGCTAGTTTTATAAGGCTTCTCAAGACACCTGAGCACACATCATCTTGAAAGTTTAGAGAGAAAATAGACCTTCTACAGCATATCATTTGTTTTCCATATATCCTACCAGGCACTTGCTTTTAGGATGCCATTTATTTGTTAGGCAGCACCGAGGGACATAAGGGTTCAAGTACACCTTGGAAAGAAGGGTTATTCATGTCTGGATAATAGCAGTCTTTTATTTCATTAGGGTGCACCAAGTATCCCCCTGTCTATCATTTAATTTGCCAGAGTTTTCAACGTGCCATTAATGCCAGTGCTGGTAATGATGTGTCCCGATTACCCTGGAGATAGGGATAAGGAGAAGGAGGAAAAAAAAAAAAAAGCAAAGATAAAAGTATGCGAGTAGAAGTAAATCTTTATCCTCATTGTATTGTAACTCGCTGAGTCACTGGGCTTGAAATGAGATCCCTGGATTTGCACTTCTCTCTCCTGTCTTGCTCAGTTGAGATGTGAATGCTGCCCCATCTTAAGTTAATTACAGAGCTTCCATTAATGCAAATTTTTTTAAAATTAAGCTTCCGTGCTGCATGCACAGGGAAGAAAAAGTTGGCAGACTTCAGTGGCACAAAACTGTGTATTCATCTATGTGCATCTTTAGGGTCCTAAATCACCTTTGGAGTCCAGCTCTTATGTACACGTGAAAATCATCATCACTGAGATACAATTCTCTCATGGAGTGCTCATTGCGGTGAGGTCCTGGCCTGCACATCTGTAAAAGCTGCTTCTTTTTGGACATGACAATTAATGCCAACTGCAGGAGTAGTAACAATTTGCATTAGTTTGCTACAAGTTTAATTTGTCCCTTGTGCAAGAACTTCCAAAACCACCTTGGTACTCTCTAAGACTATATGTGTGGTTTTCCTGCCAGCCATTTCTCACTCCTAATTTAATCCTTTCATGCTCTGTATTAGACCACCAGGACAGGATTTTCCTGCTGCCCCACAGTGTGTATTCCTGTGAGGATATTCATTCACTCCAGTTCCATGAGTAAGTGTGGTGACCTTACCAGATATCCAGTGTCTTCGGTCAGTCAGGGATTCGTTTTACAAGATATGTTAAGCCATCTGCCAAGATGAGGTTACCTCTTACGTTATCAGAGGATAAGGTGAGATCTGTAATGCTGGTAAGAGGACTCTCAGACCTCTGTTTGGAAGCCATACCCTTTTTCATTCTCAGACTTAAATGGAGAGAAAAACAGTAAGTGTTGTCACCCAGATGAGGATACAACTGCCTTGCATCTTTAACGATCGCACTGTTTTTTCTTCTGCCCTCCACTGTGTTGTTTGCTAGGGTACATCTCCTGAATATATTGTGAGCATTATTTATGTTCGCTGGGGGATATAAATTGCAAGCATACAGCTAACTGTGATGACCCAGATTGTTTTTCTGTGCAAGTAAGCTTCCCATTCAGGATTATCTGAATGTAAATATGATGTGTCCTCTGATCAGAATAATGAAGACTTTGAAACTTCATTTATCTATCAAGTGTTAATGGAAACCCTACACCAGCTAGGCACTGTGGGCTTGTAGTTCTTAGAAACTGATAGATTTTTCATCATTTACATTTTAAAGTACTGTCTCTCAGAGAGATTATACTGCATCAAAAGACTTGCAATTAAGACATCATTTGAGTAGAGTAATGCTGCACAAAATCTTTGATTTTGAATCAAATTAGAAAAGGAAGTTATATTTTTTCTCTAAACAAAAGTGAAAGGTAACAATTTGTAGATAGCCTCGCAGATATCAAACTGCTGGTCATGTTGGCAAAATGCTGGGGAGAGCACGCCTTTCTTATTGAACATAGATCATGGGCTTGTAAAAATGTGGTAGTGAAGGTGAATGGTCTGATAGCTGAAAATGTTAACCTTTCCACTGCTGTTCCTGGGCTGGACATACACCGTCTGTGCTTCCTATTAGCATTGCCTGCTGTAGCATGCACCTCCTCATCACTAGATGAGGATTAGGTTTTCATTTCTTCAATATAGCCCCTGATCAATGTCACGGCTGCCCTCAACCCTTGAAAATGTATTCCCTACCTGAGGAAAAATAATACTTTTGAGATGAAACGTGAACAAGCGAGCTTTGTTCTCTCCTCAGACCAGGGGAGTAGGTTTCAGTGGGTGTACAGCGGCTGTAATGGAAGCAGAGTGAGGCCCTTTGTTTGACTGCTTAAATGAAAGTGTCCTTCACACAGTTACATGCTCAGAAGGATGAACTTCAGGAGCACAAAATGCAAGGTGCTGAGCTGTTCTGAAGAGTGGGCCTGTGGGATCTGACACAGTTCTTCCTGTTCCTAACATAGAGATACCCAGGCCACAGAAAGGGGATTACGCCTAGCACTAATTAGTTCCCTTGCTAGCCTTCCTGCTGGACCTGTGAGCATACTGTGTGCTACGGGGCCTGAATTCTCTGTTGTGCTCAGAGATTGGAGCCTGATTCCCTTTTGCTTTGGTGTTACCTGATTCTCTGGTATTTGGCCCAAGTGTTTACATGTGTGCTAGCAAATGGCTATAAAAAGTATAATTAGAAAGAATTTATCATTATTTTGCATAGATAAATGGTACATTGTTTAGTAAATGACACCAAAAGGCAAAAGGCATAATTGAAACAGATCCAGTTCTTGCTGGATTTGCACTGGTCACAGGGATAGAGCAATCTGTTGCTGTCATTGCCCTTGATGTGTCCAGCATGGATAACAAGAGGATGTTGCACCGAACACTGATACAAAACCCAAACAGTGAGTTTTATTCACTGGGGCTTTCATACCAGCTTAGTTCATGATCATTACATTCATAAGCAATAAAAATAAGAAAAGTAAATGAATGGATTAGAGCAAGTGAGTGGAATATAATGCTTGAAAGATTGAATTATTTAAAAGAAAGTAGAAGATGAACTATGAAGGTTTTATTTTCCTTTTTGAATCAAACTTCAAAATATTCTCTGAGCCACTAAATTAGACAAGCAGATTTATGTTTTTTTTCTTGAGTTTTTATGAGTGGTACAGCTACATGGGCATTGAACCACTTTGGAGACAGACAGAAAAAAAAGTACTGAATGACAAATGCATTTATTCCTGCTGACTTGCAGAAAAATCAGCCCAAAAGAATGTAATTCTTAGAGTGTAATGAAGAAAGGTTGCAGTGCTATTTAACCAAAAGGATGTGGTATCCCAAAGAGGGTAAACATTTTAACAAAATGTACCAGCTTTTTGTTATCATCCTTTGACTCATTTTTTTCTTCTCAATATACTCAGTTATTCCATGAATTCTCCCTAGTCCAGTACTCAACAGTACCTTTCAATTAAAACAGATGGCCATACTACTGTAGGTTTCTCTGCAGCATAGCTTAAAGATGCTCACTATTTTTGCAACACAGCATTTGTTTCATGTTGCAAAAAAAAGCAAATGTCTTTCTAATGTGATGTCCTCACGTGGGCCATTGAGACTAATCAAGTCATATTAAAAAAACAAATTTCTTCTTTTTTTTTTTCACTTTGCCTTTTCCTGTACAGCAGTTAGCCATCACACGATGCTCATATATTGCATTGAAAATTTTATCTTGGAAAAATCACTGTGATGTTTTGAGGAATATCTTTATTTTCCTCAGTGGGCTGATCTTCATTCTGTTTAACAATAAAATAGCACATTTATATGCACACAGCCTGCTTTGTGTTTATAGTATTTTGTATTGGTTTTTTTTTTCACTGAATGTGAATAGTGTCACATAGATAAGAAACAAATCAGGCCCAAATGCCCCTTTAAAAATAAAAGGTTGGATGACTGAAGAAAAGAGGATGCTAAGATCTTAAGACTAGTTGGTGTTGATGTTGTCAGTGGGTCAGTGTGTTTGGCAGAGACTGGGAGAAATTTCAGTCGGTGTGAATTTGATGTGTCCTCTCAGCTTAGTTCATCTTGTACTTCTTTTTTGCTTTCTGAGGAGTCATAATTTCATGCTGATCTGTGCCAGCAGCAAACTATAACATGTCCAAGCAAACACGGCTCCTCGAGAAGCTGGTAAAGAGCAAAGCACAACCCATTTGTCAGTACTTGCTCAAGCCTTTGCCAACAGATCATGGTTTCTCAAGGTGGGGGCCTTTTCCTCTTTTTGGAGGGTACCATCACAAACTGCTAGATACGATTAGTCCAGCTGTAGGTTTTAATGCTTAAAATGACAAATCTAATAAGATCACAAGTGGATCAAACTCTGCTGAATCTTGCTCCAGTGGTGTAAAAGGTTACAGCGTCCTGTGGTCTGTGCCATCCATCCTCCAGTGGACAAGGGCCCTGGAGTAGAAATAGCAGAAGGGAGCATGTATCAGCTTCTCAGCCACTGCAAATCACAGTCCAACGTATCTGCTTCAACTGCCGTTGCATTAATATACCAGGCTGTCAGCTGGAGCCTCTAAAGAACAGGCAGCTTTGCTACAGGAAGATTAACATCCAGGAGAAGTGGGAAAAAGAGAGGGTTCAACCAGTTGACGGTTGCATCTTAAACCTCTGTCGTTCATCTCTTTCTGAGACATTGGTAAAAGGCCAAGACTAGAATAAGCATGGTGCTGAAATTCAGTTGCACAATTGATGTCCTATTTCCTTTTCTTTTTTCCTTTTTTTTTTTCCCATTTGTAGCTTTTTGTTGTTTCTGCACAGGAAAGGCTGACTAACAGTTTTGGGGCTATCGTGACTTCTGTTTCTTTGGTAAGCAAATGTAATCCCACAAGAATCTTTTGTATATTCTTCATAAATAGCTAGAAGAGTACCATCTTCTTTAAGGCTGCAGAATACACTCACCAGGAATAACTGAAAAGATTGTAATATCTATCCAGAACAATAATTCCCAGAAGTTTGAAAAGTGTTTAATAAAGCAACTTTAACAGATCTTTTACAATAGAAAATTTGTGTGTCCATCATGCTTTAAGACAGGGGAATTTAAAGGATAAAGCTGAATTAGGTGACAATTGAAATTTCTTTTCTCGTACTGTCTGCCAGTTTAAGCATTATATCCAACATATATGTACTACTGAGCAGTATATTTTTTACAAAACGTCAGATGTTAATGATACAATATGGCTTTACTTAAACATTTCCTTGAATTTCCATCTTACCTGTATGATATTACTCAATAAATGTATGAGGATTTGAAGATCAGTTCTGGAAGTCTTACATTAGCCTTCAGATTCACTGAATAATAGTCTGCTTGAGCAAAATGATAATGCAATGATGTTTTCACTGACAAATTAACCAAAGACAGGTTGTTTTTTTTTTCATTTTGCAAATACCAGCATGCTGATCTTTGTTCATGGATATTGACATCATGACTAGATTTGTGAAAATGGTACCTCTGAAACATTGCCAAGCTTTGTGACTGCAAAGCTTCAGGGCCATGTCTTCTGCCTTGAGTGAACTCAGAAACCTCAGTGGAAACATCAGTGGATCCCTCACATGTAATCATGGAAAGATTCCTCCATAGGAATATGTTCAGATGGGATTTTTCAAGGAGCCTAAAGGAATTAAGTGCCTTGTTTATAGATCTGCGTAAAATTGCGTTGTCAATCAGTACTTTCATCCCACAGCTGTTAGAGAAGATAGCAAAGCTCCCCTTTGATGCATAGATGCCCTGTAACTTAAATCACAGTTTGGGAGAACACATATGTCAGTCAGGCATGGCTGATCAAATTACTGAGCACACTGGCTCCGTATGCATATTGCCTTTTTTAAAGTTGTTATTAGGCAAACAAAAACTACAGCCTCTCCTTTATTATCTCATTTGCAGAGTGAGAGTGAAAGGTGAAAGCTGTAAGAGAGAACTTCACGTGGAGCTCAGCAGCCCTTGGATTTGGCATGGGATGCTTTTTCACTCTGCTAATATTTTTTAATAGAATACAAGTCAGTAATACCTTGCGTGTACTGGATTAGTAAGGCAGCCCTGCATAGCCCTGCCAAAACAATCTCTTCTATGCGATTCTCTTGTTTCAGTCCCTTCTCTGTTTGCTCTGATGTTGCCAAGACAGAAATGCTGACAATGATGGGGAGGAGGAAAGGGACGGTGGAAAAGGAGATAGGAGATTACAAAAAAACCCAACAAACAGAGATCCCGAGAACCCGATATATTACAGAGAGATATTTAGTCCTGAAATTATTTAAGCCATCTTGTAAAGCTCCATTTAAAATGCCCTGTTCCCATTTACATGAATGGGGAATGATGTTTTGCTGGTGTTCCATCTCTTTGCTGTCCTGTTCCGCTGTTCTTCTCCCCCTACTCATTTCGTTACTGACTGATTGTCTGAAGGTCTTGCAAGCTAGTAGGTGTGGATGAGACTAGCACTGACAAGCGCATGTAACTGGCCTTTTCGTTTTTGCTTTTCAGTGCATGTGGATTAGCTGTCACTCCTTCTGGTATTTATACTGCTGGCACTGATGAAGATACTAGGCTTACTGCTTGAGAGCCTTTCCATTTAGGGAAGACTTTTTTTTTAACACTATAACAACAATGCTGGTTTCTACTAATAAGATAAGAAGGAAACAAGAGCCTCAGTAATTACAGTACAAACAATAATCCAAAGATAATTTATATTACTGTGTCCTCCCACTTTTGTGCTGCTAGATGGGCAAATTATTCGACTCCTGTGGTCATCTGTATAAGCCAGAAGGCATTTTCCGCTAAGCTCTACAAGCGCGTATTTTTTCGCGTTTGGACAGCTCCGGGAAGGAAGCAGGATGCTGGGGCCCCTACGAGCTAGCCGAATTGCCTTTATTTACACAGGGAGCTTCTCAAGTGAAACGGCTCTTGTTGCACAACTGCAGCTCAATATATGAGTTACAGAATGCAGCCCATTCCGTAAATGTTTAGAAGGACTACCTGACTGCAGTATGTTAATTTCGGGTTTATCTCACCCAACTTTCAGTGTCTAGTCTAAGCTGTTTAAGTTCTCTCCAAATTAACATTTTTTGCTTTCTGTTGATTGCAGTCACACAGTGCGGTATGACACAATGTGTTTTCTCAGCTTGTATCTATATATAGGCATTCATAGATTATTGGTAAATTTAAGAATAAAATTTTCCATATTTAATTATTGATCATGTTTAATGTGCAGCTAACAAGATTTATTTTTGAAAGAGCTATTATAGCTTGGGATTTTTCCATGCATCAGCAAAGTGAAGCAGGTTAAATCTCTCCACTGAAATGAGATATGAGGATATATCAAATTGTTTAATCGCTTGTCTAATTTTAAGTGCAAAAACAGTCTTTTGTTTTGCTTATGTCATTAAAAAAAAGCACAGTACTGAAGGACTTACCTGGCTTACAGGAGTAAACATACACAGTATGTTTTATTTCACAGTATCACAGAATCATTGCGGTTGGAAGGAACCTCTTAGGATCATCCATTTCACCCATCCTGCTGAAGCAGTCTCAGCTAAAGCAGGTTGCCCAGGACCCTGTCCAGTTGGGTTTTAAATACCTCCACAGATAGAGACCCCACAACCTCTCTAGGCAATCGGTTCCATTGTTTTTAGCAATTTCCATTGCTATCAATTGTTAAATAATGTAGTACAACATATGGAAAGAGTGAAGCTAAAATGCAAGATTTTTTTTCAAACTTAAGAAATAATGTCTTCAAATGCATGCAAGATCACTTGATGGAAACTAGACATAAAAAACTGCACATCTAAACCTCACCTTTCTCTCAAAAAAGGGATTGTAAAGTACAATAGATGTACAGACCATTGTTTTCTTTTGCATTGTCTGCATTTCCTGTGGTTTCGGAGCTGGGGTTTTGCTCCTGGCTGGTAGACATAGTAGCTCTAGACATTCCTTTGAAAATAAAATGTGGGATTTAGAATGGGAGGGGTTTTTTTTACCTGTGTGAAGGTTTAGTTTTTTCCCCTAGTATTTACATTGTTTTTTCACATATCGTATTTCTTTCACTATGTGACTAAACAGTTTACATGAACATCTTTATTGATGTGTGCAATATAAGGAGTTCTTTGATGGCAAGCAGTTTTACGTATCCTTCAATTCTTATAGACATTTGGACATTTCGGTACGTTGTATGGATTTGTAGCATTCCCTAGAGGTTGTAGGCCCATGAACTGTATCCATAAATATTTTTCCATGATAGATATATAAGCTATATTATTCTTGTAGCAAATAAGAAAATGTAATTTAATTTAAAATAATTTAATTCATAATTTTGGGTTATTCTTTGTGTCTGTGTGTGAACATGTCGAGGTGGAAACTGATAACAAAAATATACACGGAATTTTGCAGGGTACCAGGTGTCTTTTGTGAGACATGAAAAATAAACACATATATACTGAGAAACATGCTAAAACCAAAGAATGAAGTATTCATTTGGACAGTAAATATTATAAGTACAGATGGTAAAATCTTTGCTAAAATAAAATATTTAATGATGGCACTATGCCTATAAAACTGGACTGCAACAGTCAACTAGGTTATGCAACAAGAAGAAAGAACCAACAGAAAATGTGAAGAGTTGCTAAGATAAACAAAACCAGAAGTGTCTTAGAAACCAGGGAAAGTTCTTTCTGTCTGGAGGGGACAAAGGTGAACAAGCATGTGTTTCAAAAGAAGGCATTTTATTTTGTTCCGACTAGTTCTTTCAGGATTACACAGGTCATCCAAGAAAATGTGGACAGCTAGAGGGTAACCTTGGAGGGAATTCATGGCTGTATGCCAGCCATTAGGCAGGCAATCTCAGATCCAAGGGCGCTAGTGCACCTATGCACTAGTCTGTGGGTGTACAAACCAATACTTTTCAGTGGAAGCAGGAATAAACAGCCCCTGCAAGCAGCTAAACAGTACTAGTTGAAGGCTTGATCTGAGGCTTTGGGCAGAATGTTAGAGATAAACTATCCAGACTGTGGCTTGTGCTTGGTAGCAGAAATGCCAGCTGCAGGCTATAGAAGAAGCTGGTCTGGGAATCTGTGAGTGTGACCCTGAAAAGAAGGAAGAGGGAGGACTTCTTGGTCACAGAGCTTGTTGTAATAAAAACCCAATCAGAAGAAAACCTGCTTGTTTTTCTTCTTTTCTTTCTGCTGCATTCAGGGAAATGGGACTTGTTGCCTTTTTAAATTTTTTTTCCCTTCATGTCTGTGTGTAAGCAGCATTACACTTAACCAAAATGCTTATAATCTGTTTCTTACTTTAATGGAAACAAATCTGTTTAGTTGTAGAAACAACATTATAAAGGCCCCAGTTTTGAGTAATGTTCAAGCCAAGAAACCAATAATGGCAATAGCAATAATTCTTTCGGCACTGCACATCTGTGAAAATCTCTTCTATGGTCAGATCTGAATAGCCTACATTGAATGACATTAGAGTTTTATTGAAGAAAATGAAACCAGTCCTTTCTTCTAGGAGTAAGTCTCTGAAGTGAGGAACAGGAAGCTCTATACAATAGCTAAAACCCAGGGGCTGCATTTGGAAAACTTTACTTTGGCTGAAAAATGTTATCTTATAAATAATCTCACTGAATTTAGATAAGAAGTATGCTGCTCAATGAGTGAAAATCAGCTAGCCTCTGGTCCAAAGTAGAAAACTTTGAGAAGCCAATATTTATGTTTATAACTCTAAGTAAGTGCCTTAAAGATATTCTTTAATCTTGCTGAATAATTAGAGTATAGATCTGTGGTGTGCATTGCGCTCCACTTTGAAAGCAATACACGGATAATAACAGAATGCATCAGAGGAAAATATCCAGAGCTCGGTGGCTGTTAAATAGCAGCTCGTAGCCCTGCAGATTGGTGTTGCTCAGGAAGGTACACTTTTTCCACCCTGTGGACCTTGACATGAAATGGTGTGATAAGGTAAGATGGCAAAAGACCGCTTTTAAATCCTGCCAGGGTAACCATTGGTAACTGGCCTATTTGGGTGTTGTGACTGCTTGGGAAAATGCAAGGAGATTTTTTTTGTTCCAAAACAGGAGCCAAAACAGAGAAATGCCCACCAATAGATGTGCTGATCCAATGGGGCTGGGCTGAGGACAGTCTGAAAAGACAGCATGCATTTGTATTGAGTAGAACTGGTGCCTTGAAAGGCAGGTACAGAAAATGAATAGTTCAAGGACAGTGCTTGTAAGCCAGGAGGACTTTTGTTGTGTTCCTCTGGTATAGCTGAGGACTCAAATTCAGTAGTTTCATTCCTGTCAGACCATTGTAACTGGGAGCCAAATCAATTCTTCTTTGTTTAAGAACAGTTCTGGGAATGCTTGATCAATATTCACTTCTGCTTTTGCCTCTTTACACGGCTAAGTGATTTGTACCTTTGTTGTGATACACGGCATTTGTTACTCACAGACCTCATTGTGCAGTGTTTATCACCTGAGAAGTCCAGGACTTAGAAGAACACTTTATTTGATCTACATGGGACTGTCAACCAAAGGATGTATTTTTCTTCAGAGTGAGGTCTAAAGTCTCATTTTATAAAACAACCATGTGAAATTACACAGAGAAGAGACGGCCAATTTCCCATTAACAAGTTAATCACAACTGAATTTTTTTTTTTCCTGGAATGCAAATGAGATGGAAAGGACCATTCCCTCTCTTACGGGTGACAGTACAGCAAACCTGTCACCTGTATTCTTGTCCATTCTCAGGTCTTTTAGGTAGCCTTCAGCCCTCAACAATGATACGCTAGTCTGTAATCACTTTGGGTGGAAAGCAATAGGAATGTCTAAATAATTGTTCAAAA
Source organism: Gymnogyps californianus (assembly GCF_018139145.2). NCBI lineage: Eukaryota > Metazoa > Chordata > Aves > Accipitriformes > Cathartidae > Gymnogyps > Gymnogyps californianus. The sequence continues at coordinate 71,178,667 of NC_059472.1, read as the reverse complement.
TCACAGGGAGCTGTGAAAGCCACTCTCTAGCTAGCCAAGTGCTGAGTGGCACAGAACAAAGAGGATTCACTCCAACTTGCTCCATTCAAAAGTACGGAGCAATTTAAGCTTTCCAAAGCCCACAGGTTTTAGTGAGGAAAAGGTCTTGTGAGTCAAGTGTGTGTCAGCTAACAAATTCCTGCAGAATCAACACAGACCCAAGAACTTCTCCTATTGTCTTACCTTTGATGCTTTGCACACTGTGATCACACCTCTCCCCCTTTCTCCCAGAAGTATCTGATATGTTACTGAGACTTTAGCCTCGTAAAGGAATAATAATACTCTTGAGGTGGCTACCAGTGGAGCAAACCTGTCATGGGGCTACATTTATTTCCTGAACATACCTTGTCTCGCATGCTTAGTGAAAGGGTGACCAGTCTTTTCTCCCTCTGAGATTTCTTGGTTAGGTAACAGCCAGTAATTCAGTCATGTTCTCATTCAACGAGTAAATTCAGTGAAAATACTCAGTTCCTTTTATTTTTTCTGCCACATGTCAAAGAAAAGGTAATCTTGAGCTCCTGCACCTTGTTGGATCTGCCTGAAAAAGAGACTTTTAAAAGGTGAAAAGCTTCTGTATATATTTCCATCTGGAATGTAGTTTGTGGTGTTTGTATTTGCATTTACTTGACTGAAAGGATACTGCAGATAAAGATATCTGCAAAATTTCTTCCACTTATTATACGTTCTTCCAGCACATAATGCATCATCTGTATTTTAAGATTAACTCCAGAGAGCAAAGGAGTACCTTCTAGACATCGTTTTCCCATCTTCCCTTTATTTTTGCTTTGGCTTCTTTGAAATTCATTCATGAACTTTTGGAGATGTTTCCTCAGAATAGCTGAGGTCCTCTGGTAGCAATTCCAAACAAGTTAAGCCTAAGCAGAAGTCTTGATCCAGTTCATCTTCTTTCAAAGTAAACTTTGCTGCAATGGGATACTTTGGTTCAGAGAATGTGACTTTTATACTACCTGTGCATCTCAAATAAATTACTCTTTTGGGGCGGGGGAGGATCATACAGGGAAAACTGCCTTTGAAATTTCACAGTTCCCAAGATTTTGAGGGGTAGAGTTACTCATGCAGAACAGTCATCCTGTCCACCTAGATGGCAATTTAGGGATGTGAAAGGATCTCTCTCTAAAAGTAAGCCAGTGGCAAGTATATGGATTCAGGTGTTCATATAATAAGCTTAATCTGGAACACAGAGGCCACACTCTACAATGGGCATTGCTCTTCACGGTGTCTTTCAAACCAAAGTCTTCTCTGGTTTAGCTACTGTATCAGACTAAGACATTCTTGTGGCAGGAGCAATTCTGTGTTGAAATCCTTCGCAGCAGACTTCTTTACCTATGTGACTTGGTTATTGATGCTCTCAATATGATAGCTTGATACATGGCATCAAATAAATCATTATTTTCTGAGATTATATTTCTGTCTAAAGTCAGTATCATTTCTTGAAGGGAGCAGTTTAGTTATGCACCAGAAGATAAACACTGAAAATCTTTGAAAGGCTGGTTCTTTGCTAAACCAGAATAATGCCGTGCTTTTCCATAACTCTTCACATGCCGCTTAAAACCTGTCTTTTGAGGTAGCCCAGCTGCAGTCTGTTCTCTAGCTAGTGTGACTACAGGCATTTGCACTTACAGTTTTCAGAAGGTGTTGTCATAGGCAATTTTATCTTCTACAAGATTATAAGGCCAGACATTATTCTCATCGTGAATCTAAAATATTTCCCACAGAAGATTATTTACTGACAAAGTCCAGAGAATTATTTTCTTTCTCTCAAGTCAAATTTTTTCGTTCAAGTAAGTAGTGAGTCTTCTGGACTTTCAGTTATTTTTTGCATCATCATGGGAGGTTTTCAAAGACAGAAAGATGAATTAGGCCTCCGTCTCTCTGATTTTCACTGAGTTGATATTTCCAGTGAATGGGCTCCTGAGTCTCCTCTAGGTCTTTGAAAATCTTCCACATGATTCTTTTCATTCTTTGTGCATCCATTTCCCTGGCACTGCTGCTTTTCAAACCTCTATAGAAACACTCATATGAACCTGGAGGAAATATGTGCTCTATAGTTAACTCCTAATTGCCCTACTGGGCCTATCTCATTAAATGTAATGTCTTATTATCCATCTATATCTTAGCCTTCGAACATAAAATGTGACCTTGGGCTGTGAACCTGCTACTAACTGTACAAGATCAGATTTCACTACAGCTTGCACAAGAGATCTTCAAGGGGAAACTAAGGTATCTAAAAAGGGGGTTTAATGATTCAGTAGGTGACCTCAGTGAGCCACAGGATCAAAGCACCTGGCATGTGCTATCTCACCATTTTGTGAAACAAATAGCTGCATTTTATACTGGTTCTGACCATTAAAAGCTTGATGTCATTTTTCCCAAGAATCAGTGAACAAAGAACCTAAGCTTTATCTTTGCACATCAAAACACTCAGACTCATGTGCAATTAACGCAATTGTCATTCTGCCCCTTCAGGATAAGTAAAGCCAGTGACTGGGTCCCATAATTGCTATGGTCTTGGCAATTATAAATCAGTGAAAATTATGAAGCATTTTCTGGTGGAAGAAAGTTCCTCCACAGGATAAACAGTAGCCCCCAAAGCCTTTGTGGACAGCAGCAGAAACCATTTCTCCTTGGGTCTGGCCATATAAAATGCTCCCTACATGTAGTTGCACGCATACCATACTTTCATTAAAAGGTGTTCTGATGAGCCTATATTTGGCTTCTGGAGATTTAAAATATGTAGAATCATGACTTAGGAAAAATTCTGACTGTTTTTATCAAATAGTTACTAATAAATAGTTAATCCCTCCTCCAAGTGACATACTAAAGACGATACTTTCCCATTACACAAGTGACAAGACTAATAGAGCTAGAAAAATGCCACCACTATGACTAAGATTTCTATTCAAGAACATAATTTTAAACATCTGAAATGCTACCATATGACTAATCATATGTTGATAATCTGGTAATCTAGGCTAACAACACAAGTATTAAGAACAGTATTTATTTTTATATATAAATGCATACACACACGCGCACACACATACATACACACACATATAAACACAACAGCTGTCAATATGAAGACAAAATGAAGCAGTCAAATATAAAATTGACGAGTAGACACAGGGAGTTAGGGAAAAAAATCACAAACCTGACTCGTTATGGTTGAAGAATAATGATTCAAGATACAATGTTAAAAACTGAAACCTTTTCTTTTCCTCTTGAATCAATTAGTCAAAACATACTGTTAAACCACAAAGGTGCTACTCATTAAAAATAATGCTCCAGGAAGGAAATATTTCCCTTGCCTTTCAGCATAGAATGTAATAACACCAGAGGACAAAGGGATGGTAGATGAAGTCTTACAGTAGATGATTCATTAATTCCTCCTGTTGTATTTGCAAAGCTGGAGACTCATAGTCATACAGAAGAGAACCGTGTGAAGCTGGACTAGATTAGCTGGATTTGGCCATGCATTTCCCATGGACTGCTTCTTCCTCTATGGCGGCTAGGTCAGGCACTTGCAGAAATTTTCAACACTTTACTACACACTGTTATCCTCATGGATGACACGGTACAATTGCTTTTTTTCCGTGCCTCAGATCTTTCCTCACTTAGTTACCTGCAAAGGTAAGAACTGACTCTGTCAAAAGTCAGGTACTATAGAAAGAACTGCAAAATGTGTTAGTGAAGGGGTAGTGGGAAGGGTCTGCTTGAATGATGAATGAAGCGTTCTATACAGCGGATACTTTACAGCAGGCTTCTTGAACTCAGCAAAGTAGGCGATGTTCCCAAAATAGCATATAGAGCTTAACAGATACAATTGGTCCAATTCAGATGTGACATAAATGGGAGCAGACAGAGGGAGTAAGCAACACTCTCTTGTGTTCGTGCTAGAGAGTCTAAGGTGGTATCACTTGCGTAGCAAAGCAATTGGAAAACAGGAAAGCTGACTTGCGAGAAGAGAAATACAGAGCGTAGTGCAGGACTCTTACTGTTTTTGGAAGACAGACAGATGGGAAAGAAAATACGCACTATGTAGGCCAGAGGCTGAGCCTTGAATTTTTGGCTGTTCGATGAGTATCTCCGTAGGTTCTTCCAACTTTGGCTTTGTGTAAGCAGTGATCTTATTCAATGGCACTGTCTCATGGACCAAGTTTGGCTCATGGGCTACCATATGAAGAAGCCTGGCACAAGGACATGAAAATGTGCCTGTGTGCTACCTATATGGAGATGCTTGTGGTGCCAGTCAGTGCTGCAGATAGTTGCAACCTAGTTACTGAAATAGCCTTCCACTTTTACTGAGGCAGGAGGCCAGCTTTGCCTTACTGTTCTCTGGAGCTGGGATCTACAACTGTTTCCAAATTTATTTATGCACATCACAGGTCACAAGTTGTACCCCCTGCTAAGTTAGGAACTTATAAATTATCTAGATGTAAAACAAAAAAAACCAGAATGCTTCTTCAAAGATAGGAAAGAATTTCGCTCAAGTATTAGTTTAATTAATGTTATGCAATTAATTCTGTCTGGAAGAATGAAAAATACAGTAGAAAAAATGAAAGCAAATGTTGCAGGTGAGCATGCAAGCCTTGGAAAAGCACGTCCTCTGTAAACGGGAGACTTACCAAGGGGAAATAGATAAATCATAGGTTCAAGGGAAGTTCTGTAAATCTTTTTCCTCAATGTATTGTTTACTTTCCCAGATAGTCTTCTGTATATTGATGGAAACATTCCCATTAGTAAATGTAAAGCGAATTATTCATATTGTAAGTTAAAAGTCCTTAAAACCTAAAGTATTTCTTACAAAATTAAAAGAACTGATTGAAGAAGTGTTACGTAGAGAGCTTGTTCTTAATCTCAGCTGCATAGCATTCATTATCATGCTTCAAAAATGCATGGAGGGACCTTTCACTTGGTGCAGTATTGCTTCTGACAGCGCAAATTAAATCTACCTACAGTGGATGTTGCCTGTTTACTGGATGGAACCATTTATTAAGTCTAGTATGTGCTGCTCCAACAGACAATGAAAAAGATAAACAATTGATTGCAATCAAAAGACAAAACAAAAACATTACAATAATGTTACTTATTTGCATAGTTATCAGTAATCCATGCAGGATATAACAAAAATCACTTTTAATGCATATACAGCTGTACAAGTGTCTATGCATTTTGAAATTAGTATAAACGCCTGTGTATTTCATCAATAACACATCTCACATCAAAACTGTCCAACTACATTTCTCCCAATATATTTGTAGCATCAGATGTCACATTCCTAAATAGTATCATGTGTTAATTTCTTTACAAATAACATTTATGGAATAGTTTGTGAAAAACATTTACTGTATAGTTACTTATAAATCACTTCTGGCATTTAGATCAAAAGAGCACTGCAGGATGTCCTTGATTTGCCCTGCCCTGCGTATCAGAGGTATGGGCTGGGCTGGGCTGGGCTGAGTCACGTGTTTTGTAGAATTCCAAATCGTTTTTTCTACTTGTTTGCAGCTATAGGATGCCATGTGGCAAAATCTGGTTCTTTCTCCTGCATCTATGAAGAGCCTCAGAGAAGCAGCAGGCAGAGAAGCACTTGTCCTCTTGCTGTTGTTGTTCAGAAATGCATCAGTGCAGCTGATGAGCCCTCCTGGAGAGCTAAGCACATACTTGCACCAAAATATGAGGCAGAGAGTTTTGTTGCCCTTTACGTATGAGGAGTTAAAGATAGTACATGAAGTAATGAGTCTCAAAAAAGAAAATAAAATGGTAGCACTAGAGCTTAGAGAGATGGATTCCCAGGCCATACTTTTTTAACTGTGCTTGACATGGTGAATGAATTTAAGCAAGGGGCCTGGGGGGACAGATACCAAACACTATTAGACTGCGTGGTGACTGTTGGCCTCTTTTGTACTGTATATGAAAGTCATCCAGAGCCTGGCAAAAAAGAAAGAGGAAACTTGATTTCAAGCTTGATGTTGAATGGGCAACTAGGCTGCCTATTTGTGGGTAAAAATGACAGTTTGTTTTCAGATGAAGGTTTTGGTGGGGTTTCTGTATGAAATTCTGCCTCTTTAAGAAAGATAAGAGTTTCTTTCCCCAGCATAAGTGACTGGCACTAACAGCCCAAGACAAAGCTTTCATGGCAGCTATTCCTCTCTAGAACTCTTCAGAAATTGTAATTTCCATTTCACCAGAAACTGTGATTCCAATATTTTCCTTTCTAAAACAGAATACAACACCAAGTGACATTTTGTCACTTTGTCTCTGAAACAAAGCTGATGGGAGAACAGAGGGTACAGACACATTGATATAAATAAATATCTAATCTTTTTCTGTTCATGACCAGCTCTGGTTTTAGTATGTACATGTCATTGTATGTTGCTGTGCAATGGAAGTGGTCTGAGGAGCTGACCTCTTTCTACCTGTATTCATTAGGAGTAAAGAATCTAAGTCTGGAAATCTGAACCTGTCCCATCTCAATCATATATAATTAGTTTTTTCTCCTACCAGAGTCTTTGTTGAAACTCCCAATGACTTCAGTGGAAGCAGCACTGAGACCTAAATTCCTTAAAATGTTAAAATTAAATGACACTCCAAGAACAATACTCCTCCTCCTGTTCCCAAAAAGGACTAATACATTGATTTTGAATCCATGGTTTGGAGAATCAGTCACAGATTAAGTGGTTTTTTTGAGACAGGAATTAGAAGTATAGCAGTGGGAGAATACTTTAAATGAATTGTTTATATTGTCTGCCAACAATTATTTGTTTTTGTAATTCAGCATTACTGATGTTGATAAATTAGAATTATATATTGTAAAATGGCATGACATCTGTTCTGTGGGGGCAGAGGAATGCTGATGTGAAAGCCCCTCTTAATGAGGAGCAGTTGATATATGTGTGAGCACTTTTATGGTTTTGTCAAACAACGTAAGTGTTATTCTGGATTTACTAGCAGGAAATAAAATCCAAATTGAAATAAGATTTTTAAATGGCACAAAATCCGAACACTTTTCATGTCACCAATTAAAAAAACCCACATATACAGCTAAATATGAAGCCTTAAAGTTCCAGTACTATCTTGTATGCAAAATGAAGAATATTATTTACTCAAGCAAAACTCCTATCTGTGTTACTGACACTGGAAAATTAATAAGTATTATTCTCTATACTGTCTTTGTTATAATTTAATTCCAATTATTGATAGAAACACTGACTTCACCATATCCTTTTAAATACGTCTGTAGGGGCTCAATCCTGACATCTCGTCTTGCCATCCTTCCATCTTGAAACCTCAGTGAGGTTTTAGCTTAGTAACGATTCACATGCAGTTTGAGGCAGTTTCAGGACATTCACATTTGTAGTGTTCAGATCTTAGAAGCATAATCCTGAATAATCTGTTGAGTCAAGTTATGGTTATTGACTTTTGAAATACAGATGATAAAGCAGTGTTCCTTTTTTTCCATTTTGGAATGGAATATTTATGGCCAAACTCTACTTATCCTTCTTATTTGATCCATCTCATCAACTTTAATGGAGAGCAACAGACAAGGTTTTGCCAGTGGGCACATAACGTTGAAAACCAGACAATTTCACCTTTATCATGTTTCACATTTTTGCATCAATGTCTGCAGGGCAGTCAGTTTTTTTCAGCCAATTTTTGTGGTCCACCATTGCTTTTAGCTTCATATAGTCCATTGTTTTTTTCTTTTGAAGACTAATTCATATCTCTCAGTGCTGACGCTGGCTCTTGCTTTAGTTAGTTTTAGGATAGAGGAAGGTGATGCAGGCAGTAACTTTTTCAGAAACAAGTCTTGTTCAGTGTGTTGCTTGTTTCTCTGTGTGTGGAAAAGTAAATCTACTTACAAATATCTTCAAAGGAAGACGAAGCCCTCTCTTCCTCCTCCTCATTAATATAAAAGAGAATCTCTTAGTAGAGTGTGAGGTGCTTGGGACAAGATAAATGATGTTTTTATTAAAATTAGTCAACCAAACTGTTTTCTATAGATTGGGTTGTATTAAAACATATTTTTCTTTCTAAAAGGCAAGTGCGATGACTGCCTAATCTAGAATTAAAATAATTCTAAATATTATTGACAAATTCGACAAACAAAGAAGAAAGCTTGTTAGCCAACTTGTGAACAAAATCTGCAAGTGAGAAGCTGGGACCTGGTGGTGTCTGTCTGGCAAGCAGGAGCTCACCAACTTTAGCATATAAATCAGCACAGTATAGTTGTTAACACTGATGAGGATCACCTCTTCTCTTGGAAGAAGAGCTCAGAATTACTGCAAAATGGGGTTACAATACAGTATTTAGAGTCATCTATCTAAATCACATTGATAGGTATTCTTCTGCCCTTGAACACCAAAACATTTAGAGGGAAGGGAAGCAGTTTAGCCTACCACTGCTCTGCTGTGATTTCCCACATCCTGGGACCAGAGAGTAGCCTGTATCCTGCTCTCCTTTCTGTCCCTTAATGCAGAATGGAAGAAAAGGAACATTTCTCTACTGTTTCTCTCCTTTAGTTCTAGGAGGAGAGACTAAGCTCAGCCCATGGAAGAAGGGTAGAACTGAATTTGAGGCAAAAGTCAGGCATTGGCTTAGAGAGCATGACATGATGTGATTTGGGGTGAGGAAAAGCAGGGGTTTACACTCCAGGGCATTGCGTTATCTGTTATAAGGGTTGGTAACCAAATGCATTTGTAACTGGAATATAGCAATACTATGTGGTCTGAAAACACAGTAAGGGCTGGCAGGCAGGAAAATCTGTCCAGAACAATTTATTAACATCTCAGGCAGTAGTCTGTGTCCAGTCGTGATTTTTGATAGCTATGACCAGGTTAGCCTGTTGTCTTACTTCAACCTCAGATTGCCAGAGAAGGGAATTGCTGAAGAAAAGCACAGTCAAACAGCTAATGGTTTCTGGCCTGGGAGATCTGGGGAGCTGAGCTATTTTCTCTTCCAGGTTTGGAGAAATGTTGCACTCCTGGCCAATATGCCATCACTTTATTTCACACGGTCATTTCTTGCTGCGCGGCAAGACTGGATTAAATTGTGCTAGAAACTGCAAAGAATCAGCTCAAGAATCAGGGAAGCTAAAAGTGCTCCCACTCAGGCTCTTTACTTCATCTGTTCCTCTGATTTATGGATGGAGTGGGGGATTGACCTTATGTTTGAAAACCTGAAATTCCATAAGAAATGTCAGGATACTGAATTACAAACAGGCCAGTTTGAAGTCGAAGTTTAGATACTGTAGATTTCTGTGCATGTGCAGGTAGGACCTGTCCTGAAAAGAGATTAGCTCCTCTAGTTGCATTGGATAAAGGAACAGACCTAATATATGTGTTAGGGCTTTTAACTTACATTGGTCAGAATTTTATCACCTTGATATTGCAATTGTGAATATAGAAATCTTTCAAAATTCAAAATATAGTGTCCTAGGTGATTTGTGGAAGTAAAATACCTAGAAATCTTGCACAGTAACCATGCATACATTTTTATATGCTTTCATTTCAGGTCTGATAAACTAATTTGTGTATGATCTGAAGGCACTCGTTGTTTTAGGGTAATCAAGCCTGATTATAATTTTCCCTTTTTAGTCTCCTTAAAAACAACCCTAAACCCAAACAAAAATAACAATTTTCTCATCTTCTGGGGTAACATGCAAATGAACTGCTGACTCATAAGTGCTTGTGTTTTGCACAGATTGCCAGCCTGGGAGAAAATTATGAAAGACTGTAACATTCTGTAGCTTTTGAATTTTGTGGATGCCACTTGCTAATACATGTGTGGGGTTTATGTCAGTGAAGGAGTCAGTATCTTATCCTCTAGGCCTTCCATTTAAAAAATTAACTTGTGATTAATTGCTGCATGCTTCCATTACTGCAATGTAGATGGATTTTAAAAGCCTTTTGACAAAGAGAGGCACCTTGGGGTATTTTAAATGCAGTAGCTGTAGAGCACTCTGTAGTTTTATTTTGTATTTTTTATATTCATAGTGATTGAAAAATCAACTTCAGTTAGGGTCACAGGATAACAACATCAGTTCTGTTCTCCAAAGTTTGATTTTCTGTTTGTGTTTAAGAAGCTGACAACCATATCTGAAACTCATTGATTATCTGCTTATAATAGCTCATCGTCTCGACGGAACAGATCAAACCTTTTCCACTTTGTTGAATGTATTCCAAATAGCAACAAAATGGGGCCAAAGATATTTGAAATTCAATTAGAATAATGATAATGTGGTTTATTTATTCTGAAAAAGGAAATATTTAAAGAATAACTTGTGATCCATTTAAATGGATCCTGATCTTAGATGAAATGAATTTTTCTCTTCACTGGTCTAAAGAGTATATTTATCTGGGGGTTCTAGCATTGCCTCGTAGTTTTATTTGCTTTTTCTCAGAAATGAGAGGAACATCTTAAAACAGCACATGCACTCAATTAATGTTATTTAATCTACTGAGTCTAAGGTTTTCTCTCTTAGATTTTTTTAAAAATCTTATAAAATCCATTGCCCCACACCAATATTTCATGGTCATCCACGTAACTTGACATTTGCTAATTCCTCATTAAAACTCACCAGATTAACATCGTTATTCAAGTGGGTGGGGTTGGACAGCTTTCTTTTTTTCTTTGTATTTAAAATCCAAATAATCTGCTGAGTATGCTTGTTCCAGTTCCTTGGCCTTCTAATCTGTCCAAACATACCAGAAAACAGAAATGTATCCTTTCTATGGTGAAACCAAGGCAACCCAGAGAATGTCTCTGCGGAAGAACACAATTGACTGTCACAAATGAAAACAAATTGATAAATTACAGTTTGCAAATCACTGCAATAGGAAATTAATGTAGTGGCTTGGAATAAAGCAGATTTCAGCACTTTTGGACAATTGCTTACCACCATCTGCAAAAGAAAATTTTGTTTCTTTGTCATTGAATATATAGAGATTTTTATATAAACAGAATCGAATCCTTTCAAGAATCTGCATTTGATCACAAAAGAATGAAATGATACTTCGCAATGGATCTGATAAATGAGATATTTATATATGAACAGGCCCACTGATTTACCTCTGATTTTTGAAGAACTTTTGAAAAGCAAAGTAGAAAGAAATTTAATGTTCTGCTGTTTATTTTGGGAAGCATTTGAGCCATGTGCTGTAAGTGACTAAAATCTGGATGTTTGAATTTCTTATCAATATTTTGACAGAATGGATGTAATACACAGCCTTAAAATCAGTTAAAACGGTGGGCCAGGATGCCTGTGAATTTAGCTCAAAGATCTGTATCATCCTAGGATACTGCCATTTGGGTTTGGTACTTGATCACAGCAAAAAGCAGCAGTGAAATTTGGATGTATCAGAAAAAGATTTTGTTTGAAGAAGTAACAATTTTAGTGCTCAGTCCTCTAATGTTAGTAGTGTGTAAAAACCTAGAGAAATTTTGATATCAGTATTTCTACCCTACATTAGTCCATATAAACACTTGGAATAGGAAATTATGGCTGAAACAAAAACAGTTGGCATTCTGACATTGATCCCAATGGAGATATATGTTATGGCTATTCCTGTCCTGTACCCCTCTTGGTGTGGCTGGGCAACTTAGCTACCCTTAGCTACCTTTGAGTTTGTGTGACAGGGAAAATGAACTAACCAGAGCTCCGCTGTGATGGGCCAGCATTGCAGCATCATGCTCTGAGAATGCTACCAAAAAAATGCATGCAAACTCATCTTTCACTTTTAAATGAGTCAGGTTTCCCTTGGAGCATTTTGGTTAGAAGAAAGAAATAAATACTTACCAAAGGCTACTGATAAAATCTACACTTTTTCTTCTTTTTTTTTTTTTTTTAATAGGAGAATGTGCAACCTCCCTTCTGGCAAAAAGATGTAAATTGTGAATTTTAAGAAACAAATCCTGCTGCACAGCAGGTTTAGACAGGCTGCTACAGTTGGGGCCTTAAGGCGTTCTGTGGCTTCCCTGTGGTAAGCCATGGTTCTCATTTGTAAAGCCAGGAGAATTCCCACTGTTACTATAATCATATGCATGATCCTTCTTCCATCTCAGTGCTCCCAGCATCAGTTAAAAAAGAAAAATAGGCCAAATGTTGGTTGTTATGTAGTCAGCTATCCAAACGCTTAGGAACTTGATATATTTTGCAGGATTTAATTTTGTCCTTAGGAAAAGAATTAAGCTTTTCGGTGGAAATCTTAAAAAACAAAAGGAAAAAAGAAAAAAAAAAGAAGTGATGAGCCACTGAGCTGGTGAATGTTTTGCTGATTCAGACATGGCAGTAAAGGCATCAGAATTTATTTTTGTTGAGAATTTTTTAGGTAAAACATTCTCATTCTCCCATGAACTCTAGTTTTCCAAATATGGAAAATCCTTTCAGAAAAGGCATGACTACATACTGTGATCCTTGCCTTGGTATACTCTTCCATGTTCGGTCAGCTTGGTGCTTGGTGACTTCCTGTCCGGAGTTTGATTCTGCATCTCTTGTATTAACAGCCCTTGATGGACTCATTTCAGTATGTCCTTTTGATTCCCTTTATTCTTTTGATACCCTGAAAATATAAGTCGGTGAGTTTCACAGGTCAGTTATGTTTTGTTGGTAAAAGTACTTTGTTTTCTTTCAAGTCTTCCCTTTGAAAATTTCATTTTATATCCCCTCCTTCCTGTATGGTGAAAAAGATTGAATATCTGTTCCATACTTACTTTCTCTGGGTCTTTCATGATGCTGTAAACCTCTGTCTTCCCCCTTTCTGTCCTCTGTCATTTCTTTTTCATTGTTAAAGAGCACTAGTCTGCTGCTTCTTGCCTGCTGTGGAAGCAGTTTCAGAAATTTTATTGTGCCTGCTGCCCTCCCGTGTAGAAGCAGGGAAAAGCCTAGATTGGAAGGGACATCTGGAGATCATCTGAGTCCACCTACAGTTGACAGCAGGGGTTTGTATTAGGTTATCCATTGGCCCAACAAGACAAGCCCTGAATTACTTCCAGCAAGGGAGATTCCACCACTTCTCTGGACAACCTGTTCCAATGTTTGGTTGTTCTCACAGTGAAAAACTTTTTCATATAGACTGATGAAATTTCCTTTTGAAGCAACTGATGCCCATTGCTTCTTGTCCTGTCACTGTGTCCTTGTGAAAAGAGTACCTCCATCTTCTTTATAACTACCTTTTAATACTGAGAGAAAGTGATTAGACTGCCCTCTGCTCCTTCTCTTTTTTAGGTTGAGCAGACTGAATTCCTTTGACCTTTCAACATGCATCAAGGACTCCAACACTCTAATCAACTTGATGGCCCTTCACTGGACCATCTTCAATATTTAAATGTCTCTTTTGAAGTGGGAGTCCAAAACTGGACACGTTATTCCAAGTGTGACCTAACAAATGCCAAATGAAACAGTGACAATCCTTCATCTGTTGGTTTTACTTTGGCTGATGCTGTCAAGGCCCCAGGTTGGTTTCACTGCTGCAAGGATGCACACCTGATCCAGTCAGTCCCTGGTCTGCACTGCTGTTTGGGATTATTCCATCCCAGACACAGGATGTTACGATTATCTTTGTTAAACATCATTCAATTCATGTTGGCTCAGTCTTCCCGCCTGTTGAGATCTCTGCATGGTGTACCATATACTATATACCTTGTTGTGTCTTACTCTATTCTTTCTCACAGAGTGTGGAGCAGAACTGTGTGCATCAGTGAAGGTATGGACCCATGCTATTTTGCGCAACAGCATAATAATAACAAATAATAACAGCAATAATAATGGTAATAATAATAATGTTCAATTATGCTAATACTAATTCTTATTATTAGTTGTTATTATTTGTTTATTATTATTTGTTATTATTTGTTTTCTGTTTTGTTCTCTGTTCCTTTACGGCTTATCAATAATGTTATATTTGCCTTTTTGACCACCACTGGAGCTGACTGGTTGTTTTCACAAAACTGTCCATGGTGATTCTGAGATCTGTTTCCTCAACAGCAATAGTTAATTCAGACCCAGCAGTGTATTTGAATAGTAAGAGGACTTTTTCTTCTCCATACATATTCCTTTGAATTTATCAACACTGAATATCATCTATTATTTTATTGCCTAGTTTTTCAGCCTCAAAAAGAGACAACTGAGATGGGATATGGTTAAATATGAAATGGTAATGTTAAACAAAAACAAGTGTTCAGTGTTTCTCACAATGCAAGAAACAGAAGTCATCAAAAGATGTTGCAGAATTTTTAAAACATAAGAAAATACTTTTCTTTCTACACTATTTTAGATGCTGTAAGTATGTGCAGTTTTGATATAAATTTGAAAAATATATTTAAAAGTGGTCTGTCAAGACTGATTAAGGACAAAACAGTCCAGGCTCAGAAAGTCCCAAACACAATGATTACTAAAATTTCTTTACTTGACTGATTCTTAATTTTTTTTTCACCACGAGTATCTGTTGTTAGCTGTTGTCAAAGGCAGAGTACTGGACTGTGTGTTGTGATCTAGTATAGCCATTTCACGTTACACTTCTGAAGAAAACCTTCGTCAACTGCTCAGTCCATCTTAGATTGAAGTTTCCTGAATAATTCTTTAATGTTTACTTCCTTTTGTTTCTAAAGGTCCTCAGAGAACCAAATGTTGTTCTTAACTGTAAAACATAGCCCTAGAAAACTGATGTATAGCATGTAATCTATTTTGAAAGAAATCATGGTGAGAAAGTTCATTGCAAATAGCGAAATGAATGTGCACAGAACTGTGTTGGAAAGATTCATAAGCAGCTGCTCCTATACAAGTGCTTGTACATGTGGTAGTGGTCAGGATATATATAAGGAGCAAGCTTTCCCAAACTCACTGAAATTTGAGAAGAAGACTAGATATTGACATCATTTTTTAAATAAATGCTGGGGAGAGTCCACAGACTGTGTTTCTGAGCAGTATATGGCTGAAATAACTAGTGATGCTTACATGACTCTATGTTTTATCTTGGGGATGTTATGCCTAGCAAATTTACACCCTGTGACTCCCTTTTTTGTTTACACAGAGCACCACTCCATTTTTAAAATTCCCTTATCTTTTGCCAGACATCATTCTCTTTATTTGCTAGATATTTGTTACTCATCCTTTGGTATGATTTCCTGTTAGGAGGGCATCAATTCTAAAATTTTTGTTGTGAGAATTTCTGGCAAGTTGTCATATTTTTCTTCTTTCACTAGCAAATAATGGAAGTACACCCTTGGTTGGGTGTTGCAGCTAGTTCTGAGATGTAGAGTGAAGAGTCCTTCTGGCTTGGGGTTGAGGTATTCTCTCCCTCCTGTTTCCTTTTCTGTTTTTAGGAAAGAGAGTGGAGATGAGATCAAGCACTTCAAACTTCTACTGCCACTGAAGGAAGTGATCCTGTCCTCCTCCCACCCCAGTGCTTTATTCCCTTGTCTGTGTTCTCTCTGATGTTGCCACAAGTGTTTTTGGAAGGAACTGCCCTGGGTTAAACCCACAAAGGCAGCACATTAACAAGAGATCCAGGACTACATTTGGTAGCAGCATCTGTTCATGCCAGCTTAAAGTGTTAACACTATAGCTCAAACAGGCTTTATTTGCTAATATTTGCAACTTCAATGAGCAGCTTTTACACTTCCAAATGGCTGTATAGCAGGGTAATCACATGTATCTACGTCAGAACTATTCCCTTGAATTGGTACTGAATGTCTAAACTTGTTAAATTTTGGTTTTCTTTTCCGATCTTTGATAGAGAAATAAAAAAATGTAACTTTAACAGTAGAGCCTGTAAGACCTCAAAAAGTAGTATATAAGAGGTTAATTTCTGATTTTCCCCCGTGAAGTTCCCCATTGAGCTACTTGTTAGTGTAGAAGTCAGCTTCTTACTAAATAAAATGGTATCAGTAAGTGCTTGTTAGCTGAAGAGATGGCCTGTAACTGCACATTTAAGTTAATTTTAGCAACTATTCAGACAAATTCTCACCTCCTCCCCTTCACAGATATGTTCTAATTTCCTAGGAAAAAGGCAGAAAAAAGCCTGAAAAGGATGTTTCCAATTAGTGTGGCTTTCACATATTTAAATTCTATCTCTCTCTGCCAGATAATTGAATAAAATGTGGTACATTCTTTTGATCTTTGTCGAGATGATGTAGGCTGTAGATATTGTTTCGTTATACAGTTCATGTTGACATAGATAGTATTATGCAACTTATAGCTTCTTTGGCACAGCTCTGGAATCAAGTGTTCAGCAGTGATTAATGACCAAGAATACACACACCTACTGTTGAGTTGATCTCTCTAATCTCTGTTTCTGTTCTTTCTCTCAATTCCAGAATTAGTTAATGCAGCTTCTGTGAACACAGTATTTCTGGTGACTTGTCATACAGCTTGTATTGCCAGCAGTTAGCATAGTGGTAGCATAGAGCTAATGATCATTAAAATCTCAGTTGTCTTAATTCTTTCTTATTATTGTATCTTTGATGCCCTTTCTCTGTCTTGCAATTTTTTATTTAGTGTTTAATACAGAAAAGACTTTTAAACCTGTGCTAGACTTTTTTTCAGTCCTTACACACTGTACAATCAATTAATACCCTTTGATATGTTATGCCAATTAAGTGATATGTGTGTTAACATAAATATTTAATTGTTAAAGGAGAGATCACTTTGTCCTAAAGCTTTAATTAAATTAGATGCTTTTCAGATGATTACCAAGATGAAACAGTCCATTATGAACATTTGCCACTGCAGGAGATTTCTGCTTATTGAAAGACAAAAGGGTAATTTCATCTAGGAATGTTGCAAACTGTACGAGTCCTTCATACTGATAAGGGAATTCTCTCTCTTTTAACCTTGATATGTACTGTAGTAACGAATTTATGAATCTTTAAATTCAGTCGCATCATTAAAGTGGGGATATGATGTTAGCACTGTCAAGTAAATGATAAGGACGAAAATTTATCTACATAACAGTTAAAGAGATCAGAGTCAATACCAATTTGTCAATAATTATCATTGCTTTAAAAAGCAAAACTAACATGATAAAAGTAGGCAGCTATGGATCTTTATTGTATACCAACTGGAGTTTGAATATTTACAACGACATAGTCTTCACATGGCAAACTGGAGTTTTAGGAAAACTAAATATCCTTGACACTGGGCTGCTGAGGCACCTAAGCTATAACTCCCATGAGATACTTTCATGGTAATATGGAATCCAAGTGTTTCATTATCAATCCAAAATATTTCTGTTTTGGGGCAAAATGTTCCTGTATTGCAGTTTTGCCTAATTATCTGAACATCTTCCACAGATCAGAATCCTGTTTTTTGATGCATATATCTCCCACTGAAAACACGTCACAGCAGTTTCCTTCAAAATACAGTACAGCTCTGCATAATGTATGATAAGACTAGAGAGATGTGCTATGTGAATCAAAGTTTTAATGTCCTAGTTTTCCAGATATTATTATCTATTCACTGTGTTTTTAAGGGAGCTCTGATTAAGAATCATGTCAGCTGTGACACGCCATAAAGCCAAGCAAGACTTTCAGTGAGAACCTGAAAAAGACTCTCTCTGAACATATTTTAATATTAAAATCAGTATTGGGGAACCCGGTTCTTATTTTGCCAGGGGGAGGAGGATTGCATCAACTGAATCCTACTTGCTGACAACACGTTGTCACTGAAGATCTTAGGGCAAGCAAATTCAAAGCACAATAGATTTTCTCTTTGTGTCGGACATGGCAGTTCTTACTCAAATGATTGGTCTGTATTTGCTTCTTTGTATTTGTTGACCAGGTCTCCAAAAGAGAGAATGCAAAAATTCAACCCTCCTTGTCACATACTGCTAAGTAGCTGAATGCCTGGCTTGACGTGAAGTTTTATCTGCCTCCTTGCTCTGCAGAGCATACAAATGTCAGCAAGGCTGCTTAAATATAAAATAAACAGCTCAGCTTCACATCTGAGTGCAATCCTGTTGTGGGACTAGACCCTCTCAAGTTACCTGAAATATTTCCCTTCCCCAGTATCGGACTACTGGAGTCTACTTGAAATTTCAGGCTAAATGCAGTTCTTAAATAGGCTGCAACCTTGTGGACATTTCAGCCATATCCTTAGTTGCTTACTGTCTGGGGTAGACACCTTGAAATAGTCAACCGTGTGTCTGATGCTAAGGTTATGTCTACACAGTGAGGGAAATTGTATCTAGATTAAAATGGAAGTGAAAATCAAACACCTTGCTATTTCTGCAGGAATATTGGGAAGGGTTCTCTCAATAATGTGAGATGCTCTTCTGTTTTGCTGTAGGGCAAGATGTGACTGCTTAAGCTGGAATGAGGGATTTCTGTTGTTCCTGGGGTCGTGTCCAAGGAGATAGTGAAGGAACAGATTTGTGGAAATGCTTTTAGGGTCCCAGGCATGGAACAAGTCTGAAATGAATTATTTTAGGTACTTGGATAATTCTGTTGTCATGTTGTTTTCTTTAATAAAAACTGTTTACTGAGCAGTATATTACTGAGTGCATTTATTGAGCAATAGACAAGATTTATTTGATAATTTTTGTATTTTTATAGTTAGTGGTAACTGCAAAAAAAGAGAGCAGTGCGAAACTGTTTTACGTACTTTGAATGATTGAGAATGGATTCTGTTTTATTTAAGAATTTTAAGTATCATTAAAGTAGTAAGCTAGAGAAGGTGCTGTTTGGCTGAGTGCTTTACTGTCCGCTAGCAACGTAGCTGATAAATCTCTATTGAAAAATCATTTGAAAACCTAATACATGGGATGAGTGCTTACTGGGTTATGGATGTTCATTGTTCACTTTTCTAGCTGTATTTTTGTGCTCTACTGGGACAGTAAAAGGAGAAAAGGACTGGTGCGAGTGCAGGAGCATGAGGGTCAGCATGAGTATCAGGTTGAGAAAGTGGGAAGAAATCAGACCAGTGAGGGGAAATGCATAGGTTTTCTTATAGGTGTGAGCAGAGAGGCAGTGTGGTGTCTGCATAAACAGCAAAGGAGACGTACACATTTTAAATGTATTCAAAGCTGACTTTTCAGTCTGAAGTTACTGCAGTTTTGCATATGCTAGCTGAAGGGAGGGAAGTTAACAAGTCACAAGACAGGCTACAATAACACAATTGGGTTTTTTTCTGGAAAATCATCCTGATTTTGAGCGGGATTGACTTTATGCTTTTGGATCTACTGAAGTTGAGAGTATTGTGTATCTATCTAAGTCCTTTGCCCAGCCCAGAAAGGATGAATGGACAGACCAGTTACTCCTCTGGCTGTACTGGATCTCAGTGGCTGCCACGACCCAGCTGCAACCTGGGCAGAAGGGGTTGGCAACCAGAGGGCTGGGAGCTGCTCTCAGGGCACTCCTATTTGGGGAAGGGGAAAGGGAGCCCTTGGGGGAGATAGGAGAGAGAGTGCTGAAGGACACTGCAGCGGGAGGTGCCTACAAAATAAAGGAGCAGACCCATGCAGTCGGGAGGGATCAGGAAAAGCAGGCATTGCTTAATGCCCCATTTGGGACATTAAGCTGCCCCATCTCTGCCCTTGCCAAGCAGCAGTGCTGGAGCTGAGGCAGAACTGACAAGAGCAAGACAGTCAAGGAAAACCTATTCTTCATCTCCTGCCAGCTTCCCTTCCTCCTGCTGCACTTGCCCATGCCTGCCCTTGCTAACTGGAGTAAGGCTGGAGGACAAGACATTTCCATTCACTCGAGGAGGTGAACCTCACATATCAACAGCACTGTGCGGGTGGTTTTGTCAGGGAAATTGTGTGCAATGGGAACTAAGCTGGGCAAGGGCATCCTAGAGTAGTGTCTGAATCTAAGTGTAGACAGGACCACATATGACAGTCTGCAGAGAAGATTCTCCAAGGCCACTAAAAATGCCATTAGCTTGGACATCTGCTTGACAGCTCACTTCAGCTGTTAACTGAGATACCCACCTTTAAAAAGCTTGCCTGCCCATAGTATGTGAAAGGCTGCATGGGAGCTGCAGTGGGATTGCTTTTGATGCCTTTTGCCAACAGAGGGGAAGGCACAGTGCACTCTGTTGTGTGCCACTTTTTGCCTTCCCTCTGCCCATGTCCTCATTCCTCTCCTTGCTGATGATGCTCAGCAAAGCATCATCAGGGTAAGACAAAGTTGGTGCAGATTCAGTGAGCTGTCCTTACTGGCTCCAGACTGACTGAAAATGCTGCTACCCAGGGAAAATTCTGCACAGGAATGGCTCGTGCCCTTCTTCCTCATGTCATGTTGACCTGGGGCTGTCCAAAACAGCACAAGCACACATATGCTGCATTTAGCCGGTTGCAGAATCTAATGCCAACCGTTCTGCACTGTATGATCATGAAATGTGGGGAAAGCATGGTGTTTGCCATGTTTTAAGAAAAAAACCCTTTAAATTAGAACTTGAGCCTGCTGAAACAAGTGACTTTGTGAGAATAGGCTTGTGATCCTAAAGCAGTCATGCATACCCACATAGTGAATCGGAGTAACCCCAGTAAAATCAAGAATACAACTCTGGGGAGAGAGGATGTTTGATTTGTATAAACATTATTCTTGCACATGCAGATTGGTACCAACTTACCACATTGATACAGTTTTGTGAATACAGTCTTTGCAAATAACTGCGTATGCAAACTCTTTGTTTGCAAATTAGAAGTCATCTGAAAATTGAGCCTTAAGCAAATTTCTTCGTAGCTATATACTAAAAAATGTCTGATGCCCTGTATAATGCAATGAAGAAGCTCAGGCAGAACATTGATCTGCACTAACAGCATTTGTATTTTTTTGTAGTTACCTCTATGCTGGCCATGTGATTCGGTGTGATGTGAGTGAGATGTTTGTACTAGTACGCAGGAAACCCTTGAACATGGAAAATAGTACTTACTAAAATAGATCACGTTCCCAAGGGGGAACAGCAAAATGACATGAGATTCGTAGAATAAGGAATAACTAAAATTGCCCAATTATTTAAACTGAGGTATTTTTCTATCAATATAAGATCTTGCTGAGCTTCCAGAGCATAATTTAGAGTAGGCATTTTGCCTGCAGTTTACGATATAAATATTTTATATGATATCCCACACTATTAGAATAATAGAGGTAGTGTTATTTAATCCACTCCTGGCAAAGCAGATGCTTGCCAGAATGCATAAAGCACTCAAGGAAGTGTTTTTGTTGTAGCTGAAACTAGTTGGTAGAATGATTTATCTGAAGTTAGGTTCCTCATTATGGAAGTGGATTTGATGATACTTGTGAGACACAATTTAAGGTTGTGTTGAAGGCTCATAAAAAAATTACGTAGTCGATGGAGATGTTGTTAACAATAGAAGGATGAAAAAAGCCTCCCTAAAAGGTAAGCAGGTACCACAAGACTCTTGGCTGGGTAGGAGGACAGGGAGGGGGCTGGGAGAGACTCCATGTCTGTGAATTCTTTGAGTTGGACTTAGTAGAAATTGTGACTACAGATAAGTGGAGTTGAATACACCTTTTGAAAAGCAGTTGCAAGCATAGGAACTACAAGCCTTAGCAGAGAGCATGCAAGTGCTGTGATTTCTGTGTAGTGGTCTCAGAAAGTGTGTTGCAACCCAGCAGGGATGGAGAAGTTCGAAGTTTAATAAAGCTTTTCCTAAAAATACAGCCTTCGGAGTGTATTTTCATACCTCTCGTGACAGTCATTGTCTCTCTTATTCTTTACCTGCAGCACACTTTTCA
Source organism: Gymnogyps californianus (assembly GCF_018139145.2). Classification (NCBI taxonomy): domain Eukaryota; kingdom Metazoa; phylum Chordata; class Aves; order Accipitriformes; family Cathartidae; genus Gymnogyps; species Gymnogyps californianus. Next base: position 71,156,908 of record NC_059472.1, on the reverse strand, counting down.
GTTGCCTATAGCGGATATACTCTGACTACAGTCCTTGGGTCTGAGGTGGGTATTTGGGTGTCATAGGAGTTAGGGTAGGTGGTCCAAATACTCCTTCTCTAGCTTCCATTTCTACAAAGTGGAGGGGAGATGAATATTGATTGCTAAGCACCATAATTTTGCACACTTGAGCCAGGGTTAAGTAGTCAGAATGGCATTGTTGCTAAAATCCTATGGAAAACATTTGATGCTATGCCCTTTTCCCCTGAGGTGATTGTGCCTAAAGCTGTTGTGCATAGGGAATGATAAAAAGACGACCATTTGTTGTGTGCATTTGTTATGTGATATACGATGTCATTCAGCACTCTTCTGTTTATTTACACTTTGTTTTTCATGCTTATTGTAGCTTTTATTAATGTGTTTGATAACATAGCATCAGCTGCAAGGCAGAAATGTTTACTCTGTTGGGGTTTTGTTAAACTTTTCAGTATAGATTAAAAAACTTCAGCAGCCCCTGGATGGATAGGCTTGAGTTGGAAATTTACGTGTCAGTAACAAATATAATGCAGATGAGCCAGACAGGAGAAAGGGAAATTTATAATAAGGGACTGCTCTGGCAGTATTAATCTGCCTCATGTAGACTGTGTGATGAATCATCCCACATTGCCACAAGGACTGCTGCTGCTGCTGCTGAGCTCTGCCAGCAAGTGGGACAATAAAAAGTGTGCATGGAAGGGTGGAGGGGAGGGCACATGTGAGGGATTAGGAAAGGGACAAAGAAAGAACAGCTATTTAAAACTGGACATCTCAAGCCTGGCTAGTAGTTTGTGTTATATATAATTCAGCCAATTCATTGGGTAAATCATGTCATATGCTCCATGAAATGCAATTTGCTTCCATGGCCAAGCATGACAAAGGTTTCACAGAATTGCAGTTGGCAAAGAGCTCTTCTAGGATAGTTAATTCAGGGCCTGTGAGATTGCTGAGGCATCTTGTCAGAACATTAAATAATCACACAATGTCATGAGGGAATATCTAATTAACAGCCCAATTTCTCAAGGGTCTGAGTACCTGTTACAATGTGCGGAGAACCCTTAATTCCCACCGACAAGAGCGGGAGCTTAGGGTGTTCCCAGCAGGCATTTAGCGGGATTGTGACCTTACTTCATTTGGCTGGGGTAAGTCCAGGCCAGTCAGGTGAAGCAACAGTAATCAAACAAGACAAGATAATGACAATTGGGTTACATCCCAGCAGGAATGTTATTGCTTGCAGATGATGGAACATACCCCAGTGTGAAGCCCCTGTAAAAATTAGGGCCAGATTTAAGGGTGCACTCTTAGTGGTCAAATTTGTGCCTTTGAGAAAGATCTGCCTGTACTCATCCCGTGCAAAAGATCTGTAAAAGGCAACATGAACCCTTTATCAGCCCAGACTGTCATCCTGTGGGAACAAGTGACAGAGTTCCCATCCACGGTTCAGTCCCAAGGACTTCAGTGATTTAGGCAACCTCATGAGGGCTGTCCGCCTTACAAAGGTAGACGGCATTTCGTCCAGTGTTTGGGAAGCATAAAGCTTAGGTAGAGTCATTTCAGGGAAATTTGCATGCTGAAGTTCCCTGAGCAGCATTCTTGGTGTGACTCAAGAGACAGAACAAAATTTGAGGTGGACAGATGGAGACTTATCAGTAAGACTTTTTTCCCTTCTTATATACCTGCAGCTGTATAAAGGAGAAGAATGTTAGATGCAATCAGAAGAGAATAGACATTGTGTTTTGGCTTATGACACTTCTCTTAGGCAGAGATGAAGGTAGAAATGGTGTTCTTTTTTGGTATGAAGAAGCGTTACAAAAGGAGTAAATGAGAAAGGAGCATGGCATTATGTTAAGCACTTTTGGGAGAGTGAAAAGTTAAAATCAATCTCTGTGTTGTCAGGCTCTTAAGTGAGGAATGATGCATTAGACTACCTGATTTTATTTGATTTGTTGGGAAACCAGAGCTGCTATGCTGTTTCTTGAACAGAATTACAGGCTTCATTTAAAGAGATGCAAAGCGCACACATCATTCTGGAAGAGATCAACATAAGCATTTTCTATATCATGAGTAATGTTTACTGGAAGAAATCAAATTACTGTTACACAGACCATCTGTTTTCTTTGCATGCAATCATGTAAGTGTTTTAGGACAAGCCATCCTTTTTAATCAATTGTAAATCTCTTATGGGAAGGCACTGTTTTCTGTAATAAAATCTATTTTTATGACAAATGTAAGAGTTTTAAATACTGGTTTCTTCTGCATAAATATAGTGTACATATTGTTCATAATATGAAGAGTAGGGGTGTACAGCATTAGTTATTATCTGTCAAGAACTTAATTTTAGGGCTTTTTGGGTAGCCATTTTTGGATATTTGTTGGATCTGCAACTCACTGATGTTCAACTATTATAGCAAACAAGATAATGAGTAATACAGTCCATTTATAGCCTGGGAGGTTGCTTCCTACCTACATTTAGTAAACATAGTATATAAGGTCTCTATTTTGTAGGATGCCTACTGTGATAAAAGTGAATACTGGGGAAGATGATTGTCCATTGTCTCAATGCTTACATTTGGAAAGACTGAAGAAAGAAAGGCATGGCTTGTTGGAAAATGACCCTATGGAATGACATTAGAGAAACTTGAATTTATGGTGTAAGAAGAATTCAACAACAGAGTGTGAGATTTACTTCATGTTTAAGGGTGGCACATTCATAGATGTATACGGTCTCGTTCATTTTAGTGGATACTTAATTGAGCCTGTCATTTTATTTTTTTATCACTTCTATCAGTTTCCCTGATTCGTATATTGTCTTCGGGTACACATAGGTTGCTCTTGAATTCAGAGGAGGCTGAAGGTCTGCATCTTAAGCAAAGTCTCTGATTTCAAAAGAAGCTGTGTGTGTGCAACACCAGAAGTTGCGCTGTATTGTATCAAATGCCCATGAAATAAAAGAAAGGAACAAGAACTGTAAATAACACAATTGGGAATTCCCTGAGAAGGTTGGCTGTCCTTCTCAATGAGGTTGGCAAGCCTAAATTTCACTTGTTCAGACACTTTCAAATCAATGGTATTTTGTCTGAATAATTAAGCTGCTTACTCAGGCTTTAAAAGTGTATGGTGCTAAATTCTTGCTTTTTCTTGGGTAAACATGAAGAGGCAAAGAGGGAGAAACAGATGGAGCGTGCACCTGGACAAATGATAATGTCTACACTCTGGTGCCATCCCATGGTACAGTGGAAGCTTTCTGCCCAGGGAAACATCAGGTGACATGAAAGGCCCCTATAAGTCCTTTTGTGAAGGCTGGACTCAAGATCTCTGTGTCCTATCTAGCACCTACCTAGACTTAGAGCTTACCTAGATCAGTCAAGAATCTGATGAGAACTAGGTCATCAGTTAATCTTCTTTTATTGGTCTGCATTAATTCAGTAAAAGGAAAAAAGCAGAACAAGGTGAATGGCTTACAAAATCATATAGGTAATAGAGAGTGAAAGATAAAATAAAAAATAAAAATGCAATTAGTAGTGGTCTAACAGTTTTACCCCGTTCACAAGATTTTCTATTCAAATTCAGCATCTCTTCTTTCAGAAAAGTATTAAATACAAGATAAATTGTTACTTTTTTTTTTCTGGTTTTTCTTTTTACTTCCACCCTTCTTTTATTCAGAGAGAAGAAAACTGCAGGCAAATTAAGTATTTCATAGAATCACAGAATCGTGTTGGTTAGAACAGACCTCCGGAGGGCATCAACAGAATCGTGTTGGTTAGAACAGACCTCCAGAATGCATAAACAATGTCCTAGTCCAAGTGAGAGAAACTTAGATAATGTTGCTCAGGGTCTTGTTCAGTTGAGTGTGGAGTATCTACAAGGATGGAGATTCACCAGCCTCTCCCAACTACCTGTTCCTCAGTCTTCCTTTTGCTGCCGATGTTCCCCTAGAAGCTCATCTGGTTGCTCGTTGTGTCCCTCACCAGTTTCAAGTCCAGCTGAGGTCTGGCTTCCCCAATTTCATCCAAGCAGGCCAGAAAAAGAAGTTCTGCACTGCTCCCAAGTAACTCTCCCAGCCTCTTCATCCTCTGTCTGTCCAAGCTGCCCTTCTGCTGTGCCTGCATGACTTTCCACATGGCGAGCTGGGAAGTCCCTGTGCACTGGGGAGGCTGTCCTCAGGAAGCAGTTTGCTCTTCTGGGCCCCTTTGCTGTCTTGGATTTCAGGAGGCACATTTCAGTTTGAGCTGTCAAAAAAATTGATGCAAATGTTGGGTTTAGATTTTTCAGGTCATTTTTCTTACTTCCCACCCTTCCATCTTCACATCCCCAAATCTTTTTCAGCAAGATACAGCAGTGTAATCTGAAGGATAACAAAACATTGTATTTCCACAAAGTTTTCTTTTTTAGCATGATTTTTCAGTTGTATGTGAGTAACTTCACTACAGATTTTTTTTTTAAGTGTTTGTTTGTTTAGAAGTTGCCAAGTATTTTGACTTTTTTTATGGAAATTTTTTTTTTAGCCAGAACTTTGGAATAGTCACCATGAGTTCTCTAACAGCTTCAGTAGAATAGGCACTATATTTTCCAGTTGTATGGTCTGTTTTTATCCAAGAAAGATATATCAGTGTATTTACAATTGTCATAGAAGATATTGGACTAGTTCTAAGAACAGTAAATGCTAACATTGCTGCTTGGAAATTATCATATTTTTACTATTAAGAAATAATTCAGCAAAATAACTTAATTTGCTTAGTGGTAAAGAGAGTGGTAAATTATGTATTACTGTTGTCATAGTTACATTGTATTTTGATATAGTAGTTGTGTTCATCTAAACAGTAATAAAATAATTTGCTCAATGAGCAATTACAACGAATATCTTAAAATAAAAGTACAGAACTCCTGACTCCATTTTAAGTGCAGTAAGTAGAGAATACTGCTGTTTATTTTAAGAATTTCCTGTGTCTGCAGTGCTGATTACACTGAAGTGGGATCAATGACAAGGTGCCATACAGGAGACTTTATTTATAGTAGCTTTATAACTGTTCTAAAGTGAGACGATAGATTTTGATACCCATGACCTTTAATAGAAAAATCTCTGAAGAGATGTTTCCAGTTTCACCTCCAAAGTTACCCATAGTGAAAGTCCTTTGTATTTTAGGCTTTGTGAGGCAATTAAAATAATTACCCATTCTTGGTTGGTTTCCTTTTTTTTCTGAATTATTCCAGTCTCTTGGCTATTCAGTTGGCAAATCAGAAAAATTATTCAGGGGAGCTCTGAAATCCTCAAAGCTAGACATTTGCCCGTTTCTGCTTTTAATAATGTTCTTAAGTGCAGTATGTTTGGCGGTTTGCATGTTTGCTTTTCTTGACCCATGGCAGCCCAGTGGCCGTAGAGGATGTGATTTGTGTGTGCGTTCCTAATTCTCCTCTTCCGCTTCTCTATCAGATGCACTCATTTTCTGAAGGAAATGGAGCAGAAAACTGCCATAGATGATTATCATGCTTGACTTTGAACTGGTCTCCCACAGCTCACTTGGTGGTACAGGGAGGAAAAGAGGGAAACAGAAATGCTTGGTCACCATTCTGACATATATTTAGGTCTGACCAGCTCATCCTTAAAGATGAAAAGTCTATAGGTATTCAAAAAAACCAATGAATAATCTTTAAGGAAGACATCTGGAGTGAAAAACAAGTAGAAAAGATAGTTTAGAGAAGGTACAGGAAAGAGTGTATGCATAGAATGATGGGATTGAATGAATATTTCAGAAAGCATCATGATCATTGCTGTACTACCTGAACAGTGGGATAGAAACTTTTAAAATAAATGCATTTAACACTGATGAAAGAAAAACTTATTTGAAATGTACTCAGTTAACTAGGAGAATTGATTGATATAAGATACTGTTGAGTAAAACACTGGAAACTCTCCTCACACATATTATTTCTCTACAACTAATAGGGCAGCATAAAAGATTCTGGCATTTACTAAGCAATAATCCCCCTAGGCTGTTTATCTGGAAACCATCTGTTGGGGGTTTTATTCCTCAATATTGGCTACTGTTGAAGGCAGGAGGTAGGAACTACTTGAATTATAGTATGATTGGAAATGATTGTTCCAGTGCCTTCATACGCCACATTTGGTCTCTATATCCTCTCTGTCACAGGAAACCATCTTACACTCAGAGCAAGAAACGCAAAATTCACTTGGCTGTCCCATATCTCTAAGGGACCTGATGCATGAGTGGACTAGAGAAAGGAAAGAGAGAAAAACTCCAAAGACCTACAGATCATCTTGCTGGCAGGGTGAGTAAATGTCTCGGCATCTCAGTCTTTCATTGTCAGGTACACAACGAGTGATCCTGCTTTAAGCATTGCCTCAGGAATTTCCTCTCCAGTAATTTTTGAGAAAAACATGATAAAAATGTCTTCTGTTTCCAGGTGTCTGACACTGCTGCCCTACATGTGTTCAGAAGTACTAAGCCAGACACCTCCTATATTTTCAGTTTAAGCCTTGAACATGGATTTAATACAATAGGCAGTTCTGTGTCATGGGGTTTTTTAAGCATATTGTGCTGTTAAGGCCCTTTTCAAACTGGGTGGGTGAACAAAAATATCTAACTATTACTGAATCAGTCCAAACTCCTCATGATTCAAAAAGAGATCCAAAAGAGGAAAGAAAGGAAGAAAACTCATTTTCCCAGTGCTGACTGTACTTAGACTCCTACAGATCTGGGCCTGTGTTCCCTGCTTTCCCTAGGCAATTTTTTCTTGCTTACAAAATGCAATGGAAAAAACTACCTAGCTGAGAAACAAATGTGTAGTCAACTTAAGTGATAGTCAGAATCTAATGATATGATCCCCTTTTCTTTCCGGGTTTACGTGTTCCAAAAAGTGGCAGTGGCAGAGACCGCAGCAGAGTCTGGCGCATTTCCTCCAGTTCATAGCAGTAAGCCAGGATGTCTGTTAAGTACCAACAAGCCAATCCAACAGATTCAAGAGTCCCACGTACAGAGGATGACTTATTTTTCAAAAAGATGATCCAAATCGAAACAGATGACTAACATGGCGGAAAATCCAAACTAAACCTGAAGATTACCTCAGAGTCCTCCATCTGGTGGTTTGTGTCTCTACAAAAGACACAATAAAAATGTTGCCCTCCTCCTTTGGGACGGCTGAAACTCCCTCTGAGTGTGTGCTTCCCCACTATATTTGGTCCTGCCCTTTTCTATACCCTAAACATTAGCAAGGCCCGGTCTGCTTTTGTCTTCTGCGCCGGGGCAAAAAGCATGAGCATCAGTAGAGCAAACCCATCTTCCCCGCAAGCCAGGCCCACTGGACACTTTTTTTTAAAAGAAAATGTAGAGCGGCTGAATTATGGTTTTAGCTGTGTGACAGCCCACCCCAGCTAGGAACCTTAAGGCAATTTGCCAGACCCTGCAACACAATAGAACAAAACGAAGGGTACTCCAGAGGACAAGTACTTTCCCGCCAACAGCTTTCTGATATGCAGTGCAGTATCTATCAGTATAATAGTTCCTTTACAATTGCTACTAGATGATGTGTTTAGTATAATATTAGGCTGTTTTTCTTAGCATACAAGCAATGTTTCCACTTTGATGAAAGTCTGCTTTTTCCTACTGCACGTTCTTTGAGGGGATCTGTGTAAACACGAAGGCTGTCTGGACTGTGCCTTACTCTCCAGTTAGAAGAAGGGGAATTTTTGCTATTTTTGCTTTTTGTTTTGGTTTGGGTTTTTTTGTTTTCAGTAAGTACTGCTCTGAGTGTGCTGAAATATTATGCTGATGCACAGAATTTTTACAGAAATCAGGTTATTCCCTTGCCCACTCTGAACATGATGGCAACAGCAACAAAAGCCCTGCTCTCTGTTTCTGGACTCTGGAATCCATAGGAAAAGGTGTTCAGGGGCTGAGGAGTCACTTTTCTGCTCTAGCAGCTGTTTCTTGCATCCTTATGGAAAAGGCAGTGGAGCAGATACAGCCTGTGGGCACAAGTTTGTCCATACTTCATAAATAACACAGCATCTTCTTCAACAATGTAATTACACTCTCTTGTTTTAATACAGTAGTGTACTTTCTGAACTGCCACTTATTTCTCCCTTAGTTCTACTTTATTTTATGTCATATCTGTACAATGGAGATGAGCTTTATGTGCATTGACACAGTGATGCCATTAAATGAGGGCCAGTATGACTGAGAACAATAAAGGTGTTCAGTAAAGGTGTCGTCAACATAGTTGAAGATTAAAGTTAATATTATTTTTACTCTTAAAATCATTTCTATGTGTATTGCTTTTGCAATTCACATATAAAATAAAATCAGCCTCAAACTCAAATCTTATTGAAGCTTCATGAACATTACTACAGGGAAAATAAGAAGTTGGTAAATGATTAAATGTATAATTAAAGGTTTCACATTTAATCCTGTCACTGCAGTGATTTATGGTTTCCATTATTTTGTCTAAGTAATCCACTTCTTTTTTTCGAGTGTTTTTTCTTTCCTTCATTGTTGTTAGTGTCTGTAATCTTATGGTAAGGAAATTTATCACAAGGACAACATTTTTGTCCTCAGCTGCAAGGTACAGAGGAGAGTTAAATCAAAATATAGAAGATGCAACACACTTCCCACTGCAGTTGGTGGGAGAATTGTGAAGTGTTTACGATGTTGGGCCAGAAATGCTTTAAGTGTAAGAACAAAGGGCAGGATGTAGTCTCTGTGCTGTCATATTTAGGGCTGAAACAGGTGTCTTCAGTAGCCAGTCCCAGGAAGGCTCAATAAAGACATAGGGCTGGGACACACAATCTCCCCCTGTAGTGCATGCCAGAATTGGGTGGAAACCTGCAAACGCAGCAGAAACTGCCTTGAAATAGCCCATAGGAAAGGCTGAGCAGAGCCCAGTGCCTACAAGCTGCAGAGTCCAGGCTCTTCTCTGGAGGTAGGTCCCCATAGCAGGGTTTTTTAAAAGGACTCATCAGGCTTCATGGTCGTCATTGCAGCCTGACAGATATGTGGAATCTCATTGCTTGTGTGAAACGGAGGGCTCTTTCCTTCCTTACCAAGTTGCCCAGCCACTGAGCTGTGCTATCCTCTCACGAGGCTTTCTGCCAGCTGCATGAAATTTGCAACTTGGCTCTGACAGGGCTGTAGCAGGACTACTGGACCACTCCCCGCCTCTGTTTTCCAGACCAGCTTGTAGTTCTACTGGAAAGGGGGTGTCCACGCCGCCTCAGGGTGGGAAACGAGATCCCTCACACTCAAGTGAGTGCTCCAGCTGTACGCTTGTGTAATACAGGATACTACCTCTTCCAGCTGCACCCTAGAAAACAAGGTTGTTTTCTGAGGAGTGCAAATCTGCATGTGCCTGTTAGGTGTATGCTGAGCAGATCTGAGATTTTGGGCTTAGGTGTTGTTTCAGGATAGCAAGGGCTCCTGAATTTGAGATGAGCACCTTATTGCTGAGGTGGAGTGGTTTGTGGGACTTTAAAGACAGAGTGAGAAATGAGCTTCAGCAGCCACTGAACAAGCGTTTTCTGGTGACAGTTTTCATATTCAGCCACATAAATTTGTATGTGGTCCAAAATTCCTCTTGACCAAGAACCTGCTTAAAGAAACGAGATTTCCCCTCCTATCAACATATGGCACTAAGATTCTCCTCTTAGAGTCATTTCACACAAGAACTGCTGTTCTTTTCCAGACTATTGCAGGATAAAATAGCTTGGGTTTTATTTCTGGTTGGGAGTTTGAATTCACACCCATGTTGTCTTCACCGAGAGCTGTTAATCTGAGCAGAAAAAATATGTTGTCTTGTCTTCACTGTTTTGACCTAAATATGGCTTATAGATGTACTTATTAACAGTTCACAGCAATGTTTAATACAGTTTAATTATGCTCTGTTGAAGGTATTGTAATTTACATTCTCCATACTATTGTATAATGTTATTGTGTTTCTTCTTATTCTTTGTCTCACTGAAAATACTGGGGCCATTTTGTTTTAATCCTCTGCAACAATTACAGTAGAAACTTCTGAGAAGAAGAGATGTTTACAGAATTGTAGCAGAATAAAAGAGCATAAAAGTGAGTTTTCTTGAGAAATGGTTATGTAGAAAAGGACTTCTGTTTTGTCTTTCTTTAGTATGTCTCTCTGTCTTTTGGGCAAGGTTTTCATTGCCCTAATATTTTTCAGCTATTGTTTCTTTTTTGTTGTTGTTTCTTTGTTTGTTTGTTTGTTTGTTTTTTTGTGGCACAGTGTTTTAAGATAGGGAACCAACAAGAACATGCTGTTCCAGGAAGTTATAAGTCATAACTCCAGTGCTGCTTTTCTTAATATTTTTTGAGGATGATATTGCTGCCTTTTGAGCAAATGTGTGTTTGTTTTAGGGAAGGACTTGTTCACATGAAACTTGTGATTTTTCCTTGAGTGATAATAGCTAGTTTAAGATCTAGCAATCTGCATGAGAAGTTCCTATTACTCTACTCAATCACCAGACCTTTAATTGGCAGCCTGCCATTTTCACTGCCATTGCAGTCCCCATTTGAATCAGAGGTCCCTCAAAATTTCCTCACAGCTTTCTTCAGATCTGACTAACTTAATTAACAGTTGGTCTTTACCTCTCCTTCAGAATAATAATTAAATATGTGCAACAAATCCAAGCTTACAGCAGTATTGTGTTGTACCCTCTTATTCATCTCTTGCTATTGTTGAAAGTCTCTTGGTGTAATTCATTTTATGGGTACAAAAAATAAGTGTAGTATCAGCTACCCTTTAGGATGGTTGAGATTTCTAGTCTTGCACTGGGAAGCACAGGTGTAGGTCACCTCATAGCGAGGTGAATGGTCCCAGTGATTTCAGTGGGCTTCCTTGCATGAGTCGGGGTTTAAAGAGTGCAGCATTTGCCTTCCTCATGAGAAGCTTCCAGAAGAGCATTGCTATGTCCTGCCATCCATAATATTTAGCCTTGTATGTGCTTAGGAGTGAATAATTTGTATTTTTGAACCGTCATATACATGCTTATTTTGACAACACTCTGGTTGGTTTTTTTTCATTTATCAGACAAATGCCTTCTTTTCACAGTAAACTGAACAGCTTTTGCTTCTTCTGAGCCATAGAAACCCAGCGGGTTAATTCATTTGAGCTTGAGGATTACTGCCCTTTTAGCGTTTATGATCAAAAGTGTTAGCAACACCCTTGAGGCAAACTCTTTGCTGGAGCGAAATGGCACAGGTTATTTGAAGTAAACTGGCTGAGCCATTCCAATATACAGCAGAGAAGAATTTGGCCTCTGATCCATATGCCAATGGACTATACTGGAGTTTTTACCTACACTACTGGCATATGAAAGAGTACAAGTTTGCAGGCAGAGTATTTTTTCTGTCTTCTGCCTGACTTAGTGTTGGTTGGACTCTCTAGATGCTCCAGCATTACATATGTCATATTTAAATTTAAGAGATAGAATAGACATTTTCATGGACTGGGAAATCGTGCAAAGTTTGAGGCCTGTAGTGTAGGATACAAAAATTACAGTCAAGATCCCTGAGAATGCAAGTTCAAAACAGAAACTTTGCTGCTCAGATGGGTGTCCTGTTGAAGTAGAAAAGGTCCTTTTTTTATATCTCATAGTACCTCTTTTTGCCCTTTTAGCATGCAGCTGTTATGTGACATTACAGCTGTTTCTGAAAACAGAAAACATGGGCAAAAACTGCTTTCTGTAGATCACAAGGAAGAATAGATACAAGGGAAATGGTACTTGTTTTCTAAAATGCATATATTCTGTTATACATTGCTGAATAGCAGGGACAAGCAGCTAGGAAGAGTTGATTCAACAAGAAGTTTATGCAGAGGAGAGTTAGCATTGTGATGTGAATGCATGTGCAAATTTTTTATTGCTTACTTGCTTCCAGGCTAAACTCCCATCACAAGAACCTCAAGCCATGAGGGGCCTCAGGACCCGCATGAAGATAGTTTTTCTGAGAGGGGATTATCACTTTTTTGATCACTGAGTTCTTCAGGAACTTTGATAGGCATCATGAAAAGCTTCTGGCTGAAGCAGCGCATCTGCAATTTGACTTGGTAAACAGAGACGTGCAGAGAGCATGGCTGCTGCCCAACACCTCTGACATGGCATCAGGCAGACCTGGTCCCAGGGTGAAATACCCACAGCTGGTTTCTGCCATTTCAAACACAAGACAACACTGCACAAAAAACAGACACTGAAGCTGTTCCTTTAGTTCTCTCCTGTTCTGCTGTGCTGAACCCAGATGATATAATTCACCTGCTCGCCTCGTATATTTGCTACGAAGGAATAAAGTGCTATTCCCAAGAGCTGCTGGAGTCAGACCATCCTGGAATTTGTGGCAGGGACCCTACTTTCTTGTGGCACTATAACATACCAGGATAAAGATTTGTAGCAGAATGGGATACACTCAGAGAGAGAAATAAATCATGTTAAATTTAATGATTGTGTGATATACCCTGATTCTCACTTTCCAGATTTTCAATAAAAACCATATAAAAATTATTATAAACACTTTGCAAATATTATTGGGTTAACCTGGACTGTTAGTATTCAGGAAAGCAGCACAAGTTGTCTGGAACTTCATAGCCAGACCTTTTGATGTAACAGAAAGGCAACATTTCTTTTTCTAACCACCTAATCCATACAAGAAAAAATTACTGAGAGAAAGACTCAATTTATTTCCCACAAACCAGTAACAGCTACCTCTTCTTGCTTACCTCCCACTGCATCTGCTTTGATGAAATAATTGCATTCATTCTTGCTGAAATATTAGCATTAAATAATTAATATTTGCATTTAAAGCAATGTGTGTTTGAGCATCATAGTTAATACTACGTTAAGGTGGAAGATGTTATTTTATTCACTGTTTCTGGCAGCCCAAGGTTGTACATAGAGCTGAAATTTATTAAGTTGCTCTTCCAATTGTAAGCAACAAAAATGCTTCTGTGTTGCCAGACAAATAGTGAACTTGGGGTACCTTTATTTAGCAGCTTTTAAAGATTGACAGCAAGGCAGCAATTGCTCTGTGGTATTGTAGTTTTACAGGCTAGCCTAATACATAATCATGTTTTTTGATGGATACAAAATAAGACTGAAAGTATGGCAACAGTTTTAGTGAGGCTTATTCCTTTTTTCTTGATATATAGTTTTGTGGAGTGGGAGGGGGGATTTTTGAGGCCGAATGGAAGCAGAATAATTCTGATGGGTTTGATAGGAGAATGACTGGCTTCCTCACTTGTGTGATTGCCTCTAACTGTTGTATTTAAGAGGCAGTAAAACTTCATCGATGGGCAAGAAAGATGTTTTGGAGCAATAAAGATTGAAAGTTTATGAAAATGAGAGGTATCTTAAGTAAATGAGGAAAGCCTGTGGGAAAGGCCAGAGTGGCTGGAGCAATATTCAAGTGCACAAAATAAATCTGGAAGATGGGAAGAAAAAGAATTGGTGTGATGGGATTGATAATATTTTTGTTCCCACAGTCTTTGGGATTTATTCACTGTTTTGTCTTTATGCATATAAAGATACCTCCCACCAACGTGGGTTTGAGCGTATCTGACTCCACTTACTATATTAAATTTTTCTCCATACTCACCAAAACTTTTTGAGAAAAATACTCTAAATTACAACCGCAGGTAACTTAAATGGGTTTCTGTTAAAATGGAGAGATCCTTAAGTAAGCAAATTGAATATCAAATCCATATCTGCACAGCTCTCTAGCCTTTGGCTTTTTTTTTTCCTCAGGCAACCCTGGACTAGCCTGGGAGATTTTACTGACTTCAAATGCATTAAATATATTGATCTGCAGAAAGCTTTGGCGTCAGGCTGTCTGTAGCCTGTGTCATGCTGTTGGAAAGGAAATGCTTTTGCCTCTGTCTACAGAAGAAACAAAATGAAAAACATTATCAGGGTTTCACATCACTGTGGAAGCTGGAGAGACCAGGGGAATTGGCTAACAGCAGCTGTATTGCGATTAGTGGGAAAGAGCTTGGCTAAGAGTAGCCCTGATTCTTTTTAGCATCTCCAAAAACTTTAAACAGTGTATTTTTGGAAAAATTATTTGTTCAGAAATAACCTGTATAGTCAGTATATACCTTCTCACCAGGGTCAGCAGCATTTTGGAGGGGATACTTTACTTGTCCTTTCCCATTTATAGCATCATGTTCTTTCTTCATAATGAGGCTCCCTTGATGTCAGTCTTCACTGAGTTCTGGACTAGCTTCAAGCTGTGAGGGGATCATATAAAGCCACTTAATTTTGCCTCCTATTTTTCTTTACTTTTTCAGTAAGTGGATTAGGTTCAGTGATTTGCCCTCATGAGTCTCTTAGTGCTTAATCAGGTGAAAGGTTAGTTATGCAAATACCGCTCCCCTTGCAATCACAACTCATGCAAATTGTCCTCCATCATCTTCTCACAAGAGCATGAAGTCCAGGCTCCAGCTACAACAGGGATTGAATGGTTGTAGTTTTTCCATTATAGAGTTTAATTGAAAAAAATGTGACTTTGGTCATTGAAACCAATCTGGGTTCACCAAAAACAGTAAGAGGATATAACTGCTGTCCTGAGTCACTTTCTACTCCATTGAATAATGACTTTTTGCCCTCAGTAATTGCCTGAAGAAACTTTTATTTTAATCAGGCCCAAATAGGACTTTCAAACACCTTTTGCTGCCCTGCATAAACACATCCCCTTACAGTATCCAGCACCTTAACACCACACACTACACACAACTCCCCTGCCCCCACCAGCACCAACCCACATTTCCCTGGACCCATCACACTCCTCTCTTCCCTGCCAGACAGCACTGAGCTACTTACTGCACTTTGCCATATAGGACATCTTCTACTGCTGTTACCAGCAACCCTTGCATCACACACATATCCCTAATGTGCAGGTTTCATGCAGCCACAGGTGCCTCAAGTCCCTGCCTCTTCCCTCGTGAATGTAGTGTAAAGTGGTGCAACGGGGAGTGCCAAAAGGAGTGGCAGTGGCATGGCACCCCTCTCCTGAGCTAGCCACGTTGGATTTGAGAATTAGGCATGCTTCTGGGTGCTCTCCACTCTCCAGAGAGGGGAGTTGGTCTGAGTTTTGGGATTTTTTTAAAATATTGCTATATGAATGTTCATCCTTTTTTTCTTCCTAAAACATTTTTGTAAGTATTTCCACTCTTACGGTAGTTCACACCTCAGTGCAGATATTGCAGCTGTTTCATATGCTTTTTATTTTATTTAGGTAACATATACTCTCATAAATTATACAGGATTCCCTTGAAAATTTCTTCAGGGATCCGTTTTTCAGAGTGTCAGTGCCACCTTCACAGGTGCTGTTGTTTTGCTTTCTTAATTCTGATATTTGATTATCCTCCCAAAGAGGAGGAGAACCTTCCTGTAAGGCCCAGGTGAAAGCTCTCTCCTCGTTACAGCCAGTTCTTAGCTGGTGCCTACCAGCCAGTACTAGAGTTCATTTATGCTGTGGAGCTCTGCTGGAGTGAGAAAAGCAAATTCTTCTGGTGAGATAAGCCTGCCTTGCAAATGGAAGTAGGATGTGTTTCGTAGACTGTATCTTGCGGTTAGTTATCATAAATATGTAAAATAATATCTAGTTTCCTGAAGGAAGTGTTTTACCAGAGTGGTTTATTTGTGTTATCATTCAGCTTTGAAATGCAGTATCATACAGTGTATAAATAAGGGTGCTGATGGGGTGAATTCAAATTATTTTCTGTTGTGTAGCTGTATGGTATCCTCTCTGTGGTAATGAAGGAAGAGGGATTGTAGGCTTGTTCTTTCTTCAGTATCAGGGCAGAGGTGATTTACTTGAAGAAAACAATAGGGCTGCTTAGCCTATCTGGCACTAGTGGTTTAGGGTCAGATGAAGGCAGAGGCGGCTGAGATGTGGGTGAGATGGGAGAAGAAGAGGACAGATTTGAAGTTGTATCTTGAGCTATGTGAACACTGGTGCTATTTGATCTTTGATCAGTGTGACCTCTGCTATTTAGTAGAAACTTAAATTAGGAGTATAGGATTGGAAGGGACCTCCTGAGTCATCCTGTCTTTCCTCTTGCCGTCACAGCTGCTGTAGTATATAAATCCCTTTGGGAAGGCTGTTGTAGTCCATCTTCAATTTAGCACGTCTCTCTGCCCTGTTATAGGCTGGTTGTTCCCCAGCTGAACTCCTGTGAAAACTAGAAGCCTTATAATTTTTGGCTAAGACAAGTTCAAAGCCAGTTTATTAGTATTTGTTTTGCTGCTAGTATTGTCCTTTAGCTTAAATGGTTTTGCCTCTCTGTGTGTGAAACTTTCTCAGGTTTTATTTTTGTGAGATTTAACAAACAAAGGCCTGTGAAATTTGTCTCTTCAGGTAAGTGGGATGGGGAGGTGGGTTTTGTTGTTGTTTTGCTATTTTGATTAGGTGGCCTATTTTCTCCATTTTCCACATTGTTCTTGTTTTAGGATGTGTAAAGCTATGATCACTCAGCATTTCAAATGATTTTTTGCACCAGTTTCTACAGGATTGATGCTTCCTAATGTAAATGTATTTCTCGATATATCTTGGGCTTTCCTACAGAGAGAGAGAGCTTATTGTTAGCTTGTAGGCATCTTGAGTAAGATGAATCTCCCCTAGCTTTGTGTATGTGTCTGAACTAGTCACCCTGGGCTGTCTGTATAGTCCCTAGAGAGAAATAGGTAGAGCCAGGGTGAGATTAATCTGACCTGTTTTAGGCATCTAATTTAGGATGAAAGGAATCACACCCTAAATCTCTGACAATCATGGAAGCCTAAGGTGGCTTGCGTTGATGAGAATTTCTGCATTTAATCAGAATAATCCTACTTCTTCTGACTGGCAGATTAGCTCCTGGTTTATAGTGGTAATTCTTGTTACTGTCTATGAGTGCATGTACTTCTGTGTATAATGGTAACACACTAGAATGTAATGGTACTGCTTCTCAGTTCTTATTGTATGATATCCAATGACTAAGACAAAAGCTAAGACATGCTATAGACCTACTTGTACAAAATGGACATTTTCTTTTATATGCTTCTGGAATAGTAGACATGGAGGGCTGATTCTGCACTTAATCTTGCAAAAGTCATGGATTTTTTAACTCTCTCCAAGACTTGAAGGCAGAAGTTCATTGTTGGCAAAGCAGGAGTCTCTCAGACAAAGATGGTTTTTCCAGCTACTTAAAGCTGTTAGATGTCAGACAGGGCAGTGGGACTCTCTGGCTGCTGCAAAGGAATAGGAAGGCAGGCAGAGGACCTCAGACAGTGTAAAAATTTCTTGTTAATGGTTTCAATAGAAGAACACTTTCTGCTATCTTACCCACTAGTTAATATTAAAGTAATATCATTGAGGGCCTCAAGTAGATCAAGAATTTTCAAGGTTGGTCAGTGCTACGCAGGCCTTGAAGGAAGTACAAAAGTGTTCAAAATGCTTGAAGGCCAATTTTCAATCTCACACTAAAGCCAAGGATCAGCTTGGGCTTGTATTGATTTAATGTTCTCAGTCAATCTCTTTTCTAAGAAGGCAACAATGTCTGTAAAGACTTGCTGAAGGACAGTTATTCAGAATTATTTGTAACAGCCTATTTGGAAATGCTTCACAGTTGTCCACAAGCCTTGTAAGCAGTATATCAGGAAACATACAAAGCTAGTACAAGGCTATCAAAAAGTGGTTTCTCCAACACATATACTGGTGGTCAGTGATGATCATAAGAGTTAATGAGTCTACCTGTACTTAAAAATGTGTCTAGACTGCGGCCCACGCACTCCAAAGTGGAATTCCTCACCCAGAATGACTGGTCCTTAAACCGCGGAATTACTAGCCCTCCTGGGCTGGAGGGTGGTGCAGGCTAGGGAAACCCTTTCTACTTTGTTGGGGAAAGGGGTAACATGTTCCTTTTGTTTGCAGACAGTGTCTGTTCAGAGCTGCTCAGATACAGAGAGGTGAGATGGATAAGAGGAGCAAATACAGCCAAGACAGTCCAAAGCCTTTGGATGAGCTGGTGGTCTGTGTGGACCAGGGTGGGGCAGACAGTTGTGTTCTGTGGTAGGTGCATCCAAAATGAAAGGAGATGCTGTTATTGCTGTGAAATGTAAAGGGAATGAAATTCCATGGAGGATATTGAAAAAGGTTTGGATTAGGTATTATGTCTTGCTCACACCATCTCATGTAAATGGGAGTCCCACTGATAGGTTTGTCTGCCAAGGCAGAAAATGAAGTGTATAGATTTTTTTGTGTTGTCAATTTATAGGTTTTGAAATATTAATTCGTTTACTTTAATGGCAGAGTTGCACTTTCTGAAATAATAACATCAGTCTAGTTTACATCTGCCTATATGATGGCTGTGCATCGCCTTGATGGTTTATGAATGGACAAAACCAATTTTATTACTGAGTCATTCTTACTCACAAGTCACTCTGCTGTTTGACTTGACATGCATGGACTTCACTGTACAATTGTGCTTCTGTGGGGGCAAAGCTGATGGATACTGTCTGGAGTCTGTGTTCCCATTGAGAAGCAGCTGCCAGAGCCTTTTGATGTCAGTGCAGAATTTCTCTACTTCTTTATCATATCCCCAGTATCATCTGCTGTTGCAGTCTAAGGATCACAATCTGCCTTCAGAAGACTACCTTTGGGATTTGCCTTTGGTGATAAGGGATTGACTTTGATGCTCTTTCCAGACCTAAAATACTGTGTTTGGAACATACTGGCTTTGTTTTGCTGGCTTTTAAAGTACTTAATTCTTGAAGGGAAGCAAGGTTTATTAGTGAAGGTGTGGGGTGTGTTTTAAAACTAGCTCTGGTCTGAGGGTCATCCTACTTATTGTGAGTCCAACTTATAATCACTGGTTTGTGTGATACTCTCTTAAACAGCAAAGGTGAAATACTTCCCTTGCTTTACGTAGACCAAGACTCACCAGTAACCCTTTCTCCTGTGCTATGACAAAAGGGGCTTCCTCCCCACCCCTGTGAACAAGTACAACTAATAACTTGAGCTTCTTGCTATATTGGAATTGCCACAAATCCTACCAATCTATGTAAAATCATCTAAAAAAAAAAAAAAATCCAGACAGCATGTATCTGGAAAAGGGAATCAGATACTCTCAAATCCAAAATGCATACCTCAGGATGTACTCATGTAGGTACTACAGTACTGCTTCATTTCAAACTGGTAGCATTTTAAAAATTTAAAATCTTCTCTGCAGGTTATGTGTAAGGCTAGTTCAGAATCATGTATCTATATACACATATGCAAAAATACAGGCTGGATATGCAGACTGATACATCTGTAGTTAAAGTTCTCTTAGACATCCCAAGTCTGACCACGTGAGCTGCTTTCTTTGGTCCTCTAGCAGTTCCCCCAAATGACATGTTCTGCTTCTCTCTGGCAGACTGATTTTCTCAGTTCTTGGATTGCTGGAGAGGTGCTGATCCTCTTCAGGCAGTACTTGGGACAATAGAAAGAAGAACAATGTGAAAACTGACGCAACTAGGGAAGAGAAAGAAGGCCAGTCCACACAGTTGTTCCTTTACAAAATACAGGTAATAATTTCTTACTGAAAGAGATGAGGATAAGGAGCAAAGATGCCTACTTCAGGTGTAAAATGTTTTTGACTCCAAGGATTTGAATTAAGAGTTTGAGGAGATATAGTTAGAAAACCTACTTGCAATCAGGTCTCTTCAGTCATTTTACACAGGAGCAATGTGGATGATTCTAGTTCAGCTTTATGAAATTTTTAGAGTTTTTGAAATTTGTCATTTTGTGCTCGAAGGAATACACACCTTTGGACAGTGCAAAATCAGTTCATGTCAAAAGGTCTATTTCCAGTCTTGAGTCCAGTTGATTAAATAGAGTTTTGGAGCCACAAAAGCTGTTGGACAAAATATTATCGTATTACTGAAGGATTTTAACTTTTAGAAAACAGTATGTTTGACAGAATATTTATTCCATAAAAAAAATCAGAACACTAAGTTTGATATCGGAGTAGAATATAAGTTTTGGTTTAATTGTAGTACATGAAACTGTGTACTGTCTTAGGTTTCTGAGGGATCACCACATGAAAAAGTGTTTATAAATTGTGATGTGACTATAGATAAACCCTAACACATTAAATAAAACTTGATGATATATAGGAAGAATAATGTCCTCAAGACGGATTGGAGTATGGGACCTATCTATGAAAACTTCCCAGCAAGAATAGTACTTCTCATGAAAATATACATGCTACTTGCTTGTTGTAATCTCATGTTTGAAAATGTTAAATGCAGATTTTGTTGAAATAAAAATACAAGACTTTTGCTAGAATGTGCATACTTTGAGGGAAAAGATTTAAATATGATAGGTGCTTCTGTAAGAGTGTAGGAGGTGTCATATAAAAGCCTTTAAAATGGGGCTCTTCAGCAGCAAATCAAAGGACCATATTCATGTTGCAAGATTGAGACACATGATCCATTGGACTTTCGTTTTTTCCATGCCCCAAATAACACTTTACTGTGAAATCCCAATGAATTTAGTGGCAGAGGACCATCAACCTAGGATGATCATGACTGGATTGGGCTGGGGGGGGGGGAAAAGTTGGAGAGTCATACTTCTGTGTTTAATTTCCTCTGCTGTTTTCCTCCACAAATCTCCCTATCGGCACCAGCACCTTGGATCTCCTGCAGTGCCTTGCTCTGCTTCCTCTGCATGGCATCTGCGGTAGCTGATGCAAGACCCGATATGGGAGGAACTTTGGTGTAGCATTCCAGTACAGGAGGTTTTAGACCATGTACCCACTCCCTTTCTTCCAGCTGTGCTGGCTTACAGGGGTGCTCTCACTGGCTGCTATAGGCAGTCTCTGACATGGCTAGCATGAGCCCAATAAGGCAGGAGTAAGGGAAGGATGGAGAAAGCAAGAAAAAAATCCTGAAGCAGAGCACTACAGCTTCTTGTCACTTTTACTTGATAGGTGGACTGGGGTACTCCATGTGGTGGGAGCAGGGATATAGAGGAAGCAGAGATCAAAGGGGCAAATGTGGAGGCATATTAAGCCAAGGCACTAAGGATGAATTTGTGAACTTCTCCGCTATCAGACTAGTACATGTCTCACTTGCTTTGTTTTATCTGATCGTTCAGACTGTAATTTCTCTGGATCTGCATTTTTAATAACTTTTCTACAACTCTACTTGGAGCCCTTTTTCTTACAGTCCTACATACACTAATGTAGTATCCAAGAACAGCAATTTTTGCATTCTTTTTTTCAGAGCTAAAATATTTTCTGTGTTCTATTTGAACATCAAGGTGTATTTTGGACAGATTTGGGCAATCAGTTGGACTCAGTTTTTTGCTGATTAAAATATAAAGTTATTGTCTGAGTGCAAAGAAAAGCTGGTCACATAAGAAATTATAAAAAACCTTGGAAGAAATTTATTGTTAGACGTATGAACAAAATATTTTCCAGCCTTCTCCTTCTGTTTCCCATTACCACACAAGACTACACTTTGCAGCTGTTCTGTGGAGAATTTGTCCAGTTCTGTAAGACGCAGGATATAGTAGTCTGACCATTGCTGTAGTGTTCATATAAATTCAAAGTATTCCTCTAACTTCTAAGACAATAAAAAACTCACTTCAAACTGCTGAAGGCTGATGCAGCATAATGTGTATATGTGGACTTCTGAGCCACAGAAACCCTCAGCTGGTGCATATGTTGGTATTAGTACAGGTCAAATGTGTTTTCTGGAGGTTCACAACCTGCATGTGTCCTTGCCTACATCAGCCAAAACCATACATCCACAAACAAAACCTGTAATGCTTCCCTGCTCATTTGGAAGCTCTGTGACCATCACCACAGGAGCCATAGTTCTCCTCTTTTGTCAGTGCACAAGAAAAAGTGGTATCTGGGGAAAGTATACATAACAGGCAGGGGAATGTTAGTACTAGGTTTCTGCTGCATTAAACACACCATGCTGTTCTTCGTGTAAAAGAAATCTTTTCTATCAATACCAGGTCCTGGTGACCCTAGTGACCTTGAGGTTTTTAGTTCATAGAAGAACTTTTCATACAATAACACTTAAGTCATATGGTCTGGTCCCATATCAGTTTTTAATTTCAAAACCTGATTTTTAGGAATGCTACTTAAATGACAGTCTGTGAACAGAAACAGATTAGCATTGCTTTGCTAGGAGGAAGGCAAACATTGATCCACCATTGCTCTGAGGTAGCACCAAAAGCCACCTTTTTCTCTTAAAATTGGAGGTGTAAAGCTCTTTCAGCTACAAAAGATAACTGAAGTTTTGGCATCTTTTTGTTTCATGTTTGTACAGCATCAAATACGATGAGGTCCAGGCCTGTGATTAAGACTTCTAAATGCTGTGGTATATCAACAAAAATGGCTCTAAGTGGAAATTTCAAAACTGGCTGTAACTCGGTCTCATTCCTATTGGCATGACTTATTGAAAGTGTTTATCTTGTGTTTCTGAAAGATATCCATGTGATTCTAATATTGCTTAGATCATAACTATTAACGACTGGCTCAGTGCCAGCCAGCAAACCTGAAGCAAGGGAGACCTTGTATGAGAGCAAGCTTTCTGTTCATTTAGTCCAAAGAGACAGTCTAGGGTCTTTTCTCAAACTAGCTGCTGCCAGTTTCCCTCCACTGAGGGAATGAGAGGCCTCAACGTTCTTCATTTTATAATAAATAAGTATGAAATGATTTTTTGAAGATGTAAGTTGCATCTGCACTGCCACAATCTTTGCCTTTTCAATGAACAGCTTGGGAGATGAGAGAAATCATGTTAAAACTTACTACTTCCCAAGACTTCCCAAAAGACCCTGGAATAAGACATAAGGAGAAACAAGTAGATCCATTACAACCTTAGATAACAGAGCAATTCTTACAAAGTATATGGACAGGTTGCATTTGGGATGAAGGGGTGGGTGGTTTAGGATTTTTTTGGTTTTGTTTTTTAACAGATACTATATAGTATACTTCAGGACCCCAATAGACAGTTCACATTTCTCTTTTTGTTCCCGTTCTGAAGTACTAGGAAAACAACGGTAATCTTTTCTCACTTCCCCTCTGGCGTTGTTATAATATTTCCTGTGCATCTTCGGAGATAATGTTACAAGTGTTAGCACATAGCTATTAAATCTTCTGAGATTGCGAAATAGCTGTTCCTGTCTGTCCATTTGCAGCCTTGTAATAAAGCACCTTTTAACTACAAAATCTATCAAAGGTATATGAAAGTCCTCACATTCTGTGTTTTCCCATTGTACTCCCTGTTAAGCCTCGAATGTACAAAATAAAATCAATGTCACCTGTTACTCTAGATTCATGCATGCACAACTGAGAGTGTAATAGAATCCTCTTTTTTTTTTCTTTATGGTTTCATCATGGGACTCAGTACAACCTTTGCTGTTCAATACTAATTTTGATACTTGTCTAGGATGAGATCTAGAATCCAGATGCTGTTTCAATCATGTTTTGTACTTGGTAGTATAAATTATTATTGACTTTGGTTTAAGCTTAGAATTTGTTCCACCTGGCACTGTTTAAAACCTATCCCCCCCACAAGATCTGTTCTGCACTTGCACACAGCGCATCTTTTCTCCATCACATGCACACAGTAACTTATTATTTTTAGCCCATTAATCTGTATAATGCAATGCATGTGATATTTGAGTGAAATCACCTTTCAATAAATTATGACATTTTGGGGAAAGGGAACATTCTAATGTTAGTTTGAGGCTTTTTTAGTGGTGTTTTTTTCCCTTCTGTTAATTCTACTACAGAGATGATGTGATTTTAAGGCAGTAGGGATGAGGAACTTACTCCTGCTATATCTTCAAACACATGCATATCCTTCTTTCACTTAATTTAAACATCTTCTTAAAAAACATCGTCCACTAAAAATAAGTCTCTAGTAGATGTGAAAATGTCTGCTGCCATTTTTAAATTGAAGATCAGAAGACTTTTTTTTCTTTCATCCTGCATCTTCAGATCCCCAGGTGATGTTTTATTACAATGCTTTGGTTCCTATGGGCAAGCTAAACAGTTGTCCTCAAAGTTATCTGTCTGTCTCCTAAATTTTCTTGCTTTCCTGTTCTCTTCTGCCTTTATAATCAAGAAACAAGATACTCGCTGAAATCCTCCAAGGAGAATTTTTATTTTACTAATAATCCCCATTCCAGGAAACTTTAAAGCCATGTTCCCTTACTGTTTTGTAAGGGAATAATGTGAGTACTACTGAAACCAAATACAAGGTTAACCTGCACTGAATTTCTCAAGCCAGTGTTCCCATAGTAAAATGAATGATTCCACAGTGCACCTTTACCTTTTCCTAAGTCGTTGTTTAAGGCCAGATGTTTTGTGGACTGGGGTGCTGTTGTTCACAAAGCAAGTGACTTCATTCATAGCTTACTTTACTTAGCAAATTTGTAGAGGCATACTGCTACACGGACTTTACTCTCCTCTCCCTGGCAGTAGCAGTATTTACTCTAGTCAGACGTGCAGCACTGCTGCACCTGCAGAGATCAGAGCCGTCTGCTCTATGTCAGTTGGACATACCATCGTTTCTTAAAAAATTAGGTGGGCTTAATGGCAATTTTAAAATACAGTATTTAACATAGGCTGTAGGGAAAATAGGTTTCATACTGTGATTTGTGCATACATTTTTTATTCCTTTATAATCATAGCAGTCAATTACTTCTCTAATAAACTTGGTATAAACTGTCCAGTGAAAGAACAAGTGTGTGCTCCTCACACAAACAGAAAAGAAAGAAAAAGCCTGGCTTTTACCCTCTCTCTTTTCTTCCTCGTTCTTCTTGAAGGGCTTAGCCCTAGAGTAACAGCCTGATATCTGCTTCAGCTCTTAGCACAAGACCTGGGTTGGGGTTTGGTGGGATTACAAGTCACAGTAGGGATGTTTCTTCCTCTCCTTACCTCCCCTCTAGCAGATATGTGGTGTCAGGTGTTTTATGGCCCCACAATAACATTCTTGCTGATCAACAGAGTGTTTGTTTCCATCTCAAACAGGGAGAAAAATGTCAGTTTCTTAACACTGTGACATCACAATTTCCAGAAAAGTAATTTCAGATCATTTTAGGGAGTATAAAAATGCATTAGTACAAACTTCTTGACGAATTGCAGCTTGGGTACTTGCAGAATATAAGACAAACCAACATTAGATTATGAAGAAGAAAATGAATAGTGCTGATGCTGCAGTAATTTACTGTTAGAAATAAATTATTTGGAAATATTGCTGGAAAGGGATAGAGCAGTATTGATTCTGTTCCTGTGGTGGTGTGGCTCCAGTGATTAAACATTGAATATTTGCTCTTGTTTATTCCAGAACTGAGCAATGAATTAGCCTCAATGTGATCTGAACTGTGGCATTCATTGGAGGTAACTCCTGTGACTTGCTTCTAACTTGGATGCGTTTAATGTGGCTAATAAGATGTTCAGAGAGTCCTCTTATTTGCCCAATCTGGCCCTAATCCGTGAATGAAACCTCTAGATCTTTTGTATGATATTGTTTAATTTAGCAAATTTATGCCGATATGAGTTAGACCTCCAGTAACACAGAACCTCACAGAACGGTGAAGGCTGGAAGGAACCTCTTGAGATCGTCTGGTCCACCCCCCCTGCTCAAGCAAGGTCAGCTAGAGCAGGTTGCCAAGGACCTGCTGGCAATGCTCTTAAAGCAGGCCAGGATGCTGTTGGGCTTCTTTGCCATGAGGGTACACTGCTGGCTCACGGTCAGCTTGTGGTTCACCAGGACCCCAAGGCTGTCCTCTGCAAAGCTGCTTTCCAGCCACTTGGTCTCCAGCATGTACTGGTGTTTGGGGTTATTCCTCCCCAGATGCAGGACTTTATACCTCTCCTTGCTGAAGTTAATGAGATTCCTCTCTGTCCATTTCTCCAGCCTGTCCAGATCCTGCTGAATGGCAGCACACCCACCTGGTGTATCAGTCGCTCCTCCCAGTTCATATTGTCTAGAAACTTGCTGAGTGCACTCAGTTTTGTCAGCCAGGTTATTAATGAAGGTGTTAACAGTATTTGCCCCCGTATAAACCCCTGGGGTACACCACTAGTGACTTGCCTCCAGCTGGACTTTGTGCTACTCATCATAACCCTCTGGGCCTGGCAGCTCAGCCAGTTCCCAGTCTACCTCACTGTCTATTTATCTAACCTGTACTTTGTCAGCTTGTCAGAGGATATTATAGGAGTCAGTGTCAAAAGCCTTACTAACGTCAAGGTAAACAACATCCACTGCTCTAACAAAATCCACCAAGCTGGTCAGCTCATTGTAGAAGGTGATGAGGTTGGTTAAGCAAGATTTCCCCTTCGTAAATCTATGCTGACTATTCCTGACTACATTCTTGCCCTTCGTGTGTTTGGAAATGGTTTCCAAGATAAGTTGCTCTATCACTTTCCCAGGGACTAAGGTGAAGCTGACTAGCCTGAGTCCAAGTCCGCTCCCAAGTGTGTTAATAATTCCTGCTGTATACAAAGCGCAGATCACACCAAGTCCTTTGATTTTAAAATAATAATTGTAATAACTGTCAAGTAATTAAGTGTAGCAACTCATGTTTTTCAGGCAGGATCATTCTGGTCTGGGATGCAGCACTGTGGGCCAATCTAGTTTGGCAGCAGGGAGGCACGCCACCGAAGGGAATTTTGGTAATTCCTAGCATTTGTAAGCACATGTGAGAAGTAGGCAGACTTCATCTACTGTAAAAGGCGCTCCTGTCTTCATTATGGCATTTTTTTCCTCCAAGAGAAAAAAAAAAAAAAGCAACAGATTGTTCTGACCCTCCTGCCCTACCTGTTGTTACCCCAAGTGTGCACGTTATCCCTGCTACAGAGGTGGCAATGGGTCAGTGAGGTCTCCTCATTTCCTCTTTGTTCCAGGCTTTCGCATGTCTGTCTTGAATGTTTTCTGCAACTGTAATTGGCAGGTTGATGTACTGGAAGGCAGCTACCCTTCAAGTGGAGCACTGTGCCTCGTTATAATTAATTTCTAGCCCATTGTAGTTGTTCCTCATCTTAAAAATATGGAATTGAGGTCATCTTCTGGTGAATTGTGCTCCTTATACAATGAGGGGGGAGGAGAAGCTTTTTAAGGCAGTTATTTCGTCTGTGCTCACAGTTTTACCACAGCAGCATGTTGTAATATAAAATTTAAGAGGTCAGTAAACATCTTGGCAGTAACTGAGCAATTTAGACAAAAGCTTCTCCTCAATATTTGATGCTTGGGAGGGGGAGAGGAGGAGAGAGCCAGGGATCCATTGTTCAATGTGTTACCACAGTTGCCACATTTTTGAAGAACTGTGTTTAAGAAGGATAGTAACTATTACAGGACAATGGCAGGCTTTTTTCCCAGACCATCTTTGAGTTTGTTTTTTTGAAATTGATTGTTGAAACATTGCCACTAATGAGTCCTGTGTCCTCCAATGAATGCAAAAAAGGTGTGTGTGCATTGGGGGGTTTACAAGTCTGAGTTGGTTATGTCCTACAGTATGAGGCTTTTTGACAATTTGGGTCAGAAAGATATATGATATGCAGTTAATGAAGGTACTGATTCATGTTATCTTTTTCTTTAAGGCCTTTATGTGCTCTTTTCCTGACCCAAAAGTCTTTTAAAATATTCAGTCTATGATAAAACTCACTTCCATTAGGAGAATCTAGTGATGTGACTAACTTCATGCAAAAAAACCCCTGCATGCTAATTATTAGAAATCTGATTGTTTTGTTTGTTTGTACTACCTGATTAAGATGTGTTTTTATAGGCTATTGGATCATGCTATAATCGTCTAACAGATGGATGGTAGATTAACAAAATACATGGATCTGAATTTTTAATCTATTTGCATCTTATCTCCTGTGGTAGTGAATTTCTAGAGTTACTGTTTAGCCATTTTCAAGGAAAATTTAAAGATCACTTTCAAATTCTGATTATAATTCTGTTAGTTGGATAACATTTCTATAAGTGAATTTACACCAATAACAGATGTGACTTTTGGCACAATACATCATATTTGCTTTTGTTATTTGGATGCAAAGACTAGAAAGCATCATGGACTAAAGTAAATATCATAGTTTTTGGAAACAGCCATATAAACTGTTCTCAATCGGAAATCAGAAATTCAATAGTGTTTGACTCTAAGGATTTTGGTCTGACCCTTACCTGCTGTTTCACAGACTTGCAACGTGAGTTTAGCATCATTCACATTGGTGTGCACGTGTAGGTGTGCACACGTGGGGACGTGGGGTAGCACCTACTGGAGCAGGGCTGGGCACGGAGACAGCACCAGGATAGAAGCAATGAGAGGGCTGTCAGCCACGGCAGGCACTGCAGCAGCACCAAACCCAGCCAGTGACCATGCAAAGCCCTTCTAACATCCTACAAGCACACCAGGCCTTCATCTTCTCCACACTCGGAGCACCATGGGGCCCCATGCAGAAGGACAAGTCAATGACATGGGGGAAGTCCAGAGCCATTGCTTTCGAATTGCTTTTTCAGTTCTAGATTTTAAGGGAGCAAGTTTGGTAAAAAGCGCTGCTCAGGAAAATAGTGCTGTTGCTTCTTTTCATATACACGTGTGCATGCACACACATATATAGTTTTTTAAATTTCATACCTGCTGTTGTCTCCAATGATTTTTGTTATATGATTAGAAAAGAGCGACATGCTGTTTTTTCAGGATGGGAGTGGTTTTTTTAAAAATATCTTTAATGGTGGAACTTGTTGGTCCTTCATATGTACCATTTACAGTCTTTGTGCTTCTAGTTTACCTAGAGTGATATAGGTGTGGCAGGTTGACGTTGGTCAACAGCCACCCAGCCACTTACTTGCTCACTCTCCACTCCTGCAGAATGGGGAGAAAATAGAAGGAAGGCAAGAAGACTTGTGGATTGCCAGGCAGATGTCCAGCCACTTCATGGGAAGCAGGGCCTCAGCATGCGTAATGGCTGCTTGGGAGGACAATTACCGTAACTATGAATGTGTCCCCCCTTCCTTCCCCTTTCCATGAGCTTTTACTGCTGACCATGATGTCATACGATATGGAAAATCCCTTTGATCAATTTGAGTCAGTTGTCCTGGCTGTGTCTCCTCCCAACCTCTTGCCCACCCCAGCCTACTCACTGGGGGATAGGGGTGCATAGAGCAGGAAAGAGAGAAAGCCTTGCTGCTATGCAAGCACTGTTCAGCAATAGCCAAAACATTGGTGTGTTAACACTGTTTTAGCCACAAATACAAAGCACAGCACAATAAGGGCTACTATGAAGAAAGTTAACTCCATCCCAGTCAGACCCAGTACAATCCCCATCCCTTATTCCATACTACTTGTATCATGCTCCAGTTCTGTTACCTGATACATCTAAGTATCCTCTGACTGTCCTATTCATATATGGCTTCATTTCTATATCCTACTTACGCTTTTCCACTTACTTACCTAACCCACACTGCATTACAACATTTGATCCTTCTATCCATACCTTTTTTCTTCTTTCTATTCTATTTATTTCTTATGCCTGAAGTTCCCTCTTACCAACACTTACAATTTATACTACATGCTAAAACCATTTTCACATCCAACAGTCAGGTTAATATATCCTCATTAACCACTATCTTCTGTTCCTTGACATACACACAGATATGATTTCCACATTCCATAGGGCCCTGTCAAATGTCCATAAGAACAGTCAATGACTTGAGCTCCATCTGTCAAGGTGGTCACTCAAGACAGGAGAGGCAGCGTGTTGGGTTGTTGGCTACGAAGACCAGCTTGTGTTGGGTCATCACCATGCTTGCCCTGTTCCTTGTGAGGCTCATCCTCTGGTGTTTCAAGTGGTTCCTACTGTAGTACTTCCTATAACATTCAACTCAAATCATGGGTTATTTTCCCTCAAGTTTAAATCTCTGAGGTACACAGTGGATTTCTCCATCCTTCTCTGTTTTCCACCAAGTGTACCTGGGCACTTGACAGAAGGCAATCCCAGGAATGGGTTTGGCTTTTCCCAAGGGAGGAGCAACCCACACTGCTTTTCCCAGCCACTTCCCTACATGCACTATGGAATCTTTATCTGTTCCCACAGTATGTAAGCGCTTTGTTTGGGCAGCTGCCGGGAATGGATATCACCTCCAGTAGCCTGAGGTTTTACACCTGAACAGCACTTAAACCTATGATTTGTTGAGTTGAAGCTGAAGAGAGAAGATGTAATAATTCCTTTTTCAGGCATCTGTCTCTGAAAGAAAGGTAGCAGTGGTCCAGAAAGGCAGCATCCATTAGCACCACCTCTCAGCTGTCATTTGGCAAGGTTTGTGGGTTCCCAACCCAGACTAACTGTTAGGGGAACTTGAGCTCCCTCCAAAAGATGTTTCAATATGGTCGTAGTGGCTGAGACTGCTTTTTTGGTTTTTGTTTGGAGCTGCAGTGCAATCTTGAGCTGAATCCCCCTCCTTGTCCTCACTTATACTGCTTATTGGTTTGGCTCACAAAGAGGTTTTGGCGTGTACAAACAAGATTCTTTGAAGTAGGGCTGTACAGGAAACTTCTTTCCAAGTGTGGTTCAGCCTCTAACGGGGACAGAAACCATTGGTGGTCCCTTTCAACAGCTTGGTACCACTTCTGCATTGGGAACACCTGTCCAGGGAACCAGGCAAAATGTAGTTTCAAGTAAAATACCCCAGCTACAGATAGATGTAGTGTCTTCAGTGCCAATTGTTTTGATGTACTGCTCTGTTTGGGTTGCACTAACTTCCTTGTTGCTTTAAACAGAGCTAGTGAGCATTGCAGAGATTGCCAGGAACCTTAGCTGTTGGGATAGTCTACAAGCTGGGGCTTTTGCATGAGGCCTGTGGAAGCAGCTTAGTTCATGTAGATGAGCCCTCGGAGCTACATTCAACTTTTTCCTGGGAAACGCTCCAGCCTGAGACCCGCAGAGAAGTGAAGGGGTGCTGCATTGACAATTCTTACCTGTTAATTTCTACGTGCTGATAATGTGCTCACTGCTGTGTGCCTTGGATACTAATTGCATGAACGTTAGACCCACTTGAACTAACTAATCACAATAAATCCAGCACTAAAGGCAATTATGCCATGGTTGGCTCTGATACCTATTTACATACTGTTTTTTCATGTAGGGAAGGTAAGTCGTGTTGAAATAGACCTACAGATTTGCTCTGCCTGATTCCTGAAGGCAGGAGGTCAGAGAGGAGAGAGGATGCATAAGCAATGCAAGAAGGGTTTTACTGGGCATGAGACTGAAGGGAAGTGGTACAGTTCTGAAGGTCTTCTGATGTGACACAGTAGTTAAAGCTAACCCCTTTGAAAGGCAAAAATGTTTGTAGAGCAGAGGGCTGGCTGAGCATACAGGAGTTGTGTGTACAGCAGCTGTGACCTGCCAAGGCACAGAGAGCTTCTTACAGGGAAGGTCTTTACCTGGAGGAAAACCTATTTAATGTTCCCTCATGTCTACGTTCGAACTAACATGAAGGCATGTTAAGAAAATGTAGCTCTGCAACCAGTGGTGAACAAATCTGTATAATGCCTTTCTTCTGAAGGCTTTCTTTTGCGTGAGTACGGGGCACCATGCTGGGTGGCTGTAACGTGACCACTGCGGCTGTGTCCTGGTGGCTGACACGCTGCTGCATGCCTCACTAACCGTGCGAGGCAGGAAAACCCTGTGGGGAAACTCAATACGGAGAGAATTACAATAGCTGGTCTTTGTGGCTGCAGGGGCATGTGTTTTGCTGTTGTGAGGCTGTACAGGGATAAATAAGGGGACAACCTGTTTAAACTACGCAGCTGCATGAACTCTTTTCATGCTGTGTCTGATGCCCTGCCTTTTGGTGGAATGGCCAAGGTCAGAAACATTGTAAGGGTTCCTGAAGTGCCACGTTGCTTTCACACGTCCAGAGCAGCAGGCACGCTGCTTCATGTCACAGGGGCAGGGTGTCCTTCCACTGAAGATAGCTGCCTCTTGTTATGTGGATGTGTTCTGGCCAAACAACTCTGTGGAAGTGGATCCAAGTCAAGCAGGTGGTTCAGAATATCTCGTTTTTATACTGCTATGCGGAAGATAATCTGAAAATGAGCATTTGTACAGGCCTTCTATGATACAAAGGTGTATGAAATACTGTTTGTAATGGAAGGTGGGTATGTCCCTCCAGTGCCGTACACCATTTTGTGGAAAGGAATTTCACAGACATCACCAAAACAATAATCTCGTGCTTCAAAAAAAGATCCATCATAACTGTGGTAGCCAATTATACTGCTTTTTCTTTTAATTTGAAATTGAAAACAAAATAGTTTCGGTGTGGAAAGAATCAGATTTCAGCTTGAAATCGTTACTGAAATGGAAGAAACACTGGGATTTTCCATTGGCGCTCTCTTCTGTCCAGCTCCGTGTCTCCTCCCTCCCCAAGCAGGGTGTAACGCAGCACATCACAAGCAGGTAATTATTGCCGAGAGACCCAGATTTTTCATTTTCAGCTCAAGAATAAAGCCCAAAAGGGTGGATGGTGCTACAGAATTGCTCCCATTCACTGTCAGACATAGTGTTATCATTAGTTTTGATTGACTTTGCTTTTTCTCAGATCCTCTGGGATTTTTTTCCACATGTCTAACTGCTGTTGAGCAGAGAGCTGAACATATTTTTCCTGATCACTGCCATGCTGAATCTGACCACTGACAGTATAAGCCCTTTTGCAGCTCATTAAGTCCTTTCATTTCTCTCTTCCCCTCTCAATATTTTACATTTTGTAAGTTATTTGTACATCTGTGTTGGCCCTTGTCAGTACAGTCTCCTCTGTTCCAGTGTTTCTCACATATGCTATGAAGGGGCAGGAGAAATTAAACAAAATCAGTCTAGAACAGTATAACGAACAGTTCTTTTCATCTTTCCAAAACTTATTTTTTAGGTTTCATGATATTCTGTGATGGTTAGGAGGGCCTGAGGCCCATGGCTGCACCTCAAATACATGAAAACTTTTCACTGTTCAGAGAGCTTGCTATTAGACCATGTCCCTTTCATTCCCACTGGAGGTGGGAATTGAGGAGGGAGGACTTACTACTACAGCGCTCCAGAGAACAAATTGAGTGGATGAGGTCAAATATGGGTATCCGAAGAGAAGATAAATTGTTCAATGCAGATACAACTTCCTGTTTTTCCCCTATGTACAGCACAATGCATGCTCTAGCATGGCCAAATGATACTGAGCAGTTAATGTAGACTGTTCTTACACTGAGGTACCTTGTACCATCATTGCTACTTGATGCTTGTACCTGTGATATATGGAGGATTTACAGCCTTTGTATAAAGATGAATTTTATAGCTTGCTTTCCTCTGTGATGATAGAAGCTTTTGGTCTTGGTCATACTAATTATCCTGCAGTTCCTCAGGGCAGTTTGGGAGAACTAAAGGGCACAAATATAACAAGTGGATTCAGTTTTAATTATGCAAAAACTTGTTCTCATTGAATGATATTCTGGTACTTGAATAATTGTAGGCTAGGGATTGAATAGGAAAATATGGCTTACTTTGTTGTATTGCAAGTGTAACTGGTCATCTGGGACTAAGATTTTTTTCCAAGTGAAGAGTAAAAGATGATGAGTAGACGTGTGGAACTTTCAGCACTCAAATAGCCGTTTGAGGACAGAATAGGAAGTGAACATAGGAAAAGTACTGTATCGCCGTGAAGCCATTAAAGGCTAACCTTTACTCTCTTCTGTGCCTTACCACTTGGCCGAAGCACTGATGGATGGAAATTGGTTTGCTCAGTTTTGCCTCCAAGTTGCTTCTTTAGTCCCTCTGCAGAAACCCCAGTATCAGACTTGGCATTCTCAATATAAAATCCGTTTTCATAGCCACTTGCTAATGCCTCTGCTTTTGCAAATCTCCTTCCAGTTTCATTTGCTTTCTGTGAACAAACATTAAAAATGCAGTTATAGTGTTATGGAGTTTGTAGATCTGTAATTTCCCATCTTCGTTCAAGACTTGCTTTAAAATGACAGTATCACAGTAAGTTGAAGAAGTGGAATATTCTGCTGTCTGTTCTCGAACTGCTGGGAGGAAAGGGGGAGAGAAGAGATATTGCTTATGTTTGACTAGATAGATGCAAAATAAATTCAGGAGATTGAATATTTGGTGAATGACTTGTGTGTTATTTGTAAATTTGGACTGAATTGATCTAATAGTTTTGGCTCAGAAAAATTCCAGGATAATCCTGTGAGTGGAATTGTTTGTTCGTTTGTTTTCCCCCACAAACTGTATCAGGATGATGAGAACAATTCCTTCTTCTGAGGTACAAAAGACATTAGCTGAAATGCTTCTTTTGCCTGAGGTGTCTGAATCCATGTCTGTCTTCTGACTTCTGCTACTGCAAGGATGGGATATTCTGAGCTGGGGTTATCTTTCTGGTTTTGCAGCTCTGTCACACTGAAAACTGAGATATTTATCAAGTAAGACAGCAAGTGTTTGTTGTCTGAGAGGATGAAGATTTTGATTCACACTTCTGCTCCAATGCATGTATAATGGTGAAATTAGGAACTCTGTCTTAAGTTCTGTGTCACCCTAGAAAAGCTGATATGCCAGCAGCGAGCTGTTCTCCTGGGATGTAATGGGTTTAACTTACCTTGGACTAATGAAATGCTCTGCGCATCAGGATGTTGCATAAAAGCAAATGACTGGTGCTTTCTACCTTTGTATTTATGTGCATCCTTCATTTCTTTCTAAGTGCTCAAACCTGTATATTTAATTTTGGATTTGGTAGAAACTTTCATTTGATCTGAATACAAACAAAAGCATTGTGAGGTTTTGTGTATTCATGTTTGCTTTTGTTCAGTGGCCAAGCCAAGAAATGTTATCTACACAGCCTTACATTTGACTTCCTTTGCAGGGGCAGTGGTGGAATATGCAGGAAATGCAAGAGCTCTCTCATGGCAGTCTTTCACTGCCAGCCAGTGTTATAGGAGATCTTAAGCTGCTGTAGCACACCTATGGTTGTTTTTGCCAGAGTGGATCCAGCTGAGGTGTGGGACAGCTTCTGGGGCAAAAGGTGGCTTAGATTCATGTTATATTAAGCACAAGGGCATGAACTTTAGGGTAACAACGATTTCATTACATCCTAAAAAAGAACCTCATTGGACAGCTTGTCTAAGACATACTTTACCTACAAGGACAGAAAAATTATTGCATGATAAACCTCTAATACTCATCTTCAATTTACATTTTGGAATATACCTTTATAAGGAAAATGCCTAGAGTAACTATTTGTGAATGAAAACTTGTATTAGCTCTCAATTCTAAAGTGTAATCATCAAATTGCTGGTGAAATGTTTTGCTGTCAGGGCTGCTTGCATAGAATCTGTCAGTTTGCCAAAGAGCCTTTAATAACTCTCTTGGTTTTAGAGCACTTTGCTTCCAAACTGTGCGTGCTCAGAGAGAATGCGAAATAGGGACTTGTAAAGCAAAGTCATTTCTCAGTCAGAGGCATCCAGAACAAAAGGACCCTTTTGTTTTATTTTTCTGGCAAGATGCTGAATGGTAACTCTGAAGCAGTTTGGGCTACTCTTTGGAAGCCTGAAGTATCTCTGAACTGGCTTCCATGCATTAGGAATATGAGAACAGATTTACTTACAAAAGAGGATAATGAAGCCGATGTGAACATCAGAGCAAAGAACTGCTTGAAGTTCGTATTTATGCTCACTGAATGGTTCTCTCAATTTCATTGAAGTATTTTTGTTTCATGGAGATGCTACAGAGCTTTCTTCAACCCCACCCCCCACTGCTTTGCGAATTCCACTTCTTTTATGCAAGGGACTCCTGGTTATCTGTGGTAGTAGGAGACAGAGCAGAGAAGGACAATGACACTGGGTGGCTGTGAAAAACAAATACAGATAACACAAAACATATGCAAATCACACTATAAAAATGCACAGTAAAAGTGTAATGGAGATGAGATGTCGGTGAGCTAATACTCACCTGAGCCAGCTGGACGCTTGCCATGTGACCCTGGTTATTTGGGTACCGAGTCCAAGCTGACTCTGCCTGGAGACAGCACAGATGCCTCTCTGCCTGTAGCCTGTGTGGCCCGGCACCTGGGTACTCTGCCCATGGGTGGTGGTAAGTTGGCTGGGTTTGACGTAAATATATTTTCCGAATCTTTACTGGGTCCTTTAGCACTATACTTTTAGTCTCAGCTGAGTGTTTTTAACCCACTCCTAAGGCTATAAAACCCTTCCTCTTTGGTAGGGGATTTCCTGTCTTTGGGATGAGATTTGTGGCTTTCCTAGAAATGCCATGACATTGCTTTCTACAAGATGGGTGATATCCTAAGATTTCACTTTTGAATAGACATGATTGTATATAAGTACCATTTGGAGGAAACTGAGAAAACAAACCCATGAACAATGTTTTCAGAGTGTGTAGGAAAGCTAGTAAAATGGAATAGATTGGAGAGGTGCCAGGAGATTAAATGAGAGCGGTAAGAAGAGATTGTTTTCTTTTAAATTTCTGAATTTCCCATTTTAGTTGGACGTGAACATGTTTGTTCATCAAATTGTCATTAATAATATGTAGATCCTCATAGCTGATTTTTTTGTAGAATAGGACAAGTCTTATAAGTTCACAAAATAAAAGCAGGTCTTTTAATGATAAACTAAGGCCAAGAAAGAACTTGGTGCAAGTATGCGCACATCTCTTTGTAGTGTGGGTGAAACGCTGAGCATAAATTCATGACCGGAGTGAACTGAAACATGGGATGGAGGGGATGAATCCCTGCTTCCCAGCATCTGCGGCAGACAGCTGGATTGCTGCCAAGCATAGGCATCCTCTGACCACTTACAGCCACCTTTCACTGTTTTTCTTCTTCATCCTAGTAAGCTGACTTTCACCACAGTTTCAGAGCAGATGGATAGTGGCTTGCACAAGGCTCTCTCGGTGACCTGTCCACCGCTTTTAGAAGTAGTGGTCTGTCCACAATTATGTAAGCTGGGATAAGATTTTAACATAAGTAAGGCACAAGCTATGTCTCGTGCCTTTGAACTACAGCGAACATCCATCTGTTGTCTGAATACCATTTGGAACGCTTAACCCCTGCCAAATCCTGCTGCCTTTGAAGTCCATGGGAGTCTTGCCACTGACTCTAGTTGGGATAGGATTTAGCTGACAAAATTTCTGTTTTCCTTTGTTTCACATAATTTGTGTGTGGACTCTAACAGACAATAATATCTACTTATGATTAGGACTGCATGAGGGAAGAGGGGATTTATAAGCAATATGTATCTCTGGCCTAGTGATGGAGAAATTTATAGTTCACTGTTTTTTTTGAGGTTATAATGCCAGTTACGTTTTGATGCTAATGTCTGTCTTTTCTCATTCCCTTTTAGGAATCATTTACTGGTGGTATGCCTTGACAAAGGGAAATTTAATTACATGAACTTGGACATCATACCAGTTGTTTAAAAAAATCAATTATTCATACAGTGCTGCATTTCCTGAACAGTGAAGAAATATTTACCCTTGTTAGGAAAGACAGGTGAATGACTCCAGGTACTCCTTGTAGTGAGTGGTTCTATGCAATATTTAATCAATCCTTCAGTAAGATAAAGTTTTACACTGGTGGAATGTATAGTCTTTTATTTTTGGATCACTTGCACGCTTTTTATGCGTAGTACACTTTTAAGCATCTGCTTAGGTATTGCCTGCACTTAGTGTTTTCAGGATCTGTGATTACACCATATGCTGCCATGGAGAGGATTATGCTGTCAGTGTTGTGTCAGAGTAGCATGGAATTGCAGTCTGGTGCATAATTAGAAGGATATATTCAGGAACGTTTCTCAGGTGACTGAATTTATATTGATTATTCAGAATAAGTGCACATCAAATTATAGACTTTGCATGTATGTAAGAAGCATACATACACTTAATGTCACAGGCTGATAGGGCACTGAAAAAATATGGAAGGATGAGCAGAAATAGTCTGTGGACCAGATCAAGTGCTCAGAACAGATTAGGGAGAGGTGTTTTGTGCAAAGTGATTTTGTGATTAGTGGCTCCTCATCTTTCTTAGTGCCAGACTGTTCCTGTCACACAGATTAGAGATGGCTGGAGGGTGGATTCGGAGAGCTCTGAAGAGCCCTTGCAGCAGCCAGCACCTATGAGACAGAGCAGCTTGTCTCTTCGGTGCTGGGTTAGCAAGGAGAGGCTGGTTTCATGCAGAGTATTTCATAGATGGGAAAAGACTATGCTTTTCTGGTACATGCTAGATTTATCCGTGGTGGGATAAATCAAAGCTGCCCTACAGCTTCCAGAAAGCCGGCCCTATCAGCTGCTGCAGCTCTGGCACTGGACAAAGAAGAAGAAAGGATCTAAATCACCCAAGATAAAGGCTACTCTGCTTTCTGCTGGCAGAAAAAAATAATGGTTGAAGAAAGTCGTCTTTTAGACTTTGCTTTTTTGCAATCCAGAAATGCAAATCATAATAACTGATGTGGTTTTGATCCAGAATCTCCAGCTGTTTTCTTAAGGAGACCTTGCATATATGGACTTATATTGGAAACGTAATAGATAATATAAAATATGTGGTTCCAGATTGTGTGAAACTATAGCTCATTGTTTAGGGTGCTGCAGAATTTAACACCAGACTTAAGTGTACTTCCAAATGCTGTACTTCAATGCCTTGGTGGCCTTCCCTTACTGATGAGATGCAAACCCATGTAACTGAAGAGCTTGTTCTTGTATTTCTTCTCCTACCAGATGCTAGCTGGGAGTTTCAGGTGCTTATCAATGTACAATTTGACCTAAAAGGAAACATATTTTATGTTTTGAGGAGGAATCATTGTAAATGTAGAAAGAATAATTGTTCCTAATTTACATGGGATTGATTATACCAATGTGTTGTCTAAATCTCACCTGATTTTTGTATCACTGTGAAGCTGTTGAACTCTGGAGTTTCCGACTTAGAAACCTGAAAAGAAGAGGAGAATCATGGCTTCTGTCTGTAAAGTCGTATGTAAGACTAAACACAGCACTTGTCATGGTTGCCCTGTGCAGCTACTAAATATTTCATATGAAGTGCTATTTTGAGTATCTGATTAATTATTTAAAGCTAAACGTGGTTTCTCTTTACAACATATGAGAGATTTGTGAGTGACAAAGGCTAAACTGTATAGAATATTGTTGCCAAAACCACTTCTTGTTTGCAGTAATCTGCTAAAGCCGGATGTATATGAGCAGGGATGAAGGTAAGGTTAATCTCTTGGATAAAACTAGTCACTGTAACTGGGCTTTATGAATGACCATTTAGACCAGCTTTGTGGTCTGTTAGGTTCAGTGTCCTGTCACTATTACTAGTCACTCCCAGATGTTTCCAAGAAAAGTGAAAGAAATCCATCTATAAAGCTGATGAGATTTATTTTTTTTAACATTGTAGTTAAAATTAATTCATCAGAGAAATCTCATAGGTTCTCCTTTATCTCCAAATATATCTTGCTGATTTATTTTCAGCTGTATTATATGCTGCTGAAGTCATAAATAAATAACAATGTTTCTATTTATTGAAAATGTACCCCTGATAAGCTAGAACACAACCTGTTACTAAATATATAAACTATTGAAGCACCAGTTATGAGACACCTACATGAAAAAACTCTGATATTTTAAGGCTGAGAAAGTTGGCGTTGTTCAGCCTGGAGAAGAGAATGCTCTGGGGAGACCTTATTGCAGCTTTTCAGTAACCTAAAGGGGGCCTATAAGAAAAATGGGGACAGACTTTTTAGTAGGGCCTGTTGCAATAGGACAAGGGGTCATGTTTTTAAATTAAGAGGGTAGATTTAGACTATATATAAGGAAGATTTTTTTTTTTTTTTTTTTTTTTTTTTTTTTATACAATGAGGGCGGTAAAATGCTGGAACAGGTTGCCCAGAGAGGTGGTAGATGCCCCATCCCTGGAAACATTCAAGGTCAGGTTGGATGGGGCTCTGAGCAGCCTGATCTAGTTGAAGACGTCCCTGCTCATTGCAGGGGGGTTGGACTAGATGACCTTTAAAGGTCCCTTCCAACCCAAACGATTCTGTGATTCTATGTTTCAGTCCTAGTAGCTCAGCCTTACAGACTTTTTTAGTTGTCTTTTACTGACAGCCTCATTTATTGACGAAATCACATTACAGGTTACATTATATTGCTGCTTTTTAAGGTTTTTGGTAACAACTTTTTCAGATGGGTACCCCACCTAATTTCTAACTGGTGTACTCACAACACTTGCTTTATATGCCTTTTCCATCATACAAGAAAATATCTAGATTTTTCATTCAATTGATCGTTATTCTTTGGAATACATATTTTTCCTGTTCTAAGAGATGTGGGGATATTCTTGACCAAAAAAAAAGCAAGAGAGTAGAAGTATACCTAATGATTTTTAAGATTCTGTTCAATTCAAGGAATTGAAGACATTCATAATCTGATCTAGAGTTCATGTAAACAAATCAGATTTGGGATGCTGCAGTTAAACACATGCTTAAGACTTAAGAGAGAGTATAGCTCTGGTTTTAATACAGTATACTAAAGCTTATAAAACTCATTCCTTACTGCCATAGTCAGTGATACTTGGATGTAAACTTAAACTGAGAAGCATCGTTGCATTCACTTATTTCTGTTTCATTAGTGCGGGCTTACATTTGTCTCTGTATTGTATCGTAGATAATGATTATGGGTAGGTCTAGTCCCACAGTGCTGTGTATCAGATTCTCATTAGATCTGTAACCTTGCTGTAATATATTGCAAGAAGGCACAGGGATGCAGCACTGAACGAAAGACCTTCTGTGGGTCTGTCACCCCGCTTCTGAGCGGTGCTTAACAGCTTGTGAAAGTGGGTGATTAGCCTCCTGAGATCTCGTCTTTTCCTACCTGCCTTGGTGGCAGGTTCTCTCCATCTTTCAGCTCTGGGAGGCAGGTAGGCATGCCGGCAGGGAGAAGCACTGGTCCCTTTCTTACCCCATAAACATAAAAGCATTATGTTTCTTTTGGATTAGCTGTGTCGTCTTCAATTACTTTTCCAAGTAATTGTATTTATGGGTTTGTATCCTTAAAATTAATCTCATACCCTTTAAATTTTTTGAGTTGTAACACAGGTTTTGCAGCTAAGCAGCAGTAGCTGGAAGGCTGCGCAGAGTTTAACTGAAGCATGAGAAGTTTTTGACCTCCTTCACGAATGTTTCCTAAGCTTGAAAGTAAACATGTGTGGACTCCACAAGATTCTTTTATACATAATTTGTGCTATTACAGAAAAATAACTAGTAATATGTATTTGTTCATTCGTGTAAAAATATATTACTTTGGTTGTCTGTGGATCTCCTTTTTCTCTGAAAATATTTGGAGACAGTTGAGATTTAATGGCTATATTTGACATAATATGCTTAAGAGGGGCTTAGAAGAAAAAAAGCTGACTTGGATTATAACTCTTGTTTTCTTATGGCTAAAGCAGCATGTGATTTTTCTTTCTAAATAGTGGTGGTGCATGCTGCTTCTCCAGGCTGCTGCTGTTGGGTGATGGGGAGTTTCCTCTCTAACAGTTTGAGTGGGGTTATTAATAATATTTTGTAGAGAAGTTGTTGAAATCTGTGAATATGCACTATTTTAAGTCTCAACAGCTTCTCTTCTGTGCTGCTTTTGAAGAACATGACATCCAAAGTCATGCTTATGTACTGTTCTCGGGATTGAATGGTACTTTCACTTGGCTT
This sequence comes from Gymnogyps californianus, assembly GCF_018139145.2. Taxonomy (NCBI): domain Eukaryota; kingdom Metazoa; phylum Chordata; class Aves; order Accipitriformes; family Cathartidae; genus Gymnogyps; species Gymnogyps californianus. The sequence goes on along the minus strand of NC_059472.1, from coordinate 71,115,155 downwards.
GTTTCTTATGAAGGGTGGAAGTCCTTCTGTGAGCAAGGAATTCTTCATTGAGCTGTGCTTCATCCGAATGTCTTCAATGACATTGAAGTGGTTTTGATTATAGGTTGGGGAGGGGCGGTGAGAACACAGGTTGCTGCCAGATCTGTCCGTGTTTGATCTGAAGATCTTCTGTAATGGGAGGGTGCAAGTCTTCTGAAGCTTTCATACGCTGTAGTAATAATCATTGGTTGGCAATATTAAAGGAAAGTGAGCTTTTTGCAAACCTTTGGTTTCATATGTCAAAGAGAACATATCTGAAGGCCTTTAAGATTTAAACCTCGTTTCATGCAGAAACCATCCATGTGGTGCTTGCAGCACCTGCACAGTCTGATTAAAAAATAAAAAAGATGTTTTCCACATCTTTATGCTCTCTGCCTTTTCTACCTTTTCCTTTGTTTTTCACTTTCCCTCCTAGTCTTTTTCTGCCTTTTGCCTGTGATATTTTTATCCCTTCCTTTAAGCTGTACCATTTCTCCCACTGGTTGCCTGCCAGCTGGCTATCTGCTTTTGAGGATGGGGCATCTGTAGGTGAGACAAGTCAAGCTGGTAGGTGTTCCCACTCTAAATTGAATGTCATGGGAGCAAAGAAGCAAAGCTTTTGTTATTTGTCTTGGCCTCCTAAGTGGTCCCTTCAGGATCAGGGACATGAAAAGGTTTTGGCTCCTTCTGTTTTAGGCTGCAGGATAGGGCACATTGTAAAAGCAGGTTCAGATTTGGGTTGGGTACAACTTCTTCCCCACACAACTCCTTATAGCAACCCCCATCCCCTGGACGCAAAGTTCTTCTCACCTTGCCATCTTCTCTTCCCTCTTCCTGCCCTGGGAGGACTCGGGTACAGTAACAGCTATGCACATGGGAAGTGATGCTGGCAGAAACCCAACAGGTGCTTCCTTCATAGGAAGCAGGCAACTTGTGGAATAAGAGGGGGTGTACAGTGGGGATGGGGTCTAACGCAACTAGCCAGCTTTCTGTAACCTCTGATGTTATGAATTTGTTAAGACTTTCCCCAGCAGCACCAGCTGCAGTGGGGTGTTGCTAGCTGTGGAATGCAGTATGCCTCAAGTCTGCTTCACCTGGTTACACTTGAGGGTTCATCTGCTCTTTACAGATGGCTGCAAATCAATACTTTCAAAGGTGAAGGCATTAAATGTGTCTTACACCTAATGTTATCTGTGTGTTGTGCTGTGCTGTCAGTGTGGGTGGTTTGGGGAGGGGGTGGTGTTGGTTGTTTTGGGTTTTTTTTCATAATCTGCGTTATCCTATTCTGTTACCCCAGATAAATGAGTTGGCCAAGTGTTGCCTTTTGTGGAGAATTGTGCCAGCATTTAGTAACAGCAGTAGGGTGTTCCCTGTTGGGTGCTGTGGATACATCAGCTTAGGCCTTGCACAAACACATCTAAAGCATCAATGATGCTAATAGGAGTTTCATCACTGACTTCTGCCAAGTTCAGGATTTTCCATGTGGCTCTAAAGAGAGATCTGGCTTTGCAGTTGTTGTTCTTTGTCTTTGTACTTAGCTTGTATATGACCCATGTTTAACCTGAGTGCTCTTGATATAAAGTTTCTATATAAGCTCTCTGGTTTTCTATGTCTCAGCTTGGCTGCCTAATCAGGAAGAGGATTTTTAAACAATTCTTTAGTAGGCATAAGAAACAAGTGTGCTTAACATAACTGCAAGTGTGAAATAAGCAACCTCCTGCTGAAAGTTCATATGCCAAACACAGCTAATCCACCGTATGTGTGACCTAAAAAGTACAGACGTATGGATATTCTTCCCTCCCCCAGTTTCTTAGCCTTTTCATGGCTGCTGCAACTGTAAGTAGCCCAGTAACACTATATGCTTGATTGATGTATGGGATCTGCGATGGTATTTTGCAGTTAGGGTTGCTGCATTGCATAGCATGCCTCTAAGTGAAATGAAAGGAATACCATAAGCTTTTCAGCTGTGACATGCCACCTCAGCAGTGGTACGCCTTTGGGAAAAACAGAGGAGTGTGACAACCTTTTAGTAGCCCAGGAAGGATGTTGCATACCAGCAAATATTCTGTTCTCAATTCTTATTTAAGCAGTTTGTATGTTCGTGATGATTTTTCCATATGAGGGACATGAATCTGTCTTTGCCCTCTGATGGCATCTGCTGCAGCCCCTGGAGTTACCCCAGTTCCAGCGTGAAGGAGAGAATAAGACTTATGGTGTCCTGGACTATAGGGAAAATAATAAGAATACATACTTTCAGAAAAGGATCCATTTCTTGGCCATAGCATAGGGGATATATGGCTGTCATACTCTCAGGATTTATTTTATTGCCTCCAAAGACCAGTTGCAAAAGATTAAGCAGTGGCCAGCCCTGCACCCCCTGAAGTCATTTGAGGTCTGATCCTGCACAGAAGATGTCACGTAAATGGCAGAACTTTTACTCATTGTCCTGCTTTCAGCTAGGATACAGTTAATTTTCCTCCTAGTAGCTGGTACAGTGCAGTGTTTTGGATTTAGTAGGAAAATAATGTTGATAACACACTGATGGTTTTAGTTGTTGCTAAGTAGTGTTTATACTAAGTCAAGGATTTTTCAGCTTCTTGTGCCCAGCCAGCAAGAAGGCTGGAGGGGCACAAGAAGTGGGGAGGGGACACAGCCAGGGCAGCTGACCCAAACTGGCCAAAGGGATATTCCATACCATATGACATCATGCCCAGTATATAACCTGGGGGGAGTTGGCTGGGAGGGGCGGATGGCAGCTTGGGAACTAGCTGGGCATCGGTCCGCGAGTGGTGAGCAATTGCATTGTGCATCACTTGTTTTGTCTAGTTTAATTCTTTTAGTATTACTATTGTCATATTATTATTATCATTATTTTTCATTCCTTTCTGTCCTATTAAACTGTCTTTATCTCAGCCCACGAGGTTTAGGGGTTTTTTTTCCGATTCTCTCCCCCATCGCACTAGGTGGGGGGGAGTGAGTGAGCGGCTGTGTGGTGCTTAGTTGCTGGCTGGGGTTAAACCACGACACTCATTTGCAAGTGGGTCGGTACCCATCATGGGTCCGGTTTTGTGATGCATAATTTGTGTCACTTATTGCATTGCTGCAGGACATAATACGTTACCCAGTTATGTCAAGATTGGGAAAACAAGCATGGTGTGCACTGTGTCATAGCCAAAGTGTAAGCATGTGCTCCACAACTCTGTTGTAGACAGAATACAGTTTGGCTGAATTGAGTATAATCAGTTTATTTGTACGCACAGCTAAAATTACTGACCAGTAGCTTCCAGGTAAGGACTCATTTAGGGAACTGTGGCAACTGCCTAATTAGCTATAGGTATGGCTTTAATTGCAGTCTGCAGCCGATAGAGAATGTTTGGTCTATAGGAAGAGGCAAAGAAATAGAATATGTGCATGAAGCAGTTTAATGTTTAAAGTACTGTTTGCAAATACAAGCTATTAAAAAAGCAAATCATGCTGGAAGATGGTCCCAAGCTGTAAAATATTAATTGATCATTAAGTCGTTGTAAGAGACACTGATATATACCCTGTATCTAAATGTGTCTCCTCTAACTTCCGTCTGCTGTTTGTGTACACCAGTGAGAGGGGGGAAAAAAAAAAATTCTTAAGAATCAGAAAGTAACAATGTTTGCATTTTACAGAGGGTGTGATGCACAAAGGCTGACCAATATTTCAGCAATAAGAAAGTTTGCATTAATGGAACGATTGCATTACTGTTAAGGTTTTTCGAAGTAAGAGAATATAGACAACCATGTCTCCTGGGGACATGGCAGGTATGGAATATGGTATTACTAATTTTATATCAAAGGCCTAACTGTTGTAGTATAAGAGAATATACATACTGTATAGATATGGAAGTTAGGAGAGGGCTTGAATCTTTGTCCACCTTTGGGCTGAATCTAGAGAAGCTTTTTAGCTTGCAGGCAGAGAGCTGGAGTGACGATCATTGCAGGGTCTGGGTTAGGGAGAGCTCTTAAAGCAGTCTGGATTCTGCTCTCTCTTGATGTGCCTGTACAGAAGAGCCTTGATTGATGGAGCGTATCTGAAGGACGTAGCAGCAGATAGAGGACCTGAGAATTATTTAGCAATGCAGTGATGATTCTTCACATGAAAATCAGATCTCCCAACTGAAAATGGCACTATGTCCTGTTGTTCAAGCACCCCGGGGGACAAGTTAGGTAAGGGAAAAGGGAAGGAGTGGTCCTTAGCCAATGCACATAGCTGTGGGTCTGTAATATTAATTGACAACATCAGCTATATAGCAGGTAAATGGTTGTATTGATCTGCAATAAGTACATAAGTCAGGAGAAACAGCAGAGCACATACTGAAGTCTGCTGGACTGTTCTTGTGCTTATTGTTGTTTTCTGTGTGTATACTTGACAACTGTCTTCTGGGAAAACTTGAGTTTGATAACAAACTATCTGCTGTGAAAACATACACAAAACAGGATGATACCTATATTACCTAAATATTTAACATGCTAGAGCGGCACTAAAATACTACCCACCAGTACTATATATATACTGTATTGCTGTATATTTTCTAAAACTGAAGTCTGGCCATATGTTAAAATAAAAGAACATGGTTTTCCCCAGAAGGTAATAATTTTCTCTTCTTACCATGGGTGCATTTAGTGCTCCTCTGCCAGTAAGAGGGAAATATCACAGTTGGGAAAGGGGTTGGAACTAGGACGTATTTGCCCACTCAGAGGACTAGATTTCTTTCTAAATCTTTTCATTTGTGATTTCTAGTCTTTCTGAATACAGACTAATAATTTCTGATGCATTCCAGTTCTAGTGGGACTTTTTGGTAGTGTTGATCCTTCTATTAAAGAGTGAAACTTGACAAACTATTCTAATGTAAGCAATTGACCCAAGGAATATGAAAGTACATATTCCAAAATTAACACCTTAATTTTCTGCAATGCGGGAATATGTACCCACTGCTTCAAAATATTCTCTTGGGGAAAAAACAAAAAAAAAACCTTCTTTTTTTTTCCTTAACTTCTTTTGTTTTAAGAAAGCCAGTCCTCAAATTAAGGAATGGATGAAAATTAAGGAGGAAATATCTACTTGACGTACAAGTGCTAGATACTACTTCTTTGCATTTAAATAGTGTGTGTGCTCTGACCTGGTGACTACCAGATAATTTGTATTTATATTCTTCTCATGGATATTTTGGGTTCTTTCAAACTATTCCCCCTTAGAAGGTGAATTTATACCAATTAAAAAGCATGGCCAAGCAACAGTATTATAGAAGATGATGTCTGCCCATAAATGGTGCACTACAGGTACCAGTTCTGTTGTGTATTTGGAATTTTTCTAAGATGTTTTGTGGAACTACTACGACAAATTTTTTACTTACCAAAGTAGTCATATTTTATTCACTGTGGATTGTTACCGGGTAGTAATAATGGAAGTGCACCCTTCAGTTTCCAATATTTTAAATGTTTCATTTTGCAAACTTCAGTTTTGTTCAGTTTCCCTCTACCAGAATGTCTTGGTCACTGCTTGTACCTTGGTGGAGAAGGGAATGCCTGGAAGGAAGGTTTTGTCCTTGTCCTTTTAGCAGGGCAAGCTGATGTATCATACTTACTGTGCTGTATGATGCACACCTATGTCAATGTCAAAAATGGCGCAGGGAATGGTGAGACCAGTACTTTTCCTCCTCAAACATGGACCTGAGGAGTGCAGCAAAGCAGGTACAAGTCCACCCATGGTACTCCTGTGTAGGTCTCACTTGTCTTTCATACATAAATCGGCTATTTTCCATGCTCTCAGCTACTCTAGTTCTTCAGTATCAAACCCAACCAAGTCCTAACTAATCCTAACCACACATGCATTACAAATTAAAACTTGTAAAACACATGGATTCATCTAATTCTTTTGCTTGTTTACACCAATAGTCATATGAATGTAGTGATGAAAGGAACTGCCTTTCAGTCCCCATCCAGTCCTCTGCAATCACAGGCAATTGTGCAACTGCTGTGAAGCCCATAGTATCTATTACATGTGGGCAACACACAAGGAGCCATAAAGCATTTCTTTTGTGACAAATTTAATCTACAGTAAAGATAACCCACAACTGTTACTGTTTTCCTCCCCATAACACAGTCCTTACCCAGAGAAGCTGGGAGGAACAGAGGGCATTATCCACACTCGAAGTCCTGCTACAGCACAAGACTTGGTTATGGCAAAACTCATTGTTTTGGACCCTACGCACGCTTTGTGTTCATACGCTGTGTTATGTGGAGCCCATTTAGAGCTCTTATCGAGTCCTAAAAGAAGCATGGAAGGGTCCTGAGGAAGTTTGCAGGATGCTAAAATTAAGGGTTGGATGTTTGAAGACTTTATGTTATTGTTCTGTACCCTGTGTTGGAAGAGGAGGGTAGGACTTTGTTTCTCTGGAAGTTGGAAATAGCCTGTAATTGTCTTCCAAGCTCAAATAGGGATGGTTGTTAAATGCCTCAGATCAGCCCAGTAGCTGGAAGGATCTGACGCAGTGGGGGCTGAAAGTCAATGGAAGTCAGCTGGAAACTGGAAGGCTGGCCTCAGAGAATTGGCTCCTTTCTGCATTGACTTTCTGCTGTGTGAGAATTACTGGTGTTCCGGTATTGTTACTGAGAGTAGAATTTTAGAACAACAGAATGCATAATGACTGAGACTGTCATCAGTTTAGTGACATACAGAGAAAGAAGGATGATTTCTGCCATGAAACGCTGACAATTACAGGCAGAAAAGATTGACATGGGTCAGCTTTGCAAATTTTCATTCATCTTCCCATCACTTAACTAAATTCCTCACCTGAAGCAGTGACAAAAAGTTGAAATAACATTTTGAAATAAAGATTTCCTCCTAGATTTGTCCCAGTTAAAGTGTTTTGGCTTGATGTTTGCCCTTTATTTCTTTTTTTGAGCCGAATGCTTTCTTGCCCTTCAAAAGGTTTTGTATTTTTTTGTTGTTGTTGTTGCTTGGGGGTAGGCACCCTAAACTATTAAAAATTTTTCATAATTTATTTTTGCTTTAAAAAAAACCAAACCCTTATGAGAGAGTTTCCAAGCTGACCAATTGTATTCTCCCTCTGTAACTTCTGAGACTCCAGCTGGACACATTGCACACTTCTTGCTAATCAGAGAGAGGTGTCATAATGAAGGACTATGGAAATTACCAAGGTAGTTTGAGTACTGGCATCACTGTTGCCATATTAAAATGGTGCTGCAACAGGTTTAACTGATGCACCTGTTACCTCTCAGACAAGTAGCATTAGCTGTAGGTCAAGTAAGTTTCTCTAACTTGACGAAATTCCTATATCCTGTTGAAGGAGAGTGCTTTTCTGCTCTCTCTTCTATGTTTGGGCTCTTGTTCTGAAATGTGCAGGTGCACAGGAGTCCCCGGTATGAATTAATCTTCTGTGGTCTTCTTTCAAGTGAAACTAACTTCCATGCTAATCTGTTCTGTGTGGCTGTCAAGCCGTTTGGAAGACTTATTGATCCTCGCCACAATAGAAAAGTGACACGAGCAACAGCAAACTGCTTTTGAATGTTTTCTGATGTATTGCTGGCATTAATGCTATTCAGGTTAGCACATGGCCAGATACGTTGTTTTGTTTCACCTGTTATTGCTCTGTTCTTTGTATATTGTCTTCATATATGGAGATGATTACGATCTAATTTACACAGCACCTTAGAAACAGACCTCCATTTTTTAAAGTAGATTGCTGTGCACTACTGTGGTTTTTACAAACAGAGAAGCAAATAAACCCTAGCATTTGTTCCAGTGCTGATAAAGAAGAGGAAGAATTGCTGGAATCTGTATTATACATGAAGCCAAGACTGGGAAAGTGTATGGGTCGCTGAGGTGCTGTAATATATCTGGGCATATGGGGGCAGGGCAAGTATGTGTGTATATACACCTTTCTGAGTGCATAAGTAATGAAAACCATATGGCTGCAGTAGTCTTTGGCCATAAATGAGTTGAAAGAAAGATTTGTAACAACTGGGACCTGGGAGCATCTTACAGCAATTTAGAGAAGCAGAACCTTGCAGAGTTTGTTTTGCACTGGCTGATCAGAGATGACACCTGTTCAGAGATGTTTTTATTGAACTGCACTGAAAGATGCACAAGAGATTTAGGGAAGCCTGATGGTAAAGGGGGAGGTATGTCTGGTAGTGACAGTAAGAATGCATAAGACAGAGGGAGCAGTGGGACAGTTGTCATACTTATTTGTTGGTGTCAATCCTTTCCAGAAAAACATGTCAACTTTTTTTTTGGAAGCTGAATTATCATTTAATTGTCAAACTACAGAAAGAAATGAATAAAAATGCATTGTGTAGAAATAGGATACACCTTGAAAACATTCCAGTTGGAGACAGTCAAACTTTATTATAGTATGTCCAATATACTAAAGTTATTATGGAGAACCCTGCAAGTTCTCTGGCATTTCAAGCCAAAATGTCGTGCTGTTGGGTGGGATTGTTTGCTCAAGAGCATTCAGGAGGATCTTGAGGTCACAAACAAATAGCTAGGTATAGATAGTGCCTACTCTCAGGAACTTACTATGTGAGAGACTTAAAACTCTTTTTTTAGAAAAGAAAGCATTGATAAAATACTATTTGAAAAAACATTTGCAGGAAGCACATCTCAGGATAGCAGTCACACAAGTCAGGTGTTTGATGCAGGTTTTTTTATGCGGCATGTGGTAAATGTACTGAGTTATACACTTATTAACTAGTCTACTGTCCCTCCAGACCTACAAGAAATATGTCTCTTGTTTTATGTCCGGGGCTGGGAACAGTCTCACAGATGCAATTTGGCAGACAGGAGGTGGGTGAGACTCTCGGCATCTTCTCCAATGACCACTCAGAAATGCTGTCTGCTGTCTCCTCTGGCCACAAAGCAAAGAGGCAGGACTGGAAGCCCCTATAAATAGCAGCAGTTTGACAACAGCTTTTTTCCCAGGAAGTGGTTCTAGGGGGAAGAGGTAAGGAAGGGAAAGGGTGCAAGCTCTGCTGCATGACAGGGGAGCACAGGTTAGAGGGTAAACTGAAGACTTTTCTTGAGGCCAAGGTGAGGCATGTGTAAAGTGAGGAGGAAAGAAGACCAGGAATTGTCAAGGGGACCAGAAGCAGATGGAGACAAAGAAACAGAGAGTCTTTGAAGGGCCCTTAAGATGGGTGCTCTGGAAAAATAAAAGTATGGAGGAAGAAAGAGATGGCTTATTCCTCCTGTCTTTTTTTTGTGTGTGTGTGTCTTTGTCAATATATGACAAAAAAGAGGAGGAGCATGGATGTATTGCTTCTGGGTTGTGACAAAGCAGATTGCTTAATCTTCTGATAAAGATGTAATACAGGGTTGTTATTTCCCTTTCCATTGTACTGAGAAACTCTGAAAAGTGGAAATCCTAGGGAATTGCTTGTGTCAAAGACAAATTTCAGGTTTGCATTTTTCAGTCTACTGCAGTTGGATGTGTATCCTGTACTGGTGTGTGACAGACTGTCAGAGAATGAGTACTTTGTTAAGTACTAGTTAATTTATTGTGATACTGGAAAAGGCTGTGGATGTTGTCTACCTAGACTTTAGTAAAGCCTTTGACACCATTTCCCACAGCATTCTCCTGGAGAAACTGGCTGCTCATGGCTTGGCAGTTGTACTCTTCGCTGGGTAAAAAACTGGCTGGTTGGCTAAGCCCAAAGAGTGGCAGTGAATGGAGTGAAATCCAGTTGGCGACCGTTCACATGTGGTGTTCCCCAGGCCTCAGTATTGGGGCCAGTTCTGTTTAATATCTTTATCAATGATCTGGACGAGGGGATCGAGTGCACCCTCAGTAAGTTTGCAGAAGACACCAAGTTGGGCGGGAATGTTGATCTGCTTGAGGGTAGGAAGGCTCTACAGAGGGATCTGGACAGGCTAGATCGATGGGCTGAGGCCAACTGTATGAGATTCAGCAGGGCTGAGTGCTGCGTCCTGCATTTGGGTCACAACAACCCCAGGCAATGCTACAGGCTTGGGGAAGAGTGGCTGGAAAGCTGCCTGGCAGAAAAGGACCTGGGGGTGTTGGTCAACAGCCAGCTGAATATGAGCCAGCAGTGTGCCCAGGTGGCCAAGAAGGCCAATGGCATCCTGGCTTGTATCAGAAATAGTGTGGGCAGCAGGACAAGGGAAGGGATCGTCCCCCTGCACTCAGCACTGGTGAGGCTGCACCTCAAATATTGTGTTCAGTTTTGGGCCCCTCACTACAAGAAAGACATGGAGGTGCTTGAGTGTGTCCAAAGAAGGGCAACGAAGCTGGTGAAGGGTCTACAGAACAAGTGTTATGAGGAGTGGCTGAGGGAACTGGGGCTGTTTAGTCTGGAGAAAAGGAGGCTCAGGGGAGACCTTATCGCTCTCTACAACTACCTGAAAGCAGGTTGTAGTGAGGTGGGTGTTGGTCTCTCTTCCCCAGTAAAAAGCGATAGGACAAGAGGAAATGGCCTCAAGTTGCACCAGGGGAGGTTTAGATGGGATATTAGGAAAAATTTCTTCATTGAAAGGGTTGTCAAGCATTGGAACAGGCTGCCCAGGGAAGTGGTTGAGTCACCATCCCTCGAGGTATTTAACAGACATGTAGATGTGGCACTTAGGGACATGGTTTAGGGGTGGACTTGGCAGTGCTAGGTTTACGGTTGGACTCAGTGATCTTAAAGGTCTTTTCCAGCCTAAACAATTCTATGATCTGTTCGCAGCGATTAGCTTTTTGACAGATTTTTTTTTTTTCCCCCTTCAATTAGTGCCTCAAGAATTAAGGGCTTCATATGGAACAATGAGCAAAAGCAGCAGCTGCAGGAATGCAAGGAAAAAACAAATCTCGGCAGGTTATTTGAACTATCTTAGATCTAGTTTACAATCATGGGTGTAAGAATACATATGGTATGCTGTAAGCGAGCTCTGCGTCTGAGTCAAGGAAGTGATTATCCTCCTTTCTAAAGCTAAAGCAATCCTCCTCTGCTGCCTGCTTGAATCTTTTCTACTGGCTCCTTTACCGAAGGCTCTGCCCCTGGCTCCACTCTCCTGAGCAGCACTGCCCACGAAGTAGTGCAGCGCTCCCTGTCCTCACAGCGTTGGGTGATGGAGTCTCCTACTCCTGCTGCACGAATTAAAGCTTGTTTGGCATTGCTCTAAGCAGCTTTAAAAAGAAAGGGTTATTAATGGGTTCAAATGTGTTTTCTGCAAATATAATTCTATGATTTAAAGATAAAATTAAAAATTTTTCAAAGGTTCTAGTAGCCCTTTTATGGGATACTCAAATCTAAAGCCTATATCGATGCCTGATCGTTTACTTATTTGATTATTTATTTAAGGAAATTAAATATTTGGCTCTTCAGTCTTGGACTGAAGAGTCAGGAGCACCTGGGCTTATGGAAGCCCATAAACCTCCCTTCTTTTGGAAAATAAAGTTGTACAAGCTGACTAAACGTTGGGTTGAAAATTATTTCTTATGTCCAGCAAAATGGCTGAGAGATCAGAAAGCTTTGAATATCTTTATACAGATAAGATATTTATTAATTGAGTTTACCAGTTAAAAGTCTCAAGTCACCCATGTTGGCAATAAAGTAGAAAAGAGAAAACCTGAATATGTAGGACTGTAATGCAGGAGAGGTGACCATCACTTATAAGGTTGGGGTAGCTGTCTGCCAAACTCGATGCTCAGCTGTCCCAGTAAGGCTGCACCCACCAGGATTTACTTGCAAGGAGAGGGCCACGCAGCTGCCACCTGCCAGGGCCAGAGGGGAGCCACATCTCCGTCTGATGTCCTGTTGCTGATGGGGACCCGACGCAGCATGGTCCTCGGTCCCTTCCAGGAGCGTGAGGGGGGAGGCCCTGCCTGGTGACATGAAGCAGCAAGAGCTGTGCCGAAGGAGCGGGGAGGTGAGAGGCTCTGTCTCCCATAGCCTGAATAAAGAATCTCCTCTACGCTCCTTACAACTCAAATACTGTTTTCACTCTGCTAGGAAGGATCCTGCAGGCACCAAGCACAGGGAAGATGCTTAAGTAATAAAAAATAGCAATAACAACTGATTAGGTCTGGGCACGTAAGAAAAGGGGGAATACTTTGCAAATATTTAAAATCTTAAATGTATTGCAAACAAGTCCTTCCATGCAATATTGTTAATTACCTAGACAACAGAAGCTGTGCAATCGCCTTCAATCACAGGCTTCTATTTAATAAGCTTATTGTAATGTATTGCTGTTAAAGCTCTTCTAACAGTTCGTGCAAATTTCCAGCTTTTTCTCCCAGGGCAGCATTGCAAATCAGGCTATAAAATTCATAGGTAAAGCTACTTTCCCCCTATTAAAGTAAGCGGATGAAAATACCTGGTGGCAGAGCTGAGAGTGGCATCCTCTGGGCACAGCGATGGGATTGTCAGGCAGCACCGGATAGCCGCAGCTGTGAAGCCCAGCATGGCATGGCTTAGCCAACTAATTGCTAAAACTCTTGGGGAGATCTCACAAATCCAGCAGAAACATTTGCACATTCACACCATTAAAAATGCTTTCGGTGGCAGGAACTGAATCTTATTTGTTGCTTATCCATAGTTAACTCAACCAAATTCCTGCTCAGCCCTGTTCAGAGCAACACCGTTACAGGAAGGAAGTTGCTCCAATTGATATCAGAAAACTGAGAACAAAGTTTATCCTAATGAAGTTCCTTCTGAGATTAATTTGCCTGTTTCTATTGATTTGGCTGAACTTGTTTCTTAGATGTATCTGCAATACAACATCCACTCATGAGGCTCTGCTGGCAGACAGCTCTTGTATTTGTGGTGTCCATGGTCACAAAAAATAAGTAATGAGAGGGAACACTCGAGAATGATACTGCCCAGGAAGCAATTCTTTACAGACAGGGTAGTACGGTTTAGGATATTATTCCATGGTTATTTATGATCATAGATTTCCTTTCTGACATTGTTTTGTTCCAGGTTAGATTTAGACAGTGCACTAGAATGGTGAAATAAAAGAAGCAGTGCAGTATTTTGACCCCCAGCAATAAGCATTAAATTCTGTGAGATGTTTCACCTGTCCTGCTAATTTGGTTAGACTATTTACAGGTTTTACAAAATATTTATGGAGGTGAAATATCTGCAACACAATTATCAACAATCAGGTGAGATATTTTACCACTTAAAAAAAGCATATGTGTGGTATCTGAAGCTGCCATCACTGGTTCTTGCCCCAGGTCCTGGTGCCACACAGGCTGTCCTGTGGAAGGTCTGATGTTCAGAGTGCCGCCCGTCCTGGTTGCCTCGCCACTTTGGGTGTCCCGCAGGGGTGGGGAGTTTGCAGCTTCTTCTGGTGCCTTTGCCCAGGTCTCCTTCCTGGCGGTGTGGGGATAAAGGAGGCTGGGGCATGCATGGGAGGGAGAATGCAGGACCTGAGCTGGAGGGAGGGTGGTAAGAGGAGTGCAGCCAGCCCCCGCAGCAGATGGGCACTCGCCAGCCCCTTCTGGACACACAGCCATGGGGGGAAAGTTTCCTCTTCCAGGAGAAATTTGAAAGCCTCCAAATTAAAACATTTTGTTTGTTTGTTTTTAATATCTTCCTTTGTCTCCAAGAAACCATGCTTTCAAATGAACTTTGTTGGTGGTTTTTTTGTTTGTTTGTAAGTTATTGGCCTTTCCCCTGTGAAAGTCCTGAGTTAGTTCTGTTTAAACAGTTTCTTTTCTGCTCTGGAGATGGACAGGAGGCAGAAGCTTAAAGTTTTTAGAGCGACCAGCTTCCTCTCCATTGAGTTTAGCTGTAGCTTTAATCCCATTCCCGTTCCCCATTTTTTTTTTTTTAAATATATTCTTTCCTTCAGCACTTGTGCATTGGTGAGAAACAGGCAGAGAATAGCTTCTGTTCTCTAGGGAGTGCTTGCATCTACAGTCTGAATGTGGGATGCTCAGAGGGAGGTACTCTGAGCCGGGTCCTGCTCCCCGCTTGGTGATATTAGGGCTAGCAGTGTTTCGGTGCAAGCAGTCACGGCATCTGAAAGGCTGTTGTTGTATGACCCAAACTACAAAAGCTTCTCTCCGTAAAGCTGAGTTGTTACACATCTACAAAATATTTTAATTTTGCTGAGTTACAGGACATCTAATGCATCATTATCGAGTTCTCAGCTAGCACTAGTGATGCTGTGTTGCTGTTACAGATGTGTTGTCACTTTGATTAGTGGATTTAAGGGGCTCAGCTGCATTCCACTTCCTCTAATGTATATTCCTATAACAAATGTTATCTCAAGTTTCCAGCATAAGCTAGGAACATTTTTAACTGCATAGCCCAAGGCATGTGAGAACATGGCAAGGTGTTGGTAGTTTTGCAGGACTTACTGGACAATCATCTTAGAGTTCAGAAACCGCTACAAGCTGTCTGTTGAAACCAAGCTCCTAACTGAGAGAGAAAAATAAATATTGTACAGATTAATTTTCAGTCTGCATCCAAGACAGATCTGTTCAGTCCTAATGCCATCTATTTGTGGAATTTAAAGGCAGAAAATAAGCTAATTGAGGTAACTACTACAAGTGTCCACTAAATGCAAGCATGAATAAACCTTATATTCAGCTTTCTTTGAGGCAAGGAAAAAATGTTTCAAAAAGTTAAGGTTTTTGTTTATTTTTTTTAATTGAACTTCTGGGAGAGAACAAAAATCTAAGGGAAGAAATAACATCTGGGGGAACAAAAAGTCAGATAAAAGATTGTTAGAAATAGTAACATTAAAACAAACAAACTCCAATGAGAGAAGTGTCTCCTGTAACTCGCAACTGTGTGGCTCATTTATTTTCATCTTTTTTTTTTTTTCTGTGCTCATATCACGTTGTTTTATCATTGAGCTTTTTTAGTGTGCCCTTCATCATGCCTGTAGTTTGAAGAATAGCTGGATAACTATTCTCTTTTCTTGTTTTGCTTAAAAGAAAAAAAAATTAAAACCAAGTTTTCCTACAAAAACTGCATTAGTGCAAATAGCAACAGCAAGGGAAGCTAAACCTTTTCATCGTAATATAAAGAGAAAATAGGGTAGGATATACATAAATTAGGAAGTCTTATTTCTGCTTTATGATAAGTTTTGTTTAACATTTTGATTGCAACGTATCTGTTCCCCAACACAACCCCTGAGGAAGTTTAACACAACTTCATTCAGCGATATTTGTTTAGAGGCCTGAAGGGAAACTTTAATTAGAGGTTATCAAAGCTTAGAAGGTATCACTTTCAAGGCATCAGACTAATTCTCTAAGGATTTTTGTTGGTGAACTCTGCATTGAGTTTCATCTCAGTGTCAGCAGTTCTTAATCATGACCTCTTCTATATTATATATAACAATCTTAAAGTCTCTAATATCTATGATTTCAGAAGTGTGGGTGGTTTTGGGGGGGGTTGTTGTTTGTTTGGGTTTGGTTTTTTTTTTTTTTTCTGAGTTGGAAGGTGCTTTCAGCTATATTCAAAATGGACCTGAAGAGCATTGGTGTCGAGTTGTCACAGGTGCCTGCCAGACTGTCACAGGGGAATCCACAATCCAGTGCCAGTCACCCAGCTTCTGTGACTGAGCTGTGGGGCACTGTGCTGCCCATTGAAAAGACACAGATTTGCTGTACAGCGTGATACCCATGCACAACGCCAGGTGTTTTGCCCATGCACAAACAGGCAGTTACACAAGGTTTCAGGCTGGAGAGGGTCTGTCCAGAGAGCACGCACATCTGTGTAGACGTGATGATGTACTGGGTTTGTGTGGCAAGGTTTTGGTAGCAGGGGGCCTACAGGGGTGGCTTCTGTAAGAAGCTGCTAGAAGCTTCCCCTGTGTCCAATAGAGCCAATGCCAGCTGGCTCCAAGACAGACCTGCTGCTGGCCAAGGCCAAGCCCATCAGTGATGGTGGTAGCACCTCTGTGATAGCATATTTAAGAAGGGGAAAAAGTTACTGCACAGCAGCAACTGCAGCTGGAGAGAGGAGTGAGAATCTGAGAGAAACAACTCCGCAGACACCAAGGTCAGTGAAGAAGGAGGGGCAGGAGGTGCTCCAGGCGCCGGAGCAGAGATTCCCCTGCAGCCCGTGGGGAAGACCATGGTGAGGCAGGCTGTCCCCCTGCAGCTTATGGATGTCCACGGTGGAGCAGATATCCACCTGCAGCCCATGGAGGACCCCATGCCAGAGCAGGTGGATGCCCAAAGGAGGCTGTGACCCCATCGGAAGCCCGTGCTGGAGCAGGCTCCTGGCAGGACCTGTGGCCCTGTGGAGAGAGGAGCCCACACTGGAGCAGGTTTGCAGGCAGGACTTGTGACCCCGTGGGGGACCCACGCTGGAGCAGTCTGTTCCTGAAGGACTGCACCCCGTGGATGGGACCCACGCTGGAGCAGTTTGTGAAGAACTGTAGCCCGTGGGAAGGACTCAAGTTGGAGAAGTTCGTGAAGGACTGTCTCCCATAGGAGGGACCCCACGCTGGAGCAGGGGAAGAGTGTGAGGAGTCCTCCCCCTGAGGAGGAAGGAGCAGCAGAAAAGTGTGATGAGCTGACCACAACTCCTAATTCCCTGTCCCCCTGCTCCGCTTGCAGGGAGGAGGTAGAGAAAATCGGGAGTAAAGTTAAGCCTAGGAAGAAGGGAGGGGTGGGGAGAAGGTGTTTTTAAGATTTAGTTTTATTTCTCATTATCCTACTCTGATTTGATTGGTGATAAACTAATTTCCCCAAGTTGAGTCTGTTTTGCCCATTGACAGTAATTGCTGAGTGATCTCCCTGTCCTTATCTCGACCCAGAAGCCTTTCATTATATTTTCTCTCCCCTGCCCAGCTTAGGAAGGGAGTGATAGAGCGGCTTTGGTGGGCACCTGGCATCCAGCCAGGGTCAACCCACCACAGATGACTAGAGTCAGCCTTCGCATCTGCACAATAAAACTCTTCCTCAATCCTTTCTTTTTTTCAGAGAATAGCAAAGGCAAGAGATCTTTCATTTATTTAGATGTATGAAACTAGGCATTATTCAAACACCCTATGTATCTGGGAAGGGGAGGGATGACTAACACCTATTGCTGCCGTATCCTTGGTCATTGATTAAACTTGTTTCCATTGCAAGTTTTGTTATTTTTGAAGTAGAGTTACGGTAAGTATGCCTTTTCTCTTACATATTTTTTCCCCTTAATTACTTATACAGAGAAGCCATACATAAGATGGTACAGGTTTGTAAGAGACAAGAAAGATTTGGCAGAAAGAAAACATCTGTTGGGGAGTCATGAGAATCCTGAGATTTCAGTGACACATCTTTCAAGGAGTTCTTTTATCTTCCAGTTTCTGATTTAGTTGAGAAACAGTGGTCTTGAAGTACAGGCTGTGTGTCCGTAACCAAGAATGGTGACAACTGAATTGTGATAAAATTAATGTCCTAAAATGGGGGAAAAAAGTTCATAAATCTTGTATGCTAGGGTTGGAAGTATAGCAATATTTAACAGATGAATGTTCAGCTCATGTATATATAAAGTCCCTGGCATCCTGATGCTGATGCACATAAGTATAGAATGCTTTGCTGCTTAACAGGAAAAATAAATTCTAGTATTATGTAGGTTTTTAGGACATCTCTCTTGGTACATAACGGATGTTCTGATTTCAGAGAAATGCTCAAATAGTTTTGATTGTGCATCCTTGCTAAAACCAAATAAATACACGAAGATATTTTGCAGATTCCTGGCTGGGAAGTGTATGGAAATGTGGGTAGTGCCACCGTGTTTCTTTTTACAGTGCAGAACTGTCCTTGAAGTCAAGCCATTCAGTGAAGGAATGATGCCCACATTGACTCCTTGGATATTGTTCCTCACAAGCTTATTTGCAGCTAGAAAGGGAGAAGGATATTGAGATATGCATGGAACAGTGATGCTTGTGTGGCCTGTGGGATGTCATGATTCTTTATAAGTAATATTGATTAAAAGATCTTGCACAAACAACACTATGTGAAACAGTACTTTGATGTTGGAATCATTTTGGAAACTGCCTTTTAGCTTAAGCCTCTGAGTACGTATACAAAGAGGTTGTATTTGAGAACAAGCTTTAAATCACCAGGAAAAAGCAAGATCCAGTGTCTGGAAGTTGAGGAAATTTCAGACTGGGAATGCACCCCAGTTTCACAACAGCGAGGGTAGACAGCAATTAGAACGCTGAAGTACGTGGGTAACTTAGCACTTCTAGACTTTTAGGTCAATATCAGATGTCTTTGGGAAAGATACTTTTTGTTCAAGCATATCTTTTTATGAGAGGGATACTCTTGTAAGTGTATTAAGACTAAACACAAGAATTAGGAAATGAAATTCTCTGAAGTGATATTAAAAAAAGGCTGACTAGATAATTTCAGTGACACAATAAATTTTTTGTTCCATCAAAAGGTATTGGTAATGGATTTTTTTGTGTTGTTTCTGTTTTATGGTAGTTTTCCATACTATATGGTTGTGCATACATTAGATTATCTACTCTGTTTCATACTTGCAGATATATATGTGTGTTGGAAGCATGACTTTTTCACACAATGCTATTGGTCCTGTTAACATCTTCACCTTCTGGATGTTAGCTGCTGTCTTACAAAGTCTTTGACAGACATTCTAGGTTTTCCCTCAGCCCTAAAGATGCCAGTTTCCTGCCAAGGTTTACGCCAACACCAGAATCCAAATGTCCTTGATACAGAACAGAGGCAAGTGTCAATGAGTTTCTGTACTTTTGCTACTGCTCAAAGTAGAACATCACTTATGAGAAAAGCTCTTCTGTATTATTCTTTCTAAGGCAAAGGTATCCACTCCAGATACTGAAACCTCCTATACTTTTTGAATATGATCGGAGATAGTGGATGTTTTAATTTCAAGAAATCCATGCAAGGCCCAGCTCTTGAGGAGAGAGCCTGAATTGTGGGTAGTGTGGTAGGGAGAAAAGCTAGAAGTCCTTGTTGTCTCTTGGTTCTAACAAATATCCTCTTTTCTATCTTTTTGATAAAGGAGACGGGCTAAATCTGCTCTCCTGGGTAAAGGTAGGGTCTTTCATTTTTGAGGGTTGTTGAGTTTTTTTCTCCAATTCCCATGGACTCCCCGCTTTGGGACTCAGGTGACAAGAACTGGGTCAGAGTAAGATAATTTCTGTAAACCTGATTACTCCTTCTAAAGTCTTGTATGTGTTCTTAAAGTATCTGTTGGACTACAAAAATCTGAAAGGGACAAAAATTATTGTGATGCTGTGTGGACACTCATGCAGTCTAACAGACTATTTGTGTGTATTCCCACCTACTTGAGTATACTTAAAAATAACAAAACAGAAAACAATGCAAGCTTTTATATGCATGAAATAGTGTTAGAATTTATGTCAACACTTCTACTATAATGCATATTTTTTGTATAAAGCAAACCTCATTTCAAATTTACTGTTGCCTGAAATTTGGTCTAGAATGTATGTTTTCAGTCAAACATGACTAAGCAGCACTGGACATATACGAGCAAAGCTTAATTTATGTTGCCAGGAATTAGCTGAATGTGCTGGGGCACCTTGGAAAAAATAAATGGAAGAGAAATAGAGATTCCATACATAAACCAAGCATTAAGTCTGTATTTCCGTAAGGTATGTATCTTGAATGCTATTGAAAATGCTTGCTATCATTATATAGTAAGGTTTTAACAGGTTTTGGGGTTTTATTACACTTGAGAAACTATGCTGTATGGAATTAATTATTGGTAATGTTGAAACACTACGGTTTGAGTTTCTAGGTGCTCCTGAGCAGACTGGCTCATCTCTGGGCTTGCTATAATAAGTTCAGCTTAAGTTTTGTGGAAGGAAGATGCAGGTGCTCATAGGGAAGCTGAGAGAAGCAGTTATGGATCTCAACAGAAATCAGTTTGTAGCAATATCGGCGAGTCCAATAACTAAAGAGTCTTCACTGTGGTGACAAGAGTGAGAGGGCAGAGATTCCTCTTAGAGCTTTTACTGAACATTCATGTTGACTTGATTGCGTACATGCGCTTGCACAAGATCATTTAGCTGAAAGGAGAGTTCTCCCTGACTCTGGACTGGGAGAAGGGGAAGGTTCAGGTACTGAAGCTGTAGAAAAGAGAGAAGGAAATGTAAACTGGTTGTGTGTTTTTGTTATTGATCTCAGATATTTCAATTCACCCAAAATAACCCGTATCCTTATTTTAATGTCTATTAAAAGAAAATGGGGTGGTTTTTGTTATTGCCTGAGAATTGGCTCATGTTTTATGAAAGATGCAAAACTGCTTAAAAATTGCATTTTGATTTAAACTAGTGAAATTTTTTTGGGAAAAAAAAGAATAATCTTTGGAGTAGAAGGCTTAGAGACCTATTTGTCTTCATGTTGTTTTGGGGGGTTTTTTGGTTTTTTTAGCTCTTCAAAATAATACATATCCGATATTGTAAAACTTTATGCCTTAGGGCCAATTTCAGGATCTTTTTTAGTTTTGCATCTAGCAAGCTACACGTAGACATGACAGAGGCAACAAGGTTCTTGTGAAAAACTGAAAATGAAGATATTCATCTTCATCTGTCAAGTTTGCTTTTTCCTGTTTTCAGGGAGAAGTGCTTTTTAAAAACTGCATATGTATCTAGAAAACAGCCTAAAGCCCACTTAAATGGCTTGGAATTAATCTAAATACCTTTGTTTTCATAAAGGCATTTATTGCTATACACTGAACACAGCTATAAATATCATACAACGTGAATAAAATATGATTGCAGTGGAAAACTCATTTGCATTTTTGGGTAATGATTTATTTCAGATATCAGTTAATCTACTTTAAGTGCAAGGATGCATTTGCGCCATCCATATACTAATGAGTTATTCATTAATCCCTTTGTTTTAAATGTATCATAGTAATTTCATTTTTTAAATTACCATCTTTAAAAAAGATGTAACTGCCTCTAGTAATTAACAAGAGAAACAATCACTGTGGTATCTCAAATTCTTCTCCCAATCCCAAAGCATCCTTGTCCTTGGACTACAAAATATCTTTCTAGAGAACAGGCAGGTTGCAACCAAAACGTGCTCACTGGCCTTGCAGTTCGGGAACGGGTCAGTGACTCCTGGCTGTCAGAGGTGCTTCAGGTAGTGCCCCCTTGTGTGGGGCTGGGGCCAGAAGAGATCCTGGAGGTCAAGCGGGAAAATAAATAAGAGAATATCTAGCAGAAGTTCCATTAAGGATTTTTGCTTTCCTAGGGATGTTGAATCTCACCTGTTGCCTGCTATGGTCAATTTTAAGTATTTTAGAGCCTTGATCTCTTAAGCTCTTGTGCAACTTAGGTAAGTACTGGCTTACAGCAGTGAAAAGATCAGACTTAGCCTCTTCAGGTGGTACTGCAAGACACTTGTGTAATGAAGTTCTACCGAGCCAGCAAAATTAAAAGCTTATCCTTCCCAGAATGGGACTGCTACACTTCTTACTGGCTTTGCATGTGACAGAGAAAAACAGGGCTTTGTTTGTGTCTGGTTAATTCTAAGTTTAAGCTAGAATGAGCATGACTGAAAAATGGGACAACGGACTTCTAAGAAAAATCTGCGGACTGTGATGCCCTTGATTTTAGCAGGAGGTTTACAAAGGAATCTTACCTTAGCTTGTTTATCCATCAAATCCATTCAAATTTATTTTTGTCTCCCCCTCTCCCCCAATTGTCATGGAAGCATGATTGGTGAGATCCTTGACCTTAAAAAATATTCACAAGATACTTCAATTAAAATTGACTATTCTGCTTTCTGGGGCAGAGCACGGCAGCTTGGATGCATAACCAGGGAGGGGAGGCAATACCAGTATTCTGACTTTATTATGGGTTGTTGGGTTTGTGTAGTGGATTGTTTGGGTTGGGGGTTTTTTGGAGGGGGGTGGGGAGGTGGGGCTTTAATTTAAGGTCAATGAAAACACAAAAAAAGATTGAGATGCTTGTCTTTCGAAAGCAATAGTTGCCAATGTCTCTGACAGGGTCAACTGGAAATATGTAAATATGAGGAGGCAGCTCTGCTGAAAGGAATGGACAGCTTGTGCCAGCTGAGGATTTGCTCTAGCATTTTGTTTTTAAAATTCTGTAAGCTTGCATGAAAATATGCTTATTTTTACACCCCAAAATAAACCTTTTTGCAGATGCCCTGCAGGCTCATAAACAGCTTAAAAGCAATTCTGAGAGCTGATGCTATTAGCAGCTGGAACTCTGTTTTGATTGACTGGTAGTATGAAATCAAGAGCCTTCCACTGAACCTCATAGAGTTACATCAGTAACTCCAAGTAAAAATGAGATCATGCCATCATTCTTCTGCAGTCTCAGCTTTGCATTGCACCCACTGCACATACATTTTCTGGGTTGATTAGTATTGTCATCCTTTTGCTTTCCTGGGAACTGATTTCATTAATAAGTCTAATATAGAGTAATGGTGCAGACTGTTTTCCATTGCCTTGTGTTTTTTATTTGCCACCTACACTGTGCAATGTGAATGTAAGACTTTCATATAGTGAAGAATGAACATGCTTCTGATTTTATGTGTTTTATTTTAAAAAGATTTAACACTCCTCTAATCCCTTCTTAGCATTCAGGTTTGTTAGGGGGAGAGTAGGATGATTCAGTAATCGTGACACAACAGGCTGACTTAAAGTCAGGGTTCATTTCCTACTTGTGCCATCAGTGTTATTTTGAGACCTTTAATCCTTATGCTCTCAGTTCCTGTATGTGTAAAATGTGGATAGCAAGACTTTCTTGTTTGAGGTGATTTTAGGGTAAATTGATTTATTTCTGTAATGTTTTGTTTGCAGCACTGAGCTTCACAGTTGAAACTGTAACAAGAATTTAAAAGAGAAAAGTATGTAACAGACTATGAAGGGTAAAAGGTGACAAACAATCATGTAGTTGTCACCTGTAAAAATAATACCCTTTAAATTTATTTTTTCTCTTTTACATATTCTCAACATCTCCCTCTCCCATGCACAGTCCCCTTCACTCCCTGGAGGAGTTCTGTTGTAATGCCTGTCAACAAAAAGAGTAAAGTATTTGCCATAACTCATTTAGCTGAGACCATGCCCTTATACTTCTGGTGTGGTGATGTGCCTAAGTCTCCCACAGATGCAGCTACTTTCATATTTAGAGTATTTCACACCATAGCAGCTCTGAGCAGACAGTAAAGGAGTGTAAATAGAGCACAAAAATCCTGACATAATTACTTTTTGCCTTTATTTCTACCTGTTGAGAGGAGTGGATGTCATGACTAGAGTGTCATATATTCGATGGTAATAATTTAGGCTGGAAGTAGTTGAGATTTATATTGACAAGACTTGTGGTAGAGGAGAGATGGAGCTAAGCTACAGAGATTTTTATCTGGGGTTGGTTTAGAGTTTCCCAGTAATTAGGAGTGTTTGTGATCCTCTAAAGAATCTAGTTTTAGCACAAGCAGCAAACTTGATGGGTGATTATAATGTTGAAAAGACATTAACTTTTGCTCACAAATGAGCAAGGGTCAGTGAAAACTGAGTTTGCAATTTATACAAAGCTTGACAAACAGACCTCCTATCTTTAAAATTATTTGTAGCCTGTGGTAATTTTTCCCGTGGCTTTCAAACAGGCTTTGGATCTTGAGGCTTTACACTGTGGCTTTTGGATAATTTTGAGAAAATATATACTTTGTGAAAGGAAGCGTTGTTTTCCAGCTCCTTGCAGTTTTGAAACTGAAGCGTTTCTGAGCATAAGACACGCGTTTGGCCCTGAGAGACCTTGGGGAGGATTAGGTAGAAACTCAAAGGCTCTGCGTGAGCCAAAGGATGTACCTAGAAAAAGCTGATTTGGGAGGTAGCCTTCTCTAGCAGCCCAGGAATGGCATAAGCCCAGGAACCTGAGATCCAACAGGTGGTTACGTGTCTGTGATTCACTGTCACAGCTCAGGTTAGAGCAGCCTGAAGGCCGGTTTAATTTTTGTTCACTGGGTATGATGACTAAAGGATCGTAAATAGCGAGGAAGACAGCAGGAAAACAGCATGTTTGAATCATTTCCCTTTTTCACTTTCAACAGGACTTCAGAGGCAACATCTGAGAGAGACCTGTAGGAACGTGTGTATTTATTGCATGACTTCCATTGCTTCTTTCTTTTTAAGCTACAAAGCAGTATAAAAGACTTTTATCTCAAAGTATCCATTTTTTTAATTGGTTTTCAGTATGTTCAGCCCTCAGGTAAATACATGGGACACCACAATTTCACCAAAAGAAAAAAAAAAAACTTCCTTGATGCTGAAATAATACCTAAGGCTTCTAAGTGTCCTAGTACTTTTTCATTCCAAGTATATACTTTGGAATCTTGGTAAATGTGAGTTTGGCATAGCAGAATGGGGTATGACCCAGCCTTTTCAAAGACAAGAATTTTAAAATTAAAAACTATGACATCTAATTTATTTTTTTTCCTAAGTTCACAACAAGGGAAAATACCAAAACATTTATACTGTAGTTTATAATTCTCTTCTGTGCAAGTGTTCTGTGCTTTCCTGAGTTTCTTAATTTTCTCCCCTCTTCTGAAATATTACTGCCTTTTTTAGACTGATATAGAGCAATATCTTGCTGCTTTTGTCTTAGTCCTCAAGGTCTAAGGACAAGACCTAGACTTACAAGACTAGTGAGTGCTCCTTTTCTATGCCAAAATGTACCCAAAATAATTTTCCTGACTGTCTTCAGTAGTAATGGTGAATCACTGGCCTCAGTACCAAGTTTGATGCTAAGGGTGACGTGAACTGAAACCAGGTAAGTTGCCATGCTTTCTAAAGTTTGGCACACAGCATCGAAAAGATTTTTCACCATAGAGCCTTAGCGCTTAATTCCTACTGTATCTTTCTGTTCCCTCAACAATTCCAATAAATTCAATATTGGATTTCATCTGCTGTACAACAATAAAATATAATATACAGATGGATTTTTTGCCCCCAAAGAGCTGTACGTTTCTCACTGTATTTGGGAGTCCTCCATGACGAGTCATCTTTTGTTCAATTTCTTCTCTTGCTGGTACACTAATTTTTTTATTTCTGCTTTTGCATAGTGTCTATGGCCATTTTAAATAAAGTGGAAGGAGCTAGACACTTATTTCCACATTGGTGTTCATCAGGGATCATCTCTTAATTGGAGATTCTTGGAGGGACTTTGCTACTAAATAGCATTTGAGGCTCAGGTAATGCATCTGGTGATGAATTGATGACTTGTATTTAGCAACTGATATAGCTGGAGAAGTTGTAATAGTTACAGTCTTAACTGCCCACAGTGCCTTTTTTCTGGAGGTCGTCTGATGCCAACTTTATGAGAGAGAGTTCAGTGGGACTTGCATCCAGTTCCTAGGTGCTGCAATGTTATCGCCCAGTGGTCTAGAGGAAACTCCTGCTTTCAGTGTAAATAAGCATAATGTGATGACTGGTAGCTGTCCTGCTTGGATATCTCTGCTGTGAGCAAGGTAGTCTTTCACAGAGGAGGGGCTCAGACTGTGTAGGTCAGTGACTTCTTTTGCTAGATTGGTTAGGAGTAATACAAGGCATTGGTCAGCACTGTTCAGGGCTTAATATGTTACTAATACAGTGAACTTGTTTTGTATCTTTTACTTGTTAAGTGGAAGCAGTTGCTACCATTGAGCAGTATGCAGAGTTGTCATCCCACAACAGCTAGTCTGCGCTGCTTCCTACGCTTTATTCCCTGCGCTCTAGCGTAGATTTTGTGACTGCATAAGAGCTCAAAGTAACCTTTAAGAAAACTTTAGGGGTCTGCTTCTGTGGCCGTGCTTCTCTCTTGCAGGGCTGGGAGGAAAAAGCTGCTTCAGATTATGCCTGCAGTGAATGGGAGTGGAGAACAGGCCTGAGGAGATGCAGGGCTTCACCGTTTCCAGGAGGAACTGAAATTTGTGCATGAAGCTAGAGAGCAGTTAGTTGTCTTTAACACTAAGGAGTATTCATTAACATTATGCATTTGGTGACCCTCTTTGGTACAATCAGAGAAAATGGACAACAGGGACATGCAAGGAGGGGTAAAGTTTTTTCCACAGAAGCAGCAACATTAGGGTGCTGCTTCCCCCCCGCCCCTTAAAACCACTTCCAAAATGCTCCCTATTCAAACTTTTGGGTTTTTTGTTCTCTGTTTGGACAAAGAGGAAATCTATCCTGTAACACTGCCATTTTTACTCTCCGGAGCTCTGATTAATTTGTTTTCTTCTTTCAGAGAGTAACATAAAGGTCTTTGGCCAAGAGATTTTTTTTCTTCTTACATGTATGCAGTACAGCATCTTACTCAATAAAGCAGAGATTCCCAACTGGTGCCTGTAGCTGCTGTCCTAACAGAAATATGAATATTGCCTAAAGCTTTTATTTTGAGGTTTCAAACAGTGCTCTTACTCAAGAGTTCATTTCTCCTAATGAAGAGTCTCTAATTAATGGTCAGTCTCTCACTGAGATGCTGGGTTTGATTAGTATATTGCATTCATCAGCCTGGATAAGCTACTTACTTGGTTAATGTCTATTAAGGAATCTTGTATTTTTAGAAATTTTTGTTAATAAATTTATACTCCAGTAACACAGCTCATCACAGTTATTTGTGTTCCTGTGTGTACAGTACCAGCTATTTGTCAAGTTGATCCCTTTGTCATCAAGTGGTGTAGGAATTCTGGATGTGGAGTCAGTCTATGTATACTCCCTTACCCAAAAATAAGCAGTAGAAGCATTTGCTTATGCAGGGGTTCTGGCAAATGCTTGCTATCTTCCCCTGCAAAACAAACATATCATTTCCATAAATGCTCTAGGTATGCAGCTTCTACCCTGTTTGAAATGCATGGCATTTTTATATGAAGAGAAGAGGCATAAATCAATCATCACTTTTAGGAGCATGGCTCTCTTCCAGATAGATACTTTTTGGGTGTGCTTAGTTTGACATGTAACAGGTTATATTCCACACTCCAAATATGAAAAGTTTCTTACCAGAACGTGGCATTAGACCAAAACCGATACCTTTTGAATGCAAGCAGAAGACCTGTTAGACTGAGTTGATGGTCTCCTCTAAGACGAAAGGAAGGAAAATGCCTGGATTGCATTTATGAACAAACAGAAGTTAACTATTTTTGTCAACCTTTCAAGCCCGATTCTTTTTTTAACCTGACCCTTTTTTATCAGAGCAAACTAAAGAAGAACAATGGCTCTTGAAAATGGATATGAGAATCATCAGCAGAACCGTAGCTATTGTAATGTGCACAACTATAATTAACTTCAAAGGGATGAAGTCTATGCATCAGTTGGCAGCAGGACAGGGACTTTGCCTCTTAGAATAAAATAACACCGAAAGTGACCTTTCTAGTCACATTTCTAATGTGGTTAAAGCCCCTTCCATTCCTCTGTGTTCCATAATCCTTGCTCATCTCCATATCCTACTTTCTTTTTAGTGCCATTAGGCACATCCTAGGATGCTTTATTTTTCATAAAACTGCCACATATACTTTCCTTTCCCCTTGCCCTCTTCATTTTCTAGCCTCAGTGCTAGGAATTTTTGCTGCTTGCCTTTTGCCAGTTGATTGCTGATTTATTATGTAAGTGTAATCAGGCACAATAAAACTGGTAATTGCATTACCAGTAACTCCTTTCTTCCATTCTGAGGTGCTTCTGTCATAAGTACTCAGACCTATTTACGCTAGTTCATCACACACTGATGTAACTACTGTGTCTTGTAGGTTTTCTAGAAGTGTGTGTGTATACATATGTACACATTTTGTTACAGTATTAAAATAAAATATGGTCACCCATATATTAAATTGATATATTGCAAGTTGTACTCGCAAAGAATCTATGAAAAATAACTATGAAACATAAAGTTGTTTTTCTAGTTGTTACTTTACTCAGTCTGGCTATTTCTTTTGTCTAGTGAGATAATTTTTATTTTTTTTCTTTATACTTGATTCAAAATTTGGGGTTAGTTGAAGGTTGCAGTTAAAACTTCTGAATTCCTCTCATACCTTTCCATGTGATACAAATTTCCTCTTGAATGTCTCTCTTACATGAGAAGTTCTGGTTTTTTTCTTCTTTGTGCTGAGTTTAGTCCCTTTGGTGACTATATAGACAATTTGTCCAATTTTAACATATGTCACTGTTCTGTTCAACTTTCTGAATACCAAAATGACTTCTTCATTAATTTCCCTGTGTTTCCAACATATCTGTATTAGAGGCAATAACGAAAATTCTGCATAAGAACTTCCACTGACTTCAGCAACTATAGAATCATAGAATATCTCCAGTTGGAAGGGACCCATAAGGATCATTGAGTGGAACTCCCTGCTCCTCGCAGGACTACCTAAAACTAAACCATATGACTAAGAGCGTTGTCCAGATGCTCCTTGAACTCTGACAGACTTGGTTCCATGACCACTTCCCTGGGGAGCCTGTTCCAGTGACCGACCACCCTCTCAGTGAAGAACCCTTTCCTAATCTCCAGTCTGAACTTCTCCTGACACAGCTGCATTCCATTAGGTTGTGCCTAGGCAACTGCAGGACTATGCCATCAACTCAAAACCTTCCTTCACTTTCCACTTGCCTTTTTACATTTTCCTTATGCATTGCCAAACTTTGCAGGTCTTTTTCCTGTAAATAAAAATCTCAATTTTAAAATTATTTTTTAAATATAGTACTTCACCTGTTTCAATGAGTCCAAATTCTTAAAGATCTGAAATTACTTATGTGCCTCATGCCTTTGAAAATTAATTGGATAGAAAAGCTCTCAGCTTGAGGGGTGATGTTTTTGATATATTTAGATGTCTTGTGAGACTGTATGAGCAGGCTTGACATCTCTCTTCCCTTTATGTACAGGTGTACTCCGTATGGATATAAGAATAAGCCTGTCTTTTACAGACTAGTAAAAAGGTGTCCTTTATTTTTCCCATTTTGGTCTGTGTTGTATTGAAGTGTACTTAATCTGAAATTAATTTATGTCTCTAACTTATTCTATGTCTAGCTTTAAAGAGAAGGAAATTGTTCAAATTAAAAGGATGTTATTTAAAAGGACTTTTTTTTTTTACATGTTTACTGAGGGAAAGACAAATCAGCAGAAGGCATGTTCTGTAAAAGTGCAGAGGTGGCAAGAAATCATCATGTCTTTGCTTGTTCTGCAGAGAATAAACCACCTTCCTAACCTTTTTTGGGTGCCTTTTCAACAGTGATGCTCAGAAGCAGACCCCACTGTTTGAAATATCTTCTCAGGCTGCAAAACCTTACAGACCTAGTCCAACAGCTGGCTGTTACCTAAGCTGGTAATTCTGTTTCCCCCTCCAACCAAAAGTGTGGCTACGTAGTCTTGCCTTCTCCCTTGCTTTGACCCTGCTACTTGCTGGTCAGCCAGTGCACTTTGCCAACAAAACGGACAATGATGGCATTTCCACACCCCACACCCCGCCACTGTTTCAATTTTCTGTCTTAGCAGATGGAGGTGGTTTATTCTGTTGTCAGTCAAACACTTAAAGCCAATTCAAGGTAGAGAGGAGGGATGCTTGTAAGAGGTGAGATGAGGAAAGGGAGCAGCAACATCTCATCTGTCTGCGTTGGGGTCTGTCTTGTGCCACTCTGCCCTTGTGCTGCAAACCCATGGTTTTATGTGGTGATTTATCTGCTAGGTACTGTGGTACCATCCTTTCACAAGCATTGTAGACCTCTAAGGCAGCATAAATCCAGAGCAACCAAAAATTGTTTCTTGCCAGCTTATTGAGGTAAAACAACCGGGCACTGGCTCAGACAAATGCCTATGTCAGTGCTGAGGAGGCAGGGCAACAGCTGGCAGATGGGTTGGTCTAGCCCCCTTAGGACTGCAGCATCTCCTAGGACTTGAAGTCAGAAGATCCTGTCCTGTTTGGAAAGGGCTGATCTCTCCCAAAAGAGAGCTTTAATGTTTGTGAAGTCCTCTTTTACCTACTACTTGTCCTCCTGTTAGCTTGATCTACCCAACCTTACATTCTGGTCTGCAACATATCATTGAGATGGATACTGGTAATACTTCTGAACCAGCTGCCATAATTCAAAAGAGCCCATATCTAGCCAGATTTCTTCAGATGCAATTCTAGAGCCACTTTTTGTGCCTTAATTATGCAGAATTCCCTGGGGCTTCAGCAGGAGTTTTGACTGTGCAAGTGATGCTGAATAAGGTCTCTAGTTTACAGGACTAATTACCCCATACTTTGATTTGGCTCAAATACTCCAGCAAGATTTTGCTGTTGGATACACGTGTGTAATTACTGCTGGAGATGGTAGTACTGGAAGAAGCCATCTCAAGGCAAAATTGGTTTTATTAACATCTTTAGTGATTCTTTACTCTGTTTCTTACTATGCTTTTACACTTTTCCAAGATATAATTTGTATCCAAAATGGTGTGAAAAAGGTAGTAAGTTAACGAAAAATCTGTACATTATATTACAGCATTTGCTTCTCTGTTTTTTGTTCCCAAATGCTATCTGTACCTGCAAATGACTGTTGTCATGAGGCACTTTTTTCTGTTACACGTTGGCTTTCCCAGTAGACTCTTACTCTTGGTTTTCCCAGAAGGTTTTGGTGTCTTTCCCGGCATCAGTAGCAATTAAAATATCTCCCAGAAGGACAGATTTTACTTCCAGCTGTGTTCTACAAGTGACTTAAAAAGACTTAATAACTCATGCAGAAAGTGGCTTATATTCCAGGGGAATTACTTAAATGACTTCATTTCTTACTTCAACTCTGAGTTCAAAGGGGCTTCATATGGCCCCCACACCACAAATTCTGTCTTTAATTCAGAGGCCAAAATGACATCAAACAGGAATGAAAAGCCCCTCTGCTGTCCTCACCAGCAGCGCAGTGAGCTTTCAGCTCAGGGGAACTGTGATACTCAAAAAAACTTCTTAGAGGCCACTTGTTCTGTAGCTCTTCCAGCTGCCTGCAAGAGCAGCCCACAGGGCAGTGCTGCTGGATGCTGGAGAAGTCCCGTTATGATAAATTATACATGATAGTGGTACCTGCTGCTCCCATATCTGATGCACTTTGAATTCAGCTAGAGTATATTTGAGGGACTTGGTACCTCTTGCAAACTCCCCTTTCATAAATTATTACTAATTGGAAATAGCTTAATGTTCAGTGGTGCTTAGAACCACAATTCCCATTGAAGTCAGTGAGTATACTTACAGCATTAAGTGGGTCTCCCAGCAATGCTTGTGGATCAGGTACCTGGTTTTGATTTAGTTCCTGGTTTTTTTTTTTTGCCTTTTTGAGTAGGCATGCTAGTGTAAGAAAAATATTTTGTTTTCAAATCTTTTGCAACTTTGTCTTTTGAAAGTACTACATGTGCTATCTTTTTACGTGGCTAGCGAATGTTCTTTTCCTCCTTGTTTCAAGTGAATGAAAGATCCAAGTAAATCCTGAAAAGGACTCATGTTGGACTGACCATTGGAAAAGTGTCTCTATTGCACTTCTTCATCAGATAAATGTTATAAACTGAAGAAGCTAACAAAGCTAGTCATCTTTCTGTTTAGTGTTTCCAAGAATGGGATCTTTTCCAAATGTTTATTTTGCTCTTTCTCCTTCTTTAAAAATAAAAAAAATAAAAAGAAGCAAGCTGTAAATTCCAATCCATTTCCTCACCCTTGTGTATTGCTCCTTCCAATCGTCCCCCCAGACGTCAATGATAAATCTCGGTAGCTTTAAAAAAATGCAAAACAGATTTTGTCTTTGTTTTGTTTTTTTCTCCTCAAAACAGACCTCTTACAGCAGAAAAATTATGATTTTGATACATGGAGTAGCTAGATACCTAATAAGTTACAATGATTTTGCTGTTTTGAATTAGTTTAAATAAAAAACTACATTCCCTGAAGAAAATAAAATGTGACATGTTGCCTAATGCAACTGACTGATGCAGAATTAGAGGAGGGGGAAAAAAAACACAATTTGAATTTTTCCTTGTTTATTTTTCTCTTTTCTCTCTGTCTGTCCAACCTGTTGCTGTTGGACAGTGGATGAAATAGAAGTGATGCCTCTAATGTGTCAGTGGTTGATGAAGTGAAGTGCTATTTTGCTATTCAACGGCCATTCAACTCCACATTGTTTTTCTGGTCAGTTGTTCCTGTCATTCAAATTATTATTACAGTAAATGTTAAAACAATGCCACCTGATACTGCAGCTCTCTTGGTATATTTAACTTGATTTATTGTGGTTCATTGTCAGGATGCTTTGAGGGACAATTACAGCTACCCTTAGCAATTTAAAAAATGTAAAAAATTATTAATTAGAATCAATTAATTTATCCCCAATTCTAATTTCCAGATCAATTGCAGGTATTTATTGAGGAATACTCTGGAAATTCGTTTTGAATGCTCTTTTCTCTTGAGCCTGATGAAAAGGTAGTGGCAGGACCAAACCCAGGGATTTGGCTTTTTTTTTTCTTCTTCTCACATCTGTGTGTTTTGGCATAACATGGGACAAGCAAAGCAGCAGGATAAAAGAGCCAGTCTCTGAGCATCTGCCATTGACTACAATGCAAGGGCAGGCTCTGGTTGGCTGGAGGATGCTGCTGCCTTTTTACCTCATCCCCCAAGGCTTCTAAATTCTGTTTCTCTCAGGTACCATAAGGAAAATTAAACACTTCTAAGGTTTTTGCATTAATCTGGTGTCTGAATGTCAATACGTTTACCTTTTCAAATAGAAAGCATGTGGGTCTCAGCTCATGAAGTAGCAGCTTGGTCTGTGGTGAGGGGCTGCTTGGTAGGATATGGGGTACCCCACCTCAGGTTTTCTTTCTGCCCAGTTCAAAATAATTTTACATCCTGTATCGCTCATTGAAACAGAGCTCAGGCACTTGAACCTGGGCTTCCAGCATCCTAGTCTATGATATTTGTCTGCTTGCTTTTCTTGCTCCTAAAAAATAATTCCACTGAAAGGATTGTTGAAATGGAAGTGTCTGCACGGAACATGTTGAGTTTGATGACTTAGCATATATTTAACAGAGTGTACGGCTCAATCTTAGTGTATAAAGTTGGTGGGGGAGAGGAATTGTGTACACAAAGTGGTAAATAGACTACAATGGAGTTAATGCTGAATAAGGATTTTTGCTGCAAGTGAGGGAGGTGCTGTTTATTTTGAGCTAACTCGTACTTTGTTAATTCAGTTACTGGTACCTGGTCTGGGATTTGAGTCTCTCCATTTTGACTCATGAAAACTTAATTTTGCATGACACAAATGCAGAGTGATGAGTATGTGTTTCAAATCTTGAGAAGGCTGCTAAGGAGGACCCCATCCTGTGCTAATGGATGTCGTGCTGCTACTTTTGTGTAGTGGGAAAAGAAAGACTTGAGGAAGGGGTGCACGGATAAGTGCTCCCATTAGCATTGCATAGGGGATAGCATTTCAGCTAATGTACCAGGCTCATTTCCTGCCAATGCCCTCTCCTGTTCTTGGTCTGTCCTCCCCCTTCCTCTCTTTAGGTAAGAGGGAAGGCTGCAGAGAATTTTATTGCTCATTACTATCGTCTACGCCCGCTCCTTAGCCTTTGTTGCACTTGGTTATCTTGTGCTGGTATGCACAAACTAGAAAACAGGCTTATTCTCTTAGCTCATAAAGATTACCAGAACCCCTGGAGTTCTTGCCACTTAAGTGACAGGAGGCAACAGCGATATCACAGCATTCCCATAATTTTAATATCTTTACATATGAGTCTTGTATCTGTTGCTGAACTGGTGTGGTTTATCTTCTTCTGTAACATACTCAAACCATGTTATGAGGTGGTGTACATTTAAGACATTTTTCTAAGCTTAGTTCTGAATTTTTGGCTATTGGGCCAACTTCTATAAAATTAAAATTCAAAATCAGGTAATTAATATGCAAAATAGAGAGCTCTGCCATGAAATGTGTTTCTGTTGTAAAGGGTGTACATGTAGAAGAAAGGGAAACCTTTTGCAATCTGGCCCTTACATGTTTTAGAGAAGCACTGTATGTGTTTATTTGAGCCCTTAACTTTTAAATTAATTTGAACTGCATGCGGAAAAATCCTGTTAAAATCCCAGCAACGACAAGGTCAGATGCTAAATTGTGGGAGAATAGCTTGAGGGATGCCACTCCCTGAGGGTCATCTTGCAATTTCAGTTTTGAATGTCACTGTTTTGTTTTTAATTTGGGGACTCTCCATGGAACCTTCGAGACTTTTGCCTTTTTATTTTCCAGCTACCGTCATTGTTTTCCTGTGTTTGTTTACTTTTTTTGTGGCATTGGCTAGCCTGCTCACTGCTATGAAGCAAATCGAACCAGGTCAAGCACTGTGCTCAGCGAACACTCTGCCATGTTGCTTCCTTCAGTGTGGGTTTCCTCCTTTGAACTTGCTAGTGTGCTGTGGATTGCTATCAAGCCATTCCCTTCTGCGGCTGGTTCTGTGGTTATGCCCACCTTGGGCTTCCTTCATCTTTTTTGCCACAAATGATGCTGCAACTTCTGTGAAATGGTTAGAAACTTGTCATAAGATTGTAAGAAACAGAAAATCATTAATCTTGATGCTGCTTTCTGCTGGCTTCTGTTGCACTTGCTATTCTGATTTCCCTGGTCATCACTGTTCCTATTATACTTGCATTAAGTTCCAAGGTTTTGCTTTTTGTCTAGTTCCTAATTTTCTCAAGTACTTCTTAGAATAACACCCCGAACACATACACCATCCAAATGTGATCATGCATGTGTCCACTAATCCCTAGTGGCTACTAGCTTAGTGAATCTTTTCAGGCACTCCGTTATAATAAAAATATGTAATGCAACCATCTGCCCTTCAAGATCCTCAACAAGAGACATACCCTGGTCTTATTTGTGTTGGTGTAAATCCAGAATCCCTTTATATCCATTAGTGGCTTTAATATAGATCAACTCTGTTTTTAAATGGAATCAGGATTAGGCCAGTTGCATGTTGGCTTTGCATCTTAAATGGTGTTACTAGGCTAACAGGGATTTCACAAATGCTAAGTTTTCTCAGGTGGGAGCACTCTGGCCATATTTGTCTTATGAAGTTCAAAACTGACAATGTGCAGCATTCCTTTAGGTTACAGCTGGCTGATCCTGCCTTTGGAAATATGATCCTGGCTTATGTACCTTGTGAAGTTGCGGTTTTAGCACATTCATTAAATTTTGTTCCCAGTTATGTTCAGATAGCATTGTAGAGGAGTAACTTAGAGCAGTATTTGGCTCCATTCTTGAGAGATGACAATGGGTATAACTTGGAGCAGAATTTGAGATGTACTGTCCTATTACTAAGACAGAGAAATTTATTTTAATAATTGTCATTTGAAATATTTAATAGACTACCTGTGAACTCCTATAGGATGCCTCCTAACATATCACAATTTTTATTTTGCATGTGTAAACAATAAAATAACAATGATTTGAAAAACCTGTTTGGATTTGAAAGATTAAATATCAGCAATTAACAACAGTGGATTATTAAAATCTCACTTCTCAATGAGAAAGCATATCATATAAAGAAGCTAATGTTTCTAATGGCTCTCTTCCTATCTGGTATCAGGGAATCAAACAAATGCAAAAAGAGGTGCTTATCTGGTTCTGCTCATGATACAAGGCCCCCTAAAGAACACAGTTTTGCTACTGTAAAATCAGGATAAATGAAAAAGGA
Organism: Gymnogyps californianus; assembly: GCF_018139145.2. Taxonomy (NCBI): domain Eukaryota; kingdom Metazoa; phylum Chordata; class Aves; order Accipitriformes; family Cathartidae; genus Gymnogyps; species Gymnogyps californianus. The sequence goes on along the minus strand of NC_059472.1, from coordinate 71,079,503 downwards.
GAGTTGGTTGGTAGTGCCTGGGGTGTTAGGTCTTTGGGGGGTGGTCATCCTTGTGATCTGTTTCCCCGTGGCTTACAGGGAAGGGCCTGAGTCTAGGGGAGGACAAGGGGAAAAAAGGTGTTCCTGGGAGATACGGTTGCTTCTATGAATAGATTAACAAGATGGGTAATTAAAATTACTTGTGTTACGTAACTTCAAGCAAGAACAGTCCATCTTTTCAGTCAGGTATGCATTATTTGGAATATACAGTTATGTGGCTTTTACCCTGTATAGTCATTTCTACTAAAAACTTCCCTGTTAGCTTTTGATGTGAGGCTTACGAAGCTTCTAGAGGGGGAGCTAGGGTGAGTGCATGAGACAGATGGTATTCATCCCACAAAATGCAGGAACTATATACGTATTCTTGAGCTCCACCTACGGGCAAATTAATGCTATGTCTAAGAATGGGTAGGTTTATGTGGGCACCATGCCCACAGCTAACGTTGCTTGCATATTTTCACAGCATGGTTATGTTAGAGTGGTGCTCTGGGGGCTGCTATTCCCTGTTTCTCAGCAGCCTTGAGCATTGTGCTGATAACTATATTGCTGGCAGTGCACACACGTTCAAGGCTAGTCTGGGTATCTGTGTCTGACTTTCTGTTGCACATAGATGTGCCCAGCCTTGACTGGTTTACACTGAGAGCAGGTGCAGTTTGAGAAGCTGCCTTGGACAGATCACTTAATTTTTTTTTTCCTGCCTTTCTTGTGCGTGAGTTGAAAAAAATGCTTTTCAAATTGCTTTGAAAATTTAGGCATGAAGGGTGCTACATAAAAGCCTCAGCATGTTTAAATGAAATAGCCTACATGGTGATGGGAGTGGGGATAGAGGTCTAATGTCCAGCTGGACTGTGTCCAACTAGGACAATGAACCTCTAAATTTAGAGGAACTGCCTTTTGGAAGGGGCACTGCTCTTCTTTCTAAATTGTGTGGTGGTTCTTAGACATAGTCTTAAAGGCTGAAAATGTGATCGGACTGTAACTCTCCAACTTTCTGTAAATTGTCTCCCCTCTACATCCTTTTGAACAAGTTTCCTTCCTCTTCTCCATTTCCAGCATGTACATGTATACCTAGCAGTAGTCAGACAAGACAGGAAGGAAGGAAAAGTTCAAGCTTTTACCGCTGTCGTCTTCTCAGGCTTGTATAAAGAACCCCCAGGACATACTTTATGCCTTCTGCTACTGAGTCCTCGACTGAGGAGGTTAGTAAGAGTGATTCCCCTGCCATGGGCACCCCCAGACTGCTGGAGAAAGGATGGGTTAGTGATTCCTTCTTCTCAAAGTCACTAGAAGGTGTTGCTCCTCAAGGTGATGGAGGAAGGGTAGGAGAAAAGAGGGGTTATCCCTGGGGTTGTGTGCTCACTAACTGCATCAGCTGCTGTGCTATCATCTGCTTCATCTGAGCAGATGTTGAATTACTATTCTAGGACTTCTGAGGATTACCATCTTTCTTTTTCCTCCCCTCCCTCTCCCCCTCCCCCAAGATGGTACTTTACACCTTGCCCTTGTCATTTGCCCTGGTGCTTTAAGGATTAAGCTGAGTGACATGACTCCAGATCTGAGAATTTGAAGGAAGATTCAACTTGCACTGTTGGGATCTTCTGTTATAGATGCTGGAAATACCATAGTTTTGACTACTTTTTTTTTTTAAATTGCCTTAGATTTGTTTAGTTGCTATAAAACATATGCTTAATATAGACTGCTATACCCAAGGCTTGTTGTCTGTTAATCAGCAGCAAACACAGTAAGCCAATGTGGACCATGTGTGTAGAGAAAAATCAAATGGATGAAGACATAATCAGAGCTATTCTTCTGCTCAGAGTGAATATTAACAACAGTGTTTTATGACAAACTATAATTGAGGACATTAACTTACTGGGGAAAATCATCTTCCTTGACAAATAGGCACATGTTGCTGTTGCGTCAGGTGCTGACAGAAGCAATATTAGCTAGTTTTCAGTAAGTCTGCCTGCATGCATGTGTGTCTATAAAAGAGTATTTTATGATCCAAAAGAATATTTTTGTGAAAGTGTTCCAGATTCAAATTTGATTTCCCCACTTGCTTTCTCTTCTTAGATAATTAAACAGGTTTCATCTCTATCTCTATTCGCATTTTTGCAGCTACAAGCATAGCCTATATACATATTTATCTGTACCTATACATACTTAGCTAAAAGTGCTTTGCCAACTGCAATATTATCAGAAGCTTTTATGCGAAGGTAAGCCTGATTTTTGGTCCAAATTTATATTTAGATTATTCTGTGTTTTATTCTTGTATATCTGAATCTGGGTAATTCTGTTGGTGTCAGTGGCAATGCATCTCAGTTTCACAGTTGAAATAGAGAGAAGCAGAGTATGACTCTTAATCTGTTTTATTGTTCTGTTGCATTTGCAATAGAGCAAAGAACATCAGTCCAGACTATGACAACAAAAATGGAAATGTTAATTTAAAAAAACCAAACAACACCAAACCAAAAATAAACCCCACACCTTTCATTATCGGGAATGGAAGTAAGGTAGCATAAGAAAGCATTGGTTCCACTTAAGATTATACAGAAGAAAAATTGTCTGTATGATTTTGGGGTTTTTTTTTTTAATTTTTATTTTTCCAGTGGAATGTGCTCTGTGCATGGAAATGAAATTGTTTGATATAGCAGCAACAAAAGCAGGAACTGACCACTATGAATTCATGTAATATCAGAAAGAAAACAAACAGAAAAGCACGTGCAGTAGATGAGTGCAAAGATGGAAATGGGCAAGATCCTTGTTCCATAAAAGAAATCCCAGTAATCTGCAATTTTTTTTGGCTCTGGTGATTCATCTCTCTTCAGAAGTTTCTCAACAACGACAACTGTTGTATGCTGTCTTTGAAACCCACATGCTCCTGCTGAAGCAGGGTTTGAATCAGCATGGAATTTGGCTTATCAGACTGTGTCTGGGAAGCCAGCCGTTTTTGTCATGCCAGATTGCATCTGGATTAAAAACTGAAGAAAAATGTAGTGACACATTGTGAAAAGAAAACGACAAGCTTTATTGGCTTCAGTGAAATCTCATAATCAGATGTTTCATACTTTGGTTATTATAGTTATTTAAGTAGTAATTATATTCATTAAACGTGTGCTTTAAAGTTAACGTTGTTGAAGATATTTCAAGTATTAGAGATGTGCACGTAAGTCACTTTTCATATTGAGGCTTCTTCTGATCCTCATAAGAATTTAGCATGCTTTTTGATGTGTGTTTATGAAAATCAGGATGGAAGAACAGAATATTTTGTCCAGAAGCCACGAACACAAAACAGTTGTATTTGTGATCATGTCTTAGGAGGACATTGATGCAGTGCCCTAAACCAGTATGGTTTTAACTGAGCAGTGGCTTATTTATCTCACTCCTAAGAAAAACTGAATGCTCTTTAAGTGTACATTAGTAGTCCGGACAGAAAATTAGTAAGTAAAATTTCCTATCTTTATTTACAGGAGATTAAGTTGGCTGAAATTGATTCCCCTTCCTGAAAGGAGTCTGACCAGCAGTCCTGTACCTCTTTCTCAACAAGGATAGAGAGCACTTTGGTGGCTGCAAATTGAATACTAACCTAGGAGAAACTGGATGATTGCAAACATCCTTCCCTGAACATTTGTCAAAACCATAGCTGTGGAAATTAGCTATTTCTAGCTAATCATAGCTAGATTATAAAGAATGTCAGTTTGATGGGGATGAGGGAAGAAAGGGGCAGGAATTGGACTGTCAGTGTTACTTCTGAGAATGACATGTGGCAAAAAAGCAATTAGGGTTATTTGGACAGCTTGCCCAGAACAGTGTATTTCTAGCCTTTATCATTAATGGAAGGAGTAGCTGCCTTGGCTAGATGTGGTTTTATGTAAAGCTATCAGTCAGGATTGTGCTGCAAAAACTATAGGTCATGTTTAAGCAGGTTGTGGTAAAGTTTAAAACTGAATGTGTAATCCTAGTCTAATAAGTAGGTGGGTTATTCATTACAATACTGAAGTATTCATTTAAAAAAAAAAAAAAGTGGCACATCAATCTGCAATTTTTGTTAAATCACAGCACAAGACCAGTGAAATCTGGCTTTATCACTGCCAGAGCTATGTGCACTGGGAGGGCTGAAGGCTGAAATGTCTTGACTCTAAGAAAACACTGTCAGAGTTGCAAGGATCTTGCAGATATGAGAAAAGCCAGAGAAGGAAAAATAAAAACTCACAGTGTTCTGAAATCTCGGAGTTTTGCCCCAGTTTTATGAAAAACCCAAGCAGAGTGAGATGGCTCAGTCCCAGAGTATCCCACCACCGGAGTTAAGTTACTATGTCACTGGCTGATGACAGTGATGCTGATGTTAAAGAATGCCCATATAAGGCACCCCTAGGATTAATTTGCAGATGAAATTATGGAAATTCAGTTCTGTGAATATTGCTGGGAATAGCAGATGAAATTATTGGCTTATGCAAGGGCTTTTGAAAAAGACTGGCGGATGGAGGTGGAACAACAGCTCATATAATGTAGAATGATCTGGGACACCAGAGGAAGCAGATCTCCTTCAGCTTCCTTGGCACCAACAAATTCCCGAGCACAGCCAGCCTGCCCATGTGCATGTAGGCTCCTCCACAAGTTAAAGGATTTGCTCTGTTACTTTCCTGTAGTTCTGAAGCTCTTCTGAGGCTTTCTATAAATGACAGTAGGGTTCATCAGGCTCTTACTCAATTCTTCAGCAAAATGGTGACTATTGGGACACATGAGGATCTGGCCTTGTCTCCCACTAACACAGCACTTCGCTGTAATGAGAGTCAAGGCAAACACAGGTCGTCATCTGACACTAGCACAGTTACAGGACTTGGGATTTTTGTTGTTCTTGGCTTTTGTCAGATGAGTTTAACATGCCCTATCCTTTTTCCCTTTGCAGTCGGGGTAGATTTTTCTGCCACTTTCCCAGTAATCAGATGGTACTGCAGTCATGGAATGTGCAGGCTCACTTTGGGTTAAATGGTTTCCTCCGTTTCAGATTTTGTGCAGACCAGATTTAAATTCAACAGTGTTTGTTTAGGATTCTGTGCTCAGCACTTTGTATTAGACGAGAAGCCCTACATTTAAATTATTCACTCTTTAGGACTGATGAAAATTGTCAATCACCTTCTAGCATATTTAACTTATCCTAAAGAATGCTTACAGGTTCAAAAATTCACATCCAGTTGCTTTTATAGATCATTGGGTTTATTTTGTCACTGAGTGACTCTGTCCTCCTTGCCTTCTGATGTATTTTTGTGTTGCCCTGCAGACGGTGGGCAGAAATCAGTTTTTGGGTATTAAAATAATAAATTCCATTATCTTCAAATTGACCAGACTGACAATGAAACAAATAGCATGGAAGCACACAATTCCTATTTCGTGACATTAAAAAACAATAGCTGGCATGTCCTGCCTAAAGCAGGAGAAATACTACCATGGCAGGTTATTCAGTTAGTGCTAACTGCGAAGTCAGTAAGTATTATAATTATTTCTGATATTTACTTTCTGTCCAGACATAAGGAGAAGAGATGGCATTAATTACGAAGTGACAACAGGGCTGAAGTGGGGGGGGTGGGGTGGGAAATCTCGCAGGGTGTGTGCAGCAGACCTGAAATGGACACCTGCCTTTCCAATCCCACAGTGTAAAAATGCTTCCACCCCATGTCAGGATAACAGCCAGAGCCTCCCAGTGTTTGATTAAAATAAATAAATAAGTCAAAAGTTGGCAGGATCCTTCCAGGACCAGCCTTTTCAGGACCCACCCCAGGCTGCAAGGCCCGGGCCTGCTTGGAGTGGGAGAGGGACGTGAGGGCGGCCACCTGTGGCAGCATGCCCAGGTGTCCAGCCAGCGTGGGGGCAGAGGCTGGCATGGTGATGGGGATGATGGGGGAGGAGGTTGCACAAGGCCCCAGGTCGGCACCTCAAGGGTGCCCAGGGCATGAGGAGCGGCATGGAAGGTGTAGGCTGCCAGTTGAAATGTCTCCCTGGCAGGTGCCATGTTTGCTGGCTTGGGGCTCAGCAGAGCAGGGAGGACTGGCTGACATGGATGTGGTTTCATCAGGAGACTTCCAGCCTGCTCTGCCGTTTGCGAGAACAGTTTGGTCAGGGCAGCTGCGTTTCTCCCTCCAAAGGGAAGCCCCACTGGGCATGGCGAGCAAACAACATAGGGAGAGGTTTGTGCTCCTGCGCTCTTGTTCTGAGTTTGCTGCTACTTCAACCAAAAAAGACAGTCCCAGATAATTGGCTGGTAGACTGAAAGTCATGTTCATTTGTTACACATTTACCCTTCTGCAGGTGAAGATCATCAACCAAGAGAAAAAAGTTGTCTTTATGCCATGTCCCAGTCCTGAAACTAGGTGGACAAAAGCCAATTGGTGATCTCCATACAGTAACAGTCTTTAATAAAAAGATGCTTGGAAGAAGAGTGATGGTTGAAGTATCACCATTGAGAAGTGATTGATTGAGCCAACAGTTTGAAACTCTTTAAGTGAAACCATCAGAGTGAAACTACCACATCCCATACACCTCAGAGGGACAGTAGCTTCATACAGCTTCATGTTCAAGCACTTTTACTGAGCTGGTGGTTTCTTTGGCCTTCCATGGTGATATGAAGTTCTGTGTGAACGTCTTTATGGACTTTGGGAAAAAAAAAAATGAGGAGGTAGAAATACCAGCCTCTCACCAGACCTGCATGCATATACTTCCAGAAGGACATACAGCGAATACATTTTATTTCTTCATATCTAGTAGAAGCTTTCCCTAGTGCTACTGAGTGAGGGACTGAAATTCCAGGCTATGCTTTTTTTTCTACATCCTGCAGGTATCTGTACTTTTTTCTTTTTTCCTTCTTGTGAATCTGGATCATTTAGTTTTGAAATATCATTTTCTGCCTGACTCAGTAGTTGTCTGTATGGTAAATTTGAGGGACAGGGGAGGGGACTGCTTTTTATCTAGCAAAAATTTAATGAGGTCTGTGTTTCTTTCAGCTCTTAGTGGGAATAAAACTTTCTTTGTAAAAACCTCTGAGAAATTTATCCAACTGAGAGTTGTCGGATTTATGGGGACTTTTTTACTCATTTGCTGGCTTAAAAAAATTTCAGGCCTAGCGGTCAGGTATAATGTGTGGATGTGTGATACACCCTAGAGGAATATGAAGCCAATGAATAGTTATCTACATATAATGCCAGGTATCTCATGCATGATACAAAATAATCCTAATTTTTTAATGCTTTCAGAAATTCACATGTAAGGGAGCTCTGCAAAATCGAAGCATGCACGTTAAAAATAAGTTGCCAAGCACTTTGTTTAGATTTCTGTTTTTCTTGCTTTATAATAAATAGTTGGGAATAATTATTTTCTTTTTTATACATCTATTTATGACATTTCTAAATTAAGAAGGATTGTAAGTATGTAACTTGAATGTAAGATTGTGGTTTCCTCATCAAGGTTCAGTCCTAAAATATTTTTGGATGATTTTGAAGTTTATCAGGTAAAAATGAGGAAAGAAATATGGGATTGAATCTTTAAAACTAAATGTAGCATGGCATCTTGGGGAGAATAGCTGACTAATGAAAGTCAATGATCGTATGTCAAATAATCATTTATAGCTACAGGTGGCCAGCTGTCAGATAGGTCTACACTGAATTACTTAATCATTTCTGAAGATCTTTGCTTTTGTTGTTGTTTTACTCATTTGAGGTGAGGGGATCATGCTGTCATTTTCATGACCGAAACCTGTACTTACATGTAAGTTTGGAGAGTACCTCGGAAAGGTAAGAGGAATAAATCCGTGCAGTTTGCCAAGAACCTGAAAGAGTCATTTCAAGGGGTATACCCTCACTTCTAATAATCTGCCTTTCGTTTGCAACTAGAGAGATATCAGTACGAAAGGCAATTCTTTTTGAAGGGCTTGGGAAAGAGAATAAATTCCCATCTCTTGTCCAGCTGTTGTCTGCAGGCACCAAATAATTTTGAAGATACATACGTTGTTTAAAATCAGTTTATGACTTTTCTGTGTGCTCTGGAGGAGGCTGCCCAAACCAAACAAAAGGGTAAGCTGTTAAGTAAGCCACCTTATCAACTATTTGTTGCATAGTTAAATCTCGCTACCATCCCCATTCCCTACCGTGATGCCTCCATATCTCTAGGCCTTGATACTTATATCTATTCCCTTATTTTCATGGCCTCTCTTTCCAACACAGATGTATGCACTCACACTTCCCACCTTTTATGCAGTGTAGCAATGCTAACACTGACTCTCAACAGTCAAAGGATGATATCTATCCTCTGGATTTGCGATTCAAAATACCGTATTTTAGGAATCTGATTTACCATCTCCTTACAATGCGTATACCTGCTTACTTCTCTGCTGAGGTATCATTGTGTTACCCACATTGGCCTTTGCATAAACGTGTATACCAGGGCAATGTTTAGAAGAACCAGATCTGTGAGGAAGTAATGCACAGTTATAAGTCTAAGATGGAAGCTGAAAAGTGCTGCACTGTCTCCCATGAGGCCTGAAGATACGCTGGTGTCTTCGGGAAGGTGTGTATATGTTTGCAAGCTGTTTTGGTATTTGAGCTGGTGTGTCGGGATGATGGGCTGTGTAACTAAAATGGTCCTAATGCTTGCTGATTTGGGATCCCTGCAGCGGTCCACTGAGGTCACTTCAGTAAGGGGTAGCGCTTTATCCCTCATTAGCCCTGATTAACTGCTGAATATAGAGATTCAAGTTTCTTCCCATCCCTGCATTTATCAGTTTCATCATCACCACAAGGCAGAAACTGGTCTTTTCATTTTTAAGAAGGTCCAAAACCAAATCTTCAGTTTCACTGACACATGGTCAAACTGCAGACCTGGATCAGAGTGAACAAACAACTTTTGTATGTTCCTGATTGTCTTGCAGTCAGTTTTGCTGGGAAATAGGAATGGGATGCTTGGTCTGCATGAGGACTGAGAAAATGTATATACCTGCTATGGGCTTTTGTCTGCTCAGCACATACTTACCTTACTGCCCAGCTGCAGGGAAAAAAGATCTTGGTGAAAAGATGCATGTGTAAAGATATTCCAGCTGTCTCTGCAAAATCCAGCTCCAGGAGCATTAGCATGGAGCAGTATCAGCTAGGGCAGACTGGGGCTGTATTCTGGTGACAGCAGCTTTGTTCCCTGTAAGGTAGCTGGGGTTTGCTGGCAGGGCTCTGCAGCTCATGCTGAGCTCTGCTGCGGTGGCTGTGTGGTTACTGGTACCTGAGTTAGCATAGGTGTGTCCACAGAGGGCTTCAGTCACACTTTTGGGGTATGGTCAAACTGCTTAGACATTTGGGAAGGTGTGTGTGCCTCTGTGCGTGTGTGCGAGCAATTTGCTGCGGATGAATTACAGGTGGACTAATAATGAAAGTTACCAGCATCTCAGGATACAATCAAACTTTTCTGAATTTGTCTCAGAGGTATGTTCACCATCTCTGTTCAGGGGTTTATTAAGAGATATTTATAGCACCTTGATTCTCCATTGTTGCACATGGGAGTGAGTGATATTTTCAGGACTGAAGCATTAAGTTGTATCGAATATTGCCAATTGTAAGAATGTTAATCTCCTGCAACTCAGTTGTGCTGTGATGATTCACACTTTATACTCTAGTTGTTGCTGCTTAGCTGACTGCAAAATGATACAATAATACTGTGTCATTAACTACTAATACGATAGTTCAGGAAGTACGCAGCTAAAAAACTTAATTCTTACCATTTCCTGTTTTCTTACATCAGAGGAGCAGTATTTCACAACGCATCTAGGAAAAATTTAAGCCCACTGTCCTATAGGGATTGGTTTGGTTTTGTTTGCTCAAACACTCCAGTTTTCTCTTTGTAGGTGAATTTTTTCAAACTAGGGTAAATTACAAAAATATCTCCTATTTTCATTTTCTCTTGTTAAGTAATAGAAAACCTGTGACAAAAGATGCGGCTTTTGTGGGAAATGTACTTAGTGCCATGTGTGCATTCAAAGAGACTTGAAACGTTTTGGCTTCTACAATACAGATATAGTAATGAAACTCAAAACAACAAAATAATTGTCTCCCTATTTTTGTTTGCCTGAAGTACTTGTATTTCCACACAGAGAACAAAAATATACGTAACTGAAGAGTAACATAATATAAAGTATATAAAAGCATCTTTTTCCTTCAGAAAAATTGGCCTGTTTACAATTTTGCATATCCTTGAATATTTTGGAAGTTCATAAAATAATTTATTATCTGCTTGAGGAAATTAACTAGGGTTAGTTCAGACTACATTTTGATGTTATTTTTCTCAGACAGTTGGGTTTTCGATGAATTCCCCCCTCCCTCCCACTCCCAAAAAGCATGCTACTTCAGGATATTTTAGGAAAAAAAAAACAGATGGCCAAAGGTATAATCCTCTTTTTTTTTATTTTCTTTTTTTTTTTTTTCCCCCTCAAGACACAAATTAAAATGCTTGTTTCACAGTGCTACTGCCATGTCCCTTGTGAATTGCAGCTGAGTGTTTCTGTTGGCTTCTATACTCTGCTACGGACTCTGCTCTGTAAGTAGGCTAGCCTTCCCCAGACTATACTGTAGCACGGTACCCCTGTGTTTTGCTCCTGTGCTGGTTTTGGCTGGGATAGAGTTAATTTTCTTCACAGTAGCTAGTATGGGGCTATGGTTTGCATTTGTGCTGAAAACAGTGTTGATAACACAGGGATGTTTGGATTTGTGCTGAAAACAGTGCTGATAACACAGGGATGTTCTAGTTACTGCTGAGCAGTGCTGACACAGAGTCAAGGCCTTTTCTGCTTCTCACACCACCCCACCAGCGAGGAGGCTGGGGGTGCACAAGAAGTTGGGAGGGGACACAGCAAGGACAGCTGACCCCAACTGACCAAAGGGATATTCCATACCATATGGCATCATGCTCAGCATATAAAGCTGGGGGAAGAAGAAGGAAGGGGGGGACGTTCAGAGTTATGGTGTTTTGTCTTCCCAAGTAACCGCTGAGTGTGGTGGAGCCCTGCTTTCCTGGAGATGGCTGAACACCTGCCTGCCGATGGGAAGTGGTGAATGAATTCCTTGTTTTGCTTTGCTTGCGTGCGGGGCTTTTGCTTTCCCTATTAAACTGTCTTTATCTCAACCCACGAGTTTTCTCACTTTTACCTTTCCAATTCTCTCCCCTGTCCTACCAGCAGGGAGTGAGCGAGTGGCTGTGTGGTGCTTAGTTGTCAGCTGGGGTTAAAGCACGACAGCTCCCTTCCTGCCTTTACGTAGTCAGGGCTACAGAGCAAGGCTGACAAACTGCGAGTGTAAAACAGGTGAACCACCATGTGAAGTGTGGCAGGGCAATTTCTCTCAAAATGTTCTACTTTGTTTGGAGAAAAAAAAAATATTGCCCAGTTAAACCTAGTGTTGGTAATGACTGTGACTGCAGTGTAGTTGCAAGCTCTTCCACCAGAATGCATAATTTTTCACTTTGTTGCTATATTTAATTTTAACTTTCAGTTCTGTCACATGGAATAATCAATGAGATAACTTGACTCAGTATTGAAGTGTGCAAATGGTTTAAAAGGTTTGGGGCTGAAGTCATTTGGAATAGAATCCTATATTTTGCTTGCCATGTCTTGAAGAATTTTTTAAGTAGGTATAGTGAGGATTTTTCTGATTTAATAGGAGTCACTAGGAAAGATAAACTAGTCAGAACTCAGAACAGAGATTCTCAGAATCTCAGAACAGTGATTTGAATTCACATGAGATCAGGGAAACCTTTAAGTGTCTGTCTGGTTTTTTTGTTTGTTTGTTTTTGGGGTTTTTTTTTGAAGTACGAACAGTATTTATATCGAAAACTCAGGAAAAATAAGCAGCTTTCAGATGATCTGGAAAACATGAGAAAACAACAAAATTTTTTTCCCCAAACCAGTAAAGTTACATAATCAAAGGACAATGTTTATTGAATTGAGGTAGAACTATACAGATTCGCAATGGTTATTTTTAAATGTCTAAACCAGAACGCCCACAACAAACAGATTTGCCTGTTTCAGATTTTACTATGTATGTTTCACACAGTGTTCGTTCTGATGACTCCTGTTCCAATTAACATCTTTTGTTTGTTTGTTTGTTTGTTTAACGAATAATCTATAACTCTAGAGTTCTATTTAGCAAGACACAGAACATAAGCTGTGGTTTGAGTGATCTTTGTGAACTCAGACCTTTCCCAGTAGTATCAGCCATGTTATTTGGTTTTCCTTCAGCTATGCATGTATTTGAGGTTTTAATGGAAACCTGCCAGAAACTGCTGACTAGGAAAAGAACTGCATTTTTTCAACATCTCCCATCTCTGTGCTTTACTTATGGTTAGATCTTCATGTTTGGGCTGAGAGAGGCTGTCTTGAGGTCTATGGAATGTGATTTGACAACAAAAACCCCCATACAACTCAGTAATCCAAAGTGTACTATTATGAGGTTAAATAAAATCTTGAAATCCTCCAGGGCTACTGTCAGAAAGCAGTTAAATGGCCTGGTGTTCCAAACTCGGGTGCTATCGTAGTGCCCTCATTGCTCTGCGGCAATGATGGGTTATGACCTTACTAGTAACTACCGTGGGATTTATTCACCAGCAAAAACATACAAGTGTGAAGTTCACACAGTTTTTGGAAACTGCTAATTAAAACCAAACACTTTTAACTTTGGAAAGTCTTCCTTATCCCCATCTTGTAGCTGTTTAAAATTGCATCAAAGAGAATAGTATTTTTTGTCACTGAGACTGTTATAACTGAGGTTTTGACCTACAATTTTCAAAAGGAATAAGGATCAAAACTCACCTAACTTTCACAAACATGTCTGTGATGCCTGAAAATTATTTGTGAAACTTTCTGTTCTCAGAGATATTTTATTGGCTTTTATAACTTGCTAGTGCAACTGTGTAGTTCTCCTGAGAGACAATTTATAGAGTTGTAGTCCTTAGGCTTGAAAAGGTTCCTGATTTTCTGTGGTTTTATGACACTAACCAATGCAAATAGAGGCTAGAGGATAGATAAGACAGAGGAAAGGACAGAACTCACTTTAAATGAAGTTAACAATATTTTTATGACACCATAAGTACTAACAGTAATCGTTGTTACTAATGACCTCATAAATCAGATTAGGAAAAAAATGAATAAGAGCCCTCTGGATATGAAGAACTTGGTTTTGTAAACTGAGGAGAGAAACATCCTTGGATTGTATCTCAAATCCTCTTTCACTTAAAGAAGATGTCACATCTATAACATATTAGAGAATCTTTTAAAATCTTTGCATTGGTTTTGCCCTTGAAGTGTAAGGTAGAAAGATCTTTATTATGTATTATTAACACTTTACAGGGAATTGATCTTCCCCATTTGATGTTGCAGGCTTTCTTTCAAGGAAAATTTGTACTGAAACATCCTGGTAGACGTTTTCTTTCCCTCTTGCCTTTCAGAAGCACAATGAAGGTTTTGAAGCCGAATGAAATGAAAAGTAAGAATGCTTTAAGCCATCTTTGTGTTTTCCTAATGCAGAGATGCTTTGGAGGCAGAAAGGGACCCTAGGGTAAATTGTCCAGCTCTGGGCACCTCTGTAAATTGTGGTAATCTCTCTGGAACCGTCCTTTATGGCTTTGAGCAAGCTGCAGTCCCCACGGTGCTGAGTGCTGTGGCCTGCTCCACACACCAGTGCTTGTAGCAGCATCGTGGAGGGCAGCTTGTAAGTTGTCTTCCAAAGTTCCTGGGAAAGGGAAAATTTTCCCCTTTAACCTAAGGCTTTGGGACTATCTTTACACCACTTGAGCTTGCTTAATTATTGTCTAGTGGTTTTGTATCAACCTGATAAAGAACTTCTGTAGCAGTTATTTGGAAAACTCATTCATTAACAGAGCTGTATTTTCAGATGTGTTCAGCTCCCCACAGTAAACACAAAATGTCTTTGCTTATGGCAGAATTTGCTGCCCTTGGTTTCTCAGCTTTTGTTCTCTTTTGGGCCAATCTCAGAATAAACAAAGATCAAAACCATAATGTTTGATGATGGGATGTAGGGGGACTAGATTGCTTTGTGGGTAGGGATAAGAGATACCTCTTATTAACAGTTTCAATGTTGATCCCAGAAATTGTTTTATATTACACTGTCATGTGTGTTTAAAAAATAAAAATAAAAAAACTTTAGCATCTCTTCAGTAATTAAAGACCTGCTCTTACTTTTTGAATAACTCATGTGACTGTTAGGCCAGCATACACGTTACAGCGCCTTCATTTTTAGTCCAACATACAAGGTTTTATATTAACAGTGCCAGATTTTCTTCATCTTTGTTTTGTACTTCCTAGAATGCATTTCTTTTGGAAAGGACAGTAAGAAATTTCTGACTTTGTATAGGTCTTGTTTCCAAATTTTATATCTTGTTGAAGGTTCTTATCTTAATAATTATCTTCTTGAAGCAGGAGGTGTGGGAGCGACAAGAATATTCCATCAAGAAACATCCTGATATATAAACATTTATGAGATACATAAAACCTTGTTTGTCTTAGAATTTGTGTGTTAATCTAAATGTGATCAATTTATATGTTTCAAAATAGAATTAATTAGGCTGTTATATGAAGTATAGCAAAATAGCATGGTTTTAGGGGATTCAGAATCCCCTTAAGCCAAGCCATTAAAAAAAATCTGAACACACCTGTATTTAGAATTTCTAAGCATACCATAACTGTGCTACATTATCCTGGATGACCATTTCCCATGCAGTAGTTTGCCTCAAGACATAGAAATCCTGTCCTGTTTTGTAGTAAATTAATGGAGTCTATGACCTCTTCAGACTATTACACTTCATATTTTCTTTCATTGAATGTTCATTCATAGAATATCTATGAGTATATATCAGACACCAAGGAAGAAGCTTCCTTTCCCCTTCTTCCCACTTTCCTCCTGAAAATATGGCACTTGGATCTGAAGCAGCAGTGTGGGTGCAGTTGCAGTTTGGGAATGGGAAAACGCTCTCCAGTTTCAGTTCCAGTGATTTTTGTGATGTTCTTCCACCATTAAGGCCGAGAATAGATGCACAGCCCTGTTCTTGCTAATCTGTTAATGGCATGGGATCGTGCTCCCTCAAGGTGACAATGCTGTGGTGCAGGGTAGGAGGCAGTGCTGCCCACTGGCACTATTACCCATAGTGGGCAACAGGGAGCTGGCTCTGTGCTAAGTCAGCTCCCATCTGACAGATCATGTTCAAATATGTGTGGATGTGGACAGATTGCTTCCAGGGCCAGCTCTGGGGTGGAAGCGGTATAGTCCCTGTTTTACAGCGTGAAGCCTGAGGAAATAAATCTGCCTGGGATCCAAGCTGGCTCCGTGCACATCCATGGCAGGTGTGTCTGCACTGTACTTGTTTACAGAAGTCAGTATAGGCATAATGAGGTGGCTTTGTATGGAGATAGCAGTGGTCCTGAGCAGCCTGTGTTCATCTCATCTGCCTGATTGGACCAGCCTTGTTCCTCAAGAGCTACTTCAGTACATAGGCACCATGTTTCCTAGCTTAGCTGTTTCTTGATATTTTTTTCATTTGTGGAATGAGTTGTGCTGCAGGTACCTAGGACATCTCAGTTCCTATGCAAAACTCAGTAGTAGCTCACGTGCAGCACAGTTGAAAAAAAAAAAGTGTCTCATTTCATACAAGGGAGTCCTGCTAAAAAGTCTAACCAGAACCCGTAAGACTTCAGGGGTGGACCTGACCATGGAGGCCATCACACAGGTCACTCATGAATGTGAAACGTGCTGCAATCAAGCGAGCCACACTTCTGGAAAGTAACAGGCAGTTAAGGCAAATCCCTCTTTTTTTTTTTTTTTTTTTTCTTTCCCTAGATTATCTTATGCTTTTAGAGCTGGAAACTTCCCTGGTTGACAGCCCAGAGGAATATTGATAGGCCCAGAAGGGAAACTCTGCCTGTCTTAACTGTGACAAAATCTTTGAAAGGAGACACAGGAATAGTATCAGCATTTTCGGAAAGGAGAAACAACACTCTAGAGTCCTGAAAATGTTTCAGAGAAGCTTCCCAGTGGGGATTTATGAGGAGTTTAAAGAGGCCATGTGAATTCACAGAGGGGAACTACGTTGTCCCTTCTCCTTTCTGTAAAGTAGGGAGTTACCTGTGGAAAGCTGTTCTCCCAATAAGCTGACGTATTGCTTTAGGAGGTGAATAATTAATGTGAGGGGAGAGAGCAGCATTCAGTGATGGGGCTCAGTTCCTGCAAGAGCAAGCACTTCCTCTGAAGAGCTGAAGACCCTTTTAGGGACACGCTTCAGATATATGGCTGTTGGCATTTTGGGCTCTTGTATAGCTGCCAGATAACCCAAGATCTGATTGCATAGGTGAAGCTTGAAATTAGTCTTAAAATGTCCTACAAACAATCATTGCCCTCTGAAGTAATTCTCCTCGCTCAGGGCATGAGCAGAGAGCTCGGAAAGCATGGCCAAAGAACGGCACTTGTTACTGCTTCAGAGACAGGAGAGAGACTTTTTTTTTTTTTGTAATAGGTAATGGAAGTAAAATATGTCATTGTGGAAAATGGAGATCCTGGAATGCTAACGTTGACAAGCTTGGAGGTTTCTTGCAGATGAATCCCATGTGGAAAGCCAACTGATCCTAATTATCAGTACCACACCTGGGAATTCAGGCTTTGGAATCAGCCATGTGTTTCACATGTGAAATGGAAAAGCCATTATTCTGTTCACTTTCATGTTCTATAATGTTTAAACCCATCTTTGCATGACATACACAGTCAAAATATGTGTGACCGATGGCTGAAATATGTATTTTTGTGTCTTATGGTATCTACGATATCATGAATGACTGCCTGATACCCTAAAGCCTTAAAAATTATGCTAATAACATTTTCACTGGGTAATGAAACCATTTTTTCAAGGAAAGAAAGGATTGTGGGGGGAAAGCAGGGAGGGAAGGGCATTTTCAGCAGGTGCAAACATAATTTTTACATGTGTCTGTGTACTTTATAAAAAACCATGAACACTTGACTTTTAAATTCCTGATGTGGACTTGTAGTGTTTGATCAAGGGATGTATATTGGTTACTTGCAATAATGTATTACCTGCTAGCTGTCAGCAAGGACATGAACCTCAGTACAGAGCAAAATCTAATATTGGGGGAGTGACTCCTCTTCTTCTTTTACCTTTTCTTTATTCATTTCCATTTCTTTCAAGAAATGCTTTAGCATCTTCTGTTAAAATGGATCTCATTGATTTTATTTTTTTCTTTATTTTTTCATATTCTATTATGAATTCAAATACATAGTGGCATCTACAGGCTCTTGAGAGAATCAAATTAAGGCATACCGTACTTGATGGACCTGTAAATAGGGTTCTACTTTCACCACTGTTTCAATCAATGAATATCAATTAAATAATGGGGGAAGAAAAAAGAATGCATTTTTCCTTCAGTTGTGCTGGGTTGTCTGAGGGATAGGGATGGAAAAATATGTTTGAAAACTTTTTGTGTAAAAATAAATAAATTAAAACAACCTATTGTGCAAAGTTTCGGTGCAAGATTGTTCAAGGAAAGAAGTGAAAACTTTACATTCACGTACACTGACATGCATTTTTTCTTTCTTAAATAGAGAGAGATTTTGTGATAAAGCTGCTGAAGCATGAATGTTGTACCCTCTCATAATACGTCAACTTTGTGAAGGAAGCTAATGTATGTAAAATTTGGTAACGAGCATTTTTTCAACGATTGTTTGAGCTGGAAGTCAAAGTAACTAACAGCTGTTTCTCAGCAATGCTGTTGCTGGGTGTGCAACCACATATAAGGAAAAATAGTTAATTATGCAAGGCTTTTATTGCTCAGACTTCATTTAAGCTTTTGCAAATTCAGGGCTTAAAGTGCGTACAATTTGGCATGCCGAACATGTACATTTTCCTGGACTTTTGCAAATGGAAAATGAAGATTTTTTTTTTTTTTTCCTTTCCTGGGATAACTGGAAGAGCCAACCAGGAAACTGGTGCTCCTGGTAGCAGTGCCTGTGGAAGTAACAGTTCATCCACGTACGTGTAGTAAGCTAAGATCAGTTTGAAGTGTTTGGTATCTCTAGCATCTACAGAGTAGCAGGATTTCTGTTTCTCAGCAAAAATTCTGATATCTAATGCACATTTGTTCTCTGCTGCTTTCTTATCTACTGTCCATTTATACCTCTCAGTGGTGGAAAGTGGCCTTTATCAACGGTTAGGACAAGAAGACTCATTCTTTCCTCTTAAATTTGACATACTTGTGTGTCTGCTTTTTCTTTCTACCTTCTGTATTTTTTTCCTTTTGGATTGAAACATACACTATTGTTTAATCATTCTTGCTTATGAACACTTTTTTTTTTTTTAAAGCCATGACTACTTCAGTTAATGATACTACTTCTCCAGAGAGGGGTAAAAAAAAAAAAATCAAAAAAGAAAAAATTATCTTCTGAAGCAGTTCCTCTATAGCAGACAATTTCTTGTATTACATGGATATTCTGAAAGTGCAAAGCAGCACAAATTCAGTGATTTCTAGAGAAGGAGTCCAAGAACAGCAGTCAGGAAAACAACCCTTAAAGCACATGGACAAAACCCAAACCACCACGACAGTTCTGATTTTACAGAAGTGTGAAGCAGAACAAGTGCAGATAGATCTACTGAAAAGCCTTTCAAAGGTAATGTGGTACATGTGTAAAAGAAAACTGACCCAAAATTTAAGATATAAGCTGCTTTGATTTTTTTAATTTTTTTTTTTTTAGTATTTATTTTTTCCTTGGCTGGTAGCAAATTTTTACCTGGCCCGTTCTGCCTCCCCTGCCAGTTTTAAATTTGCCCCTGCCCTACCTTTCTACTGCCAACCAACAAGTGCTTCCTCTCTCTGTTGCTGGTACCTAATTTTCTGCTTGAAAACAAGCCAGGTGAGAACAGTTCAGACACCCACTTATCTAAAATGCTGAAACACACGGAGTGTCATCACTTCATGCGCCAGGCACCTGCTTATGAACAGAGGGTCTTATGGAGCTGCTTCCAGGTAATGTACCCAAGGTACCTGAACTCAGAATGGTCATTTCTCTTTACTGCGAATCTCATAATGCTCACCCCTCCTTCCCCTGCCATGAAATGGAAAAAGGATGAGAACACTTGAAGCCTTGGCATTTATTTAAAAAAGCCAGAACACGTAGCCCTTATTTTTACTGAGGAAATCTTGTGAATGTGGGAGAACAAATCCCAGAGACTTGGAAACAAGAAGGCAAATGAAAGGACTTTGAATTTTAGAAATATCTTATTTAACAACTTTAGCAATTTGAAGTATATATACTCTCACAGTTTAGCAGAAAGTGTCTCTTCCATCAGCAGTATCATTCCTGTTGCTGTAATGAGCACCAGTGTTCAAGGCAAGGTGTACAGACGCTCACCTTGGAAGAGGCTGAGCACCTGGGGAGGACGCTGTGAGAAACTCTGCCGGTTATTTTAGCTAGGAAAGTACAGCAGTTGGAAACTGGGTCAGTACCTCTGAGTAGGTTTGGGGATCTGAAAGCTGTGGGAGGTCTCTGTGCTGGGAACAAAAATGGTGCCATGTCCTGTGCTGACAGCACGTTGCTTTTCTCTGTGGCCCCACAGTCAGCCCGAGGCTTCTTTGAAGTGACCAAGAGGACCCATGGTTGCATGACACTGTGTGGGCTGCCTCTTCACTGCACTGTTTCCCTCCTGCCCTTGGATGTTTCATTTAATTGGCTTCTGCTTGGATTTTGTTTAACAAGTTCACCTGGTTATAGGAAATTATTTACTAAATCCAAATACAAGTTAATATTGGTGTGTTTGTCATTTGTGTGGTATTTCTTGCTGAGACAACCAGTTTTTCAAAACTGTGAGAGAGACAGTGGTCATGTTTTTCCACTACCTGATACTTTTCTATTCAATGCAAAACAAACATTTGTATTAAGGTCATAGTTTGAAGAAATTTTATAAGAGATGGCATATAAATGTAGGTTGTTTGATAAATAATGGTGAAACATTTCCTGAAGAACAAAGAAAGTGATATGACTATTATTTTAAAATAACTTCATAATTATAATTACATGTTAATTTTTAATTTAGTCTTCAGTTCTAAAACAGTATTTAAACCTAGGAGAAGTTCAGGTGCCTTGCTTTTCTACAGACATTGACTCTAGTTAAGGGACTATTTAGGAACTGATGTGCAATAGTGAAGTTAATTGACCTGAAAAGGTGTTTGCAGTAATTTTATTGGTAACATTGAAAAAATTAATCATAGTTTTAAACCAGCTTCTCCCAATTTGGGAAATTGTCCGAGTTGTTAAAATAACGATAGTAGTAGATTTCAGAAGACAACAATTTGAGTCATCAAGCACAGGGAGAGGTGTCCTGCTGTACACATGCCTCCGAGTGCAGGAGTTTAAGGTGTGTAAATGCTGATGAAGAAGGAGGAGGAAAGGCTGGGGTAGTTCAGAAGATGTGAAGCCCTGCACCCGAAGCCCCCTTTTAAGGGCTCAACCACTACCCACCTAACGACACCCAAGACCTTAAAAGCGTCATCGTTTCAGATTGTCAAAATTCAGTGTATTGATTTGGAGTAAGGCTAAGCTGCAGGTTTGAAGTCAGCACAGACTAACTCAAAGTCAACGCTTTACAGGCAGCCAAGAGCAAAAAGAATACGGGGGTGAGCATAGCAGGCAGTTGTGTGCTGCCCCCCGCTGATGGGGAGACTGATGGGAGCCCTTCTGACAGGGGGTTGCAGTACCAGAGTTTCGCTGATTAAAAGGCCAGGTGTTGTGGGTGTGAGGACTTGCGGACTAAAGAGAAAAGAAGAAAATCCTGTGTGGACAGCGTGCTTGAAGAGAAGGAGGAGGGAGGCAGAGGGCTTTATGTCTGTCACATTTAAAAACACGAATTTTATTACTTTGGAAGGTGTGCCCAAAAAGTCATGTCAAAGCAATGAAATGCTGTCCCTGTTAAGTCAAAAAGGAGTTTTATGGATGACTTTCAGGCTTAAATTTCTGTGGCAGGAATTATTACAAATACATGCTGAGTGCCAGTGTATTAAATTGCTGATTAAAAGTTGGGTTAGTTTTCAAATGACGGAACAAAGAGAAGAAATGTTGTTCTTTGGAGGTGGAGGAAGACGAGAGGTTTGTGTAGGTGTTTAACAGCATAATGGCGTGTTTGCTAATGAGATTCTTGCTAATTTTAGTGCCATTACAGTAAATGCTGCGGTATCCATATAGGAGTAAGAACAATGCAAAGAACATTACCTGCCAGTGTTAGCTGCTTTGCACTCATTCTCATGGGAATTTTGGATAGGCAATATATTCAGAAGCATCTGCCAACAGGAAACACCCTAAGAAACAGAATTCACAAACACCGTGTATGATTTTGAACTAATTCTTTTTTCTTTTTTTTTTCTCCCTCACTTCCTTGTAGAGACAGTACCTTTCTTTCCCCTTTCAGCTTTCTGAGTTGACTGCTTCCATTACTTTCTTATTTCTGCTGAGGCTGGTAAGCTGGTTTGATGCATTCAGCAGTCAAAAGTGCAGTTCCGTGTGCATTTGTGTTGGCTGAGTAAGCAAAATGAAAGAGGCTGACTGTGAAAGTGAAAAGGTGATTTACGCTGGTGTCACAGTGCTGTGCAGTAATAAAATACAGGGATTGTTGGACACACATTATATTGTACAATTATATAATTATAAACAATATAATTGGAGGCAGTTGAGCTTGAATGCAGCAGGCTGTTATTTAGCAATCATCTCTTTCAAGGCTCATTAAACACAGATTTATACAGAAAATAAAAGCTTTGCTCTATAAAGGCTAAATATGTAGTGGCATTTATTCCCCAAAACGTAATACATAGATCTAAAGCTGTCAACATCTATAACGGATTTAGTCAGTGGTTGTAAATGAAGTTGTTCAGTGGGTATGACAATACCGAGCCCTTTTGCCTTTATTTAAGGCATTATTTCTGTGACTTCCTTTGTATGTCCATTTTGGAAGGCTAAAGAGCCTGCATATACAGCTATGATCTTGGATTTTGAAATCTGACAAGCAGTGATACTACAGATGGTCAAACTGTTTTGAAAGGTAATGAAGATCTCCTAAAAATCATCAATATTTTGGGCTTATGTTAACACTTTAAAATTTAATAATTCTGAAATCATGAATGAGTTTATGGGGAAGAAGATTAAGCAGCTGAAATATTTTGTTTGTGTTAACCCAAGTAATTTACTTTTTTGGTGGAGTTTTTTTACATATTTAATTTTATTACCTGAAGTAAAATAAGTTTTTATTTAAAAAAATAAAAGAAGACTCTGATGAGCTAAAAGGGGAAAAAAACCACAAAATTAAGAACCTCCTAAGGTGCGGAGATCTACAACACATGTAGTGGTACAGTCTGACTCAATCTTTTAATGATTGACAGAAGTTTGGAACATAAACATATATTTATATGTATATATATAAACTGAAATTTAGGTGCTTAAATATTTTTTGTTAGGCTTTTCTGAGTATCTAGAACTCCCACTGACTTGTAAACAGTGTTGTGAAACAACAATATAAACAACCAAGAAACATTCTTGAAGGAGAGCCTGCAGGCCTCATATTTGAGTACGTCTGTGAGAGTACAGCTCGGCACTACGAAGTATCTGACCCATGTGTGCTAGAGACACTTTTGTATTTATTTTGAATCCACATGTGAATTTTTAAATGCTCCATTTTCATGCTCTTCCTGACATGTCATTAGCTCCAGTTTCATTTTGTAATTCTGTGCAGTGTGTTTAATTTTCATTCCTTCTTTAAGTAAGTGATTCTCGGGAGCCTGATAGATGCAAGGCTCCTATGAGTTTCAGCATGCCTCCGATTACACAAATGGTCTGGCATGATACAGCCGCTGCATTGCTGTTTCCAGCATATGGTACCTGACCTTAGCAGTTTACAGATGTCAGCCTTTTAAGAAGTTACTGCATTTTATATTGCTAGCTTTCACTTTGCTACATCAGAAATGTGTCTGCACAATAGTTGCAGTCTACTTGAGTTCACTTATGATACTGGAAAATGTTAATTAATATAGTATGAGTTATTGTAGTTAAATGTTCTGAATGCATGTAAAGTATTGTGGTGTTAATGCCTTTAGCAACTGTATCTTAGTTTTAGCCTTTGGTAACTGCGATGCAGAGCTGTATTTCAGAGCTGTTTTCCTTCCCCCACTTCTGCCTTGTTTGCTTATTTATCCAAATGTGTTAACTCGCAACGTTTCTCAGAGTCATGTTAGTGAATTAACAAGGTCCAGCTTCTTGTAACACCATTCTAAAACATTGCAGTCTTTTCAAAGTTTAGAGATAAACCATTCCCAAATGCAAGCCATGAAATTCAAATGCTGCTTGGTAAGGCTGCTTTTGTTTGCTTTTTATTTAAAGAAAAAAAAAAAGAAAAAAGAAAAAAACATGAATATTTTCTTAGTAATGTAGGGACAGATGCTCTAGCGGTCTTCACTGGCTCCATTGTAAAATGGTCTTACAATATTACCACAACAGTTTGGCAGAGGGTTTTTTTCTTTCTTTCTGTCCTTTATGCAAATGTAAATTCCTACACAACATACAAAGCAATGGAGATCACATGCTTATTAAGTTAAAGAATTTCAGGTTTAAATCTTCAGTGGTGAACTATTGTTATCTGATAAGTTGCAGGAGTGCCTCAAGAAATTTCTTTGTGGACATACATTTAAATTTTGAAACTGCCAACTCATTTGTGTGTTCTGCAGAATGAGTGGAAACTGCTTAAAGAATCTGACTAGCCTAATATCTTAGGTTTGGGTAGTTGGTTTGGTTTGTGGGTTTGGGGTTTTTTTTCTTTTTCAGAAGACCATAGATAATGAACCTTAGCTGGAAACAGCCTTGGGAAAGCTTGTATTGCTCATATTCATTCTGTACCTTCTGAGTGCATAAGCAGTGCATAACTTGGATCCCCAACCTTTCAACTTTTCAATTATATTAAACTCCATTTTAAAAGAAAATACTGAGTTATGTTAATCAACATTGCCTTTTTTGTTTCTATCTAAAGTCCTCTCCTTTCAAATAAATTAGTGTCAAATAAATAGTCTCCTGGTGTGTTGGATAAAAGAAGTAATCCTTATTTAGTACTTTACAGCATTTCATGGCTAGGAAACCGAGCAAAGTGAAAATTTATCTTCATTGATCACTACAGTAGAGTGTGATGGCTTGTATGACGTGCAAAAAATTAAAGTTAGACCCCAAATCAAGAACTCATCTTCCCACAGGTGTTTTGGCTTTTTGTTTTGGCTTTGAGTTACTGTCTCCTGATGCACCACTGCTATGACACACGAATTGCTGTATCACAGGGTTTTATCAGTTTATGGGCTGGCATAAAAGAGAAGCAGCCTCATAGGATTTTTCTTAAAATTCACGTTAGCAACATCTCCCTACAGCACCCAGTCCCTTGGAAGTCACGGACAGGGGGATATCCACAAAAGGGATCCCACAGGGTCTTTGGCTTGCATGACTTTTGGTGTCTGTCCTTTCCGTGAGGGTGAGCAGTTTATCCTCCAGGACATCTAGTTTTGCTCTGCTTAGCCCATCATGACTGGCTTATTGAGAAGCTCTGCACAGGGGCAGAGCGGTGGCTGAACAAGCCTGTGTCTTTAGAGGTAGTGTGATAGCTGAACTGTTGCTGTTTCCCATACTTGAAACAGGAAATTAATGTCTCGTCTCGGGCTTTGTGGAGTAATAATTTAAAGCTGAGTGTCTTTAAATTGTTACTTGAGAGAGTATAAAACAACACGTATACTGTAAATGTAGAACAACCTGAAGAGAAAAACAGAATAATGCTGTGTGCCGAATAGTTCATATTACTCACTAAGTTACTCTTTTTGGAAGCTTTAACTCTTTTAAGAAATTGTATGCTGGTTTGTGTGACTTGTACATTTTTCTAATTGTATTCATATCAGCTTTCCTATAGTACATTTCCTACCCTTAAGGTCTAGTCCAAAGATAAAATGTTCCCCATTGTAAACAGCTGTACTGCAGACAAACACCACTGAGCACATCTAATAGGATTCATTCAAGGACCTTTTCCCTCATTAGTACTGCATAACTGCGTGCTGTGCACTGAAAGGTGGTGGTCTTTTGAAAGAAAGAAATAAAGAGAAGATTGAGTCATGAACTCCACCTTGATCTAAAAAGGAAATGTTATTTCAGTTCTGTATATGAGGAAACACAAGGTTTGAAATTAAAAGAAGAAAAATGTTATGTATGAAACTTTGTGAATTTTCAAGGTAATTTTTTATCTAGATGAACATATGTATCAATGATTGAATAGGTTGCTAATATATTTCCATTATACTGAGGTTGATTCATAAACCTTCCTCTAATCAAAAATGGAAATAAAGAGAAAGGCACTATAGATTAAAAATGTGGTGAGTAATATTCCTAAAGACATTATGGATCTTAAAGCATAAAAAGAATATTTTTTCCTTCAGTCTTTAGCAAATAGATGATAAAGATGTAGTAGATGTGCCAGTGTTTATCCTACCACTCACCTTTTAATATCTTTTGAGATCCTCATAGGAAGAGGCTGTGAAAGCCATTCTCAGTTATGGCTGTCACTAGGGCAGAACCTGCTCAGACACCTGGACCACCCGTTGAAGTCCACAGGACTTGTGCACCTTCAGGGAAAAGCAGAGAGAGACCCTTCTGAGAACAGGAGGGGACTAAAGGAGCTGGTTTCATTTCCTACTCCTAATAATTAGGAAGACAGAGGTTTGACTGCTTCCAAGGACCCAACGCAAATATTACTTCAAAGGTATTCAAGCCACAGGACTAAGGAAATGTAAACCAAAATGAAGTCTAGCTCACAAATGGGGGGCAGGGGGGAAATCAGCTTTGGATTGTTTGTTTGAAAGCAGTGGATGCATTTAAGCTGAGCTGCAGAGCATTGTCCAGCTGGCTTCAAGCTCATCTGTTTTAATGATTGAAATGTTCCCTAGGAAAACTATTGTAATAGCAAACAAGTGATGCAAATCAGCAGAAAGGGCTAACTGTGTAACTCTCCTCTCATATGAAGGTGTAAGTGTGTGACAAGGCAATTTGCTTGCAGGCAATATCAGAAACTTGATGGTCTTTAACTGGTCCATTAGAAATGTTCTCCTTCCCCCGATTATTTATTCAGTTCTGCCTCTCTTTCCTCTTTATACCATGCAAGCATGCTGTGACAGCATTATTCCTGAGGAAATTTCCTGATGCGTTATAAAACCAGATTGTTGTTTTTTTCCCTTGCAGCATGTAACACAGTGTTAGTTTTTACTTTCTTGTTTGCACTTGGCTATGTGTCAACGTGGCTCACCACAAAACAAACAAACAAAACCATGGAAATAATCTCCTCTCTCAACTCTCCCAAATAACTGATTTTTTTTTCCTCTTTTATAACCTAAAATATTGACACCTATAATCCCTGCCCAAGGCAAGAAAAGGGGGCCTGTAGGATATTTTTTGCCATTCAGGCGCTGCTATAGCTCCCTATCAAGTTAATGGAAGTTCTGCCACTCAATTGAGTGGAAATGGGATTGAGCCTTTGCTTACTGACCTCATTCTGATGCAGTGGAGTTCCCTGCACCCGTACAACCAAGGGAAAAACAGGAAGGCCAAAGTTAATATAGATTGCGTAAAAAAATCAATGTTGGGTGTCACAGGTTAAATGTTCCTGACTTGTGTATCTTTTCCTAGCTTGCCCAGAAACCAGATCTCTTGCACTGCTTAAGTGGAGTCAGTGAAACTGTTTAAGTCAGTAATGGTGGATTCATGTTTTGTGCTTCACTTTGGAGGCAATTAATATAGCACACTACAATTCTGTACACCAAAAGACGTAGATTGTGTATTGTATCATCTCAAACTCACAGTCAGATAATAAAAATTCATGTTACATTGCTGTCATGCTAGTAGAGAGCTGAAACTTGACCTGTTTTCTTCAATATTAGCATTAGCAATATGTTTTACATACTTTAATGAGGGTTGGACACCTCTAACTTCTGCTTACTTTCTAGTGAATGCAGGCTGCTAAAAAGTCTTGTTTGCCTTGCTTTATAGCTCAAGAATTTTCAGCAAAACTGTTCTAAATCTCAGTTAGGTTGTGTGAATATAAGAAAACTAAATACTTGACAGCTATGATTTTCAAGTAAAAAATGCAATTAATATAATGGTACTGTTGGCAGAAAACAGCCCCCTCATCTCCCTGACAGTCCTTATTATTTCTTTCCATTCCCCTTCTTTTCCATTCCCTTCTTTTGACTTTACTCTGAGAGAGAAATAATATGTAGAAAGGAGCAAAGATGAAAAGTGGAAGTAAAGGAATAAGGGCACGTTTTGCTTTCTGGTCTTTGCACATTCATTCAAAGGGCACTGTAAGAATCTGTGTGTACAAATTTTTTACAATCGGTACCTTTCAGGGTTTTTTATAAGTGTTTCTGAGATACTTCTTAGAACCAAGTGCTGAACCTCAGTGAACACTCTGGATAAAGATTAAAATGAGATAGGTTACTGACTGGGAAATCTAAGTTATCTGAAAGTATTTGAATTGTAACGGAAAATGAAAACTAAGTTGTGGGATACTCAGCTCTCTGTGGTGACAAACTGCTTTTGGTTCTTCCCCACAAAAATCTGTGGCTTGTTAGCCTGTTCTAAAGAGGGCAAGACTTCATCATGGGTGAAAATGTATTGCTTCATATTCAACAGGTCAAGTTTTCTTCAGACTGAGGCGGAATTGTGGCTCATGGACATCTGATGTGATAGGTAAGTTGATTTTGACACGTCTTACTACATTACTGGCACATGACAAATATTTATCTTGATTATGCTAGTGTAAGTGCAAACTATAGACATATTATCTTACTTATTTTGCATTTACACTGGTGGAAGTGAAATGAAAATTTACCTCCTTTTCCTCTTTTCCAAATGACACTTCAAAAACAAGGATTAAATTATTATTAATGAGCTTTTTATTCAGAAACAATGTAAGCAGGAAATAAGTGAACAAAAAAAGTAACTTCAATATACCTTATTTCATGAAATAAGGTGGTAAGATATTTCAGTGTGAAAAAGGATATTTGGGCTTATGGGGAGACAGCTCAGAACATCTGCTATAATTGATGCATAGTCCACATGCTCAGAGAGTAATAAATAACTGTTTGGGTATAGTAATAGTCAACGATGCTAAATTACTTAGTGGCACTCTTCTTTTCTCTTCTCTTCAGCTATTTAATCAGATGGGCAGTGTAAAGAAGGTATCCAAGCATGTTGCTAGTACATAAAAGAGAGGCTAAAGTAAGGGTACAGATTTATATTGTGCTGTTCGCTGAATTTTATTATTCATGGTGGTTGTTTAATACTTAGAGCACAGATCTACAGACCTGTTTGGTCTCACAATCATGAAACAGTGGTGTGACCAAGCAGGAGTTTTGCTTACCCTGAGGTATGTGAGGCTGCTCCAGTTCCAGAGAAAGAGAGAGAAATGTGAAAGGATTTGACCTAAGTTTCCATGAGGCTCTAGAAACCCTTTGTTGCAGGGACATCCACTGTGGAAATGATTACTGGAAGGGCTGTGGCAGTCCGAAACAGTTAGGCAATTGGGGGTGTCCTGCACTGCTTGTGTCACTCAGGCAGATGCATTGTGGAGAAGTGTATTTATATGGATAGAGTTGATCAGACAAAGTTGAACTGAAACTTGCAGTAGACATTTCTAAGTATGCAAAAAAAATGGAAATGACAAATAACTATTAGTTTGTCATCTCTGAAATACAGTTTAGGAGACTGCTTAATGATGTCATTTTTCAAGTCACAGGATAACTTTTTCTGAAGTAATCTAGACAAGATATATATTCCTGGTAGGATTTTGAGTCCTATTTACAATACATGTTGTTGTCTACATTCAGTTTTTATAGTTAGGATTTAAAAATGAAGGTAGGAAAAAGCGTCAGCGCTTTCTCTACTAGTCTGAACATGATGATAAATTTCTAGAACTTTGTTGGTACTTCAGAGTTTTCTTTTTATGAAGCTGTGTAGGCGAGAGTTAACTCCATTCAGTCTGTTTTACTTCCATCACTTCTTTACAAGGTATCAAATATGTTTGGGGGTTTTTAACTTGCATTTTTCATTCATTTTAGTACAGATCATCAAAGGCAAACTGGTAGCACCAGTCCAACACTGGGATGATGAAGTGATAGTAAATTTAATAATAGGGAATGTAAAATATATACTAATATTTTTAGCACCAGAACTGTTTGCCATCAAGACCTATGTATCACACGTGGATTGAGTAGCTTCTAAAATAGCAGTATGTTGTGATTCATAGCTCAGAAATTCATCCCTTCCTAGATAAAATGAACCTTAGTTTAACTTTGTGTGTGTGTAATACCTGGTGATAAATTATACAGGCAGGCACTTAATGTGGTCTGAGCATGAATTCCTCAAATGAGAGGTTCACTCATATTGCAGGAATGCATGAGAGAAATTGGTGTTGCTTGTGTGTTGCATAAGTGTGATTGGTAACACTGGATCAAATGGATATATTTTTCCATTGCTATGTTGCCTTTTATTATGGATTGGATAAATCAATTCTTGCTTGCTTGTGGGAAGCAGGAAAAGGAAAAATGGTGCTGTAGAAATATGTGGATCTTTCCTTCCTTGCAGAAAGGGCAGGATTCATCTCAGCAGAGAATACTCCATGAGCTCATCTTTTCAGAAGAAGTTTTGTTCT
Organism: Gymnogyps californianus; assembly: GCF_018139145.2. NCBI lineage: Eukaryota > Metazoa > Chordata > Aves > Accipitriformes > Cathartidae > Gymnogyps > Gymnogyps californianus. The sequence goes on along the minus strand of NC_059472.1, from coordinate 71,049,665 downwards.
TTGTGTGTGTGCATATGTGCGTGTGACTATCTCCTCTGTATCATAAAAGATCTGGGCATTTTATAGATAGATCTTTCCTTAAAAGAGGCTACGTACACAGGGTCAGTTTTTCCCTCACTGTGTCAGGAGCAGGTGTCCAATGTTTTGGAAGGTCTGATCCTGAGGAAATGGAATACAAATTGTGCCACTGGAAACATGAAGGTGACAGATTCTAACAGTCTGTGAGACACATGCAATGCTGTCAAGCCATGGAACACACTTAAAATTTTTCAAAGTAACATTATTAATGTCCTAAAAAAAAAAAAATCAGGAAAATAGATGTCAGCCAGTGGGTTTGATGTGTGTATAGCTCATTAGGTGGGAAGAGGGATGGAGAGACTTTTATTCTTGCAAGAGGAATAGCACTTTACTGAAAAGAGAAGGCAGGCATGGGCAGCTGGTTCAGGGAAGGAAATTCCATTAAGTTGGAAATATGGAGCTGAGGGAGATGAAAAGCCCCAAAGTGAGAGCTCAGTGACAGAGGTTATAGTGGGGGAGCTACAATGAGAAGCTGGTGGGGATGGGAAAGTGAAGAAATACAATTAAAAACATCCTTTGTTATCCCTGGCTCAGTGCCTTGCGTTTCTCTTGTTCCTAGTGCTTCATTACCTGTTGTGATGGTAGCTCCCCCTCTTGATTCATTCTGCTTTAATTACTGGTTGCATGGCTTGAACAGAGCAAAAGGACAAAGGGGCTGAAATCAGAGACATAGAGGCCATGTTCAGACAGGTCCTCTAAGCATGGTGGAAGAGAATCTAATCTACTGGAGGTAATTGTGAAAAGTTGCATATCTGTTAGGGAATAATGCTGATAACTGGTGTGTTTAGAAAATGAAGGAGCACCATCCACATGTAGTTCAAAAGTACAGGAGAGGTGCTGAATAAGGTAGATCGTGCAGTGAATATGCACTATATGATGTGTAAGAAGTCAGAGCAAATTCACCTTTAAAAATTAGTCATCACAAGATGATCTTCATCTTCTTTACACATTTTCATTAAAAAAAAGAGGTTGCTGTAAAGCATATCCTGCTGAACCTTGATTTTTTTTTTCTTGGTTTGTTTTTTTTTAACACATTGTCTTTAACATGCTTAGCATGTGTTCATGTGAATAAACACATGAAGGGATTTAGACATATCCAGGTTTTATTCTTAATGGTACTATTTAAGGTTTTTTTTTTTCCTATATTGCTTTGCTTTTAAATTGATTATTAGAATTATTTATTACAGTGATGTCAGTATTTATGGTTCAGCAGCCATACGTTGAGTACTGTTGCTCACAGAGATGAACTGAGAGTTGAGGAAAACTAAAATAAACTTCTAGTGGAGATAGAGCTCCTGAAAATGAGGCTATTTCTGTTCTGCCAGTGTTGTTTCTATTAGGGGGGCACTGCAACGTGCAGAGGCTCAGAAAGATGTCAGTAAAAATAACAACCTGACATTATATGTGCAGTAAATACTGAAGACTGGAGGCTGGTTTATTATTTTTTTAATGTGTGGGTTGTTTGGGTTTTTTTAGTTAATGCTATTCTGCTTGATGTCTCATTTTTCTTCTTTGGTTTCATGGCAGTCTACCAGTTTATGTTAATGTCTCTTTCTTTATCCAATCTCATAAGGTCATCATTTGACGATGGTAACTTAGTTCAGATGAAAGTTTCCATAAGTTGGTATCTCTTTTCATTTAATATGAGCACACTGAAAAATTGGAGAGCACTTACTTTCATCAAATGGTACTGATAATCCAATGCAATCCTTTAAGACTTATGTGCAAAATTTTCAGTCTATTAGATTGTATATCTAATCAGATTTCATGGCAATAATATAACTATTTATGTTTTAAAAAACCACAAAAAACAGACAAAACAAAACAAAATCCTGGCCAGTGAGGACTTGGCCAGTTTAAGAAAAGCAAATGCCCTTCTTCTCCATCTCAAAAACCCTCCAAAGCTAGAATTGGCACTAGCATACTCACTCCTGCAAATATCAAGGTACATAGGTGTTAAAAAGCAGTATTGCAGTAAATGCTGGACTAGGTGCTTTAAAAAACATGTGGTTGGGTGGGGAGTGGAAACGGTGCTGAATTACTCAGGTGACTTCAGAGTCCTTCTGGCAACTATGTGAGAAAGTATTTGGTTTGTATGACAAATGTTGAACAGCTCTTGGATGTGACCGAGGAATCTTCACCCCATGAATGAGCCACGCAGTGTTGGCTGGGCTGCAATGGCAGGAAACTCGCCATTGGACTTTGGCTAAGGTTAGGAGCCATAGTTGTCAGTCTGTTTATTGAGTGGAGTTGAAAAACAGTGTTTCTGCAGTAAGACCTCACCCGCAGGTGGATCGCTCTTGTGCTGTAGCATTTGAAAAGAGGGAGGGCGGAGAGCAGAAAAGAGAGGAAAGAGATAAAAGTGATTCTTGTGTGATCAGGTTCGTGCATGAAACTTTTCCTTTGTGTGTTTTCTCGGCAGTACCTGGTCCTGTGGAGCAACATATAGCGCTAGCTGATCATCAGCCAGGAGGCATCCTTGCTATGCTTCCTGTTTGGTAGCATCAAACATGCAATCTGGAGCAAGCCAGGGTTGGATTTTAGTAAACAAGTGGAGTAGTCTGTATCTTCTACAATGAGGGCACCTACTGCATTTTAGTGTCTCCTCATGTTGGCTAGGAGGGCACATTTGGCTGAGCCTTTGTTCTGATATGCTTTTCCACATGTCCCTGTACTCAGATCTACACATGTGGCAATGCTTGTACTATGCTGAATTAACAAGGGATCCTCTATGAAACTTTTGTGTCTGCTCTAGCAGTTCTCTTGGAGTAGATGGACCTGAAGACAGTGGCAAAGCTTGTTATTTTAAAGGAAAGAAATAATAGGAAATCTTGTCAGTGACTATATTTCCTGATAAATTCATCACAGTGTGAAAGAAATCCTCCTGAAGAGCAGCGATAACATATTTCACCTTTTCTCAGTCCCCACCCTGCTGCCTTGCTACTGTGGTTATTCTGAAGATCCTTTGAATTTGGCTGGTGATTTGCTCGCTGACGCCATGGCTCAGCAAATCACCAGGCTCACTTTCTTGAGACCTTAATGAGACTTAAGCATATGCTGAAATGCTTTTTGCTGAACAACCACATAAGTGTGAATAAAAATTGTAACGTGGCCTTAACTGTTATAATAAAACTTAATTTTGTGTTACGTATTCTGTGTTTGAAAATTGCATACATTTTAAAAGCTCTAACTTTCACTTACCCATATACGTTACACGTATACCTCATAGATTGAGTTTGGAAGTATTACTGCTAATATCTCTGGGGAAATGTCATTTAACAAGTTTCACGTTGCTACCAGCACTAGGTCATTATCCTTTTTGTGCTCTTTCATTAGTTCACAGTAGGAAAAAAAAGGTCACATGCTATGACGTTTTGGTATAACTTGAGAAATCGGCATATGCAAACAGATGTATTGTTTGTTGTCTGTAACTGCATTGAAATTCCCTTTCTGCAGCCAGACAAGGAGAGACAGCAACTGTGGGAGCGTATGTGTTTGAAAGCATGTAGTCTCACAGTGTGGCAGATTTGGCATGTGACAAGAGGGTCTTTCCTGGGATGGTTGTTCTTGTGGATAAGGCTTTCCTTGACCTGCTGCTTCTCTGTGATGCCAGCTCTCTCTTGCTAACCTCAGAGGAAGGGATGCGGGAACTGGAAGCTCAAGTCCTTCTGAACTTGTGGCGTTTATATTGTGAGACAGTTGAGATCGAGTTCATTTTGCTAAGCTGCTCACCCATAATGGATCTGTCACAGCGGCTTGACAATGTATTTGTATCCATTTTGGACAGCCTTTGCTGCTCAGCGCTCTCCCTGTGAAAGTTCCCAGCAAACCACTGAGATTTAATGTTGTCAAATAGTAACCCCTCCTCTCCCCCTCAGAATATGTCTGTCCTTTTCATAGACTTAATAGGTAGTTGTCTGTTCTAGCAATGCTTTACCTTTGAAGTGGTATCAAGTAGCTGAAAACACCTCTTAATTTGACTCCAATTTTCTCTTGTTCAGCTGGCATAAAGATGGCACAGCCAAATAATGGAGGATGTTTTGTGTCAGAAACTCTATTCTGTTTTTTTTCTGGAATTAAAAATCTGTCTGAGTTTCTGGTTTATTGGTAATTTACAAACAGTTGTTGGTTTGTTTCTGATGTAAAGACGTGGTGGGGAGGAGAATAATGGTACCTCACAAACTGAAAATCCAACCTTCCTGTGTCTGAGAAACCAAGTTAGCTTTCAGAGACTGGAGCTGCTAATAAATCAGGAAATAAATGACTGCTTTTTCATGTCCAGCGACTAATGCTGAAATGATGTATTTAACTCCAAGTTCAGATTCAAAATTGGATGTCTTTTATTCTGGTGCAGACTTAGTTGAATCTGAAATATAATTTCAGTCTTAGTGGAGCAGGGGATGTTCTACCCTCTCCCTTTCTCTTCCCCCAACAAGAGAATTTTTTCCACTTCAAATCACCAAATAAACTTGCAGGAAGACATCCATTTCTTAACATAGTAAGCTGAGCTACAGGCTTTACCAAGGTCTGGGGAGCCAAGTGAAAATGAAAACGCTGACTCTTTTCTCTACTAATTCATCTCCTGGGTCTCTCTTTTTCAGATTTATTTTCCTCCCTTCCCCTCCTCCTCTTTCCCTCCACCCCTTCAGTGCTGCTTTTTCTTAAACAATAGTTACATAATGCTGCCTCTCCATTGGGACACATCCTATATAGTGTAGCTTATACATGTATTAGTAGACCTGTGCAAACCCTTAGGTCTCCAATTCACCTTAGAAACTTGTTTCCAAGCTTGAGTTCCAAAGAGCAGTGGCTTCCATGGAGAGTGCCAGCTCTCACAGCGATGCCCTTGTTCCAGGTTGATGCTGCACCGTCTGTGGAGTTTAGGTTTAATAGGTTGTCCTAGTATTTTCCTCGTTTATCCTACGCAGCCCCATCTCTAATAACATAGCATCTGAACTGCTCTTTTTGTGTTTGCTGAGGCAGATAGAAATAATAATACTGGTCAGAGAGTAATGTTTTTAAAGGGTATTTGTTTTAAAAACAGACAAAAGTTCAATGAATTCTGCCTTCGAAGTGTGGCAGTTGAAAGTTAGCTATGAAGAAAGAGTGAAGCTCACTTCATTCTCAATAAGGTGCATTTAGCAAAGCTGTACTCTGGAGACTTTCTTTCTCACTGGTGAAACTTAACTGCAAGAAATAAAAAATTCTGTACCTGGTGCTTCTTTGTGGCATGTTTGTTTGTACTGTTCTCTCCCAGAGCTGTCCATCTGTGGCTTTCTAATTTGCGCAGTAGCGGTATACTTGCTGTTGGTCTTCCATCACCTTCCCTTGCAAATGCATGTGGGAGAGAGGGAGAACACTTGACAAATCCACTGCTCTTCTGAGACCTTTCCAGCACTTCCACTGCGTGTGTTAATTGTAAAAGCTGAAATGAAATACCTTGGGCTGCACTGACCTCGTCATCTGTTTTTCAGATAGCGTATCCATCCCATAAATCCTCTTAGAGATAAATTTAAAATGCCTGTAGAAAAGATATAGCCTGGATGTAATAATTAAGCAGGTGTTAAGCAGCAGCCCATTATTCATGTACCAGGTTTTGGTATCATAACATTTTTAGCTTTTTATTACTGCTTGAAGAGAGATTTGACCGAACACCATCTCCAGCTGCCGAAGGGCAGGGTTGAGTGATGGGAGACAAACCTTCTGAAAGGGACCCACCATCAGCAGAGCAGAAGTTTCCTCTAAAGTGAATTGGTTTTAGGAGTTGCTTCCTCCTTGCTAGGCAGTGCCATTTGCATTTTTTGGCTGAATGCTGAATTAACTCTGAAGGGGCAAAAAACTTCCGTGGGTGCAAGGTATGGATGGAAACAGTACTGCTTCTGTATCAGTGTAGTTTAAAATCCATTTTTAGTTATGCCTACAAGACAAAACTGGTTAAGCAGTAGTGTATCAGAGAATGCAGTTTGCAGATCATTCAAACTAAAGATTATCTGGAGGTCTCAACCTTGCAGATGAGCAAGTGTGCAAAAATTCTGATTCCATTTTTAAAATGGAAGGTGGAGACAAAACTAGGGCATTTATTTAGTGTTGCAGTAAATTCAGGCATTCAGCAAGCAACTTCTGTAGCAAGCTTACAATTTTCTACATAGAGAAAGTAGCCAACCTGGGGTTTGGTTTTGGTGGTTTTTTTCCCTTTCTAAACTGCTTCTCATGAAATTATGATCACTTGCAATTTGGGAGCAGAAATACTGCACAGGGAATGAAAAGCCTCAGCTGCTTTTGCCAAATCAAATAACTGTGTCTAAAAGGACTCTGCCTAGGCGGCTTCCAGAGGGCTGTGGAGCATGCTGGCTCTGTGTGCGCTGTGCCGGTGAAAGTAGAGCCTGGATCCTGGGTAACGTGTTGGCTTCCTGAGTAGTCAGTGGCTGGAGAGATTTCAAATGCTTGATTGTCTTTAGAATGAAACCTTTCTGCACGGGATTGATAAATATTACTTTAACTCTTTGTATGAAATAGTGGCAACGTTACTGGAGAAGGGCCTGTTTCACAGCTGTGATTGCGCTATCACCAGTCAGCCGCGTGTCGTGGCTACTGGATTATAAGCAATTTGGGGCAGATAAAATGTCTGCCATTGTGCTTTGTATTGTGGCTGGCACAATGAGGCCTTGCTGCTACCCAGCTCTGCTGGGAGCTATCAGTCTGGGAGAATTATAACAGCTAGGAAATTTGTAAAATGCACAGACAAGATGTTCAGATAAAAAGGGTACTGGATCAGTGTGAAACTGCAAAAGCTTTTGAGAGATTTCCTGGTTAAACATTTGCTACTCTTCTGTGTTGTTTCATCCCCAAGAAAAATTTACTTTCTCATAAAAAATATGCATTTCTTTCTTTCTGTAGAGAATAAACATGATTGCAAAGTCAAAATTAGATCTTGTTCAAGATAGATATCTTTTCCCCTCCCACTTTGCACATTGTTGACAACATTATTTTAGTTCAATATTATGCAATGTGGAAAAATCAACAAAAAAGAAACATTCTTGAGCATTTCGTGATTTACAGAATATACTCTTTCAATTTTTTTTTTTTTTCTGAAGCTACTTATGTTATTCCCCATTTTATGAGTGGAGTCTCAAACACCTTAGAAGCCTTTGTTTTGTGAAGATGTTTTCTTTTGTATGAAAATAAGAGTTTCCAAGGTGGAAAATTGTTTAATTGATTCCAACATTTCTTTTGAATCTTGAAATATTTAGAATTGTCATCAGTACATTAATGAGCTGCTTCCTTTCAAAAACGTTTCCTGTACTTACAAAACAAGAACTCACAAACTTTTTTTTGTTGTTGGCATTATCTTCTGCAAAAAAAAAAGGACAAGAACAGGGTAACTGTTTTTTTGTTATCAGGAGTTTACTGTTTATCATTCTCTTGAACTTGCAATGTAGTAGTTTTCTTCGCTGATATCATACTGCAAAGCTGTGAGTCAGCAATTAGAAATATTTTCAATATTTTCCTTGTAAAATGTCTAGATTCTGACAACTATCTTTCCCCTATATACCTGTCCAGATGACAGAGTGTTTGAATAAGAGCTAGGTCTTTTTACCCCCCTGTAGTGTTACCCGTTGGCTAGCTTGAGTGGGACCACAGCAGCAGTTTTGAAAAACCTTCTTTTTCCAGTGACTGCCAATGCAGCAGTGTGAGGATCTGGAGGAGGCTGAATGCACTGATAAATTTGTTTTCCAGGAGAAAAAAAATGAGAGGAAAGCTCAATAAAATGGAGTGGTTGACAGCAGTTATGTGATTTCCTTAATAAAGTCTCTGAATTCTCTGGGCAAGGACAGTGCTGGAAGCACAAGTCAGGGCTAATTACTTGTAGCATTCACCTAAGATTAATACAGTTGGGGAAGGAGAGGACCTGCATAATTTTTTTCTTTTTTTTCCTTTTTTTTTTTTTCTTTTTTCATCTTCCTTTTTTTTCCTTAATAAATGAATTAAATTAATCCAGGTCTCTCACTTCTAGGACTAAAAGCCATCAGCACCAATGAACATCCATGTCTTTTGTTCTGACTTGGGTATCTGCAGGAGATCACTTGCAAAATCCCTACAGTTGGGAATGATCGGTGGTAGGGAAAACAACAGTTGCCTGTCTGAAGAAGGGAAGTATTGCAGCCTAACTGTAGTTAAATGTACACTGTCTTTACCAGGAACATTTCTCTTAGCTGGAGTTGTCTCCCACATGTACTTCAAAGGCCGGAGATATTGCAGCTTGTGGCATGTTTCTTTTCCTTTGAAGGTTTCAAAACATCTATAGAACTGTTCTAAGAAAGAAGAAAGTGACATTTAAATACATCCATGGTTTCAGTATATTTCAAATATTTTTAAAGCCTGCATTTTGCAGTCAGTGTGGCTTTGTTTACTCCAAAATTGTTAGCAGAGACTGAATCTGAGCATTTTGGTTTGAAGTGATGGAAAGGTTTAATACCCTCCTTTCTTTGCCTTCCAAAAGACTACATTGCTTTTAATTAGCTGTAGTCTCTTTGCTAAGTAGAATGAAATTGCCCAGCTGTGTAGGAGCTGTGGGCCAGCAGTAGGTATTGGAAGCTGGAAGCACTGAGACCTTCTTTCCAACAAAAACATTCATAAGCCAATCTCATGTTGAGAGTGTTAAACAACAGTGAAGTGCTTAGATATGTTTGCAGATCTGGACCATAACCACATGTCTTTATCTGGCCAAAATGTGCTGGTTTCTGGCTTTTAAACTTAATTGTAGTAAGACATTATTATTGAGAGATTTCACATTTCCCAGTGTGATTGCATACTGTGACCTGAGCAGCAGTGCCATTCCTGTGTTTACCAAGCATACCAGGTAGTGTTTTAGCTTGATCCTTCCCTGGCATTTGCTTGACAGATTAATTTGGGGCTTTCTCTAGAATTATTCGTGGAAGATCCAATGGCAAAATCAATGGGGGCCCTTCTGCAAGCTGATGATCATTTACTGTGTGCATAAATTACTTTTTCTGCTCTGTTACGTAGTCCTCCTAGAGCTGCATTCAGAGTGAGACCACATGGTCTCCTCATGCTTACAGCTGATTTTACTGTATGTTGTAAATTATGCATAAGTGGACTGCATGTTTAACTTTTCGGTTTCTTTATGCCATCTATGCCTTTATGCCAGGACTTCTTTTGGAAACAAGAGCTGGAAAAATGGGTGGAGAGTCATGTACCTTCTAAATTTAACTCCTGTATTAAGATTAAACTGTTAAATTTTGTTTCCTTTTTTTGGGCGTAGTTGGTTCACTCCCTTAAAATAGTCACACACAGTTGTTTAGTACTTGTGTGTAGAAAGAGATCTGTCTTTAGTCCTAAAATCAAGTCACTTCTAACAGCCACATTCTCTCAGATGTGCAAGCCCATCGTGACAGAAACAAGATAAATGGCAGATTTCAGGGTATCTTGTAGGAAAAGAGCATCAAAGAGCCAATTCTTTAATAACCTTCTTAATCCATAAAGCACATAATTTGTACATTCATTTTTTAGGTATGTATACATGATCCTACAGTAAAAGCAAGGTGCAATATTCTGTTGATTTAATATAACTTCATGAGCACCACGAATAATAACATTATTTTTACTTACTTATATTTACTTATGCAGGATTAAATACTTATTTACTTTAAATCCAAACAAATTGTTTTAAAATGTTTTTATCAGGTTTTTTCTGTTTTACTTAATTACAAAAGCACTGTAGTCCTAACAAAACATCTAAAGAAGTTCTCTTACGCTACAGTTTGATCAGCAGAAATCAGATGCTCTCCATGTCGAAGACAAATCATTCTCCTATATATTTACTATCAAAATGTTTAGTTCACTAGTTCTTTGTTGTCTTCAAGCCTTAATTCTTTTTTCACTAGGTTCAGCAGATTATTAAAATGAGTACTTTAAATGTGGATAACACAGAAGTGGCCATCTTGGCTGATGAAACCAAATGATTAAGGGCAATGAGAACTAACTCTTGTTGCAAAAAGTTATAGGAAAACTTTATGTTACAGAGTGATTTTTCAGTAAAATAGCAGATGAAACTTCATATTCAAATAACATAAGTAATCCATATTTGGAAACAGCCTACAGTATACATATTGCATCGATGGTCCTGAAATTAGCCATTAGCATTTAGACAGTATGTCTTGGAGCAATGCTGTATATAGCTCCTTGAAAACGTCTCCTCAAACTCAGCAACAGTCAAAATTGGGCACTAGTAAGCAAGAATAGTGAACAAACCAGAAAATGTCATCATGGTGTTGCATATATATTTGCATAAATCCATGGTGTGTTCACGTATTGAAATTTTCATGCTGGTCTGGACTTCTTTCTCAAAAGCCAAAGAGCAAAATTAGAAAAGAATAAAAAGGCCAGCAGTCAAGAGTATGAGACAACTTCCATATATGAGGAGATGAAGTTCACTGACACATTTCAACTTTACGATAAACATATCTGAGCAATAACCCAGAGTTTTATCTAACCTTGAACAGTGTGGAAAATTCAGTGGGTTGGTTACATTCATTCTTCTTCTCAGGGCGCAAGGAATCAGGGTATCAAACACAATTTTTCAACTTGAAAGTTTTCAAGAAAATTTAAAACTGTTAGAAATTCTTTTACACAACCAGGCTGGGAAATCATTTAATGAATTCTTGGCAAAAGCCCCCTGAAGTGCTATCAGAGAAAAGGTATGGACACAAACTTTAGCTTGGGAAGTCCCTTTGCTGTTGAGCAAATATTGCTGCCGTTCCCTTGCTCATTTACTCTTTCCTTAGGCATCAGTTGCTGATAGTGGTACTCAAAGGCAGAGCAGTGAATAGTGGACATTGCATCTGTCTGAATTTTTTTCCTACTAATGCCATACACCATGCACATATAAGTCTTTTAAATAAAGATATTTTTTAAGGGTTGTTTACAGTCCTTAAGTGCTTGATTTAGTAGATGAAGGGAACTGGTTTTGTTTAAAATATAACAACTCTATAGATTTCATGAAAATTTCTTAAAATCAGAAATACATTGGAAGTGTATGTCCAGATAGAAGTTATTTGTTATTGGCTAGGCAATATTTGTTATTGGCCTGCCAGTTCAGGTCCTGATTTTCTTTATTATCAGCTTCACTATCCTTGTTTTATCTTTTGAGCACACAAGGACCCACAGTTCTGATGAACAGGGCCAAATCATATGGGATACAGTAGGAGCTCATTCTTATTCAGGTTGCACAAGACTGCGAGTGCTTTTCTACCTGTCTGTGAGAAACAACAACGTTTTACAAGACTGGTTTTTAATTGTGTCTTTTACTTGGGTGCAGAGCAATCCCTGGAGGATGCCTTTTCACTTCTTAAAATGGAAAACAGCAGTGCAAAAAATCATGTTCAGGGTAGAGGCAGTGGATGTTTAGAACTTGCTCGCTGGCTTATCTTCCTTTTTTGTTTTGAATTGAAGGAATACTATGTCTGAGACAACCCTGTAAGAAAACAGGTTTTCCTGAAGGGAGTTTTCAGTATTAGAGAGTGGGATTTTTTAAAATTCTGATTCTGCAAAGCAAATAATCATGATGATGATTCCCTAGCTTCAGAGTGAAGCAACTGAAGTTTTATTCTATTTCAGGAGCTCTTGGATAAAGAATTTGTATGTATAATAGCATTCTATTTTATTTCCATAGTAGCATAACTATAGTATGCTTAGTATTAATAAAAACCATAATGCATGTGACAGGGCTTGAAAGAAAAGGCCTCCTAACTCACTGGGATTGTTTTTCATTGTATGGTTTGCACAGGCCTGGAGATCCATGGGCTACTACTGAAGTCTAACTGAGAAAAGCAAGTTTATTGTCAATGAGCTTGAATTTACAATGCTTCCACTGAGAAATTTTTAAGGGTCTGTTAATCTCAAAATGGTTGGAAAAAATCATTGAATTTGGGCACCTTCTGTCTTCAACTGTTCTTTGCCAATAACTGGCAAAGTATGTTATGTTAGACAATAAGTAGCAAAGGGCCTTTTTGTTCTTGTGTGCATCCAGACCCACCTTGGACTCGGTGGGGTACAGTGCCAGCAAGCCACATATGGCATCACCGATTCTTTGCTTTGAAATAGGTTGCTACTAATGACGGGTGTTCACAGTGTGTGACTGACCTGGAAATGGGAGCAGCAGACACATGAAACGTTTGTGTGGTGTGGGTCAACATTACATTAGGGTGTAGGTCTGGATTGATGGCTGCTAGCGAAAGAGGATGCTGCAGCTGAGAGGCAGCAGACCATGGAGCTCTGTTATGGTTGCTAAGTTCTGGTGAATTTGCTGGAGAGCTATCCAAAGTGCTCCGCTGGTAACTGGGGTTTGCTTGCTTGTATTCTTTTTGGGTACGTATACTATTCAGATATTCATGACCTCTCTTTAACTTTCTTCCTTTTACTGACCATTTTCAGGGTGCAGGATGGTGGGTTGGTTACATCTTTGGATTCATCTGATCAGATTTGGTCTACTTGGAGTTATGTTCTTCTGCATAGTGCAGCAGAAGGAAAAATATTTCCCTAGGTATCTGTATGTGGCTTGTTGGCCTGTGGGTGTTTACTTACTTGGGAAGTTGTTGGATGGTATTCGAGTTGGGAGTTAGAGGTGGCTCCAGCATTTTTGTTCCTTTGCACTGGTAAAAACCCTAAATATTTTTTTTTGGTTTTGAGAGAAAAAAGGAAGAAAACACAGAATTTATGGTATTGATTATTCTTCTCTGAGATTTCAGCTTATGGCTGGAAGATTATTTAGTGGTTTATGCCAAGTGGAATAGCTGCAGCAGAAGACAGAAAAAAAAGTAGAATATTGATCAAACCAAAGCAGCCTGGAAGGTACTGTTTTATAAAAATTTCCCTGCTGAAAAAATGTTCAAATATTTCCCCATGGAAGGTGTTGAGGGACAGAGAGAAAGGCTGGTTTTTGTTAATGGGTTTTTTCCTTTGGAAAACATTTTTGATGAGAAGCTGAAACATATTTTGAAGGAAAAATGCCCCAGCCAAGTTTGATAACTGATGTGTGAGGACGGTAGTTCAAAGCTGTGCCTCTCTCTGTCAAGGCTTTTGACACTTTCAATTTGATGCATTTAAGTCTGTTAGCTAAAGTAGAAGTACTGGAGGATACTGTATGTAATGTCCTTATAAAACTATAGTACCAAAAACGTAAATGCTTATGACATTTTGAAGAACACCAATTTCTAATTTTTACAGGAAAGAAACACCTCCTAAATAGTTTTGTCAATACTCACATATTTTTCTAGCTGTCGTATTTCAGATACAGTCATATTTGTATGTCTGATAATGCTACAGCTTATATGGTGACATGAATTACTCATTTAGGGTTCTGTACATTTATGCAACATAGGATAAACATGGACATCTGATCTTGACTATGTTTTTCAATCCAAGATGTTTCCCCTTAGTTAAGTTTACAAGGACTCCTATTTGCAGGTTATAAACTGCCTGTTTCTGTCTGTTGGGTGGTATGAAGAGGATGAAAGTCACAGCAGTGTCTGGCTGCTAGGGAATACTGCAATGCACATTATTGATATTAAATAAGAGGTAAATGTGCAGTTAATATTTTCCCAGTTATGCCCTTTCATGTGTTATATGGATGAGATCAGCTTTCCCAGCTGAGGCAGGGCTCCTTGGAAAGCCAGTCAGAAAAGTTTTCCCTGAGTAAGGAAGAAAGAAGGGCAGCAGAACTCTGTTCCTGTTGTGCAGAGTACCAACAGGGAAAACATGATATGCTGTCATGGGAAGACTTTGAGGTTGATCCTCAGAAAATCAAAGTGGGATGAAAACTATATGGATGTAGCCTGACAGTCTTGCTTTTTAAAAGCAGGGCTGTCTAAAAGTCTGTTGAGCATACCAGTCTTAGAAAGGGGAGCAACAATAAAAACAAAAAACAGGTGATCATTTTGATTCTAATAAAGGCTACATTTGGGGTTTTACCTGTTATTTTAAGGAGAGAATAAATAAGTATATGGAAATTTCATTTATTTCATAGTTCTAGTTCTCAACCTATCAGGTTCTGTGGCTGAATTTCATAATCCAGTAGTAACCTAAAAGCTGTAAGAGACTATTAAAAATGTTGAAAGTTTTTAATAGTTGCCAGATAGTATGATCTGCATTTATTGCAAATATTCCATTGTAATTAAAATTATAGGCATTTTTTAGATACTTGAGGTGTTAGCAAAAGTACAAGTTCTGAAAGCTATTACCATTTTTTCAAGAAAATTGAGTAGCATCATCCTCTCTGTTAAAATTTTATCTAACAGAAAGTACAATATGATTTAATGAAATTCCTCTGATATTTGAAACTGGAGATTGAATGCCTCTTAGGTCTGTAATTCCAGTATTTCACTGTGGTATGTAGCATCTAGCAAAGGATTTCTGCAAGCTCAGAAATAGTAGTATTAATATATTTGGTTTATTTAGTATTAATATATGATTTGGTTTCCTTCTGATTGCTTTTATTGGAATATCTGTACATTTTCAGGAAGGATTTAGTATGATGGAAGCAACTCTCCCCCTCCCCCCAAACTTAATTAATCAGTCCTTTAGGTGACTAATTAGACATGCTGAATTTCCAGTGAAGTGTAATGTTTCATCCTAGTTCTTCACGCCTATGTTACCCAGCTGGTATCTGTAAACTGAAAGAGGATGTTGCTACAGTGCATGCTTCCTAATAAAATTTAAATTAAATAATCACCTCAATTATAGATTAAAAACTCAGGTTCAACAATTATCCAAAGAGTTCTACTTCACTGAAAACCCGCAGTCATGTACCTTCTCCTTTCCCTTCCTGCCTGAATTTATAGCTCTCTCACACAGACATAATTTAGATTTAGCTTAAATTGTGCCCTAAATTGTTTCCATTATCTCAACCTGGAGCAACCTGTGTCTATTCCTGGAATATGATATCATTATTTTTCAACTGCATTACCTACAGTGTATGCTGTCTTTTCTACATTGAACATTTTCAAGGAAAACCTTTTTCAGTTCCTGTTAGTGCTTAGACATTTGAGTCGGTTAAATGTGGAGGGAGGAAGACTGAGTCTGATGTATTCATTCCAGTTATGGTAACGGTCTTTGAAGAACATTCTTATTTATTCATAGATTATATCAAGTTTTTTTGATGTCCAATCTAATGTTTATAATACAGAATTATACTACATTTTGTAGATTAATGAGTAGTGGTGTTAGGTGGAAGAAGGAACAGCTGAAAGATTTTCTTACTTCTGAGTCACTGTCTCCACAAGAATCCCAGTTTACTGGGTTGACATTTCTGGTGAAAAGGTTCAGGTTTTCAGAGACTTGGTCAAAAACCCATGGGAATTCCTCTCTCACAAAGGCATTTAATTTTTCTTGTCAAGCACCCATGTGCCTTATGTGATCTCCCCTTTAGCAATCCAAGTTCATCTTGATTTACTGCCATTCTCTGGGAAGCCAGATTTCCATAAAATAATGGAAATTCTTTCTCTATGCTTACTCAAAAACACATCTTTTTAAAGGCTGTAACCCTGCAGAGGCTCTGGACAGAAGTCTTTGGAGTCAAGGGCTAATCTGTGTACCAGAAGAAGACAAAGTAAGCAGCAAATTAGGATCACAGATTATTCACACAATAACCACCTGAAACCAAGGAGTTCTTCACTTCTACTGAAACTTCTGAATTGTGGATTTCCTTTGTATTCTTTGTGTGGTAGTGTTTTGAGAATGAATGGTTGTTGGCACTGAATTTGTGGGTGCTGCTGAAGTGTTAGATATGTGCTACTGACAACATGCCTAATGTGCAAGGTGTGTAATGGCTTTTGGGCCCTTTCAGAAGAAAATCTTGCCTTGGACTTCTGTGGAGGTACATTGCTAGCAGTGCCATTAGACTGAAAAACTCAGCTTATTGATCTATAGTGCAAACATGACCTCAGCCTCCAAGGGACTGCTACAGCTCTGGGCCCACTGGTCAAAGGTGAAGTGCTGAGGCTGGAGCAGCTACAGGGGCTGAGACCAAGCTCAAGAGAAAGCAAATGAAGAAAAAGCTGAAGGCCTAATTTGATTTTTCTGTCTGGAGCTGGCGCCTCGAGTCTCTGCAGGCGTAGGCACTAGGAACAGGAGTAGGGAAGGAAGGGGCTAGTGCTAACTATCAAGTACAGTTAGTTGGAATTTAATTTACAGGCAGTGCAGCAGTCCATCAGTGCTGCCGTCTGCATAGGTGACAGGCCAGGTCATTCAAGGCAGAGAGAATCACTTGGCCTGGGGCCAGGAGGAGTGCAAATGTGACCCTGGTCCTCTCTCTTTCCTAAAAGGGCAATCCTAAAGCAGCTAGAGAATTTTTCCAAGTTGCCCTGGAATTTCAGGTCTGATCACATCCACACCCAGTTGTTCCTGCTTCCTGTTCCACTTCAGAGAAATCTGGGAGAAGAAGCATGTGATGTCAAGAGGTGTTAAGAGGCAGGGGCATGGCCTGGCACCATAGAGTTGCTGCTGCAGGGTTGTTCCACCCACAAATTGCCCAGGAGAAGGGGTCTTTGGCCATGGACCCAGCCAGGAAGATTTAAGAGCTAGTGGAGTTCACTGTGCTAACACAGAACCCGGCATTTCGTTGTGTGATTTTCAAAACCCCAAAGGATGTGAAACCTTTTAAGTTACCCAGCATAATGTGGTGTTTGTAAAGATTTCTTAACTTTTCAAAGTTTCCATGCTTTCTCCTCCGTGATTCCTTAAGAATTTTGGAAGAGCAAAATGATTGCAATCCGAGAGTGAGCGGGGAAACCTATTTGCCCTACCAGCAAAGAAAAAGACATGATGGTTGTGCCTAAAATAACTGAATTTAGAATTCTGTCATCTTTGAAACTTATGTTTGTAGCTGCCCTTTATGTTGTTCAAATCATCTTTCATAAGAACATGGACAGACCTGCATTCAGCACCTTCTCTTAAGCTGTTTGCTATATATATTGCTCTGTGAGGTCAACCAGTAAGAAATTCCCTGTTTATAGGAAGGCAGATAGAGCCCATGTACTTCGTCACATGTTGTATTTACTTCACTGGTTGGTTTGAATCACAGTGTAATAGCAGAGATCCAGTTTCATACATCGCTCAGGTATGTCCTTATAACCTAATGACCACAAAGGTGATATTGAATTAATACTAAGCCTGCACTTATGTACTTTGCTAAATGAGACTAATTGATTAAACGCTGTCCAGGGTGATCAGATCAGATCTACTGAAGTTGAATCACTTCTATTTCACTGTCAAGTGGCAGTTTTTTTGCTGTTCACTGGAAATTATTACCTTGCTTTACCAAGGCTTCTGTTGATTACACAGATTTTTATTATTATTATTATTATTATTTACTTAGGTTACTAAGTAGTAGAACGGGTTATTTTGGATTTTACACAGTTTGCAGAGAAGAAAAATAATGACTTTACTCTAAATGCAGGAAAAGATTCTCTTTTCCTGATACATTTGAAATGTAATTTTGTCTGGCAATTAGAGCCTATGAGAGACTGACTGGCTGGGTATATCGGGTTATGGCCATAATCAAACAGAGTCCACTTTAATTAATCTGATTATTATACATTTTGTGGTACTCTAAAATTGTTTAGCTTCCCTGACATTTATTAAGAATAAACTTCTCTTTTACCTAGGGATGATTGCATAATGCAGAATTATTAATGGTTAGTCATAAGAAACTAATCAAGTTAGAGGGAACATGGAGTGAGGGAATGAGCACAGAACCAGGAGCTAAGTTCTTCCGTTAATTTGATACATGGTCTTGGAAAAAATCGCTTACTCCTCACCACAGTCTCTTGATTTTCCTTCAGCTAAAGAAGGAATATTAATACTTATTTCCCTACTTTGCCAGAGTATTGGGAGGATTAGCTAATGCACATGTTTATGATTACAATGTTAGTGTTTCAAAAATATAAATTAAAAAAAAAAATCAAATGTTTATGTGTATATCTGTGTGTTTACCTGTGAGTGCAGATAATTAATAATGAAACTGGAGAACTGATTATGCTATTTATATCTTTAATTGTCAATCCATTCGTTTGGAAGGAACAATCTCTATTATCTACTTAAGTTGCTCCTATCACCGATAATACCCAAGAGAATTTATCCTTACAAAACCTGTGTGAGGAAGTGAAGTACAGATTAAGGCCAAAACAGATTATTATGATAATTTAGTCTGACTCCTGTAAAACAGAAGACAAAGAATTTTCTTCCAGTAGTTTCTGTGCCAAGGCCCTATCGCATTTCCTCTTTTATAATAGGAGAAATAAAGCTCAAGGAGAATCAGCTCTGATTTTTTCAGACCTTTAGATATACATGTAATTCAAATTAGAATAAGTAAGATTTTACTTGCTCTTAACTGCTCACTGACTCATTTGTGGTGAAAAAATTTCATGAGTATTGAAGTATCGATGGGGTTTTTTAGTAGTTTGCCTAAGGTGACACAGCGTAGAAGGAGGCTAGGAGCAGAACTTGGTTCTTCTCGAGTCCTCATTTATTCCATGTAATTGCAAGGTTCTATGGGTGATAAATAACTTGGGCTTACCTGTGGTGTAAGCTTTTTTAAATTAAAGGCTCAAGCTCTGAGATAAATCTTATGTATTTGTGTAAAAACTCATTTGCTTTCATTCCAGTGAAGCACTGTAATTTTTTGGCCACCAGAATTCTTTCCTCCAGCACGTGAAATGCTGTTTGAAGAAAACACTGAGCCCTGAAACAAAAGAAGGCCTCATCGGTGTTGTGTGCTCCTTATCAAGCAATTTTACATTTCTAGTAACAAATATGAAAAATTGTGGAGTCATAGAATAATTTAAGGTAGAAAGGACCTCTGGAGGCCATCTGGTCCAAGCCACATTCCGCCTCAGCACCTGCCCAAAACAGGGCTAACTTCAAAGTTGGAGTTAATTTCAGAGTTAGATCATGTTACTTGGGGTCATCTATAAAATGTCTACTATTTCCATCTTCCTAACAGTTCACTGTAGTGGGATTTCTTATCTGACATCATCTGGGGATTCTTAGGATTTAGTCCTCTCCTGCTAAACCCAGTAATGCTGTGATCCAGCTGAGTCAGTCCTTGATCATCTTGTCTACATTTTCCTGGACATCAAGCTTTCTCAATATGCTTGTGTTTTGGGAGATAAAGTTTGGGCAGGCGACAAAATAATAAGGAAATACTTGCCCTGTACATGCCTAGCCCATTTGACTGAGTTACAAATAATAACCTGCAATATTGTTGTACTATAGTGCAGTCAAAACCAGAATTTAGTATCCTATGTTGAAATAATGTTCAATGACTATGTTCTATCCCTCAGAAAAAAGACATACAGGAAAAAAACAGATTCCAGGACTATTTCAGACCCTTTTTCTTATGGTTTTTTTTTTTGCTTTCTGAGCTGTGCCAGCCTACTCTGTATGCATGGGAAATACATGTTATCACTTACATAGGAATTCTGCAGGTTATACACATTCCCTTACCCTGGTTAACTTTGCTTCCCCTTCTGCATTATGTGTTTTACGCTTGTGTTGCATGCACTCAAAATACAGATTTGGTGAAAATTACCTCATTTGGCATCCATTTCTTACTTCACAGTTTATCACTCTACCAAATTTGAGCTTGAAGCTTCTTTCACAGTCTCTTTAGTGTGTTGTAGCTTTATTCAGATAATAGTTCAATTATTAAGTGTAGAAATGGCATAAGGCTGTCTCATTTTAGCAAACTCATCCCAACAGGAAGACGATGGGTCAGGAGAATCAAAAGAATATACAGAATAGCAGTCACAGCAGCTGTCTGTAGGTTTACTCAGGTCTTGTTCCAGTGTCATCCCTTGGACTGAACCCTCCTTAGCAGAGGGATGCATTAGATGCACTCCTGGAGAACATCTTTTGGTTTATAGAATCATAGAATCATTTAGGTTGGAAAGGACCTTTAAGATCATCGAGTCCAAATGTTAACTACCTAACACTACCAAGTTCTCCACTAAACCATGTCCCTAAGTGCCACGCCTACATGTCTTTCAAGTACCTCCAGGGATGGTGACTCAACCACTTCCCTGGGCAGCCTGTTCCAATGCTTGACAACACTTTTGGTGAAGAAATTTTTCCTAATATCCAATCTAAATCTCCCCTGATGCAATTTGAGGCCATTTCCTCTCATCCTATCACTTGTTACCTGGGAAAACAGACCGACACCCACCTCACTACAGCCTCCTTTCATGTAGTTATAGAGAGCGATAAGGTCTCCTCTGAGCCTCCTTTTCTCCAGGCTAAATAGCCCCAGTTCCCTCAGCCGCTCCTCATAAGACTTGTGCTCTAGACCCTTCACCAGCTTCGTTGCTCTTCTTTGGATGCGAAGTCCAAAGTTTAGCTTCATCCAGGACGAATCCAGTTTGTTAGCTCTGAGATTCCTTTGTGATGTGAACCAAAGTGCAAAGTGAGGACATCTGGGAGATCCGCTTCAAAAGTGCGCTCCTGAGCTGGACTAAGACACTATTGTAGACATACTCTTAGTCATTTAACAGATACACCTGAAAGGTCCTAAATACTTGATATGAGAGAGTCTTAGGATTGGTCATGAGGTAAACTAAGGCGATGCATGGAAGGAATCATTCCCTAGAGTTACATTAGCATAAGTGACATTAGAAGTAGGCTGTTTGGGTTTACTGTTATGACAGATCAGAACTACTGGAAACCTGAGCTTTTGTGCTAAGTAAAGCAGGTGAAGCAAATAATTCTTCATAGCAATTGTGTCAAAGTTTTAATTAGAATTCAAATGAAAGGAAGCTGTGCCAGAAATGCTCCATGAAACTGTGGTATAGAAAACCTAGCTTTCAGACTTCTGCAAGATCAAGCCCCCTGCAACCACATGACGCATTTTCTAAACTCACTTAGATAAGCTCACAAAACATTGACAGGAGCTTTGTTCCAGCAGGCTTCATGCCTCGCTGCGTATCATCTGTTCTTCTGCAGCCAGCATAAACACTTCTACAGTGTACAGTGTGCTTTGGTGAATTTCAGCGCGGTGCCATGGTGTGTCTGTGCCTAGTTTGGAACATGCTCCTACTGCTGAGTAAGCCAACAGTGCACAGATCCAGCCCTTAGGATCGTGGCACCACGACTGCGGGACGCTCACATAAACCTACTTCAGTTCTTCGGTAATGCTGTTTATTAAGCGTACAGTCCTAATTTCTCACAATAATGTTTGTTAAAGTAATTTTTAACGACACAGGGGTGGGCTTTTCTATCCAATTTTTCCTTCTGCGGCTTTTGCAAAATGGCTTTTTAATGACTTCTAAGACATGCAGCTATAATCAGTAGTTCATACTCTTGGAAAACTCATTCTTTGCCTGAACAGAGGATATGCTGCTTTCCTCAGGTGTAAAAATGCAAGTGAATACCCTGCCTTCAAAGCATAAAATGGTCTTCGCTCTGAAATAGAAAGAAAATAGCAGCAGACAGGCATAATAAGCAACTGAACATTGAATAGTTTATAAAGTGAATAAAATTAAAATTTGAATGCATGCAGTTTTTCTGAGCTGAGTTGTTTCTGAGGATGTGGCTTTGGTCTGAATTGTTAGTGATAAAATATTGAGTAAGTATATTAATCAGTTTGGACAGATATCCTTCCTTTCCACACACATACACTAACTGGCTTTACCTGGTTGCACAGTTATACAAAAACATATTTTAGAATCACCTGTTACTTATGTTGGAAATAAAAGGTTTAATACTTTCTGAGGGGTCTTATGACACAATAATTCTGGTCCAGCTAATACAATGATATCTTTCAGTGGTAGTGTTCTGACAAGTAACTTCCCTGAAATCAATGCAATAAGCTGCTACTTCAAAAATATTAATATATCTGTTGACTCTTTGGGCACTGACTTGCGAGCCCTTATAATAACCTTATGCAATGGTATCAGACTTTTTCGAAGAATTCCATGAACTGTACTATCTCTATTTACTCTTGCACTGAATTTGGCATTACAGTTGCATGTGGTGTAAGAAAATACAGTGCCTGTTTTCTCAGTAATGAAAGCATTGTATGAATATTTAAAAAAAAAGCCTAGAATATATATTTTTTTCTTACTAATCGCTTAAAAATGAAGGATTTTTTTTCTCCTTTCAGGAGCAACAGGGAAAAAAGTAAATCTGAGATTAAAATGTGTTTCACCTCTGTTAAATGATACATATTGAAAGGAATGGAACATAAGCAAAAATAACTTTTTTTTTTCCCCTGTCATATAAGTTTTATCTAGTATAATATTCCCTGAGGATCTCTGTGTAAAAAGGAAAGAAGCAATCGTAATACTGCCAATTAGATGGTGAAACGACAGCTGAAAAAGGAGACAGTGAGAAATGCTGTGCAGAATTAGTAAGTTCAAGGGAAAGAGCATCCTTAAACTTTGGGCAAATTTAAATCCCTTTAGAAATGAAAGACTAGTGGCCTCTAAAACACAATTAGTGTGGGTATGTAAGTCACTTGCATCTGATTTACAGCAATGTAGCCATTTTTTGACTGTCTGGTCATTGTGTATGGTTTTATACCTGTAGTGTCTGAACAGTTTACAATCCTTAATGGGAGTTTATCATCCCAATATCCCTCTGAGTGTGGAAGTGTAATTTTTACATTAAGGGAGAACCAAGGCACACATAAAGTGGAGTCATTCCCTGTGAATATAGAAAGAATATACGGTCAGGATTCAGAGTCAGAGACCCAGAAATCCTCTGTAGTGTTTCATTCTAACTATATCCCCCATACGTTCTCTTTTTTTTCTTTCTTTCTTTTTTTTTTTTTTCCTTTTCTCTCTTCCCCCCACCCCCTGCCTTAAACCTTATTTCCTAAGGAAACAAGATTCTCATGAACATTCTCTGAGTGTATCTGAGATTCCTCTTCTTAATAACTTTTAAACCAACTTCAGCCAGACTTGACAGGGAGACGGATCTCTAAAGCTATGGAGTTACAGTGACTGTCATAAGAATAGGCAGCTAGGCTATGTTTGTGCCCTCACTGAGAGAAAAACGACCAAAAAAGATCAGTCCGTATTGAACACTAGACAATGCACACAAACCTTGAGAAATCCATGCTCATTGGTTCTGATTCCCATGACTATTTTATTTTATTTTATTTTATTATTATATTGATTGCATTGGACATTTTCTTCTTGTTGCAGACAAACTATCAGTTGTACATCAGTGGTGTGTGTGTGTTATACATACATGTACATATATGTTTCCTGACCAAATTATAGTCAGAAAACAGGAGAACCTATCCTATTTCCCCTGTGAATTCAGACATACTTAAATGAATTTTCTAGTTCCCAGACTGAAAGAAAGCTAATGAGCTTTCCATGAGCTCACTGGGTAACCCTATCCTAGGCCCAACGGCTTTGTGCAGAAACTGCCTATTTACATCCCACATGTTTAAGTATGGTTCCATGTGAAGAGCAGTCGTTTGGGTATGACAGATGTTATTACAATGACTGAACTAACTTGTTCTTGGCAAGAAAAAATTGGGGCATAGAAATACTTACACCAAAAAAGCATTGGTGGTAGTAGGACAAATAGGGAAAAAAACCAAACTAAAATTTGGAGGGATTGCTGTAACCTGCCCATTCAAATGCTGTAAAGTACAACCTAAACAGAGGTGCTTGGATGGCAATATTTATTACACCTTCTTTCATTTAAACCATTGAAAAGTTGTTCTCACTTAGTGAAGACTTTACTGAAAGGCAGAGCACTCTTGTAAGCCTTGCAGGTTTTTTGGCCTGAATAACTTGTGTTTCAACCTATATTGCAGTCCTGGTAGAATTAACTCCATACTGTGCGGGTGCTGGAGGTTGAAAGGTAATTAATAATCCCTAAGGATGTGTCTGAGCTCTATTAAAAGTCAGATGAAAACTCTTCTGTTGCAGTCTGTCAAGGATAACGCATGTTTTGGAATAGACTGTTGCTATCTATTATTTGTATTTGTAGCAATACACTGGACTCACTGTTCTGGAAGAGGACCCTCTAGAACTGAAAAAGTGTCTTCAAGACCTTTGGTGCAGGAGTCTCTCTTGATGTCAAAGGGGAGGTTTGCCTGCACTAGCACACCAAGCTGCATTCCTGCCTATTAGATTTCCAGCTCTGGATTGAATCCCACCCTCTGAGTTGGTGAACATTTGAAAACAGTCTGTTTCTGTTTTCTAGTGGCTTACTGCTGAACACAGTTCATCCTCTCACTGACATGTACCTATTCAAACTGCTCATGCATGGTGTGGATAATCTCTGAAGCTGGCATGCTAATGGCACCTTTGAGAACTGCAGCTGCATCTCCAGCCATGAACTGAAAAGGGTGAGAACTATGCAAGCAATTCAATGGCTGGATATCTATCAACTGTTGTGGTGTATATTAGGATGAAGAGAATTAGACATGGTTCGTTTCTGTTCTTAACATTCCTGGCTAGTGGAAGGGAATGGGTGCCAGGATGCATTTGCAGTATAAAGGAGAGGCGCTTGAAATGGGATAGAGGCTGGCAGCCAGGCCAAGTGGAAAACCCTGTGCAAGATGCACAAATATATAATGCACTGTCTAGAAATAACGAACAGGGGAAGAATCACGTGCACATCCTCTGGATCTAAGAGACCCTACATTAGATTGCGGCTGGATGCATCACAGATGTGGTACCTGCTCACTGCATGGTCTATAAGCATAGCTCAGGACACAGAGCGGAGACAGACCTGAGTGGTTTGCTTTTTGGCAGCAGCCCTGCGGCAGCAGTGCTATATTGAATAACGTTCTCCAATGTTTTTTCTAAAAGAACAACTATGGTTTTCATTTCCAGCTGATTATAAACTGCCATAATTTCTTTACCTCAGATCTAGTTTATTAAAAGTGGTGATACCGCCCAGAGGTAGTATTCTCAGGACCAAGACTTCTAAAAGCAGTAAGGACTTGTTTGTGCAAACTGCCAGACTAGTATGCCAAGCGTGGGAAGAAAAGATTTCTGGAAGAAAGACAGGAGTTCAAATTTGCTCTTTTTTGTACTTGTTAGTCAGTGACGTGCATTGAGCCAGGAAGTCATGTTTCTGTGGAAAAAATGAGATTTGAGAGACCTTCAAACTATTTGGGTGATCGGTGGGTAAAACAGTTTGAGTTACATTTTTTTTTTTACTGTATGTTTAACAAGCCTTTTTGTGTGTGCATGCACACAAAATATTTTTTGTTTTCATAGTAAAGTAAGGAAAGCAAAATATTAATGCTCTTGTTTGCAGAAAAATCAGAAGGTTGCAACACTGCAAATGGCTTTGAAAGCCTTTGTTTTGCCAGTATTGTTGCATCCCTGGTTTATAACCGATTCAAGGCAGATGTTTTCCAAGCAAGGAAAGCAAGGATGGGATCGTGCATGTATTAAATGATCTGTATTTTGGATATTGGTTGGGTTTTATGAGCAAATGTAAAACTCCAGTGATTTGTGTGTTCCTGAAACATTTCATGGCTTTGTCACCTTTTAACAGCTTGAATTAAAGTAAACATAGTACAGAAGATTGCATAAGAGCTATAAAGGTGGGTAGAATCTAATCTGCTTGAGATACTGAATTTAGTTCTCCCAACTTGCCTCGTAGTTCTCCCATCTAAGTAATCACTGCAATTGGAAAGTTGCTTTATGTAGGGCTTAAACCAGTATCTAAAAGTATCCAAGAAAGAAAAGATTATAAGTGAGGTGAAATTCTACAAGAGAGAATAAAAACACCAAGTTTACTGAGGCAGGTCCGATTTCTGTCAAAACATGGAGCAGCTGGGATTATGTTACATGGTTTGTTTCATTGAAAGGCACATATGAAAGGCATCAAAGGGCATGGCAACCTCTGTTGCCATAAACAAAGTAGTTCTAGCATGTATCCCTCTAATTAGTAACTAATTAACAATAGAAGATTAGGTTGAGATTTTTTTAAACTGCTTCTCAAATTTCAGGCTGAACAAGAAGATGATATTTATAATGAAGTCAGTGCTCTTGCTTTAATGAGTGGTGGAGTTGCATTACAAGATTTCTGAATGTGGCTTCCATTAGCACTGCTCCCAGGTAGAAATGAAAGGGTTTGGCTGTACATGTTATATCTACTAAGTTCACAGGCATTGTTTCTCTGGGATTGTATCCTTGCTCAGGATGAACCAGTGTGTGTGGAGGGGGGGAGGGTATTATTTTGCATAGATTTGGCTGAATTCCTCTTGCAGATCCAGAAATTTCAAGGTCTTCAAAAAACAACCAGTGGCTTTAAAACAAACTCATGTCCTAGTCTGGTGAAACAAACAGTGCACATCACCAAATGCAATACAGATTCACAAACTGTAGCATGATCTCAGTGACACTGATTTCAAACTCATAGTTCAAATTAACAGTAGACAATCACTGTTCATCTGAATGTGCTTTCATAAGAGGGGTTAGTCTTGATCTCCACCTATAGAACAGTTTCCTTGATTTGTTGCGCCTGAAACAAGTTCGTCCTAATCCTCTCTCTCTGGACCATTTCCTCCTTTTCTGCACATGGGAAGCAAGTGCTGTCGTACTTGACGCTTGCACTTACAACTGGAAGAGCAGGTGAACAGAGCCCTGCAAAGCTGATGCAAATTCCAGCGGAAAAATCAGTTGCCGAGGGAATGTTGAGCAACACGAAGGCGATGGCTCTATTCTCTCAATAGATCTGCTGCCTTCATTTACGCAGGACAAAGGCTTGATGTTTGTTCCCCAGCTGAAGTTTCCAACTTGTCAGGTAGCGTGCAGCCTCTGTGCCTTTGGGCCAGCTATCTGATAGACTGTATGCATCAGGCTTGCACAGCTGTTCTGACAGGAGAGGAAGTAAATCACTTCCTAAATATGCCACCCCGTAGGTTCTGTAATTGTGGCACTCCCTGTTAACTGTACTTTGAATAATTCATCAGCAGGGAAGATCAAAAGGCAACAAGGTTTTGAGCTACTATTGGAGGTATTCCTTTTTTACATAAGACTAGAGAATAGCACCAATATATGTTTAAATATGTTGAAGCCTAATTATATTAGACGGTTTTAAACTGTCGGTTTTAAACTGTTCTTTCCTGGGATACCAAGTTATATCATAGTCACCTGAAAATCACCTTTCCTTTCAAGATTCAAATTAGGAACTACCAAGAAGGTTTGGTAATTGTCCCCTCTGTTTAAATTTTATAAGGTTCTCTCCTATTTCTGTCAGTATCCTGTTGTCTCTTTCTGTCATTTCTAGTTTCTCCCTATTTAGAGAGCACTTGGAGTGTCACACCTCAGGTTAGCCCTGGAGCTGCCCTTTTGATATGAGGGCAGCTGGGGAAATCTCATGCCTCTAAAACAAGCCGATGGTAGGTGATGACATTCAACTGGCTGAGCTGAGTATGTTGAAAGATTTGTGGGGAACAGGAATTCCTCAGACTCTGGGGAGCAGACCTGGAAATCTGGAGTAGCGGATGGGCCTGGCTTCCCCAGCAGGATGCAGGTACAAATCTTTGGGCTGTAGAGAGGAAGGGCTGATGAAGCAGGACTGCAAGTCATGTCTGCTGTATTCTCAAGTTACAGAGCCGTGACCATGGTCCTAGGACGCTGCAGTGGGCTTTTTGATACAGACCTCCCCCA
Organism: Gymnogyps californianus; assembly: GCF_018139145.2. Classification (NCBI taxonomy): domain Eukaryota; kingdom Metazoa; phylum Chordata; class Aves; order Accipitriformes; family Cathartidae; genus Gymnogyps; species Gymnogyps californianus. The sequence goes on along the minus strand of NC_059472.1, from coordinate 71,021,922 downwards.
CAAGCTTCCTTAGGATGAAGTAATTTCCAGCAGACACTTTAGAAGTATGAGTTTGTGGACATACAATGTCTCTCCATCCTTAAACCTGATCCCTCATCTAACTGGCTTGCTTTTATTACTCACAGCTCTAGAAAATTTCTTCGCAAAACCATTTCCTGGTTTAGCTAGCTGTTACTTCTCTTTCTTGTTGTGAGGCTCCTCACAGTGAATCTCTCATTGTAGGGATGTATTTGTTTGGATTTTTATTCCACTGAGAGTGCCCTCTCTTTTTTCTAGCTCTCTGCTACATGATGCCACACTTGTGCTGCAGCATCTAGCACTGGCCAGAGACACCATCCTGAGCTGGGCGCGTTGCTCTGTCTGACTCAGTATTTCACTTCATGTGACACAGCGAATGTTCAAGTTGATGCTGTGAGAAAAACAAATGAAGTATTTTGCCCATTGCCCCTGGTTAAAGGATGAGTCACTGTCCTTTGTCCAATCTTTAGGCTGTTATAAACAAAATTACCTACAGGCAGATGGCTTTCATTTCAGTAGTAGTTAATTGGATAATTCTTACAGCCATTTTAGAGATTCCCATTCAAGTTTTTGAAACATCTGCAATGGGTTCTTTCCAAGCTCGCAAGAGATTTATTAAGTGTACCCCTTTTTTGTGGGCACAGCTTAAATGTGAAAACAAAGAATTATTCTGCTGAGATGAAGGATAAGTTTCTGTACCTTTGAGCATGGTGCTATCTCTGTCACTTGTCCTAGGCACCTCCCAGTTTGGCCAGAAAAACAGGGATGCTTTCATGAGCAGGAAGAAAAGAAATGAAATGTGTATTAAACAAGTGCTAAAGATCCTATGATCCATGTTTGGTTTTTATGGTAGCGTGTTGGCCTCACTTTAAGATGACTGCAGTAGCAGCACTTCTTAATAAGGCCTGTACTGAAGTGAAAAAAAAGTTACTGTTGGGTTCCTAATTTTAATGAATCAAGCCTCACTAAGATGATGAGCTCCCTTTGCAACTGTCTGTCTCTGAAAAATGACATGAGTGAGTGGTGTAGAGGAGTTGGAGGGGTTTGGTTTTGTTTTGGAAAACATTGCTAGTGTTTTGATGGGTTATTTTTTTCCTTTACTATCTACTTTGCTTCCTCTCCTGCTATGATTTTCTTTGAAAAGTAATATTGTGTTTACCTAGTGACAGTGAAGGATAAGTTGTTCTCAGCTGTCAAACAGGAAACTTCAATTTGGGTTTGACCTAGAAACATTTAATGGCAATGTCTTTCTCAGTGTCAGATAGAAAGGTTGGGTAAGTCAGAAGCAACCTATGAGATATTAAAGAGGGGTTTGCTTCACAATGCATGAAAAAATAAAATCATATGGGAGGTAAAATAGGTCTTTCATTACTTGTTAGAAAGCAATAGAGAAAATAAAAGAAACCTTTTTTTTTTTTCCTTCGACTGGCAGAGATAGATAAAAGCAAAGTAACATGAAGTAGATTTTTGTCTTAGGGTAACAGACATTACTTTTTCTCCCAAGTGGACTACCTAGAAACTACTGTACAGAAAGCAACAGTATTTGCTGTCTGCAGAACAAGTTACAGGGGATGGCAAATTCTCTGCTAGCATTTCCAATGAGATGGCTGAGGTTACCCCACCCTCTGCCTTTATCTGTGGGTTCAGAGATGCCAAAGTCTACCGGGAAGCTCTCTACCATATTGAACAAGTCTGTCAGGCCTTTGCTCAGACAAACATTGCTGGACATTAACACCCCAGATAATTAGCTATTACTATCCAGTTCTTGGTTTTGAGTAAATGCAGGGAGAAAGTTAAAGATGAGGCACTTTGTGCCATGTTACGTGGTGGCAGACTTGGTTTTGGCATAATAATACATTTTGAAAACTTTGTTAATTTTTTCACTTTCCACCATGAAGTGCTATGGCATGTATTTAATAAAGTTGTGCCTGAACATGAAGAACACTAAGTAGTCTGTTTTTCTTGCTTTGATTGTGAGTGCTGTTGTGGCATGCTGCACAGCGGAATTGCTAGGGCCCTTGACAGTGATAAAGGTGTAGATCTTGTGGACACGATGTTGCCTAGACATACTAGTTGTCTGCACTAACTTCTGCATATAAGCTCTTACAGTCCGCTGAGTGCTTATTCCTCTTTAAACAGTAACCCTAAGTAGCTGCTAGTTCACTTTGTTAATAACCTATTTTTATCCTGATATCTAATTACATAGCATAAGGTGTTTGTTTTGGTTTTTTTTTTTTAATTTTTTAATTTCCTGGTCATATAAATATCAATGTCTCTGGTTGTGTGGGTCCTGTACATTTGATTGTGAGAGTTCTAGGACTCATTACACCCTGATACCTTAAGGCATCCATATATTACTCTTCTTTCTCAAGGCTAGGCACTTTATACCCTTTTCATTATACATAATTGATGGCTTGTGCCTATAGACATGGACTTATGTTGCATAGATATAGATATCATTACAGGTTTTTATATTTTGTATTCACTGAAAGGCTTTTGTCTTAAATTGCAGTAGCTGTTCAACTGATATTCTCAAAAGAATAGTCAGTCTCTCAGAAGAGGAATCTGATTTTTTACAATGCCATTGACTGGCCATGAATAATTTATGATTATGTCAGTCCACCTCTAGTATTACATGCAGGCTGCAGTGCTTATGAAATTTATTTAATGACATTTTTAGCTAAGCAGCACTGAATGCTGTTGTGGATGAAGTAATGGTTCTTGTTAGCATTTAGAAAGTTACTGCTCTTAACCTATCTTTGTACAACTTCCAGCCAGCCAGTATGTTTAACCCAGCTTGGTTATCTTACAGTCAGGACTTTTGGCAAACCACAACAATAACTAGGACAAGCAGGACTGCTAGATGTAGTGCAAGTAGGCTCTGATCCCACAGACACATATTTAAGTGGAATAACTCTAGATTTCATTAGAGTTGCTCTCCACATATCATGTGGCTGAGATCTGACTCCACTTCCCCCTGGCACTTTAGTCAAATAAACAGCAATAATTGTAATGCAATTCAAGCTAGAATTTCACATCTGAATGACACAAAGTCTGAAGAAAGGTAGTGATTAGAGGTAGTGTTTACTTTGTGGATTATTTATAGATTTTACTAGAACTCTGTGAACAATAAATGATACATCCGCACCTTCAAAGCAGAGTTTATATTATGAAGGCAAAATATATCTTTTTTTTATTAGTTTTGAATCAAGCAAATATAAATAGGACAACTTTAAAATGTTAAAAATTAGAAAAGAATAGTGACATTCAAAATGGTAGTCGCTGACAAAGCTTGTATTGACAGTAAAATTAATGGCAGAAGAGCTTTTGTTTAATAAGACTGAGGAAGAAGCAGGGGATTTGACAGTCTCCAATGTCCTGAATAAAGAATCTTCATTATGTTTGTCATAACTGAGTCTTATCCCTTCACTCTAAATAGCGCTGCAGCTTGCATCCATCTAATCACACAAGGAGACAGGAGGTTTCATCCTGCTCATTTCCTTCTTCACTCAAGTGCAATTTGGCCTGAGATTATGATGATTCACAATGCACTTTATTAGAAACATTAAACAGAAAAACGACAAATTCATGTCCCTGTCTACAAAAGCCATTAGCAACTGATTCTCCAGGAACCCATGAAAAGAAATAAACAGGAAAATAACAGAAAATTCAGGAAGGTCTCTGAAATAAGAGAATTCTGACACACAGAACACTAAGGTGCAGATGCACTCCCTTAATATATGCTATGGGTACTGAAGGCGAAAATATTTGGAATTCATTTGCCTTCACTAAAAGAACAAGATCTGAATAATGGTGACCTCCTTCTTGCAGAAGTTAATCTAATTCCGAGACTGCAGGTAACCCATGAATGGGCTTGCTTTTAAGGGAGCGCGCAGAGGCCTGGGGAGAATGTGGAAGTCCCTGAAGAAATGTATGTGATCAAGTAGGTATTTTGAGTTCGGTATGAGTAAAGAGAAACACATAAGAAATTGCCTGGTTGCTATGACCTTAAACAAAGACCTTTCAGATGAAAACCCACTTTGATACCATCAACCCACTTTGGGTTTAGCTTGACTTTAACCTAACAGAAATGGAATATGCAGCACTGGCTTTGTGAAGATCACTCAGCTTTTAGAAGTCCTAAAACATCTAAGAATCGGTGCCTTACGATATGATAAAATCAGTGTTGAACCCTCAAGTCCTACAAAGTGTTCTTTACTACTAGCAGAGAGATATCTATGGTGATGGTCCAAACATGAAATCCTAAGACAAATATAAAATATCTAATTTTATGTAGGACTGCTTATGACCAACCTGAATTAGATACTTAAAATTACATTCCTATTAAAGATGAGTCGGGACAGGGAATCAGAGATGTCTGGGCCTCTGATTCAGTGATGTTAAGTTAAGCAGTTTGATTACCCTTCCCTCTTCAGTGCCTCTTGTTTATATTTAGCACTCACAAAGGAAAAAAAAAAAGCCAATAGATCCTAGTTTCAGCAGAATAATAAGCCTGGTAAGCTGTGGCATGTTGAGTGAATGAGGTTTTTTTTCCTTGTCTTGTTAGAACAGTTGAAATATTCAACTATTATTTCCTGTAAGGTCTTAGGAGTAATTGTCAGTAGAAACAGAGCATCAATACTAAAGATTAAAAATTGCCTGAGGTATAAGTAACTATCTATCTTGTTTTCTTCCTTAGTAGTTAGTGTAGTTAATTTTTCTTACAGTTGGATGTAGACCTTATTTTACTTATATTAGCATGCACTTTTTATACATCTTTTCCATCACAAATATGGATCAAATTAATCTATCATTTATGTCTTTTTTTGACCTGCCTGGGACTGAATATGCTTTCATTGTTTAAGTACAGGATTTGAATGGCTATAGTAAAGATATGTGGGTTAGTGTATTTAAGCTATTTCTGGTCCTCTTTAGGAAATTCCTTGTTTTGCTACAGTGATGCCATTCTTGACACTGCTTTCAGGAGAACCAAACTTTACAGACTGTATTCTTGGAAGAAATTATTAGCATCGAAAGGGATAGAAGAGGACTAAGCAGCATGTGACTGAGCAAATTTTTGGTGGAACGGAAGCTGCTTGTGAGTCAGCAGTGTGCCCTGGCAGCAAGAAAGGCTGGCAATATACTGCAAAATATTAACAGGACTGCAGTTAGATCAAAGGAAGTGATTATTCCTCTTTATGTGGCCTTTCTAGGCCGCTTCTTGAATGTTTTGTCCAGTTTTGGGCTGCTAATAAAACAAAAATTATAAACTGCAGCACATTCGGTGAAGAGTCACCAAGGTGGTTGGAGAGATGGTGCATTTGCCCTGTGAGGAGAGGCTGAGGGAATGGGGCTTGTTCAGCTTGGGGAAGAGTGGAAGGCTAACAGTGGCCTGCCAACACCTACAAGGAGGTTAGCAAGAAGACGGAGCCAGGCTCTTCACTGAGGTGCATGGCAGGAGAATGAAAGGCAACAGCTGTAAACTGAAAAGGGAAGATTTAGACTGCTAGATATAGGGATAAACTTTTTCACCTTGAGAACAGCTAAGCATGGGAACAGTGATGCTGGCCAGTCTCCATTGCAGGAGGATTTCAAGACCTGCCTGGATAAAGCCCTGAGCAACTTGATCTGACCTCACGGCTGACCCTACTTTGAGCAGGAGGTTGGACCAGAGATGTCCTGAGGTCCTTTCCAACTTGTCTGGTCTTATGACTCTGTAAAATAGAAGAGTTCTGCAGGCAGTTTTAAAATCCCCTGTGAGCCGTTTCTTGACAATCTGAGCTCCCCTATCATATGCGATTATTGCCATGTTTAAGATAGACTAAAAATGTAGACAGCTAAACTGATCTTTAAAATGTACACCTGAACAAAAACTATCTCCAAGATGGCCTGTCAGACCTTGGAACTGGATGTGCTGGAGGAACCAGGCCCTGTATTTTCTGGCTGCTTCCTGAAGGCAATTTAGGCAGAAGCAGACAAAGTTTGGGTCTGATTCATCTTCCTTGCTTGCTGTCCAGTCCTTTTAAGCCAGAAAGGGATTGGGCACAGTAATGTATATCAGTGATGCATCAGGATAGCACATTAATGTGCCAGTCCTCACACTGATCTGATTGCTTGAGATGTCACTAGACTGCGGACTTTTGGATGTGGCCAGTTTTGAAATATGAAGAGTGTTATTAAACAGACCAGGTGTCAATTTTGGGACCGCACTTCTCCAGCTGGCTAGTAATAGAGAAATTTATCATAAGCCAAAATGAGAAACTTTGAGTTACACAATGAAGTTAAATGTTTGTGAAGAAGCAATTAACTGACTTCCATCCCACCTCTACAGAAACTGCAATGCTACCTTGGAAGGCTGTTTGTTTCAGGGAAGCTTGATGCTAATTAAAAAAGACTCCATACTCCAGACATGCACTTTTGGTAGTTCTCTGTAGTCTTGGCATCCTGCTGTGCCCACACTTACAGCTCTGTCCTCCTCTAACATTTGCTGTCTTGCTGACTGTATCTTCACGTTCACCTTTTTAAACTCTTTATTTTTTAGGACTGAAGTAATTTATCAGAAACAACTCACAGCATTTGCATCCTATTAAGAAACACTCTGAACTCATTCTTTATGACTGGTAACAATGCTGACAATCATTTTCATTTGCACAGAAATTCATTCCAAAGCTTCTAACAAATTGGTATGCAGTGACAGGTGAAGAACTGTAATTCCATTACTAAATTGCGGTCATTTCAAAAGGTCAAAATAAGCAGCTGTTTAATAACCTTGCTCTTGCAGAAAGTGATGTGAAAAGTTTGAACGTGAGAGATTGTAAGTGTTTCCTTTTTAATACATCTTAATAGAGAAAAATAATCTTCAACTGAATAATAGTTTTCAGTATCCTCAGGCAGTTATGACTCAGTCCTAGCAGGATATAAAAATGCAAGTGATGGGGAAAGATTCGCCATCACCATACTGCATAGGTATTTGCTGGAGGTATTAATGTATCTGTCTTGCAGTACACTTGGAAAAGAAGCCACTTGCCAACCTCAGCATGGCTTTTGTGTGGTGCCTTCATTCATGTGTGGGCGGATTCAGAGAATCTAAGTAGACTAACTGAGGAGACATGAAGACGACCTATTTACTCATAATCTTCACTCAGAAAGGAATTAAAAGCAGATGGTAAATCAGAAGTTTTCTTTGTCTAGTCACTGGGAAATTATACTCAGGAGTGATGTTTTAAAGATGCACTTGTAATCAGAACAATGTTTCATTTCATCTGCTGAAAGGTTGATTACAAAATGAGTACAGGGATGGAAAGAAGACACAATCATCTTAAAACAGTGAGGAATACACCAGCTCTTCTCTCTGAGCCAGCTCAAGGCTTTGTGACAGTGTAGACCGAGCTTGCTACTCCTGATGCTGTCAGGGGCAAGGTGTCAGCCGCAGTTGCTTAGGGGGCCATTTCTTCCCCACAGTAGCTGCCATGTTCTCCAGCTCAGCTTCACCCTCTGTGGTAGCAGCAGGACTGAAGGGCTGTTCAAGGGAGAGAAGCTGCATGTGATACTGACATTGCTGGATCCCTTCTCTAGCTATGGCCACCTCAGTAGTCTGCTGTCATGGGCATCTTTTACTTGCACCTACAGTAAGGTCCATGTCTCCTGACCGGCTGTTGTAAAACCAGTGTGGACTGTGCATCATGGCAAAATTAGAATAGATAGTTCTCCCCTTGAGGATATCTGGTTTTGATGACACTTCCTGTAAAACATTTGGGGGGAAACAAACTTCCCCCCCCGCCCCCATTAGGTTTCCCAGTTTTGATGCGATCTGGAAATGCCTCCAGGGAGTTCCAAAGCGTGAAGGGGAACAAGTGACTCAGTTTAGAAAGGAAATCATGTTGGGGCAGTCCAGCTTTCAGACACAGAGAAGCAGAGATTGTTAGTGAAGATGGTGCTAAAGGAAAGTAAATATTTCAGTGTGGAAGATGGTTTTCTTTTTAAGTCTTGATTATGAAAGCTTCAGGAACGTAAATACAGTGCACAAAATCTAAGAAAAACCCCTATCAAGCAGTAAGAAATCCACAGAATTCTTACAAGATGACTTGTCTCCTAATTAGTGTCATTTCACAGAGCTTTATTAATGCAGCTTGTACATTTAAAATGATAAACAGGCATTTTTACTTGCCTCCCTGTTGTATAGAACCCTGGACATTTTTTTGCTTCTCACATCAATAGACATTGTTCCAGCAGAATCATAGATTGTTTAGTTTGAAGTGAGTTCAATTTCCTAGACAAGTCCCTAGTTCTGGAGATTAACTGCCTCTAGTTAGTTGAGGTTAGATTTGTTTTGTCACAATGTTAATTGTATGCTAGCTAGCTGATTTAGCAAGCATCCTTTGTCTCGGACAATAAAAGAAACCACTTGATACAATTTCAGGATAAGTAACAGTTTCTGTACATGCATGTCTGTATGTGTGTGTATGTTTATACCTATTTAAATATCCATACACAATTTTGATTTATATAGTTGAAGAAATCCTCAGGGTGATACAGCTACTTCTCCATTCCCTCTCCTACTCTCTCTATTTCCTCCAAGGAAAGACTACTACTCTTTCTTTCTCCCAGATGAACTTGATATAAAGAGCTAGAATTTAGGTTCTCATGAGGCTCTGAAGCATTAGTTTGGCTTTAACTGCTTATAACATCCAGATTTTCAGATGCAGTATTTTAGAGCAACATAGTTTTGAACTAGAGCAAATGATAAGAAGTCGTACGTTAGGAGGAAGCAGTTGGGCAAATTCATCTGGTGCTTCTTACAGTTTTCAAAAGCAGAACACTTCACAGCTGCTCATGAATGCATCATGTTTCTATTTCAGGGTACACCTCCTGGCTAGTAAAAGAGCTGCAGAACATGCCCAACACAGTGTTCAAGTGCTTTGAACTTTGCTAGGTCAGAACTCTTTCAAAGGATGAGGAAAGCTAAGCAAGGGCTGTGTGCATGGGCAAGATGCATCTTTCACATCCCATCTACTTTTGAAGTAGCTTTGTTGAAACAGAGTAAAATGTGCAGTTTGGTGTTCTTCCTCTTTCATATAAAAACAGATGGTGGATTTTTATTTTTTTTTAAAGTGTTCCCTAAAGGTGTGGGTTTTATAGCTTAAGCTGCATTAGGCAGGCTCTCAGCTTCACAGAATAGTTTTTGTCTCTAATGTGTTCTTTTCAGGTGCATGCTGTACCTGACAGCGCACTGAGGGCGGAGGCAGAAACTGGGGAGAGACACTGCTAATTGTGTCGCTCCACTGAAATTCTGTGGAGTTGTGTTGATTTTCCTATGGGGAGGATGTGGCATAGCACTTCAGAAAGAATTTTGTTTTGCTCTTCCCAAATTTCAACTGTAAAAAGTAGTCATAGGCATTAGAGCCATGTTTCACTTCAGCAGGGATGCAGCTCGGTCTCATTCTATATTTAGTCAATTCAGAAGGAAGAAACACAGCTCTACTTGTCTTTTATATATGGCTGGCATCCATAGACGCTCCAGCACAAGGTGCAGTTACTGCTCCTGATAAGAATCTGACAGACCAGTGATAAGGCCAAGGATGAAAAATTTTGCATCCTGTGTTCCATCTACAATTTTGCTAGTGCTTTATTTACATGGATTCAGAATGTGATTGGAGAAATCAATGGAAGAAGAACATCAAGATTTGCCAAACAGAAGATAGCATCTTTGGCTGAGGAAGTCCTTGAGTTGCTATAGTCTGGGAGAAGTACGTTAGGCCTTTTCTTACGATTTTCTAGGCATCTACGGCTGACAGTGGTAGCAGGCTCTTACATCTTTATTTGACTCTAGTAAGATGATTTGTAAAATTGCTAATAATACCAGGCATAGAAGAACTGAGCCTCTTGCAGGTCATAAGTGTATGCTATTCAGACATATATAACAGTGGATAACTCCAACTGTAGCATTTGGAGAAAACCGTATGCTAAGATGAAGAAATTATGCCTTCACTGAAATACCTTGCACATTTTTTAGTAAGACAAAACTAACAGGAGTAGCCAGAGAAGATTTCCCCCAAATGGTCCTTGGTCAGATTGGGATGTCCAGAGGACAATCAGGCACTGAGCTGTTGACGTTTCTACTAGGAGCAATAATAGCAGTTTGGGATAATGCAATATAGAAAACATTCATATCCTTAAGTGAATAACTGGTAATCTTCTTTCCCACATATATAGGAAATTAAAAACAAATGGAGTGTCATTTAAATAGACTGCCAAGAAGGGAACTAGGGTAGTGGTATGTGTACTTCTAAAGAAATTGTGTAAATCTAAGAATTAAGATGGAACTGGAATTCATAACTAAATGAAGACGTAGATGTAATAGTGTATGTCAACATCTTACTGGAAAGAAGACAATCAAAGAGACACTAATACCAAATATACAAGAAAGTTAAGGTGGAATAATAATACTATAAGTTAAAGGACATAAGATTCAAATCACATTAGTCAACTCACCACTGCAATTTGTAACATTAAAATCAACATGGATTGAAATTCCAGGTGTGAACAGGAAGAATATAATACTTGAACCACATTACTGACTGCTTGACTAGAATGGCAGAACCAGTGTAATATTCTGAGACAAGCAGAAAGCAGAGAAAATTAGTATGGGGTAACTTAAAGTTTTCCCATGAGAACTGGGCAAATGTTACGTCAGGACATGAAGCGGAGACATAATTCTTAGGCGCTATCAATGATTGTTTCATGTAGAGCAGCTGTTCAGAGTACTCACACAGGAAAATTCAGCCCTTGAACCAGTATTTAGCAATGTAAGGAATGGCCTGGTGTGAAATCTTAGAGCTGAAGCATCATTGTATCAGTGTTGTCACCAATACTGTATTAAAATTTGGCATCCCTTCAAGAGCAACAGGTAGCAAAAAATCGCCTGTTTCCATTCGAAAGGTGAGCTGTGTAAAAATAAAAGAGCATCATTAATAGAATCTAAAAGAAGCAGCCAAGAGAGTTATCCTTACCTGTGGCATGAAGATTAGCAAGGAACACTGTCCTGGAAATAAAGCATTAGAGGAAGGACTGGAAAAGGATAAAAGTATGGCTAATCAGCAAAGTAACGGAGGTTACTAGAAGGAAGCATCCTTCAGGGAACTGAAATTGAATTCAAATTAAGAAAAGAGAAAGGATCTTAAATTCTGGCCAGTTGCATAAAGGTGCAGACAAAAGAAGAATTTGAAGAGCAAGTAGTTAAAGGAATTGGAACTAACTTTGATCCCTATCCATACCCAGGAGCAAGAAGCCCTTCAGGGAGGGTTTAAAAGGCCAAGCATAAAGAAGAAACACCAGAGGAAGGAATAGAAGTATGAAAGAAGCAGAAGTACATTGCTGACAAGCCAAATCAGCTCTTTACATCAGCACTCACTGCTGAAGAGACCAAGGAGAGTCCCACTGCAAAACCTTTTTTTGGGAAGGGCACAACAGTGGCTTTATTTGGAATTGAAATAAATGTCGAAGAGGTTGTAGTAGAAATAGAGGAAATTAACACTAACAGAATATAAGGACCGGACAGTATTCACAAAGGGTCCCAAAATAACTCAGGGATAAAATAGTTTAATAGTAACAGAGTGTAACATCCTATTTTAAAACTCTGTTGGTATTTGGATACAGGAGGATGGTGTGATGCCTGTCTTTGAAGAAAGATTTAGATGGAACCTGGAAATGCAGTCCTGTGCTGAGAAACTAGTAGAAATTATAACAAAAGATAGACTTAGTGGACACCTGGATAAACATGATATATTTGGAAAGAATCAGCATGGCTACTGTCGAGGAATTTTTGTCTTCAAATCTTTTCTAGCAAGTGGCCAGCAAGTATGCGGAGATGAGTGACCCAACTGATATAGTCTGCTTTGAATCTAAGTCCCTCAATAGAGGTCTTTGAGACAATTAAACTGCCATGTGAGAAGGATGTGGAATGACTTCCATATAAGAAATAACTGAGCAGGCTGGGACTTCTTTTCCTTGAAAAAGGATGATTGAGGTGAGATGTGATAGAAATCTATGAAATTGCAAGTATGATGGGAGGGTGAATAATACTGATTGCTCACCGTCTCTTTCAGTACAAGAACCAGAGGCCATTGAGTGATCCTGGCAGAAGCCAGGTTCAGAACAAACAAATGGAGGGTGATTTTCATGCACAGTGTTGTAGACGTACAACTCCTCAATGGAGGATGTTACAAATTCAAAAATTAGGCTTAACAGGAAATTGGAAAAATACTTAGATGAGAGACCTATTGGAGATTGCTTTTGTTGAAATTTTGGTCATTACACAGGCTCTGCTGTGTCTCAGCTAGGATTATCAGCATTTTGCAAAGTACATCTTACATTATATAATTCCTCATAAGCTTGTTAATTTCACTTATACTTTATAAAATTGGAAGATGAACTCCAGCTAACATGATGTTGGAACTATTGATAATCAGAATGATGACTGATGTATACAAAGACTGCTAGTAACAACACTTTTTCCTTTTTCCTGTGGGAAACAGAATGAAAGCTCTGGGGTATACATCTGTTCATAAATTTTTGTGTAATGAAGTAAAGCACCATTTCATTCATAAATGGTAGGTCTGGTTCTGATTGTTAGTGCTCTTTCAAAAGATTTTATCTTAATTTCATTGTAGTAGAAACCAGATAAAAATCTAATTTCCAAATTTTCATCGTTCATACAATTGGAATGTGATGAAAAGTATTTATATAATTTCTGATCTGTGAAACAGTTGACAGTTTTTGTTTTTAAGGGCATTTTTAAGCAGAATAGAGTTGTATGTGGTGCAACTAGGAAAACAAATTCATTCATTTTCAAAGAAGTTTTAAGTATTCTTATGATTCAGGATAGGCTACTCTTGCTAAGAGAGGAGGACCGAATAGATTCATTTAAAAGTGAGTAAAATCAGGAAAAGCAGTAACAGCTGCTAAAAAAAATTTTGCGGAAACAAAAAGCAAATATAAAATATGAGCATTTGTATTTAAGAGTGGGAGGCTTGTCAGGTGTCTTAGAAAAAAGGACATGTTGACACTGAGCTGGGAATGCTGTGTTATAAAGAAATAGTGACTTGTGAGTTACCATTTAGGGTTTGATTTGGGGGGGGGGGGGTGGAGGAGTGTGTGAAAGCTAAGCTGTGTCTTCAGAACACCTAGAAGCTGTAGTATACAAAAAAATCCATTTAGGAAGAATATAACTTTTATTTCTGCAAGTTCATCACACAAAGTCTTTCTTGGGGTTACAGCACTGCTTTCTTTCTTGTAGTTTTGTCTTCATTCTCCTCAGTTATTAATGTGTTTTTTCACAAGGTCCTTTTACTTTTCACGGATCCAAATTTCCATTTACTCATATCTATATCTTAGGAGGCCTGTAGTTCCCAGAAGGACTTCTTTTTATAATGTTTCTCTTTGTGCTGTTTCATTGACATTTTTATGTCTAAGCAAAGTTTAATAATGGAAATTAGGGTAACAGAGCACTGCAGTGTGGGAGGACGAGAGAGAAAGACAGTGTCCTATTCTGAAAGGGAAAAATTTCTTTGTTGCTGTTAAAAGAGGACGGGGGAAGGATTTTTTTAAGTTGGTCCCTATTCATATGTGTCCTTCTTTCCCTGGTATCCTAAAGAAGGTGTCTGTCTACAACCCTACCATGTCACGTGCCATTGACAGTCAGTTGCTTCTTAACAGTAGCTTAGACTGTCATATGTAAAGATAAACTTGTTTTTCTCTTTAGCCAAAATTTCTGTAACCAAATGGAAAAAAAAGGGGAGGAGAGGGAAGAAAAAGAAAGGAGTATGAAGAATCTGTCAGGATCCTTCTGTCAGGGAAGAGGTGATGGCTTAAAGGAAAAATTCAGCTTCCCCTAGGCATATTCTGGGTAAGACCTTCTTTGCTGGTGGTTTTCACCAGTGTCCTGCAGCTCCATTTCCCAGATTCCTATTGGTGTGTAGTAACTTATGTGGTCTTGGTCTATAGCCCTGCTGATTGCACAGAGAAATTTTTAAAGCAATTATAGAAACTCAAAACCCAGATGCAGCTACAAAGAATTCTCAATGCATTATTTATAAAGGAGGAGAAGCTTAAATTATTGATTAGTTATTAGACATTAAAATACCTATTTAGAGCAAGACTCAAGTTTTGACTTCCCAGTGGTGCCAACACTGGAAACTAGCAAAACTAGTCTAGAATCTCTCCCTCATGCTAAACACTTCAGCTGAAAACAAGAAACCAATGAAACAATCCTCCCATGTAAAAAAGTTACTCTGCCTGTTAAGTCTGTGTATGTAAACATCGAACTAATGAAAGGAGTTTGAATAATTGATTTGAAGCCTAATCTTTGCAAGGGAGTTCACAAAGATTTTAGTTGATGCACAATTCATTCCATTGTCTCAGAGTTTTTTCTACTTCAAAATTTCAGCTGTAGTTTGGTTCCCAAAAAACTCAATATGATTAAGAAATTTTCAACAAATCTTCTCAGCTGTAGGGAACTGAATGCAAAAAAGACCCCAACTCAAACAAACAATAAAAAACCCTCTCATATTCTTTCTTTTACACTGGTAAGAGAATAAAGTTTTTTGTAAATGTTATCTGAATGACTTAAAAACATTGACTAATTAAGGGTCCCAAGAAACCCATTGGATAGGTGGCAAAAATATATAGTTTCCCTAACTCCCTCAGCAAGGTACTGGTAGAGATGGGAAAAGAAGGGCATCCGATTTCCACAGGCTTGCTGAAATAGGGACTGCTGCTCTAAGTCAAATGTTTGTTGAAAGCCCCTACATTTTATCAGTGCATGGGTTTTTTTTGTTCTTGTTTTTGTTTTTAATAAATACTACTTCAGATATCCTGAAATACATTGATTACGTATTAGAAGCCAGGTTAATGGAGAAAGCCGGATTGTGAATAATTTCCATATTTTCATGAGTAAACAGGTTCTCTAATGACTATTCATCCACTTTTCATTTGAACATGCAGGAACAGTAATACTTTCTGCTTGTCAACATTTACACAAAGCCCATTTTTTCATGCTGAAATACTGACTTTGAATATTCAGGCTGATTCTGTTTTGCAAAATCTGATGACAAAACTGTTCTTCTCACCTGTAGTGGAAAGATTAGGATTCATAATCTAGTTCTCTGATAATGTAATGATGCAGGAGTTATGATTAGAGATCTTTCATAACAACGGAGAGAGGGGAAGTTCATTCAGCCTTTTCTGAGATACTGAAATGACAAATATATCACTTATTTCAAAGTATGACTACAAAGAATCACAACTGGCATTCTTCAAAAATATACAGCATCTTTGTCTTTCACAGGATTATCAATGTTTGTTATAGTGTACTTCCTTTCTTGCAACATTACATGTTACTATGAACGTATTTTAGTTCATTTTTTTAATAACAGGTAATCAGTGGTTATTTGTTGCACTAAGCACCTGATTTACTGGATATGGTTATTGTCTTCCAGTCCTCTCAGACCTTTAATCTCTGCACATTAGTCTGTTTCTATAGCGTTGCAGAAAGTAAATCAGAAATCAGATACTCTAATACTGTAATATGCTGTACTATCACCTTGTCAGTTTTCAATTCTGTCGCTTACTGTAAGCCCAAATTAAATTTCCTGCACCAGAATGGATGAACTCAAAAATGATCCTGGCACTCCAAATCTGAAAATATTGTATTAGCAGATTGAGGTCAAGGATTAGCAACATGAAGCACATTAACAGAATGCTAATAGAAGCAAACCTTTCCTCCCATCCTGTGACTTTAATATATTGGTCACTTTGCAGTTGTTTAGTAGGCCTGGGTCATCGCAGTGTTATACAACGGAGACTCAAAAAGCACTGCTTTATAACCAGTATTGGAAACAAGCTATATATAAACTTTGGACTTGAAAGGCTTTCAGAGGAGATGTGGTAATAATGTCTCATGTAGTCCAGAAAATTTCATTAGTAAGAAATAGTCACAGGAACAGTAATCAAAGGATGCCATTGTGCTAGGCATCACACACAATGAACAAAAAAGACCTTGCCATTTTCCAAGAGTCTGAGGGCTGGTTCCTGGGTCTGCCTGCTCAGGCGGCTGCTGTTTAGGCTATGCTTCTAGCTACGCTTCCAGTTGACACAAGGGTGCAGGAGCGGACGTGTATGCAGTGTACTGTGAACCATGCAATTTCCATTCTCAATGTATGGAAATGTGGTTGGACCTTCAGCTCCTGACATCCACACAGTTCTCAGGGAGAGCCACGCTGATGGATAAGCTTTAGGGTGTTCAGCGCTTCCTATTATCAGTGCTGTTGGACTGGATGGAGGGGAGCTTGGAGCCTGGATGAAGGTGAGTGTTTTGGTGTACTTTTCTGCCCTGGGCCTGAGCTGCAGCTGGGTATGTGGATCAGCACATGGAGAGAGATTGGGCATGTCTGGGCTAAAGCACAGGCTTGAGTATGTAGTATAAACCCATAGTATATGGCTTCAAACCATAGTATGGAACCAATAATATAAACTTTTAAATAGGCTATTCTCAGACAACAGCAGAAGAAGGAAAACAGTATATTAGGCTTAGTCTGATGACATAAAATTCTTTTGGAAGAATGCTATGGTTTATTACTTCAAAAAAGAAAAAAAAAATATTCCTGTTGTCTGTTTTCCCATAGAGATGAATCTCACCACGCCCTTCATCATCTTCTCCCAGAAACATCTCTTTTTATTTTCTGTTGCTTTGTGTTCTTAGGGCAACCTTTTAGATTCTGTTAACTACATCTCTGCTTTCACTTCACTTCCCAAATATTCCCTCTGTTGCATCAGCCATGAATATAAAAAGAACTTTAATACTGTAGAGTTGCATTTAAATCAAAGAAAAAAAGAGAGGAATAAAAAAAGAAAACAAGAAGACATTTGGAACACCAAGACAAATGAGTGCTTAGCTGAACATTCCTACAATCATATTTCTTGAATTCCCTGCTCCGCCTTCTCTGCTCATGGAAAAAAATTGCACTTTTCTGTTTTTTTTGTGTTCTGCTTTGGGTGACAGTGAAGTGGTTTAAGCAGTGAGACTGAGTGAGGTGAGTTCATTTCCGACAAGCAAGCACACCTTGCTGATCACCTGTGTTCCTAGGTCTGGGGGACACCCCAAGGAATGTGAGAAGGAAATGGCCCCTAAGTCCGTTCTCCAAAATACCAGCAAACATCGTTACGGATATGGTGCATTAGCTGCAAGGATGCAGCAACAGCAGCTGCCATGATCTGCTTGTGTTTTGAGGAGTCATTGGGGAAACTTGTTCATCCATTTCTCCCTGCTTCAGCTCTTGCATGATACAATTGTAAACTGCCTCCCCTTCAGCTCTGTCCCTAGGTCTTTTGAAAGAAGTCTTTGATAGGCAACGTTCTGCAGGCAGTTTTTGTTTCAGAGTAACTATTAGGAGATCTGCAGTGTATACGGAGACTTTCAGAAAGAATTAAGGAATAAGTACAAAACATTTAAGAGGTTCAAACAAGTAAGGTTTCATCCCCCTTTGGCTATAGTTCATACACACACATTGCTTGCAAACCATGGCTTGCGTATCAGCCTAGAGGCTGGTGTCACTTCCTGCCTGTGTATGGAAAATGAATTCAATAGGCTGAGCTAATCCGGTCTACAAAGATCAGTAAGCATTTCTTGACATACGGTAGGACATTAGCTGAATCTCTGGCTCTCACATAGGGTAGTGGGTGTTAATCTGTCAGAAAATGGAAATGTGGTCACTAGTAAGTTTGCATAAGTATGGGGAAGATGAGCAGAAAAATGGGAAGCATCTTGAGTTTTAAACATTGACTTGTTCTTAGAAGTTCTGCTGTTCTGTTTATTAATTTCATCTCAGACAGTTGGCCTGAACAGCACTTTTTTGTTTCTGAGTGATTTGCTGAATGGGGAAAAAAGTCTAGTGGGTTTTTTATAAATTGGAAAAAAATGGATTCGTGCATAAGTATTATTGAGCTTGTATTTCAAGAAGGCTCCTTTTTGCCCTTTTTCAAAAAATGAAGGATTTTTATAGGAGGCTTTCAGCCCCATTTCTAGATGAAGCCAATTCAAAAACAAAGGTCAAGCAAAGCATCTAAATCTTTTGGTATTTTCCTACTACTGAGATGAGGGACTATTTTCAATCTTTCCATGAGTCAGACTTAATGAACAAATCTGGTGGGTTCATTGGCATACGTTCACCAGCAAAAATCCTCAGTGATAAAGGCTGGCTATTCCGCTTGTCAAATAATTCAGTAAATACACTGTGGGAGAAAAGGTTTTCCTCTCCAGGGCTGCTAAGGAAGCTAAAATGTTTCTCTCTTCATCTTTGTTTAATTTTTCATTCAGCTAATGAAATAATTGAGAATCAGGCATTAAAAGTATGATTGCTTTATTAATAATGGATGGGCACCATTAGAAAGGGCTAATCAACCTGTTAGACTATTCTTTAATAATGTGTGCAACATAATGTTAGCATCGTAAAGCTCTCATTTGAAGGGATATTTTCCCCAGTGGTTGCATTTTCATTAGTACTGATTCATCTAATGCAAGTAGTAATTTAAATCCACTTCTCAACTTATCATTGCTATCAACTGAAATACATTGGATTGGATTTTTAACAGATGTAAGGTAGTATAGCTTCATTTAAGTGAGTTTAAATACACTGATTTATATTACCCAGAATCTTAAACTGCAGTTTAAGCCAGTTCTCGGCAGGACTCGGGATCACTCGCCCCTCCCTGGCTGTGTTCAGTGTATTCCTCATGTCCTCTGTGCCCACAGCCTCTCCTCCACTGCCTGCTGTGCAAGGGTACTGCCTTTGTGTTGCACAAACTACTGGTACAGCTTTTCTATTTTTATCTCTAGCCTTCATTTCAATTTGTGTAATTAAGCTAAGCATGGCACCAGCTGAAATTTAGTTATAATAGCAGCCTGAGACTGGCTTTTCAAAATAATTTTTCCTATGTGTTCTTGTGTTTCAGCCTCTAGCATGCAGCAGTAGTTTTGAAAAGCTGTATACATTCAACAGTTTCAGATGGAGCATTAGTAAAATTGAATGGGACTTTATAATGTGTTCATTAACTATAGTGAGAGCTGGATGGCATTCCTGAGGTCTCCACACTTTTCCCCTTAATGTCATTCTTTTCAATAAATGATGCATGTTAGTTACACCCCATGTAGCAACAGCATAAGCTGGGGCATGTCTTTAAGTGGAAATACGTAAAATGGAAGGACAGGAAGAAAGACAGCGTGGGCTGAAAGGTGCTTTGGTAATGGATGAGTCAGTCTCATGTCAGTCTTGTTTTTTATTTGCAACAGGAGTTGAAATAGACCTTGTCAAGCTATATACTGCAAATGTGCTAGTAATCTGGTGATTTTCTGTCATTTGTGCTTTAAAATGCACCCTGCAGCTCTGGCAATATATCTCAGCGATAATAAAACCTCATTTTATTTTATATAAATATGTATATAACGTAGGTGTAATTAGACACACACATATAGTAATATGTGCAATACATATGCATACATGTATACATTTACTGTATGTGTGTATAAAGTAAATGCAAGAATAAATACAGTAATTTCAAGAAACTCTTCAAATCCAATACGTCGAGTTTTGGCAAGATTTTCAGAACAATTTTCCTGGTATTTGTACATTTATTTGTGGTGTTCTTCGGCCACTGGGAAGAAGCTGTTCCCTAGAGGTGTCTCTGCCAGCAGACTGGTCTGTTTTCAGCTCCTCTGAGCACCCCAAGAAAGGACTGCAGGATCTCATAGCACTGTCCAGGAAAGGGAAGGAAGGACATCATAAGGCAATGAATATTTCTGCAGCTGGAGCTAAGTCAGCAATGACATTAATATGTACACCCTTGTGTGATGTTGGCCCTTACAGAGCCTGGGAGAATCCCAAGCATTGACCCCATCCCTGTGTGCAGAGCGAACAGTAATGCAAAAACACCAAGTGCCTCCTGTCAGGATGTCTTTTGTATTGACATCTGCAAGAAGGGATTCCTTGTGAGCTCTTCAGGTTACACACTGAAATCATCCCTCCTTTAATCTTGGCCATATCACTTCTCTGTTCTGTCCTTTGTGTCAGCCTGAAGGTTTCGTTTCCCTCAGATCAGATTTGAAGTGAAGACTGAATACTAGAAACCTCAGATTTCTAGTACACAAAATTTATTACACAAAAATGTTATTTAGCTAACAACAGTTATAAATCCCGTGAAATAATAGGCTGGGTGAGCTTGTAATCTATCTACACACTCACTCTGATGTTAAATGCTGGGAAAAACACTTGACAGGCTGCAGAGGAAATCATGAATTCACATGAAAATGTGCTTTTTACAAAGTTCTCTTAGAATAAAACAATGAAGGAAAGCTTTTCACTTCTTTCACAAAAGAATATATTTCTGCCTGTATTAACATTCCACTTTTGCCCTTATCTTGTGGCTTAACCTTTTCTTAGGCTGTATAAGACAGTCTTTTGTTGAAGCAGATAGTGGAAACCTTTACATCAAAAGGTAGCACCATAATAAGATATGGTGCTATAGCAAGCCCTAATTTCTTTCTACTTACCCTTTCTTTTCCTCCTGTGTTTTCAGTTCTTTTTTTTTACCTCTATTGCTGCTGCTTCTCCCATTTTTTATCATGAAAACGGCTGGATGTATAAATTGTACAGGCTAATAAACTAGCTTTTTCACAATCTTTTTCACATCTCACCTTTACTCTCCACCCCTCCAAAAAAAAAAGGGGGGGAAAAAAACCAAACAAAATGGCTTATTTGTTGCATACATATACCACAAAATAAACCCAGTTGCAAATGCTTTATTCTGGCTGAAAATCCCATCCTTCCCTCCCCTTCTCTCCTGTTCTACAGAGATTCTGCACTTGCGCCTACAAACAGTAGCAGTAGCATGAAAAAATGTTCTTTTCTCCCATTAATTGTTTTTAAGATATTTCTTGGATAGGTTTTCCCTGTAAGGTAGTGCAGAACACAATTAACACTGCTAATAACATGTCATTTTAGAAAAGACATCATCTGAGAGCATTCGCTGCGTTTCTCTCCCGTTGTGGAATCCTACCACAGAACAGTGCAAACAACAGCAAGTGTTTTACAGGTGCAAATCCTGCCTGGCCTTCCTGCAACACGCGGTAAATCTGTATGCAGTGGGCTTTTTCCTTCCAGAGGTCTCTGAATATTGCTCAGGTGGGAGCAGCTGCCCCCACTGTAAGATGAAGTGCCTTATGGACTGCTCCGCTTCTCCATTTGTTCCTGTGTTTTCTGGGTAGAATACACCTCTGAGGCTTCAGCATGAGACAGGGAGATAAGGATGGATGGTGCAAGGGAGGGTTCCCAGGGCCTGGAGAAAGACATGTGCCTGGGGCTGGAACCAGAACACCAGCCAGAACCACCCCTGCAACACCAGCCGAGTGAGGTGGCCTGACTCCTCCTGACTACCTGATTAGGCCCCTTGACAAGCAAAGCTAGTTGAAGAACCCTTGTAACGCTGTAGAAGAGCTGAAGTAGCACCTTCATATTGTCAGTGAAAATTAATGGATATAATGTGCATAAAGATATATTTGAATACTTTCCTGATTTTCTGTCTTCGTACAGTTTGAAAAGCAGTCCTCCAAAAAGGCTCATGTAAACTTACACTGCTTAGGTGCACTTGACTGCTGCCCTCTCTAAGTAGACACACTTAAAATTTGAAAAATCAGCATATGGTTGTGTGTCCATTGATTCACCTTCCATAGTGTCTCTGGCTTCAGTGCCTCTACAAGGAGTCAAGTACAAGCAGAGAAGAGCAGCCACAAAATATCACTTTCCCAGCTGTAGCCAAATAGTAAATGATTCTCATCTTATTTCATACTCTTTCTTACATACCCATCCTGCACGCACACACACGTGGTGTATACCAGCAGCCACCAGGGTCAGTCCCTCCAGTTGTCTGTGCAATGGTTTTCCCTAATTTGAAGCAAGAGTTTCTCTTCCTTTTCCAAATCTTGTCATTGATTACATACTCCTCAGCTTACCTGGTCATCACACACTTTTATATTGTATATATTTTTTCTCTCAACTTACAGTAAAATATCTATTAGCTATAATTGGAAAATTAAACCTCTTCCAGCTATGGGTAGCTTATATAGCCAAGATATATTTTGCATGTAAATGGAGCACATTACATGTCAATTGAATTGAAAAGTGACTCTTAAAACTCTGTTTACCTTTTATTAAGTTTCATAATGATTATGCCCTATGCCTAAATTAAGTTTAGAAGCATTTCATTTTCATTTTTGTTTACCTTGTTAAGTAGTCTTATTTGGCTGATTAATGTCTTTTTGGCTTATTTGGCATTCCAAACAATACTTTCTCATGCAGAACATAATTAAAAAATGAAAAATGAAAAAAAGAAAATTTCAATTAGAGATGATTAACCTTCTTCACCTATTATTTAGTACATTGAGCTAAATTTACATATTTGGGGTTTTTTTACCTTTAAGCATAACAGACAATTTGTGATTATAATCATAAACTTGTGATTTTTGTTGTGTTGGTTTAAATCAAGAATGATGCCATGTAAATTATTGGGTTTATCTTTCTGGCTTTTATGCTGGAGTAGCTATATACAAAATTTGTAGAGCTTTGCAGATTATCACTTAAGGATGTGGAAATCTCTGATGATTAGTGCTTTATTACAGCCTCCATGGGAGTTCAAACAGAAATTAAAGCAGTCTCAGTACTGGCCCTGTGTCTACGTTGTAGTCAGTGACATCATTAGTTGATTAGAGTAACAAGCTCCTCTAACAAAGACTTGAGCTCAGTTTTGGTTGCACTGTTGAGATGAACTCAAGACTCTGAATTGTGAGTACTTCCTGAGCTTGATACCTGGATTTAGATTATGAAGGAAGAAGAGGCAACTGTAATAAAGTGTAATTTATTTTGTATCCAAACATTTCTCTTGCAGCTTGAGGTTGAATAGATTCAGCACTAGTTACAGATCCAAACTTTTAAATTTTGGCCTGTTTCTCGCCATGCAGCATGCAGAGACACCACCTAGGATGTTAGGAAAGCTAAGGGCCAGGGCCCAGAGAGGAGATGAAATGACTTCTTGTTGTTGTTGTGATGAAAATTGCTTCCCACAGCTGAGGTTTGTAATTGTTTTTATATCTAGACTTTACCTTCTAATTAGGTTTCTGTTTTCCTCTCTTTGTCTTAATCTAGTCTTCTCTTTTTCTCTGTAAGATTGTTTATCTTAGAAAATTTCATGTTGCTTTATTATTTCTACTCCTCCCTATAAAATTAAGTCCACTTGGTGTGAATGGTAGTTTGCACATTCATGTTTACATACACTTCCAGTCAAAATGAGAAAGAAGGAAAATACACTGAGATGAAGAAAGGAGCCTAAGTAATTCTGAATCTGATATTTTAAGAGATCCACTCTGCTGTCTAAATGAGTGTGAAGCTCTCAGATTTTAAAAAACCCAATGTCTGAATATAGTCTCACTTTATAGTAAAACAGGATCAAGTTTGCTCATTCTGAGAGTCTGATATTTTAAAAGACGTCAGGAGTTCATTTTGATATGTTTCTGCATTATTCTTCCTGTGACTTGATTCTTTTCCTTTGAAAATTTCAGTGTGCTTATCTGATAAAAAAAAAATGGGACTGGTTCCATTTAGACATCATGTGATTGGGTTTAGGATTTTAGATGAGCTGATGTGCTGAATAGCTGACGGTAAGATTTCACTAGGGACATGCTTTGAAGCCATATTGATTGAAACATTTAAATCAAGATTGAACAAAATTGTGGTAAATATCCAGTGCAGAAGATTTCTAAATTAGTTTCTCCTTCAGAGGAAGCTGTCGTTTTAACCTACTTAAGGTTATACTTTCTATATGGCTTTATTTTCTTCTAAATTAAAACTAAGTGCTTCAGGAGAATTTATGTTAATCTCCTTGAAGTTGGAATACATCTGCCAAAACATAAAAGAGAGGGAAACAACTTTTGGAATAGAAGAGGCATCCAGTATGGTATTACACTGGCGTTTTATATATTTCATAGACACTGGTATTTTACATATTTCATAGAAACCACAGCTCTTAACTGAACATACCTGACGTCAAAGAGGTTATCTAATATCTTAGACTCCAAAAAGAAATCTCTGTGCCATTTCTGTGAATGAAACTACTGTGGTTAGCCAAGGGATGTACACCGTGCGTGTGTGTATATATATATATATATTTATAATTCCTTTCATCTGGGGAGACTTTAGTTGCGAATATTTCCATAAGTCTTCCTTCCAGGCAGTGGCAGTAACACACACGCACACTAGCCAGAGTGCTGCACAGTCACTTTGGTTTTGTCCCAGCTTGGGGTGATATCTGACCACCAAAATGATTCATCTGAAAATGGTGTAGCTGATGCAGTCGTTATACTTGACCCTAAGTGTCTGTTTACTTAAGGTGCTACAGCAGTATAGTGATATTTTCATCTCACACCTTCAGAAAAGTCCTTTTCGTCTTCCTAATGACTTTTAATATTGCCCATACTCTTTTGGAGTCATTTTCTGTAGCCTTCACCATCTCCTTAAATGTTAATATTTTCATTTTTCCCTTGATAGCTGATCTTCAAATCTAGTAAAAGTTCACCTTATGTACTTCCTTCTTTTTCTTCCAGAACTATTTTTATACTATACTTTTACATCATCCTTTTGATTCCCTATTTCCATTTTTAGATTTTGTTTAATTCCCTAAAATGTCAGCTCAGTTCACCTGCCTCCTACAACACCTTTTGTTTTAATTTAAATCTTGACTCTCCAAGTAGCTACTGTCTCTCTAGGTTTTTTTTCCTTTTTTGTATCCTGAGTTCCTTCTCTCTTGGAGCTCTGCAGTCAGTCATATTCTCAGCTTTTCTATCAGCTGACCTCTATATGATCATTATTTTCTTTGGGTTCTCTATGTATTTTTCAGGTTTCTAATGTTTATGCTTATAAAACTGAAGCTACTTCAAAGGAAGCATCTTCCATCCTGTAGTTTGTACTGAGGCTGAAATTCTTGTTACTCTATTACATTATTTCTTGGGCTTTATATCAACACGGGTAGTCAGAATAGCATGCACGTACAAAAGCAGCTAGAAAGCTGGGGAAAAAAGATTTCTCATAAATGAAAGTTCTCCAGAACCTGACAGTCAGAAGAAAAGCATGTATATCTATGCCAGGTCATGCATCTGGTAAGTTTATTATCTCTTTGAATTTTTTATTTTGAGTTTGACAGAGTATATGAACTGCTGTAGTAAATGACAAAATTTATAATCTCTAGAAATACTTAATTTCAGTGATCACAGATTTTAAAGGATCCATGAGGAAAGCAGCTGAGTTAGTATTTTACATGAGTCTCTCTTGCATCCATTACCACTGAGTCTTGTAATTTCTTTTAGAGAAGAGCTGTAACTCCTGAGGTCATTAGTTCATTGCTCTTGACAGACATTGGTAAATTAAGGTTCTATTAGAAAAACAGCTTTCCTGGTACTTGCGACGTTTGCCAATTCCACCACTCTGTGCAGATAGCTTATGACTTCTGGATAATCACAAGATGTCCGATGCAACAGTCACAGACTGCGTAACGATCACAGGCTGAGTTGTGAAATCCAAACTGGAGTCTTTGAGAGGTCTTTCAAATTGTGCTGATCAGATTTTTTTTTTTTTTTTTTTTTTTTATCAGTGACACTGGTAGCTAATGTTCAACTTTTACAAGTTCTGGTCGTACAACGGAGGCATGCTGTAATCTCTGTGAGAGAAAGATCTGAAGTTCATGTGAGATAGCCAAACACTTTGATCTGACAATCTGTTGTTCACTGTGAGTACTTAGGGATGCTTCTGTGTGATGCTTATCAGTGTAACATGAGTGATACAGATGCATTAATACTTTTATTTTTATAGTTTATGGTAGAATAGGTAAGTGCTACTATATTCATTTTTGAATGAAGAAGTGAACTGTGTAGATGAAATGAGATGCTCCAGGGCTCACAAGAAACCCTTTGGTGGGGCTGGGAATCAAACCTTGCTCTTTCCAAGTTCTCCTCCTCGTGGGATCCTGTTAAAACTATGTGAGCAGCACACAGGCATGTGCCCAAAGGCAATCAGCTGTAGAAGCTGAGCCTGAAGAAGTACGAAGAGGCTGTGACCATGGACATGTTTTCTCTTTTAATACTGCAGAGAAATTCCTCTCTGAATTCTTCCTGACAGGTGTCAGCAACAGGAATCAGCTACCCCGTTTCAGATATTGTTTCTAAAAGAATGTAAATGCTTTGTCCAAACTCACTTACAAGTCTCTATTTATTCCCAGGTTTTAGGAACTTTAAAAATCTGTCAGTCACCTTGAAAGAGTTTTTTCTTCCTACTTGATAAAACTTGTTGCCTCTTGTTTTACTTAAATTACAAAATAATGCAAGCCAAGTGGTGCGTTACAGATGGCACAGCCGTTCCTACAGCCCTGGTTTTAGCTGTGCAGCTCTTCTGCACAGGGCAGTTCTCCCCCACCGGAGTTTCCTCCCTCTGGTCCAGGCAGGCTCAGAAGTGGGTGAATCGTTCCTCCTTCTCTGGACACCAACTCCAGATTAGCAGCGCTCCTATGGAAGTCCATCTCCGGCATACAACCACCTGTTTCAGTTTCACGAGATGAGCTTTATCAGTGAAGCTGATGCCTCATATGGTCTACCCAGAATCTGTCACTTCACTGCTGATCATGTTTGGAAGGACCAACCTTCCCAAAGGAATCAAGAGTCTCCGGAAGAAAGCAGAGGCCCAGACCAAAACACAATTGCTGACTAAATTTCTGCTTTTTCCAAGAGAGACCCTGGGTTTTGCCCTGTCCAATGTAGTTGACCACCTAGTAGGGGATATTTGCCTGTTTTTTTATAGGTGTATCACTAATACAGCCATATTAAGAAATCATTTTTATTCACAGAATTATATCATATGCTCCAAATAATGCATGACAGCACGTACTTCAGTAAAAAAATCACAATTAAAGTAAATTAGTCCTGTCTAGAGAGGAGCTTTTTCTTTGTTCTGTGGAGAAAAACAGAATCAGTTGTTCTGGGGCTTATATTTCTCCTCTTGCATTCACAGAGGAAATCTGTTTGTATTTATCACATCTGTCTTCTTCCTGTGTATCCCTTAAGAAACATTTTTTTGAAGACTAGGAAAAAATAAAACTAAATATGGCACAATAATATCCCCTTTTAAGCTCAACACAGTAATTTTTATCTATTATCTAGCATATATTATTTTAAATACCAGAAAAATTATACCCTAGAATGAGCTGTGCTGCACATTGAGTTTTAATCTCCTTCTCCCTAGCAACCATCAAAAGGAACAATAAGGGCAATAAATAGCCAAATAGGGCATCAAAAATGAATAAAAATAGTGTCTCTGCTGGGGGAAATGGGTCTTTAATCACTTTTCCTCTGATGTCCCTAAAATTGAAGGTTAGAACAATAAACAGTTTGAAAGAGCAGTTTCAAAATAGCCTCAGAAACAGTCTTAGCCTCCAGAACAATAGGTCTTTTCTAAAATAAACATGATAATACCCAGGAGATCCTGTTGACTTCAGAAAGTTCAAAACACATCCATGCTCCAACACACAGAGAAAGGAGAAGCAGCAGCCTCAGGCTGTGTCTGCACTGCATTAAATACATGGAGATGGCAGCAGTGTTGTTTTACTATGACAGTGGGGGCAAGGGTAAGGTAGTTTTAGCTTTGTCACAGGCAATTTGAGGTCATCCTTGAGCTGAGGTACAAAGCCAACCTTGAAGAGGTTCAATAATTGTTTAAAGTTGGAGTTTTAAAGGGATTTAATGGCCATCCTGGGTTATTTATTTAAATGCAAAATGGCAGTGATTCCCCCATATCCATGGGAAGTCAAGCCTGGATATGTTGTACGCCGGCAAGCTGACCACAACCCAATTGCCAGGAATTAAAACTGCAGCTGCTCTGACTTTCTGTGTTTAACACAGGTTACATTAAAATAAAGTAAACAATGGTCTCTCTTTCAGTGCAGGCTCAAAGGGTGGATTTTTTATGTCCGAGGGTCAGTCTCCAGTTGAAAGGGCTGCTTGTAGTTGAAGATGTCTGCATTTGGGTAAATGAATGGCAATCTAGATAGTTCTCTGCTGCATTGCTCTTTGTTCCCCACGCTCTGCAAGGGAGCTGAAGCATGTTTCAGAGGTGTACTTCAACACTAGAGCTGTCTGTGGTTAAGGGAATTAAATCCCGTCCCCAGCAGCCCTTTTAGGTGGAAGCAGCAGAGAACCAGGACTGTGCCTGAATATGTTGAATTTTAACCTTAATTTTGCTAAATGTGAGAGCAATAGGAAGTAGCTAAGTGCTACGTATCACTCTTACTTGACTATGGAAGGAGCCTAGGAAAACTAGTTGTCTATGTTAGTTGGCTAGCATCACATGGCCCAAATATATGCTACTCTCCAAGTGAACTGTAGATTTACAGATGCCGTTTTACCACTCTGAGCAACTGACCACGGTGCTGTGCCTCATAATGATTTAAGTGTTCAGCCCCTCAGACTGCTGACGTATTTTTTTCAGAAGGGCTCGTAACATTTCACAGAAGTCAGTGGCAGTTTTGCCACTGACTTACAACAGGAGCTTTTCAAAACCCCACTCCTAAGAGCTCTGGCTTACAGCTGAAAGTGATGCCTTGCATCAGAAAGTTAAATTGAAAGATATGAGGGTGCAATTTATTATTCATTAATGATCCAAGGCTGTTGTCTGCCTAAATGCACTGTTCATTGTGTGGGTTTTGTCCTGGTCTATGGGCAGGAATTGATGCTGCAGTTAACTGTGCAGGTTATCAGGGCCATCAGTCCAATGTGAATCTGCTCTGTCATTGTGCTTCCACTCACACCAGGGAGGATAAAGTTTTCAAAGGCGTACAATGGGAGCTGGGTACTAGTTGCAGCTTGAATAATTTTTTTGATTGTTTCAATAATTTTTATCTCCTGTTTGTTTTGCTGCTTTTTTTTATTTTTTAAATTTAAAAATAAGTGAGTCAGTAGATTAATGATAATACAGTAAAAAATTAATGAGGATTTCATGTTTATTAAGAAATGCAGTGGACAGAAAATCACTGTGGTTGCTTTCAAAACAAAAAATTCTGATTTGAAAGATTCTGCAATTTGTAAGAGATTTCTTACCCTGAAAATACTGTAGAACTAAAAATATTTTTCAAGGAAAAATGTTTTACCAAAGGCAATTTTGTACTATCGCTGTATTCTCTCTTGGTTTTTCAAAGAGAGTCAAATCTTTCCAGTAGGAGAAAAAGTGTAAATAAAACCAAGAACTGTAGTTTTTAGATCATGTTTTTATAGAATCTGCTTTCATTTGTTGTTCTGAACTTAAGACACTTTTTGTTTTTTAGTTTTTAATTTAGTCTTGCAAGTTCACAGGAGAAAGCTGGCACAGAAAGCTCTCTTAGACTGTTCTTTTGCCTATATGGGTAACTTGATGAATTAGCATGTGCATCTACATTAAGAGGTGTGAGCCTCAATGTTTTCTGAGGAAAACCTGTGCAGTGCAGTAAAATACACTGTTGGGAGATGTTTCCTTATCTATTATTAACCCAAATTTGCTTTTTATTGTGATCATTCAATTATTACTAATTTTTGTCCATTAAGTGAAAGTAACTTCTCTCCCATTTCATTGCTTATGACATTCCAATACTTCAAGCTGATTTTTATATGCCCTTTCACTATAGCCTTAATTTAACCAGGCATTAATCTTTGGATCTTTACCCATAAACCACAATGTCCTGTTCTTTAATAATTTGTTCTTCTTTTCTGTAAATTCCCTGTATTTTTTGTGACACAGGCTTTTCAGCGTCACAATATTTTAGATGTCATCTCATTGGTATATTCAATGGGATCTTTCTTATATCTCGTGTTGGAGGTAAATAATACCATGTTCCTTGTTCTGCCATAAAATGTTATCTGTCCTGTATAGCTAAAATGCGCATTGGGTTTCTTGGGGTTTTTTTAGCATTGGACGCTCATGATATAAAATAGGTCCTGCTGACAGAATCCGTCATGGTCTTCAACTGGAAACCGTTATGATAGGGGAACTTCTCTTACCTCCACCAGTCACTGACTGGTGAAGCAGACACACTACACTTGCTCTTGGAGAGCATGCTGTCCCCTATGTGTCATTTTGCCTCACTTCTATCTGTACAAATGACTGCAAAAGAGGAAGATCAGAGCCTGTATATTAGCTGTACATTTAGATAGCTGTAGACACTGTATCTTTAGATAGCTGTGCATAGAAGTCATCAATATCACCTATGTTTCAACTGAACATCATTGCTGATCCAGAGGCAAAATTTTGTTATGTTTTCCTTCAAAGAAATTAATTAGAAACATATGAGACATGTAAATGCATAATTGGTTTTACCAGTTGAAGATTGTGTCTGTAGGTAGCTTTTTGAAACCATGAAATTACTATGCACAACATTTGCAATCAAATCTTTACAGCTACCCTTACAAAGAGTAAGTTTGCTACAAGAGATGGAAAACAAAGGTGCAAATTTTTACTCAAATTTAGCCTTTTTTCTCTTTTGTGAATCATTCGCAGGCAGAACTGAATTTCTGTAAACTTGTCTGTTGCTAAAGATTGTGTCAGAAGCCACTTCTGTGTATGTACTGTAGCTCTGTGGCAGCAATTCATGTTCAGAAAAAGTGAAATTTTAGTGTGACTACTTCACTGTGGGAATATATAAATGCTTCTAAGTACATCAGTGACCAAGCTCTTTGATGCACACAGGGAACTTGTCACAAACGTCTTCTCTCTTGTTAGCCCTTCAGGCAATTCAGACTTCTATTTTTCTCAGCAAGCACACACTTCTTGGAGAAGCTATGCTCTCTCTTGGAAATTATCCTTCAGAAGTCGCATCTTCTAGTCTTCACCTCTTCTTTTCCTCTTGTCTTTTTCAAAAGTCAGCTTCACCTCTGAGGAAATGATGTCCATCTGGCTAGCTAACCCCACCTAAAGCATTCACACTTTATTCTTCTTTGCTCCCTCATAAGCGTCACTAATCTGTAGCACATGACTTCTTTGCATATGAGTTTGGAGACATTTAAAAAGCCAGGAGGGAAGAGGATGATTACAGACAGGTACTGCTGAAGAAAAATTATTTGTCTACACATGTTGCAGAAGAGCAGCCACGATGCCAGGCAGCAAAGTCAGAGCTTTTGCGGAACCGGAGGAGTTTCCTTTCTACTAATGGATTCCTATAGTCCTGTTGAAATGGTCAGTACAATGGAGCAATCAGGGCTGACAGATGCCCAGTGACTCCCAGAGCAGTGATTTTGTTTTATCTAAAGAGATAAAAAGCAATACTGGCTGACACAGCAAGGTCTTTGGAGCCTTTCTTAGCAGGATACGTCTTTCTACACTTTGCTCCTAAGCGCTCAGTATCCCATGGCAACCTCTTTTCTTCAGGGAGCTTTAGATTTTGACATATCATTAATACATGAGTTCAGGAAGCAAAGCTGCAAAGCTGGAGATTGGTTCATGGATTTAGCTGAGGTAAATAGCAAGGAAATTTAAAGGCAGGCCAAAACCAATTTTATGGTCCTTCCTTTGGGATTAATGCCTAAATTTGTTTGCCTGGTAATGAAGAAAAGTTATCACTTGCAGGAGGTAACAGGTGCAGGTAGAAATTGTAGAGGAGAGGTGTTTTGAAAGAAGAAAGATGCAAGATAACAAGGCCAAACATTTTTAAAAACTAGTGCATTTTACAGCATCAGCTGCTAATTAAAAAAGAGGGCTAGTGAAATTCATTCAGTACAGAAGTATTGCACACTGTCTGACTGCAGAATAGATACTAATGAGAGGGCAGCAAGACCGCTGGGAAAAAAGTAGGCTGAAGTATAAACTTCATACATTCACGTATACTTTGGTATATAACAGAGTGAAACACTGTGTGGAAATTACAAACTGCCTCACTTCATCACTTCGGTGTGTTGAGTCTTCAGCCACTGGAGGGTGGTTGTTTGCTTTTTTGCCTCCCAGTCATTCTAGCAGAGGCATTTGCAAGATATGAGACTCATCCACAAAAGATTCACATCTTTTCACAGATGTGAAAGATGATATGGAGATGATAAGAAGCAAACACTACATATGCTGACTGTACTGTCCAGGATCATATTATCCTTCATTGACTAACCTCTATCTTTAATTTCTGTCAAGCTCAAAATATGATGATTGTGCAACAAAATCCAAGTCCCTTTTCCTCTGGAGTGCACATGGCCTTGCTTAGCAAGAAAGATACAAGTGGTTTAGCATTGCCAAGTGCTTATTGCCTGCCCATGATAGGCTTATATCAATATTGGGATTGTTTAGGGAGGAAGGATGCATGGATGCCAGTATGGAACCAGATTCTTCCAGTTTTATTTATGAGATGCAGGATCTTATTTCTCCAGATCTTCTTTCCTCCAAGATGCTTGCTGGTTTAACTGAAGGCAGTTTCTGAAGTAAGGGCCAGATCCACAAAGGAATACAGGGAGACAAAATACATTCATGAATTTTGTCCTCAGCTGTCTCTTGGTACAATTTTGGCAGAACGTGGTTTCAAATTTAAAAAATAGTTGTTTATGGTTGTGGGTGGAAGGAACTCTGACAGGAAGGAACTCAGGGACTTCCAAAATTAATACCTTCTGGAATAATTTCCCATGGAATTGGTAGAAGCTCCTTTATTCCAGAGTAGACATGAAAAGCAACATGTATACTTTATCTGGAGAAAACAGATGATAGGTTGTGTAAATTCTCTACACTTATGTCTTATTTTACCAGCACTGACACAGAGCAAGGTGTCTGAATGTATTTTGGAAAGACGAGCTTCTTCTGCTCATACTTTATTGCAAACAGATGTCTGAAGTTGCTTGTCTAGTAATTCAAGCAGAAGGTCCTGCTTCATTGTTCGTGATTAATAGTTTAAATGTAAAATGATGCTCATTTGTATTGACATGGTAACTTCAGTTAGGAGATAGCATTAGCAAAGACCATTCTGTCTGAATGCAGTTTAGCTACAGAACATCTGAGAAATGATAAAATAACATTTTAGATACTGAACTTTCTAAATTAGATCTGACATTTTGCATTAGTTCTTCAGCCTTAGATTTTGTAAATGCATCTAGAAGATTTTGGGAGAGAAATGTCATCATGTGTTCTGATCACTTGCCTAGTGTAATTTTCCTTAGAACAAAATAATGTTTTAGACAGTAGCACAGTTAATTTGTCCATGTCCAGCCTGAAATTTCAACTTTAAGATATTAGGGAAAGATGACAGAGTGCTACTGGCTGGAGCGTTCAAGAAGCCTGTCAGCAAAAAAATAACAATAATAAAAAAAACTACCAAGGAAAATCTGTATGGAAAGCCTTACCTAAGCTGGCACATGGTTTTATTGAGCCTGAAAGTATTACATGTCCAGTCTTAGAGAAATGCCCCTGGCAGATATGAGATCCCCTCTAGAGGCTGTGGAAATGCTGAGGCTCTTCAGAAAATGGCCATAGTACTTATACTGGGAAGTGCTGGGCACTTACGTAGATGAAGAGTTACTGATATTTTTTCTTTAATTCACCATATCTGTTTAACCATAACTCTAAGACACTGTTTAGAACATCGAACAAATTTTCTGCACAATGTCATCTATTTGTATGGCCACAGTCACACAGTGTGCCTTGTTCATCCCTCATACCCAAACTTTTAATGATTAAATGGTATGATACAGTGCTGTTAGTTCTGGTAGTTTTACCATAAGACATGTAGTCATACATTTTCCTTAAATCTATAGCTCTTGGGAGAAGCTAATAGAAGAAACTTGATAGTCTTCACAATTGCAGAGGAAAGTGTGAAAATACGGTCTTGCGGCATTTTGGAGGTTCAAAGTCACATTTAAACTTCCAATTCTGTGATTAGTGAGCTTGTGTTTGGCTAATAGTTATTGTCCTGTTTGGAGCTGATGATAGAAATGAGACCCTCAACTGCAGGTTGGTGTTTCTAAATGCAACTTTGAGATAAGCGATAATAGCTACGGTAAGTTGTGATGTGGTGGCCTCAGAACATTAGAAGTGAATTACCTGTGATGGCTATCATGGTCCAACACTTATCCTTCTTCCCATGGTTTTCAAGGGATGTCTTCTCACAAAGTGGATGGAAATAGATACTCAGGAATCCTTTCACTCTTTGGGAAATGGCAGCTTTTCTGCGCACAAACTGAATGCCCGAGCCTGACCTAATGAGGTATGGGGCACAGACGCTATGCATTGCTAAGCGTATGTGGAAGACGTGGGACTAAATTGGGAAAGATTGACTTAGATCTTGACTTAGAAAAATGCTCTGGTTGTACTTTAATATGCCTCTAATACATGTTTCTCAGATATTTTATTCAGCAGGACTTCCTGCTATTGAAAGACATTTAAATGAAAAAAGGCCCAGAAAAATTGCAACAACTGAACAAAATGAGCATAAGTATGCTAGTTTTGGTTGTCAACCCATCAATTTGAATTGCCTGTACATGAGACGCTTTTTATAAGGGTAGTAACAAGCAACATCCTACAGACCTTGATCGCATTAACATCAAACAATCATGCAGCTACTGGGGAAAAGAAGGGGCAGCTGTGAGTGAGTAGTGCATTTCCTATCATGTCTTTTTAAGAGGCAGATTCCATGTCAAAAACAGCAAAAACAACAACAACAACAAAAAAGAGCTTTCAGCTGTGACCAGGCTTAGGTGAACTGACTGGCTGCAGATGGCCTCATAAATAATAAAACAAATGAGTGATAAAAGCAGCTTCAAATATCCTTTCTGTACTAAGAGACATATACTTGAGTGGGTCTTGTTGTCTTTATGCATTTTAGTTTCCCAGCCATGATACATAGCCAAAACTCCCTTGTGATATGACTGGGAATTTCTAATTTTAAATTAATTTTAAAAGTACTGCAATACAAACACATAAGAGTGGTGAGAATGCTGATGTGTAACGCATCCTTTTCTTCATCCCTTACAGCTTCCTGTCACTGGAGATTCTTAAATAAATTTTGTTACGTGAATATTTGTAATTGATGCTATTTTTCCATTTGATTGAAAATTGCTTACAGGTTCTGCAAGCAAAATAACAGAGCTGAAGCTTATTGCTCACACAGAAGTTGCAGCTGGAAGACGCTATGTGTCTCTGTACATATATAGAAAGAGGGAAAGGCTGATGATTCAGGTAGCTGTCTTGCCTTGGCCCTACTTCACTGCCGTGACCCTAGGCCTCAGAAGCTGATCCATTTGGGGCAGTTAAGTAAGCATTTAACTGTTGATATCTGTTCTGTACCCATTCTCCACCCCAACAGTAACACAAGTTCCCTTCCCATGTCCTTTCTGATACCCCTAGGAGGCAAAAGAGAGCATGTGCTGTGTGTGGTGTAGCACTTCGTCATCTGGGACTGCATGTCCACCCAATGGATTCATGATTTTGTAGCAGCCTGAGGCTTGCTGTCTCTCAGGTTTTTTCTGTGGCAAAGCACAACTAGATTAAAGAAAGACAGCAAAACAGAGTGCTAGGTGTAAAAGTTACCTGCGTTGATTCTACGGGTCCTTCTGAGCTCTCCTCTGAACTGCTCAACTGTTACAGGACTTCGTAATACTCCTTGTCACCTGGCGCTCCTCTCCTTGCACTGGCTGGGCAGTGACAAGTCATCAGAGATGTTTTCTGTCTCTGACCACAGGACATGTGGGGGCTTTCTCCACGGATGAATATAGTCATGATCTCTATTTATTATTTTTTAATCCCCAAGTCTGAAGTAAGCTCAGAAACTAGGCAACAAAATATTTAAAACCGTTCAACATACCTAAATATTTAAATTTGGGGTGGCTGCTACACTGGATCTTTAAACATCTTGTGTTCTTTTCAAGCAAATAAGGAGTGTACTTACAATGTGGCACAGGTGAGTGATGCAAGGTGTCCAAGCAGAGTTAGTATCTTTCATTAGATC
Source organism: Gymnogyps californianus (assembly GCF_018139145.2). NCBI lineage: Eukaryota > Metazoa > Chordata > Aves > Accipitriformes > Cathartidae > Gymnogyps > Gymnogyps californianus. The sequence goes on along the minus strand of NC_059472.1, from coordinate 70,985,832 downwards.
ACTAATAAAGTCAGAAAGATGGACAGGCTTTTGGCAACATGGTCCTTTATCTATGTCACATATACAAATGAGTGTGCAATAAGGAGTACACGTAGCGAGATGTGTTATGCTTTAGTTTTATCTTTGTATCCATTGATTTTAGTAGGCTGACATTTAAGTGAAGGCAGAATACAGTCCTGTTTCTGTCTGACAGAACCATATCATCTAATAGCTTCATTTTTTCAATACCCTCTTGCACTTACGTGGCCCCTACCTGTTTTTGCATGTAACAGTGCCCCAGTGCAATTTTACAGAATTCTGATAGTTATGAAAACACGCATACATTTTACAGCCTGTTGACAGGACAGAAAGGTACAATTTTAGCTGTATCCTAGATGTGCAGAAGCAGAAACTTAAACAAAGTAAAAAAAGGAAGTCTATAATTATATTCTTAAACACACAAGGTTGAAAAAACAGGTTTAGGCTCAAGTGCTGATTTGGATGGGATATGTAGCATCTTTAGAAAGGCCCTGGCAGTTCAGCCATTCTCATACTCTGATACTCTTCAGTGGTCAGTGTCAATCCTATGACCCAGAGCAATGCAAATAGCAAGTAACAGGTAAATACGGAAGGGAAATAACAAGTGCCTTCATGTGTCTAGTCATTCCTCTCTCTCAAAGGTGTCATTGAGCAGGATCATCTTCATTATTCTTCATATTTTTGTAATATTACAACAATTGTCACAGAAAGATTTTTAAATTATGCTCCATCTGATCCTGCATCTTTTTTTTGCTAAATGATGTTCACTGTCTCAAACTGTCCGTTAGTTTTGCAGCAGATATTTTTTATGCCTGATCTTTTCAAAACCTTTCTCATTTACCTTCAACGTCTCACAAAGGTCTTTGGAGTGGTTGCAGTTAAACATGCTTATGATTTTTCAGAGCTCACTAGAAAGAAGACAAGCAGCAGAATTAAAACAGTGATGAGAAATCAATATTACAGTGCTGGACTCCCAAAGATCTATGGACCACGGAATCAGGAATTCTCTGAGGTGCTGTGCAGACACTGCACTCCCTCGACACATGTGTTTTGCCCTGTAGCTTCCTCAAAGAGCTGGATGGGAAGCAAAGCCCGAAGGTCACGTTCTGTTGTTCTGCAGGTGGCGTGGCGTTCATCACTGCACCAGGTCTTTGGCTGTGTTGTGTCAGCACTTCACCATGTTTCGTTTACTTCCCATGTCTCTCCTACCTGTGTGTGCGGTGGGAAATCTTTTGAAAAAAACTAGCTTCTGCTTTCTTACTCTTGTCCTTAAGTATGGCAGATGGCAGCTCTGTTTCAGAGCGTGCTCTAGCAGACTTTGATTAACACTTAGTAAGCATGGGCTTTCAGGCTTTGCTTCCAGTCGTATGGCAGCTCCCCCTCATTAATTGTTATTGTTTTCACTAAAGTTCTTTTGCTGAATTGGTCAAAGTAAATTCCATCATGACAGACTTAAAAGTGGAGAGCGTAGCTTTACTTCTTAAATAGAAAACAGTAGGATCTTTGTATGTATCACAGATCATTTAACATCTGCTCTTGTATTTTATCTATGGTAATGACCTTTTGTTAACCAAACATCTTAATTTTTGAGACAAATAATTGCATCATCATTGGAAATTAATATCTTTAGCACACATTACTCTTAGCCCAGTTCCAGTTTCTTTAAAAGTGCCCCCCGACACCCCACATCATTTTTTTTTCTGATAGTTAGGAGATGGTGTTGGTAGCCTCCTGAGCATCCTCCTTCAAGCTCTGCATGGTGATAGCTGGTATCTTTATGAAAGTAAAAGGGACAGTGTAAGACTGGAAGGAAATTAGAGAGCTTTAGAGGTTTCCCTGAGATTCACTGGACCTCTAGAATGAGCAAAAGTAATGCCAGTAATATTACCCAGGAGGTCAGTTCACATCCTTCCTGTCTTAAAGACTCAGCTGTTACTGATACTTCATAAAGCTATGTATCTCTCTGTGGAGTTTAATAGCCCTGGATTTTACAGATGATTTTTAGAGAAAACATAAAGTAAATGTCACCTGCTTTCTTTCCCTCCCTCCCCACCAGTTGCTGTACTGCTCTCCAATGGTCTGTGCCACTGACTGCAAAGCTTAATGTTGATGGACATATGTACAGTCCAAGACATGGTTTCCCACCAGGTTTTACTAAAGCTATTCCCATCCAGAGGAACGGGCTGACAGAAGCATCCTCCTGGAGTTTCTTTGAGTTACATGGCAGCTGCTGTGGTGAGATTGTCATCACAGAGGAGATATTTGTAGACTGTTGTAGGTCTGGCAGGGGGATCAGGACTGCAGGCTGTACATGGGGCTCCTCATGCCAGGATCATGACAAGCTCCAGCAGTGGTGTCTTTGCTGCTGAGGATTTTGCAGACCACTCCCAGTTTTCCCCTTAGGATTCATTGCACAGGGGTTGCGAGGTGCAGTGGAAACCTCCAAAATTTCTGGTTTTCCTACACGCAGGAACAGACATTTTGTGTTTCCTAGATGAGTGGAAGATGTTAATGAGTGGATTGATGGGGAGTCCCCTCTCCTGGTAGAGTTGTGGGAGAGTCTAAGGATTCAGGACTAAAAACTGGTTGCAACCTAGTGATGAGTGTGCAAAATGGAAGGAGAAAAACATAGGGGGTATGTTTAAAGCAGTAGGATAAACCAGAGCCCTGGTGACTTCCAATACTGTATGGTAAATGAAAGAAGTGCAGAAAGCACAGTATCTCAGGGAGGGTTGCCCAGTGAATCTCTTAACCCGTAACTTAAATGGAGGCAGAGCTAGAGGACTGAGCTCTGGGATGAGCCCACCTCTGGCTGAGGCATTCGGCAGGGCCAAGCACAGGTCTCACCCAGGCTCTGGTCTGGAAGCAGGACTGGTCCTCCAAGGCCTGGGGGCTTTGCACAGCTGCAGTGTGGGAATCCCAAACATGGATCTATATAAAAGATCATAACAGTCTGAAGGTATTAAACTATAGCTGCTTGTGGAGGATTTTGTTGTCATCAATACTGACAGTTATTTTGCCTTTTATAGAAGTAAAAATCAAAGATTTTTTTCACAGCCCTGCAGAAGCTGATCATGACCTGCAAGAAAGCTCTGCTTGTGAAATCTCTTGGGGAACCATGATGCTAAAGCAGCGACTTGTATGAACAGTGCTATTGAGGAAACAGTACTGCTTACCTGCCTTAAATGGTTTGGCCTAGGTGGGTACAGCACTTCATAAGTATTTACTGATGTTTACATTTTTGAAGTATTTGAATAAATTTTAATGTATCTAATTTAAAGTGCTTAGTACTTCAGATATCTCTGTTTTCCCCTATTTTTAGAAAAATTGTGTATATAATGACTCTGATAATGGATTATGTCTTAATAAACATACCCATCCATCTGCTTCTGGGAATAATCTTAAAAGTAATGGAGTATCAAATTCTGCTTTTAAGAGGATTTGTGTAAATACTTCCATCAAAGTCCAGGACTTAAGTCTGACTCATTCTCATGTAACTAAAAGAATTAAACACGGAACAACCTGCCTTCTTTCTAAAACTGTATTTTTTTTTCCTACTCATAAGCTGTGCACTCGTGTTTGCAAGCTAGAACAGCTTGTAAATATATTACTGGGGAAAGACATAAGGTCAAACAGATTTCTTACTCAGTTGTGAAACTCAGATTCCAGTTAAGTTTATAGGGAATTTTAACTGCATATTCAGAGAATACTGATCTCCAGATCTCGGTTTTCTATTAGGGATAGGTCAGCTAAAACGGCTTAGACTACCCTGTCATGCCTATATCCATGAAACTGCACATGCATTTCAGATCAGAGAGTTTTGAAACTTAGAAGTGTTTTAATGAATTTACTTCCTTTGCTCATGCTGCTATTTGCATGTTTGCCTCCAGGTTCGGGTAATGCCTTGGTGTTTCTGAAGCAAGCTATTGCAGCTCTTCTTTCCATTAAAATGGTGTGGGTTTGGCTTTTATCTCAAAACCGTGGCTTATTGCTGAACAGAAATTCTGCTTACTGGTCAGTTCAAATCAAAATACAGCCATTTGGGTATAGCTTCAGAGTAAGTCTCTTCTTAATCTAGCCTTAAATATCTTAAGATGGTTAGACCAGGGTGCCAGTCATTTGAATTAATACAGGCTGTGGGATGTAATGAAACTATACCACAAGTAACTTCATATGTGAAGCAATGCTTCTAATGCTATCCTTTTATTATACTTCTCATATAATAACAACAGAGGCTCACTCTGAGAAAATGTCAGTTTGGATGAAATGGGATATTTCTAAACTGTCCTGTAAAGATATTATACAAGTAATTAAGCAAAGCTAGATGTCAGGATGACAGATGCATTCACAGTGTAATCACTGTGTTGCCTTCTTGCTGAGAGCATTGTCACTGCTGACTTCCTTGCTGAATGTATGTATTCAGAATGTAATATTTTCTCATATTTGAGTCTACATATGTAGGTGTTCCAAAAAATAAAATATTCCATTGATGAGTGCAGATTGTTATAGGCTGAAAACTGAGTTAAGATTACAGAGTAGGGCTTTTATAGTTTATCAGCATGTGTCTGTGTGTTTGTGTATCTTTCAAAGACATAGAAGTCATGCATTCAGCTTGTTGCTTATTAATAATTCCTGTGCTGGACAGAAGTCTTTATGTCACTTTATCTCACAGGATTTTTCCCCTTTCATCTCAGCTGAATCCATACTGTTTACATTGCTTGTGTACGATGGAAAAGTCAAGGCCTAAATGCTATAACAAAGTCAACGAGAGTACTTCAGAGAACAAGAATTGTGGAATTGGGTCAGTTTTGTTCAGGACAGTGATTTGTATGCCCTGATTGGCACGATGTTCATGGACCTAGGAGAGATCTGGGCCTGGAAAGGACAATGAAAGCTCTTGCATAGTGCAGCACCAGCAGCCTAGTGGGCATGACTGAATGAATATGTAACATGTTCAGTCAGTTGACAGGCAATTCTCACCGCTCGAAGAACCTAGTAAGGACTTGCAGCTCCTCTGCTGCACCGGTCAAACCCAGTTGTCCCTTTCTTCCCTTTCAGTTCAAGCCCTGATTATAACTTCTCAACTTCTAAACAGTCCTACTACAACACCATTCATGGCAGGAGGCAATGTTTCTTAACATGTGCCTTACTTGTGTTTACTTTTCATCCTGCTGGGTTCAGGGAAACATCTCTACCGAGAATCACAATAGGAGGCTGTAGAAGAATAGACTGAGAAATGAGAGGTTTGCTGGGACCTTTTAATCAATAAAAGGTTGAGAATGCTGAATCAGGCAAGTTGCGAATTGAGGGTGCTTAATTAGGTGCTGGGCAACCATAAGCTATATACAAATTCATTCATATCTGAAAACATCGATTTTAATTTTTGCTATCCATATGTGTGTCACTTCAGCTTAGGAAAATGCATCTGCAGAATAAATCTAATTCAGAAAACTCTCTTTAGGAGTTAGTTTTTCTTTTGTGTAGTATCACAAAAAAACCATGGTTTTTCCCTTGTTCTTCTCATTAAGCATATATAGCTAGCAAGTGATCTGATTAGATGATATCCTCTTTTGGCTAGTTTGTAGCAATTCAATATGTAATTCAGTATTGCAATTCAGAACAGCACAGAAATTTGGACTCTTGAAAATCAATAAATCGCATACAGTGCTTTAACACGATTCCTCAATGATACAAGCTATGCCAAGTGCAAATTAAAACTGTCTCTGCTTTCTACTAGACTGTGCTGAGAATTTGAAAGCAAATTCAAAATTACAGTCCTTGTCTCTTGCAGTGATCGCCTGGAGGCATTTGGGATGCTCAATCCTAGGGTGAGAACCTGTCTCAAAAGTGCTGTTCCTTCTGTGATGCAATATCTCACTCTTTTTAAATCAAAGTAGATAACCTGCCCTTTCTCAAACAAATCCAAGGGCCACCCAAATGTTTTTGAAAACAACAGATGGACATAGTATTAGTTGCCATATTTAATTTAATTTACAACCAAACAGAAAAAAAGGTTATTGAAGTTCCTTTACGTTATTTTTTTTCCCATGTTTCTGTTTGTTTACTTGTAATGAACGGGAATATGCATGTGAATTTTTTAAATCTTTGGTTAAAACCAAAAGTTTTTTTGATTACTTCTTGGACCAGTTTCCAATGTCTCCTGAGTCACTGGTTGAGTAACATTGTTCTACGATATGAGTAAAGCATAGCTGGACAAGACAGCATTTGGGAGAAAATGGTTTTCAGCTGAGCTTTCTTAGGAAGGGAGAACGATCACAATCTTATCATACTTGCCTCCAGATATGGGCACATGTCTTTGACACCACTTTTTCTAATGAATAAACAGTGAATTCTATTCTTATTATATTATAATCTAAAGAGAGAAAAGCTGTTTCTAAACTGGGCACCCCCTGCACTGGGAAGAAGAAAAGTTAATGAAAAGTATGTCAGATGTTAATCATGTTATTTAATGTACTGTTGGGAAGTGCTAGCAGCATATTTTGTGATTTTTTTTAAATTTATTTTTTACTCAAGTTATTTGAAACTCTAAATATTTACTTAAATTTTTAAAGAAAGCAAAGCAGCTTATAACGGAAAATCACTAGTGGATCATACCTCAGTCAGTTCTTATTGTGAACAGTCAAGAATCATAACCTAAAAGAAAAAACAAAAGTTTGCTCTCATATCTCTTTGTATCTGAGTTTTCTCTTGGTCTGAAGTGCCTACTGTAGGAAACTGATCTTCCAATTTTCTCTTTCTGTTCTGCATATAGGTGTAAGGCATGAAGTAGCAATTCAAATAAAATATGTACCTGTGAACCCTATTCTTTCTATATGAAAAGCTGGTTGTTACAATCCACAGATGAAATCAGAAATGAATGTGCTGACTGAACTCTGTTTAATATTTATGGTCGCATACAAGAAAGCCTTTAACAGAGCTGTGAATAAGAACAACAAAACAAGTAATTTAAAACTGTGTTTTAAACATTAGCTTTCGGGAAGGCTCCAGGAGAGGTCTCCGTATCAACCATACTGCCATGGTTAAATCCTTTGCCAAATTCAGCTGTGGCACAGGGATAGTGTCTGTTTGTTTGCTATAGGAAATAATGAGTATATGAATCTGAGAATTACACTTGTTTGCCTTGTGGTATTAAAATCTGGACGTGAGCACTTGCATGGCACTGTATACAAGACAAGCCATACTAGATCATACCTACCGCTGAACAAAAGGAAGTGAGAATGGGTGTGAGACACGTCCCTGAGAACTGCCAGAAAACCAAAATTCACCTGGGAAAAAGGAGTGAATTTTTGGAAGTTTGGTAGAGCATGGAGCCAGGAGGTTCATCCCTCTTTAGGAAAATGGGAATAGCAGTGCTGTATTATAAAAGAAAGCCACCAAGTAGACAGGCCTGCGGACCAAATGCTGGCTGCTATGGCTGTTCCCAAATTTTATATGATAGAATGGAAATTCTGGCACTGGAGTTGGTCCCTGGCAGGTATCTGGAAATTTCCAGTAACATGACACTGCCTCTGGCAGATGTTGTCAGAGCACAAGCCAGTGCTTTTAGTTGTGCAGGATGCCTGTGTGCAACGGTAGTATGCTAATACAGGGATCACATCTCACTTTCAGCTGAAGAAAGAGTGACAAAAACTACATCTCTTTGACAGCCCTCAGGATACAGGGAACTGAAGAGCGCTGCTTTGCACAGCAGGGACCACTGGCGATGTGCAGAAAGGCTAAAGACGTGCAGAGGCAAACAGATCCTTTGTCTAAAATCAGGTCCAAGGTAGTGACTGGTTTATGATTCCTTGTCTGTAAATGAACAAAACTGAATTTGGGCTACTTGTTTCTGATGTAATGCTAGTGATGGAAATCAAATATTTTTTCTAAATAAGCTAGATTTAATTCTCACTCTGCACTGAGCTAGGCATCAGGAGGCAGCTCTGTGATAGCTACAGTAGCATGGAGAAAGTTGACAGTAGTCTTTCAAATATCACAGACCATCAAATGCAAGAAACTTCAGAGGCATTTTTGAATGACCTATCAGCAAAATGGCCAAGGAAAAGGTGCAGCTGGGAACGACAGAGATGAGTGGATGTGAAAGTAAATGTTTTGTCTGCAAGCCTCAAAATACTGAGGAGATGCGCACATGAGTATAAGTGAAACACCCAAATGCTAGTAAAACACCTGTAAAAAGGAATGCCTTTGAACCAGTGTCAGCTCATTCCAGTGTTTTCATGAACGTGCAGCTGCCACTGAAGTGAAACGGTGTTGATGAACGTGTAAAATATGGATGGGGATAGCAAATGAAAGATGACATCAGTGTAAATGATTAATGCCTTCAACGTTTCTTGATTTCAGAGTTTAAGCAAGTCCTGGTGTGGATTGTTTTGTAATGGTAACTATTGAAAGTGCTCAAGTCCAGAGGTTTTTCTTGTATTTTGCTGTTTTCTTTAACACTAGGAAACAGTGAAGTGTGGGCAAGTTTTGTTAGTGAATGGGCTATTGTTTAAGGAGTTGATGAAAACCCAGTTTGCTTTTGGTTTCTTCAGGAAGGCTTTGAAGTTCTGCTCAACATAAATATTACAGTGATTGCAGGAGGCAGTGGACTAGTAGGTCCAAAAGGAGTATTTTCATATCTGCAGAAATGTAAGACGCTTTCTCTAAGAACTTTCTTGCCTCAGAAGGACCACTGCTATACATGATGGATTGAAATGTGTGCTGGTTCAGCCTCCTGATGCTCTGCTTTGATGTCATCATGGGTAACGTCTTGTGCCTTTTGTGGGCTGTGTGTGGAAAATTATCTATCCAAAACTGGAATGAGATTAACAACTTTACACAGTCTGAAGAAGAGAGTGATTGCTAGGTATGAACACTTGGTAAAGACTGATGTAAAAACAACCCTTACTGTACATAAGCTCTGCCATTAGCAGTAGGAGTAACAATAGTTTTTGAACCACTCAGAGAAAATAAATATGAAGTCCTGCTTATGAGGCATATATTAATGTATTTTACAGTTACCTATTATTTATTGGACACATCAAACTTAAGATATAACCTTGGCTACTCACTTGTTCCACGTCAATACAGGAATGCCTCAGCAGAAAATGACTATAGTGTTTTTCTTGTCCTAATGAAACTGCATTTTACTGTCTTTTACACAAGCAGCAGAGGGAAAAAACATTACCTGTTTTGCCACTGTCTTTCAAATTCTCCATAATAAGGGCAACTCTAACTCTGTGGGGAGTGGAAGGAGTTATTTAATGGGAGACTGGGGAAAACTTCCAGCTTGACATCAAAGATTTGATTTTTATTATAGTTAAATTTTTGATATAGGTTATCCCCATCTCTCTTTAGGTATGCATGTGCACATACACTTGCTTTATATAGTCAGTTAAAAAAGCAAAATAAAACCAAAATATTTCTTTTTGTTATGTAAATAAACCCTACTACTCTGAAGTCATATTCACCCTAGAACTAACTTGTCTATTAGAAGTTACTGTTTTACTTATTTATATAGTTTCCATCTGGTCACTTCAAAGTCTTCAATGGATTTCTCTTCACAGTAGTCCCTAAAGATAATGAAGAACACATATTTCCACTTTACAGGTGAGAATTAACTAGACAAAGACTATCAGAGATATTAGTTCTAGTCTTTTTCCAAGCCCCAGTCACTGTTCTTCTTCTACCCCAACCTCTCACGAGATTAGCAGAAAAGGAGAAAAATCAGAAACTTGGATTCAGTTTCTGCTCTGCAATACAACTGGCATTTTGGGGGTGCTGCTTTGAATCTCTAATACTCAGTATTTTATTTGCAATACAGGAGCAGTAACACTTCCCAGCCATTTATAAGAATGTAAAAAAAGTACCTGAGAGATTGTGATGAAGAGCACAAGTAACTTTTACAATGGGACCCAAATAAACCTACAACTATGTTAAATTTGGTTCTTTCCCTGTATTTAAGTCCAGCAGCTTCCTCCTCTGTGCTAGGTGATGGTGAAGAGAAGGCAGACTCGGTGTCCTCCATTACACTGTCCTGTACTGCTGCAGCTCAGAGGGATGAAGAAGGTTTATCCCCCTCTCTCCCTGTTGGAGCAACCTGAGTCCTGCAGGGCAGGTGATATGCCAGGTGGTAAGTCCAGTCATAGACAGGGACAGTGAAAGGATGGCGCTTCCTCAGCAAGAACAGAAGGTCCAAGCATTTTAGCCAGCTCTGAGAAACCTCCCATAAATGCACAAGTGTTTTTCATAGCAGTGCTTGAAGTTTTCATAGTTTGGCCAACTTTGGGAGGATTTGCATAAGAGTAAGGAGCATGTTTCTGACGCAAAAGCTTACCCACCGATCTTCCAAATTTCAAGTTACTCTTCCAGTGCATGAGATGCTACAGTTTCTCAGGGAATGATCACCTGAATTGTCTGAAATTGCAGACCAATGGGTTTTTCTCTAACCTCATTCATGGAAATGCCTAAACAGTTGTGTCTGAAATTGGGTGGTGTGATTGTATGGGAAATCCAGCTGCAGACTGTCAGGAAAATGTCATCCCAGTTGTTTATTTTCCCTTCTTTTCAGGGCTTCATAAGAATTGGCAGGTAGCCCTAGTAACTGGCAAAGCTGTGAGCTCTGCCAGTGATAATGTTATTGATACAGTTACCAATGTTATTGGCTTTCTAACAATGCACATTGGCTAAAAATGACTAGTGCTCTTCTTTCTGTGTTGTCAGGATTCAGTGTAGGTTTTTTTACCTGCTAACCAAAGACCAATCTTAATGATGCCCGACACATAACATCAGGCACACAAATTTATCATTTATATGAGTAGCATTGCTGGAAGTTGAAGGTTTTGATGTGTTTCTCAACTGTTTACTCTTTGTGGGTATGTGAACATTTAATATGGTACACTGTCATGATATAGTTTGCTCCTTTATACTAAGATGTACATGAGAGTTATTCTAGAAAAATCAGGAAAGAAGAGTTTGGCAACTACTGGAAGTGGAAAATTTAAACGTGATTCAGTTTTTAATTAAGAGAGTCATTCTCTTTCATCTCTCTGCTACTCATGTAATTCTAGCTTGTCCTTCATTAGTACAGCTTTCATCACTGTGAAGATAAAGCTGTGTTTAAGAAATTACTTAAGATTCGAGTTCAGTATGAATTTTGTTTGCTATCTAAAATAATGTGTTGCATTTTTCAAACTACGGAGTTCGATTGAACATGTCACAAAAAACGTGTTTCTTCTGGGTTTTTTTAATTTTTTTTTTCTTTTGGGGGGATGTGATAGTGTTCTGGATGCCAGAGCCACTCTGAAACCCTTCAAACAGACATAATGTCTGTCACACACAGTTATGAATTAGTGAAGGAAAGGTTGAGAGTAAATTGTGTTAGCAGAGGTGGATGTAGTATTACATAATTTATTGCAAGCAGTGTTTTGTAAAATTAATATAAAATCTAATGTAGTCTTTAAAGGTTTAAAGGGAAAAGATGGATTGCGTCAGATCCATTTTGTTCTGTTTCCTGGTTAGTGAATTCCAGCTGACAGCCTAGGAAACCCACACCTCATTACCATATTTTGAAACATCTGTTAAGGAAAATAGATCTGGTTGCCAGAATTCATCTTCCTTTCAGAAGTGCCAACTATGTGAACAGAACCATTATTGCTTAGGCAAGGAAGACCGTGTTCAGCTTTGCTGTCATCAGCCACATTAAGGCTTTATTTGGTTCAGAATGTATGTAATTAATTGAGGGAAGCTATTCATACAATGTTACCATAATTACTGAAACATGAATATTTCTCCCTTGTATTTAAACTGAGAAATAATCCTTGAGTATCAGCCATATTCATCTTAATTCCACGCTTTAACAGCTTGCTACCTGTTAATGTTATAATTATGACATCAGAGCTGCCACTCTGTAAATGAGCTTCCATCAGAAACCGGATGCTGAAGTTGTGTTTTACGTGAAGGGAGATGGTGTCCTTTGGTCCATGCTTCTGGGCCAGTGGCTCACACACTGCTTGTAACAGCGTGCACCATAACCACCCGCCTCTCAAAATACCCCTTGCAGGAACAATACCTCCCTTAATTCTAGTCTTTAAAGAATCCAGTAAGTCTTTTAAAAGGTACTTATTTAAGACCTGTTTCACAAAATCAGTGAAATGTTAGCCCTTTATATTTGCGCACTTCTTTCTTTTTTTTTCTCTAGCCTTCCTTATTCCCAGTCTCTGCGGCCTTAACAGGGATTCAGTTATTGACATGTAGGTCAGCAGAAGATGATGAGGTTCTAGACGACGTCAGCTTTCTCCTTATTTCCTAGGGTAGATAGCTGTGTAAGCACACTGTGCCTATGTACCACTTTCCATTTCATTCTCTGGCTTCAGTTTCCTAATTAGAACTGTGTGCTCACAAGGAAAATGAAAAGCAAAGGATTTAATGCAACTTTCTTCTTATCTGCTAATGAGACAACGGTGACAGGGAACAAGGCAGAGAGCCACTACTGCATAACTGGCCAGCTCTCCCAGACTGGCACACCTGCCTTACGGAGTCCCGGGATGGATGGCACAGGTTTGTGCTGTGAATGTGCTGCAGGGTTGTATTGGGTAGCAGGGTGGTGGGTGTTTTGAACTCATCTAAGTACAGGTTGCCACTGCATTAATACCATTGCTGATCATGCAACCATGTGGTCAGTTAGATTCCGGGAGGGATCCAGCTGAAAAGTAAGATGGGGATGGGCTTATTTTTCAGCTGGATCAGTCATTGATCAGACTCATCACACTGCTACACATTAGTTGGTGCTGGCATGAGGAGAAGGGGAAGGAGGGTAGGGCATCAGCACCTGAAAGTTCACCTTGGTGACAGAAGCTTCATGGTACATGAAGTTTAGTTTTCAGATGTTCGTTTCACTTTCCTCCTTTGTACGTATGTATGCTTTTGTAATGCTTTTCTCTTTGCTATTTCCCCTTATACTTTCATCTCTTCCCTGCACTTCTTGATCAGTCAGCTGTGCGTCTGAGTGTGAATTTGTCACGTTAGCTCTGCATGTATCTCTAGCCCCTGCTAGAGTTAGGGTACCTTTCTTTATACTGCATGTTAAATCCATGCCTGGATACATGGATTACTAGCCCTCTCCTGCCCTTTTTCCACCTGCTTAAAACCCTGGCACCTGTGCATAGACATGGCCTGCTCTGGAGCCCTCAAGCATTTCCAGGGTCAGCACAGCAAGACAAGTCATGCCTTTACATTGTAATGGGAGTGTATTTGAAGGGGTGAAAGGAAATACGCCTTGCACTGATCTAACATCTTCCCACAGCCACCAAGAGGGGACGTTATTGTGCTTCTTTCCATCATCTTCCCTGGTTCTCCTGGTCACACAGTCCTGTTCAGTACCTTGGGCCAGCTCTGGTGCCTGTCCAGCCTCTCCTTGAAATGCTTCATTCCCCTGACCTGTTAGGAAACTCACCCAGCAAAGAGCAGGTAGATAGACCCAGTAAAAGGAAAGAAGAGTCACAGGGCTGGGTGTGGGACAGCGGATAGGAAGAGCAGGAGAGGAGAGATGGGAAGTGAGACCTTACACTTTTGGCAGCGGTTTGGTTTGAGTATCCTTATTGCCAGGCTGACCTCACTGCTGGGGTCCCATTTGACAAATTATCAGCTGATTGCTGAAGCAATCAAGCGTGTGACATCTGTATAGATTGGTACTGATTGTTAGCGCATAGCCAAGCCTAACCTACTTTGTAACTGTGCAAATATTGGCGAGATGTTGTCCTATTGCTGTTGGGAAAGCTGGCAACACAAGGAGTTGTCAGTAGTCCTTGAAAAGACCAACATGGTGTAATCCTAAAGTCCCCCACCCAAGCTCTTAGTGTCCTCAGTAAAGTAGCTGCATTGCTCTTTCCTTGCCTTTCCACTTTTTCCCACTGCTGGCTGAATAATTGCTGCTTCTCTTAACTCAGCCAGTGCTCTGTCAGGTGAAGCACCTAAAGCAGCAAGTGTAGCAATCACAAAGTGGCTTTGTAACAGCACGAGTGGCACTCATCAGTCACTTGTAAATTACTGTCCAAACATCTACTCTGTGTGTGTGTGTGTGTACTCTGCCTTTGCTGTTTGGATCCAGAGGACCTGATACCACCACCACACTTTAAGAGAAGGTGCCTGTAGCTGCAGACCAGGTGGGCCAAAGTCAAGGCCCCTGGCCCGATTTCGGTGTACCGTGACACCACATCTACCGACCTGCTTTTCAAATCTCTATGTTTGAACTTCTGCGTCTTTGATCTCTGTAACTAATCCAGGGGGAGGTTGCTAATCTCAGATTTGCTGTTTGTGTGCAAGCCAAGCATTCTGAACGGTTTAGCAACATATTGTTATGCTGTGTCTTTAGGTTCTGGTTTACAGTTGTTGTTAAAAAAAATTATCTTTTGTTTGTGGTCCTCTTCTGAAGGCTTTCTCCCCATGATGCAAAAAAGGACTAGTGCTCCAGCCACGTCCAGCATCACAGGAGAAGGACTCCAGTCCATTGCCACAGCTGTTGGATTGCTTTACTTTTCTGGGTTCAGGGCTTGTTTTGAAATATTCTTACTATTTCTGTTTCAACTAACATAGGTGAGTTGGATCACCTTTGGCAGCATGTTCAGCATTCAGATATCAAAAGTAGCCAAGACAGGGCAACATTCATACATCTTTCTTTCTTCTGTATTAGTGATGGACAGTGTCGCTTGTAACTCTATTGGTGTTTATCGTAAAAACATGTCACTTTACTACTGTTGTTTAAGAGATACAAAACGTATTGTTAGACATTCCTTAGAGAAATGTACCTTGATGATATTATAAGATAAGTGAAAAAAGGGGAGGTGAGGAGAGAACATGGCCTTTCTTCATACTTCTCACTGCTCAAATATGGGATGTAGGGAGCTGGCTTGGGGGATGGAATAAGGTGGTGCCTTCTAGGTGAGCATGTACCTAGAAGAAAGTGTGGTTAAAATGGCCTTGCTTGCTTGCTTGCTTAAAAGAAAAAGAAGACATGCTTTGTTGGTTATGGAGCTGGAATGGGAAAAGCATGACTCACTAAGACTCATGTTTTTCCAAAACCTTTTTTCCAATGGCAGTCAAGTCTTCATCCCTCTGTGCCTGTGGGAGCAATTATTCTTCATTTGTCTGCCTATTTGGGTTGAAAATTCTTCCCTTAGTGACAGCTATCTGTTACTGAACATTTTTGCAATTTCCCCCAAAATGGGACTCCTGATTCAAGAGGGACCTCTTAGTGAGGCTCCTTTTTAAATAACAAATAGGGCTAATAAAACTCAGTCTTACAGAGGATGAATGTGAATGCTGGTGGAATTTCAATAGCCTGATCTCAGCTGTATCGAAAACGTAGAGAATCTGAATGCTCAGACACACATCTGAAAAAATGAAGACATCACTTCCCTGTAGCAATGTAGTCCTGGGGACTGGGACTGGTGGTAATTGTTGTTGCTGTCTTTTGGACATTTTTTTGTTTTCTTGGAAGAAAATCCTGTTTTTCATGATCTCTGCCTTTGCGTCCCAGTTTCACCTCTGAGAACTTTCTCTGCCTTCCCCTGTGCAACTCCCAGGAACATGTTGCATGGAGAGCATACTTAGCTGGCATGCTTAGCATGCTTTCATTTACCGGGAGTCAGGAAAAAAAGGGCAACACCCCAATCTATCTTGGACATATACTTTGCACATATAGGTAAGATGGCAAATTTTGCCTAAGATGACGTTTTCCCTCCCTATCGTGGCTACTATTTGATTTCTTGGAGGCTGAACTTCCTGGGAAATTCTCCCTGATGCTTCCCTTCTTACTTGGATGTCAGAAAAAAAGTTTGGAAGTAAAATGTTGTTACTACTTTTTATTTGTCCCCCATTTCACATTCACTTTACCTCTCCCTCCCCTCTTTTTGCTTCTTTCTCTAAAGGTTGAGAGTGTCTGAAGTAATTTATACTCCTGCATTTTGAATTTTTCTGAACTGTTTATAATGTGATTGCCAAATGCTTTTGTGACTGAAAGAAACTACAAAGAACCCAAGGGTGTAATATAAAACACTCTGAGTGACTTGAAACCAGAAAAGAGTTGGGTTGAACTTACTATCAAGATTTGACCTTTCTGTAATTTTACGGGACTGTGAAGGTCTACTGGGACAGAAACATTTTTTTTAAATTCTGTTTGTAATACAGTCAGCACTCTAGGGTGCAAGTCCATTCCTGAGTATACTGCAGCTCAAATAATAATAACCTGTATTTCTATGTGTCTAACCTGCAGGTTACCTGCTTGAAAAATAGAATGTCATTCAGCAGCAGAGTAGGTTGTACATGTGTGTGAGTAATAAAAAGAAAAATTTTCCTGGGAAGCCACTCCATTGTCTGTTCCCTCTCCCTCAGTAACCCCTCCTTCACCTTCCTTACCTCTTATTTTGTTTGAGTCATCTGAGGGTGCAATATGTGTTTTAAGGAGTAGTGCTTTTAGAGGTATGTGAGGTTATCTGAGGGCAAGGACTTTACATATGAAAATACAGTGCTACTAATAAAATTGTCTGAGTTTGTGTTAATCAGCTGCAATGAGCTATTAAATTCACTTAAAAAAAAATAATCTATTCCTCCCTCTCTCGGACTGAAAACAGGAGGGAGTTGAATGCTTAGCAGTGGCAAAGGAGAATTGCTCTGAGTTAGTTTTCATTACCTACTTACTAATACTTTGTGAAATCATATTTTAACAGCTAGTATTTGTCTGTCCTGTGCAATAAAAGCCACGTGATTATACAATACTGTAGGGCACCCTGTGGTAAACTACATCAATGAACATATCATAGCTATGTCTATACATTTCCTCCTGTAGAAGTAAAAGGGACTATTTTACTGTCTCCCTCACCGTTTGTGGAGCCACAGGGAGTGGGCTTCTGTACGGTGGAGCAAAGCAGTGGGCCAGACTACTTTCTTTGGGTATAAGATTTGGCTTTAAATCAAAATATATACAGTTTCTGCTAACATGTTGAGAGTTGGATTGGAGTGAGATCCCAGTGGCCTGCGGTAAAAGAAAATTTTACCACTAGTTTCTTGGGAGCAAGATTTATTCCTTGGTAAAGAAAGCAGAGCTGTACTAAGATTCCTTATCTAATCTCTGCAAAATGTTACTGTCCAAGGGGCGCTTCAGGGTGTCTCACACCTTGTCTAAGCTCCACAGACCCTCTAAATTTGGATGCTCAAGCTTCTAGTATGTCTGAGACCATTAAAATTCAGCAGTATGCACTGTGTGAGAAAACAATACAAATGTGTTGTAAAGTAATCTTTATTCTTTCTTTGGGGAAGTTTCAGATAGCTTAGGGTTCAGAGCGATGGGCTGTGCTGAATTAAGCTACAGCAATAAGGACATTACTGCTTCCAGGTGTCCACACACCAAGCCGTGAGAGACGAGCAGGTATGTGGTGGAGAGGCAGAAGAGAATGCTGTTCTCCTCAGCATCCTGCTGAGGACTGGTTAAACCCTGCAGCTAAATCCAACAGACTGAGGGTAGTTTAAACTAATGCACTGAACTTGTGAACTTCAGTGTCCAGAGAGCCATTGCTTTTTTTGCATGTTGTTTCTGCTGTCCTTGCTGTGGAGACAGTAATTGCTAGGAGGGTGGATGTCCAAGAATGTAATATCTTAAACTTCAGCACTTTAATCCCACAGAATAAGTCTGTGGGAACGCTGCAGGAGATCAGATCCACAGTTTAGAAACATTGGTAGACTTGTTTCTTCTTCTCATAAGATCATGACTAAACGTTTATGTCCCTTTTGAGTATGTTTGTTGTTGTTTTAATTTTCACACTGGATATATAACTTAGTGTGCAACTCTTTATGATTGCTTTCTCTTAAAACACATTGTGTATTTGCTATGAATACAAATGTACAATGCAGAAAATAAGTGCTGTAGTAGACAACAAAACCTATCTATCATTATTTATTCACTCAGCAAAGCTATAAAACCCGTTTACTACATAATAGACCAAAGTTATTCCTTTTGTTCCACCATTTATTTTAACTGACTTATACCAGGGGTAAATGTGAACCAATAAATCTCTGTAATAGCTCCTCACCTGCTAAGATGTAACACAATTCTAAAATTATTCAGATGTGTTTCGGTTGATGATACAGGACTTTGCTGTCTTTTACTGTGATTCTTTCATAACTGTCGGATCATGCTTTGTTTAGTTTCATGGAGCCAAATGGCAATGAGTTTTATGTTACTGGTACCATTGTTGTTACATATCTTTTTATGGTTACTGGCTTACTCATTAATACAAGATAAAATAAACCATGAAACTACAGGAACAGCTATACCAAAGACTAGATCAGAAATGGAGAGGAGACAAACCTTGAACTAAGACATCCTTCTCCACTCGAACGCATTTACAGCTGTGATCAGACTCGGAGAGGGAGCTGTGTAGCACAGCTGTCGCCCAAAGAAACCTTATTTTAGCACTGCGTGTACTCCTGGAATATCCCATGTATCTGCCACTGAGAAGGGGTTAGTACATGATGGCAACAGTTTAGAGAGAAGGATTGAGGAGTATGCAAGCATTAACGTAACAGAGACTGTAGAAGAGCTTCTGATGCCACTTTATATTGTCTTTGTTTAGTGGAAAAATCAGAAAGGGGATCTATGCCAATGTGCTTGCAAATCCTGGCTGCAGTACATCCTATTCTTTTAGAGCCAGCTAGACACCAGCTGTGTGCATGCAAGATGCTGTGATAGTTTTTCCTTCACTACTTGCTGGGAAGCGGAGATCCCTAATTTTATCTTCACTCCATGCAGGAAAGCAAGATTATCTTCCTTTTTCCCATTAGAAAATTCTGCCAGTGTTCCTGATCCTTACAGACACAGTCCTTGGCATACTCTTTTTGTCTGAATTCTTGCCTAGGGTAATAGACACTCCGTGAAGCTGGAGTGGCATGTGGCAATCAAAAAAAAAAAAAAAAAAAAAAACCCAAAACCAAAAAACCAAACAGTAACACCACTCAATAAGAAAGGAAGACAAACTTTTCCTGTGGGAAATTCTCCCTTTCACAGGTTTTTCAGCATTTCTTTGGAAGACAAAAATGGCTGGTAGTCTGTCAGGTACCAACTGAAATATCTAACTTAATTTTTGTAGGCACCCACCAGTTAGTTCACTGAGGCTTATCTTACTATAATTTTGTTACTCTGTGTATGGCAAGTAGCTTAACAAGTTAGGAGGGTGCATTTTTTTTCACAGAGTGTTTTATTCAGAGATGAAGCCTCTTTCAATGGTGAGTCTCCCCACTCAACTTTTATGAAAGCTGTATGTGAATACACTTAAGCTGAACTGCCTGATCTAATACAGAGCATACTGCCAACAGTGTTATGTGAACTCCAAGCCAAACACAGAAATCCCTCTGACTTGATAGTCCCTGATGTTACTTTAAACTTTCCAAACCGTTGGACCTCAGGACCTATTAGGCAGTCCTTTTGAGTACATGAAATTACAATGGGTTATCAAATCAAAGCCCAGATAATCTGAAAAGCAGAAGTCAGCATAAATCTGACATGCCCAAGCCTCCAAACTATACTTCAAGGTATAACCTTACTGTAGATAATAAAATCTTACCAGGAATAAATGGGGCCCATTACTTCTTTTTTTCCCCATTGTCAATATGAAATTCTGATGATAGTCACTTTATTGCTCTGCACGAAGCTGCATATATTATTTAACTAGTATGAAAGATTTCCATCTATTCAGCTACGTGGGCAGCTTTCATATGATAAAGTTTTACTCAGGCAGGGGAGTATTGTCAAGCTTTACTTTGGTTAAGTACATTAAAAGTAATTCTATAATCTATGTGAGTCTGCATTGTAAAATTCTGGTTTGCTGCCTGAATATTATTTCCGCTAACGTTATCAATGCAAGAAACTTTTTCAGTAATCTTTAGCATATGTTTGCTATGTAAATCAAATTATAAGTAGCAGATAAACTCTTGCTAGGGCTTCTGAAAGTGTAGGTGTGAAATGGATTTGAAATCAATACTAAGACTAACTTACAGAGTGAAGAGCTTTGCTGTCTTACAAAATCCTGTATATACAGCTGTAAATCTCCAGTTCATGGCACATTCTGTTTTGGTATCCTTGTCACTAAAATCATTTCATCACATATAGGCACTACTATAAATAGTCCTTTGGTTTACTAGCATACATTTTATGCTGTTAAAACTAACATCAAGTATTAATAAAAGATTGACGTGAGATCAGTTTTCTCACAGAAGGATACTGGAGAGAAAGGACTTGTTACATGTCATCCTACTACCGATAGTCGTCATGGCACCTATTACTTTGGGGGTCTGGGTGGGGCAGTGAACATAAAAGATTTTCAGCCCTGGTACTTACTTCGGGTGTGTTCTTGTCTCTTGGGAGAATCAGTAGTACACAATTTTCCAATCTTTATTGCAGTAAGGTAACACTCTGAAGCACTATCACAGTGGAAATGATAAGCAGGTAACACCGTTTCAGGAAACAAAGAGCTCCGTCTACTTTCCCATAAGTTTCTAGTAGGCAGAACTGTTCATCCTTTTAAAATCCTATACCACACTCTGGAAAGAAGACACTGATAATGGGGCAGAATAGCTCATTTTAGTTCTGTCGAGCTCAGGATTCAGATTTGCCTTGACTGCAATATGTTATTTCTTGGTACATTTCATCAGATAGTTTTTTTCTGAAAGATTGAGGAGTTCAAAGGCCTCTGTTCCATTCTTTCATGTCATGGTAGTTGCTTTGGAGGTCATGGTGGGACAGCTCAATACTTCTCAAGTGTGCTAGAGCTATGGACAAAATAGATTTGGTATATCATGAGTCCTTTTGCACTCTTTCCCTCATTCTCTTCCAGAGTTACTGATAGTTCAGGAATCTGATACCTCTTTTCAGGACAGTCCAGTTGTCGCCAGGATCCTTGCATACTTTGAGATGGACTGTGCTTACCTCCATCGGATTGTGATCCATCTCAGCATTGACCATGCTGCATCTGCTTTTCCATCATTCAATTTTCCACTTCCTCACATCAGTCATGTAGCTTCATGGCTGCTTCTGCTCTGTATTGTCTTCATCCCTATTCTTGACCACCTCTTTTCTTGGTTTCCCTTCCCTTCTTTGGCTTCTTCTCTTGGCCAAAAGTGTTGTCTTCTGTTCCTGCAGCTACCCATCAGCCCTTGCCTGTGTGCTTGGACTTCTCTTTGTAGGCAGTTCTAATAGTGCCTGCTGCTTCTTTGTGCTGAGCCCTCACTGATGGTGTCTCTGAACTTCTGGTAACACAGTATCCTTAGACACTCCAGTGCAGGTGTATGTTTCCCCACATGTGATTAAGGGTCAAACCTTACTCTTTGAATGATTGCCAAGAAGAGCAGCAATGGTGAGTCAGAAGCTCTATAAAACCAGCAGCATAGTAAAGTTTAACTGTTCAATGAATTAGAATAATGGGAACAATCATAAAGTCTTTAGTGCACGAATGGTCTTTTTGTTTATAAACACCTGCTACAGTGGGATCTCCCATTTCATGACTGTAGTGCTTTGGCTCTTTCTCATTAAAAGATAATAATTTTTGAAAGTAACACAAGCACTCAAGTTAAAGACTGAGAGTCCATGGAGAAATTGCATTCAGAGAAAGAATCTTAGCTAGATAACACACCCTCATCTTGTTTTTCTTCTTCTCGTTTGACATTCTCTTTTGGACTTTATTGAGATGAAATAAGAGAAGAAGGTAAAGTTCAGAAAGTTATTGCTGTATTTCTGAAATAGATGCTTATGTGTTGCTGTAGAATCTGTTGAGAGACCTGGATTATGTCAATCCACAGCACTGGCTGATGAATCGAGGCTTGGCAGAGTCTCCGATTATTCTGTAAGTGTTGGCCATATAGCGTAAAGTTAGCTTCTGTACGTATCCTTCTATTTTATAAAACAGAATAAGCAACAGCAAAAATACTTCAAGAATGAGCTACTCTACAGATCATACTTATGACTTAACCACTTTGAACAGTGGTGAGGCTTCACTGACTGCACTCCATTTTCGTTCTTCCCTGTGCTTTTCTAGAACGGGAATTAAAATTGGTTTTAAAGAGCATAAGAGGCATGTCTAAAGGAAGTTTCAGAATTTCCCAAGAGCTCCTAATTTTACTGAGAAATTGGAAAGAATAAAGGGAGGAAGAAAACACTTCAAAATAGTAAAGCACATTTTAAAAGTTTAATTTCATCTCAGAAGAAATATCACAGGCAGCAATAATCAAAAAGAGTTTGACTAACACAGCACTAATCAGTGTGAAAGGAGACAGAAAGAAAACATCCAAAGAGAGAAATAAACTTAAGATCAAATATATCATTAGTCTTCTCAGTTCTTGGAAGAGTCTCAAGGGCAATATTTTCGTCAAGAATTACTGGGAAAATGTAATGGAACATACAGTCTTATTAACCTTACTTCAGGCTTTTTCTTTTTGATGTCAAAATCTGATAACGCTGTGTCAGAAGCATCTATTACAGGTTTGTCCCCTTCGGTTCATGACTCCTAGGCATCAAATTTTATGTAAATCTATTTATTATCAGTATGAGCAGCAGAGACAAAATTCAAAGACAACATACTGTTGTAACTCTGCATTCCCAAACTTCAGGCATGCACTTAGTAAATCTTCTTGAGAACCATGCACATGATTTTTCTAGGGTCTGAGTGAAGAATATTGTAAGGGGGTATTGCAGATGGTGAAGAAGGAAGAAGTAGAGAGAGAGAGAGAGATACACGTACGTTGAAATTCCTTGGATCGACCTCTGAATTTTGCCTAATTTACTTCTGCTATAAGTTTTCTGTTCAGTGTCTTACTGTTCTCTTTTATTGGTACATTCGTGGGTGCATTACTGGCAAGCAGTTATAGATGGAAATCCATAATCATACGAATGCTCAGGAAGCAGCTAAAGGCTGGAGCAGCTACAGGGGCTGGGAAATGTCCTTTACAATTACAAGGGACGCAAGATGAGCAAGCAGGAAAGTAAGCATCTCATCTGACCAACAAAATACAAACAGACAAACTTAAAGAAAAGTTCTTCTTTCTAGGTTGGAAAAAGACACAGTAGCATCTAATGCAGATCAAGAACAACTTCTATGAATTTAACTTAATTGTACTGTCTAATAAGATAATTTGAAAGACAAAAATAGCTGGCACCTGTTGAAGCAGAAGGGTGAAGTGACAGTGGTTATTCTTTCTAGAAGGGACAGACAGACAAGTATTTGTTACTTACAGAACAGCATGCATTAACAAGATCTGGATATGGGGAAATTCGTACTGCGCTGTAAAGCATAACATGTGCTCCTTATAGAGGTATACTTGTTCTGAGGTATTTTGCAGGCTGGTCTCTTGGAGCTTTCCTAGGTCTTCCTAGAGGATCAGGACTTAGTCAGAAGTGGAGCTCTGTGGTGGTGGCGTGGTGTTGCTATCTTCTATCGATTTGCCTTCATTCTAATGTGTAGAGACAGTTTATTTCTGCACACGCATTTTCTTTGAAGGCAACTTAGAGGGTGAATAATAAGCAGATTGTATTTGAGAACACTGATATAAGGTGAATGAGAGCACTGAGTCCTTTCCATCCCCATACTCTATGAAGTATTTACAGTGATCAGTTTATGTAACTTAAAACATCGTAAATTCATATAGAATCTTATTCAGAAGCTGTAGTCTGTACAGCTTAATACACATCAAATTGGTTGCAAACTGCTTTACCTCTTGCAAGACAGTCTCCATATGCTACTTACATGAAGGGACTTCACATTTTTCATTGATTTTTCATAGTTTTCCTTGTTCTCCCATAAAGAAGATCTTAATTTTGTAGATGTGGACAGTTGTGTGAATCTTATTTTAAAAATAATTCCTAGATTTAAAAGACTAGTAAATCAAATTAAAACACACACACACACAAACACAAAGAGCAAAGAGCATCGAATATTTTTCACACTGACTGTAAGCTAACTGTAACTATGAAGCGTGTCTACTTGACAGACCCAAGCATCTGCTGATGCTTCTAGCTAGCCCTCCAGGTTTTGCTCAGGTGTAAACTGGATTGCAATTAGTGTAAGGAGGCAAAAGCATATGCAGAGATCTGTTCTAAATTTGTTTGACCTTGACCTGCAAACTAGTCATGACTAATAGAGAAAATCCCCTTTACCATTGAGCATATATTGCAAGTGAACAGTTAAGCAGAATATACTTTTTCAGAAACCTTGTCTCATGTCATCTTGGATTAGTATAGGTTTTTACGTCTGTTTGAACAATTAAATCTGGGAAGGCCACTCAGCAAAAGCACATAACTTTTTGCACAAGGTTTTGTGGGACAGGCAGCTTCACATTAAAGTGATGTATTACCATTTTGTAGGAGAAGTTTTGTGATTACATTTGAATTTCCCAGCCACTGTAACTCCACAGCTTTCCTGAAAGGTGAGATGGAGGAAAGAGAATTTCACCCTTTAGCATAAGAATGATTTGGTCAGATGGGGTATGTCTACATTAGCTTTTTAGTTCAGATTAGGAGGGCACTTTTGATGCAAGTCTCCCAACTCTCCCTACACGCTGTGCTTTGGTTTGCAGTGTGGAGCTGTCTCAGAACACATGAGACGCTTTCCTTTGGGAGGAAACTAAGCCGGAAGATTTTCTCCAGAGTGTTCATAATACGCTCCAGTTGTAAACAAGCATTCAGTCAGTGGAGTCAGACCAGGGCTAGTCCAAAGTGAAAAGCTGCAAAATGGGCATATTGTAGATGTGGGATCTCCAGTTACAAGTGTTTTGCTCTATGGAGCCGCTCTTGCTGGTGTGCACAACTGGCTAAGGTAGGGATAGCCCTTGCGATCTCAGGTGCACAATATGTTAATGTGGGCAGAGATTCCCCCAACTTCTGCCTGAGTAACAGAAAATAATTTACTCCAGTATATGCTGGGACAAAGGGTACAGCATTGAAAGATATGTATACCCTAAGGAAGAGCAAGGAAGATTTACAGTATGGATAATTTGAGGTACATTTTGAAAATACAAATATGTGCTGTAGGGAGCTGCCTGTCCTGGTTTGACATAGACGAATCATTCCAAGCACTGGAGGCATCTGCAGACACCTGATCCTGGATAGTCAGTTCAGCAGAATTAAGACCTAGTTATTAAGTTTAATCACCAATGTTTATAGAGCAGATTACTGCTCTTGGGTACCGCTGATGTAGATATCTGATATACCACCAGTGACATACCAAGTGAGAACTTGATTTCTCAAGGCTCATTATGTAATTAGTTCATATTTTTTACTGGGTGTTTTTTACTGTAATGTCTTCATATCAGCTGCAAAATCTGTAATGTAATTTTCACAGATAAATTATCAGACAGTGCAGAAATTCTGCCGTGCTAATTAAGTGTAAGAAATGTACTCATTGCGTTTGTGAATATGCATATCATTTCATATGAGGTTGCTTGCAGATGTATTAAAGGAGTTTATATCAGTAAGTATGTAATCATATTTTGGAAAACTTACAGTTGTTTTTACTATATTCTTGTGTTTCTTTTTCTGTAAACATGTGTGGATGCATTATACACCTGTGGAATAAATTATTTATTCATATGAAGATAAATTCTGCCACTCCCTCAAGCCTCCAACTAGGAGCATATTGCAAAGGTAGTTCACCAAAATCAGATGAATGACTCACGGATTTGATGCCCTGGTTCTTCTTCAGTCTGTTGACTTGCTCAGCCCTTCCTCCCATCCGTTCTGCAGGTGTCAGTGGGGAGGGGTACCGAGTCATCTTGTGGTCTCCTGCACAGCCCGCTGTGCAGATGCCTCAGCAAAGGGGGTTCTTGGCTGTCTTCTCTACTCTTGTGCTTTTGGCATAGACCAGGCCAGGAAAGAAAAAAGAAGTTTCTCCTTGCAGCTTCTTATGGATAAAGATGCTTTATTCATCCTTGCAGGCAACTTTGTTGTTGTTAAACAATCCAGTCCAGGTACCTGAAAATGTCCAGAGTTACAGCTCCCATCCTGTGCTGCAATGCAGATGTACAGTATGGACACCACATGGCCTGTGCCCATCTCTTTCTGCACTTTATTTGGAGAGGGGAAAGGGTGCGGCAGGGCAGAAGGGTAGCCTGTTATGAAGTGGTCTCTGACAAATCCCCTTCTGTTTGACCTCCAAGATGAATATAATCATGTAGCTTATTTACTCTGAGTTAATAGAGTCAGTGTTTAACATTCATTGTATTTGATTAATGAAGGTTTTGCTGTTCCTTTGCTGAAGGAAAGGACAGATGTGTTTGTGGTCCAGTGCTTCCACTTAAACAAACACAAAATCGAGTTTCAAATCTTACTCAAGGACGTACTGCATCAAGGGGACAATACATAGCCTTCAGTCTGAAATCAGCTGTCAGAAGCAGAAAGTACTATACTTTTTTAATCATAGGTGAGAGAGTAGCTGTCCTTGAGCATCTAACTTTCCATACCATTGAATACTGCCTAGTGTTCAGAGCCAGTGGGAAGAAGTAACAGCCCTGGAAACACAGGGTTGGTTCAGCCTTTGTATTCTTCATGCTCATCAGCATAATATCCCACATCCCCTGCTTCAGGTTCCCTTTCAGAAGCCCAGTGCCCACAGCAGATGCTGTCTAATCTGAATGATAGCTACCATCTCATGTGTAGTTTGATGTGCAGTACTGACTCTCAGACACTGCGTGTAATTTACTGCCATTTACAGCAGCTCAGGTCCTGTATACCAAACATGCAAATGTATTAGTCTATTCCTCCCTTCATCTGCTTTATTTACTGATTTATTATTATTATTATTATTATTATTATTATTATTATTTTCCACTGACTCCTGCAAAGTGTCCATATTAAGGATAGGGTAACCATTTAAGTCTTTAAAACTGAGACGGCTTTATATTGTATTAGCTGGCTTCAATTAGATGCCAACACCCTGTACACCTGCCTTTCATTCTCTAACTATCCACTGTTGCTGTTAGTACATTGCTTGCTTTTGAATAAGAGACAGGAGACAGCTCAGTCACTCTCTGTAAATCTATCCACTTGCCATAAGCACAGAAGTGGTCTTTTGACACTCGGGCTCATTTGCCCATTCAGGGCAAAATCAGAGCAAGAATAGCACAATTGCTTACCATGAGATTGACTTAAAAGAAAGAAACTTGATTTGAAACACCACCACATAGTTTTGTTTGTGAAAGAACAACCCGATGATGAAGAAGTATTTTAGTAAATATGAAGCATATCTCAAAAGCAAAATCTCTTTTTTTATCAGACATCCCATGTGTAGAAGCTTAGTATTGTAGTATAGAAGCTTAGTATTGTAATAAAATAAATAGAAACATGCAGTGATTCATGTCACTAGTAGGCAGATGTCCCCATTAGCTGCACTTTAAAATCATACACCAGTGCTCTCTCATATTTGTATCTCATCTAGTAAATACAGAGATTGTCACTAAAGTAGCAGTTTCAACAGTTTTGTTTAATTTGTTAGCTCTAATGCAAGCTCCTTGAACTGAAGAAGTTCTAACTTTATTTACAAGAAAGTAGGCAGTATCCACAATAGTGCCACCACTGCTGACTCTTCAGCTGATGGTGCACATAACAGAACATTTTTACATAAATATTTTCCAGGACGGAGACTCTAGGGTTAGATGTGCTGCGCCAGGAAACATGTGCATTACTGCTGCTGAAAAGATTTAACTGTAAGTGAAATTGCTTGGCATTTTTCAGGTATTGCTACTAAGGAAAACTTGGAAAATAGCGGAAGGATGACTTCGTGCAGGCTTGTGCTGGATGGAGGGACTTACTTTCTCTGCATAGATATCCTTCTAGTTTGTCTGAATAGTCAAGGCCCTACAACGGTGTTCATTTCTCATGTGCATCTGGAGACGTGACAGCTTATCCACGTCCAGTATTTCCAGGTCAAGAGATTGGACAATTAAGTTACCTGAACGGTTCCTATCAGTGGCAGCTTTTGTCACAGATTTTGACCAATACAGGCTCCTTCTATTGCTTGGTCTTATCTCAGCAGAATATTATGCATGCGGTCCTGCAAGGTTTACGTGGCATACAGCTTCCTCCATGGAGACGAAACCTTCACTGGGCTTCCCATTGTTGTATTTGGCTGTTGAAAGGAAGAACAAGCTACAAAGGTTTGTCCTGTGATACAAAGGCTTTTTTCCTCCTGAAAAGAAAAAAAATATAAAAGATTTTCCTAGAAAAAAAGTATGACCTACATTCTAGATATGGCCAAGGGTTTTCACATCACTTTAAGGCAAATGTGCTTAAGCAGTCTTAAATTTATTTCAGTAGAGTTCGGAACATGGGATAGACACATAACTGTACTCTACAAATCATTCTGGGTATAAATAACTGCTAGTTCAGGTTTGCACTAAACTTTTCAAATCATTTCAACAGCTGCTAAAGCATGATAATGAATTGATTTAGGAAAACTATCATATTTTTGCTTTATGTGTACTTACAAAGGTCCTTATCATAGGGGAACCAGGTAGAGGACTTTCTGATTCCATCTTTATTTTAAAAAAGCTGACTGCAACTAACATATCCAAGAAATATCCTTGGTGTATTATTGCATTACATACCAAAAGTCATTCACTAGCAGAAGAACCAGCAAAAAATGCAAAACATTATATGCAGCTTTATTTTCATCAAGAAGTTGAATGTGGCAAGCATATTTACTGCTGCATCTTCCCATACAACATCAGAATAGCTTTTGAGGAGACCAGATTTTCACACAAATTCAGGCTAACAAGTTATCAGAGGTAGTCATACTGAAGTTATTGTTTCTGGTGTAAATTATTAAAATAAATTGAATAAATGCATCATTAAAAATACAAGCAAAGGAAGTGGACATACAGATACACAAATACTTTGGAATCTTCCAGTGATCAGAATCTGAATGAAAATGAAGCTGTCTGAAAGAATGGGAAAAACTGAAGAACTGACAGAAGTATTCATGGCAAGACGGGGGAAAAAAGTTCTTGCCCAGTCTCTGAATACTGAAATTGTATGTGTGAGCTGTCTGTGCTTGCTGCATTATTTTGCCTCCTACTTATTCAAGACATGCAATTGTGACTCTATATTATGCATAAAAATATGGAAGAATACAAAGAAACTGAAAATACTTTTTAGATTTATTGTGGTTTAGGCCCAGCCGGCAACAAAGCACCACGCAGCCACTCACTCACTCCTCCCCCCCAGCGGGATGGGGAGGAGAAATATAACGAAAGGCTCATGAGTTGAGACCAGGACAGGGAGGGATCACTCACCAATTATGGTTACAGGCAAAACAGACTCAATTTTGGGGAAAAAATAAACCAATTTAATTGGTTACCAATCAAATCAGAGTAGGATGATGAGAAATAGAACCATATCTCAAAAACACACCTTCCCCCCACCCCTCCTTCTTCCCAGGCTCAGCTTTGCTCCCAATTCCTCTACCTCCTCCCCCGCAGCAGCGCAGGGGATGGGGAATGGGGGCTGCGGTCGGCTCATGACACGTTGTCTCTGCCGCTGCTTCCTCAGGGGGAGGACTCCTCACACTCTTCCCCTGCTCCAGCGTGGGGTCCCTCCCATGGGGGTCAGCCCTCCACGAGCTTCTCCAACTCAAGTCCTTTCCACGGGCTGCAGTCCTCTGCGAACTGCTCCAGTGTGGGCTTTCCCACAGAGTCACGGCCTTCTCTGGGCCCAGCCACCTGCTCCGGCGTGGGGTCCTCCACGGGCTGCAGGGGAATCTCTGCTCCACCGTTAACCTCCATGGGCTGCAGGGGGACAGCCTGCTGTCTCACCATGGGCTGCAGGGGAATCTCTGCTCCGGCGCACCTCCTCCCTCTCCTTCTTCACTGACCTTGGTGTCTGCATGGCTGTTTCTCTCACATCCCACTCCTCTCTCCGCTGCAGCTCTTCCCTTTCAGCAGTTTTTCCCCTTCGTAAATATGCTGTCCCAGAGGCACTGCCACCGTCGCTGATGGGCTCGGCCTTGGCCGGCAGCGGGTCTGAGTTGGAGCCAAGGAAGCTTCTAGCAGCTTCTCACAGGAGCCACCCCTGTAGCCCCTCCCTCGCTACACAAACCCAACACAAGACTTTATTCAGCAATACTTTTCAAGATGCCCGTTTTCCCCCTCTAAAGTATATGAAAAACAATGAGGAGAAATTACATCCTATTAAGTGTCAACAAAAAAATGATAGAGCACTGAAATTGATTATTGAGAATCATTTGCTATTTATAGACTATTCAGAACAATAGATGTTTTGTACAATTTTTTAGGATGATAATAGGAGAGTTTTTGAAGCAGAAACCTAACACAAAACCTAAATGACCACTCTGCGTGTGTGAATTTGTGTGCGTTCCTTTATTTGTTTTAAAAGGCTATATTTGCCAGGTATTGCATTGCTGAGGAACAGCCTGACCTGTAATTTCTATACATTGCCAAAGCAAAATTTTTACAGGAAACCCAGGAAACACATAAATCACCATTTTCTGTAATGTGTAATAGACCAGTCTGATACATGGCATTCCTACTTCAGGCTACTTCTCTATTGACAGCTTCATGGGATTTATCCAACTGTGAAGGCTTCTTTATTCAGTTCTGCTTTTTCTAATTTTTAGCGGTGAATCCCAACAGAAAGCGAGGTGTAGGGATATGAGAGACAGCTTATGAAGTAATATACTGACAAATCTGGTAAACTGCTTTCTGTGCTAAATATGGTTAGGCCTGGACAGAAACGATTAGCAAACGTTCATTTTTAGGGATTTCTGCCGAATGTCAATATACATGACAGCTGAGAACTGCCTGTTCCTGGACACAGATGCTACCACAGTCATTGTTTTCTGTCTCTGGCAGAAGAGTATCACGTCTGTTCTGAATCTGCTGGCAATAATCTTATTTTACCAGAATGCCGTATTCCAAAAGTTCATAGCAGGGTTCCCAACTGCTTTTAGTGCTTAGAGCACTGCTGCACATCCAAACCTGGCCTCCACCCAGCAGCTCTTATCACAGCCTGTGGAATACCAGAACGACCTGCACTGAAAGATGGGTTCGTCTGAATCTCTAATCACCTGCTGCATTGCCACAGCAGTATGTGCTGCAGACATCATGTATCTCTTGCTGGAACTGTGGAATAACCTGAGTGTACTTGTGAAGGCATGCTTGTCTTTAAGCAGTAAAACCCAGAAACAGTGCTGAATCAAAGCCACTTGTGTTGTTCCAATTCTATATATCTTGTCTGAGGAAAAGAGGACTAGAATCAAGTTAATTTCCCTGGTATGGTAGACAAGAAGTTTTATGATCTCTTCCCTGAACATTGCTCTTATCCCTAATGTGCCTAATACGCTGTATTTGTGCTCGCATTTGGAGGGATGTCCTACTGTAGTAGAATTCTTTAAAGGTTTCTTGAGTATCTTTACTGATACATCAGTGCTCGATACACGTTTTGCACTGTAAGTCCCATATGCAGCATCTATCTCAACCTCACCAGAAAGAGGAAAGAACATAACTTTGCCAGCTGCATAGAACATGTTGAATCTGGGAACGTGATATAGCACGGGTATTTCTTCAGATAGCTTGAATGCAGGAAAATCCAGTGCAGGATGATCTTCACGTTTACATTTTCAATAGTGTACTGGTGTTGTCTGATGTTCCAGAGGCTGGTATGCAAATCAGGTCCTGTGATGCAAAAATCCTAAAAGAAGCTGCTAAAGTAAATTTTTATTATGGTTAATGTTTCTCTTGACAGGAGCTTGACTTTGAACCTAAGGGCATCCCATGTTAAAGCAGAGGTTAATTGTCAGCCTGCCACATCAGCATGTATGACAGAAACCACTGCACAAACTGATTGAGACAGGCACTGTGTGGCTCCAGATCCAGAGTACGTTCACAAAGTGCCTGACAGATATGTGTGCAGGGTGAAAAGAGGTCGGGTGTCTTGGAAGTGTTTTGATAGCCTGTGGTCTGGAGAAGCTTGTCGATTCATCTGTTTCTTAGTCCCAGTTTATCTTTCTTTAACTGAATTACGAGATATGAGAATATTCTGGGTTTTGATCTGCTTTTCAGTCTGATGGAGGACAAAATATCCTAACAGGTGTGACCAGTGTGACCTTAGTGCTTGGGCATGAAACGGGCAATTAGAGTAAGTAAACTATAAAATATTCATAGCACATGATACTGTTGTGATTTTCTGGCAGATTGATTGCTTCAGTCAGGCTGAGGGGACTGGCTGCCAAGGATTTATACTGGCTAGTGAAAAGCACTCATAATAATAGGTCCTTCTGGTAAAAATGACAAAACCTGGAGGTCAAAGCATGTAAAACAACAAGTGAAATAAAAATTACTCTTGTGACTCTACTCTGTCCTAGGTGAGAGCAGCTAGTCCAGCATACTAAAACACCTGGCAGATGGTTGGTTGCTTTGCCCTGTGCAACACTACGTCAAGAGTGGGAAAAAGCTCTTCTTTTAAAATTATAAGGAACTACTGGCAGAAAGGTTATAAGGTTATGGTAAAAGCTACTTCACAGAACTTGTCCTCACTGAAGAGTTAGTTTAAATTGCATACACTCAAGCTAATGCCCCTTAAGTTAATGTGGCTTGAATGAGGAAGGTCACTTTGTGAATTAACACTATAGCAATACAGAGTAGCTGTGTTAGTAGCTGCTGTGGTGTGTTTCCTGAACTGATTTCCACTGATGGGCCAGCTAACTCCAGTTAAAAGTGTAATTTCTCTTGAATGAGAGTTGCTGGTTTTTTGGTAGATATTATTTTCATGAATGAGACCTGAGTTATCAACAGTGCATATGTTAACTGAAGCTAACTCTGCGGTGAAAAAAAGTCACGCATGTCTTAATGATCTGGTGCTTTCAGATAAGTCAGATACCAATAGGACAGAGTTGCTGATATACAGACTGGAGAATTTGACCGAGGGTGAAAGGCATGGAGTTGAAACAACTAATGAAGTCCTCTGATTTTGAAAAGCTTTGAATATCCTGCCTCCCTGGAAGATCCTGGCTCTTGACTTTGTTGGAGATCAGACCACTTATTTTGTTCTCTAGAGTACAGCTTTTTTGAAGACTTTAGCTTGAAGACCTGATGGCATTGTGTTGTCTGGCTGAGAAGTATGAAGAGCTCTGAAGAAGTCTCAGGCTTCCATATGGCTCAAGGAGGGCCCCGTAAAGTCTCCATGCAGTCCCCAGCCCCCTTCGCAGACTGGGAGAAGTATTGTCTCTGCCTGTGGCAGATCTTGGGTAGGATGTTCCCACTGAAGTTTGAATGTTTCTTCTGTTCGCTGAGGGCTTTTGCCCCGGGAAAGTTAGCAAACAGGACTTAATCCTCTCACTGAAGTTCACAGGAGTTTTGCTCGAGTAAAAGCAAGAAGGCACAGCTTCAGTTTTGCAGATAGGCTTGTGCTTATAATAGATACAAGGGAAAGATATGCTTAAATAACAGAATGGCTGTCACAGAAGTGACAAAAGACAGTCAGGTGTATGACACAAGGGAAGAACTAGCAAGTAAGCTATTAGCCACTGCTGTAAAAATACAAAACAAGGGCACTGCTGAGGCATTGAAGGCAGAATGTTACTTTGCATTTCTTTCTCTGCCCATATTTGTTACAATCTTGGTGGCTACTGAGGAGTAGTAGTTGAAGAATATTTAAATTCTCTTTAAAAACCATGTATGAAATTATATAAATTGAAAAATATTTGCCTGTGAAGATGGAATATCTTATTTGAAGGCAGTCATGTCTCTAGAGTAAATACTCAGGCAGTTTGAAATGTGTACCATTTTGCTCGATAACTACTCAAGTCTGACAGTTAAAAACAAGTTTACAAGCAGATTAAGGGCATTGCTTTATAAATTAGATTTAAAATGGATGCGAAAAGGACAGAAGGGAACCTCCCTTGTTGAATTTCCATGTTCAACTTAATCCAAGACAGGCCAAGCTTCCACATTAGTTCAGATCAAAGAGAGGATCATAAGCTTCTTTTTGTATTGACTAGATACCCAGGCTATTTCATGAGCAAGGTCAGAAGGTAATTTCCTTCTTTCTGAAATACTGAGGAGCTGTGTCTGTGCTCAGGACAAGATGGGGACCACAGCTTGCTGTAATCCAGCTAGTTAGTGATTTAGCCTTTCATTTCCTTGTTCTCTCTTTTCTTTTGTATGCCTTCAAAAATTAAGTAACCACAGTTGTGTTTTATAGCCTTTAAAAAAATGGCACAGTTCTGTGTGAGGGTAGAAAATCCAGGAGGGAGAGAAATACATCCAAAGATAATCACTAAGGTCTGACAGTTTTCCTTGTTGTCACTATTTCAGTTGAGCACAAGGGCTTTTTGTTTATTTTGGGAGATTTATTTTCTTTTTGGATCAAAATATTTTTACTTGGAAAGTTCTAACATTATATTGATGTAAAAGTCCTTTATACCAACACAATGTGTTCCTCATTCCATTCAGGTACAATGCTGTTAGTTTAGGCAATTTCATATTGATATACTCTGGCCCACTGATCGAGCTACTTTAATAGGTACAATCATCAATTATGTGCATAAATATGTTACATGCTCATCTTAGATATCCAGAGCTGAGCTTCAGTCAGCTACGCATGTGCAGATCTGATGTAGTGCCAATAAACACAAGAGAAATGTTTTCACTTGCACCTTGCTTTGCTGGGAGTAGAATTTGAGCTATGAAATGTTGCTTGACCTTTGGGTGATGATCCAGGTATATCTCACTGCCAGTGTGTGAGGTTACCTTTCTACTCTGCATTACCTTTGATGTCCTTACTCACAAGAATGAAAATTGGAAAAATGACAGTTTTCCTCCAGTTCTGTCTTACTATTTACAGCCATGGAGCTAGCACACTGGCAAAGACTTTATTGTTGGCCACTTTGTGATTTAATTCTTCTAGTTACTGCTTACTTAGGTAGTGGAATGGTTTTATCAGTGTTAGAACCTTGGTTTAGAGGATAAAAAATGTATTTTGGTTGATGAGGTCTACAAAAACATCTGCTACCTTTTGGCAGTGATATGGTAACCAATTTCACAGATTTCTATCCCCAGTGCAGAGCAAATACTGTGCAAATGGCAGCTGAATGCCCAGATCGGATTGTATGACAACCTCAATACATTTTGAAGTTCTTCATGCACAGTGGGTATAGCTGACAAACCCCCTATCGATGATTATGCACTAAAACACACAGAATCGATACACTGTGTAGCAAGAAGCTGGTACTACAACCATTGCTCACAAGTGCACTTGTTACATCTCTTACCTTGAACATCCTGATGCTGAGGGACCATAAACATAGGTGGAACAGTCCTGGAGATGTCAGATCTCATCTCAGTTGTACTCAATATCCTTTGTTATCAGCTATTGCTCCTCTGGAAGGCTCAAATTTCTCCCCATTTTCTAAGGAATCTAGTTTTCTTTCTTTCTTTCTGTATTTCAGGACATGTGAAACTAGATGACCTTAATCTGGCAATCATAGACAAAAGATAGTTAATTTTCAGTACCTCCTTATCCTGTAGTCTGTTGTCCCTTTAAGAACTTCCCCTTCTCATGAGTTATTGTACAGGAAGGAAGAAAACTCCTGTAACTTGGAGTAGTGGAAATTGAGAGCATGAAACTCTAGGGCAAATAATTCTCCAGTATCATTTTCTGGTCTGGAAGAAGAAAGAGCTCCAGTGCTCTGCTCTAAGCCTCTGTTTTTTTCAAATATATTTACCAGTTGAAAAGCAAGATGGATTTCTGTGCTAGGTCTTTTAGACTGTTTTTTTCTTCTCTTTGTGAGACAAATACTGTATCACATTTCACCTGTTCTGTAAGAATTACCACTGTTGGTGGGAGAATCTCATTATCATTTCAGAGTGCTTTCACAAAGTTCCTTATGTTACTTATTGATCTTCTGCAGGTGACTTGTAATTTGAAAGCACGGCAAAGTGGCAAAAGGTTCAGTTGCTTTATATCTGTTCTTGCAAGGCTACAACTTGTGTTTCATTTTGGGTGCAGGAGCTCTCAATGTTCTTTTTAGTATTTTATGGAAATTTAGCAAGCCAGTAGAGTAAAAATCAATTAACGTGTAAACTTTTTTCTTTTACAAAACTGATTACAAGAGACTAGTACAATCAACAAATCAAATTTGCAGTTGGAGTCACATTGATTTTGCTTAGTTGATTAAATTGATCTTTTAATGAATTAGTATCTGTGTGAAATTAAATCAACAGCATCCAGTTGTAGATGGAAGGAAGATTCAAATTATGAAGTTGTGCAGCACAGCCACAGAAGTGCAAGGGATACAACCAACTCTCCAGCCCTTCAAGGCACAGCTGTGCCAATCAGATTTGCTTCATGAGTTACTTTTTTTCTTTTCTTTTTTTTTTCCCTACTTGTTCTGCTGTACAGAAGGTGGGATTCACAATGCCAAAAGAAAATCTTTACAGTCTAACTGTTGATGCAGCCAAGCTTCTCAGCACCTTTTTAGTTCAGAGAGTAATAAGCACTTGTAGGATGTAAATAATTCCATTCTAAATTATGTGTTTAAAAATGGTCACATAAATCATACCTTATGAGTTTTTATTTCTCTTCGTTGACTCTAAAGAAAGTGCAGGATACTGCCTTGGCTGCAGATATCTGCATTGTAGATATCAAATATTAGGTGGGAATTATCTTATCAAAATGGCTCAACTTTTTTCCAGAAGATTAGTTTCACACAAACACACTCTTGCTGTCTCCAATGAAGCATGCTTATTGAAGGTAATATTTGCTAAAATGTAGATACTGAAGTGTTAGCACTTCTTATGCCCACAGATGTGCGTTCACACCTTGTGAAGTGTTACAGCAAGATCAATAATAAGGAGGCAGAAAACTCCAGTGCAATAAAATACAGAAGAAAAGGAAATGGTATTTAGAGAAAAAAGAAAAAGCTCCTCTGCTTGCATGGATTGAGCTCTTCAGAAGTAGTAACACAGACGAGGGGGGCTCCAAGTGTGTCTCTGGTTTGCAAATCAAGCTCGTAGTTTTCTTATTGCATAGACCATAAAACTACCAAGGTACTGACCATTTTTGGTCATAGGGATCTAGAAGAAATGCACCATCTCTGGAAAATAGTTGGACATTTATGGTTGCAATCCCATGTTTCCTTCTCAAAGAGGATCTAAGCAAATCTGAGTATAAATCGTATGATCTGGTAAAGTGGCCCAATTTGGAATAAGAGCTATGAATGTAACTTTTAGTTAAAGCATTTCTTTTGCTTTCTTTTCTCTGCAAATTAGATATCATATGCCGTTTTTTTAAATTATATAAATGCATTCCAACAACCATAATAATCAAAGAAGTAAGAAAAGATAGTCTTACCAGTAGGAACTTGCAAGTACTACTACGTCCTGCATGGGAGAGGACAGTGGGAGTGTCAATGAGTTGAGTTTCTTTGATTTTCTCTGGTTTTGGTATAGCCAGTAGCTTTTCCATCCTTTTGGTCATTTACACAGTTACCTTTTTCATTTATCCTTGTTTTGTAAATCGGAGAGTCTGATAGTTTCCTGATACCTTACTGAGCAGCAGAGACTCCTCTCCAAGAGGGCAGCCGTGTCAGTGCTGGCACCCTGGGAGAAGTTCCCATGGGAACTCGCACCTCCTTAGTGAGTCAGTCCGGTGCCTCAGGTCCTCCAGAAACCACGCTGTCCTAGTTTCTTTGCTCATGAAGCTATGTGTTTAAGACATTTCCCCTTGTGCTGAGGCCTTGTCTACGTGTCGGGGTTTTATTAGGGCCACCCAGCAGGAACATGAAGTGCGGAGGGGGAGGCCTCTGGCTGATGCCTTCCCCATTGCAGCAGAAGCCCTGGTGTACAACAGTGATTCAAGCAGAAAAAGAAATGCTTTGTTGATTTCTTTTATGTGATTTGATGTATTGACTGTCAGCTGTATTGGCAGAAGGCTGCTTTGCCAGTTCAGCTGTGCCTCCACGAGGGAAGGCTTACAAGCTGTATCAGTATTTTGTCAAATCTTGAATTATTGGAATAAATGTATGTAAATCTTCAGACACATTTAAAAGCTCAAGAGTAAATATTCATCACTCCTAAGATTAAGGAATCTAATCATGTTCTATAAGAGATATACTCCTGGACTCCAGCTCTTTCTTGTCTGGTACAATGACTTTGTAAATGATTCTGAATAGGAGGTTCTTACTCATTTTGTTAACGTATTCTCTCTGATAGAACCATCCTTTGTGGAGGATACTTACATTTTCTTGACCGTTATTCAGCTGGTCAGCAGATAACCTTCTTATCCTAGCATTCTCCAAAATTTTCCAAATAGAACTTATCCTTATCTAAATTGGGTGCTCCAAGTCCTGCTCTGAAAGCTTTTCTTCATGCAGCTGAGAGCTAGTGGCAACACCTTCTTGCTGAAGCATTTTTTTCTCAGGAAAAATAAGTAATCTGGAGGAAAAAATATGAAAAAATAATAAAGCATCTGAATCCTTCAGAACTCAAGTATAATTTAATTCACATAGACAAGCTTCATTAAAAGAATATTAATATTGTAACCTAAGGCAGTGAAAGAAGGGAACCATAGAAAAGGATTAAATACCAAATGAGTATGCACAACAGGTAATGCTAAGCAAGTTTTCCATCATTCCTGGCCATTAGAGATTTATCCATTAACAGTTTTAGGCTTAATGCTAAATCATAAGATTTATGGTTTCTATGGGAATGCTTCAGTTTTAACTTTTTTTACAAGTTTCACCTTAAACATAAGACAATTGGGACCAAAACTGACTTCCAACAAAGAAACTCTATCTGCCTGCTTCACTAGCACTGTAACGCTGCTCTGAGTTTGCAGAATGTTCCTGTGTCATGTTCCCTCTCCTCTTGTGAAGCAGAGATCCCATTATACCTCTGTTGAATCATGTCACAAGGAACTGAAGCAGCTTCTACTGTGAATTAAAGACTCAAATATAGTAAGATTTCTGAGAATGACAAAAGATCTTCTGAATTAAAGGAAAACATCCTGTTGTGTTTTTTGTTTTTAAAATTAATTCCTTTTTATGCCAAAAAGTAGGGCAAACAAACATTAATATATTGAAAGCTAATATATGTGCATATACATACTGTACCCACTTTAATTAAAGAAATGTAAACCCATAAAAGCAAAGCCCCAAAACCAACAAAATATTGTCACCAAGAGGAGAAAGTATATTTTCTGAAGGAATATTTGCATGACCTGTGTAAGGCAGAGATTTTTTTTGCCCTGTTTTACAGTTGTACATGTACAGTGTTGTACAGTGTATCATGGGACTTTTGATATTTACACTATAGTATTGCAGGTGCAAACTTGCCATTCATAGTCAGGCGGCTGCAGTGATGCATGTTGAGGTCCTAGATCTTTAGCAAGGTTTTTTTATGGTATGCTTGCATACATACAGGGAGCGAGTGCAGGATGCAGGAAAGTCTTTAGCTCTGTTGGGGCCAACCCTGCCATCTGGCCTCCCCCTCCATGGCACTACATAGCATGCTCTTCTCCCGCTTGTACCCACACCCAGGCAGAGCTCTGTGCAACATCCAGATCGGCAGCTGTACACAGCCACACCATGGCAGCAGTCTGAAGATAGAGTGTTCTTTTCATTATCAGTTTTTTTAATTTTATGACTTTTTTTAACTTTCACTTTTTTGTTGTTGTTGATTTAAAACTTACACATCAGAAGTTTCTTTCTGACTAAAAACTTTTAGCTTAACTTCTCTATTCATAAGATTAAAATACCATTGCTTTAAAAGACTGAGAACTAAGACCATCACCAATGTAAAAGAGTAGCACCGCACTAAAATCACAAGCTGTGATTAAATTGTAGGGATCCAGGATAACCATTAGCATTGCATTGAAAGTATAAGAATTTTCACCTTGAAAGTTCATATGAAGAATTAAGAGGCTGAACTGAACATTTGTTAGACTGTAGATGTCTAGTCTTTGTATGCATTACTGTATGCTCTCCCTTTACAATCTTTTCTACTTTGTATTCCTGTGTAGCGCTGAACGGAAACCTTACAGAGAAAATCTCTTAATGAAATGTTTGTTTCTCTCTACCAGTGTATCATTCCATTCCCTTACTTATAGCTCTACAGCACAGTATCTCCAAGTGTTTGTTTTTCAGATTATTGAAGTTTTAGAACAATTGAAACAGGTCTTTGTAGAATCCAAGAATTCCTTCTAAGAAAAAACAAAACAAAACAAAACAAAAACAAATCGATGGTGTTTTTTTCTGCCTTTCTAATAGCAAAAAAAAATGTATTTCAGGTTATTTCGAGTTGGTCAAGAAGATTGCAAATTATATTCACAGAACAAATAGCTTTAACAGAAGATGGCTATAATGTACTCTTCTCTGTTTACAAGCCAGTGTGCAGAGCAGGCTGTCAGTTGGGAAATTTCTACCTGTTGTTCCATTAACAAGCAAGGAAATAAGAGATCATTGCAAGAAGAGGAAATATTCAGAAAACGTTATGGGTAAGACTTCCAATTAACTCGGCTAGCACAGGTATTATTGAAATTTGGAAGCTTTTGATAGTCTTCCCCATTATTAGATTTACACATAGCGTATCAATATTCAGGCTTCTTCACAGCATATTGTCAGATACATTTTTTGCTAGGTAGTAGCTAGTTTACCCTCTATAATGAGGTTTGCTGTTAGCATACTATTCACGAGACCTTGGCTTTAACAAGTTTATTGTATGGTGTGCTTGTATACATACATGGAGCTTGCCCCTCTTGGCACAAGAATTGCTATGTGAGCTTTTTATTGACTATTGTCTCGTAATTGTAGTTTCAAAAGCATTAGTTTGAGTATACTAGTTGTAATATCTCCACTATAAATAATTAAAAATCAACAACTTGCTGTTAAATTTGTGTATTTGTGCAACTTGTTGGGAAAGAATATAAGACATATGTTCGTGCTGCTTCTTAAGCAACTAGGACATATATGTCTATTTTGTGTGTAGCTTAACCTCTGTATGGAATGTCACCCAAGAATACATTTTCATTCCTATGCCCAAATTTATACTTAGCTCACATTTTTCCTTCTACAGAAAGATGTTGTCCTGGTTTCAGCTGGGATAGAGTTAATTTTCTTCCCAGTAGCTGGTACAGTGCTGTGTTTTGGATTTAGTGTGAGAATAATGTTGATAACACACTGATGTTTTAGTTGTTGCTGAGCAGTGCTTACACTAAGTCAAGGATTTTCCAACTTCTCATGCCCTGCAAGCAGGAAGGCCAGAGGGGCACAAGAAGTTGCGAGGGGACATAGCCAGGACAGCTGACCCAAACTGGCCAAAGGAATATTCCATACCATATGACTTCATGCCCAGTATATAAACTGGGGGGAGTTGGCCAGGAGGTGGGGATCACTGCTCGGGGACTGGCTGAGCATCGGTCAGTGAGTGGTGAGCAAATGCATTGTGCATCACTTGTCTTTCTTGGGTTATATTTCACTCTCTTTTTGTTATCTTCCTTTTCATTACAATTATTATTTTTTTAATTTATTTTTTATTTTTTATTTCTATTATGAAACTGTTCTTATCTCAACCCATGAGTTTTACTTGTTCTCGCTTCTCCTCCCCATCCCACCACAGGGTGGGGAGGAGTGAGCGAGCGGCTGCATGGTGCTTAGTTGCTGGCTAGGGTTAAACCATGACAGATGTCTAGCCTCTGCATACATTACTGATGCTGTTCCTTAACAGGCTTTTCTGGTTTCTATTCCTGGGTAGGGCTGAACAGAAACCTCTAAAAAAATCTCTTACTGAAATGTTCTCTTTACCTGTGTACCCATCTATATTCTTATGTTATGTCTCTGCCACATAGTATCTCTGAGCTCTGCTTTGGCTCTGGTGTTCCTTGGACTCTTCCAGGAGGACTCCTCCGTGACCCAGTTCACTTAAACAGCAGAAAAAAACTCTTCTAGACATAGTTTCAAGGTATGGCTTGATCCAAACTGACCAGTTTGTTACTGCTCAGACGCAGAGCTTCAACTCCTGTCCCTCAAAGCCTATCTCCTGACGCCTTGCTCACACCGCCCACCTTGTGCCAACTTGAGTGCCATCCACAGCAAGCCAGTTCAGTTCATTTAAATGGCACAAAACTAACTTGGTAAAATCTGCTTAGACAGACTTTGCAGCTTCACCCTTTGCACTGTTCCCTGCATGCATCCCTCTGTGAATAACACATCAGAAAAGGGCTTCTGACTTTTGGTGAGTTGCCTTTTCCACCCCTGCCATGATACAGTGAGGCTGTGTTGTGCACAAAATAATTGATTAAAAAAATGAGCAAAATATGGCAAAACAGGAAGATACAAGCATTTGTCCCAAGCCCATCTGAAAGGAAAAAAATCTGTGACAGTCCAAACATCTAAGGTAAAAATATTCTGAATTCACCTTACACTTTCACAAATGTAGCTCAGAATACTACAGAGAACCTGTCTCAGCATTTGTTATTGTCCCTTGAACTTTTAAAAATAAGCTTGATCCTCAAGGCTTAGAATATTGCATCCCACTGATTTAAGCAGTTTAGAAATATACAAACATACATCTCCACAGCTGTAAAACATTAAACCTCTAAAGCTCTTAGTGCTACTGCTTAGAATCAATGTTTCATTTCCTAAGCTCTGTAGTAACTGGTATATTTTTTTGACTAACCTGGAGTGATGCAGATTGCTCATAAAGTACCAGCTGCTTTAATGTCTCTCTTGACAAGGCTATCCTATTAGTATGTGGGAAAACATAGTGATTTAGTAGTAAACTTACAAAAAAAGGTCAAATTAATAAACAGCGATAGCAAAAAAGAAACACAATATGTTGAAAAGAAAAAAAGGATTGTCCTTCAGAACATGGACGTGTTTTAGATCTGCAGCTGTCTAAATGCTTTGGACAACACACATTGCATGGGCTAGTACTGTGCTTGTTTACATTGCATGTAGTTATACCCATCTCTATGAGTTTACCTGGGGTGTAGAACCGCATCATGAACCTCTTCTGAGCCCTGTAGCAACATGCAATTCCCTTTCCTTTTGGAAAGACTCCAGAGACTCATATGGGGTATCAGCCTTAGGCAGTGCTGGGTTGCAATACTACTGTCCTGCTACTCATGGCACCTTTCTGCTTGTTAATCCGGTCATCACAGCAAACAGGAGAAAAGAATCTTGCTCTCACTGTTAACTTTAAGGGGATATTGAAACATACTGTAAGCATTCAAGAACATATGCAAGCCTCATGTATTTTTAACATACTTTTAGATTCTTTTCCCAGGGCAACAAATTGTGAAACTTAATCAAAAAGTGAATGAATAAAGTGCTAGGCTGTCTCTAATAAAATCCACTTTTTGTGTGTTAAAGCAACAGTATCAGTCTGACTCCTGGCTGACAACTATTTTTCCAGGCTTGACACATAAAAGGAATGGACATTTCTGCAATCTGAACATCAATGCTTTCAGGATCTGATAAGCAGATAATAAAAGTTAATCTGAATAAGAAATAAGCAGATTTTGGCATACATCTGGGTTAATGTAAGGACTGTCAGGTTGCTGTACTGTTTTCTTTGGTGTGCCAAAAAGTTGACTA
Organism: Gymnogyps californianus; assembly: GCF_018139145.2. Lineage (NCBI taxonomy): Eukaryota > Metazoa > Chordata > Aves > Accipitriformes > Cathartidae > Gymnogyps > Gymnogyps californianus. The sequence goes on along the minus strand of NC_059472.1, from coordinate 70,942,177 downwards.
CCTTGTGCTAGCTAATATGATTTAAAGAATACACTTTTTTCTTCGTGAAATTTAGGCCTGTGGGCTATTGGTGAACGTGAAGGCATATACAAAGGAGTTTTAGTTTAAGGGTTGAGACACTTACCAATGCATTTATTTTATGTTTCTATTTTTTAATGAAAATCATCCAATAAGCTAAATCTTATATACCCTAATATTCTTGAGTCAAAGTTTATGCATCTTTCAAAATTCATGCTACCACTGTAGACTGCTTGTATGGGTAAAAGGAAGAGGTTGTTCACCAATAGGCCTGTCTTACCAGAAAAAAGAGAAAATGTGAAAGTAATTTATGTTATGGCAAAACTGGTTCCTGACACAGCTGATTCATTTATACCTAGAAAAACCACTGACATTGCAAGTATCTTCTACCATTACCAGAAGTGGGGTAAGGGGGAAGCAATCGCTGTTCAATTTTTATATTGTATTTTCCCAGTAATGCCAGACGTCTTCAGAAGCTTATCTGTCAGACAGCTATGGAGAATCATTCAACTTTGAAGCCTTCTTCCTTATCAGAGTCACATTCATCCACTTGGACATTACAAATCAATAACTGGGAATGATTTGGGCAACATTGTGGCAAAACAGTCTCTCAGAACAAAGCCCTTAATGAAGTGGATATTGTGTACATTTTTTGAAGTTGGCTAAATTCACATGTTTAATTCTAGCTACAATTTGCTGCTAGGTATGTCCTTTTAGTGATTCAGATTTCTGTGGGCATCTTTTTAAATTCAGGTTTGCGCAGAATTAATTTTGAACTAAAGGACTTGCTATATTTAGAAATTATGGCACTTCTTCTCAGTACAATATGTTGATGACTTTGTTTTTGTAAGTTCATTCTGTGTTATTTATATCTTTCAGTAAAGAGCATAGCCTGTATCCAATAGCTGTGCTTGAACTGTGACATAGTTTTTTAGAAAAGCATCAATCTTGATTTGACATCACTGGCGAAATGTAGCACTTTTTTTTTCAGTAGTCAATTACCCTCCTTGGTTAAAATGAAATACATTAGTAAACAAACCTGCCTTCTGTCCTTTCTGAATTTATTTATATTCAGCTTTCAACCACTGGACCTTTGGTAATTAGGCAGGAGATAAACTCTTTTACTGTCAAACTTCCGCTTCTCATATTAGATGTGAGACTATGATTAAGTCCCAACCCCTTAACCTTCTCTTTGATGAGCTAAGTAGATTAACCTTCTGGAGTCTTTCACTAGAAGGCATGACTTCTAATTCTTTAATCATTCCCTAGGCTCTGTGATGAACCTTGTCCAATTTCTCAGCATCCTTCTTGAAATTTGGATGCTTGAAATAGGCACAGTGTTCCAGCCACAGTTACGCTGGTGCCAAACATAGAAGTAATATATTGTACTTCTGTCCCCCTCAATCAAGTCTTATGAGTAAACTGGGAGTTGGCCTGCCTCATTTTATACAGATGAAACACAGAGACACCGTCTTACCCTTGAGACTTACTGTCATCCTTTTTGCCGTGCTATGTCTGTGGTAGCATCCTGATTCTTAGTCACAGTGTTTCTCTTCTGCAGACTTGCTGGAAAGGGGCTTGGTGGGTTTGGCAGGCTTCAGTTTAGCTTTCACATAGAGCTCTCCAGTCTGTACAATGCACAAGATTTTTTTTCTTTGATGACGCTTCAGTCTAGAGCAGATGTGTAATCAGCTGTGGCAGTGAGCTGACGTTTTAAATAGCCACACTGAGCTTCCCTCTAGTAGCAGGATGCGTGTGAGCTAAGAAAAGGCAGCCCCCTAAGCTGTTTGCAGCTTTGTTCGTGCATCCCGATGTGTTCCTGGATTGGGACAGCAGGAAAACAGAACCGCTGCATGTTGGACCTCTGTCAGTCTCACATCCCAAGATGGAGGAGTGGCTAAATCAACACCTAGGACGGCACACAGAAACAGACCAAAGTTAATATTTTAGTCTTTATTTTTTTTCAAAGTTCTTACAGAGCTGCAGGTGCTTTGTAGTGCTCTTTTCCAATATCGCCTCATATTTTGTAGTCTTTTCTGTTGCCATAGTGTTCTTACCACCCATAGATTTGTTAGCATGGAGGATTATTTAAGAGGTACGGTTCAATTCCTGTTCTTGCCACTTGACCCCATTATATTTTGGGCCAAATTCTCAGGTCAGTTTAAAAGTCTGAGGGTGAAATCAAATAGTCAGAAGGTGCTCTGCTGTCAGTATGGCCAGGGCTAGGCTCTTTCCTCAGGCTTTTCCTGCAAGCTCTTAAAAGAAACTAGCTGCCTATGGCTCTTTTTTTTTTTTTTTCTCCTGTGCATTTTTAAATTGAAGGTAACATTTCAAGTGTAGACTAGTTGTTTTGACCCTTACACTGCCCCCAGCTTTTAGGGGAGTGATGTCACTCAGTTCAGTGCAAAGACCAAGTGTACCATAGAGTGCTTTACTATTTGTTGACAAATAAGAGTGTGTGGTTTCATAGAGAGAACTCAAGGAAGGTCAGTCCTTGGCTTCATTCACCGACAAAGGATTGTCCCCATTGGAAGGGAAAGAGAGGGTGACTTGCATTGGGCTTACATAAATCTGATGCATAGAATAACTTCTCCAAAGCTAATATATGCATGTAGGACGCAATTAAAAATACCAGCACAAACTGAATAAATTATGACTAGCTGAGGGGTATTACAAATAGTTTGGTTAGAAGACGTGTTGTGGTAGGATTTACTTTAAAGCAGGAAAGTGTTAGTTGAGCTTCTAACATTTAATTCAGTTTTTCTACGTACAGAGTTGTACAAATGACCTTTCAAAGTTTTGTGACAACACGTTCTTGTTTTAAGGTTGAATAGGATCCATGATGGAAAACTTAAAAGAAATCAAACAATCACCAGAACCAGAAATTTGAACAATACAGAGTTGCAGACACAGGTACTCAAGTGTATTCATTTTGTCAAGCTTGCAATGACTTTGGGAATGAATGAATGAACCTATGGCCAATAACACACACACAGGCAACAGACACTAGTTTTTCAGATGTATTTTTGAAGGATAACAGGAAATGCTGTGGAAGTTTCAGAGGTAAGAGATATTGCTAAGTGCTATTTTTTTTCTTATTCTCATTTCTATGTATGGATCATGTTCATATTTACTGTACATCTTAGACATGTTATGGTTTTTAGGAAAGCATTTGCTTGCCTTGGTTTCCTTGCCACTTTTCATTAGCAGTAAAGTAGTACTATTTCTGGGTGTTTCATTTTATGGTTTTCTTCTTTGAATAGTAATCTCTTATGAGAAAACAATCAGGGAAAAAGCTAACAGTGTTCATCAACCCTGTATGGATTAAAATTAGTCTTTGTAAATGGGAATAGTCAATAGTTTTACAGAAAAGAAGTCCACATGTGTAATAATGAACTGTTGATTAAGTGACTGATTATAAAATTGTGCAATCCTCATATTTGAAGATTATTTCATGGTTCAGAAACTGATACACATTTTAATTAGTGCTGCTATTAGAATGTACACTGTCATATTTGTAAGATACTCCAGCAAGGGGCAGTGCAGGACACAGAAAGCAGTCTTCACAGTAAATCAACTTCTCCCTAGAGAGGTTTGAATCATGTTTATTTTAGTTATTCTTTGTGTTTGTTTATCACGAAAGTTCAAGCAAATTAAATGAATTCTAAGTTGAGCAAACACTCTTTTGTTACTGGTCATAAGCAATTTCCAAGATGATGTTAAAAAGGTAAAAACCTTTCTTAAAGGCAATTAATGATTGTATATCACCCCTTAGCATTTGTAATATATATTAAGTGTGTCTAAGACAATGGAACACAAGATCAAGGCTGCAGAATCAGCAGCCCTTTTGCCTTTTAAAAAACAACCACATGAAAAGTTATTAATATTCTTGCAGATAGATGAAATTAATAATACATCCTGTATATATATCCAGCTACAAGCAGAAGACAGGCAATGATTTGCAGCTTTATGCAAGTCAATAGAAAACATCAATCAGACCAAAATTTCATTCAGAAACATTTATGGATCTAAACAAGACCTGCAAAGAAATTTTCATTGTACAAAGCTATTTTCTATAGTGGAAAGAATTTCAACCTTGTTCTTACTCCTTGCAACCTGATTATGTCAGTAGGGCAAAACTGGGCATAGAAGAGTGCAAAAGTTGTTCCAGGGTGTTTTGCAGCTTGGCTTACATTTACCCCCTGATTTTCTTAGATCAATAATTAACCTGATGATTGATAGTGAATTTTGAAACATAGGTGTCACAGAATCTGAACTGCATTTCTCTGTTAAATTCTGAGCTTGGCAAAGCCATTTTTAAAAAGTAGCAACCTATTTGCTGATGGTGCAGCAGTCTATGAAATGTCATCAGATTGAAAAGATGGAACAGAAGAATATAAGCATGTTATGAGGTAAATTGGACATCCTTTTTGTAAAAGCTTGGATAAACTCACCTTGTCAGAACCACTAATATCACTGACCTGGGAATCTAATTCTGGTTTTCTCCTATATATTTAGTTATACTTGTTTTACTTTATTTTACTGTATGAATTAAATTTTGCAAGGATTCTGCATTCCTCCAGTTTGAGTGAGCTTTACCTTTTTTTAACCCAGCAGCTTGCATTTTCCATTTGAGAAATGCAAGTGAATGGGCTGATGTGAGTTTACCGTAGTTCTAGGATTGACAACCCCAGGTGCCTAGTTTTTTGAGGATGTGCAAGCTGTTTTAAAACACTTGGTTTTTGTACACCAATTGTTTGGAAATTTAAGATAAAAATAATTGGTCCATCGAGATTAGCTGTCTGTTAACCATGCCCAACCTCCTGTTCCTCATTATACTTCACCTGTTTAAATTAAATGCTTCGCAAGGTTTAGATTTTAATAAGAAGTGTGAATGTCCTCAGCGGGCTGGGTTTTAGTCCTGAGTGTTGGTACAGTGGGTTTGTACCCTCCTCTGCAGTCAGTAATGGGTAGAGGGCCCTCTAGTAGCAGAGCGTTAACACCACTTAGTGCTTCTGACCCCAAAAAGGAAAAAATAACAAAAGTGAATTAAACTTATTCTCAGCGTTGTGTCAGATCACTAACAATTCATATTTAAATAGATCTTGAAGATCAGTTAATAATAAAGCCTTAATGGATTCAGTTAGGCAAGCTCCAGGCCTTCGCTGTGCTTGTACAAAGAAGTTGTCTCACTCCCACAATTTTATTAAAATAAAACGCAACCTGCAGTGAAGCTCACAGCTGAGCAGTTAGGTTACAAATCAGACTGTGATGGTAGGGCAGACCAAATGAATATTTCCATTCAGCTTGTCAAAGGCAGGGTGGAAAACAAGGCTTGATGAATAGCGGAGTTTGGGCTACGTAGAACAAGGATGCAAGAGCGACATGAGAGGCCCCAGGCCGGCAGTACCTACAAAAAGACGTGTCATAGCACGTTAATTTTCATGTCATGTGGGTGTGAAGGTCTCATTAACAAAAATAGTCCAGAAGTTGAATTATGGATATTCAAAATGAGAGGTGTTTAATTAATATCTGTAACAGTGACAAGCAGTCACTGTAAACAGTTGAACCAAGACCGTGAGCTTTTTCTCCCGGTGTGTGAGTTTATGGGCTAATGACAGCCTGTCTGGATGACATTAGTGTATGGAGTTATAACCAGGAGGATGATTTTAACCAATAGTCTTTTGCTGTGATCAGTTAATGATGATAAAATGAGTTCTCAGCACCTATTTGGATCAAGTGACAGGTGATCCCTGTGAGTGACTTTTAGCATGTAATTCTGGCTCTCTAGGGAAGGCGCTTCTCTGAAGCCTTGCGTGGTGAATGTAACTGGCACAGTAATAATGGTATCTTCTGATTTTGCTTTCTCATCTTGATACATGCCCACAGAAGCTGCTCTGGAATAACATTTTGGGCACTCAGAGTCTGAGAAATAATAAATATTTTTGAGAAGATAGAGATTTTTAAATTTATTATGAGGGATAACCACAACTATTTTCCAGATCAAGACACTTCAGATACAGAACTGCATCTCTTCACAATAGTAGTAATGTTGTCAGTGAAAATTAGAGCAGATCCAGGCTAAAATAAAGGTATCAGCACTGTGTATTATGATTTGGGTTTTTTCTTTTTTAATTAAGGCTACAGTAAAGCTACGTAATTATTACTTGCACATAGAAGAAAGAAGGTCAATGTGTACTATAGAGGAGTTCAAGAAAATAGTCTGTCTTAAGAAGCTATAAACGTATACTAATCTTAAAAAAATGAGCAGCAGTGGAGAACAATAGTTGAATTACAAAGAGAAGCAATGATGAGAGTTACTGCAGAAGACTGCAAGAGATGTACACTAGTAGCCTTGGTTTCTCTAAGTTTTAGCACTTACAGTGGCTGTGAGCAAATTAAAATGCAAATGCATAGTTCTGCCTGACAAGAGGATGGCGAGCACCAGTCTCAGCTGTGGGTTAGTGCTGCAAGCTGGTAATCCAGCGTGCACACCCAGCAGATCTACGGTACCGAGGAAGCACCTTCATCACAGCCCGCTATGTAGTCCTGCAGACAAGACGCCGTCAAACCTCTTAGGCTTCAAATCAGATCAGCTAGCTTTATCTTGGTTTGCAGCCAAGGCATGTACTCTCTGTCACCGCTGTTTTCATGTTTTCCAGTGCCCTTGTAAATTGGCAGACATACTGGAAATGTCTAAAATCCTCTGTTCCTCAGAAGAATTCTTTTAATATCAACACCTTATGAAGAAAAAAGCCCAGTCTCCAAGGTGGTTTTATCTCCCTCCATCCGGACTGCCCTCCGAGTAGAGGAGGGAGATGTTTTAATAATATTTTGACAGCAGGATATTTTAAAGGTAGATCAATAGATAGAAACACTAATTGAGCCGTGTCCCTTTAGCTAGTACACTGTTACAACCTTTCTAGCATGTTCTTATTAAAAATCATTGTATTGAGAAGAATTTGGTTGAATAGGTTAGAGCTATTATTATGTTGTCTTGTACATATACATGTATATGTATCTATCTATCCTCTAAACAAAGTAACTGTTATATAATAATAATTTATTTGTGCCTAAGATACTGTAGTGTAAGATGAATGGAATTTCATTCTGGATGAGATTTCACTGAATACTTTTGAATGCACTTCAACAATTCAGATATGGTACGATAATATTTTATTACAACACTGATCAGAAATAATGTATTTCTGTTCTATTTGAACCATTTCATTCCCTCACACCTGTAAAATACAAAACATGAGTAACTTCATCCCCTTCAACAGGATCTACTCACAGGAAGCAAATTGCAAGTGTGCATCGGTCTTTTTAGGATTAGGTATAAAAAAGGGGATGTGTTGCAGTTGCTAGGTGACATTCAACTCAAACATATAGCATACTGTAAATAAACACAGAAAGCCACGGCTCTGTCTGACTGCAGACTGTTAAATGAAATCTTCCTCATCTGTGGGGAGACTTTTGGAAAAATTTAGTTTGAATGCTGAAATGAGTTGAAAGTAGGGAACAATGCATTTAAAGCCTGTAGAGGTTGATACTTAGTGAAATGTAGGTCAGTCAGATTACACCATACAGTCTCAGCTGCTGTGTTTTGTCATCTGCCTGTAATAAGAACCAACATAGGTAGCAGTTATACTAGAGAAACGTGTTTTTCTCCTAAAGAGAAAAGATTGATTGATTGATAGGAATGTGGCCATGCTGAATTGGAGCCTGAGGTCGATGCTGAGCTCTGAAAAATGAGGAATAGCGAGTGACACAGGTCCGTGAGGGAACGGACAGCACAGCACAGATTTTTTTTCTGAAAAATCCTGCATTCAGAAAACTGATTTCCTTTGACTTAGCGAAAAATACACAAGGATCAGGAGGTAAAAAACTAAACTCACAAAACCCAGCAAAAACAAGCAAACAACCTTTCCCCCCCCAACAGGATCTCTGCTTCTAAATATTCAGTCTCTCACATGACATTAGAGCACGTTAGTTCTCTGACTCCATCGGGCTCTGTGTCAATACCCACACACAGCATCTTCCTTCTCTCAGAGGTTCATTTGTAATTTTCCTCAGTAAAGTGGGTGGACACCACCACAGATAACGCAGCAGCTGATAGGTGCTATTTTATATTGTGCTATCTTAGGTGTAATGTTTCTCATCAGCAAAAGCATTTAAGTCATAAATAAATTAGAATGGCTGTTATTAAAATGTTTCTGAAGTTATATCAGAACTAATTAATTTGTGATTGCAGTTGCTGAAGATGTAGTTCTCTTTTTCTTTATTGAATGCTGTCATTTTTCCTGAAACCTGACAGTTATACATGTTAAGTCTTAATACATAGTTTATTTATCACTCTTCAGGGATTTTATGTGGGGGTTATATGTGTACTTGTTAATAAAAGTCACTTCTTAAGAGCAAATGAGCACCAAGCCACTCAAAATTTTTGGAGTCTTACAAGATTCACTTAATTTTTCTCATGTAGCTTTCGACAAGTCACATATATCTTACGGTGATTATTATTCAATAAGAATTCAGTAGCTGAATCTGTACTTAAAAAGGTAAGCTGCTTGCTATATTCCTCCAAACAGTGTGGGAAAGGCCGATGCTTATCTCTGGGAAGGAATTTAAATGGTGTTCACATGGGTTCACATGAGTCTAGAGAAGTCTGAAGGAGGGACATATTGGACATAATGAAATATGTGGTGCAGGTGGAAGGGAACATGTTGCCAGAGATGGTACTGAATCTTCTTACAGCAAACTGATGGGTAAGGAAGAGCTCAAGAGGGACTGATTTTCAAGGGGAGAGAGCTTACAGCAGTATGAGATGGTTTCTAAGACTCAGGCTGTGCAGCTAGTGCTTTCAGGGCCATAGGCTTTCTCAGGCATAAAGAGCAGTAAGTCTATGGCTCCACAGGCACCAGAATATACTTCACAGACCTTCTGTGGACCTTCACCTTCACGGGGTGTCTCATGCAGAGGCTTGTGTTCCTCTGTCTTCATTAATGATAGCAACTACTGTGTCATTGGCAAGCAGGCTGAGTTGATTAAAGGGTATGTTTAAAGGTATGATTTCACCTTCAGTTTTGCTATAGCCTTCCTGGGAATGGGGAACAACGCACCTGTCTGTCATCTTCTCTGCTGACAAATTATTCTCCCCTTGGCAGCCTTTTTTCCCCTGCCCCTGTCCCCTTTGGGAAAGAAGCTAAGGGAGTCAGCTTTGCCCCATGTCTGTTTGCTGGTACAGTGTACCCATCTTGTTGGCAGCTCATGTGAGCTGGAGGCAATAGGACAGGCTAGAGACAGGATCCTGCTGTCAGACTTGGGGCCATGCTGTAAGACATTTCTTACAGCTCCCTCTGTGTAGTCAAGCTGCAGGAGTCACCGTCGTTGCTGCCAGTGTGTTGTGTGAGAGGCATGATATTTGGCAGCTCTCTCAGTTTAAACAAAAGGGGGTTTCCTACTACAAATAGACCCAAGTAAAGGTAAGCACATCTTGATGGTACTGATTCACACCACAGGAAATTCATAGGCTTGTCCTTGAAACGGGCACTCCTTCAGTAGAAAATTATGGTATCTAGTCTGTGTGTTACCTCCAGGGACTGAAACGAGTTATTCATTCATTACGCATTTATGAGCTTGGTTATTCATCTGCTAATGTGTCTAGAGGTAAAAATGCCTATTTACTTAGATGATGTCTTGAGGTATTAAAGCTCCTATAACAGCATATTTCAGTCACAGTGAACTTAATGGTTTTATAGGATCTACTAGTAACATAGAAACATCTGTTTTAACTCCTTTCATTTTGTGTGTCATGGAACTCACTGGGGATAAAACTGAACAGAGATTTTCACTGATTGTAAGGGTAAAGGTACTCAAATGATCAGGAAGCACATGTTTGTTGCAGATTATTTGGTAACATTTCTAATAGACTACTCCACTGTTCTGTATTTATCCACTTCAGACACTTCAGGACTAATTGTATCAAATAAAAATAGTTTTTCCTTCACTTGCTACATTATGTTAGAATCATAGACCTGACAAGGACCACAAGAAGTCACCTAGACAATTCTCTTGTCCTGTGGCAGGCTCGTCTTTAACCGAGGTTTGAAAACTTTAAGGAACTGTTTAGACAGCGATAGAACTGCTGTCGCCACAGCAGTCTGTCCAAGAGCTTCAGAATCTTTCCTCAAAGAAAGTTTTTCCTTGTTTCTAACCTGAATCTTCCTTGCTGTGGTTTACGCTCATTATTTCCTGTCCTGCCTGTTGTGGACATGAAGAACAGATTCAGTTTTAGGCCCTCATCTGGGTCTTCCTGTATTGGGAGCAGCAGCAGGATCATTTCATTTCTCTTGCAGGCTGTCCTTCTGTTAGGTATCCCCAGACAGAATTTGCCTTTCTTACAGCAGAGTGAAACTCACACAGCGATCCTCTATGATTCTTAAATCCTTTTTCCATAGGACTGTTGCACAGCACTTGAAGAGTGCCTCATAAAGAAAAAAGAAAAACAATAGTGAGGAGCTTAGCATAGGTTAATACACACAGCAGGGATCAAATCTGAACAGAATGGTTGGTCTCTGTCTGGTGGTGACAGGAGTCTCCATTGCAAGCGGCAGTCTCCATGCACTTGCAGTGGCATCTTCAGCTGCACGGGGTGAGGCCCTTGAACCACTGCTCTGCCCACTTCTTATAATCCAGCTGGCCATCGTCCAGAATCACCCCCCAGCACTTGTGTAGTTCATTGCTATTTATGTATCTTAACTATATACAAAATATTTCTTAAATATCTTAACTGTACATAAAAGACTGTCCTACATGACCATTTCTGCAGGAACGATTTATATTGATTACTTAAAAATGTCTTATCTGTGCAAAATTCTGCAGCAGAAACCACCAAGAGCAATCTTTGGGACACTCCACCCAGGGTGTTAACACATCCAGCTATACAAATTGGACTAGACACAGCATGACCTGTGGAGGAGGAGTAATTTTCAGACCTGTCCAAAATTCCCACCAGGAGGGCTCCTGTAACATCAGTCAAATACTTGACTGTGACTGATCAGGCCATCACCTAGTTTCAGGCTGGTCCCTGGTCTCAAACCAGTCCTTTATCTCATCTATACAGGTGACTGGCTGGGGAGTTCCTGGACTGACTAAGGAATGAGTGAAGTACACTGGGTGCACATAAGCCACAGCCCTGATACCCACCTACACCCCAATTATATGTATGAAACAAACTTGATTTTCATACATGTAACTCACAACTCTTGCCATGCCATACTTCTGCAGTTGATTTTTCCTGCCTAAGAATAGTGTAACTCTCTCTTTTCCATACTGAGTAACACTTTTTGTTTGTTTCCAAATCACTTATCTAATTTATTGACCTTTTTTTGGTTGCTATCCTATTTTTCAACATCCTTGCAGTCCTTCATAGTGTGCTGTGATCTGCAGACTTGGCAAGCACACTTTCTATCCTGTCATCTACATCACTAGTGAAAATATTGGGCAATACTGGATGTGAGACCCCTGGATAATCCTGCTTATTCCATCCTTTGATTTTGCAGTAAATATAGTGCTTCATTAACTAATCCGATAAAACATGGCTGAGTTTATCTGTTGCATGAACATTTCATTCAGACCTGGTTTTCCCCACTGTCGTGGTTTAAGCCCAGCTGGCAACAAAGCACCGTGCAGCCGCTCCCCGACTCCTCCCCCAGGTAGGATGGGGAGGAGAAAATACAGCAAAAAAGCTCGTGGGTCGAGAGAAGGACAGGGAGGGATCACTCACCAATTATGGTCACAGGCAAAACAGACTCAATTTGGGGGGAAAAAATAAACCAATTTAATTGGTTACCAATCAAATCAGAGTAGGATGATGAGAAATAGAACCATATCTTAAAAACACACCTTCCCCCCACCCCTCCTTACTTTCCGGGCTCAGCTTTGCTCCCAATTCCTCTACCTCCTCCCCCGCAGCAGCGCAGGGGACGGGGAATGGGGGCTGCGGTCGGCTCATGACACGTCTCTGCCACTGCTTCCACAGGGGGAGGACTCCTCACACTCTTCCCCTGCTCCAGCGTGGGGTCCCTCTCATGGGGGTTAGCCCTCCATGACTTCTCCAACTCAAGTCCTTTCCACACACTGCAGTCCTCCGCAAACTGCTCCAGCGTGGGCTTTCCCACAGAGTCACGGCCTTCTCCGGGCCCAGCCACCTGCTCCACCGTGGGGTCCTCCACGGGCTGCAGGGGGGTCTCTGCTCTGCCATTAAATCTTCATGGACTGCAGGGGGACAGCCTGCTGTCTCACCATGGGCTGCAGGGGAATCTCTGCTCCGGAGCACCTCCTCCCTCTCCTACAGCTTCACTGACCTTGGTGTCTGCATGGCTGTTTCTCTCACATCCCACTCCTCTCCTCACTGGAGCCCCTCTTCTTCTGCCATCTTCTTCTTCCTCTCCTGCTCTCTTTACTGTAGCAGCTGCTGCTGCTGCTGTTCCTCCTCCTCCTCCTCTTCCTGTTCCTCCTCTTCTTCTTTGTCGTCTTCGTCTTCTTCTTCGTCGTCTTCTTCTTCTTCTTCTTCTTCTTCCTCCATCTTACTCTCACACCTCTTCAGGAGGGTTTTTCCCCTTCTTAAATACGCTATCACAGAGGTGCAACCACAGTCGCTGATGGGCTCGGCCTTGGCCAGACGCGGGTCCAGGCTGGAGCCCGGGAAGCTTCTAGCAGCTTCTCACAGGAGCCACCCCTGTAGCCCCTCCCCCGCTACACAAACGCAGCACACTCGTGTTACTTGTAAGAATGTTATATGAGACAGTGTCAAAATCTAAGCAGCTAACGCCTCTTCTAAAAAGCCTGTAATCCTGTTGTAGAAGGAAATTAGATTGGTTTGACAATATTCTTGGCAAACCCAAGCTGGCTGCTAATCATTGCTTAACCCACATCCACTATCTTTAATATTCTCTGAAATAATTAGTAGAAGTTCACATTTTTCTCATCTTTTAACAACTATAATCTTTTAAGTTTTTCCTCATTTTATTACCATAAATGTGTGTAAAGATACTACCAAATAAGTCCTAAACTGAACTTTAGGCATACACAGAGCAAAAGGTTGGTCACTAGTGTTAGGTGCTTACTGCTTAAGTAAAAGATGAAGAAACAGGTGAGGGAGATAAAGGTAACAGTGAAACCTGTGTGAAGTAAATAGTCAGCACTGCTAATGGTCTAGTATTACAATGGCTTCACCAGTAGAGGAAAGAAATGGTGTTTTTCATTTCCGCAGTGGACTGGAGTAAAAGACATCATCCTTGACTCCTTCCTTAAAGGAAAGGTGTGAAAGATGAGAAGGGAATATTCAGAAAGTACTGGTATAGATCGCTTTGATCCAGGCAGACCTTCTGTCCCTGTGGAGACTGCAGAAGTCTTCAGGAAAAATCTGATCCTGGTTTAGGAAGATGGATAAATGACCTCCTGTGGTCCTTTCCATCTCCTTTTCTGTATTCTGTATTTATAGGTATCATGGAAAATAAGAATTTTGAGAAGGGATTTGTAGAAGGATAATTGGGTAACTTCAAGTGCTTGTGTGAAGTTCATCTTAAGTATGAAGCAGAGAGCTGGAGAAAGCACAAAGGTGTGTGGCTGAATATTCAACAAGTAGGTATATAAGAGGATTTCCATTCCTTTAAGCATTTCATTGTCTGCTCCATTCAAACTTTAGATGAATGCAGGTGCTTCTTCTCTGAATAAATTGTTTTAAGATATCATTGTGACTAATAGAATATGAAGTCTTTAAAATATTTTTCTTTGAAAAATTAAGATTTAGTAGTGTGTGGTTGAGGTGATACCATCTGAAATAAAAAAATACTTCTTTTTAAACTGATGCCTATTACTTAATCATTTCTAACTTTGCAGGTGTATTACATAGATTAATTTCGTTCTTTCTGAACAGAGGTACTTTGCAGCTTAACAACCACAGCTAGTGATTCAAAAAGTGCTGCGCAGAGCAAGAGCTTCAGAAATTGCAGCTAACTGCACTTTATCACTGTAGTAGTGATAGGGGTACTCTTTTTCTCACTGGCTTGATAGAATGATGTGTTTCAAATTTAGTTTTGTACTCATTATTCCGCTCCTTCTCTTAGTGACATCTGTCCCCTTAACATTGAACGTACTGCCTGTCCTGTGAGGACATGTCATTTTCCCTTGATATGCCTTTGCCTCCCTTGCTCCCCTACCCAACCCCTTACCCTTTCTCTGGGCAGAACAGGAGAGCAGGAGATATAATGGTGCAGTGGCATCTTCTCTCAACAGTTGAACGAAAAAGGGTCATCTGGATTTAAGCCTTGATGCTCCCGAGTTTGAATCTTGTCTCAAGCAAATAAACTTTGTAACCAGAGTGAGAGTTTTGCACCCAGAAGGGCTCCCAGTTATAAAATATCTTTCCTTCTTATATTTATCTTGGAGTCCTGACACTCCAAGAACTGAGGTAGACTTAAGAATATCCTTAAGAGGTAGATAAACCTATGTAAATTGAGATTGCAAATATCTGCTTTCAAATTGCCAACCTTATCTGCTCTAATTAGTTTCCTTAGTGCATATTATACTCTATTTGTAGCCACACTACTTTTATTGTATTAATGATAACCATGTAATGCTGTGGATAAATTATCTTGGTTTAGGTACAACTATCCTTAATCTGTGGATATTGGCCTGAAACCATTACTGGGATCACATTTCCTCCTGCAAAGTGTTGTCTCTCCCTTCTGTTCTGCTGTGCTCTTGGCCAAGCAGGTTTGCTTTTTAGCTTTGATTGAACCCTGCTCCTCAAAATACTTCTGTCACCCTTGACTCCTTCCTTAAAGCCTACTCCTCGCTCCCATCCTTTCTTTCTCCTGCTTTACTTCAAAAAGATCTTATTAATTTCTCAAATAGAAAGCAAAGAAGATTCAAATTCTCATCTTCTCTTCCTGTTGTTCTCATCCATGCAAGGACTTACAAGAGACCAAATTTCCCACTCAGTCCAAAATTTCAGTCAGCCTCCATCTTGCGCATCAAGAAAGAAAATAATAGAAAACAGGAGCCCCTCAGGAAAAGTGTAGATCTTTCTGCAGCACTCTACTTCCCTCATGGTTATTATGCCAAGTATCATAAATACTAGCCACCTCTTCCCAGGTTTTTACTCTCTTTGGTCTGGCCACAACCCTACCAGAAGCTTCTCTCCATCCTCTTTCTCCACCACCATCTGTAAGTGTCATGACAATACAAAAATACAAAACATGGCACAAATGAAGGAAATCACTATGTTGGTAAACAAGCAAGAAATGAGCCCTGAGTTCAGTCTCAAATGAAAGAAGACCTAGAAGGTCTTGCTGCTGGTGTTCCTTTTTTTCCATTTCTAATTATATAACAACCTTTGGTTTTAAAGCCACCTTCAGCTGACGAGCAAATGTCAAAGTTCCAGAAGGTAGAGCATTGCTGCGTTTCTCTTCCAATAAAATAAGAGACCTCAGAAAATGTATGCTACACACAAGCCACAGAGTATGTAGGGCTGTGGATACAGGATATAGGTTTTAATCCCTGATTTGCCAATTTTTAACATACATATTCAGCTTTGACTTGACCATAGTGAGCAAGGCACATACCGAAGTACCAGGTAGAATCAAAGCTGTGCAGAAATTGTTCACTGGTTCACTGAAGTTTTATTATCTTTTTAATTTACTAAAGTATTTTTTTAAGGAATGGGAGCATGGGAACATTGATATGCTTATACGGTGAAAATAAAGCATGGCTTTGGTATGGACTCAAATACCTTAGAAACAAGGTACATCAGAGAAAAAGTTAATTATTTCAAAAGTTCTGTGGAAAGAAGCGTGAATTCTGATTTTCTGGTTTGGTTTATCTTCCTGAAGGATTTACTCTGATAGCTGGAGATTTATTGATTGAATCTGCATCATTCAAAGAAGCAAATTAGTGCTTTGCTGTCAGATTCTGTAATAAAGTTCCATGCTGTGATTTGGTCTGTTTCAGCAAGAAAGCATCTTTTTTTACTGTCTTGTCTTATTTGTTTTACTCCTGATGCACAGCAGTAGTATTCCCACCCTGTTTACAGCAGTGCTTCAACACATTCATTGCTCAAATGATAGAAAAAGATCAATGATAAGGGACGTGCTTGTTTCATTTGTGCTGCAGACAAATTACAAGTGTATAGAAAAGAACTACTGTATTTTGATTTCTGTTAGCCAGATTTGATCGTTAGTTGAAATCCCTGGAAATGTCACTTAGTGACTAGGAGTTGTGTGGGCAAGTGGAGGACCACGGCTCTGGCGCTCAAAACACGTGCGGGTCCTGATTCTGCACTCAGCTAGACTGGTACAGCACCACGTAATTATGGGCTTCAGCAGGGAATCCTCGGTAGAAAATGTGTTGCTCAGTGGAGAGGTAAGCCCAGCATTTATAGCTCTTTTGAAATAAATGGAGTTATGCTGATATCAAATCACTATATTAGTCAACCAAAACAACCTTTGTGAATAATATTGAAAGGCACTGTGGTTTTATTTGCCAGCAGTCGTGCTTTTTTCCAGATCTAGCTTGATATGGATGCATTTCTGATCATTCTTTCTTGATCTTGTAAATCTAGCAAACCTAAACAGATTAAAATCTTACTATAATCAATAAATATATTGATCCAGTGATCAGTGCCATTAATATTAATTTCTCTTTGTATTAAGCATCCCTAAAATGTAATCTCTATCAAAAACTTACACCTACAAAATACTGAGGAAAGCAAGGGGTGTCATGGCTTCTTCAAATGTGTGTTATGAGAGAAAAAACATATTGGAGTGAATAGAGTAAATTTATTACAGTAAAATAGAGCCCCATCTTACAGATTATGTCAGATTCATTTGGATTTGTATCTCATTGGTCCAATCAAGACTATGGCCTATGCTGTACATAAGCAAATTTATAGACAGTGAGAGATAGTCCTTATCACAGAACATGAACATTTTAAATTGTCAAGGTTTAAAGGAAAGATCATTACAGCTGAAGAAGCATTTGAGAATGTAGTCTATACCTCATCATACCTAGCAGGAAAATCAGCGCTCAAAATTGTTGAAAAAATATTCTTATTTTCCCCCGCATTTCTTTTTAATGCATAGAAATGTTTAGAAGATTTTATACTTTCCTCTGGGAAGAGTGTCCCTTGGTGTTCAGAAAGCTGCCTCGGTAAATACTGGGGAGGCTGAAGGCATCATTTGAGCCACAGTGTATGTACAACTGAGGAGATGCTGTGGAGGCTACCCCAAATTGTTCTGCCAGCGTGCATAGGCCACCCTGTGGAAAGGCAGAGCAGCTCCTAGGCTACGCGCCAGTTGAGTTGCTCAGGTTCTCCAAGTGGACAGCTTGTAAAATGCTAGTAACCCCTCATGGTTGTTTTCTCAACTTGTTTTATAACATATGCAAAGCACCAAAGCTTAGCAAGGTGGGAGCCCAGCACTGGATTCTTTTTGACTTGTGCTACATCACTAGCAAGGGGAGAACCAATGTAGCTCTAAGATTAATGGTCTTAAGGTTATTTATACCAATTGAGGATGTGACCCAGTGTGTTAACATATGTCTTGACCATGCAGTTCAAAATCTCTTGTATTTAACTGCCCACTTTTTCCATTTTTGGCTCTCTCACTTCAATGCATCACTTCAATACTCTGCTTTAGGGTTCAATAGGAATTTTTTATGTTTGCAGAGAACGAGGTTGGTTCCTGTCTCTGCCATGGGACAGCAGGGCATAGAGGATATTCCTAATGCTCTATTATTAGCATAAGAAGTACCAGTGCTTAAGCACCAGGAAAAGAGAAGCTGGTACAATTGCAGTGCGGCACGCTAACAGTTTATACTAACTGTAGTGGTATATGCTATGCTAATACCAGAGAAAGAAGATACCTTCTCTGCTGTTGCTGTGTTTCTGGTTAGGAACTTCATTCCCAAGACAAATTAATAAACCTTTTCCATTTCAAGTGAGACTCTGAAAAGTTGCCAAAAGCAAAACCATACACCCTTGCTTGTGTTCATTTCTCAGTTTCAGCTTGCCAGCAAGTGGCTAGGAGGAATGCATGCAAAGCTCCACTGTAAACACAGAATAAAGTATTGGGGCGGGGGAGGGGAGGGGGGCTGGTCAGTACCCAAAAATCATAGCAATCTTCTACTGCAGGTGGCCTGAGACAAGTTTGGAAGGTTGCATCTAGGAAATTCAAACAGTAGAGAAAAAAATAAGCAGCCTCCTTTCTGTTGAACATCCCACCAAGAGAGTAACTGGGGAAAACTATGATATTTTCTCCGGCTCTTTATTGTTCTTATGTTCTTAGCTCTGAATGTGCAAACGGCAAGCAAGAACATAGGAAAGAGACTTTTTCTATGCATGCTAGGAGGCCACACTCATACGAAGGGAGACTGTATGGTTTCAGCCTGATCCATGTTTTTTTGTATCAAGAGCTAGGTTTCAGTTGAGGTAAGATTCTTCTTGCAGTTTGATTTTTTTCTTTCAGTTCTGTTCATTCAATTATAAAACTGCACTTCAGAATTGCCTTTATGCAACTAATATTGCAGGAATTAACTTTCATTTGATGCACGGTGTCTATAAAATGTTACTTCTTCAGCTTAGTACCCAATACTCAAAATTGAGCATTGTGAACCTGGATGGACAGCAATATCCTAACTTCTGTGTAAAGCTCTACGTGTGCAGTTGCACAAATAAATAAAATAAGCTCACTCAACAGGGGAAGTGTGAGTCAACTAAACAAACCAAGGCACTGTGCTAAAACAAAACCAAAGTATGCCTTGCCCATGCATTCCAAAGCCAGTTTTTCCAGGTTCTCTGAGTAGCTGAGAATAATTGAACTCAAAGTGCCTTTCTGGTTTCTGTTTATCTTAAAAGACCAGAGAAGAATTAACTTTCTTTTCAAACAGGTAGAGAACACCTTAAAATAGGCCATGACATCGCACAAGAAATGCCTGCATTTGTCTTCAGATGGCTAACAATGTTATTTATTACCTGATTACTGGAAAACTGAAGCTCTTTGCTTATGTTCATGCTCCATAGATGTGGCTTTTTCCATGTAGTTAAAATTAATGTTTTCATCTCTTCCAAGTGGCATCTTTCTGTTTGTTCCCGACTTTCCTAATCAATGTCATGTCGGCCACAGCAAAATTTTTAGAAGTAGGTATTTGCAATTTGTATTCTTTTAAGGGATACTCTTGCATATGAGCATGAACTCATGCAAATAAAAAGAATGGCAAATACTTTAACAGAACTTAGCATTTTATTCAAATGAATATCTTTTAATAATTTTTGCAATATTTTGAATATAATACAGTGTTCTGTGTGCAGACGCATATGCAGGTATCTGATCATTATCCCTGACCTTCAGATTTCTCCTTTTATATCTCCATTAAGCATCAATTTGTTACTAAAGCATAATTTGCAATTAAAAATTTATTGCTTAAAAAGAAAAGGCAGCTTCCTGTCTAGTTCTTAATTAATCTTTATTTAAGACACTTAAATATTTATAGTGACTTACTTCTCTTTTCATTATAAATACTGTAGTGATTCAAAGAACTTTTATGTTTCTGAAGAGTTTTCACTTTTACTGCAATGGATAAAAAGATTCAGCATCTGTCTCATTCCATAGGCTGTGATGCTTGCTGCAGCCGTAAGTACAAAGATGTCAGATTTAATGGCGGCAGATTGGTGCAGAAAGGGCCAGATTTCCCTTAGGCCTCATTGTCCCTCCTTGAAAAGTGGAGCATAGCACAGGTAAACTGTTACTGTGCCTGCTAGACATAAGCAAGGTCCTACTAACTTCAGTTTATGCAAACTGCACAGCTAAGGGGACACAGAAATACTTCATCTATGGGCTTAACCTTCCGCCTGCATCAGCATATGTTGTGCCAGAGCAGCACGCTGTTCTCCTGAAGGACAGCAGCAGTGAGCGTCAGTGGGTTTATGCTGCACCAAGGCACAGTGTTTCCTGGCTCTTGTGCCTTATGCAGGCCGCTGTCCAATATCTGCACTGAGGGTCGGGTTGTCCTTCAGCCTCTGACCCACCAATTGCCTATACTGCAAACCCCTCGGCTCAGCTCCCAAGACAATTTTTAGACTTTCTCAACTCTGCTGAACCCCTGCTTATCTTGTAGATTTTCCCGGGAGTGCCTGGGCTTGAAACCATCAACTGAGCCCTTTCCAGTATGCAACCTTTCAATTCCCCCAACTGTTCAGTATTTTTGGTAATGATCTGGCTGATGGAATAGACTGTGCTTCCTTATCTTATAGACAAACCTGCCCTGGAGCTGGACGGCAGGAGTCGGCCAGCAGTGATTCCACAGTTTGCTGTCTCTGACCTTCTTTCCTTCTCTAGAGCCATTTTTCTGTCTATCACCTTTTCTTTTTCATCTGTTTTCTCTTTAGAGGAGATAAGGACAGCCATGGAAGGCGAGGGAAGCATAATTTCTAAGAGGAATTCCATTTTCCTACACTAACACCAAACAAACAGCTTCACTGTTGAAAGGTGGGAAGGGATTAGTCTAGGCTCATAGTCAGGGACTTACAAACCAAATGGGATTCTGCATCACATATTCTTTGGGAGGTCACACTTACTGATCAAAGAGGACCCACTGATCTTTGCATAAGAAGGTAATAATCTGTAAGCAATGGAAACAACTGTGGCTTTTCTTTTGGCATAAGGAAGGGTAAGGTGGACTTACGCATGCACGTTAAATTACGGAAACATCACTATGCTTCTGCATGGCTGAATTGGCTACAGTAGGATACACCACAGCGTTCTTGGAAACATAGCAGGTAAAATTGCTAAGTGGATATGAGAAAACTGAAATCTAAATTGCAGTACAAGCAAATGACCTGCTGCTATAAACTGTACCCTTACAGATTTGCTTACTGATGGCAATATGCTATTTATTGTGTGCATAAGATGTAGATTGATCAAAATTATTTGTTTCCATTTATATCTTGTTGGAAAACTATGGGAGATCACTGTTTGAATGAAGTAGATTACTGCCAGTCATTCTCGTGTGGAATGAGGAAATTGAATAAGAATTATTCTTGTAGTTTTCAGATGAGTTATTTAACTAAAACCATAGCTGAAAAGGTGGGATTTTTCACACTGTTTAACTGGAAATACTTAATGTAGCCAGAAATTAATATTGATGCTTGAATGGATGAAATGACATTTTAAGTATTGCAGCGCTGAGTAAGGATAACATAACAGTATAATTGGTAATGTGTGATATGCATCAGGGATGTCAGCTGACCATATTAAGTGAAATCTTGCTCATCTTAATCATGTGAATGGTTTCGAGGATGTCCCTGAATGAGATTCTTTTCTAATGTAAGGCCATTGATTTCATACATAAGTGAAATGGGATTGTGCTCACAGATTCTTATAATATGGTATGTATCCATTCATTCTAGTCCTGGAATAAAAATAGTTGATTAAATTGATACTATGTTAACAATTTTTCTTCCTAGTATACTTATATCTCCTGTACAGTTAGTTTTCTGTGCAAATTGTTATGTTTGTGTTATGATTGTTCAGTTTCTCTTTGCTGGAGAGTGGTACTTTAATGGGTGTCATTTTTGTGATGTAAGCAATAACTTTCAGCAATTCACTGTGAGACTTTTCTTCTCAGTTGCCTTCTAATAGCATCACCATTTCATTAGCCTTAGCTAATTCCAGAGGTAGAGCAGTTTAGCAGATAATGCAATACCATGAAGGTTAAGTAAGCCTTACCTATGTGACATGGGGCAAGTTATGTCATTTCTCTGCCCTTACCTGTTAGAGATATGTCATCTGTGTAAGTCTGTCTGCAGTGATGGAACTTGCATAGCACCTAGGATAGCTGACATCTACCACTTTCATTGCAGGGCCTGAGGCAGATGGCTCAGCCTCTTTGTACAGTCTGCATAACACCGCTTCTCAACTAGTAAAGGATTTTGATACCTACTGCGGAAGAGAATAACAACTCTGGACGTGCTTAATATTTCTACTGAGCAATATAGCACAATAAACATGCTATTATTTTCTAAGTTGAGATGGCGTATTAGCTAGACGCGGTCTCTCAGAGATTCCCTGTTCTTAACTGTTACTGATCATTGTCTACTGCATAGAAGAGGTTATCTCCTACAGAGTGTTTCAGTGAAACAACCCTTGTTCTTTGTTATCTGCACAGTTTTGCCTAGCTGTCAGTCCAAGCTTGTCAACAAAGATGCTATGCTGACCACCACATTCTTTTTTGTCCATCCTCCCCAAAGCAATGCTTACTGAACTGTGTAATGTTCTTCACATATATCTTTGTGTTGCACATGTCCTTATGAAACTAACCTGAGGCAATTAGAAAAGTTTAAGCATGAATCTCGCTTCCTGACACACCAGGATAATCTTCAATAAAAAACCACATGATTACTCATGTGCTTACTGATTTTGGAGTATTGCTCAAAACAGAACAATAGCACATCATAAGCAGGCAGATTTCTCTAGCACAGCAGCCATGAAAAATCTGTGTTTTATGGGTGGTTGGGACCAACTGAACAATCAGTATCAAATTAAGGGGGAGACAGCTGGGAGGACTTGAAATCTTTTCCTCTCTTGTCGTAGATACTGTGGTATTGCCTGTCTCTCTAAATGAAATAACAATAGGGAAGCCTCAGGGCAGATTGTCTGCTTCCCCTCTCTTGGGGAGTCTGCTTTTTTTCCTTCTCAGCATATTAGAGGTGGCTGATCCATTGTAATGCAATGTCAAAGGCCTTTGGGACTTAAAAAATGTTGCGTGTGTGGTATTGGAAGAGCAAAGAAAAAGCATTGACCTTACCAGCTGTGATCTTTTCAGGTAGCACAGAGATTTTAAGGAAAATCAGAAAAAAAGAATGCACTTGGGTTGACCAAGCTTAAAGCAAATGAAATCATTCCAGGTGGTTGTCCAAACTTACAGCAAGTATAATAATTCTAATTGGTTGCCCCCATAGCTCTTTCACTCAAAACTCCTTCAGTAATATGGCAACCTTTGCATTACAGATTGCATGGTGGTCAAAGAGAACCTGTTTTCTTATAGATTAGAGTGATTCACTACTGCTATAACATTTGACAAAAACATCTGTTAGATCCAAATAGCTATTTGGCTTGATGACATTTTGATTCCTTTCATGAAGAATTGAGAAATATTTACTTACATGTGTGAGGAAGCACTTTGCTTTGCTGAATATTTTGTACTCGCACACAAACAACAATATCCAGGTGCAAACTAACATGGTAGCTGTCTACTGTTTGTTACTCAGTCATTCCTTATTCACCTGTGTCTTTTTGGAAAGTTGTTTTCATCTGTTCAGTAAGCAGAAACATTATTGTTACTATGAGGTGGCCATTCATGAACAATATCATTCTTCCTGCACCATAAGGCACATAAGGCAGAAGTCAAAACAATTATTAACAATGCATAGCCAATAGCAAACAGCTGACAAACAACCCATACTCTAAAAATGCTTTGTCCAAATAATTCAGTGCATAATTAACAAATGCATTGGCAGAAATCTGCTCATGAACAGTTTGCAAGCAGGCAGTAGGATTGGATAATGCATTTACCGACTAGCTACAATGGATGTAGTAGGAAAGTAGGGTTGCATCCTCAGGCTCCCTGAGAATAGAATCATTCCTTGTCTATATAAGGATTGCTCAAAACAGTTCAGATTAAGTTAACTGAAGGTACGGAATTCATGTATATAATTGAGGTGCGGTATGGACACTTTCACTGAAAGCGAAGTAGCATAAATATGTTGCCTGCTCCAAGGATGTGGTGGGTTGACCTTGGCCGGTGGCTAGGCACCCACCCAGCTGCTCTCTCAATCCCACTCCTCAGAAGGACAGGGGGACAAAATAGGATGAAAAAGCTCATGAGTCAAGATGAAGACAAGGAGATAGCTTGCCAGTTACTGTCACAGACAAAACAGACTCAACTTGGGGAAAATTAATTTAATTTACCAGTTAAAATAATTTACAGTTAAAATAGATTCAGGCAGTGTCATGGATGAGTGATTTAGGATCCTTAAAGAATCTGTAAAAGTGTGACTTAACAGAGTTTGATGGCAAGGTTCATTCTATTACTACTACATGGGAGAACCATACAAAGAAAATCGAGTTAGAACTGATTTTCCTTGATTTGCACAGAGATCGGAGATGCAAAAAGGTAAGGAAAACCCTCCTGTTGAGTCACGAGGTTCAGAATGGACCCCCTTGCTTTCTAAACTCCTAATGGAACTTAGGTGCAGCTAGATCCAAACTTAGTCTCAGACCTGGTCAACAGTTTATATCTAAGAGCTTCGAAGGGTAAGGAAAATCTCCCATTGAGTCATGAGGTTCAGAATGGACCCCCTTGTTTTCTAAAGTCCTTCTCAGAGAGGAGATCCAGACTTAGTCTCAGGCTTGGTCAATGGTTTATGCCTAAAAGATTGTACGTGCACAATCAATCCTTTATATCAGTTAGTTAGGATTTCAAAGTTTATCATGCTATTAATCACTTATCAATCCATCCAGGCGTTCAGTGTTAGTTCACTCCCAAGTTTGAGCCCTTGGTTTCCCAAAACAGACTCTCAGGCATCGAATCATATAAAAATAAATAATTTAATAGAGTGGTACAGCAGCAGGGTCAGCTCCAGCTGGGTGCCCCCAAAGAGGGTGTGGGGGAGGAGGGGGGAGGAAGGACCGACCCAAACAAAGAAATCCCTGGGAAATTATACCCTTAAAGACTATTCACCTGCCCCTCACACATTTTTCACACTCTCTTCGCGTGTCTTCCACATGCCCTTTGGTCCAATAGTGATTCTGGCCTGACACCTTCGGACTCCTTATTTGATTCCTTCACTGTCTCCAGACAGGCCTTTTGTTATCTTGTCGAGTTGCAGGTGCTGTTGACGGTTGTAGCCTTGAAGCCTCCTTATCTTCTGATTTACGCTGGCACTGGAGGCCCCTGTTTTGACTAAGTAGGTACACATTCAGTAAATCTAAGTGAAAGTTTACAGCTTGCGGCCTCAGATTTCAGCAAATCTAGCTACTCGTGCTAAGTAAGTAAAGCTAAGCAAACAGCATACTAAATCACAGAACATTATAACTTCAAGTGATTCATTCTATTTAAAACTTACTTATTTAAGCTGAACAGCTAATACCTCTTAATATTGAGAGGTGTCCCTGCTCAAGGGAAGAGTTGCCTGGCGTGCAGTGCAGTTGCCGTCCAGGGAGAACTCAAATTGGGGTCATCCAACAATCTGTCGTTGGTAAAAGATCTCGTTGCTGGAGATGGCTGCCAGGCAGCCACACTGCCTAGCAGGGAGAGTTCAAAAAAGGCTCACTTAGGCTGTCATATTTGTGGGATAAAGTGGTTGGCTCATAGTCAAATTGCATACAATAGGAGAGGTGTGCACGAGACTCCTTGTACCCACAACTTTCACTGTGTTGCTCTGCTCCTTTTTGGGTTTCCTAGAGGAGTTCTTGGCAACAAGGCAGTGAGAAACAAGAAGACAAACATTAAAACAACACTTTTCCTCCCCCCTTTCCCAGGCTCCACTTCATTATTTCACATCCAACTCCTCTCCCCCCTGCAGCGGTGTAGGGGTGATGAGGGTTATGGTCAGTACAAAGCGGTTTTGCCCTGCTGCTCCTTCCTTCTCACTCTTCTCCCCTGCTCCAGCCTGGGCTCTCTCCCATGGGCCACAGTCCTTCAGGAAATATCTGCCTGCTCCGGCGTGGGGTCCTCCACAGGCCACGGGATATCTGCTCCAGTGCCTGGAGCACCTTCTCCTCCTCTGACCTTGGTGCTCCCTCTGTTGTTTCTCACTCATCTTTTTTTCCCTCCTCCTCTGCCTGTGTGGCATTTTCTGCCCTTTCTTCAATATGTTTCCCAGAGGTGCCACCAGCTTGGCCTCTCACAGAGGCCACACCTGCAGCCCCCCCACTGCCAACACTTTGACACCTACACTCAATGCAAAGAATTAAGCTATCAAAGACCAATATTTTTTTTACCCTTTAACTTGTTCCTATTAACTTCATTATTTCTTTGATTACTCCTGTTTTCAATCGAAAAATAAGGCCAGGACTATACGAGGAGCTGTTGGCACACCAATGTTATCTGAGGTGTGTTTATTGCAGTGCTGCTGGGCTAGGTTTAATGTTGATTCTCGTACCAGCAGGGGACGCCTTGTAGGCATACTATAGTTCATATCATTTGTAGGCCTGGCACAAACTACAACAAAAAGCTACTTTTTTGTCAAGGTTAAGTGTAGGTGGGTGGGTGAGACTAACATGGGGGGACTAGCATGTCCAGTAGACTAAGCCACAGCTTGCGGGTGCCCTTGAGCTGCTTCATTGTCTCCACAGGGGTTCCAGTTGTCTTGGGATCTTTTCTACACTGTGAAGTTTAATTCTTTGGATGTGCTCTGGGAGACAAAGCAGTAAACTACTATAAAAGCAATTGAGCCAGTGTGGTCTATCGTGGTCACACCCGCAGCAGGAGTGCTTTCCTAATCAACTCAGAAATATGGGTCTACTGTACTCCACAATTAAAGCATTCCTCGGGCTGGGCTCCAGCCACACCAGCAGTCCCACCTCATGCCACAGTAGCAAAATCGCTCTGGAAAGGTTTTTGTTGTTTCCTGTCCTCCAGAAAGAAACCTCAGATTTTTATTGGGGAATTTGTCAGTCAGTCAGGGACTTGGATACTGTTGTGGTTTAAGCCCAGCTGGCAACAAAGCACCATGCAGCCACTCGCTCACTCCTCACCCCCGGCGGGATGGGGAGGAGAAAATACAGCAAAAAAGCTCGTGGGTCGAGAGAAGGACAGGGAGGGATCACTCACCAATTATGGTCACAGGCAAAACAGACTCAATTTGGGGGGAAAAAATAAACCAATTTAATTGGTTACCAATCAAATCAGAGTAGGATGATGAGAAATAGAACCATATCTCAAAAACACACCTTCCCCCCACCCCTCCCTTCTTCCCAGGCTCAGCTTTGCTCCCAATTCCTCTACCTCCTCCCCCGCAGCAGCGCAGGGGATGGGGAATGGGGGCTGCGGTCGGCTCATGACACGTTGTCTCTGCCGCTGCTTCCTCAGGGGGAGAATTCCTCACACTCTTCCCCTGCTCCAGCGTGGGGTCCCTCTCATGGGGGTTAGCCCTCCATGAGCTTCTCCAACTCAAGTCCTTTCCACACACTGCAGTCCTCTGCAAACTGCTCCGGCGTGGGCTTTCCCATGGAGTCACGGCCTTCTCCGGGCCCAGCCACCTGCTCCGGCGTGGGGTCCTCCACGGGCTGCAGGGGAATCTCTGCTCCACCGTTAACCTCCATGGGCTGCAGGGGGACAGCCTGCCGTCTCACCATGGGCTGCAGGGGAATCTCTGCTCCGGCGCACCTCCTCCCTCTCCTTCTTCACTGACCTCGGTGTCTGCATGGCTGTTTCTCTCACATCCCACTCCTCTCCTCACTGGAGCTCCTCTTCTTCTTCTGCCATCTTCTTTTTCCTCTCCTCCTCTTCTTTTCACTGTAGCTCTTCTTCTTCCTCTTCCTCCTCTTGTTCTTCCTCTTCTTCCTCCTCCATCTTACTCTCTCCCCACAGGACTCTTTTTCCCCTTCTTAAATACGCTCTCACAGAGGCACAATCACTGTTGCTGATGGGCTCGGCCTTGGCCAGAGGCGGGTCTGGGTTGGAGCCAGGGAAGCTTCTAGCAGCTTCTCACAGGAGCCACCCCTGTAGCCCCTCCCTCGCTACACAAACCCAACACAGATACCTTGCCCTAGAGCAACACAACTCTGCTAGCTGAAATACTGGTGTAAACGCAGTAACGTCCTGGGACTCGTGGCAGTTTGCTTCCGTGCCACTGGAACATGTTCTTCTGACTTGTGTGGTTACCCTGAACGGTAGCCCTTATTGAGTGAACAGGCGTTGGGGTAAGTACATCCCTGCATAAGAAAGTCTTGTGGCTTGGCCAGAGTAATGATTTCATGTTAATTTAGGTAAACTGTTGAAGTTACACAGACACACTTATTTGGCTGTAAACTTCATTTTTTTCCCTCAGTTTTGAATGGCTGCCATTTCTCTGTATAAAGTATGAATTTCAAGAGTAGTCACTGTTCCAATGTGGGTAGTTAGAAGCAGCTTTTTCTGCAATATCTCTTAGACCTAGTTTCCCTTTTCTGGGCAAGGCTTTTAGGAATTGGCTTAAATTTAGTCCAAATATGTGATTTCAGATTGATATAAACATATCTGCAGAGGGGCTTATATACCATTTTAAATTCAAATAGTGCAGCCTACTCAGGCAGGCAGGCTTTAGGTTGGGGTTTTCTAAGGAGCCTCAGGTTTGGCATCCAACTGCTACTGAAGGTTAAAGGGATTGATAAACAAAATCCTCATTTTATAGAAATAAGTAAAGATACTGCCTTTTCTCCCCTCAAAAAAGAAGAAAATGGTCTTTCTTGTGTAGTTAGTGATCTTCATCTTAACTGTTTAATCTAACTCATGATGGAGGAATAGAGAGAGATTTTTCCAGACAAATGCATAGACATAGGATATGTGGTATTGTCACTTTCCATTTATTGCGGTGATAAAATACAATTATTTTTAGTGAATAAGCGAGGTTGCTTCAACTCTGTATCCGTCTTGTGTTCATCTGATGCAGTTTCATAAAAGACTTTACCCGGCTCACTGTCATGCTACAAGTAAAGGACTTGCCAGTTCCACCACGGGATGGCTGATGCTTCCTATGAGATAAAAGGCTATGCTCAGGAAATGCTTTTATAACACTACCATGCAAATGTTCTGACTAGCTTTGGCTGACTAGATCTCTGGTTGTGTAGGCAGCACCTAAGCTGTGGGGCACATGTGCCCAGAGTCTTGGTTCCGCAGATCTCTAACCCTGGTTGCTATCACTATTCCCTCCTGCTACCTGCCTATGTTATTTTTCAGTGAAAGCCAGGATGGGAGAGGAGGGATGGGGCATAGCTTAGTGTGATCCCAATCGCTGGGAAGTGAACCAGGACTGGGGCCTGAGGAGGATTTTCCCCCAGAACTTTTCCTTTCATAGTGGTTACTCAATGTCTGTTCAGGACGAAAAAGGTTTGTATGGCTTTCTAAAGTGTATACTATCCTGAAAGCTGCGTATGTCATGCTAGCCAAAGCTAACTTTGTATTTTGGCCAGTGTTGTAGATGGGATACTGAATTAGATAGTCAGATCTTCTGTCTGACCTAGTAAAGCCATTCTTATTTACTCATTTATGTAAGGTACCAAACCACTAAAAGATTATCACAGGTCTGTATGGAGTATTATTATTATTATAATTATCATTATATTAATTTTTTATTTCCAAAACTATGGATGGGCTTGTAAGGTCTCCAAAAATAAAACCCTTCATTTATTCTAATTACCCTAGGATGTGAATTTGCACAGGGGGACCAGGGAAACTAGGAATTTTCTGCCCTCAAATACTTCCTTGTGCACTAGCTGGAGGCACAGTACACTCTCTAATACCTGCATGTTGCAAGAGATCACAAGAATGCAATAAAACAGCAAAATGAATGAGGACATTGTGACAGCTGTATTTAAATCAGGCCAAAGGTTAACTTCCCTTGGTATCTTCCCACAGCACTTGGTAAAGCTTCTTAAGCTGAAGGCTTATATTGTACATCTTTGGATAAAATACAGACTGGTCAATGTTTCGTTTACCACTGCGGTGAATTGCTTTTTGAAGCCCACACATGTATGTGGCATCCACCACATCCTGTGGCAATGAGTTCCACCATTTAATTATGATCTTTGTGGAAATCATCCTTTCTTGGGTTTCATGTTTTAAACTTGCTAACGGCTCATTTTGTTGGGACTGCTTCCTGTGCTATGAAATACAGTGAAAAAGCATTCTTTATTCACTTTCTCAGTACTGTTCATGATTTTCTGGGGCTCTGTCACAGTCCTTTCCCTCATTTGTCCCTCTTCCAATATGAAAATCCTAAAGCTATTTTTTTTTCTCCCCTAGTACAGAAGCCGTTACATACCTTTGATCATCCTGTCACCCTTTTCTTTATCCTTCTATTGCTATCCTGTCATTTTTGAAATGAGATGACTGGAAATATATTCAATATTCAAAATATTAGGTGGGCAGTGGATTTTTATGGCAGCATTATTGTGTTTTCTTGTGCTGTTTTCTGTTCTTTTCCTAATATTTCCTAATATACCATTTTCTTTTTTTGACAGTTGATGAGGATTTAGGTGACATTTTCATAAAGCTGTTTCCAAGCTCTCTTTCCCAACTAACAGTTAATTTCACTGTGTGTTTATAGATTTCCCAGGGTACAGGCATGAGACCTTAGTTATTTAGCCATGAAAACACAGCTAAATTACAAGAGTGTTTTAGGCTGTAAACAGGAGGCTGTTGGTAGAATTTAATATTCGCTCAGTTCTACTGGCAATTTCTGTCGTTCCAGGTTTTGTTATACCAGAGATTTCTTACAAGTATGTGAGGCAGTGTGAATGTTTCCCATGGACCCCATCTTTTTAGTGGGTTGTTGATTATTTTAACAGAACGTTAATTCTAACAAGAAACTCATTCAGGAAGGAGTTCATTCAATGAGTTTTATCTGAGAGGGTTTTGCTAATTTTGCCATTGTAAGGCATATCCTGACCAAAACCAAGTGAATCCAAACAAATGCGTAATCCTTTGCTGTACTAACTTGATGGAGATTTCATCCCATAGTTTTCAATATCAGATGGAGATGCATAGCCCTTCAATTTTTTTTGTAGCTGAAATGTGCTATTACTATGATAATGGTTGCTAAGATGGAGTTCTGGAGCTTAATGAAATCTGGAATTAAATAAATCACCTCAGGATTGTTAAAACCTAGCTGCGAAATAACTTTAAATAGTTGTTTCTAAAAGAAGCGCTGACAGAATAAATATATTACTGCAAGTCAATCAGTCTCATCTCTGACTTTAAAACACTTGCTATGTTATATTTCAATGATCACTGTCAAAAATTCCTTAATGGGCCAAAGAGACCTTAGTATCATATCACAAGCAAAGATCTTTTTTAAATGAGGTTTTCAGCACTCTCCTTTCATGGACTATGAGTCATTTGACTTTTTGCGTGTTAATGTAAGCTCTTGTTTTCAAATTTGTGGCTGCACTACAGTACAGAAGCTAGGGGTGTATGAAGATTTCCTGTTAATGCAGTTTTCCCTGAGAAGGAGTTCTGTTCCTTACTAATTCTGTTTATTCCTATGCATTATAGGCAGAGTTTTCTTTGTATGGCTTTTTTTCCATTCCAGTCTCAGTCCTGCTGGTCTTGGAGAGATCAGCGATGGAAACATTTTATAGCTGTGGTGGGTAGACCTTGGCCAGCAGCCAGGCACCCACCCATCTGCTCTCTCACTTCCCCTTCTCAGCAGGACGTGGGACAAAATATGATAGAAAATCTTATGGGTTGAGACAAAGACAAAGAGATATCTCAACAGTTACCACCACGGGCAAAAAACCAGACTTGACTTGGGGAAAACTAATTTAATTTATTGCCAATTAATAGAGCAGGATAGCGAGAAACAAAGACAACACTAAATACACCTTCCTTCTGCCCCTTCTTTTTCCCAGGCTCAACTTCACTCCTTCATTCCCAGTTCCTCTACCTCCTCCCCCCACAGTCTGCATAGATGGAAGCACTGGTCATCTCCCAGTCTTTCATTTTCATTTCGATTTGGAGAGCTGAGATGGCTCCTTGACTCAGTCAACTGTCCTGTCTGTTAAGGACAATTGGAAATTAAAAAGCTAGACTTGAAATGCAGAATAACATTGTGAGTACAAAGAGACATCCTCAGCTATTAGGTCAGAAATAAGGAGGCCAAATACACTAGTCCAAAAGATAGCCAATAAACTCTAGTCAATTGTTTGAAAGACATTTAGGGACATGATTTTATGTGCCTGTTTTGGAAAGTCATTTACTTCAGCATATTGGTTTATTAAACCAGAAAGGAGCCAGACTTCTTTCATTTTCACTGTTCTCTCACAACAGGAACAGCTTAGAAATGTAGGTATGCAAGAGAATAAATTAAATAATTACTCTTCTCATTGTTCTGATTCCCTGTGCACTCCAGGAAGTCTGATCTGAGCACTTCGACTTGTACAAGCCCATAAACTCTCTGCAGATTCAGTGGTGGAATAAAAATTTTTTTTATGAAAGAATAACCCCATAAAATGGGAAAGCAAGTTATTTTGGACAAATTTTGTTTTAGTATTTGATAGGTGATATAATTACTAAGTCCTTGATTCTTCTTCTTTTCAGACCATACTCAACACCTTTAGATATCTTCCTTGAGACCGCAGAGTGACTGCAAAAACTGACCAACGACAGCAGTTTTTTAAATACCACCGGTCTTCTGACAAGTAAGTTCTTCAATCTCTTTTTTGTTTTCTCCCCTGTATTCCTGACTTGTATTTTATCCTTGTATTTATTACACGGACTACCACATTCATTTTCTGGGCCAAGTGAATATGAGTGCAAATTGAACAGTATGAAAGTGATCTTAATCTTTCCCAGATAGAATGAAATCTATCACTATTACAGATATAATTGAGGTGAAGTACTGGCTCACCTGATTATTCCAACTTGTAATGCCAGTGGGACTGTAGTCATATCTCTGGACATTTTGGGGCTTTTTCCGAGTAAAAGGTTCAATGGTTAAAGCCTCTCTTCTGTCACTAGAATTGTGTGGCATCAGGGTGAGGAAATGTTTATCCATTTGCAGTTGGGCTCTTCTTTTTCTTCTTGGGAGCCTCCGGAGGTTACTCATTGTAGTAAACGGGACCCTAAAGTTTGCCAGGATTCACATGGATCCAAAAACTGTCTCCATATGCCTCCTTTGCCCATTTAGTCTCCTGTGCTCCTTCTGCCTGTCTTACTCTTTGAAAGGTTGAACTGCCTAGTCTTAGACTTAGACTACATCAGGAGTTTGCTAAAAATGCATCTAAATCAGTACCTTATGCAGTGCAGTCCACCTAGTACAGCAGGTTATACCAGAATAGCCCTTTAATACAACTTGTTTTCATAACTGTTCTTATTATCTATATGGCAGCAATACCTGACTCACTTTCTCCCACCGACTCTGCATTGTCTTTCTCAAATTCCCCTGCATTCCTCAAAATTTAGACCTTTGACTGCCCTTAAACTCTCTCATGCCTGTTCAGGCTTGATACATACTACCCCAAAGGTAAACTGATGTAAAATGGGGGAACTTGAGCCTTGAAAAGGGTCTTTGGACTTTGTTCTTCTTCCATAATTGTTAGATTTCCCAGACTCTGTTGTGGTTATACTGGGGAATGGGAAGAGGAGCTTGTCTGATCCTTGGCTTCAATTCTAAAGGAACAATAGAAAACCTTTTTTCAAAGTTTTTAAGCTTTTAAAAGTAACCTGCAAGTTGTTACTCCTCCCAATCTGAGCAAAGCCCAAGGTGAAAACTCTGAGACAAATATAACAACGGTATCTCTAAAAAATAGCAGAAATTTTATAGAAAGGGGAAAAAAAAAAGTATTTAACAATTTGGAAGTCCTTACTGGACTTAGGGAAAGGAAGCTGGAAGACTTTGGAAACCTCTGGAAATAATAGTGTCTGAGGATAGCCTCTACAGTTAGAGGAAAGAGTATTAGAAGGGCTGGTAGGATCGGGAAAAGCGGAGAGGAAAAAGAACAACTTGAATTGGAAGGGGGAGGAAGAGGATCCTTACTAAGAGGAACAGAAAAGAAAGCTCCTTTCTGTTCAGGACTTGTTGAAGAACTTCAGAACTTCTTAAAGTTTTCCTTTTCATAAAGAATAACGTTTATAAGAAACTATGTTTTAAAACACAAAATTCTTTCTAAACAATGGAGTCCACTCATCCTAGCTTCTTAAGTGAGGGATCTTATATTTCCAGAGACGACTCCACCGAAATAGCAATGAAGATTCTCATATCACTACCACACTTCATCTTTCTTTGTAGTTTCACACAGCTACTGTAAATATTATGTTATTTGCTTCTTGTTGGAATATATTCCACTTCAGTGTACCCAATGAATTTTGTAAAACTCAGTGCCTGGTTACAGGCTGGCTCAGCTTTGGCAATCATATTTGATTATCCTATGGACAATAGGTAATGAAATTTTAAGACATTATCACTTTTTGCCACTGCATGTTTCTGAGATAAAGATGAAGAGAATATATTAAATTTAAGTCATACAGTATCTAATATTTCATAACCTTGTATATCATAATTAAGCAAGTTTAGCTACCAGTAGTCTCCAAAATAAAAGACTTCTGATGTATTCTTTCATATAAAAGAAGAAAAGGTGATACAAAGAATATGCACTATTTAATAACTGCTCACAGCAATTAGTGAAAATACAGGAATAAAAATCTTTGGGTTTATATTATTTATATTACTTAAATGTAATTTTATTAGAAGCTATAGATTGAACACCTGAAATATGACATTCTACACAAGCAGATGAAATTGTAAGATTTTTCTCTGTTTCCGTTGTTTTTGCAAGTGCAAAACCAGCTTTCTTCTTTCTTATTGCTTGCTTGGTTGCCTTTCAGGCATTTTGGCTATAAGCACATAGCCAAACTTTTGAGTCTTATTTGGGGTCTGAAAGGAACACAGGGTCATGACGTAGATTTCTCTCTTCCCAGAAAGCAGATGCACTGAATACATCACTTGTTACTAAGTGATCTCTCCTCTAATTGTCTGCACCTTTGTGTGGTTCACTTTCCTATCTGGACCATAATGTGTCAGAGATGTGTATAACAACACAAGCTTCCATATCTACTTAATTGACCATTCACTTGGATTTTACTAAGAGGAAAGACAGGCTAGAGCCAACAGCTTCAATTCTTCTTGGATTTGTCTCTAAGATGCAGTTTTGAAGCACTGTCCTGTTTACCGTGAAAAGTAGACCATAAGGAAGCTGAGGCCGTTTGACACAATGAATTCAAGCCTAATAATTGAATTACTCAGTCTCTGTGGCATTAAGCATAACAGGACTGTGCACACACCTGATTTATCACTTCATCAACCCAGGAAATTAATAATAAATAGTGAGTCAATCTGAATGGAGAAAAGGGAGGGTTTCATTTTGAGATGGGGGTAGAGGGTGGGAAAGAGACTCCATTTGGGTTTAGGTAGATTAATCAATTTTAATTAACGACATTTTATTTTGAGGCAGATGTTACAAAAGCAAAGGAGAAGGATAATCAGGTTCACAGCATAGGCAGAAGTAGTGGTGGTCATATCTCCTTTTATTTTGTAGCACAGAATTGTAATAGTCACAGGGTCAATTCCCTCTTCAACTAAGTATTGGAACCCAAATCCCTCACCTCTGCTTACAGTACCTTTCAGCTACCTTGGCTCTACAATATTCTCAGGCAAATTATTAGAGTTTACTACAATCTATTCAATGTTCTGATAAAAAATTAACCCTACGCAGTGTCAATAGAGCACATGCTAAACTAGCACATCCACAGAACATACTTGCCATGAGGAGTCGTAATTGAGGGAAGGTGTTTGTAGTGGGTTTCAACAAGGTTCACAATTAGACACACATTTTCATCATTTTTCAGACAACCTGGAAGCTGACAGAATATCACTGTCAATGAAATTTGCAAATGATACAACGAGTCCAGGCCACTTGCTATAGCAAGCAACCTCGGTTGCTTGGTAACCTCAATCCCTCTATATAAAGTGAAATACTGAATTTAAGGCTGAAGAATACTAGCTTCATTGAGAGAAAGAGGAATTGTGTTCTAAGGAGTCCTAACCTTTGAGGGAAATATTTCAGGAATCACATCAGATAAGCAACTCCAGCGAGAAAATTGATTACATAGAACAGGAGTTGTTGCTTTGGACGTGAGTCTGGCTTCGGTGAGACTGATGCTAGAAGGCTGCGTTTTGGTGCCCTTGCTTTAAGAAAGGGTGTTGAAAGAACCAGAGAGGGTCAGAAGAGGGCCACAGAAATAATTAGTACACTGAAGAAAATGTCTGCAACACATACGAAGAGCTTAGTCTGCTTTGGCTTTTTTAAAAGAAGCTGAGAGCCGATTTGATGGCCTTACCATGGGAAAAAGCAAGCAAGGAATGTAACTGAAATCATCACTCTGTCTTTCTTTTATGCATTTACTTTTTAATTAGTTCCCTGGGAACGCGTTGGTTCTTCTCCATTGGTATCATTATAGTATTTTGGTTTTCTGCCACAGTGTAGCAAGAAATAATATGGTGGGTGAGCCCACTTGTTTGATAATCTAGACTGGGAAGTACGTTATTACCCAAATAAGAGTGGGTAATTTCCTTTTACATCATATTCTCCTTGCTTACAGTATTGTTAACTGGCAGCATAATTCCCATGGTCAAAATGGTGATGGGAGAAAAGTCCTTGATCACTATAATCAGTCCTGTTCCACTGTTGTGAGAATATCATACACCAGATTATTTTGACTGCTACTTTATTTACATTAGGTACTTCTGTTTGTAAAGGTGGAGCTATATTAAGTTGCATTTAGGGGATTATATAAAAGCTCCTGATATATTTATTCAGATTCCTGATTTTTACTTTTTGCTATCTTAGAAACCAATGAATGACATTTCACATTTACTACATGTTTATTTGTTTTATTTATTACTTATGTTAAGGTGATGTATTAGTCATTAACTATTCTTTGTACTGAGTAAACAGAACAGTGTGTTTCTTTCTGTTTACTGTGTCCTGCAAGATTTTAGAATTAGCGGATTTCAGCCTCTGCCATGGAGCTTTTACCTACAGTAGGAAGTAAGATTTTCTGCCTTTATCAGCTCTCAAGAGATAGCTTTGCACGAACTAGATATTGAACAGAGCTAACCTGAATAAAGTGAAGAAAATACTTTCTCTGCACCTGCAGAGGAAGCTATAGCTATCAAACTTGGACTGAACACTTCGTCAGAGACTATTTTCTCCAGCCACTCAGACTCTCCCAGCTCAGTGGTTTGATGCTCAGCAAATCTTTACCAACAGATATGTAATACTTGAATACTGCATGTTATTTAATGTAAATCAAGTTATGGAATTTAAAGAGTTCGGCAGTACATTGTTAAAATTTCATGTTTAATTTTAAATGATCCTATTTTTAAATAAAAATATATGTTTAATCTGAAAAAAATGCATCTAGTTAAAAAAAACCACTTTGAGCAAAATCCATTCTTGTATTAAAAAATGATGCATGGATTTCTATCCAGACTGCCTGCAGGACAATGGAAAATGAAGCAAGCAGCTCTACTTTGCATGATTATTTGGAAACCCTTGATGTGTTAAAGAAGTGAAATAGTGGCTTGCCTAAGGCAACAAGTGTGTTACACTTAAATGTTGATTTGTTTATTTACTAAGCATAAGAAAAAGGCAAAATCCTATGCATTATCTTTGTGAAAATAAACACAATTCTTGTCATAAAGAAAACAAATTTTTTCTCATTTAGGGAATTTCAGAACCAGATTATATGGACACTGAGATATAAGGGGGACATATATTTTTTTGTTTCGGTTTTTAAAGACAAGGTAGCATCCAGGCAAGTATATTTGAGTTCTGTTTGGTAGTGTTGTTAATAAAGGGCTAATTGAAAGCTAACCTTAAAAATGTATAGATCTTCATCTTCCATTTATATAATTCCATGTATACCATTAGCAGAATTCAATATATTTTCCTAGAAATAGAAGTTACACAATATGAGGAAAAAAGAAGCTAAATATGTACGTGGTCTTTCTTTTTTCCTAGAAATGCATCTTGAATCTGAGACACCTCTCCAGCTCCTTAATGTAAAATTCTGTTCAATTGAGTGTAATGGATTTACTTTCAATTTTTTTTTCTCAGATTTCTAGCAGACTTTCTGCAGTATGAAGCCAAATGGCATCGCAATCTTTGTTATGGAAAAGGCACAGGAAAATTCAGATGAATGTGGAAAGACTATAAATAAAAAAACATTAGCCTCTGACCCAACAATTGTCCAGTAACAAGTGCAATTATGTAGACAAATGGTGCTGATCGCAATCTTCTTTCCCCACAGCATGGCAGTTGCTCGGCGTAGAGCATTGCTGAATAGATAGATATGCTTTTGACATTGGCAGGAAGGAATATGCTTGCCCACAGTGAGATAGAGCACTCATTGACTGGGCTGACAGGTATAACAAATAAAGATCTTGGCTACAGGAGATGTTGAGCACCTGTGACACCTGTCTTTGCTAATTCAGAGTTTTGCAGGTGAACGCATGAGTGAAAACGACGGGTCACAGTCGCCTGGTTGGGGGGACGGCAGAGGGGACAGCTGAATGAGGAATTCAGTTTTAGGGGGCCTCTAATCAGGCAAGAAATGCCAGTGGCTCTGGACACAAAAAGGCAGAAATTCACCCCAGTTCAGGTGTGTTAAAATTGTATTCAGGGGTTACCTTTCCCCTCAGAGACTTTGTGCCGGAGCAGGTATTGCCTGTCTTTGCCACCCGCCCTTGATGCTGTACCCATGGGTGGCACCTTCCCCCCTGCAGCAGTGGGAAGCTCTTCGCAGCTCTGCCTTCCTCCCCAGAAATGTGTCTGTGGCCCCAGGCCTGATCCAGGACAGCATTTCTGCTGTGGCCAGGTAGTACCTGGGTGCAGGGGATCAAGCATTCCCCGTACCTGCTAGTCGGGGCAAGTGAAACAGCCTGAACTGCAGTTACACACGGGTCCCTGCAAAGGGGACCCTTTGCAGGGGTGCTCAGGGCGATAGGAGGAGATGAGTTGGCAGGTCCTGCTGGGGTGTCGGGTGCCATAATCACTGCTGTCATCCTCACAGTCTCTCTCGTTCCTCAAAGATTCCATGGACCCAAGTCTGTCTAACTTCTGGCATCTAACTGAGGGTCCTAAGTTTAGAGGTACCATCGCCTCAGGGTCTTCCAGTTCACATGGAGAAGGAATACTGGGAAGGCAAGACCTTGAGGGACCCTGGTCCATTTAAGGTCTGAGTGGGCCTTCAGAGATGTCTGTTTCTCTCCATTGTCAGCCAAAGGCAACTGTTCTCCTGAATTAGGAGCTTTGGTTAGGTGCCTAAAGGTAGGCAGGATCACTGGGAACTTCTGTCCTCATTCCTGTAAGTGAAGCAAGTGGTCTCTGCTCCTTACAGTGCACAGACAGGCTGCTGCTCTTGCTGCTCCACTCCTGGTCTCCAGCGGGCAGAGGGAGCTGAGCCTTCAAGATTTGGATTTGGGTCCCCCCAGCCTCCTCCCACAGGCACAAATCATGGATGCCCAGCAGCAGCCCTCGCAGTGAGCTTGGGAGCCTGGCCTGGGAGGGTCTGTAGGGTCAGCGCGCCTGTCTTGGCCCTTTGGCTGCAGAACAGGCTAGCACTGCGTCACCCCCAACATTAAAAATAGAAGAAATTGATGTCGCTGCAGCTGGGATCCCTGGGGCTATGGTGTATGTCTGTGACACCCTGCCTCCAGCAGCTCCTCCTCGGGCTCTGGCAAAGTGCTGCAAATTCCTGACAGCCCAAAGAATTTGGGGCAGAGAGCGAGTGTTTAGTGTCTTTTTAAGGAGGAGTGCCACTTCCAAACTATGATTCCCCCATTCTGGAAGACCCAGTCCAGCTTAAGAGCAGGTTTGTCTAAATGCAGTCCTATGTAGCTCAACATGAATATTATTTTTGTATTGTAGTACTAATAACCAGTTAAAAGATAACAATGCTTATTAGGCAGATACAGACACATTCTTTGCCTGTCTTGTCAGGGTACAAATGAGCAAAGAGCTAGAAGTACAGTTCATTAGGAAGGAACCAAGCCATTTAATTATCCTAAGAAAACTGTCTTCCTAATTTTTTTCTCTTTCTTCTTTTTGCTAATGGTTGTAGTTTTCTTACTATTCACTGAGATTTATATATTGCAATAAAAGTGCAGAGCATCTGTCTCCTGGCCTATCAACTTCATCAGGCTTGGGGAATTGAGGGGAAAAAAGGAAAAGAAAATATGTGAATATAATGACTATAATATTGAATTATTTTATGCTGCCATATGGAGTTAAACTGGTTTAAAAAAGAGAAGATTTCCATTTCAATGCTATTTGTTTTATAATAGAAACTTCCCTTTTCTTCACCCTTCTACTTCCAGAAGGGTCTTATTCAGTGTATTCAGTCCTAGCCAAAAGGTCACTGTTGTCCTACCAGAGAGTCCTCCCTCCCCTTCCTGGCACCTCTGGATGCTGTGAATAGAGCTCTCTTTCTCTGAAGCTGAGATCTGTCAGCGGGAAGGTGCACCGGGAGCAGCTGAGTATCACCCTCCCCTCCTGGAGGTCAAGTGCATCACCCCTGGGTGCTGCAGAAATTGTGTGAGGAGAGGGACGGGCAATCCCACCAGACCTCCTGGCTCTGACTCTACAGCGCTTGGCATCCTGACCACCTTTCCACTGCATTGTGCCATTAATTTAAATTAATTCAGTCTCTTTGACAGATAGTTCCCTAGATAGGTGGGTTTTAGTTTTATATTAAATTTCTCAGCCTAGTTATTTAATGTTTCTATTTGTATATGCATTTTTCATTGTGGACTCTTGACTTTGACAAGGCGTTGATGAAGTAACACATCCTGGAATACGAAGCAGTCAAATGGCTGTTAATTCCAACTGAATTCTGACACTCCTAATCACAATAAATATGTTTAATCTTAGTTTTGTCTTATGGTATTCAGTGGGAATTCTTATGGAGTGACATTCAAATCCGTGTGAGTAATGCTCTCCCTGGGCTTCTTTCTGTAATACTGGGAGAGGATGTGCAGGAAGGCTGTTGCCATTCCAGCTTGTCCTGTGAAAAAATAAGAGACAAAATAACCAGTATGAAAAGCAGAGAAAGGACACTAGT
Organism: Gymnogyps californianus; assembly: GCF_018139145.2. Classification (NCBI taxonomy): domain Eukaryota; kingdom Metazoa; phylum Chordata; class Aves; order Accipitriformes; family Cathartidae; genus Gymnogyps; species Gymnogyps californianus. The sequence continues at coordinate 70,901,215 of NC_059472.1, read as the reverse complement.
GTAAGGCTACTCAGCTTGGTGATTTCACTGGTTTGGGATCAGAGACCTTCACTTGCACTGGATGGATGGAGTGGAACGAAGAGCAGCAAACCCAACACTGGAGGAGGATTTGAGCTCTAGGAGGAAAGGACAGTCTCAGACCCCATGGCAGACAGGTTTATGGAGAGACCACCTGTACTGCGAGAACTGGCTATGAGGACATAAAGGGACCTTTTTCTGCCTTGTAGTGTATTTTCATACTTCCTAAATTAAACTGTGTCTACGTGCCTTTACAAGCATCCCTCTCTCTTCACTTGCTTAATAAGAACTCAGACCAGCTCCAAGATCTTGCTATTCATAGGAAACAGTAAAGATATTTGGAGAAAAGAAACAAAAAAGACTCGTTTACTTGCAGGTAAAAGCTCAGAGGGAATAGAGTATAAACAGTGCAGAAGAAATCTTTAGAGAGTCTAGCTGCCAGTGCTTGGCATGCTTTTGCTCAGCGTATGCAAAGGGAGATTTGGGGCAAAGCTGGAAACACTCAAGAGACAGAGCAGAGGGTGCACATGTAACATCAGGGCAACTCCTGCCAAAACGCAGGTCTGTATTCAGAGTGAGCAAGTAGTAGAGTTTCTGAGGAAAAAGGAATGAGAATAGCTAAATACAATTTTGCAAAACAGCTATATCAGTTCAATTGTGGCCTTTCAAAACATCTAGCCTCAAATAGACAAGCAGCCTCAGAGGTTTCAGACTGAGGATTTGAAAGTATGATAAGGTTGCAAATAATCTGCAAATATTGGCTTAACTGTAATGTTTGTTATCCTTAGTTATTGGTGATATTTTCTGTGTACTGCCATAGAAAAGGACAGACTAGAGACTCCTAAAACATGACTGTTGTAAGGCAGTGAGAGTGTACATATCAAAATGACCAGAAAGGGACTAGATCAGTCCCCAGCAAATTAAGAATGTGTATTCATTATGCTTGTAATAATGATAGTACGTTTTATAACATTACACTCAAGCAATTGTAATTTCAGTTTTATGGAGCAAAAAGTGCAATCTCTGAGATTTAACTTTTAAGTAGTGGATTTAATTGACACTGCTTGAAAAATATTAATGGGCGTTCATTAGTAGGTATTGTCTCTCCCCTTATCCTACATGATTGTTTTAATTTAAACTAGCTCTCTGCTTTGTGTATAGAATTATTGACAAAAATATGTCTTTCTTCAGCAAATGATTAGCTAAATCATCCTTTTATTTACAAGCAGCACTGTGTCCCTATGTCCTAAATCTTGCTAGTTGGAAGAGTGGGAGGGAAAGCAATTTAATTAAGTTAACTTTATTGACCCGCTGGAGCTGTTGTTTAATAGCATGGCTCCCTGGAGTGTAGTGCAGGTAAATTGAATGAATGCCACAGAATATCACTTCCCTGCATTGCATATTTTGAACCTCTGCCAGGCAGTTTGGGATGAGGAGCCAATCAGGAAAAAGGTTTTTCCAGCCTTGCTGGCGTGGATGGCATTTCCCATTATGCTCAGAACGAGGTGCAGAGGGTTACCCGTGTGTTCCTCTGAGTGTATCGAGAGGGATAACTCTGGGATTGTGTGTTGCGCTCAGCTGCTGCATTCAGAAAGCAACTTTGTGGATTGGCTCTTCAGCCATGTGTCCAAAAATACCTTTTTATGAAGGAGGAAAACTAGCGTGTGAGTCTGAATGAAAGTGCTGTGAGTAAACTATTTAATATTAAAACCTCGATACACTCATTCTGCATGAGAAATCAGAGCCCAGAAGGATAAGAGATATCTTCTGGAGCTGTGCTTGTCATTAAATACTTGGGAACAAAATGAAAAATCACAAAACTTCTTTGTTAAACTGTTATTTGATAAAACAAAAGCTACAAAGACTTCCACTATGTATTCTCATAGATAATAGTGCCTGCTACTGTTTCAGTTACTGCTTCTGTCATTAAAATCTTTGTCCAAATGTCTTATTAGTCCATAAAATGAGTACAAGTGCTCCTCCGCAGTTGACTGGAACACACCTGTTTTCTGCACTACTGTTCAATACTGTCCACTGCGTGATAAAAGACAGTATCTCAGTCTTTTGCACTTCCAATCATTTCTTTTAAAAGTCAAGCCAGATCAGTTGTTGTGCGATGTAACAGCAACTTCATATAGCTTTTAACCCTGGCAGAATTTAATGTTTCTCTGATTAAAGCTGAGACCCAAATATCCAGTCCTACAGTTTTGCTTAAAGAATTAAATACAGCCACTCAGCTAATTTATGTTTTGCTCTGGACAATAATGAGGTGCAATTTTAATTACAATTCATAGTTTTCTCATATTCACTCATAATTCAATGTTTTGAATAAGTTTGTGTGTAATTTTTCCTTTTATATGCAAACAGATTTTTCTTGGCTTTAAACTGCTGTTTTTAATTTTAAACACATGTGAGATAAGAGAGGTGGGTTTGTCCTTTCTTGTCCTGACCAGAATAGGTGGGAGAAGCAGGCAAGTTTCAAGCATGTGAGTCCTTCTTTAGCTCAGACTTGGGTGTCTTTAAACAACCACACTTAAAGCGTTGCAGCCACCATTGCTGCCCCTACGGTAGCCACTACACTGATGGTGAGACCGACCGTCCTTTGGAGCGTCATTTCTCACAACATTGCATCACCTTTCGGGAGGGCTGGCCCTTGGGGCGGTCGCTTTCAGTTCCTCTCCTGACCTTTATGCCCTAATATGCCACACACACCCTCAGAAATGGTGCTGTATACTTTTAATATACAACGCCCTCAGAAGTGGTGCCATACACTTTTAATATACAAACCCAAGCTGTGGTGCAGCCTAGGAAACTCCAGGCGCTCCTAATCTGGCCCTCTGCTCCGAGCTCTGGTGTAGCACCAAGAGAGGGGAGAGCCACCCTCAGCCCATGATGTGAAGTCCAGAAGTTAAAACTGCCTTTAATTCAATGTTAGATTAACATGGCTTTTGGCTAGCACTGCATGTTTGTGTGTTTACACAAAAGGATGAGGTCTTGCACGAGTAATCCTGAGAAGTTTACCGCCTGATATTCTCCAGCGCTCTGTTGCTTTATCTTCATTAAATGTGTGTTTTGGCAGCCGTTGCTTGAAGTCCGTATTCCATATCTGTAAGATAAGTGCAGTTTCTGTGCTAATGGTTGTGTCTGGGGTCAGAGGCAGGCCTTAGAAAGTAGACTTGTGTGATTTTCAGCTATTTTTTTGCTTCCTATAGTGTTTTTGTTATGAAACCTAAAAATATTCTGAAAACTTTATTGTGTATCTAATAGAATGAGAAGAAAATACGCATCCATGATGCCATCCTACAGTTCCTTCCAAATGCAACAGATAAATCACATCATTGAATCATAAGTGACTGTTTTCCTGCATAAGAATTCATACTATATTTTTAGGTGAGGTTCTTTAAAGGTGTTAAAATGCAAATACATTATATATACATTAATTTTAGTTTTACTTTATTACAGTTTTAAAAGACTATTAAATCAAGGTTTATAATATTATTTATTTAGTATGTTTAATATTTAACTTAACATTTAGTTTAAGTGTATATTAGTATTAATATAAATTAATAAATGCTAATGGATAGTTCTGAGTGGGGCATAGAACTCATGCCTAACACCAATTTAGACTTCCATGGGTATTTTTTTTTGGTGGCAAAGTTGACCTTAAGCAGCTCCCACCCCTGTCCACAACCTTCCACCTATCTCTGCCTCTTCCCTTCCCATTGTGCTGCCATAGTTTTTTGTAGGACGGAACACTGAACTGGGTTAGCAACCTTGGGAAATTACCGGTCTCCTTTCCCTTTTTCTCAAGGTCCTTTATAAAGCAGAGCAATGTGCTCCTCTGGTTTGCACTGTAGCCCCCAAATCATTGCTCTGGTGCAACTGAACGTGCATCATAGGGAAGGGAACTGTTTCAGTTCAGTCACGCCAGAAAAAAGTGTCCATCAAACTACCATTGGATTTTAAGACACGCTATTTGCTTGATGCTTTAGCCTATAAACTCTACATAGACATGCTTAAGGTTAAGTACTAGTAATGGTGTTTTCTCTGAACCAAATCTTTGCTGAAAACTTTTGTCAGTACAGGAACAACACTTAGGGATAGATTTAGCTTTTGGTATTTGAAGGTTTTATGAGTTTGGAGTTTTTTTAATGCCAAAAGTTAGGAAAAAGTCTGAGTTGGTGCACTTACACCACAGAAAAGTGTAGTTTGTTTATTTGAGGATTGGGTATAAGAAATTTTTACTTTCTATACTTACAAGAGTTTGCTGATTTACTCGCTCGTTTGGGGTTTTTTTCCAAGTATAGCTTATATCAAGTGGATAGAAGTAACATACTGTAAGTTTTTTTTTCCCAGATACTAACAGAAACTTTCCCTGTCACATCTGTTTTCTTTTGGGGTTGGTCTTTCCCACACCTAAGGGACACTGAGGCAGAAGTTTTACAGCTGCAGAGGGACAGCATCTTCTAGGCTCCAGCTGTTCTGCTTAAAGACATTCCTGCTTTCTACTGCCATTGCCACCCACCAGCTGGCAGTGCTGCCCCTGCGGTTTTGCTAGCGGAGTGGCTCGCATGATTGCTCCTTAGCCTGAAACTTGCAAACTCAGCCAAGCCAGTCCAGATCCACAGTTCACACCACTTAAAATAAACTGGCTCGTTTTGCCTCGAGCATTTTAGAGAGTGTTCACACGACCCCCTCCCCTGGCGCAGCTTTGGGGCAGAGTGCGGAAAACAGAAGCAATGTTGTCAAATCAGCGTAATATTGTGTGCGAAGTGAGTGTTTGCTATTCCCCAAGTCTAAGCATTTTAAACACAAGAGAAGGCAGCAGAAGTGGCTATAGCATGGTTGTGTCCAGCAGACTTGCCTTCAGGTGTGATGCTAAGCATGCAGCGATATGTGAACTCATATGCAATTTTTTTTTGTTCACACTGATACCTAAACATTCATTTACCTTTTCCCCTCTTCTAAAGACTAAAGCTGGCCTATGCTAGCATTTTGAGGTTGGTTTTCTTTTACTTCACAGTAATTGGTTGTTAATTTATTTAAGTAAATAAAGATCAATGAGGATGTGTCAAACCTTTGCTACACAGGAGACAAAGGTTTGTTTTAGACTACAATGTAGTCTTTAAGTCAACCAGTTAGAAACATAAGAGTTGATTAGGAAGTGCTCTCAGCAGCTCACAGAGCTTAACCTGGCAGTAGATAACTAATGCTCCATAATCCCAGCTATGGAAAGGCCTAAGGAGTTTGAAGAGTTCAGTTTGATAATTTGCTAGGAAATCCCTGATGATTCCTCCAGAAGAAAAATTAAGTATGTGGAGAAGATAACATGGCCTGGACACCTGAGGAGGAACCCAGATGCTGAACAGGATTGATGAGTCTCTTTTTGTCCTCTGGAGTCAGAAGCCTGTTGCTGCAATATCCAAGCGGATTGTCTGTCTTACCGTGTATGTACCACAAAAAGACAGCAGCACCATTGTCGCAACGAGAAAGGAAGATCCATTCTCTGCTGCAAAGTGTATCATCAACAAAATTACTGTTTAAGTTGTCTACCAGTAGATGACAATAACCTTTATTAGTAGAATTAACAAAAGATGTAGGGGAAGAAATGTAGTTTCTCAGCTTGGAAATCATATGAGAGAATTAATTAATCCCAGTGTTTGTTTTCTTGAATAGGTGAGCTTGAATAAAATCACTGAGAGGAACTTTGTGCCCTTGCACACATGCTTAGAGTAGCATTTCCAAATCTTGACCACAGGAGAGAAGAAAACATTAAGAAAGAAAACTTGTTAATACAAAAGCCAGGAACTCTGAAGGGAACTCTGTAGTACGCTGGTAGTGGAGGTATTCTGATTCAAGAAACTACTTCAAAAGCACATCAGTCAAGTCAGAGGTGATATTTTAAAGACTTTTATTCAAGCATGAAAGGCCAGTAATAACCAACATCACAATTTCTGCCAGAGAATAGGAATTGAATAGTCATTTCAGTATTTTATTTTATGATCATCATTAACTGTCTTCTGCATCCAAGATATTAGATATTCCTTAACTGTCTTCTGCATCCAGGATATTAGACATGAGGAGAGCTGCAATTTAGGCCAGGAAACACCCCAAGCAGTTGTTATGTGTCTGGATTTTATGTTTTCTCTCCTTCATGATCACTGTACCTTTAGCAAAACCACTTATTTCTGTACGTTGTTGTTATTTTTCTTTTGGGAAAGTGATCAGATAGCATTATGAAATGCCAAGGCATACTGCTGAAAAACTCACCCTACATTAATGTTGTAAGAGTGCACCTCTATGTAATGTTTGCTTATATATATTTTGAACTTGGATATTTAGTGGGTGTTTATGAAGCAAAGGATTCCAACACAGTTGCTAATACAGCCTGTGGCAGAAGATGACGCTGGCTTTACCCTGCTGTGCCCACATATGGCTCTGTGTGGATGCACTAGCCACTCCGTGGGGTGTTTCCATTCAGCTGTTTGTCAGCTGCTGAATTCCCTGCTGAGCATGTCTCCTCTGTAGAGATTTATAGACTCACGCTCTACTTGGAGGAACCCAATTAACTCATTCTCTAAGCCAGAGAATGAGTGTCCATACTGCTCAGCCCTGCCTGTCTACTAGTGCTCAGGTCAGCATCACAGCAACCCAGTTCAGGACTCACAGTGCCCAGGGCTGGATTCCATAAATTGTAACCGCTAAATCTACAGTAAGCTGTGTCACCCTCTGAAGTGCTTCACGTTGCATTGTACGATAATAAGGGTGTCTGGCCCAAACCTCTTGTGCTGTGAACCTATGAACACAGTGAAATAGATCATCTCTGGTTCTCCATGCATGCTCGTAAAATATGCATGGACGTCAGGTAGGAAAGTTCCTTCTGAAATGTCCAGAGAGTCTGGTGAATTACATAAATACGGAACATGAGACACTGAAAAACACACCTGGGTGTTCTCAGGGGCCCAGTGCAAAGGTTGAGACACTGCGTTAGGGTGCAGTGTAAGGTAGTCCACCAGCACTCTCACTAAGCTTTCAAAACAGTTCTGCTGTTCCTCTTCTATCCCCCACCATTTCTATGAGCTCAGGAGACCTGTTAGCAGGACAGAATCCCTTATCGTGGGTGCTGAACTCCTTTAAAAACCTGCCTCGGCTTTTATTGCATTGGATTGGCTAGCTTTATTTTACTTTCCATCTCTTTCCTCTTTGTTTTTCTCAGGATGGTTGTTTTCTCTTGGCTGTGGGTAGCGCTGCAAGTAGAAGGATGTATGTATATATATGCATTCAGCACTCATTCTTCTTTCCTGTGTCAGGCAACAGGGGTGTGTATTTCTGCATGTCTGCAGCTTTGCTTTCTTGAAAGAGAAGGACTGTATTATTTTCACCATCCAGACAATGGGTATCACTTGCTACAGGCAGCATGGGCTTTGCATATCTTTTTTAAAGTTGGACACAGGGTGATCTTTTCTCGTTGCTGTACACTGGCTTTATACATCAGTTCTGCCTTCCCGATTTCAGACGTTATCAGCCTGAATTGTCTCCGAAACTTAGAGCAAACTGCTGTTCTTTTCATTCATGTAATTACTGTACCAAGCATATCTGTGAGCCTTGAGGATTTACTTTTTCACTCCAAATGAGCAGTGCCAAGTGAAATAACAATTCTAAATTATCTACCCCTCTTTCTGAGAGGAGGAAAAGTTACAGCTCACTATCAAGTACTAACAGAATGGAGATATCTCATATTCAAGTCAAAAAAGAAAGTGCAGTCAAATTAGTTATTAAGTTAATCATAATAAGATTTTGTTTACAGGTATAATATATACATATAGAGTGTGTACGTATGTATCTATAGCGAATGTATGTATATATATACACACAGGCACACATGTACATGTAGTAAGTGGTATAAATATGTTATCTTTATTATTTAACTGCACTTTCCTCTCTGACATTTGCCTTGGGTAAAGCAGTAGGACCCAGCCTTGGGTAGCTCAGGATCAGACGAGCTCTGAACACCTTCACAGTCAGTTCTGTGATGGTTCAAAGCATCAGTATATGTTTTAAAAGATTAATATTTCATGCTAAGAAGTATATAAGTGTTTATTGGACTTGTGTGGTAAACCAAAACAGAGATGTTTTTAAACTCAACCCTATCCAGAGAATGTGGCAAGAAGTAAAATAAGTAAATAAATAAAAGAATAACTGAAAATTTATCTGGAAGACAGAAAACTAAAATTTCAGGTTATGCCATGGTGATAGTGGATAATTCTAAAGAACCCTGCCTTTTGCTAACTCCAAAACATGGCTAAAATATGGCTTGCATTAGTCTTACGTCTAAAGCACAATTTCATTACAGACTATGGTGGGAAAAGTTACTCATATTATAATTGTTTGACATTTATTGATTTTTTAGTTAAAAAAAGTCCCGTGGGTCAAATTCTGCTCACAGTGACATTGGTGTATATCGCAATATTTTGTAGTTTCCTCATATTCCTGCTGTGAAAGGGGAGACCACAACTGTGTGACATTGCTATCCTGATTACCATTAGATTTATAGAAAAGCACGTCAGTGTTCCTCTAGCCCATGCACTCTAATTCCTGGAAATTGCACTGATTGTCAGAAGAAGAAAAAAAAAGGAAAGAAAAAACATAACAAAAGAAAAAAACTGCCAAGTTACCTCCAGCTTTTCATGGAGTTAACAGACTCACTGTTGCCCAGATGACTTTAGGTGCTGAGAAGTCTGTTAGCATAGAGGCAGCAAGGGCAGAAGTACATCCAGATGTACCAAGACCACATTTTATTTACATGACCAGTTCCCACTGAAGCCAGTGGAAAGTGTGACTTTGTGATACTTGTGAACTTGTATGGAGGCAGCATTGCACTAAGAAACCAGTGCTTTTCATTAATTGCCAGAGGTTTAAATGTATTTTGTCACATTGTTAACAATCATGTTTCTGCTGCACTAGTTTTGCATAGTGAACAGAAATTGCTTCAGATTTATTATAACCTGGAGTCTAGCGAGACAGATTTGTTCCAAAAGTGTAGTGTGGAAGTCCTTCTCTGTGCCTTTTCCACAGATGGGATTTCAAAGAGTCGTCTTTGACTGGTATCAGCAGCATCCATAAAGAAAGGTGAGAGAAAGCATAATTAAGGTAATTTCAGCAAGTTATGTCCCTGCAGCCATGGTGTTGCCCTGCACGCAGAACTGGTGTGGCTGTATTGAAAATGGGAGATGAATTTGGAGGAAGTCCTTCTCACCATTCTTTATGCATTAGACATGCTTTTGGACATGCTTGGCAGCTGGGTTATTCTTATAATCTATCCCATTGCTTGGCCTTGAGGAGAGGCTGAGAGAATGGGTTGGGGGGAGAAGGTCATATTCAGATGGCCTAATTTCCATGTAAGTTCCTGTGTCAGATGTTACCTAAAGTTTTAGAGCCAACTAAGCGGAAAGAATTAGGCGCAGAAATTAGTGTCCCTATATAGGCCCTGTGACAGTGGCTTATGGTTGGTACATGAAGGATAATATCTAAATGTAAGTAAGCATCATCCGACCACCTTCCTCTTGGACTAGTTCATTTATGTAAGACACAGTAAATGTAGGAATATCAATGGTGGCACTTTAGCATAGGGAATTCACAGCTTTTTTTGTGCTCTAGGTTACCAGTCACAGACTATCATGATGCCCTGAGTGGAAACACAAAGTAGCTTGTTAATTTGTGTGCGCTAATAGATTTTCTGTGTTGCAGAACGCACATAATTTTGAATAATTCCTCTCTCCTAATGTGTATGTTTTTCACTATAAGCAACTACTCAGTCTTTTAGCAATAATTGTTGATATTTTTAAAGATATGGGTTATAATCAATACCTGGGAGTTATAATTATTGATTGGAAAAAAAGTCCATTGAAATAATTAGCCATTACTACTCAATATGTTTTCATGTGGAGTGGATGCAATTGCCATAATTCTAGTTAAATAAGAGGTTGCCTACATACTGGCCTATTTAATGGGTTTTACATCTAAGGAAGAAAAATCAAAGAGAAAAATCTAATGTTCTGTCTCCAGATTTTCTACTTTTTATTTTAGATTCCATTCTATGGCTCCATTGTGGCAGAAAAGAAATGCTTTCATGCCTGTGATATCATTGTATTCAGAAGCCCCGGGCCTTGCCCAGTAGAACGAGCTCTGATTAGTAACTTTAATAATTTAAAAGGCAAATCTAGCACTGGGAGAGAAGGGGAAAAACACTTTTTGTGAAGTTTGACCCAACGTAACTTGTTTTATGCATTCAGCAGTCTTGAAGAGTTTCAGGGAAGAGCAAGACCTACTGTTTACCATGGAGCCGCTGTCATGCATGTCACTTACAGGACCTGTTCTTGGCTAGAATAGCTCTGTAGGCTGCGGGACATTTAAAATAAATGGTGGCCCTTTGCTTCTGGGGCACCGGGTGAATGGGGCATTGCTGTAGACTGGGTTTAGATTCTATGTAATGGCATGGATTTTCCTTACATGAAGTACTGGAAAATGAGAAAGCTGCTGGTTTCCTGCCATGTATATATGCTCCGTGAAAAGGAACAGCATAAATAGAAGGAGGATGGATGTGAATAGAAGGAGAAGCTGGGAATGACTGACAGTATTATGTAGAAGTAGGATAGCAGAGAGTATGGGAAGAATGAAGAGGAACAAGAGGAAGAGCAAGTATAGGAGTAGCAAAGAGGAGAAAAGAGATCAACAGACTGGGAGAAGGGAAACATGCAATGATAGAAGGACCAGGAAACTGGAAATGGAAAAATGAGAACAGAGAGAAGAAAGAGAGATGGCACATTTTCTTCTTTAATGAATGGCTTAATGTGCCGGATACTCAGAAGAATTTTTCATCTAAATAAGGCAACTAAGTCATCTTCTTAACCTGAATTCTCTAAAAGTTCCCTTATGGCCAAATGAATGTATGTGTCATCTCATAATGCGATTATGACAGAAGATGCAAGCAAAGCAGGTTTGAACCCGATACCTGTAGCAAGTTGGGACAGCACTTAGGAAAGCTGGGAACTGATGGAAAATCAGTGAACCAACACAACTTCTAAAGCACAGTGCTAGAGAACGCTGCTGTTTTGTTTGAAATACTGCTCAAGGATCAGGACACTTCCCACCTTCTTTTTCCCCACTCAAAGAGGGAGAATCAAAAGCTTAGTCCTTTGATTTTAGCCACATTTCAGCTCAAGGAGCTAGGTGGATCTTGATCCCCTAATAATTTTTAAGCCATAAAAGATACTTTGCCTACATGCCTTATAGGCAGCTGTGTGCAGCACAGACATTATTCAGTCAAGTTTTTGCAGAGAATAAATCATAAATTCCTGCCAATGAGCAAAAAGAACTCAAGGCAACATCCGATTACCTCTGTGTTCACTTAACATGATTTTATAAGACACCGTACAATATTGCAACTTGTTGTTCCTCAGTAACATTGCATATCCCGTGTATGCTGTAAGGGTGAATTTGATTTCTCCATCTGCTATCCCCTCCCCTCCCCCACTTGTGACATTGTACTCCTGCATTGCTTTGGCCAAAAGTCACCAAAGTAATTTCTGTAATACAGTCCACAATGGCAGTTTCAGATTTAAGGTGAGATTGTTTATAAAAATACTTTTAGATAACTTGAAGGAAAAAATGTTATAGATACTGAAATTTTGACTGTATGTTGCATTACACGTTTCCTTACTCTAAGCCATATATGTTGCATCATTTGCTTTTCATGCAAGAAATAGTGTGAAGTACAGTATAGGCACAGATTAGTTCAAATAATTCTATTCATCAACTATGTGTGGAAACACAGGATACTGAGAGAGACATCAGTAGGCTAAGAGGTTATTTAAAGTGATACTGCCAAATTCTCAAGTGCCACTTTAATCTGTTAGTGCATTAGTGTTTAGTCATTACTTTAAAATGTGTTGCAGACTCCAAAGTGGTCTGCTTTACAAGGGGAACATTTTGAAAAAATAAAAATGTGCAGGCTTGTTAAGAACACTGCCTAGATGCTGTACAAGTGGTAGGACAATTCAGAATCTGAAATCAGAGTTGGTTCTCTCCTTTCCGTGGCCAATAAGGTTTGTATGCCTGTGTGATGTAACACTATGTGGTGAACTATAAGGTGTGGGAAACAAAAGTAACAAATTAATGACTATTGTGATTTTGAAGCACATTGATCTTTCTCCCTGTCCAAGATGGAGATGGCAATGTGTGTCAGGAAAAGCTATTATCAATGTAACATTTACTGGAAAATAGTAATGCTAGGGGAAGTTAAAATCAGAGCAAAGTCTTCAGTTTTTGCAATGTTAAAATATAGATGATGAATTATAGCCAATGTAGATAAACCACTTACCTTCATAATGCTGATGTAGGATGAGATTCTGCAAACGCTTCCCATTCAAATATCCTGTTGGGTCCCTGTATACCATCTGACAGGCAGTAATCAGGGCAAAGCACTGCTGAAATTAATTCCTATAATACTGGGGGTTTTAATGAAAATCCTGATGACAAATTATCTTTGTTGTTCTCTTCACCGTTTTATCCCTTGTATCCTAAGTTAATTACATGGCATTTTAATGGAGGCTTTTTTGAACATACTATACATGTCAAAGAAAAAGCAAAATGCTGTCAGTTTCTGGAACTTGCCCAAACTTTCACAAACGTATGTGAATTTAATTCCGATAGTGTTTTAATTTGGGGGTTCATCACTTATAGTTTTACCTGTCAAACACTTGTTCAGCTTCTCTTAGCATAACAGGTTGGAGTAAAATACCAGTATTCTCCCTCTTGCTTGTCTTTTGTGAATAAAATGAAAGAAACAGTAATTGGACATCTCACAGGCTCATGATTTAGGACTAAAAAACACGATTATGGAATGTTTAAATTAGGCAGCACAGTGAGTTGCAAAGGAGGCGAGATTAGGTTGCTGAAAATTGAAACAGATGTTGACAGGTAGCAAGAAAAATTTGTGAGATGCTGAGTTGGGAGGGGTTTTTTTGTAATCTCTCTTGATTTTATTTTCCAGCCATATTGTCAGACTTGGCCATGGGTCATTATTTACAAATTAATATTTAAAATTACAAATAATTTACATTATTTATAGTCAATAATCATTAAGCATGGCTACTCCATTACTTTTTATTTCAGCTTAGTCAGTGAACACAATTTAGTGACTATGGCTCCTTGTAAAAGTTCAGATGCATCTAAATTGACTTTGATAGAGAAAAAAGTTTCATTTTAATTTCTTTTTTTTTACTCTTAAACTTCCTTTTTCGCAGATCTTTTGTCTGAAATGAACAAATAGTTTGAGCAAAAATGGGAAGTTTTCAGAACGATAAGAGCAAATGAAAATAGAGAGTTCAACAGCTCATTCTGGGAACTGTTTGGCAGGTTCCCATGGGAGACTGCCCTGAAGGGGAAGGGGACCTGGAGAGGACGCTGCTTTCTGAGGACAACCTCCCCAGACCTGGGCTCAGCCCAGCCCACCGCCAAGGCAGTCACACAGGCACAAGAGACGGGCAGGGAGCTCCAGCCTGGTCTCCAGTGCCAAAAGACAGGGCAGAGGAGGCCAAGGAGGGCTACTCAGGAGCAGTGCAGACCATTGTGTGGCCATGTAGGCAGGGAATTAGGGAAGCCAGAGCTCAGCTGGATTTGAAATTGGTGAGGAATGGGAATGGCAACAAGAAGAGCTTCTAGAGGTAGAATCAAAAGGAGGCCTAAGGAAGATGTGGGGCTACGAAACAAGGCAGCAGACTTGGTAACAAAGCACACAGAAAAGCCTGAGCAACCCAGCATCTTCTTCACTTTGGTCTTTAGTGGCAAGTTCTGTCCTCAGATCTCCCAGGCGGGATCTACGAAGATTCAGTTAGTGACCAAATAGGCAAACTGGACATACACAAGTCCATGGGACAAGAGAGAATGGATCCAAGGATGTGGAGAGAGCTGGCTGAGGTCACTGCAAGGACTGCTTTGTATCTTCTTCAAAACGACTCTAGGGATCAGGAGAGGTTCCTGAGGGCTGGGAAAAGGCAAGCATTACATACATGTGAACAGGAAGGCAGATCTGGGGAACTATCTGCTGATAAAGCTCCCTTCAGTCTCCACAAAGATTTTGGAGAAAACCCTTCTGAAAACCATGTCCAGGGACATGGAGGACAAGAAGGCAATTGGGAACAGCCAGCATGGATTCACAAATGGCAAACTGTGGCTGATCAGCCTAAGAGCTTGCTCTGAGGAGATGGCTGGTATGATGGATGAAGAAAGCGCAGTAGTTATTTACCTTGACTTCCACAAGACCTGTTACATGGTATTCCTGAAGCCAAATTGGTGAGACATGGACTTGAGAAGTGGACTACAAGGTGAGTGCACTGCTGGCTGTATCATGATGCTCCAGGAGTTGTGATCAGTTGTATAAAGTCCAATTGATGAGTGGTTTCTAGTAACATCTATCAGGAGTCAATACTGACACTGACGTTCATTCATGCCTTCACTAGAAACGTAGCCAATGGGATGAAATGCACCCTCAGCAAGTTCACGGATGATACCTAATTAAGGGAGCAACTAATATACCGGAGTGCAGGGCTGTCATTCAGAGGACTCTCAACCAGCTGGAGAAGTAATCTGACAGAAACTTTTGGAAGTTCAGCACAGGCAAATGCAAATTCCTGAAACTGAGGCAGGACAAGCCTGTGCAGCAGGACAGGCTGGGCACCAACTGGCTGTAAAGCAGCTTTTCATAAAATGTCCTGGGGGTCCCAGCAGACAACAACTCCAACATGAGTCAGCAGTGCATCCTGAAGGTCAACTGCATCCTGGGCTGTACTAGCAAGAGTGTAGCCAGCAGGTTGAGGGAAGTGATTCTTGCTTGCCCTCTGCTTGGCACTTGTGAGACCCTGCCTGGAGGACTGTGTCCTGTTTTGGATTCCCTTGTACAAGATGGACGTGGACAAAGTGGAATGAGTCTCTTGGAGCACCAGATGGCTAGAGCACAGGACATACAAGGAGAAGCAGACAGAACTGGGTTTGTTCAGCCTGAAGATGAGAATAAGGGGGGAATCTAATTGTTTTAAACTACTTACTGGCAATGTACAGAGAAGATGACGCCAGACTCTTCTAGGCAGTGCACCTAATAGGACAAGAGGCAACAGACACAAGTTAGAACATGGGAAATTTTGTCCAAGTATCAGAAAAATCTTTCCTGTCTTGAGGGGGGGTCAAATACTGGCACAGGTACCCAGAGAGTCTGTGGCATCTCCATTCTTGGAGATATGACAAAGTTGACTGTGCAAGTCCCTGAGCAACCTTTGAACTTGGATGTAACTTCAAAGCTGATCTTACTGGAGTGGGCCCAGATGAGCCCCAAAGATCCCTTCCAACCTGATAATTACAACAAAATTTGTTTTTGCTTACTTAAATGGCTGCTTTAAGGATTTAAATAATATTCCTGGGGCACTTTGTATTTTGAAGAAAAAGAACAGTGAAAATGCAGATCATCATTATTACCAAAATGTAAGTCATTGCTGCTAGGAAATATTGTAGGAGTGGTCATGTATACCAGGCTGCCAGAATGGATTGTGGTTTTTTGTTAAATAGAACAAAAAAGTCAGTGAAGCATGGTTAATCCATACAAGTGAAGAGTTCTGCAGACCTTGTAAACAAGTACAAGGTAAAAATAGGTCAATTTGGGTGATTTACTAGCCTGGACAAATACAATTTAAATATATTTTCATATTTTTCTGTCTTGCTTATTTCTTCTGCTTAAAATCCAAACCCCTTTCTTCACCATTTTTCTCAATCTTTGCAAATATTCTTTTGCTTAGAGAATAAGTCTGATGGGCCTTGGGGGTTGAGGAAATGAAGGGAAGAAAATGTTGTGGACTTGGGTGGGATTTTTCATTCCAGAATATGGTCAATGATTTCTCGTTCAAAATCTTTCACTAGCTGTGTACCAAGACCTACCTAAAAATAAGAGAATTTACTGTCCAATGGTTCTGTGAGCAGAAGGGATTTTTCTCAAGAGGGCAAGACTTTTTCCTTCCTCTTATGGTCCCAGAACGCCTCCGAGGAAAACCTACGTTACTGAGTGAAATAAATGCCTAGCTTTGGTGACAGCCAGAGTGGTGGTCAGAGCTTCTGACTGTACCAGGTGAATACCCAGGCTCAGAGAGCTCTTAGACTTGGGTACAGATGCTGTAGAGCTCCCAGCATGAGATGAGAAACCCTCTGGCCCCCTTTTGCTGTCCTGACACGCGTTGTTAGTGGTTGGTTGGGCAACCTTGTGCCTCCGTGCTGAACTGTGCAGGTCTTCTGCTCAGAGCACAGCTCTCCCGAGGGTAAGAACAGAAAAATGGCTCTGCTGGGCCTAATGGGTAGGCCTGGTATATTTTTCTGAACATAGATGGTAACGTATATTTCAAGAGTGTAAGATGGCAGCTTTAGGGGGATATGTTTTCCAGTACTTTTCTCAGCCTTTCCTGGTCTGAAGTTTAGGGACTTGGCTAGAAATTATACCTTTGTTTCTAATAAATGTTGGGTGGGGGAGAGGGATGTCCCATGAGTTTGTTTTGTTGCTTTTTGAATTTATTCAGGCTTTTAACATCTGCAATATATTCTAACACTTCATTCCATAAATTACTCATTCTGTAAAAAAGTGTATTCCCTTTTTTAGGCTTTAATCTGACACTTCAACTTTTCATTTGCTGCTGTTTCCTTCTTGTATTACTAGTAGGGGTGAATAGCCTCTCCTGTTTTACCCTTCTCAGTGTGGCACATGATGTTAGTAGTTTTGGCATGTTTTTCTGAGCTATCTCTTTTCCAAACTGAGTTATCCCAACCTGCTTATTGTTCCTTACACAGATACTGTCCCTCACTGTCAATTATCTTATTTATCATCGTTGTCTATATGTTTTCTACTTCAGGTGAGTCCCTCGGGGCTTAGAAGATAAGGCACGTTCTCTCTGTGGCAGTAAGATTGCTCTCTTTCATTTAATTTTCCTAATAATTCATAATATTCCATTTGCTTTAGGCTGATGTTTTCATAGAATGGTACGTGGTTTCTCCCGTTGCAGTAGCCATATTTCAGAGTGGTAACAGCTAACTTAAAGCTCATCACTGGGTATGTATAGTTAGGACTCTTCGTTTTCATTCCAGATTCAACATTTATCAGCATTACATTTCATCCACACTTTTATCACCAATCACACAGAATTGAGATCTTTCTGCAATTTTTCAGCCACCCTTGGGTTTTACTACCCTAAATAATTTAGTGTGATTAACTGTCACCTCACTATTCAGCCTTATCCAAATTACCAACGACCATGTTGAACAGTGTATTTCCCTTCACTTTTCCACTACAAATCTCTCTGCATTGTGAAGAGTGACCATTTACTTCTAGTATGTGTTTCCTATTGTCTAACCGGTTTTAAGGGCTTGTTCCCTCTAAAGAGAGGTTTTGGCCTGGGAACCTCTGACGTCCCTTCCACAGTGAACACCTGTGTAAAGAATTCTTTTCACTTTGCTGGTGTACAGTCTGATCTTATTTGAGTTTCCCTTTCATATCCCAGTTACTTATCAGCCCTACAGACTTTCTGGCAGACTTCCTGTTTCCGATGTGCTTAAAAAACATTTTATTATTGGTTTTATGCCTTTAGCAAATTGCTCTTCAAAATCTTTTTTTGCCGGTCTTATTAAATTTAACTTGCCAGAGTTGATATTCTTTTCTATTTTTCTGGTTGGGAAATGACTTCCACTTTCAGAAGAACTTCTAGTAATCTCCTTTACTGTGCTGTGTATTGAAATAGTCTAGAAAAAAATGAGAACTCTGGGGAGTTTCTCTTTCCGTGTTCCCTGCCTTCCCCCCAGAAAAGACCTGACATCAGGTATGTAGTTAAAGTTATAAAGTAATTATTGTTCTTTTTCTGAATTGCTTTCTCTCTCTTTTGTGTCTCCTCAGAAAAGGCACTAAAACATGAAGGGAATGCTCATAAAATTCAAATCATGGGGAAAAAAAATCAAAGGGAAACCATTTGCAAAAATGAATAGAGAAAGGAAGGGTTGGTGTGAGCATGCATGCATGGATAAGAGAGAAGGAGTGGAAGGAGGAAAGAAGAGGTTGGGAAAATTTACACAGACAAATGAAAAAGTGATCATACCAAAATAATCACCTCTGAAATATTAAAGGATTCAGTGCAGCTTGCACTACAGTTCAGTGGGATGAGTCCTAGAAATATTCTGAAATTATGAAATTGTGTGTTTTCTGAAAATTATACCCAGCTATAGACAGAGTTTTAGATATGGATATACGCGCATGCATGTGTGTATGTCCTGCCTCAAAAGAGAGGAAGACTGAGACAGCAAAGCTTCCAGATGCTTTGATGGTATTTGAATAGCGAGCAGATCCCCCAAATTAGAGGCAAATTTCATCCTTGGGCAGCTGCCCAGATTTCCTCACTCATCAGCAGACTCCAAATGACAGGTTCCATCTCTTGTAAACATACAAGTGTATACAGACATGATTCCTGGGTATATCCTGCCAGTGGCTGAGCACTGCGCCCTGAAGCAGCAAAGATTATGTCAGTGCCTTGCAGGACTGAGTCCTGTGAGCTTTTGCTCATGGGCCACTCCGGAAGGAGAGGTACTGATTTCTCCCCAAGCCTGCTGCTCTGCACAAAAATGGTGGGTCTGTTTTGAGCCCTAACAAGGTAAGGCTTTCCAGCAATGTGTTGCCAACTTTAACATTTCTCCAGATTTGCAGGGAGGAGATATCTTACCTTTTGGAACTGAGCAATTATCAAACTGTAAAAATGCACTTACCACTCCTGAAAGGGAAGTAAATATAAAAATTAATATCACTATACATATAAATAATATATCTATTCTTACTCTAGGAGTTTTGCTGGATTCTGAGCTCTCCTTTGAAAGGCCAAGTTGCAGTTGCAGTCATAAGCATCATGTTTTAACTAGGCTTAACAATGAGGCTTTTAACTTCTTTTTCTGAGGACAGATCTAGATCCTCCCAATGAGTAAAATCAAGGTAAATGACAGCATTGGTTGCTTCTGACTTGCACTTTTGAAAGTCCACTGCACAGGACAAGGGAATAAGCAGGTGGGAGCCATCAGCACCTGGGCTGTGATCAGCACATAAACCACATGCTTTGTAGCATGCAGCAGCTTTGATTTTGTTTCCCAGTTGGGTCCAAGATGTAAGATTTAACCTGTAAAGCCTCCTGGGGTTTGAGCTGTAGCAACTCTAAGGCCTCTGCAAGGTTAGCAGCTTTTTTGCACTGAGCGCTGGAGAAATGCTTATTTCAGGCAGATACCATCCCTGCCCTGAAGCACTCATTGTCTCTTTCATTGAAGTGTTCTACACATAGCTAAAGGCTTACATGTATCCTGAATAAAAGCTCTCTGATCAGTCAGTCTTTCTAATTTCCCTTTCTCCTCATCAATGAATGCTTGCTGGTGCAGGGCTCTCCTTCACCCCTGTAAAGGGAGAAAATTCTTTCAGGAGGGGAAGCGCGATGGTACATAGACAGGAAAGGAAATACTCAGAGCAATAAGAAAGGAGATACAAAGATGCGAATAAGTTTGGGAATAGCTGTCTATTCTCAATCTAGAGAGCCTGGTAATATAGGAGAAATAAGAAGAATGCAATGGTGGAGAAAAGAAGTACGGAGAGAAACCTCATCACAGTTATATGACACAGAAAAGTGACTGAAGGAGGAAGAAGACTGTGCCAGGAGACACAACACAGTACAAAGCAAGACAAAGTGATGGAAGTTAGAAAAGAAAATTAAAAAACAAATGTTCAAGAGACAGATTTTTTTTAAAAAAGCTCAGTAGAAAATGTACACACAAAATGGTACATAGATAAACCATTTTTCTCCCATAATGCTGCAACGCTCCAGAATCTAAATGGGCTGTGCTAATAGCAGCCCTGTGAGGTAGGACAAGGTTATTATTTTATGTCCATGGAGCTAAGGCACTGAAAGGCAAGGTGAATCTCAAGAGGGCGCAGTGGAAATCTGCAGGTGGAGAAGGGGTCTGAACTTGGTGAGTATCACTGAGGTATTTCTCCCTCAGTAAAGTTTCAGACATTACAAAAAAAAATAATGGAATGAAGTAGGGTATGAAGTTGGATATAAAAAGTCATTATGAAATGGCAAGCTATGATTTTATGCTGAACAAAATTATTGTTCTGCATTTTTTTTCCTGTTGTTGCTACGCTAGTGGACTTGGCTAACAATGGTATAATCTGTCAGAAAAGCTGTAACAAATACACCTTCATAAGGCTTTAATAACTCTAGCTTGAAACACTAATACTGACTGAAATTTGAGTGTTATCTGCCAATATTGATGCAATACATGTTCTGACGGTACTGTACAATGAGCAACTGCCAATACACACTTCAAAGCTGTTCCTGTTTTAAAAGCTATTATTTGCTCTACGGCTCAGTAGTTTCCTGATCAAACTAGTCAAGCTCTACCCTGGCACACTGATAACTGTTATGTTGCACCAGCATATTGAAATATCTCACAGTAGCCTTTTACGTCAAGAATTTCACTGCACTCAAACTCTTTTATAAGGAACTTGAAGAGCACAATACGGACAGCATATTAAAAAATTCTTGATCATTAGAGATTAACTGTTTGCTTTTTTGAGAATGATATTATACTGATGTCCCTGGAGATGGAATTAAGACTGACACAAGGTGGATTTTGTACATTTAGGGTCAAGGCCCCTGAATCTCAGAAGAGTTGTAAGATGACACTGGTGAACGTACTCTTTGCTGAATCTTCTGAGAATGCAGAAGCAGCAAAGTTAAATTGAGTCCTCAGCTTCCAGCAGCAAACGGGACTGGCTGTGAGCACAAGCAAAGCAGAAATTGCCTAAGGTAGCAGGCTGCTGGGAGACAAAGTGCACGTCCCTTAACATCCGCCCCTCCTAATTTTGTCCATATTAGGACAGGGAAAAACAGGTTGTCTGAAACTGCTGCTGCCCCTAAAGTAGGAGTGGAAACTATTGGTAGAATGCCCAGTGCCGGCAGCTGTGATAGCTGACTGGTATCAGTCTCTGGAGGCAGCCAGATTAGCACCGTGGATCCTCTAGATCTCTCCATTGCAATTCCCCACTTTTCTGCCACAGGCAGGGGTGGCCCTGTCCCGTCTGTTATTTTAGGAGGACTGATTGTCAATTTTGTCTGAGTCGTTGAAAAGTCTTGTGCTGGCTCTAGAATAAAAGACATGCAAAATGTTTATAGTCTTAAATGAGGAATAATCATGGCACTACTTATATTTAGAAATTCAGGGAACATCTTTAGTCTCAATGTTGTGTGTACCATGCTACTCGTTCCAAAATGCAGATGACATTATCAGCATTTCATTCTCCACTCCTGGCTATCTCAGTTTCTCCTTTTTCTATCCCAGGTTCTTTGTTGAATTCAACAGGTTAGTGTTAAAAACAATTTTCATTCTGGATGGATGGATGGATGTTCTGCTATCACTGTCTGCATTTGAGATTTGAACAACAAAGGTGGTTCAGTTTTGACTTTCCAACTTCCCTGTGTTTTGGGGATTTTTAGCTTGGTAATTTCTACACCTTCTGCCATGGGAATTTTCAGAGATTATAAATTCAGTAGCCAAATTCAGAGTCTAGAAGTGGAACTTCCCAAGGCTGTTCCACAACTGTCTGACTGATTTTTGTGCCCTGGAGCTTTGTTCCTTCAAGCTGGCAAACCTCAGACCTTAAGTGATGGAATTGAACTGTTCCTTTAGATCTGTGAATTGTTCTCTTGGTCCATCCTGTGCTTGTGATATTCCCTCATGCTGCAGCCAGTGTTTTTCAAAGTGGCAGAATTTTACAACATAACTGCTTCTGTTTTTACAAATCAGGACAGCTTTTTATTCTAATTGTTCAAAAATGTCATGGTGAGCCATATTATAATCCCCCTTTTTGTCATCTGTATTAGGTCGAGAGGTGTATTGTGAGGCTCGTGAGGATGGGAATTCTTCCTCCTTATTTCATAGTCCTTATGGCTGTTTCCTTTTTGGTGTACCACTGCACTAGGAGAAAGGAGGAACTTTCTCTGAGTTTTGCTCAGGCTCAGTCTTCAAGGGCTGCCCTCTAACCAGTTCACATGCTTCCTTGCTCCCTCTGTTTCTGGCATATTTCTGGTTTTTCTCAGATACAACTTAATCCAACAGTAAGCAAGCTCTGATGTTTGTATGCAGGCATCCTTGCCCTTCTCAGTGAAAACCCTTTGGGCATCACAGCTGGATGCCTACTTCAGCTTTTGGTTTGGACAGTGGCTCCCGTTATTTCAGTTGTTATTATTGTCAAGGAGCTTGATTGTTTTTTACATTAGTCCTCAGTAAAGACTGGATGTTTGCTTCTAGTCTTCGATGAACTATTAGGAAAATGCAATAGGGCGCTCAAAAAAAAAAAAAATCACTTCTTTGAGTTTTAAAAGAAGAAAAGGGTGGGTGATTTTAAATTATTTTTAGCTTTGTGATTAGTAGTGTATAAATGTTATTTAAACTTTATACAAAAAACACAGTAATTTCTTCTTTGTACCAGTCAACTAGCAACTCCTCTTACACCCACTGGCATACTTAGTCACCTCTTTTGGAAATCATCACAAGCAAACTTACCCAAGGGTAGCTTTGATAAACTGGCATGCTCCCCATGGCAGTGAAAAATGACCTTCTACCTTCCCTGTAATAACCAAACACCGTGTCGGAGCCTGTTTGAAAATCCAGGGCTCATCCAGAACTGTGGAGTATTGCTTTGCCATCTGCTTCTTGCAGGACAGGAGTTAGTTCATGCCTGTTAGGGCTAATCTTTTCCCTGCTAGTAAAGTCCTCCCTTCCTCTCGTCCATCCACCAGTGACCCTTTGAAAATAGGAACGAAATACTTGCCAGCTCTGGGCTTCTATGACCCTGCTGAAGGAGACACTGATGTCTCAAGACACTCTGTGCACCCTTCTTTGTCTTTGTTTTCTACTGAGAACCTGCTGGTTTTACTCTGTTTCATCTTGTCTCTCCACTGCACCAGACTGGCTGGGTGGCAAAACACTGCAAAATTATGTTAAGCAAGACTTAAGGGCAAACATCCAAGTGCAAGATTGAGAGCAAAAGGGTATAAATAAGGCAATGACAAATTTGCTTCTGGTCTATATTTAACTATTACTCCTGTTTCAAGTATCCTGCAACGGATTTCTTTTTCATTGCCCTGTGGTGAGAGCAGAAGGTGGTGGATTCATAGAGTCAGCCTTCCTCCCAGGTGGAGAGCTCACTTCTGCATGACTTCCACTTTCAGACGCCCTGTATTCCTTTGGGGCTGTGCTTTTGGATGCAAATGCAAATGCTGATCATGTCCTGTCTTGAGAGGGACACCTCAGATACTTAAATGGTCATTTCCATGTGAGCCTGGCAGGGGCTGTCAGATAAATACAGCTGATGTTGCCTCCTGAGATCAGAAGTGTTGTGCACCAAGACTGTATTCTCCCTTTGTCCTTCGGCAGTCTGCTGACTAGCTGCGCCTGCCCATGGGATCCTTTTCAACTCCTCACGCTCCACTGAGGTTATTGATACAATCATAATATCTCCATTATGAGATACCAGTTGTGCATATGTTCTGCAAGGTTCGTGATCACTGGTACCTTAGTGACTTTCTATAGACATCACACTTTATTAGCATGGATAACACATGCTGTAAAATTCATATGGTATGAGTGCTAATGCAACTTGCACATAGTGTTTCAGATATAATGTCTTTTTTGAAGATCAGCTCCTCTCTGCTTTGCTGTGTGTCTAGGTACAAAGTGCATTTTCTTCTGATCTAACTGCATTGGAATTCCAGGCAGGGGATGTCACTTTTATACAGCTATACCATAATTTCATTTAAAAAAAAAAAAAAAAAATCCCGTTTTTACCTTGTCTTGGATGTACAGTGCTCCTGGTTCCCTGCAGATACAGTCTCCCTTGATACAGAAGCCCAGACACTGATTTTCAAGATAGGGTTAATTTTCAATTTTATTGATGCAATAGACCTTGGTTTTGGCTGCCTTCAGAGAACAGAATTTCAGCCAAGCAGAGCTGATGTTGTAATCTTGGATGATGATGGCATTTGTGATTGACCGGTGAGCCTTCCCAGGGATCAGCCTACATCTCTGGGTTTGGACACAATTATTTTCATTCCGACAAAATTACTGGTGGTGTGGAAGGAGAACATGGCTATAGCTGGGGTGGATTTAGATCTTTCCCAGCCATAAGATGTTTTATTGTTTGCATCATGTTCTGCTTTTTAAAAATTTTCAAAGTCAGTGGAGTAGAAAGTCTGATTGTTTTTCAGAATGGTGTACGAGGTCAGCTGTGCAGAGTTATTTACCTCTTTCTTCACAGTATTTTTAGGAAAAGAGGCAAGTGTGTTGATTTTTAAAATTATGCTACAACAGACATCACAACACATTGAGATTTTAATTTTAGAAAACCACTGGCTATGAATGAAAGAATTCTCCTCTCTTACCTCCACTAATTCTTTTTTTTTTTTTAATATAGCTTGGTGTTTCTTTTCTTTTCTTTTCTTTTCTTTTCTTTTCTTTTCTTTCTTTTCTTTTCTTTTCTTTTCTTTTCTTTTCTTTTCTTTTCTTTTCTTTTCTTTTCTTTTCTTTTCTGAAATGATACCTGTCTCTCTTCATCTGCATAAGAGCACTGTAAACGCACCAAAATTATGCAATTCATTGAAAGATGTGATTGAAATGCAGTACATGTGGGGTTTTTTCCTCTTTCTCCCTCCCACTAATGAGAGAAACAGTTCTGTGTTTGTGGGATTATACCGCAAGGCTCATGATTTTAATGTGAATGAAGTTCAAATAATTGGCATTGACAGTCTTATCAAACAAGAATAAAATTAGGATGGTAAAGTAAATGCAAAGTAGAGAAATAGGACAGAAGGCAGAAATTGAGGAACAGTTTTTTCCACCACTAGTGGCTTTGCAGTTGGTGGCCACAAAACTGTCTTTTTGAACTGTATTGCTTGCTGTGGTGGACTGACCAAAGCAGAAGAGGAACAGCTTTCTCAGGCTTCCCAGCTACTGGTGCTTTCTGATGAATAGGGCTCCTAATCACTTGATATAGCTATATGCTTTATGCCTCAATTACCACAGCTTTCTGTTGCAATCTTTGGTTTATTCATATCCAGTGAACTTCATTGTGCTTTCACTTTTTGGAAAACTACATTTTTAGTGTTTATCTATTTAAAAGAAAGTTCTTCTGACTCATGGTATCAAGTCTATTGAACATGGGCTTTTAAAACAGTATTGACTATTCTTTCTTCAAAGATTAGACTTGATTTCCAGATTTTGGATAGCTTTTTTTTCTTTTTTTTTCTCTTTTTTTTTTTTTAATCTGGTGCATGGTGCTACTGCATTTGCAGAGCTTGATCCAGAAAAATCGAAGCACATGCTTAAGGAGAAGAATGGCATGTGGTTCATGAACCCCATAATTAGTTCCCCTTCCTAGCTCTAAGCAGTAATTAAATCTGTCACTTCTGCTCTGCTGATTCATTTATTTAGCTATTTAATTGCTCAGCTGAATACATCTTTATCTCCGGAACTGCAACATTTTATTCAGACAAAGAAATACCATGATCCATTATTATTTTTTTTCCAAGGGCAGGGACGTGTAAAAGAAAAGAACACTAATACTAGATGATTTGGTGGTGTTGTCAGTTTTCACTTATCAAACAAAACAGTGTTTAAGGGAAAACTTCAACCAGTGCTGGAGGATAGCTTTCCATATATAGGCTTGCTTCTCCAGGACATGTCAAATGCGAGGACCCAATGCATCTGCTCCAGGTTTCCATTTCCATGATGAGTTAACTTAAAGCACTTCCAGGTAGTAGTCATAATTTTCTGTAAAACAAGAAGTCTTACTCTGACCTATTGGTGGAATATTTTATAAACAGTTTAAAATTGCAAATATACAGTGGATTGCTTAAAAACTAAACACTATCTTTTCTTTATACATTTTATTTTTGGGACATTGCTTATGGAGATTTCTGTCATCTGTCTCAGATTTATCATCAAATACAGCATTTTGATCTGTAAAACAAATGGCATTTTGAATACTTACAAGCTTACAAAGGAGAGCCCTTCTGAATACCTCTCTGTGAGGCGTATTTCCCTACATGCAGTTTTCCTCATGTTACATTTTCAGCATCCTTAAGGGAGGTTGCAAGATTCCTCCACCATTTCTATCCATAGGTTGGAAAAACTGGTATAGGAAAGCAGCACGCAAAACAATGAAGGCCAGGTCAAGACAGGTAACTCAAACAGGGCCTTTTGGCAAAATGAGAAAATATTGGGTTTTTTATAACCTTTTTTTTCCTCTTTGAACTCTGTAATGATAGCTGATCGAGGAAGTGAAAGATACAAAAACCACCCAAAATTCAGAGAGAAGGATATTTTTCTTTCAATTCTGGCATCAGTGGCTCAGTTCCGCCAATTTATTCATCTGGCTGGCTGGCTAGATTTTTATACCATGCACACAATCTTGCATTTCACTCCATTAATGACTTATTTTTGCTGTCTTGTTACTCAGTTACAAATATGCAGCTATTTAAGTCATAGGTCATGTTTTTCCCAGGTAAGCTCATTATTCTAAAAATCTCTTACTGCTTACGTGGAGGGGTTTTTTGTTGTTGAGGATTATTGGTTTTTTCCTTCAGTGAAGGTTCTGTCCACTCCTTTGCAATGCAAAGCATGTCTGTTCTGCTGCTGCGGACACCCAGCTTGGCCATGCTTGAAGTAAAAGCAGGACCCTACGTAAAGATCAGCCAGTGGAACTGGCAGAGTTTATTAGCTATGTTGCAATACCTTGCAAATACAGCTGGACATCCTGCCATATCTCCAGCTGCTGTGCTGAGCTACATGGACCTCCACCCTGCCTGTGCCAGAACAGGGGTCTCTGCTTCGCTCTCCCCCATCCTCAGGGAGGGCTTTGTCAGCCTGCAGGCCGTCGGCTTTGGCCCGACAATGCTTAGTCTGTATTGTTCGTGTTGGTGTTATTGTTCTGCATCTGTGCACTCTGGGTTACTGAAAGCTCTTTGTTGAAATAAAGAATATTTCTGTCTCTGCTAAATCTAGGAAGTCTAGAAATCTTGCGGGCAGTTTTGTTCTTGCAAGCCTGTGCACGTGATTTTTGGACTAGGGTTTTGCATGAGCTTCACTTAAATATTCTCTCTTTTAAATGTGTTTCTTCAAATCATCTCCACAAAGCACACTCTTTGTTATGTAGGGCACATGCTTAAATTCAAGGAATTAATAACCAGCAAAAACTATCTCTGGACATCCTTTGAGGATAAGGGTGCTTTGAGGATAAGCCTGTATGTGAATGGGTTTAGTATGAGAAAGCAGTGTTCACTGCAGCGGGACAAACAAGTATGATCAGAGGAGGGCATGGGAATGAAACGGAAAAAATAACATTTATTTGTAGCAGAAGAGAAGTTTATTGTTGAGTTGGTGGAAACCAAACAGAGGAAACACAGGGATAATTTCAGAGGCTTTTATCTCAGCTCTAAAAGAGCATGAGGTTAGTCAATAGGATTAACTACTTTTACATAGATTTGTACATAAACATTGAGACACGAGAGCTGGAGGGACATCAGTTGAGTGCCCTCCCTTTGCAATGATTGCATTCGGGAACGTCTGTGGGGGGAATTAGGTGACAGTGACTATCAGCTTCCCCTCAGATGAACCTAACTGTTGTCATCCTGCCATCAACAGACTGGAAATTACTATCTCAAAGGCATTGCAGAGTTTACAAGCAGTCAAATGGGACCGAAACCACTCCCTTCTCCCGCCCTGCCCTGCCTGCCTCATGCCGGAGCAGGCAGCGTCCAGCTACTTGCACAGTGCAAACTGGAGGTTTACAAAGTGGTGCAGAAGCTCTAGGTCTGGGCACTGCTGGTGGAGGCACTTTGCTTGATCAAGGGGTTTTGGGGTTTTTTTTTTGTTAGTTTTCAGCTCTAATTCACTGTATAGTTAGAAACCTCAGGCTGGAGTTTCTCCTCACTCACAGTGCTGGAATCTGCTGGTGTAAAATGTGTCTAAATCAAATTAGATTAAATCCCCCAGTTTTGATACAAATCCGCCCAAGTCTGTACTTTATTAATGTATTGATTTACTTATTGGCGTATTGGGAACCTCTTGTTAATGTTTTAATTTAGAGAAGTCATTTGCTTATACTATTTGTGTGATGCAATGTATCTGTGGGGTTGGAGGCTACCTCTGACCAGCCCTGGTCACTGTACTTGGTTATATAAGATGCATAGACTTGGGTACCTATAAATATTAGCGTGCAGCTGTCACAAAGGGATTCTGAGCCAGCCGTTTGGGACCTCGAAAACATAATAGCTTGGCACCCAGAAACATACAACTTTGATAACATATTACGAGGTTACATATTTGGGGAGAGGGCAGGAAGGTGGCGACTACTTTTAATCTTTGTCTCTTTTTTTAAATTATTTTTCCTCCTTTGTACTTCTGGCATACATCGGATCTTTACAATTTTTATCACATTAGGATGTGACATTCCTGGCCTTGACAGTGCTTTTGTTTGGGTATTTATAGCAGCTTCTGGTCATTGTTGAGCAAAGGAGATTGCCCTGCCCTCTGGCCCTTTCTTAAGCAGATTTTGGGCAGAAGCTCCTCTCATGTGGCACTAATTGAAATGATTGGTGGAGGGGGTGTTGTGAGCGCACTCTGGCTGACTCGGGCTTATCTGCCAGGGGCTAAGCCAGGGGAGGAAGGGAGGAAAAACGGGGAGAAGGGAGGAAAGGGGGAAAAAAAAGGAAGGGAAGGGAAAAAAGGGGAGGAAAAAAAGAAAAGAAAAGCCCAGCTTTGCTTCACTCTGGTAGGGCTCAGGGCTGCCGGCCATCTGTCCACGCTCGGGCGGCACGGAGGGAGCCGGCTGGCTGCAGCCCCACGCGAGGGCGGCACGGAGGGAGCCGGCTGGCTGCACAAGCCCACGGGAGGAAGGGAGCGGCGTGGGGCTCCGGCCGGGCTTGGGGACCCGCTCAGCAGGTGGGTACCTCTGCCCCGCGCAGGGATGCGAGAGGGGAGGGAGCGGGAGAAACCCTCTCCGGCTCTCTGGGGCCGTAGCGCGGCCGAGAAGGGGGTGCTGCCTGCGGGGGGCGGGTTTGGGGCTTTCGCTTTGTTTTGAGCTTGCAGGAGCCGAGCATGCCGCTTTTGCGGGTGCTTGAGGGGCTGCGCTTCGCTCCTCTGCCTGCCTGGGACAGGCTGCGACGGGCAAAGTCGTTGAAAGATTGAAACCAACAAGTTGCTGTAGGAGCGGTTTGCGTGGAGATGGGGCTGGTTTTTCGTCCGCACAAGTGAGCTGCGCTAAAATATGTATTAGGGACTGCCAGTTGGAAAGTGTGGGCTTCCCTTGGGTGAGTAACCCCGCCTGAGCCGGCAGCTTCAGGGTTTAAATGCGATAATATCATCTGGAGGCTGGTGTGTGTGTGTGCGTGTCCCCGGTTAATAGTTTCCTGCAAGTTTAACGTGAAATGGGGAGAGGCCAAGGAAAATCACAGGGGCTGCGGAGGGATTAGAAAGGCAGAGGCTAAGAAGTTTCTGACGTACTGTAAACCAGCATCACTGCCAAAAGCAACCGAGCTGGAATATTGTCCCATATTTGGGGGGTATTAGCATTGGAAGTTACCTCCTTTCATGTAGTTGTTAACGTTTCTGGAGGCTTTTTTTTTTTGGTTTTTAAGTTGCTAATGTCGACAGCCTAAGTAAACAATTGTTATCGTCATTCTGTGTGGTGTGCAATGGGGGAAAAAGTGAACTTCAAAGTGTGTGTTTCTTAAAGAAAAGTTAGGAAATATATGGTAGCTTTATGATAACAGTAATAAGAGAGGACTCTGGACTTCATGCCTTTTTTTATTATTATTAATAACATTATTATTTTTCAAAGAAGCAAGAAGTTTTGTTGCCATGCGCCAAAAACTATGCTTTAATCTCTTTGATACATCTGCTAGAATGTCCTATTACACTGGATATGGTTATGTTTAGTGTACAACTTCTATTTGTGTTTCTAGTAACCCTACTAGTACTACTGGAAAAATAAACACTCAGTTAACACATATTACCTAATCATATTTTAACAGCTCTTGTGTAGATTATAGATAGCAAAATGCAGTCACAGTTGGAAATTGCTGTGAATGTCTATCTTCAAATGTTAAAAAAAAAAATTGCTGTTAGAAGTGTGCGTACCATCCACTCTAGCTGTAGGTCTTGTTTGTTTCTTTTATATACGGTTTTAGAAGTAGAACAATAGCAAAAAACGGAGTTGAGCAGCTGGTAATCCATTTGTCCACTGCTTATCCCTACAAAGATTCCTGGTGCCAAGTTCATGAACTATCACTGAGGATGGTTTAAAATGGAATCCAGGAATAGGCCATATTAAAATCAGGCAAGAGTTTATAAAAATAAAATAAACTGAAAAGCTGAGGCTTGCCTACTCATAAACCTCTGAATAAATACATCATCTATCTAGTATTCTACTCATTGTATTCAAGCAAAGGAAAAACTTGATTGATCATGTGGTTATTACTCCATACCTTCTTAATCTATAATCAGGTGAACAAAAATATTTTACTTTCTTACAATCAGAAATAGCTGGTTTCTTACAAAAGACTTTGCTCCTTTCTTTCTCTTATCTGTGTCCATGCTGCAAAAAGAAGTCCTCAAGAATATAACTGTTTGTTTTACTGGTTCCGTTCCTTATCACGCTTGGTCTCCAATTTATGCTGGTTTGAATATTTCTGTAGTGTTGAAGTCAGTTGCCATTACTTCCTTCAAGGACCATATTTAAACACATCTGTAGAGTGTGTGCAGTATGATAACATGTAGCGATATGAATATATTAATTTTATTCTTACATGGCTCAATATATTTTTCTTGTTACTTCAGAGAAGCTAGAAACATGATGAACGCTCCATTAGTGGTATTGGTAAGAAATAAATTAATGCAAGTGCACAGTCAGTAAGAAAGCGCTTTTATTTGAAAGCCTTCTCATAACGGACATCGTACTAATAATCTTAATGTGTAACCTGTGCTACATATCTTCAGTGTTAGATTAGATTTGCTTTTAGGTTCTTTGTAAATACAATTTTTATTCAGGATAACTGAATTTCTACCAGATGTCCAGGCTCCTTGTTTCTTTTCAGCCTTTGCAGACTCTGAATGGCGCAGGAATTTGCCGGGCGAAAGACTGGGTGTGCACGGGGTAGGCGTTTCAGGATACAGCCCTTCTTCTCAGAAACTGGCCTCCGTATTGTAGGGCATTGAGGTCAGATATTAATGTAAAGTGAAATGTGGTATTAAAAATATAAGTCAAATCTGAAGACTGCTGTGTTTGTTGGATACCCAAGAGCAAGCTTACTGCAAATGTGATGAGCGACTTCTGCAAGCCATGAGGGGAGCGCTCAGTTTTCTGCGCGTGAAGCCGCTTGCCACGGCACCGTTGCAGGGCAAGAGGCTGTCCTAGCCGAAGCGCGGTGGTTTGCACCCCTCGTGGTGCTCCATACTGGGGCAAGCAGGACAGGACACGGGAACAGATGGTGAGCTGGCCTTCCTGCTTGGGAGGGCTGGGAGGCTGGGGCCGAGCACGCTGGGCAGGGACAACTGCAAAGGACCCTGCGACAGGGCAAGAGTGTATCGCTGTGGCAGAAAGTTGTGGAGAAGCTTGCAAAGCTAATGGAGGATGTGGCTGCAGCCACAGGTGTGTGTGGCCGAAGTGTGAGAGAGGTATTTGCAGGAGGGAAGTGTTTTGGAGTGGCAGGTACTGTGGCAAAACACACGATGGTCATGGCGGTGATGTTTTGATGGTGCCAGAGAGGTCAGAGATCTGATGGAGCAGGGAGTAAAGGCAGGCTGGTGGCCCCAGGAGCAGCCAGGAGCCAAAGCTCTTAATGCTACCATAGGGAGACTTTGCAGCTGGAGAGATAACTCGCTTTGGGAATAAAGAGTCAAGAGCTGGGAAGTGACCATCGGGATTCCCGCTCCTCATCACAGACTGAGGAGGAAGTGTTGGGCAGCCGAGCCGAGGTGAGATTAGGTACAGCAGTTGTAACTGGGGCGCAGCAGGAGGGCTGGCAGTCAGGAGGCAGAGGGGTGGTGAATAATCTTTAGCTGTTTCTGTTGCATACATGAAATCGGGAAGACAAACTACTACGGTATAAAGCAAAACGTAAGGATAGGAACTCCAAATGAATCTGTAGCACTGAAACTGTTTACTCTCATCATTAGTCTTTCGCAAAGATTTTCAGTTAGTGGGGCCTCCATCTTCTGAAGTTTATAACAATGTCGTGACTGGATATTGTAGAATGCACAGAAATGTATTTTCATAGACTTTGCAAGATCATTTTTCTTTAAAAGAGACCTTGTCGCACTTTTAATAACAGAAGCACTTTGTTGCATTCATTTGCTAAGCAACAGACTCACTGTGTTGCCTATGAAGCACAAAAGCAAGGGAGGCTTTGACACACGAAGTACAGCTTACGTAAAGTTCATGAGCAGCAGCAGAAAGAGTGAGTGATGAATTCTCTGGGTTTTGCTCCTCACCTTAAAATATTTTAAGGTTGGGTATTTTTCTCTGCTGGCTGCCATCAGCAATAGAAGTATCAACAGGAGAAAAATGGGTCGCTTGGGTTTTAGCATTAAGCAGCAAATCCAGGGGCAACAGGATTTAGCTGGGATGTTAAGGTTTATTCAGTGCATTTAGTTAATGAAGGGGGGGGCGGGAGGGGAGGGAGAGGAAAAAAAAAGTCAGTGTCTGGGGTTGGGGGAGGGGATGAAATAGCCTCCTGCCACCGGCTGCATCCTGCAGTGACTCCTCCTGATTGATAGATGCTCCACAAGACAAAAAAGAACTGAGTGAAGGAGGTTTTAATTAAAAAATACCAGCTCAATGCCAGCTCTTTTGGATTAAAATCAAGCAGAAAATCTTTGTAATAGACATTCACCTAGCCTTAAGGGTATATGTTTTTATGGAGTCTAGTGTCCATCGGCTAGGGGGAGGGAAGAAGGAGATGATAATACATCCAAGTGCCTATAAAGGGTTATAAAGCCATGAAAATATTCAGCAAGTGCAATTGTATGTTAACATTCATCAATTAGGCACAGAAATCAAGTTCAGGTTAACAAACTCCCATTTGAGCAGTATGCCAGATTTCCAGCAGACAGCCCCGTCGTCCCTGATGAACACGGGTGGCCCTTCGCTGTGCTCACCCGTATTCTGAGGCCTTTGTGTCCCCTGCCAAAGGCTGTCATCTTGTGTACACACACGCTGTTCAGCATCTTGACTTGCTTTCCGAGCCCTGAAAGCCTTCAGCACAGAGACACGAAAAACAATTAGTATAGAAAGCCATTGTTATTTAAAATATAAAGGGTTATTATCTATACTTCAAAAAAAAATGCAAACCAACATGAATGGATCTCTTTTCCAAGAGGGCTAATGTATGCTTTTTTTTTTTTTTTTAAATTCCGTTCCCCTATGGACCAGGCTCCTACTCAGATCAGACCTTGTTTTTCCCAAAGCTGTAATGGTCATTTAGAGTCTGATGAACTTTCTTATTCCGCCCGCCCCCTCGGAGGTCCGTGCTTGACGTTGTAGCCGGACACTGCTGGGAGTCATTGAGCAGCGATTAAGACTGTCAAGACTCAGCTCAGTGACCTCAACAAACTTTCCTTTTGAGAAGGACGTGGGCATCAGTGGAAGGATTTGACTGTACCAGTATGGAATAAATAAGCAGCAGACTTATAAAATGAGTAAAAAGAGTCCACGTACCTGTTGTTCTCAGCATAATCTAGTTGCTCAGACAGCCTATGGCTTGATACAAGTGTTTGAGGAAGGCGCTGCAGCATTTCTTAGTAGGATTTATTGCAGTGACACCTGAAAACTTCTACAAAATGGTTCAGAGAAAAGCTAGAATGTGTGATTTTTGGTTTTGTTTCTTTTTGACCTCACAAACAGTTTAAGACAAACATTTTCAAATAATTAAAAAAAAAAAGCAATGAAAATGTTTAGAAAAACACTGCTTGCACTTCTCTGCCTTGCTCTGTACTGCATTATTTCTGTTAGATTCACAGTACATTTACTGAAAAACTTTTGAGTATACTTGTAGACTAGTTTAGGGACATGTCTGTAATAAGAAACAAAGAATAATTTCACTAAAAAAAAAAAACCCAACCAAAAGCGCTTAACTGTGATGCTTAAAGTGAGGCTTTATGAAGGTTCAGCCAAGTTTTAGAAAATGCGGGTGGCTTTGTCAAAACCGCAGTCCCAGGCACGCAGCAAAACTCTGGGCAGCTGCACACAGAGCAAGTGGAGCTCTAGAAAAAGACTCCTGTCATCTTTTATATACAAATAGGTATGCGTTTGTTGGTAAGCAAATACGGATAAGATATTAGTGCTAATCTGAGGATTTCATGAAATGAAATCTGAACAGTCTGGTTGTCCTAGTGGCAACAAGGGAAGCAGAATACCATCCCAGACGCAGAGCACTCTACAGACAAGCGAAGAGGGATACGTCTTCCAAAAAAAGAATACTTTTGGATGTAGCTACATGGCAATGAAGTGCTTGGTGCAATGTCCACACCATCTAGTCCTGTATTTATGATGGTCTATCACCTTTACCTCTGGCGTGTATTTTCTCATTGGTGGGCAGTAAAACACCTATTCAGCATTTGAGCCTGATCTAAACAAATAGAAAGACAGAATCTGAGCTTTGAAGACCATAAAATGACTTTTCTGTGATTTCATTCAATTAACAAAATTGTGTGCGTACCTCAAGGATCTCATTAGCATGATTGTGGCTGCGTGCCAGCATCTAGCCAGAAGAGCTAATGGAAATTCTGCCGGCTGTTTTGTAACATTAAACATTCTATAGAACAACAGCAGAGATTTTAAATGAAAAGGCTGTAAAAACATTGGGGGCAGATGCAACCTTTGTAAATGCTGTAAACCACTCAATAATTACTATATAGTACTGGATTAAATACTGAAAGTCCCTGAGCTGCCTGGATCTGGTGGAGATTTGCTTACATATGATCAAAGTGATTAAAAAGACTGTTTACCTTTTTTATTAATGTATGTTATACCTATGAGAATAAATTAAAATGTTTTGCTCCTGCAAATAGGAAAACATGAGAGCTCTACTGTTGTTCCAATATGCAAGTTCAGAGTTTTCATTCAAAGTGATGAAAATCAGGTTTGGAGTCTCAACTCCTTTCAGTTCAGAGATGTTTAAATTGCTGGATTTTGATGGAGTAGTAGGGAACATCAGAAGTTACACCATTAGATTTCTCCAGGAAGAGCAAGGGCTCCAGGCAGACGCTGAGAGACAGAGATACACTTTGTTTCCCCCTCCCTCCTTCCCCCATCAGCATTCACACTGTACCAATACAGATGCCTGGCAGGTAACAGAAAGACTGTCACTGTTAATTAAGTACTGTGAGCATCCCACAATGCTCACCGTGGACTGGGGTGGGGTAGAGGAGGCTGAATAAAAATTATAAGAGCTCTTAAAACTTGCTTGTAACAAAGTCTAATGTCCCTTCAGTGTTTGTAGTGTCAGATAAGTAAGATACTCTGAATCTGACCCTGTGTTTTAAAATACTGCTCAAATTTTGGAGGCTTCTGTTGTTTGTGTGGGAATGACACATCTCTGACAAAAGCCTCCAACGTGAGCCGTGGTGGTGGAGCCTCCTGAAGCTGTACTTTCCCGTCACTAACTAGAACAGCTCCCCAAACAGCCTCCAATGCTGACAGAAATGCATGTGCACTTGGGGGTGCCTGTTGTGACCATGACATGCTGGGGGTGTCTGTTACCAGTAACCATCACATACTGGGTGTGACTCTTTCCCACACTTGTAACCAGCATTGCTGTTGGCCTCCTATTTGCTTACAGGAGCCATAGTTGCCTATATATCTCTGGGATCTTCAGTACCAATTAATCTGTTGGCATAGCCTATTGTAACTTAATATGTGACATCAAGGTATTCAGTCTCTCATTGGTAGCTAATTGGTGTTTGTGAGTAATTTCACGCATGTCTTAAAAAGCGTGCTTTAAGAAGACACTGATCTACCAGCTGTGGCATGGTAACTTCAGGGTTACCTATTCCTGGTACTGGCTGTGGAGCAGAATGCATTAGCTTAAACACTAGCAACGCAAATAATTTCCTTCTGCAGCTATAAAGACTGTCATGACTGAATGTAACGGTAGCTCACCTGTTTTGCTTCGTGTTGCCCCCACGTAGGATCACATCCATGACCAGTTACTGAGTGTCAGCTGATGAGTGATAGATGGGCCGTACTTTATAGCCAGTGGGTGATACAATCTCCTCGCAGTTGTGTGAACATACTTTAATGTGGTTGGATGATGCTTTTTGATTTCTTGGAAACACCCTTCCTGCTCTCTTGGGTTTCATTTTCAATGAAAAGATGATAAGGGGCAGAGTTACAGCTGTTTAGGCAACCTATCTTGATATTCCCATATTTTTCTGATACTAGTTTTCTTCTGACAAAGGGAGCCTTAACTTTTGGATTTGCTAAACTCTTAGAGGGTTTTGTTTGTTTACTTTGTTGTTTGACTGGGAAAATGTATTAATACCACTTGTGGTGGATTACACACACACACATATATATAATGTATGCCAGTTTTGTTGGTAGCCACTTCTTGACCCCAGGCTTGCTGGGAGGACACTGCTGACACACGATTTGGACCCTGGGCTTTGCCTTGTCATCCCTGGGTTTTGTTTTAGGGTAATCTGCTCACTGGGACCTATTCACTTCTAATCCTGTTCATTGTCTGAAAGGAAGTCTCACAGCACTGTGACCTTTTCTTGCCTGTTGTACCTCCTGTTAAGAATCAACCCTGATCTTACTTTGAGTGGGTGTGTGAAGTTACTGTGGAGTCGGCAATAAAATGCAAGCAAGGCTTTACAAAAAAAGAGTACAGAAACCATCCTTTTTACTGTGCTTTTATTATATTGGATTGTGCACAGATGGATGGGCTTTTAGTTGGCTCAGGAGTAAAGGGCCCACCAATATATATCTAAACCTTTCTAAAGCAACTTGAATTCCCTTAGGAGCAATGCATTAAAGTGCCTATGAAAATGGAGTTTTCTTTTACCTTGTGACCTTTCTGCTTTCCTATCACTAGACAGGAAAGACCCAGTCTCCAGTGAATATTATTATTAGTCTAGTCAATAAAGTTAAAAGCAGCAGATCATATATATATTGGGAGATAAATAATAACGAAAGTAACCAGAACTAGGGTTGCCTATGGCTACTAATAAAATGTCACCTTCATTTTAGCTCTGTATGCCTCTGAGATCATACTTAAAAATACATTGAAATCTGATGCTCTCAATGAGAATATGGCTGAGTTGACAGATAAAGAAATGTATTTCTAAATAATATAGTTAAAATATACTGGACAAGCATAAAAGATTGCAGATGTGCCTAAAATGTGTTTCATTTATAGTTCCTATGCCGCTAATGCAATTCAGATTTTTCAGATACATATATTTTTATATTGGGGGATTATCTTATGTGGAGCTTAGTAGATTTTTACGAAATCCTTTCTTGGCTGTGTTGATTTCAACGATATTAATTCTTGCTCACTTGAAACACTTAACTGGGAACTTTAACTACAACTTTAAACCTTGGCTGGCAACTTTCTAAAGAAAACTATCGTGTTTATACTACATTAAATTTCTTGCATGCCTTTGTTTACAGAATCTGGGCAAATCAAGTAAAATTTGTGCACATATTTTCCCAAGTTTAAAAGGAAATGAATTCGCACTGTTATCTCTGCTTTCTGAGGAAATTCTGAGAAACAGGTCTGTTGCTGGGAATAGTCACAGAAACATCTCAGTTGAAGTAGTTCTGGAATGGTACTTTTATTTTCTTGATAGTGATTGCAATTTTTTGGGGGGTGGGGATATCCACAGAATAAAACCACTTTGGACCTGCAAATACGTCTAAAGCTGAGGGCAAAGTCGTCTTCAAAAATCACATCCTCACAGATTCAGACTAGTGATGACTTTGGCTCAGCGTGTCTTCTGCTGCAAACCTTATTTCAAGAGATTATTAGTCAAAAGTTGAAAACTGTCTCTTGCAGAAAGCTGATGATCTGTCTAATGATCCTCAATACTCTGGGGAAAGCCAGAGAAAATGGTGTGTACTTGCATGCTTTTCATTGAGAACCATTTATTAGGGTAGATGTCAAATGGGTAGGCTATGGTAATAAACAAAAATGGGTTTATAGCTCATGTTGTGAGACCAGCTTTCGTGTCTGCAGCTTTGAATAACTGCTGCTTGTAACAGTGTCTCTTGCCTTCCCACTTCTCATTCATGAAAAGGACTTATTGAACTGTATTTGTTCAGATAAATCTCTCTTTAATTTATGATGTGTAATCAACAAAGTATGGAGTTCATCTCTATTAATTTTAACCTAATAATGTTGTTCAATTAATATTTAGTCAAAGTCAGTAGTTTTGTGTAAGCACTGGGCACCTGATTTATGTACCTACCTGTAGCTTGTATATACACATAGTGACTGTGTGACAAAAATGGTATTAGAGGGTATTCTGAACCGTAAATATATTCTTCTGTTTCTCTTTTTTGGCAATCTGAAATGCCATTGATCTGCATTCTTAGCCAATGATGATCTTAGATTTGTAACAGTAGCCATGTTTTAATACAGTTTACCGGGTTAGTTTTTGCAAATTGAAACAGCTATTTCTACGTATTCCACTCATTTGCTGCCTTAATTCTTTGGGACAGACTATGAAGGTTGTCCTGAATTTTAACATGTGTGCAGAAGACCAGATGTGATAAACGGCTGAGCTGAAGGTAGCCCTGTCCTATTGTAACATCCAAGGAAGGCATTGAGGAGGAGGAGGAGATGTCCACAGAGCCCCTGACAGAATTTCTCCTCGGTTGTTCTGTTGGAACAGTAGGATGAGAACAGTTTTCTGTCTAATCCTCGAGGGCTTCTGGATCCTCTGTGCTTCTACATCCCAGGAACATTCATCTTTGTGACGACACGAAGATGTTACCAGCCACTTCTGTTGACTTGGGCTGCAAGATGGCATCTCATTGTGAAAGTGATGTGTGATACTGCTCCAGCTGTTATCTGAATAAGATACGAGCTTTTTCCCAAGTAACAAGTGATAGGACGAGAGGAAACGGCTTCAAGTTGTGCCAGGGGAGGTTTAGATTGGATATTAGGAAAAATTTCTTCACTGAAAGGGTTATCAAGCATTGGAACTGGCTGCCCAGGGAAGTGGTTGAGTCACCATTCCTGGAGGTATTTAAAAGATGTG
Organism: Gymnogyps californianus; assembly: GCF_018139145.2. Taxonomy (NCBI): domain Eukaryota; kingdom Metazoa; phylum Chordata; class Aves; order Accipitriformes; family Cathartidae; genus Gymnogyps; species Gymnogyps californianus. Next base: position 70,861,768 of record NC_059472.1, on the reverse strand, counting down.
TAGACGTGGCGCTTAGGGACGCAGTTTAGTGGTGGACTTGGCAGTGCTAGGTTTATGGTTGGATTTGATGATTTTAAGGGTCTTTTGTGACCTAAATGATTCTATGATTCTAAGATCCATGGAAACTGTGTTTTCACAGGCTTTGTCTTCTTCCCCCATCCATTTCTTCTAACTTTCCCTCCCCTTTTTCAGAAGGTCCTCTGAGTTTTAAGCCTGGATGACACCTTCTGTTGGGGTAAAAGAAGAAAGAAATGGGTTTGCAAAGATACATTGTCTCAGTCATGGGACCAGTGGAAAAGGAGAGTGAGAGTGGTATGTCCATGAGATTAGAAAGGGAGAGTGAAAGTCTTTGCAATGTGTTTGGGTAGAAAATGCTTACCTTGGTATGTGGATTTTTTTCCACATCCCTAAGAGGGGATATTTTTAATGATATGGGAAAGGTCTAGTGGTTAGTACAAGAACGCTACGCTGTAACGCATATTGTATTGTGTCCACCACCACTTCACTTCAGTAGGAATACAGGCTTTCCAAAACTTGTGTATTTTCCTTTCAACAACTTGGAACATTCAGCAGTGAAATACCTAAAAGATCATATTCTAGGCAGGTTTGGTGGTTTTTTTTCCCCATTCAAAACTGTCTCAGCCCCAGTACTTCTGATGCCAGCTGAAATGGGAATAAATGCCACAAGAAGGTGCTGTGTTGGCACATGAGCAGACAGTCTTGGATGGCATCCAGTGCATCTGAAACCTCTGTGTGAAGTTGTGCATGTTGGCATGTCTGCGTTAGCAAGGGACTTTTAATGAGATGGAACAAGTAGGCTTTGGTTGGTTGTTGACCGATCCTCCCTAGTAAACATTGGTGTATTATCTAGTGTACTGTAATAGCACTGTAGACACAAGTGTGTGATGTAAAAATAAAAAAAACCCAAACAAAAAACCTCTGTTGCAGTGAGGGACAGTCTGTAGCTCTAGTTACACCTTTAACTACTGCAATGTTTCTCTTCTGAGCCGATTATGATCATGCATCTTGGGTGTGTTTGTAGAAAAATACCACTGTACAAATGTTTGTCAGCAATGGACTCCAGTCAATTACCTTTCTTGAACCTGTGACATTTCCATAGCAGAAAAAATGTCTCAAATGGCCGTGTTTACGGGGCAAAGGGGTGTATTCTTGTTCCACTCTCATGTGAGCTTTCATGACAATTGGCAATCAAGTAACAAAATCTTCCCAAGATGTGTGCAGCAATGCTATTAAGTATAAAAAAAAGTCTTGCTTGCCTCTTTCTAAAGCCATTGTAAATCAGTTGGATTATCAGACACACACTTAACAGTATTACAAGTATGCAATCCAAGATAAAATGCTGCTGTTTCAAGAATTTAGTGGGCAGAGTTATATCTCGTTATGAGTAAGGTATGTCTGACGCGAAGGAGGGGTATTCCCCCAAGCTGCCTAACGAGGCTTCCCCCCACTCTCGGCTCAGTCTGTAGTTGGTGGAGAGAGAAGCACATCCAAGCAGAGCAGCTCCGAATTGCCCGTCTCAGAAGCCAGCCATTCTCCCCTGACTATTGGGAAGCCTTGCTAGACCGAAGTTAACGCCTGAACATAAGTCCACTTGAATACATCAGTATTCGGTTGCCTGCAATGCAGACTAGTGCATCACCACCCCCCTGCTGCAGATCTTTTAAAACTACCATTAAGCAGGCTACTTGTGTAGTGACAGCGATGTAGCCACAGCAGTACAAAACCAGGGAAGAGCCTGAGCTTTTATGGGCATCCAAATGTGTTTTTGCAGGTTGCGCTTACGTCTGCGTGGTTATGGCTACACTACCTGCACGGTGCCCAGGGAAATAATTACTCTCAAGTTAGCTCAGTCCACGCTGCTGTACAGCAGCCTGAGGGGTACAGCAGCAGCCTTCTGGATCTCATATTAATCTTAAGGCCAGCTTCTTGTCATCTTTTGTAGACTCCTGTTGCTCTGTTGAATGTATTTGCAAAGTCAAACTTCACTTTTTTCAATCTTTGAGGTAAATCTCTAGTTACTCATTCCAATTTATTTGCTATGAGCAGGTATTGCTTATATCGACATTATTTGAAAATTTGCAAGTTGGATTAATTGAGAGCACGTATTCTCGTGTTGTTTGAGATGCATCCTGGGCACTTGCTGTATGTCTATACTTAACAGTTATGATGGGTTATTTGCCATGTTAATGCCATTTTTCCTGTCTGTGGTTAGTATTAGCAACCTGTCTCCCCTAAGTTGCAGGGGAAAATAAAAATACTTCTTTTGGACAGCCTGTCTTCTAACTTTAAAACTATACTTAACTTTGATGTCTCTTTGAATTCATCTCTGCTATTGGATACCCAGACAGCAAAACAAACCCCGGCCCATTCTGTTGGCAGGTGACCATAGGGCTGGGCTGTGTCCTGCTAGGCACAAGACTCACAAGTTTGGTTGGAACTGCCATGCGTGTGAAATGGCTCCACCTTGACTAAAATGCAGTCCCATGCATACTGCTGTGGGGTATTAGGTTTTACAAATGTTTGGCCTACATTTTTCTGTTCAGTTTCTCCTTCTTTAGCTAAAGGAAATTGCTTCTCATCTTATCCTCTACCAGGACTCTAAATAATTCTCTTCTTTCATCTATATTGTTACCTGTAAGTTATTTATAGACTATGATCATATTCTGCTCAATCCTCTTTTCTGGATTATATAACTTTAGCTTCCTTAGTCTGTCTTCATATTCAGTATCTTATCCTCCAATTCCTATATCATTTAACTTAGCCTTCTTTGTATATGCCTAGTTATTTTATCTTTTTTTGCAATCCGTTGAGATAAGAGCTGCATACGATATTCCATTTGTGGTCACATCATGGCTTTGTACTGTGGAATTATTACCTCCTTGGATTTATAGGAGATACATCCACATCAAAGACCAGCAGTTGCTTCTTCTGCAAACAGATCAAACTTGCAAAATGATCTTCAATCTCCAATCAAATATTGACCCTACTTTCAGGTGGCATCACGCTCGATGCTTTTAGACAACTACAGTTTTTGTCAGTGCTGCTTATATTCCAACCTAAAGCAGGAATAGCTTTATTTATTATGAGTAAACGCTGCCTTGTTTTCTGTGTCAGCACATTTCAAATGTTTGTGGATTGCTGTCCTCTTTGGCTTTGTAGACAAAGGCAAATCAAATGGGAAGATGCAAAATATTTCCTCCAAAGCGCATGAACTTAACTTTCACGGACTTTTTAAAAAAAAAAAAGTTAAAAAATCATTCATCTTGAGAACTATTTGTGTTTTGGTTAATTTTCATGCATATTTGTCATTTCTGATTTCAAGAGAGCAACGAAGTAATAGTTCTAAAATAGAGAGAAACCAACTGCATGTAAGACCAGCTGCTGGACGTACCAGAAGTCTCTCAAAATCAAATTCAGTTTCTGTGTTTAGGAGGCCTCTAAATTTTTATAGGCTTGGTTGGTTTTGTTCTTCACCCCCACCCCCCCAGCACACAAAACCTCTGAACTGTGTCTGATTTATCTATCTTGAATTTGAGATGTTTTCAGTTTCAGCATGATCCAACAATGAATTACATTTATAAATCAAATTACATAGAAATATCATGGGGTTCTATTAACGACATCTGTAATAATATTTATAACAAAATCTTTATTTTAACTTTCTGTAGTTTTCTTGTAATGTGCATTTTCCAAGTCAGTAGTCTTTTTCTGCTAAATTTATCCTACGTGTCTAATTCTTTCTCTACTGCTGTTTCTCCTCCCTTGAGTAACATTCAGCACCTTTTGCTTCCTTCCAGAGTTGCTTATCTGTGTGAAATAGCTCACACTACTGGCATCTTGTATTGTTTTTGCCTGAGTGAATGCTAGAATTTCAGAATTAGTAAGAAAGCAGTTTGTTCCTTGATTATCACATTCTTCTTCTCATCCAGATGTAAACACTTAAAGACTTTGTGCTGATTGTATCACCATTGGTGGTTTCTTACTCTTCCCATCCAGATTTATCCTTGGCATCAGTGGCCACACTTCTTATTTGCTTCCGTACTAGTCTATGCCAGAGATTAAATTGTTTCATTATCTTCAGTTGGAAAAAAATTAAGTGTTGCTGTAACATTGTACAAAATATTTTGATGCGTGATTCTGGATGATGTTTTATCATAATTCAGATGAAAGTTGAATAAGGCAAGCTGTCTTTAAAATGTGCCTGCTTCCTCCTGTGATGGAGGTCCTTGACAATTGTTGGCAAATCCATTCTGACTGCTAGGTTATACTAGTTATTTAAAAAAAAAAAAGTTTTAAATGCATTAAGTGCTTTAAGATTAGTGCCAAAATGAATGTCATTAAGTAGTCTAATGAACTAAGTGTGTTCCCTTTTGAAGTTAGCAGTTGCTGAGATCTGGGTGAGCAGTGTTAGTCCTGAAAAGTTGAAACGCAGTCCTATTGTCCCAAGGGAAGCCCAAGGAAAGGGGACTTGCTGCAAAAATTGAACTGGAATTAGAAAATAACAGGCTTTAGGGAGAAAATTTAAGCCATTTGAAGCCATCTTTCTAGCCCCAGGGCTGGAATCTTGTCTCATACCTCATTGCCACCAAATCTGCAGAGACATGGCTCTGATTACCATCTCCTCGGTAAATTACTAGTTCCTTCCTAATGTCCATCTCGGGCTATTAGAAGTGGAGCTCATCTTGCTGCACTGTGCTGGGAGCAGAGGAGTTCGGGATGGTTATTCCTGGTTTGCCTCCCTCATCCTCAGAGCAGGTCTCTTGAATGCCCTTGACATTACTGTTAACTGAAGGGTGGTGAGGGGCAGTTGGGGGGATGTTCCATGAGTGCCTGAGTTTACGATATTGGAGGGGGTTATTTATTTATTTATTTTACTTGGCATCATTTAAGGTTAGTAGCCTGTCCAGGGAGTTTGTGTTGTAGTACATAAATAGCAAAAGAAAAATGTGCGGTGCAAGACAGATATGTACAGATAACAGGTTCTCGAGATTAAAAGAAACCATTTGGTTCCTACTTATACAGCTGAAGCGTTCTGTATTGTTTTGTTTCCGAAACAAATGATGCTGCCATGTTACTCCGGTCAGCTACAAAAGCCTGGGAGTCCCCTTGCAGCCCTGAAGAATTGTCTGGCATCTGGCAATGAGGCCAGAGAACGGAAAGACAGCGTGAGTGGGCTCTGCACCACAAGTGTGCGTCCCTGTGGTATTTATAGGCTCTTACAGCGCTGTTGGTAGGCAAGGCAGAGGCAGGGAGCATGCGGTCATGCTGCTTGTGGTCACATTGTCAGCAAGAGAGAATAGATGCGTGTTTGGGAGTTTTTGTGGGTGGGTGGGTTGGTTGGTTTGGGGTTTTTTTGGTTTTTGTTGGTATGGGTTTGTGGTTTTGGGTTTGTGTTTTTGTGTGGGTTTTTTTTTTTTTTTTAATCTAAGTCACCCAGGTTGATTAGTCTGTCGAGTGCAGATAGTTGGCCTGCACAGACTAGCTGCTGTCTGAGTGTCTGCGTACCTTCTGGGATGAGCAGAAATGGCTGTTAAACAGCTTCATCTCGCAGACACTGGAAATGCAACTACAGCTACTCCTGAGCCAGCAGTCACGTGTGTGTGTTTGGGGGGGGGGGGGGGGTCCCTTTGCAAATGAACCAGATTTTCAAGGTCTGAGCAGTAACTTACACTAAGTTCGCTTGCATTGTAATGAACTGTCCTCGCAAGGTTAAATGGGAAAATTGGCTTCTGGTGTCTAGGGGGAAAAAAAGGTCTATAGCCATTAGAAGAGCCAGAGATGAGGTGGTCATAAGACAGGAGTGACTGCTGGGTGTAACGCTCCCCTTCCCATTCCCTCAGCTGAGGCCATGCCTCCTGAAGTTGCAGGCTGTGGCATGTGTCTCGGGTCGAGCTGGGACCCAGCTGCATTTGGCACACAAAGTCACCAAACCTTGCTGGTGCTGAGCTGGGAGTCAGGCAGCTGGGAGCCCCTGACAGTGCATTAATCCGTCTTGACAGAGAATCAGAGACGGGAGAGGGCAATTTTGTGGAAAGTTAGGACATCAGAAGTTGATGCCACAATACCACTATGGGTTTACAGATATTGTCTCCTAACTGCTTTTTGTGCCTTGGTAGTCCTTGCTCTTTAATTGCTTTGTTCTTTGGCTTGCGATCAACATGACCATCATGGTGCTTGTCTTAAGGTCTGTCTTTAAATTGAAATGGCACAGAGGACGCTTGAAGAGGCAGGAACTGTTCTGCTATCCCTTCTGCTCTCTCTCTCTGTTCTTTTTTTTCTTTTTTTTTTCTTCCTCCCTTCTTTTCTCTTTTTTCCCTCGTCTGCCAAAGAAAATGCGACACACAGATCGGAGTAGCAATTGCTTTGTGCGCTCTTGACACGCACATTTAGAGATCAGCTCAGGAGAGTTAAGTTGCAAAGTGCTGTTAAACATTTACAGTTTAAGACCAATGGAAAGTATCAGTTGATAATGCTGGGAGGGCTTGGGCAGAATATAACAATACAAGGTAGGGTTAAGTCACTTAGGTTAACTCTCAATTTCTCCTCTGCGCACACTGATCAGGCAGTTGTCAATGGTAAGGAAGCCCTTTCTAGTGTCACCTGAGTTATTTTACTCTGGCAGTATTCTCTGCAAAGACAAGCCTGTGTATTTCAAATTCACTTTCATTTTTCATATCTTATGAACAAAGGTAATAAATTTCAGTGCAATTTCCAACAACATGGTTCTTTTACTTAGCTTTTTTTTAGTAGTTTTATTAATATTACTTTCAATTTTCTCTAATTAAGTGACCCGACTGCATTTTATGAAGTAACAAAGATATTTAGTAAGCTTTCATGGCCACATAAAGGAAAGTCTTATGTTTTATTTCATCCAAAAATCTGAAGGATTTCTGAAGTAGTCCATTATTCTTTGAAGCCATTCTGGACCACTGATTTCTAGCTCATCAAAATCAAGTTTTTATTGAAGTGGAGTGTTTTGCAGATTTATAGTAATACAAGTATGAATCTGTCATGCAGTTATATGCATCACTTGTTTGGGAAAAAAACCCCAAGTGTACAAGTCCCTGTTCCGCATCTTTTATTCCACAATGAAGATTTCTGGTGCTAGCTGATCTTTGTTTATATTTCATGTACTTGATCTGGATCTCTCTGAAAGCATGGTTGCTCCCAATTGCAAATCAGAAGTGTTGACTCAGCCTCAATGTTAATCAGTCATACAGCGACTAAAACAAAACTTTTTTTTTTATCAAGTGCAAGAGTAGATGCATGCAAATTTTCTGGTTGATGTGTTCATGAATTCCCCTCCCCCTTTTTTGATCTGTCTTTGATCCTACCAAAGAATCTTGAATTTGAGCCACATTTCTCTGGGAAATTGTCCCCTTGATGATGTTTGCCAGGAAAGGGATTTCTACAGTGTGTTAGCAGGTGAAAAGACTGCTAACACACTGTAGATGTGGGAATAAGTGACATCAAAACCACTGTGGAAAAAAATTAAATTATTGTTGTCTGCACTGTATAAATTCGTAAGAATTTTTTCTGGTGATTCTATCAAGATTTTGTCATGTTTTCTATCAAATTGCACAATCCCTACATACAAATTAGTCTGAGGATTTTTTTAATCATTATTTCCTGTATAAATTATGCAGAGGAGAGGATGCTGTTATTGGAAAGAGCCTGCATAATCATCTAGATTGGGCCCCAGCCAGTGCATGGTGACTGTATTGTTCTTTCCTCTCTGTAATACAGTGTATCACCAGAAGCCATGATGTGCCGTTGCCAAATACCACAGTTAGAGCTGACACTTAGTGCTCAAACCTTTAGTCAAAATTTGGAAAGGGACTGGGGAAGAGAAAGTATACAGCCAGGAAGAACCCTGTTCAAATCAACATTTCTCTTAAATGCCTGCACTGAGAACACTCTATAAAGAGCAGAAGCGATGCATGTCTTCAGAACCAACACGTGTACAAAACATGGATTGAAAGAAGTGCTCCAGGGTCTTCAATGATCAGTGGGCACAAAGATGCTTTTGTTTCCATGTTTGTGCCTAAGGGGATATCTGTCATGTAGAGGACTCGTCATATAGGCCACATAATGCTGGCCTGGGTCCTTTGGGTGAATTATATCTGTTGCTAAATGGATGCATGAGATGCTCCCGAAGGAAATATGGAGAGGACTATACGTAGTGTAAACCTCTATCAGAGCAACGGGCCCTCCCCTCGCTCCAGTGGAAATGAGGGAAGGAAAGAATTCTGCAGGCAATTAAAAGAAAGATATTTTAAAACAAACAAACAAAAAGGCTTTTATAAGTTTGTCCCATGTCTGGTGATTTTTTTTGGGCAACTGGAGATGACACACAAGACTGCTCCAGGGTAGAAGGTATGCACCTCCCTGGGCCCCAGATAGTGTATTGGCATTTCACTTTGTGCTGTAAATTGAGCCTGTGGTTCTGGCCAAAGACATTCTGACTCTGAACCAGCACCAGGCACAGATCTCGCGATCAGTCTCAGGTAGTTAGACATGGGTTCTTTCCTGTATAACTGAAGGCAGATAAACTACAGAAAGAGGGATTGCAATGTAATTTGTACCTAAACATATCTAGAATGAAGGGACCTGAAAACGTTAAGCATCTGTGATTTCAGTTCAAAGAAATCTTGTCCACAGAGCACGGGTAGTGTGTCTTGTCTTCTCCCCCCTTCCTCTTGGGGGAAGCTAGGATAGCAGTATTCTAAGCAAAACAGCTAAAATGTGATAAAAAGATATCTTTTAAAAAATGTTTTGCAGCCTATGGTCTGTGAATCGTATCTCAGAAACCCATGGCAGGTAAAGATGAAAAGCAAGTACTTTGCCTTGGGCTTAATTTTGCTATTCAAAGGTCTGCAGCTTCACTGGAAAATATTTAGGGATCTGAACTGAAAACAGTTGAAAATCACTGACCTGAAAATATATTCCCTTGTTTTCAGAAAACCAGCAAGACTGAGTTAGCAGAACATTTCTCTATGGTGATGTTGATGCCTTTCCCCCCTACCCCTCATCCTACTAATGGATCACATGGTTTGTAGCTAGAATATAGCCTTTCATTTCTTATGGTCAAAACCTTTTCTAATGAGATCTTTTTGTGTTGAAACATCAGCATGGAGCTTTTCTAGACCACTTGTACAATTATCTGATGTACTGCAAATTTAAATACAAATGAAAAGTTAGATTAGTTTGAAAAAAAAACACGTGTTTTTCACTTAATTTTAAATGGTCGGTCTTGCCAAAGAGATCTCCCATTATAATGAAGATGTCTTATAGTTCTGGATCAAGGCTTATTTCTATTTATGCTCAAAAAAAAAAAAATTGACTACTGTAAATGAAACTGAGGTGCGTCTACACTAGATATCATAATTATCCATGACAGTGCAGCCTGCCTTTGGAACACATGTACTACAGGCACAGCATTCGTATGTTACAGACCTCTGACTTTAAGCAGATGTTGTTATTTTAGTCATATGGGCAATCCAGAAGGAAAGGTCAGAGCTCATTCATGTATAATTACATTATAGTTCTTTAATTTATGTATACACGTGGTATTTCTGTTTGGAGGTTTGCAGGAAGAGGTTACCCCTAAAAGGTGTTTAGGTTGGAATTGGGCTTCATTCTGACAGAAGGTCAGGTTTAAGGGATGTAGCATTGTTTCACATTGTTTCTTTGGTGTATGGGATCTGTCGTGTCACACCCCCCCCCCTTTTTTTTTTTTTTTCAGCGTGGCACGCATAGGAGGTTGCTGTTACCTAAATTATGCACTGAAATCACTAGGGTTGCCCAGGGTGGACATCAGCCCAGACTTTGTTGCACTCAAAGTGACTGTCATCTTCATGAAATATGCTCGTGTCTGATCATAGCCTTTGGCAGCAGTCTTGAGCAGGAAAACATTCTTCCAGTTCAGGTGATTGGGGCTTGTATTTGTTGCAGACCACTCTTAATGCAGGTAGGGAAGCTGCGGCTCATGGAGTTAATTGTACTGCATTTTACTGGAGCACTGCTGTGATATTTATGACCTTCCTCCTTTCCTTTATCTGAGACCATATAGTTTTATTTTGTGATGTTGCCTGAGCCACCAGGTTATCCAAATAACTTGCCAGCCCCAAAGCAAAACGTCAAATCATCCCCCTTTCCTAAAGATCCTTTCACCTTCCACCAGTACCACCACCAAGCTACCTTTTTTTTTTTCTGGGGGGAAAAAAACCCTCGACCTCAAATCATCTTGCAATTGCTAACACAAAGAGGCTTCATTAAAATAAAAGGACAACTGAGTAACAAATTAAAGTCCACCCTGAAAGGAAATGGATAGATGAGTTCCTGTGTGAAAATGCACCTTTTTCCTACATTATGTTGTATAAGGTGACTGTTGCATTTTAGCTGAGTAATTGAACTCTGGGGCACATGCTTAAGACGCTGGGAGAGCAGCACGAACTATGCTAAGAATTTCTCACAGTTAAGTCACAGACCTATTAAAACTTAAGCAGCAGCTCACTAACACTGCGATGCTATGTTAATGGTAAGAATAACCACAGGGATTCCTGACAATTTACACCCATTAATTTATTGAGACAAATGCTGCTTTCAGCTCTTTAATGAAAGCACCTGCCTTTAAGCAATGGCCAAAAGATACCTATAGGTTGTGAGAGGCACTTCTTCAGCTGTTTAATTTCCTATCCACTACAAAAGCATATACAGTGTCAATATAACCCCCAAAACACATATGAAACAGTTTTCTGTACGTATGACCTCAGTGTTGAAGAGCATTCATGGAAGAGCATAGTTACAGCAGTCGGCGTGTTGAAGCTAATTCTGTCCATCACCCTGTACAAAGTCTGGACTACTTGGTCCTCTGTAATAGGGTCCTCCTGGGCTCAGTGCTCAGGCAGAAGCCCAGGCAAGAACTGCTGAGCTGCCGCAGAGCTGCAGCTCCCCTTTGGCTTTCCTCCAGTCTGTGCTTTTTGATGCTCTTCATAAAGATAGGGAAGAGAAGCTTGGCTCATTTGTAAAGGGTTCGTTGCTTTGCTATATATATATTTTAGGGAGGAAAAAAATCCTTAAAACTCTAAAAACTGTAGGAATTGGCAGCTCAATTCCTCCTTTTACCAAAACTCTCTTCTTTCTTGCTTTATCCACCCTCTTGTTGTGCAATGGGGCTGGAAAGTACTAGAGCAAGTTAAGGGCAAACACTTGTACTGTCTGGATCTGTCCCAGGCCTTAAAGGAGCCAACCAAACTGTGTTGGGTTAAGATTCTTTTGTTGTTGTACTTTTTCGCATAGTCCTGTAGGGCTGGATTCTGTAAGACTCAAAGCTGAGGATTTAGACCCTGATTTTCATTCTAATTTAAAAAAAAAAAAGGGGGGGGGGGGGGAATCCAGACTTGGCAGCAGCAGAGGTTAAAGTTTAAAGAAAAATAGATTAATTATAGAGAAGAGATATAAGAGTTCACTTACAGTCGGTAGTATCTGGCATCTGTTTCCATCCACATGTGGAAGGCTGCATAATTTGGCAAAAAGGTGCACAGAAATAACCCCAGGCATTGTTTCTGTGTGGCACTAGACCACATCAAAATTACATGGGGCATGACAATATTTAGATCAAAGCTTTAAAGCTGAAAGGGCATCCAAACCTTATTGTACCTAAAATTAAAAAAAAAAAAAAAAAAAAGTAACCCTTGTAAAAGCTTTGGCACAGTATTCCTTTGGGGGGAGGGGGAGATAACTTTTGAAAAAAATGAGGTTTGCATTGATTGAAAGTGAAAACTTAGACTTGTAGGTTGGCAAAAGCCACTTTTAAAGGATGAAATTGCATTGTCTGTTCTGTTTTATAGAGTGATTATTAGTAACCTGATATGAAAACGTCTTTTAGCTTCTTTGTATGATATGTGAGTCGACAAGTGTGTGTGATGAGTTAGCCATGCAATGTTCAGCATTGCTAGTACTACTGGGTTTAAGTCATTTAAGTTCCAGAACTTTTGGGGGCCAAAGTAAAATGTGTTTAAAAAAAAAAAAAAATCACTATTATTCTAAATGCCCATTTTCTTCCCAGCTCATGCAGCTCGAGTTTTTAATATCAAAGGAATAGAAGTTCAGGGCATGGTTTATGTTCTTTCATAAGTGCGTTAAGCATCACAGTTCCACCTAACAAACGAGATCCATGGGTGGAGCGGAGCTTTTAACTTCCCAAGCACCTTGCTGATAAGAAACTGTTCCTCTGTGTCGGAGGTCCTTATTAAGGAGAAGAAACTCATAAATGAGGATTTGTTTAGGCATAGGGGTTTAGGAACTCTGTGGCTTGGCTTTTCAAGAGGATCTTGCTAGTTTGACCTAGTAGAGTAGCAAGTGATTTCTGATGTAGAGGAAAAATAATGAAACTTTAGGGGGCAAAATAGTAAGTTTAAATTGGATAGGTTCTTTTAACAGTTTGCAACTTCCTATTTTTATGTTAGCCTTTACAAAGACATGTCTCTCTATCTTTACTGTAAACCTGGCAACCTTTGCAGGTTTAATCAAAACAGCAAAAGTCTGTTTTCTGGGTCAGATTGGAAGAGTCCTAAATTTTGCTTTAAAACGAAAGCCAGCCACAATCTGCAGGGAGTGCAACACTCTTCTATAAAACAAATGTTAAAGTTGGAAGGATCAGAACAACGTGACTTCAGTTCCAATTTCTTGCTGATGTCCAGACTATAACAGACTTTGCACTGACTCTGCAAGATAGGTATAAAATGTTGCTGTTATAAATTGGTGATGTTTTGCTCTCTTTTTGCATGTGACGTTGCAAAAGAGAACAAAGCCAACCAAGTTCTGTTATCTGTGCTGCCGGTAAGGGAGATTTTCACCCGCTGAAGACAAATGCAGTAAAAGCTTTTGTGGATAGCATACACTGATCTGGTAGTAAACCCATCACAGGACTGAAGGAAAACCGTTTTCATATACACTTTGGCACAGATGCCATTCTTTTCATGGAGAAGAGCACGGGGGATCTCTTGGCATGTGAATTTTGTGGATGCTGCACCTCTTAAGATTTCTCTCATTTCTATAAAGCTCACAGGACAAGTTTTTTTCTGAAAGGGATTTATCACTGCTGTCTATTAACTGCCTGTAAACACCGTGTACTTTAAACATTTTATAGATACATGAAGGGATTGGCACTCAGGGCACTATGGTTTTATGCAGCATATCTGTCAAATGGCTATTATACTTCCAGTTTAATAATATGTTTTACCTAGAAATGTGATTATCAGGACACACTTTTTACAGATAAATCCTTTACACCAGGAGGGAAAAGTGAATATATAAATTAATTCCTAGTGTGTCTTTACATGTTGGTCCCTTGTTCGTTGTTTGGGTCATCGAAACCTTTAACAGTGCATGAGAATAACCTGATTATTCAAGAACAAAGAACCAGCTCTCTGTTTTCCAAAGTTGCAGCAGATGTAAAGAATAAATTATAAACAATTTTCCAAACATAATGTATAAATTTATAGCAGTGACATCTTGATCTTGCATGAGAAATACAGCATATACATACTAAACAGAACAGCTCATGCTAACCAGATGCAGGGTCATCCATTAGCAATACTTCATCTGATTAGTATCGTTAATGGAAGGGCTTATCCAGCCATTTCATAAAAGCAGATCTGCTGTAGATCATGATTTCTTGTCAATACAGTCATCAAGGCTATCATGGTTAAGACAGCCCAGCTATTAACCTACTAGAGAGAACTGGACAGAAAAATATACTGAGCAGTCAGTGAAGCGGAGACCCTTCCATTTATTTCTCTTCCATGCATAGTATTGCCCCCTGCACTGCTACTTCTCCATCATTTCACTTGGCAAGACAAAGTATTTCAGCATCTTTCTTTACTGAAATTCTAGTATATTCAGTGGCTTGATTGTGATAATTTATGATAGTTTTGATTTTATATTCATCATGGTCTTGATAAATAAAAAGGTAGTACTGAAAGGACATGTTTCTAGAACAGATGGAAGTACTATAGTTACACGATAGATTATTTTAAAATGTGTGGATTAGGAAGCAAACAAAAATTAATCTTCTCCCTGAGAAAAGAATGATCTTGAGAAAGGAATATCGTGTGTTAATTTTGAAGATGACCTATCTAATATCTTAATTTTGTACAATATATTTCTGTTGTTTGTTTTAGTATTTCTGACAACAATCACAGTATTTAATGATCTGTCTTCATTATAAATAGTAGGTTTGGATATTCACAATTCAGCATAATTTTAATTAACTAGAATTTGTGTAGAAATCAATTCAAACAGGTAATATTTTGTTTAGAGTAATCTATAGTAGTTTTGAGTTTGTTTTTGAAGCCACTGTTCAGTTAAAATATAGTGGATTTCTTGTTTCTTTTGAATAACCTAGAAAAAAAATCTTCTGTTTAGAGATAAGATACATATTTTTAAACAAAACAGGTTTTCCTAAGCTATTTGCCTAGCCCTGAGGTGAAACCATTTATTTTTAATTTAAGATGCTGATACGTTTAAAAAGCTGTTACGAGTTTAAATTCATTGGAAAATAATCCTAAAACAAGTGAGGATCTACTATGACTTGCGTGCGTGGTAACAAACACATGAAGCAGCTGTGCTGTTGCAAAGCAGTGACACCACAGCACTTCTCTTGGTATTGATCACGATCCCAGCGCTGTACTGCGTTTGCAGCTCCCATGTCAGACCCCAGCAGGAGGAGGTCAGCTCTCTGTTGCCATGGTTGTGGAGTTGCACCATTAACTTGGAATATCTTCTCAAACCAAACCCATTTCTTCTGTGTTTTCAAGAATAAGTTAAAGATTAATGAAAACTTTGGAAATATTTTACATTTTATATACTTCCTGCTAAGACAAAGTGATTTTGGTTGACGTCTGGTTATATGAAATGGTTGTATTTCTTTTCCTAAAATTATAACTGAGCTTACGTACTTAAATTTCTTTTAAATATCCTTTTAAGTATTGAAGACTTCTCCCACTATTTTTTGATGGATTTTTCTTTTTTTCTTTTTCTCTGTTTCTCTTTTTATTGCACACAATTTCTTTCATTTGTTATTGTCTTTCTAACTGTGTTTGCATTTCTTTGACTCTCTGTGCTTTTCTTTATTTCTACATCTTCCTTATTTTTTGTCTATTTTTTCCCTCCACGTTTCACTTTCTAGATTGGATACCGGACTTCGTCCCACACTCTAGGTGCGTATGAATCTGTCCCTCTCTGTTCACCTGTTTCTTTCACCCCTTAGGTAGGGATAGGGAGTAAAACGTGAAAGATCTGAACAAGGGTTTTCCTGACAGTAAACGCATCTAATATTGTCTGCCATGACCACAAGAAGATCACAATTCTTGAATTCCTGCATGAACTGAGAATAACTAAGAGCTGTAAAAACTAGCAAAAGACCACAACTTGCAAGTTCTGGCAATGAGGATGAATAGAAAAGGTCATATCTCAGGCACATTTGCAAGATTAGGACGTGGCTAGAGGAAAAAAAGTCACACTGAAGGGTAGAGTTGAAGATGGCATCCTGTTCAAGGACTGTGTGATTGACAAGATGGTAGAGCCCTTGCGGTGTTCAAGGAAAGAGAGAGCAGGAAGATCTACTGTGCTTTGTCCCTGTTCTTCTTGAACTTGCTGATCATTACAGGAGCTGTCAGAATGAAAGATCAAAATATAGACTGGAGAAAAGGATATGGATATGTATGATAAATAATATCAGCACAGTAGTCCGATTTCTTGATGAGGTTACCTGGGGAATAAGATGCAGAAGGCAGAAGAACACAAGACATGCTCATGTCAGATCTTTTCTGAAAATCATGGGGGAAGGTGAGGATTACTCTCAAGTAATGATTGGAGACGTAGGAAAAAAACATTAAACTTCTTGGAGAAAAAGCTTCTGACTGACTTTGCAGAAGGCAGTTGGATGGCCAGGGTACTGATTAAAAGATCTGACCAAAAAGAAGACACTAAAGCCTTCAGTGAAGGCAGGAATTTGTACAAGAAGCAGAAGCCAGACTGCAGCAGGTAAAAAATGGAAATTTTTACAGTATTTGTAGAAATGCTTGTGGGAAGTGAGGTATCCAAACAGTTGCCATGCTTTGTAATGAGGCAGAAGTAGTAGTGAGTTGAGGATGAAATAAGTGGAAAAGGGAGATGATCTGCAGCCATATGCACAGGGGCAAAGAAAGCCAAAGAATGCAAGAGTAAACTGAGAAGAGGCAAAAAGTCGTCAGCATTCATGACCTGGAAATCACAGGGACTTCCAGTGATAGGGAGTGAGGAGGAGGGGTTGATGCTCTGTTTTGGCTGAGACCAGAAGAAGATAGGAGAAGGCTATCATGGCAGCAAGAGGGAACATGTTATTGTTTAGTTGGAACAAAGTAAAATGAAAGGTTAGTCTGGCAGGGTGGAAGAATTGAATCAATGCTCTTGGCTGAATGGAGATAAGAGGGTGATGTGTTGAACTGAAGGAGTGGAAAACCAAGTCATCAAAAATTAGTTCAGTTGTGAAGAAGGGAAGGAAGGAGTTGGTGGACCTCAGATGACAGTAACATGGAGGGGAGATGCAAGCAGAGCTGGATGTGACACTAAATAAACCTAAAATAAAATAATTGAACAAAACTCCAGACTAGAGAACATTTTGGAATGGTAGCTAGGAAAGTCCGATATCCCCATGACCACCTGAGCAGAGGTAAGGAGAGTGGTAGGGAGAAGGAGAAATCACTCAGAAAGTATAGTTAAAGGAGTAGTTTCAGAAGAAAGCATCTTGATCTCTGAGGGAATGGTGGAAAGGGGAATTGTAAGGAAGCTGTGGCTGGTTATGGTCATTTTAAATTACAGAGTTGAGGAGAAAATAAAAGCAGAGACGGAGAGAAAGCAAGAGGCTGAGACAGGAGATGTGCAGGTAAGAATAATGTTACCAAAGGCCTTCAGGTAATACCAAAACTGGGGTGGGAAGTAGAAGGTGGAAATGGCAGGAGGGTTACTCCTGGGGAGAATGTCACCAGAGGCAAGACAGTGGGGATGTGGGATCATAGGATTGCTGAGAAGGGGAAATGAAGAGAGAATAAACAAAGATGGTCAGACGTAGCAGATAGGAACCAAAAAGAAGTTAAAATAACAGAAGAAAGCAAAGGGAAAAGAGCAAATGGAGCTAGTGTAAGGAAAGGATAAAGGAGACAGATGCTATGAGGCAGTAAGGGATGTGGTGAGAGCCCTAGGAGAATAGCAGATGGACAGGTTTTTTTAAGAAAACAAACAAACAAAAAACAAAACAAAAAAACCCCACCAAACCTTAACAACAAAACTTCTGAATGACATCCAAGGAATTCATGGACTTAATCCACCTTCAAGAAAAATCTCATAAACAGCTAGGAAATCATAGTCAAATAGCTAAAACGTTGTAAATAGTTGTAAACTGCATGGCTGGATCCTCAGATGCTGTAAACTAAAATGTAGCTCTCCACTGAATTTTTAGCCCACCACAGCTTTTCCTGTGTTACTAGAGTGTGAGGGCCTTGCTGGAGCCTTAAAAGTGAAAAGCAGCAAACCCAAGTTTATACGCTGCAGATGTCCACAGTAATGAACTTAAATTCCTGCACAAATGCCTTTTGTGTCTAGTACCTCTCATATCTATTATCTTTTGTGTCTTTTCCGCATTTAGTTTTATATCTGAACACTTGCAACCATAGTTTTTCAGAGAATCCACTTGGGAACTATCTACGGGGTGAGAATTTTACACACTTATGCACTATCTTCTTGCACTTGGAGTTACCTAAGATCTAATCAATGGGACGCACTCAACTTTCAAGTCATGTAGTTATCAAATCAGTAGATATCGGCTCAGTCAGAACAGTGTGTGCAGCAACTGGTGTGCTTTCGATGACTACGCTCTGAATTTGCACTGGTGTCCTTCAGTACAGAATCCAGCCACTTGGTCTGCATGAATATAGGTAGGAGAAGAGTTTTTCTCAGTGAATGAATTACTTATTCCTTGCTAGGAGCACTCAAATACTATGTTTCTCCCTGTCTTTGTATTGTAAGCATAAGGGACTGAAAGTAACACAGCAGTCATCCATGCCAAATTATATACAGAGTACAGCACAGTAACACTGTATCCTGGTTTCGCTGGGATAGAGTTAATTTTCTTCCTAGTACCTGGTATAGTGCTGTGTTTTGGATTTAGGATGAGAATAATGTTGATAACACACTGATGGTTTTAGTTGTTGCTAAGTAATGTTTATGGTAAGTCAAGGATTTTTCAGCTTCTCGTGCCCAGCCAGCAAGAAGACTGGAGGGGCACAAGAAGCCAGGAGGGGACACAGCCAGGACAGCTGACCCAAACTGGCCAAAGGGATATTCCATACCATATGACATCATGCCCAGTATATAAACTGGGGGGAGCTGGCTGGGAGGGGTGGATTGCTGCTCGGGAACTAACTGGGCATTGGTCAGCGAGTGGTGAGCAATTGCACTGTGCATCACTTGTTTTGTATATTCTAATTCTTTTAGTATTATTATTGTCATTTTATTATTATCATCATCATTTTCCTTCCTTTCTGTCCTATTAAACTGTCTCTATCTCAACCCACAAGTTTGGTTTGGTGGTGTGTTTTGTGTTTTGTTTTTTTTTCTTTTTTTTTTTTTTTTTACTCTCTCCCCCATCCCACTGTGTGGGGGGAGTGAGCAAGCGGCTGCGTGGTGCTTCATTGTCGGCTGGGGTTAAACCACAACACAGTGACACCAATGCATCCCCTAATGTCTGCTTAAACATCCTGATGCCATATTTGACTTAAAAGAGATTGTTGTTTTGTTACTGGGAATGACAACTGTGCACTTCCCCTCCCGACACAGCATCTTGACTGAACAAGCTGTTAAATGGAATATGTTCTAAGTGGCCATATTTTATATTAAAATTTGATTAAATTCATTCTGTAGGCCACTTCAATGTGAATCATAATTATATTATTCTGCCAGTAACTGAGGTAATATGGTAAGAAGAATGTCACATTCTCTGGACTGCTTTTAATAGAGTATATATTACAGCTTGGTGCTTGCTGTATTCAGCAGTCCTCACTTAAGAAAGAAATTTAGAACGAAATGGCAGCTTAGAGCTGTAAAACTTGGTGGGTCATACTCTTCCTGCTCATGCATAAGCTTCATTGGGTGTAATGGAAATCAGCGCAAGATGGAAGTCCAATGCAGGATTTGAAAAGAAGTGAGGGCGGTGATAAAACTTCCTCATATTATTAAACATTTTTCATACATGCTCTTCATTATTGCAGGCCAAGTGAGGCACTGTACTATCTTGGTTGACCTCCTCTGTGACTTATTTTCAGCTCATCTCCTTCAATAGATGAGAATGGACGTGGCACTCTGCGGCAGTTTGTTTTACTGCAGCACAGCTAGCAATAACATTTCATAGCCTTCCCTTAGAGAATTCAGCTCCTCATGTACTGGCATTGCTGTGTGGCTTTGTGTTTTCAGCCATCTAATGCAGTTTTGGCTTTAATGAGTGCCGTTAAAAGAACAAAAGAGGAAAAATCTTGGTGAGGCAAATAAATGACTAAGAACAAGGTAAGCAGTCAGCACCTGTGTGTCAGGTTAAAGACTATGGTTTCCAAGTAGGTATTGTGTATTGTGGTTTCTCCATGCTGCAGGTTATAATAACGTATTTTAAATTAATGATTCACAGTTGGTTATTTGATGTCAAATGGCCTAAAAGTTGCATCTACATAGAGTTGTAAGAAAAAGGAGCCTTAAGAAATAAACACCTTGGGAAAATGGATTCAATTGTAGTGAACCAACTGCTTCAAATGAGCAGTAGGGTCATTGCTGATGCCAGTTTTACCGTTTCCCTTGTTATGCTACTGTTTCTGGGAGTTCATTTTGTCTTAGTCCTCTCCACCCTGATGTTCTTTTTTCCTTAATAATTTCTGACAGTATACCCATCGTATTAGTGTTCTCGGACAAACTTCCAAGAACAAAGGGTTTGTGCTCGGTATCCGGAGAAGAGCCGCTCAAGCCCATTGCGATTAGGCTGTGATGGCTGAGGCACTGGAAACAACCAGGGAGGCCAGTGGTGCACTTCCCAACTGAAGAAATTAATTTTCTATGTATTATCAATCAATGTGCCTGGCTTCTCTTTGGGCTGGAAGCTGCACATGCAGGAATTAACAGCTATGCTCTGAGCTTTGATGCAAAAAGTAGTATGACTTTTTTTTTTTTTGTCTCTGCTAATCATGCTAAAAGTGTCAGAAAAAAAAATTAGTGACCTTGTCCTGCTAAGCCTTGAAACAGCATTGGATCAGCAGCTGACTTCGGCCAAGTTCTCTTGTAAAAACACCCCTTGGCAACATTGCAACATGTGAATAAACAATAAGTGTCATTCTAATAACAACGCAAAGGTCGAATATAAAAATAAATAAAAGCAGGGATAAAAATTGCTGACCTGAGGCCCAGTCCTCAATCACAGAAGTCCAGTGACTTTTCAGTGTATTTCAAAGCAAGCAGTATGTCAGGCTGACCGAGATTAGTATTTTTCCTGGTCCCACTCGTATTTACTCTCAATGCCACGTTACAGTGATCACTGTTTACACTGTAATCAGACATTAGTAGATTGGGTCTACACATCTACTAGATGTGGGTCTTCTTTCACTGGTATTGGAAGTGCAAATTTTTAGGTTTAGCGAGTTTTATTTTCACCTCAGCAACAGATTCAACTTTTGCGATAATGAAATTGTCTCATCATGTTAGCCGGTGCCTCGCGTGGCTGTGTCTCTTCTTGTTGGGCTAGGCTTTAAATTTGGGATGTCACTGAATTCATTAATACATGGAAATGATTCATTTAAGGGAGGTTTCTTTCCCCTCTGTACATGCTTGCTAATTAGCAGATGAATTTTGATGTTCTAATTGATCTGCTGCAGAGAGACAGCTGTGCACCCCAGCTGTCCTCTGCTCCGGTGGGCCTCCTCTGCAGAAGGGAGGGAGCAGCCCTGCTTCTGACAAATTGATTTAACTAGAGTGCACTGCCTTGGGGGAGTCGTACACCACGCTGTCGCTGTAGATGATTGCAGCCTTTGCGGACTGCAAACACTGGAGCGCTGTAATTGCCCAACAATGTCCTTTCCGTTGCCTTGCTGAAATTCAATTTTTCATGCCTCACCAAGCTTTCCAGTCCCCCTCCTGCCCCTGGTGTGGAAATACTGTATTCTGCCTGACTGCCATTCTAGGAAAAAATTCAGGTGCTTGAGAATGGGGTTTAAATTTTATTTAATATGCTAATAGTAACTAAATGTGCTCAGTCACATATCAAAGAATTTGAATTTAATTCACAGGGAAGTATTCTCTAATTATATTGTATTTAGCAGGTAGTCATTGCTACAAACCTTTTAACAGTAATGTTAGTGCATCACCATTCTTCCATGTGGCGCGCCGTGTGTGTAAAAGGGTGGCTGTGGTGTCCTTTAAACGCTTACTCTCTCATTCGCAAGTATGAATTTTTAAGGTTTCATGTCCAGTTATGCCCCATTTTGTCAAACCTGGTAAATACTTGCATGTAACAGGTGCCTTTCCACAAAAATGACAACTGTGGCCCCAGAAAGTACAAATATCTAATTAATCTTTCATGTCACCCTCCCTCGTGAATGGATTTCCAAGCTGTGCACTGCATCATCACCACTTTCTGGAGGCCATTGATTTGGCCTGAATATACCTCGGTGGAGGGGGGGGGAAAGCACTACAAAAAGTGCATTCATGAATTCTAATGTGTGCCACACCATTACCTTTCTGCATATCTGATAGATAACCAAGCACATCCAACACATTTATGGGTGTGCAGATTTATAGACTACTACTAAGTAGCAGCTGTGCTGGAGGTCTGCAAGTTTTGCGTGCAGAGGACATACAGGATTCCTGAGAAATGGCTAGCCATTGTGTTTGCAGAAATGTAATGTCAGTTTTTATTATTATTATTATTTGTTCCCTGTATACTCCTCTTTGTGTAAATGTGTGCGAGTGATGGGTAGTCAGCAGAAAGGAAAAAGACAGGGGTTTATGCCATTGCTTGTTGAGGCAAAACCAAGGTATATAAGTATGCAGCTATTAAGCCATAAGACTGCTAGAGATTTTGTCAAACTGACCATATGTTCAAAGGTAAGTGACGGCCACTATAATTTTTCAGAAAACTACTTTTCTGTATTACACTGAGTTATAGTCCCAAAGAGCAGCAGAAAGGATATTACCGGGGGGGGGCGGGGGGGGAGTCAAGATTCCATCAATCGTGTATGCCACTGTTTTCCACCCCTGCACACAAGAAACAGAACAGTATGGATTAAGCTTAAGCAAATAGTGTTTAGGTAATTGTGACTTCCTTGACGCAAGTCAGACGATTTCCTTAATTGACAGTGCTTCTCTCAAAACTTCTGTTATAATTTACATGTCTTCAGAATAAATACCTCCCTCTTAGGGTCAGCCCCTGTACAACATGTTGCCATGATGGTTATTTTCATCCTTCGATAGCCTGTCTTGTTTTCTTTGTTATATTTCCGGTGAGATATAATGTAAGCAATTAGGCATTTTTCCCTCAGAGAATGACAGAAACATACATTGCATAATAAGTAACACGTTCTATCGTTAAAAAGAGTGCTTATTGGTCATTTTATTTCCTTTCATAGCAGCAGCTGAGGATTTACTGAGTACTACTTGGTGATACTACATGAGATTTGTGGGCTGAGGAAGCAACCTGAACTCTTTCAATCTTTGGCAGCATGTAAGAAAGTGATGCCCAGTGGACCATCACCAGTAGGACTGGATTATGCTGAGCTCCCTTGTAAGCCCCTAATGGGGAGAAGAGTATTCCTAGAGACTAGGTGTGCATCCCACCACTCTGTGTTGCAGCCCCAAGGGGTGTAGAAGAAGGTGTGCTCTCCTGACATGCCTGGGATCTCTAAAATGAGATTGCTCCTTGGGGGCTTCTGTGCCGATGGCTGCACCTGCAGGTGGCGGCTACAAGTCACAGTTGCTGCCCCGCTGGAGTGGGAATGGGATGGACGCTGTAGCTGCTCTCTTCTGTCCAGTCATCTTCTGCAGGGCATTACCTTGCCAACCTGCTTGTAACTTCCTACCGGCTGCGCAGTTACAGCTGGTAATAGAAAGCAACAGGCCACAATAGATGGAGAAATCAGAAAGTCATGTCTCTTCTCCGAATGCAAAACTGTATTGTGAGGCAAGTCCTTTTTATCCCAGTAAGGCATGAATAAATAAGGCAGAGGCACGCTTTGGCATATTGCTCAGGTTGCAAGTTCTCACGCTCTGATAATGTCTGGCTGTGTGGGTACCATGTCCTAGATGTGCCCATCAGTCACATTCACTGACTCAAGGTCTTTGCATTACAATGTATTATTTGCTGCAGAAAGTACTGCAGGTCTTGGGGCCTACGTGGAGGGTCAGATGTTTATCTCGCTAAATGTGCAACTCTATCTTTTTCATTGTGTTACCTCAGAGGGGAAAACATCCTGGTAATCCCTTTTTGTCATTAACACTGTGAGGATATGCCCTCTAGCCTCTTCAGCCCATATTCGAGATTCTGTCACTGGGAAAAGCCAGGCCTTCCCTGCCTTCCCTCTGTTGGGGTAAAAAGCCAGCAGCTACCTCCAGCTGCTGCCAAACCTCCCTTTGCTCAAAAGCATTAGTACTAACTAACAAGGTAAGCTGTTTTAGAGGAACACTGCTGGAACATTGTGGGGTTTGGACCACTTCAAGGATTAATTTGCTGGATAAACCAACCAAGACGGGTTTATATTGAACATTTTAAGCTGTCACCTCACCTATGAGGTGCTACTTTACTAGCAGCTTCTAATGCAGAGTACCAAACATTGCCTGTCTTCTCATACATCTATACCGTAATGTTTAGCTGTTGTGTATCAGAGAAATGTTTATTCCAATATATAATACAAAGTACCATTTTGTGCTGCCTTTATTTAGTTTCGTTTCATAAGAAGCAAATAGAATGCTGCAGGTACATCTGCAATACAGCCTCCACAGTATATTATCATGGCTAAGACATTAAGGAACTGCTGTTTCAAACTTGCAAATGAGTACAGACACCAAAGAAAATGCAGTGCTTAGCTCTTTTATTTTGACCACTGTAATGTAATTACTTATACTAATCTTTCATTATATTTCCATGACTAGCAAAGACAGAGACCTAATTGTGTCTCTAGCTGTTGCTACTGCAAAGTACTTTTTAAATCATATTAACATCCATACTTGATCTTCCTACTGGTTTTGACATGTAGATCACAAGATAGCGTTAAATTACTCAGCAAGAGCGACTGGGTCAGGTTGTATCCAAGCCACAGCACAGAAATGTATCCAGTGTGAGCAGTTTGACGGAACTAGAAGAGGCAGTGACCCCTTTTCTCTGGGAAGGCACTTGACCTTCATTTTTCAAAGCATTTCAAGTTCTGTACAGCATTCTACTCTAGCTGGTACTTCAATACCAAGATGCTAGAAATAGTCAGAAATTAATTATTCTACTTCTGGCTGTTCAAGAAGCTATGCTTCCTTTTCTTTGGCACGGATCTAGCAGTACTGATGAACACGTTCTGCACAACCAGGCTGGATTATTGTAACTCACTGAAGCTGAAGATAAAAGCTCCATAGAAACTTCAGCTATTGCAGAGCGCAGCAGCCTACCTCATTAGTAGGGATAGCACTGTGAACACACAGCGCCTATGCTGTGCATCATCAGCTGGCATCCCATTTGCTTTAGCAGCCAACTGTGGGCTCATTCAACGTATAAGGTCATCAAAGTACTGGTATGGATGCTGTTCGGTCTACAGACTGACATGCTAGCTTCATGTCTCTGGTACAGCGCTGCTGATCGTGTGCAGAATTAAACTCCTTGGAACTGGACATGGGCAATTTTGGCCAAAGACCTTTTCCTGAATCTCAGAGGCAGCTACAAAAAAGGTCTCATTTCAATTATGTTCATTTTCTAATATGCTTCATGTTCTTTTGAAGGAATCCTTCCACAGTAACAAAAGAGACATTTAAAGATGCGTATGTCAGAAAGGAAGGATGCTGAAACTTGGGAACAGAGAAGAGCCCACCCTGGAGAAGTATGTGAACTTCCAATACTGAAATTGCCACTCTAATAATGTAGCGAGAGATGTCACAGAAATGTCTTAGCTAGTGTTTTACTCATAAATACATCATAGTGTACTGTGGGTAGATCTCAGCCTTGCTGTCAGAATAGGCGTCAGGAGGTCACTTAGCTTCTTTATGTAGCCCAGTTCCTACAAGAGCAGCAGACTGCTCCCCACAGTCCAAAGGGAGCTGTTGTCCATGCAGAGTTTTGAGAAGGCTTGGAAGGCCAGGGCAGAGGGTTGGAGAAAAGGCAGCAGGGAGGGCCAGAGGTAGCTACAGAAACACCAGGAAGATGGCTCCAGGAAAGAGCAGAGGGCTTTTGGACGATGTGCTGACAGAGGGACTCATGAAGAAAGTATATTGTTTGACGACTCCTGCATGCAGGAAGATGGCAATTTTGTCGTTCAGCCCCGTTATGCAGCCCTGTTTTCTCAGTCTCAGAAATACAAGACTAGAGGGCAGAGAAGCTGTGAGGGTGACTCCTCCGGGCCATTGGGTGGGAGCACGGGGCCTTGCCAGTCCTTCTTGTTCAGCTGAGATGGGAAGCCATGCTACAGGGGGAAGGGGCTAATCTCTTCCCCTCTGCTGTGTGGGCCACCACAGTTCTTATGCTGCTTCTGCTAGAAGGGATCTCTAAAGGTCACCTAGTTCCGCAAGGATGGAGAATTATTTATAGTTACATTATCTCTTACGGGATTTTTTTTTCTTAAAAATCTGCAGCGAAGGGGATTGCATGCAGTAGTCCACTTCTCTGCTTTGTGGTCCTTTTGGTTAGAAGGTCTATCCTTTTATTAATTAGAATCACAGAATAATAATTTTTTTTTAATTGCAAGTCAAACCAGCAATTTTTTGTCCAGACATGGAGAAAAACAGCACTGTCCTCATTTATAAGAACATTTTCCTCTCGGAAAACTCTCCTCTTTTACTAAGACTAGGAAACCCCACCTTTCAGTCTCTCCTTCCTGGTCAGAGCTTTAGAAACTCTCTTAACATGTAGTTTTCTTCTAGATTCTCTCCAGTTTCTCCACACTTCCCGCAAGTGCAATGCCCCAAACACCAGATGAGGCCTCCTCAGTGCTGAGCAGAGGACAATAATTGCCTCCTGTCTTTTGCATATAGCACTTCTACTAAGTCACAGAATAAGATTTGTCTCCCCCCCCCCCCCCCCCCCAAACAGCCTTACAGTATTGGTTCTTACGTGAGTCATAATTCGTTGTGGGTCACAGATGCCCAAGGGGTTTTGTGGGTTTTGGTTTTTGGGGGTTTCTTTTTCTTTTCTAGTTATACCCCATTGTGCATCTCTTGTATTTTGTACCAAAAATGAAGGTGTCTGCCTCTAAGGATGTCTGATTTCATTGTGAACTTTTTGTCCTAATGAAAGTAGTCCTCTGAATTTTGGTGTATGGTTAAGGTCAGAAAGGGATATCAATAATTCTTCATAAGGTACAGTGGTCTTAATGTGATGAATAACATCGTCATTACAGCATCTGGCTTTAAAGTTGGTGAGAAGGATTGATTCTACTGTTTTGTACAGACGTCCATGGTACATATTAGTAGAGTAGAAATAAATGAGGGTCAGCTGTTGTCTTCCATATGAAGCCAACTGTGGCAATGAGTCAGCCTCACAGAGGCCCAAGCAAATTCTGTGGGTTTCCTACCGAAATAAGTGGCATGCCCTGCAATGCATAACATGTCTTCCTCTGACCTAGGACACCTTGCTTTTAGCAGCATTCAGCTCTGCAATTTATACAGGCATTTATATTTCACTTTCTCCAGTTAATCCTGATAACCAGCTTTTAGAAGAACATGACAGCATAACATATGGGTGGTAAAACTGCTCATAAACCATAATAACATGAGAAAAAAGATTAGATAGATAGACGCACTATGCTTATTGTGACATTCGCTGATTAGGAGGTATAGCTACTTATTACAGCCATTACCTTGGTGACTTGGAAGCAGACTGAAGCTGTTATTTGAAAAACAAGTCATAAGTCCAAATTTAAAACAACTGTGTACTTACAACAAGTAAGATATAATTATGTTTGCAATTCTGTTCTTCAGTGTGCAGATGGTAATTTTGTTCATTTATGGTTGCACACTGATAATGTTTTCTGTAAAACCGGCATTGGCAGGATTAAGTGTGTGTTAACAGTAAGTAGGCAGTCTGTAATACATGGTTACCATTTTGTTGATAGGGTTCTGGTGGGATGAAAACCAACCAGAAACGTAAGTTCAAATGATTCCTGACTGTAGCACCAAGACAGGCTTCCTCTGTGTGTGAGTGTGTTCTTGCATCGTATTATTTATTTTTATTGTGTGAAGAGTTTTTTTCTTTTTTCCTTCTCATTTGGAAACTTTTATGTTAGCTTCATTTTCAGTGTAGGCAGTAGAGTTGGGCATCTGCAGGTCTGTGCCTTTAGGAATAAATTCAGTTTCCACTCAAAGCAATTTGAAGTTTTCTATTGGTTTTTAAGGGCTGATATATTAGCATGTGCTTATGAATGTCTACATGAAAGAGACATAAAGAAAAAACATCTATTAAAGATGCCCTTTTGATTTCATATTTTCTCACAGTTATTCAACAGATGTTTGAGGGCAATTAACAGAAAATTTTCAACAGCTACTCCACTTTTCCAGATTGAAAGGGAAACAGATAAATATGCAGATCAAGTTTGTAAAGTGCTTTTAAGATATTGAGGTTAGGTGTTAGAGAGTCATGGTACCGTACAGCTATTGGTACAGTTCATTATTCGGGTTTTCCAGTTTTAGAATTATGTAGCACTGTCATTTCAATTTCATTAAATAGGTGTAAAAGGGGAAAAACATAGTTATGTATCAAGCCCAAGACACATAATAGACATCCTCTATTGTTACTTGTTGTTTAGGCAGTACAATGAGTTTTGCAATGTATTAAGGGAAAAGGGCATAGTACAGTATACTACATATAATAATATATATACATAATATATTACATATTATACAAGTTATATGCAAGTATACATACAAAGTAGACTGCATATTACATCTATCTATGTATGTTTATATGTTAAAAATTCTGTATAATATGCACAGAATTTATGACAGAAAGGTGCCATGGAATGTATTGTCTTAGAATGGCCAAAATGGTTTAAATTCTCAGAGTAAATGGAGAAGCTCAGTCTGGGCTGTGAGATTATGCTTTAGCAACTCAAACAAGATTTTAGTAAAAGTATCATAGCCCCCAGAGCCATATAAAACAAACGTGATTAAAAGGAGGTGTTGTTTAGCATCAAGAAAAGCCCTGACTAGTTTCTGTTCTTCTATTGTCTTTTTGTTTTTTTCTGTCTCTCTACATCAGTAAGTTTGAAAGCAGCGTTATGGCTAAATGAGTGTGTTTTTATCTCAGTTTTCCATGGTTATGGGAGGAGATAGTTACTCACTGAGCCCTCTGTATCCTGCTAGGACTATCCCTAAAGGATCTTCCCTTTTTCCTGTAACTCGTGGGATGCAGCACTGATGTGAACGGACCTTCCTACGTGTGAGGCTGTGAGTGGCACTTCAAGAAAATGCACTCTAGTAATTGCATTGCATACAAATGTGTTTAGTAATGTATGTACAATGTTTAGTAACCTCTAGCTTGGGAGACACAGACTAACCCGTTTCTTTCCTGCTGTCTTTCCACTCTCACTCTTCTCGTCTCTGAAGACCATAAGCCTGCCAAGGCAAGGATTAAACCTTTTGTTCTGTAAAGAACCTAGTACAGTTGTTGGCAATGTAAATGTAAGGAATATTAAAGATCACTCATATTAGCATGAGTGATGTATTCAGTACATAACGAAAACTAATTTTTTCCAAGACTGAAATGGTTACTGTGATTTCAAAAGAACACGTGGTTGTTTATGGGACATCAGGCCCTTTGGCTCCTCCATTCCAGATGTGTTAATAAGTCCTTTATTATTAACACCAATTTATGACATTCTTCACAGATGTAACCATTCCACTTAGAATATGTTAGGTAGGGTGCTTTAAGACAGATTTAAGTAATTCAGGAGCTTGGAGACATGAATGGAGATCGTCGTGGCAGTCACGAATTCTTTCACAAGGCAGTGCCATTTCAACATCTAGAAGATAATTTGGGCTCTGATTTATTTTTTTTAATAAGCCAGAATCAAGTGAACTATCTAGGAGTCAAAAAATCCATGAAGTAACCTGAAATAACATTCTGAGAAAAACACAAATGTATTTTTAAGGAAAGGAATGTTCGTTAATTTTGTAAATGAGAGCAAATCACTGTTTAAATACACTGTGGTTAAACATTTGAGTATGATCAATAGCCCACAAACATACATATATTTTCAGGTCTGTAAATAAACTTGCCTTTTCTTGCCCCTTGGTGATCTAATATTGACAAAAGGCTGTTTACACTTCCTTAAATTGTCACAGCTCTGGGCAAATACTCTAATACAATCCCTGTTCTTCCACCAAGCAGCAAGATGTCTGTCTTGTATTTAGCCCCTGAAGACTTACAGTTTTAAACACATATCCTTAAACACATATTACAAGTGCCCCATATCACTACTTCTTCTCCTTCCATCCTAGAGTCTCCTGGAAGGCAAGACACCCAGCTGCCTGTCTTGCAGGCCACCCTGCAAAGTAGCATCTTTGGAAGGCATAAGCCACAATCCTCCTAGTTGATCCTCATGTGTCTTTGCTCCTCTCTCCATCTGCCCATCTTCCCAACTTAGAACCATAAATAATGCTTTCTTCCTGCCCTTTTGCTCCTCCCTCCTTGTTGCCTCTTTCTGCAAGAGCAAAGCCTTTTTTTCAGACTAGGCGTTCAAACATCTGACTGGCTGGGACTTTGATTGCAGAGAAGAAGGATATGGCCTGAAAAAAAAAAAATACAGGATGTGATAATCTGTTTTCAGACTGTCAGATATGGCTGACTTTGAACCAGTCAGCAAAAGTGGCTTTGACAGCCTCTGGGGCCTGAAAATGCGCCCTGAGAAATACTGATGACTGATTATTAAAAGAAAAGATTAATTTCATGAGACAGCTCCCCCTCCCCCTCCAACTATCAGGAGCAGATATATTGTGAACACATTTTTCCCTGGATTTTTATGCAGAAAAAATATCATGTAAACTTGGAGTTTTCTGTAGCATGTTTATTTCTCACATAATCATTAGCAACTGTCTCTTGTACAGTAGGTTGCTTTGTATGGCAGCAAAAGGGAAACATTGGAAAGCAGTTTCTCAGACACTTCCTTAGTTATTAGCCACCAGCTAATAATAGTGTCATTTTTTTGTGTGATTTATCAATGCTAACCCTGTGAATAAAATTTTCAATACCGCTGGCAACCAATCTGAATTGTGTGTTAGTGACCAGGTAACATAGATAACCTTACACAGGTAACAAATTAAGTTAGCAAACCAATATATTGCATGTACGACCTAGGAACACAAGCTCTGCCTTTGCCACAAATGCTGTCTAATAAATAGAGCTTTGCAAGCAGAGTCATAGGAAAGAGTGCTGGAAGGCACCTCAAAAGGTCATCTAGTGCAGACCCGCTGCCATAAGGATCAGCTTTCCTTAATCATACCCTGAAGGTCATCATGTTCCAGTTTGTTTGAAGAACTTGCTCCCTGCTGTGGTCTACAGTTGTTTGCCCTTATGAAGTGTATTGGAGTTGCAATCCCGTTTTTTTTGTACAACAGTGAGAATCCACTCTACAGCTATGGCAGGAAGGTGCAGGGAGAGGGACAGTCACTTGGATACATCAGACCAGGCTTAGTTTTACTGGGGAAGGGAGGGTGATGATATTTTGGGGGTTCACAGGTTTGGATTTGCTTTGTCTTGTGACAGGAAAATGCTTTTTCCCCCACTTTGCAGAACTGGGCTGACCAGTTGTCTGATGCCTGTTTACAGCTTCACACATGATAACCAACACCTCAAACTCTGCCTGCTGAGCAGTAGGTAGCCCAATGCAGACCTCAAAGCACTAGGTATGCTCAATTAGCATGTTGCTTTACTCCTCATTAGCAGAAAGGGGAAGGCTTTCTGCCAGAGCCCCACTGTTATGGGAGGTGGTGAAGCTATGGAGGGTGAGTAGCAAGGCTGGTGTCTCTGGATGGAAAAGGTTCGTGTCCTGCTCAGGTGCATGTGGTGTGAAGTTGTCTGGACTACTGATGTAATATGATCATCTACCAGCAGGTGGATGGGGAAGGAGGAAGAAAAAAAAAAAATCGATCCAGCACATGGTGGCAGATGGGACATAACCTGCTTTCCCTCAGTCAGGAAGACTGACGGGGACTCTTATAGCAGGGGGCTGCTGTACAGTGGGGAGGAAGGCAGAGCACTGACCACTCTGCACATGTGCAGTTCTTCAGGCTTTGTGGCTCTGCCTTGGAGAGGTAGCAACCCTCCTCCGTCCTAATGCGTATTAGCCATGGGTGTTCATAGCTAAACCCAAGGAGTTGTCCTCTCTGCATTGTGGTGGTGCCTACAGACGCCCTGTGGATTAGGACTGCGTAGTGCTTTGACACTTATGGAAACTCCTTCAGCAGCTGCAGTCGCACGCGGATGGTGCGAGAGACCACACTGCCGTCAGGGAACACTGCTATTCAGCTTGCAGTACCTTGGGAGAGCGCCTAGTCTCCCCTATGACCTTCTTGCTACTGGTTGTTCCACATCACAAGACTCAACTGGGTTTGTGTCATGTGAATAGGCAGAAAGTTAATTCATGATCTCTGCAAATGCACTACTTGGTAAGGATGGACATACAATGCATGTGACCAACGGAGATTGCGAGACCGTGGTAAGGACTATGATTTAGAGTCAGTCCTCTATTCCTCTTTGAGTCAGACTCCTCAAGGCAAATGCGGTGAATTGCTTCAGTCAGCTGAGTACTGTACCACAGGCTAATTTCTGTTTGAATGCATGATGTATCAGTAACCAGCCACCGTCTTTCATAAAGAACTTGTGCATTCCCATGGAAAAGACCAGAACCTGGAGCCTCCAGCTGAAGGGACATTTACTGCCTTCCTCCTTGGTAAGGGTTAAGTCACCTCAGCAGTGAGAGAGGGCGTTGTTCTCACTCACCAGCTCTTAGGCTTTGTATGCTACCAGGTGCTCTAAGTAGCCTTACAGGTTTCTGGTCTCTACCTAATTAGGTGGGCAATGCCTGCCTGATTGAAAAAGTAATACGGGAAGGAAACAGTACGAAAATAAATGTATAGTAATTTAATTAGAGTGCAGCTGTTTAGTTATTCACTTTCCCCTTCTATTGGGTATTTGAACTGTTTCTTTTTCCTGCAAATAGAATTTTGCACAAGTAACTTCTAGCTCTTCATTTTCTACAACAGTCTTTTGCTCTTAGTTCTGCCTTCTCAGATGATTCCTGTTGCCCTTTCAGCCTTGGTGGTTGCCATACACTTGGTTGTGAATTAGTATGTATTAAAAAAATTATATGGACAGTCTGTCTTTGGTACTTAAGAGGTGTTTATCCCCTGCAGAATCTAAGTGACCTGTAATAGATAACATATTTCTTTCAAAGACTCCAGGGAGGAGCAATCAATCATCTTGTAAAACAGATAAATGAATTCACTTGCCCAAGATCAAGCAAAAAGTCTTTGGGAGAGGGGACATGAAGCAAGGTCTCTTACATCCCAGTTTGGTAATATGTGTCCTAGACCAGCCACTGTCTCTGATAAAGGCAGTCAGAAGCATTCAAAGGGATGTTTAATTTTGGCAACTGCA
Organism: Gymnogyps californianus; assembly: GCF_018139145.2. Classification (NCBI taxonomy): domain Eukaryota; kingdom Metazoa; phylum Chordata; class Aves; order Accipitriformes; family Cathartidae; genus Gymnogyps; species Gymnogyps californianus. The sequence continues at coordinate 70,828,833 of NC_059472.1, read as the reverse complement.
AAGGTCACTTCTTGGAAGCTGGTATTGTCTGTGTGGATTATTTCTTCTTTATATTTTTATCCACCATTTGCTTTTGATCACAAGTCTTTTTTTTTTTTTTTTCCTCATTATTCTTTATATAAAATGTCAGCACTTCATCCAAAGAAGGGCTAAATTCTGGTAGAAAGGTCCATAAAAACTTTCATAACTATAACAAAAGTAGCGTCAGGTCCCCAGTTGATGTAAATCACAGGGGAGCTTCAGAATTGCATTTGAATTAGGTTGCAACCTCATCCCAAACCTTCGCATTTTCTCTTTGTAACGAGCTGACATTGCAAAATATTTGTTTGTTTTTCAATACAAATGTGACAGGCTTGTAGCTGTCCAGACCTGTCAAATACTGATGGCTGTCCCAAAGGCATCACCCAAGGACCTGCCAGCCCAGCAAGTACACACTTGGTGGGTTTTGCAGCGCTTGTGCTTGCCTCAGTGAATCCGAGGTGAACGGGGATAGTACGGAGGCTTCAGTGCATTGCCTACATATTGGCTGCAGGACATTGTGGTGGAGGAATGGTAAAAATAAAAAGGCCCCAGTAAGGGTTAATGTACTGTCATGACTGACTGAAACAAGCACTGTTCAATAAACACTTTATGTAATTCGTATAATACCTTCCTCTGTTAATGAGCTGAAGCTGGGGTGAGGTGCAGCTGCTCGGGGACAGGGGAGGATTGAGGCGGGATTTGAAGCTGTTTGACAGTACACTCAGCCTCTAGTAATCTGTTAGGGAATTTTTAATTTATGATAGTTTTTCAGAATATTTGCTTGAGTCCTTTTTCTGCGCTTATTCAAAGTGCTCCTAATGTTTTAATTCCCACCCCAATGGAACATAAAGTGAATAAACAAGGAAATGAGTGGAGATGCGTGAATTGATGATCTTAACAAGCCTGTTTGTTTTTTCAAGCTGCTGAATAAATCCTCTGTGGTTTACGCTGCAGAGGTCAATGTTCTGCAGTAGGAAATGACTGGTTACATGTCAGTGTTCTCCAAGAGTTCGTCTCAATTACTGGATTTGTCAAACATGACAAGCCTGAATGACTGTGTGGTGAAAATAGCACACAGTTTGACTATTAAAGTAATTGGAGCATTGACATTTAACCGAACTGCAAAAGAATTGCAGAAATAAGTCTGAGGAGCAAAACCACAAGCAAAGCAGAGAATAATATTTTTATAAAATCTCCAGTGAAACTCGTACTTTCTTGTGTTTTGAGTAATGTAAATTTCAGTATATTTTTAATTTAAATTATAAGATTAAAAGGAAGAGATAATTCCTTTTTGCTACTTTTTCAGAAGAAGTACTAATATTTGTATAATTGGAAATTCCATTAGTTTAATATACACCCTGGTGCAATTTTAATATTGTTACACATAATCTATGTATGTATTTTAATGTCCTTATAAAGTATATACACTATACAGTTAAAAAATTATGTATATATATACATATATGTGGAGATCATCATGTGATGATCATCACAGAATTATGTTATAAATGTGTCAATTGCTTACTGGATCTCCACTTGTTACTCTACCTTGCTAAACAGCTGCTTCTGGGCTTTCAAGCCTGAGATGTACGACTTAAAATTCATAGCTTAGGTAAATGCAAAAGAGCTTTTCTAAAATCATTTAAAAGTCATTTACTTGTATCCATCTGCAATTAGATTTTCATTTTTTTAAATAAGTTATTTCTGATTGTAAATTCTACATACATCAACTTTTCTGACATATGTTAAGACTTTGGTGAACAGTATAACTATCAATCACTTTGGATGATTTGGATTTGTACTTGTGAATCTGACTGGATTTTACAGTCACTAAAATTGTATTTCAGGCAATGGCTTCAGCCACAGCCTCTTCCAGTCTCTCTGGTGTAGGGACTGAAATAATGATAATTTATGATATTAGTCTGAGGGGGCTTATCCTCAGGTGAGTTACCTGCATTTTTGCACATTAATATTACCTTATCTGAACTTGAAAATATGTTATGTCCCAATGATGACAGCAAGTCTTCATGTGGAAATTGGGAATCTCCTATTGCTGGTGAAGTAAACCAGAAAGATAGTAAAATAATCCCAAAAGAGAGGGGCAAGAGCGTGGTACAACCAATGATGTGTCTAAAATACCTTAATTACATTAATTTATAAGTATATTCTCTGCGAAGTAGGTTAGGGGTACAGAGTGTGATTTGCCACTTCTGCAGTCACATCTTAATTATTGTGATATCACAGGAGCACAGAGCAGTACCTTTAAATTTAATCTGCTACTTGCCTTGACTTGCTTAAGCCCCATCTCCATACAGCAGTTGAACATAACGCCTAAATCCATCTCCCTTGTGTAAATGTAAGTACATGTTTTAAATCCTTTTGATTTCAGTAAGACTTATGCATATAGGTAAGCCTCTAGCTCAGTAGAAACAAACCTAAGCATAAATTTAATTGTTTTACTGAATTTGGGACTTGAGCGATCCAAAGCAATGCTTAGTCACAGCCTAAGTACAGATTTTGGGCAGCCTTCCATAAGGACAGGCTTTCCAGTATTTCCCTATGGAGAAAACAAAGGAGAATTCAAGGAAATACAGCAGATACTTGGTTAACTGTTTGCTGACCTTAGTGTGAAAATGGAGTATTTCTTAGCACCAGAACAATATCTTGGAAAAAACAAAAGCTGCAGGTGAGAGTCATAGTTTTGTGGTTTTTTTTTGTTTTTTTTTTTTTTCCTCCTGAATTACATCCTGTGAGCCTGTATAGGCTTGGGGTTGGGGGGAGGATGACAGACCTACAGGCTGCTTCAACTTTTTGAAGTATATTCTATAAAACCAGTTATCTCCTTCTCCTCTATCATTGATGTAAATCCAGTCAATGTCCTGAAGTTGCTCCTGATTTGCCCCTACTGTAATAGAGATCAGATACACGTCCCCACAGAATGAGCTCCTGTTTCAGAGCTTAAGCGGCACTATCCCTACCTAATATAAATCCATTTACTTCGAGTGCCATGGCACATTGGGGTTGTCAGTCTCCTACTGTTCTTGCCAGCTTCTCCTAGAATTTAATTCTTAACATCGAAACTCATACTGAAAAGTTCCTCACGAGAAGGGGCTCAAGTAAACTGAAGTAAAGAAATAAAAAGGAACAACAAGCCATTCCCTTTTCTGGAGTTTGAGGGGCTGAAAGTGGAAACCTCAGATTCATGCATGCAAGAAGAAACTCCTTTAAGCATTAAACAGTTTAGACAATTTTAGCTGCCAAGGTTAATGTAGAGTCCCAAATCAGTCATTTGGAACATCAAGCAGGGAGGAAGGATTATTTGGCTGTGTGCTATTCAATGGAAATCATGTCCTCCAAAGGAGAAACATCAATCCAGTTACAGGAAAAAAGCATCATGATTCTGATTGAACAGTAAAATAGCAAAATAGTTTGGAACAGTGTTTTTCAAAGCTTCTCAAGTAGGAAGGGATAGGTAAAAACTGGAAGTAACCTTATCTTTCAGTTCTTGGGCAGAGGGATGAAGGCAGCATGTGCTCTGACAGTAGGAGAGCAGCATAGTCTGTGTTAGCCATTCAGCCTGTAACCATGTTTTGAACTTTGAGATAACGGAAACTGATGCAGAAACACTAGATACCAAACAGAGTAAATCAACATCCAGCAAAAGGTTGCTGCCAGAGATCTTCGAAGCAGCAGGAGGACCTTGTAGCAATTTTACATTATAGATAGGCTTAAAGTCTGAATACAGCGAAGTAATGTGTTGTTCTTGAGAGTAAGAAAGAAAATGCTAGGGAGGTCTTGCAGGTGACTACCAAGCAGTCACTGTCACTAGAGACACTTGGACAGGTGCCAGTTGTGTTAGGACTTCCGAGACAATCTGCAAAAATTCCAGGTGGAAGAGCACTGACTCCAAGATACCAAGTTTAACTTCTGATTACTGGCCCTGCAAGGAAAAGATGTCAGCCTGCGAGGCCTAAAAACAGTAACTCTAAAATGCAAGACTACCATCAGTTGAAACACACGAGGCTGTTTTGCTCAAATTTCATTCTGGTAAGTCCGCAAGCTTGCCCAGGATCCAAAGCCATGCAGGTAGCTGCCTCACTAGGCAGAACTGCCTGTCTAAGAAGAGTTTTCATCTACTTGGTGAAATGAGTTATAGCAAGTTTCATTCCAGAGATTTGTCAGTGATTGGGGCAACAAAAGAAAGCCAATTGCAATATACTCTAGCAAATCCTTTTGTGGGTAACTTATATGGAGCGGATGGAGAGCAGGGCTGGGTTTTGCTCCACAGGCTGTGATTGAAGAGCTCCGTTGATTCAGGCTGAGGCAGTTTAAGAAGCTACTGCCAATTACTTTGCCCTGCCTCTGCTGGAATTCCTTATCCTTGAGGTAAAAATAGCAAAAAGTAGCACGCCTGCTCCCCAGCCACTGCAGCTCCCAGCAGTGTAATCCACCTTCAGGTTTTATTTGGTGTTGAGGCAGCGTGTGAGCTGAGGTGGCTGGGGACTTTGAGCCACTAACTCATCAGATTTGACTGTGGCAATGGGGTGGTGTGGGAAGAGGATGGGAGGACCAGCAACCTCTTCAGTCGCTGCTGTTAATTCCAGTTGGGATTGTTTTGCGGAGTGCTTACTGTCCAGGTTGCAGAAGTTGCAATGAACCTTTTGTTTCCTGCAACATGGTTGACCGGTACTTTGCTATCTTCAGGGGATGAATGGGCCCTATATTAGCTAGTAACTGTAGTCATCTTCTAATTGACCTTCTTTAATGAGTTTGCTTGGAAAAGACTTGATGGATAGGAAGTGAATATCAAATATGAGTAGTAAGCAAAAAATGACTAGAATGGAGCACACTCAGCTACCTACGTTATTTTAGTGTTTTCTAAAAGATAAGATCTTAGTTTGGCTCCTGTAACTGTTTCAGGGCAAAAATAAATACTGTCAAGTGACAAGTGGCTAACCACGCAGTCAGTAGGTATAAAGCAGCTGCACAATTCAAAGCTGCTTCTGGAGTCATTTTTAAGAAACTGTCAAACTCATTGAATGTGGTAAGCATGAAGGTGTGTTTATGTTGGTTGCAGTTCTGTGATTCTTCTCTTTTAGCAAACTTTAAACTAGAGATTTGATTATGTTTTTTGTTGGGTGGGGAGAGTGTCTTTTTCAGACACAGAGATGTCCAGAGGACCTTCTGCAGGGATCTAAAGTTTTGAATTTACACTACAAAACATTTTGTAATGAATCATGTTATTTTTACAGGAAAAGATGGACAAGTCCATGAACTTCATCCCTTTATTCATGCTTACAGAACAGTAAAGGTTTTAAAGTAAACTGTATCTACTTGTAAGGTGAATATATGCTTGATGTAGAAAAGCACTTTGGCATTAGCACAGTGCTTAAGCACATGCTTAACTTTGAGTGTAGAAGCATATGAGTAGCTGCTTGAAATGGAGAGGTAACCTGGGGCTGTATTCAACACAACTCGAAAGCTTTCTCAAGGAGGAAAGAGTTTGATTCTCCCTTCTTCCTCTCTGTGAGGGACACAGCTGAGCCTCCTTTTGTAAGAAGGATTTTCACTGTAGCACTCAGGGAGAAGCAGGGAAGTAGGAAAGGCCTGAAGGAGACTTCCTAACACACTGCTACCATGAGACAGCATAATTTAATAATCATGATTTTCCACTAAAATTATGTGAAAGAGCTTTAGTTTTATAGTATGGAAACTTTGAGACTTTCTGCTGAGTTTTGCTTTTGCATTTGGAATCCCTTTGAACCCAACACTCAGGTCTGTGAGCTTATCAGCTCCACTCATAGCCAAAGAAAGCATTCACTCATATAAAACCCTACAAAGTCAGAGCTCTGTTTCATACTGACTTATTATTAGACTCTTCTTAATAGCAGAACTCTCAGCTTGCTTTGTTGTTGTTTTTTTGTAAGACAAAAACAAAAGTTGCTTTTATTTTTAGCTGGGTTGGGTTATTTAAACTGAATGTGACACTCAGGCTTCAAAGAATCCAGTGCAGTACATTTTTAATCTGTTTTTTAAATGAATTCTAGTCACTAGGAAATACTGTTATCTAGGTCAGATTTTTTGAATATTGTTTTTCTGTGACTGCACGTCCTGCTGTGCTTTCTCTAAATGAGCTCCCCAATGATGTTTTACTTTCTCACAGCTTCCTGGAATGACTTTCCTAACTATAAATGAAGGGTTTTTTTTGTTTTTCAATACAAATGTATGAACAGCTGAACCAGCATCGACCCATCTAAGACTCAGTCCTAAACTTTCTTGGGGGAGAAGAGGGAAGGATGTAAGATACCTCAAAGTTTTACCCTTGACTTGAAATTTTGCCTTCCTGGAAGGAATGGAAAAAAGATGATCAAACCAGAATTTTACTGAATTTTGAAGGTATTGACACAACTGCTTCTCAGCTACTCACATCAAAATGACCTTATCCCTACAGCAGGGCAAGACACCACCTGATGCCATGGAGAGGCTCTTAGAACTGAAATGCTCAGAAACCTCTTTCTGGCCTTTTAACGGGACATCTCTAGCTATAGTATGTCTCCCCAAGAGATTTCTCAGTGCCTTGATCAGAAAAGCATCAAGACTGTTAGCCATGCTTACAGGAGGGGTCGTTGAACAGCGGTCACCCAAGATCACCCAGCAGATCTATGGAAGAGTAGGAAGTTGCACCAGCTTCTCTTCAGCTGGCCATCCTGCCCCTTTCTGATACCATATTTTCTTCAACATATACATGGATTGGGCACATACCTCCATGTTCAGTGATAGAATACTACTGCTCAGCTATGTAGTTTCTTTATTTGATGGATATCATTCTCCAGTCATGGTGGAATGATTACTTGCATTAAGATTTTTCCACGGTAGTGTAAAGAGGTAGATGTTTTTAACTTCTGTGCTTAGTGATAATTTTTTTTTGTTTGTTATTGTGCTAAATAGAAATGATATAGCCTTACCTGGTAGCAGACACTACGTGTGAGCTGATATGAAGTTCGTGTAAGAGGTTGTGGTTTAGAGGCGTTCAGTCAGAATCCAGGATGGCAGACTGAATCCACACCATTGTCTCCACATATGGTTATTTACACCAAATATTTGTGCCACCAGTGCCTCCCATGCTAAGCACAAATAGTACTGGAACAGTATGTTGTCAGGAGGGGACGCTTTTTCACATAATAATGTGGGGTGGAAACATTCTTGTGCAGCATGAAGAGAACTCCTCAAGTCCTTCCAGTGAAGTCCCACGAACTGGGGGTTTTCTACAGAAAACCTTACATGAACTACACAATTGCAACAGCTAATTAAATTATTGCATGCATTTCCTTAAGCATACCTTGGGCAGGGAGATTCTTTTCAACTCACTGAATAAAACAGAGTGTCAGAAAATTGCCCTTTGCACAGACACACCTGTAAATAGTAGTGTCATTTTTGTCTTCACAAAGTGGTGGTTCTCATGTTTTTTGTCATCGTAGAAATATCAAAACTTATTAGTAATGTAATTGTGGCAATTTGCTATGTGGGGTATTAATTTCTGACGATGATGTAGCAGATCAGCTTATAAGCAGTTGAAAGGAAAAGCCAGTTTTGTGATCTAAATGGATAAGAGAAAAGCAGAGAAATTATGTGGAGTTTATATCAGAATGAGGATATTGAAACTGAAGAGAGACGAGAATAAAGCTGGATGACAGCCTGCTGAAAGCACTTCTAGAGCAGCTCACTCAGTGCTCCCTGTTCTGGAGCTCACGTGTTGGGGGTCCTGGGCTTCCCGTCTCACTGAGGCTGGTGGCAAACCTCAACAATTTGAAAACGAGAGCTGTAGCAGAGCACTTGAGGAGCTCTTAAAAGCTTGAACTTGGGTTGAAGGGGTGAAAATGTGGCTGGGGACTTTCTTTTTGCTGGAGAAAAGAAAGGCTGAATAGAGTCACTGGTGCCAAACCTAAACAAAACTGACTGGTTCCAAGGAGTTTTGAGCTCTGTGAGTGCTAACTTGGATTATTTGTTAGTGTTAATATGAGGCTTAATTTTAATAAATAAATAAATAGAATACTGCAGCTTTACTAGAAGTTTGCAGCTGGCATTGAAGTACAGCAAGAAAAGAGATGTGGACTTCAGCCAACAAGAAATCCAGCCTTTTAAACTGACCTGACCTGGTGCAATTTTATGTTCAAATAACACAAGGAGGACTTCAAATGCACTTGCATAGATTGTGGATAATTGACTACTAGCAATGGATGATGAATATGGAGGTGCCTGTGCTGGTTTTTATTAGATATTTTTGTATTTTTTATATTAGCTTGTATTGTCAGCCTTTGACACCATTGATCACAAGGCTTGTTGATTCGTGTTCCGTATGCTTTACTTCACACCTAAGTTAAGCATTCAGGCATGTGGTCAGCATAGCAACTGTACCTCTCCTAAGTCTTATTTAAACCCTAGTTTGAAAGTTCAAGAGGGACTTAAATCTTGCTGGTCCTCTGCAAAAAGGGAAATTACTCTGAGGTGAATTTTGCTGTCTGAAGGAGCAACTGGCTGTGGATTTGTATTTCAGAAAGCACCCATCTCTTTTTAGATCTCCTAGCACTCATTACTGAAAAGGTAATGCATTGGGAAGTGTCTGTGGAAATTGAGGCTTTTTTTAGCAGCAGTTTGAAGGTAAAACCGTCATCTCAATCCTTTGCCAGTTCCATAAACACTCAATTCTGGTTTTGTTATGTAAATTAAGTGCTATTAAAGACAAGCTGTGGTGTTGGATTTGTTTTTATTTGTATACATTGTATTTGTGCTGCAGACATATGTCCTTAGAAAGTAGTTGTACCTTTTTGTTAAAGGTTACAATTCTGGCTGAAGCATATTTGTTTGGACATCTCTGACCAGTGACATTTCAAGATCAAGACCTTTGAGGTTCAGTGTGTAGAACAAAATGTTACGATTCTTTTGTTTCTACCTTCAGATTCATTCATTGAGATGGCTGAAACTGTGCCCAGTGGATCAATGGAGAGCTGTATCTTGCCCTCTTCAAAGCTGGTGGGCAGGGATGGGAGAGGACAGCAGGGTGGCATATAGAGAAAAATGTCTTTTTCTCCACAGCATCTGTTGTCTTCTCTTATGTAAGCTCGGTGAGCCTATGTAAGCCTCTAATGGGAGTGGGAGTACTGTCTTGTATTAATTGTGTTTTCCTAACAAAGAAAGAGTTCAATGATCTTCTATTTTTAACATGGACACTGTTTAAAAATGAAGTAATTAGTTCTGATTAATGCTTGTCCATGTTAAATGGCTTCGTTTAACAATACGATTTCATTAGCAGCACAATTCAGTTCTAACATAGTGCATTTTATACAAGCAAGGCATTGAGAGATTGACAACTGTCTCTTTCACCTGCCTGCTATAATGCTAGTGCCTAGGACAGCCCTTCTGCCACGTTCACAAACGGCAAAGCCTGCTCTTTGCAGGGTGAGTACCGCTTCTCATTTCGTTACAGGGAGAGGCAAAGGACACCTTTAGTCTTACCTTTTGGCCAGCCCGGTCAGGGCTAGCAGTTTCTGTAAGTGTGGTGCAATAGAAAGCCTTCTTCAAGTGTACCAGGGAAGAGCTTAGTTCAAAGGTTTTCTTTATCTAAACAAAGAAGTTCCCACTCAAGAAGCTGACACTTTTTGTGGGATGTTGTCTTGGAAAACTAGGCCCTGTCATTCATCTCAAATGTTTTTAATCATTCCATAAAGTGTCTGTCTGCATCACTGCTAGTACTGATAACTGGTCCTGATTTCCTAAGGGAGAATATAGGTTCTTGTTCTTTACTTTGTGCTCCTGTATATATTTAATCATGCATTGGGAACGGTCTGCCTGTCACTGTAGGTTGAGCAATAGCAGTGGGATTCTTGAGGACAATAAATGAACAAAGTCATCCAAAGAAGTTTTAGGGACTTCCAGAAGTATATCAAACCCAACAGCAGGGACCAGACACACCTTCAGCTTGCAGGGTGACTGCAGGCCTTCCCTCTTCCTCCCAGACTGGCAGTGCACGTGCCTTCAAGTGCAACAGCGCAGTTGTTCACTGAGCAGCCTGGGCTTACGCTTCCCCTCTTCGAGGGGCGTGGGAGCGGAAGCCAACAGGCATCCAGACTTTATGCAAGTTCCCAAACCCAACTGCCCCTTTTTTTTCGAGATGCAGGAGACACCCAGATCCAGACAGCGGGCAAGTTAAAAAATCCTCTCAAAGCTAAAGATAAAGCAGCTTGTGCATTTCAAAGGAAGCAAACGATAAAACTTCAACAAAACAAGATGCTGCATTGCTCAGAGCCCCTCCCTGAAGAAGGGGCTGAAAGAGAAAACAAGACAAAATATGTTAGCACGCAATGTTTAAGCAAAAATGCTCAGTCCTGCTACTTCAGTTCCTTAATACATCCTAAAGCAACGGTAGGGACATAGTCTTTTTGCTTGGCGGTTCACCTTTAAATGAAGAAAACAGCCTGTTAAGGTGTATATATTAACAAGCATCATTAAGACATAGGCTAATGCTCACATACAGGGGCTGAATAACAATACCCTAAGGTTAAATGCCTTTAAATTTGTAAGAACACCAAAGAGACAATATTATCTTTAATACATCTTAATTGGCAGTGATGGATTTATCCTAACTTTTCATTTCACTGATCGAATCTGTAACACCTAACATATACATTGTAACAAATTAATCTTATGCCTATGGATTTTTTTTAAATAAAGCTATACTTGTAGGCAATGAATTTATCTACCATTTCTGCTGCCATTGATGTGGCTGCCATTTACTCTCACGGCAGAGCTCCTGATGGTTTCCACGAGAGGAGTCTGAGGCTTTTAATTTTAGTTTTCAAGAACTTAATTTTTGCAGGTCATATGGATTTAGAGGAACATTTTAAAATTATTTCTTTTCTTTTAAAATTAGATCCTCTTTTTAAAACACCTACAGCGAGTGTATCTAACTATTCTTAACGTAGTTTAGAGCATAATCTGCCTTGCCCTTCCCTATGCAGTAATACCAATAAGCTAAATCAATTTACTCTAGACTTTTATTAGTCCTACTGAAAACAACATCTAGTGAGATCAAGGTAGTAAAGGCTTTATATATGTGATTTGCATATATGTTTTCAGAAAATGAATTTTTAAAAAAATCTGCTAGCTTTGTTTGACCAAATTTGTGTGCAAATACGACTAAAAGACTAACAATGCATAATGTGCTGTGTGTGTGTAGACTTCTGAAGAGCCTTCAAGTCTTGATGCATGACATTTTCAAGTCGGGCTACACCTTCAACAAGTAACATCTATAATCAAATATGTTTGTCTATTGAATTTTTTTTTAAAGGTATTATTTGCACATTTCATTAAAAAATGGCTCATCCTAATGCTCAGTTTCAAGGGACAAATTACTCTCTTAAAGATCTGGTTGGGAAAGTGCCATATTGTTTGGATGATGACTGGATATGACATCTATGTTGATTTGTTATTTTGGAGAATCATTACAAATCATTGTAAATTGGTCTGGGGCTCTCTGGCCCCATTGTGTTCATTTCTCCATGCTCTGTTAACTTACTCCTGATGCACTCCAGATATTCTCTTCATGCAGTGGCCTGGTTTTTGTCTTTTTCTTAATATTGTACAATCTCCCACCACTTACACATGGTCAAAAATTGCATCATCAATTTTATTCTAGTTATAACATTACCCTAGAATCTTCCAGGCAGATTATTATATGTTATCTGTATAGCAGCTGCTTTCAAAATAGAGCAAGATCCCTGGGGCTTCTCTTCCCAGGCAGTTTCCTAATAACATGTTCTCCAAGGCATCTCTTCTCTCTCTTTCCCTATCTAGCAGTGGACAACTATTCTGAAGAGTGCTTCTTCCCAGACCCACAAGTCCTGTCCCTGGCTAATTTGTTTAGCAATACAATCAGTGCAGAGGTGCCTAGCAAAATGAATTTCACTACTGCACGGACACTGAAATAGGAGCCACAGATGCCTAGATCTATTGGAAAGTGAAGCATTAATTCAACAGGAAACACCAACTTTTCTTACTTTAGCTGAACATCTAAAAATGCGCTTATAAAAAAATAAATCATCACATTAAAGCAGTTTCCTACTGTTTTTGTGCTAAAGCTTGCCAATTTCCCAGCTGCCTGCTATTCAGTACAAAGACAGGTAGCATCCTCTGTTGTGCTTTTTTGACCCAGATTCTTTATTTGCGTACGTCAGTGTTTGCAGTAAACAGGAGTTTTTAATAACCAAGTGCTGGATCCTGTTGTCTTGTGACTAAACTTTTAAATCGTTCTTATTACTACCCAGCAACCAGATAAAAATAAAGCAAAGGAATAAAACCTGAAATACTCAATAACAATACAAGTGAAGATCATAAAAAAAAAAAAAACAACAATGTTTATAGGCAGCTACACTGAACAATTTGCATATGTTGCAATTTACAATCACATCTTCTTTGCACAGTCTGCAGTTGTTTCTCTGTCCCATTCCCATCATAGCCAATGCAGAGTAGCCTGTCTTCCATTTCTGTGATGTGGAAAAAACCAAGGATGTCTGACGAATTTTTTCTTCCCAGCCCCCCTCCTATCTGCGTTTCTGTGATACTGTTATAAACCCAGCTGGGTTATGTGTATCTTTGTAAAGCATATCAAGGTATCATTTTATCTGTTCTTGAGCTGGATTTGTGCAAGTTTGCAAAAATAAAACAAATTCTATTTTTTTTCAAATAGTTATAGTAACAGTAATAAAAGGAAATCAACTCAGAAGTCTTTAACTAATGCAGAGTAAGCCCATACATCTCCCTGGGAGGCAAAGCTGCCATTAGCATGTTTGAATGCCTTACTACAAGTGATACTTTGTGAAAATGCAGCACTTTTTGTGGGAATGAAAAGTGCAGTTGCGAAGCAGGTTGTTAATTAACAGAAGAGTTAGTGTAGTGTTTGCTGTGATTTCATCCTAGCTTAACAGAGCAGAACCAAACTGAAGAGCCAAAAAAACAGGCAAGCAAGAGCTCTGTTGTTGGTGGGTTTTCTACATCCTCAGAATTTGACTTTATACATTATTCTAGTCCCTGTACGTTAGGGTAGGGGGCAGAAAATCATGACGTGTTGATTTTAATTCAAGCTTCCACACGTTATCAGTAGGTACTTCTATTTTCCTGAGATTATTTCTAGTTGTTGCAAAGCTCGGAAACGAACAAGGCAGTTTTATGTTGTTGAAATCTTATCAACATTTTAGTCTGAGTTCAGACTGACACTTGACAGCTAGATTTTCTTTGCAGAGGAAATAAGAAGGAAAGAGGGTCTCCCTAGGGTAAAGGCATCATGTTAAGGCAACAGAGTGTTCTCTCTTTTCCTGCACTAATCCCACTGCCTGAGCAAACCAGTGTGTGAATGCTCACCTAACGTGTCCATGACACGGTTGGAAGTGTGCTTCAGGTTAGAGTGGATACAATTTTGCCACTGAACCAACGAAGGTTGTTGTGGGCTGCCTGTTTTAACGGTTTTGCAGAATTGTTGTGAACAAATTAGGTGCATTTTGACATCTCCTGATACAGAATATCACTAAATACATACACAGTGAAAATTGGTATTAGCAATGCCAGAAAAGCGCATCTAACTCATTTTATTAGAAAAGTCCTTAAGACAGGCAGTCCATTCCAATTTTTTAACTGATATGCTATTTTCTTTCATGTAAAATGCAATAGTATTACAGTTTCCTCTTGTGAGATGAGGGTAACTGATGAATGAAGTTGCTTTCAGTGTAAGACCATATGATAACTCAGCGTGACAAAATCAAGCAAATTCTAGATCAGTGACAGATGAAAAGTGCTCTGTCCAAATTGTCATTGATATCGTGCGGTGGCAAAAAGACTGTCTCCTTATGTGCTGCTTTGTGAGATGATTTGCATTGCTTGCTATTCCTGAATTGCTAAGCCACTTGGTGCCTCACATCATATATGCTCATGCTCCAGCAGAGAACAAGACAATACCTTCACATCCTGGCAGTCTTAAAGCAGACACTTAGTACAGCTCCTTCTTTGGGAAGGGGATCGAGGAAGTTTTCCTGCCTCTCCAGCCTCAAGTTCCCATCCTTGCTTTGCTTGCGGAGCCAAGAGTGATTCAGCTGTAACTGGAGAAGGGCAGCAATAGCTGATTTTCTCTGATGCTAGGGTTAGCGAAGATGCAGTTTGTTGTGGTCAGAGAGGAGAAAATATTGTTTCCAGGCTTTGAGTGGCTTACTAAAGACCCACTCAACAGCAAGAAATGTTTGGGGTTTTTTTTTGCCTCAGCTCCCAAAGTCATTTCACTTATCCATGGCTCTGTTTCATTTATTCTTGAATGAAATACACTTTGTAAGCTAATTTTCCTTAGCTAAAGGCCCATATACAAGTGAGCACTTAAACCTACATGACCACAAATGAAAATACCCCGTGCTGTTGAAATGCCCAGAGCTGTCCCAGGTCTGGTCTGAGGCCAGGGAGCTCCTTCGACCGCCTGTCTGCACCCACAACTGCACAGCACAGCAGCACCAGACTGTGATGGCTTCCAGGGTTTGGGTAGGTCTTCTCTGCCTCCAACTTTATCACTCCTGGCACAAGTCTGCCCTGAGAGGATTGTTTCTCTGAGGCAGCCTTGCCTTATGCTATGGAGTACCTCATGGCCTGTCCAAACTGGAAAGCAAAAGGTCGCAGGGGGCAGCGTGAGCAGGTCTGGGATCTGGCTTGCACCGTGTGAACTGGCTATGAAGAGGCACGGCTGGACTGACTGTAAGCCATCACCCATTGCCCATAACTGGTACCATTCAGTGTCTGAATCACTAACACTGTGCAAAAAACAGGCTTTCAAGCCCCAAACCCCATAAAGACAGGTCTGTTGTATTACAGTTGTGTATTAAGTGTGCAGCACTAAACGTTAGCAAGAAAAGATTGTTTCATTACTAATACTGGTGAAAAATCAAGTGATGTCTTTGTGACCACTGTGAACAGGACTGGGTTTGTAAGCCAAAAAAATGCAAGCTACAAAGCTTTCTTGTTTCCTGTGATCAAGTTATATTCCCGCATCAATGTGCATAGCAACAACTTCAGGGAACAAAAGAGTCTTTGTTTAAAATAAATGATTATTCAGTCCTTTTTAATTTAGCCTAGAGTGACCCTTCATATTCAGAAGCCCAAACGTGTCTACAAATTGTTGGAGTGCCTAAAATTCTCAGCATATTAAAATTGCACTTTTTAGAAATGGAAACAGGCTGAGCATAGCAGGGAGAGGACTCTGGCTTCCAAGGAAGGAGAGGGCAGAACCAAAGGTAGTGCTGCTTTTTCTTGGTGTTGATCACTTGCATGCAGTACAGCTCTGACTTATTTAAAAAAATCAGTGTGTGATGACTTGTGCATTATGTGACGCTAATTGTAAAGCAGAACAAAAGTGGACATGATATTGATTAGAACAATGAAGCTTAATGAAGTAATTGTTAAGGTATAGCCTCCATATCGATGAGGCTCAAAGTGCAAGTTGTTTGCTCAAAAAAAAAAGCCCCAGACTGTGTTTATGAATGAAGGTTGGTGGAACACTGGGGATTTAATATCTGTGCTGTAAATGCTGCCACACTGTAGACTGGTAACAATATAGACTTAGGTGGTGTTTAGTTTTATTTCCATCTGAAGGAATTCCCGTGTGTCCCCTAGCAGTGGTGCAGGGCTGCTATGCCTGTAGGTTTCACTTTGCTGGCAGTGGGAGGTGAAGATCATGAAGTTCTGTGAGGCCAAAAGGGTTCAGGCTCTTTTCTTCATGCATCTTTTTTGCTTGAAAGGATATTTCTCAAGACAGAGACTCTCTCTATATCTGTGTCCACTGTGGCACTAACCACACTGTCAGTGCTTAACAAAGAGTGTGTAGTATTGCACTGAAAAACAACATGAAAAGAGTTTTAAAGTGGCAGAAACAAGCTCTTGGAAGCTAGGAAAAGCCAGATGTGTGGTTTCTTCTGTGCCTTCAATTTGGCCTTATTACATATCGTGTTATAGTCATGAATGACATAATTGCAGCCGTTTTTCCAGAGGAGCAGCATTCCCTTTGGGCATGAGATGAGCAGTGTTCAGGGCATGAATCAGTTTGGTGTAATGAATGAGGATGTTGTCGAAGAAGTTAATCTAGGAATTGACAATTGTGTGATGAAGAGGGAGGATGACTTCAGGAAAGGAAATGACGGTCTTGTGTTTAAATCAGATGAACTTGAGGCAGGAGACTTCACTGCTGGCACTGCCCCAGGGTGGCAGGGAGAAGGAAGGCATTGGGACTAGGAACTGGCTCTGGGTAGCGTGGGAAGGAAGAAGTCCAGCCAGGCTTATCCTTTCCTTTTGGCTCCTGCCCACGGGCAAGCCAGGCTGATCTGCTCCCCAAGGTTCCCAACACAGTGTGCACAGCTGCGATGGCAGCAGGGGGGCCCAGCTGTGGGACAGCCTGAGCTTTGGACATGTTGTCATCCCAAGTCTGGAGGGTGCAAGCCAATGGTGAGAAATGGTCATTCTCTGTGGTTTGTTATGCAGGGAGAGGAAGTGTCTGTCCAGGTTTGAAGACTTATAAAAATTCAAGTTGGTCCAAAGATGCTGCTGGCAGGAGGCCACCAGCCTACCAGGCCTGCAGAAGACAGCAAAGGCAAGTTTGGATCTGAGAGCCAGGCACAAGTGTCAATGCAAATTTTGTTTTAGTGGGCAGGATGTGGGTCATGAGCTTGAACCAGTGAGTTACTGAGGACAGCAGGACCTCTGGGGAGATGTTAGGAGCATGCAATCCTTAGCTGCTTAGATCTTTGTGATTTTGTGATCACTGGCATGTGTTCTCCAGCTAGCCAGAAGCAACAATCCTTTCCTGATCTAGAGAGGCTTAATGAGGAACTGCAGATATTTTGCAGAGCCTTATTTTCATTGGGCAAGACACTGCAGATTATTAAAATATAATATAGGGAATTATATTTTTTTAATGGAGGGGGAAAAAAAGAAAAGAAAGATAAGGCTCCGTTTTGAAGCTTTGATCTGTCTGTTGCGGCTTGGTGGAAATACTTGTGGGTAGAGTTAGGAAGAAGTGCCACTTCAGAGTCTGGCATTCTCAGCTCAGGTCTTGGTTTCAACCCATCTCCAAAAATCACATTAGCAAAACTGTCAGAACAAGATGGTTATACAATGATGTACCAGGACACTGGCATAGAAATGGGATGGTAAAGTTTGCTTCTGGGTCTTTGATGGGAAAAGCAAGAAACCTGCTGGTACTAGTTGTTGTTCCTTGCCACACACTTCAGTTTAAGCATCTTCTTTAATCATTCCAGCAGCTTCTAAGCTAATCAGATTACTCTTGTGTGGTTCTTCCTGCAAAACAAAAATTAGTTTAAATCCACTTCAGGTGAGCAGGAAGAATTCAGTTAATAACACTGAGCCATTTACACTGGCGTGCCAGCAGATCACTAAAATAAATTCAGCTTGCTTGGCATGCCTTTGACAGGACATCTACTGTTGAATTTCACCTGATAAAATCTGGACCCAACTACTTTTCTGAAATGGGGAAAAAAAGATAAATTTTCATGGAGAAATAGTGTCTGCATTTCTGCTGCGTTAAAATTCACCATAGGCATTTTGCTTACTGTTTCTCTAAGGATGAGGAGGTGGTAATTTTAACGGTAAGGCTTACACATTATCTTCTCTCTAGGGATCTCAAAACATTTCGGAAATGTGAAAGAACATTTTCATTCAGTGATCAAAATGTGTTTGCAACAAAGCTTTTATTTTCTTAAAAAGTTATAATTAATATATAAGAAAGCACAGTAATTTTTTTTTTTTTTTTTTTTGACTTTTCAGTCTGTATTGAGCATTTAGTTGTCACAGCTAGCTGGAAAACAATGTATGGTGCTCTTTTCAAAAGAGAAAGATCAGACCTGTGATTTGATGTGTAAATTGTTGAAGAAGATTTGCAGGTTAATATAGCCTCCCGATTTGACACGTCTTTCCAATTTGGTTAACTACTAACACTGCAGCTCTAAGACTGATGAAGGCAGCAATAGTAAGCAATGACTACTCCTCCTGTTTTGCTAACACAAAGGCAGTTTCGCTGCACGTTGCTGAGAAACTCAGCTCCACGAACACGTCCCTTCCAGGAACTGAGACAGCATGATTGAGAAACAGCAAGGAATTACAGACCAGTACCAAGTTGTCTTGTGGTCCCTGAGAAACAGCAGAAAATTTTAACCCTGGCCAACTAGAAATGGGCAAAACTGCTAGGGAAAGAAGGTATCATCTCATTCTTCGGTACCATCCATTTTGTATAGCCCGGTATGGTTACACAAACATTTTCTCAGTCAGCAAAGACAGTTTAATAAGTCACCATTCCTGCACTGTTGTTCACCTACTTCCATGTTGTGCCAGATGATTATTTGCAGGGTTGTGCTATAAACCAGATCCAGATTTTGGGTTTATTTTTTTAATTTGGTTTGGTTTTCAAGTCAAATCAGTACAGTTTTGTTCAGTTTACAGTTGCATCAGCTTGACTGAGGGGATAGAGGGCTGCAGGAAAAACACAAATATAAAGAAAAAAGGATGGAGACTTCTTAAACTGCATATGTCATCACATAAAATGTTTCTGTAACTCTGCTTTCATTTTTACAGTGTGAGGGTGTGCAGTGCCACTGTTGTGATGTGGCAGCACCTTCTTGGGAGTTTCCTAATGAAAGAAAGAAAGAATTGTCAGAAATAGCATTATCTGCCACTACCCAAATATTTTATGGAAACAAAGCAGTTTCAACATCTTCTAATGAAATATTCCTCATTATCTGTGAGGTTACCTAGGGGGCTGCTAAGGATGTGAAAGCAATAGCATGTGTACTGGAGATAAGGATGTGCAATGTGCACGTGGACTTGCCTGCTGTGATACCCGGAGCTTGGGAGTCTGAGCTGAACTGGCTCAGGGTCACTTACAGTTCTTAAATACATATGTACATAGATAGAGGGAGAATGTTTGATTAATTTGAATTTATTTCTTTATTCCATGTCCATGGAAATTTTATGTCAGCTTCGTGCACACATTTAAAGAGCTATCAGTGTTTCGAAAGGCTAGTTACATTGTGCATGAAACCAGAGTCAGAAACTAAAAACCTCTAAACAAACTGTTAAATTAGAAACTGTTTTGTGTGTATCTATCAGTACCTTTTGAAGGTACATATAAACCAGGTTGTATTAAATAGAGTAATATTGTTTTGTGATATTAATTTGAGCCAGATTGCCCTATGATGGAATAAACCAAGTTTGTTGCACACACAACTGTCCTTGAATACCAAATGCCATATGTTGTCCAGTCAATTTGTTATTCACTGTGAACGGTTCAGGATAAACCTGTAGCCAGATAAATCAATCCCAGTACACCTGAGAATGGCAAACACACTTATAAAAACTTTATTTTCTTTACAGACAATTTACCAGCAGGTTAAAAACATTGTATTTATCAAACTGGTGACAAGCAGTGGTTGAACTAGCTTCAGTGTTCATAGCGACACTTAACTGTCACAGTATTGCAAGATTTTGGATTTAATCTCCTTCAGTGCCAGCATATGATAAATTGTAACTCTATCACAAAACGTGTGCAGTCATAAAGCATCTTAAAGCAGGGATGTGTACCAAAATAAGTGGATTAGCTTTTTACGTACCAGGAACAAAAGGGACACAAAATCCTCCAAATTAAATTTGTTTGAAAAGCAAACTCAAATGAAGTCAACACTTTTAATCTACTGAAGATGTAAATGGCTCTTCACCTTGCAGAGTTCAAGGTAATGTTACCAGCACAAGGATAAGGCCCAATCCTGTATACCTTCAATCACTTAAGTAGTCCCAGCAAAATTAAGGGCATGTGCTCAGGTGATGTAAACACTAGCATGGCTTTGTAAACCTGCAGTACTGTACCACGAGTGCACCCCTTGTGGGTTTACAGCTTGGACTAGCAAGTGAACACATTCTAGCTTGTACACAATCTCCAAGGACAGTAAACTACTTCTGGTAGGTATGTGGTTTTGAGCATCTATTGGCCTGGAAGGTGGTTGTATCGGCAGAGCTTTAGCACCCAAAAATTACATCGTCTTGTCCCTTGATAGCCCATGCTGAAACTTGTAGTATGGATCTAGTTAGCCCTTACTAGAAAGCCTGTTGTGCAGACTAATGCTCTCACAGTTAAGCCTACATATAGAACTAGATGTTGTTTCCATTTGCTTTGGTCCTGCATAGCTGTTACAATTATTACCTACCTGCAATGAGTGGGGAGGCCTTTTGCCCCCTTGCTCTGAGCTAGGTAAGTCCACAGATAATCCATGGGATGTTACTGTCTTAAATGTCTGCAGAATTTGCAGCACCATTTTTGATAGTGAAAGCAGAGCTGTAAGTTTGTGAGTCTTGAAGTTGCAATCATAGGATGTATAGATCTAAATAGCAAGGCTGTGCTTGGCCAGAATTC
The DNA here is from genome assembly GCF_018139145.2 of Gymnogyps californianus. Classification (NCBI taxonomy): domain Eukaryota; kingdom Metazoa; phylum Chordata; class Aves; order Accipitriformes; family Cathartidae; genus Gymnogyps; species Gymnogyps californianus. The sequence continues at coordinate 70,808,318 of NC_059472.1, read as the reverse complement.
CTGCAGGAGCTAGGAGATGGCTGCGGTGTAGGAAATGGCATAGGTGATTGGATTCAGATGGCTTCAACTGCACCTGAGACCTTGGACTCAGTTTCTGTATATTCTGGCTGCATCCACCAGAGGCACCTACCCAACAGGAAATACTGGGCACAGGGACTTTCACCCACCTGAACCTGGACTTCAGGGTAACTCTGCCATTTTCTGTAGTGCATGTGCTGTCAGTGTAGGGCTTCATGCCTATCTTTTGTCATTGCTAGCAGTTTTGGTCCAGCCATCCCTCCATAATTGTGTTTCATTGCTCATTCTGAGCTGCTCCTCTGTGGAGCAGGAGGACAGGGGACAGGAGAGTGTCCCTCTTCCACACCGAGACAGAAGTCCTTGTTCCTGGTCACAGTCCAGAGGTGCATTCACGTTCGAGCAAAGGAGAACAGGATGAGGAAAGGGAGTTTTCTCTCAAAGCTCAGACTGCAACTGCTTTGGGCAAGATCTGAAAAGGGGAAAGGAGAGAGCCTGGCCAGTGGGTTCACTCTTTGGTATTCTAGCAGCTACATGATATCTGCTAGCTGCCAGTTCATCCAGCAAAGCCTTCTCCCTGTGAAGAGCCATTGTTGTTCTAAAATGTGCTGCAAATGTATTTTGTGATTAAAGTTGGAAAGTGGAATTTGGAATGTCCTTCATGCAAAAAATAAGACTCTTTGTTTAAAATTTAAAAAAAAAAGACAACAACAGAACAACTCAGTTTTCCATGAAAAAGCTGTTTTCCTGAAAGTTTTTCAAGTAGCCTGTCAGTTACTTATGCATTTGTGGGAGAGACCAATAAGATGCCTTTTGTAATAGGCTGTGTACAAATTTGCTTCCTGCCAAACCTACATGTCTCAGAGTTGCAAGCTTATGTTTTGCTAAAATATATGAGTCATTTTATCCTCCCCTCTATGGATTCTTAATTTTTTTTTTTTTTTTTAAGTATGTCATCTGAAAGAAATTTCATGGCCATGAGTAAGAAACTCTGGTCTGATGACTTTGGTGGCAAAATTAATAACTCTGTATCTTGTTTTATGAAAGAGTGCCGCTGTTAGCATATTCAGTCTGCATGTAAAGTCAAGCCAGGTTGTGTTAATAGTCCATCAGTAAGGAGGAGGTAAGACACACTGAGTTTTGCATTTTGTATTTCCAAAAACTGGATGGCAAAGCAGTCGTTTCCAGAAGTGCTAGGTTGTCAGCAGCTGAGGGGGGGTGGAGTAGGGGGGTACAGGGGAAGAGAACATGTAGCTGTAACTATTCCTCTACATCAGCTTCTGTGGTTCTGTGATTCATGGAATAGAAAGGGAATGACTTGCATTATGTATTTGCATGACCTGAAAGGTACTGCTTAAGTATTTAGTCATCTTTGCATTTCATACTTGCAACTCTTTTGTTGTTTTGCTATTATTTTTGCTCGTCTTCTCAAGCACTATTAGAGTACAGTAACATTTCAGTACTGTGGTTATCTCGGTTATCTGTACTCCCGGGACAGCTGGCTTCCACTGTTTTTTAATAGCAAAAATGCCTGGGAATGGATGATATTTGACAAATGTTTAGGTAATAGAAATAGGACTTTTAGACTAGTTTCTCATTTAGGAATTCTTAACAAAATAGCTTGCAGAAATTCAGAATATTTGGGTTTGAGTCTCTTGAAGTAGCTGGCAGAGACCTGATGCAGGGAAGGAAGCAGGCAGCATGGCTCGGAGGGAGGAGAGGCACTGTTAGTTTGCCTAGGACTTTGGGATATCATCACAGATGTCCCTCTATTAACACGTACATGCCTCATATAAAACATGATGTCTTAGGCTTTATGTAGCATTTGAAACTTCATCTTTGAAGAAATACTTTGGAAGGCAATGATGTGTTGTTGGAGGTTTTGGGGGTTTTTATTCAGCCAGCCATAATAACAAATTACCTGTATAATTCTCCAAGGTCCTAATACTTCAACAGAATTTATGTTTCTCAGACTTTAACACAAAAAAAAACCCAAAACCACAAAATGATTAGGTTCAACGTTTTCAGGCTGTCTACATCTTTTTTCCTCAATTTTGCCATTAACCAAATCTGTCACGATGAGAAATTGTGAAGTCGAGCCATTTGGAGACTATCGGTAAAGCCCAGGAAATCCTTCAGAGTGGTTCACCACCTTTCCTGTTTAGAGCACAGGGAAGTCAAGGGAAACAGAGGGAAACATTTAACATGCCGTGTATGTCTGATATTTCCTTTCCCTAAAATGCCCTCTTTTTCACCCTCTTATCTTACAGACATCCACCAGCAGCCTTTTATAATCAACAGATTGCTGTAGAAACAGTAAAGGAGTGGTTATCTGTAGAAGTCACCCACCAAGCGTTGTGCTGTTGTCCATTCCATGGTTTTTAGATGCCTGACATCCCTTCTTAAAGGTCCAGTTTGTGCCCAGAAGAGCCCTACCTGTGACCTTCCACTCCCCATTCGCCTGTGCTCACAGACCAGAGAAGCTGGATCATTAATTTTACATATCGACAGAAGTCGTCCTGCCCTGTTTTTGTTTGAGGTTGCATTTTAGGGGTCGACAGTGCAGGGACTTAATATTTTATTTGGGCCTCCTTCATGCCAGAAAGGCAGGACCAATGTACCCTTGCCTATCACTGCAGCAAAGGTTTTTTGTCTTGCATGGTGCTGAGAATTCATGCCTCAGCTCCACAGAGGACCCAGAGTAACCTGGGGTGTGTCTGTAGCCTACGAACGATCCAAACTGACATTTGCATTGGCAAGAACAATACATAATCTGACATTTGTGTATAGAAAGTCTGTGTGATAAAACGGTGGTTTCTGCTGCATTTTATGTGATCAGAATATTATCTCTGAGCACTGAGGGAGTGTTGGGGCTAACACAGGCAGTTTTATGCATGTAGGACTCCATCAGAATGAATATATATATGTATATGTGCATTGCATGGCTAATCTCTCAATTATCTTGATTTTATATTACAGTACAGGTTGGGAAGACTCTAGATAGCTTGACTGAGTGCCGTTGCAAAGGCAGACCTTCATCTTCATGGTAGCAATTGAAGACTTAGATCCTGAAGAAAAAGATCCTGCTCGTGAACTCAGTATTAAACAGGCTCAGAGCTGTTACAGTCTGGGAAAATCTTGACTCATTTTATAAATTAATGCAGACTAGTTCCTCTTGGCAATGTTTTGGTGTCCTATCTCAGTTTATAGAAAATATATCAACCCGGTTACCAGTGCACATTGGTTTTATATGTAAGTATGTGTGTGTATATGAAGGCGCACACTGCTGTGTGTTCCACATATTGAACAGCAGTTAATTAAGCACAGCACAGTGAAGCCTCCCACACAGATTATTTTCCTTCTGTATCTTATCACTTCCCCTATTGAGGTGGAGAATAGCTACAGACAGGAACTAGATCTGCCCATTAGAAACAGGGTCCATTTTCATTTCAGCTGCTCTTAATTGATTTCACTTCAAGGATGTGTATATAAGTTGTAGATGAAAATCAATTACATAGTTGAGAAATGGAGCATCAGAAAGCAATTTCTAAGTAGATTTCCTTAAATGCTGCAAGAAAAATGGTTAATTTGTATGGACCATGTCAAGGGGAAAGGGAGGAGGAACAGTTAATACGCTATCGTGTGGTCCTCCTTCTGTGCTGACCTAAAAGCAACTCTGTTGAGCAGGTCAGCTCTTCAGATGCATCGTTGGGTGTAACTAGTTGGCTCCAGGCAGTCTTGGACAGTCTCTGTGCATAGCTGCTGGGGGATAACTGTCCTATAGTTATGATCTTTTTTTAAGATAGAATGACTGCAGACATCATTTGTTACACGGTAACAAGATCTGATGGCATGGTGGTTTGGCTGCAGCTATGCCCACACTGGGCAGGTTCCAGGATCCTCCATGTGCTTGGATTAAGGGGCCTAAATCACCCATTTATACAGTCAGCTGCACCTAAATAACTAAGGACCTTCCAGCATCTAGACACTTAGGAGGCATGTCTGCTGTTTCTACTGACATAAGTTGATTTCTCTTTTGGAGGAGCTACTCCCTGTTACCAGTGTAGCCTTTAAAGTGCCTTCAAAAAGTGTTTCTGTGCCCTGCCTAAGACAGGGTGGTGGGTAAAAGGCAGGTTGTACTTTTGCATAAACTGAATTTCTCTTACTGCTGGAGTTCAGGGGAAGTGTCTTGGATGGAGCATGAACTGTTCTTCCTGCCACTTCCTGAGATGGGTCTCACGTGCCTGTGGGTGAGCCTGCGGTGACGGGAGAAGGAGAGCTTTGGTTTGGGTCTTGTCACATGGTCAGCAGTCCTCACTGGGGAAGGGAATTAATCTTCAATCTTTTTTGGAGGAAACTCCGAACCTGAAATACTACGGTAGAGTGGTCACCTCCTCTTACTTTTCATTTTCATCTTTTCTTAAATGAAGGCAAAAAATAGAGATGCAAATGACCCACATTAACACTTTGATAATCACAGTCCAGCAATTCTGCTGAAAAAGATTCTCTGTGGCCCAGTCTGACCCACAAGTTGCACCAAAAAACAGGTAAAACCATTTTCATACAGGTGAAGCCATAACAGTGAATTTAACTCTTACAGACAGTTGAAAATAGACACAGGGTGGCTCTGTTACCACCTTGGGGGAGCTTCTGTTTTAAATGCAGTCCTGTGCAAAGCCGTAGTCTTATGGTGGCAGGAGACCTGTATTGCTGCTGTGAATGAATGCTGAAATTCCCTGTCTGAACCTTAAATAGCTAGATTCCAAGCTGGTTATTCAAATTTACTCAAAACGCGAGTTTTACCTCTTAAAAAATTGCTTTTAAGAGGACAGACACATTATCCTCACGCTGCTTGTCTCAAGCGTGTATGAATCAAACGTGACCATACCTATACTCTGTTTCCAGGGCTCTGAATGCCGTGCCAGGAGCACCAATCCTGATGCTTTTTCAACTTTTATGCCTACTTCATTCTTAATATTGATCATGGCTGATGCAATCCCAGACTCCTAGCACCAGTTTGGCTGGTCTCTTCCCTCCTGTCAATTACTCCATCTCCACTGACTCTTTCCCTGTCTCTCTCAATGCTACTTTCATCAGCTCCTTGAAGAAAAAAAAAAAAATATAGCCAAGTTAGCTGGCTGCTGTCTCCTCTTCTTTTTGCGGTGTCAGGCACCTTCTGTCCCTCCTCAGTTGATGGCAAAAGTACCCTTCTCTACTCAGTGCCACCTTTTCACCCTTTCTCCTTTCACTTCTCCAGTCATCTCCGGTAGGAATACGAGTCAGCTCCACATGACCCTCTGCTCCCTTGGTGTCGGGGTGCAGCTCCCACTCTTTCCTCATTCAGCCTTCCCTCTCTGCGTCCTGCTGGCAAGAGACTCCGTCCGATGCTGGTTCAGTTGCTTACCGAAGCACGTACCCAACCTCTGAACATCTGAGCAGATGCTAGCACCAGCATCCAAACTGGCATCAGCACAGGCAACAAGCTTACAACTGTGTTGCTCTCTTAAGTAACCTGAGTAAAGAGCCACTTACCCCGTGCTGCCCTGTCCTGACTTGACCCTGACCTTACAAACTGCTTTTATTATTAGTGCTTAAGGGATTACATTGTCTGCTGTCTCTTCAGTTGCTACCAACAGTCTGAAAGCTTCCTCCCAAGTTCATGTGACTAAGCTAAGGTAAACATCTGTATGTTCAAACACTTATCCTGTCTTTAAGGACACTTTTTGTGAAACATCCTGGGCACAGAGGTGCTACCAAGCCACTTCTGACCAGCAGTACGGCACAGACATCTGCTCATTGTCCAATAGCGGTCACTAGCTGGTGCTTCAGATGCAAACCTGTTTTCACCTTGGCTGTTGAGCAATAAATTCTTATAAATTCTTTAGGGAGAATTTCTAATTAAGCGTGATGGCTTTTGTTCTTTTGTAATACTGGCAAGACAACAAAGCCTTGTCAAATTGTAATAACCCTCTGCATGTCTTATGCTGTGTACAGTTTACTTTGAAGCTCTAGAAAAGCAATGAGTAATTTCTTTGCATGGCCATTGGCCCTGCGCAACTGCTCTGTTACAGCCCATGCTTGTGAGGTAGAAAATGAAGGGAGGAAGAGAATTTATCTAAATTTTTTTAAAAAGAAAGAAAAAAGGAAAATAATTGTTAATAATATCTGTTAATAGGATTTTCACAGGCATGCCCTGCCACTGAAACTTATTTCTCTTCAGGGCAGTCTCCCTGCCTGTTTTAGCCAAATAGAAACCTTCTATGAATAGGTGATGTCTTCTATCAAATCTTCACGTCTTCTTCAGACATCAGAGAGATATCGGGGAGTTGGTTAGGAAGGTGGGGAGAGAACCTTGTTCTCTTGGGTTTCAGATAATTCTTCAGCAAAATACTCTGATGGCTCTTTTCCTTTTTGTTAGCTGTGTATTTTTGTTTTGCTCTGTGTTTCCTTCCAAAAGCTTGAGATGTTTGCTTTTGGGATTAAGTCTTTTATGAAAATAACCAGGCTTCCAAATGCAGTGTGTCAAGCTTGCCAAGTTACTAGACACCCAGGTTGCCGGAGGAGTTTTGGTTCTCGTATTGCCTGTAAGTAGATCAGCAACGTGGAAGCTTTGAGCTTTTCAACGTCCTCAGCTCACCTGCTGTTTTTTGCTGAGGAAAGGCGAGGCGGTGAAATAGAGAAGAGGAGGAATTTTTTGTCTTTCCTTTTTGTGACCTTCCCACGGGGACAGCAGCATAGCGCATCAGCACCTCATAAGAGCACATCTTTGGAGGCGCAGGGAGTTACATGCCCTGGATGGATGAAGTCCCAGAAGGAAGCTGGGACTGCTGTTGACTGGGGCAAGAGTCAGTCTGGCCATATGGGAAAGGAAAGCCCAAATGCTTGTGATACTTAATTAAGGCTACATGACTATGGGAATCAGGCTATTACCAAGTTCAGGTCCAGCTATTGCGTGTTTGCATGATACCTATTACTTTCAGGGACAATGATTTTTCTTCATTATTCTGAGAACTGTATGGCCTCCTTTTGGATTGTCTTTAAGTAATTCCTAGCAAAATACATGTGTTCAAACCAGCTGGATAATCTGTTCAGTGCGACTGCTCCTGATGTGCCTGCTACAGCAATAGAACCCAGAAGACCATCAAATAACACAGAAAAAAATCTCCAAAAGAAAAGGAACAACAAGACAGGCAAGATTTTAAACTCTCGAAAGTGAGGGCATGTTGGGGATTGTTTTGCTTGTTATCTTTATGGTCTGCCCACTCTGGTGCTTTGAATTTTAGTGGTCCTGGTCCCTAAAGCCACATTGTATGGCTTGTTCAGTCGTTACTCTTCTTCTGTTGCCAGAGGTGCCTTCCTGCAGCACTTCCTCATTGAGGCAGTGGATGCTTCTTGACAAATATCTGTTCACCCCCTGCGAAAAATAAACAAAGAGAAAGAACAAAATGAAACCTGACCAACACCTGTGGTCTGTTATAGAGCACTTCCTTAAATGCTTATGACGGTCTGCAGGTTTGTGGGTTAACAAACCCACCCATAACACAAAAATAAACAGCAGTCGCCAGTGGTGATTTCCATTGTGTTGAATACAAGCTGACACAGGCACGGACAAGTTATAGATGCCTTGCACTTGCTCATCTGATACACAGGTGACCCAGTTCACGTCTGCTGATATGCGGGAAGTTATCCATCAGGGTGACTGCTAAACTGTGTGCTCGGCGGCCCGTGCTATGGCACTCTGCAACAGGTGTTGGCTGTAGCCGCGTTTGGAAGGATGTCAGGTCATGCTGGAGCCTGGGTTTAGCTCATTTATTATAGGGACTTTTGTCAACTGCTACAGATCGTTTCAGACTGCTTTGTGATTCTCAAGGGATGTGGTTGCAAATGTACTTCATGAAAATTATATTAAACTGATCAAGCACAACATGAAGATTTAGCTAGGATGCCTTATGTATTGCATCTATGAACTCCACCCAAACATTAAAAGGAACTGACGCAGTGACTCATCTTTTCATGTATCATATCATCCATCAGATAACAGCATTTTCAGAAGCACAGGAACAGGTCAGATTATTTTGATGTCTTCTGCAGCATGCAGCATAGATTTGCTTTCTCTTTCTCCCCTGTCTCTTCCCTGCTTCCAACTCTGTCTCTGTGTCTCTCTCTTTTCCAATTTATCTGGATTAAACAAGTCTCTGATTATTCTTTATGCCACTGCAAATAAAGTCATTTTCAGAAACAGATGTCGAAAGAGCCCAGCGAAATAATCCTGGAGGCAGATGCAGTCTCCCATAAGCTGCCAAGCGCATGGTGCAATCAAAGTGATGAAACAAAATGGAACAGGCTGCAGAAAAAGTAATTAAATTATAGTTCCATTGTAGAAGCACATTTTAAAATTACTGAGATTCAGAGCCCATAATGCTGGTATTATAGTTGAAAGAATACTTGCCATGGGTCATGAGCATTTTTTTTAACAGTTATTAATCATGCTTGACTGGAAAGACATGTGTAACCTACAACAAGCAGTGGCTGTAGTTGTGCCAAAGGAAGCTTTTGTTCCCTGAAGAGAATTGTATCAAAGGCCAGTGTGCCCTATTATTACATGTGCAATAGCAAAGTGCAGAATCTGAAACAGGGCTTTTCAGATTTCAATACAGAGCACTGGAGGGGAAAAAAGAAAACAAGTATTGTATCTTTTTGAATACTATATGACCTCCTTTTTCTCTTACTAAGTTAACTTACTTATTGACTAAATAATAGTAAAAAAGTCTCTAAAACATCCCTCCTCTCCCTAACTTCAATAAAGATAATGCCAGGGCTCTTGTAAAAAAGGAAAAGAGAGAGAAAATGTACAGAGTCTTGGAAACTGGAGATTGAAAAGACCTCATTAGTTCATTCGACTCTGTTTCTTTTCCATTACAAAGTAAGTCCATAGAAGAACAGATAGAAATTTTTCAAATTTTTTTCTTTTTTTTTGCTGATTGTCAAGATCTAAATGTTCTGTAGGAATGTGTTGATTTCCTTATTAAAAAATTAAATGAAAGACTTTCATAATGACTGTCCATCCTGCCTTCGCAAAATTGTAAAGTTGTGCCATTTTGGTTTTCCATTGCAAAGAGATATTTTTACTTTGAGATATATTATACATAGTAGAATATAAAACCAGCAAGTTGAAGCCTGTACAAAAATTTAGTTGTAGAAAAATAACTCCTTTGGATCAACAAAAAATATTAAAACATACACAAACACACTTACTCACACACTCACACACTAAATGTTTCAAAATTTGACCTTATGGTTCAATTTGGAATGAAAGCAAACTTTGCAAGGTGAAACTTCCTATAAAATTGGCACTCTGTGTCTAAATTCTGTTTAAGACCTGATCCGGCATTCCCAGTGCTGAGTGTCTCGGCTGCCTGCAGTGTATTTCTTATAAGGCTTCCAGGAAGCTTTATATAACCTTTCTACATGGAAACGCCGGAATCACTGCCACCTCTGGAGAATGTCATTCAGCCTGAGAGATACCCCAAACAGGTTTTTGGGATAGAAATTTAGCTTTAATTTCTTTCTTTTTGGGAAGTAAAGTCATCCTTGCATCAGCCAGCCACACTTGCAGCATCCTAGTTTCTCTCCTTTTCTTTGATTCCCTCCAATATCAGTAGCCTTATTCAAATACTGTCGCATTTGTTGCTGGCTGAGATCCACCTCCATATTTGTATAATTTTCTGTTAGTAGCTTTTTCCACTCTCTCTAATGAACTCCTGCTTTTTCTTCCCCCCCCCCCCGCCGTGGTTATGGAGTGTCCAGATCCAAATATGAAACAAGATATGGTTATGTGAACGTGGTTGCTTCCTCTTCTGCTCCAAAGTATAAGTTTTCAACCTCTAATTTGCAGCCTTATGTCATCCTCAGGTCTTTTGTATCATTAATGCCGTCAAGACTTGACTCATTATTAAGAACTGGTTTTCCCTAGTTGTCGTATTTGTATTGTAAATGTATTGTAATGTAAATGTATCACTTGTATTGTAAATGTATTGCCATACATTTTTTCACTGTGTTTCTTTTTGGGTTGTTATCTTCCTGCTCATATTTGGTCCCTTCTCCTTTGTAATGTCCACAGTCCTTCCAATTGACTGTTATTAATCTGCTGCTGATGCCCTCTTCTAGTTATTGATGTAGATACTACCAAAACTTCAGTAACGCTTTATTTATTTATTTATATTTATTTTTATTTAATAGTAACTTATTCTTCAGTACATTTCTGGAGTCTCCGCAATAAGTCAGCAATTACTTTCTCTTGATCTTCACTTTTTTTCTTTCAAATGAGCAAATGGACCACTTTGTGGTCCCAAGCCAAAGGTGGGAAGGTAAGGAAGGCATCAAATCCTTCTCATTAGCACGGGTCCTGTCTTGTTCTCATAAAAAACATAAGTCCAAGTTCCACATCCAGTTACATCTGTGAAACTCTGTTAAAGGCAGTGGCATTGCATATGAGCAACAAGGCTACTGGAGCAGCTGGGAAAAAAAATCAAACGTGCATCCTATGTCTGCTTAAAGCACCTTTTGTACAGAGTTCCTCTGAACATGGGGGCTTTTTTAGTGATTATATTAGTTCACTTCCAGAGCCCCCTCCTCTCACCTAGCTCTCTCGTGATGCTCACTGAGAAGAGGCGAGCGCGTGGCGTGGCCGGCTGTGAGCTGCTGAGTGACCAGTGTGCATCTGCTGACCCACCCGCTGCCAGCCCGACTGGGAATCGTTCACTGCTGGGTTCACACCAAAGCTTTTCCTGCGGTGGAGCCACAGCCTTGCGCCTCTAGTTAGGCTGCGGCTCTGTGGAACGTCTGTCAACTTGAAACATCGGACATCCCTGTATCTCTTAAAAATGTTGAAACTGGTCGAGGAGCTTATATATACATATATATATATATAGGTAGGTAGGTATGCATGTATTTGTAAGGAAAAGGACTGAAGGGTAGACAAAAGGACAGATACTTCATGAAGCACTGTTTCCGCTGAGTAACTTTGTGAAGCAAATGAGTTGTTGTCGTGGTTTAACCCCAGTCAGCAGCTAAGCACCACGCAGCCGTTTCCCCCTCCCCTTCCCAGTGGGGTGAGGAAGAGGAAAGGAAAGAAAAAAAAAAAAACAAAACTTGTGGATTGAGATAAGAACAGTTTAATAACTAAAGTAAAATATAATACTAACAATAGTAATAATGAAATAGAATAATGATAGTAATGAAAAGGAATATAACAAAAAAAAGGAAGGGGGGGGGTGTGTGAGAAAAAAACCAGTGATGCACAATGCAATTGCTCACCACCCGCTGACCGATGCCCAGTTAGTTCCCGAGCCGCGATCCGCACCTCCCGGCCAACTCCCCCCTGTTTGTACTGGGCATGACGTTCCATGGTATGGAATACCCCTTTGGCTAGTTCAGGTCAGCTGCCCCGGCTCTGCTCCCTCCCAGCTTCTTGCACACCTGCTTGCTGGCAGAGCACGGGAGACTGAAAAGTCCTTGGCTTAAGATAAGCGCTACTTAGCAACAACTAAAACCTCAGAGTGTTATCAACATCATTCTCACACTAAATCCAAAACACAGCACTGTACCAGCTACTAAAAAGAAAGTTAACTCTGTCCCAGCCGAAACCAGGACAGTTGTTTACGCAAAAATAGGCTCTTTTCTTTGTAAAGGTTGCTCAGAAGTAGCAAATGGATAGCCTTAGCACTGTTTTTTCCCAGTGCCAGAGCAAGATACAGTGATTCACTTTACAGATGGCACTTTGAAGTTATTAATAAATAAACTATTTGATTTTTCTTTGCTTTTGAATACTTCATCAATTAGACTTGCTTTTGAGTTTTAAAGATTCTCCTGGTTTAAATCAGTGACAAAAATATTGATTTAAGTGGCTTAAATCTTGGCATGTGTTTGACTCTTTACTCTGAGTATTGACTGCCCATAAAAGAGTCATTGATTGTGGGCTGGTTCTGGGGTTTTTTGGTTGTTTTTTTTTGTTAAATCTAGTTTCAAATGAAGCTCTGGGAACTTACTGAGTTTTTTTACCCACTGCATAGTCCTGAGTTTCATAGCAAAATTCTTATAATGCTATATGTTTTAACTAACCATCAGTGACTGTGAACTTAAATATCCATCTTGTGAGCATGGCTTTTGAAGGCAACAATTCCAGCGACCTGGCAGGACATTGCAACGCTGCTTTTTGTTTTCCCTTTTATCCCCGTGAATGATGGAAGTCTTCGCAGCGCTCACCCATATTTGCAGCTGTTACAGCTGTGCTGCTGTTGGACCAGTTTCTCTTTCTCAGACAATTCCCAATCCATCCTTGCCTCAAGCGAGCACGAGTGTGGTGTCCCAGAAGGCAGCCTGTGACTCACATTCCAGAGGCTGGTACCAATCCCCTTGCGACAGAAGGATGGGAGATCATCCTCTTCCCTCCCTTAGATGCTGTATGAATTTCCTTCTTTTTTTAATGAGTATTTATTTTATTCATCTAGGGAGCTTGAATGGATTTTCAAATCACAGCCTTGTAAATAACATAATTAAGGTGATTACAAAAGTGATATTTTTGCTTGTTTGTGTTAGAGATTCAATTATATCAATATATAATATTTTTCTGTTTAATAAAATGAAATGTATTATTATCATTAGCCTCTTTTCCCTAACCAACAACCATGTTTTATACTGGATTGAGTGAAACAACTGACTCATGTTTATAAGTATACAAAACATTTAATTTACAAATAGGTTGGACAAATAGATATTCTAAGGCAGATGTCATTTCAACATTGATGGAATTATAAAAATACAAATACATTTAAATATCTGTTTATTCTGCGCCCAGTGGGAACATACTTGATGGGTTAATGTTTCCCATTAAAGAAGCTCCCATATTTCTTGGACTATTTTACTGATTTGGGGCATTCTTTCCTTTGATCAATAAGAAGCTGTCTGTACTTTTGTATATACTGGCAAAGACAATTATAATTCTTCTTTACGTCTGTAAGACTGTTTTTACTGAAGATAAAAACATCATTAAAAAATCATGTTATTCTTAATATTTGCTAATTAAATTATGCCCCAGTAATCTTTTAACATTTGTCCACATCTGTCATGTAAAAAATGTACCTTGCTTACTTTCCAGCATTTAACCATATTCTATGCATATTTGCATACTATGTTAAAATATATTTTTATATATATGTATATGAATCTTGCTCACTTAAAATGTCTTGGAAATAGACCATGTGAACGATTTCGCTATTCTGTTAGAGATTTTAAAAAATGGGAAAAAGAACATCTGTTTAGGTTTAACTCTCATTTGTTTAGTGCAAGTGCATTTATTTTTAAATCAACAAGCAAAGTTTGTATGCCACAGAACATTTTTAGTTGTTTTATTTGCTTTGAATTAAATTAAGGTAAATTTACAATTGAAACTTTATTTCAAAATAGAAATATTTAATTGATGAAATGTCAAAGTCATGCATTTGACTTTAGGGGACAGAGATAATTTAACAAATATAACACACATTCACAATGTGTAGGTCATCAGAATCTAGGGTTTTTCCAGGAACAGGTGTGGACTGAGAATCTGTTCTTATATGGTCGACCATTCTGGTAAACATCTCTGTGCTGGAGAGACCACTCTGCTACTGTTGGTGGTCTGTTCAATTTTTTCCCCACCTTCACTGGGACTTATATGTACATTTCTTTATTAGATTTATTATCTCAGACCATATGGAATGATTAATGCAAGTTAGTTGGAGTGTCTGTTTCTTAGTTGAACATAAGCAAGTAAAGCAAAATTTTTATTTAAAACTTGAGCAACATAAAAACAAACAAAGATTTGAGAAACATGATGCTTAACTTGAGGGTTTTGAAGCCACAGGATAAAGTGGCAGGTAAAGCTGATTTTGTGCTCAAAGCTATGATTAGAAATTATTCTTTGGTAAATAGCTGGTCTACCATATGTGTATATTGTCTTCCCTGATCTTGCAAACTGCCAGGTCCATGAAAAAGCTTAGAGTTAATTGCATTGCACGCCATTAGGAAAGGAAAGAAAGCACCTTCTGGTCCATCCTGAACTCATCGTTGAATCCTCCTGGAGAATATTTGTACAGAATAATTTACGGTGGGCTGCCACAACTTTCTTATTTGTGGAGGGGTTTATGTTTCATTAGTCTAACGTGGCAGCTTCCATCTACAAGAGCTTTTAGCTGCCTGGCTTTTTCACATATGCAGAAGAGCTAATTGGCTAGAGGATCTGTACAAAGTATTGACATGCACGCTCTGGTGCTTTCTTTTAGTTCATGGCGAACTGTAAAGATGCTTTCTGCATTCCTGCCAAGGTAATTCTTTCTGGAATAATTACAGAAAGGAAGAAAAAAACCAACTTGGATGGAAGATATCATTGGCAAAAGAATCACTGTGTTTTCCATAGCCTGGAAATTACTTACTTCCCTCAGGATCCCAGATCTGTTTGGCATTTGCTGAAGGCCATTATACAGCTTTTCTAGATTTCCTGAGACTTGATTTCCAGTCGTTTGATAGCATTTATTACCTGTTTGATATATGATGTTTTCTGAGGAGATAACTTTCTATATTTTGGCAAAGTGTTTAACTGTTTATTCACACACAACATAATATTTTGATGTTAATTTATATTAGATAACTAATTCATCATTGAATGTTGATATTAGGAAACAGTTTTTTGAACAATGAGACAATAGTCTTTATTGTGGTTCTGTGAGTTTTCTTCCTGTAATAAATTCACGATGCCATATTGTTTACTCAAAAGGCTTTACAGGAAATGTTATAAGTAGAAGAGCCAATAAATATGTTGCTATTCATTTCCTTTAATAAATCAAAAAGGGAACAACCAGTGCCATTGGCTGAAGCATACGCTTTTTGACCAGCATGAAGAAAAGTGATCCATTTGAAGAATGGGGTTCATATACGTCAAGTTCAGCAGCTAAACATCCATCAGTTGAGAAAAGAAAAAATAAGTCTCTAATCTTTTGCTGTTCTCTTCAAAGGTTATTTGACACCTAGTGATCTTCAGCAAATGAGACGTTAGTCATATAGGGTAAGAGCGTTTCTTGTTTTAGGGAGAACACAAAGACAGCTTCTTCTATAGATAGGATAGGTTCTTCCTCTGACAAAATAGCATTAAACATATCCCTCAAGGAAAAACTAGTACCGGTTTACATACTTCATCAAATTACATTCGAAAGGCAGCGGTGCTGGAGTCTTGCCAGTTTTTATACTTGTTATTGCCTTTAAAAGTTGTTCTGTTATTTTTTCAATCTGTTATTTCCTTATCAGTTTCACGTCTTTGGCAAACCTGCTACTTCCAGATATCTGTAGTAACTACAGATCTTAGCATATCAGAGATACAAAGATTTTAGTAAATTAGTAAATTTTACAATTAGTAAAAGGAGCACGTGGCTTGCTAAGGTGTGTAACTGTCTTCTTGGTAGCTGTTAACTGGTGGAATAATGTGCTGCTCTTTAATCCCCTTTGACTTTTGAGCTAATATTTTACTACTTTTTTTGTAAAACAGATATTTTGTATATCTGTTTGTATACTCAATTGCTGCTCTTTCAGTGGCCCATATTCAGCTTACTTTCCTATTAAGTTAATTGTTATTTAGATCTCTTTGAGCATGTGATTTATGAATTTCCTGAAACCTTGTTCTCTCTAGTGTTTGTTTAAATTTTGTTCTTGAGCTATTCCTTGATCTTATTTTATCTTTTTAGTGAAAACCCATTTTGCCACCCCCCACCCCACCCCACCCCCCCCCCCCACGCTTTGTTCTGCTAACACAAAGAATTAATTTTCTCATTTCTGGATTTTTGGATCCATCTTAACTATCAACTTACTTAAAATGGGACATGATATGATGATTTAGTGGAGCCAGGTTCTGCAGATCTTGTTCACTTCATTAAAGAGTTAGAGGTTAACATTAAATCTATTTTGGGATATAAATGATAGGGATGTGAATAAAATGTATAATCTCATTCCTTTGTGTACAGTCCTCTCAAGTAATTTGGGAGATGGAACTGATAAAGTAGAAAGGTTAATACTGTACCCGCTTCCCTAGCTATTGTTCATTAATCAGATTCTCCTGGTGAGGCTTTTGTATAAAAATTGAGTGCTTCAAAGTGTGATTTCTCCTTTTCCAAATAGTTATTATTGGGAGAGAAATCCTTTGAAGAGTTGTCGTTGTTATTACTGTTATGTTATTGTGGGCATCCTGTGAGCTTTTTGTTCTTAGTAACCTCATAACGATATGGTTTAATAACAGTAAATGTCTTCATCCTTCGGTTGACACAGAAACTGAAGAAGTGTATGTTTAGCAAATGTCCAGTCTTCTTCTTTTGCTTCAGCTGAGACTGTAAATAGCTGCTGATCGTTATCACTTTTCACTGTTTCTAAAAAGAAGTTCCTTGAAACAAAATAGTACATCTGGAGCTGATTTTGCTTTTGATTTCACTTTGGGTTATGGGGTTTTTTTAACTCCTGCCAGTGTTTTTCTGTATAATTACACTGTTTAGTCCTTTGACATCCAGAGATGTTACTTTCAAGTGAAAAGCCATAGATAATAACTGCTTAGCTTATCAAAGAACTTGAAAGCAAAGTAGTTATTTCTTCATTTGATAGCATGAACCTTTCTGTGGCAGACAGCTTATTTTTAAATTTAAACCTTACATATATGTCTGAATGTGTCAATTTCTGTTGATAATGTCATCAATTCTTGTCCTGTAGTAATTTTCTTATGTTCCTTTCAGTCTCCTTCTCATTTCCTGTATTCCCTCCAGTTTAAATGAAAGACTAAAATCATGTAAGTAGCATAAATCTGTCCCTGAAGAACTCTGCTCTGCTGAAAGCACAGGTCCTTTCTTCTCATCATGATCCCTGGCAGTGTGGTTCTTCCAGTTCCTGGGAGCCTCCATCCACCTGGAGGCTTCTGATCAAGAGAACTTAGCTACAGCCTTTTCATGGCTTCCCATGTTTCAGTTTTCTCCATTCTTTTTTGTTCACTCTTACTATCTTTTTTTTCTTTTTTTTGGTAATAACACTTTTTTTTTTTAAAGAGTTCTTGCTAAATAAACCAAACTCTGAACTATTTCTTCATAACATCAGTGTCTTACTGTCCAACATCCAATTCTTCATAACTCATGACAATTCTCTTTGTTCATTTTCAGGTTACTGTGCTCATGTCTTAGTCTCCTTGTTCAGCCTCTGTCTTTTCCAGCCCCCATCCCAATGGCTTGATCATTTGCTTAGCTACCGCTCCTTTGGGATGTTTTCGTATATTATGGAAATGACAGATTTACTGTGAGAGACTGGATGTTCTTATGTTTCCCTTACTGAAGTTTTCTTTTTCTAAACCTACAGATACATGGGAACTAGATGACTGAGTTTAAGTGTCCTCATTTAAATTAGACATGGCTTCTGCTGAATGTCACTATAATTTCCCCCATTCTTTTTTCTTTGTTATAAAACTTTTTTTCTTCCAGTGGAACAACTGGAATTTGTTCTTTTTAATTCAATCTGTAGATTCTTCCTTGCTTTCTTCATAATTACGTCTTTCTGTTGATGGTGATGAAGCACGATAATTAGGTTCAAGAGTCCCTTTTGAGGCTCAAGCACGGGAATGCTGTGCTGAGTGCTCTGACCAGTTTCATCTTTCCTGACAGGCTCAGATTTAACAACTATATGATCAAGATTTCACATACCAGAGCAGGCTTCCTCCTTGAACGTTTTCAGGTGGTTCTTACTTCCACATTGGTTCTTCTCACATTATTCTTCATATCAGCCATTTGAAGCTTCATCTCCTTCTCCCTGCCTTTCTCCTTCTCTCTTCTCTGCATCTCTTCCCTTTCCAGCACACCTCTGTGACTGTGCAGTTCCGTCCCATTTCACCCCATGCACACTCTCTCTTTCTCACCCTCCTCCCTCTCATTCCTCTGGATCTTCCAGATGAGTAGCTTTCTTGGCAGATTCATGGATGTCAAATAATTTATTGTGTCTTTAAACTCAGAGATCAATTGCCTGATGTCTACCTTGGTACTATGTTGATTTTATTCATCTTTGGCATCCCTGCCTGCTGTGGTGTCAAAGGCTTTCTTATCCTTCATGCCTGAAGTGGTCACCTTAGAGATTTAAAACTCCCCCCCCTCCCACCCCAGCACTGTGCGGCTGTATTATCTGCAATGGTCTGCTTATTTTCTTGGGAGGGGATTAGTAGGCTTGAGGGGTAGGAAGAACGGGGCTCATGACGTTGACTTTCCATGTCTCAGGCTTCAGGCAGCCATCTCACACTAGCCCCTCGGACATGTGGATTCCTAACCTCCATGTGTGTGGGTGTGGGTTGTGGCACTGCCCTTCAGCTGTATAGTTCATCTTGTAGCTTTTATTAATTCAGTGAGATCCTTGAGGAACTGTGTTGATCTTTGTAGTAGTCTGATGAACACGTGGCTTAGCTGCTTGTTGGTTTAGTCACTTAATCTACCAACAATTATTGAAAAGCCATGTTAGAAAATTGATGGTCCTTATATAATGAATAGTGAGCATATAGGACATGCCATTTTATGCCAGCTTGTGATAGCTAATATTGAAAATGTATAGAAACACATACTTACAGATAAAAGGCATTTGCATAAGACTACATGTCCATTTTACTAGTTTTCAAAAGGTTGGTTTTGGGTTTTTTTTTAAATGCATTTGGATGCCTTTTTCTACCTAAAGAGAAATTTTCAGTTTTTACATGATAAACAGCAGTAGAAATGTCCTCAAAAGATCACGCTCAGCCTCACAGGAGGCAAAGATCTGCTGTTTGCTGGGAACTATCCAATGTGATCTACTTTCCTTTGTTCCCTGGGCATGGGTTTTTTTGCTTGTTACGTGGAGCTGCAGAGCCCTGGATCTTGGATTTTGCGCATTCTAGTCCAGAGTCCCAAGGTCAGAAGGAGGATGTTGTCCAGCTGTCCTCCTTCAGCTCTCTGCTGAAGGCAGCGTAAAATGCATAAACATTCACTCTTAACATTCAGCCACGCCACCGACTGTATCTGCGTGCACGATACTCTCTGCTCACCTATGGAGTCCCCTGACTTTCCTCTGGCATCAGGAAAAGTGTGACACATTGATTTTTTTCATAGTCTGAGACTCAACTCTCCCAGCCCCCAGAGTAGCCATGAGACCTTGTCACACAGAGCTTGAGAAAGGAAAGCCTTGTGTATTTAGCCTTCTGTTTGCTCATACAGAGGCATGCATAAGCCAGGAACATAGCAAATTGTTCAAAATGCTGATTTTGCAAAGGAGAGGGAAATTATTTTATTGATTAAATATTCATGATGTGCTCATATATTACAGCAGCAGGTTTATAAATACATGGATGTATTGCTGGCTGGTAGGAGGCTTTGTAGAGGAAACCATTTGCTTCCTTGTGCCATGATCTGACATCTCCATGCACACAGAGATCTAGACCAGCATGTGTTTTTAATGATGCCTGTGGAAAAATTTGCTTTAGTTAGTTAAAAATAATAATAGAGTACAACAATGCATTTTATTTTAATCTGTCTTTAAAACTGAAATAATCAGGTAATTAACAGTCCTGTAGGTTTACTTTATAAAGCTGTAAATGTTTTACCAGAATACTTGGACTCTCAGGGCAACTGGGGCAGTTGTAAATGACCTGGCATAGTAAAAACCCTTCTCTCTTCATGGTCTATCTATAGGTTACACGTATTCTTCCTTATCATGTGAGGATGCCTTTTTGAATTCATTCCCTTTGTATCTCACACAGCTGCCTAACTCCTTGCAGGCACACAAGCTCTCAGCCCTCCCCCAGACATCTGTTCTGCTTCTCAGTACCAGGTGCCAGAGTTTGAGCTTGTTGGGAGGAGGGGCAAAGACAAAATCTATTAAAAAAATAAGATGGCAGTGATATTTTTAACAATATTTGTGGTGGAATTTCATTTTTAACCTCTGTTTTTAAAAACAACCCAAAAGGCCTTAGCTAAAAATACAGATTTCTTTCAGGTTTTATCTGGAAAAAGTCAGGCTTGGGTAGGGGTTGGTTTGTTGTCTGGGAAAAGGCTTTCCTCCAAAGTTTTTACCAAAGTGAGCATACTGCTGTAGCATCACAGCAGTAAAAGGCCATGGCAACTGTAAACCTGTATCCAGTCTGGGATTATTTTTCCCACATGGGAATACATTTCATTAGAAACATAGCTGTACCTTTATCACTAAATTTCAGTCCGTAGAAGGTCTTAAATACCTTGCTTCTACTTGAAACACATCCACTATGTGAAATCTTCCAAGCATGCCCTAAGCTACCATGGGTTTCTAGAGATCTCAGATGGCCAGTATTGCTCCTGTAAAGTCCAGAATGCCAAGATATATTCTACTGTTTATGTACCAAAGTGCTTCTGGCTGGTGTTTTGTGGTTGGGGGGTTTTTTTGACAGAGCTGAGCAGAAAATGCTTGGGTTGTCAGAGCCAGAGCATTTCCCTCAGCAAGCAGCAAGGAGCAGGTGAGCACCATGGGACCATTTCCTTCATTCGTCTGGGAACAAACAGAGTCTCCTCCTTTGCTCCTCCCTCTGCACTTGTCAGAAGGGACTGTTGTGGTCACCCAGATTTTACTGTGAGTCCTGGTCTAACCTTAAAGAAGCAGAATACAGCCCAATACCTTTCTTTGTCATTTCCTACTGGCTGCCTTGGGACATTTTCCTCTCACCCTCTTGTACACATGGTGCGTCAGAGGCGTGCCCAGGCTGCTTCTGTTTTCTGCCTTCTCACCCAGGCACCTTGCTTCTCTTCTGCTTTTCTCCATCTGAATAGGTGATATGTAATGTAAGTGATAAGCCTAAAAATGTGGAATAAATGGATTTATTTCAGTGGCTGTGGTCTGGGTGGTAGAACATATGGTATGAAATACACTGAGTCCATTCTCAGTTAGGGAAAATCAGCCCTGGCAATGGAGCAGGTAGGTGGGAGATGCTCTGTGGTAGCGACTAATGAATTTGCTTTTAGGAAGGAGGCTTTTACGTTGCTCTGTCTGTCTCTTTCTTTTCACCTCTCCTCAAGCTTGTCTGCCTCTTATTCTTGCAGTCACTGAAGGCACAGAAGCTCTCTGTGGTCCTAAGTACTCCTGCAGCGACTTGAGAGAAAACTCTGCATCTTCCAGTGTATATCCCAGCAGCAAAAACATCAGGAGTGGCTTGGCCACTCGCAGGCTCAGGCTGAAGCGAGAAGCATGAGCCATCAGAGGAGTGACTTTCTGGGATGGTCTTCAGATAATACACAGAGGGCAAAATATGTAACAAGGGGAAATGACAGTCAGCAGATTTAAACCAGATAAAGTGGACCACTTTTTCCCACACTAATTAATCTGTGAGACCAGAACTTTTGGAGACCAGATGTAGGGATTCAAGAAGGGACTAGACAAATTCATGGAGGAATGGTCCACCAATGGCTACTGAAAATGCTGGTCTGGATGCAGTCTCCCAGAAGATCTTGAATTGCTGATTGCTGGCAGCTCAGCAAGTCTGTCAGGGATGACTCCATACATGTTTCTTGTGCTCTTTCTTTAAGCACTGCTGTTGACTTCTCTCACACATAATGTGCTCAACTAAGATGTGCTTTACTTTGGTCTAGTATGTTAGTGCTTAGTGGCTCTCAAGATGGAGCTTAATCAGTTGATGAAACAGTCTGTATGATACTACCTCTGGTGTTTTTAGGGGAATGATCTTGTAGGTCCCTCCAGTAGTTTGGTCCCATGCCTGAGCAATCTCCGCAAGGGGACAATAGCCTGCCACCCCGGTGAGACACTGCTGTAAGCTCTGAGCCACAAAATGGTTGTCCCTAGGGTTGCTCATTAGCCAGCGCCCAAGCTAGCCAAATATTTGGGAAGCTCCAAGATGCGAAGCTAATAGGGTTGTCGTTAATAAGGGATGGTTACTGAGAGGCGTGATGTCTGTTTAAGGGTTTTATGCTCTATAAGATAGGCCTGAAAAGGACAAAACTGAATAAGGAGTCTCTAAGCCTTTTCTACTGTGGAATTTGCCTGCCATTGGTAATATTACTTCCTGCCCCCATTTTTGTTTGTACTGATAAATGTCCTTGCATTAATAAACTCATAATGTATCTTGTTTATCCCTTCAAAGCCAGTCCTTGCAGCTTTCATTAGCATTTTAGGATATTTATGGCTTTGTAAATGGCTGAAAATCTGCAATTTATCATTAGGAATTAAGAAAAATTTTCCTTCTACTTAGGGCTGAAGCTCAGCTTTGGCCTTTGAGGGACTGAGCCACCTCTGAGCCTGGTAGACAAAACCAAAGTCAGACAGTGCCCAGATTTACAGCAGCAAGTGGCTCTTAGTTACTCAGATGTCTTTGATAATGTGTCATCCGCTGTTGCTGGCAGGGATCAGTGTTTAGGCTCAGAATTAATTTCTGTCTAGCTGGAGAGAAAACAAAAGTATCTCTTCTGCAAAAGCAAAAAGAGAAAGAGGTAGTAACAGGGAGAGAAATGAAGACAGCACCAGGCACGTATAAAAATGCAGATATATATTACATATACACACTGCAAAGGTTAACAGAGAGAAAGTGCTGTTCAGAAGAAAACATTGTATTTCACTCTGTTGTGCTCTGTATTTTCAGCTTTGAAATACAGGAAGTTAAGACATTTTTTAAGGTTTCAAAAGGGAGTTTATCTTGTAATTGATGAAGGGCTAAGGAGTTGGTTGGGGAGGGATAATAATCAAAGGAGCCTTTTCAGCACTAAACTGTAGTCCAGAAAATCAAAGGCAAGAATGTTAATTGGTTTGTAGAACATGATATTCTCAGTTCAGAGTAGCTTCAGCCACTCAATGGTACTTTTTCTTTCTCTCTCTCTCTCTCTCTCTGTAGGTTGATTAAGTGAATAGAAAAAAAAGAAAAACGAAGCTGCTTTCAAGTATTGAAGATACAAGGCCAGGATGAACACGAAGGACACAAAAGTGACTGAAGGAGGTCTCAATGTCACGCTTACCATACGCCTTCTCATGCATGGCAAGGTGAAGCATTTACTGTTGCCACAGCAGTTGCCTGTGTATTGAGCGAGTGTGTGCAGTTACCATCAGAGCCTGACAGAGGCATTGCCAGAGGGTCTGCTCCTCCTCCCCCGACTTGAGTCAAAAGCACCGCTGCCATCACTGAAAAATCACCCCCTGCCTTTCAAGGCATCATACATAAGTTTGCACTGCAGCTCGAGTTCATTGGAAGAAACCCTGCCTGTAACAAACCCCTTTTTGAGCAGATCTGGCAGCAAAAAAAGAGTTCTTCCATTGATAGTTAGCCAAATTAGACAGACCCTTGCGTAAGGCTGACCTGCATACGGCTCGCCTTTCTCATCGTTTGCTGGATTTTGTAGGGTTTTTTTAAGACACCAGAACATTGACTTGTGTGAAATAATTGCCACAGAATTACTGTCTATTTCTGTTGAACGCAAATGGGATAGTTCTTCGTTATTCTGATGTAGCATCTTATTAGAGCGAACCCCCTGATATACCAAGCATTCGTCCAAGTCCCCTGTGGGTTTGTTTTGGAAGGTTGACTGTCATTTCGTTTCTGTCCAGCGCAGCACTTAAGCATGCAGATAAGTGTGAAATCTGTGCCATAGACAAAGTGCCAATTCAGTATTGTCAGACTTAACAGTCTGATAGCTGTTTATTTCATATTGCCAGATCACAAAATGGGCTTTTAATTAAAAAACACATTTCATAGGTTTGTTTGTATTATTTGCATCAGGCAACACCAGGCATTTTTAGGCTTAATGAATGAATGTTATATAAAGGAGGTGGTTTTGGCTCTTTCTTAAGAAGGAATAGTGAATATATATAGATATCATTCTGGAGGTCAAATTTGTATATATAAATCTAAAAAGTATTTTTACTCCTAGAATTTAATTTAGTAACTAAAAATACATTTACATTTTAAAACAGTGCATGCTTTCGACCTATAGCATGAACACACATATGATATACCCATAGCACAAATAGGAGAATATGGTATCTCCCACTGTATTTTCCTTACGGAGCTGCTAAGAAGTATGAGGGGGTACAGTTTAAATTCGCAAATTAAAAAACTCAGAAATTAGGTTATGTCAGACCAAATTATGTATTTTCTCAGAAATATTCTAGCCATTTTGTTTGATTTTTTTCCTCTGAAATATTCAGCTTCAGGCAGGCATCTGGTGTGTAAAATCTGCATCTTAAATAGGGATCTGTCAAGCAAATTTAATAACAGTCTCTTTCACCAAACCCACCTAAAATCTGTACGCATGTCTGCACTCAAAATTAGGTCTTAGGGGTTGATTCTGCCAGGTTCTGGTCCCAGTCCAGAAAGGCGTTTGAACACATCCTTATCCTGGTGGGTACAAGTAGCCCTACTGGTTTCAGTCAAATTCCCACGTGCTTAGGCGTGCTTTTTTTTAACCACTGTCAGACAGCTCTGCTTCTTTCAGAATCATGCCTTTAAAGCAAAAATCAAGTATCTGTCATTTTCAGGACATTTTAGTTAAACTGTGGGCTAGGGGTTTTTTTGAAACAAAACATTTTTTTTTAAATCAGAAATGAAATTAGAAGAAGATAATTTTCTGTGTTAAACATCAATGATTGTGTGTGCAACCACTTTTAACAATAATGGATGTTATGTGTCCAATCTTCAATGCATATGTAGCCCCAAGGGTGTAAATTAAACCCATAAAAGTTATGAAGTTCAAATATTAAGTGGGAGTATACCATGCATCCTCAGTTAACAAGGCACGATGGGTATACTGTTAACTCTACTATGCTCTAATCATGTATCCTATTGTGCCTAAGTATTGCAAAGAGTATTTTAAATCAGAATTTATTTTGGTGATAAAAGTCAGACCCTTATGGTTTCTTTGATGTCATTTCTGTGATTTAGAAATTATAATACAGAGGAATGAAGGATGTCTGAGTCAATATGAACTCAGTGTGAGAAGGTCACTCTGAAAGCAGTACGTGCCTCTGAAAAAGAAGAAGAAACATGTTTCTACGCTCTTCCTTAAGATTTGTTGTGGTAACGACATCAGTGGAAATTGCTGATCTCTAATTAGTATTTCTAGGCAAAACAATTAACTGAAGCAGAGCTTGGGCTGTAAATAACTGGTCATAACTTGAAAGAGAAGAGGGGAATTAAAAGGTTGTTTTTAAAAATAACAGTAGCAAACTGGATTCAGTTAGGTAATTTTAAAATAAGATCATTTTAAAGTTATTTATTTATTAGTGTGTTTCATGGAAATATGAGGGTCTATCCCCACTAACCTTAACTCTGTCTCTAAACCTTTATTACCAGTGTACCTTTGCATAGGGAAGGTCTATGTGCTTTGTGATATTTGCATTCATTTTGATTGAAAGTCCATATGCTACTATGCTTAGTTATCTCGACTGTAAATCCTGCAGACTTAGGAAATTTTCAGCGTGTACTTTTCTTGTGATTTGTATAGGGGCTTTAAGTCAAGGATGGACATCTTAATTAGGCAATTAAGCTAAATTCTGTACCTGCAGACAGAAAAATCAGGATTTGTATGAATGGACAGACGTCTGCAAGAGGGCAGGGAATAAAAAAGCATCTTTAACAACAACAAACAAAACAAGTAGCAAAAATCAAAGACAACATTAGCGTCTGGTGAAAGGAAAATAGATGGGAACAGTCCTGAGCTCCAGGAGAACCCAGGGTCAGTGCCCTCCTGCAGGTAGGACACCTCTCATCAGCCCCTTTGCTTTTTCTTGCTTTGGGGAAAGAAGTGGCTGTAGGTCCAGCTGAGCTGCTGCAGGGCTTTGTGCAGCCTCCTGCCGAAGAGGCTGGGATGGCCACTTGGAGGACCAGCTCAGCCCCTCTTCCGCAGCTTAGCAAGATTTGGGAGCAGCTGGCTGGCAACGAGGCAAGGCACAACCTTGACTCTCTCAGGGCAGAAAATGTGATGTTAAGGGAGGGCAGCAATTTTTTTATCTGTTGAAGCAGCAAAAAGGCTTGTGCGGGCCCAGCAAGAAGCTAACCACTGCAAGGTATACAAGGTTAACCTTAGGGTAAATGTTTCCAGGGCCTGATATGAAAGGTGTCCTCCTGAGCCAGGACTTCAGAGAGTGTGTGATGGTGTAAGATGAAAGGCCTAATTTTCATCTTGCGCCGTGTTACATCAATAAAAAAGTTATGATAGTGTGACAGCCCTGAAGAGAAACCAGGAGCAACACAAAATATTTGCCATACTTTCTTGCGATGAACTAGAGGGCAGGTGCTAGGAATTACGCTACAAGGGCAGTGCTCAGATGTTCTTCACATACACAGAGAAGCAACTGTTTCTGTTTGCAGGGAATTTTAAAAGCAGAATTGGGAAAAACTTGTTATGCGGATGTGTGAGGAGGGAAGGAGGCTGCCCGGGAATGCCGCACCATCCATCACTGGAGGTTTTTAAGGACAAGTTAGACAAAAATGAATACATCCCGTAAAGCTGCCATGGTACTGCGGCCTCTGCTGCTCGGGACCTTTTTGACTGAGTTACCTGAATGCTGCTCCAGAGAGGGCAGGAACAGAAGAGCCTTTTGAAGCATGTGCAGGAGTTGGATATATAGAGTATATTAAATAATGCAGAGCTGCATTTTCATCTTTTATTAATGAGAAAGATGCACCACATCAAGGAATAAAGCCATTCCATGCATTTCAGTAGAGAAAAATGGGGAATATGGGCCGGGGCTGTTTACATTGCCCTACTTCTGTATTTTCCATCTAATTCCTGCTGTTTCTTGAAGTAAAATGAGTAAAATCACTGTGTAGGGCAGAGAGGTGAATGGGTACGGATATTTTTTTACCTTTGTCTACTTAAAAAGTGTAATTTCTGGGCAGGATTAGAATATTGCAGAGATTGCAAGATTTCTGCTTCCAGCGAAGGCAAAAGTGGCAGCATTTAGCCAGATCAGATCAACATTTTTGAAGGGCTTAAGGAACACAAACTGAGTGTGTGTGCATTCATGGGCAAACAGTCCCCAGCTATCAGAGCCCTCTGTAAGGAGAGGCAGAGCTCAGGCTCCAAAAGAAATGTGCCTTTCACTTTTTCTTCCTTTTTTAATTTTTGTCAAAATCAAACTTCTTTTGGCTATCTGCGTGTTACAGGGTCTTTGATGGAGCTCGATGTTTTTTCTTATCATTCCTTGCTCACCTTTTGCTGAATTTTTTATTCCCATGACTTGTGGCTGTTTTTTTTTCCCTTGCTTACTGCCACAGGTAATGAGGTTGGAAGATTGTGGAAAATCATAGCCTTGCCCACAGGTATCTGCCAACATACCTTAGTACTTGACGTCTGCAGTGCTCTTGGTCTAGTTTTGGTCAGTTCATGCCCAGAAAGAAATAACTCTTGGAAAAGCACCTACTTTGACTATACTGGATAATGATTACATTTTGG
The DNA here is from genome assembly GCF_018139145.2 of Gymnogyps californianus. Lineage (NCBI taxonomy): Eukaryota > Metazoa > Chordata > Aves > Accipitriformes > Cathartidae > Gymnogyps > Gymnogyps californianus. Next base: position 70,780,818 of record NC_059472.1, on the reverse strand, counting down.
ACTGGTTTGGATTTGTACACAGCCAGTGCTAACAGGCTGATTAAGACCTTAGAAACTCACCATTAAAGGTTAATTTTAGATGTGGATGGCAAAGAGACTGTGCCGGTAGAAAGATGTTAAATTTCAGGAAAGCAGCTTAATGGAGATTTAAAAGTCAGGTCTATGAAGTGGAACAGGAGAAATTGTTCAAATGTGCCAGCATGTAAAGGGCAGTAGGGTCACGAATCCACTTTGGTCTCCATCCTGTAGTGGTGGCGCAGGAGTCTCTGCTTCCAGTACAAACCTGCAGAAGAAAAAATGCATCGTTTCCAAAGGCACTGCGTGAAGGTGTGCGTCGACGAAACCATATTGGGTGCAGTGAAGTCTGCAAGAAACCAAAGTAGAATATATTAATTTATTGAGTCTGAGGAATCTTTTAAAGAAAGGGGAAGGAGTTCAGAAATAGAAAACAAAATGGATTAATAAAGTCAGATGGTTAGGAAGAACAAGGAAATAATTTACGGGTAGGATGAAGGAGGGAAGGGAAAACTGGCAGGGAAGCAGGACTCTTGCCAAATACTGAGAGGTGTAAATTAGAGAGTTGAGGCAATTAACTGGAGAAGGTAATTTAGAAGATACACATTCAGTGAGAGAAGGAAATCTGGAAAGCATAAAAGGCTGAAAGGCATCAGATGTGGCAGTGTCTAGAGAGTGGCACGTTTGGGATATACTGAGTTGGAGAGGAAAGCTATTGCAGCAAAAGCATATGCAGTTTTGAATATATAGCGTTGGTGCATCGTGGGGCAAAAAGATGGTAATTACCTTACTGTTCTTCTGGCAAAATCACACCTGCGGTTCTGTGCTCAGCAGCAGGTGCCATGTGTGTGAGTGATGTTGAGGGCTGAGCAGAGGGGGAATTTGCAGAAAAATAACAAAGTTTTAGGAGGCTGAGGAGACTGTGTCTAGCTTTCTTCAGACATTCTCATAAATACCTGGAGAGAATAAGTACGAGTGTAATGGAGTGTTGTTATTTTGAGTGATACAAGTGCTTGTGGCTAGAAGTAATGGGACAAAATATTTTTTTGAAAATAAATCCTAATAAGGGAATCCCAAGAGAAATTCCTGGTATTGAGATTTTTATGAGGTTCTGGAAGTCTCCCAAGCAGATTTTAAACATGTCTGGGGAAGAGCAGCACATGTACTATGTAGAATGTATAATCTGCATTGATGGAGAAAAGATATGATGACTGAGTAGAGCTTTTCCTTCCCTGATACCATTTGCTCAATGATATGTTTCTCATAGTTTCAGCAGTAGTGAATTAGAAAAATGTACCTGCAGTCAAATATTCAGGTTTGGACAATACCCTATGAGTGCCTTGATTTTTAGGCGCTAAACTTCCAGTACTTACAGCTTAATTTTAGATGCCCTGAGGGACTCTATCTCCCAATGGTTTCAGCAGGATCAGTGGGTGCCTTGTGGCACTGGAAGGACAGGTTACAGTGGACTTACATCCAGCTTCAGTGGTGACTTTCAGACATGTTGGTGATTATTTTATGATACTATATATAGAATTTTTTACAAGAAAAAGAAAGAAAATTTAGACTCATTAAGGTGATTGCTCACACTTAACAGCTCAAATATAGACAGAATAAAATAATGGAGAAAATTGCCATTTTCATCAGTATAGATAATACAGTTTTAGCATCAGGGATTTCTTTTAGTGGCCACTTTTTTGTGCCTGCTTAATAGCCCCTGAAAGACTGTAAAGCAAGCACAGAAATAATTTTTCCCCATCTTGAGCGTAATGCCCTTCTCCTTCCCCATTTTTTCTTTTATTTTTTACTTATTAAAATATAGAATACAACAAAGTAGCTTTAAGAATCACCTTGTCAGTAATTTAATCCAAGCCGTAAAATGCCAACCAAGCCAATGTTTGTTCTGTTCTTTCTAGTTTCCACGAACTCTGTCAGGGTATTATGAGGATTGACTGTCCTGCCTATTGCTATTATAGTTCTTGTTTTGTTTGTTTGCATTACTGTGGTACCTAAGAGCTCTAGTCATGCAACAAAACTTTGCGTGCAAATACACAACACAAGATGGATCTCCTCTTAGTGTGTTTGTAGTAACAGCTGAGAGATTCTCACTAGCCTAAAAAATCAACAGAAAGGACAGAGGTCTTTTCCCCCAGCCCCTGGGCACTGTATGTCCCCAAAAACAATCTCCATAGCTGAATTTTCCCACTTCTGTCAAACAGAATCTCCTCATCGGTCCACAGCTGTAATGAACTGAGATTGCAGAAGGCACACACCCTACTCAGTGCTGCTGCTTCAGCATCACAGGTGGAGGGACAAGCAAAGGGACAGAACCAGTTTTGGGGTTGTTTTTTGGGGGAAGGCTGGGAGGTTTGGTGTGAAATTAAATGTAAATTGGTTACCCATCTGCTATCAAAAAGCAAATGAGAAATATCCATTGGCACAGCTGCCCAAAAAATGGTAGAAGGACCTGTGGATTCATAACACTGGCATCTCTGTCAGAAAGACCATAATTTGAAGATTTTCTCATACACTACCACATTTGTTAGCATGCGATCTGTCTCAGTAAGGGCTTGGACTGCAGTGCCTTACTAAATTAGGGCTGTTAGCATCAGACAGTGACTACTGAAGCATCACCTAGGAACATGAGATCTCCCATGTCAGTGAGGCTAATCCCACATAATCCCAGAACACAAATCAGACTCTCAGTTTATCTGAGGCAGCCATTTGTTCCCTGAGGTAGACATGTTACATCATGTTTCCCAAAACTGACTTTTCTTCCAGTCTTTGAAAAATGCTGATGCCCCACATGCTCCATGCAAACACATTGTTCAGAACATCTTCATGGAACATGTTCCTGGGGTCTTCCATGCAAGTGTATTCATGAGCTTATACAAGTATTGGCAAATCCATCCTCAGAACAAGGCGAAGAGAGAGAGTTGGGTTGTTATGCCTCTTTATGGATGGGAGAAAGACAACTGCTGCTGGTCTAGAAAACTTTTATCAGTGCAGATGTTGTTTGCCATTGCCAGGATCCCTCCTTGTCTCATGACAGATGTGCTTCCCCACCATGGAAGGCTGTATTTCTTTCCTTTCAATGCTTTTCTAGCAGGCTTTTTTGTTTGAAGAGTCCAGTCCTACTGGACTGGACAGTTCTGCCTTATCTTTGCTCATAGAAAGCAGGTAAGCGTATGCAATCAAAGCATTGCCTGAATGAACTGCAGGCTTTAGGATGTGGCCTGTGCTTTGTCAGATGCTTTGGGGTGAAAGTATATATTCATATATTATTTATTAAACGTGTTTTCCTTCTAGACGTGGCTTTATCTCAGGGCTTCTGTGAGGTTAGTGTTCCATTCGCCCCGTAGCATTGATATTAGAAGCTGCATGCCCCATAGTAATAGAGCAAGGCCTGTGCTTCTCCATTGTCCTGGAATAGCTACCTGTTTTGTTTTGTTTTCCTGGGACACAGTAACTATTAAAGTAGCCTCACACTTAGAAAAATGATGGAATTTCACACATTATGTTTATAGATCAAAGGTTAATCTTTAAATCAAGGTTTGTTACCATTTGTTAAGCCTCTTGTTTTCTTAACATGACTAATTTCTTTCTCTTGTTATTCAAAAGGCACACCAGATAATTGATTAGGAAATAGCTTTCTCCTACAGCCTGTTTTATATCTTTGTTTAGTCATTCGCACCATCAAGAGCCCTGTGAAAGCCTTGGCTCACAGACTTCTCTGCTGCCACCTTTTGTTCTGCTGGTGCTGCCTTGCTCTCACCACCGATGATGCAAAAACTGCAGAAATAGCTTTCTGCTCTTTGATGGGCCCACCACTCCCCAAGTGTTTGTTAAGAGCAAAACTCATCCCGTTCATGTGAATAAGATGTGCAAATAGTATTATATGCTGCGTTTCAGCATGAAAGAAAGCATCCCCTGTTTTTACCATTGCTTTTCCTCAAGTTATCCGCAATGAATTAGGTGGTTGGCTAGCAATACACTTTATTGATACTGAGCGGTTTTCCAGTGTTTGTTGGTGAGATACACCTCTTTTCATTTTGTCTATTTCATTAGAAATGGCATACTAAAGAAAATCATAGTCATAAATCAACTCAGCCCCCCTAGGCTTGGGAATTATTTTCAGGCTATCTGAAGTCAGCATGTACATCTCAAATTTTCCTGGGGTTTTCCAAAGTGACATTGTTGGAGCCCAACTGTGAGACTGTCCTGCTTGAGATGCTGTCACCTGGAGATATGCCCTTTGGAAGGCATTACCTGGCCTGGGTACTCAGCATAATCTGAAACTCTGGCCCCTTTGAAGAATCTCAGGATAGGCACCCCAAATTCCTGTCATTTCTTGAAGGAAAGTTGATCTCTATCTATTTAGTGCCTGTATGTATATATTGACTTCACACACAAGAATATAAATGTATGTATGTGTGTATGCATATGTATCAGTGGACGTAGGCACGTGCACACATGCAGCTTTTCGGAGGCATCCTATTCATCCAGCACAGTTGCTGTGACATATCTGCTTCTCATGGGTGGGTGTTTATATGTTGAGGCCAAGGAGCCTGGGTAGTACTTTTAGCTCTGGCATCACTCTGCTGGGTTGCCTTGGACCTGTCTTTCTCCCTCTGAGCTTTAGTTCCCCCATTTATAACTTCTTTTTTTTGTGCACTGCTTTTCGATCAGCTGTTGAAATGTGATTATATGAAACCCAGTAATTGTTATCATATAACTTATTTTCCCACTGTGTTTATGCATAGATGGTTAGTCAATAAATCAATCTGAAATTGATCATAAATACTTACCTTTAGCTTATATTCCTGAGCACTGGAAAACAGCAAATAGTTCAAGAGTTATTAGTATATTCTAGTAGGCAATTATTTGCTAGGACAGCTAAATCAAACTCCTGTCTGACCTGCACTGAGGCTGAATTTGACATCAACTGTAGCATTCCTCTCACCACGCTTCAGGTATGTTAGTGTGAGTCTAGGCTTCTTCTACTGCAGATGGAGAAAGACGAAACCCTTGGGAGTACACTTCTTCCCTCCTCTTTTAGGAACAAACCATCCTCTGTTATCTCTCTCCCTGGACTGCAGAGGAGGCCGGGTGTCTGGCTTACACTAGACTCCTAACTTTTAATGAACTGATGTAGGTGACAGACATCCCATCCCTTTAGTCTTATGCAGGTAACTGCAGCACAGTTTGGTGTCTGGCAGATTTAGAAACATTTTCTGAAGAAGATAAAGCCCTCAAAGTAACCTTGGCTAGAAATATTGATAAAACTTGAATGTCATAAAAATGATGTTAGGTATCTCATTAAGCACTAAACATAATTTAGGGTGATATAAGAATCTATATGAAATAAATATTGGACTGTATAAAGAAACATTAAAGGTTTGATGAAGTAGCATCAGTAGTTTGGAGAATGAGGTGTAGAGAGTCTTCTGATTTAATCTGTGGCTGAAGCAGGTTTCTCATCATAATTAAAGACATGATCTGTTGTCACCAGTACTTATGGGAGCTTTTCTAGAAACAGCTAAGGCCCCAAAAAAGTCTGAAGTGACCCGTTTAGAACCATTCTCGATTTCTAATTTTTTTTAGTAATTTGTATGGATCAAAAATTCTGGAAAAATTAGGAATATCCACATGAAGTTAATGTTTCTCTCTCCCCTTGCACCCTTCCCTCACATTTCCAAGAAGAATCCCAGCTCCCAGTGCAGGGGGAGATGTGGCATTTGCTTGGATGTTTTGAAACTACCTCCTTATAGAATAAGCTTTAAATTCACCCTTTGAGGAGGGGAAGGTTTGAAGTACTCCATAGCATTACAGTGACATTTGCTAGCATGTTCCAAGGAACTGGTCACTAGTCTCATTGAAATATTTTTTCTCAGTGGGATTCACACTGTTCACTCGCTCAGTTCTTCAGCAGCTTGTACCCTTTGGTAATAACAAGGTGATGATCAGTCAGGTAGAATTCCTGTCCCCACTGAAATCAATAGCAAAACTCCCACAGACTTCAGTGGAACAAGCAGCTTTAGAAACCTAATATTTTATGTTCTACTCTGCTTGTTTAAACACTCCCAATTTTCTTGTTTGAAATGGACCATCTTTTTCACTAGGGCTACAAAGAGTATATTGCTTTTCTGTTTCCAAAGTGAAAGTATCTTTTCCTATTTCCAAGGAAGATATCTTTGTACTTATTAGCCATGACCCACCCATACATTTCGGAAAGAACAGCATCTGTCATTAAGACCCAGGATGATCAAATGGATTAGGACAGTTTTCATACTAAGTGTGTGTGCTTGGTTCATACTAAGTGTATGAACCTGGCCTTGCAGGTGCAAGACCAGGCCTACAGCTTCTAATGAAACCTCAGATATACAAAAACAGAAATTATACCACCGACTGAAATAGGGTTGCTTGCCCATAGCATTTGAAACACAATATGCTTACCCATAGCAAAAGGTCCTTCTACCTCCTAAGAATCTGTCTTATGAAAGAAATTATTTCTGAAAGCTGAGACTGAGAAGAATAGAAAAAGTTTTCAAGGTAAAACTGCTGAATGTACTGAGTGGGCAGATAGGAACTACTAGACATGAGGGGTTCCCAAGGCTTAACATCATTGAGACTCTTACTCCCTGTATTGTTTAATCCCATTCAACAGTTACAGGCAGGTTGGCAGAGTTAGAGGGATAATATAAAAAAAATAGTTAAGATCTTAAGAATTTTGTGGAATGGGTGTCCCAAATTTGTGTCACTTCTAACAAAAAAGCTGCACCTCATTAGAAAGCCTACACAGCCTGCTGGTATGGCTGTCTCAGCCATGGGAAAAGGCATGACCTAAACCTACATATTAAGAGACATAGGATAATTTGGTCACAAGACACAAAACTGCAGCAAGTCTGCTTCATTCATTCCTCTTCTCACAGAGCTGCTTCTTTGCATTATATGTGCAGATGTACAGACGTCTCACAGTCCCAGATGGACACAGCAAGCTTTAGCAAGAACAGTCACACAGATGTGTGACGTGTAAAGGTCTACTGTACATCAGCCAGCAGAACTATAGGTTTGCAAAGCAGATACCTCTGGAAGATTTGCAATGCCTGTCTGGACAACATCTGTTCTCTGGTCAGTCTGTACGTAAGAGCAGAATCCCATCTTGGAAGAGAAGTAGGAAGGAAATAAAAAAGGGAAATGGGAAACAGAAAAAGTAAAGTTTGAAAATAAACCTGAGAAGGGGCCTCACTGGGTTGAGGAACTTTGTGGCTAGTTAGGCATTGACTTCAGTGGGTATAAAGGCCGTGCCTGAAGAATCACAGACCCATGGAGGTTGGAGGGGACCCCCGAAGGTCTCCAGTCTGACCTCCTGAGTCAAGCAGATCCCATTGGAGCAGGTTGCTCAGGGCCTTGCCCACGCTGTGTTTGGACACCTTCAAGGATGGAGACTCCACAGCTTCTCTGAGTGCCTGTTCCAATGTCCAGCCATCGCCATGGTAAAAAATTTTTTCCTCATATTGAGTAGGAATTTGATGTTGCAACTTGCTTTCCTTATTGTACACCGCAATACGATTCCCCCAAGACTTCTCTTCCTAAGGGTGAACAAACGCAGTTATCTCAGCCTCTCCTCATGTGTCCAGTGCTCCGGTCCCCTGACCATCTTGGTGGCACTGCATTGGATTCACTTCAGTGTGTCCTTACCTGTCTTGTGCTAGGAGCCCAAAACAGGACACAATCCTCCAGGTGTGGTTTCACAAAGACAAGGAGAAGGCAAGAATCATTCGCCCCAGCCTGCTGGCTACACTCTTGCTAACACAGCCCAGCATTTGTTTGATCAGGGATGCACTGCTGATGCACTCAGGTACTCATGTTGGAGCTGTGCATTGGGACCCTCAGGACTTTTTCTGCGAAGCCAGTTTGTATGTAGCAAGTTTTTGCCCAGCTTGTCCTGCTGCATGGGCTTGTTCCATCCCAGACATGGGACTTTTCATTTGACTTTGTTCTACTCCCTGAGGTTTCTCTCAGCCCATTTCTCCAGCCTGTCTAGGTGACTCCGAATAACAGCCTTGTCCAGCAGTGTATTGACTGTTCCCCCCAGTCTGGTGTTATGTGCAGACTTGCAGAGAGCACAAAGGAACCATATGCCAAAGTTCTTCATTGAGAGAGATCGTCTTCTCACTGAAGTGTCTTTATGTCTTGTGAGCAGGATGCGAGGAGTTGCAAGCACAAGCAGCTTCATATTATGAGCTTATAAATAACCTTCTGGTGAGAAATAGCTCTTTCAAGGTCACTGCTGGTAGTTCTTTAGTGCAGAGTGAAGCTAGTACCACTTTGTCACGAGTCCATCATTGGATAGAGCAATGGAGGACAGTTTCCTAAATCTTACTCTTTGGACTGTGTTTCAGGATGGGTCAGACTTAGTATATAGACTGGGGAGGGGGGAACTGTATATCATATGTCTGGGACAGATCAGCCATGTGAGACAGTCTTTAACCATTGAACCAGACTTCATAATCTGAGTATTGGAGAGGAGTTTGTTTACCTTTAGCTGGTCTCCTCTCCATCAGATGATTTCCAGTCTGATGTCACACCTGTGTGATTTGTGTAATGTGTCCAGACTATTCATTTTAGAGTTATTAGCTTCATTTTTGCTACCTGTTGGTTTTATTCACCAAGCTTTTAACACTTGGGATGTTGCCAGAACTGCCAAATTGTTCCCCTATTGTATGTTCACAGCCACATTTCTCAGTATTTTCTGTCCCTTCATAGAAGATTGTGGGAGCCCAGTAGCAATCCCCAAATCCCTAAAAAGTGATTAGCAGTTATTGTTCTGGAAGTGCTTAATAGGGAGATTAAGACAGGCCACCAGGTGTTTACACAATAACACTCGGCAGCATGGAAATTCAGCTCTAGCTATTACATGGTGTAAAGAGGGTAAATGCCTGCCCTCAGAGAGATCAGCAATTATTTTTGTGCTTGTATTATATCCCATTTTCTCTAGCAGGTTGTGCAGTTCTATTATTTTTGAACTTTTCATTCCCTGATAGGGGTTTATCTGTGTTTATAGTAGCAGGATTGATCTGTAACCACAAGATCAGTTTCTGTTAAAGGTATTTTTCTTGCACAATCAGTAAGCTATAAAGCCGCATTTTTAGTCCGCCTCTTTGTATGTAACATGGCATATTTGTATACAGCAACAATGGAAGGGGGCTATGCTTCACATTGCAGGTTTGAAATAAGTGATAGTGAAATAGCTTACGAGCCGTGCAAATGCTCTTCTGTAGCGAATCGTATCATTCACAGTGTCTTTTTTTTTGTTTCAGGAGGTTGGAAGCATTATCGGAAAGGTCAGGAAATTACTTTCTCTCTTTATTTTCATGTCAAAATATTGTATATCAGTTCACTTCATCAGCCCAGGCTAACTTTTTTTCTGTTTCTTTAACAGAAAGGTGAGACAGTTAAGAAGATGAGGGAGGAGGTAAGACAAACCTTGATGTCTTTACTTGCCTTTCTTTCCAGCTCAGAGAACAGGGAAATTCAGCGTGTGCAGACCCACACTGCCATCAAGTGGGCAGTTAATTCAACATCACCATTCTTTGCAAGTGGTGGTGTATAAATGTGCTGGCCTAAATTAAACGTTGTTGTTTAGTGTAACCTCCTTATCACCACAGCAGTCTGGAGTCTTTCATTCCCATAGCAATGAGCCTGCTCCTGTCTTATTTCAGGAACAGCTTAGCCAGCATGATTCTGTGCATCAAAACCACTGTATCTTTCTTTAGCATACCAACATCGGTCCTGCACGTGGCTTGGCCTCCTGGTAGAGAGCTTCCAAAATCTGAAACCAAGCATTAGACTGATGCTGCGTAAATTTTGAAGGTAGACACAAGCTTCAGCAGAGCTGGAGCCAGACTTGCATAAGCCAAAGCATCCCTCTACTATGTCTTGGCAAAGCCTTAACTTTTCATCGTTTTGCAGCTGTGAGTAGGATGTAGACAGGGTAGACCTGCACACCCACCATTCACATCCTTTGAAAAGGTTATAAACACAAAATGGCTAACTGAAACAGGGCATTGCATAAACCTCAGTCTCCCCAGTGTCCACAGGCTTCTTTCCCTGCTGCAGAGCAAGCTGTACTGTCTTCAGAGGATTGTGCCCAGGTGGTTACAGACCCACACTTGTCCTGCAAGGCAGTGCATCTTACCTGGAGATCCATGTAACTTTCCTTCTTTGAAGCAAGTGCTAAAAGCATAAGTCAAAAGACAAATCCTACTGTTTAAAACTTTAGGAGTGCAAAGTGTGTAGAGGATGCCTCAAGAAACGTCAATTTGGTTCTGGTAAATCTGCAGTATGTTACTATGTCAGCTGCTTTGTTGTTTTATACACTGATAGAAGGTCTGCAGCAGGGAAATCTCAAAGTATTTGTAGTAAAGAAAATTGCTGAGATCCGTCTTTAAATATACACAACAAGGGAGTTCATTGTCAGGCTGACTGAGTTCAGAGCTCCTTTTTTGATGATAAGAGCTTTCACCCATGTTTTCACACATAAGTACATTTGCTAAGACTTAAAAAAAAAAACAAGAAAAAAATGTTTCCAATATACTAGGTAATCCTGCCAGTTGATTAAACACATTTTAGTTTAATTATTAATTACGATCATGGGCAGATATCTTCGGATATAAATTGCATGCATAAAAGGGAAGCCATCATTGGAGAGTGCTCCTAACTTCTGAGTTAAACATCTTAGAGAAGAGTTATGATCCCTGGTTAGTTTTTCAAGATAAATATCAAATGTTATTCTTCCGCTCCTGAAAACCTACTGTCACGTACACATAGTCACAAGAGGCTTTACTTGTTTGGTTGTTTTTTTAAAATAAAGGAATTATATGAATCTTTATATCAGCACAGGACTAAGAGGCTATGTCCCCACATGATGATAACTTGGTCCTCCTTTAAATGACTACCTTCTTCAGCACTTCTTTAAAAGCAAAGTGCAACTTTATTTTGACTTTCCTGACAGATGCGGCAAGTTGCGTGCCATCTTTATGGAATGAAATGCAACTCTGTCTTGCTCTGTCATTGGGGAAATGTCAGAGATAACTTCGGGCCTAAAGAAAAGTACAAAAACCTCAGTTCTGTGCCCTGCAGTTGTTAACTTCCTACACAAATATGGAGGCCGCCACATAACATTTTAATTGCCGTAGCTGTGCTTTGACCGGTCATCTATTGGAGGAGTAACATCTGTGAATTTTGGCTGCCACCGATCCACAGTGGAGCGATCTTTCAGACAAGCTCCCATGGCTCCAGTTTCAAAGGAAGAGCCGTTGCTGTGCGCAAAGGCGGCTGTGGGACGGGCAGGCCTGCCTGCCGCGGGCAGCTCTGCCTGGCATGGCACCCGGCACGCTCCCTGCGGGGCTGAGTCCCATGGCCCTGGGTTTGTGTGTGCTGGCAGCAGCCCGACATTGCCACCAGCATGAACGAGCCCTTGGCCCTGATCTCCTTCCTGATCCAGTGCTGGGTGTTTGATGAGGGCAAGTCCCACTCAGGTTGGCCTGTCAGAAGAAGTGCCTGCTGCCCTTTCTTACCTATGAACGCTGAGTATGTCTGCCAGCCGAGTCCGTGGCAGCAAGATTTCTCTATTAGTAGGGTTGGGGTTTTTTTTTCTTCTTGTGTTTGGTAGCTGTCATATGGGGAAATATGATATCTTGCTGTTGAGCCACAGTATGCACGTGAATAAGGGCGCAAACACACAGCACATCGGCTGATTTGTGGTAACCCTGAAGGCAAAGGGCCAAATTAGCCCAGGTTGTCTCACGTCTGACACAGGCCCAGATCCTCGAGCGGGTCAGTGCCTGTGGATGAGTTGAGGCTCCAGTGACTTGTTAGGCCGCATTAACACATTTCCATGCCTGAAACCTCAGGGAAAGTGTAGGGTGGGTCTTACCTGAACTGGATGTGATCATTATTGTCGTGGTTTAACCCCAGCCGGCAGCTAAGCACCACGCAGCCGCTCGCTCACTGCCCCCCCACCCCTGGGATGGGGGAGAGAATCAGGAAAAAAAAAACCTCGTGAGCTGAGATAAAGACAGTTTAATAGGACAGAAAGGAATGAAAAACAATGATAATGATAATAATAATATGACAATAGTAATACTAAAAGAATTAAACTATACAAAGCAAGTGGTGCACAATGCAATTGCTCACCACTCGTTGACTGATGCCCAGTTAGTTCCCGAGCCGCGATCCCCCCTCCCAGCCAGCTCCCCCAGTTTATATACTGGGCATGATGTCATATGGTATGGAATAGCTCTTTGGCCAGTTTGGGTCAGCTGTCCTGGCTGTGTCCCCTCCCAGCTTCTTGTGCCCCTCCAGCCTTCTTGCTGGCTGGGCACAAGAAGCTGAAAAATCCTTGACTTAGTATAAACACTACTTAGCAACAACTGAAAACATCAGTGTGTTATCAACACTATTCTCCTACCAAATCCAAAACACAGCACCACACCAGCTACTAGGAAGAAAATTAACTCTGTCCTAGCCGAAACCAGGACAATTATCTACACCAAGATCCTCTTAAATATATTTACATCTGGTTTAGGAGTTTTCTCTGCACTGCCACAGTGGCATAAAGGGGACTAAGTATATCTGAGAGCCATCCTGGCTTGTCTCCAAGACTTACGGTTTTCTAACTCCTTCCAACAGGCTCCTTGCCTTAGGGAGATAGCACCATTACTGTTCCAGTCGTACCGCTACACCTTTAAAGGGTTGTTCAGTGCGTATTAATTGACTGCCTTCACATGAGACACATCTATAAGGAATCTTCTCCACGGTGCAAAGCAATGCCCCAGGCTAGATAGATCAAGCCCTGCCTTTGGGTGTCCAAACCAGAGAGGTGCATCTTTCCTGGGAGATGTTGATGCTCCCTGGAGACAACAACCTTGTCTGAAATTCTGCAGCTCCGGTCCTACTTAAGGTTAACCCTGCAAGAAGGAAGGGAAAAGACTTGATTACACAATTATTTGCAACTTGGAGTTACAGAGGCGCTATTTGCATACTGCGATGAAGGCTGTATAAGTATTTACCCAGACAGAATCCGGCTTCCTGCAGTTAGATGAATTTTTGTAGTGTGATCAGTTTATGCTGAAATTATATGATGTTGGGGCTGCAGTTGTAGGGGAGGGAATTACATGTCTTAAGATATTCCTTCCCAAACTATATCCCTAATCCTACTTAGTTTGCTACCTGGGAAGTATAAATTTGAAAAATTGTTCTTTTTGACAGAGTGGTGCTCGAATCAATATTTCAGAAGGCTCCTGTCCAGAGAGAATTGTGACAATAACAGGCCCAACAGATGCAATTTTTAAAGCTTTTTCTATGATTGCACTAAAATTTGAAGAGGTAAGCAAATAAAATACATTTTTTTCCTCTCTTCAAGTTGAAATACAAACACTGTTTGAATTTTCTCATGTTTGCTTTAAAGTTAAATATGATTTGTTTAATGTTCTATTTAATAGCAATGAAAGTGGTTGTATTTTTATAAACGCTTTTGGCAATAACGCTGAAGAAAAATAATGGGTCAATTTACAAGCTGTTTGATCATATCTTTTGCTTTTTGGAGGCTTCAGGGAAAAGCAATTGCTTCTAGTAATGTGCACTAATGGCAGGAAAAATGTCTTGGAAAATTTCTGGTCCCATTGTGTGTTTGATTTGAAAAGAATAATTGCCTAACTTTTAGCTCCGTTTTTATATGATTCCATTTGGTATTGATGTAAATTTTATATATGTCAAAATGAATATATAACTCAACTAGAAAATTTTTATTTTAAAAACAAACTATATGATTACCAATTACCAATTACCATATTTAAAGCTTGGCTTTTAAAATCAATTAAAATAAAGGCACTAAGAGTAAGTGAGGCAAGAGCTCAATTTACTGTAGAATAACCATTCTGTGCAGGTATGTACCTAAAGTGCTGGTATCTCCTCAAGTTTCATGGACCAACTACAAATAGATATGGTCACCACTTTAATGGGAAACCTCACAGAAAAGACGGGAGACTACAGAACACAAACCTTGGTCACTCAGGAGAGGATTTAACTCCCTCTACTTTTGAAAATCATACGTCTAGTCCAGGTATCTCTCCTGTCCTCTCTGGAGAGACACAGGCCCCTGTAGAAGGCAATTCACCTTCTTCTAAAGGAAAAGCCTACAGACAGGTGGACTGAATCACCTGCAGCAGGAGACAGGGGCTGTGTCTCTCCATCGATGATTAAACTAGAGGGATGTGAATCCCTTTCTTAAGAGTACTTATTTCTCCAAGTCAGTGAGGTTAGCCTCCGCATCTCCCCATAGCACTGGGAGATGCTGGCATTGATGGGAAATGTCAGCGTCTGCCTTTATTTACCCATGGTGATTGTTCACATTTAGAGCAACAGGACTAGAAGAGAGCTTGTGGATCATCAGATGCAGTTGTCTTCTAGCATAAGCAGTATGTCTTGCAACTTGCAACTTCACAGCATGATCAAAAACTAGTTAGATTTTTTTCTATTTCCTGATATTGGATCTACAACCTCAGTTCTCTGATAATTAGACACCTTCTTTTCACTCCTCACCTGAATTTATTCATGAACAGTTTATGCAGCTTTGTTTCTGTGCCAGCACTGGCCATTAGTTTAAATAATTCTTGCCTTTCCATCCCTGAGGATTCCCCTCTTAGACATATTTTTAGAAACTAGTTTTATCCCCTCGCACCCTTGCTTTTGCCAGAGTAAGTGAGCCAAGCTCAGTCTTTCAGAGGATGCATTCTCCGCCCCTCTCATGACTCTAGTAGTCCCTTTCTACCTTTTCCCAGTTACAGTTTGTATTAAATGTATGTGTTAATTGTGGACAGGTTGCAAATGAAGTTCCACAAGGGCTTATTTAATGGTGCTAACAGTCCTTTGTCCTGGCTATCACGCTAACATATCCCTACCGCTGCTGGAAATGCCTCACCTCCTACTGTGCCTGGCAGGTATCCCCAGCTCCTGCTCAGGTGTTTTCAGTGGGAACCTCTTCGGTCTCGGCAGACGTTCCTGTCAGCCTCCAGACAAATGACCCTTTTTTTTATACTGCAAATGTTAATCCCATTTATATTTCGCCAATCCTTCATGGGTTTTCAGATCTTCCTCTGTGATATTCCAATCTTTCAACATGTTGATAAAGTACCCTGGCTTTGTGGCATGGTATATTTTATAAGAATTCTAATTTTTTTTCCTTACCAGTTATTAATGAGGTAATAATGATTTTGAGGTTGAATCCTGCAGAACCACACATGTAATTCTCTCCAGCCCAATTTTAAAACCACCTGTTGTCATCTCCTTCTCAGCTTTACCTCCTACGCATCTTGTACGAATCCCTGTTTCTTCTAGTTTAAAAGGCAGGTTCCTGTATGGTACCATACCCTCCAATCCACAGAGAACTGGAGAGAGCAGTCTCTCTGCTCTCTACATGAAAAACATGCTCTGCTTAAGGCCTCATCCTGAAAAATGCTGAGGGAATCGTTAACAGAGCTAATCCCTGCCAGTTCCCAGCAAAACAAGTACCCAGTGGAAATAACACCGCATTTCTCATAAAAACATCAAACACTGCACAGCATCAGATCCCCACCCCACCACCCAACACCACGTTGTCTGTGAAAGTGCTGTAGCTAGCAATAGGCAAAGAAATCTGAAATTCAGGCATCTGACTGGATTTTATGCATATTTACCCTTGTAGATTTTAGAGGGTAGTCTGGACTCTTCATGTGTGTATTAGCAAAGGGGTCTTGGCACTCTCTGCAGATAAGGTACTGCGGTTATATTCTGAAATATCTGTATTTACTTTTAATATAATTGGTTTCTGGTATATTTAAAAGAACAGCAGTAAACAAAAACGTCTCATATAATCAGTTAGGTTTCCTATCATTATTCCTGTCAATAAAATGAGGTAGCTGTAACACTTTCAAGGCAAAATAAAGTACTGTTTCAGAAATTACAAATGAGCTAGCTACCAAATGTTATTTTTCACGCATATCTTTTTGTTGGAGATTTCTTCAGCCATTCAAAAAATTGAAAATCCCAGAGCAGACAGTGCCTGGCCCAGCTCTGGTTATCACAGCTACCTTCAAACAGAGCAAAAAAGATGCATGTGTGAGACTGATGGTTTGAGGGATTTTTTGGTATTTGTTATGCATGCCCACATGAAGCATTTTGACATGAAGACCTTGAACCCTTAATTTCAACCTTACAGCTATATAGCTGGGGATAAGCAGGTCTAGGAAGACATGGGAGCCCTGGAATGCTTTTCTAATGTTAGCAAAAATCTCAAAATGCATCAGATGATAGATAGAAAAAGGAAAGATCTGGAGGAGTGTTCTCTGTGCAGTTACTCTGCAGCCTTATATTACTCTGCTTTGACAACCTTCCTAATAAAAGTTGATTTTCTAGCAGCCTGATGATGAATTTACAAGCTAGGTAGGTAATTACATAAACAACTAAAGTGTTCACTGCAGAGGAAGAAGGGAGTTGTTAAAAAATGGCACTAACCCAGGCAGACCACTGGAGTTGCAAGAGAGGACATTTTAGAGCAGTGATTTCCAGACTGGCGGCTGTGACCCAAGAAATGCAGCTGTAAGTTCACTGGTGAGTGGGGCAGCTCTGGTTTTGGGTATAAATATGCATAATCCACTGGAAGCATGTGGTAGTTAAGTGCTGGAAAAACCAGCAGGCAGACCTCAGTGGTCAGACCTTCTCCAAATAAAGAAGACAAAGTTTGGTGGAACCCTTGTTCATTTGCAAACATTTATGAAGAAATTGCTCAGCTCTAGGAATAAGGAGGAGAGAAATGCAAGTGATAAAAGCAATTGAGGTGATGCTGTTTTGACAAATACTAACTCCTGCTGCTACCTAAGGTAAATCCTGTGGTGGTCATTACCAAGTGAGGAGCCACCTCACAGACTCGTCATACTTGCTGTGGAAATTGGCAGGTTTAACATTTCATTTAGAAACCACTAAAGAAGAATTTTGATAAGTTTTTCCCCGGAGGTTTGGTAGATTTCTGAGCTGCCAGGTTTGCTTGCCTTGGGAAGCCTTAGACACTGTGACTCTGGGACGCCAGGAGCTAGGGATGCTGCAAGGCTTCAACACTGGGAGCTGGCTCTCCCACCACTTCCAGGCTCCCAGTTACCCCAGCCCTCTTGGCTGAGGAGCAGCCCAGAAAAGCCATGCAAGGTCCGTCTCTAGTGTCTGCCAGAGCCCTGAGGAAATGGATGCAGTGCCACAGAAAGTTAGAGGTTAAAGAAATAGGAATCTTCCAGTTTGAAAGATGACTGTTCTGTGAGAAAGTCTCTAGCCAGCCCTACTTGGGAGCCTGCAGTTCTGGAGGGGACTTTTTTCCTGCTCATTTCTCTTTTCTTGTGTTTTTAAGCTGGACTAACTCCTTTATGCTCTCCATGCTGCTGAGCCTGCATGTTTAGATTTTGCTCTTTTTAAATGATGAGGAGAAAATAAAGAGAATAGTGGCTTCCAATTTTTGTGAAGGCAGTAAATGCAGTGAAGGCTTCGAGGCCAGGCCACACATGATATGGACGTGGGAGACATTATCAGGGTCGTGCTGGGTGGTTGAAGAGGGTTATTTACCTACATCTGGATGCTTGTGTGCCTCCACCTGACACAAATGTGATATATTAAGATGGCATCTCCCAGCTGAAAAATTGGCATGACTTGCGCTTTATTTCAGATACATGGGCGCTGCAAAATTCTGTTATCCCTCTCACTTTATTTTGGATTGCAATCTCTCACTGACACGGGCACTAAACACAAAGTGAGTTACTGGCTGGCAGAGGAATTATTTGATAGCTGTCTTGTGGCATGCAGCAATGCTTCATTCCGTTCAAGATTTTTTTTCTTCTCTTTTAAGCAAAGTAAGGTCACACTGAGCCATTTCTTGGACAAAAGAATGCTGCCATCACAAATGCAGAGGTACTGCAGGAATCAGTGCTGGTGTCACTGAGCTCCTGCACCGGTTCAACAAGGCATGCAGAGTTGTTTAAAGTACTTTTTTTTTTTTTAATTTGTGGTCCTGATCACACAATATAGACAGGTTTTTAGTTTTTTTTAATGAAGTGGTATTCTTGATAAGCAGGAATGTAGGGAAACACATCAGTTCTGTCTGCTGGAACTCCTGTTGCGTCATAAATGAGTTAAACGAATATGAAATGCATGCTTCCTGTTGTTCCTGTCCTAACCTTTTGGGTAGCATTTCTGTGAAGGGTAATGGCCGTGCCATGCCACCTCACAGATGGATGAGATGGTCTGTTTAGCTTGCAGCTGGTGTTAGCAAATGACATCGAGATTCTCATGAGTCCTTGGACAGGTATTATGCAGCTTGTGGCTTTTTTTTGTGATCCTAAGTGCTCTCAACAGCATCCCATCAATCAGTGGGAAGATAAGCTTTATCTTTTCCTCTGTGATGAAGACATTAGAGGGATTGTTTTGTCTTGCCTAGAAGATTTTGAACTAGCAAAATACATTTGAAACAATGTAAACCTTGTGACAAGTAGTATATTGAAATGCTCATGAAAACCTGCAGTGTAGTCTCATTGGATAATGAGATACACGGATACAGGTTACATTACCTGGATACAGGTAACTGCTGTTCTACTGAGCTCTTTGTACTCTGGTTACACAGCTGTGATAGAAAAGATTTTAGAAATTATGTAACACTACAACTACTTATGGATCTGCTACAAAAGAGAAAATAAACCTGGGGGGCAGCAAAATATCAAAATAATCTGATTTTCTCTGCTTCAGATTATTCACAGATTCTTTGTCATTCCCTTTTTTAACCTTTTTTCTTTGTATCAAACCTGACAAGAAATTGCGTGAAATGTAAAGACATATCGTTTAGTAGAAGTGTTCTAATTGAAATGGTGGAAAAGAGACCAAATCAGCATTTGGGGCCTGTGAACTCAAAAGCCTCTTTGTCTTTTCCATCTGCTTCGGCTGCTCTAATGACAGATACCACCTCCTCCTCCTCCTAATCTTGCCTCAGAGACTGTCCTCTGGGCCTGCAGTGAGGACCTGCAATGCCAGACAGCAAAAGGGTTCCTCTGGCACAAGCTGCTTCTGCGGTTCGTGCTTATGGCGTACCACCAGCAGAGCCGGCAGCTTTACCTGCAACAGAAACAAACCACGACTGGTTGCACGCCCCTCAGGTCTCCACGAACAGCTCGAGCATTTGCTCTGAGCCTGTCAGTGCTTACCAGGAATGACATATCCTCCACTAATTCTTACTGACGTTGTGATTACAGGACATAAACGCTTCAATGACAAACAGCACGGTGACAAGCAAACCGCCTGTAACACTGCGGCTCGTCGTCCCGGCAAGTCAGTGTGGATCCCTTATAGGAAAAGGAGGTTCCAAAATCAAAGAAATCAGGGAGGTAAGTCTTGGGATGTCTGCCGGGAACACCGACTAGCTCGGCATCCTACCGCAGCCTTCCCTGCCAGCATCGGCCACTGCACTTTGCTCATCGCACGCGTGTGAGCATGTGCTGAGTGAAAAGCCCGGAAAAGCCTTGCTCTGGGGGAAGCAGGGGTCCAGCACAACTGTACCCTTCTACCTTCCTTGAAGCTAAAGACTGTGTGTGAAATAAAGAAACAGCTTTACAACGTATTAGTCTCTGATGCACAATTTAGCAAAGCAACAGTTTAGCGACAGAAATGGCTCGTCCAGTTTCTCTTCAGGCACAGCCCTCTCCCCAGCAATACTCAGGTGATCCCGAGTTGGAGCATTGCAGCCATTTCCAAATTAGCTACCACCCTTGCAGCCAGAGAAAGGCCCAAGTAGCACTGGGGAGTCCAGGTTAGTAGATCAAATGCTTGATCTACGTTTTAGAAAAAATTTATTTTCATACTCCTTTCCTGTTTCTCCCTAATCTCAGTGCCACAGGTGACCTGATTTCATGTATTCCAAACCCATACTGACTTTTTTTAATCCAGACTTTAGATAAAGGTATTCATTCAATGTGCTGTGCTAGCAGCCACTTTTTCCTTTAACCAGAAAATGCAAAAATTATCATACGGTGCCAGTTTTAATTCTTCCATGCATGACTGTAACAACATAGCACATGCCAAGCCAAGGATCCAATGTTTGTAATCAGTCAAACAAGAAAATCAGGTACATGCTCAGTTATGTAGAGAAAATCTGAATAGGACATTTCAGAAAAATGGATTTTTATTCTGGAGAAAGTGACAGTACTCCTTCTAAATTTGTATTCATTCCAACATGAGATGAGGTGTTAAATATTAAGATAACATGCTGATCAATTTTTTTCATTTGACTATGTCAAAACAGAAGGTTTTGACAGGCTTTACCAAAGTGAAACTTCCTTTTTTTATCTAAAAAGTAGATTCGAGACAGTAGCTTTCAGTGAGCTTTTACGTTTCATTTCAAATGTGAAAAAAAGTTAATGGATATTTTTCCATCAAAGAAAATTTGATCAAATGTCAAAAAGGAGTGGAAAATCCTTTGACCAAAATTTTATATCCAGCATTTGCTATGAAATGCTAGTTTATGGTAGCCTTGGAAGGAAAGGTGATGATAGAGGACAGTTAAGGGTCTCATCCTGTTGACTTTCAAGTTCTTCCAAATTATTTCATGTCGATTCCAACTTGATTGTCCCAGGAGTTTTTTTTAACAAAGTTCCCTCTGAAGGCTTATCTTCACCTTTCAGGATTTGGCCGCTGCTGAAAGGCTCTTTTCTCTCCTTGCACACAGGGAAGTAAAAGCAGCGTGTACCGCTGCCATTAGCTGACAGAGCTGCCAAAAGCTGTTTCAGAGTTTTTGTCGCCAAGCAAACAACATGTTGTTCCTCTATGTGCCTCTTGGTTTGTAAACTGTGTTCGTGAAAATATGCATAGGTTGTCTGCTGTGAACTCGCAGAAAAACAATTCAGAGCCCTGCCATTTGAAGGGGGTCTCTGTGCTTACTGAGACCTGTAAATAAAAGGCAATTACAAATCAGGTATTTTTTTCTTGGAATGCTGTTACTTTATTTTTCATCAAAGAAGCCGGGAGCTATGCCTCTCAGTAGTCCTTATTGTTAAACCACCTTTTGAGATGTGGGAGAAAGGAGTCACTTGATGACACCGAGGGGAAGAAAACTTTATTTCTGTGCAGATGTTAGGGTCATAGGAAACCCTCTCTCTTTTTTTCTTTAATCCCAAAAAAGCTTTGTCAGAGAGCTTTGTATAGATGGGAGAAGATACTTGTGTGTTGAAGTGCATTTTCTGGGTGGAAGGAAGGTGTTCAGTTTGCCTTGCACACGGGACTTTTCTGGACAGCCACTGGATTGTCAGTGTTTGCAGCAGTTTGTGTCTGGGTGAGTCAGAAAGCCTGCCGAGTGGTTACACACTCTCGCCCTGGCAGGCAGCCAGCGAAGCCAGGCTAAAGCCTTGCCACTGGAGAAGGCAGAGCTACTGTCAGAGCACATGGTCAGAGGCAACCTCAGCCATGAGACATGATTTCTCTTGGTTCTCCAGATCTCTTCGGTGTCCAGGAGAACTGTCAGGCAGCAGGAATTCAGGTGATTTCTTAGTTGTGTTAAAATAGGAGCAAGCGTGAGTGTGAACCGTGTGCTGGTGAGTGCTTAGATCTAGGTTTTACAGCTGTCGATACTTTGGATTTGATTTTAAATATTGGTAACCTCATCCAGAGCACTGAGTAAGTGCTTTTAGGACATAGGTTTTTAAAGGTGAGATTGGTCTGTTGGTCTGTGTACATTAAATGGAAGTGATTATTCTGGTGAGCACAGTTTCAGAAGCAATTACCTACTAGTCTAGTACAAGGAAGTAAAAGGATAGTGTTTGGCCAAATAGGTGTTTTGATAAGGCTAATGTAGCAAGAAGTCACACTGCACATTTTCTTAAGCATAAGGGTAATGGACAAAATATTACTCGTTTTTTCATTTCTGACATAGGACCAAAGTCAAAAAATAAACAAGATTGGCACTGGAAGCAAGTGCATAAATGACTGCAGTATTTGGCAGAGTATTTTGGGCTAGAGGTACAGATACCCAGAACTGTACGTTAAACAGCAAATACGATCAAACAGAAAAAAAAAGGAGCATCCAGCTCGAGATGTGGTCTAATTTCATCACTAGACAACACACTGAGTGGCAATTGCACAAGGGATGGTCTTTTGTGTTCAGTCATGTACCCAGGAACAACATGTAGGGTTGCAGTACTATTTTCAAGATAAGATTACAAAAAAAAAAAGAAAAGAAAAGCATGACTGATTGATCAAATTATGGCAAAATTCCAAAGCCTATTATAGAGCAAGGAATTGATATTCTGTCCTTAAACACCACTAGTGAACAGAAGATGCAATCAGTAATTTAATCAGTCTTTGGAAAGAAGAATAACATGTGTTGTATGTAACCAGCAGGAAAACAAATTAACTCCTTGCTGACTGACACAAAGTCAATGGTTACTGAAAATACTTTTTTTAAAAAGCCCAAAATATTGCATTGCAATAACAGTCAGGAATAGATTTTGTTTATAATACGTGAAAGTGCTAACTCAATATGAAATGCCTGGGTTTTTCTCTATTGACTGAAAAGGTCTTCCAGGATGTTTGTGAAATAATGCCAGGGATTGTTTTGGCCTCATGTATTTTTTTCTTTCTTTGGGGTTTTTTTTTTGGTTAACTAAGATACATTAGGGCCAAGATCAAATTTTAAAAAAAAAGAAAACAAAACTGGCTCATTAGCTCCTTGGGTTCATTAATAAGCTAGAAGTTGATGATGTGCATATATTTAATCAACACTAATTATAATTCAGAAGTGCTTCTGTACCATCCTGAGATATTCCAGAGCATAAGGCAGCCCCAAATTTCATCCAGAGACACAAGTCAGCCATCAGTGGATTAAAGAGCCATTAATCTGCAACTCATTTGATTAGCAGACCTTCTTCAGTTATCAGCATTTTTTTCCTTTCTTTTTTTTTTATTATTGAAAAGTACTTCATTTCACCTTTTTCATTTTTTAGTCAGCATTGCAACTGTCTGTCTTTGAGAGGGTTAAAAGACTTGTCCTGAAATTCAGGTCACAGTTTGATTCATTAACAGCTACTGAGGACTAATCTTCCTAGGATGGGAGTGTTTGCAAATTGGCTTGAACAGGCAAATCCATGTCCTGCCAGATCCCAATAACCCTGTCTGGGCATGAGTTTACATATGCGCTCTACCACGTATCTAGCAAAGAAAAGACGAAAAGTTTAGAGGTGCATCCCCTCCATCACATCAGTGAATCACTGGCTTTTGAGAGGTGCTGTTGCCTGCCCAACGGTGACGCTCTCTTTGCTTTGTCTCTGCTCAAGTCCACAGGAGCCCAGGTGCAGGTAGCAGGGGACATGTTGCCAAACTCGACGGAGCGCGCAGTGACTATATCAGGCACTCCCGACGCCATTATCCAGTGCGTGAAACAAATATGCGTCGTTATGCTGGAGGTAAGTGAGTGCTTGGCATATCACCTCTCACTTGGGAGATGCTCAAACACAGTATTAATTTTCAATTGCCCTGGGTTCCCCAGGGGTGCTGCCTGCCCTTCCCGTGCCAGGGATTTCAAGAGGACTCTGTTAGACTGTGCCTCTCCTGGTGTTTGAGAGCCTCTCACAGCAGGGTTTAGCAATCAAAGACCAGGGCTGTCATGACACTGTCAAACAACAAACCAGGTCCAGCATGGAGCTGCAGCCTGTTCTGCAAGAAAAGCATTTTATTCTGATGCAGAATAGGGCAGAAAACATCTAGCTCTTGTTTTAAATAGAAATAATTCTGACTAGCGTAATTTAGATTTACCAGGACTTTTTGCTTCCTTAGGGTCAGGTCATTGCATAAGGCCAGAATGTTTCATTTTGACAGCAGTTTTTTAGCTCTTAGATGAAATGATACAAAATTAATTTATATAAAAATCTGGGCATTTTAACCCTTGCTGAAAATGCCCACAATTTCGTGCAAGTACATTTCTCAACTGATTAAGTTGAATAGAAGTTTGAAAAAAAAAAAATGCAGCAAATCAAAATTAAATATTTTCACCTAGTAACCATAATTTTTGACAAGGAACATGAAACATCTCTGCTTTTATCACATTTTCTGCTGGAAAATTTTCTGTGGTTTTTTGTTTTCATTTGGTTTTTTACCGAAGTCTAGTCAAGAGCTGTCTCCTGATGATCTCTGACACCCTACTGTTCTGTTATTCTTTAAAGAGGGGAGAAACAGTGGAGTATTTGAGACAGCACTATAGCTATTGGCTGTTCAGAAGTATGCAATGCATCAAAATGACATACAGCCTTCGCATCAAAATGTCATACAGCCTAATGCAAATAAAAGCATAAAAACTAATAAATCCCCAGTGTTTTACTGGGGAAAAGTGACTCTTGCTTCAGTTTTTGCTGGACTACTGTAAGGAAAGAGTTTCATTATAAAAATGCAAGAGAACAGAAAGATAATATTAAAAAGTAATTTTAGTTTGTTAGAGATGGAGTACGTGATGGCAATAGTTATCAGCTTTGTGAATACAGTGTAGTCTATTGTCCAAGTGACATTAGTGGAATAAATAGTTATTTGCTAAAGAAGATGAGAGAAGCCACTTCTCAAAATCAGAGAGACACAGTCCTATTTTCCCACAGGTAGAGCCACTTTTTAAATAACCAGTTCTGACATAAGAAGTATGTAATTTTAGCATTAGGCAAATCACAAGCAGCACTAGGAAGACACTGGCTTAACTACAGTTTGCTGCTTCAAATGTTTAAGAAAATGAATGTGCTCTAATTTGCAACATATATTTAATTTGGCAACAAACACTTTCATTGACATGAAATAGCTAATTATATGATATTAATTAATGGAAGTTATATTGTTGTTAACTTCTTTAGTTGCAGTTAATGCACTGAAATCAGGGCACCATTCTGCTAGGTGTTGCACAGACAGCTTGAAACCTTTTTTACAGACACATGCTCCTGCTTTATTTAAGAGGAGAAAGTTAGCCTCGGTCAGGGGTTTTCCCTTTGGGTCCTTGCCTTGGGCTACAGGGAACAAACTCCCTTCCCATGCATTACGAGGATCGTGGTTATGCTCCTGCTGAAGCCGGGAGGATTTTTCTCCCATCTTCCAGCTCAGTCAGACGAAAGGCAGGATCAGGCTTGTCATTTGCAATTGAACAGCTGACTTAATTGAGTTGGTAAAACAAGAAACCTTGATGTGTAACAGTGTAGGAAAGATCGATAAGCAGGAGATGTGCTCTGTGTTAACAAAGCGAGAGCACAGGCCGGACTCTTCCAAAACATCGACAAATTTCAAAATTGTGCCCATGTTTCCTGAAATGCCTTGACATGCTTAATGAAGCTTCATAGCTTCATCTGATGACAGCGGTAATGAAGCTACAAGTGCCAGCACTGCCTGTTTCAGCTGTGCAGTCGGGACCTCGGCTCTTCCCCTCGAAGCCCGGACAACCGGCCTTCGGCTTGCTTTTGGGCTGATGGGGTGGAGGGCAGGGTGGGGTGGACGGGACTATATTAGCTGCATGCCTTGTTGTCTGAGGTGACCAGGACAAGGAGTGATTTTTTAATATGAGCTCTGCTTCATTCTGCATTTTGATCGCTTTGTGTTTTTGTCTGCAGTCCCCACCCAAAGGTGCCACCATCCCCTACCGTCCCAAACCTGCCTCTGCACCTATCATTTTTGCAGGTGGCCAGGTAAGAGCAGACACCATTTTGGCTTCAGCTGGAAACCACACCGTCTTGGCCCAACCTCAGCCAGCGCCTGTTAGTTTTCAACTTTTACTCTTTTTTGCCTGGTATAGTATTGATGTGCTTTGTCTACTCTGTGTGCTTACAGTTTGCAGGAAAGGAGAACACTGCATTGCAAACTTGACGCAAAATTGTGATGACTGGTATTTTACCAAGATTTAAAACTAACTTCTGTAATTAAGAAAAGTTTGCCCTTCTGCAAATTGAGAGGTGTCCAAATCAGATGCTCCCTGAGTGGGACAAAACTCCTTATTGTAGGGGTTGGTTTTTTCACTCTTAACTTGCAGCTCCACTAGCAGTATAAGCAGTTTTGTCAATTTTCAGAGATGATCGAACAGCAGGATGTCTCTGCTCATGAAAGGCATAATTTTTCTCTCATAGTTTTCATATTTTTTAGGACCAAATAGTGCGTTTTGCAGTAAAAATTTACACACATATAATTTCTGCTGCTTATAGTCCCTCAGGACCAAGTAGCAATGGTGTTCTGAGGTTACAGGAACTACATACATGCAAGTGTAGACCTTCCCAACCATGGCGTGCAACAGCCTGACTGATAACACAAGAACAGCATTCCTGTTTCTTTTTTATATAGTGAAGTTTTGATGACTCCCCTTTCATCTTAAGCTGTATCAGTCAGGGTTCTCATCTGCCTTTAAACCCCCGTGTGCAATGTGACTCTTACTTGTCTTTTGATAATGCTCTGAAATGAGTCTGCAACTTGCCACTGAGACATGGCGGGAATTTGCTCTGCCATCATTCATTGCAGGGGCAATGCAGTTTTAATAACTGATGAGCCAGCAATGAACTCAGGTGATATGTACCCCAAAAACACCATAGGAGGCCCACAAGGGGACACATATAGCCAAAAGGCTAAAAGCAGCACTGCCCACATATGCGCAGTGGTGGAGGAGTGAGATGCTGCAAGTCCTGCCCAACTCAAGGGGAAATTGATCTCCTAAATCTGGCCTAGAGGAAGGCAGCCATCTCTCTACTTGGGATTCACGTATGTGAAGCTTCTCTGGCTGGTGGGCACCCCCAGCCAGCCAAATCTTTTCCTCAAGATGACGGCAAGGCCTCTTCTTAAGTAGTTACCCAGTGGGAAGAGCCACTCACCTGCATGGTGGAACATCTGCAGGCAGGTCCCACCTCCCATCCCATTAGCCCAGCCCAGGTCATCACCCTGTCATGGGGTGTGGAGTGTAGGCTGCTGTGCCAGAAGCCCTAGAGACCATGTCTCACCCCAGTAGGCAATTTGGAGGTCATACGAGAAGCTGGACACGGAGTTCCTGGTGGGGCAGAGGGCACAAGGTGCTGCTGGTATTGTTGGTGGTATGATGACCGGCGCCACCACCATCTGCCGGTTTGTAAGGAAGCTCCTGCACATCTCAAGCGTACGCCAAAGCACCGTTGCTTCTGCAGGCCCTTGTAATGAGCTTTCTCTGAATTTTTGTCTGAGAGTTTTACCTTCTACTCTGCAATGATACATTGTGATGTATATCCAGATTTTCATAATCTGGATGTAGGAGCTTTCAATTCCTGGTGTTCAACCTACCACTCTTAGTTGTCTTCAAAATAAGAAATCTGCTTCCTTAGTGACAAAAGTTGAACTGAAATTTAAAATAATTTGCCAGAAATAGGTCTGTGACTGAAAGTTCAGAATAATTTACTCCATATATATAAGTTTACACTGCAGTGCTTTCCTTTAAGAAATATGTGTGTATATAAGCAGCAGCCCATGTTACCAGTATTGTAATTGCCACTACCTTCAAAGACTGTCTCTGTATATGATTACTCAAAACTACTGAAACTGTTTGCTAGAGTGCTCTGAGCAGTTTGTATAAATAATTGAAAGTGTCCTGTTTTAAGGTCTAATAGCTCTTATCTTGAGTTTTATCAGTTTAAAAAGTGTTCTCACTTTTCTAATGCAACCTTGTTGATGTGAGAAAGAGTGTGAGAGACACTTTCTGTGTGCTTTGAATTTCTGTATGCTCTGACTAAGCAGACTTTTTAAGAAAATGCTTAAGGTGTGTTTGGGTGTCAGTATGGAAAGACACTTTAACCATGTTTCATAAGTGGGAATTAATACTGAAAATAAAATTTTATCAGCAGTGTTAATTCCATCCCACCTTTTGGTTATGCTATCAGAAGTTATTTTTCCATTCTAAATTACATCATAGCTATCTTGAAAGGTTTTGAATTGTTTAATGCTTGCATATCAAGCAACACTAGCAAAATCAAATTTCTCATTTTCCTTAACAAGTTGGGGTTCTTCTGCTTTAAGTTTTGCTTTTAATTCTCTTGTGCTTCTTCGATACTGTGTTGCATGACAGAACTAAAAGGAAGCTGAACACTGTCCTGCCCTGCTCTGCCCCTTACCAACATTTAGCATATGCAACGGTTTAAAAAAAAAAAATAAATCCAGCACTCCTGCCTGATGGAAACAAATTGGAAATTTCTACCGGCTGTGCTACATTGCTGTTTAGACGGGTAGTCACCAGGTACAGCTTTGCTTTATGTCTCATAGCAGTTTTATGGTTTAAATTGAGGAAGATTTGTAGACCAGGTCATTCCTGCTGTTACTAATGTCAGTATGTCAGTAGGAAAGTTGCCCTTGACTTCGATGGAAGCAGACCCATAGCTTATGTCCTTAGTGAAACGTTGCAGTACAGATGTCTCAGTAGCCTCTACCAGTCTTGTACTTAGTATGCCTCAGCCACAGAAGGGCACAGTTCCTCTGCCAAGGGGTAAAACAGTCAAAGACAGTTTTTCTCAACCTAAATCAATCAAATGACCTTTTGGGAGCCTAAGAAATGAAGAGCTTTTTTTTTTTTTTTACTGGGAAAGAAAATTCAAGACCCATCTTGTCCATGCTACTTTGATGGTTTTCATTGACAACCAAATAAAAGCTAGTCTGAGCTCTGAATGGTCATTATTTTTGTTATTTCTCCAGTTCGTTTGCTTCCTCATATGTATACATGGAAGTATGAGGGAGCAGAGTGATGAGGAAAGGGGTGACTTCTATTAGGTTCGCTGGTGATTTTCTTGCAGTGGTTTCTTGCTAGATTGCAGACCACTGGTTGGGAAGCACCCATGTAAAAGATGTTCTCTCAGCTGGGTTTGAAGTAAAGCCAAGATCAGAAAGGACACTTGTGATCCAGCACAAAGGCTCAGCAACCAAAGCGTGGTTTCCACACCTGCTGTTTGCTCATGGACCTAAGCGCCCGCCCAGCGCTGTTTCCAGCTATAACCTCCCTGAGGCTGCTCCTGTGCTTGGCTACGCACAGAGCCCCCACTCAGCAAAGCAGCGTAACATCTCCTTAAGGTTGTCCTCATTTGGTAAAACACTTCAACGCATGCTTTGCTTGCTTGAATACATGCTTGCTTAAGACCCACTGACAGCAGTGATCACCTGTTTTTGGTGGACTGGAACCTTTTCTTGTCATTTATAAACCATCAGTAATGGCCATCCCCCATAGATGCATGTGAGTATGTTTGCCCACGAGCATCCCATTGAGCCCAGTCGCACACACTTCTGCCTGAAAATTGCTCATGTGCATAATGTTTGCCGGATTGCAGCCTTGCTTTATAACTAATTTAAAAACTAAATGAAATGTTTCTTCTCCAGAAGGGAAATTCTGCTGCAGAAATGTGCATCAAGCAGTGGAGGCATTAAAGGTTTTAATATCCGAACTCCATTAAATGAATTGTTTTATCATTTGCAGAGGATTCATTACTTTCTAAGAGGCCTTTTGTCAAATAAGCATTTTGCAAACTAAGCTAATCATCAGCTCTGTTCCCGTTTATAATTCTCCCACTACAAATATATATACGTTATAATTTGTCCTTCTGCTTTCCTGCCTGTCTAAGCACAAGCACATTAAAATTTTTCTGACATGCCGTTCCTTTCAGAAAAACCCTACAGAACATAATAGAAAATTATAAACTCTCTATAGTTTTTTCTTTGTAGGCCATTACAGAGAGTTGAACAGAACCAGCAGGAGAGACAAAGGGCTGTGCTAACTGGTGCCAGGCATGCCACCATATCCCTCCTCGCTCACATGCTTTTTTCCCTCCCCCACCTCACCCCAGTGCTGCCAGAAGTGATGCCAGAAACTATACCCCTTGCACTGCTCTTGTGGTGCAGAGAGGCTGGATTTGGAGGGGAGATATTTGGCTTCTTGTGGAAGATAAGACCACCACATTGGGAGTCTCCATCATGCTCCTATCATCTCCAGACTGGCGTGCTGGCCCCGTGCCCAGGCACTGCAGGACAGGCTGCCATCCAGCATGTGTGCTCACGTACCCGCTGGCATGGCAGCCTGGGACACAAGCCCCGTGGGGTGCACTGAGGCACACGCTTGCTGGCACTTAGCATCTGTGGCTGTCAGTAGCCAGACGGGGTGGCTCAGAGCCGGCTGGTGTGTGTCCCTGCACACAGCAGTCAGGAGCTGGATGGCAGGGCAGGGCATCCCCCAGGCAGGTCTGCCCCATCCTTGCTGCCCCCCTTGCTGCTGCGGCGTCAGCATCTCCCTGCGTGCATCGGTGGCACTGGGTGGATGGGGCAGCAGGGAGGGGAAGTGGCCACCCCCCCGTGCTCCTCGACCCCCGCAGTGCCCCCAGCTCTGCTCCCGGCAGACGGAGCTGGACTAAGGAGAGGTCCTGAGGACCAAGGTCATCAGAGCTCAGGCACCAGCACTTGGCATCCCCTGCTTGCAAGGGGTGCGCGGGCAGCCCGACAGAGACCTTTCCATACCATGCCAAGCTTTATCAAGCAGCACAAGACAATTAAGCTTCACTCAGCATTGAAAGCGATGCGGGTGGCATTTGCCTGGGGAGCCAAGAGGAGCTTTTCTGATGAGAACAGGAACGCTGCTTGTCCCACCTGACTGACCTGTGTCTTAATTGTGCTTGTTGTTTTCAGGCATTCACAATTCAGGGGCAGTATGCCATCCCTCATCCAGACGTGAGTCCAGCGCTTGTAAATTACCCCCTTTTTCTTCCTCTCCCTCTTATTTGTTCTGGGCAACATTTGCTTTCTACAGTTAGCAATAAAGACACGGCCTAAGGGCACCTTTCCTGAACAACACACTGTAGAGCCAAGTGTTAGCTCAGCTGCATCTCCTACCTTGTGTAATAACTGCTAGAAAGTACAATGGCCCAGCAACAAATGACAGTTATCTTGGTCTTTTTTGCATGTGATATATTTGAGTTCTCTTAATATGTAATTCTACAGTATTTAGTTAATATTAACAATAGCCATTACATGTAATAACAGTAGAGATGTCATTTATAACCACTTTGGGTTTTTTTTCTCTACGGTAGATTAGAATGAATGATTAAACCTTTTTTTTTTTTCAATATAATTTTAATTAATCCAGTTTTAGAACATGTAAGATGGTTTCTCTGCTCTGAAATAATTCCATTTGATTGGTTAGTTCTAATTTCCCATCCTGCCCTGCAGTTGACCAAGCTTCACCAGTTGGCTATGCAGCATCCCCCCTTTACTCCCCTTGGGCAGACCACCCCTGGTTTCCCTGGTACGTACCCATGACCCCCTGGGGATGTCCTTCTTCTTAACAGCTTTGTTTCCCGTGGTCATTACATCATTTTAATAATAAATGTGGTCAATGACCAGCAATCCTTCTGTTTTTACACATTAATCTCTGTTCTTCCCTCCCGTACCTCTGTTACAGTTCCTTTCATCATTACTAAAACGTGCTTTGTTTGTTACATTTGTTAATCAAAACCGCTTTATTTGTGCCATTGGCTAAAAGCCCTGAGTTTCTTTTGTTCAGTCCTTGTAAAGTTATTATGGACCATACAGTATGTACCAGTTGGTCCCGAGTGAAGCACTTGGGCGTGCATCTTGTCAGATTTCCAGTTTGGTAACATGGTTCAGAAAGAAGCAAACATAAGAAAACAGTATGTAATCGTGGTACAGAAATACTGATTAAAGAAATTACGGCACGCTGAAACTCGAATTCCTTGTAGAGCCAAATGTCTTAAGAGCATCTGTAATCGTCACTGCTGGGACAAGTGCCTCTGTTCCTACTAGATATGCAGATATAGCTACAAAATGCAATGGCAATTTAGTTAAATTAAGGACTGCAAATTTGGTCCATACTTATTAAAGCTGAAGCTGAATTCTTGATTCAAGAGTGAGAAGTCAGTTAACCATGCAAAAAATCATTTTTACTGTACTTCACTACGTACATGCTTGGCATCTAAAAACTTCACAGAACAGAAGTACATATGTACTGGTACATGCTTTGTATGGCAAATAACATTTTATCACATACATCAAATTCTGTGAGCAACCTGATTGTTTTATATTCAATGTAAAATAAGCATATGCAACTCTTAATTGAATGTAAACATAAGTAAAATGTAGGTGAGTCACTTTTTTGTAAGAGTATCTTTTCCATCTTTTCTAGTTGGAAATGAGTATTTTTGGCATGTCTTTACAGATAATAATAATAATAATAATAAACACCAAAAAAAGAGAAAAAGAGAGAAAGAGACATGACATCCAAAATATACTTTCTTTCTTCATGATGTATCTGATAAAATATCCACAAGTAACACTAAATTGCCTTTCCTAGCTTTATATTTTCCTTATTCTTGTCATTAACATGCTGCTCCTTAATCTTTTCCTGATTATATTTGAGATGTATGTTTCTGTAATGTTGCTGTGTGTTAGAGCAGTAATTCCATTTTTCCTGAGCATTTTCCTTTTGTCCACCCAATTTACAAACAAATGTATGCAGCTTAGAGTATTTTGTACATTTCCCTTCAAAAATTACCCTTCCCAACATTTCTTCAGCAACTAATCCCACATATAATTTCCAAATTTTCCTAGGTTAATTTCCTCATCCTTATTTTAATTTATTAATTTTTCATTTTCATTTCTATATATTTTGTTCTGCTAACTGTTCATTTGACTTCCATTTTCTATATTCTAGAA
This sequence comes from Gymnogyps californianus, assembly GCF_018139145.2. Lineage (NCBI taxonomy): Eukaryota > Metazoa > Chordata > Aves > Accipitriformes > Cathartidae > Gymnogyps > Gymnogyps californianus. Next base: position 70,748,022 of record NC_059472.1, on the reverse strand, counting down.
CTCCTGGTAGACAGGTCAAATTTCAGCCATCCATTAATTTCTCAATTGATGTGTTTAGAACAAACTTCAGAGACTATTTTTAGGGGAAACTCTTCATTTTCTAGAAGCTTTTTGTGACCCTGTGGAATCTCATGTGACATTTGTTGCTTTGGTGGGTTAAAGGTTAATTAAAATAAGACTCATTTAAAATTAGTCCAGCCCTCTGAGTTTTGCATCTCTTGCTTTCTTTTCTGTTTCACTAGCAGTTCTCTATTTTTCTTTGCTTCTCTTTTTTTTTCCTTCTTTCTGTATGTTTCCTTCTTTAAAATATCATTTGTTGTGTCTTGCCCTTCTTGCAAACAACTGGCTTAACATTTTCCCTCTGTCCCCTGAATAGGACTGGATGCCACTACTCCAACCAGTTCCCATGAACTTACTATTCCCAATGATGTAAGTGGACCAATAGTCAGTATCACTTTCTCTTCTCTCGCTCCTCTGCCACTGGAGGGGAAACCTCTCATCTTTGGCTGATTTGTAAACACTACTCCCCAGAATAAACTGCATGGCATTTAGTCTGTCGGGGAGGGGGCATTAGGGATTAGTGAAATGCTGGACAGGAGCAGCAGTGTCAGGTCTCCAGCGATGCTGGTTTAGTTGCACGACGGTGCCAGTGCCGCGGTGCTTCACCGGCTTCATTAAAGCCTGGGTGCCTGCTGCTTACAGTGGTCTTAGATGAGTTAGTTAGCAAAATTCATCTCTCAGGTGGCACTAGCGTGGGCGGTCTCAGCAGAGGGGCTAAAGAAGGTGGAAAAATGTGCAGCCCCGTGTGCTGTGTGTTGGGCTGGAGTCCTCCGTGCCAAGCTTGCATCGCAACGGCTTGTGCCGTGCCAGTCTCCGCTGCACCCCACACCTATCTGAGACGACATTTTTCCTGAGCAAAAAAGCTACTTCAGTTATGTAAAGGTGCAACAGAAGGGTGTATTTGAAAAACAAGGGCTAAAAACATTCCTGCTCCAGCAGCTCTGGACCGGCTGTGATCAACAGACCCAGTCTCCATGAGCAATATGGTGCTGAATCTTAAAAGAGCTACTCAAAATGCCCAACTGATATGCTGTCTGTCATATAAAAATGCCTTCCCGTTATATTCACTTTCATTGCAAACAGGGTTTTTTTTTTTTCAGTTTTCAATACAAATGAGTCACTTGGAAAACTGAAGATTTCCCCTCCAGTAAAAAAGGCTTTCAAGCATGAGTGGGATCACAAATAGCAATTATATTACTTAAGAGATACTTACAATATTGTGTAAGCCCTATTAAACTCAGTGGCAATGATTTACAGTAAGAAAAAAATATAGAATAACAAAGAAGCGAAGGTGTGAGTGCTGTGATTTTGTAAGCTTTCTGTTACTTAAAAGATGCCTTGCTGATTTATCAGTACCTGTTTTACAACCCAATTTATTGTATGTTGAGACTTTTATGGGAGCACCCTATTTATCCTTAGAGTGCAAGTTTTTTAATCTCACTTTCAGACAGATGTTGTTCTTGCCATGAGTGATATAAATCCAAGGTCACTCTTCTGACTTCTTTCAGGGTTCATAGTGGAGAAAGAGAGGGAGAAAGTTGGCCTTGTGTCCCGTAGTGCAGTAGAAAATTTAAAAAAACTATCAGTTTCTCATCCAGGACATATGAAATGCCCCGGCTCAGCACTATCCTCTGAAAAGCAAACACACATCCGTGCGTTGTTTCTAATAGAAGATTTTTCTGGCTATGCAGTGCATGCCTTGCTGTTGTTGCTAAAGGAGCAAAACCAAGGCCAAAATGGGGTTAGGCTTAGAAACAGCCTGCAGGGGCTCTACGGGTGGTGAAAGGGAGTTCTGATGGACGTATGGTGTCAAGGTGTGCATTAAAGGACCAAAAGGCATTAGAGCTGTCCACGTGTGTCTGTGTGCGTGCATGTGTGTTTGCACCCAGAGCTGCAGTGCCGGCGCAGAGGGGAGGAAGAGCTCTCATGTCCTGTCGGGCATCAGCGGCTGCTTGGGAATTTTGCAGGGGGAAAAACAGTTTCCCTGTATGTCTCCCTGAGGCGTTTGCTCTGCCTGTGCCTCAGGCTGTCAGCAGTGCCCTGCCAGGCTGTCCTTGGGCAGCAGCAGCAAGAGGGTACCGTCCCTGGGGTCTCTCAGCGTAACCGTGCATACCGGTGTCCTGCGGCCCCATCACCGTTGCAGCAAGGCTGCTCTCCAGCCAGCCCAGTGCCAAAAATGAGGAGATGAGGGAGATGGAGGGACATGGGGCAGAGAGGGAGCCAGGTGAGGAGGCGCCAGGACCTGTGTTTCGTGTGTGCCCTGTCAGTCAGATGCTGTTGCACGGAGGGAGGTCAGGGCGGGAGAGGCAACAGCAGTTGTGCAGCAGAGCCTGCATGGGTAATTTGATTTCGCTTTCCCGATAAGCATCTCCTAGTCCTGGTTTTGATAGACAGGCAGTTGTTGTGGCACAGTGATAATTTATCTGGTTGAAGGTGAAGGAAGCTGCAGACCCTGGCATGGGGCTGTGGTGCAGCCCTGAGGCTGCACGTGGCCAGTCTCCTGCCTGCCCCGACTCCAGGGATCCCCTGTGCTGCATGAGTCCCCTGGCTTTCTTATCATATGTGCTTATGTGTGCAAAAGTGCAGCATGCATGAGAAGAACATGAGACTTCCAAATATCTACAAGCTCTGCAGCTACCAGAGAAGTCAGTGTATATCCACATGTGCTACACTTAGTTTTTAAAACCAGGATAATGATAAGCACATAAAGCTAAAACCTCAGTAAGAATCTGATGGAGCAAAATCAGATATAAAGAGAATAAGGAGCTCAGACTTTAGCCTAGTCTACAGAAGGTATGTATTAATAGCCATTTACAATTTGCATAGCTTCATATTAAAATAAATTTTCCTTACTCCCTCTGGCATTAAGGCAGTGACAGAAATTTTTTTTTCTGTTATTAATAATTCCTGTAACAATATCATACTGCTTTCTTCATACAGTATGCTGATAATTGCAACTAACCTGTTGCTCAATAACAAAGAGATACTGGAGAACAAAGAAGTGCATTTTACAGAAAGTTATTTTCCACATGCTAAAAGCCGAGGCTTCCTCTCCAAATAATGAATTCAGAAGATTTGCCTTTCTAGGTTTCCTCATAACTTCTGGGTATCTCCAAAAAGAGAACAGAGAGGACATTTCTCCAGGTCCCTCTCAGAAGTCACTTTAATCCTTATCTAGTATCTCCTTTTCCTCATCAAAACCTCTTATAGGGGCATTTGGTTGCCTTTCTTTCCTTGCTGGGATCGTCTGCCCCGCCACTGCTGCCTAAGTTACACAATATAAGTGTGTTTCACATAAATCCCAGAATAAAGTGGTGTTAGCGGTGGCAGATCCTTAAGGGAACGGAAGGGATGGTATCCCTGAGTGTAGCTGATTGGGCACAGATAACAGATGATGTCTTAAGATTTCATGATCCAATCCCCCAAAATGCCCATTGAGAGTAAATGAACAAACCAATAATAAAAAAAATCTGTCTCATTAAAAATTATGCGTATTTTGCATATAAGTGGGAGAGACAGGCAGAAGCAAGTAACAGGAAAACAGCTTCCCCCTCAGAAAGCACCAAGAACATTTTAAGAATACTATAAATCTGATCCATGCTCCATAGAAACAGAAATGTCAATCCATCCAAGTTGGAAATGGCATACTGAAGAACCGCCTTTATTTCCCCATGGAGCCAGAAGTACTTCCCTGCAAACGACGGAGGGGAACCTACATGTGCAAAATGCTCTCGGAACAGCCCACAGTGAAATCCAGCGTCGGATCCACGTGATGCTCCACGGAGGTCTGCGTGGCACTGCCTCTTCCACCAGCGGTCACTGCAGGGACTGCGCTCTCATCTTTGCAGATCCCCAATCCATCGCCTGTGGTGGGGAGAATTGGCGCAAGCCCATAAGGAGAACGTAAGGGCAGCATCCGACCCTAGCTGTGACTTCCAGCAAGGCCACCCACCACCTACACGTTACAGGAAAAGTGCACCTCGCCCTCCCTACAGCCCTCTTCCAGAAAAGTCCTGAGAACAAGTGCCATGTTCTTATAAAACTAAGCTGCTGGTTAAGTCCATCCCTGGCTCAGAAACCTTCCAGTTGTATGAGAGGGTTTAAAAGCAATGGTTAGGCAAAGACTTAATAATCCACACAAGACATGCTGGGAAAGGTCCTGCAGTACTGTAAGTCAAAGCACTTCTACTGAAGGCAAGGGACCTGTGGATTCAACCTCAATAAATTTACCTTACTGCTGAGAGCCTCTCATGTAATAGAGAAATAATGCCCAGAGCAAAAATACAGAATTAACCAGATTCTGTCAATTAGCAATGTTTAAGGGGATGTTATAAAAAAAAAAAAAAAATTATTATTTTTTATATGTTTGCACATGGCTTGATTTTTGCCTCCCCTTAACCTAAGAAAATGGCATTTGATTCCTCAAGTAGACGTGTCCAGATGAGCTCAAGAATCAGCAGAAAGATTTTGCAGACTTAATATCCATCAGAAGCAAAGTGAGACCATTTGTGGGACAAGGCATTATTTAGCATTAAAAGTAATTCCTCCCCAGAACCACCTACTGCTCACTTTGGGGAACAGGATGGGAACTGGTGTTGGGCCCTCAACAAACTGAAATGCACACAAATCTGCAGTCATTTGGGTTACAAAACAAGTAATAAGGCTCATTTCTGAACATATTTTCTCAGTTTTCTATATGCCTTCTTGCAAAGCCTGTGAAATTATTATAGTCCAGATTTTGCATTATCCTGGCAAGGAAAGTAAAGTTTATTATTATTATTGTTTTTTTAAGAGGCATAGATTATTTAAGCATCTCTTTCCAGGCCGTGCAGTAAGTCTATAAAGAACTGTAATCATACTTCAGGAGATTATTTCTCCCTATAGAGTACTCTGCTCCAGCACTTCTAAATAAAAAAAAGAAAAACCAACTCAAACCTGGAACTAAGAAAGCCTGTATCCTTACGAAAAGCGATTGAAGAGTCTCCTTCATGATGAGCACTCACTTGCTCAACTAATGCAGAGGCTTTGCCAAAGCCAATGGACTTGCTCTGGGTTGGCAGCGGGGAACCAAGGGGAACCATGTGTACCTGTGGACAGGTATGGTCAACCCCTCTGCTCCAGACAGCAGATATCAGGTTGCAGAGGCTACTTCCTTGGCCCTTTTTACCAGCACTACGTTCATTATAAGAAAGGACTCTGATTTTTTTACCAGTATTTGAAAAGAAAGTGAGCTCCATGCCACTTCCTGTGACAAGCTATACTCTGCAGCATTGGACTTGGATAATAAACCAAAACCTAAAAGCCTGATTGCTCCCAGTGCTGCACAGAAGTAATGCAGTGTGATGGACATAGAGGAACAAACCTGTAGGAAATACCTAGCAGAAAGCTGTTATTATTAGGCTCTGTCAGTGACTTTAGCATTATGGGAAAAAAATATATATATTTAGCATTTATATTTAGCATCATGGGGAAGAAAAAAAAATGGAAGAGAGGGACCTGACCCAGAGATGGCATAGCGTATTGGGAGAAACTGTCAGCATCAAGAGTTTGGGGTGGGAGGAATCACAGAAGACCTTCCGGTCCCATCCTTTAAGAGTCCAGACTCCTGATTCAGTCCTGTTTACATCAGTACCAGCAGAACTTTACTGAAGGACAGAGTAAAACTAGAAAAAGGCAAAAAGCAGAATCCATGTTTTAGGGTTGGTTTGTTTGGGGTTTTTTTGGCTTTTTTTGGTTTTTCTCTCATGAGCAGAAATGAGCTACACTGAGGTAGGGGAAGACAGATCGGAAGCGGTGTAGAGAAAGTGAAAAGGGAACAGTTTTTCCCTGGCGCTCACAGTCCAAGAAGGAGGGGATGTCAGCTGAAATTTTGAGGCGTACTGACAAATGGTGATACTTAGACACAACACACGAGCAAGCTCTGCAGGTCACTGCTATGGCCCTTCTTGGGCAGCAGAAGGAGAAATGGGTTCAAAAAGAAATTGTCAGACACATGGACTATTGAGCATAAAGGCAGAGATACCAGCTGCCGCTCAGGTACTCTGTAAGCCTTAGGTGGGAATTTGGGATACCAGTGGAAACTTTTTTTTATACCTCACACTGGTTTTATGCTTTTTTGGTAAGTGTGTGCTACTGCCAGTCAGAGACAGGCTGCTGGGCAAGGTGCACATCTGATCTGAGCTGTTCCGCTCAAGTCATGAGAGAGTTAAAATATATATGCATATACATACACATATTATGTGTGTGTGTGTTTGTATGTACATATGTGTATATTATATATATTATGCATATATATATTTATAGTATATGTATTATACTACAGTGCATAGTTGGCTTGGTACAGTCTATAGTAGGTTTGGCTCCTCCCTCACATGGGCCAGCTTTATCACTTGTTTTCTGGAGAATTTCCTCTTGATTTATTCTGTAAGTGAGAGTAAGGCTCACTGTATGTTGAGCAAGCAGGTGAGCATCAAAAATAATGTAGCACCTAAAGTCCTTGAAAACAGCTCTATGTTTACTGTCCTCCACATTCCCTAACTCTGTCTACTGAGCTTGGAAAAGCAGTGAACCCACGTCTGTGAAACACAGAGAATTGCATGCAAGGTAGCAACTTTCAAAGTCTGGGGAAGCTTTCTTTTGCAGTGAGGGACTTTTGTGGGACTGAATTACACATAGCCTGCCAAATCATGTGAAATGGCCAGCTACAGAACGACATGGGGGGCAGCTGACGGCGTTAGAAAGGTCAGTCTTGAAAAGAGGTATGTGTTTGGATGCAATTTGACATGGCTTCATCTCAAAGCAAGGCAGGGCAGGTGTTTTTATGTAAAACCAAATGTCCATGGCCTGATTGATCAAAGCTTTGTAGACGAAAACCAGTCCCTTGAACTTCTTCCAGAACCCATCAGCTCTTGAGTATTCAGATAGATACTGCACAAATTTCAGCGTAAGTAATATGTAATGGAAAAGGCACCCCAGCGGCACCCCAGCACTACTGTCCTTCCTGCGTGGCAAATGGAGAAGTGTATTCTGCATGAGCTGCAGGTTGTGTCACCTGCATGCTTGCAGAGCATGTTCAAGCAGCCCATTGTCACAGCAACAAAGGATGACTTTGGAGAGCTTCAGACCAAAGGTTACAGAACCTCTCTTCCAGATGCTTGCATCACCAATATCCTTGACTGGTCTGGACTGAATCCTCTCTACCTAACTCAAAGTCAACTAGGAGATTGCAAATTCTTTGTACTGACCCACCTGGGTTACAAGCCTCGTTGGAGGATCTCCAGCACAAGTGACAGCCTCCTGAGTGACCCAGCAAGTGCCTTCTCAGAGCTGGTGAACCAGACATGTAAGACTATGTCTCACACCGTGCCTGAAGAACCAGCGGTCCCACGCAGTGCCTCTGCTTTGAATGCCACAATGACAACCATGCCTGTGAAGTGGACTGCTTGAAATTCTTCTAAATAATATATTTTTATATATTTTTGCATGTTTTTTACACCAAGCAATTATTTTATCAGGTTTCCACTCTTCTGCTTTGGACAGACTGAGGGAATATGTGCGGTCTACATTTTCCTGTTGACACTTGGGACATAATTAGTAAAGCAACAAGAAGCATATTCAGATCTGCACATCGAGTGAGAAGTATCACAGGAATCTGAAGATGTGACAGGCACTGTAACAGCTGCTTCACAGAGCCTAAATCCTGGTCACTGCTTCATAAGATCATCAGTAGCAATAGATGGATTCTTGACCAGTCGCTTCAAGACCATCATCGCAAAAACGAGTAGATGCTGGTTGTGGCAGAAGGAACTACTGACAGCCTCCACTCCTGTTGGCCATTTCAAGCCACTCCAATATCTGGGGGAACAACTCTGGTTAGCAGTCAAGTAAAGACGACCCAAGGTTTTTCCCCGCTCTGTGCTCTATTCTGCTTCTGCAGCAGTGAATGCTTCTGACCAGATTTGGGTAAATTATAGCTACAGTGTGGCATGCAAATGATTCACAGGAACAAAATTATGGAAGTCCCTCACCAGGTTTTAACAGATAAGAGTGGATCTAGTGCTGCCAGCTTTGCTGTACAATGATGCTCTGGTAGGACTACCTTTGCTTTCCTCACACTGATGTCATACTCTAATAAAAAACAAACCCCACCACTGGCTGGCACTGGTGCTACCACCTGTTCTCTGGGCACTCTTCTCTCCTGCTTCACCTTCACTACCTGTGGACTGTGGAGGCCAGTGAGACTGAGGCGTAGGAAGCAGACACTTAGGGATCCCTGTGCTGCTAACAGCTAGCATATGCAGGCACATTCGTGCACGCACGGAGACAGGCTAGAGGCTTCCTGGTGAAGCTCACATACATAGGTTCTCTGCACTGGCACGCGCAGTCACACACTAAGACAGGTCCTCGGGATAAGGACAGGGAGCTCAGCGAGGCCCTCCTGTTTGAACAGGACGGGAAATCCCATGTGCATTTCCTGAAACCCCGTTTTTCCCCCTTGTGGGTGCTTCTCTTGTGCTTGGTCTCTGTTTCGGCTACCCAAGTACCTGCTTTGGCTTTCTGCTTGTCCCTGAGCATGAAGCAAGGATTATGTTGGGGGCGGGGGGGTTTCTTCTTTTGCTAAAATGCCTGGACAATGTGGATCTGTTTCTGGCAAGATACTCCAAGTACTACAGTACCAGAAAGGGTAACATGTCAGGGCCTGAAGCAGTGGGAAGAGTGGGAGGGGAAGGCAGTCTCTGCATCTTGGCACGTCCCTCTGCCAGACTGGCAACATCATCCCAGTGTCAACAGACCTGTGGAGTGAAGTTTCCTTTTTCTACCCATTCTGGCCATTGCTGAGCTTCTCAGCACCCATCCTCCCTTAACACAAAACAAATGTCCCCCTCCTCACCCTTACAGAAGCCAAAACATCTCAGCCTCAGCTGCTGGCTTGGTGCCCACTTGCTCTCGGGGGCTCCCTGTGCCGGAGGAGCAACACCCTGGTTCAGGTATCAGTCATACTCCCTTACCCCAGCTGCAGCTGCAGAGGTTACGTGTGCTGCTAAACACTTTCTCGAGGTCTTGCACACAGCTTCCAAAAGCCTGTGACTCCACCAAAAGCATTTAAACAACCTTTAAAACACCGTTAATTGAAAACACCAATGCAATTTTACCAAAAAAACTGAGGGGATCTAGGGACACAGACACATACAACTCAGGCTCTGTTTTATTCACGAAATATCAGTTTTGGTAAGTTTCTGTAAAGGAACGCAGACGAATTTCAGTCTTTCCCTACACCTGCTTCTGCCTGCAGTTACAGAGCTGTAAATCCCACTGACTTTTTAATAGCGCAGTACCTGGCCAAGCGAGGCCCACATGTGCCCAGGGAGGTCTAGGACTAGCAGCCCGCTGGAACGGTGCAGAGCCGCACGGCGGCAGATTTGGATGGTCAGCCTGACTTCCAGCTGCTGTTCTTGGCTTGCTGCTGCCACTGGCAAGTCAGGCTGGGCTGTGTTTTGTATTTGTCAGCACCACGGCACGCTGTCATTTTCTGCCACAGAAGACAGGGAAATAATCTGATATTGAGTTGATAACCATGTAGCAGCGAAACTTGATTTAGAGACGTATGACCATTGAGCCAATAGACTGCGCTAGTTACTCATTCCAAACAGCACAGCAAAAATCTTTTGTTTTGATATTGAGCTTTTCATAACCATATTTTTAGCAACACTACAAATTGCAGTTAAGTGGTTTTTGCTTGTGTCTGTGGCACTAATCTCAATCTTTGTCCCGCTCCAGTTAATAGGCTGCATTATTGGCAGACAAGGCAGTAAGATAAATGAAATCAGGCAGATGTCAGGAGCGCAGATCAAGATTGCTAATGCCACAGAAGGCTCCGCAGAACGACAAGTTACAATCACAGGATCCCCTGCAAACATCAGCTTAGCACAGTACCTCATTAATGCAAGGTAAGTTTGCTTTGTAAGTGATAATGCTTCTGCGAGATTGCTCTGTCTGCTCTCCAGCAAATGTCTGTCCTGGATAGATCCAGAAAGTTGCTTCGCAGTGTCCATTTTGCATAGTATTATTCAATGCCTAATGATTTGTAAAGCCTGTATCATTAGAACCTGTGTTTGCTGTTGGTTTAGATGGAAAGGAGCTTAATCCAGTGCAATTCCACGTATATGTTGAATGACAAAAGCTGAAAAATCTGAATACTCACATTAGCATCCACCTAAAATATAGGCGAATAAATTAAATGAACTGACAATCATAAATTCTTTAGAAGAAAATACTTTTCACAGACCCATTTTACTGTCCTAAATGGCAAATACAGTGAAACAGATTGCAAAACAGATTTAATTACTAACTGGAAATTGCCACTCAGAGTTGATATTAAACTGACGTTTGGTTGCTAAAGAGGCATGGGATTTATTTTTTTCAGAGACAGCATCACAAATTTGTGAAAAGCATTCCCTAATGAGACAGGGTGAGACTACCTGCTTCTCTACTTCTAGATGCCAGAATTAATGAAAGCACTGGCTGTTTAGCTAAGCCATTGTGACAGCTTAAGTCTCTATCAGTTTTGATATGATTATTTAGAAAAATATTAAAATTGATACCACCTTTATTTGCAATTATCCTGAGAAGAAAGTGCAATGGATATAGTGCTGTCTCATAGATCTACTTGTAAATGGTGGACCAAGGCAATATATTGTGGGGAGGGAGAGTATCTATGTATTTTATTGCTTTTTTTTTTTTCCTCCTTTTCTCCGCCCCCCCCCCCCCCCCCCCCCCAAATAATACTGCGATATGAATCAAGCTTTGTGTTTAACTATATGTTTGCTGTTATGGTAGTAGAAAGTGTGTGATTTATATGGGAGGCTGTAGTCATAGCAGGTCTACAGCTTCCTATGGTCCAGCCTCCTCTCCAGCCCAGCTCTGTTGTGCACCACTGCAAGCCACTGTAAATGTCTTAATGGAGGAAAAGGATGTTTGTGCAGCTCTGTGTTACAGCAAACAAAAATATTACTTTTTATAATTCAGTTTGAAAGTAGTTTCCTAGGGAAAGATATATTGAGGGGTGGCATCGTGAAGCCTAAGATAAGCAGTTTCCAAAACCCTAAAACAACCTACAGCTTTTTTGATTTATATTGTTTGTAGCAAATATAAGTCACTTCCATAAGCCCTGTAATCAAATAAAAATGTGTTCCCTCCTTTAACCCTTAAGGATATGTTCTTCTCTTGGTGTTCAGGGATTCCCCACACATCGAGACGAGAATAGACCCCTTCATTTTTAGTTGCACAAACATCATATGGCATGCATCTGGATCTCAGAAGATAACAATTTAAGATCTTCAAGACAGCTAAAGTATGCAAATAAAATAATGCACTTATTAATGGAGTTGCAGTGAGCTGCTCAGCAGAAACTCTAGTGAACAAACCTCTGTTTGACTCACTTTAGAAAAGCCTGTGAACTCTCACACTTCTGTTTATTACTGTTTAATGATTCTTTTGATGGAATGAGATATATCTGAGGTCTTTTAACATACTTTTGCAAAGAAGAAAACTTCTCAGCAGTCATATACCATGGATACTCTATCTATATCCTGTGAAACCAGAAACAAAGTATTATTTTCTTCCTGTTGAATTTCTAGATAGAAGTCATTTGTTACCATCATCTACAATAAACGATCATATATTATTATGTACCATGTGTTGACACTGTATTTAGACGAAGTGACTTCATTTGTAAATGAAGACTCTTTAGGTAATGTATAATAAATTAAGCTCTAAGGTAACATAGGACATTAAGGTGGCTTTTTCATTTTAAAAAGTTCCAGATTTCTCCTTTCACAAGAGAAATTCCTGTCCAGTTAGGTGCCACCACAGCAGCAGTGCTAGTTCGCAGTCGCACTGGAGGAAGAACCGGGAAACTTTCGGGCAAGAGGGAGGTCTGCTGTAGCTGGGGTTTAGGTGCTCGGGTAGGTTTCCGAGAGGCAGATCTAGGCTGCTGCTGCCTGTGCACGCTGGGAGCCAATTTCAGTGTTTGTCAGTCCTAAACCTGCCACAAGTACTGCCGTCTCTTTTAAAGATGTTGGCACGAAATAAACAGTGTTGGGGAATGGCTGAGTACAGTACCTAGACTGCCCAAGGTATGTCACAATAATAATAAATAAAAGCCATATAAGCATTCAGGGTAAGGTGGACTTTTTTTTCTCTCCCCGCCAAGATCTGTCATTCTTGTCGATTTGGTTTCCAGGGCCAGTATTTCTGCATAAATCAATGTCTCACAGCAGCACAGAATGTAAAGAAAAATCTATCCACAGTATTCCTGAAACGTTCTGTGTGTATCTTTAAACTATCCTCCAACCAAAGCTGCCATCTAAAGAATAATTTATCAAATTGTTTTAAGACTTTTATTGCAATCCAGTGTTGAATATGTACATAATATACTCTAAGTTATAGATATATAAGTATATTGATACAATATCAAGATAGAGATTTAAATCTTTCTGAAGTATCATTTTCTGTATTGATTATCCGAGTGCTGACCTCTGTACGAGTAGAACGTGTCCTAGCTTGTTTGCAGTAGAAGTGTCTTTTTTTCCTGTAAAATCTTCTGTCTCTTAACTGGTCTCCACTGTAGTAACTGGATTTTCATTATCCATTCCATCTTCTAGCTTTTATTAAGAATGAACCGCAGTTTAGGTTTCCTGTGTAGTATTTGACTTTGGATTATAAATGAATTGTAGCCAGCAGCACTTGCTCCTTGTTGAAGAGCAGTTTCCTGAAGATATTTTTTCACTGCCATTTTGACGAGGTTCATTCACAGAGCTAACAGGACCGCCAAAGCTACACTTGAGCTTTATTCCTTTCACCAGTTTTGGGTAATGCAGGACGTGGCCTTCGGTGTATATATTCATAAAGTGTAGGTCTTCAAAGGGACAGTGTAAAATTGGCACCACAAGATTTTGTATGAAGGCTGCCTCATCTGCTTTCACATTCAATGAATGAGTCCTGCATTATCTTTCTATATGCCTTCCTCCCAGAATAATATATAAATAAATATATAAATAATAAATATATAAATAATATAAAAAATCCAACTGTATAAACTGAGTTTTTCAAAACCTACTAAGGTATCACCAGGTAACTCCTACACCTCAAGTGGAGGATGTACACTGGAGTTGGATTCACTGATTCAGTATTCTTGATGTAAGAATCCCACTGTGCGAGTAGACTGCAAGTAGCACAGCTAACAGCACAAAGATGCTCTTCTCTCTGCAAAGAACAACTCTGCTGCAAGGGTTAGAAAAATTCTGAGCTGCTTATCTATGGGGACAGATAAACGCCACGGGGTAGGAAAACCAAAGCTTTACCTCCCACAAACGGGTCTGCATTTCACGCATTCGCCCTCCTCCCCTCCCCTCAGAGACAACGCACGCCTTCCAACTTCCCAGCAAAAGCCACCGAGGAGTTAATACTCCAAGAGCTCTCTTTCTTTTGTGGGGAAGAGAGGAGCTTGGTGCTCAAGTGTTTCCCTCTCTCCTCCAGGCTCCTCTCCCCAGCTCAGACCCGCTTCAGGTATCCTTTAGACTCACTGTCAGCAGCAGTGCTTTGGGAAGCTTTAGTCCAACGTCCCCATCCCCTATATAGCGCTGGTTGATCGCTTGTATCCTTGCCCTTGCGCAAAGCGGGCAGGCCTTCTGGTTGTTGCCTTTCTCTGGCCACAAACAGACCAGGGGCTCTTACTCTCAAAACTGCATGTAAGACTAAGGTGAGGAAAAGTGAGGCTCTTCCAAGCCCTGAGTAGGGTGACCACGCTGCCCACCCCAACCTGTAGCCTGGCTACAGCTGCTTTCTAAGCCTGCACACCCAGCCCCTAGCACCAACAGGGACCAGCACAAACCCCGTGCTGGGAAGCTTCCCTGGGCCTGATGGGATTTGATAAGAAAGCAGCAGGTCCTCCATCGCGCAGGTCCTCTGCACAGCCAGCCGGTCGCTCGCTGGCACTCTACTCCGGGAGGGAGAAGCTGCTGCATCTCCGTGGCTCACCTCAGGAGAAAGCCCAGGAGCCTGACAAGCTAGTGATTACTGAAAAAAACCCCAAACTTGGAATTAATACACGTATAACTGTAGCTAGCAAAGATTTTCCAACCCATAGTCCTATTTATATGCTAGGCTGCCATACCTCCCAGCTGGTCACATGCAAAATGCATCCTGAAATTAGTATTTAGGTTGTTTGCCGACCCAAAAGCCAGTGCACAAGCTGCAACAAAACAAACAGCAAAGGGAGGATTTACCTAGGTAAACATTTTGTCATCTGAAAAAATTGGATTCCAAAAGTCTTTGGAATTACTGTATTTTAATGTCTAAAATTGTACAGAAAAGCCTAAATACAAACTCCTCTCGCCTGCCGATGGGTTGAGTTAGACTAAAGTGAAGGTGGTTTGATATCTACATCCTCCAAAGAGCCCGTCACTGCCTTGGGCTCAGAGGTTGGGTCAATCTGAACTTCCTCATGCTGGTGGGGTCCGTCTGACGATGTGCGTGTTGTATCCATGTAGTACCTTGTCTGTCAGCTGGTAAGCTCATTCATGTTCACTGTAACCACTGCCACAAGCTCAGAAAGGATACCGCTGCTGTGGAAGCCGGGGTGTTTTTCAGTCTTCTTTATTTACTAATTTCCTTATAATTAGATTGCATAAATATTTTGTTGTGATTTTTAAAAAAAAGGTCTGGGGAAAGTACAAACCGAAGTGAATACACTGGCTAATCAGGTTTGTTTTATATGAAAAATGCACATTGACCTCACAGGGAATGAAATGAAAAACTAACTTTCTAAAAAAAAAAAACCAAACCAAAACTTCATGCCTTAGATGGAAGCAGCAAATCATTGCTCAGTCTCCTCTCATCCTAGCAAAATGACAAAAGGTACTATTTTATGTCACAAAATTGACAAATTGAAAAAATTACCAAAACCCCCCGCGTCCCCCTTTCAAAAATACCGTAATTTTGAAAAGCGAAATTCACCATATCAGTGCTGGGGAGTAAACTTCATAGTTATTTTAAGTTTTCTTTTAAGTTTCGTTTTTTCCATCTTTTTGCCATTACCTGCATTCCTTAGATTTCTTTTTTCATATGTAAAATGAACTAGCAAACCCTCCCCAACCTCTTTTTTTTTTTGGAAAGAACTTTAGAGTCTCAGTAATGTTTTCGCCATCGAATCATGAAAAACCCTTTTGTTATTTCTCTTCTTTAACACATAACATGTTCCTCCTTTGACCCTCATTTTCCCTTTTTTTTCTCTCTCTTCCCCCTCTCCCTCCCACTCGTCTGTCCCCCTCGTCCACCGATCTAATCCTGCCCTTTCGTGGTCGCTGTCCCTCCCTCCCTCTCTCCTTCCCTCCGTCCCTTCCTCCTCCTCCTCCTCCTCCTCCTCCTCCTCCTCCTCCTCCCGGCCCCACCGCCCTGGCTGGACCCTCCCAACCTGTTTGTTCCTCTTCCTCTCTTCGTTTGCAGCTTAGAGATGGCTAAAGTCAGCACCCAGACCGCTTCCGTCACGACCCCTGTTGACCTCAACATGAACCTCTCTCAGTCTGCCACCCCTACCTCCACCCCCACCTCCATGGCCGTGCTGGCGGCCGCCTCCGCCGTTACCGTCAGTACCCCCCCTCCCCTACCAACTCTGCCAACCACCCACTATGCCGTTCCTGTCTCCAGTCTGCTTGGCATGAAAACTGTCCCACTCCTGGCACTAAATGCCGCGGCCGCCGCGGGGGCCACGGGGAGTTTGTCCGCTTACACTGCCAAAATTCCTTCGACGAGCGGGGTTAAGAAATCTGACCGCCAGAAGTTTGCTCCATATTGAAGGGATGAGACACAATGCAAGCTTTGCCAGCTCTACCAAGAGTCTGTGGTAGATCCTAGTTATCAAGGAAACAATACGGCATCTTTTACTTTCTGTTAAATCGCTAGTGTTAACTGTTGCCGACTCAAGTCGTCTTCCGCTCTCCATAACGACTAACACCCGGGCACTACCTACCAACTAGTTCCAACAGCGGGCAGGCGCCAGCCCGGGGGCTTTCCCCGCCAGCCTGGGGGCTTCCCCCCCCCCCCCCCCCGATGCCGTCACTCCACCGGGGCCTGGTCCTCCGGCAGCCCCGCAGCACGGCAGGGTTGCCCCCACCTCAGCA
This sequence comes from Gymnogyps californianus, assembly GCF_018139145.2. Taxonomy (NCBI): domain Eukaryota; kingdom Metazoa; phylum Chordata; class Aves; order Accipitriformes; family Cathartidae; genus Gymnogyps; species Gymnogyps californianus. The sequence goes on along the minus strand of NC_059472.1, from coordinate 70,731,784 downwards.
AGGAGACGCCTGGAGAGAAAGAAAAAACATAAATGAGGCAAAATTTTGACAGCAGGGTCCTGCTCCGGCAATACTGCCTGGCATATAAACACACTTATATCCATTTGAAGGGATCCCTCCAACCGCAGAACCATTTTCTATGGCAAACTGGCACCTCTGATTAATTTTTCTGTTGCTAGAGCCTGCAAATCTGGCACTTCTGATGATTGCTAGCGCCCCTGAAATCCCACGTGAAGTGCTGGCCCCCTCGGTCATTCTGCTGCTCTCGACAGGCCTGAAGACTCCCGTCTTCCCTGCCCTGACACCTGCCTGTGAGCAGGAGATGGGGGCTAGAAAGTACCACACCTCAGGTACTTCTGCGTACAACAAATGAAGCTTCCTGGTCTGAGAAAAACTGCTAAATTAAAATCATTGGAAGACAACAAGAAAAAAAATATCAGGCACCTGTGCCTTTCCACTTCATTCTTTTAAAGGGTGCAACAATTTTTCTCTGGTTTGGAAAAGTAATTTTAAGAACTCTACTTTAGGGAGGGAGAGCAGGCTCCTCCTTTTGCACTCAGATGTTTTATATATACCGACAAAGTACTTATTTCTGTAAGTACTTAATAGTAGGTACAAATCAGACACGCACAGTCACTATTCTGGTACACCCCCCACCCTCCCTGCATATATTTTGTTCAGCCAAAATGATCATTTTTTTTGTTAGGTTTCTGTACAAAATACATCCCTACTTAACTCACCGCTAATCATGCAATCGGGTTGTACTGTAATTACGAACAAAATCTAGTGCTTATCAAAGGGCATTCAAAGGCTGCTGCCTGGACAGATACCATCCCTTTAACAAGAACTTAACGATGTTCAGATTAACTAAAACGAGACACCTAATTGCAGCCAAACCGAAGAGAGCTGGGTGATATACTGGCTGGTTGCTAGCTGTTGGAACTAGTTTTTAACTGCATTTTCTGTTTGTCCATCCACCTTCTTTTTAATTTCTGTTGCATAACTCAGTAATGCAATATTGTTTTCCTCACCTCTTCCGAATCCAGAATCCCATTAGTCCGCCATGTTCATCCACTTTGCACTCCTTGGACACAAAGCTTTAACAATTGAACTGTATTCAGTGCATTTTAATATAAACTAAAAACACAATGCAAATGCAATACTTTTTAAAACATGGTATTTCAAAGTGTGTTATTATTATTGTATAGGGCTAAGTACTATCTCAGTATTTTGTGTCATTTCTGTATTCTGTGGGCTTTTCTTCACCTTAGTACCTTTGCACTAAGTTTTGTCACTGTAACCATTTGTAGAACTGCCATTGTTACAGTTTGCACTTATCCAAATGGGGTTTTTGGTTGGTTTTGGTTTTTTTTTTTCTTTTGTTTTGGGCTTTTTTTTTTTGTTTGTATATAATGAAGGAAAAACTGGAAATAATGTCAAGGTACCTCAGCTATTTAACAGCTCTAGAAAACTGCTGTAAAATTGTTCTGGACTATTGTAACTGTTTCAATAACTGACATTTTAAAAAAAACAAACCACCAACCTCTGTGTGAGAAAACTTGCCTGCATTGAAATGCTGTTCTATGCTGGTTGTATTCAAGTGTTATTTTTTTAATAGTGAGAAGATTTTTTTTTCTTTTTTTTGCCTTTTTTTTTTTTTTCTCCTTTTCTTTTCCTCGTTTTTGTTCCTACATTTTAGGCTGTCTTCAGAAGTTACTGGCCTGGGGGCTCTGTAATGTATCTCATCATGCCCTAGTGCATTAGCCACCAGACAGGACTTTTCCAAAGCCCCATGAGACAATGCTTTCTATGGACTAATCTACAGAGGAGTTTCTGCCATTTCTAACTTTCTTATTATTCTGAGACATCAAAAGAAAATACTTCCTTTACTCTTTAAGCAACTGTGCTTCCTAACTCTTGTGTTGCTTTCATTACTGTTCCAGTTTTAACACTGTTGTGGCTCATAACATAAAGCAAAGAAAAGTTACTTTTCGGGGGTTAATTTTCATTGATGTTCATGCTTTGGCTAATCTGTATAAAAGCATGGGCCGTTAGTGTTCTAAACCACTGTATTCAGCTAGAGACCTGACAGTAAATTAAATGAGACGTTTTTATAAATAAATTTTTTTCCTGATTTAAAAAAAAAAAAAGACGTGGTAGCTTTGTGCATACAACTGTTGTGTTGTTTAAACTTTGTTCTTTGTAACCAAGTTGCTAATTTGTCATTTGAGAAACACTATTTTATGGATTGTCAAACTAAGATCATAGACAAATTGCTTGTTTTCATTAACGATTAAAGGTTTCATATCATCACGCTTAAGGTCCCAGTGCTCATTGGGAAAGAGTGTAACAACTGTGCAATACTGGCAACGTTAGAAAGTACATTAGCCCATTGTCAGGGATGACGAGTCTTACCATGATTAGATGGAGCCAGATCGTGTAATTAGTAGAGTAAGCAGTACTTCTGCAAAACCTTATTTGGTTTTTAACAAGTTGCTCTTGGAGAACTTCTCACACTGCAAAGAAAAGACAGAATTTGGCTTCTTGCTACAAGAAGCCACTGGTTTGTATCTGTTGTGTTTTCCCATACTGATTTTAAGATCAGATACTGGGGAAAGAAAAACAAGAACTAAAGAACAGACTTGTGTACTGAGTACATTATTGCTAAGACCCTTCATATTTTCCCATTCCCAGCTGCACTGTTCAGTGATGAGGCTTCTAGACAGCACCTTTCACCCCGCCAGGAAACTAGCCCAGCAGCTGGGAGGAGCATGACAATTTGCATTAGAAAGGGAGAACGGAGAGCTGGCCCAGGGAAGTGGCTCATCCTGCCCTGACACTCAGCTTGAGCCATTCAGCTCCTCCTTTGGATCTGCTGAAGCACTGCAGTCACAGCCTCAAGTTCTCTCTTCACACCGAAGTGAAAGAAAGGGGCTGGCCCTCAGTTGTTGCTGCATACAGCACTTCTGGCTGCGCTCTGGCCACCTCTCCTCTTAGGGCATTGGCAGTACTTTCACATTTACTGCTTTATCCTCATGAGAAAGCAGTGGTTTTGGCAGTGCAAGTGAGTAGCATCCTTAATGACGTGAGACTAATTCTACAACCTCCACCCCTACTCTACTAAGGTCTATACTTGTCTCCGGGTATTTAGCTTGGGGTGCCGGTTCCCCTCACTGCCCCAGCTGAGTACTTGTGGGGCATATCACTATTATTTTGCATGGACTCTAGGGTACAGAGAGCTCCTATGTGTCTGGGTCTTGAGTCTGAGCCTGGAACTACGATATGACCAAGACGTGTATACAGACTTGGAAACCTGTAGAAGTCAACAGGTTTTCAATACAGATGCAGCCACAGAGCAACTCTTGACAATAAGGGCTGCTGAGGAAGATTACAGAATGCCTCATTGCATCCCAGCATCCAGGAAGCCCTATCCAATGTTGAATTAGCCATTCCAACCCTTAGGTTGGAAGAACTACAGGCTGTAGTACTAACCTTGATAAAATTCTGTGTTATTATTACTTAAAATATATTTAACTTCTTACTCTTGAAAGGTGAGCTGAAGCTGCTTTCACAGCAGAGACCTCCATACTCTTCATTTCCTAAACACATACTCTTCATTTCCTCAACAGCGAAAGCTGTTTCTCTGGCTAGCCTGGCTAGTGTAAATGAAAAAAGAGAACATTATTGCAGCTCAACACTAAGTAGGTCAAGGCTTTGCTCTCCCAGTAAAGCTGCCAGGCAAAGGGCGGCAGCAGCAGCTCTGTCGTGTATAGCATCTTTCACATAAATAATTCCCATGTGCCTTGCAGAATTGGCTAGAAAAGACTGAGATTTAAACAAACTAGTGCAGGGGCATGTTTGTGTGTGGAATGAGGAGAGGGAAAATAAAGACACATGGACAAAGGAAGGAAAAAGAGAAGTCTTTTGAGAGGGTTTTTGCAAAAAATACAGGCAGAAATGTGATAAAATCTAGGCTAATTGAGGACTCATTTTAATTTATTTTAGTTGGAAAAGATTTCTGAATGGTAAGAAAAAGTTCCTGGATAGCTTTAATATACAAAACAGGCAAACAAAACACAAGAAGGTACATCTGCAGGGGAAAAAAGAAAAAAGGTAAAAAATAATATTATCCAAGCTAGAAAACTAAACCACTCATGCCCAAAGGTAGATAAGAGGAAGCGTACAGCTGATATGAAAAGGTCACTGCCCACACAACTGTGAGTTTCCAAATGAAAGATTGCATAAGTTCTGCAGCTTTCACATCATCAAATCGGTATCAGAGTTCTGGCAAACATCTCAAATGAATTCAAGCAGCTCTGTTGTGTTTCTCAAGTGAAAAAAACAAAGTACGAATGCTGGCTGGAATAGTCAACCAGAAGGAAAACAAACAAACAAAGTTAGAGGTATTCAGCCACATAACCTAGTCCATTGCTAACACGCAGAGTGCTTTCTGTTCTTAGACATAGCCAGAAGGCATCTATGGGCCCCAAGGTGCGTATTTGTGCCAGTCAAGGCTCCCAGGAAGCTAACAGCATAAACCCCACCGGTGCCATGAATGTAGGCACCTGGTAAGTGCCTCAGCCTCACCAGGCTGCATGGGCAAGGTGTTTCTGTTAGGTTTCACAAGACAGTCTTAAAGCATGCGCTGAACCTTCCCCACCCGAACCAGGCAGAAACGGAAACGTCCCTGTTTTTTTCAATTTTAAATACCCAATAGCATGAAAACGTGAGTGCTTCTCTGGGATGGGGGAGATCCAAATCCAGTTTCTTCTATAGCCTCAATCTCAGCTGAATGTATTTCAGCACTATTTATGTACTTGGAACAGGACCTTCCCCTTCTCGAGCGAGTGTCATGATTGTTGAACAATAAAGTTGCATACGCTCACTAATTCAATCATTTTACAGTGGCACAGCTTCTACAGGAAAGACTGAAACTGTTAGGCTGCTCAACTAGATCACAGGAACTGTATGTTCAAAGGACAGCGTAGAGAGGAGGGATTTGAACAGGTATCTCATATCCTCTGTAACTGCTGTAACCACCAATTATGCAAGACATTAGCCCCTCTGCTATATTTTTGGAAGACAGACCTGGTTTAGATGTCTATACAAGGGAACTGCTCGCATTTCTTTTCCCAGCTAACAGGCCAGGATAGTTCTAAGTGAAGTGATGAATAGAAGATAAAATGAAGGCAGATACTGAAAAACTGCTTCACACCAGAAAATTTCAATCTGTTGGCCTGTGCGACACTTTCTAGAGATACAAGTACATACTGCCTTTCCTGCCACTGAAGTGTACTTACTCCTTGGTTCCAGGAAGGAACGCAGTAATGTTGATTAAACCAGTTTCTGCATCAATGCATGTGTCCTGTCACTCTACAGACTGGCATGTCTCAAGACAGTAACTGAAATGAAAGAGAAGTGTCAAATTCATCTGATGGTACCTAACAAAAGGGAATTTCTGAAACATTATATACTCACATTATGGTTTCTAATGACAGCTACAGCGTGATTCCTATTGGTTGAATGTCTGATTTCCTAGTACAAGCTTTCTTGATTATAAGGAAAAAGAAAGTATTTTTAAGTGCTGAAAATATTTGAGTAATATGACTTTTCTCATCGAATTATTTCTAGCTCAGTGTATTTAAGATGGTAAAATGAAGAGAATTTAATTACAGTGGCATGTAATAACCAAAATTTGTCTCTCCTCAAATTGAACTTATTGGCAGGGGGCCTGACCAAAGCTAATGTTAATGTTCTTTTTAACCAGTATTTGTAATTCTGAAGCAAGTTTTAAAATTATATGCTTTAGTGGAGGAATGACAAACAATCATGTTAGCAAATGAGAACATTGTTTTGTTTGTTGTTACTTTGGTTTGGTTGGTTTTGCGCAATCACTTTTGGGCTCCTCTGTACCAAATACAGCCCTTTTTCCACATCTACTTCTAAGTCATGACAGCAGCAGCTTGTTTCTTCCATGGTGGGAGAGAAGTTAGCGCACAGATTACCATTTGTGATTGACTGCACCTCCCAGAGAACAGCTAACTACCAACAACTGGCAGTTGCAGCTGCAGTTAGCTGCTCCCTGCGCAGCTGCTACTTGGAACTCCACTTCAAACACGCATGCACACATGTGCACACGCATTCTGGCCCTGGAAGTCACTTACCAGTTTCAAAACCACTGAGCCAGGGAATCACAACTATTTTTTGGTGGCGTGAAATTCCACAGTTCCTAAATTTGGGCAACACTCTCCATTATTATATCAATAAATAAGGACTACAAATGCTAAGTCTTCCCCCTTAATTCTGATTCTTCAGTTTTCTGGAAGTTCTGAAGATCAGAGAATTAAAATATTCTTCTCAATTCCACTGTGCCTGAGATTAAAACTTAATTTTTAATAGTGGCTATGGACAGAACTAGTTATTAGGACTACTTTCATCTTTATTGTTTAAAAACAGAATTCAAGAAAGTTAAGAAGTTAGAAAGAAATTAAGGAAGTACATGTTTTTAAAAACAATTACCTGCTCTGGTTAATCATCTAGCTGAATAGCTCATCAGAAGTTCACAAAATTGTTTTCTAAAACTGAGGACAGACTTAAAATATAAATTAATTATGCCTATGCTTTTCTAAGACACAGATCATTTACCTTGATAAATAGCTTGACTATTCAGTAAGGTTGGGATAATTCCCTCTTCTCCCTTACAGCCATGCTACTTTCATTGCTAAAAAGCAGGATGATTTCTTGCCTTCTTGACACAACAGCACATGTACATCAATGGTCATGTAGGATACAGATAGCAAAGTCATCCTATCTTCTTCACAAAGCTCTCCAAAAGCTTTGTTTTAAATGCTGAAGAAATTTACAGTTGTATGCAATAAGCTGTATAAAACTTGTATACAACACTTATTTGTGGATCTGAGACTCCTCCAAGAAAAAAAGCACCAACTCCTAAATAAGCAACAACCAAGAGGGACCAATGCTGGCAGTTACTTCCTCAGCAATACATACACCCACCGGCTTGTCCATTGTCTTTACTCTTTCAACTGAAGTTATGCAAGGATAACGAATAGAGTGATGAGTGACCTGGTGTTCACTCCTGCCATCTACTCTTAAGAATTAAAACAATGGGCTGCACTGGTTTGGATTTGAATGTACAAGCTCCCTGCACTGTAACTAAACTCACTGCCTTTAGCTTCTGACCACTAGGTATCTCTAAAGAGGAGGGCAACTGAACTAAAACAGCTGAACTGTTTTAATGCTCAGATCCTTTCCTATTTATCTGCAGTTGAAACCATGATTTGCAGATTCATGTACAAAATGAAAGTTACAGATATATTTACAAAATGGAAGTGTAAGTTATAAACTCAGAGATTAACATTTTTATACTGTAAAAACATGTATCTCCATGACGCTCAGTGTAACCTGACTTTAGTCACAACTGTTTCTCTGACATTAAGCCAAATGCAGAGACTGGTTCTAAAGTTCACTGTTAACAAGCTAGTATGCTTTGGTGAGTGAGGTCAGTGAAAAGCAAAGATAAGGAGAACAATTAGAAACCTAGCTTAGCTCTTCTCAGAGTGAAATTGGGGGGATTGTCTTTTGTTTTGGAAAAAACTGTCCGTCTGTTAATATTGTACCACCTCTCAGCTGAAAGTTCTCTTTATAGTGATAAATGGATCTAAAGATCTTTCACTACAGCATGATAGGCACCTTATACCTTGACATTCAAATGTTTCACGCTATAGAAGGGAATTTTATTTCAGTTTTGGCGCAACTAAATTTTCTCCAACCTGCCAAAACATTCATTATTTGTTTCAATACTCTCTGAATGTTCCTGTATTCTCTATTTCAATACTCTCTGAATGTTGCTATCTCAACAACAGTACTAATTCATGTAAGACTGCAGTGTTGCGTCAAACATTTTAGCAGTAACAGCTATGATTACACTTATGGTTATTAAATCAATCAAAAAACAACAGCTGTAAGCCAGCATATGTGAGCAGGAATAAATGGATGCACCAAACTGCTAAGGACCATTGCTTGAATTTTGACAGCTTTATAAATATAAAGAGCTGAACCCAAGGATCATGGAAACCAGGAGTGGTAAAAAAGCATCTCACAATACAGAAAGAGCTCTCATCATATCAAGTCTTTCTTCCAAAACAGGCAAATCAATCATCTAGCTTTAGTTTTTCTCTTTATTGCTTGGTTAATAAACATCTTTGAGGCAAGTATCTAGAATGCTCTCATAAGAACAAAGCTTGTTTTCTCCCTTTAAAACCTCACTAACTTGTTTTAAAACTAGAATCTTAAAAAAAGGAAAACGTTAAGCTGTTTCTTCAGAACTTTACTTTTTGATAAAAATCAAACCACACATTTCTCCTATTTTTTCAAAAGTCCTCAGCAAATTTGAAATGTGTTAAGATTTGCAGAAGTAAAAAATATATGCTTCATTTAAAAAAAAAAAAAAAAAAAAGACACTCACCAAAGCTCAAGGTAGTTCTGCTTTCCATGTCCCAGTCTTGTCAAGTTTGTTGGTTCTTTATTTTACTTCATCTGTGTTTATCAGAACAGAAATCAATTTTAGATGCTCTCTGTGCCTAAGATAGTATCTTAAGAAAATTTCCAGTATTTACAGCTAAATGATTTTACCTCATCGGTTTCCAGTGCAGTACCTTCCTCTCTGGCATTTTGTCACCCTTTCATTTAGTTATGCAAATATGTAACCATTGTGTTTTTATCCCTCTGGTTCAAGAAACGTGAGGTATGCTACACTATGGCTGCACTAAGCGAAACAAGATACTATAAAGAAAAATATGCAGCACTGCTCTATGGCACATCACAGAGTATCTGTGGAGACGCTGTAGCTCAACATTTCTGAGCTTAGTCCTTACATACAGAGAAACTGTAACAGATCCTGAAAATAATGTATGTATTTTATTGGGAGCTGGGGCAATGGACAGAAGAGCACTTATAAATTTTAAGATAACATAAATGCATAATATTTTCCTTTCCCTAACCCCCAATCTGGGGAAACTCCATACACTATCACTTTTGCAAGTCCTTTACTTCTATACACAATAACCCAAGTCTCAAGATTACCAGGTATATTTAATGCTTGCAAAACCTTAGAGATTCTTCAGTTCCTTATTAATCCCATTAAAATACCTCTGGTAGGAAACCAATAATTTTAATAGGAAAGGTGCATTCAATATTGTAAAACATCTGCAATATACAGTTTTTACAGCAAGTAATACACCATTGTAGATCTGCAAAGATTTTTTTTTTTTAATACACTTGGCTTTTTACCATCTCACGATCCTCTTTAAATAAATATTTTAACAAAAGCGTCTCACTTCTAACAATGGAAGTAACATCACAGATAAAGAGAGTATCAACCATGTTGCAGAAATGCTACAACAAAGCCCCTTTCACCCGCCAGTCTTGAGACAGCAAATCCTGCAATTCTTCTTCATCTTCGCTACCAATAGCCTCATCCTCTTTCTCTTGTGTTGCTCTTAATCTCATGGCTTCCTTTAACTTCTCCTTCATCAGATCCTGGCGGTTACGCAAAAGCTCAACACGGCGGTAACATTCACTGTTGAAAAGTAAACCACCTGTTAACACTTGTGGCCTTTCCACATTAATTGGATTTTCTACAGTGCTGGATTTTGCTTCTCCAACTTTGGATAAAAAAAGCTCCACAGCTTCCCATCAATTAAAAAAATAAGCTTTCAATATGCTAGTGCACCTTCTCTGTGTTAATCAAGTGGAAACAGACCAGAGGAGAGGAGAGGTGTGGTCAATTCTCTAGCAATGAGATCTAATCCAAATATTTAACAACTGCAATACCACCACAAATAATTTTTAAAAAAACCACAGAACCAATATACACTCCCACACAAGAAGAGATGCCATTCTTTGCTCCACTTATGGTTTTCATATATAGTAGAAAGGTGAGATATCAACTGGCTATCAATTTTGATAACTTAGTGGTGGCATCTCTGAAAATAAAAATGCAGCACAAGTGTTCAGATTCTTTATCTGGTTACTGTGTGCTACAACAGAACATTTTAAGTAAACACAATCCACAAGTTTCAGTTTTCCATTTACTTAAAAAGTTCTGTCCTTGAAATATGTTTTATAACAATTATTCTAGCCATTTTAACAGCGTATTTTGTTGAAAATGCCAAGTAGTATCATCTTGATTTAAATACATCTTTCCTTCTTTCATTCCTATTTGCTAGGAAGAGTCAACAAGGAAAGATTATTATCTGGATCCTGTTTCCCCTTGCATATCTGCAATACGATTACTTACAGGCAGTCACAGCTGAAGATTTGAAGGCTAAGGAAAACATGAATGTCACTGGAATTAATTTGATTTTTAATTTAATTTGAAATAGCCTGTATTTAAATACACTCAGAAGACAAAGTCTTTAAAAATCTATTTGGAACTTTTATTTTGGGGAAAAATGATTATGGTAACAAACTTGAAATTCTCTGCAAATTTCTGAATTTGGTTCTACATACTATAGCATCCTAAGCTACTGGGAAAAATGAATGCTCTGCGACAGCCAGGTTTAGCTCAAGCCCTCTCCAAAATTATATGAACACTGTTAAAAGACATTCCTGTACTACCAAAGCTCAGTTTGAACCCAATGCTGTTATCATATGCTGATTATCTGTAGCATGTAAATCTGTCCAGATGGCTTAAGTGTTGCTTTAATTTTTGGTGTCGTCTTTTTGTTGCAAGGTTCATTAAAATCAGAATTCATCTTTTTCTTTTCAATCGCTACCATTGCCATAATCACTGTTAATCAACATGTTAAGCTACATGATAATGGTAACAATCTGTTTCACTAAGCTGTACTTCAGGTTACTTAGAGTTTAAACTAATACTTATCCAACCGCTACGCCTACCATTTCAACAAAACAAAACAAAAAAACCCACTTCTTCATGTAATGAAGTCCTTCATTCAACAAAACCTTTAAGTAAACTTTTATTAGAAACAAGGAGAGTTAGTCGCAGAACAGGACATTCTCAGTACAGCAAACGGATGGTCAAAACAAATCTCATTATCGAAATTTTAACTGCAGTGCAGAATATCAGACCTTGTTTTTTTAAAAATGTTCACATAAATTCTACATCAATCAGACTTCACAGAGAAATACAAATTAAGACATTTGACAGGGGGAAGGGGGACAGTTTGTTCAAAGAATCTGCCTTCTATTGCTTTACTTTGCCCATCCCTGCTTGCTGTACTTTCAGCGATTCTAGTGCATTCTCTCTTTGCAACTAATTACATGACTTTGCACCAAAATTCATGTTTTTATTAGGTATCATTCTGCAATTTGAGGGCGTATGTCTCTGTCCTTCAAATAGTTAGGTGATTAACGAAAGGTAGTATCACAGAAGATTAAAAATGTTTTTATCACTCTAGTCAAATAGTGATCCATTACTGCTAGAGAAGAGAAAGTTTGAGGAAAAATTGATCTACTTACATCTGCTCATCAATTTCTCCAATCTGACGATCTAGTCGTCCCTCCTCATCCTCTTCTGCCACTATTGCTTCTGAAATCTAAACCAGAAAAGTGCTAAGAAAATTCACTTTCATCCTGAATACCACTGTTGTTCCTTTTTGATGTCTGTGTCTTCCCTTCTTCCCCTCTACCTCAAGTCAATGTCAATCTCCTATACGTATACTCCTACCTTCCCAAAAGACTCTGGAGGCAAATACAGAAAAAAACTGATCTGGTTTAATTTGAAATGGAAATGTTTTTTCTTAAAACTAAAAGTAGTTTGGCTGCTTTGGGGTTAACCTTTCAAATTTTTCAATACACTATTTGAAACTGAGCATAAAAAAAACTACGCGCACTCAAAGTCTGAGGTTGAAATAGGAGATATAGCCCAATGCTTGGGACTTAATTACAGATGCTTATTGAAAGTATTGGTTAAATATTCCCGCTAGATCCCGAAGTGTTTCTAACTTGTTATTTTTTTCAGCATATACTTTCTCAAATCTGAATGTCTGGGAGATGCTATGCAATCAATGGTCCACGCATAACTGAGAAGATTCCTTCTAAGCTGAAGAATTATCTGAATGGCTAATGCTAGCAAAATGTATCCACCACCGCTTTTGTATGAACATTCGCTCTGTTTATAGTGCTGACCGCTTTAAAATGAGCAATGATAAATTTTTTTGCGCCACTTTTCTTAGCAGTTGACATATAAGCAATTACTTACAATTAAAATTAAAAAACTAGCAAATACTCTAGGGGAAGATTGAGAACACCAGGTATCCTTAGTGACAGTTTTATATTGTACAAAAGGGCAGATAAAAACCTGTTCCAGGAAGACTTTCCATGCAATGCTAAACAGTAAAAAAAATGGAAGTATAGAAAAATTGTGGCCAACTTCTCTGTCTCACACACAAAATCTTTTGTCACTTTCCCAAATTTTGGGGTTCCTTTCCAGTACGTTGAAATTAACCGTAAAACTCAGGTTACCTACACTTTATAGATCCTTTTTGAAAAAGACAGACAAACAGGTGGTGTTTTGTTCTGTGTTTTTCAAGGTTAAAATATGAATATATCTCATCTAAAGAGCAGCCCACAATTATGCTCTGTTTGGATACAGGACGCTGATCTGAGGTATATGCTATCTTATTTAAACACAGTTTAACAAGTGTAACTAGATATATATTGATGACTGGATCCTGATTAAAAGTTTTTTCAACTTAATTTCCCTTAAGTGGAAAACAGAAGGAACCCTTTGCTCATTTATAAAGTGCATCTAACCACACACTGCATTGCAACAAACAGCTGACAAATGCAGATGTCAGTTATTCTGCAGAGCTGCATGAAACTGTTGTTTTCCTTATTGTGTATAGTATTTAGAATCAATAAAAATAGATTCCATTACTTACTGTGTTGACCTGTCGCATTGCCTTTTGAAATTCATCCCATTCTTTGTCCATCTGATCCTTTGGAGCATCAACTTTTCGCACCTAAGGAACATGAAAAAACAGGCTGATTAACAATTTATGTCTAGTGACTCTTTGGGGCACTCTAAAACACCTGGAGAAATAGGACAAATTATGCTGTGTTCTCAGAAAAGTCTGGTCAACATACTTCAGTTTAAGTAATGTATATGAATAAAAGAGTGCAGCTGCACAATGGTTTTGGAGGAAAAATCTGACTCTGCTCCTGGATTAAAACAACATCCTTGACTGTAGCATTAAAGAATAATTGACTAAGAATGGATGGTGTGCAACGTTTGGAGTAACAAAAGTGACTAAGTCTGTTAATTTGGCGGTCTGTAATTTCACTATGTCAGGTGATAACTTTTAAATTCTTCTGTAAGCTGCCTGTTCAGTTGTACATAGTAGCTATCTCACAAGCCAAAAAGCAGTGAAATATTTGCCTTTGGCATAACATAAAATATCAAATGATTCAGTCACTAGTCTGACTGGTGTTAGATAGTCTGACTATACTTCAAATCTAGTCTAATTTTGTTGGCTAACAGAAGAAATAGTACAGCTACATAGACATGCAAAGCTTTTTCTTCTGTGGTAGATGGCATTAATTACTAAGACAAGAAGGCTGAAAAAGTAGTAGCTGTAAGAATGTGTTTAAGATCGACAACTAAGGTAATCAAAATCAGATTGTGCTTTTAATACAAGCAAATAAACAAGATAATCTACCTGTGTAACCAAAACTTCCACAATTGAAGACTGGAAGATGTGGCATATAACATATGTTAGATGACAGATTATGCCTGGCTCTGGACTGGGTGGAAATTACATAGCTAGGAGAACTAAGCAGTTTGAACAGAATAATTCATGACACCATCTTTTTGCATTAGTTTCATTTTTCCTTTATTCATTCCTCTCTTTTGGTAACACATCAGTCATCATCACGGTAAAGACAACAGTTTGGTATGTTTTGTTCCTGAATGATTATACAAAATCCAGTAGTATGAATTAAGTTTATAGAATATATTAGAAGCTTCCAAGCAAACTGCATACTGGGAAGTAATAGTCATCATTTCATTTTTCTGTTCTGTGATTATTTCTATCATATGTGTATGTACTGTGTTATTATGCATTGTGGTTGTCTTTTGTAATTCATAATTATTTGTATTTCTTACAATAAATTTAAACACTAAAGATATTATTTTTGCTTGAAATATTTATCTAATCCAGAATTTATGTGCTTTATAAATTCCTGATGTAAAGAACCAACAGTTTACAAGCCCACAATCTCCCTTCCAAATGCTCACCGTTAATTCTGAAAACAATTATTTTGTGTATGATTCCAACACAGAATCACTGCAGCCATCTCAGTATAAGCAATGTCACAAACATTTTCCTTCCCCTGCATATTAGCTAAACTTGGAAAGGGCTGATTAAAAATAAGAGCACCTGCAAGCAATTCAAGGAAGAGCTTATTGGAACATGTATCCACTTGTAAATTTTATCAGCTGAGGCGATAACCAGAACAAAGATCACTAACCAGTGTCCTCACAGATATAAGCAGATTCTCCTTTGCCTGCTAGGCATTCCCGCTTTGTACAAGCTTTCTAACTCATGGTGAAACTAACTATTTGAAAAATTTAACACTCCAATTAGTCATATGCAAAAAAAAAAAAAAGCGTGGCTTTTTCAGCTACATATTTCAATATTCAAAATGTCATTATTCAAAACTATTCACATATACAAACATGTGGGCACGAGTGGTGCCAAAAGAATCTTGCCAGAGCAAATAAGAGACACCTAAGCTTGCAACTGGGACAGTGGGACTAGCTGAACATAAAGAAGCATTATTTGGAAGGTCTCCAAATCAGCAGTCATGGCTCAACCTCACAATCCAATTTAAATACACCAGCAGCCTTCCACAGTATGAACAATAGGGAAATATATTCAAGGAAAATAAAAAAGACTTTGAGCCTACAGCACTATTATTTCAATAAAGAAAGCAGGAAAGCCATCAAATCTGTGGCAAATTTTACAAAACAACAACAACAAAAAAAGGTCTGTATTTCAAATATCAGTGTTTATTTTGGTCATCGTTTGGTACTGTGCAAGTCGAAGGAAGTATGAATGATTTTGATCAAAATTTCAAGATTTTTAGTTGTGGGGTTGTTTTAAGAAACACGTTGAATGCTCACTTTTCTTTTCTTTTCTTTTCCGAGCATCAAAAAAACCCATAGTAGTAAAAGACAAGAGGGCTGAAGACCAAGGTCACTGTTGCAGTATGCCAGTACTAGAGATTACAGCGTATGCCACAACCTAGCTACTTTCATTCTAACAGGATGTATAGTATCACATAGTAACTCTTAACACTTTTCAACAGCATCTCTCAAAAGACATTAGAGAACTATTTTTATATCCTCATTTCCAAAGCAGAACTGGATGTACAAATTAGGTGAAATGCTTTTCCTGGGATGACTCGAAGAAATAAAAGTAACAGGTGCATTGTCCAAATCTCAGTCCAGCATTTTAACCAACAAATAACACTTCTTTGGTTTTCTTTAAGAGCCACAAAGGAACCACAATCAAAAATACCTTCCGAGAGATGATTTAACAAGCTCTTCTGGCCCGCCTCTGTCTCTTTTCATGTTTTCTAATTAATACAGAATGAATGGTTCAAAGCTGCACCAGGGGAGGTTTAGACTGGACATCAGGAAGCATTTCTTTACAGAGAGGGTGGTCAAACACTGGCACAGGCTTCCTAGAGAGGTGCTCAACGCCCCACGCCTGTCAGTGTTTAAGAGGCATTTGGACGATGCCCTTAATAACATGCTTTAACTTCTGGTCAGCCCTGAATTGGTCAGGCAGTCGGACTAGATGATCGTTGTAGGTCCCTTCCAACTGAAATAGTCTGTTCTATTCTAAATAGTTCAGTTATTTTCTTATATTCTGGTATGACTAATTACCCGGAAAAGCATCCTTACTACTCAGAAAATCATTACAACTGGCAGAAATAAATCCAGCAACATAAAAAAGGCAGATCACTTACTTTTGCATCCACTTCAGGATCATCAAAGAAACCTTCTGGCAAAGCTTCAGCAGTGTTTTCTTTCCTGAAACGTTTGATTACTATTATCCCAAGTTAACACTTTACAACCTGCTTTACTGTAGAGTTAAAAATAGTCAAGAATAAAATCCATAATCTTTTATAAAAGGACCTAGAAACGGAGAAAGTTTTTTACGCCCCGAGTTTTAACTACAACCATCAAAACTTGCTTCTTCAGTTTGGTCTTACCTAACTTACAAGGGACTGCACAGACAGGTTTAAATCTTAGGCTTCTTAAACTATTCTTTCCAGTGTGCTGAGCACCCATTTTAACAGCACAGTCTCTACTTTTGAAAGCCTAAACCACTGTCTAAAGAAGTGCTCAAGTGAGCTGAACCATTACTACAGAACAAGCAAATGGTTTTCTTTAAACAGTTAAAAGCAGTGGTTGGCATTAAGCTTCCAAAGTATCCTGTGTTAAAATTTGCAAATAGAGATGTCTAACAGACACTGTATGGCATTGCTCCATCTCTTACCCTGTCCCTAGAGTGCAAAATATCTATCCGAAATAATGGTAGAGGCTGACATATATACAAACTATTCCAAATACAAGTTAACAATATGACAGATTTCTACGTGATCACAGTTTGTATTTCCTGGAAGAATAATGTCTATTCACAATTCCCAAATCTATCAATATTTGATTTGACTGCTTACCTTTCCACTATCTTCTCTTGTATCTCTGCTTTCTGTATGGATCCTGAATGGGAAACTATAGGAGCAGCTGTAGTTTTGCTGTCAAAGAAGTCTATAAGAAAGGACAGAAGCCTATGAACAAAAAGAACAACTGTTCAAGCTTCTTTATAAAATTCTGACTAGACAGGAATTTCAATTAATACCTTACTGAATCAAAGGAAGAACAGCCAGACATTATTTCACTTGACAGCCTCAAATAATTAGAACATAAAATCAATAAGCGTGCTGAGAAAGCACCACACAATAACAAACTAGCAAAGAATCTCCTTTCTCTACTTCGAATATTACAAGACCCTAACCAGCTAACAGCAATAATTAGAAAAATAAATGAAAGCTCTTACATCATCAGTTAAAACACAGCTTCTCCTTACTGAATCACTTACTAGTTCAGTCAGCATTACCTGCAGGCAGAGAATCAGCTATTACTTCTTGAGTTGGAGGTGGAATTTCAGTTTTATGCGTAACAGAAGATTTGTTTGATTGATCTTGTTCCTCCTCCTCTTCTTCTTCTTCTTCTTCATCATCATCATAATTTCCTGACAATAAACTGGGACCTGGACCTTTTGAAAGCTGTTCGTTTGCACTATCTTTCTCAGTTTCATCAAAAAAATCTGCTGGTAGCCTAGTAATGAACACACAACATAACTATTTCAAACTTCACAAAAATCAGTTACGGTCTAGCACCCGAAGCCTATTCGATCTGCAAGCAACACTGTCTTTTAGATATTGTGCAATACCCTAAACCGCACGGCTACCGATGTCACCACTGCCTGAAGGCAGCACATACTTGTTGCTTTCATTTGAAGTTCCCCATAAATGCTCAGGTTAATTCTGAAAACACATTTCAGTTCTATTTTCATATTTGAATATTCAATATCAGAAACATTAACAAAAATATCCTGTAACAAAGTGCATTTGGAGGAATGGCAGCTTAGGTAATTCTGTTTCCGCATTCAGAGTTATTTGCATCAGTATACCCGCCGTGAACACATTAAATACAAAATTCATAGTTCAGCAGTCACACTAAAGTGTCACGTAAACCTTGATAACCTTCGTGTATAACACAGCTACTTAGTTTGGGTACCTGCTGCTGCTCAGAACCGCAGCTCAGAAGAGCCATACAGGCTCAGCAATGAGAAAACCCAGATTTGCTTAGAATAGCTGCAGGCCTCCAAGCCAAACATTTTTCCAGGTTATATTTTAAAATAATCATACCGATCAGTTTAATACTGAACAAACCTCTCAGCTGTTAATTTTGCACACAGACTCAAAATTTCTACAAGGTAAGTGTCTTCTGCTATCAAGATAACAGCACGTAATATCTATGCAAGATAATAATCATTTACCGTGTGAAGAAGTATACAGGAGACCTGCAGGCCTCGTGTGACATCTACCGACCCCACAAAGATGTCCAAATATAATCAGAAATCTTTAGGGGCAGTAAGATGCTTAACCCAATCCCTTGAAGTCAAATACACTCCTATATTTGTGAGAGCTCAACTGCATGATATGCATTTACATGAATTTTAAGTGACAAAAACATCTTAATAAAGATCTGTTGATGACATTTGTTAGTAGTTTTTCTGAATAAATATCATTTAAATGTACATTTAAATATACATTTTAAATTTGTCTTCATTTCAGGCTACCATCTCTTCTGCAGTATGCTAGCATTAAAGATTAGACTGCATGCCACAATCTAGTTATTTTCATTCTAGCAAACTGCATAATACCACTACATATTAATCCTTAAAAGTCTGATAGTGACAGTAAAAGAATTCCTGTTTTGTCAGAGACTCTAGAGTTAACAGCATGATTTTCTCATCTGCACTGAGGAAAATGCTGCCATGTTCAGGAATATACACCCATGTTAGAAAATGAATAGAAGCAGGGATCTGCTGATTCTCTGAATCTTTACCCTTGGCTAGGAAGGAGAGACGAGGAAGAACAGGGTGAGTATGCTGCAGCTGGTACAAAAAACTAATATATAATAAGATCTACTTACCCAGACGTAGACGTATGTGGCTTTTCATCAGTACCTGTATAACAGCCAAGAGTCACTTCATACAATCCATGCTTTTAAAAGAAATACCCCCCAAACAGACTCCTACTACAGCAGCAAGTTCACAAACGCACGCTTTCATATATGTCATATATTTACATGTTTAGTAGCACCAAGGGGAAAAAATTAACTATCTTTCCTTTAGCATGAACTTTCATGCATGGTTTGAGGTAAACCAGTGCCTTGATCCCACTGAAAAGGAATAACACCACTTCTGGGCAAGTGCTTCTACTGTTTAACTTACACTGTTTCTGATTCTGTCTGGACCAAGCCCACAGCTCCATGACCTAATTTAACCCAATAACCCAGAAGAAAACTAGGTAAGCTACCAAAAGTGCAGTTTGCTCCTTATCAGTGAACTCACAGAGAAAGAGCAAGACAGACTTTTTCCCTTTTCAGCAGCAACAGGCTGACATTAACTCAACAGTCTTGTGTGTTCACACTCACTTCCACAGGAAAAAATCAAACCAAAAACATTCAAGATGTAAAATGGCTAGATTCTGGCAAGTGCTTGATAAGTATTTTTCTGTCCTTACCTTTTACTCTCTTTAACTCTGTATTTTCTGTGTCAACAGTTTTTCTTTTGACAGGATGAGATGATGTGCTAGCAGCTGAACCAGCTGCTGTCTGCTTTGTGCCTTTTAATTCTGCAACTCTCTGTAAAGAAGTACAAAATTCAGGAAGCTTTCCTAGCAGGAACTTCTGGATTGCAGCTTAAAATACAGCGCTTTTAGAACAGTTTATTAAAGTGAGCTAATATCTTTCTCAAACAAGATCACTGAAATAGACATCACAGATACTGAAATCAAGACCAATGTTTCTGTCAGCCTCTTGAATGATGTGACATGGGGGCAGAGAAATTGACACTTGCACAAGGGAGGCTGTACGAGTGAAAAAGGAAAGACTAAGACCAGTGACATTTTCAGCAGTAAGACACCAGAGGAAAGAGCAGGAAGACTGGATTCATCCTGAAGTCCTGGAATATTAAGTGTTTTAAAATTAAAACACAGCAGTAGTATTAAAGACACATCACTGTGCTTTGCGACGGTGATCTACTCAGAATGCAGGCAATGAACTAGGCACCCCTCAGTTCTCTTGGTCTTTTCCTCAGTACTTGTAAAATTAAACGCAATCTCTTAGATTCCGCTAAGAAGTGGCAGAAGAATTTAAAAGGATAAAAAATCAGATTTAAGGTTGCATCCAAGTTACAAGCTCCCTGAAACTGTTTTACAAATTCTTTATCTTTACTGCTAAATTATAAAGAAAAAAAAGCATATTTTCTTAACCATGCGTAAGCTGTCACTTGATAACATACAGGTAACAAAGCAATCCCAAGGAGGGTTTCCAAGTCCGAGCTGCAGACAAGTGACAGTCAGAAGTTGTCGCTAACGTGGGAACAGGTTCATCTTAAGAGGACGCCCCTTGAAAGACACGGGACGATTCTCTCAAGTGCTGGCTTTTCAATCGGTACATAGGTTTTAAGAAAACAAAACAAGGCAAAACAATCAGGCTTGTTTTTACACTGCTCTCCCCTGGCAGATGCTCAACCGTTATCTATTAGCGTACACCTGAAAAAGCAGCAAACCCCTAGCCTCCGCTAACGGGGTGTAACCTCCCTTCTCCTGCCCCCTTCTCACGTGGTGCCCACTTACTTCAGAACAACAAAAACCCAGCCAGCGTCGAGCTGAGCCGGCCTGAAGCCCGTACCCCCCCGCCACGGGGCAGCCAGGACCACCGGAGGACCGGCACCCACGCCTACCCCGCAGCCCACCGCCACCCCGGGCGGGAAGCCAGCGGCCGCTCACCTCACGGTGCTGCTTGCCCAGGGCGTGGGTCTGCCACAGCAGCTCGCTCTTCACGGGCGCGTTGCACAGCGTGCAGCTCAGGTGTCCCAGGCTGTTGTACGTGGCGGCCGCCGTTAAGGGAAGCAGAACACTGCGGCGCGGACCCCCGCCCCTCACCGCCCCGCGACGGCCGCCCCCTCCCTCCCACCCACCCACCCGCCGGGCCAGCCCCCGAGGCGAGGGCTAGGGAGCCCGGTGCCGAGGATATTTGGCGAAGGGCGAGTCGACCCGCTTCCTTCCCGCGTTCTGCCGCTGCTTCTCCCGCATGAGGCGCCGCAGCTCCTCCTGCCGCACCTGCTTCCGCCCCGAGCCCACCCCGGCCGCCGCCATCTTCTCCCGGCGAGCAGAGCGGAGACGCGGGGCCGGCGGGTAGAATGAGGTTACGGCTCCGCCCCGCGGCGCAACGCACGCCCGGTGGGCGGAGCTGCCGTTAAGTCCCGCCCCCGCCCTGGGGCGGGAGCGAAGGCGCCGGGGGCGGGACTGCAGCTGGGGGCGGGGCCAGAAGGCCCGGGCCCGCCCCCGGAGGAGGAGAAACAAAACTATCTCAACAGAGGAGCAGGATTAAAGTCACTGGCTTGATCAGGTTTTTCAGTAGTTAAGCCTTTGGAGCACCATCAGAACTAGACAGGCACGGTAATCCAGCTGTGCACCACATCTCTGAATAAATTCCCTAAAAAGTGCCCCCAAACCCCTCCAAAATAAGTGAAAAATAATAAACACCTCCCCCCCGCGGTACATCCCATACACCCAGATCCAGAAACCCTCAGTGTGCAACACAACCGTGAAAAGTACGTTTAAAAAAAAAAAAAAAACAACCATCAGCTTTTCTTCAAGCTTCCTGTTGCCAATCACGGTAACGTGTCAGGCTTTGACTCGGGGCACCCTTTCGGGAGGCCTCGCACGGCCAGCTCCTGCTCCCAAATGCTTCCTGCTCGCCGGCACAGCACACACGGTCACACGGAGAGCAGCATGCATTTTCGCCACTTAAGTACAGCCCATCTACAGCGCATCCACAGCATTTAGTAACCGCATCACGACCAGGGACAGCAGAGAACTTTCCATATTTTATTTTTACCTTTTCATTTGATAGTACAATAAAATAAGTTAACTAAAAAAAAAAAATCTAGCCCCAAGCTCCACCGTGTCAAGTACTCCACTCCAAACCACGAGTGACCCTTAAAAGTCAAAAAAGCGTTACTCCAGGTTTACAGCGACATTACCTTCAGGAGGACTTGGTCACAGAGGACACCGCTACAAGCAGCGCATTTTACGCTCTTCCCAGAGAGCAAGCCCTTTCATGGCTCCAGAGTTCACAGCTCCCTGAATGTCGGGTTTGGTTCGTCTTGCACCAGCCTACAGGAGCCGGGGGAGAAAATGGGGCAAGGGAGTGTGTAATTCGATTTCCATTTTCATAAAAGACAAACTTTGTGGTAAGACATTTTGCCCAGATGGCAAATCCGAGGTGTGTAAACACAGCCAGAGCAACACAGCAACTGGAGGAAGACGATGGCTAAGTGCAACTAAGGCAAAAGGGAGTTAACTTCTCTTTTGACATGATCAGGGCAGATGGTTGGGGTGAGGAAATGATTCAGTAGCAAAATAGGTATCACAGTACACCTAGACTACAGAATCAGTGAGAATATAGCTTAAGCTTGATTAAGATCTATGTTTATCTTTACAAATTCTGAAGAATATTTAAGATCTCCTCTTCCTTCCGCTTCCTCCCACAATTGTAGTCTGCTGCACTTATCAAAAGGACAGAAGTTTGCTTTTACTGAAATTTAAAGCTATTATGAAAAAATGAAGTGTAGGACTCCTCTTTCAAAACTAACTATAAAAGTCAATCCACTCTAGAAGGTCTTCGATAACTCTAAATACAACCATGCGTTTTCCAAAATGACTCATTTTTATATTTGGAAGACAAAAAATTTTACACTGCAAAAGTTTGTCTTCACACACATACTTTTGTCCTAGAAACCAAACACTCTGATACTAGGAGTTACCACTGTAAGGTAACTTCAGTTCAGGACACCCACCTTTTGCTGAATCCAATGTGCTGGTGGGAGAGGTTCATCATCACTCTCTTTGTCTCCAAGTACCAGATTATCAAAAGATCTACTTTGGAACATCTTAAAAGTTAATCCACCTGGCTTTGAGACAGGCTGAGGATGTACTCCCACAAGCACATCTCAAGAAGCAGCAGTTTCTGGGAAGGAGTGCTGGGAAGATGATGTCTGCCTATAGCCTCAGTGTTCTCGCCCAAGAGAGAAAAATACGAAGGAGCAGCAGAAACGGACACAGTCCTAGCCATGACCACAGCTCCCAGTTCTCTTCATGGGCACAAGAGGATACTTTGCTTATTACACATGCACCTGTGAAAGTTCAATGCATTAGAGGACTTACATTTGAGGGGGTGAGGATCCTTTCCACTACAGGAAAGTGAATAATTTTGCATTCCCTGAATTAGGCAACAGTGTTGCTGGTGGTTTAAGAGTCAGCTGAATCTGGTCCAGAAGCAGCACCAAGCTAGGTAGGGCTTCACAAAAATGGCTACAACCAACTCTTCTTCCTCCTAACCTTAAAGTGCTGGGAAAATGCAGCATGACCAGACTAGTAGCCTAGGAAAAAATATCCACAGTCCTACCAAACATACCATTTCCTAACATGATAGACACGCTTCCTAGGAGTTTAGACCTTAAAATACTCCATAGATGCTGAGATGAGAGTTACATATGGAAAAAATACAACCTTGAAGAAACTGGTTAACAGTAAAAAATATGGCAGCTCCAATCTTGGTATGGTCAAAAGGCATTTTTAGAATAAAAGTGACCCTTTCTAATGCAGGGCTATCATTTCATTTATCCAATGGCATCTTTCACTAAAGAAATGCTCCTCCAATTACAAACATCAAAAGATAATACTTCAATAATACTACTTTAGGTATTATTTAAGGTTTATAACTTATTAGAAGTTAACATCTTTTTACACACATTTCCTATTTTTATCTTGAAAGGACAGCTAATCTTAAAACAGTTACATATGGCTAAAGGCTCACTACCTAAGGGCCATTTCTAAACATCCTCAGTCTGATTCATTTGAGACAAAAGAGCTTTTCTTCCCCACAGAAACAGGCTCCTTACCAGTCACCACTTCACCAGCCACCACGTATAAGACTGACCTACCGACCAGAAGCATCAGTGAAAAAGCAACTCCCACTATAGGTATGTTAGCTACGGGCTCTGACCAACAACTGCAAAGCTGACTGCACCTGCTGACAGTTACTATCTCCTGCAAAAGCTTATTTTTCACCTAACAGAGAAGGCTAAGCGTGGCACGCATCTGACTGCGAGAATCAGTCATAATCCTCAGCTGCATGGCATTGCTACAATAAAGTTGTGTCACTTTGTAACATGTTATAAAAATTCACCGATTACCTTAACAGACTAGAAATAATCACTGCAATTTTCCATTAAATATACCATCATGACTTCAGTAAAATCAGAAAAAAAGTATAAAAAAACCTTTCAAAATAGCTCCTTAGTTATACCTTGCTTGAACTGAACCCTTGGTATATGAGCAGCATGAGTAATCTCATTTCATTTCCCATCCTAACTCAAGATGGAACACAAACAATAAAAATAAGAATAATCTATAAAAACCACATTACATCAGAAATCTATGTAAAAAACATACGTTTGTATCAAGGAGCTCAGTAACAACTTAAAGCACCACTCAAAATTAGGTACCATACATGTTACAGTACATTCCATTTATTATGACAATTTAAGGCTAAAATAGGTATGACTCCCTTACAGTCAAGCTTTCTTATATTTATAAATGCATACAAACATTAAGTAGATACAAATGTGTAGGGTTTTTTTTTTATTGCTCTGAACTTTCTACTAGAATGTTCGACTTTCCCAGATGTCATCTCAGTTTGCCTTTTTCAATCAAGCTGAAGTCCTACATTTGCAACTTATGGCACTCGTACGATTATAGACCTTCTTTGATTTGAGCTGTAAATAAATTCAAAGACGTATCAGACAAAATTACCCATCACTGCAAACTTTATAACTTAGTTAACTAAACATTCATCCATAAGATACATAACAATTCACCACAAAGATTATTTTTGCCATTCTTCAGGAAGGATTTTCTTTTCAAAATAATAGGTCTAGCCAAGCGGCAAACAAGACAACCAGCAAGAAATGACTGACTGGTACCAGTCTAACAGACTGGGCTTTAAAAAAAAACGAAAAACAAAGCTGAATACGTGCTCCAAAACAAAGAGCAAACTTTTCTTCTTGCTCATAGAGCAATTATGTTTCCTAATTACGTAGGGTAATGCCTCATTCTGCTAGTGCCAAATTCTTTGACTGTAGCTTGTCCATTTCTTGACCAATATTTCCTTCAATGGTATCACACTGGGCAAGAAAAACCTGAGAAAAACAAACAAACAAATGTTATTGGGGATGCAATTATAGCAATGGTAGATGCTTCTTAAGAACAGAAACTGCAGTTTCCATCATGAATTTCAAGACGCTAACTCAACAACCACCTTCCAGTTCAGTTTTGATAATTGCTTATTCACAATTTTGTTTACCCAGAATCCAAAAGAAACATGATATTTCATAAGGCAATAACATGGTTGCCCATCCTCACCAGTCCTGCCGCTGAAGTACTTTGAGTTGATCCAAAGTTCATAAGCAACAATAAGGATCATAAAGGTTCAGATAAGTTAGTGCTTCAGTTTGGAACATGACTTTTAAACTCGTTTCTAGAACACATACTTCTGTAGCCAAGGGTGGGAGTGACAGACCTACTCAGTCAAATCTAAAACAAGCTTTCATTAAATCAAGGCCTCTTCTGTTTCTCAGGACTACAGGGCAACCTAAACCTTCATCTTTATCAGTAAGTAGCTGGTGTGCCTCAAAAGACAGAAGGCTCCTTTCCAAAAAGGGCAGTCCACAGCACCTTAAGCTTTCTTAGAACCTTCCCACGAATTCTTACAAGTATAGCAACCCACACACAGCAATTAAGAGCCAGCAGCCACTGCTCACGTTGCTTGTGCTGTACACAGCACACTGTGCCAGCATTTGAAGCCAGTAAGTTCTTTTAGGCCAATTCCAATGGATGTGAGGACACTGTAGTTTCTAAGCAGACTCTCCCACTACCTATTCACGTCTTGCACTCAGTTTTGCTATGTCTGTACTAGACTTTAACAGTCAAACCAGGTATTTAATGTTATTTACATTAAAATGACATTAAGAAACTTCCTTCCCTCTAGAGCAGCAAACTGTTGTGCCAGGTGAATGTTTCTCAACCATCACACTGTTTTGAATCATCTGTCTTCAACCAATCCCTTGAGCTGGCATCAACGCACTTCTGTAAGGACTTGAGTGATGAAAAAGTCAAGGTGGTAACAATTGCAGTTGCTGGCTGCAACTGTTTTATATCTGTCTCCCCATTCTGGAAGATATGTGATTGCCAGCAACAGAAGGCAGTTAATAGCTCCCCCTCGCTTTCACAAATAAGAGTATTATTACCTAATAGTAATAAGCATAACTTGCCATCGTTTTCTTGCTCTGGAAAAACAAATTGTTGTTGACTGCTCTGGTCTGAAACCCCTTAGATTCTTCTGCAGTCCTCAAAGGGTTCATAACCTACAGCTGCAGAACACTGTGCCTATAAAAGCACATCAATAATTCTGATCTCTGCTCAACAGAGTCTGTTTTATGCTTTAACAGCAGTTCTTATACAAAGCCCCACTTACTTCTGCAATAACTTCACCCAAGAGTGGAGCTCTAGTAGCTTGCCATGAGGTTTATAGCCATACCTCTATTACAAAAAGTTTCGCTGCTTTGGTTAGGCACGTGGAATGAAGAGCATCTTCAGAGCCCCATATAACATAGCTATGCCAGCAACCATCTTCATTTCAATTTGCATTATCTGAACTTACCTCTGTAACTGAGTACAAAGTGCTTTGTCCCTAAAGCTACAACAAAAACCATTTCTACTATAAAGTACTTCTTGGTAGGGCTTCCTCCAAAACAGATGGCTATTTTTAAAAATCGTTAATGGAAAGTATTTAATAAGGTTACAGTAAAAGACAAAACCTTTCAACTCCATATATGAATGCAAGGTACTTTCACAAACAATTTTTAGGAATCTAACCTGTGACTGAAGCTAGCATAATACAAATAAAACCAGTAATATGAGTAGCATTACCTTTCATTTACGGAAGTTTGACTTGGGGGGGGGGGGGGGGGGGGGGGGGGGGGGGCGGGGGGGCAGGGGGAAGGATGAATTCCAGTATTTATTAATAAACCTTCAGTTCAAGGTCTCTAAAGAAACAATGCCTAGGAATTTATAAGCATCATACAATGGCAAAGCAATTACAAAACTCACCCCGCAGCACAGCTGCTCTTCTGTACAGATTTTATTTTAGAGACTTACTCTCCATAGAAAGTTGGTACATTGCAATAGAAGCTAAATTTTCCAAAGAACACCTCTAGCAAGGTCCAGCAGGAGTTACAGTTGACTGTAACTTGTTAACTGACTTGTGCCCAGACCTCATTCATTACTCCAGCCCACCAAGGTAAGGGAAAGGAGGAATAATCCTGTTTTCTTTACAAGTTATCAGAATTACTTTACATCAGGCAGCCATAAGGCCAACCACTAATGTAAATTACAAACATTATCTGAAAACAGCATGAACTATGAAAATCTGTATTTTTGTATGCTGTTTTATAAAGCTATTAAATACCTCTCAAAGGGAGGTCCCAATGTAAGAACAAACACCGGAAAAAATCTAAGCTCTAAACAGCTCTCATTTTCACACACTCTTGGTATACAAGTGCCCAGCATTAATGGAAAACAAAAAACCCCCAAAAAACTCACCTGAACCCTTTTCACCAGCCCCTTCTTTTTCAGTTTGCAATCACTGAAATTCTCTGGCAGATTCTGCAGTAAAATAAACAAACGATGCAGCTTAATGTTGAAATTAACATATTAAACTTACAGCAAAAACTGCGTGTATCAAAGAATCCTCTGAACAGGCATCCTCAAAACATCACGCCTGCTCAGTGAGGATGATTACACAAGAAAGAATTTAAAAGAAAAAGTCATGAATTCAAAAAGTCAGGGATGCAGCATGCTGATTGCAAAGAACTGAGCTAGCAAATTTACCATATGTCTTTAGGTAACGTACAGCAATAGACTACATACACTGCTTTTGTCTACTGTGGTGTATGTTAACTGTTCTGCTGAGCTTCGACTTCAGTTTTTTTCAGAGACTATAAGATGAATTAATTTCTTACGAATACATTAACTCAATCACTCGCCATCATTAGAATATATCATCAGTAATGCAGGCATTGCCAGTCTGTTTAAGCTGTACATCTGATCTTCTCTGCAGTCTACTCATGGAAGGCAACAGATGTGAAGTGTTACATGCTGACAGCTTTTAATTTAATTCAAACTACATCATTTTCTGTACTCCTACCACCCAATATATTCATGTATGTCATCTTAGCAAATCTTACATGCTTTGTCCTTTTGGAGCTATGTGAAATTGGGGTGTTGGTAGAGAATGGTGCTCAGGTTTATGATGTTTTTTTGAAACAGGTAAAACACCTGTACAGATGATTATCATTATATAAAGTTTATGTGAACATTCTTAGAAACATTGTGCTCTCACTGTTGAAGATGCATAAAAATCTTGGAGTTTCTCACTGGCATACCTTTTATTTTCCACCCTAACTCCGTATCAAGGCTAGAGGTTTCCCTATACTACTCTCTGTTTCGTTTCAGCTAAAATGCAAGCCCCACTGGTACGTTTAGATACATAATCTTTTATAACAATAAAAAAAAAGGTGCTCTTTTCTTTTAGTGTCCAGCCAAACATACATGGTCTTAAATATACATGATCTTGTACATAACCTAGTATAGGAGTTAAAAATACACAAGACTCCATACCAAAAAACCAGTCCATCAAGGGAAGTGAAACTATAGGCATCACTGAGATCCCAGGAAGTTCAGGGATCACACTGCTCCAGTATTTGTGCAGTAATTAGCACACTAAGTGATACAAGACAAAGAAATAATAATCACCAGGCTTAGCATGCTTTCCCAGAACCGTGGGTGAGGAGGAAATGGGCATGCAACAGAGTGAGCTGGGACACATTCTTACATTTCCAAGGGCAATCAAAAGATACTCCAGGGCCTCGGGATGGTTGGTAAGGGAATCTGGAGCACAGGTATTTTTTTCCTCTATCCTTCCAGTTGCGGGCAGCAACACTGGAAGAAACAGACGGACCCAGTCTATTAATACATGGCTCCGTGGCTGGTGTCACCACCACAATTTTGGGTTTTTTGATAATAGGATGGCCTACACAGCACTAGGCCTGCTGGTGTCAGATG
The DNA here is from genome assembly GCF_018139145.2 of Gymnogyps californianus. Classification (NCBI taxonomy): domain Eukaryota; kingdom Metazoa; phylum Chordata; class Aves; order Accipitriformes; family Cathartidae; genus Gymnogyps; species Gymnogyps californianus. The sequence continues at coordinate 70,702,684 of NC_059472.1, read as the reverse complement.
GGATTCACCTTTCTCAAAGGGGGAAGAGGGTCTTTGCTCACAAGCTAGCGGGGCTCATTGACAGAGCTTTAAACTAGACTTGAAGGGAGTGGGGGATAACATCACCTTTGCCCCTGACAAGCTGTGGGACGACATGCCAAGGTTAGAAGGACGGGGTGCTAGCGAGGGCCCTCAGCCTGTTGCTCTGAGATGTGCTGGCTACACTGCAGCATACTTGAAGTCTTACGGAGATGAGCCAGGGGCTCCTGAGGTAACAGGAGCCAAAAGGGAAACACCAGTGAAATACCTCAAAGGAATTAAGGTGTGTTCCTCTAAGAAGGTGACACAGCCGACAGCCCAGCTGAAGTGCCTCTACACCAATGCACGCAGCATGGACAACACACAGGAGGAGTTGGAAGCCATCGTGCTGCTAGAAAGCTATGACCTAGTTGCCATTACTGAAACTTGGTGGGACAAATCCCATGACTGGAGCGTGGCTATTGATGGCTACAGGCTGTTCAGAAGGGACAGGCGTGGAAGGAGAGGGGTGGAGGGCTTGCCCTCTATATCAAGAAATGGATAGATTATGAAGAGCTGTCTCTGAAGAATAGCCACGAGCAGGTTGAAAGCTTATGCATAAGAATTAGACACTGAGGCAACAAAGGGAACCTTGTGGTTGGTGTTCACTGCATCCCCCAATGCATCCCTCGATCAAGGGGAGCCTATGGACGAAGCCTTCTTACTCCAGCTACAGGAGGCATTGTGCTTGCAGGCTCTTGTTCTGCTGGGGGATTTCAACCACCCCAAAAAGCAGCATGATGAGCTGTAGGCAAGCCAGGAGACTCCCGGAGTGCATTGAGGATAACTTCTTAAGCCAGGTAATAGACAGCCCTACCAGAGGCGATGCGATACTGGACCTGATGGTCACCAACGCAAGTGAGCTCATCAGAGACGTCAAGACTGGGGGCAGCCCGGGCTGCAGTGATCATGCACTGGTGGAGTTCGCAGTCCTGAGGGATATGGGTCAGGCGAAGAGCAAAGTCAGGCCCGACCTGTCAGTCTCACCTCTGTGCCTGGGAAGATCATGGAACAGATCCTCCTAGAAGCTATGCTAAGGCACATGGAGGACAGGGAGGTGATTCGAGACAGCCAGCGTGGCTTCACCAAGGGCAAGTCTTGCCTGACCAACCTAGTGGCCTTCTATGATGGAGTGATACATCAGTGGACAAGGGAAAAGCTACGGATGTCGTCTATCTCAACTTCTGTAAGGCCTTTGACACGGTCCCCCACAACATCCTTCTCTCTAAATTGGAGAGATATGGATTTGATGGCTTGACTGTTCCGTGGATAAGGAATTGGCTGGACGGTCACATCCAGAGAGTAGTGGTCAATCTCTCTATGTCCAGATGGACATTGGTAATGAGTGGTATCCCTCAGGGGTCCGTATTGGGACCAGTACTGTTTAATACCTTCATCAATGACATAGACAGTAGGATCAAGTGCACCCTCAGCAAGTTTGCAGATGACACCAAGCTGAGTGGTGAGGTTGACATGCCTGAGGGATGGGATGCCATCCAGAGGGACCTGGACAAGCTTGAGAAGTGGGCCTATGTGAACCTCATGAGGTTCAACAAGGCCAAGTGCAAGGTCCTGCACCTGGGTTGGGGCAACTCCTGGTATCTATACAGGCTGGAGGATGAAGGGATTGAGAGCAGCCCTGTGGAGAAGGACTTGGGGGTACTGGTGGATGAAAAGCTGGACATGAGCCGGCAATGTACGCTCGCAGCCCAGAAAGCCAACCATATCCTGGGCTGCATCAAAAGAAGCATGGCCAGCAGGTCAAGGGAGGTGATTCTGCCCCTCTACTCTGCTCTGGTGAGACCCCACCTGGAGTACTGCATCCAGCTCTGGAGCCCTCAGCACAAGAAAGACACAGATCTGTTGGAGTAAGTCCAGAGGAGGGACACGAAAATGATCAGAGGGATGGAACACCTCTCCTACGAAGAAAGGCTGAGAGAGCTGAGGTTGTTCAGCCTGGAGAAGAGAAGGCTCTGGGGAGACCTTATTGTGGCCTTTCAGTACTTACAGGGGGCTTATATGAAAGATGGGGACAGACTTTTTACAAGGGCCTGTAGCAACAGGACAAGGGGTAATGGTTTTAAACTAAAAGAGGACAGAATGAGAGTAGATATGGAAGAAATTTTTTACAATGAGGGAGGTGAGGCATTGGAACAGGTGGCCCAGAGAGGTGGTAGATGCCCCATCCCTGGAAACATTCAAGGTCAGGCTGGATGGGGCTCTGAGCAACCTGATCTAGTTGAAGATGTCCCTGCTAATTGCAGGGGGGGTGGACTAGATGATCTTTGAAGGTCCCTTCCAACCCAAACTATTCTATGATTTTACTTCTACATAAGCTTCAGATTTAAAATCCCTCTCACTCCTACACTCAGCTGGAAGGAGGAATGCACAATGCTGCTTCTTGTCTCCTAAGACAGTATGGAAGTTGGAAGTGGGAGTAACTACTACACTAACCTCTTCCCAGGGTCAGTTTTTTTGGTTTATTTTGTTAGTTTGCTTTTGGAAGATGTGTAAGAGAAGGAATCTTCTGTTCCTGTAGTTCTAGCTTCCATTTCTGTTGCTCCAGTACCAGTTTTCCCAAACAGCAGCATTGTTAAGCTGGATAAAACTCATATCAACTTTTAACATTTCTATTTCCCTTGCAGAGAGCTTTTAAGTCAGTTTGCACCTCCTGAAACAGAACCAGAAACTGGACATATGTCTTACAGGTGGAAAAATGATTATCAGCATCAGAGACACAAGAGAGGTCAGTATGGGGATTAAGGGAGATACCCTTCCAAATGCAAACTGGTGCAGTGTTATCTTATAAACAGGGACAGAAATGTATAAAAACTAAAAGTTATGGGGTTTGGGTTATTTCTAATTGATGTTAACCTTCATATTACCAAAAACACTCTTCAGTTTGTCCTAAGATGCATTCCATCACCTATCTATCCTTTCCAAATTCTCATTTTGTGAGAAAGAGGAGGAGAAGTAGTTTTGAAAGTAAGTTACCAAGTTAATGCCAGGAATCTGTCATACACAATGTAAATTCTCCTACAGGAACCTGTTCTATGCTAGTCACCTTGTTCATTTATGTAATGTCACCTTACTTCCCTGGATTTGCAGCACAGAATAGGTTCAGAAGCTGTTATTACTTTTTCAACAATGGTCTGCCTAAAATGAAAACTCCTTTTTACTAGGTGGCATATGTCCATTTTCCAAAGCATAGCTTTTTTAAATTGTTCATTTTGGAAGCTACTTTGCTCTTTACAAAGTGTATTTTCTAGTACTGTATACTGCAATAAGCCCTTGCTCACTGTAGCATGCTAAACCTGCATGTCTCTTCCCAATAAGCAGGACACTGTGAAAAGGTTGTATTACGTGCTTTTCTTTCAGAAACTGAATGCTCCAAAGACATTACAAAACAACTGAGAAGTTAGTTTAAAGCTGAGGGTGAATTCTCTTCAAACACCAGTTCTAGTTCACAAATAAAAAAGGCAGCCTTCGGAGTATTTATAGTTGTCACAGGGGAAAAAAAGTTTAAAAAAATATTATAAAGTTATATGAACTATTCTAAGGGGTATTAGACATAGGACCCTGTAACCACACGAGAAAACATTCCTATTTCTCCCTTGGTTTTCAACAACACAATTCACTTTTTAAAATGAACAAAATAGGACAAGAAACATTTAGCATAAAGAGAGTATTTGATGCATACTGTTTTGACTCCATATATGTAATAGCCTGAAAGAACAAAGATCGGTTAGGACTAATTATTAATGGCTGATTCTCACCAGAAAATGAAGATGTTATCTCACTGTCACAGAAATTCTTCTAAGCCTTGAAGTTTTCCATGACTTGGAATTTCTTAATAACCAAATTAAAAATGAAATTATGTACTAGCTCAGTTACACTGCCCATCTCCCTTTGCTGAGTACTTACTTCAGGCTGTATTTTCTGAAAGAGATTCTGGCCTATGCAAGTATTCCTACCAACCTGAAATGGCAAATTAACAATTTTCTGTCATCAGAACAGGCCTAAGTTAACTTTTAATAGCAAACAGGGAACTCCAGCTGGGCTTACCACACAAAGTCTGCTTCTAAAACAGATATTGGTAACTGGAGGAAACTTTGAAATCTAAGTAGAGAAAACATTCAGACTATTTCTATTTTTGTCAACATTTTTCAAAACTGTTCTTTTTAATTACATCTGTGCGTGCAAACTCCTGTTTTCTCGCACACCCTCATAGCTGTTGTTTTGGTTTTTTTTTAAATCACACCTTGTAATCCCCTTGGCAGACATGGAATTGGAAGGCTTAAATGTACTAACTTATCAAGCTGCTTAAAAGGTGTTTTGCAATCAAATTAGTAAAGTTTACAAATCTTAACATCAAATTAAATCTCACAGTCTCTCTGTTTTACCTTAGTCAGCTTACGTCTCCTCTCCAGGAATACGTTGTCCAACTAGTCAGGGTTTAACAGGTGAAGCTGGCAATAAACCTTAAGTCACAATAACATTTCCATATTTAATTAAAATCAAATTAAAGAAGGAGTAGCTTAAGCCTAGGCAGTGCTTATGCAAAACTCTTGCCAAATATACATTTTCGTGCTAGCATTGCTTGCAGAGCAGTAGCTTGGATTAGTATATGGCTTTCTACTGCACAGCATATTCTTACTTTTATAGCAGGTCTTCTCTTTGCATTGCACTTTCTCCGTGACAAAACCCTGCTCAAGTCTCACAGTCCTTGATCTGTATGCTCTTAAACTTTCAAAAGTGATTGCAGTGCTGGCTACACCCCAGCAACCTCTGTAGAACTCCTGGGCACAGGTTCTTTATCCTACCCCCATCCACCTAGAAACAGAGCCCGAGTCCCCCTGTTACCAGTGGCTATCTCCCACCCCATGCCCCTGAGTTCAGTGTTGCTTAACCACATCTCTTCGAGTTCTCACCCTGCAGTACATTGACAAGATGTACTGCAGAGGCACACATGTTACATCCTCAAAGACTCATCTTTTGTATGCACAACACTCATGCTTTATACAAGAAATCCTTAAAACCAACGACCGTTTACACAGTAATAAATTCATGTGTGTGTTTTCCTGCCTCTAGATCCTCTCTATTCTTGAGTGTTCTTTTAACTATGAAGCCAGCATCCCTCTCTCCTGAGCACTGCTTCTTACAAAATACAGACTCTCTTCATCATTTCCTTCCCCTCTCCCAGCTGATCTCCTAATAAAACCACCTCCCTTTGCCACAGAACATCACCTTCAGCTCTGCTCAAGTTCCATTTGTTTTGGAAGTGCTTCCAATAACAATTTTTAAGCTTAGTGTTACCACCACATCTTTGTTCTCCTCTTTGGTTATTTCTTATTTACCAAACCATAGACCCCAGTAGGTAATAACTGATGCCTGAATCCGCTTTGTAGTGGATTGCAGTGTAGTCAGTTAATAAACAAAACAAATGCTAGTCAAATTTATTATTCATGACTACCTTATCAGAACCAAAGGGACACCATTCTTAAAACACGCAATCTCCTACACTAGCAGTCACTAGCAATAATAGCCAGAAACATTTTTGGTTTGTTTTCAAATTGCTTAAAAAAAATAAAAATCACTCTGCTACACATGGCACCAATGCTAATCAGTTCCAAAAAAGGATTTTTTGCTGACACCCCATCCATCTAACATGAAGCTTTTCATTAGTTTCTTTTAAAAATCCAGAACAATATATAGTATTTTAGCATGTAGTTTTTATTGACTACCAGCCCTTCACTTTTTTTAACTTATTGTTAAATAAATTGGTAAATTGGGTAAGCACATTACATTGACACTGAATCTTCTTCATCTAAGTAGACATCTGAGCAGCTTCTCTAAAAGCAGCTATTAAATGGCAGCATTTGTCAATGGGTTTTCTGAATGCCAAAGTGGTAACTAAGCATTCTACCCTCACTGAGGGATGATAGTATTTTCATGCTCCTTGTGCTTTAGAAAAATTTTCCCCCAAAGCTTTGGTTTTGTTTATGATTCATGATAAGTGATTTAAAAATTATAATAAGAAATGCTTATCAAATGTTTACTTATCCAGATAAATTCAAAGGTTTAGTAATAAGTTCTCATCTTATTGTAAGTGGCAAAACTTCCCAGAAGCCTAGGAAATGACTGTTACAGGCACAATGATGTTTTTTTCAGAATACTTCTTTCTTTTAATCCTTGAAGTGTTAATTTGGTATTGATTTAACAGATGACAAGTATAGCAGGGACAAGGAGACAGTGAAAAAAGTTTCATCAGAACAATACAGTAATTTAAGTAAGTTTTACAGCGGAATTACAACCAAAAAAAATCCTCAAGAAAGGAGGATGGGCCACCAGAACATAATTATGAGTCATACTGTTATCTATGTCCTCAATACTGATACATGCAATTTGACAGATGATTTTGTCGTGAATTTATGTAAACAAAATCAGTGACTGGTATTTCAGAAGAGAAAGCTTTTTTTTTTTCAGTTGTTAGAACAATCTGTTCTCTGCAATATTGTCTTTCTAGATTACAAATCTGCCATTTAATAAGAAATCATCATGAGAACAAAGTAATCTTTCAGATTGCAATATTGGTGACAGACTTCATGTAAATTAGAGCAGGCTCACAAGAAGTACATAGTGTCATGACTGTGGATTTAAATTTTCCTACTGATCTCAGAAAAGCTTTCCTTCCCCCCCCCCCCCCCCCCTTAAAAAGCCTTTCAGTTATTTAAAAAAATGTGCCAGCTGATCAAGTCAAGGATTTTCTGTGTTCTACTCACTGAGATTTGTAATAAGTAGTGTACTTTGACTTTTACTCCTGGACCAAATGTTTTAACTGCTGAAATAATGGCATTTCTGGTGATGCACACACACAAATCTTCAACTGTTGAACAAGACTCAATTTGTATTCCTCCTGAAGAAAACTTCAAAGATCTGTGACTTATGGGAACGACTGACTGTGTCACAGCATTCAAAAATTTGTAAGATGCTCATAAGATCCCTCCACCCTTCCTGCGGTGGAAGCAGTACCTATTTAAACACATTTAATGTTAATATGTTTAAGTTACAACTACTCTACCCAAAAGCATCCCTTCAAGACTCTCCTTTCGCACCTCTGGCAGTGACAACACTGTATTTTTTTCTCTCCCACCCCAATACTGTATGACTACCGACCTACTTCTCCGCTTCCTAAATCACTTCTTTTAAATTCATAGTTGTTGAACGCATGGAGTGTAGTAAAAAGGAGTATTAGTTCCAAACTCAGCTCCTCTAATTAATGAGCTTGTCTGCTAACAGTAAGAGAGTGACACCCCTAGAACAGATAGAAAATGATACGCAGGCTTCCTCACCCTTAGCGCTCTATAACCATACAAATCTCATTTTGTATCAAGCTAGATGTTTTTGATTGATCCAAACAATGTATGACAGCCAAGACGCTTTAAAGAACTTTCACAACAATTCTGCCAAAGAAACAAACTGAAACATTTATAGTGTGAGCTTGCTGGTATGTTTCACTTCTACAATGCATCCATTCTTCTCTCTTAGCAGAAAACAGCTCCCTCGGTCACTTTTTTCCCCTTACCTTTTTTTAACATGCTGTTGATTGAATCAATAGCACATCTATATGGTCAATAGCATTTAAGAGATTTGTCAGAACTTGCTTTTTACTTGGCTAACAAAAAGATTACTAAATACTGTATAAAACAATTCTGAGATACAGATAAAATACTTTCTGGAAGCTTTACGCTTTTCTGCTTTGCATTTCTATTTACCATTTTTTACTTCAGTGGAACCCATTTTTTGTTCCTGTACATACCTCGTTACCCTTCTGTGTTGCTACCTCTGTATATTGCACAACTACAGTACAGCTAAGTAATACCTCAGGAAGTTGGTGGCCTGTTCATCTGATCTGGTGTAATACCGGTCCATTGAACAGCTACATTTTATGTAAAGATTCCACTCAACTACTTGTATCTAATCTGCAAGATTTCACAGAAGTTCAGTTTTCATGACAAAAACCACAGTCGCCTTTGTATATTAAAACAAACAAATATGGACTTTGGTATGTGTAATGTAACTTCAATCACTGGTAATAAAAACCCTCACTTATTTCTTGCTTTTAAAAAAAAATGAGGCTCATCAATGTCATAGGCTCTTACACAACAAAGTAACAAACAACTGTTAAAAATACTAAAAGATACTAATCATAATTAATTTTAGCTCTGGCTGCTCCACTTCCACAAGAGACAAAACTGAGGCACAGGGACTCCATTATTTCCTAAATCTAAACATGAAGTCACTAGGTTATAAGTCTTCTAAAATCTTGTACTAAACCTGAAAGTCCCTTGTCCAGTACTATTTAGAGTATTTTGGATAAGGAGATAAATAATAGCATGCTTTCTGTTTAAGCCATGCAAAAAGTACCAGAATCAAAAGTAAACTTGGGAAATTCAGCTTGGATTAATTAGGAAGCAGTGAAAGGGTTTTTCAAGGCCGCTTGCTGGGTTCCAGAACTGTACACCAGCATACAAGTACTGACTTTTTTCTAAATAGGACTTAGTATCAGAAATTGAAGGGATCAGAAATAAGCTTTAATCCCATCCAATTGAAATAGTTGTCATCTTATTGCTATTTTCACGGTAACACATAGTAAATCTGCCACTTCAAACAGGGAGTCAGTTATACAAAGTTTGTATGTGTAACAGTATTCAAGAACTGTCAGCAAAATATTTTCCTCTATATGAGGCAGAAAAGGAAAGAGAAATTTTAAGACTTTAAAATACTTAGCATATTATAATTTTAAAGAAGTATTTAAGAACTGTTGGCCACAACAAACAGTAAAGGCTAGTTTACCATTAAAGGTGCACAATACGAAAGGAGGAAATAAGTTAATAAGCTCCTCACCATTCCTAGGAACACATCCATATTGTATAGCATTTGATGATGGCCAATTCAAATTATTACTCTTTGATTTAGTCTGCTGCTGAACTTTTTCAAAGTGTCCATCAATTAAACTACATTTGGTTCACCAATTACAGGCATTTGCATGGAATCTTTCTGAAGCAATCCCATAAAGGGTCACTGTACAAAGAAGCAGACCCAAAGACATCACTACCACAGAAAAGCAGCATTTTTCCTTCAAAGCAGGATATTATGATCATGATATGCAACACAATTATATAATGAATTTTACAGAGAATGACCAGCAGACAGAGAAACAGAATAAGGAAATACCCTAGTTGCCACGATCTTCTATTTATGTCTGCACAAGTCCCCTATTCTCACCTAGCTCTGAGCTACTACATAATACAGGAAGATATATATTATACTCTGGAAATATGCTGTAAGGTTATGATCCATTAATGACTGTGAAGCACTTGAATATACCCCAGTACATTCCAAAGAAAGAATCCAGTCCTCAATATGCAGGCATCTCAAATACAAGTACTGTCAGTCCACATATGACTGATCAGAATATTCTTCATTCTTCAGGACCTCCTTGTTCCTATGCGATATAGAATACAAAGTGTATCTGTTTTGGTTTTTTTTTTCCCCAGACCTTTACTGTTACCATGAAGTTTAACATGAAAGTTTGCCAAGACAAACTAAAAGGGTAAAACTTGAGTAAAGGATACCCATTTCATGTAGTCTTAACAGGCTGCTGCCCCAAATGAAGCTCTTCTGTAGAATGGGGATGCATACACAGGCATTAATGTCACCATTTAGAAATAGATGCTGCCAAGTAGTCTTTTGGAGACATACAGGGGCAAGAGCTGGATATTAAAGAAAAAATGAGTAAACCAATTAACTAATTTTCAAAGCCAAAATAAATTTTTTAGTATTTTAAAATATCAAATAAATTACAAGAAAGATTTATTCTTAACAGTAAGTTTCTGTTGGGATTTGACCCTCTTCTGTGGTTATTTACTTACAATGGCATCAATCTGTTCCAGGATCTTCATGAACTGCTCTGCAGTTCCTTTTATCCTCTTGTCCAGCTGTTTTAGTGCTTCTGCTTGGAGATCCTTTGCTAAAAATCCCTGAGGAGGAAAAAGAGGGAAGGAAAGACAAAATTATTCCATACCCTACAGAATACTCAGCTTAGAAAATCTGTCAATCCACCACAGCAGAAAACATCTTTTACTATTTCTGTAGTTTCAAGTATGATAGGGACTCCAATCTCAATCTGTATTCTATCAATCCTTGAAATGTTAAATGTAAGGTCTGCTAGGTTTACTTAAAAGATTAAACAAGTAACAGACAGTCTCCTTTGGACTTTGAGAGAACTCTTCATGTTTTTCCAGATCTAAAGAACATAATTTATCCAATATGCAACAATATTTACCTTTTTCCAAACAGTGCCATGTCTCCATTTTGCAAACTCATAAAGAGCATTTGAAATTCAGTAAGAATTTTACAGGACCCTTGGACAGTTAGGAGGGGCAGCCTATTACTGACTATTCAAAACCTTTAAACAGTTTTTTTTAAATACATATACCTACAAAACTGTTTTACAAAGATACAAAATAATACAAAACTGGCATACCTTCTGGATACTTGTGAACTCTTTATTAACTTCTTCTAACTTATTAGCTATTTGCTCCACTGACTTCTCCAAATCTTTTAACTTCTTTAATTCAGCCTCTTCTTCTGGACTATTCTGTGTATTCAAAAGTACAACATTCACAACTATGGAACAAATAGAGACACTGTGCAGCTAAAAAGCAGCAACAGTGGTGATACAGACATAAAGGCTTCTGCTGATTTAAAATACATACTACACTGTGGTTATTCTTTCCATATTTTAATACCTATCAAATAAGCTTCTTCCAAAGCTTAATTATACATACAGTCAAAGCGGCAATGTATACAAACACATTAAATGAGATTAATTTGAAGGAAAAAAGGAAAAGTGCAAGCTTTTTTTTTTTTTTGTTAGCTTAGCATCTTTAAAGTAGAGGTAACGTTTATACCACGAGATACTACCTTGTCCTCTACTTGGCAAAACCAACCACAAGTCATTTCACTAGAAATAACCCAGCAGACTCAGTAGCTACAGCTTTTTTTTTTTTTTAAACCAGAAAAATAAGATTAGCAGAATCTAATCAGTGCACAGAAGGTGCATGAGCACTGACAAGCAACAGATTAGACAGAATTTTGTCAATAATGTAAGGCAGAAGTCAGTCAATAATGTAATTTCAGAAATGTACAAACTGCAGAGTTATTTGCAGTACAACGTGAGATTGAACTCAACTTTGTGGGTAGGTATACAAGATTAGGTTTATGCTGTAACCTGTTTCTGTGTTCAGCAGCTGAATCACTGACAGAAATGACAATAATTTAAGAAAAAAAAAAGTCCAAAGGCAACACTTACCCTTTTCCCAATCAACATGACTTTGCAACCATTTTTAACACCAAGTGCTGACAACGGTTGTTCCAATTCTTTCAGAGACTTCCCTAAATGGAAAATGAGAGAGGAAAAAAACAGTTAAAAAATAGTTAGTGGCATAAGAATGTCTTTTTGAAGGCATTCAAAACATGGACACCTGAAAGCGACTAAGATGAAAGGTATCATCTATAAGAAACATTGACAGATTTATACGTTACCTTTGTATATCAGTTTCTGAAAAGGAACTGGAACTCCAGTGACTTGTTCAATAAGTACAGCCATGTCTTGTAGTGTAGGTTCACCATCTTCTTGTTGAGAAGCAACTTGAATACTGTGTTTTTCATTACCTAACAAAAAACAGAGCAACAGTAACACTTATTGTTACCTAGAAAGTATTACAGGGAATCTGTCTCTAATATTTATTTCCATTAATGCAGAAAGTTCTCAAATCACTGATTCTCATGTACAATCATAATTTTCAATCAAAGGATTCTGTTGCATTGCCTTCCTCTTGGAGTGACTTACCTCAGCTGAAAATTTTGTTTCACATTCTAATGATCTGAAGAGTTCGATCAGGCGTATTCTACTAGCATAACGCTCCTGCTATATATTATTCCCCACCTCTTTTTAAGAGTGCAGATGGTGTCCAGACATCCTACAAGCTAAAGCATGAAAGCCCACACCTTCCTGATGTATTCCATTTCCTACTTGTAGGAACTTTTAATAGCATGAGTCTTGGGGAATCTGAGACAATTTATCACATCCTTTGCTCCCTGCTCCTCATACATGAGAAGCAAGCGATCAACGTCTACCCTGTCTCCCCTCCACCAGCCACCTGAGAGAATTCTCGCAGTCCAAAAATTATTTCTCCCCATAATACTGCTGATATGCAGCCTTAACCACTTTGAGAAGTCTCAGACTAAATGTCACCTTCCACTTGCGGAGCACCTTATTCAGACTCACTAATATTACTTGCATGCAAACAGCAGGAAGTTCTTAGAAAAAAGGAGTACATGTACTAATCTCTGCTTTGCAATAGACCCCTTCTATAACCCTCAGCTCCCACGCACTTAAGGCCTGTCAATATGAAAGCACTACAGGAATGAGCCACCATTGGCTGCAAGGGAAATCAAGACAGGCATTTTTTACTTTGCAGGAAGAGAGAACTCCTTAACAAATACCAGAAAGAAAACTATTCTCACGCCACTAATTTGAAATGCACGTATCTTTGACGAAGAAGAGTGCTAGAAACATCGATTCTAAAATGTTCCAGCCTCCCAGAGTCACATGACAAGTGACACTGTGGCCTCAAAAACTTGCAAGCTCCAACACTATTTCTTAATTCCAAAATGGTTTTAAGCTCAAAATCACATTATACAAACTCTCCCCCAAGCATTTTCCATAAACAGACCTTCTTCCCCATTTGTTTGGGGGGGGAGGAAACAACAAAAAATTTAGGTCCTAACCTCAACATACTTCAAAAGGTTGTTTTGATATATACAACTGCTTTGTATAAGGGCTGTGCTTGTCAGCAGTTGAGAGAAAAAACAAACAAACAGCAAATGGGGAAGAGAACAGCTGATGTTTGCCTAGCAATAAAAACAGTTTTAATTACAAATTATGAGTACCACTTTGGGCAGACTGTAACAAAAATTTTACTGTGAATTCACAGCAGAGTGAAATCACCATGAAAAATATCTCATGGGTTAGAACTGGTATCATAGCTTATCAGTTTGCTTCCGTAAATGACAATACTAATTTAAAGTAACCACTAGTGCAAAATTCCAAAATCTTTTTTAAAAAAAGCCTAAATACATTAAAAAACAGATCAATTCAATTTCTTGCAGATTGTCAAGTGATACATGTGGGTCTACTACCAATCTTTTTCTTAACCCTTATTTCCGTCTTTCCCCATTTTCACTCATGCATGCAAAACTGTAACAAAAATGTTTGTGCTAAGTAGTAAACCAGCATCTGACAGCAACAGGTATAAATCAGACAGCTTTAGTCCAAGATGAACAATGCCTTCTATTTGCTATTTATTAATGACAAAGTAATTACCAGATAAGAAAACAACTGGAAAGATAAAAACATTCTCAGATAAGAAGACTGTTGGCAAACAGCAAGATGTTGGAATTACATATATGTTAATATCGTTAAGTTACTGTCATCTTTGCAAATGAAAACCCCTCAGATCAAATGGAGCTCTCTGAAGGCATCAATGAGCACATGAATCATGAAGATTCAAACAGATTATTCCACAAAGTTCCTCACCAAAGACTTTTAGATAAAACTGCCAGGTGATAAAAGAAACATTTTCACAGAATAATGTAACAGTTTGAAAACACGAATGAGCAAGCAGAAACAAACAATAAGCTCTGAAGGTGGAAAGAACGTCACCAATATAGTGCAAAAGGAACAGAAGCAGAATGTATTATTCAATAATTAAAAAATAATCCATAAAAAACTAACAAGTTATATTAACAAAAATCAGCTGATGAATACCTTGCTGATTTAATAATTACTATCGTTCTCATTCCTCCTACTGCCTCACCTAGATCCACTTTATCAAAATTTGACCATGGTATTTCCCATCTTATTTTTAAGAACAGTGGAGTCCAGGCTATTCTTACCTCTTTGCAGTAACTTTTTGTATTTGTTTGCAGACTTAACCACATCTTTCCTTCTACCTTCTTCTCCCTCCTCCTATTTCTCTTCCCAAGGAAAAAAAGCTGAATCGTGTCAGCTGGCCTTTGAGTAACTCGTTTCATCAGGTCAGCACCCAACTGTCATACTGAAGAAACCACCACTTTCTGTTGCAATTTGCATCTCACTAACTGCAAATGTTCAAGCTTATTCAACAAGCAAAAGGAGAGGCCATCGCATAGCACCTGCTCTTAACATACAGTGCTGACTTCAGTGATATATTTCATCTAAATGAAAATTACTACCAAAAAAGTGACCTCTGCTCGGTGCTCTCTGGCAAGGACAGCCTTGTCACCTGTTCCCACCATCACCCTTACAGTAGATCTACCCCCGTGGGGTGAGTTTGATCATCTTGTTGATATGGAAAAAGCTATTTTTTTTTTTCCTTCTGTTGGAGCAGCTTAAGCGATCCAGCTTGAGGGAGACAGTGGGGAGAGGTGGCCAGTAGAGGAGTGAAACCTTACGGTAGCAGCTAGGATCGAGATCAGGCTAAGCGGAGGATGAGTCGTGGCCCACCGAGGCCGAGTCAGGCCCGGCCGCCGGCCCAGCGAGGCCGGGGACGCTGCCGCCATCCAGCCGACAGCCGCAGCCCCGCACCGGCAGCTCCGGCATCTTCTGTCTCCTCGAGGCTTTGCGGAGCTGCAGCCGCGGGCGCTCAGGCGCCAAAAGCAGTCACACCCCCCACACACACCCCGCTGCGGGCCGCCGCCGCCGCCGGGCAGCCTTCCAGCGCCGCCGCCCGCGCGTTTCCCGCTTACCCCTTGGCGCCAGGGGCAGCCATGGGCCCGCACGCCCCGCAGCGCCGGGCTACCGTTAACGGGCGAGGCGAGGTTCGCGGGGCGCGGGGGCAGCAGAGAAGGGCGGCCCCGGGGCCGGGAGCAGCCCTCCGAAGTCGGGGTCCGACCCGCACGGTCCCGCTGGGGGCCGAGGCACCGGGGCCAGCTCAGGGTATGGGGCGCCGGGGGAGGTGCCGCGGGCCGCGCTCGGCTCGGCAGTGGCTGGAGGTGGGGCCCCCCGCCCGCCCTCCCTCGGGCGGCCCTTACTGTAAGTGACGGTGACGGTAACCGGGGCTCCGGGCGCCGCCATCTCACCCCGCCACAAGGAAACCGTTCTGCGGGGGCGCTTCCCGGGGCGCGCCGGTAGGGTGTCACTTCCGCCCTAGGCCACACCCCCTAGACGGGAAGGGGTGGGGCAGCGGGGGACGTGACGTCCGCAGGCGCCGGGGGATGGGCTCACACAGGGCCGTTGTTTACCGGCGTCATCGACGGGGTGACAGCATCAGCCGTCGCGTTTGTAATGGGAGGGAGGAAACGATTGAGTGCTTCAGATCCCGGAGCGCCGGCAGAGAGGACCGGCGGCCGTTACCTGTACGCCGAACCGTGGCGTTACCAGTGGCTTCTCCTCTCCGTGACCCGCTGCCTCCAGGCCTGAAAACTGCTCTTCGGTACCGGAGCCCCGCCTCAGACCTGCGGCTGGTGAATTAAAGCCGGCAGTTTTTGTCTGACCGTTTTTGCTAGGATGGTGTTTTTCCTGTTGGCTTTTATTGCTGCTCCGAGCAACTCCTGACAGCAGCAGAGACACGGCCAAAGCAAGCCTGGCGTATACGCGACGCTGCGAAAGGCAGCAAGAGATGCTTTTGGGATCAGAACCAGACTCCACCTCTGGCGAAGCCTGTGCTCCAGCAGCACATGACACTGATAAGAATGGGGGGCTGGTTAAGACCGAATTAATTACCAGAAACACCACACGAAAGGATCAGCTAATCTACGTGATTTTATGTCTCCATAGAATACATAAAGTTAACGATAACCCTATTTATTACAGCTTTCAAGAAGGTTACAATAGCATAAAAGTCTCAAGACTGCAGTAGTTTAAAAATTGCTTTCAATTCTTTTATCAAATAAGCATAGTAATAAGGGAGCTATTTTACAGAGAGTAAGCAGCAACGTACAGTCTTAGTTTCAAGAAAGAGAAACATAATACAAAGTCAAAATAAACCTCAGCTATCAACAGCCACCACTACTCTTCACTTACTAATTTGTCCATAAGACACGGAAATCAAAACCTATTAGACTGACTGCTTCCACTGAAGGGAATTGTGCTGAATTTTCCATTAATAGAAAAGTCAGTAGTAGAACAACTTTCTTCAAAGAAAGAACACCACCAGCCATTCATACTGCATTCTAGGATGTAGTGATATTAAGGTTACACTGGAAGGACAAGTTCTCCAGGATTTAAAAAAAAAAAAAAAAAAAAAAATCTTAATTTGATTTGTAAAGTGTAGTTCATTATATCCATTGTGCTTTTGAAACATTTATGTTGCAGGGATCTTTGGCAATCCAAACTCATCCACCAATACACCATCCTGTAAGAAAGAAAAAGAAGCAAGAGGTTAACAACTCTCCACCAACCAGAACATTTCACAAAAGTTTCCTTACAATTTCTATAAAGTGATATATCTGTAATTGTCACTGTGTGACAGCAGTGATGACAATGAGAGCATCAGTGTTCTTCCTCACTATTAAAGCCCCAAAAGCAAACATACAGAAGACTTCCTTACGTTTTTAAGAATAATTATACTAGGAGCTGTAATGGTACACTTAAATTCTACTTGCAGTCTGACAATGCTAGATAGGAGTTACAAAATGCCATTTTAGCTCTTTATTATAAAGAGCATCCAGTACACTGTATTCTCTCATATATAGCATCCAAAATACATAAAACATTAAGCACTTTTTTTTGTTCAAAATATTAAGGATTCCAAATATCAAGCAGCCAACACAAATGTGATTAATCCAAAACAAAACAAAAAACCCCCACATATTTTGCTTTTAAAGAGGAAAGGACTCACTTTGTTTTTCGTGTCAGTAGGAGTGACCTCTGGAATTGCGGGAGCAGATGCGGCTTCATCTAAGTAGGAATTGTCTTCATCAGCTAAAAGCTCATCACCTAACGCATCCAGTTCTAAAATTGAATTATGTTGGTTGAAAAATTATGCAAGGAATTCCTTTTGCAAAAGAAAAGTTGCTCTTACAGAGAAACCGAATTCATACCGAATGCTTACATTCATAATCATTTAGTATCACTTAGTCATCAGTCAGGAATATACACACACACACACACAAAATGGAGAGAACCTTCTTTCCTTCCTTGTAGCATTCCATTAGTGTGTATCTCATGTTTGTCTCTCATTCTTGTTACTTGTTACTCTTAAAGGAAATGCAGCTTTTATGTTTAAAAAAGTGATTAAAACTTTTTTTAAACACATTTAAAGTATTTGACTACTGAAATAAAAAAAATCACTGTATGATGATTTTTACATTCAGTAATGTAAAAATCATCCTCCACCTTCCTAACCTGCTTCCAAGTCATCTTCATCAATCTCCGGTGTTCCATAGCTACGACTCAGTGCCTCCTGGACTTCATTGGCTTCTTCCATCATATCCTCTAACTGATCTTGTATGTCCTGAAGCAAGAAACAATTTCAACTGGTCCACATTTAATAGTTTTAGTTAAATTTATCAGAGCTTAATTAAATTCAGTTTAATAATTCCAACATACAAGGCACTCAAATTTTTTAATGCATAAACCATTTTTTGAAGGAGCATTAATACAAGTCAAGACACATGCATTCAGTACTATAGTGTGGCCTTAACTACTATGAAAATTATAATAAATGTATAAGGTAGAAAAAGAGGAACCTTGAAACAACATCTCTGCAAAATCCTTTTGTTTTAACTACTCTTCAGGGTAAACTGAAAACCTCTAATATATTACCCAGAATCCAGCATTATCTTGAAAAGCAGGAGAGTACAAAATCTAGAGAAACTAAATCTACCATCTGGAGAATAAGCACTAACCTGAGTTGTGCCACAGCAAAATTTAGAAGATACTTTAGCATATCTATTGGCACTGTACTTGGGTACAAGTAAGGAGACAATACTTGCCTAAAGGTTTAAAATGCAAGCCATATATAAAAACAGCACAGGAAAGAGAACTTAAAGAAATTCAGCACTGGCATTTGATAAGAGTTTAAGTGCAGCATACTTTATATTTAGAGATTTTATGGTGTTTTTTAATGCATTTTCTGAAGACAGGGCCAGGCCTTGCAGACCTCTTGAAATTAAATTTTTTGTTTGGTTGGTTTTTGGTGGGGGTTTTTTGGTTGTTTTTCTTTCCGGGTTTTGTTTTTTTGAATCAGGCACTACCTTGAACTGGGGGAGCAAAGGACTAATCTGCATGTTGCTAACATGGGGAAAAACAAAAAAAGAGAGGACAAAAAAGCCACAGCAGGAAGTATTCACCAACATTTATGCTGAAGTGCAGGGGAAAGGAAGGGAGAGATTAAAGATTAGCCCGGCAAGGAAACAACAATCAGTGCAATAAGGCCAACAACTGATTGTGCAGTACCAGAGAAATCAAGAAGGAATTATGATGGTGGTCCCATAAAAAAGGGAGGCAAACTCATGTGAACTAAAACAGTCAGCTTACCTTCAAGTTCCATAGTCCACTCGTCACTATTTCAGTACATTGTTTCTGTTCTTTAGTAATTTAAACTATAGAAGCTCACCTCAATTTGATCAATTTTGACTTGCTTGTAAGCTTTCTTCATTTCTTTCACCCCCAGTTTCATTGCATCAACCTAGAATAGAGTCAAACAACATGCTTGTATCTGATGTAGCATACACAAATTAAACAAATGTGAGATTAATATACTGGTACCGTTGTCTTTGTATCCTTCAGTGCCTGAATAGTGTAATTAGCTTGTTCCATATTAAAAGACTGCTGTGATAGATTATCCCTCTGTTGTTCATACCTGTTAAAAACAATGCAAATAATGGCTTTAAAACACCACACTATTTATTGCCACAAAAATTGTTAATTTTTTAAAAAATTGAAAAATCAGCAGCAGTAGTCTAAAGATGGGAACAGATTTTTTTTTTCAATTTGTTATAAACAATCGCAGAATAAACAGCTTCATAAAAATCTGGCCATTATGCATTTCTGTGTATTTAAAGTTGATAAAGCTACTCCTGAACTAAGCTTCTGATTTAACTGACAGCAATACCATATTTTTATAGGCTTACACAGCAGGTGAGGATATAGCAAAAGTTTTAATCACTATAAGCTAGAGACACATGCCATTGCTCACTAATGCTGAGAACGGAAGAGATGCAGATTATCCAAACCACAATGGCTCTGCACTGGAGCTTTGCAGGGCAGGGACGAGGGGGAGGATAGGGTAGAAAAAGGAAACTGTTAAGGCTAACCAAAAAGAAAAGGGAGACTTTAAAAATTAAGAAATCATCCTTCTCAAAGCTAAACTTGTATCCAATCAAGAATGTAAAATATGTCAAGTTAAACATAAAAATGAAAGCATAAAAACAAACAATGAGTCCTTCTTCAAACATCCAAGACAGGAGGTCTGCCAGACAAAGATGATCCAAATACAAAACAGCTTCTGGACAAGGAATGACTAAATACATTACTGTTCAACAAGATGGAAAAGAGATGACTGAGGGATATGATGATAGCCTATTATGAGGGGCCCAGTGACTGTAAATAGGGGAACTACTATCAAGTAAGATTAGCAGGCAGCCTAGTCAAAAAAAAGAAAAAAAAAAAACCAAAAACAAACCAAAACCCAAAACCAAGCAGTCCTTCTCACAACATCTAACTAAACTATTGCATTCCTTACCATAGGATACTTTGGATGGTAAGAGTTCACAAATACTTAACAAGTAATTGAGCAAGTCTGTAGAGATACAATTCATCTGATGGATATGAAATACAAGACAAATGAGCTTTGACTCAGATAGCACCTAAGAGATTTGCAGTTCAGCAAGTATAAGATATTCCAGTGAAGCACCCCTGAACACTTGCCATGTTCTGACATTCTGTCCTTTGTATTTGTTGCTGGACACTTTTCAAGACAGTACAGTAGACTAGACCAGACCACAGCATCATCTATCCTGTCCATTCTGGTATTTTTGCATAGACACAATTACCTGCCACTACATGTGCTCAAGTCCTAAAGGGTGTCCACAGAGAACAGGTACATTTCCAGTAAACCAGATCAAGATCATCAAGTACACAATTTATAGTAATGAATTAACAATATAAAATGAGGCACTCTCTCAGAAAGTTTAGGGGCCAAGCATAGCTTTAATAATGAGCAGATTTAGGTCAGCTTGTCCCAATCCAAATTTATGTACTCACATACAAATCAGGCACAAATATGCTGACACAAAATCTGTAAGGAGATGCTTCTGAAAGGCTGGCTAGCTTGTTCAGCATTTTTCTTTAAAGAATGCTCAGAAGCAAGAGTACTGGAAAGAGAAATGAAATTGTGCCACCCCCCTTAAAGAAAACAGGCTTTCATTAATCCCAAACTGAGAAGGGTTTAAACTTACATTCGCTTCTGCTTTAACACTCTCAATGCTTTCTGCTTTACTGTATTCTGAAAGACACAATATTGTTACATTAGGAAAAATATTTGACTTTACTCTTGATTATACTGTTTAAGCCTAATGTATTGCATTTAAGTTTTCCAAAAGATTCCTCAGTTACTAGTCCAAAGAGTTTAAAAACAGTCACATTCAGCGTTTGTCCTGCATTGATGATTAACCAAATAGGCTTGTATGTAAAGCTTCTAATAGAAAGTACTTTCAAGATTTCTGGCTTTTCATTTTTTGTTTGATAAGCAGAATACAAAGTCAAACTTAGTCCATCAGAACCATCTTTCATCAACACATTTTAATGGTCAGCATCAAATAATACTGCAAAAGGTACTTTAACAATACTGTTTATATTAGATATGTTTATTATTAGATACATTTTATATTATATGATCATCCTTTTTCAAAAATGGGTTTTCCCACTCCCTTTCTGCATAGTGCAGACCTTTTTATTTTGGCTGATGAACAAAGCAGCCTCTCTACCAGACTTAATTCAGGTAACAGAAGGAAGAAGGGAAGCAAGTTAGTTCTGATTGAGGAATTACATTACACTTTGGAAGAAATAAAGACCAATGAAAATGCTGTTCAAAGATGCATGTCTAAGAGATGCTTCAGAATAAAAATAATCCTGCAGGATCTTGTATCTCACCAGTAGGGCAAGATGCAATTCTAAGAACCTGATGAACCGGCTAAATCACCCCACTACATGACAAGAAGTGTGAGTCACATCCTCTCATGCTTAAATCCCACAGAAGATTCTTACCTTTGCAGGCCCCTCTCTCATCTTCTTCATTTGATCCTTATACTTCACTAGTTCTGCATCAAGCCTAGCGATTTTCTTGTCAATGGACTCAGCTCTGCTATCCACCTTTAATACATGACAGGGAAAACAAACAAAAGAACATTCATTAAGGTTTTATTCAGGTATTGGACAATAAAAAGAACAGCCTCAGTTTTATTATGCTTCTAACTGAATTCTTTCTTCACTCAGTGGTTTTATAAACAGTTTAAAGTTTGTAGAGAATCCAAAACTAGAATCAAGTGAAACACCTTCTACAAGGAGCACAAGAAACATTCTGCGGTTGCAGGAAGCTCTGCCATTGTAACATGTTCTCATCATTTTGAGATGCTCCCTTGCACACCCACTCAAGTCACATCTCTATTCAGGAATTTCTGATAACATACAGTGCCAGAGACTAAACCGGAACGGAAAAAGAAAAACATAGATGTACCATGCTGGCAGATAAGGGACAGGGATGTGTTCAGCAAGGCTAGAGGTTTATTTTTGGTCGGCAGAGAACATTAATCCTTCAGAATGATACCTGGATTACTGGGTGTGTTTAAGAAGTCCAGACTTAACCATTTTTTCACAAGTGCCTAACTTCTTTGTCAGAGAGAGACTCTTCCCATCACTTCCTGTAAAGGGAGCCAGGACACAGAAGTTCCACCTGGTAGCTACTCTGAATCCTTACTACACGTTAGCTCCAAATCCCAATAGTAGCTGCATAGCTCAGTAAGAGACCTCCAGCAGTCAACCCTAAGAGCCCTGGTGCAAAGCATATCACAGAACTGTCATTATGGAAATATTTTAACCCTTCTGCATAAGAGGGTTAAAGATGATAATTACATAACCAAGCATGGGTATAGATCATTCTAACAGCATACACAAATTCATAAAAAACCAAAGAAAGCCTCCTTAACATGAACCGACTATCACAGCATTTCTCCAGAAACAACAAAATAAAGCTTATTAACTTCTCATTCCAAGGAGCCTCTCTAGAGATTAGAATATAATGACATTCCAATTATAGTGTGAGGCCAATCAGTGCAAATTTACAATTCTGACTTGCTAATAGTGTGTGGCTAAACATGTATAATTATGCGGATTTTCATTTTGATGTCTCAATGTTCTTTTTAAATCTCTGCTCTATGACAGCAACATGCATTCGCCAGAGGCATCCTGAGGAGAACATTTGGTACGAACACTCCACACAAGACATTAAAGTGCCTGGGCACAGCTGGCATTGAACAAATTGTATTAAGCTTTCTATTATGCCAAATATTTTACTAATAGCAAGAAAAAGAGATATTTGCGATTTTAAAACTCTTGTAGGTTCAAAGTGTAGCACCTCCTCAAGATCTTCATCAGCTAAATGCATCTTTGAGGTCAGCCTCGTTCACAGGGGAAAAACAGTTATTTGGTTTATTTATATAATCATTCTTTTAGCTAGTACTAGCAGGAAACAGAGACAGATCCTCCTATATCAATTAACTACATAAAAATTTCACACACACATTACACAGGACCTCAGCTTTTAAAAATGAGAACGGACAGAAGAGGGGAAAACGGATCTAATTTATCCAAAAGAAAACTAAACTGTGTATTAGGACTTGAAGAGGTGCTTTCTATTATTCATAAATAAGGCATACCGAGGTACGTTTCATTGCTACAGAAGGGCCCCAATCTAAACAAAAGAGAGTGGTCGTGGTATCCCAAATCCCTATTAAGCAAAATCAGTTTATTTCAATTAAAAAAAAAAAGAACATCACATATAAGACTGAATTTTAACATTGTTGTCACAATTATTAGCCTTTTGTTCTTACGTTTCCTACTTACTACTCTGAAAAACATAAATTTGGAGTGGTTTTTCAAATAAAAAGTAAAAACAATACCAATGCCACAGTTCCTGATGCATCCTTCCTCCTACTAGCCTCATGACAGCTTTGAGTCATCTGACTGTGCTCAGCCAGCAAGGATAAAAAAAAAATCTGCCACTTAGTGCAATGTCGAGGCAAGCACCGCAGGCGTGGCAGGAGAGCGAGCAGCAACTGCAAGGGAGAGTGGGAACATACCCATGGGGAGACAGGAGGGCATCACACAGCCAGCCAGCAAACTTGACAGTGACCAGCCATGGAAGAAAAGTAGGGAGAAGTGTTTCCTGGGCTCCAGGAACACTTCAGATTAGTGATCCCACAGAACTAGCTCTTTAAATGCAAAAATCTTGAATTGTTTAGATATGTTAAGGTAATGCTTGTTCTCTTACCACAGGAAAAAAAGCGTATTGTGTGCTGATCTTACTGGGTTCAGTCATACTACTTCTGCGTACACAGGAAAGAACATCCAAAACATAGGCATAATTACTGCCTAAGGGTTGTCTACATTTTTAACAAATGGTAACTATGAACACTAATCATTGCTCGCCAAATACAATAATTCGTAGCTGCCATTTAATGGCTAATTACCATTGAAGTAACACGGTAAGAGATTTTACAAAGCAATTTGACTCTTTCAAAAGGTACAACGAAATGTGTCCAAGATTGAAAACAACACAGAAGTGATATTACTTGAGTCTCCAAACTGTTGAATTTAACATGCTAAAGAAACAGGGCAAGTTTTTTAACATCTCAGACAACTCTCTTCAATAATAATACACATGCAATTTAAGAAAAAAAAAATCTAATGATATCTCCAATCCTTTAGCAGGACCTGTACTAGAGACTTCACTATTGTGAAAATGACCTGAAAACACAGCAAGTCTTTCACAGATCAGATAGATTACTTCATGTAAATTGGCAACAAAAAGTTAATTCATAAACTTCAAACTTGTAAAAGGAAGTATGTTTCTCCCCACACTTACTAGTACACAGAACTGTTTTCAATTTTAGTTCCGTCCACAGAAATTGAAAGTTCTCAAAACAGGGCAAAAAGCTAACATGGAGCTTAGTAATGATAACAGCAGTTTATAGACTTCCTCACGCCAAAGACCTGTGCTTGGAGCCAGCCCTTCATTTCTCAACAGCTGACCAACACAAGCTCTTGATTTCATATCTTAAAAACCACCCTGTAACTCATCATTGGTTGCCAAGTCACCACATATGTAAAATAAACCTGAAACTCTGCTTTTCAGTTAACCTAAAAAAACTAAAGTAAACCCCAAAAATCCACTGGGATTGAACAAGCTCCTAGTGGAAGACAGCCTACTGGCATATCTAAATCTGGCCAGTTTTGTTATGATTTGTCTCAACATTAGAAAATGCACATTCACTTGGAACTGTCAAAATCAGCCCTCAAAAATCTGACTAATATGGAGTTGGTTGCTGTGAGGAAGAGATTTCCTGATCTTCTGCTTATAGTGCTGAAATGGCAAATTTAAGTATTAATAACAGTATCTCAGATGGATTTTGGAGTTCTAGCTATCCATCAAAGCATTAACTGGTAACAACGGGAAAGCTCATCCTGATTTTTGAGCATATGCTTTATTTACCATTCTAACTAAATGTACTTGGAGCTACGTTTGGGTTCAATACTGCTAAAAAGCAATGCAGATTCTTCGCCAATAAAATAACATACTGGGAAAAACACTAACCATGACCACTTCTCTCCTCATCCCAGCCACTGGCATATGCAAGAGACTGATGTGCATGGGTTTGTGTAGGTAGCACTGACAAATACTAGGTATTTAACTTAAAGAGTCTCTTCACTGGGTAGCAAAATAAAACTCCTGGGAGGAAAATGGTGATTTTTCCACAGAAACGTTTTGTTGTCAGGTTCCAGGGACAATGCTTAGTTAGCCTTAGTTAACCTCCATTTATACCACAACCATTACTGACCTTTCACTTGACTTTGTTAACCACTCAGACAAATACTCAAGACCTCTGTGTTCTTTCTTCATCTCTTAAAATTAGTTTACAACAGAAGGAGTTGTAAAAACATACCACGGTTTTCTTCACAAACTTAAAAACAAAAAAAAAAAAAAAAAAAGACTATGAAATGACAAGATTACCCTTCTTAAAACTTTTCCTTAACCTTCTTTTCAGACCGGCCGACCTTACAACAGCCGTGAAGTGTTCTACCACGTGTTTCCTCAGCATTTCTTTCTGGGCTTGTTTAACTATCCATCTGCACACATCTTCGGTATCAACCCTACGGCAAGCTCGTCTGTAGTAGACTGAACAATCTTCATCAGAAGGTGAGATTTGCCCTCCCACGTTCTGTACTGGACAGAGGGGCTGGTTCCCTTGCTCCTGTCCCTGCCTTCCCACGACTCGGCGTGGCAGGAGTTAGCTAGTGCAATCAGAGCAGTGAAGTCCTCAGATGGAAATACTGAAACTATCCATGAGGATGTAAGGAGAGCCAGGCCTCACATACACATCGCGTGCATTCATTTATGGGATGTGCGCCTATGCACAGGAAACAAATATAAGCATGGGTACCAATGTACGTACCAGCATACACGTACGCTCCTGCGCATGCTGTGCTGATGCACAGGTGCACCCTAAAATGCACGTGTGCATACACACATACATACAAGCACATTGCACCAAAGCATAAACATATATCTACGTACACCTAAGTACATATACACACACACACACACAGTGCCCACACACAGCTGTGTTTCCACGCTCGGATACACAGACGCACACCTATGCACAGGTGCATACTGCCACGCACACACATCCACACGCACACTGACAGCCTGTACCTCCAAACCAGCGCACTCCCACACCCCACCCCGTGCCTCCGGCTCGGTGCGGGCACCCGCACACTTCCGCGTACGGGCGGGCGCACAGACACGCAATAACTCACGCACGAAGCTCTACGCTCGCACCTATACGAGCGAAGGCAGGCACGGCCCGCGGGGCGCAGGCGCTCCAGGGGCGCCCTCAGCCCCGGGCCCAGGCCCCTGGACCCGCCGGGGGCGGAGGGTCCCACCCGGCCGGGCCCGCCTCGCAGCCCGGGCTGGCCGTGCCGCCCCTACGGCCAACCCCGCCGCTCCCCTGTCCCTCCCGAGGCGGCGGCCGGGCCCAGCAGCGCATTGCCCGGCCCCGGCCCTTCGCGGGGGTCGGGGGGGTCCGGGTGCGGGCCAGGTCCCCCGGGGAGGGTACTCACCGTCCCGATGCAGTCGGTGAGGCTGGGCGGAGGCGCCTTCGGCTTCGCTTTGCCGAAGAAGCGGTTCATGACGGCGGCGGTGCCTCGGTCTCGCTCCCGGTCCCGGCAACGGCAGCAGCCCTCCCCGCCGACCCGGAAGCCCACCGACGGCCCCTCCCCGCCCCGAAGGCGGGGCCGCGGCGAAGGCGGAAGCACTTGTACAGCGGCGCGCCCCCGAACTTCCGCTCTCCTCTCGACGGCGGCGGGCTGTGATTGGCCACTTGGGGCCCAATGGAGTAAGAGACAGCTATACCGCACAGGAAGACGTTTTCTGCGTCAATAGGTGCTGTGTGAACTATACGTGTACTACTGGGCTTGTCCCACCTTTTCAAAATTGCTGTCGCCTCCTAGAAAAATACCTTTTAAGTTACATCAGTATTGACATTTTACTGATTTTCTAATATAAAAAAGATACAGCTGTAGAATCTTCCCCATAAGATCAATTCATCTGATCTGTTACAAAGTAATACCATGAAAACATGTGAAACACAAGCATACCGTGTTTATTTTTTATGTTAAGAACACTTTTTTTTTTTTTGTACAGAAGTTACTGAGGACCTAACATATCTTTAGGCTTCACCCACTGATCAAACTGGTCTGATGTCAGGAATCCCAGCTTTATAGCGGCTTCCTTTAACGTTGTACCTTCTTTGTGCGCAGTTTTGGCAATCTTAGCTGCTTTATCATATCCTGTAACAAAACAAAACGAACAAGTTAGCCATTTGCAGTTTCAGAAGATTTGTTAGAGGTGAGAAAAATGTGGGACACTTGGCCTTTGAAGAATTAATTTGCCAGATTCTGCTATTACTGCTTAACTCAATTTGCAGCAAATGTGCGCCAAATGTTTACACCAACTCCTTACTTAATGTGAAGGTAAATTCTGTTATTCTGGTCTTAATGCATTTAGATCAAAGTTTTATGCGACTTTCTCCTTCAAAAAAAAAAATCTCATATTGTTATCTTTCACTTTTCATTATTATTAGTGGTCAAATCAGGACGACAGGTACACAAATTCTCCCAGTCTCCTTTTTTTTTTTGACTCTAGTCAGAATTATTTTTATAATGCACTGGTATGGCCACTGCAAGGAGGGCACATCTTTTTCAACAGTAATAGCAGCTGGTGATGTTAAAGTAAATTAACTTTTGGCCTGAACCATGACTTGGTCTCCTAAACACTGTGACAATACAAATAATGTGTGCAAAATAACGTTATCGCAAAATATTTCAGGATAATGTTTTGAGAAGTTTCTGAGCCTTAAACCTACCTATATGCGGGTTCAGGGCTGTTACCAACATGAGAGATTCACTCATTAGTTTGTTGATCCTGTCCGTATTGGCTTGGATTCCAACTACGCAGTTGTCAGTGAAAGAAACACAAACATCTCCAAGAAGTCTTGCAGAGTTTAAAACATTTTTAATCTAACAAAAAAAGAAAGAAATACCAACTATTACATTCAGACATTAATAGCTGCACAGTCTGGCACATCTGTTCATAACCAGTGTCCCCCTGCAATATCCACTTCTTTAACATGCTATTTGTAGAAAAGGAGTGCAGTAAATAGTACACCCTCCTCCTTTAGCAGGGTAAGCTCAGCCACTCCTATTTAAAGTAATTTGTGAGAAACATTCAATAGCAGAGGAACTCTTGCATAAAGACAACCACAGTATGTATAATCATTTTGTTATAACAGTTCACAAATAACCAAGTAAAAAAAACATGAAGGCATTTGATTCATTGTCGTTTTCCCCCTCAGGTATCAATCATGAGAGGACATCTAAAAATATGAAGTACAATAATATCTGGCATTAGTCCTCTATTTTGACAATAGGTAACATGCCACTCTTTTTTTTTGGAGACGTGTCTATCAAAATTTATCTTCTGCTAGGTACATCTCTTGGCTGTTCAATATGATTCCCCCCCCCCCCCCCCCCTTCAAAATCAGGTGCTATATGCTTAGAAGAAATATGTTCTGATCAGCAGGAAAAAAAACATTACTCTAAGCAGACACAGTAAGGAAGAGACAAATACTGATTTTATTATAAAATTTCAATTTTCTTTCAATAATTTCTAACTAGCAGAATAAAAAAGCAGTATCAGTCAGTATAGGCTGTGCAGAAAAATAACATATGACATGCTGCTTCCCTTTGTGCCTCTTATGTCTAACAAGACAAAAACTCAAAAACTTTCCTTTTATTTCTGTTTAGTATTAGGATCTTTTCTGCAAGTCACCTTAATTCTTTTTAAACCATCATCCCTACCCTAACCTCTATACTATTCCTTCAACATCTTATACACAGTTCTCCGCAATCTTCTGATTTGATGCTTTTGTTTATGTTCTTTTCCTCAATTTCTTCTCTGTTTATTTTTCCTTCTTGGTTTTAAGGAGAAAAAAAAAAAAGTAGATAGCCCAAAGAAGAAAATAAGAATTATGACTTGGTGTCAAAATGTCCAAATTTCAGTACAAGGTGATTTGTAACACTCAGTTAACTTGACTTTTTTAAATTAAATATACAGAAGCAGCAGTATGTATCTTGGTGTATCCTGCTCACACTGTAGAAGGCAGACATTATTTTAAACACTGAAGTCTAAGACAAATCATTTACAATTTTACATGACTCACTTGCCAAAAGCATGTAATCCTTTAGTATTCAGCAGTAACAGAAATTAGTAATGGATAGTTGCTAAAGAAAAAAAATCCTCATTTTTAGCTAAAATACCGAATTCTCTTCGGCTTTGGACAAAATTTTGTCTCAGTTTGCGTTCCTCTCTCCCTACTTCCTTAGACTGATGATAAGCATACATTGTTAAGATAAAAGCTGAAGATAGTTTTACATAAAAAAGATTGCCAGCTCCCTGTCAAAATAACAAGGACATACCACACAAAAGAATAAAATTTGTTCTCACAATTCATTAGCTTCTCTGGTGCTTGTATTGACCAAATATTCACGGAGGTTTTTTCCCCACAAGTTATCTGATTGTACAAACAATGATTTTAAAAGTCCTAGATATTTAAAACTTCATGAACTCACCATCATGGGCTTAAAAACATTCAGTTCAAAGTGTCCATTGCTACCTCCTACAGTTACAGCAACATGGTTTCCCATAACTTGGGCTGCCACCATGGTTACAGCTTCACACTGGGTAGGGTTGACTTTTCCTGGTTGTGGAAGGGAGAGAAAAAGGTTACCAAAGAAGGAGGAGGAAGGGGGAAAAAAAGAAACCAAACCAAAAACAAAAAAAACACCAACCAAAAACAAGTAGTTTCCTCATTTACCAAATAACATTCAACAGAAGATGTTTTGTAGGGAGGTAACATGTCTTACTTATCTGTATCTGTGCACCACAGAAAATAAATAATTTCCATAAATGATATTAAATTGACTGTACTCTTCCAGTAATTCAGCTAGGATTTTTAAAACAGCTATGGATGCTTTAGCAATCTACCAAGACTTTGAGAGCTGGATCAAATGTGCATGAGCTAAGCAGCTGTTAATTACCACAGTTCTTAATAGTCAAGAGATCATAAGCTGTCTTTCCTCGTGCAAGTAGACATTTTTAGTAAATCACTACCAAATCTCAATAAACTTAAGAAAAGTATTACTAAATCGTTAGAATTACTTTGTAATAAAATTAGTACACTATGTTTACTTTGTCAGGAAAAAAAACCCAAAACAAATTAGAGTGGCCTCCTAACAAGGAAGTTTTATGATTGATTTCATTTCTAGAAATAATCCTCATAAGAACATTTATTATCTGCTTTTTTTAAGACAGATATGCTCACGACCTGTTTCTTTTTAATTTATCATACAGGAAGAACATGCTTAGAATAGTTTTGGATGTACAATATTCACATATACATACTTTTTCAGGAGAGAGGCAAGGAATGATTACTAATATTATTCCTTCCTTTCTTATTCTCCCATCCAATGGGATCATTGCAGAAGGGAAAATGTGAGTACATAACACTAATCATGCTAGGAAGTAAAGACAGAAGTAAATTTACATCACAATATTGCTACAATTCATAGATTAGATCATTTAAAGCTTGTTTCAGAAAAGCCTTTACATAAAAATTGTAGAGATCTTCCAATTCTAAAAGAAGGTTTTGAGAAGTATGCTTGTATTAATAAAGTCATATGTTTACAGATACTACTCTTGCCCACATACTTGCCAACACACAGCTGTGCAAGCAAGTATTTTTACCAACACAATTTTTGGTAAAACACGGCAGAAGATAAAAACTGACAGAAGTGTTGAATCATGGACTTGCTGACATTTGTGGTGGTATTTGGTAAATATCTGTTAAGAATTAGCGGTCCAAAACAAAAGAAACAGGCAATTTTTCTCTGTATGTTTTCTCTGTACCTGGCATGATGCTGCTTCCTGGTTCATTTTCAGGCAGGATGAGTTCTCCTAGTCCAGAGCGTGGTCCAGAACCCAGGAAACGAATATCATTAGCTATTTTCATCAAACTACATGCCACTGTGTTCATAGCTCCACTGAGTTCAACTAGAGCATCATGAGCCGCAAGAGCTTCAAACTTATTTGGAGCAGTGACAAAAGGCAAACCTACAGGGAGGTGGGGAAAATATTAAACCTGTGAGGCACTTCCTTGCAGACTTAAACCAGATGATCAAACACATAATTAGCTTAATGAAAAAAATAACATTAATAACACTGTAAGATCATCTCTCTCCTCCAGACCTTTCCTCACAAACGTATTTCTTAAATAGATTAAATTCAATACAAAAGACACAATAAAAGTCACTAAAATACAGAAGAATATGAAATGTGAGCATCTACCACAACAACAGTACAAATTTCAAGCTTTCATACTGCACTGCAAACTAAGCATTGCTTTTGCACCACAATATTTTGTGAATGGCAATAATGTCTTACAAGTTAGCCCAAACTTATGTATTTCTTCCATTAAATCAAGTTAGATTCTTTAGATTGTCAATTGCTGTGATGCTTTCTCTCAGTTATGAAAATAAGAGGTTTTTGCAGCACAGTTGCAGACATTAGGATAAATAAAAAGT
The DNA here is from genome assembly GCF_018139145.2 of Gymnogyps californianus. Taxonomy (NCBI): domain Eukaryota; kingdom Metazoa; phylum Chordata; class Aves; order Accipitriformes; family Cathartidae; genus Gymnogyps; species Gymnogyps californianus. Next base: position 70,671,099 of record NC_059472.1, on the reverse strand, counting down.
AATCACAATGGAATTAGCTACTTAAAGAAAAAAGATGCATCCGAGTATCAGCACTGGAAGGGAACAACAAACCAGACAGAACATGTGAAAGCTGACTCAGACTCAGGAGAATGCCTGAAACGGCTGCCAACAGCAAGAGCACAGGAGCAATGGAAGCAACAGCTCTGTTTACATTAATTAAATGCCTGAGATTTAAGGCTAGGTTCCATAACGAAAAACATTTCTTCAGGACTTTGCCCTATAAGAAAAGTCTCAGCAGAATTTTATTGGTGGTAATGGACATCACTAAGGATGTGCGCAGGGATGCTGACTGTGGGCTGGACTTCTGCCCCACAAAACTACTTGTCTGAGCTTACATTGCCAGTTTAAACAATAGTAGCATAACATCATTTGCTAGAGAAACAGCAGAATTTCTACTATGTTTTGCAGTTCCTGTCAAACACGAAATCCCACCCAGTTTGCATGGGCTTCTGAATTGCATAGCTGCCTTCTCAGTTGCAGAGATCACTCCAAACTTTCCATTTTGCCCTTGCCAATAAACTTCCCCTATAAGAACACGTGGAACTTCAATAGTCTGCTCTACTTGTTTTAAACTCATACAACCTGCCCATATGGTACATCTAACAAGTGTTAAGACGGGAGAGCTTCCTAACACCACCAATGGCTTCTTCAAGCACCAAAACAAGCCCTGTACTGCTTTCTCAGCAGCTGTTGGTTATGACAAGTTACTTCTTCCCTGTCAGGGTACAAGAAAATCTTGACCCTGTATGAGACAGCGAATAATTGATACATTAAAACAAAAATACGGCTGATAAGCAGTTTCAGGTTTTACAGCAAATTTAAGTGAAAGACATACGCATTCATTTTGGGGGCATTTTTAAAACCGATACTGTGACAGAAGAACTGGTTCACAGATCAAAAAACTCAGTGGCTCTGTAAATTAAGCTTTAAGATCTATAAAGACAGCATCAAAAACCAGACAGCTAACTATTACTTTCACATGAAAAAATGTAGTGGCTTTGGGAGGTCTTTTTTTTTTTTTCTTCTTTTGTGCCAAGTCACTGTAGATTAAGTGAGTCAGAGGAGCAGAGGTCAAGACAGAAGCTGGACTAATAACAGAAGCTTGAAACTGTATCCATCTCCAATAAGCCTTGCTAAGAAAACCATGGTAATTTCAGTCACTTTCAATGCATCCGGTATAATTACAAAAATACATTCCAGGAAAAATCCTAAGTATAAGGCATATAAAATACAGCATTAACAGAAAGTTTCATGTTAAAATATAAAGACAATTTGAGAAGTTTATGAGAAGTATGGAAACTGAAAGATTTAGTTTGAATTTGACTGTATGTTACATACACTGCTTTACTGGTAACTCTGAAATACCATTCCTCACCTGTCAGCTCAGCCACTTTAGCAGCAACTTTCTCAGCAAAGCCAATTCTTGTGTTTAATCCTGTACCAACTGCAGTCCCGCCAGCTGCCAGCTGATACACTCTTGGCATGGTTGACTCAATCCTAGCCACACCATATTTAATTTGTTGCACATAGCCACTAAATTCCTTTGAAAGAAAGGAGGACAAAATAAAGGAACAAAGACAACAACCAAGAATAAATAGAATTATTTAGATTTTTAACATAATTGGACTAATTTCTTTAAAAACCTGAAGGCACTGAACTTCACACAGATGCTAAATCTTAGCATATTTTCACTAAGACCGAAAATTTACATGTATTAGAAGACTGCTCTCACAGTATGAACAATTACACATGAAAACAACCTACATACATAAAAATGTATTCACAATGCATCTTTCTCTTGCCTTTTATCTCGGTTGTGTACTTAGCAGGATCTGAATCCAAGGTAAATCAGCTCTCAGATTAAATTAATGTTCTCAAGGTACAATTAGAGAAACAGATCCTGGGCTTTTTTCACTTAATTTTAGTTAGTAAAAACCCACCTGTGCATTCTTGGAAAAAAAACCCACAAATTTTACATGGATTTTTATCAGTTCAGTTTAAATTAATTCATTACCAGATTAATGTAATATAAGCCATTCTTGACAATACGTCAACAAAGATTTGCTATCATATATAAAGGCATATATATACACATATATATACACACACAATCATATATCAAAGATTTTAGTTCAAAACACTTAGTAGCCTTGTGTGTTGGTAAAAACTCGTTTATATAAGCTTACAGATTACAGACTAACTACCTTCTTCCTTCCAATGTCAGTGTAATAGAAATATCATGTCATGTTATTTAGTAATGGAACATGATTTAAAAATCATTTATATCTTACTACTGTTAGCAGTAAAACACACATGGAAAAAATTAAGAAAATTTATGATGCAGTAACTAGAGTACAGCATCCAGCAAACTCCAATAAAGATGAAAATACTCTGACTGAGATTCAGCCAGTTTCCTATTATTTCTCTTCAGCTATCAACATAATTTAGGCCTCCTCAAGTTTGCCTCAGTTTCCTCCAATATATTTACAAGAATTTTCCAAACAGATGCATAGTTATTTTTTTTTACCTGTCCAAGCGTAAGTGGAACAGCATCTTGTGTATGAGTGCGTCCTATTTTTATGATTTGGGAAAACTCTTTGGATTTTGCTTCAAGTGCATTCTGTAGCTTCTTTAGTCCTGGTAACAACACCTCATTAACCTCCTGGGCAGCAGCAATATGCATTGCCGTTGGGAAAGTGTCATTTGAACTCTGTGAAGGAAGTTCAAGAAATTTATTTACAAGCTTTTCTCACCACTGTTGCTCTAAGATGTACATGTATGGCTTTATTCTCTTTATTTTATAAACAAGAAGAAACTAAACTAAGAGTAAGCAACTTAGCAGGGTTCCACAAGTCAATCTGCAGGAATAATCAAATCTTCTAAACTCCAGTCCAGTACCTTATTGATAGAGTCAACTTTTTATAACTAAACCCACAAAAAGTTAAATATTTGAGTAGACTGTTCACAACAACACTGGGACCAAAAAAAAGAGAAAGACTTGCTGAAGTAGTTATGAGACACGGGTAACAAATGGACAGATGATTTTAAACCAATTGTAGGTGGCTTTAAAACATCTATGTGTTGCTTCGGTAATGTTAAATCCATTCCCAGGATACTGAGAAAGCACAAAATATCAGGAAGTGATACAACCAAGTCAGTGGCTTAAACTTCAGCTAATCTGAAGAAAATATTAAGAGTGAAGTATAATAAAAGCGTCTACCACAATCCTTGGGGGGGGGGGGGGGGGGGGAAATGAAATTCTTATTTCATTTACCCGTTACAGGACTTTAGCCATTTTATTATTCTTTCTACATGCTTTATGTAATGCATTATGGAGGTAACAGTTATAAGTATCCCACCTTTACAAACTGGATCTCTATTTAACTTCTTTAAGACTGTCTGCAGTAGCAGTTGTTGCCACCAGGCCACCTCTGCCCACTATACCATGTATGAATTCATCTGTCATGAACAAGTTCAAAATTTTTAATCTAAAAAGCTCATACTGTCACCGACTAACATTTTAAAGTTCATTTAAACTGAAAAACCTGGAAAATTGTTGCCAAAGCCGTACACAAAACTCCTTTTTTTTTAAAAATCTAAACAGTGGCTATAAGACAATTCAAAATTCACAATTAAAAAAAATACTTTTGACATTAAAAGAAGTATAATGCGAGTATAACAACCTGGCTTTTGTTAACATGATCATTCGGATGTACTGGGATTTTGCTCCCCAGTTTGCCCCCCATTATCTCAATGGCTCTGTTGCTGATGACTTCATTGACATTCATATTGGTTTGAGTTCCAGAACCAGTCTGCCACACCACCAATGGAAAGTGATCATTTAATTTTCCTTCAGCTACCTATAGTGAAAAAAGAGAGAGAAAAGTCCTTCTACTGGAACAAAAAAAATTAAAAAGCATAAACTTGAGAATTTTATAGCTATAATTCAAATAATGTTCTTCATTATATTTGTAAATATACATATAACAATTGTGAATTTATACCAGAATAATGGAGAATTTGATGTAATACTAGATATTAAAAGGGCAAAAAGCTTTTGCTATGCTTTTTGAAGATGCTGAATTCTGAAACACAGAGAAATATATAATTTGATTTCATGTTCTGTAGTCATAGAAATAAAAGATTTTTAAAAGGTCTTTTAGGTTATATATTCTGTTTCCCAAACAATGCAGATCATTTTATAAGTCCAAAAACATCCCTCCCCTTCCCAAATTTTAAAGCAATTTGGATTCTAATCCAAAGGTAGGATTAGAGGTAGTACATGCTGGTTCTCCCTTCCACAGTTATTTGTTCAGGTTAGTTAAGATCTCCTGGGGAAGGAAAATATCTTAAGTAGTTTCTCAATCAGAGCACGTAAGGTGCTTCAGGGTACAGATTCAGTGTTGTGTGTCTCCGTGGGTTGTGACCATCCTTTGGGTGTGAGAAACATCAGTTTTCGGATAACGCTTATCTGTTTACAAACTCCTCATCAGCATGGGTGCACTGCTTTCTCCTAGGAAATCAAGCTCAACAGCTGCACAGTTTCATCATGAACACTGATCACAACTATATAACAATTTGAATTAGAGGCATTCAGAAGTCCATTCCTTATGGGAAATAGTCCCCCAGAGGAGGTGTTTTTGCCAAAGGGCATCTGTCACGCACATGCAGTACATGATATTTGTATAATTGGACTGTGAAATTTCTCCAGAAAGACATTTCATACAGGGAAGTTCCAGACCTCTTACACCTGTAGACATTAGATTTTGCATCCACAAAATGAGCCAGCAGATGGTTGCTGGTATCAAACACCTTCTTCCTGCAAGGCATGCTTCCCCTAATACTGCCCTGGACCTACATGGCTTCAAATTGAGAGGTGCCTAAAAAGGACTTGTGACTGTCTTTACTGTACCTCAACTGTAACTGAATATGTTACACATACAATCAAGTAAGAGAATCACATGGACTTAAAAAGATTCATATGTACCGACTTGCTGATTACCCATGGGAACAAGGTCCTGATCAGCCAAAAATGGCTATACCAACTTACATCTTCTGTCGGCAGGCTATGACAACTACCATCTGAAATCAAAACAGAACAACAGGTACAAATACTCTCCTGTTTGATCTACATTTTTTTGAGCCTGCTGAACCTCATATGCATTTAGAGATTTTTCTAAATATTTGTTTGTGATAGTATCAAAATCTGTGCTCAAAAGTATCATCCCCATGCGTATTAGCCTCAGAAAAGTCAAGAATGCAAAGCAAAGGCTCTGTTGTCACAACTCTGAGGCTAGATAACTATCTCCAGATTATCAGGATACACCAGTCCTCCTGGAATCATGCTTTTCAGGACAGGATCTTATGTATTTCCCATCTTCTACAGGGGCAAAGTTCCCACCTCCAAAAGTAACTTGATTCCTTGCTGTATCTCCTTCTTTTTCAGTTACATTAGAAAATGATTTTGGAGGCAAGGGAAAGGATAGCACTGCAGGGGTCTTTTCAAAACACAACAAAAAAGCCCCAAACAACTTTCAGAACCCATGAACAAAATTTACTAACAATAAATGCCTTCCTCTAACAATCTGAGAAATGCAACAGGTCTTCCCTCAGCCTCCAAACTTCTTGTGAAAAGCTTAACAAAAATACAATGACAGTTCTAGTATTTTCAACAGTTTGTTCCTACCTCATTTGCCGCCTTTACGATAGCATCAGCAATCTTTGGGTCAAGACCATAATCTTGATTTACTTCAGCAGCTGCTCTCTTCAAGATGCCAAAAGCCCTTATAACTTGAACCTGAGACACAAGAGTACATTTAAATATGTGAATTTTTTTCCCCAAAGGACATTTTAGGAACGTATAGCACAGGTCTAGTTCTAAAATAAACTCCTTCTGAACTTAAATCCAGCAGTAGTCCATCAACCAAACCAAAGAGCAATCAGGTCACATGACCTATGGTCCCATTAACAGTAATATTTATCCAAACAGTACAGAAAGCAGTACACAGCTCATCCTTTCTTTGTAAGTCCAAGTACATGCTTTGTGTATCGAAACAGATTACATACATTAGAATGAACAGAAAAGGAGAACTGGTTCTATTTCTAAAGAGCCTTTTTGAGGGCAAACTGATATGTTTCACTACATGGAAGGCCAGTGCATGACAAAGTGCATGCTCACTAATGCTCTACGCTCAGCTACACATGAAAAAGTAACTTCATATCAACTCATGCTACACTAAACATCTTCAATAACAAACTACATAACGCTATAGCAAACAAACTATTCTATTCAGTCTCTCGTTTTCAGAAAAATGAAATCTAGATTTCTATTCATCCTGGTTATTAAAAAAATTAAGCAACGCAGTAAAATAATTATTCAAAAGCAACATTCAATTTATTTAAATGAAGCAAAAAATATTTCTAACACAGAACAACATCTTGCCATGGAATTTCTAACTTTAATTAAAATTCAAAGTTGCTCATATTCCCAGCAGAAGTCTAAGAAGAAGGTATTCACTCTCACATCCAAAACATACTTGAAGAGAAGAAATGAACACAGCTTTAAATTACTTACTGGCATTCTTTCTGAAACACCTCCAATCTTGAAGTTCATTGTAGATCTTACGGTCTGGGCACCATAGTATTTGTCACTCGGGACCTTCAGTTCACCAAAGGTATCATATTCTATCCTAAAAGCCTCTTGAGTGGACTATGGAAAAGGAAAAAAAAGAAATGTATTTCAAACATTGGTAAACAGCACATCGTTTTGGAAAGCAGATACAGCTAAGAAAAATGTGCAAGAAGGGGGAAAAAACCAAAACAAAGACACACAGCTAGTCATGCGTATTTTCTAATTACATCTTCAAAGTTAAGACTTTTTCTAGTTTGAGCACCTGTCTCACTGAAAGTCACAACTACTAACATTGTGTAGCCTAGCAAACCCACTGGTGACAGGCAGCACTGCAACACTTAAGATCTCGGCTGCCCACTGTACGAAACACGTCATCCTGACTCAGTTTCTTCTTTTCGAAGAATTACTAACTTATCTTAGAATTTACAGAATTGGTGTTTTGTTAAAACCAAATCGAAGAACTAGCACGGTAAGAATTCAGGTAGCATCCGCCCAGTCAACATACATGTAACACAATCCCTATTTGAAATCCACACTGCACATGGGACTTAAGAAAAATACTAGAAGGGAGCAACTGACTAATCCAGTACCAAGTTACTGACAATTAATTCTCTTCTTAAGCCTAATAAACCAGGAACACAGTTGCCCTAGCTGCAACTAGAACACAAAGAAACTACATCTAAGTATACTTTGTGCAATATTAATGTAAGGCAATATTTCTGTATCATGTATACACCTAGCATGCATTATTATCTAACACAGCCAGAGGTAAATTAATTTTAGCTGACATACACCAACTAAAAAGTAATTTTTTACTTTTTGTGAAACAACCCATTCATTTGTGATGATGTGATCACATTCACATGCAGCTCTACAAAGATTATGGGACTGGACAGGAAACAAGAGCAGTTTACTCTTCCTCTCCCCATGCCTTGGCCAGCAAAGTCCCAGTTTTCTGTGAGAAAGGTGTTCATCCTTCCCCAGAAGAGGAGGTTACCTTCTTGTAGAGTCTTCAGGAAGGGGAAGAAGTCTTTTTTAATTCTCAATTATAGATAAGAGTAAAACAATCCCAGCTCCATAGGTAGGGTATATACATACACAATGCCGGGCTCTGACCTAACCATGACCCTCGGGGGTGAGTCCTTGGGAAAGCTCTATCCAAGCATCAAGTCAGTGTTGCAGTGCAGTGAAAGAAGAAAATCAAATGTTAGGAACTATTACGAAAACCAGAAGATACAAAAAGAAACGTTGCTGTGCAACCATGGTTCATCTACACTCTTGAAGTCTTTGTGCAGATTTGGTTCTTTCATCGCCAAAAAGCTTATTATTGGAAACAGTTCAAAGAAAGCCAATAAAGTTGATGAAAGGTAGGGAACAGCTTTCTTAAGACAACTGACTTTTTTGTTCAGAAAAGAGACAACTTGGGGATTGAAGGAAAACCTTATGTCAATAAAAGCATCAGTAGAATGGTGATGGGTATTAGCTGCTCACTGTCTCTTCCAGTACAAGAAACAGGAGCCATAACATTAGGCTAGTAGGAGTCAGGTTCAAAGCAAGGAAAAGGAAGCAGCTCTTCACACAAGTAGCAGACGGACAAAACTCCTTGCCAACTGATGCTGCCAATGCAAGAAGCCTGCACGAGTTGAGGGAAAGCAAGATAAGCACTCAGAAGAAAGATCTAAACTGGGTTATTATACAGTCGAACCACAGACTCAGGAAATCCTCTGATGTGAAAATGAAGAGCCTGGGTCAGAATAAGAGGAAAGCATCATATAGGTTTGCACAGTTCTTACTCTTCCCTAGGTGTCCACGTCTGAAGTCACACTGTTCCTCTCTTTTCTTGGTCCGTTTTACTTGCTCCTTGCTTGGTGGGTCTCAGTCTTCTTGGGCAGGAGCACAGCTGGGTATTGGGCAGAACAGCCTCTCCAGCAGCACTGACTTTCTGCAGCAGCCTGCCCAGCCAGATGGCAGGCTGCAGGCGGTAGTGGCAGGGGGGGCGGGGGTTGTTCCAGCCTTTTCACTGTCCTAAGCAGCCTTCCCAGCCAGGTGGAGATGCTCTGCCATCAGGTACTCCAGCAGTCGAGTACCGGAGACACCAGCCCCGCTCGCTTAGGGCACTCTTGCAGAGTAGGTGGTGCACGTGACCCAAAAGAAACTGCAGCCCAGCCCACAAACAGCAAGGGTTAGCTCTCGCATTGCTGTCCCACTCCCCACACCTTGTGTTTTGGCTGATGCTCTCACAGACACTGACCCCACAAGAATACAAAGCTTAGTGTGGACCAGTATGCCATTCCTATGTTCTTCAATCCTCTTTATCCTATTTTAGTCATTTAGCATTCATTTACACGCTAACAAGAAGCAGAACATAGTCAACACTTCTTTAGTATCTTACTACCAAAAACTTTTAATACGGATGCTTGTGAGTCTTACTGTACATGTGCACATACTAATATTCCAACAGTAGGGATCATTGATGCATGGTCTCTGAAATCCCTGCTTTTGATATTTGGATGCCTTGTGTAATCTGACAATGTCAAGCTTCCCCTAGAGCTGGATAAGCAGAACCAATTCAGTTCCAAGCCCAGCTCTCGATATCATCAGTGGTTCAATCACCAAAAGTATGCACACTCAAACAATATAAAAAAGTTAAACTACCCGTAACCTTTTAGACAAAAAAGCTAGCAGTTGCACAATTGATTCCTCAAACTTACATAATTCCAATGTCAACAGTGATGAAACAAAGATAAATAGGATCAGTACCTCCTCGTACAAGTACCTTTTAACAACGAAACGCCGTTATTAAAAAAAAAAATTACTTCCCTAGCCAATTCCACGTTACACACATTCACAAACTCCAATGAAGTTAATGGGGTAAGGTGCTTTAACCTGAATGTCATTTGCTAATTAATAGAGTAACAAGTGTCATTAGGTAAAAAAGCAAAGTGATATTTTTCATACATACTGAAGTAACTAAACTAAACTTCAGCATTACCTTCAGACTAACGTAGCAGCCTGCAGAAGTCACTGTCTGAATTTTTATGTAAGAAACATGCTTCCCTCACTCCTTAGAGAGAATTCACCCTCTTGAGTGGCTTTATGAGCTGAAGGTCCCAGTTCCCCTATCTAAAGCGGTTTCTGCAGTCACTCCCTGACCTAGGGAACCTGCTGTAAAATGGTGCAACAGTAGCACACTTGCGTCAACCCTCTACTCCCCCACCAGCCGGCCACAGGAGAAGCCAAAAGGAGACCTAGCAACTCTGTCGCAAGCCAAGGCAAACTCCTATGCTCACTTAGTTTCTATCATAGCTACAGCAAGTCTCAGCTCAAAACTACTATTCCTCACCTTTACAAAACAAATATATACATATTTTCTTTTTTTAAAGAGGCCTGACAAGGTGTGCTCTGCCCTCCAAAATCCCAAGAACCCATAGTCCAATGCTGACACAGTTAGGCAAATATAACTGTACTTTTGCCTTGCTGAAGGGAACTAATCATTTAGAACTGATTGCACCATAACGCACTGGAGATATTCAAATGGCAGAACGGCTGCAATAATGCTTCCCGTGGAAAATTACTTTCTGATTTAAGGATGCAGCAACTTTTGGATATAAGTATTTCAAGTCAAAGAATCATCATTTCTAGCATGTCAAAACCAATCTTTCAAGGCCAGGGGAAAATGGAATTTGTGCTCAACTGCTCTCCTTTAGCAGATGAAGAATGTTTCCACTTTTAAGCATCATCTCTCCTTTATAATATCCATTTAGTCACAAATTCTGAAATTTACTCTTTAGAAAACAATACCAAATATTTTACAACATTATGACCACAATTCCATTTAAAACATCTTGTGCAATTTAGCTTTAAGTTAAGGCAACACAATAGTCATACCCTAGGACAACACGTACGTGTGGTTGTGTCTACAGGACATGTTCCAAAACAACTCTCGCTGCTGAAAAATCTCTACAAACATCAAAAAGTGGTGGGTTTTTTTTTAAATTTATATACTGGTTGGTACATTTTTTGGTGGTCCTCTTGGAAATAAAAACATGCAAAGTTTTCCTGTAAGAATTCAACAGCTGCTTGAGTTCCAAATTCACTGAGGGACATTCTGCTATAACTACTGCTGTTATTTAAACCCAAGCAATTCATAACGCCTATTTACAGGACAGGTCATATTTCTGACCAGCAAAGATCAAAACACATACTTTTTTTGTAAGATTGCAGCCTTTCATAAATACCAGGTCTTCAGCAAGTTAATGAAGGCCACGATCTATAATGTTTTTCTTGGATGATGCCAAACGGAAAAATAAAAAAGGGAACCATCTGACAGGCCAATGGTTTATACGTTACATAGTCTGCTCTGACACAGGTTTTCTTATACAGGTATGTTTCATTACCAGGCAGCTTATTGGCCCATTTGGAAGTTTGTTTTTTAATGCTATTTTCTATACCATAATAAATATCACAGACTGGGAACTAATGTTCTAGTTAAATTTATTAACTACTTTAGTAAACTAAGTAATAAACTTAATTTATTAATTAATCAAATCCTAAACATCCCACTTTCTGCTGGAATTCTTCCAACACGCTCAAGTTATCCGCTTGTTTTAAGGAGTGAACTTACAGAGATGCACCTGAGACTAAGGTTTCCATGCAATGTCCTAGCTGGCAGCACTGAGATTCAAAGTTCCCTATTCGAACAGCATTTTCATTTCTACATCGAGCCACGTGCAATAAGCAAATCCCACTCACGTTTCAGCCTGACAGTCAACTGACTATACTTGAACAATAACTGAGGATGCTTGCTAGAGGCCACGGGCAGTTCTCAGCTGAAAGCTTCCTAGTTTTGAGGCAGCCCCAAAGATTTTCCAGACACGCCCATTTCTGCGAGGATACAGCTTTTTTCTTATTCGTACCCCAGCAGCTCTAAGGGCCTGCAATTTCTGTGGAAGAAGCTGCTGCACGCCACAGCTCTGTCACAGCAGGTCCTGCACTAACACCTTTCCTGCCGGTGGTCGGATGCCACCCCTGCCCTGCCCGGCCATGACAAGACAGCCAACGGCCGTGCTCACGACCTAAATCTCATCCCCTGGGCAGCGCACCCGGACAGCCGCGCGCTGCAGATACCACCAGCCAGCCCGTCACCGGGAGCAACCACCGCCCCGGGGCTGCAAATCTGGGTGCGCCAGCGCTGCCGAGCCGGGTCCGAGCCGGGCCCCGGCGCTGCCCACGCACTCCGCCGCAGGCCGCACGGCGCCGGGCGGGAACAGGCCCCGCAGCCTCGCCGGCGGAAGAGAGAAACGGCCGCGCAAGCTTGACAGGGGACGGCGGCGCCCTCCCCACGGGGGAACACACCGGGCCGAAGCCCCCGTGCCCGCCGCGGCCCCACCGGCGGCCGCTCGCCCCTCCCTCCCTCCCTCCCGGTCCCCGACCGGAGAGGGGGGAGGGTGCGGACGGAGGGTCGCGAGCGCCGGCGGGCGCAGGGGGAGGAGTCACGGCGGCAGCGGCGGGCAGTGGCAGTTAGAGGTCACCGCTCCCCTCGCCCGGGTGCTCACCATGGCGGCGCGCGGCGGCGGGCCCCAGCGGGCGGCGGCGGCGCGCGGGGGCGGCTGGCGGGCGAGGAGGCCGGCGGAGCAGCCCAGGCGGCGGCAGGCGCGGAGTGAGCGGTGCATGGTGACGGCGGCGGGGAGCACCGCCGGGGGCCGGCCGCGGGGAGGGGAGACAGAGAGCGGGGCCGCCCCGGACGAGCGTCAAGGCGGTAGCGGCGTCCATCACCGTAGAGGCTCCGCTGCGCCAATCGGCTGCCGCGGGCGGGGCGGGAGCCGGGCTCAGGCGAGGGACAGCCAGCGGCGGAAGAACCGCCTGCGCGGCGGGGCGGGGCCGAAGTGCCGGCGCCTGCGCAGCAGCGGGCCGAGCGCGGGCCCTCAGCCCCTTCCCGCCCCCCGCAGGGCAGGTTCCGCCCGGCCTGAGGAAAACCCGCCTGCCCAGTGCGAAGGGCAGCGGGGAAGCCGCCAGCACAGCGATTTCCAGACGATGGAAAGAAGGTATTAGCTTATGCTGCTTTATTGTGATCTTTTTAAAGATGTACGAAACATTATTTCCTTCCCCCTTAACAACAGTCAGGACTCTTTCCGTAAAAAAAGCCAGGTCAAGATACAGTCCCCTTTTCCCTTCCTGCCCGTGCAAGGGTAGTGCTTCGACATGGTACATTTCTCCGAGTCCGGTCTCAACTCCCTGGTTCACTACAAGAGTGAAATGTGGTGTATTCAATTTTTCTGACCACCATCAGCAACATTCAAACATTCCAGTTTTTCCAACACTCATTGTTTCCAACAACAGCCACCATTCAGCAGTTGAGAAGACAAAAAAATTGTCAAAAATCCAGAAATGCTCCATTCAGTTGCACTCTGCATAGTTACACTTCAGTGTAACTGAAGAACAGGGAGTTATTCATAGCAATACTAATGCCTTACAAGTTACATCTTGGCACTAAAGCACACTTAAGTTCAAGTCTGGCAAGCTTTAACATTTAGGTAAGTCTGCAAAACTGCCCCTTGGTTCCTCTGAGAGCAGAGACAGTTGAGGAAATACACAGGACATGCCACAAAAATGGCTTCGGAAGTTCCAGAGATAGCAGAGATTAGCTATTAAAATTATATTCTGTTTGTGGTATATTCTGGAGGAAGTAACTGGAGTAGAAGTATCTTGTTTCCTTCAAGAAAACAACAGTATGACAATTTTTAGAATTTTAGCTTTAGAAAAAACAAAGTTATAATTACTAGTGCATCATTTTCTTTTCTTTCATGTTACTTACAATCAGCAACTATGACACTTAAAATTTTAAGTCCCCATATCACAAAGTTCAGCATCTCAATCTTGTCTACAACTACTGCAATGCATTTCTTGCTCTTAAAATACAGAAATAACTATACATTCAAAATAAAAGCATTGTAATTATATACATAACAGCATATTCAAACAAATACAAATACAAGACTTCTAATCACTTTATTTAGACACATTTTGTGTTTTCCCTGTCAGTTTTGACAGATGGGTGAAAGAACATAAGCTGTCCTGCATTCCATTTTCATAATTGTACAGTAAGCCACAGCAGAATACAAGCTGGAGAAAAGTTTAGTCAGCATTTTCCATTAATTGATAGCGACAGTACTCTTTTGATTTGCTTGTGCTATGCTTATGTACACTAACCCCCCCTGGGAGAGGGCTGCCAGTTAAATGTAAGTTACTAGTATGAGCGAATAGCAGGTGGGACAGTTGAGCAGTCTTCTTCATTCAAAGTTCTGTCGATCACAGGTCTGTATTTCAAGGTAACCTAAAGTAAAAGAGAACAAAGAACTTTAAGACAAACAAACCTCTTTTATCTAAACAAGACAGCCCAGCTAACAGGAATGACCAAATAACACAGATAACTGAATGACTTAATTGATGTTAAGCTAATTTCTCCATTATTATTTTCCTTCCATAGAAAATGAACAGTTAGTAAGCTACAAGGAACATTTAAGTTCCACCAATTCAAGACTGAATTCCTTAAAAGCAAAGCCTGACCAGAAATGGTATAAGATGACTACTCTTTTAAAAAGGCCTTTTGGACAAAAGTAAAGTTTTGGCTAAGATAGCTAGTTCCTAGTTCTTTAAGCTAGGAAAGTCTTGAAGATAAGAGAACCCAATGGATCAGTTAGGAGACAGAACTGTGTCACACTATTTTTCTGTCCTCAGCAGCTATTCAGGAAGTGAAGTGTTCTCACTTGTCCTCAAACTAGGTTCAAGGAAGCTGGAACTGGGGGAGAGGAAACGAAGAGGATTCAGAGAATGGGGTACAAAAAACAACACTCAAGATTTTTATAGGGTCAGATTTCAGTTCTATCTTTGAAATACCGTAAAAACTTTATGCTAAACACCAAAAAACAGGTTTTGTCACCATCAGAGGAAAAGAAAAAAGCTTTTGAACTAGCCTGATACAAGGGGAAAAACAATTCCAGCTCAAAGCACATCACTTCCCAAAGATCAACAGTAACTTCTCCCAGTTATGCCTAGTGTTCAACAACAGAGTAATGTTGGGGTTTGGTGGGGGTTTTTTTTGCTCTAAATAGACTAAACTGTATTAGGTACCTCAGACAGTGACAATCATTTGCAGTATTATCGTGATATCAAGAGCTGTCTATTACAGCAGCTGTCTGTTGACAGTGAGAAAGACCTTCAAGCATCAGAGTCAACCTACCTTCCCAGATGGGACATCCACATACGAAAGGGTGTGCTTTCTCCAGTGCTGTTCAAATGGCTTCCGCTGTTGACCTTGGAGTGGCTTAGAATAGTCAAACTCATCTATCCGTAACTAAGGAAAAAATTAGGTTAGTAGAGACCAGAAGTTACATCTGCAAATCACTTTACAACCACATGATTAGTTGCATTCCAATTACAACTGTAACACAATGTGTCTCCTAATAGCCAGCAAGCTTGATCTTAACACTGCCCTTGTCAAATTTTAAATACTGAGGCTTAACAAGGGCTCTAAGGTAATGTTCCTTGCATAGGACAATTATTCTGCTTGAAGTCCTGTTCATGCATCACCTTATCACTACTATAGTCCTGGTTTAGACCTCTCTAATCATTTGGATGCACACATGGAACAACTCTTCTCTCAAGATCATCACCCAATGTTGCATGCATCGGTCATTTTATATATAACAAATAAGAACAGATAAGACGGAGCAGATGGGACTCCAAACAAATACTACACTAATCTTAACTCAAGACTCTGAAGACTGTACTTTGAAGAAACTACAACTTTTAAATAATCCATCCAAGGACACGTAACAAGGAAATGCAATCCTACATCCAGGTCACAGAAAATATTTATACCTTGTAGTCCTCTCTGGCATGAGCACCCCGGGACTCTTTGCGAGCCTCAGCACCATAAATGGTTTGTAGAGCACAAAGCATCAGGTTTTGCAGTTCGAGGGTCTCCACCAAGTCAGTGTTCCACACAATACCTAGTAAAATATTAAAATACTATGGAAGATGTTCTACAAACAATTTATTCCTCAATTTACTTCTGTCCTATTGCTGACACTTAGAATTGAACTAGCCAATGCTCTACCTACTGCAGTCACAGTACTCTGCAATACTGAATTACTCTTGCCTGCAAGGCTCAGTAACAATTCCTACACCCTAACAATTGTAATGAATCTTAGAAAAATTCAGTAGTTCCACCAGGTGTCCCTGTTGCGTGTGTACTACTGAGACAAAATTACACCTGTAATTTTGTAGATTCTTGCCTGCTTTATATCATACCTACAACTCAGTACCCATACCTCATTTCAGATCACAAGATCTGGCTAGACGGTAGCTCTTTAAGTAGATCCCTAGCAGATCCAGACAACAGGGCTTTCCCTTCCTTCCCACCCCCAGAGAGAGGGGAAAAAACCAACCTGCTAGTTATACTTAAATGAAGAAGAACCTTGTATCTCCAAGGTGGACCCAAGTTCACTTACATGAATGTATCTTCATTTTGATCCCTACATTCTAAGCTATTGTAACACTTTTCCTGAAGCTCAGTGAGAGCTGTCCAAGAAAGCCAGTTCTACTTTCAGTGTTAGGATACATGTCCAATAGCAGTAGTTGGAGAGAAACACACAATGTGAGTAGACAAAAGGTACATCACCGGTGGTACTTAATTAACCAAGTTCTCCTAAGATACTGCCATGTCTCACATTGTATCTGTATGCAGAGCTATCTGCTCAGCTGAAGAATGAAAACTGAGTGTTCAGCCTATGAATAGTCTTGCCACCTTTTTGCAACTCCCTGGCCTTTTCAGAAGATACTTACAAAGTTCATCTTAGTATTTGAACAACTTCACATCATGTTCTGAGAGAAGAGCAGTTAATACCTTATACAGTTAAATCTGATTTCAGTGTCTGCTTCTTTGAAAGAGTATGCAACCAGAAAATGACCAGTAAGATCAAGTACTTTACTGATTACCATGTTTAGCAAGTAGGGCTCTACAAAATATTTTGAAAGATTCAAAATGGTCAAAGTCTTCTGCCAAAGTTTCAAGAAACACATAAGAAGGTTTACAGAAGAAAAAAAAACAAAACAAAACCACTTTTCCCAGAGAGTACTCTGGCCAATGTGTATTCTTTGCTATCGAGTTACCTCTGTCAAATGTCTTTAGATGAGCCAGATCACTATAAATTTGGCTAAGTTTTTCACAGCCTTCTTGGAGTACAGAGCCAGTACGAAATACAGCAGCATGGTTTTGCATTGTCTGCAAGACAGTAAAACAAAATCAGTTTCATATGCTGCATATGTATAATATCCCACATAACTTCATTAGTTCCAGAAGAGCTTGATACAGAGCTGTTTTGACTTCAGACATGTCTGCAGCCTGAAGAAAAAACATTCTTCTGTTCACCCCAAACAGAGGAAACGCCACTCTATTACACAGTGGGTAAACTACCCAAGAGGAATAACCATGAAGGGAAGAAGAAACTAGCAAAACTGATACAGCCTTTGCTACACACAGACAATCTTCTCACACTGCTTTTTACTTCTGCAAAGCAAATCCTGAAGCGTACTTCGCAAAGTGACCAAACCACCTCCGTTGCTTATAGCTTCTCCCACCTTATACTTGAGAGCTTCACCAGGCTTACCTTCTGCATGTTAAGTCGTACTTCTGAAGTTCTTATGGTTCCATTAGCAAATCTTAACTTGTCAAGATTAGCAACTGACTCTTCACCAGCATTTGGTTTAATGGAGGGAACTGGCTCTCCTAATAAGAAAGTTTCATTAAGTTTAGTAGGTCGGGTTTGGTTTTGGTTTCTGGCAGTTTCATAGACTAGCAACTACTAAAAGTCAGATTTGACTAAAACACAATCTCTTTTCTTCCTCTGAGGTACAGGTTAACTGTAACTTTCCTGAACTCACACCAATAGTATCCATACACTTAAAAATAGAGTTCTCAGTGGAATGTATGAATCACATTCTTTCCTGTGACAGTTAGTAGGGAATTTATAGGTTTGGCTAAATTCTGCTGTTAATTCCTTAAAAACAGCACTTGATGCAAATTCTTCTGAACTATGGAATAAGCTCGTGGCTCCTTACCACCTTCTCCTACACTTCCCTTGTCTCCTCACCACCAAACCTCCCACCCTCTCTTGGACCTGTTAAGGGACCAGGGATCAGTCAATAAGCTTGGCAGTTACACATGAGCTCTGCATCTTATTTCTAATACTGGAACCCATCTGTTACTGGGTAACAAATCAAACACAGCATCTTACCAGCACACTTCATCTCTCATGTAGCTTTGCATTCAGACTAATAAAAACCTTCCTGCAACTTCAAAATCAAAGGAGCCACAGAAAGACTGATCCAAATAAGTGTCTGCACAAAGCCAGAGCCAATAGGCATTGCTAGATCCAAGCTGATTCCATCAGGAACCATTACTCTGTGCACTTTGTGCAGAGTCAGACTGAAAAAACAGTCTTATTATTTTGGACATTAAGCAGTAAGAAAATAGATGACTACTTCTGGACTTGAGCTGCTCTGGCAATATAACTGCCTCTTACAGTATTTTGTTTGTTGGTTGGTTAGGGTTTTTTTTTTTTTTTTTCAGCTCAGTAACTGTTGCTGAACGAGATTATTTAAAGATAACATTCAGCCGTGATAATCCACATATAGGGGATGAGACAGATACTAAAAATCGTACTCTCTCATCATTTGCATATGCAGTCCACCTTATAAATCAACAAGGTGGCAGCAAATCCCACTATAGTAAAGTGCCAAGCATAAGACAGAGTACATCTTGATGTAGAAGATGCAATGCAGGATGTAGAGAAGTCAGTCTTCATGTTCAATATTCTGTTTTGCTAGTTTGTGAAAAATCTGAACTGTTTTTGCCAATAGCATTGACCCAATTCTAGTTTTAAGAAGATCAACTCACAAAGCAAACGTTAATGATAAGCATTTGCATCGCAAAGAACATGCCTATAAAAAGCATAAACACTGATTTCTGCCTTTTCTAACAAATAAAAGTCTATGTCTAGCATTCTGAATTTGAATTAGGTAGCAACAACTCTTTGTTGGGCAGAAATGTAATCATAAAGGCAAATGTCTCTAAAAAAGTGAGACAAACTGTAAAACTTACCAGGCCTGCATGTCTCTGCAATAGTAAGGGCACAAGCACGACCAAAGACCACCAAATCCAGAAGTGAGTTTGCTCCAAGTCGATTTGCTCCATGGACAGATGCAGAGGCTGCTTCCCCACAAGCATATAAACCAGGCACCACTTTATCCTCACCATTCACATGTGTGATCACCTATTGTTTCAGACAGTCAATTAATACTCATTTTTTAAACAGTTTATAACAGTGCAAACCTCCTTATTTGCAACGGCCATGTGCATGTAAGGATGAAACACAGCAATCTAGAGTTTTCTCCAACTCTAAAACCATAAATACCTTAGTTCTAAAGGGTAAGTAGTAATACTATGTAAATACAGGTGGCACTAAAATCTAAGATTTCTTTAGTTATGCTTATAAAACAGAACCATGTACTCTTCATCACAATTCTGCAGCAAGTCAGAAAAGCACAGGAAGAAAATCTGATCTGCACACATTTCTAAGGCAAAATTTTACATTAAAAAAATTTAACAAGTACAATACACTGAAACAGGAAAAAAATCAGCTGACACCATCACATTGATTTCTAACTAGTATGAGTTGAAGAAATCTGCTTTAGTGTAGAGATTACATGAGGTACAGAGAATATACATTAACTTCAGTTATAGATTGTAATAGAGCCCTAGTTTGATCCCTGTTCAACTATATGACAAACAAGAGAATTGTTGTCAGACGTGACAGTAACTTCATTTTAGATGTTTCTTGGACTCCCATCTCCAGATGGGCTGGAACATGGCTCTCAAGTTATTTACAAAAACAAACGAGATTGCATGTTTTAAGTACTCTAACATCATTATTATAATATTATTATTAAGCTAATGTTATTCAGCATCCTTACATTTATGAAAAAAATTGCTAATGCTTTTCTATTTGGAAAATAATTTCCTATTATCACACTGGGAAAAAAAAATCCTAAAAAAGTTATCTATTACTTACCTGTCCTTTGTAGTTAGTAGGAATACCTCCCATATTATAATGCACAGTAGGCAGAACAGGAATAGGCTCTTTAGTGACATCAACTCCAGCAAATATCATAGCTGTTTCTGAAATTCCTGGGAGACGGGTTGCTAGCTGCTGCGGTGGTAAGTGGTGTAACTGCAAGTACACATGGTCTTTTTCAGGACCACACCCCCTACCAAAAAGAAAGAAACAGGTCAACATTGGAACACACAACAGGAATTCTGCAAACATCAGTAATATTTCTAATCCAATTTGTTTCATTTGTGAAAAATGTAACTTAATTTTTTCAAAGGTTATCTGACAAAAATTAATATCTAGCATATTTGAGAAGACTGTTGAACCTGGCAGAATTTACGTGTAGTTTTCACCTCCCAACTTTCTTTTCACAATAATTCACAGTAGTTAAGACTTTAAACCACTATATCACTGCAGAAATATGTAAGAATTGAAGATAATTAATCAAGAGAACAGAGCACCAAATTATTTCCACTGTTTGCAGTAAGAGCATATACATTAAACTTGTGTGCTGGTTTTGGCTGGGATAGAGTTAGTTTTCTTCATAGTACCTAGTATGGGGCTATGTTTTGGATTTGTGCTGAAAACAGTGTTGATAATGCAGAGGCGTTTTAGATACTGCTGAGCAGTGCTTACACAGAGTCAAGGCCTTTTCTGCTTCTCACACCACCCCACCAGCGAGGAGGCTGGGGATGTGCAGAAGTTGGGAGGGGACACAGCCGGGACAGCTGACCCCAACTGACCAAAGGGATATTCCATACCATATGATGTCATGCTCAGCAGATAAAGCTGGGAGAAAAAGAAGGAAGGGGGGAACGGACATTCAGAGTGATGGCATTTGTCTTCCCAAGTAACCATTACGCGTGATGGAGCCCTGCTTTCCTGGAGATGGCTGAAGACCTGCCTGCCGATGGGAAGTGGTGAATGAATTCCTTGTTTTGCTTTGTTTGCGTGCGGGGCTTTTGCTTTCCCTATTAAACTGTCTTTATCTCAACCCACGAGTTTTCTCACTTTTACTCTTCTGATTCTCTCCCCCATCCCACCGGGGGGGAGTGAGTGAGTGGCTGCGTGGTGCTTTGTTGCCGGCTGGGGTTAAACCATGACAACTTGTTGGGGCAACTGTCTCTAGATGCACCAAATTCAAACAGGATGCTCCTAACATATTGTGTTCCCTTTTAGTATCATTAGGAATTAACAAGCAAAATTTTTGCCCTACATGCAGTGTTCGGCTAACAGTTATTAAAGCTCACTCCCATGAATTATCAGGTGCTTATCAAATGAATTATTGTACCACATAGTCTAGTATGATTAAATATTCATTCTGCAGCTTCGTTAGAATATTTAACTAACCTTCCTTCACGGATTTCTATGGTCATAGAACGAGATACTACGTCCCTGGAAGCCAGATCCTTAGCAACAGGTGCGTATCTCTCCATAAATCTTTCACCTTGACTGTTAATTAGAATGCCTCCCTCTCCACGACATCCTTCCGTTATAAGGCAGCCAGCCCCATAGATACCTGTCAAGAAAGAAAATAACCATCAAATGAGATATTCTCTCAACAGCTTCATAATCAGGACAAACAGGACTGAATAAACAAGGTGGTCTTAAAATATTGCAAACAAGTCACAGGGGTAGATTTTATTCCACCCTTCTCATACCACTAGTAACTGTCCCCCAAGACTGCTCAGAAACAAGTACTGTTATTCCTTTCAAACACTCTTCCTGGAAGGTGAGCAAGTTGATTTAGAACACCCATGGTGTCTAAAATATTAGAACTAGAAGAGATCTGCACCCAGCAATATGTAAGGAGACTTTTACAAAGATTTTGTAGACCTTCAGCAATTACTTTGTTCAAGATTTTTAAGTACACCAGAAGTTGATTATCTCAAGGCCAGTTTACTCATCTTTGTTTCCTCTTCTCCTGTGCTAAGGCAGTACAGGACGGCTTCAAATTGTGTGGAATGTCAAAGCCTACTCAGTAAGTCTTCTTTTCCTTTAGAGGAGGAAGGCCTACCTGTTAGCCTTCAGCACCAGTCATCACAGAAAACAAAAATGCTAACCAACTTATGCACTTGATAATTATGTTAAAAGCTATGGAATTATCAGGCAAGCAATGAAGCTTCTTTGACTAGAAAAACCTTAGCTAAGTCAAATGAACATTGGATCTCTATGATATAACAAGGATAACATTGTAAAATTAAGTGAACAATTAAAAAATCACAAGTTAAAACTGAGCATTTATTTAGCTACAACCAAAAAAGCAGATCTTCACTTTTTAGTCTGTGACCATTGTTGTGAATAGTTTAGATACTGATCCTGTGCTATAAAACTACACTCCTAAATATATACCTTTACTTCAACTGCCCCACTTCCACAAAAGATTCTAGTATATAACTCCCTAACATTTGCATCTATCACGTTGCTCCTGTATCGAATATCAAACCCTTTAATATTTTAAAGACGAGAGGAAACATAAGTTCAAGACGTGAAGTGGTTTCAACTTGGAACTCATAAAACCTGTTAGTATAGTAAAGACAGCACCTTAAAATATTTAACACTGGCCTTTAAATTAGAACAGCTGAGACCTCTCTCTCATATTGTAAGTCTTACTCTCAGATTTATATTCCACAGCAGTTGCAGACAAGTCTGAACACCTGTCACAAGCAACTAATGAACTAATGAAGTGCTGCAGAAAAGTGCAAACTGACTTGAGCACGTTTTAAAACAACAACAAAATCTGTTCAAATAATTAAAAATAATGTTGTAAGTATTATTTCATATTCTGTACCTGTAGGGTGAAACTGTACAAATTCTAAGTCCTGGCAAGGAAGACCAGCTCGTGTGACCATAGCAGTGCCATCACCCGTACTAGTATGAGCAGATGTACAACTGAAGTAAGTGCGGCCGTACCCACTACAGGACACAAAAGTTAAGAGAATTAGCAGGTGCCCCCCACACCCCCCCAAAAAAAAAAAAAAATCACTAGAACATACCACTCAACTATGCTCTTTGCACAAAGTGCAAATAGAGCAGAGGGTTAATAAGCAAGATGCATAAGTTTTGCCATCGCCTGTACTGAGTTCAAACAAAAGAAAAGAAAATTGGTATTGTCCTGGTATGCTCAACCATATTTGAAAAGTGGCCGGTGACAGAAGGCCCAAGAAAAGGAATAACAATTCCAAAGCAGGATGGTTAGGTTAGTATCAGA
The DNA here is from genome assembly GCF_018139145.2 of Gymnogyps californianus. NCBI lineage: Eukaryota > Metazoa > Chordata > Aves > Accipitriformes > Cathartidae > Gymnogyps > Gymnogyps californianus. Next base: position 70,648,064 of record NC_059472.1, on the reverse strand, counting down.
AGTCTTTTTGCCAGAAAAAGAGTTACTTCAGAAAGTTCTCTCAATACAATCCGATAGCATTAGACTCCATTTGAACTATTACTAGCAGTTTTATCAAAAATAGGATTTAAACCACTGTATATGCTCAATATGGCCCTCGTTTTATATTCTTAGATTTCAAAACTCAGTTGCCAAAAATTAGATATTAAAAGAGAATTCTTATGCCTAAAACAAACATCTTAGCTTCCAATGTTATTGAGCACTGCAAGTACCCCCAATTTCAGGACAAACTCTCAAGAGAAATATCAATCTACGTATTTTATGTACCTCAAAGTACTCAAGTATGAAAACAGCCTCAGCTTTAATAAAGCCAAATTATATAGGCAACTAAACTCAGTATTTTGCTATGCAAGATATTTGTAAACATATCTGTCATACCGAAACAGATAAGAGATTTTTTGCTGCTTATCGGTGTCTAATGCACATAGCATTCTAATAAAGGTACACATACTTTTGCAACCAAGTAATGTTAAGTTACATTCATCCGATAATTTCATCCTACAACAATTAGACTTAAAATTTTGTTATCTTAAGGTAACAGATTCTCCCAAATTTTGAAAAAAGTTGTTTCCTACAGGAAACAGAACTCTACAGATATATACACATTGGTAGCATTACAACAATGTCTGCTTTAAACAGCATATTTTAAAAATCTCAGACCATTTGGATCACAAATACTGCTCTTACACATTTCATCTTTATGTCATTGTTCTAGAATTCAAAGTTAGACCTCATATTAAATTTATACTTGGTCACAAAATTAATAGGTGCTTTCTTTCAGAGGGAATGACTGAATTCAGTTATATTGCTTTTGATCAAAGTGGGGAAAAGAGATGAACATATAGTTATGTTTTTCACGCCAACATGTCATCTCTACACTGTGGATTCAAATATATGTACAAACACACAGACTTCCAACTAGTAGCACTCTCCAGTTTCTGTTCTTCATCATAAACACTACATTACCCTGTGGCAATGACAGTGTTCTTCGCTCTAAAACGATGTATAGTGCCATCTTCTATGCAGAGGGCAATAACACCACGACATTCTCCATTTTCCATAAGTAGGTCCAAGGCAAAATATTCAACAAAGTAGCTTGTATCATATCTTAGAGACTGGAGGAAGATAAAAAAAAGGAACTTCAAGAAAAATCCAGAAACCAAAGTAACCTCTCTTAAAAACTGTCAATGCATATGGGCTGTATGAGGATAAAAACCACCCCCACCGTCAGGCAAGCCAGTTTCCTCACAAACCTTTACAAAAATTTGCTAATGAATCTATTCTAGCTTAGAGACACAAGTAGCTACCAAACCACTTAATTCTGAGAAGTCATAGCTAGTCAGCAAGACTTGTTATTTCCCTCTACATTTGGCAACACTTTAGTCAGCTGCGGTGCTTGATACATGTACAAGCACGTTTTACTTAACCTCTCACAGAGAAGCAGAATACATCTCTGGGAGCCTACTATACCAGCAGGCATCAAGTCAAACATTCTTTCATGCCCTCAAGGATCAGATCAGTGTTTGGCAGCACTGAGCATTTCTACTGCAGCAGCATATATAGTGTGAACCTGAAGGAGAGCAATTAGCTAGCTACTAAGTAAATTAAAAAAAAAAACCCATAGCTACTAGCTACTTAATTTCAGGTTTCAAGTAGCTTACTACCATTTATAAAATAACCAAATCTTTCTTCAGTTATGGTTTGTAGAACTGATAGGAACAGATGCTGGAACACCAGTCACTTGCCATAGAGCAAGCTCAGAAGTGCACAGTAAGCCTTCATGCATTTACACCTCTTGTTTCCCCCTGCTCCCTGTTTGAAGATGAGGGAAAGACAAGACTGCCTTGTACCTCTTTTCAGAGTTCCCCAATGCTGCTGTGTCAGATTTTTTGATAAAAGTTTTTTGGGGAAGTTTTACACAAATTCTCTTTGGGTCTAGTTAACAGACACGAAAGTATTAACAGTGAAGAACTACTACAGACCACAAAGCTAAGTGTACACTAATTAACATCCGTTGTCTTCACCAGAGCCATTACAATTACGATCTGCCAATTTCTTCTATTTCTGCATACTCTTGACAAAAAACAAGCATCACCTAGGCTACATCCTTCCACATTGCCTCAGGAAGGAAGGAAATCCAGAATTGTTATCAGTCATTCCCCGGATTCCTCATTCACATGTGAACAGCTACACGTTTTGTTGGGGGTTTTTTTGGTTTGTTTTTTTGGGTGGTTTTTTTGTTTGTTTTTTCCAAACTCCAGGGGGAAAAAGAAAAAAAATCATTAATTGCAAATACAAAAACCCAAACCAAGTTTACTTCACAGCTGCTTACCCTGCCATACAGAGTATGTAACAGTGAGTGTCCTGTCCTGTCTGCAACACAACAGCATCTGTGAGCCTGTCCTCCTTTTCCAAACTGAAGACTCTGTCCACCAAATGCACGCTGATAGATTTTTCCTTCTTCAGTTCTGCTGAATGGCATCCCATAATTTTCCAGCTGTTGAACCCAAATACAAGCATCAGAAACTCTTGTGCATAACAATCCAACAAGTTATTTTACTATGTTCCTAGTAAGGAGATCTCTTTGGAAGCTAGTCCGTGTTATAAACGCTTAGAGCTGACATCAATTCCAGTGAGCCTCACCTCTATTACCGCAGCTGGGGCTTGCTCGGTCATGTAGTGTATGGCATCCTGGTCACCCAGCCAGTCAGACCCTTTCACTGTGTCATAGAAATGCCACCTCCAGTTATCATCCTCCATGTTTCCCAGAGCAGCATTGATCCCTCCCTGAAAATGAAAATCCATTTTCCTGGAATTATATTACTGAAATACAGTCCTAGTAGGTTTTCCTCATTTCTGTTAAAAATCACATACCATTTATTGGTACATATACCATAACTATTGGTAAATATACCATATTTATTGGTACACAGAGGTGTACAAGAAATACAGTAAAGTCAGATTTAACACGGCTGTGAAAAACCTGTGCAATTTATCAGTTTCACAATCACTCTTATCTTGTTCTGTTTTGTGTAACATAATGAATTGCAAAGTTACACTGAATGCAGTGAAAAAGCACCGAATAGAATCTAAACATATATTGCCCTCCAAAAGTTTCAACTAAATATGCAATATTTATAAAAGGAAGCGTGGCCTTGAAACGTGATGTTCATGTGCATATCCAAATCAGCTTTCTGACAGCAGGCATTTTTTAAACATTTGTTCTACCTCATTTCTCACCTGTGCAGCAACAGTATGAGATCTGGTGGGAAACAGCTTTGTAACACATGCTGTATTAAATCCAGCTTCTGACAAACCAAATGCAGCCCGCAGACCTGCTCCTCCTGCACCCACAACAACTGCATCAAATTCATGGTCCACTACTGGATATTGTGTAGAAATCTGGAAAAATAAGTCAGTTTGTTATGATCACATATTTCAAACTAGGTCAAACTTAAGTTTCATGAAGTCACAAGCAGTATAGGTTTAATGTTCTTAATAGACTCCTGCAGCAAATGCTACATCTGTTTATATACTCTCTTGGGTGGAAACTATCATTAAAAAAAGCCATGCATTTCAGCAACTCAATCTCATTATGTACTTGAACACAACACTCCACTAAAAGCCAAGTATCTGGTTGTTTCATGTCTCTCAAGCATTACGTGTATTATCTAACCTGTTACTTAAGATATAAAGAAGTACAAACATACCGAATCAGAAACCTTCGTAGAAACATTTTTCTTTCCATAGACTGTGAAGTGTAAGTTGCGTGCAAGAGTCTGGCATGCCGCTGGCCACTACGGAAAGAAGTCAAGACAACTATTATAGAACAAATGTTTCCACAAGGAAGACTTTCAGCATTCTCGGCTACCCTACATTTATAACAAACCTTTACTTACCACTGATAGCACATATACGAGAATATTGTATCGACACATTTTAGAGCTACATGCAATGAAGTTCTGGCTTTCCTATATTCATACTCAGGGGAAAAAAAAAAGTTTTGACTGGATGAGAGAACAGCCTGCAAGTAAGGAACAGGGTGTCACAGACTATCTGTTATTTACTTCATTGACACTAACCAGTCTCTCAGACCTATCTGAGGCTGCACTGACAGAAGAATATGTTTGCAATTAATGCTGTAGTATTCTCGCATTTTTTCCATAAGTAAACAAAGATGAAGACAGCTTTATGGGAACCACAGGAATTAATGGAAAATACCTCTCATGTCAAGCAATCCTCAGAATTTGAATTATTTCAGGCAGTCAAGAGTAATGAAGATAAAAAAATTAGGTGGTAGGGAAAGCTGTTCCAGCTCATCATTGCTTCAGAAGTCAGAGATATTTCTCTTGCTTTCGTTCTCTATTAATTATTGACCAATTTAGAACCCTTTATTAAATGAAGCGCAAGGGCACAGTTTTCCTTTTCTGTAATGCTATTCCCCCTCCCCTGGCATGTTCAAAAAGAAAAGGAAAAGGAAAAAAAAAAAAACAAACAACAGCACGCAAACCTACCCAGTATCCAGTCTTTGCTTTGATAGGTTAAAACAATCAGAATTTTAGTCTCCACCATATAAATCTCCAATGTCTTGGAACCTGGTATTCCTTCTGTACACCATTCAGAAAAATACACCTAACTCACCATGTTAATTGATGACAACAGCAACACAAAGCCAAACTAGTGACCTGTGCAGTAACATCAGCACTTCCCTATTTGAAATATATCCTAAAATGCACTGGAGTGATATTTGCCTTTTCCAGCAACAGTTATATTCATGGTTCAATCACCCGATAATATGCTAACAGGCAGGTCTTCCCTCCTTATCACTTCCAAATATCCATCTCTTCCCCTATCCCTGAGGTGAACTACAGTACACTTTCCTTGACCTAGTTTTATCATTGCTCATACCAGTTTCCCCAAATTATCTTCTTGCATAACAGTGAATCTAATGTGTCATCATATTTGCTAACACGCTTCTGGTTTTTACAGCCATCTTTAAATAAGATCAGTCTTAACACCTATTTCATAAGGAGTTCTACGAGTACCCTCCTCCAGGCAGTTACTCTCCCGCTTCCACCCTGCTGTTACCATGCTTTGGGGCAATTCCATGTCCATCTTAATCCCTATATTAATCACCTTCATTAATACTTCACATACAGAATTAGATCAACTAGTTCACCAAGAGCCAGATGAAACCTAAGTATCAGATGCAATTTATCTGCAAAACAGCTTTCCCAACAATCACAGCTCAAGCTCAAACGGGGTGTCCTCTGAAGCAAAACTGCTTTCACTGGCCTGAGTGCAACTGAAGTTAGACTAGCAGAACTCTAATTGACGTGGCAGGCTACATTGCACACTTCAAATGCAGCAGCCATACACTCTCTAGCATATACTATTACTGCTTATTTCCAAAATGTTGTTCCAGCAACAGTACAGCTCTTTTTACTGCAATAAATTATTTCTCATAGGTGAGCAACAATACATTTGGTTATTGCATAAAGCAGTTCAAAGAAAACCTTTACTGTATGTAAAGACAGCACACAACAAACAGGTTTGTGCATACTTAGCATTGCTTAAAGAAAGTGCAAATGACTGAGGGGAAAAACCAACACAAAAAAACCCCCAAGAGCTATAAACTGTGGTTATGCCCTAAAGCCCCAAAAGAAATTGACCCATTTTTTTTCTCCCCTCAGAGTAAACAGCCTGCTACAATCTCTAGTCAGAATTCTGCCACAATGCCTTGCAACTCATTTCCTTTTAAAAAACTGTTATTTTCTGAAGTTGCTATAAACAGTTATCAAATATATTTTGCATCAGAGGACTCTGGAAATATATTATAAAAACCCAAAACCACACAACTGTTTAGCAGATTGCTTTTCACATCTAAGTCTTCGCAAAACAAGAGTTTTCAGAACTGCTATTCCCGTCCACATACACTTTTTTGTTGAAGCTATACATAAGAATTTCTGCTGCCACTAAGTTTTGTTCAGAATGAGTCTGAACAAAAGTCCACAAAGCAGAAAAAGATGTTCCACTAAATTTGAAGTAAACACTGGTCACACTAATCCTGAATTGTTATGCTACCAGGAACATCATGGCTCTTATGAAATTAAAGGTCCCGCCAGGGCCAGTTCACCGCCATCTAAAACATCATGACATTCTTTACGCCTTTCTCCCTCTCAGGAGGCTGTCGTTTCCGCACTTGCTTTACAAGACAGGGACAACTACAGCTGCATTTACAAGGGTTCCTTTCCCACGCATTTATCTTTTGTAATCCCAAGCTCATTAGGGACACACACGGTGAGAACAGCGGAAAGAAACTGAGAACTCCCACTTCGCCACAGGGGAAAAACAAGCCTTCACTAAGGACTGCTTACCGATCAGCTAAAACAAAAATGTCAAACGTTTAAGAAGCACGTCCTGGAAACAACTGCTAGCCAGATTTAAGCAACATACAGATATACACCAGCTTCCCACACAGGTCCAGAAGGAGCCAGCAGTAAGCTTTCTACCCAGGCGCTGGGACTGGAAGGTGCCGCACCCGCCAGACTCTTCCAGACCCTTTCACCAGCACATCCCGTACCCGCTGCCTTCCTCTGTCCCTCAGTGAGCCTGCTCACGGCCTAAGGCTACGGCGCTTGCTTCCCAAGCCAGGAGGAGCGGCCCGGCCATGCCCACAGTCAGTTACCTCCCAGTAACCTGCCCCAGGACCCGAAGAGCAAGGACAGCCCCGCTCCGAAAAAAGAACCGGAGGGACCGAGCCTGCCGAGGGGGCACTCGGCCCCGCACGGCCCTGGCTGCCCCGCTCCCGGAGCCCAGCCGCGGCTCCCCGCCCCGGGGCGGATGCTCCCCCGCCAAGGTCACGGGGGAGACAGCGGGTACGGGCCGCCGCCGGCCGCCACGCACCAGGCCGCGGGGTAGGGCGAGCCAGGACGGGGCCAGGCACGCTCCCCCATCACGGCTGAGGGGAGAGGCAGGAGACGCAGAGGGTCCCCAGGCCTAGCCTGCCCATCTCCCTCCCGAAGGGGCTTCTCCACACCAGCCCCGCGGCCTGACCCTTTCCCCTCCGCCGGGACGCCGGCGAGAGGGCAGAGCAGAGCGGGCCGAGGACAGACACTCACCGCCCGCGCCGCCGGCCGCAGCCAGCGCTTCGCCAAGCTCCGCGAAGCCGCTACCGTTGCCGCCATTTCGCACGGACCCGGAGGAGCGAACAAGGGCGCATGCCCAAGACCGCCGCTAACGGCGCCGCTACCCGCAAGACTCGGCGGGAGAGACCAATTGTGCTGGAGGCGGGGGGACTCAGGGGGTGCGTGCATACTTGCATGCGGGGTCCCCCCCGAGTCCTCCGCCTCATCCCGCCATCTGAACGGGCTGGGACGGGGCCAGACGACCGGGAGCGCTTAGGACTCGGGCGAGTCCGCTTGTTGTACCCCGAGGCTTCCCCCCTCTTTCTCGAGGCTAATGAGCCGGCCCGGGAGGGGGCGGGGCCGGCAGGTAAGTGACAGCGACAACGCTCCGCCGCGGCTCCGCGCTCCCGGGCTGGTAGGTGTCGGTCCCGCTCCGGGGACAGCCGGCTGGGCCCGCGCCCCTGCCCCAGGCCGCCGCTGGGCTGGCGTCGGGGCCGGGGCCTGCAACGCCGAGGGGCCTGGAGGCCTTCGGGGTCGGCGGCAACATCAGCTAACGTGCCGCCGGCCGGGGAAGGGGGTGGGCGGTAACAGCGGCAGCGCCGAGGCCCGGGGGAGGGGGGGCCGCCGCGGTGCGGTCGCGGCCGCGCCCCGGCCGGTAGTTCCTGAGCAGGCCGGGGAGCCTCTCGCTGGACGTAAAGGGCGTCCGTGCAAAGTTCCAAAGTGAGGAGGCCGCCGTTTGAGGGTCTGGGGCGGAAATGCCAGTCCCAGAGTTAGCTGTGGTCCGGGTGAGAGGGTGGCTGTGGGAGCGGTCCTGGTCCTTTGCACGCAAGTAACGCCGTGTTTCTCTCCTGTACATCTAAGGTGCCTTCATGAATAACTTAAATGACCCTCCCAACTGGAACATCCTGCCAAATCAACGAGAGCCCGGGGATGAAGGCAGCAGATGGAACTACGCCTTGCTGGTCCCCATGCTGGGCTTGGCCGCCTTCCGTAAGTAGCATCCAGGCCTCTTTGCTGGAGCTGGAGTGCGTGGCTGTGCTCAGGCGTCTCACCCGCCAGCCAAAGGGCAATCTCTGAAGCAGTACAGTGATAAAGTAATAGCCCATCTAGGGATTTCCTCTGGTCTACTCATTTATAATGTTATAAAGAGTAAGCACTGTTTATAGCATTAAGGCAACGGCCATTTTTCATACATGGAATTGAATCCATATTTAATTAGCTCCAATTTATAGAGCTCTCTCAGAAGAGTGGACATATGATGTGCTAGAAAGCCCAAAGGTAACAACCCAAGGAGCTGCTTAGGTGTATTTATTTACTGGACCTGAAAAGTTCTCAGTGCAGTTCCTGCATTGGAAACCTCCAGTTTGTTTCCCCATAACTTTATTTTCCTCCTTCTTCTTTTCAAGAAGTGTATGTATTAGCAATAAAAGACTAGGGGAGATTTTACTTCAAAGGAGACATGATCATTTAAAGTGACTTACTGTGAAACATGGACCCACAGACATACATTTTGTGGGACATGTGAATAGAAGTGAATATCACTGGGGAGGGCAGGAGAGAAAGTTTTTTATCACTTAATAGCTTCTTTAGAGGCATAGTTAATTAATCATACCCATCAATGTTATATGTGTTATACTCATGTCTGAAGTCTCATTTATATATGATAGGTTGGATCTGGACCAGAGAATGTCAAAAAGAAATAGAAAGAGAAAAAAAAGAATATTATAAAAAACATTCATCTTTACAAAAAGACCTGGAAGCCAAGTACCGGGATATAATCACAGAAAATCGTCGCACAGTTGCTCATTTGGAGTTGGAGCTTGAAAAGGAACGCAACAGAACCTTGAGTTACCGTGAAGCCCTCGTGTCCCAGAGTCGCAAACTAGTAGAAGAAAGAAGGATCCTAGAACAGGAGCAGGAGAAGTTAGAGCGAGAAAAACAAGTCCTTTTGCGCTCAGGAGCAGAAGGTAACTTGTACCAAAGTTGTCTGGCAAAGGAAGAAGAGTGGCAAAAGAGAGCCAATATTTTACTAAAAGAGTTTGAAGAGGGACTTAAAGAAAGACAGGACATCTACTGCAGTCTTCTTGTACCCAGAAGCCAGAGACTAGAAATAGAGAAAAATCTGCTAGTTAAAGCAGCAACTGATCCTGTTGCTGTGGCTCTACATATGGAAAGTGGCTTAAAAGATATTTTCAAACATGATAACTGCTGTGGCAATCTGCTGAACAGAAACAAAAGTCAAAACGGAAGACTTATGTGGCTGTATCTGAGATACTGGGAACTAGCTATTGAACTACAGAAGTTCAAGAGGGCAGAAAAGGCCATGTTAGGGAAACGATGAGTAGGGGAAGTAATGGGATTTCATGTCATCCGCTGTGCATTGTAGGGACAATCACAGTTGTAGTCTAAAGCTGTTAAATTCTCCTACTGTGTTTCCGTTTCTCCTCCGTGTTGCACTTGTATTTGCATGGGACGTGCAGTGTTGGTGCCTTTCCTTTCACTGTTTAACAACAGATGTTCCAGTGAGCTATGCATGCTCTTAAACTCTGTGAGTGTGTTTGTATTACAGACTGCAGTGTAGTATAGACATACACCAGCTTCAATAGGTATCAGAAGCAGCAAAACACAGCTCTGTTTCGAGTGATTTACCTAGCTGATGGTCATACTCCATCAACAGTGTGATTTGTCTCCCCCAAGTGGGGTAGCACATTGTGCTCCTTATCCCTGATGTTTTACATGGTGTCTCAAAGCCTTTTTTTTTTTTTTTTTAAAGTTTGTTTGTTTAAGTAAGACTGATTTTGAGGCAGATGTTGGAAGAGACCGTGTTTGAGCAAGCTGCTTGCCACATAAATCCTATGTGTATATACTGTCATGGTTTAACCCCAGCCAGCAACTAAGCACCATGCAGCCACTTCCCCCTCCCCTCTCCCAGTGGGATGGGGAGGAGGGAAAATAAAAAAAAGGTAAAACTTGTGGATTGAGATAAGAACAGTTTAATAACTAAAGTAAAATAAAATATACTACTACTAACAATAATAATAATAATATTATTATTATAGTAATTGTAATAAAAAGGAATATAACAAAAAAAAGAAAAAAAAAAGAAATAAAACCCAAGGAAAAAAACCAGTGATGCACAATGCAGTTGCTCACTACCCACTGACCAATGCCTGAGCAGCGATCCACCCTTCCCGGCCAACTCCCCCCGGTTTATATACTGAGCATGATGCTCTCTGGTATGGAATATCCCTTTGACTAGTTTGGGTCAGCTGTCCTGGCTATGCTCCCTCCCAGCTCCTTGTGCACCTGCGTGCTGGCAAAGCGTGGGAAACTGAAAAAATCCTTAACTTAGGCTAAGCGCTACTTAGCAACAACTAAAACATCAGTGTATTATCAACATTATTCTCACACGAAATCCAAAACACAGCACTGTACCAGCTACTAAGAAGATAATTAACTCTATCCCAGCCGAAACCAGGACATATACTTACATTTATATAAATATATATATATGTGTGAATGTGTGTGTGTATAAATGTATATATTCTGAGGGGAGGAATAGTATGACCATGTTTCAAATTAATCAGTCTTGCATTGTCTTCCAGTTTAATATACAGATAGTACTTTATGAATGAAACATCCAAAAGATGCTAATTAAAATAACACATAAAGAAACAGATTGATGAAAGTCTCATTGGAGCTAGGGATCTATGCTTGAATACTAGAGAGTGTATAAAGTTGAAATGATATTCACATCATACTGGACATATGTTAAGAATACTTATGGGTTTTTTTCAGTCAAGGTTTTAGTTGTAACCCAACAGTGTGCCTCCATTATAGATGTCACCGTGCTGCTGCCTCTGCATCCCAGTGCACTGGCTGCTACCTGGTTAGTTTGCAGGAACCTCCATGGGTTACAGCCATTGCACCTGGTTCTGTTCCTTGGACAGGTCCTGTTTGTTATTTGCAGATAGGAACCTAAATGCAACCTGCACTGGTAACCACTACCTCCCTCTCTGACTGCCTCAGTTCTCCCAGAACTGAAGTATACTTTTCTACGACTCTTAAATTTTGAGCTTATGGTTCACCACTTCACGTACACATGACCATGAAAGCCTACAGATATACAAGCTTTGCACACATTTAGGAAAGGGGGCTTTTTAATTTACTTAGCACAGTAAAATAAACAGATCTAGATTAAAAATACCACAACAACAAAACAGTGCATTTCCATGCTTGAAATCCCTTAAAACTTTTGAGTATTCTTTGGGTCCTTGTAGCAGTAGGAACCACCTTCTTTTTCAAATGTGCCATGTATTTTGGAGAATAACTTTTTTTTCTTCCTCCTTTCTAATCCAGCCTTAGACCTCAAGGGGCAGTGTTTACCCTTTTGTTTATAACATCCAGTCTTCTCTGTTACTTGACTTTAATTAGTGTTGGTAGGTTGTCTGTTCTTTAATTAACAGGTTTGTATTTACTGAGGGCTAGACTTGACAAACATGTTTGCTCTAGGCAATCAGCTACTGCATGGCTTGGAAGCAACCCAGCTAAGTGCATGCCCATCCAAGTTTAACAGAGAACTCCAGCAGATGTGGGTTTTTCTCTTATTATTTCCTCCTGGTTTCATTTCAGTCTGGGCACAGAAGACAGCAGATAAATCTTTTGAAGTAGTGTGTGCAACCTGATCCAGTTACTCAGCAAAAATATCTAACATGAAACAAAATTCTTAAACAGAATGCATGTTTCCCAACTACTCAGTTTTCTAGTTGTGATTTTGCTCACCTTGGTGGTGCTAATTATACTGTTGTATTGATTTATTAGTCTGTTATGTACTGATTTTTTTTTTATTATTATTTTTTTTTTAAATAAAGTTGAAGTAGATAGACAGACGTGGGGAAAAAAAAAAAAAAGAGATACCATCACAAACACCAGAAAGGCTGAAGTTTGTCTGGATGCCAAGCGTATGCGGGTTGGGAGATGAGAACGCAATTGAGTTACTACTCCTGTGTGACAGCCTGAGCAAAGCTGCTGTAGCTGGCCATATGCACATGCCCTAATTGCCCAATAGAACAAATTAGTTTGAATAACTTACCCTGTGTGTAATTCTTCCAGGATGCGGAGAGTGTCCGACCACACAGCTGTGGTGCATTTCATACGTATGTACAGGCAGTTAAGCGACTCGGCTGACAAACGGCAGCCAGTGAATCAATGCCAGTGTATTTGAGATTCGTGCCCTGAATTTGTACATATTCATTAGTTCTTGGTATTAAATGATCAAACATTTTATGCTTTTTCTTTTTTTTCATGGTCACTGACATCACTCAAAATGTTTAAAGAAAATGTAATCAAGAGGGTAAAATACTTTTTTCAGTATAAATATGTAAGTTGAAGCATCATACGCTCGATTGTACAGGGTTGGATGCAATGTAATAAATGTTTGGTATTTGCTTTCACTTTTTTAGAAGTGTCAATTATTTGTACAACTAATTGTTAAACTATTGTTCATGGACACTTTGCAGATCAGTATATTAAGACTGAAGAGTTATTTGAGGAGGATTTTTAAAAGTGTGTAACTGATTTAGAAGCACCGGTCCTGTTAGTTTCTACCAAAACTCATGTTTGTTGGTGCGTTACATATTTTTGAAACATTCCCCCTTTGTAGGTTGTTATGTTGAAAGTTCTGTTGTGAGCTTTATATTGCCCAACAGCTATTGTTCTGAATTGGTTATTTGTTTGGAAATGCCCATATATATGTAGAATGCAAGAATAATTTGTTTTCAAAATATTTAATGAACTTTTTTTTGTTATGAAAATGGTCACTCACCTGTTGAATAATAACAATTAATAAAACCCCTTGCATATTTCTGCACTGTTTTGTAACTTGGGCAAGGTGGGTGGGAGGAGTGGAATTTGCTATTTTATTCCAACTTTCCAAGCAAATTGCACAATTTTAAGGTTTTACAAATTGGACAATTTTTAAATTGGCATGTAAAAAGTTTTGGTCTTGGTGCTGAGAAGAGAATCTGTTGGAAAGTTTTTTGTTTCTTAGGAAAGAACAGCGTCATTAAACAGATAAGTGCAGCAGCTTTAACTAAAGATGAGTGATTAAAGATGACCATCCCACTGAAAGACTGGGGTTGTTACATAGGGTATTCTGCCTTCCTCCAGAATCCCTCAGATGTCTCATTCCGCACATCAGCTCCTTTTTGTTCCCGTGTGGATTTTCTCTTCCTGCTCTCTGTGAGGAACTACAATCCAGCTGCTCTAGGACAGTGTTCAGACACTCTGGAAGTCCTCGTTCCCTTCGTAAAAGATCCTTAATCTTTTTGTATTTGACACAGTCCTTCGCATTTACCCATCCCTCATCGTCACAGCTAAGTTGTCCCCAGTCCATGCCCCGCAGGGCAGTAGCTGTGTTCATATGACTTTCTACATTTAGACACGGGTAAGGAAACGCCCCGAGACATCTTGTGCTTTCAATAAAAGCAAAAAACACGTTCTGCTTGGTCTGTCTGTTGTGCAATACAGCTGCTGTCCTGGGTGCATGCAGCACAAAAAGAAACACAAAACACACTCTGGACTTCACAAACTTGGACTGAGTGCTAGAAAAGGGAAATCTTCCTTAGAAAATGCTCCTGTAGAGGGGTGGGTAAAGAGGAGCAGCCTGGAGGGTCTGGCCTTCTCTCACTCTTTTGCCTAAATAGGAGCTGCCAGAAGACCGCTGACATGACAACATGTCTTGCTCAAAGGGATGCTGTGCTCTGGAAGTGACAGCTCGGTTCAAGCCCCCCTGAAGGGAAGGGTCTTAGGAAGCTGCCCATTGCCTCTTGCTCTTTAAGTCATGCTTTTGAGCACTCCTATGTGAGGATGAGAAAATAGCAAGTGTTCCTCTGTGGAGGATAGAAGGCAGAAACAGTGGTCGACGGTTGAGGTACTGTGGCAAAATCAAAGGAATTTAAGTTACTGCTGTGATAAAAGGATGAAATTCAAGTTTAGTCTATAGTTACAGTCATGGTGCAGCTGGATATGAAGGCTTTGCCTGTGTGCACGTCAAGGCCACTTAGCCATTAATTGACTGCCTGGTCCAGGAGCTCTCCAGCTGATCACTGCATAGCTGAGACAACAGATGGATCTGCAAAGAAGTAACTCACTGAAGTTTAGGGTAGCTTGACAATGAGGAGATCAACTGATCTGCCAGCCACTTCACAACAAAACAACCCACTGATTGCTGCAGGTGCTCTCCCAGCAGCTGTGGCCGCGCCAGAGGTTTCCCCAGGGAGCTCCTGCTGATACGCAGAAGCTCTGCTCTGTAAGCTGATAGACACTGTCTGTATGTTTAGAAATATTGCTTAACCACTTGGGGTGAAAGATCTAGTGCACAGCCAGGGATTTCCCCAAGCAGTTCCTGTTGTCGATGAAGGAATTGACCAAACCATGCATAATTTTATATAGTCAGTGGAAATTGCTCCTGCCTATGCAAGGATGGGCACATGCGGCTGTCTTTTGTTCATAGTTTCTTACATAGTTTAAGCTAATCAACAAGAACTGATCATGCGTACACTGTAGTGATCACACAGAATTCACCGGAACAACAGTTTGGGGAGTCTTAGTCCATCTAGCTGAAGACACCATTAAGGGATGTTTGCAACATCAGCATCCAGGCAGCTGTCTTGGTCAAGAGATCCAATTCCCCCTGTGAGCATTACCCTGTGCAAAATATCCTGTTAAAAATAATAAACGTTCCGTCTGTGAATGTGTGCAGCAGTATATTCAGTCAGTGAAGTCCAAGTGAGAGAGTGAGAAACCATTTCTCAGCACAGTGAAGTTTCAAAGTCTTGTAAAGTGGACAAATTGGCCTTTTAAACTGATAACACCTAAATACATTTTGAAGGAGATAAAATAAACAAGTAAAACCTCAGCACCTGACCTAGATCAAATAAGTTTGAAAGACCTCATACAGACAGACCCCCAAAGGACTGGTATTAGCAGAATTTTGACTTATGGATGGCAACGTGTACTGAGTAGTATCAAGGAACACAGAACTATTTTAATACTGAAATCAACTTATGTGGCAAAACTGAGAGACCTATCACAACCTGATCAACCATCTTAATACTCTTTCCATGGATTCTGACAACACGGGTAACAAAAGCTTGGCCTATTAATGGTCAATGTGTGGCAAAGAGGCCTTGTAGCTGAACCTGGGTTCTCTGAGAGTGTACAATCACTCTAAGTCATCTTTCAATATGCTAGGAAAAACCATAACCCTTGTGGGCAGTATTCACAGAATCAGCCAAGGCCTGCTACTCAGTGACACATGAACATACCTTCTGGTTCTGAAGTAAAAAACACTATCTGAGCATGTGGTCAGATGAAACTTGATCTGGAAGTGCCACCACTCATCTGGAATTGAAAAAGCATCATGCTGAGCCAATTACCATCAAGGTCAGTGTCAAACAAGGGGATCCAATGTCACCAAATCAATCCATTACTCTGCAGCCTAGAAAAAGATGGCTATGGATTCCACCAGAGCAAATGCCGCGATGTGGCAAAACCAGATCACCACCTTGGCCTCTGTTGACGACTTGGTCCTGCCAAGCAGCACATGGGAGGGGATGCAAAACACCGTCTCCATTGTAGCAACCTTTCTGTGTCTGCACTGATCTAAAAACCGAGGAGGGAGAATGTCATGGCTTTTTCATCAACCCCACCCATGACTCTTACACGATCAATGACTGCAGCCACTGGAAGATGTTCAATATAAGCCGAACACAATTGCTCCAGGAGACTCTGAAAAATACCCCGGGTTGAAAATTTACCTCTGGATAGGGACACCTAAATCTGAATGTTGAAACTTGATTCTTGGTTTTCTAACATGGGAAAAGCTCTGTCAAAACCTTTACAGAAAGCTCACAGCTTTGAAGACCTACATAGTACCAAGACTCACATACTTGGCGAACCATGCAGATGCAAAGGGGGCAACGTGGACCTTAACATCAGAAGGGCTGTTAAAGAATGGTCACACCTCCCAGCTTGTACACATGATAGCCTACTGTACAACGGCACTAAGGGTGGTGGCCAACAAGTCACCTGTGTGGCAAGCTTTATTTCAAATGGACAAGTGCAGTCCTAGCATACAATCCTACTCACAAGGTACCACTGCCTGAGAAATTACTGGGGAAGCAGTTGTGCAAAAAGACTAATTACAGACAGATTATGGATAGCCGTCGGAGAAAGTGAAAAGATGAAACATTGCTGGTGTCCTGGTTTCGGCTGAGACAGAGTTAACTCTCTTCTTAGTAGCTGGTACAATGCTGTGTTTTGGATTTAGTATGAGAATAGTGTTGATAACATGCTGATGTTTTAGTTGTTGCTAAGTAGCACTTATCTTAAGCCGAGGACTTTTCAGTTTCCCATGCTCTGCCAGCAAGCAGGTGTGCAAGAAGCTGGGAGGGAGCAGAGCCGGGGCAGCTGACCTGAATTAGCCAAAGGGGTATTCCATACCATGGAACATCATGCTCAGTATATAAACAGGGGGGAGTTTGCTGGGAGCAGTGGATCATGGCTCTGGCATCAGTCAGCAGGTGGTGAGCAATTGCATTGTGCATCACTGGGGTTTTTTCCCTTTTTTTTTCCCTCTTCTTTTTTGTTATATTCCTTTTCATTGCTATTATTATTTCATTAGTATTATTGTTAGTATTATAATTTACTTTAGTTATTAAACTGCTCTTATCTCAGCCCACAAGTTCTACCTTCTTTCCCGATTCTCCTCCCCATCCCACTGGGGGGGGGGGGGGGAGTGAGGGAGCGGCTGCGTGGTGCTGCTTGGCTGCTGACGGGTTAAACCACGACAACTGGTCAAATAGCCCTGAAAGTGATAGCTACTGTGTATAATACTAATGGCAACAACCAAACAACTGAAAGTAAATGATGTCTCTGGAAACATTCTGTGGAAGAGTTTGAAGAGTGCAGAGGGATTGTGAGACCTGCGGTGACAGCCGTTTGCTGTCGTGCACCTCCAACAGCCCCGTGCTCCAGGCTGATCCCAGCCCCAGCCATCCAGCTGCTGGAAAAATGCCTCTTCACCCTGCTCTTTCTAACTTTTCCTGCAGGTTTGTATTTCTGAGACACCTCACTTCTAAACTTGACTTACACAATCAGAACGAAATCCTCAGCTAAAGTGGTTGGTGTTTTGTATTATGAAATGCTACCTCCCCCTTGTGGCTAATGGCTCTTGTAGCCAGCAGCCCCAGCGGCACCTTCTGTTCCCGTGAGCTCCTCTGGAGCACATCTCCGACGCTACACGATCAGAGCTCTCTGGTCCAAACACAACTGGAGTGTAATAACAAGAAAGATGAGAAAAAACGCGGGGTTTGGTGACCAAGACAGAATGAACTTGTCTCCACCAAAGTGGGTATTGCGGTAGACCTCTATGCAAAGGTGGCATGCAGGAGTTGGATGTAGTTCAGCAACCTATTAGCATCTCACTGTATACTACAGCACTGGA
This sequence comes from Gymnogyps californianus, assembly GCF_018139145.2. NCBI lineage: Eukaryota > Metazoa > Chordata > Aves > Accipitriformes > Cathartidae > Gymnogyps > Gymnogyps californianus. Next base: position 70,630,391 of record NC_059472.1, on the reverse strand, counting down.
AAAGAAAACAGTAACAACCTTGATTAAAGAACACTGTTCATTGCTTAATGAACATGGCAAGCAACAACCTACAACTGTCAATATGTTCTGCTGCCTGCTAAAGAAGAGATGCATGTGGTGAGAGAGATCCAAGCAATAGCACTTTACTGGCTAAGAAATTTAGGGTGACGCTGGCCATCATGAGATCAGATGGTGCTGTCCACAGAAGTATTTCTACACCTATGCACCTTACCTGTAGTTCCCCCCAAAGTGATTCCAAAGATGAAATGTATTCTTCAAAGATGAAAGCAGTATTTTGGGGATCTTCTGAATGTATGCAGTGCAACATTAAGGACAGCACATCTCCCTCTCTGGTGTCAACAAGAAGAACAAAACAAAGAAGAAGGATGATGCTGCTGGAGCTGATATTACTTCAGTGAAATATTTATATACAAAGCTGAAGTAAGTATTATGCAAACTACCAGTATATACAAAAATAAAGATCGTGCCTATTTCTGGAAGATAAAAAGGAGAAAAGTGTCACATGGGCATCAGTGTCAGCTCAGTTCTGGATGAACTAAGCAGACATGATGTAAGTAGCTTCTTCCCTTTTATTCTTCTGTGGCTAAGGACACTGCTACTTCCACAATAAACATGGACTGGCAATTTCCAGGCATGTCAGATTGCTGAAGGAAACTCCCTGATACCATAAAAACACTCCAGAATGGATGCTTGTGAGAGTCATTGTATAAGACATCCTACCTCTGTTGCATTCCCAATAGCCTGAGACAGAGTTTCAATGACAGCTCAGTGCTGTCCTGTTTCTCCTCTGCAGTGATACCTGCTGGCCCAAAAGGACTTCTCTCCCATCTGGAGAAGTTTACAATCGCATGGAAAGAGATTTAGCCTCCAAAGTTTATTGGACTTCTCCAAAGCCTTCAAGATATCCCTGCTTGAACTGCTGTGGGCTGATGGCAGCAGCCTTGAAGCACACACACGGGAAATCAAATCATGCCAGCTGAGGAGCTGTGTCTTTTGGTTACTTATCAGGTAGAGTTTGAGAACAACAGAGCATAAAACTTAGATCAAGTTAAAGATCTACAGAAAATTTCTTGGCAAAGTAAACTCCGTAACCACCTGCCGTTGATTATTAGCCTTAAAACTAAGCAACTCTGAAACATTTTGCCTGCATATCTATCTCCTGTTCTAATATGATCATTAGTGTCCCCTAGGCTGGGGATTTTGAGTCTCCTCCTGAGCCTGGGGTTCAGTGCTCCCTTTTTGCATAGCTGGCCAAGGATTTTACCCACTGGCAGCTCATAAAAGGATTTTGTGTTTTCTCCGCATATTTTAAAAGATGGTCCAAGCAGATTTTGCCAGGGACAGGCTGTCAGAGAGAGCATTTCATTTAACCTATGAATTTTCTTCTTCTTCTTCTTCTTCTTCTTTGCTTTTATTACATCTTTACCACTTTATGCTTCGAAATGAGAATCCTGTGCTTTAGGCATTTGGCTGTATAGTTACCACCATCTTTACATTTCCATCTTTTCCTATTTTAGGCTTATCACACAACCAACAGTAATTGTGGTTGCTGTATACGTTGCTTTGACTACAAAGTAGAAGCTGACTGAAAAAAAAAATTATTAATGCTGGTGAGATATTGCTATAGAATCACTAGGGTAAGAGATTTCGCACCAGTATCTGCTACAGTACTAAAAAGGGTCAGAAAATAATGTAGTTAATCCTAATAGCATGGTATATTGTAAGGCAAGATTAGAGAACAAACTTCGTGTTTATGATTAATTGCCTTTAGCTGCAACGCTCTGTAAATGTCACTCTGAAAATATTTGGAGAGTTACCGACTTGTCCTATGTCATACCAGGGATGATGGGATCACAAGGAAAGGACCATATTGTATTTCATTCCTGAAACTATGACTGGATGCAAACCACATATATTGCCACGGCTCTCTGCTTTTCTCAATGGCTTTAAATGAAAAGAATTGGGTTTCTTAAAGAACAAGCCCCTGCCCTGTCTTGCTGGTTGCTCCTTGTCCTCCCCTTCACAGGATTCAGCCAGAAGAGGTTCCCGCAGTGCAGTCCCCTCCAGCCCATGGTGGAGGGCAGAAGAAGACAGGCGCTTCAGCCAGGTCCTTCAGTCAGTCAACTCAACTCGTTCACGGGAGAGAAGAACCTGTCGTTCTCCATACAGGGATGGCTTCCTGCAAGGGCGAGTGAGCTGTGCTGGACCAGGAGTGCCCACGCCAGCACGAAGAGAGACCCCTGCAAGGTCAGAAGCAGGAGCAGCTGCTAGGTGGTCTGTTTGGGAGAGGGTGTCAGGCCCCATCTGCACTTCAGGGGAGGACGGCTTGTCTCCCAGCCAGGGATAGTCCCCGTGGAGCCCAGGCTACCACAGACACGTTGTCGGCTACCTGTAGCCAGGAGCCCCTCAACCCAGGTGGGTACTGCACCATGCCCAGACCTGGCCTCGCAGAGAGAAGCAAGAGGCTCCATCCTTGCTGTTGTCTTGATTTACATCCCCGATATCCTTCTACTGCCATTTCTTTTCTTTACTGCTACCCCCTCTCATACTCTTTCCTAACATCGTCATTGTCCTGCAAGATGAAAGACATTTTCATCTAAGAAAAGGAATATGCCCATATTCTTCCACCAATGTGTATGTGTGTATATTCCATTAAAATATATGACTTAGAAAGGGGATCTTTCCTTTTTAATCGAGGTTTTGTAAAATTGTGAGTTACTTACAGACAAGTTGGCTTACTTTTTTGTATAGCCTCTTTCAACTTTTGAAAAAATAGTACATTAAAAATATGGGAGTAGTAGACAAAAAGACAAATGTGTCATTAGAAATGTTTTAGCACAAGTAATCCAATCTAAATGTACGATCCATTTTCTCCTGCATTTATAATTAGCAATTTGCAAAACATGTCTTATTTAGCAGCCTATATTGTGAAAGGATTGATTTCATAGAGGTTTATTAGCCATAACAAACCCCGTGGGATGTGCCAAACCTAAGCCTTGCATTACTTGAAGGAGAAGTTTACCTTAGAGCAAAGGAAAGGGCTCTGTCGAATAAGCGAGTGACTGTGACTACCGCAGAGCAGCCCCAACTTGTTTGTTCAAATCCACAGGGTGGCAATATAGACAACCCCTCCGTGCAATTGCGGGTCGTGTTCGAGCTGGTGTCATTGCTACAGCAGGTCCTTCAGAAAAAGGTGCTGTGCCTTCCAAGATCATTAGCCATGCAATTACACTGATAAAGAAATTTAAAAACCAGCATATTTGCTTCTGCAAATATTTAACAACTGATAGATAACTAACAACCACTGGAACCTGGCATTACCAAAGGAAGATAAACTTCTCCGGAAAGACACTTTGGATTTTTTCAGCAGAAAGCAATCTGGAATATATTTTTGGATCCTGATGAAAACTGCTTGCACATGAAACTTAGCAGAGAGAAATTTTCAGATCATCCTAACACAAGTGTGAATTTATTTCATATCCTATCAATTTGTCCTCGTATAATTTGATTCACAAAGGAAGCTACATTCATTCCTTCCATGTCAGCTTGCACTGTGCTTAAAGAGAAACATGCTATTTCAGGTTCACTAAATTCTATACCGACTCTTGATTGTCAAAGATTTCTGATTACAAAGAGTCATTAGATTGTAGCTGTAAGATATGTTGTGTGGACACATGTAACCATGATCTGATTCAGTTATTGAAACACATTCTACATACGACTTTGCAAAGATTTAGAACTAAAGCCTACAAATCAGGGAATGTAGAAATATTATGGGGAGGATGTTGGGATTTCCTATTTGTCTTCTGTCTGCTCTTTATTACTGCCTCATATTCCCTATAGCATGAATACTAGGATTATCTTCCAATGATTCAGGAGGCAGAGTAATAACACAGATGACTTGGGAGCTCCTGGACCGTGCAGTTTCTTGCTATTGACCTATAGGTCAATGTCTTTCTGTGAAATTGGAAGTTGAAGAGCTGCAATTTGAAAGTTCTCTATTGCCACTTATAAGTGAAATTTGATTCTTCTAGACAAGGGAAGTACAGTAAACGTAGTCCTTTTGGACTTCAGTAGACCAGTTGCCACTTGACCACAACTGCATATGTTACCTGAGCTCAATAGGAGATACAATGTGAACAAAGAACTAGGTGAAGATATGATGATGGTTAGCTGTGCTGAAAGCAGAAATGGTGGTCTAAGGGGAGGTTACTAATGCAGTTCCTCAAGGATCAGTTTAGGAACAGTCTTTTGTCATTCTTCCACTAATAACTAAGGACAAAAAATAGTAGCATGTTAGTGAAATACTCATGACACAATCTCAGAAGTATTGTGAATACTGAAAAAGTATCATTCAGGAAGAACTGAGTAGCTCAGTGTACTGAAGTAGCAGAAACTGGGTGAAATTTACAATATGCTTTTGGTAACTTAGAAAAAGAAGTCCTGCTGCAAGCTAGGGAATCCTTAGTTGGAACCGCCAAAGGAGAAGAAAGGTGTTGATCCAGTGGTTAATCAGGAGACAGCTCATTCACAGAACTGACGTGGTCATGAAAAAGGCAAGTGCTATCGCTAGGCAGACTGATAGAGGTATTTCAAGTCAAGTTAGGGAAATATTAATACCTGATTACAAGGCACAGGGAAAATCCATCTGGGCTACTGTATACAGTTGTCCATGTCAAGGATGAAGACTTTTTTTGTAACTTTTCTATTCAAAAGATAATGAACAGCCTTCTTGGGGCACAAGAGGACTGAAATTCTAGACCAGCCTTCTAGAAATAGGGAGTACAAAAAAATCAATTTTGAATCAACATGAAAAGGTTGCAAAGGGATGCTGTGATGTGTTCACCTTCTTTGGCAGGGGCTGGACTTACAAGATCCCTTCTAATTCTTTATTTTGACCACCCTGTATCATTGTATGCAATGAGCCTGTAGGGCTTAGCTGACAAAATTCTTTCTCACGACATATACTGTGTTAGATTTTATATATAGTTTTCAGTGGCAAGTACTTACCTTTTGATAACACTGAGGTACAAGCGAAACAGTCTTGTTATGATTGTACTGAAAGAATGAGGATGTGCGTAGTATCTGTGATATTTGTTAACCAATGTCTCTTTTTTTTTTTTTTTTTTTTGACTGGTGTATCATAGGGTCATTGAAAAGGTGAAGGGACCTTTGATTTCAAGCCCATTTACAAGAAAACTGTTATGTTCTTCAGACCTTGTTCTATAATGATTAGATGTGTTAGGGTAAGCAGCTTACGCTTATGATTTTAAAGGTCAGATTTTATAATCCCTTTCATTCTCCATCCTTTTTGTCAGAGCATTTAGTAGAGTAAGGTCTCTTACAGAGAAGGAAGAACATCTTTCGGTAATTATCACGAAACATACAATTTTGTAAGCATACACTATGGGAAACCGAATGTGATAGTGATTCACAAGCAGTTTATCTTCCTGATAAGAAATAGTATGAAACCTCTATGTTCAGTCTGAGGCCAGTGGAATCTTTTTACTCCATATTTGCTAGGGCTATATATGTATTTAAGTGAGTTTAAACAGGGGAGCGGCAAGGGGTGTTTCCTAACCTTATAGGCGATTACAGTTTATAGCCAAATTATCTCCTGAATTACATTAGCTGAAATCGATGTCTTCTACTAGATGAACAGACTGTTCCATAAAACCTTGACAGATAAAGCATTAATAAGTGTCAGAGCTGACTTGGTCAATCGAATGATTTGCTGACGCTTCTTTTTACCACAAGCCTGCACTTTCAAGTTTAGTGCCAAAGGTTCACTATATATAGCTGAAGACAGCAAATAGATGTTCTCTTTTTGCGCAGATTTCTAACTAGCTGCCTGTTTCATTATTTCCTCACTGGGGCAGCGTTTTCAGTCAGGAAATTTAAAATATGGTGAAGCTACAGTTGCCCAATCCTGGCCTGGAGGACAGGATACCTTCCCATGCAGAACTTGAGGTCCTTGAGAAAGAAGAGGCAGACTCCAGACCAAAATGGGATAACAAGGCTCAGTATATGCTGACGTGCGTAGGGTTTTGTGTGGGCTTAGGAAATGTGTGGCGGTTTCCGTATCTCTGTCAGAGCCATGGAGGAGGTATGTCTTTAATATATCTTATCTAACTTTGGCTATAAGCTAGGTTTAATCTCTCTTTTGGGGAACAAATAATGGAATATGCTTAGACCTGGTCAGTTCCTATAAGAACGGTGATGTTCGTTTCTAGCAGACTGTCTAATGAAGGAGGTTATTTCACAGGTTGTGAAGTTATGTTAGTGATGGAAGAAAAGGAAGGGACTGTTTTTATTTTGGGACACAGGATTGATCACATCAGTCTTGCACTGTCAAGTATATTTTCTCAATCTAAAACTAATGTTACTTTACATACATACATATATGTAATGTATGTTTAAAAATATTAATAAACTACTTGCGAGTATGATTCTGATCACAATCCCAAATGATCTTTTCATAATAGGGTTTTCATTGGTTTTGGACTGATCTGTGTATTGGCTGTAGGGTCAGTGTGTGTGTAATTTATGATAGGAGTAACAGCGTGAAAGTAGTTAACGTTAAGAATGTTTTTAGCAGTTGATGTTATTAAGTAATATAAAATCCAAATGTATGCTATTTACCATATAATTTACTGTGACTCCTTAGGGTTCAGATTAGAACTGAAGGACCATATTAAAATTTTGCTTCACTGCTTTGCTGTTTGTTTTTAAATATGATCTTGAGCTGAACCATTGCTTAAATATTACATGACAACATAGATTTCTCATTTTCTGACAGTCTTTTCTGCCCACTATCTACTTGTTATCTGCATTTCACGCTGGGATACATGTAAAAAGTGTTTGTTGCTTTGTGATGGTTGATCTTGAAAGAAAACTTTTGGCTTATTTCAAAGTAATTTTCATTAAAGGTACAAGGTGAGATGTTTAAAAATTGCTCTTCCTAGTTAGAGTAGGGACCAACGAGGGCTCTGTGGGGAGTTGCTGGTGCAAACTTAGGGACATTTAACAACAGATGGCTCAATTGCAAGAAGAGATGCTTTTAACGTTGAGATTTTTCTAACACGGGCTGATGTTTACAGTTTGCAGTGCAAACTGAAGGTCATTTGCAGCATAGCCAACTCTTGTAACAAAAAAGTTACAAGGCACACAAAAAAAATCATAACCCTCTTTCCATGTGTGACAATTTTAATTTGAAAAAGTGGATGGATATCTCCAAAATTCATGGCACTCATTGGCTTCTCGGGTTCTTCTACTTAGTCTTAGAAAGTGGACATGCCCTGTTTCCCAGGGTTGATTTATAGGCACTTTCCTGCTTTTCTGTCTGTCTTTCCTTTCTCTTGTATTCTAGCGGTATGAAATGCAGCTGAAAAATGAACATGCAAAGAACTTGGTATGGATCATGGTTTTCTGACTGATGTCAGTGAAGATTTATTAATTGCTTGTGTGAGTGTGTCAGTACTGTGTTTTAATTTATCCTTTGGCAGCAATTATTTTTCTTTCTCATCATCCTGTGGCTTGTCCTCGCTCAGGAACACTAACAACAGTTATCCCCGGCTTCTTGCTTCCCTGGGACACTCTCACTCAAATTTTAGGCAAAAGTTGAAAGGCAGCACATATAGCAAAGAAATGACGTAGCTGGCTCTGGGCTTAGAGCTACTATACAGATATGGGTCCTTGTAGCCAGAGTTGCTACTTTCTCTATCAATTCTTCTGCATAACACCAAACGCTGTGACTCATATCAATACATAAGAGTGAGCAGCAATGCCTTCCCGTGGCTTTCTAGAAAGGGCTCCTTAACTTCATCACACGTGAGGGTGGAGAGCTGTTGTGCAATCCCTCCTCCCTCCCTGCTGTACAGTGCACCTCAGCCTTTTCTGGTAGGTCTAAATCCAACTCCTGCCACCACTGCCATCCTCTCATTACAGCGCCTGTTCTCCAACTTCTCCCTTGAATCAGAAAAAAAAATAGCTCTTGCTGTTCTTTGGATGGATGGCTTTGAAAATGAACATGTGGCTATCTGTATTGTAAAAACAGATCTTGAAGTTCTTATTTCTGAAGATATTTTGGTGTTGAGACATTTTCTGCCTCATGAGGTTTTCTGGCTCCTGCATCTCTAATTCCCATTCAGCCATGTTCACAGCATAGCAAACACCCAATAGATGCGGCACTCTGCATCATCTTTGATTGCACAGACACTCTTAAGTCTGGCTTCAGCTACCTCTCATTGGAAATACGTATTTACTAGACATTTTGGACAAGTTTTGCCTTAGCCTTTGCCACTCAACATGGTGGCCAAGATGATTCATTCATCTTTGCATTTGTGTGGCCCACTCAGGGACACAGATGTGCCCCTGTAACACAGTAGGGGAAAACTGCAACATCATGTACCTTCTTCCAAGTTAACTAATACAAAGCATACACCACACTCATGAGTGCACTGAGGAAGCTCCATTTTCCCCTAATCTGTCCAGTGCCTTTACCCTGGCTGGTGTATGTCTTCACACTTCGTGTCTTCAAGATATGTCTTCATTGAATCCTGGGTGCAGAGCAGCAGGTATCCCTGCTGCTGCTCTCTTTCACTGGAGGTGGGGATTATGCTGCTCCTCAGTCTGTCCCTGGCATGATTATTTTATAGAGTCCTAAAGCTCACTTCGGATATGATGGTGGATTATGGCCGTGCATTAAGAAATAGAAAAAAATACAGCTATTTACCACACAGTAAATATCTGTAGAGGATGAGAAAAAGTCCTATGTGATCACATAATTAGAGGTTGTCTCATAAGGTGCATGCAGAATCAAGGTTGCATAGACTACCTCATGAAAATAGTTTCTAATTTCTGAGGGTTGGCTTTGCTATCTTAACTTCTTTCTTTTTGAAATATGAATTATATGGATGAACATTTGGAGTCATTTAGCATGAGTGAGGTCTGGTAGCAAGGGTGTAGATAGTATTTCAGCTAGGACACGCCCAAATGAGACTGGATGTCCACCTACTTTGTGAATCAGTGTTTGCATGTTTTATATCCCTCATGAAACATAAATAGACTATAGTGAAGTATAAAATTTACCCTTGTAGTACTTGGACTTCAAGGAAAGTGGATTTTTTCTCTGCAGATTGTAGTGAAGGTAGTTTGGAACACTGAGTTTATAGATAACTCTTATTTTCAGATGTTCAAACTTAAATCTAGAATTATTTGAGGGCTGCTTCTTCCTAAACACAACACTATGATAGTGCTTTAACACTGTGATACCCAAGTATACAAAAAGAAATCAATAGTTACATAATTTACTTACTTTTGTTGTCATAGATTATGAGTTTATATTTTTAAAAATGGAGTGTTTGCTCCAGTAAAATTTAGTAGAGTAAAGCACACTTTATCCTTTTCAAGTCTTAAAAGTTGTAAAATACATCATTACCACAGGTGAAGTAGATTTCAATATACACACAATGTAAAAGCTATGGTGTTTGCCTCAGTGCTTTCACCAGCTTAATGACATTGAAATTTCCTTTCATTTGATAGCTATCTCTGACATTACACATAGCTTTTGTTTAATCTTTCTTGAGCAACATGTCATTTAATCAACTGTTAAACATTTTTGTTACATCTCTGATTAGTATTGTAAAAAAGAGGATGTATATTTAATGTTTAAACCATTGATAAAAAAAAAGTCTTTAAGTCTACAGCTCACATACGCCTGCAGTAAACCTTGCCGCTGCGTGAGGGAGAACTTTTTCATCTCTGTGCATGCCACACTGAATGAAGTGACAGTAATGACATCAGCAGTTCCTCACTGGTGCTGGTACCCTCACTACAGCTGAGGTCTAAGAATATGATAGTATAGAAAAACATCTCTGTCTGAAGTCTCTCTCTCTTCCCTTTATGAGGAATTATGTGAAAGCAGTAATAATTTTTTTCAATTTCACATTAGAAACTTTTAAAGAGAGATTAATAGCTATACAGATGTTCAAACCAAATATTATGTGTTCTGAAATACAGTACTGAAACTGCATGAGAATCTAATATCTTAGCTGTAAGGTTTTCAGACTGGAAGATTACTCATTGTTTATATACATCTATACAGCATTTATTTTCAGATCATTGGTTTATTTGTTAGGTTCATAAAATTGTGACAGCTTAAAAAGCATTGATTTTTTTTTTTATGTCCCATACAGCAGCTTTGCAGAGTCATTATCACTTATTTTTCCATTATACCTTTTTTCAGAAAGGTTGGGGAGAAATTGAGATAAATGGAAAATACAGCAGAGTTGGATTTCTGAGCGGGCTGTTAGAATTGAACCCTGGAAAAAGAAGAATACAAGAAAGAGAAAAAAGTGGCACACATAATTGAGAACTGCCATTTTATTTCTCTTGAAAATATACCAATATTCCTACACCCAAATATAGGTAGTTTTACTAATTTGCCCAGTTCTGACATGGCACACCCTGCATTTTTAACCCATCAGAGCTACCATACTATACATGGCTAGCCTTTTAAGCCATAAATGTTTTAGTTGTATCTGCTTGTGTGGGGATATAGATTCTGCACTGCAGGTGTATACACACACCATGTACTTTATGTCTGTGATAACAAAAGGGGTGGACAGAGACTCACCTTCTCCATTTGTGTCCATCCCAGAACCTGAAATCTATTTCCCAGTGATTCCAAGGTAGCGAGGAAGCTGGGGAGCTGTGAGCACATAGTTGGGCAGCACACCTTTTTCATGTGATAGATGTCTCCTCGAAGGACATCCTTTCCCCTTTTTGTGGCTGTGCAAGGAAGGTCATGAAGTCCCTTTATCTGACTGCTCTGTCAAAGGTGTGTCACGCTTAAAGCCTTCTTTTATGACATCTTAATAAAGGTACCTCTGTAAGTATCTCGGGACCTCAGGAAATCCCCTGAGGTTGATAGGGAGCTCATGGCATGTCCACCACAGAAGATGGTTCAGTTCTGAGAGTCTTGCAGCAAATTTGATGCACTGTGCTGTCCACAGGGAGAGTTATAATGGAGGGACAGTGCTGCTGCTGAATCTCGCTGTCTTGGAAGATGAGGCATGATGTCTACCCAGACTGCTAGATCTGTGTGAGTGGAGGTGCACTTTGCATTTAAGGTTTGCAAGAATGTCTCAAGCATGGAGAAAAATGGAGCCCAAATCAGAATATCAATCAGCCTGCTTTCTACTGAAAGTGAAAAGTTGAGACTACCTTTGAATGCTTTCTAAAGGAAATGCTTCTAATGCTTCATAGGAAATGGCCTGATCTTCCCTCCCTTCTGCTAACAGAGATGGTAACTACCAAAAAAAGTATTTTCTTTGACAGGTATGATAAGAAACAAGTGGTCATAGATTGAAAGGACTATAAAGGCTCTGTATTTCCTTACGCAACAAGATCTTTGACCAGGGGGAGAATTTCTAATCAAGTCCTTAAGCAATCTTACTGTGACCTGATGAAAAAAAAGTGACGTGTCTCCATTAGGAGCAAAGATGGCTGAGCAATGCACCTTAGCAGAACTAACTGCCAATCCATTGTTACGTTTCAAGAGACGATCTAAAATCACTGCAAGTTGAGTTTCAAAGGGTGACAAGGACTTACCCTGAGTGCACATGAGGAGTATTTGGATCAGGTAGCTGTGCAGATCCATCTTCTGGACTTAAATACTACCATTGCTGAGGAAGGGCTTTACCAGAGAGAAGTGAGATTGCGGTACAGCAGAGACCTCTCTGGCGTCCGAAAGGGGAGGTAAAAAGAAAAGATCCAGATGGAGCAGCCATACAAACTCTGTAGGGTCAGGGTTCAGACTCTTAGGAGGTGTCTTGGGCTTAAAACAGAGAGAATGCTCTGGAACTAAAAATTGCTGGTATAAACACAATTATCTTGTCCTTATCTCATCTTACCCTCATGACAGCTCCTGGACAGAGTGCAACAGGAGGGAAACTGTGCCAGCCTGAGATGAGGTTGGAGCACATGACATATTGCTGGCTGCTTGCAGCTCCACGCATTGATAAGTAACTTTGTCTCTGTGGAAGGCCAGAGGTTCTGTGTGTGGAGGTTGTCCCACTGACCCTCCCATGTAGGAAGGAAGCCATCAGGATGTAGGGGGACAGAGCTCAACAGTGAGAGGGCACTCATCACGTACACTGCAAAAATCCTGTTTCCTATCAAAGCAAGAGTAAAACAGTTGGGAGAAGCGTTATTCACAGAAATAGGGTGGGCTATCAGTAGAGAGCAAACTCTTTGAAGCCAAATCTGCATGCACTGCATGTCTAATCAGATGAAGAGGGGTCCTTACGTGCATGCCTGTGCATGTTCCAGCACAGCTAAGCAAGTCCATACAGACAAAATGGGACAAACCTTTAGAAATGCCAGAAACTGAAAAGACAGAGGGAGTCAGTTCCTTGCAGTGACCGAGTCTGACACAGTTTCAACGAATCCCAGAACCTCTGCCAGCATTGGTTAAGACTTTTGTATTGTCAACAATGACACCGGGGCACAGGCAGCTGAAGAGTACATCGCCATTTCTGGCATAGTTGCCTTTCAGCAGCCAGTCAACAAAGCATGGAGAGAGGACTGCCCCATTACATCTAACATTAGTAGCTCTTGCTGTCAATAATTTTGTAGAAGTCCCTGGAGTGGTGGGAAGACAGAGGGGAAGAACCTTGTTTTGGAAGTGATCCTAGTCCCTCTAAAATTGAAATATGCCCTATATGTTTCACATGTTTGTGATATGAAAATACATATTCAGAAAGACACGAGTCAGGAACTGATTGCTTTAGCACTGACACCATTTGTAATGATATCTCAGCTAAGACCACAGTGCTAAATTTGAATTTGCAACTAGAGGAGTTCAGTTTCCTCAAATCTAGGGTGGACCACCATACTTCATTCCTTTCTGGCATTACAAAATAGCCACTTTCCTCCAAGATGAGAGAGTACCAGCTTGAGGCTCCTAGATCTAACAGGTAGCTGCTCCCCAGTAATGCAAGGCTTTTGTTCTTGCAAAGACTACATAGTCTCTGGAAAAGGGAATGTAGCTTAGATGTGAGAAGTGGGGAAGAAAACAAATAGGATACTGTCCTCCTTGGTGATGATGTCCATATAATCCTTTTCCTGAGGTGATTGACACAGATGAAAGAGAGGAAGAGTCAGCAAAGTTGGAAGTTTAGCAAACTTCTCTACAAATAACAATTCATAATGAGTCCTTCAGTTTTTAACTAATAAAAAATATGTCCCGAGTCAGTTATTCTTCTGGCGCTCCTCTGAAACCTTTTCAGTTTGTCAGTCTCCATTTTTACAGTGATAGCTAGTTTTTAATGCATGCAAGATGAGCTACACTGATTTTAAAAAGTGTTAAATGTTTAGTAAGAAGTTTTTGTGTTGCTAAATGACATGTTTTATAGAAGTCTGAGAATATCATGTCTATACAGATACCTTTGGCAACTGGCTTCAACAAAAAAATATATTTTCTGGTGCATCAGTGATTAGTCATTCAACTTGATGTGTGGCATGTGCATTTTCAAAATGCTGAGCACTTTGAATAGCATTTTATGTATTCAAAACTACTGATTTTGTTTAGCAAATCTTAAAAATGTCAATGAAAGACAGGTGAGTAACTAACTAGCATTACTTGAATTCCATAGGAGTGGAAAGCAGAAAGCATAGTTGGCTGATTTCATTATAATAGTAGCCACTTGATACAACAATATTGGTTTTAGCAGACTATATTGAAGTACACAGAAAATGAAGACTTTGCAGCAATGATCGTTTCTAACCCGGTGTAGATGACATCAAGAAGATAGCTGATGGAGCAGACAAGCATGCAGTTCAGCTCTTCCAAAAAACACTTAACTTCCTTGAATTCAAAACTATAGTTTCCACTCTTCAAATCTCCTCTTTCGCTCACGATCTGATTTTCATTGCATACCTGAGGAAAAAGTCAGCAAATACCCAAACCTGAACCATTCACGTACTGGTTTGCATTTTTTTAATGCACTTAGATTATTTACTGCCTATGATTAGAACGTTAAAGGCTTTTTGTAATGACAGGTAACCATAATTCTAATATGTAGCAATATTCAAGCATTTGACTCTGCACTTTGGTATTCCAGTGTGGTGTTATGTGTTATCTCCCATGTCCGAGGTACACTTTGTTCAGGAAAAAATTAATTTAAAAAACTTGTCCTATACTAACCAACCTTGTCTTAATTAACAAGGTTTGAACCCTGAACTTCAGATCTCTTCTACTCAAACATAAAAGCTGTTGAACACAGCTGCCAGGAAGTTATTGCTTATTTTATGTAGACAGCCCCAGGCTCCTGCCTAATCTTTCAAGGCATGTTGCTTACTTCATTCAACTACTTCATATAATTTGCATGATTCACAATTATAAAGCCATAATCTTTTGCAGAAGAAAAAGGAAGACATTCCAGGAAAGTAGTTACCTTTCCTCCGTTTGCAATCCAAAGGTGGCTTCTTCAAAGTTTAACCTTGGGAGTGTATAATTTGTATTTATGTTTGTCACTTGGGAAGAATAAGAATTCCTACTTGAAACCACATACGTAATCAAGTTCCCTGCTTGGGCAATCAGGCAAAAGTATTGCTCAGAAACCACAGAAGGGTTTCCACAAGTATGCTTACAAGTCACTTACTATGTCAAAAGCCCACAAATCTAATATTTGTGTTTTATTGTAGTACTTCACTGATGGGAATATTTTTTTTTTTTTCTTATCCATTTCAGGAGCCTTTATGATCCCTTTCCTGATTTTGCTAGTCCTGGAGGGTATCCCCCTGCTTCATCTTGAGTTTGCCATTGGTCAAAGGCTGAGGAAAGGCAGTGTGGGTGTCTGGAGCTCTATCCACCCTACCCTGAAAGGGGTTGGTAAGTCTGAAGAGGATACAAAAAGCCGCCTGGGAAAGCACAAGTCTCTGAACTGACAATCTGAAGAGCAAATCTTCAGGATTTTATTCCAGTGTGCCATAAAAGATTCCAGGATCTATTACTTTTCCCTTCTCACTAGCTCTCCATTGATAGGTCAAAGTAATCATGATAAGGCACTACGACAATTTTGTGTCCACATTCCCAGGTACTGTGGGTCCAGTTAAAACCTTTCTCTAATTTGAGACCAATTTCAGGCTTCAGAGATATTTTCTATATTATCGATATTGGCTGGTTTTACTAGTAGGATGAATGTTTAAGTCTGCCAAAAATTTGTTCTGTAACTGTTCTGTGGATAAATAATAGCTGAATCTTTCTCTAAGCTGGTCTACCAGATTTCAGCTCCGTGTAAAGTTACTTTCTTACATCTGAGAGAGGTACCATACCAAAAGCCACGGAGACAGTATTTTGCAGAAAATACTTCTTCACATCTGTACTAGACTTCTGAGTATCCAAACACTCAGTCTAGCAATGTAGTAAAAGCAGCATTATGCACAGAGCATAAAAAACTCCACAGAGAGATACCTCATTACCCAGGAAACACAGGAGGTGCCATCTGAACATCAGGGAGCACTGGCAGGGTGACCAAGCACTGGGCACAGGTTGCCCAGGGAGGTTGTGGAGTCTCCATCCTTAGAGATATTCAAAATCTGCCTGGACATGGTCCTGGGCAACCAGCTCTAGGTGGCCCTGCTTGAGCAGGGGGCTAGAACAGATGACGTCCAGAGGTCCTTTCCAGCCTCAGCCATGCTGTGATTCTGTGATTACCACACACTTGAAAGGGAAGAAACACAGCCAGTTAGGACTGTTGTTGGCATCCACTGCATCTGTAAATCAGTTACAAAAGATATTTGGTCGTTGCATCTGGAATTTAACAAACTTCTTTAGAGCCCTCAAGAGCTAATCATTAGCATTTACTGTCTACCAGAGAAGTCACCAGAGGTTGATTACTTGGGAGCAAGTGGAGAAGGAGAGATACGAGGTTGAATCCTGCACTTTTTCATGGACTGTGCCTCCTGGCAGCCATCCATCCCATACAGCAACACCTCTGCTGACCTCTGCAGTGACACTGTGGAAGAGGAAGACAATCTGGGTCTCATTTAGGCAAAATCCCAAGTCAGTTGAGCTTTACATGTACCCAGCATCCCAAACTCCCTAGATATCAGCTGGCAAGAGTGTGAACAGGATTGTCTGGTGTCTGTAGGGAGTTAGTCCACCCATAATATTGGCTCCTAAGTGGGTATCAGCTTCAGGCCCAGAGTAATTTTAGGCTGTACGTCTATGTAGAACTCACCTGTCCAAACTTTAGGTAACAAATTCACAGTGATTAAACCTACATCCAAAATAGAGGAGAGGGGAAAGGTTATAAACCATGGCATTAGGGTGGGGAGAAGAGTAGGGCAAGGTTGAGGCTTATGTCATATATTTTGATATGTCTTGAAGACAAGAGTATTGAAATTTACACTGTGTTCTGGTTTTATTTTTTTCAGGCATAGCAGCAATGTTTGTATCCTTCCTGGTGGGTTTATATTATAATACTATTATTGCCTGGGTAATGTGGTATTTCTTCAACTCCTTCCAAGAGCCCCTGCCTTGGAGTAGCTGTCCTCTCAATGACAACAGAACAGGTATATTTTATGAAATATTGTATTTTGTTGCGCAGCACATTTTTCTGTTTCTAGCAACTAGCCTAATTGAGCCTCTTTCTGTAAAACAACAGTAAGGCATGGCAGTCCTGTCAGGAACATTGTGCTATTTTAATACCTGTGTTTTGTAAAAAATCACATTATATAAAATGTGATCAACGCTGAATCTTTGAGACAAACTTTGACTTTTTATATGAAACTTCAGGGCTGATTTTGACAGGTGTGTTCACATATAGAATATTCACAAAGTGCAAGTCTAGCATAAACATTAACATTTTCCAAATTGAGACAATGTGTTTCATCCATCTCTTCACCAACAGCCCTCCGTTAGCATATTGAAAAGGAAAAAAAAAGAAAGAGACATGCATAATCCATATGAAACACCTGTATCTCTCAATATGACAACAGTCTATAGCTCCTTGGAGACTGCTTGGTGACAGCAGCTTTGTTTTCCATAGTCAGCCCTGCATGAAACTGTATGAAGCAGGTTTTTCTGGTGGGTCAGTGAAGAGCTCTTCAGAGAGCTTTGCTCCTCTCCTCCCAGAATAAGTATAAATAGCCTCATATAAGGGCAGGCCAGGGCAGAATACTGCACAGGTCAGCGCATTGCAGGGAGATGAGAATCCAGCCTGAGCTGACAAGACCTTGAACGATGCCCCACAAAACAGAAAGACGAAGTAGTGCTGATCTGAAGGAGGTGTGGGAGGGGAAGAGCCGCCTGGCTGCAGGAAGCTGTGGGCAGGTGCCCACACTCCGTCAGGCAAGAAAGAGCAGGATGCATGTGGAAAGCCCAAAGTTGTTTGGGGTTTTTTCTAAGATGAGGTAGGAAGTGTACAATCATTGAAAAACATCTGCCTAACTGCTTTTCTTCTACTAAAAAAAAAAATATTCCATGCAATATACATACATTTATGCTCAGAAATCCTCTCCACACTTTCTTTGGCACAAGAGGCTTCTAGCCTCACATTTTTATAGGAAAAAAGAAAAATTATAAAGATAGAAGAGTCTTTGAGTGAGCTTCAAAGGTTTTATATGCATGGTTGAATTAATAGAAATAACAATAAAATCTGTATTGAAATCCCTGTTAAACAATTCTCTTCTAAATCTCTCATTTTTCCATGAAACCAGCCTCTAAGAATCTGAAATTTGCCAACAACAAATTCATTGGCATTAGGTGGTATAATTTAGAACACTGGTGTTTATTATTTAACTTCCTTTTTTTCAAGTAAATAAAAGACATACAGAATGACAACCATTTTGTGGTTACAGATTACATAGAAGAGTGTGCCAGGAGCTCTCCTGTAGATTATTTCTGGTACAGAGAAACATTAAACATCTCCACTTCCATTGACGATTCAGGCACTATACAGTGGTGGCTTTTGTTATGTTTAACATGCGCATGGGGTGTACTGTACGTGTGCACAATCAGAGGCATCGAAACAACCGGAAAGGTACTCTATTTTGTTTTTTTATGAGATGATATTCATTATGCTGTTGTGATTCCTTATTCATACAGACTTAATCATACTGCAGAAACTGCCCGTTTCTTGAGTAAAAGCATGTCTAAAAGTTCGTGTGTCATCACTGGGGCTGCTTTCTGAAGAAAGAAGCCCAGCGAAGCCCTAAGAGCCCATCCTTGCATCAGGAGCATCAACCTGATCTCAGGGTGTAGATTATTTTTTATGCTGCTTTTGAATCATCTGAGTTGAATTTCAACAATGATGATTTGTCTTAAATAGAGCACTATAACTGTAAAAATTTTTATTATGAAAATGTGCTGCACATACTGTTTCTCTTGAACATAGTTTTCTGTAGTATGTTAACTGTGACTCGCTTGAAACTTGCCATTATTGTTAGTCACAGTACCTTGTTTATTCCCCTCTTTTCTTCCCTGCAGTGTTATTTTTATTCACGTGTTCTGTTTTATTTAAGTGTTTTATTTACATGCTTCTTGTGCAGGCCGTGTATGTAACATCAACTCTTCCATACCTTGTGCTCACCATTTTTCTAATCCGTGGCTTGACGCTGAAAGGATCAACCAATGGAATTGTGTATCTCTTCACCCCTAATGTAAGTCACTGCATGGTTCGTCCCTTAGTGAAACACAATGTAGTTCTCTCTGTAATTAACAACCAATTGAAAATTAGTCCCCTCCATTGGTGCTTTTCTAACTATCCTTCAGAGACCTTTAAAATCTTGATTCTGGGAGGTGAATCCTTTGCATTGGATGTAAAAACTATACACATACACACACATTCTCTCTCTTTCTCCCCCCACCCCCCATCAAAATCTGTTATAAAAAATGGAAGGATCATCACAGAGCAATGCAATGGGGTTGCCCTAAGGGGGTTTGCTTTCTTCTCCTGTATTGCAGTTAAGGACAAGTCTAACTTTAAAGCACAAATCGTGCCGTTGGGAGTAGAACCCATCTAATCAGTATGGCTATATGGACAAAAGGCCTAAGAGAATTGTTTAACTATACAAGTTTTTGAACAAAATTAAAAGGGGTTTCATTTTCCATGAGAACATCTCTGAATGGTCATTATTAATGCTAAATAATAAACACCTTTTCTGGAAACAGGCATGGTAGCTGTCAGCTATGGAAAGTAATTTGTTTATCAGTTTTCAAAATACTTGTAGAAAACCTACACATAGGTTTTCTTTTGGAAAAAAAAGTAAGTTTGACAAAAGTATTGACCTGTTTGTTAACATTCTTCAAAAATGGTGAGTTCTGCATGGTTAGTGTTCTTGTTTTAATTATTGTTTTAAATCCCTCATATTCAGTCTAAATAGCAACGTTGCATATGCTTAAAGCTGTATGTCTGATGCCTCAGGTTACCGAGCTGGCTAACCCAGTGACGTGGCTGGATGCAGGTGCTCAGGTGTTTTACTCTTTCTCCCTGGCCTTTGGAGGCCTCATTTCATTCTCCAGTTACAACTCTGTTCAGTAAGTAGCCCGGCAAAAGCCAAATTTCATATGAATATTTCATTCTTCCAAATGAGGCATGTCCACTTCTGCCCCATTGTTACACAGTAATTACTTGGGACCGGGACACCATCCCCTCAGCTATGTAAGGCACATCTCTGACTGATCATAGCTCTCCCGAGCCAAGATTTCAGGTCCCAGTGCTGGCTGATTTCCTGCAGAAAGATGTGGTGGCACAGGCGAGGGAGAAGGGGACTGGCTGCCCACCACCAGCTGCTGAGCAGGAGCTTCCTTTGCGGGAGTGCTCAATGCACGGTGACGCCCTTTGTCTCCACACTGTTGGAGCTGGGTGATGGTACACACATTTCAAAGCAATTTACAGACCAAAGTTTAAATCTTTAGCTTAGAGATTAGAAGACTTATCTAGGAGTTTTGAAATTCAAATTCAGTTCCTTCCTTTATATATGCGATGGGGCCAGCGAAGAGATGGAGTGCAAACTCCCACCACCCAGGGAATGACCCAGTCAGCAAATTACGACATGGTACTATATTCTACACTCACCCTCCCAAAATATTGGAGCAACCGCCAGTGCCTCTTGGTGCCTTCCATCCCTTCAGCACTGTCCTCTTGAAAGTCAAACTGTGCAGCATTCTCTGAACCTAATATTTTTTATAAATGTCTCTGAATTAAGTTTTCATTATCATCTGGTTTGGTCATGCACACAGAAATCTGTGTTTCAGTTTTGGCTCAGGTTCGACCACACCACACCACCATTTCGGTCACTGGTGTAATTCCCTGCCACCACTCTTGATTTCAGATGTTTTTCAAAAGTTCATCTGGAACGTTTGGTGCCTGCGAGTCTCAGTGCGAGGTGACAAGCCCTGCTTCAGGTCCAAGTCAATGTTCCCACAACTGTGAGGAACAGGGCTGAGAATGTTCTGCATCTTTCCAAAAGACCCAAAGAAAAGGAGCAGTGTCCTCCTGCTTTTCCAACACACAGGGCTGTGGCACCAGGCCACGTTCTTTCAATTCTCAATCATTCACGACTTCTTAAGGAGGAAACTGCGGAAAGTAATGAAATTCCCATGGAGATATAAGAAAAAGAATGTGCAAATACCATAGTGTTACACTGTGGTGCTGCAGTCCAGCACCGGTTGGATCAGGTGTGAGTGACTCCGCTCCCAGGAGGTTTGGGAGTATAAATATCTCAGGAAATACTGTGAGGTTTCAATGCCGTCAGGGATTCACTCATTCATAACCAGGAGGAGCTTGAGCATCTTACTTTCTCTGAAGGGATGAAATATTTTTATCAAGCCTGTCATTGAGAATCTCATGTTACAGTGAAAAAACTGACATGAGAGTACAGCAAGGAAAATCAATTCAATGCCTTATGCCCACTAGAGAGCTGTTTGCAACGCTGTAAGGTTGCAACGAGGAAAGGTCACAATGTCACAGGTCTTGGCTGGACAGGCTTGTCTTTCCTCTCCTCTTGAAGGTGATCAGAAAATTAAATATAACAGCATCAAGTTAACCTCAACAGTGCTCTCTTGCCTGAGAGAAATACAACATCTAAAGCTTTACAGCCTTCACATAAAACCGTTAACTAATTTAATATTGATTCTTTATCTTCTCTCTCAGATGAAAGTCTCTTTCTGGCTCTGCAATTTTTACATCTTAGCACAGATACACTAGCAAGTGCCTGCAGCGCAGAAGTCTCTACAAAGCAGTTTAACTTTCACAATGTAATAGCTTGTCTGTCCGACCTTATCAGCATAACTTCCCATTGTATTTCCAAAACTTGAGGACATTTTGAACCACCTTCTGTCCAACGATCAAAAAACCCTGTTCCCAAGTGCTCTTGGCTACTGCAACTTCACCATAACAAAGTGCTATGGAAACTTTTGGTCACTTTTCCCTTCTGACTGTCCAAATTCAAATCCAAATTTTTCACCTTACAACAGAACACCCCAGCAGCTAAGGTACAGCTGATGCCAATGTATGTCTGCACACATGCATGCCAGGCATGAAAAGGAGAAATACTTTTTTGCCCTTCATGTTTTACTTTCCATGAGCCAGACATGGCAACAACTCAGGCAGTTATTCTTTATGAATAGGATTATTTGAGGGGAAAAAAAAAAGCATAGCTATTAAACTGCTTAAAGCACCAAGTTTAACTTCACTAAATCTCTCTTGAACACCTGTACTTGTATATTCTTAGAGAGCGTACTGATGCACCTATGCCATCTGTAGACTACTTTTTTGTTAGTCTTGTTAGCCAGTTTTTAGTATTTATTTTGGGAATGTGTTTGAAATCCATTCTTTTTTTTCTCTTTGAATTGCAGCAATAACTGTGAGAAAGATGCCCTGATTATCTCAGTGATCAATGGTTTCACATCCATCTATGCAGCAACTGTCATATACTCCATCATTGGATTCAGAGCCACAGAAAGATATGATGACTGTTTTGACAAGTAAGTTATTGAAAAAAACCCCAGAATATACAGGTGTTTGTTTGGCTGAGGCAGCTCTGTTAGCCTGATGATAATGGACTTATTATTTCTGAACAATTGCAGCTCCTGACCCACGTGGTATCAGACCACTCATTACTTCAAAAAATTTAAATCATGTGGTATCAGCCCCATAGCGAGTGATAATTATTTGAGCCACCTTATCTCCTAGGTAGATGTTGCGTAAGCAACCATATTTTACATTATTCCCTGACATTTTCAAAAAGTAACAAGGGAGGAAGAGGATATTCCATATTTTAATGTGTTTTTTTGAAAGAGTTCTTTCAAGTATAACTGCAGTTTATGTAACAATTTCTATTTACATAAAGGTTTAT
This sequence comes from Gymnogyps californianus, assembly GCF_018139145.2. Classification (NCBI taxonomy): domain Eukaryota; kingdom Metazoa; phylum Chordata; class Aves; order Accipitriformes; family Cathartidae; genus Gymnogyps; species Gymnogyps californianus. Next base: position 70,608,002 of record NC_059472.1, on the reverse strand, counting down.
TCAGTTTGTGATACATTATTTCACTAAAACATGCTAGAATATCTATAGTTTTAGAGGTAAATGTGAAAAAGTATTCATTTGCAGCAATGGATATGAAACATTCTGAAAGAATGTATTTACTTAACTGGATAAGGCAAGTTTCAATAAAACTGGTTCTGTGAAAAATTGGATTTTACATTACATACTTCAACAACAACCAACCAACCAAAGGATACTAGGCTGCTGCTGTTGCTATTTCTACTATGGCTGATGCCAAATCCTCAAAGGCCTCCTGACATAGTGGCCAAACTATGCAGTTCTGCCTTGGAGATCACTTGCAACGAGCCACTGAAAGCACTGCCCATTTTAAGAAAGCTCCCTGTGACCAGGCAGTTCTGACAGAGTGCTGGCCACAGCCAGGACTGGGAGTAGGCACCTCAGTTACTGCTAGTGACTCTGCGTGCTACATTGGGAAATTACCCAAAATAATTCATTAAATTCTTCCCATTTTAATTCATTAGATGAAGCTCTACCAACCACTGGAAAATTGTCTAGAAACTCTGTAAAAAAAAAAAAAAAAGCAGAATTCACAATAATCGATGCCCGCTGAGCTGACATATGACACGAATGTAATATACCCTGGTCCCTGTGTCAGCTCAGTATTTAGGTTGCCTCCTGGAGAGCTTAAATGCTTAGGTCTCATCAGAGGTACCTAATTTTACCAGAGCAATTCAGACTCCCTTCTAACCGGGGCTGCCAGACCCTGTGGGTTCCAGTCAAGTTCCCCACATCAGCTGTAAAAGTGCATGATACACAACTGCAGACACCTTACACATTCCCAGAAGCTGCCCGGTCTGGGAACTGGTGCCAAGTCTGCAGTGCAAAGATGGGCGCCTAACTTCTGCGCAGGTCCCTAGAGTGCCCATCCATTTAGCTGCCATCTGTGCCATGAAAGACAGTATCAGACTCACCTTGGAAGAAGAAAGAAAGAATTGCACATGCACAAAACTGATGGACTTCCCAATTTCAAAATCTGATCTTAAGCAACAGAAACATTGCTTCCTTTGTGTCTTTATAAAAGACATCATGCTCTTAATAACTTGCTTGATGATGAAAATGAATCCTGAGGATGCTTACAAATAAATAATTTCAAATTACTTGTACTTCACTTTTTCAGAAATATTCTTACTCTGATGAATGCATTTGATTTGCCAGAAGGTAATGTAACCCAAGATAACTTTGAACAAATGCAGAAGCTATGTAACATGACTGATCCGACAATTTTTGCAAGCCTGAAGTTTGAATCCTGTAATCTGGAAACTTTCCTGAATGATGTAAGTTTAACAACAGCCTGACTCATATCGATACCATAAATATGGTAGGAACGCATAGCAATTTTTTAATCGCCTAATGCTTTTTCTTCTGAGGTTGTTGGTTTTTTATATATTTCCACTGATTGATTGCAATTGGCTTGAAATGCTCTTGGACTGAAGAATTACTTTTGTTTACCCCATTTTGCTTTTGAAGAGATAAATTGTTTCATTCCTCTGAAAAGTATTGGCAATCTCTCAGACTAGCAACTGAAAACCACAAGTGTTCTAGGCTGACCTCACGTAGCTGGCAAAATAGCAGCAGGTGTTTCTCTGGAACTAGCTGCTTGCAGCCACGGTGGGACAATATGACTAGGGAAGAGATTCCCAGAGCAAGGAAGCCCTGTCCTGATCAGTACGAGTGTGTCACAACACAGAAAGGATGGACCTTGACACCGGGGGTGAAAAAAGTTACAAGAAGAATTAAATGGATGGGTGCACCTTTTTTTTTTTGGTTAAAAAGGTGGTGAATTACAGATGAAAATAGGTGTCCATAAAATTCCATGAAATAAGATTTGTATTCTAATTACAGTAAATATATTGCTGCATTAGAAGGTCTTTGTGGAAACAAAAAGCATAAGTGTTGTGGTATGGTGTAGCATACACCAAGTCTAGTGAATACCGATTTAGGTTTTTTAAGTGCTGCGCAATGTTAATAAGCCTAATTTTGGAGCTTCTGGAATCTTCCACAGGGAGTTGAAGGAACTGGCCTAGCCTTTATTGTCTTCACTGAAGCTATCACCAAAATGCCTGTCTCACCTTTGTGGTCCATTCTCTTCTTCATCATGCTCTTCTGCTTGGGTTTGTCATCTATGTTTGGAAATATGGAAGGTGTGCTTGTACCTTTACAAGATCTTAAGATTATACCCCCCAAAGTGCCTAAGGAACTTGTTACTGGTAAGTGCTTTTTTAGAGACAAGTGACGTCCTCCCTCCCCGGGGAATAGCTTGTATGCTGAAAAATCAACCCACCACCCATCTACTTTCTGATCTGGCATGGTCCTAAGACTCCTAGGTAACCTGCTGAAGGTTTTCTATGTCCCCCAGTAGGGCAGCTCCTGTGAGGTTCCTTCTGAGCCTGCAGGCAGCTGCTCACCCCGTGGCTTGCCCACCAGCCTGCTCATGATGATTATCACCTCCTCCACTGGGAAGCTGGACAACCCAAGTCCTTCACCCACGCAGGGTTTCTCTCAGTGCAACATTTTCCCACTGACTAGGAGGAAGAGGACCTGTTTTCCCTCCTCAGCCTTCTTCCATTTTGTTTGCAGCATCTCCCGCCTGTGCAATATTAGGAGAGTTTTGCCATTTTACCTGCGTAGAAGCAGGCCTTCTCAGAGTACCACTAAAAAATAAAATGGTTACCTTCAGGCTGTAGCTGAATTAGAAGTTACTTATAAAACTTTCTAGCTACTGGGAAAATATCTTACTTTTTTTTTCTTTTGCTTTCTTTGCCTAAATGTGCTGTTGTTTCGTTTTTTTCACAGGTCTCATTTGTGTGGGGTCTTACTTGATAGCTTTTATTTTTGTGCTGAAGTCTGGTAATTACTGGCTGGCTCTATTTGACAGTTTTGCTGGCTCTATTCCCCTGCTAATAATTGCATTTTTTGAGATGTTTTCAGTCGTCTACATTTATGGAATAGACAGGTATGAAATACAAGCTAAACATTAATGGAAACTAGTGCATAAATTCATTAGTTGTATAGCTGCAATCTTGCTACATCTCAGTGCATAGAATTTCTGTTACAGAAATCACTGAAATTATGCAACTGTAGTTCAGGGTTGTTTATATGATTTAAGTTTCTAAAATAGTTCTCAACAAAAAGAAAAAATGCTAGTTAAGTGTGCAGTGGGGATTTTTATTTGTACATGAAAGCTTTCCAGTTTATTAATACATTATAATAGATAATGCTCTATAACAACCAGCTAAAATAAATAAATCCCTAAGATATTGCAAGAAAATATTAAGCATTAGCAAGTGCCCTAGAGTATAATAATATGAGTGCAAATAATTTATTTTTAAAGTAGGCATCAGAATGTAGGTATTTGCAACAGTTACGTGAGTGCCACTATAGCTCATTTACATTTTAAATATGGTGACATTTACAATAAATCTTCTTTAGGATAATTGCATTAAATATTTAATTAGAAGAAGCAAAGTACAAGCACACTGGCATTGCGCTGAAAGTTTAAAACAGAGGTATATCCCAGGAGTGTTTAAAGTGAACGCTAAATGATACTGTCCAAAGCAGGGATCTCCAGGCAGGCCGCAGATGCTGTTTTATAGCAGGATGCAAATCCAAGGCTACTGAGATACGTTCTTAGCTGATAGATTCAGGACTTTATCAGTTGTAGCAGTGAGTAGTTATCCTGTCAACATTCTAGAGATGTAATGAATCAAATTTTGCCATCTTTCTGTTCATAATTAATACATAAGAAATATGAAAAAAGAGTGGGGGCTTTAATGACCCATAGGTTTTGCTTGAACCTGTGCCAGACCCTCCAGCTGTGCTGCTCCTAGCAATGGGGTGAATGCCCTTGTGGCCCATCTTTCTGTACTTAAAGTTTTGTGTTACCTGAGGAGGCATGAATCAACTTCAGTAAATTAAACGAGCAGAGGGAGTACCCTAGAGAAAGAAGGCTTATTTTAATTTGTTAAGGACAGAAGAGTCTGTGTTGATCACTTTTCCTTCCCTTTAAAGCCTCAGACCACATTACAAAGTCAAATTAAAACCATCCCCAGGACACAAACATGGGCTGATGCCATAGAGGGGTGGGGATTGATTCAGAAAAGAGCTTCACACCAAACATTCATGTTCCTGGCCAGTACACATTGCTGTAGCCCTCTTTGAGTACACAGCTTATCAGAGCTGCCGAAAGCTGGTGTTATCTGCTCCAGACGAGCTTCTGTGACCTTTTTCTGAGAAAAGGTCATTGGTAAAAAGATGGCTCTCCTGCTTGAAGGAGAACCTGCACGTTACCCATGACACTCACGTGAACTACACCTGGACACGCTCTGCAGTCGGGACATGGGGCTCCATATCATTTTAAGAATGATACCTAGATCTTAGAAGTTAGGGATGAAAAGATAAAATAATTTTATGTAGTAATTGAGACTCAACTGAATTCTGTGTTGTTCATAGCTGTAGGACCAACTGAAAAGTCTCATCAGACTTATCCCCATAGGATACGCAGGAAAGCCAGACAAGAGGACTAACAATAGAAGCCCCAAACTTCCAAAATAATTATTTTTTGAGAAGTGTGTGCACATGGTGCTGCATCATATGTAGAGGTTATAAATTGGTTCAGGACTGATGCAGACAGTATCACTCTCAATGCAGGGATTGTTTCTTCTTGTGGAGACATTTTTGCCCCCTTGTCCACTGCATGCTCTATGAATAACCCAAATAACACATTTTTAGGTGTTCTTAATAATGTGTAAAGTTAAATGTTGTTTCAGTACTCAACCTGAGAAAATTGGTAGAAATCCAAATTAAGCAAACATTATGCATAGAATCTAATTTTTAAAATTACTCCAGTTTGCTTTTGCTCTTTTTTAATATTGTGTCATGCCTTTTAATTGATGCAGCTCTGAGATGCTTACCAAAAAATCGTGAAACAGTACTGCAATATATTACAGGGAAGGTCCATCTGCATTGACTCTTTCATGTCGAAACTATTTCGCATATGCTTCACAGACTTCTTGAAGAAAGTACATTTCCAAAAATAATTTTCCTGACTTGCAACGATATCTGCCTTAATTTGAACTACTTAGGTCTAACTCCTGATGTTGTTATCAATCCCTGTTTCACATTGACATTGGCAAAGCCCTGGGAATCGCAGCTAGGGGTAGTTTGGACTTCCCTGTTTATGAGCAGGCAGCCTTTGATCCTAACCAGTTTTTACCGTCCCGAACTTCCTGTTTTTGTTTCTAGGTTTAACAAGGATATTGAGTTCATGATTGGACACAAGCCCAATATTTTCTGGCAGGTTACCTGGAGAGTTATCAGTCCTCTAATTATGTTAGTTATCTTCTTCTTTTATTTTGTGGTGAAAGTCAATGAAGAACTGCTCTACAGTGTTTGGGACCCTCGCTATGTAAGTATATAAAGCCAAAATATTTATTTAGAATTATTTTATGTATTCTTCTTTAATGTAAGAGTCACAGTCAGTTATATTCATCTCCCATCTGAAACAGTTTTCCGGTAAAAAACTTACTACAAGACATAAAGTAATAATAAAAAGTAACACTTAGAAAAATAAGTCCTAAGTTCAGCTGTGATCACCATCCTTAAAGCAGAAACAGTCATGCAGCACACTTAATTTGTAAAGATGAAATTTTATTTTCGTAAGATAGAGACAGAAAGGGAGAGAAAGTAAGACGGGGAAATGGGACTGCTTTCTTCTCTCCTCCTTGGCAACCTCACTTCCTTCTTAGTAATGTTTTGGCCCTCTTGCACCCTTTGATTTCAGCCTTCCCACCCAAAGGCTGTTTGGCCACCAAGCCCTGGTGGCCTGTGAGCCCCTTCAGCCCCACACTCCTTTGTGCCCAGGAAGTGCACCATGAGCAGTCCCACCAGTCTCCCTTCCTGGCTCTTGCTTCTTTCATGCCATCTTCTTCCCATCGCTTTTAAGTAAAAATAAGTCCAAAACAGCCGAGACTGGAAACTCTTGAGCTGGAAACTGCTGTGGAATTGGCAAATTACTGTGCCATTGTGGCTAGTTACTGTTCTGATCACATTTTTGATCTATTGAATTACTGAATGTGTGCATGTTCCCAGGTATTTGCTCCTCACAACTTTCTACAATTTGCTTGTTTGCTCTTTCAGGAGGAGTTCCCCAAAACACAGAAGACTGAATATCCCAGTTGGGTGTATGCTATTATTGTAATCCTCGCTGGAGTGCCTAGTTTGGCCATCCCTGCCTTTGCCATCTACAAAGCCATCAGAAATTGCTGTCAGAAAAAAAATGATGATACGGGCCTTATGATCTCCACATCTGAGACTTCTGTTAATGGAAACTTAAAGTATTCAGCATAAAACCATTTAAAAAAATGTGGAAGAATGCTTTGTCAGTGAGAAAAGTAAAAATATTTTTTTTAAAGAATCCAGAGTTAATTTTATTTTCATAAAGGGATAACTATGTGTTGTTTCCAGGTAAACATTTGTTTACTTAACAGTGCAATGCACTGTGCAGAGTTAATGGCTTGGATCCTGGAAGCAAAACAGCCACATTTGCGAGTGATTGGGGCACCAGGCCAAATCATTTGTCCTCCTTCTGGTTTTGAAGCCAGCTTGTTTGAAACTGGCTTGTAGTTCTCTGTTCAGGAATGCACTGCGCTTGACATGCCATAAGTGACTCTTCCATGTGCAATCATTCTGGTTGGGTGGCCAATATGAAGGGTAACTTGATACTGACTTCTCTTGCACATTAAATTGTTTTTACTTTACATGCCACTGTGTTGCACAAAGCCACCAATATTATTTGTCTCGTGAGGAAGTTTAAAATATTTAATAAAAACATTTCTAAGCATGAGAATGACAGTTTGATTCATTTATCGTTCTGGATATTTTATTAATTGCCTATTACTTCCAAGTTCCCAGCAGACAGTGCTGCTTTTGCTGATGACAGAAGAGGTAATCTTGCAATGGGGCAGCAGCAGTTCAGGAAATGGCAAAATCTGCCTTCTCTGGCACCCGTGAGCAAGCAGTGCGCCACTTGCCTGGGAGGTCCATGCTGGTGGGGGATCCAAGGCACCCAAGTGGTGCAAAGCTTCTTGCCCTCATCTGTCACAATCAAGGTGGGTACCTCTAGTTCGCGTACACACACACACACACATGCATACGCGCACCTACCTTACAACTATTTTGGGCTTCTAATTTCCGTGTGAGCCAGAGGAGCTAAGTCCCATTCCTTATGTGGTCACTGGAGAGAGAAAGGGGCACCATTAGAGCACCCAGGCTGAATGACAGAAGCAGACAGTGTAAATGTCCCCTCTGGATAGGTGGTCCCTTTCATCCAACTGTCCCTGTACATAGGCAACACATTTGTATCACTTTGCACCTCTTTCTGTACACACCTTTTAAGACAAGAATTGATCCAATTGACAACCTGACACTCCCTTATAATGAAAATACTCTCTTACCAGAAATAGGGATATTTAGGGTATATCTGCTCTACAGTGTATCTTGAGACTAGTGTATCTGCTCTAAATAGAGAGTAAAGTACCAGGCATTGCATGTGTATTTGAATGATTAAATTCATTTGCATTCCAATTTTAATTTTTTTTAAATTATTTGAATGTGAGCAATTATCTAAACTGTTTAAAGATATCATTCTGTAATGGGAAAAACAATTTTTGTCAGATTTTCCTGCTGAGAAAAAGCTCAGCCACCGAGAATGAGTACAACCGAGTTTGAAGCGGTCGGATGTGGGTGGCAGGTACGGAAATGAGTGTGTTGCTAGAACGGCCTCTGCGCAGCACAAGGCATCTCCCAGTCCGAAGCGCAGCAGCAGCGGGGGCGATGGTGGTGGGTGCCCTGGCAGCAGCGATGCTGTGTAAGTGCTTCCAAACCACACTGCGTGCGCCGACTCATGCATGCCCTGTGAGACATCCTGATAAGGGACTGGGAAGTTGAGTTGCTCCACCTGTGCATCTGGATGTTTGCAGAGCTGCAAGCAGATGAACTGTGCTTGTCTGGGGAGGCTTGTGTAGCCTAGATGTGAAATTGGCTTCTGGTTGGATGATCTGCAACCTGACCATATTTGTAGGCTTAGCTGCAGAGCAGGGCTTCTTTTTCTAAGTATTTTGGGGAAAAAAATCCATCTTCAGTTAGATACTCTTCCCATTTCGAAAAGGGGAATCCAGGCATAAAGTGTTGATTTAGTGAAGCTGTCTGGCTGATGTCTTTAGTGTGGACTGAACTGATTTGGCGTGCAAAATAGCAAAACCCTGGTATAACTGAAAGACAACAGAAAAACGTTCTCACGCGCTTTCAGTTGAAGGAAAGCACTCAGCTCTTGCATTCATCAGTAACTATTTAATGAACAGTAAAAATAGTCACTTGGGATTCATTGACAGGTGGGAAGTGATTAACCTCTAGCAGCTATGGTGAAAAGGGACTGGATTCTAATGTCTGAACATACACAGTCTAATTTTTCTTGCCTTTTTTTTAATTTACTTTTTGCACTTGCAAAAGATGTCTTCAACCATTTAACTCTTAACAAACTAAAAGAGGAAATGGCAACATTTACTTTATTCACAGATTTTTTCCAAGTATTCTGCAGTTTTAATAAGTCTGCTGTAAACGTTTCTTTTTAATTATATTCAGTGTCACACTTCTCTGAAAGTATCTGAGAACAGAAGGAAAACAGAAAATAAAACCTTGTTTGATCCTGAGTTACCCATTAACTCAGCATATTCCCATGTTCTCTAACTATAGAAGGAGCTGCAAAAAAGAGTGGTAACTCTGTCTATATAATAATAATTCCTGGTTTTGTCTTTAAACTGCAATGACACATTCCTTTGCATTACATAAAAAGAAAGCTCCACCTCCCTTTCCAGGATCCTTCAGTCACCCCACATAAAACCTGTAGGAGAGGCAGGTTTTGAAGGATCTTCCCGTTTATAGGGAGCTAAGGATATTTCATTAAAATGTCAAAAGATTTATCAGTGCCACCTGAAATCCCTAAGGAAGATGGCAGACCCAAGTGGGACAATAAGTTCCAGTATATTTTAAGCTGTATCGGATTTGCCGTTGGTCTGGGGAACGTGTGGCGATTTCCATACTTGTGTCAGATACACGGAGGCGGTAAGATTGAAATGGGACTTTGCCAAAATACTAAACTACAATTCTAATATAACTATACTAACTTATGATGGGCACGGAAGTTATATATTTGCATCACTGTTTTGTTTTTTTTAACTGTCTAATTCTCATAAATGTTTTGCACCAGTTAGATTAGCTTTTTCTATAGAAGTATATTTCATTTTGAAATGATGCGTTCATTTAGGAAGTAAGACCAGACTGACGCTCTCAGCAAAACTGATGTTAAAGTTCTTACATTGCTGCTACAGTCCCGATGGGAGCAGGAGACTGAACGTGCAGCTCGTTACCTTAAGGAAAAGTGAGAAGTCCTGGGGAGGCCTGAGTGAACGGGGCCCCAGACAAATGGTCGCTGCGCTTTCCTTTGGGAAGGTGAGCGAGTCATTCCCCTCCCTTCTCTGATGCTCTTAGGAGCTACCTCATCGCCTGGAACTGCCCCTGAACAAAACTAAATTGCACTTTTTGATGTCTGTGAGGCTGTTTACAGTGCTCAGCTGATAGAACACCAACAGGAGCCTGCCAGGTGGCATGAACAGCTGCCCAAGCCTGTCCCTGGGCACCATTCCCGCAAAGAATTGCTTTAGAAGCAGCCAATTTAGTAAATATAAATGGATCAGAAAAGAGTACTTGATAATTCACCATTCACAGTAGCTTTTGAGATCTGCCATGGTAAGCTGTCTAAAGCAGAGTGAGACAGCAGATTGTTTCAGCCCAGTATTATTCATTATCTTTCAATTAACTGGAGAAACTGAAAATTCGAACTTGGAGAAACTGTCAAATGACAGAAAGAATTATTAAATCCAAGCTTGTTCTATATATTTGAATCAACCAAGGAACCAAGAATGGATGCTGCCTTTAATGGAAGGAGGTGTTTCAGAAAGAAGTAGCCACTTAGGGACTCTGGTAAGTAGCTGAATGAATGAGATATAGCAGGTTATATCAACAAAAAGAATCTTAGCATATATAAGCAGAGCACTAGGAAGTAGGTGGAGATACTGCTACTGATACTAAGACAACTTCCGAACTTCTGACTTCTTCTGAAAGTCCACCTTTCAAAGTCAACTTGAAAATTAGACAAAATGCAGAAAAGCCCCAACAATTATTCAAGGTCTGGAAAACTTTTGGGACAAGGAATGACTTAAGCATCCAATGTATTTAGCTCATGAAATTGAAAAAGAAAGAGTACATTTATCATAGTCTATAAACAAGCAAATGGAAATTATTTTGGTGGCAAGGAGGTCTTTAACGTTCAACATGTAACAGCTGGAAGCTACAATCACACCAATTCAAATAATAAAAGAGAAGAAGCAGTAGGTTAGATTCCTCCCAGGAGACTTAACATTTTCCGTTATTTATTTACAAGATGCGAAACCCAGTGAAACTCTCTCAGAGGAATGCCAGAACTGGATGGTTAGAAAGCCATAGGTGCAAGCATACTGTTTCTCTGCATTTGCCCATAGAAATGGCTGGAAAAACCTGTCACTTCAGTCAATGATACATGCGTTAATGAGACATGACAAACACCTTTAGAGAGACATCCCCATAGCAGATATGGCATGGGGCCTGCAAGGAAGATGTTCTTCTGTAGCAGGAGCTGTAGGTCAGACAAATACCCTACAGCATCTCAGGTAGCCTTTCTCTCTTGGAGAAAGGGAACAAGCATTCAGTATTAACAAACAACATAATAAAACTAACATAATGTGATATTTTTGTAATCTAATGAACAACTAATGCAAAGCACTCAGTGGAAGGTTTGAAACTCACAGACAGGACCACAGCAAGATGCAGCTCCTCTGCACATCTCATTACACAGAGCTGCTTCTGGGGCCACCAACTGCATGAGGCTGCATGAACTTTGTATTTCAGGGTTTTGTGCAAGTATCTGTTATGGATTAAGATGAAATATCGTTCTACTGACTGTAAAAAGGCTCTCACACCTTCCCATGAAGCACCAAGGTTTGCTTCTCCGTGCTAGAGGCGAGGGACTAGCTGTGGCCAGCTGTTTTGCAGCCTCTTCAGATCCCAGCCTCACTTCAGAAGATCAGCAACACTTGCCTCCTACTGAGGTTTGATCTCTCCCCTCCATCCCTCCCCTCCGAGGTCCCCTGCATCCCTGCCTTACAGACTTCTACCACCCCAGGAGAAGCGTGAGTCTGAGTGCAATGAGACCCACAGTGACCTGTCTTACAGACTGCGCAGTGCTCAGAAAGTCTGTTTGCTTGTGTATCCAGCTTCTGAGCACTGATACATCCCACAGGAGCTGCTAGGGACAAAAAAGGCAGGGTTTAGAGCAGGTTTAAAGATAATAAATATAGGAAAATGCTGCAGGGACAAAGGTTGAGTCGTTCCTTTGCTCCGTGAGTAGTAATTTTGCCAGTGAAAAATCAGTTTAAAATAACTAGCAGACTCAGTAACGGCATATAGCTACTTTGCGTCACTACAAACAGCAGCACAAGACAGTGGTGAATAAAGGTCAATGGATGGATGCGCGGCCAATGTTTGGTCACTGGATTTTAACAAAGGGCTCAGAGAGCTCAACAGCAGGATGGACTCGGTAACAAAGTGCTGTGGGGTTTGTGAATAATTTATCCCAGAAAGCTGGCATTGGAAGAATTCGAGTGAGTCACGAAGACCACTAAGAAGTCAGAGCTGTTGGGTTTACACCAGCGTATAATGTAGTTGCATTTTTGTTCTGCTAATTTAAGGCAGTGATGTGATTTGGGGTTGCATTTTTGAAAGCAAACAACTCAGATGTAAAAGCCCAATAGATTTTCAGGGGTACTGGAGCATAAATCCTGCTTGTGTGCATCTGAAGATGTGAACATGGGAGAGACCAGCAGCATCGTGGTTAACTAGGAGCCCTGAGAGGTGCAGTGTCTCCATGCCTGCAGCCATAGCCACAAGTGCAGCTAAACTTGGTATGGATATGGCACAGATATGTTCTAAGGCTGAATGGCTTCTGGGGTACAGATCACAGTTTCACAGCTGGTTCAGGTGATATCCAAGTGTTTAAGAGTTAGGCAATGCACTTTTCCTCATTTCTAGATCTTTTAAAAAACAAGAGATAAAAATAAGTGCTTGTATATTTGTCTCATGTCAGCTGTTCTCATCAGACCTCTGGACCTTATTCATCGCACATTAGTGTTACTCAGTAACTCGGATCTAATATAATATCAGTTTTGCTGACATTTATCACCCGCTGTCGTTACTGATTATTTGGATTTATTGCCTGAGTTAAGTTAGTTATTTACTTTTCATGGCTAATGGATCTGAAGGTTGTTTGCCACAGTAAGCGGAGACAAACACAAAGGTTCCCAGGCAACTGGGATTGAAACAAAGTCTCTAAATGGCCCAGTATATAGTTTGTCACTTAAAACTGAGACTCAAAGAAGTCATATAGCTATATACGTACACATACAGTCATCTGAGTATACTTTAAAAAAAAAATCAACCCAGTTTAGCTGGAACTTACTGCAGTGTTTTACTTTTTATTATAGCTAGTATATATATGCTTGCCTAACCCATTAGTATTAAAAATGTGCATAATGTCAGAGCCTACAGGATGGCTGAAAAATATCTTTAATACAAAATACAGTTTCTTTCTAGGAAAATAAACACACATAAACACTAAAGTCCTGCTAAAAAGGGAGAACTGTTTACTTCTGGGGCAATGATTTACAGACTTTCCTAACCCATGGCCTACCTGAACTTTTGCTAGAATTTGAACTACAACTTGCTATGAAATGCAGTTGCCTGGCTCACTGTGTCCTCAGAAGGAAAATAAAATCTGAGAGGAACAACAGGTAGATCTGGAAGACACTGGGAAAAAAAAAAAAAAGTATGTTGGGAAGAGCAGAACGGTTCACTCTGATAGAAAAATGAAGTATGTTACAACAAGTAACAAACTTCATTTTCTGGACTGTTAGCATGTCCTGCTCAAGTCCTTGGTGAAAAGCTATGGCATTTGGGGTTGATCCTTTCATAACTTGTTGTATTTGGTCGCCCTTTACAGCTCAGGTTGGTGCATGCTTGCATGTGGGTGCTGCTCACTTGCATCCTTCAGTCATGAGTACTTCATAGGGAAGTTCACCAAGGTTATTTTATAAGTTGATCTACGGGTGTTACCCATCTTTGTTTGAAATGGCTATTGCCCTCTTGGTTTTCTGGACATGGCTTCAGCTCCTTCATTGTTGCTCAAGGAGATATAGTCATTTACATGGGAAACTCAACCCCGCAAATTTTCAGAGTCTGTAAGACATGCAATGTGGCCTATAAGTCAAAATCAGTGCCATCATAAATAAGCTGCACAAATATGATGTTTATAGTAGCTTATACTTTTCACCTGGATTAAGCCATGTGCAGAAGACATAACAAAGATCATGAAGTATTGTTTTCCAGAGATAGGGGCAAATATGATTAAGTTGCTGCTTTTTTCCCTACCTTATGTCTTGATGTGATTCGTTGCTGTGTTGGCTACTATGCTGCTTAGCTGAACCCCCATGGAGAAAGGGGGACAGGTCTGATAATCCCCTTTGAATAGCTAATAGTTTTTTCTCTGTGTCTGCACAAGTAGTTACCACCTAGTGCAATTTCTTGTAGGTAAAACATAAATTATCACAGGTATCTTGCCATTAAGTTCTCAGTATTTTGGAAAAATGCATCCATCACCATTTCTCCTATGTACCAACAGAACCAGTGAAGGGGATCTCTGAATGCTTGTTGCATTGTATCGTACTGAGATGTGCTTTCTGAATTTTTCAAACTCTACAGATGCGTTTCCTTTGGAATTACTATTTTGCCACTTTCCAGGTCACTTCAGTCTTCATTATAATTATTTTTTCCCTTTCCTAAATCTCTGATCTGAAGGAAATTTATTATTCATGTTCTGGCCTTTCAAATGCTGTTGTGTCTTTAGATCATCATTTCAAGATACTTTCCTTACTTCTGCTAGCTGATCTGCAGGCGCTGGTAAGATGCAATATTGAGCACGTGGATCAGTTCCTCTAAGTTTTTCTCCACCATTTAGGAAGCCTTCATTGGTACCCTGACATCAAGTAAAGCTATTGGGTTTTCTTCTCTGCTTCTCACTGAGGCTCATCAATTTCTGCTGGTCTTGGTACATCTTGATTAGGAGGTCGCCTGGCTGATACTTCAAACTGTTTTACGTTTCCACTAGTCAGGTCTATTGCTCTCTCTTTCTAAGATGTGCCAAAACCAATTTGGCTGTTTCACTCTGCTTTGCCAGTTGCCATGATTCAGCTTTAGACTGCGCTCCTTTGTTAGCCTCCTGATCATTCTGCCCTCCGGTGCATCAGCCACTCTCAACAGGCTGCCTAGTAGTTAGTGCACTTCTCTTTCAGATTGTCATGCGTAGGTGATATAATAAAGATTGTGCCCTTCAAGTGTCATTTGGCAGGCAGAGGGCTGAATATGGTCGAGCAGTTGCTTTTCTGACCTGATTTGCCTGCACATTGCAATTGAGGGGTCAGGTTTTAAAAACCCTCAGTGTATCTAGAGTGCACTAGGTATTTTCCTTTCTACTGCCATGACTATAGAGCTATCTCCACTCTAATGGTTCTTCTGAGTTAGCAATGGTACCAATCATGCTACACGCTAGTGCTCCTTGTCACGTGGGACTCTATTGTTAATGAAACCAACTTACCAATATGTGCAGTATTTGTAGTTGTTGATAGCCTGATTTGAAAAAGCTCTTGTAGGCTTTCTGTGCCTTCTCATGTGCACAGGGATTGTTCCTCGGCTTTGCAGTATCCTTGTGCAGGATCTCCTTCCAAAATAACTTTTAACTCTGGTAGATTTTGGACTGGTTTTGTTTTTCCTTTACCTTCTTTTAGCAGTGGAAGTATATACTTGCCCGATGGATGCTTTATGCATCTTGAGTGTTTTTCTGACAGAAGGAATGGTGAAGACTAAAATTTTCCTAGGTCATGCCTCAGGGATGCAACTAAATCATGCCCTGGTGATACTTTTGATTTTTATGGGCATTTCTCCAGGCTTTTAAGGTACTTACAAATGCTTGATCACTATCATTTTCCTTATTCATTTTTTGAGAGGAAAAAAGTTACTGAAGCTAAACTTTTGGTTTTAGAGGTTCCCCCCTGGGCTTGCTTCTTATGTATGTATGTCATTTATTTTCCTCTCACTGTGGAGCATATAGATCTAGAATATCTAGATATAAATATACCTAGAATACCCAGACATAGAATAATTTGCTTACTTGCACTTTATGATTGTTTCTGCTGAGGTTTCCTTTTCCCATGCCTCAAGGAAGCCAAAGCTACTGAGTTTCTGCTGTACCTGTGCTATACGTCATATGGGTGCCGATAGGGTTTTGCTGAGCCCATGTTTGAATGCTGTTTTGTGATACATGCTCTGTGTTAGGTACCAGCTTGCTTCTTCATTCTGCTTCTTGGATTTTCTTCTTGCCTTTTTCACGGTTAGATTTCTCATGGCATTTTTTTTAAAAAAAGTATTTAAATTCTGCTTTCTGGCACATCCTCCTCTATCTATTAAACAGAGCCCTTGACTATATAGTGCTAGAGGATTCCTACTCACTATTAGGTATCTGATACCTTTCCGGTATTCTTTTTCTTTCTATGGGTGGGGGATTTTATGGTGAGAAAGAGTAAGCTTCAAGTGCTTGAGCAGACTGTCTATGCTTTTCCTGACTATTTCCTTTTTGCCTAAAAATACCGTAAAGCAAAGGAATGAACAACTGAAAACATATTTTTACACTAGAAGCCATTTATTTGAATTAGGTTTGAGAAAGATTAGCTCCATTAACTATTTCTTCTTAGCTCAGTCTTCTGCCATATTTTCATATTTGCAGATAGCATAGTTTTTATATTGTTCTCATGGAAAACCAGTATTTTCTTTCCAGGCATGACATTATGTTTTGCCGTGCTCTAAATATGACTGGAGATACGTACAAACCAGCACAAAGTAAACAGGCTTTTATCAGCAGAATATCTAAACGTGCTCTGCTGTCAATGGTTCAACTAGCAAACAGAAAAGAGGAGAGAGATAAGAGAGGGCAGTTTGCACTAATTAGTACACAGTTATTTCCAGGGAGATATGATATGGGAGATAGGTTGGTCCCTTATGGAGTGCTCTGCTAGCAAGTGCTCAGCATCGTATGGATTGCAGCGAAACAGCTGCTGCCCGGAGCTGGTGTGCAGCCAGGCAGCCGGGCGAACAAGCAGAGTGCTCCGCACTGCGGTGCTCCGGTCACTCACATGAATGTTTTGCTCTTCCCAGGAGCCCGCCGAAGGCATCGGGCTGTCAGGAGGGCTGGGTGGGTGCCCTCAGGTGTGCTGCGGAGGGGGATATTGCAGCGGGTTTGAAGGAGAGTGCAAGACTGAGCACGGCGAGAGGTTACTGAGTTCCTGCGGAAGGGACCTGCAAATTCCTTAGTATTTACATGGGAGCTTCAGTAGGTAGCTCCAGTAGGTAGCTCCAGGTGAGATTTCATCAGGTGGTAAAACACTTAAACTATTGTGGTCCTTAACTCCCTCTAAATTTCTCTCTTAGGAGGGGTTTATAACAGCCACTTTAGAGCTTCCTCCAAGCAAGGGGACTACTGAGCAGGGGTATGGAGGATCCAAATTGAGGATTTAACACACTGGGAATTAATTGTGAGACTCCTTTTTCAAATCTGCTCCTTAGCAGTTAAAAACATCTTAAGAAATCAGATCATAAGGAGAGACATTTATTTCCACCTTTGGGAAATTAAGAACAGTCCTTCATTGAGAAGAGCTTTGCCGATTTTTGTTCCTATGTGTTTCTTGATAAAGGGCTAAACTATTAAACAACATATCTTCTCTGAGTGTTGCATGTAGTTATTGCAGCACCTACCAATAGGTAGCAAAGTTATTGCAATACCTAGCCCAAGGGATTCGATTTATCTGCCCAGCATTTCTAAATAGTCAGTGATTGCAAAACACAGGAGCCGTTCCAGGAAGAGACTAGAAATCCTTACGCATTCCCCCACCTCCCTCCTGGGGCCGAAGATGGAGCGGAGAGCCGAGCTGGTCCACTCTGCTTTCTCAGATGGTGATGGTGAAGCGGCTCTCCCTGCCAGCCTGGAGGGAGGGGAGAAGGTTTCCAGAAGAGCAGAGCTGGGCAGACTCAGATTTGAGATTTGGAGGCAAAGTTGAAATGGTGTAACAAGGCACAGGTTTATTGACACAGTGATGGGGAGCACAGAGTCAGCATGAGTTGGTAAGAGGATTGGGAGGGGGCTGAAGCAGGACTTCTGTCTTTGTTTCCCCAAAGAAAAGAGGCTTCGTGGTCACAGTGGTTGTTGGTCATGTCAATAAACTTCAATCTATTAGACCATTTTAATTTAATTGGACATTTGGGCAAGTCCTTTAAACATACTGATGAAACTTCTCTTGGTCTCATGAAAATCAGTATTTGTGCAAAGGAGGGAGACCCAAACCCACGTCCCTTCTGAGGGAAGGCGGGGGAGACGAGGCGTTGCACACCATTTTGCAGGAACTGGCCAGGCTGCCGGCAGGATTGATACCTGCCTGCAAGCACCCAACAGCACGTGCTGCCTCTGGCCCAAGGGATCCACTATGAGAAAAACAGGGGAGACGTAGAGAATACAAGCTGGGAGGAAATCAGGTTTCTTTGCTCCCACCTCTCACAGAACAACTTCAGTCTTGCTTTCAGTTTTTCATTAGCCAGAGGCTCTGTGCTTTGAGCAGAACTTCATGCAATGAAGTAACCTGGTCTCTTGGGCGTCTCCAGCACAAAAACTTACTTTACCAGGGGAGGATGGAGTAGCACACGCCTGAGAGCTTTAAGGAGAGAAATGAGGTGATGCACTGAAGGGTAAACAGATGGTATAGGGGAGAGGCAAACCCTTGTGCTTTACGAGCAGGGGGAGAAAAGATGATGTTTAAAAGAAAGGGAAATGGAGGAAATAGTGAGGCTATTTATAATGGGCTGTAGCAGTGCTTGAGGGGAAGCATCCTGCAGCACTAAGCATCCCAGTCCTTCCTCCTACATCTTCACCAACAAAATTACCAGTGACAGATGTTACTTGGCAGGTATCCCTAGCAATGCTCCCTCTCTCAACACATCTGTTGTGGTTTAACCCCATCTGGCAACTAAGCACCACACAGCCGCTTGCTCACTCCCCCTCAGCAGGATGGGGGAGAGAATTCAAAGAGTAAAAGTAAGAAAACTCATGGGTTGAGACAAAGACAGTTTAATAGGGAAAGCAAAAGCCATGCATGCAAGCAAGCAAACCAAAACAAGGAATTCATTCACTACTTCCCATCGGCAGGCAGGTGTTCAGCCATCTCCAGGAAAGCAGGGCTCCATCACGCATAATGGTTACTTGGGAAGACAAACGCCATCACTCTGAACATCCCCCCCTTCCTTCTTCTTCCCCCAGCTTTATATGCTGAGCATGACGTCATATGGTATGGAGTATCCCTTTGGTCAGTTGGGGTCAGCTGTCCCTGCTGTGTCCCCTCCCAACTTCTTGTGCACCCCCAGCCTCCTCGCTGGTGGGGTGGTGTGAGAAGCAGAAAAGGCCCTGACTCTGTGTAAGCACTGCTCAGCAGTAACAAAAACACCTCTGCATTATCAACACTGTTTTCAGCACAAATCCAAACCATAACCCCATACTAGCTACTATGAAGAAAATTAACTCTATTCCAGCCAAAACCAGCACATTCTCCACCCCTTATTCCATACCATTTACCTCATGCTCAGGTCCCACACTATCCAATACATTCTCATTAGCCACGCCTTCCTTCCCATCCTTTGATATAATACACAGATACCATTCCCCTAGTCTATGGACCACCCCTGTAAAATGTCTGTAAAATGTCCACAAATGTCCACAAAATGTCTATTAAGTTCATTTAGTCCATGACTTTGGGCTCCATCTGTTACGGCGGTCACTCAGAACAAGAGAAGTGGTGTGTTGCATGGAGTTACTAGGCTCCAAAGCCAGCTCAGGTAGGGTCACTGCTGCACTTGCACTGCTGCTTGTAAGGCTTGTCCTCCATTGTTTCAGGTGGTTCCTGCTATAGTAATTCCCATAACATGCAACTCAAATCCTGGGTTAAAACAATTTAAAGGTATTTCCATTACAATCTCCACCTCTGGTCCCTTTGGACCTGACCATCGGGTTTAACATTGCGATGAACTCCTCCCCTTGCCCCTGCTCTGGCTTGGACTTATCCACAGACTGCAGTCCCTTAGGGATGTACCTGCTCCAAGTGGAGCCTTATCTATGGGCCACAGTCTCTTCAGGGGTATACCTGCTGTGGCATAGACTTATCCACAGCCACAGTTGCTTTGAGGTGGACCTGTTCCAGCATGGCCTTATCCATGGGCCACAATGCCTTCAGAGATATACCTGCTCTAGCGTGGCCTTACCCGCAGCCACAGTCCTTTCAGAAGTAAACCTGCTCCAACACGGCCTTACCCATGGCTCCAGTCCGTCCAGGGGTGTACCTGCTGTTGTGGGTTTATCCATGGCCACATGCTTTGAGGTGCTCCAGCATGACGTCATGCACAGCCACTGATGCTTCAAGGTGTACCTGCTGCAGCATGGACTTATCCACAGCCACAGATGCTTCGGGGTGTCCTGCTCCCACGTGGACTCATCCACAGGTCACAGTCCCTTCGACTCGAGTTCACACTGGAGTTCCAGCCTGTCCAGTCCAGCAGCACAGAAACAGCAGCGATGCCCGGGCCACCTGCCAGCCCAGGCACATGGCCATTGCTGTTATCAAAATGTTCCCAGGCACAGCAGAGTAAGATGATAAGCAGTACAGCAGTACAGCAAGCAGCAAAAGCAAAAAGCAGCCACTAATGAGCACAAGACTCTAACTTACAGTAAGGCAAACAAGCCCCATGGCAAGCATGGGAGCCTGCCAATTAATAGCTAAACAGCAATAACAGCTATAAATTTGATCTAGCACATTCCAAGCAAACCTGTTGTTATCTCGAACCCTTCGAGCCCCACGTTGGGCGCCAATAAAGACTGTTGTGGTTTAACCCCAGCCAGCAACTAAGCCCCACACAGCTGCTCGTTCACTCCTCCCGGTGGGATGGGGGAGAGAATCAGAAGAGTAAAAGTGAGAAAACTCGTGGGTTGAGACAAAGACAGTTTAATAGGGAAAGCAAAAGCCGTGCATGCAAGCAAAGCAAAACAAGGAATCCATTCACCACTTCCCATCGGCAGGCAGGTGTTCAGCCATCTCCAGGAAAGCAGGGCTCCATCACGCATAACGGTTACTTGGGAAGACAAAATGCCATCACTCTGAACGTCCCCCACTTCCTTCCTTCTTCCTCCACTTTTATATGCTGAGCATAACGTCATATGGTATGGAATATCTCTTTTGTCAGTCCAGCACAACATCCCACAAGGACTTTGTTAGGGTCATAAAGCACATAAATTACAAAACAGTAATTTCAGTGAGATGCAGATAATCATGTGGCTCAATTGCACTTAATTGTGTTTTCAGGGGCATTCCTGATCCCATACTTCATCGCTCTTCTCTTCGAAGGAATCCCACTGTTGCATCTTGAACTGGCCCTAGGACAGTGCCTGAGGAAAGGCAGCATCGGTGCCTGGAACACCATCTCACCTTACCTCGGAGGAGTCGGTACGTCTCCCAGGGTCCCAGCTCAAGGAACTGCAGCTGAGCTCCCACTGAGCACTCACTTCCTACAGACCTGTGCCTGACGCTCATTAGGACATCGCTCCCATCAGGTGTTACCCCAGGCACACAGGAGCCTTAAATTCAAACCTCACCACCTTTGCTGTGGGAAGCATAATGACCTTGAGCTCTGCTAGCCAACACCGCCTGGTTCCTACCATATTTTGGAGCTCACACAAGAGCCGCCTGCCCACAGTGCTTCTCACTCCTCCCTCACAGCCCCTCCAGGAGCCAGTCTTCTCCTTCCAGGGACAGTCGGACTGGAGGGGGGACAGAAAGATACAAAATCAGGAATGGGAGCCTAAAGATCCTAAAGCACCTGGGAAAGTTTCCCTTTGGGAGAGGGGGGCACAGTGGGGCTGCTGAAGGGAGATTAACAACATGGCTGGGCACGAGGGACAATCCACAGGGCAGTGTGCATCAACCTGGTGTGCAGTCCTGTACCAGCAATTTTTTTTTATTTATTTAATTTAATATACACTGAAAAAAACATATCTTGTGTCCCGTCCGCATTGTTAGGATGCAAAAAGTGAATGGGAGCAGCCACCGTTAGAGGGCTGAACCATCAGCTCTACCGGTTTTGAGACAGCACCCTCCTGCCTGCAGGGGCACAGAGAAACCCCCGGACACTCTAGCGGATCATGCCCTGCTTTAAGCAGGTGCCTGAAAATGGGACTGGCAGCAACAGCCATGCCTGTGGGAGTGTGTGGGAGGAGTAAGGGTGGGTAAGAGGAGTTATCTAAGGGCCAGAGGGCAACCAGGAAGAAATACCAAGGAGCAGGGTGGTGCCTCCAGCTAAATCCACCTCCTACAATTAGGCATGTCCACCCTCCCTTTGCAAAAAAGCAAGCACAAACCGTGGTGTTGCTATTCTTCCTTCCTTATTCTAGGAGCAAAACAGTTACCAGTTTAGGGCGTATGTGCATGATTTGGGACAAAAGAGTGCCCTCATGCAGCTCATCCTGTGAAACTTCAATCTCCTTTGGTCCCTGCTATTAAAGTTGTTCCATCTTGTAGAAAACAATGTATTATATATCAGAGCAAAGATTTCAACCTGAATCTTCTACATAAGTAGGGAGTGTCAGCCACCTTAGAGCAGGGCTGGTGATCTGGGGGACTGTGCACTAGTGTTTGGCTACTGAGGACACAAATGCCCATCTTTCACGTGAAAATCTCTGGGGGGAAACAGAACATCTTGAAAAATTAGGAAACGTGAGCTTCTAAGAGCAAGTGCTGTGACTGATAATTTTTTCCAAAGCTCTTATAAGCTGAGATCTTGTGCTTTCTGCAGGGGTTGGTTCGTGGATGGTGTCGGTTCTGGTGAGCTTATACTACAACACTGTCTTAACCTGGGTGATGTGGTATTTCATAAACTCCTTCCAAGAACCTCTTCCTTGGAGTGTTTGTCCTCTAAATGAAAACAGAACAGGTAACTACCACTTCGAGTGTCACTGCTAGCAAAAGGAGGATCACAAACATCAGAGTCTGGGGGCTAGCAATGGGAAACGGGAAATTTTGTTTATTTTTTGTGCTTGTGCTATGATACAAATACCAGTCTGAAAGAGCGTCCTCTGCTTTCTGACTATGGAGAAATAGTCCTTTATCAAGACACACGTGCCTGTTACCATAAATGACGTATCAAGACACGTGAGATTGTTAGCATAATTAAGAACCAAATTTATGACTACATCTTTCAGTAACTGCTTTAAATGAGACTTTCGAATTTTCATTAGGTGGTGATGCATTGGTTATGACTCATAACAAGCTCTTACAGAAACCTTTCAGCTCATTTGCCATGATGTGCTGAGAAAGATCAGCTGAGTTGCCAGAGCAGGAAACACAACCCTACGGGAGAACTTTAGTTTCTGCCTGTAGATTGCTGGGACTACTTTTACACATCCAACAAGACAGCTTCCTAGACCAGCTAACCAAGAAACCCCTGAGAAGAGAAGCCACACTTGATTTGGCCCTGAGTTGTGCACGAGACCTGGTTTGTTTTCCTGTCAAAAAGCTACGAGAGTGATGGTAGCCGACTCAAATTCATCATCCTCACAGCAACAACAAAAGCCAGAAAGTCCATGACCCCTTTTGCTTGATTTCAAAATGGGAAACAAAATAACAGTGTTTAAAAAAAAAGAAACAGGAGCAACTAAATAAGCAAAACACTTTTGAGGTAGCAGAGAAACTACTTAAAGAGGGAATCTTTGAGGCTTAAACCAAATTCACACTACCCATTACAAAACCTTTGGTAAGGCCAAAGACAGACAGTGTACCTAAGCAGGATAAGGAAGACTGCTCTCAGTTCTTTAAAATTATTTGTCAGCTTTTGGTTTTTGTTCAGAGCATGAGAGACGACAAGTTCCAGGGCAGAGCAAGAAACATAATCTGAGTAAGAGGCTAAGAAAAAAGACAAAACATAGCAGAAGTCAACTTCCTTTTGGAGACCTTAGGACTATTCTAGAGTGGGAAGACAATTAGACATCCCCCATCTTTGTTACAGAAGTAGAAGAAATTATTTGGGCCTTAAAAAATAGGATTCTTTCATTTCTCAGGATACAGATGTCCCAATTAGTGAGCTAAACAAATGTTTTCCAAACCTGCTTTGGAGATCAACTTTTTAATCAACTAGTTTGGTATACAAAAAACTGCATTTTTAGTTAAGCATCTTTTAGAAAATATTGAAGTCCTGTAAGGATGGATTTTTCAATACCAGTGCCAAGATGGGAAGAACCTGCACTTCTCCATAACGATTGCAATGCTCTCTCCAGGGAGCTGCTTCCTAAGTGAGTCAAGCAGCAGCTGTTCCCATCCACCAGGCTTAGCTGAACGTAGATTAAAATGGCATTATTTCAGGCTCACGTACTTAAGCTGGGACTAAAGGCAGAAGAGCAGGAAAGCTTTTCACTACATAGCTCATTACTCGTACACTCTGCTACAACCCACAGACTTTCATTCAACAGCCAGAGACTGTGTATTCAGAGGTAACTGGGATTGCACTGGTGAGTGTACGTTGGGGTGCCCATCCGATTCTTTTAATTCAGAGCTGAGGAAAGGACACCAGCAAGTCTGAGTACACGAGTGTCCTCATACACTGGAAGAGGATCGCCAGCTTCAGGTGTAATGACATTTCAGTGGCAACCACGCTTTCAAGTGTAAGTTTGTAACTGGAAAGTCACGTGGCTAAATCAGTACATCACATACCTGCAAGTTACTTCATTCTCCACCTTGCAATCTCACCAGAGCAAGTTTCATTTGGAAAGTTTCATAAAGCCACAATGACCACAATCACGATTACTCCTCTCCATCAGCCTTTTGCCAGCTAGGCCAGCTTTCCCAGAATTTAGCCCAGCATTGAGGTCAAGATTTTGCCACTACTTATTCAGGTCACTTTTCTTGCTTTTCAAAGGTATGCGCCCTAACTCTTTGTCTGCTAGAATTTCTGTAGTATTTCAAGACTTACAAACCAAGAATCTCCTCCGCTGGGATCTCCTGCAGCTGTTCAATTACAAATTTATCATTTGTAGATTATTTCTAAAGTAATCTGCATTTTCCAGTCCATTTTTACTACTTGGCAGTCCTGTTATGGCTCTGTTTTACAGAAGAATAAGAGCAAAACATTGATTTACCAATATTACCTTTTTTACATGAGAAATAACAATTTTATGATGTCTTTTGTCAAGGTTTCTTTCGCTCTTTTAAAACATCTTCCTGTTCTCTTTAACCCAGCTAGGGCTGATGGCTCTGCACCCCAAGGTCAGGTAGCAGGGGGTCCTCTCCTGCCACTGGGGCATCACTCCACAAACCTCTCCCAGAGCCAGGCTCCTCGGTCAGTCCTTTCTCCCAACCCACAGCAGAAGGACCTGCAGCCACCGTCTCCTCCAGAGGCTGGAGGGCTGCGAGGCAAGGACAAAAGAGTGACACACTTTGCTTCCTCCCTCTAGTTGAAAATAGTTGAATTAACATCTCCTGCATAACAAGAGACTCCCTAAAAGAAAAGGAATTTATCAGGGCAAAAAGTGAACCAAATTCGATTCACTGTCAAGATCACAGAGCTGGCCACCCGGGAGCACCGCAGTGTGCTTCCCTGCTGCAGCCACGGGGCAAGGAACTCAGAGGATCCCTGAGCTCTGCTTAGTGGCTTAATTGCTATGTTGTTGAATCATTTGTTTTCAGAGTTTTGTTGTGAATGGTGGCTGTTTCAGAAGTGAGTGAAAGGCCACAAGAAAAGGGAGAAGTTTGCGAGCTTGATTGAACAGGCTGGCATTTCATACAACAGGAAAAAATTAAAAATGGAGGCAGGAGTTGTTTCTTGTACCCTCAGGATTATCTTCCTAAAATATATCATCATGCCCAGCTCTGGAGTTTAAACAGGAGAATAAGGGAGGTTTCCTGCAGCCACTTACCTCATTCAGCCACCTCAAACAACTTACTACCAGTAAATGCAGCATCAGGATGTTGCTGAAATGCAGCATTTCATCATTCCCCTGCCTGCAGACATGCTCTTTCCTGTAATAGAGTCATGATAGGATGACTGACTTACCCTTCCATGCAAGTGGAATGAGCCGTCCTTTCTCCAGCCTGGGGTATCAGCCGTTCATGGCAGGACAGCGGCAAACTGCCCTGCGTGAGCTACTCTGCTCAGTGCATTAGGTAGTCTGAGCAGGAGCCAATAGCCAAAGCTAGCGGGACTTGAAATCAGGGAAGGAGGGGAAAAAAAGTTATGCTGAACTTGAGTAGGACTGCATGCAAAACAGCAGCTTCAGCCGGAGACACTGCAAGAAAAATTAGCGTGCTCTCCAAGGCAGAGGAAGAGATGCATTCAGGTCTCACCAGGCAGGGAAAGGAGAAAGAGCTCCCCCAGTCTTGGTGTGTGTGCTGGACCTGCTGGTTACAGGGATTGCTATCACTGCCTCCTCTGTTGGCTCCGCGCTGCATAACCCCAGCCCCTGGAAATGCACAGGGCTGCCTCATGCTCTCAGGGCACACCTAATTCTGGATAGGAGCAAAGGCAGGAGCTGCAGCACCCAGGGAACTCAAGTTTCCAGCTAAAGACAGAGGGTCAGTGGGTTTCCTGAAGATCCTCTGTCAACCTCCTCTTCAGGCATTTAGGTTGCACGTAGGCAGAGGGGTGAGCACGGGTCGTGGCGTACGTCGTGTTCCCGGTTCCCTCTTCTCCAGGCACAGCGCCTTGCTGAGGAGTGCCCGCTCCCCCGGGCACAGGTGCGCAAGGTTCCTGCTCACAGAAGTCCTGGAAATGTGAACTGAAGAGGCTGATGCCTGGGTCTTGCTCCACTACAGGGCCATGACACAGCCAGGGGATCCTGGGCTTACATGTATCCTCAGGTGCCTGCATCTTGTTACGGCTCCAACTACTTGTAGACATACAGCTAAAAAATTTCGTATTCTCCACCGCAATTACAGTTTAGATTTCACTTTGCACTGAGTATGACACTTTTCTATTTAGAAAGTTATTGCCTGTAGAAAAGCCGGTGATGTTCTGGTGAAGCTCTCATGGAAGTCTCGCAGTCTCAGCCTGCCGTGACAGAGTTTGTCTTGCTGCACATTACAGACAGTGCAGAAAGCCAGTTCAGTCCATCTCTGTATTTGATTTGGCAGCCCACAAGAGACCGTCCTGCCACTCTCCCTTAGTATAAAATATTGCTTCCTAACCATACAGTGAGTGGGAAAAATATTACCAATTTTAAAATTTATTCTTACGCTTGCCACATTTTTTTCCAGGGCTCAACGAAGAATGTTACGAAAGTACCGCAGTAAATTATTTTTGGTACAGGAAAACTTTGAACATAACACCCGATGTCACTGAGAGTGGCACGTTACAGTGGTGGCTCATTTTGTGCTTAGCAACTTGCTGGGCAATTGTCTATCTCTGCACCATCCGAGGAATTGAAACCACAGGAAAGGTACGGAAGGGATAGAGAAGTGCATTATCCCACACTTTGGATTTTGCTCTCCAGATACCGAGTTTCACCACCAAGGAAAGCGCTCCCCATTTATCACACTAGCACCATTTTAGTGTGCTCCTTGTCCAACGAAGCGGTAACAGTGGTACGGGTGGCTCACAATGACACTTTTCTCCTTTTCCATTGCAAATGCTTCTGCCCTACCAGTCTCCCCTTGCAGAGTTTTAAGAGCAATTTTGTTACAAATATGTTCTGCAAAAGCGCATTCTGCTTCTTTTAAAGACGGCAATGTTCATCTGTAGCCATCATCTAATATTATTAGGATTGTATGTTGCAATAACCTAAATAGGATTTATGGATGTTATTGTCAGTAACTGTCTGTCTGTCTTCTTACTTTAGGCAATTTATGTAACAGCAATATTTCCTTACCTGGTCCTAACTATATTCCTTATTCACGGACTCACTCTACCAGGAGCCACTGACGGTCTGACTTACCTCTTCACCCCTAATGTAAGTATTGCTGCTATAGTCAGAAATATTATTTTTCCTTTTACTCCCCCTCAGATCTCATACTGTGTATTCATTTTCCAGCAGCTCCTGATCTAGCTCCCTATCCAAGAGCTCAGCTAAGCTCTTTTTTCTGAGATGAAGTGATTTAGTATTTTAATAGACTTTAGCAAAAAAAGAAGCAGCGAAGTATTTAACAGTTCAGTAATAAGCATATCAGAAAATACCAGAAAATTTAGTGTTATGGGTGCCTCAGTCTTGAAAGTGTAAGTGAAACTGATGCACTTCACGACCAGAATCATCTCTCTTTTACACGATAAAGATGGGATTTCCCTGCAATGCTACAGAATTTACACAAGTTTAAAGAATTCACAAGGAAAATGACTGAGGAATTACACTGCAAAGTGATTCTCTTTTTTAAGGCTGAAAGCAATTTTCTCCTACCCCTGTTTCTCCATAGCTGAAGTTTTTCACCCCCTGTAGCTCTCCCTAAATGACAGAACTGCTGGAGAACACCCCCCTCCATTTTTTTCTCATCTTCTCAAAGGGGCAGGAGTCCCAGATCCCTCCATATGCTGGCTATTTCAGAAGGACCTCTTTACACTGTCCTTAGCGGCCTTCCCAAATGCAAAGTCAAATTGTCCCACCAAGTGGTTGCTATCAACCGTAGGCTCCTTGTAGCTCTGCCTTCGTGCTAAAAAGCTCCATAAAGCGGTGAGTGTAGAGGAGGAAAAGCAGCACCCACTGACAGATGGTCTCAGAGCATCCTCTGCCTCCGCAGCAACAGCAGTGCTTCCCACCACAGGAGCACCGGGTATTTCCCTTTCCCTTCCTACAACAGGAACACAGGCATTAAGGAAAACATAAGCCAAGAAGCCCGGAGATACATTACGTGCCAGCCTGGAAAGGGACAACAGCAAGAGCGCGCTCAGATGAGACACCTCTCTTATCCCTCCCCGGGCACCCATCTGAACGCTGTCAGAGCTCAAAAAGGATAACCTTGGTCTTTACAGGAGACCAGGACATGCACTTGCATTTTTGTAGGGCCCAGACAGGACAATAAATGCTTGGTGCAATGTCTTAATGAAGAAAGCAGATTAGACAACACAACCAGAACAGGGCTTGGCCTGTTGTCATTTGGTCTCAGCCTGGCTGTCACGTTTCCCTGGAAGAGCTCAGGCATCTTCGGGACTTACGATCGTTGCACAGTGCACTTAATGCAAAAACTAGATTTGTGTGTATTCACAAAGCCTGGAGGTATTGCAGTGCTGAGGGGGAGCGGATCATCATAAAACAAGAGCCGGATGGTTTTGTAGACTGGCGCCAGAAGTCAGAATGAAAATCCGGCTGCAATCAACCTGCGGTTAATGATTAGTCGGTCTGAGGAAGCATAACCTGGGGACAGCCTTGAAGAGTCATCTGAAGACGGTTTTGGTGATGAAACTATGTTCTTATCTACAAACATGGAAAAGCTGATGCAACAGCCTGGTAAGTGATATCTGCTATGGATGTTGCTATTGCATAGAAAGTTACAGTGTAAGACAGAGAGATGGCTTTGTTAAACTAACATACCAACTGCTATGGCAGATTTTGGCACTTGAAGGACTTCAAAAAGACAGTAAGCATAGAACTGCAACATTTCCTTTCTCTGTTCTTCGCCTTAGCCCACAACTGCAGTACCAGTATTGCCTTTTCTGTTAGCCCGTTTAATGAGGAACTATTCCCACCACTGCCGTCAGTAAATACATGCGTTTTTCTTGTTACAGTTCTCCACAGGGGACGTCCCAAAGTGAGTTGTCCAGAGGGGCTGTTGGTTTGTGGGGGTTTTTTTGGCAAAGATTTACCTGGCCCACCCAGACCACATTAGCTTACAAAACTGTAAAGCAGTTGTTTGCTGTTTTTGAAAATCTGTGAAAGAAAGTAATATCTAGTGCTAAAAGTCACATTTTACCCAGGTTCAACTTCATAATCACCCAACTGAATTTAATTTTTTTTCCCAAACCACCATTGTTTAAGTTTATTCACTTTCCAAGTTTGTATTTTAGTTCTCATTAACAAATATCACAAATAGTAACTGCATGCGTATGGATTTTAAATATGGCAGGCTGTGGTTTTATTTTCATGCAGAAATACATAGTCAGCTTTTTGCCATCTGACACACTTTCACACCTTAAATTCCAGAACAAATAATGAATACTTCTTTTTATTGACTTTCAGACATGGAGAAGTCTGATGATTTACTCACCCTCTCTAAATCCTTGGCTACCTGGAAAGTGAAGCTGCCAAGAAAACAAAAAAGATACTGAAGTTACGCTCACAGACATTTGAGGGGAAAGCAGAAGTTGCACAAAGATGAAGCAACACAGGAGCTGGAACAGAGACTTTTGGAAAGGTTCTTGGGGAAAAAAAAAAAAATAGCAGAGGCAGCAGAAAAGGGATCCCATCAAGCATCAGCAACGGTCTCCACACGGTTCAGCTTCTGTAGACATCTGTGTTGGCCTAGGAGCACAAATGCCTCCTTCTCCAGTCTCTTTCACATCTGAAAGAGCTTCAGAGACTGTAAATATGTGGGAGTTCTCTGGCAACGAACAATTCCAGGAACTTGGTTGGGCAATTGATGCCTGCGCCCAGAGCTCTGCAGCTATTTAACGAGCAATGGGAATAGCCAAGAAAAAGAAAAAGGCAGCACAGGCACCAGATCCTCTATCACAGAGGCAATTTGTAATTTTTTCCTCTATTTTGCAGTTTAGTTTTACACCTGATATATTACTGTGAATGGACACTTAAAATTCCTTTCAAGGTGCCTGGTCTGTCCAGATTGTTTCTGGTATTAAGGAGAATGAAAGCATTACCTTAATGAACTGCTGTCTTTAACTGCTGGCCACTTGCTTATGAGAAAAGCAAAAGCTGTTTTTACACCAAAATTACACATGACAGGGATGCCAGTATTTTTTAATTCTGTTTTAAGAAAGTTTCTGTCTGTGTTTCATGTGTTCAAGTATCCAAACATCTCACCGCCCAGGGGGGAACAATTATGTTTCCTTTCCTCATTACTCCTGTGTTCACTCATTAACATTCTGGTTGTATATCTTCATCCGCATGTTTCTAGCTTCAGCACATTTTTTCTTCTGAAGACATGCTTATGGAATCTGTATGCCATATTACTGAAAACGTAAGATAACATATAGATTCATAATTTGCTTAAGACCAGATAATGACATTGCCACAGCATGCTTACCTGTCCACTATTTCTTCAGGTTTGGGGGTTGATTAGTATCTTTTAGAGTCAATAAATGCATTGCATCTATCACCAAACTAAACCACCTCCACACTCATTTGCTGAAGTCCTCAGTCAGAAAGCCAGACTTTTAACAGTCACATCTATCAGCACTGACAATTGACGTGGCAGCACTTAATCAAACTGTGAAGGCCACGCAGCAATGCGAATGCTGAGTTTCTGCACTGCAATAGCAATCTAGTTCTGCACCTGCACCAGTGAGCACGCTGGCATTGGAGGGTTTGGTTATGATCTTTCAAAATAAACCTCTAGAAAGGTTTGCCTAAGCTGAAGCATTTCAGCCAGTAATGGTTACATATATCTGCTTGCTATACTATGTTGTACAAAACATTACACCAGTTCCACTGCAGTCAAAGCACTGGCATACTTGTGGAGAAAGCATCTGCAGTAATGACATGCACTGCATCCATCCACACTGAGGTGAACCCATTATTCTTGCTCTTCAAGCTCAGGCCAGCTTCAGAGAAACCCAAAATGCTATTAAGGGTCTTTTGGCATACTTACCTCTCATTCCTACAAATGCTCCTAGTAGGAACATTCCTACAAATGTTCCTAGTCATGTACTAGCATCAATAGCACAGGCACATCGACACGACACACAAAACACACAATTCGCCCTGCATGACTGGGATGCAGATTTGACTCAGATTGATGTAAAACAAAGTGAAATACTCTACAGCCCCGGTATTACTTTTGGGCCAGCTGGTTTTTAAAACACTCATTCTTAACTAATACTGGTTTCTATTCCCCCTATTTGATAACGGATCGGAAAGTAATTCACCTGGTAGGGTAATGAATATAACACGCCACTTCTTAGTTTCTGCAGGAAACTAATATTTATTGAGCATATTTACATTTTGCGCAGTACTTATGTTTTATCTTTTTCTTTTAGCCTGATTTTAATGGTAAGATTCCTTCTTAGTGCAGCTATTTAAAATCGCATATTATTCTCTGTAATCCAAAAATCATTGACTTTTTAATTTAGCTTCCTCTATCATGTCGCCCTTACATCAAAATTCAAATTTCACTCTGTCAAATTCTCCTTTTTCCTTATGTTTCCTATGTTGCTCTTGTATCTTTTATTGCTGTTTTCACAGTACTTTGAATCTAAGATGCTCTTTTTAATGAATATCCTCCTCTTGTCTGCTTGGGCTTTTAGTATTTTTTTTATTTTTTTTACGCTAATTTAGAAAGCTATGGAATCACTTTGTGTCTTAAAACAATGAAGGCGTAGTATTTGTTTATATAGTTTTAGGAAGATAATATTCTTCAACTGTAAGTTACCCAGTATGTGGATTAACAAAAAGAAATAAACTGAGGAAAAATGTAATGTACTGTCCCTATTGTGTGCCTAATGCCTATCATTTAGAAACACATTTTTATGATCAGACAGAAGAGGTGTACAATGAAACAGATTCTATAATTACTACATACATTTAAACAGACCAAATTATGTCTTCAGAAACACCTGCTTTACTGACATGTTTTGCACTAATTTCCATTTTCAGTGTATTTAGACAGCAACACAACTCACAACTTCAGAATTGAAATAAAAAATGAGCTATGAGAACTGGGAGAGAAAAAGAAATTTTAATTTAAGCCTAATACATGCATTTATTCCAATTATTTCAGCTGAACACTTTGAAAAATCCCCGTGTATGGCTTGATGCAGCCACCCAGATTTTCTTCTCTCTCTCTTTGGCTTTTGGAGGGCTTATTGCATTCTCAAGCTACAATCCACCAAAGTAAGTAGAATTACAACCTTTATAAATTGGCTAAATTCTTGCTGCATTTTGTGCAATTTTCTAAAATTTTCAAAACTCTTTCCTTAGAATATTTATAAAGGATCTTAATTTTTCTAAAGGATCTTAACAGCTGCTGTCCTTCTAAAAGGCCAAATAGATTTTCTAACAGGAGGCGGGGGCGGGGGGATCTAAAAAAATAAAATGTTTGCAGAAATACCTGAGAGAATCACAGATAAAATACTGTCTTTTTTTTAGTCACTTCACTTGTTTGAATGCTATTTCTAGAAATGACTGTGAAAAGGATGCTGTGACAGTAGCAATTGTGAACAGCATGACATCCCTCTACGCTTCCATCCCAGTCTTTTCTATTTTGGGGTTTAAAGCAACCACAGGCTACTGGGACTGCTTGGACAGGTGAGAAACTTGCGTTTCCAGGGTTATACTGTGGTTTCAATACCTAAATAGATAATGTGTTACTTTAAAAACATGCATTTAGAGAATTTATTTTCACTAAAAAGGAAAAGCATCTGTATGGAGAAATCTAATATAAAAATAGAACGTATTATGGCACTGAGGCAAGAATGATCAGGGGTAGCGTTTGTAAGAAGCAAGACAAATTATAAAACCATCCATTGCAAGTAGTGCATCAAGGGTCACATCTCAATCTCAGAC
This sequence comes from Gymnogyps californianus, assembly GCF_018139145.2. Classification (NCBI taxonomy): domain Eukaryota; kingdom Metazoa; phylum Chordata; class Aves; order Accipitriformes; family Cathartidae; genus Gymnogyps; species Gymnogyps californianus. The sequence continues at coordinate 70,574,980 of NC_059472.1, read as the reverse complement.
TAGCATTAGAAGTAGTTAAAAAACCAACACCTTTTCCTATTCCACCAGATTCACTAAGTTATTAAACACAAGCGGTGGAAATGGTCTGGAGAGCTGATAAAATAAAAATAGAAATGTTTCAGAGACTGCATCTGCATAAAGTACTCAGAGTTTGTATCTGAAAGAGAAGACATTAAATATATATAAAATAGTTAGGACAAAATATTCAAACTAAGTCCTCACTTAATATTTCCCTTTATATTGTAAATAACAGCACAGAAAGTAAACACAACTTTCTATAAACATCTGAATACAGGGCACAGCATTTCCAGCCACATCACCTGCAAACATTTAAACTAATGATATGTTGGCTTCTCTGGCAGGAACATTATCAGTATCATCAATGAATTTGATCTTCCGGAAGAAAGCATCATGCGACAGAACTATACAGCCTGGATTAGTTCCCTAAATTCATCATATCCAGAAAAAATTGCTGGACTCAAACTGAAAAGCTGTGACCTTCAAGAATTTCTTGATCAGGTACCATAATTGCTTTCAACAAAGTGGCCCTTAAACAAAATACGTAGAAGGACTGGTATCTTCCTTTTTGTTATAAGTACTTGTACTTTACTTGTAATGAATATATGATACATAATCATGAAACAAAACAATTTTTCAAAATTTGAAATAACAAGACTGCTGTAGGACAGTCTGAACTCAAAGCTGTCTGGTACGGCATGCAAAATTACACATTATTATCACAAAACTAATCTTCAAGGGTGCTCCTACCTGGAGCCTACCATGGACACTAGATTCAGTCCTACTTTGGTTTACAGGAATAAGCACAACAGAGGAAACACATCTAGCTGAAAGATTATAGAAAAAAGATGCTGAATGGGAGTTTCCTAAATCCGTATTTAGGAAAGTATTGAAGAATCTATTAAAATGTTCACTGTTTGCCTTCAATCACATATATGACCACCAGGAAGGTATCTTATCACTGTCTTCTCTTTTATCTTCCTTTCCACATCTTTCTATTCCCTCTTGTCCTCTCCCTTTATTTTTCCTCCTCTCTGCACAGGATCTCACCAATATTTAAATTTTTTTCCCCTCAAACCCCCCCCCCCCCAATACATCATGATCCTCTCCCTTTCTTTCTTTTCTCCTTTCTGTTTCCTCCTAAAACATTTCCCCTATCACTAAAGACAGATGTTTCTTCTCTGTTTACTTCACCAACCTCATTCCACTTGCTCCAGTGATCCCAACCAGTCCTGTTACTCTCATTTACTACTCACCCATTTGTACTCCCTTGTTACAAGCCATTACCACTTAATGAGAAAAGAATAGGGCCATGGTTGGAGGAGAGAATAAGAAAGAAAGGAGCTTAAGGGGAAAAAAAAAAACCAACGACAAAAGGGTGGACAAATTTGCTAGAGACAGAGTGTGCTAACACATGATAGCCTTAACACACAATGATGGTGAAATAGTCTTCTCACATGACTGAGAAGTCCAAGGACAACATTCCAGCCCTGACACAAGTCAGTTTCTGTTTTGTCTGGTTTCCTGTGATGGTACCCATTTCTGATTTATGATTTGACATCTTTTACTTCCAAATTAGAGCAACATTATCATTTTTCAATGCTTAGATTTAAATATCCTTGTCCTTGAGAGACTGAATTCCAAGAAATTTGGCTGAAATTGGGTTTTTCCCTATTAGCCTTTTCTGCCCTGGTAATTATGGGGGGTTTTGTGATCAACAATTCACCAGCTCTCTTGCTGCTAGAGTGGCAATCATATCCTTATTTACATCTTTTTCTTTCCAGCAGCTATTACATCATAGATTTTTTTAGAAACATATTTAAGATGGTATTGGCAAAACAATTGCTATTTCAATTACAACTCTCAGATCTGCTTTACTCTGGATTCATCTCTCTGTGCAAGCTAAAATTCTGCTCTATGATTGTCTACACATCTCTGCTAGGCCATTTAAAATTAAAATCCCCACAAACACTCCCCACTGCCCATTTTCTCAACTGCTGGCTGCCACAGAGCCCCACAGGCTGACCAGCACCCTTGACTCCAGGGAAGGACAGAAGCGTGTTATAATTCTATATGCATGAGAAACTATATTTATGCCATTATAATGCGTATTTTTATCTGTGAATTCTGCAGAGTGTATCGGGAACTGGCTTGGCTTTCATCATTTTCACTCAAGCCATCATTCTCATGCCAGGCTCCCAGGCCTGGGCCATCCTGTTTTTCATAATGTTGTTCAGCTTGGGCCTTTCTTCTATGTTTGGGAACATCGAGGGAGTCTTCACTCCTCTTCTAGAGCTTCAAATTATATCTAAATCAATACCCAAAGAGCTATTATCTGGTAAGGTATTTGCTTTGTTCAAAGAAGGTAGCTTCTTTATAGATGCGCAAACTACTAACTGCTTAATAAATAATCATAAAGGGATTAAGAATTTGTAATATTAACTTAGCTATCTCATAGTGTTAGTAAGGGCAGTGGATTATGTTTGCAGAAGATAAGCACATAGATGAGGTAACAGTTATGGCAGAAGCTGTCAGATGACAGTATTATATTGCCCTTGCCAGTTTTTTTCTTAGCTTGCAAGAGCTGTTTCTTGTTAAATTGCTATTCCTGGAGTCAAGTTCATTCTGAGACGTTGTAGACATCAGGAAGAGCCTTGTCTGCACTTAAGCCTTTGGCACCTAAACAAGTCACTTTAAGGCAACCAGTGACATCAGCTGGTCTGCCATAACCACCTGCGCACGAACTTACCACATTGTCACAACTGTAAGATAGGCCATTCACCCCTATTTCATTCAGGTTTATGCTGCTACAGATTATTTCACATTTACTGTGAACACGCCAGAGTAGAAAATTGCCACGTGGAAACCGAGGAATGAGTGCGTGTGATCCTGTTCTTGCACCAAAACTGGAATCTTTTCAACCAGAGACAGTTACTGAACCCAACCTGCTCCTCAAGACCCAGACTCGGTGAGAGTCTGAGAGATCCTACTGTGAAATTGGTCTAGAAAAATTTCTGGCGGTTTTAAGTAATGGATTAACACTTATGCAATGTGCCCTTTTAAATTCTCATGGGGAATATTGCTGTCATGCCTTTTTTAGAGTCTTCCTGTGGCATCTAAATTATATCCTTCTCATTTTACAACTTTTTATGTAGAAACAAATTTATTTACAACTTGATGAGGTAACCATATTATTTTGAAATCGATTTTCCAATTGTGAGGTTTGGTTTTTTTTTAAAAAAAAAAAGTCTGGAGCCAATTTTACACAGCATTGAACCAAAGGCCATCTCAGAGTCAGAAGCTATTAGTAACACAGCACAAGGACATACAAATTGATTTGCAGCCCATGTCTGCATCCAGCAACACTGTCCCTCCTTCCCACTTTTTCTCTCAATTATCCCAAATCCGTATCTCGGCTAAAGGGGAACTGACTGTACAGAAGTGTGGTGAAACCTAAACCATACATGCCGGGACATAAGGGACATACACATTTGTAGCTCTGGGCCCTTTGAGGAAATGGGGGGCAGAAATCCAGGGAGCCTTTACACTTCTCAGGTGCCCGCTGCCTGCGCTTTGAGCCTATGACTGCACGGAAGTGAGGGCACTTGAAACTCACATCATCAGTCAAAAATTAACATAGGGCAATAGCACAGCACAGCCCAGGCTATCTGCTGGAAGTACTAACAACTGAAGGATGCTCTGAGTCACACGAGTGCATTCCTCCTGCAACAGAGTGGTGCCTCTTGGCCAACACACAGGGGAAAACTGAGTTTGGGAAGTGATATTAGCTCCCCTAAGGAAAAAAGAGCTTGTTGTAGCTCCGTAGAGGGAGAGAGAATAAAAATCACTAGAACAAGAGCAAAAATAATTTAGAACCAAAATGTACTTACCAAGTTCAGTTCAGTACTCCAGTAACAAAGATATCTTTTTTCCCTTCAGGTATAATATGTCTAATATGCTTCCTCATTGCTCTGTGTTTTACGCTGCGTTCAGGGAGTTACTGGATTGACATTTTTGACAGCTATGCAGGCTCGTTGCCTCTTCTAGTCATTGCTTTCTTTGAAGTGATTGGGGTTGCATATGTCTATAAAATTAAAAGGTACGTTGGAAACAGAAATAATTTTTTTCTCATAAGAGACAAATGCATTTTCCTCTCAATCCATGTAAGTTACATACAGGTATACAATATTAACTTATTTCTGTAGCACTTACCAGTTCTGTGAATGTAGTTATCATTCTTTGCTTCAAGTCTCCTATATTTGTAAAACAGGAAGGATAATCTCTGCACAGCACTTATGGAAGGGGGGGATCCTAAGTTTAAAGCTAGAAAGTCAACAGCCATTGTAGTTCTTTGGCCAAGAGGAGCTACACCGTCTTTCAAATATCCTCCTGTTACTGCCCTTTTGTATACTCTTGTATTTTTTGTTTATCATTATTTTTTCCCCTCAAACTTCATAGTAAGCAACATGCAGTAACTCCCCCATGTTAAAAGGCTCAACCTGCGTGCTGAGCATCTCCGCGCAGACACTAATTAAATTCTCTCTTTAGTTTAAAAGCTTTCCTGCATCCTTTGTAATTGTAAATGCCAGAAACCTTATCTCATTTTGATTTAGGATAAACCTGCCTTCTCTACTCAGGGCCCTTCCAGTCCAGAAATTTCCCCAATTCTCAATAAAGATTAATCTTGTCCCCTCTATAATTTACTCAGTTACATGTTGGGACTTCACCTTTCCATTTCTTACTCTGGCACTGGGATCATGAAGGTCCTGTTTTTTTGTGGATGAGTTTGTGTACTTGTAGCGGGTTGACCCTGGCCAGATGCCAGGTGCCCACCAAAGCCGCTCTATCACTCCCCCTCCTCAACTGGACAGGGGGAGAAAATAAAATGAAAGGCTCGTAAGGTCGAGATAAGGACAGGGAGATCACTCACCAATTACCGTCACGGGCAAAACAGACTCGACTTGGGGAAAAAATTAGTTTAATTTATTGCTAGTCAAATCAGAGCAGGATAATGAGAAATAAAACCAAATCTTAAAACACCTTCCCCCCACCCCTCCCTTCTTCCCAGGCTTAACTTCACTCCTTATTTTCTCTACCTCCTCCCTCCCCGAGCGGCGCAGGGGGACGGGGAATGGGGGTTTGGGTCAGTTCATCACACGTTGTTTCTGCCGCTCCTTCCTCCTCAGGGGAGGACTCCTCACACTCTTCCCCTGCTCCAGCGTGGGGTCCCTTCCACGGGAGACAGTCCTTCACGAACTTCTCCAACGTGAGTCCTTCCCACGGGCTACAGTTCTTCACGAACTGCTCCAGCGTGGGTCCCATCCACAGGGTGCAGTCCTTCAGGAACAGACTGCTCCAGCATGGGTCCCCCGCGGGGTCACAAGTCCTGCCAGCCAACCTGCTTCAGCGTGGGCTCCTCTCTCCATGGGGCCACGGGTCCGTAGGTCCTGCCAGGAGCCTGCTCCAGCGCGGGCTTCCCACGGGGTCACAGCGTCCTTCAGGCATCCACCTGCTCCGGCGTGGGGTCCTCCACGGGCTGCAGGTGGATATCTGCTCCACCATGGACCTCCATGGGCTGCAGGGGGACAGCCTGCCTCACCATGGTCTTCACCACGGGCTGCAGGGGAATCTCTCTCTCTGCTCCGGCGCCTGGAGCACCTCCTCCCCCTCCTTCTCCACTGACCTTGGTGTCTGCGGAGTTGTTTCTCTCACATCTTCTCACTCCGCTCTCTCTCGCTGCAACTGCCACCCCCTGTAACTTTTTTTGCTTTTCTTAAATATGTTATCACAGAGGCGCTACCACTGTTACTGATTGGCTCGGCCTTGGCAAGCGGCGGGTCCGTCTTGGAACCCGCTAGCATTAACTTTATCGGACATAGGGGAAGCTTCTAGCAGTTTCTCACAGAAGCCACCCCTATAGGCCCCCCCCCACTACCAAAACCTTGCCACGCAAACCCAATACAGTACTGTATAGGTAATGAACTCACGTTTGGCCAGTGCTGTTGCATATCAAGGTGTTTCAGGATCATCCCAACTTAAGTTATACCATAGGCTATGATTTTAAAAATAAGAAACTGAAAAAAAAAAATCTTCCTCAATTACAGCTAAAGTCCCTGCATTAATTTTTTTAGATCCACTGTTAAGATCCTTGGAGCATTTCCCATGTTAATGGTGACAACTCCCAGACTATATCATCATAAAACAATTTCATGCATTGCTCTTGCTGCCCATACAGCTAGCCTCAATCTTCCATGACAAAGAAGTAGCAATAAAATCTGGTTTCACATGCTACAACAGACTCTGGATTCCACAGCACCTATATTTTCTCTGTTATGCCAGTATACATATACTTTTTCCTCTTTGTTACTATGGGATATGAGCACAGTCAAATCACTTTTTCCTAGTTCTCAAGATAATTTCTAATATCTTCAGTTAGATTAACAGGATTGAAGACAAAGCTGGTGTTTGAACACACACACAAATCACAATTCCTATTCCAGATTAAAAAACTCTTTCCAATTTGATATACAGGTTATCATGTAACTATCAAACCCAGAACCATACATCTACTGCCCATTCAATGTACAAAACTGTAAGAGGTATATGTAAAAGATCAGCTTCATGTCCAAACGACTGCCACTACTGACTGCAGAGGAAGCTGGCTCAGGTTGCAATAAGTTTGTCCCTGACCTGATGCGATTCATTTGGTGCTGGTTAATTCAGACTTCTTCCTAACAAGCTATGTTTGTTCCCTTGGCAATTTTGTCTTTTTCTAAATGTTTGAATAGTTCTACAGAACTGCTGTAATATTTTTATCACTTATTTGTGCTTAGAAACCTTAGACTAGGTGCTCAGGTAATGTAAATTGATAATGTAAACTGATCATTCATCCCTGGTAGGGATCAATAAAGACCTATTTTATTGATATATTATTTACTTAAGTCTATAGTAAGTTATTAAAAAAGGGTATGGAATAGAAAAGATTCAGGGAGCTGCACCATGTGTTTAAAACTTATAGAAAAATATGAAAAAGTGAAACTTACCACTTAGATCTGACATCATCATAAACATGCCTCCTCTCAAAAGGTTCAGTAAAGATGTGAAATGGATGACTGGACGAAAACCCAATCTCTACTGGCAGATCACATGGATGTTCATTAGCCCTCTGCTCCTGCTAATTGTCTTTGTGGCCTTTGTCACTCTTCAGATACAGAAGCCGCCAAGCTATGCAGCCTGGAACCCTAAATATGTAAGTTTCCAAATATTTTCAAAACTTCTAATAAAAGCAAGAGTCGTATATTTTTCTCCCTTACCAGATCCTTTAAAATCATCGCCATCTACTGCCTACCTACGTAATGCAGCCTGAAGTGATGCAATACTCAGAATAAGAAGGCTCCAGTATGCGTAGAGGTTGCACATACTAAAACGCGTTTCTGTTAACAGAGCCTCTTCTTGAGGAGTCCCGCATACTCCATGCTTCATATTTCTTATGGATGTGTATAATGCAGAGAACTGTTGAAGTGAAATTTCTCACAGACGCTCCATACCCACAGGGGGTTCAGAGGTGGAACAAATGCATGAGCAGAGCTTTAGAGCTGCATAACAGATGCCAGGGATGAAAACAGTGAGAACTACCAATATCACTGGGGCCCTGACGAATATATGAATGTGTACTTTTGACAGGCAGACAGGGAGGGAGGCAGTGGTCCGAGAACAGTGTTGGTTAATTCAGCACCAAAGACATGTTGATGCTGAGAATATTTGATCTGGATGTCACTGACCCATGTCAGTTGCAGTTTCTCAGATCCCTCTCAAATACACCCTGCGCAGGGGTTTGAAGAGCGATTCTGGTCTTAAACTGCACAAGGATTACACAGCAGCAGTGTCTCCTCCAAACACCATTAAGTATCTATCATGCCAAAATAAAACTCATAGCCACAGACTTGCAGAAATTGCATTATCATCATTCCCTCGAAATCTCTCATATAAGTCTTCCCTATTTGTCAGAGAGCATGCTCAGTAGTTGCTGAAACCAGGTAAGCTTTGACTACTAACAAGAATAATCAGATCTTAACCAAGAGAGGGTGAAAGTTTGATAACTCTTTGGGCAACCCGCGCATCCCTAGGAATGTGTCACACTTCCAGCTATAAATCTTTGAAACTGTAAAACATTTACAGCCATCTTTAGACCCACGAGAAGGGTATACAGAGGACATGGCCACCGAATGCTATTGCAGAGCAAGCGTAAAACTTTTGCTATCCTTACTATAACAGCATAAGAAAATGCAAATGGAAATCATAGCAAAATGTAAGGGTACCTACCAATTATTTCTTTTGCTTGCTTTTTTATCTCCATAGGAAGGCTTCCCTATGAAAGAGGAGAAAGTTTATCCACTTTGGGTACTGGCCATCTGTGTGCTGTTAGCTGTCCTTCCTTGTGTGTGTGTACCTCTGGTAGCACTCTTCCATCTGATCAAACGAATGTGCAGAAGCAAGGACCCAAGCTTTGTACCACCAGAAGTGTTTTCATGTCAGGGGGCTACTAGCAACTTTTCTCATCCAAAAGAATAAACACCCATTGTATCTGTCTGTAAGTAAAAATAAGACAGCCTTTGTTAGACATGATTAGCTGTGGTATGGAATCATCCAACCAACCTGGCTTACGCAGTTCATATGCTTACAGCCAATCACTAGCACTCTATAAACAGTGCTGCTATATTTCCTTTATTTTCAACGAATTTCACAACAGTTATATTAATCTTGTCCCTCCTACATCCTGTCCTGAATCCTACATACTGATCAAGTATCAGCCCCATTGCTTTAACCCTTTTCACGCATTACCAACTTCCTGTCTCTCGCCAGCCAGACTTGAAACTTGGAAAGCCTGCTAGTTATTGCAAGTGCCCTCTGTCTTCCTTCACTTCTCTTCTAAAAAACCAGTCTGTTCCTAAGGATCAGCAACATAAAAATCGGAACACCAGCACCTACAGTTTCATTCACTGACCCCCCTCAGAGATGTAGAATGGAAGCTCTTGAAGAGTAAGGACTCCTCTTGTCCACTACACTCTACTTTTTGTAAATCCCTATACACATTTAAATAGTAGTTCTTTTGTGATTATTTCATATTCGCAAGCATTGCAAAGAGCAAAAATAAAGCATCAGCAGTTAAAAGAATGTACATTAAGTAAATCTGAGTAATTAATTTTGCACATATCTCTTACCTTAGCAGATTCCAGAATTTATTGTAGTGGAAAATACTGTGAAAACAAATGCCCCCAATTTTTTCCCCTTAATTTCTCATACTGAACACAGTAACTGAGTACTGTAATAAAAGTGCAGATGTACGGAAGCCTCTCAGTGAGCTGCAACCTTACATGAGATGACAATGAAGTTAATCTTTACTTAAAAACAGGTTTTCCTGAACTTGCCTGCAGATCCTGGCCACTCTGCAGTGATGGGAGATGAGGATTCCTTTTGCCGAGATACTTGAGCAACCAGCAGCCTCTGAAAAAATATAGGAAAAGTATGTGAGGATAAGGTATAACAAAGCCTTTAGGCTGAGTAATTGAGACAGTCAAGGAAAGGAGGGGAAGATTAAGGAAAATGGAGGCAATTTCAGTATTTAGCCTTGTGATAGGCTATGCACTAGTAGGGCTTCATAATGGGTAATAGGGATTTGGCCACACAGTGAAGATGAATGAGACCAACTCAAACTCTGCAGAGCAAAGGCAGTTACCTGACTCCTTGAAAGGGGCACAAGGGGAACTGCAAGCCTGGGAGGGAGGAGGGGATGATTTTTATCTTGCTGCTTAAGGAAAGAGCAGGGTAAAGAAAGAGAGGTTGGTTTGGGTTTTTTTTTAGATTTTTCTTTTTTAGATTTAGTAACCCCCTCACACAGCTGCTGCTGCAACCTCCTGTCCTGCAACTAGCCTGGACTGTAAGACTCTCCTGGAGCAGTGATGGTACCAGAAACAGTGGCATCCAGTCTGTCACACCGGATCCACCAGAGGATCAAAAGCACACCGTGCCTCTGCCTGCTGGAAGGAAATGCATGGGTAGACTGTCTGTGCACAGCAGTTGCCAGGCCAGAGCCTCCTGGCCCTTCCACTTTGTGGGATGAGTAGTATCACCTGCAAAACAGTTAAGTGCCTGGGCTCCGCATGTTTTTATTTCCGAGAGCCATGGACTTGGCCAATGGTCTGCATGATGACGTCCAGCAGTTCCCCATGGTAGCCTGCCAACAGCCCCAGCCCTTCAAGTCAACAGAGGGGCAGGTACCCCAGCATGGAAACACAGCTTCTGTTAGCAGAAACCTCACAAGTCACAAAGGTCCAAGCAAACTTCTTGATGTTCTGCAGCTGTGCACTGTAAAGGCTCCTGACAATGACATGGAAGATTTCAATCGCCACTCTGCCTGTTGCAAATTAAATTTGAAAGGTTATGAGTAAAAAAGCCTTCCATGAAGAATGAATAATCAAAAAACCCCTATATAATTGCAATTTTGAGCATATATTCATATAAAAGCTGTAAACAGATAAATAAGAACTTTTAATTAACTAAAGTATACACTCTATATTCATGTCTGACTACAGATAGCTAGATGTTCATTAAAATCATATATGCAGAGTATATGCAGCAGGTTTAAGTATTTGGTCAGAGATCTGTTCTTAAAGAAAAACACATCCAACTAATACAGACACAAGCTGAGAAAAGAATTAAACTACATATACAAGACTTTCAAGTCCATAAATCTATCTCGAGTCACTGTCATGGCACTCACAGACTTCTTGACTTTTGAGCTGCCCCTTCCCATTCACCAGAAGGGAGACTTCGTGGGTCGCTGGACATGCAGTTCAGCCTGGGACAGGACTCAGGAGGAAGACAATTTTCAGCTCCAGTAACTACAACTCACGGCAGGGAAACACACTAGCTGAAGTTACTGTTTAGCCAAAGTAGGCATGTAGGAAATGTGTTGAGCAACTCTTGCAGGAACATTGCTTTTCTGTTCTCAGTGCACTTCTGATGTGACCTCTACTAAAATTCCTGTGCCAGAACTGTAGCCTTGTTCCAGTAAAATTAGTGCTACAATCTTCCCCTTCCTATTCATATGAAGCACAGCATCTTATAGGTACTTTTTTCTCTTGAATAGCATGACTGACTTTGTTACTTGAGTAAGCATGTGCATGCAAACTTGAAACTGAACCTGTGTTGAAGTCTTACATACTAAGGACTTTCTACTTCTGCTCACTCTCCTCCCAATCTTTTATCTGCATATCGCATCAGATCTTCTTTGCTATAATACTTTGCTGTGAACTCATACCGTTCTGACAGACAAGACTTTTCTAGAATTGTCTAGGCTGTAAAGACAGCCTGGATTCTTTGGGGTAAATCTGTAAAGGACACAGACACAGGCATGGTGATGTTCAGCCTTAAGCAGAATCCATAGCCCTAAGACAAGGAGCTCAAGTACCTGTTAAAGGAAAAAGCCTCAGAAGGAGCACTGCAACAGTACTATAACTAAGGAAGCATCCAAATTATCATAAAACAATAAATAGAGTAAAGCTGCAGAGAGAAGAGCATATTCCTTCTGGAACACAGGCAGTTCCCTACATTGCAAAATTTGATACCTACCTCAGATTGAGACTCACAGTAGACAATCCCCTCCCAAAAGGAAGCAGTGGGGAGAAGGATGTGTTTGATGGACTCATGCAGATGCTACGATTTCCTCTAGAGGGGCTTCTGCCAAATTGCTCCCTTCCAGCCCTGCACAGAGACACTAAAAAACAATTTTCAGCCCTACCGCTCTTCCTCCCCATATAAAGCCTCCAGCGCTGACTTGCAGAGTGGCTTTCAACACTTGCAACGTAAGTTGCACAGTGCAGTTACACTGAATGGCTTAGCTCTCAAACTCTCTACTTACCTCCTCCTAAACACTGAGACAACCTTAACCTTCCCCCCAACCCTCAAATCTTTTGCAATTTTCCCAGCTTTCCAATGACTGTTGAAAATCCACACTACACGTTCAGGATGCTCCTAAGCTAATTCTTTTAGTATTTCCAGATTCAAGTTACCCAATCCACCCAAACGTTTCCTGTCAGCAGTTGCTGTTTAACGTACTACCTTGCTACCAATTAAGTAGAAAATATTTTACCACCATAATGTATCACACTATTTCTTTTAGAACAGTTCTGTACAGAAGTAGCTTTATGGACTACTTCTACCTTCCCAACAGTATAAACATCTCATTTCAGAGCATTAAATCTATGCCATTGCTATGGTTAATCTATACCTTACACATACGCTCACAGCATTTTTTTCCAATTGTCATAAGTCGCAGCAGCAAGTAAGTACAAGTTTCCAGTACAGACTGCCAGATCTTCTTTAAATTTCCAAACTCTCCATTTGCTAAAACACATACTAGTTTCAGCCTTATTTTCACTTGCCTTCTTGAATGGAAGATATTTTAAAATGAAATGGTCTTCTCTTGTGATTTCTGCATTGTATTTGCATCTGTTTATAAATGGCCTTCAGAAACAGCAGTCACTGTTTAAAATTGATGACTCAGCAAGTAGTTATGGGGAAAGGCAAACATTGGCTCAGAGAATTGCAAGCATTACATTTTATGCATTTTTATAAAATTACACCTTCCACTGAGACCACATCAGCAGTTTATATTATCACAGTATCCATTGGGATACAGAGCAAAAATGGGCTAATCCAAGCCACTGGTGAAGTTTACATTCCCTCCATTCTCCATGTTAGAGCATCCTGTGGAAGCCACATAAAGAAGCAACAATGCTGGAAACAGGACCCATTGTTCTGAGCCTTAAGGTAGAAACAGCCCCATCCTTTTCTAGACAGGAACATGCTGAATCACATTAAAAACTTCTGCCTTTAACATTAAAACTTACAAAATAAAACATGTTTTGGCTCACATGGAAAAATCTAAGTTCAAAGGCTTAGAAGCAAATCTATCCATAACCAGCTTGTTCTTGGATGGGAGCAGAGAGGTTTTGTTCTAGTCCTCCCAAGCCCACCTATCTGCAACGCTTTCTGAAACACTGACCAATTCAGCACAGCTCTTGCTCCAGTTATCTACCCCACTTATCCAGGACACTCTTTTGAACACCCTGCAAGTTTGCCTTGGGACAGCTGTTCACTGCAGAAAGGCTCCCTGCTCTTCCCAGGGGCCCATCCTCCTCGTATGAATTTGTGCTGCAGGATCCTGGCTCATGAGGTATCCTTTCAGGCTGCCCAACCCCTATTCCAGACCATTCTTTCAAAACAGGCACGCTCGTTAGCTCTCAGGAAATGACTGGGCTCCTCTGCCTCAACCTTTTCTGAAGGTTCATGCAGAACACAATGACCAGGAGAAAGTAAGGACGCATTCATCCCTACTGCTGCCCACCAGCACAGCCTTTGTCAACACAACACACAAAATGCACGCAGCCTGTGCAGTAAGCGGTAAAGAGTCAAAATTTTTATCACCCACAACTACTACAGCAGGAGAGGGGAAGTGAAGCAGGAAGGAAGGAATGCACAGCTGAAGAAAGTCCGGGTAAAGGGTGAATGGCCACAGGGAGGAACAGCTCCAGCCAAAATGTAGGAAGTTCTCCAAGCGCTCAAGTCTCATCCCTGCCAAGGTCCTCGTTGGAGCATCTTGCTGCCTCTTCCTGCCATGTGATCCAATAAAATAAAGCTTCCTGCACCGCCAGGCCTCTCTTCTGTGACATCCGTGCTAGTGTTCCCTCACACCAGTGTCGTTGCAGAACATTGTGGGGGACAGGGGGTTTTAAATGTTTGAGCTGCTGGCTGGGGAGCAACTGGGCTGTTCTTCATCCGCTTTCTACTCTAGTAGGAGCAATTGCTGTATGGCTTTTTTTTTTTTTTAATTTGATTGTTATTTTAACAGTGTCACTTCATAGAAAGAAAAAACCCACAACTTTATGACTGACTCTCTGTACGTTTTGACAGTTTGAACTGAGTTATGACATTAAGGGACAGACTGCAATACTGCAAATAAGCTTCTAGGAGCTGTGTTACCAATCCCTGCGTGGTGGTGGTCTGTCAATCCTTTGAAAACATCTACTAAGTAACACTGCCTACACTGTGTTTCACTCTAGCAAGATATCCTCCTATATATCTAGCAAGATATCTGCTTTAAGAAAACCTCCCAGCAGCTGCTATTTAGCCTATAACAGAGACAGAGAAGTCCTAATAAAATAGCTCTATATTAGAGCAATGCAAATTCAACACACAAGCCTGGAAGAGAAAAAAAAAAACATATGGCCAGGTTTATTGGAGCAGCCACAGTCCAAAATTCAGCTGTGCACAACACGCCAACACCAGAGCTAGACAGTACTTCAGTAACATTACAGAGCCAAAGATAAACCTAAATAAAGAACACGAAATGCAAGCAGAGTAATGGAAATGCAAAGAGTAATCTACTCGGTATATTATCTAATCAAGAACTTTTATTTTGTAGGTACAAATGCACCACCATCATTCTGTATATCACTGTACTAAAAATATCACCAAGTATTCAAAATATGTAAAACGTACACTAAACATAACCAGCTTTGATGCTGAAATTTTGGCATATGTTAGTTGTGTTCTCCAAAGCATAAAATTTCTAACCTGTACATCTTGCTAGGTAGTGCCATGAAATGCACTTGCCTGTGCAGGTAACTGTCTTTCAGCACATAACCTAGCTGGGCAGGATGTTAAAGATTACTAAAAAATAAAGGCATTGGAGATAAGTACGTGTTATTGCAATTAACCAGACAATTTATTATAAAATAGTCTGCAACACAGAGGAGCAAAGAACAGTTCTTCAGAAACAACACATTGAAACAAGAAAGCACATCTGTTCATACAGAACATAGTTTAATGATGCCTTCATCAAGAAGATAGGAATTACTAAACGAAACCAAGTCAATTACTTCAAAGAGCCTGTGAATTTACAGGTAAACACAAACAAGAAGGTATTAACAAAATTGTCTGCTCTTTTTAAGTCCTTGTGTGGTATCTGAGAAACAAACATGGAAAACTTCTGAGTGAAGTTGCTTCCGGTCCGCTCTACCAAAATAAACTACAGAGAAAAGTCAACTAAAGACATAGCATTTATTTTCAAACCTTGAAGTTTACTTCATAATTTTTCCATCAGTTAGTCCAGGATAGCTTTGAAATCTTGACAAAGAGATGGTTCTGTCACTGTATTCAGTAGTGCCATAGTATCCTTTGGGATCTTCCTGGATAGCTGCATCTTACCTACCAAAATATCAGAAACAATTCATTGCTACTGCAAGTAACTAACAATTCTGTTTTAGGGAAAATGCTAATAAAGTAATGAAATCAATACTAGCTGAATCCAATTAAAAAGTTGGAACACTTGGAATATGGGGATAAAAAAAAGCTATAATAAAATACGCTACTATTCTTCTGCCCTTAGAATAGGCTAATAAATGAAAAAGTTAAAAATCATATGTTAAAATATTAACAAAGCAAACCAAGGAGCAAATTCCTCCTGCTATGTCCTTGTAACACTTCTTTGTTTGGATTAAGAATTTTAAAATTTTTTTGAAAAGTATAAGACCATTTATTCAATAACTATATCCACCAAAAAAAGCCTTCTGTCAAACCACAGTTACTTTGGAAGACCCTATTTTAAACAATGCTAAGGACAACGGCCAGGTCCTTACCTAGCTGCTAATGTTTACCTACAGCAGGAAGGTATTCCCAAACTGTTTCTTTTCCCCTCTACTTTCAGATATGACATCAAAGTAGCCTATGCTTGGAACTGACATACACAAAAAGATTAAAAAAAAAAAATAAAATCACGTCGAAAACGCACCTTTTGCTATAACACTGGCAACAGCAATTCTCCCCGCTGTGTTTCCTTGTAAGAGAAGAGAGGCTAACTGGAAAGCCACCCTTAAGGTGGAAATTTTGCAGACTAAATGAGGCACTTAAATCATTTTTATAAGAGAACACAACAGTTTTGAAACACAGAAAGTCATTGAGTCTATGGTCAACAGAATTATAGACAATAAAAAGGACTTTTGAAAGATTAGGAAGAACATGTAAAATCCTAGCAACAGTTTAAGTCCATTACCTAAACAGAGTTGGCAAAATTATCAATGGTGCAGAAAGGCAGAAGTGCTCAATAAACATTTGTTCTGTATTTGGAAAGGAGACAAATGATGTATTTATGTCTTATCATGATAAGGAAAGACTCTTGCTCCTTTCCCCACTGGTAATAATAGGAGGTATGTTAAACAGTAACTATGTTTTAAATACTTAACTCTGAAGAATGATGACAACTCGTACTGACAAGCCCCTGATGTTGATATTTAACAGGTTTTGGAACAGTGGTAAGAACCTCCTCCCCAAAACCTCTCCCATGGAGAGTAATGGAAAGGCATGTGCAGGGACACAAGAAAAAAAAATTAAGTTTATATCAATTCCTGTCAACAACACGATCTTACAAGGGTAATAGGTTTTATATAGCCGATACAAACTCCAAAATGACAACAAAAAGTGTAGTTGTTAACTCAACACAGGCGCTATTACCAGCCTTGGTTATCTCTGTGCTACTGATTGCTGTGCCATGTAGAGATACTGAGCTAACTTTACAGGAACACACCTGAGAACCAGTGACTTCCCTGTCACAGCTACTCTGACATCCAAACATGCTACCTGATTTCCAGAAGTAAGATAAAACTTAAAATACAGTGTTTAAAATTAGCTCTACTTAATGCTCAGCTCTGTAGTAAGCTTCTCTACAGCATGATGTTCTGATTACAGTAACATTACCCAGGAGTAAGTCTGATGCAGGACAAAAAAACCTAACTTATAAGACTGAATAGAAAACTATCTATCAACGTCTCTTTACATGGATTTTAGTGAGCTCCTGCAGGATTGGGAGACTTAGTATCTTACTAAATTTGGAAGAAAATACAAATATAAACACCACGTACAATCCAGTGACTGAAAAATACCCTTTATCTGTGATCAGAGATCTTGGAGACATGGAGATAATGATGCATGTTCACACCAAGGGTAGGCGTATGACTTATCACTACAGATCACAAGATGTCTTTGTGCAGCTTTACAGTACCAGCACACTGATGCCTCACCTTCCCTCCTGCTCAGCCCCTACATGGAGCATCTGGTGCCTTCTCAGTTCCTTTTCAAAAACAGTTTGAAATGATTTTTAAAACCTCAGCTAACGCTTAAAGGAAGGAGAAAGGCAGCTGGGAAGCAAATATACATGCAGTCAAAGCACCTCTCAAAATTAGTCACTGGTAAGTATTCAATTTGCATGACAAGCTGACCCCAAACAGCTACCCTCCTGCCAAATTACCTAGTAGATGTTTTGGGAGCTTTTCGTAAAAACAGCATCTACAGAAGTGCTCCACCAAGTACTGTGTCAACCCTTGCAGCACAGGTGGAACAGGGCTAGTGGAAATACAGGTAAGATTTCAGGGGGCTATAAGCAAATGGAGATCTCTCAGAGATGGCATTTGAGTTACTTGTGCCCCAGTGATCTGTTGACCAATCACAGCAAAAGCTTCCATCATAAAAGTTTCACAGTAAAAACAAGTCACAGCCTGCTACTTGTTTAGGTGGCCATTAAGCAAAAATCTCTGAACCCTTGATCTTTCAACAGTGTACTTGAAGTCTCAGATATTTCCAAAAGAAACTGAGCCTTGTAGATAAAAAGAGAATTGTCTTGACATTATGGATGTGAAGAATGGATTCTGGCTCAGAGAAGGTAAGATTTATGAAAGAATAGCTGGAAATTACTCTTTTCAAGAGAACGTCACCACTAATTTTCTACTTGCCTTTGGACTTTTCCTGCTCCACCCCCACAATACTCAGCAAGTACAACATTAATAGTTCTCCCCAGGAATTTAGGAAGCAAGGTTATTCCATTTCTGTGAGGGCAATTCTCGCCGCCAGAGAAGCCAACTGATAGATGGCCAGCTTTCCCTTCTTGGGTTAGACTGCATACAGAGTTAGGCCTGGACCACATGCAAGTTTCGGGTCAGTATTGTGGTTAGGCAAGGGGCTGTATGGGTACAGCAGAAGGAACCTAACGACAATCATTATTCAAACTAGGAAAATTCCACCTCTCCTTCCCAGCCCATTTTCCCTGCTATCTGTGGTGGTGTGATTTTGCGGAGAGCAGAGACCACTTTCATGGCAGATGCACACACCCATGGAAGATGAGATTCTGCTGAACAATAAAGCTGCCCGGGGCTGCACCTCCACCCTGAGCATACTGTCAGATTCCACAGCAAAGCATGCAGAGAAGGATGGGGGAGCTTTGGCTTGGATTGTGGTCTGCCAGTCAAAGATCCCATGAGCAAAACCTTCAGCATTAGAGATGAAAACTCAGATGTGCTCTATATGGATCTTAGGGAAGTGACACAGCTCCCAGAGAAGCTATTATCCTACTGGGTGTGACTACTGCATTCTCTGCTCAGTTCTTCCGTTTCTGTCCTCTCCAAGTGAAGCAAGCAGCCACCTCTTCCCTTCCTGGAGGCAGGCCTGCTTCCCCTGGTACTCCTAGAAGGGCTGAACAGAACTGGCTTCTCAGCAGCAGTGATCAGACATGGTGCCTCTGATTTTGGTGTCAGTGAGTAACTCTGAGAGAAGGAGCTTCTCTGGGAGAGGCTGCTGGAGTTCTGCTCCATACAGAAAGTCCATAGCTGTCAAGAAAGCGCCTGGTGCAATCCCAACCATCAGTTTGTTTCCTGTAAATGTTTAAGTGTCATCTTTGATACATTCACACTGCACCACCAAAAATCAGACTGTTTGCACTCAGGCTTTGCTGGAAGCCTTTGATATGGGAAGGAAATGCTTACTTCCAAAGCAGAACTGCTCTCTTTTTGGGGCACTGGGCCTCAGCACAGGTATCATGGGAAGCTTGCAATACATTTCAAAGCAAACAGAGGTTATTTGGGAACCAGACGAAGAATTTCTTGGTATTGTATAATAAAACCGCCCCAGTAATGACTCATTCAGAGTGCAAATTACAGAGTCAGTGGTTGAGAGTCTGGCCTTCACTGCAGCTAAATTCAACAACAGTACTGACCGCTTCAGAAAAACCTACTGCTGTTCACTTTTAATATCTTAGAACTGAAAATTCTACTATTTCTGTGGCTGGCCTGGGGACAGACCGCACAACTGGTCAAAGAGACAGCTCCCCAGAGGCCAGGTACACAGACAGCTTCTTTCACTGAGTAAAAGAGTCAGAGATTTGCCAACACCACTCAACTCTTACAATAGAGCACGTGCAGCACAGCAAGTGCTTCCATTTCAAAGTGACCCCGGTGACACTTTTTTTGGTAAGAGTTTAAATTGCTGGAGGAACTTAGTTGCCAGTTAATCTACATTTTTAAAAATAGAAAACTGAACATTCATATTTCATTTAGTTAAACCTGCTGAGAATGCTCATATGATTAACCCAATCTTATTAAGCTTTCTGAACTGTACAAACTTATTGAGCGCCAAGTACCAACAATGGTCCCATAAGAACAAGGCTCTAGAACATGCAGTGCTGAAAAACATACCATTTTAATTTGCCTACTTATACTTAGTAAATTTGATTAAGATCAGAAAGCTCGTTAACGTACATTTTAGAACAACATTTTATGACAAGAAAACTTAAAAAATCCATTAGATTCCAAGATTTATTACAATTAACCATATTTCAAACTGTAAAAACAATCAAATACTTACAGATTTTTAGGGGCTTAAGCAGGCATTTGTAAACAACTTTGTGGTTTGCCAGTTTCAGAGTGAAGGCATGGTAGCAGAGCCATTCTGCTGCCTCAGAAGGGAACACACCAGATGCACCTCTGTTACCTAAAGCAAGCCCTAGAGACAGAACAGGAAAATAATGTCACTGAAAATGATGAGCATTAAGAAGTATGTCTGACCTCTTCTCTCTTTCTATAAAATCCCTCCAAGATTTTTTACTAAAAACCTATGTAGTCAATGAAGTCTCCTATGTCAGCAGAGAACTAAAAACTAAAACATGAAACATTTTAGGATCTTCAGAAAATTGAGTGGAAAAAAAGAAATAAATGCACTGTCATTCCTATCATGCACTCCGTATTTTTCATTCTTGATCTTTATCTCAAACTTACACGATCTGACTGTACATTCAAGACTTTTTATTTGTCTAAAAAAAACCCCAAACCCAAACACACTACTTCATAGCCATTAACATACTATACCTGCATTTTTTGCTTTCAGGATAGCATAGCAGCATGATGCTGTCTCAGAGATGATCCTTAGGAAGAAATAAGGATTGTTTCTAACTTGCTGGTTGAATGGAAGCTGGAGAACACAGGCGTGGAACCTGTTCACAAAAACAGCCTATTTAATCACAAGTCATTTGCAATTTCAAGTGAAACTATGATTACATACCTTAGGCACTATACAACATTTAAAAGCACCCAACAGCCTTTAGCTACATCAACACTGTTAGCATAGAACACCTCTCCTATATACAAACATCCCTGGAGTGTCAGATACATATGATGTTTGTTTCTAAATTTTGTGCTGGAAGAAGATCTTGCAGCCATCTGCCTTGGTAATAGAATTCTCTTCTGAGTACAACTGTCTTATCTGCAGGGAAAGTTAAACTACACATCCTCACCAATTCCATATCACAGACCATGCAGCCAGAGAACACTCACATGAGAGAGTGCGAGAGGAAGAAAAAACAAAACAAAACCCCACAAGAGATTCTGTTCAGGAATTCAGGAAAACAGAGCTCCAAATGACGTAGTGTTCCACAGACCAGGATTGCCACTCTTTGGTCTATTTGGAAGCCAATTCTATGGAAATTACTTGTATTGTATGCTCCCTTACACCTCTGTTTGGACGTATTTTAAAACTGCTGGCTTTTTTTTTTGCTTTTTTTTTTTCCTTCAGACTCTGGCATTATAATCCTCCTTATGCTGAATATAGTCAACAAATACTATGATGATTTTTAATTACTCAACAATGTATATATCTTGTGCCCTGGTTTTGGCTGGGATAGAATTAATTTTCTTCCTAGTAGCTGGTACAGTGCTGTGTTTTGGATTTAGTATGAGAATAATGTTGATAACACACTGATGGTTTTAGTTGTTGCTAAGTAGTGTTTATACTAAGTCAAGGATTTTTCAGCTTCTCGTGCCCAGCCAGCAAGAAGGCTGGAGGGGCACAAGAAGCCGGGAGGGGACACAGCCAGGACAGCTGACCCAAACTGGCCAAAGGGATATTCCATACCATATGACGTCATGCCCAGTATATAAACTCGGGGGAGCTGGCTGGGAGGGGCGGATCGCTGCTCAGGAACTAACTGGGCATCGGTCGGCGAGTGGTGAGCAATTGCATTGTGCATCACTTGTTTTGTATAGTTCAATTCTTTTAGTATTATTATTGTAATTTTATTATTATATATTATTATTTCCTTCCTTTCTGTCCTGTTAAACTGTCTTTACCTCAATCCATGAGGCTTTTTTGGTTTTTTTTTTCCCAATTCTCTCCCCCATCCCACTAGGGGGGAGGGAGTGAGCAAGTGGCTGCATGGTGCTTAGTTGCCAGCTGGGGTTAAACCATAACTACTTGTTTATTAAATTAACCCAGCATAAGCATAATCACTTCAAGAAATTCTGAAATTTTAAAATATTTAAAGGATAAACATAATTACCACACTGCATCACAGAGCTCTGGCTGAATTAACCTGACACGCTGTTAGCATGGTGGACAGTTTTTTAAAGGTACTCTAACATAAAGACCTTTGTTAGAGTGTTACCACAAAAGCAAACAGAAGTAACTAAGTAATCATGTCCAACATCAGATAAAAACTGTAAGTTACTCACAGCACAAAGCTTAAGAGTTTGACACATCAGTGCTGTACTAGACAAGCCCAATTACACTTCTTGGACACAGGAATGATACAGGGTGAATGTGGACCACGCTGAATTTAAGAACAAAACTAAAATGTCACTTCCTAACAAGTATGAGCCTAGCAAAAGAGCAACACCTGATTTCTGTAAAGAGGGAAGCACCTCTTATACCTTTTTTGCGTTAAAACAATAAACAAACAATTACTTGGTGCTGCCAATCATTCAAAGTTTTTGATGCACAGAGATCAGTATTTTCTCCCAACTTGCTTATCAGTTTTGATTTCTCTCCCTTATCCTTGTTTAAAACATTCACTTCCTCTGCTGGTCAAGAACAGCTCACAAAACCCAAGATATTACCAGCTAAGGAGCAATTAAGACATTATCAGCAGCTAAGAAACCGCAGTCAACTTGGTAGAATAAAACCTCACTTTAGGTAAAGTTATACAGGTCAAAGTTCTACCTGATTTGAATAGATACGAAGTTCTAAATATAAACTGGTTAATGAGTGATAAGGCTCACCATCCTCCTGAAGCAAAACAGACTGCTTTTCTTGAGGTCAGCTGTCAATACCAAGAAACACTGAAAATCCATTTAGTGAAGTGTCACTTAAACACACACATCAATACAATCTGTATCCTGAATCTAATAATATTACGTAAGAACAGTGTTGAAACAAGAATGACGTGACTTACTACTGATTTTTACCACTGCACATTTATACAGCACTTTTTCCTAATCCGTAGCTCCTCCACGTGTCAAGAAAGAGTAATGAAATATTCAGAGTTATTGCAGAAGACAGTGACCTACCTGTAAGCCTGAAGTAAAAATATCTTGTAGATGTTAATGAAAACTGTTCTAAGGCTGTTGATCTAGAACAGAACAGAAACAGAGCATTAGGAATATTTTAGTGTCACGACAGGATCTGTTCAAGTTCAACAGCATAAGATGATCTAGAGATCTAGAGAAAAAACATTTTATGCTAAACTTCAAAGATTTCTTTTATGTACCGAAGTTAACAATGTTGTGAAGGCTCAATTCTGGAAGGTGCTGAGACCCCACATTTTAGTTGATGTCAACATTTCCAAGTTACGTGGATTACCTCTCAAAATCAAGTCTTTATGTTATGACCTTAACTCAAAGCAGTTGTAATGCTCTTTATCACTAATCACAATATTTCCCAACACCCATTTCTATATTCCCACCTGTAAATCAAGAAATAAACGATGGCATTTCAGTTTGAGGACTGTAATCAATTTGTATTTCATGTTTTTCCCAGCTGTTCTACTTGAATTGAAGGAAAGACTTGATCTGATAGAAGTACAGGTATAACTAGGAAAAAAAGGAAAAAAAAGTAGTTAAACAAACTCCATGGGTTAATAGACTAAATTAAATTCTGTAAAGTAAACCTCATTTAACTTCTCATGTTACAGAGATTGCCTGCTAATCAATGAGCCAGTACCTAAAAGATGACTATAACTAAATTCAATTTAGAAAGAGACTAGACATTGTGGCATTAAGGCTATTAGCTAAGGAACAACTTCAATACCTCAGGGCTGAATAATTCACCCTGCTAAAAACCCCAAACCAATAACCTTAAACACAAACTAGATGTATTTCTAAAACATGTGGTCTAGCCACACCATTATTAATGACTCCAGTGACAACCAGGTTACACTCAGTGATCCATGCAATGTAGGAGCTTAGGCTGGAAGCCACCTCAATTCACCCTGGCATTCCTGTTACTTAAGTCAAGCTTGTCAAAAGCAAGGCAGCCCTTGTAACAAACACCCTCAGGATTCTGATTAGTGTCTCCCAGACCAGTAGCACCAATGCCCTCATCAACGTAAACTTTCTTTTAGAAACACAGCTAGTGAATAAATCTCTTTGGCTGTTGATTTTAGTCCTCTGTTGTTACAGAAAATCATGTCATATAAATTCCATTCCTAAACTGATCAAGCTTTTCTGTTTCGGAAGACTACTGAAGAACTTCACCACTCTGGTGATGGAAAACCTCCTCCTAATTTCCCACTTAAATGTATGCATGGGCTGTTTATACTAAATATGGTCAGTAACACAGCAATATTATCCTTCTGTTTAAACAGTTCTTTCCTGTTAATCTTTAGCAAATGTCTAATGCCATCTCTAGTAGTCCACGTAAAGGGTTTACAGAGCTTTTCAGTAGGATACATTGTCCCGTCCTGAGTTCTATGCCACTTCAGACTGCTTTGTGTATATATAGTCAAGGTTGCTAGTTGTAAAGAGAGGTTACTTCTCCCCTACACTACCATCTGAAGTATACCAGAGGGAACACCTCTGATGTTGAAAGGATTACTAGTCCCTCTAGTCTATACAAAATTAATCCCAATCTCTAGTTCATGTAATACATACTGCTTCTTGTAGGAAGGTACAACAAATAACAATTTCAGAACAATAAATGTAGTTATATGATATCAGGTACAATACAGTGCATAATGGTGAAAAAAGCTGAACTGAGGTGATTGAAAAAAACTGTCTCAGAACCATGTAGCCACCATACGGTATATGACTTTTGGTCACTAGTGACCTGTGCCACATTCGATGGTGTTAACAGTATGTACATTCCACCAGGATGGAACGAAGAAAATAGCAGGCTGCACAGCAGAATAAAATGTTTAGATTACTGTATAAGAAACAGAATTGTAAAATCTATTTTGCAGTTAATTCAACTACACCATTCACAAGACACCCTTGTGCTTCTCATACTATGTACAATATACTGTAAAGCTGACACTGGCGTATACAACTCTATTTACCTGGAGTAATCGCAGTAAACCTCAAGTGTTTGTATATCTAATAATAAACCACACCACGGGATCAAACGACAATCTGGCAGCTGTTTAAATTTGGAACATCCTGGGATATCATCAACAGGAAAATTCACGACTGTCTTATTGGGGTTTATTAAAAAGCCATACTCAGGAATACCTGTTGCTAGAGTCCTAAAACAGATATAAACAGTTAGCCTAACTCCCCCCTCAAAAGCAAACAAAAAAACCCACCATGCTGCAAGACACATATGATCTTGCATAAAAGGACAGAAACCAAAGAATAAAGGGAACCACGGCCAACTCTTTAGGTTAAGGAACACAGCTAGAAATAAACAAAACTGAAGATATTAGAGGTAAATAAATACATAAATAAATATGCTTAAGGATATGAGGATAATGGAGAAAAACTTTTACAGATTAATGCAAATTAAGAACTTAAGCCATGAAACATTTGAGACAAGCTGCATAAACCACACTCACAGAAACCATTGAGATCAAAATCACTGGAAAAAGACAGATGAAAAGTTACTGGTTTTGAAAGTTAATAACAAGGAGAATCCATATAACAGGAACCTCATTTATCTGATGAAAAGTTCTGAACTTTCTCCACAGAGTTCTCCCTAAGGATGTTTTCATTGCCAGAATGTCTGCTGATTACCTACTACACACGGATCAGCAGCGTCATCTCATGGACAAGCAGCAGTTTGTCTTACTTGGCGATGTATTCATGTGCAGGCTTCATCCTTTTAAAGAGTGAGTGGAAGAGATCTTCTTGTTGGGGAGTAATAGTCATAATGCTGTCTCCTCAAAATTAATTTCTTGAGTCCCCCAGTTCTAATACTACATTGGAAAAAACTTACTACTGCATTTGTGGCAGAGAGTTCATAGGATCTCTAAGCAGTTCTGGAAAACTAGCACAGAAGAGGCTACTTGTCTACAGAAAATCAACACAGCTGGTGCAGAAGTTAATACAGAACAAAGATGCAGATAACTTGAAAGGGCAAGTAGGACAATATCTCCAATGCAAGTGACATTATGCTGAAAAGATGTTATAGAGATTAATAGCCTGAGGCATCCCCAGCCTCTTAGTTTGACTTATTTCCAGAACTGTAAATCCACACATCCCTAGAAATTTCTTTCTGTTCTGCTAAGGAAATGAGGACAAATTAAGTCTTCAAAGTACACTATCCACTATTTAGTACAATTTATACTTCAAACCGTACTTAATTGATTTCCCCATCACCTTTCAGGCTCACAACAGAGCTGCATCTTTCTGACTATTGAAGAGCATGATGCAACTGATTGCATTACAGATGCTAAGCTTTTCTTCAAGACCTCTCCTTTGGATCCTTAAAACTGGCTTCGGCATCAGCAGAACTCTTCTTGGATACTGACTGTACATTCATATCCATGGTAACCAGGAACCTCTTTTGGGGCCCAATTTTAAAAAAAAAAGGTAGTTCTGAAGCACTCTAAAGAATTACTGTTTGAAAACTTCTGTGTGAGCTGCATGCTGCCATGCTACCAGCACCTTCAAATATTCACCCCAGAATATTAATGACCAGAAAATTCTTAGCAATATTGGATCAGAGAAAAGTTGCATTCTTTGCCTGGGAACAGAAGGTAGCAGCACGCCTGCCTGATAAAAACATTTTAAGAATGTAACTAAGACATCTTAAAAATTTGAGGGAAAATGGTCTTAAAAGATAACTGTCAGCTGCTTTGGTTAGTCTGCACTACTAATTGCTGCCAGAAGCTCCATCCAGGTCAGCAGCCAGGTCCCTAATTGAAACTTCAGCAGCAATCCCCCACCGTCTGAGCTGCAACAGATTGTTAGTTGGCCATCAAGAATGTAGCTATTAGGATTCTTCCCAAGCACAGGCTACCAGCAAGGACTCCAAAACAGCCCTTGATTATTAACCCATAAAACAAATATACCTATATGCACAAGCATGTATAAAGATGAAAAAGAATGACCTAAAAGGTGTTAATGCTTATTACTTTGAAGACTATGTCTCTAACAGCATACCTTAGAAAAGTTCTTGCCTGCATTAAATGTGGCGTAACCAGCAAAAAGTCATCAATGAGACGTATTAGGACTCTGTAATCAAGAAGAAACTGATGTTAGATTTTTTTTATATGTAATCCTTTCAAATTTTTGTCATACTCTTCAGAGCAACAACGTGCCCATTTTAATTCACGAGAAGGTAGAGGCCAATATGATCTCCAAATCGAGTCTCATGAAGAAATTCTCAGTTCTGCTTCTTTCCTAAAAATAAATGAAAAAAAAAAAAAATAAGAAAGCAAAGGGGCTGGCTACATGAAACATGACAGGAATTTACAGCACACAAGCTACTCCACAGTAGCTTCTTGGATGCAGGGTTTTACACCTTTCCAAGGGAGAATTTGCAGTATCTTAATCCACAAGACAAGGTAAAGAGGTGTAATACCAGGTACACAAGTAGATACCAGATTCTTGATGTGCTCTAACTCTGTATCTTCATTTACCATGTAATAACTTGTTTGTGAAGCTATAATTTTAATGTAAAACAGACTACCACCTACCACTGTAAAGGCTGGAATTTTCTTTTTCAACAGAATTCAGGCCCCAAGTATGCCCATATTTTTCTGATAAATCCTGCGTAGTAGATCATAGAGAGGAAGCTCTGGAGAGGATCTTGTCCAGTCTCCCTTCAAAGCAGGAGTATTGCCATCACTATGATCAGATCAGCTGCAACTTTGCCTAGCCAAGTCAATAGCCAGGTTATTTTGTTTGACTTAAAGGCCAAATGAAACTATCAAAATCATTCAACAGACACCTAAGTAACATTCTAACTGCTCTATATAAAAACAGCTGCTACATTAAAGAGTGCATTCTTCTGAATCAGTTTCATAATTTCAGTATGTATAAAAAACACCCTTTGAAAGCAAAAGATAGCTGTTTAAACTCATATCATCACAGCATCCTAAAGCCTATGAGAACTCTACTACTTGTGTAAGGAAACGTTTAAAATTCTGAGACTTTCCATCACCCAGCGAGCCTCCCAAGAAGATACACCAGACAGATGCACTTCTCTGGAGTACTCCTACACACTTCTCTTTTTTCTTTCTTACGACAGAATTCACAGCAATGGAGGGAGATGTGTGAACACAGACAAGCTTCAGGGTCCAGCTCATGCCTAAAGACCCTACTCTGGGACTCAGCTGGGGATCAGTTCATATGGAGGTAAAAGGGACCCCAAAGTTTTTACAGCTAATGAAGAGGTAGAGCTTTTATCAGGCTAGTTTTCTGTCACGCTCCTAAGAAGCAAGCATGAGCTGGGCACAAAGACTTAGAAGATGTACCAAAAGCCACACAGGGCTTCAAACATGAACCAACATGGCTTGTAAAAAATCTGCAATAAAGCTGTGACCTTGATAAAATGTTAAGATTTACAGATGGTGGATTGGAAAGCCCTCAGGCAGAAGCATGGAGTATCAGAAAGTCTGTAACGAATATCCCATCTTGTTGGAGGACAAAAGACCACAGATGTTGTGGGAATAAGTGTGGGAGAACCATAAACTTCTTAGATGTACAAGAAGAGCTTGTCAGACTCTTTACAGCATCCCTAAATACTGTGCTCTTTGTAAGAACAAGTATCCTATCCACTGATCTGGAAAAGCTTCTTTTCAGCACTTTCTTCCCAATCTTATGACAAACACGGAAATTCCCCTACAAAACCACCACAGCGACACTGAAGCTGCAGAGATGTTTGTGTGCACCACACTCCTAATGGAGAGTTGGAAATCCTTGAAATTCAAAATTAAACTTCAGAGAAAACGTCTAACACATATACCATATATTATGCATTACTATAACAGAGTACAGAACAAAGCATCCCTACCCGTCCTGCTGTACTCCACAGAGCAATTTGTTTTCCATGTCTCCATAGCATAAGCTGCAGAGTAAGGTTGACAAAATGGAGCCCTGTGGAATTCCACAGCACTGTAAGTAGTACCTAGTAAAGAAAAAAAAAAAAAAAAAAAAATCAGAACATGCAACAAGAAGATTGCAGTAGCCATTAAACATTTACTTTTTTTTTTTCCAAGTATAACATAAGTTTCAATAAGAAATATGCTACATGCTTGCCAGTTAGCCTTACTTAAATTTGTTGGTTCTTTCCTCTAAGAATCTACATATGGCTCCAGAAGTTTTAAGTTAAACAGTGAAAAAAACTAATACAGATATTCCTTTCTTATTAACGAACTCCAGTAGACAACTGTCATTAAATGAAAGAAATTTTATAATTGATCTCAAACTACAATGCCTCCTTCCTCCTTCAGCTGCAGAGCCACCCTTCATTTAAGCTTTGTAATTCTTTATGTTACATCTTACATAGCTTCAAAACAAGTGCTCTTGTACAAGAAACAAAGTGCACTGGACAAATCTTTCAAATTATAATTTATTTATTTTTAATTATTATCCAAACAGCTCCTAGCAGGTGCCCACTAAAAATCCACAGGCTGAAGCTCATACTGTACATCTACATCAGGAATTAAATTCAGGTGGATTTTGAGATCGAACACTTCCAACTTTTCTCAGAAACAGCAGACATCCACACTAAATTAAAATATAAATGTTCACCACTATCAAATCTTGCTAAGTTTTCTGAAAAAAAGCTCTTTCAGCAGCACAAGTCAGAGTAAAAATGTTTAACTATGAAATAATTTAAATCAATAATGTAAACTGAGGTGTTTATTCTTTGGTTATACTTGCACAGCATGACCTGGCCGAGGGAAATACTTTCTTGGGTTTTTGGTTTTGGGTTTTTGTTTTGTTTTGTTTTTTCACACATAAATATCACTTCAATTTTAGGGAAATTTCTGATGGCTTAGCCCAATAGAGCATTGTGATCTGGTTTTATACATCTCAGCTATACTGCAAATCACATTTATTTCCTCATTTAACTGCTCAGCCATGAAGCAATCTTACTTCTAATTAGGAAAAACCACTACATCCTGTGAAATGCTAACCCTTATTGTTTGTAATTATACTCAACCTCCCTCCCCCCGCTTGAAAAACTCACTGAAGTTGTCATTTTGCAAAAGAGTAAATCTTGATTTGTTTCTCACGGCTTCAAAGAATTCATATAGACATAGCCAGGGGGAGGTTCATTAATACTTCCCCTATCTTGTTACTTGTGTAAAGCCAGTAAGACCACACATAGTAATAGTAATGTATTGCATCTAGATAAGCTACTGAAGACAGAGTTCCCCATTATCTTGTGGATTTTTCTATGCTGGCAGCAACAGAATGAGTATGCCTCACAAAACCCAAGGGAATTATTTTCACAATACTCCTCTGAAGTAGTGAGATACTGCATTATAATGTCCATTTTGCCATTACTACATGAATGGCTTAGTGATACTTAAGAGAATGAAATTACGCAACTGGACGCCAGAGCCACATATTACATTCTAGCAGTGATCTTACCTATGTTTCAGTCATCTGCAAATTTTTCAAGCAGTAGTTTTACATTTTTCCAGACTTTTGATAAATGTATCAAATGGTATTAAAAGATTCCTTCTAGGTCCCCAGCTCAACAATCAGCATTTTTCTCAAAACATCAAGCGAATGTTGACTAACTGTGATGGCTTTTTGAGACCCATCATTCAAAGAGTGTATTCATTTACTAAACTTATTTGCAGTTTGGGGATTTTTTTTTTGAATAAATGAGACTGAGCTACTTAAAAAGGGAAAATTCATTCCAGGACAAACAGTATTTTTTCAGCCAAGCTGTGACTGAATTTAAATAAGTGTGAAGTTGGCTTTGTCAGGGTGTGCTTTCTTTAAAACCATTAAACCTTTATTAAACACGCTGATGTTGTTTAGTCCTTATTAACAGCATGCCACGTCAGCATTCTCATGATCCTGCCAAATGGAGTGTAAGCATCAGTGCTAGAAAACCCTATACATGCTCTTCTATTTGTCTCCTTGAAAGCTTTTCTCCCCCTCCCTCAATCCTGTGAGATTAAGTATTCTAAAATAAAGGTATTTTTTCAAGAGCAAGAAGCTATTCATTCTAATAAACCTCACTCTGAATTTACAAATCAAGATCATGTAAGTACTTGCTTTCTAGACGTGGCACACATTTGCCACCTAGAGGCAAAACATAAATACCAGATCAGTATCTCTAGCAACAGAAGAAGAAATCTGCAGTACTACCTCTGTAACATCTGATTCCTAATTTTGGAGTTGCCAATAATTTTAATTCCTACTGTTATTGCCTTTTATTTTTATTGTAACTTGTCAGATAGCAAGGCCAGGCAGAAAAGGTTTAATTTTGCACTACAGGGAAATGACTAACAAGGCTTTTGCACGATTGCTTGGATGTTACCTTCCTTTCGTTCACCACTATAGATCCCAACATCTTAAAGTATTTTTCTTTTGAACTACATCTGCAGTTTTAAATGAAGAAGGTTACATATTTACAGAATAATGCATTCTGTGTATAGTTAACATCATCCAGGTGGGAAAGAGACATTTTATTCAATATAAATTTGATTCCAAACTCTTCATGCTTTTATAGAGCTTGAACTGATGAACAGATTTCAAATTAATAAGAAATACAAATCTTTAAAAGACAGCTATCAAAAATCCCCTGAGCCAATTATAAGTATCCTGCTTAACAGAAAAAAACAACCAACCAAAAAACCCAAACACACTATACAAAGAAAAACTAACTTCTTTTTTACCTGCTCCCAATCTCCAGGATGTTGTTATGTATCATTTGAAGAAAAAAAGTAAACAGGCTGGAACTTGTCTCATTGAAAGTTAAGCTCTAGAAATGGGACAAAACAAAACAAGATTTGTACTTTAGAAATGTACTGAAACTAAAAATACAGTATAAACTTAAAATATACACAGAAACCTTTATGAAAAGTTAGACTGTAGTAGTTCAAACCCCTAAGGTAAGGAAAAAAACCACCTAAAACCAAGATCTGAATATACACACTAAAAAGCTGTTCACATCCAACATGCGAATGGTGCAGTTCTTTTTTTGTTTTGCTTTAGGAGAAAAGCAGTTTTGATTGGTGTTACATGGGAAAATAGTGAAATATAACATCTGAAAACACTTTTTTAAGTGCTGCTATATTATATTGGATTATTACAATGTATGAGACCTCGCTCTTTTGGCCACTTTCTATCCTGTAGGACAATTTCTGTAACTGTCGTGTTCTTTACAATTCCCGAAGTATAGATACGCTCACGTGCCAGTTCTGCTGCAAAACACATTCTTTGCCACATATTACCAACGATTCCATACGTGACTGTCCACCCAATATTTACAAAGCTTTTTGTGTTAAATATTGTGTAATAAAAAATTCATTTAGAGCAGTTTAAATCCCTTTAACAATGACTTCATGAGAACTAAAGCAAAATTACTTCCTATTTGCATAGGTTAGATATCAGACAAATGCACCCAGCTTTTGATAGAGCCATGTGAGATCATGGTTATTTCTATTGAAAAGTTAACGTAATGCACCTGTGGTACAGACACCCAGGCTGACAAGACACTTTTCTCAGAACACTTTTTTTTTTTTAAAGTAATGACACATATACACACAAATTGTTTTCAAATGTAAAATATTTTGAAATAGAATGCTGCTGTTCATGTAATATCTAGCATAGTTATCTAAATCAGATGTGCACTGGAAAAAAGAACAAAACAAAACCTACATACACATCATCAGAGATCCAGCTAGTTTTCATTTTCATCCATGTACTCATTAGGCTCTTTGCACTTTGTAGGATCCTGGAATTGTGCACCACCCACCCTGTATATTCTACTCCTATGTCCATAGATATACAAGATCATTTCACTTGTATGTTAGAAGCATAAGTTACCCTGTATCAAAATTTTCCACTGGCAAGTTTAGGAAAAAGAATTTTAAAGAGGAAGTAGCCTGTGAGAAAATACCTGTCAGTCATCTGATGCTTAGGAATCTTGTAGGTTGTTATCATGGAACACCATGATGCTAAGCAATAAAATATATTAAGAAACTGGTTGAGCATATCACCTACTTCTATGCCTTTCTGTCATGCTCCTTGCACAGAAGGAAGTCTTGAGAACAAACATTTGAAATTAGTACAGTTCTCTGCAGCACAAGAATTAGAACAACAGAAGGATGCTTGCTTCTTGTAACAAAGCGTCAGTTGGAGTAAATTTAAAATACATATAATTTTTAACCATACTTTAATTCACTGAAAGTGAGAAATCTCTTTAAACAAAAAATACAAGAGCTGATCTTGTTTTGTGTTGCATTTTAACTCCTCTAAAGAAGAGTTCATTCTTATCAACCTTAGCAGGTAATCATTAAAATAAGCTTTTTTTTTTTTTTAAAAAAAAAAAAAGGTCATTTTTCTATTCTGCGCAGTTTGCTATTCAAGATGCCATATCTATTTCCTTAGCTTAGAATACATTTCGCTCATTCTTACTCCTGTACGTTTTGGAGATAGCAAGTGTTGAGGCCCCTCTTTGCTAGATAGTTAATTTCTCACTTGAGAACTGTTGCAACAAACAATGGAATTAGAAAAGGAAAAAGAAAACATTGGTTAAAATGAAAGTTTAAGACAACAACAACAAAATCTGGGAAAAGTCTAGAAGGACATTTTGTCAGGTTTCTTGCCTGGTGCACTCCTTCCACTGAACACTGAGAGCCTGCTATAAACATTAAAGAAGAGATAACAAAAATCTTTCTACAGAAGGTGCTGGGTAACTAGAAGAGAGGTGGTGTCACCACATAATATGTACATTCAATTAAAAATCCCAATCATCCTCTAAGTCTCTGTAGCTCTCTTTTTTAGTTGAAAAGAAGCCTCCCAATATTTACCTGTTCAACTATTATTGCATTTTGCAATGAGGCATTCTCCTGAAGCTGGGACACAAACTGCTTCATGTCTGGCATAAAATCCTTGAAAGTAGAAACCTGTATATTGAGTGTAAAGAAATAAATAACAAAAGCAATAGAAAATTCAGTACCAGACTCTTTTATTCAGTGAACGTCAAAGGGCCAGGCTTATTGCATTATTTTAATCCAACAATTCTGCTATTGTTAAAATGAAATATCTCCCTCACATATCTCTGTTTCCACAACAAATTTATCTTTATTCTTACTAACATTGAGTAAAAAGTGTAAAAAGTACAGAGTAAAAGGAAGCTTTGCTACTTCTGGAAAATATCCAACACTATTAAAAAAGAGTTTATGAAGTAATTGCCTAATTCAAATTGTGACTAAAAAAAGGTATAAACAAAAATATTCCTTGGACCAAAATATCTCTACAGCAGCAAACAGAAGAAATCAGCAAGTCATACATGTCTCCTATAGATCCTCCTGGCTTTTCCATTTGTGGTAATCATAATCACGGCATAGCGCCGTATGCAGTAGACAGTTCTTTTCTCAGGGTTTAAGATCCGTGAAATCACTTCCACAAGTTTATTGTGAGGAATGGTATCATAAGCCCTGGACACATCAGCCTGAAATAGAAGAAATATCTTCCATTATGTATTCATCAGTATCACTGGAAACACTGTGGTAATATGAAAAAAATATTTTTGTAGTATGTAAACAAGGCTGAAAGATAAATCACACAGGAGTGAAATTATTGCATCATTCAGTCCAAATTTGTGACAAAACAAAAACTCGTTGCTTATCTGCAAAACCTTTCCTCACTCATCAATGAGTTTTCCCTTGCAAGGGATAACCAAACCATCAGTTTTAGCACACTTCTTGTTATTAACAGAAGATGATACCATATGCAACCTTAAATCTAACACTGAAGCTTCAATCATTTAACTAAAGTTTATTGCTAGTATTTTTATATGTTTAAATATTTTAAGAAACTTTCCTCTCCATATGATCACAGAGGCTTTTGGAAAGCTGCAAACCCCGACATTTTATTTTTCCTAAACCTCATATTGCAATCTAATCTCTGCTTTTACTTGTCATAGTCAAAATTCAAAACCTTCTGAAGAAGCAACAATCTTAGGAGAACTGTGTCAACGACATGATTCTTTGGCTTGAAAGATAACGAGACAATCACTGAAAGTAATTTCAGGACAGGATGACAACTGACATGACAGCGCACAGGAGAGGAGCCCCACTATAATATATGTAAATCTGTGTCATTTACATACATCTGTATAAATCGCCCCAATTCAAAGTTATGAATTGAGCTCAACCACAAAAGGTTGCCTGCTAGACATAACTGAAAAACTAAAGTGTTAAGAAGAAACTCCTTCAAATAGTGGGATATAACAAGCACTCATTTTTCAAGTGGGAGAAGAAACTTATTGGAGAGAGACTACAGTTCAAGTGTTCATTTTCAACAGAAACTAATGATACTGAGATAGAAGAGACCTATTTTTAAAAAGATGCTGAATTTATCCAAATGTGCATAGCAAGTTTTTCCTGGTTCTCCTTTGGGAAGATCGCCCTGAAAGCCTATCTGAGTTTATATCTTTGTCCCATTTTTATACCCGAGTAAATGTAACTGCAAAAATCCAGTGCATGTGCAGAAGCAAGAGCTGCTACATGACAGAAAGATGGACAGAAAAATATCCAAGGAAGCGCTACTACAGGGCCACGCCCCCTCAAAAAAAACAATCAACCCCCCACCCCAAAAAACCAACCAGAGTCTGTGTTAGGTAGGCACGAAAGTTTATTTTGAAAAAGAAATAATTATGCACTCAGATCACAGCTATGAAAGTATCTGCACAAGCTGACTTTGAAAAGTTAGTTTGAATATGTACTTCAAAAGATGTACCTTTACATAGTAGAAATGAGGAATTTCACTATCTGATTCAAGAACCTTTGTAACAAACTTCTTCCATGTCTTGTAGATATCATCTTTCCCAAACACTGAAGAGCCGATAAAACTGGTGTTTATAGTCCGTTCATAATTTAACACACTAAATAGATTTTTTAGTCGAGTGTTGTAGTGATGCATCTAAAGAGACCAAGAGATCAAAGAGAATCACCTTAAAGGATGTTGAAACACATTAAATTCTGTGCAATACACAGATTTCACAATTAGATGAAATATGAGATTAAATTTATGTATTTACTATATTATTTTGGTCAACTGCAGTTTTCAGAAAGCCTGAATATAGCTGCAGTAACTACTTGGAAGTGACAAAACAGCCTCAGAGATTTTTTTTTTTTTTGGTACATTTAAATCCTATGGAAAATGTTTTTTTCTGTATTTGACTCTTGGAAATCAAGGTGTAAGTTAAGGAAATAAATAGATGGTCTCCACTAAATAAAACCGCCACCAATTAGAAGGTAACTTCTTAAATATCATTCATTCTCTCTGCTGGAGATTATCACCGCAACAAGAACAGCAAAAAGAACATATGCCCCGAAACTTCAGGCTAACTCCAGCTGCACCATCAGTTGTGCCTCTGGAGGTACTTTATGCGAGCACATTAGCAAAGATTTAACTCTCAGCTATGCGATAGTAAAGTACACCAGAGTGGCAATGAAGTCGTGCAGGTTGATTAGCTCTGTAAACACCTTAAGGAAAAAAAATATTGACAGACCTGGCAACAAAAGAATGTTGAAAGGGCAAGCCATACTACTGAAGAAAATAAACAAACTGCACACGTAGCATACTTATGAATCAGTTTAGAACTTCAGAGAAATCCTCCAAAATGTATACACAGAACATAAAAGGGTTCTTACTCTCAATGGTAGTATTGCGATCATGATATGGATACACTGAAACTACTAATTATGGAAGCATTCCAATTCATCTGAAAACATTTATTTTTCACTGAAAAAAATCAATTACAGGTTTCAGTGAAAAGCTGGCAAAACTAAAGCACACCAAAAATGTTTAGTGTACTACTGCCACTGCCTCCAAAAGAGCTTGATCCAACTTCACTGTTTCACATAAGCTAAGTAATTACGTTCATTCATTGGTTGATCTTGCAAAATGTTTTTGACCAGTTTATAAAACAAAGATTTCTGAAAATTAAGATGCTTTCCTGAATTACTGCAGTGCTATCTTTTCTGTTACAGGCCAAGTTCCTAAGAAAAACAGTCAAAAGGGTAGAGATGTAGCTCAAAGGTAGATAGAAGCAGCAAGATCAAAGTAATCATCAGTAGAAAAGTTCTTCCTTTCCTTCTTAATGAGCATATCCCAGGATGGTTGCTTTTTCACAAAAAGCACACCTTCACCTTTTCACAAAGCTGATGGCCATATGGGCGTTAGCAGGTGAGTCAGTAAAAGAAAATTGAGACTGGTTTCAAACCCAGTTTGAAATAGACCTGAGAGACCTGGAGTTGCAGTAGTCACAGTAGCTCCTTATTTTCATGTTAGAAGGAATTTCCTTGAGCCTCTTAATTCCCCAGAACAGGTCTAATCCACAGAGTCATTAACATTTTTGCAAAACCTAAAGATCTGCTGGAATCTCTGCAGAATACAGTAAAAGACTATAAGCTCTCACACAAATCAGATCTTTTAGAACCCTGCTGCCTCCCAGTGCTTTGAGCTTCCCATTAAAAAACAAAAAAAAAAAGATTGGTTCAAATGAAAAAGGAAGAAGGATGTAAAGTAAATACGTAAAACCTTTGAAACAAAACAAAATCTACACTGATTTGAGAATAAATTCATAGAACTGGAGTCATTCCACCATGTATTTTGCAGCAAAGTTTGAGAGTTGCCCAAGAATCAGAAGTTGGTTTGCTGGATATTTGGAAGATTATCTCTGGCAATTCATCTGGATACATTCCAGTGTTCAGCTACAAAAGCTGGCCAAGACTACCCCTACAATTCCAAACTGGCTTCCAAATTCCAAAACCTGGAATATTGTCAGACAGAAAGAACTGGAAGATCGTCTTCCTTCTACAATTTAAATGCCAGCAGGAAAGTGGAGAGCAGAGACAAGCTGGATATGGTACAGGATGAAAAACTGGAACAGAGTGCAGGATAAAAGGCCATGACAGAAACAAACTGAGTAGCCATGCAAGTTTTTTTTGGGGGGAGGGCAGACAACTACATCAGTTCCATTAGGTTGGAAGCTCTAAACTGATAAGATAATCGTTTTGCACCAGACACTTTTCTCTGTCTCAGTCTACTATCTGAGAAGAGAGGTAACACTACTACCACCTTCTCTTTCATGGATTTATGAAAATCATTAGCTATGCTTTGTGATTAGTTTAGACAGATGAGGTCTGTCTAAAAGCTGAAGACCTTAGTGTCCTCAGTTATTTGTCAGCACTCTCCAACAGTCTATTGCTCCCACTTTTCAGCAGATACAGATATTCCCTCTCAGCTCCAGGGCAGCCAGGTCAGCTCATATCACTTGACCAGCCACCATGGTTGACTTTGAACCTTCATCTTCTTCAGTATATTCATGTCATCCTTTATGCCAGATCTGTTACAGGAGCAATAGCAACTTTAAAGTACTGCAGCTATTTCCAAATTAACTGTGTGCACACTCTCAAATCTGACAGTCTGATTGTCACAGAAAGACTATGAAGAAATAACACTTCAGAACAGCTTTTAGCTCATGCCCTGTAAATCTGGTCTGGGATCACATACTGAACAGTAAGTACTAAGAAGCCATTGACCTCTCACCGATTTGGGGAACATTTAATCTTGTGCACTAAATGGGACTCAGCCTTAAGGAAAAACAATTAATGCAGTCATGCAAGATAGTGAAACTGTGTTCCCACTATGTCTTGTGGTTAACTGGCCTGTTAAATAGATTATTCTGTGCACTGCGTGTTCCGTCTCTGTTCCCACACTGCAGTAATTCCCAGCTTCCTTCCTATCTCCCTACTATGCTTGATCCAGCTTCCTCGTCCTTCTTAGACATTCTTCTGTAACACACCCAATTCACCACTGTTCAGACCCCTGGGTTGACCTAACCGATCAACATGCACAATCAGTATTCAGGTAAATCCCAACAGGCTGGACTCATCCATCCCTTACCCTCTGGTGTGCCAAACAAATACGACATGTTAGTTCAGAGTACTGAGTATCTTTGAGATTTCTGTCCTTCTACACCCATAGATGGCCAATGCCTACCACAACCAGACACAGTTAGCAAGCCTGAGGGAAAGGGAAGGAAAGAGAAGAGACAGAAAAAATGACTACCTGACAGTTGGCCATGCCATTCTGTTAGACTCATTTCCTTAAGACAGGCTTGCAAACAGAAGTATGCGATTCTGGAATTGGAGGCTAATGGTAATTAAGCACTGGGAAGGGAGAAGCTAAGTTGCAACAGGTAGACCCACTCAGTCATTCTGATTTGAATGTTCCAGTTCACCATGTTAAAACTAGTTTTACAGAACATAAAAAACCCCACTCACTTTATT
Source organism: Gymnogyps californianus (assembly GCF_018139145.2). NCBI lineage: Eukaryota > Metazoa > Chordata > Aves > Accipitriformes > Cathartidae > Gymnogyps > Gymnogyps californianus. The sequence continues at coordinate 70,535,874 of NC_059472.1, read as the reverse complement.
AGCTGTCTACATCAAAGCCACGTAAAACAATAAAGAAAATAAAAACCTTCTTTTCTCTGCTTTCCCTGCTGAATGCGCGTGCTTCAACAACACCGCTCACTTTTACTATGGGTCTTAACCCATTCGCTTTGGGAATGAACCGGAGCTTTGATGCCATAGGAACACATTTTTTTTGACGGACAGCTTCAATCTCCTCTGAAGACAAAGCACGTAGATGTACTTTGGCAAAATGGTTTCTAAAATACAAATACACATTTAATGTAAGCAATAGGCAAGGCAGTAAGTTAAAACATTTAATCTCTTTATGATAACTGAAGCCAAATATTTTTCTAAGAAGATAATTACAAATACTAACCTCTGCAGAAAGTGACATGGAAATCTGAATTTCAGAACAATTTCATGGTATCTTAATGACAATGTAATACAATAATAAGAAAGTACACATTTCTGCTTGATGCAAATTAAGATAATTTAAAAAAACTTAATTAACACAAATGAAAATTTAAGCACAAATTAGCCAAGTACATTTGAACATTATGAAATATTTTTTATGCAAGACAACAGAAAGGTGGGTATTTCTCATGGTTTCGGAAGCTTGAAAGACATTAACAAAGTTGAATAGAACCTTCTAAAAACTATGTTAAGAAAGATCCAGGGAAGGACTTAACACACTGTAATGGGCTGTTCTACTCCCAATACTTAGGGGACCTACTACTTATTAAAAGTTATAGTGAACTGAGATACTAGGATATGTATACAACATAAGGGCATTTAACAGTAACACGATTCAAAAGAACCGATCTGATGAGCAGGTGTCGGCTAAAGCGAACAGCAGAAAATAATGAAGAACGGAAGGCTCCCAAGTCACAGGTTCTGAGGTGCGTAAGTTCATCTTACCGGGAAACGTGTTTCCCCCTCAGGATTTACAGTTCAGTGTAGCTTAGTCCAAATCAATACTTTCCCATGCAATGAGGCAGCAAAAGGAGGTGGAGCAAAAGCCCTTGCTTTTACTTAAGACATATTGTTAAAGTGCCCTACCTGCAATGTAAAAGACCTGGATCAATCTCCTGCACTGCTTGTATTGTTCAGAAGGACAAAATGTGCCATTCCAAAAAGCCCTACAGCCTAGTGGTTAGGATACTCCCCTGGGAAGTGAAGCAAGACAATTCAAATATCCACAGAAGAAGGGACACAAATCTAAACTTGCATGCAGATTTTTCACATCCCACACAAACCAAGAGGCTGGTTTAGCAAAAGGAGGCCACACTATCACAAAAGGCAGTGGATGGATGGTGGGAACCTGGTGAGCATGCTCTAGGAGACACCTGAGAAGCCAAGCATGCAGGCAAGAGAGGCACACAAATACTTCTCTATGCCAACACAACTCACATACAAGCTAATGATCCAGCTGCTTGGGACTGTCGGGGTCCGAGTGACACAGTGCATGACACCTAGAAGGTATAGAGGCATCCAGGGCCAGCAAGTTGAGCTATTACTGAGCGAGTGTTCTGAGGATTTATATTCAAACTTTGGAATTAAATTCCTGGTACAGATGCTGCCCAAAGTAAAGCAGAAAGGACAGGAGATCCCTTTTCCACAGCTAGAGATCGCTATTATTTATTATGACTTAAATTCTTTCCTGAACTCATAAAACTTGATCATATACTAGAGTATTAGGTAGATCACCAAAACAAAACAAAGAACTCCAGTTCAACAGAAACAACTGAATGATCAAATCTCCATCCCTTTATAGTTCACATTTAAGACTGGAGGAAAAAAAAACCTCAACCACTGTATAAAAAAATATTACCTCCTTTGAAAGTGAAGACAAAGGCCAATTATTGGCAGATCTTCATCCTTACTACCTCTGGCCAGCTGTAGAATTTGATGTCATTTTGCCCGCAGCAACATTCATTGCTTATTTCATGGCATTTAAAGCAGTGCTAATGATTTTGAATATGCACTGATCTAGCAGCTACTGAATCATCCTGCTCTCATGTGCACACTCACAACACTGTTAAGCACTGGAACTTGGAGGAAATTGAGTGGATGGTCCTGCTGTCTTTTCACACGTCACCACAGTCTGATGGGGGAGATTCAGAACTTCTGCTGCATTTTCAATCCTCAGCAGCCACTCTGTGTGGCAAGGGCAAGGAGGGCACGGTCCTTAGGAAAACAAGTGCTGTCACCCCAACATTGGGTACATTATTTTTAAAACGTAACTTTGCATTCTGTGGGCCATGTAACTTGAAGCAACTGTATCATGAAATACTGAATTTTTCTTAGTAAGTACTGGTTTTAATTTGGGGTATGAAGTTCGGTATAGCTTCAAAAATTAATAGAAAGTTGTTTGTGTGCAATGACCAGCACACTCTCACCTCCACCCGTACAGCAAGACAAACATAGAGATTCAGGTCCCCTCTCAGAACTGTGGTCTGTACCCTTGAGTGGGATTCTGCACAGGAACATCTACTCACATGCACAGTCCTTCAGGATGGGGATTTACTCCCTAATGACAATGCAGTGCAAAGGCAGGCTCATGAGTAAAGTCCAGGTCCACTCAGTCCAACCTGTTCCATCCATTCTCTTCCTCCCAAAGGAGGATGCAAAAGGACTGGAAAGGCATCAGTGGCTACGCTTGGCTGTGAACGCCTTCCTGCGAGCCAGCTCAGAGCAATCGCCACAAGCAGCTCCAGCTGAGGAAGAGGAGAACCAGGACAACCACAGAACAGCCATTAGGGCAACAACTGAGGCCACCAGGTATCCTTCCTCCAGGGGAGATGGAAGCAGCTCAACAGCCTTTGGCACCAATTCACCAACAATGCCTGAAAACGCTGGCTGGTTAAGAGAGGATGCTGCCTGGAGAGCCTCAAAATGGCTGAGGCAGCCCTAAACAGCTGTTTCCCAATACATCTAAACCCCAATTTCCCTCCTCCTGTGTGAAGTAGGCAGCTTGCCACCTGTATGAATGCAGTAAACAGGATTAGTAGGAGACCTCACGTTACACTGCACGCTTGAAAAAGCAGTGCTGAAAGCCCCAGCCTTGTGAGTGAAGCTTAAGTGCAGCTGCTGGGATCTGACTAAAAGTCCATATAGCTACATAACCTGTAGCCAACAGCAAATACCCTGTCCTCACAGCACACCCTTGGCAAGCACGCAGCAGTAGTTCCTTGGGATGCTTCCCCAGCTTCCAGTAATCTGCCGCTCAGGGACCTCCTGAGCCAAAGGTGAGAAGGGGCTTCCTGCACGGTGGGGAAATATGTGGGTAGGAAATCAGAAGAAACGGGATCAGCCCAGATTAGGGTCTTTTGAGTTCAGAGCGCCTTGGCCTTACACATTGGGTTTTTCTAGGAAACTGGGAATACGGACAAAAGGGCCGAACCCCGAAATATTTGTTTTCTTTTAATTGCATACCCCACTAAAAATAGCATTATATCTAATATGTGAAAGTTACTACTCGATAATACTTTATGCCAAAAAGTAGCCTTTGAAGTACATTAAAACTACATAAAACACTAATTGCAACACTAAGGCTGTTAGTTTGAAGATAAGACAAACAGAGTATGTGGGACTGAAAATTATATTCTACTACTACTATTTAAATTGCATATTGTGTGCTACAACTGCAAACAAGATCAAGGCCCCATCAAGTGCAAACACATATGCAGAAGAGCTGCGCTGAAGATACCAATGTTGAAATCAGGGAGCGGCTGGGCAGGAGGGGAAAAATCACACATGTAACATTGTAGACCACTGTGAAAGCAAAAGGTTCATCATATAAAACAGCCACTAAAACACAAGACATCAAGTATGCTCATTTTGCACAGTTCCAAAGCGCTCTCAGACACCAATAATTTATAATGAAAACCCAAAAGAGGTGAACTATGGAGATGTGTGCACAATACTGTTCATTAAAATTGCCTTCAGATCTTTCCCGTTTTCTCACTTAATCACTTGATCTTAAATAATGCCCTAACTTAAATACATGCATGTATTTTTAAGACCAGAAAAGCAGCATGGAATTCCACAGCCGCACTAAAAAGAAGCTGCAGCTTTTAAATTCCTCAACCTTCAAAAAAAAAGAAAAACACAAGGCTACTGTCTGAATTTATGAATAGAGTATTACAGCATTTCAGCAGAGGTTTGGTTTTGGTGGTTTTTTTGTTAATTAAAGCAGTTGAAGCAAATTGAGTGTTTTTAAAATTAACTTTCCCAAGGTTACTTTGGGATCCTGTCACTATGCTTTACTCATTTTCAAAAGGTGTAAAATATTGACTTATCAAAACAAAATTCTCTTCATAATGGATTTTATTATTGCAAAGGTTTCTCCTCTTCTACCAAAGAATTCTAAATTTGAATCAGTTTTCTCACACAAAATATTTCTGAATTCACAAGCTGTGCATACTACAATCACAGGCTGAATCTTCTTTTGGGAAATTAAGCAAATAAAAGGAGGATAAATGGGCAATAAATGAAAGCAGAATTATAACTTCACACTACAAAACATGAGATTTCTACATATTCCATTAATGTTTGATTAGTTTTCTAATGTTACCTAATTCCAATGTTCTGTAACTTGCCCCAAATAAACTTTCGGTAGTAGAAAAGCATGTTTTTCTGGAACATGGTCTCGGTGATATAGAAAAATGATCTGAGCAACTCAACAACATAGGTATCCATCAGCCAGTATAGGAATTTAGCCAAAAGTTCTTCACGGAAACAATGTTCATAGGCAGGAACAAAGTGATCACCTTCAATAAACAATTCAAAGGTAGTTACAGCAAATGTCAACTATTTGTTTTAGTAAAGAAACAGAACATACAAACAAAAAAACCCGCACATAACACTCTTTTCTTAGCTTGAGGTTAATAGAAAGAAAAAAAGCAAATACAAACAATTGCACAGATGCCGCTCCAAATTTTCACTGGCATTAAATCATGTGACCAACCCAAGCTTAAAGTACAAACATAGAAACGAATTTGCAGTGACAAATTGACATACAGAATACGAATACATGCATTAGTAGCCCAAAGACTTACTTTCTTCCCCCGACATTGATTGTGCAAGATCTTTAATGCACAATGGCAAGATTATTGTGAAGGGAAAGGTAAAATGGAAATAAGCCTACTACAATATAAAACTTTAAAAAAAAAAAAAGCAAAAGAATGAAAATACTTAGGTATACTGTAAAAATAATAGAATTAAACTGGGCTGACTTGGGGATGAGAATGATATTGAGATTTCCCAACTACATGAAAATTAATTTCAGAGTTAGGCTTTATTTCAGACATCCTATATAAAACTTAATGCTGCAGTCAAAAAAAAGAAAAAAAAAAATCACCCTAAATCCATCAGCACTTATATTTAGATGGCACAAAAATTATGAACCCAGAACATTTCTAGCTACTATCAAATTTAAGGCCATATAGGTAGTGATGTCTAAATACAGGTGAGCAGGGAACAAACCCTTGTGCTACAATACTGAATTTTTGCCAACTTCCAATAATACTTTTTCTAATTAAAGAGTCGGATTTAGCAAAATACAACAGGGTAATTTAAATAAATTACACAGAAATATTAGTTTAGCTGCATAGCACAAATCATGATTATGGCACAAATGTGTTAAAAACAGCTTAATTTTGACACAACAGAGCTGAGGCTTAAAACTGAAACTTATAAAATGGAAATACATTTCCAGTTCTCTACCCTGTTTGGTTTGTGTGTGCTTCAGGGCAGAGACATTTTCATCCATTTACAGCACCTAAGAAAAGACTAGCATAAAGAGATAAAACGGCGTTCATGTCAACAGAAGCCAGGTAATATGAATGAAAAAATCCAACGATTGTTAGAAAATTCTCTAGCTGAAGAGTTGCAATATGCAGTTGTAACACACAAATTAAATCAGGATGTTGTTAAGTAGCTGTCCCGGAACTAGATCATTTGTTTTCTAAGTTCTTGACAACAGATGTAAATGACTACTACAATTCAGGGAACTGACAAGAAACCACTACTACTTTTGGAGGAAAAAACCCCCACCTACAGTGCAGCAAAGCAATAAAATGCGTGTTTAAACTTCAAGCACAGGGGAGTAGTTTCATGAAAATTAAAATCAAGCTTATGTGTTACTTTTCCTGGAATAATGCCAGAGAATTAAGAGGGTATCACTTTTTTTTAAGATAAGATGTTCCAAATGACTATGAACCAAACATATATTTTACAATAAAAACCTTTTAAAATATTTAACTCCTCAGCATTTTGAAAAGCATGTTTTTGAGCCATAGTTTCTGAATAAAGAATCGATATATTTGCTAGAATTAGCAGTTTCTTATGGAAGTGTAACCTCCTCTATTTTTGACATCAGTTCTCAAACATCAGACTTTTTATTTTCCTCCTACATTACAAAGAACCTGTAGTAATTTCAGAACCTTATTGCACCTTTTAAAAAGGAATACCATTTTCAGCTCACATCACTGTAGGATCCAAGTACATTACCAGGTAAGAATAAATACTGCAAACATACCAGTTAAGGAAGTGCAATCCACATTGTATAGATGGAGAACCGAAGCACAGAAAAATGACAATATGCATTAGATCCTACAGCAATCAACCACAGAACCACAGCTTCAGCCTAGATTTAAGTCCTACGATAGTGTCTGAAGAAAGACTTCTTCAGGGAAGCAAGATTTACCTGTCATCATCTGAAAAGAGGACTAAACAGAAGGGATTTGTATAGAATTTGGAGCAACCAGCTGATGCCCTCACAACAGCTTTCAGCCAGGGACCACTCAGTCTGATGACCTCTGCATCACCAACTACCCAGCCTGAAGTAGTGCTCAGTATGGGTCTCTTGTTCCTAGACAAGGGCTTTAGAAAGGTGACGGATGGTGGGCAAGCCCTGTATTGCATGGGTCCCATACTCACGTCATTCTCACAGGGCTGATGTGAGGGGGAAAAAAAAAAATATGCTGTGGGATAAAGGTTCACTCCCATAGCAGAGGAACACATGCCACTAGAAGTGTCTTGATTTGCCTTTAGTTCTTTCTGAAGGCTTACGGTAACCAACAGCCAGACTGCATTTTTTCCTTATGTGCTTAGGTCACACTTCAATGAATTTTCACAGTTACTGCAGTTCGGAGGGTAGGGGTGGAAGGGAAAGAGTTTTGTTCAAAGGCCCAGATTCTGAATTCATGTTTGTGAAAATGTCATCCTATTAAACACAAAAAGTGTGAATGAAAACTGAAGTTTTGGAAGGAACACAGGCTTAAGTGTTCTTCCACCATCAATCACAAACACTACTAGGTTTGCTCTCTCAGCTATGGTTATTACCAATGAATCCAACAACTCTGAACCCAGATTCAACATCCTCCCCTTCCCACCTTAAACGTAAACACCAGTCATCTGACACCCCCACCACTTAGTTCTTTAATATAAGAAGTACCTTTGACTAGACGAAGCCACATGCAGTCATTCACTCTCATCTTCCACATCAACTCCTGCAACGAAAGCTTAGCAAACTTCCCCATGGAAATGAATGCTTTCACATTTTTTAAGAACCGGCACTTGTTATGGTTTGAACCCCAAAGCTCAGCGGGGATGACCCGCTCCAGGCACTCCCTCACAAAGATGTACACCTGCCAGTGGCTGCTGTGCTGTTTGAGGAGCTCCCCAAGGGCTGAATCGCACACCTCTCCCGAGTTTTGCTCCTCACTCTGCGACTCCCCACACACAGATTTTGCAAGAGGAGCGCATAAGTTGTCTGGCATATCAGTGTGACCAGATTCACATCTGCTGCTTGTCACACGCTTAGTAGGCTCTTTCCCAAACTGTTCTGCTTGCTCATGAACCTCTGCTTCCCCAGGCAAGGCTGCCTGACAAGGCAGCTCAGTTTTTCTCACACTGGTTTCAGATATCCAGACAGGGCAATTTTTTTTCAAGAGAACTAGGTAAGGGCACTTTCCATGGTTCTTTAACAGTTTCTGAAATGTATGTCTCATTTGCCAGTAGCGTTTGGGCAACCTCTTCTTTCTCCAGTTGTGATGTGGCAGACTTTGGTTGTGCTTTTGCTCCAACAGATTTTGGCTTAAGAAAATAGTTTCTATAAGCCGTCTTCCACCTGCCTGACAGCCCTGCAAGCGATTCAATACAAACGACTTAGGAAAACATTCTTGGAAACTCCTGCGAGAATACAGAAGAAACTTCCTGTCAACGTACACTGCAGAACGCAAGAGCGTATTTGGTAACTTCTTTGCCAAATGAGCTAGGGGACTTTCCCGCCTTCTGCATTTTGAAGAAATACCCTCCATGGGTTTGATTTGTACAGAATCCAACTGAGATTTATACGTATGCATCTCTACTCCTTTCCTATGGGATTCTGCTTGCATTTCAGTGCTGGACTTTAAAGGTTTGTTACTCTGAACTCCTCGCAGAAAAGAGCTTTCACCTGCCACAAACTTCTTCCTGTTGCGAGATGTGTGAACTAAAGAAGGACCAGACATATCACTGTTACTTCTTTGAGAAACGTGTTGTTTTTTAATGAGATGTACAGAATGTGATTCTACATACCCAGTTCCATATCTCTTGAAACTACTTTGGTTTACATCAGGAGTGAGATTACAAGCCTTTTCCTCTCCCACTTTCTCCTCTACTTTTGCTCTCTTAGCTGGAATTTCAAGTTGTTCCCTATCAAGCTTCCTTTTTAAAGATGGTGCCGCAGCTGACAAATATAAACCGGAGCTACTCTGTTTTTCCAGATGTTCAGTAAACATTCTGATCTGTTTGCTTGCTTTAGAAACAGCTTTTGCAGAATACTGGTAACTGGACACTAAGCTTTGTATCTTGTTATTTTTATTTCCCATGCTGGAGACATTAGCTTCAAGTCTTTGTCTGCATTTCCACCAATGCAACTTTGAAAGATACTGTCTATGAAACACAAGCCTTTTTTGCATATAGTCAAGCAAGCTACTACGTTTATGCTTTGAAAACCTTTGTTTAACAAACACTGGGGATGAGTCTACATTATGCGAAATAAGTTCATAAACTGGTTGCCCACAAACTTGGTAACAATTACTAGGGGGAACCAGCATAAAGATTGCACAGTGTTCCAATAAATACATCATCACATCATCCCCTATCCTGCTCAGTAGTGTTTCCCAGAGGCCACTGATACGAATAGTTTCTGTTGCAGTATTGGGTAGGTAGCTGTATATATTTGAAGACGGCATGATTTGGAAATGAGAACTGTTTTCGTCCAGTAAGGAGTACCCATATGCGAGGACATTCTTCTTTCTTTTTTCACACAGTCTCTGAACAACTCTTGTGATGACTTCACTCTGACTAGATAACTGAAGAAAGAAAGAAAAAGAAAATTAGCTTTTATCACCGACTCATCCATAAACCACAATATACGCTTTAAACAAACAGACATGCAAGACACACAGTCCTAGACATCAGCTTTAGATCAAACCCTTTCAAAGCAATATTAATGATTCACAAGTGCCATACCCAAAAAGAAAGATTTTCAAGTGTGCCACAAGATGTTTACATGCAGCAACATGGGCCTATGACTTTAAGGAAGTCTTTTTAACGTCTGCCCTTTTGATCCTGGGTTTCATGCCCAGGAAACACCCTACGCTACTCCCCTCGGCTCCCTCAGCAACCTGGACTCCAAGGCCTTCAGGTCACTCTGCCCGTAGATACGTGCTCGTAGATACGTGCTCACGCAGGCTCTAACCTCCAGGGAACTAACACTGATTTTCTTGAGGCCTCCATTTCCTTTTACGTAAAGAAAAGTTCAATTAAACGACTCAGTTCACAGTTCTAAAACCCGCTCAACAAGCTTGCAAATTTTGTTTCCTACCGTAGCACAGTTTTGCTCATGCACGCAGTAGCTGCAAGAGGAAAGCAGCCTTTCCTCTCTGAAAAGTTTCTTCTGCTCAAACACCGACCTGCAAGCGGTTTTCCCCCCACTTCTCTATCATCTCAAGAGTCGGAAAGTGGCGTTTTTCATTTCCAGTTGCTCCCTGGCCACATTTGGTTTGTTCACTCCTACCCCATAAGGCAAGCAGAGAGCCAGGGAGCCCCAGGCACGCAGACCTTTTGTGTTACCTAACCGCCCACCCGCTGGCACCAGGACTTTGCTCGCCCACCCCCCAGAAGAGGCGGGGGGAGGGATGATGATGCCCCACCGCTCCCCGCGGGCTAAGGCCGACAGCCCAGGATGCTGGAGGGGGCAGGGGAGGCCCGGCCGGCAGCAGCCACGAGGGGCGAAGGGCCGCCGCCCCCGCACGCACATGGAGGACAGGAAGCGCGCTGCCACCCAGCCAGCGCGGCCGGCGGCGCCCAACGCCGTCTCCGCGGCCCCCAAGGGCCGGCAGCGGCCCTTACCCATCGCGCTAGCCGCCGGGGAAGCCCCGGGCCCCGGGAGGTGTGTGTGGGGGAGCCTCGTCCAGGCCCCCGGCAGGGCTTGCTCCTCGGCGAGGGCTGCGCTGCTGCGGCCGCCCCGGGCCCCACGCAGGTGCGAGCGGGCCACCACTCGCGCCCTGCCTCCTACCTGCTGGAAGGTGAAGGGCCGGGGGATGGCGCGGGCCCCGCGGGGGACGCACACCACGCACTGCCCCACGAAGGTCCGGTAGCAGGGGGCGTCGTCGCCACGCAGCACCTCGGCCTCCCCGGCGCCGCTCTCCCGCAGCCGCCGGATGAAGGTCTCCAGCGGGGCGGCCTCGGCGTAGCAGCCGCGCAGGGCGGCCAGCACCACCGCGAAGGGCTCCGCGCCCGCCATGTTGTGGAGACGGAGCACGCCGCCACCTGGGGCGGCCCCGCGCTCCCCTCCCTCCCGCACCGCTACGCTTCCCCCGACGGCCGGCGGGCAACAGGGAGCCGCTGTTTTAACAAAAAAAAACCAACCCCGTATTAATTTAAAAAAAAGAAAAAAAAAAAAAAAAGAAGAAAACGCCCTCGCAAATTTATCCCGCGGTTGCCGCGTCCGGGCGCCCCCGGGTCCCAACGTGGCCGCGGAGGGGCGGTGGCCGAGGTGAGGCGGGGCGGGGCGGGGCGGGGCGGGAGGCCGCTGTCCAGCTCCGGCGCTCCTTCCCTCCTCCGGCGCCGTCTGGTGCGGCAGCGGGCCCGGCCCCCGGCGGCGGGGGGCGACGGCACGGCTGGGGCGCCTGTGAGGCAGGGCACTGGCGCTGGCTGCCGCAGACGTGTGGCGCGGCTGCTGGCCAGACGTTCAGGCTTTTAACTTTCAGGCAGCTTTGTAGCATCTTTTCGGTGGATAATTCGTCCTGTGTGTTTTCAGGGTGCTTGGGATGGCGTGAACTACAGTCAAGAAAGGGGTTGAAGAAAGTTTTGGAGGTGCCGAAGAAGTTTTTAAATGAGTCTTGCAAGTTTATTGAGGTAGATTTCCTCTGGAAGAAACCAGGAAGATTCCCTTCCAAGGAACCCCTTTTAGGATCAGCACTACACAGAGGACCTGTCTGAAATAACAGCAACTGTAGAAGAGGTTATGATGGAGATGAACAGAGTAAACCCTAAAAATAACCGGCTGGCTGGTCCTGGGTTTCTCATCAAGCTCATGAATGAAAAAGCCAAATCACTTATGGTAGTGTGCAACATCCGACTCAAAATTTTTCTTTGAGTATCTGAAGACTTCATGGTAGCAAACTTGATGCCAGCCTGTAAAAGGGATTGCAGTGGTGTTCTGGGGAACATCTAAGCCTGGTGTTTATTCCAGGTAAATTAGTAGAAATAACAGAAGACAGGATTAGTAGATGCTGGGAGAAATACAAATTGCTTAGTCAACATTGCTCCTGTAAAAGGGAGTCCTGCCTTAGAAAACTCTTTGAGTTCTATGAAGGGTTGGGAAGACATGAAAATTATGGTGATGTGGTTGATATATTCTACTTGAATTTCCAAAAACCTTTGCAAGGAAATGTTATCAATAAAAAAAAAACAAACCTAAAATGGAAGGTGCTGGTACAGATATATTATTGTTAAAAGATAAGAGATAGAGGTAGGGATAAATGGTCAGTTCTTTCAACTGAGGAAGATCCCCACCAGAGTTCCACATTAGTCTGCACTGTGTAACTTTCACAGAAGTACTGTAAATAAGCAGTAAGTAAGTGGCAAGATTTGCTGATGGGATGAAGTTATTCAAAGCAGCAAGGACACAAGCAGAATAGAAAATTGCAGAAGAACTTTACAAGACTGAGTGAGCAATTACATGGCAGATGAAATTTAATGCTGATAAATCAAGTATAGCACAGAGGTGAAACACATTCCTAGCTTCATATATAAAATGATGGGTTCTGAGCTGATTAGTACCACTCAGGAGTGAGACCCCAAGGTTACATGAAACAAATAGGCATTGTGCTCAGCAGCAGTCAAAAAAGCATGTTAGGAATGATTGGGGAAGGAGTAAAGAGGACGTCATTATGCCATTGCATAAATTCATGGTTTGCCTGCACCTTGAGTGCAGTTCTGGTCTCTGCATCTCAAAAAAGATGTACTAGAATTGGAAAAGGTTCAGCAAGGGATGATCAAATGTATGGGAGAGTCCTGTATGAGCAATGCCATGGTAGGCTGGAACTGGAAAAGGGATAACTTGGTGGGGAAGGGCAAATGCGGCATGCCATGATCCATCTCCTGATGCAGTTGGATATGTGCCCTGGGACCTGGCAGTCTTACAGGTCACTCAAAACATGCTGCAAAGACATGGATCACCCAGTTCCTCTCCAAATCCAACTCTCCTGCTCCAGCCGCTCTGTCCTGCTGATCTCTCACATGTAGTCACAGCAAAAGACTCTGGGGCTCTGACTACCAGGACATGTCTTCTGGTAAAGCTGCACTCCTGGCCCAGGGGGCTGTAGGTGTTAAAGATTAAGAACAGAGAGGGGTGTGGCACACCACATGGCATAAATCCAACAAATCCAGGACCTTTAAGTAAAGGTCCAGGCAAGATGGAGTCAGCACTCTAGCAGGGATGTTGGTGAGGTGACTGTCTTCTAGCTAGGCTTCCTAGTTGGGTTGCTGTGAGTCTCCTGCAGCAACATGACAGAGTTCTCTCCTTCCCAAAGATTAGAGAGTACCTCATCTTTGTGAGGAATCATCCAACAGCTCCCATCATGGAGAAGGGTTTTCTTTAGGTGTGTCACTAGGTGAAGGGAGACGTTAGTGGCCCTGTGGCCAGGGACAGTCCTGTCCCTGGTAGTGGTGGTGCCATGCAGCAAGTAATTCTCACCAATGGCAGGGACAGAGGTGTAGAAGTTGTGGACCTGCTGAGACGGGGCAATGTGTACCTTCCCTTCCTCATGTGAAGCCTCTACAGACCAGGGAGTGAGGTCAGCATCCCACTGCTCATTGAGGACTAGCCTACTTTCCTTCTAAAACAATGAATCTCTTCCAGGGAGCAAAGCAGCTCATCTTCTGACATCAACATGGCTGAGGAGTCAACTCCTTGGCACCTTATGGCCTTCAAGTTGAGGCATTCCTACATCACACCAAGTTCAGCATTGCCTGCTTGCCAGACTCCTTTACTCCTTGACACAGGTGATAGGCACCAGATGGCACTCCCAAAGGAGGAAGAGTGATAACACCAGAAGGCTTCATGGGACCTCAGCAATGCTGTAACTGAACTATGGTACTGCCACTACATACAGAAGGGCACGGGATTTGGAGATGGGGCTGGATTCATCAGCAGCTGCACCTAGGGGAGAATAAGGTTGATGCCCTTGGTCTGACCTCTGATGGGTCTATTTTGCATGTATTTCTCCCCTCCCTCCATTGCTCCAAAGGTGACAGCAGCCTCAAGGTAGAATCCAACGGTGATGTCTAATGCAGCTAGGCATGTGGCAAACACAAGGTTCACCGTTGCCTGTGAGGAATGTGTTCAGGAAGAAAGAAAGAGGAGGAGGAGGAGAAGGAGGATGAGGATGAGGAGGAAGAGAAAGGGGTTAATTAATCTTGAAAATGACAACCCACCTCCTGACTGCCACAATGGGTTCCTCAGCAGCCAGTGGCTTGACACTGGAGAAAGTAAGGGCATGAGGGTGAGGAGGACCATTTGTGAGATCTTGATGTTTAGGGTCTCCTTGAAGAGGTGGACCTTGGTCTATGCCTTTCTATCAGTGGGTCTTCCTTAGGAGGTGCAGCCCCAGGACCAGTGTACAAGGAAGCAATTGGGTTGTGGTGGTAGTGAAGGACGTGCCCACAGCTGGGAACAGGCTGGTTGCAGGAGAGGTTGCAACTACTTGGCCCTAGCTCTGGTGGTGGCAGATCCATGTTCTCAAAGGTGGTTGACATGCTCATCACAGATGGCTGGGTGGTAGGTGTTGCTGCAGGCTGAATTTCTGAAGAGGTCTCTTGACCCTTTCTACCAACTGTTGGTAAGTCCCTCAGTAAGTCCCTACCTGTGCCTCTTGCTGATGCCTTCTTGGTGGCAATAACCACAGCAATGGTGGAGGGGGAGAGGAGGGCTGCTGCAGCCAGACTAAGGGGGTCTCTGTCCTCCTGTTTCTTTTCACAGGTACCACATGGTTTTCTGTGTGTCTACTGTTGGGCTGGGGAGAGAATTCAGGAGGGAGGGGGTGAATGAAGTGACATGGAAAAGGAGTAAAGTTATTTTTTAGGAGGATGAATAAGGAAAAGAACAGAATCACAGAGTCATAGAATAGCTGAGGCTGGAAGAGATCCATGGAGGTGTCTAGTCCACCCGCCTGCTCAAAGCAGGGTCACTTAGAGCAGATTGCTCAGTGCCATGTCTAACAGGTTTTGAATGTCCCCAAGGATGGAGACTCCACGACCTTTCTGGGCAACCTGCTCCAGTGCTTTATCACCTTCGGAGTAAAAATTTTTTTCACGTTTAAGTGGAATTTCCTGTATTTTAATTTGTGCTCACTGCCTCTTGTTCTGTCACTGGATACCATTGAGAAGAGTTTGGATCCATCTTGTTTACATTAGCTGTTTGTGCACTTTGATAAGATCCCCACTGAGCCTTTCCTTCTTGGGGCTAAACAATCCCAGCTGCCTCAGCATCTCCTCATATGTCAGATGCTCCAGCTCCTTAATCGTCTTAGTGGCCCTTAGTGGCAAGTTCACTGGGCTCACTACAGTATATCCATTTCATTCTTGTACTGGGAACCCAGATCTGGACGAATAATGAAGTCACAGTTCTCCTCAACAAAATTTATCCTTCAAGGCAAACTTAATCTTATCCACATCCTACTTTACAAACAGTTTCTGTGAAAGGGAGTTACTCTGGGAATGGATGATGCTAGTGCACTGATAAAAATAAAACGCCATTTTTACAGTCCAACAGTGAAGTGAAAGGAAGTAAGATGTTATGTTTAGGTCTAGCTTCAGTAATGACTATTTAAAGATGCAAGCTTACTGCAAATGTGTCTCTCTTTTTAAGGCTTCCTTTGAAAAGGCTGAAAGGAAGGTGTCTTTCAAAAACCTGAAGCTGTGTTCAAACAGAAAAGTAAAAAACTAATAAAACAATATCAGAATAGTTTGATGAATAACTTCCCAAAGCTGAAAGAAATATCAAACATCAGAAGCGGGACAGCTTGCCAGGAAGTCCATAATGTAGAAGTAGAGAAGGAACGCTTGGGGCAATCGTGGCACTGCTGAGGAAATTACATGAGGAACTTGAAGGGGGTCCTGTGTCAAGTCTTTGCACACAGCATGATCTCTCTCAAGCTCAAGTACTATGAATTATGTTGTTCAATAAAGAGAGAGGAAAAAAATGTTCAAAAATCAGTGAGTCTCCATGATCAGATGGTATTTGTTTCTCTGGCCAGCCTCGTAAGTTACAGAGCTGATCTTGCAGTGGGGCATGTGGTGTGGGGGAACAAGCCCTTTTGAGCACTGTTATTATTACAGTTACCAGACTTACATTGGTCTGGCTCTTCCCATGTGTATCCATCCCAATCTTCTGGATCAGGACTCTCCCTGAGAGTTGCAGTGGTCCGTTCTCCACCTTTTAACTGCTTTTTCCAGGCCACTGTGTGTCTCTCGTACTGTGTGTGGTGGTCCCTGAATGGCGTGTCTCTCTTCTCACACCAGCCCCAGCCTTTCTATTTGATTCAGCTTCTCCCTACTTGCCTATTGCTCCTTAAAACAGATGTTTAGCCCTTCCTTCTCCTCCTACATTTGCCTCCTCAGAGTCATTGTCATCATTGCATCAGACACACCCTGTACCGGTCAAACTTTGAACTTTCTCTTCAATTCTGTTTAATCAATGTTCAGTGCTGCTTTTCACCCCTCAGGCCCAATATTTCCTCCACAAACTCTTTGATCCTTTTCTCAGCCTCTTGGCTGCCAGCCAGCCATGCCCAAGTGCATCATACTTTGCTCTTCCTCAGGCACACTCTTCCTCACGTTTCACACTGCCTTTCAGTATTAGAGAGTTTGAGGGGTAATTCATTTCCCGTGTGTGCTGGTTTTGGCTGGGACAGAGTTAAATTTCTTCACAGTAGCTTGTATGGAGCTATGTTTTGGATTTGTGCTGAAAATAGTGTTGATAACACACTAGTATTTTAGCTATTGCTGAGGAGTGCTTACACAGCGTCAAGGCCTTTTCTGCTCCTCAGACTGCCCCGCCAGTGAGTAGGCTGGGGGTGCACAAGAAGTTGGGAGGGGACGCAGCAGGGACAGCTGACCCCAACTGACCAAAGGGATATTTCATACCGTATGATATCATGCTCAGCAATAAAACTGGGAGGGAGGTTGGCGGGGGGGGCCGCTGCTCGGGGACTGGCAGGGCATCGGTCAGTTGCTGGTGAGCAATTGTTTTCATTTGCATCACTTGTCTGTCTTGGGTTTTATTTTCCTCTCTCTTTGTTATTAATTTTTTTCCTTACAATTTTATTTTTTTAATTATTATTTCTTTTTAATTATTAAATATCAACCCATGAGTTTCATTCTCACTTTTACCCTTCCGATTCTCCCTCCATCCCACGGGGAGGGGGAGTGAGTGAGCGGCTGTGTGGTGCTTAGTTGCCAGCTGGGGCTAAACCACGACACCATGGGTTCAGTCTCTACTGAATTACTACTTTCTGCAAGCTCACAGTGTGTTGACATGCCTCTGTTCATGCAGATGAGACTCGTAATTTTTGAGACCTCCAGACAAACTCATGCCCTCTGGTGCAGATCTCTTCGTAACCCAGGTGTGATCTGTTCAGTTGCTCTCAGACTTTGACTGCTACTTTAGTGCTGAAGATGCCTGCGTCATCCACCAGTTTGCATCTAAATTTACTCTGCATAAATGCAGCATCCATGACCTTGTTACATGGGGAAGGTAGAGCAGAAAATGTGTGAACAGTTGGCTCCCTAAAATTTTTATTTACCCACTACTTTACACCTCACTGGGTTATTTTTTTACTATGTGATTGCAGAGTCTGCAGTAGCAAAAGGTTAATCAAAAAGCAGTGCTCTTCCTGTACTGAAGGGGTGGGGAACTTGCTGGCAGTGAAGAGGTGGTGTTGGTCAGACATAGTGTCCTTACCTGGGGTTAATGTTGGAGCATTCTCGCCCTGTTATAACTTCTTTCCTGCTCTTGTAGGGGGCTCTTTGACCATCTTTTATGCCTTGTAATCCTCTGCATTTTCACCATGTATGGGAGGTTTTTCAAATGGGTTGTTTCATTTTTGTGTCCAGAACCTTGTTCTACCTGGCCCCTTGGATGGCATTCCCCAGTAACCATTAACTGACCATTTGCAGTTCATGTATCTATTCTTGGGTGGTGGGAACTCTACTCTCAGCCCTGTGCTTGTACCCCTGGAGGGGGCCTGCTATGTAAGAAACATTAAGTGTAACTCAGCTTTAATATCCTAACCCTTTACACTTAAATCCAAGCTCACAAACCCACAGCATGGTGTTACCATGTAAGAAAAAGCATGTCTCACCATACATGGGTATTTGAGGAAAGGAGAAAGAAAACCAGCATTTCCCTGCAGAGGCTGCTTGGTACCTGCCACCTACCAGGAGCACCAGTGTCATGGTTTAACCCCAGCCAGCAACTAAGCACCATGCAGCTGCTTCCCCCTCCCCCCTCCCAGTGGGATGGGGAGGAGGAAAAAAAGGTAAAACTCATGGGCTGAGATAAGAACAGTTTAATAACTAAAGTAAAATAAAATATACTACTAAATAATAATAATAATAATAATAATAATGATGAAAGGGAATATAACAAAAAAAAAGAGAAATAACATCCAAGAAAAGGCAAGTGATGCACAATGCAATCGCTCACCACCCACTGACCGATGCCCGAGCAGCGATCGGCCCTCCCTGGCCAGCTCCCCCCTGTTTATATACTGAGCGTGATGCTCTCTGGTATGGAATATCCCTTTGGCTAGTTCAGGTCAGCTGCCCCGGCTATGCTCCCTCCCAGCTTCTTGCACACTGCGTGCTGGCAGAGCATGGGAAACTGAACACTCCTTAACTTAAGCGCTACTTAGCAACAACTAGAACATCAGCATGTTATCAACATTATTCTCACACGAAATCCAAAACACAGCACTGTACCAGCTACTAAGAAGAAAATTAACTCTATCCCAGCCGAAACCAGGACAACTAGCAAAAAAATTTGACTTCTCAGGTTACATTTGTATGCGTGGAGTGAATGCTGTACAAGTGCTCCAAGTCTACTTAGCTCACGTTTGAGTTGTGCCAGAAGGCAGAAGTGTAGGCTGCTCGACAGCCAATGTAAAGCAAGTCCTGCCCCTGTGGTGGTGGGATGAGAGTCCATGTGCACTAAACCTTAGTACTGCCCAGAAATGGTCCAGTGGTAGAAAAGCTCTGCATGCTGAAGAATCTAACTCTGCTCCTATAAACAAAGCACTTTTCTTAGCATTTACTCTTGGCCTTGGCAAACCTAGGTGTTACTATCTCACTTCAAAGATGGTCCATTCTGATAAGAAATTTTCAGCTTGACCCTAAAAAAGAGTTGGTAGTTGGCAACTTCATTAGAGAGGGGAGTATCCTTTCACTTCTCTGCTGAGTCCTTCAGAGCTCTGCCCCAGTACTGTGACGGCAGGATACCGTCCCAAGAACGAACTATGGAACTACATTTAACCTGGCAGAAAGATGCTGGGGAAGAGTAATCTGAAAGAAGCAAAATATATGATCCTACTGGTAGCTGAATGTAAGAACAGTTCCTTCAGTTGGTTAAATCTTCAGCAGAATGAAATACGTGTTTTGTGTATGAACTAAATTAGCCTTTGTCACTGGGAGACTTTCAGTCAAAAACTGTGTTTCCTTTGGAAATGCAGAGGTCAGCAGAAAAGAGCAGCTTTTTAAAAAAGATTGTGGCAGACTGAGAATGGCTGTAGCTGATTAGCAGAAGACCCCAATCCTTTCTGAATTCTTGGGATAGAAAACCAGAGAGTCTAAGGGACTTGTTTGGCACTCAAGCTAGAGGTATTTATAAACAATCATTTAAAAACATAGCATAATCAAGGAACATTTTCTTCTTTTCCCCTCTCCCATCCCCAAAAGGGGTGAATGTGTTTCTGTTCCCTTTTTGTAAGCTACTTCTTGAAATTCTAATTCTGTGAAGTGACAGGCTGAAGAAAGCAGTAGTGGATGCTTGCAGAGCCTTCTATCTTCAAGTCTGCTTTTCAAACTGCTGTTCAGTGGAGGTTTTTGATAATAAGCAAACAGATCCATAACGTACTGCTGATGCTTGCACATTTGGCATAGCTAAAGGGGATCAGAGGTAGCCTGTATGAGACTGCAGAAAATGCTTACTGTGTTCCAAGGATAACGGAGTCAAGGTGTGTGACTGGGATTTTTTCAGATTGCATGGTCCTCTGACACTTATCTTCTGAGATCCCCAAGTTTACGAAATCAGAGTTGGCTTGAAACAACACAAATTCCTGGTTCAAGTTTTTTTTTTTCTCCTACGTATCTTTGTAATGACTTCTGGGATAGCAGAGAGGGTCAGGCTAACCAGTTCTTTCTCAAGCAACTTGATGAAGGGTTTGTTGGTTTTACCAAATGAAACACTGCTTTTTCCTTTCTGTTCTCATGGTGAGCACTAAGCAAATGAAACACCTGCTTATGATGGAGACTAAACAGCAGATGTAGCAAGAGCTGAGAATTTCAGGATAAGAAATGTAAATTGCTAAGTCCAGCTGGAAAAGTAGAAGCTATAGTCCTGTAGATCCTGTGGAAGTCAGTACAAACGAGGTATCTATGACAACTCTTTGAGCTGAAGCTTGCAAGTGATGCAGATGGGAGGTTGCAGGGCAGCAAGGAGGCCAGGCGTGCTGGATAGCCACTGCTGGCTGGCCACGAGCCAGGCATTGAGCGTTACGTGGCACTCAGCTGTAGCTGTGCCAGGCCTGGCATTCTGAATGGAGTGAAGAGCATAGCTGCGATTCCCAAGTACATGCTCAAAGGCTCTTGCTTCAGTGGCCAGGTGGTTAGCTGGACCAGAGCATGCAGATGAACCATGGCAATGAAACACCTTCCTGGCTTTAGGCTGCTCAACACAGACTAACCGGCAGCTAGAGACTGCTAGAGGCAGTTAATGCCTAATAAAAATGTTCAGAGTCCAAAATAAGAGTAAGATAGCCCATGAGTCTTTGCAGGCATGCAAGACTAGAAGGAGGACGAATCATCATGAAGGCAACCATCAAAGAGCTCTGCTTTAAGTTAATAAGGATTGTGGAGCTGGGGATGACTAAGGAGAACATTAGGGGCCAGAAACTGAGAGGCTGGTACATGCTATATCCAAAACAGTTTGCAAGAAGTTTTATGGGTACCATATGGCAAGGACTAAAAGGACAGAGCAGTGCTAAACAGAAAGCTGGGGGCAGAAGGGGATTCTTTTAACCAAACATAGGCAGACAATGTGAGCCAGAGTTCCCCAGTGTTTGTCTTTTGAATCTGAAATTATTCTGTTCCTTTTGATGCAGGTATACTTATCGGGGGGGAGGGGAGGATAAAAAAAAAAGACAATACAGGATTTTTTGGGGCCCGATATTAAAAGGAGCAGTAAGAAATAGAATTGCATAAAGCAAAAGCTGGAGTAAACTGGTTAGCTCCAGATATCCTCAAGAAGGAGCAGTGGTATTTAACACGGATGAAAACATGGGAGATATCACAGTTCCCCCTCTGTACTAAGATGAAATTCTTAAATGTGTCTGTAACCACTGGAAAAGTGCATTGATCCTCACAGATACCGGACCAAACCTCTCCTAGTCTGAGGGGAGGCAGTCACAGACTCTCATTGGGCATCTGGGAAAGTTGGGCTCTTTCTGGCTTTATTTCTGAACTCCTATAGCTAGATTTATTCACTCAGAGGGTTGAAAACAGGACTATCAGGAAAGCCCGATTAGTCTGTAAGGGGGGGAAGATGCTGTCCTGGTACTGGACAGCCTCCTGAGGTCCCCTCCCACCCACACAGTTCTAGATCTTATGATATTGAAAAGCTGTAAGCTGTAATGTAAAGAGCAGCAGCATTACTAGTAAGTTATGTTTCACTTCTTCAACATGAGATTGATCTTCTGGTGGAAAAACTGGAAAACGTGACGTTCACAGTCAAACTACAAAATTATGTGTCTTAATGCTTCTGGCGCCGAGCTGTAGATGCTGTAGCTTACAATTACTGGAGTGTAATGCCGTATTAAAAGGGAACGTATACTGGTGCTGAGTCTACATATCAGCAACCTATACAGCACCTGCTCTAGCAGCCACAGAAGCAGAGTAGAGCAGACTTCTTGAGCTCTGCTGGTAAGAGAAAACTGTCTGTGCTGCTGCCTATTTTGTAACTAACTCAGTTAGCCCTATGGCTCCAGGGAAAAAAGCCGTAAGGGCAGAAGGTCACCTCTTGGAGAACACAGTCAGCAGCAGGTGAAGATGAGCAGGAAATCGCACAGTATGGAACTGGAAGAACTGTGCGGGAGTGCAGCGCAGTCTCCATAACACAGCCAAGAGGCACTGAGCCACAGGTCGTGTACCCCCACAGAAACAGTCAAGTCAGCTGCCTTTCTTCACTTACGTCCTTAGAGAATCATGATTGCTATGTTATTAGGCACTAATAAGTACTGTGCAAGAGTATCTTCCAGAAGCATGATGATTTTCCCGATTAAACCACCCCCACCCCCAAATTACTGCAATCTTTTAACTTTCAAAGCCATTACAAGCCTAATGACGATGAGAATGCGAGATGGTCACCTAGTTGCTCACCACAGTTAATCCTATTAGAAGTGAGGAAGTTTTTAAGTTACTCTTGAACTCTCAAATAGATCACAGATACTGATAATCCAGCATGAGCTGCAATACATTCAATGAAATTTTATGTATGTTTTTCTTCTGCGTTAACCGCATACAGAACATTTGTGTTTTAAGCTGATGTCATTTCCACAACTAGAAAGTTAAAACATTTCATTTAATATCTCCAAAGTTACACTACTTACAGTTTTTCACCACTTTTCTTTCCAACAACAAAAGGCAACTCTCTATTCCATATGCCAAGTCTTTTATTTGGAAATGGAATGCATAAAACAATGACTTGAACAGGAAAGTCTCACTCATGTTAAAGACTTAAAATGTTCTAATTTTATTATTCTTTATGACTACTGTATAGGATATTATAAGGTCATTGTCATCAGAAATGCAAGACAGAAGACCAATAAACTCACAGCATGTAAAGGTGCAAGAGTGATTTTTCAACAGCTACATACAAAAATGAGTGATGAAACATTAGAAATACCTGAATATGATATTCTGGACTTTCAGAAGCTACTCTAGAAGAACCAATGACTTGATTGTTTTGAAATGGCACAAAAAGGGAATGTGCTATATGCATTATTTGTATCAGGAAAAATTTTCACACACTTACATTTCACTGTTATTACGAAATAGGAGTCCCAAATTAGTTTGCTTAACAGGAAAGAGCTCCTTCCAAACAAATCCAGAACAGGTACAAGATATAGCAAATGCAACCCTAGTTTTGCATAGACTTATTTATGTATGTTTAATGCTAAAATCAACAGTCCTCCTTAGTTACAATTAACAGTGTAAAGACACCTTAACATGAACATGAGTTAAATATTCACTTCAAGACTCCTTTCCATTGCCAGTAGCATGTAAGGAGCACTTCAGTATAAGAAAGACTAGAGTCTGCAACAAAAGAAGTTAGGCACATTTCTGTATCTTTTTGGGACCCAAGTATTTATACGTTCAGACTTCTGCAGTATCAGAACTGGACAAAATCTACTTCATGAAGTAGTTACAGACTATAGGAGTAGATCCATGTTCTTCAAGGTTATTCAATTAATATTTTCAATCAATGACAAATTGAAGTTAAATAGCCTTGCACAAACAGCATGCAATTTAATAAACAAACTTAAGAATCATTAGGGTTAATTTGTAAACTTAGTGACCAAAGCAAAACTAGAATTGGAAATTAGAGTTCTGCCTTTTAGATTTTCTTTTTAATTGCATTTTATTTGCTGCTGAAAGGAATGCACTCTGTATTTCACTTACTGTTACTAAGAAACTTGCTTTTAAAAATCTAGAACCATGATTTTCTAGATACAGCTGTGAAGTTTGAATTTTGGTATAATAATTCAACCTGATCATTTTTACTGATTTGAAAGAAACAGATCAAAATACGTCCCTTAATGAACTGTTCCCATGGAATATGGATTTTAAATTGTGTGAAAGGAAGACACCTGTTCTTCACCAGGCTGGTTTTTTTTCTCTGTATCCAGGTAGTTTGTTGAACCTGTATTGTATTTGAGCAAAATCATTCCACTTGAATGATGTGCGTTTCATCTTATAAATAGAACAGGGCAGGGAGGGAGAGGGGAAAGACCAAGGAATTATTCCCTTTGAAACATGAGAGAATTGGCCTAGTACGTCACTGGGGTACCACATGATGAAGAATTAAGATGTGTGAAGAGACTTTCCTAGCACATAACAATGATTTGCATTATATGAATACCTGCTATGCCAAGAAATCAGAAGGTTTGTCAACAATGCAGGAGGATTTATATAAACTTGGATACATATCGAAAGAAATCATGTTACAATTTTTTCACATCTTCATTCAGTTTAAGACAACTGAAACCCTCTGCCACGTTATGGGCTAAGAACGTGGCAGAATTTGAATTTTAACATCTGTCTCATCCTGTATTTCCAACAATTTTTTTTTTAAGCTATGAACTTAAATGCCCACATACAATTTACAACTTTAATGGAAATTCTAGAAATCGTGATTATCTCCATTATCAAACGAGAGTGATTTGTAATTAGCATATAATCCAGTATTATACATTTTATTTTTGACAGCCTCCAGTTTGGCAATAATGCTCTATTCTGCTGTGACACACTAGCTTTTCACTTTTCATAACCTAGTGGCACGGCCACCACACTTTGTTAGTGAGCTGTCTTAAAAACATAGATTTGGGTATTAATTACAATGGTCAGGACAGTTAGGTTTTCACTGAAGAGAAGTTTAAATGCAGGAAGTTTATTTAATGACATCTGGCAGACTGTGGACCTTGTGAGGACAAAAGAGGATCTTGAAATAGGAGGATATCAAAACTAGATTTTGGCAATATAGAAGATGTATTGTCCATGTAGTTCTGTCATAAGCTTTAAAAATACTCTTATTAAATAAGTTTCTCCTTCCTTAAGACCAGATAATACATGAAGCCAGTAAGAGTCCAGGGGTCAGAATCTTCTTCAATTCTTAGTTATTCTCTATGAGCTTTTTTTTTTTGGCTTTTCTTCATAAGATTCTCCATACTCATTCACTCTGCTCTTATCCACAGGATAAAGCCTGGCAGAAAAAACAAACAATTAGTTACAATAGTCTGCTACCTGGAGGAATTAAGCAGTTCTGTGCTACTTAATTTTAAAAGTGAATTTCTTTCTCATCATATTCTCTATTCCCATTTGTGGCAAAAAAATACAACACTTTTGAAGATTAGATACAGATACATCAGCTTCTTCACATTAAAGGCTTAATCAGCTGTCTCATAACAGGGCCTCTTAAGAGATGTATTAGCTCCCCTAAAGCTTGGCTGGAGTATTTCTCAAGCAAGCCAGGATACCTCTCAAACTTGAAACCCGTGCCCAGCCCCTATCAGAAGTTGTTGAGCTCCTAACTTCTAGAAAAATACCTTGGAAGGGGACCTATTTTACTACACTTATGTGTGATTATATAAACCCAAAACTGAAGTCCGCATTTAGTATTAATCATTAGTTAGACGTACACATCCATATATTCTGGTATAACGTGAACTTGGCTTAAATTCTTGTTTGCTCCACATATAAATATTTATTCTTGGGAACAAGAATACAGTTTCTGTAGCTTCACTTATGAACAACATTTCAATGATTACTGCATATAGCCTCTTCCCCATCTGATTTTAATTACTTAAGGAATCGAATCTGAAACTTGTCAGATACTCAACTTACAAGAGAACCTGATAACTTGTGTTCGAAAACTAGATAGAGAGGAAAGCAGAACAGGGTGACCCCTCATCAGAAAACATCCTTCGCTAGTGCCTTGCAGAGCAACTTGGAAAGCATGCCTCAGATACTGAGCATACGTAGAGATGTAGCCCCTCAGCAAGGGTTAGAAGCCCAGAACTCCTAAGTGGATTTCTGAATACAAGCATAAGAATTGCTCTTCTTCACCTTACTTCAGGTATTCATGTCTCAGGTTAATTTTTTTTGTAACTTGAAAATGTGAAACTATCTGCTGAAAGGGAGGACTGCTGTTTTGGGGAGGGAAAAGGGGTAACTGACAAAAATTCTGTGAGTGCTGTGAGAAGAGGAATCTCTTGACTACTCTCTTAGCATGCTAAAAAGGGTCCAGGAATACTGTCAGTTATGGGAATGCGCTTTTGCTCCTCTTATTTGTATTGAGATCTCCTTTTCAGGATCCCCTGCTCATCATTCCCTTCACTAGGCATATACACAACTACCATTATCCAGACCATACTATATATTACTATAGCATAAAAGTTCTGCTTGAAGTCTATCCCAAACTATTTTATAGTTCTTTATAGCAACAAGACTGCAACCATCTACAGCGCTGTAAAAACTCTGATGAATATTAAAGAAAGGCATACCATCTTTGGTAAAGATAGACCAGGAACACGACATCATCTCTAAAGCACGCCAGCCTATGAGATGTTGGCATAGTGATGATAAAAGCAAATATATCATCAATAAAGGTGTTGAATGCCTACAAATAAAAGAAAAGTATACTTCAGTTGGCTGTGAAGAAAGGAAGTCATCTGTCATACAAAGCTACAGGAAACAGGCTTCCTAGAACTATATTTTTCAGTAGGAACACAGACTACTTCCATATTTATAACAATACTTAAGGGTTATGCTGAAAAACTAATTAATGCAAACTTTGAAGTGCTTTCTTTTAATGAAGACCATACTGTCTACAGACCACACTATTATAGTTACAAGTAAAAAGGAAGTAGGACTACTTCAGGTAAGTGAGAGTATTGTCATGCGAGGGGAAAAAACATGGATTCAACTTCAGTGAAATCTTTAAAAGAAACTGGAAGAAATCCTTTTATTCATTCATTACTCAAATGATTTAAGATTTACAGAATGTCAATTCACTTTCATTTTCTGTGGGAATTTGAAATTTGTGTAAAAACTTGTTAATTTGCTGCTCTCAAGAACGTTAACTTGACAGCCTTGGAGAGATTTTAAAATATATTTTCAGTGCTCTCCTTATTCGAGACATAGTTTTCTACACCATTTCCACTGACCTAGGTATACTATAGGTTCTGTTTCTGAAGCAATAATGAAATATTTTCTCACTACTTTTTCCTAAGTGAGAAAGTTTAAATTCCCAGACATCTGCTGGGAAAGCAACTATCGTGGTTTAACCCCAGTCAGCAACTAAGCACCAGGCAGCCGCTTCCCCTTTCCCCCTCCCAGTGGGGTGAGGAGGAGGAAAGAGAAAAAAAAAAGTAAAAACTCGTGGGTTGAGACAAGAACAGTTTAATAACTAAAGTAAAATATAATACTAACAATAGTAATAATAAAATATAATAATAGTAATAGTAATGAAAGGGAATATAACAAAAAAGGAAGGGGGGAAGAGAAAAACCAGTGATGCACAATGCAATTGCTCACCACCCGCTGACCGATGCCCAGTTAGTTCCCGAGCCGCGATCCGCGCCGCCCGGCCAACTCCCCCCTGTTTATATACTGGGCATGACGTTCCATGGTATGGAATACCCCTTTGGCTAGTTCAGGTCAGCTGCCCCGGCTATGCTCCCTCCCAGCTTCTTGCACACCTACTTGCTGGCAGAGCACGGGAGACTGAAAAGTCCTTGGCTTAAGATAAGCGCTACTTAGCAACAACTAAAACATCGGAGTGTTATCAACATCATTCTCACACTAAATCCAAAACACAGCACTGTACCAGCTGCTAAAAAGAAAGTTAACTCTGTCCAAGCCGAAACCAGGACACAACGCAAACAGGCTCCCAGCATTCAAAGGCAACAATATTTTGTCAGAGAAGGTAAAGAAAGTAAACAGAAGGGCAACTCCTCTGGACCTGGCTCTAGCTTACAGGGAGGACTAGAAATCAACTCTTACAGTGCACCAGCTCTAGTACTCATATGGTGCAATAAACTGTTTCAACTCACTAAAACCAGCAGGAAACCAATCCAGCAGAGAATATTCACTGTTGGGTTAACAAACCAAGTCAGTAACATGGCTTCTGCTTTCAATATTAGCAAGCTGTACATTAATCTATATCATAAGAAGGAGGAGAATGATGTATTCTCTAAGCACAGAAGGACTCACTCTTCAAAATGAACCAGTGTTTCTATGATTAAACAAAGCATCAGCAGAAGATCAGGGTGTTGGACAGGAGAGAGTTCTGATTAGTTACAACAGGAAAGCTCTTCCTGGCAAGTCAAAACTAATCCATCAATCCGAAGTGATCAAAGAATATGGACGGCACTTCTCAAGCCTGTGCAAAGAAGGTTTGTCATGGAACAAAAAAAACCTTGGCAAGTTGGAAAGGGCGGCCTTTCCAAGTCAACACCCAAGTGAGTGATCCTACAGTGATGAAAGGAAGAAAAAGTAAAGTGCTCCATTCTTCAGGCACTTAGGCATTCCTCATAAGCCGTTGAAACTGAATGCATCAAGGCAGCCCATCTAATATTATTTAGTCTAGCTAGTTTTCTTTTGTGATTACCTCATTTGAAGGTACTCCTCATAAAAGTATAAAGGGCATAAACGTAAAGACTACAGAAACCGGAAAGTTAGAATAATCTTCATTTTTGCCAAGGTCTTCCAAAACAGGAAAGAGTTCAAATTAAGGAAAAAACAAAGCTCTCTAAAACCACAATTGCAGATGAGACCTCAGACTATTCTTTCCACTCTTCAAAGTGCAGAAGAGAGCAAGCAACTTTAAATATCTGCTAGGAAATAGTAAATTCCCCTTCCAAAGCCCAGTAAGTTAAACATAATTGAAAACATCATATACTTCTTTCTACATACACACAAGCCTTTGTTGTGGGTAGCCTCTGGCATCTTAACAGGAACTATAAATGCTCTGTAAGAAAAGGCTATTCAGCAAGAGAATTCTACTGCTTTAAAGGTTATGCTTGAATACTCTCCCTTTGTTGTCTATTTAACTGCTGATGTCTCTGCTCAGTTATTGTATTTTGTTGCTGAAGTAAAATTGCGAAATTACTTCACTAATATACCTTTTACTCCCCTCTATTAAGAAACATGCTGATTTGCCTAGTATATGTCTGAAACACTAGATGTTTATTTTTAACTATATTTCCATATCGAACACTGTTTAGTTGTCATTCTGCTATCAGCTATATTTCAATCTGTTTTCCTAGATGCCCCCTGATTCCTTAAAAATATTAAGGCAGCAGAAAGTTGGGCTATTGCTGTAGGCTCACAGAAATGGAAAAGCTATGAAAGGCACTTCAAATTTTAAGATATTAGTTCTTTTGTCCCAGATCATCTGTTCAGAATTGGACACCATGTCTTGAGCAGTTTTTAACACTGTTTCTTTTAAAGTACTGATGTTCTGGGGAATTGTAATACATTGGCACAAAGAATAAATGAAAGCAGTTACGAGTGGAAGCAGAAGAAAAAAGGGCACATGTTGATGGCATCAAGGTCTTGATGATCCCAGCACATCTGGTCAGGGTTTCTCAGGACACAATGATCAGGAAAACAAAGGACAGTACAAAAATCCTAATGACTCAGAGAGGTGGGAAAGGATGGAGTCAAAACACTATCAGCTCTTCAGGGGTACAAGAACAAAACTAGCACGTAGTTGCCAACTGAGGAAGAACGTAGGAGACATAGGAACTCAACAGTGGGTGTCCCTTGTCCTCCATATCAGCGCAAGGAATCCTGACTGGGATACTTGCGTACATCCATCTTGGTGCCTGAATACTACACAAACCACTTGGACACACAAGTGGGTGCTTGTGGGTATGCAGGTATCAAAGGGTTACCAAGTTGATTTTGTTTTGAAATAAACTCACCTTCCCCTCCTCCAAGGTCTGATGTTAAGCTTTGCTACAGCATCGCATTATTTCCTACAAGGGCAGTCTAGGCAGTGGGGACACCACCGTGCAGCCCCTCTTCCACCATGTACCAACCCACCAAACATTTGTCACTACACTGCCCAGAAGCTCAGAATTACCACTCCAGCACAGAACAGTGTGTACATTACTTCAGTCTCTGGTAGCTCCTGGAACCTGCCAAAATAAGGTCTATCTGTTCTGGTCCTATCTGTTTCTTTAGAACTATCCTTTGTTAATATAATCTCTCTCTTCCTAAAATAATGCATTAAATTGAGACTGATTAATTTATTTGCAGGATCAACATCTGCACTCACGCAAGACAGCTGACAGTACAAAAAACAGTATTATCATCAAAACTAGGATGCAAGTATTCTCATTATATGGAAGTCATGATGAAAAATGGAAATCAGTGTTTCTTTTTTTTTTTAAAGGACAGTTGCAAACAAGTTTAGTTCTTAAACAAAAAAAAGCCCTGGCAGCCTTAAGCTACCTATTACTAAGCTGTTTCTTACAGAAAATTATTTCCAAAATGACTGCACCAATCTTTAAATTAGAGCTTTACTTACTTTGTATGTGAAAGCCTTCCATGGTAAATGTGCAACAGATTTCATCTAGGAATAAAAATAGCAATTTGTAATAAGGTCTGGAAGAAGAGACTAGAAAAGTAGTCTTTTATCACTTTTCAATCTTACCTTGTAGTTTACAAACAGCTGGGGCAGCATAAACAGGAATCCAAAAGCATACACTCCTGAAGATAAAATATAGAAAACTTACAGACAAATGCACAACAGAAGTACATCACACAACTACACTTTCACAATTAGAGATTTACACTCATTTTCCTAAGGAGAGAAGATGCATCTAATCCTTTTGTTCACTTTAGGTTGATTCTTCTCCCTTTCTCAATCACTGTGATAATTTTGGAACCTACAGTCAAGTTATTGTTCTATATTACACTGATCCAGCTGACAGCAGTTCATTTTCTACTTTTGAGTCTTGGACTCTGTTTGAAGAAATATGAACAGAAAAAAAAACATAAGAAGGGACTCACCGTTGACAAAACTGTTAATCAACCAGGAGTACCAGCTACAAACAAAGACGACAGTCCAGTTACTTTTTCACCTCAGCCAAAAATATATACCTGTAATACATGCTCTATATCACTAATCCACAAGCATCTAAAAAATGCATCAGAAAATGCCTGCAAGATTAAAGCATAATCCGCTGTTAAGATTACTTGTTCCATCACATTTCCTTACAGATTTAACAACGATAAAAATTCTAATGACATGAATTGTTTTCACTTTCTTAAGCTACAGCTCATAGAACACCTGGCATCTAGTATTTTGCAGTGCTGAATTAATTCCAGAATTTTGTGAGAAAAGCAGAATTTTTAAGTGCTGCATATTTGTTAGCTCCTTACTAAGACAAGAACCTTCCGAAAAAAATATTTTTCTAATAGCCCAGGAATTGCCCCAGTTTCTAGTACAAGTGCAACAGCTCATGTATGCAACAACACTAGTTCTTTCTGACGTTATTTTAAGCTAGTGCTTGCTCTCCCTCCCATCCCTTCTGGGCCTAAAGACTATAAAAAACCATGTGTCTACATGGCTGTCACCATGCTTGCGTTTGCAGATTTTTTTCTACAACAAAGTCTCACGGCTGCATACTTGCTTGTATCCCTCCAATACAAAATGAACTAGCTGTATTATTTTGAGTGAAAGCGGACAAGTGTTTTACCTTTTCATGACATATTGAGTCTTCAGCTCTTGCTGAAGTATCAATATGTTGCAGTAAGTCCATGGCTCTAAAGGACTAGAGAGTACTTTCTTAAAAACTTTTGCTTGCCTGCCATCCTAGCTATCATATTTAGGAACAGAGGAACCTCTTGGTCAGAGCAAATAATTTTGGGACAGTTTTTGCTTCTCTCTGTTATTGGACAGATTCAATCACTGAACTCCTCTCATCTCTCCTGTAACCTTATCAGTTCTCTGAACATCAATGGCAGCTTTCTTCCTCCTGTTCTGATTGACAGCTTACTCGTGTATGCAAGCTATTGAATTCTATACTACAGTAATATTAGGTTACTTGCAAAATACAACAGCCTGTAGCTCACAGGATGCTAAAACAACAGCTAGACTCTTCAGCTTTAGATCCTATAGAATGAGGAAGTTTCCAGTTCCTGGCTTATGAATCAAACAAACTAAAATAACTGATTTCCATAACCCATCACCTCCAATTAATTAATACAGAAAAAATGGAGAATGTTTCAATTCTGTATAAGATCATTTATAGATTTACAGTACCTTTTGTATTTGACATTCAGCAAGGAGTAACCTGCACCTCCAATACACAGTGGATAGAGCAAATATGACAAGTATTTCATAGCCTAATAGACAAGGAAAATTGTTAGTTCACATTTTATATACAGCAGACTTTTCATGGCATGAACTAGGAAACAGCCACATAATTTTTTTCCTGAAAATCTTTTCCTATTCCCAAATGTCTGCTATTATTTCCAGTATGCTTCCAGTTCTAGACAAGGTGGTGAAAATTCCAATGCCCAGTTCAGACAACTGAGCACCTTAGAGCATAGGCACCAAGAGGCAGCACGAAGGTCAGAGTCTAAGAGTAGCTCTATGCTTAACACCAATGTTGCCATCTATGTTCAACTCCTTTCAGAAATCAGGAAGCACATGAATATTCCTCCAGTATAAATAACAAGTAAAAATATCAATTCTCAAATTTGTGAATGGTAACCCTTTAAGATGTTTCTCTTCAGATAAGTCACTTGCAATTCTGCTTCTCAGAGAAATGTTTCAACCAGATTCAGCTAACAAAACAACTCTTTCACTGTTTCTTTTCATAAATTATCAGAATTAATCTTCACTATCTGATCATCCACACGATGATGATCCACTTGACAACTATGAGAACATGGAAAATACACTTGTAGCAATAAAAAGAGCGAAACAAGTCAATCAGCAGGCCACATATATAAACTTTATAGATCAGAAGTCACAGGATTCCCTCTTACCTGGGTATCATACTCCTCAGTTTTCTTTTCAGAGTCATTGTATGTACCAAACTGCAATACATATAAAAAGTATAGTCAAGTCAGAACTGGGGGGAAAAGCACTTGCTGTCCGACTCCCTAAACAGAGATTTAAACTGCAAACCAAAATGCTTAGACATTAAGCTAGGTAACAGTTCAAAGTTCGTATAAGCTTCTATACAAGGGAGTCATACAAATGTCCTGTGCAGCCTGCTAAGTACAGGGTAGGCAAAAAGTTTAGTTTTTCCCTTCACATTTTACACCAAACATCCAAGACTTCTTTGCTTAGGAAAATGCTGTTGAGACAGCAGAGTTCACAAAGCAAAAGCAAAGTCAAGTGGCTAAGAATCTGGCAGATACAGGAAGCCATTATTAAAAACCATAACCATTTTCATGCATGAAGAGGTCAGTTATGGATTATCTCCACATCTCCAGAAACTGTGACTGCTTAAACACAGTTCCTTGAATACTGACAAAGGAACAACCAGAGCCATCAGCCACTCAAGATGCAGAGACTTCAAGCAGCACAAAACCCCAGTACTACTTGTGAAGTAAACACTGAAGGTTAGACAACTGTTTCTCCTACCAACAAGAGAAACTTCCAATGTAGATTGTACTTTAAAAAGATTACACTCATGTCAAAAAAAAAGTTAATTTGAATCCCTGCTGCCACTGCATGTTCTGCAAACAGTCTCAGGACTTAATTTTTAGCCAGAGGATTTGTCAAAGACTGTCCTGTCCCCAGAACGTGTCACATCATCTACTAGTTCCACAATGGAGAAGTTATACCTATGGCTTCATGAAAAATTCAGTTTCTTACTTCAAATCACAATGTCAGTTAAGAGTGCCTTTCCAACGCAGTGGCAGGAGTACAATCCCGCCTGTTAAGATTTAGCAGGACTGACAGAGGAGTTCTGAAGTTTCTCGCACCATAAATACATACAAATAGCTGCTTCTTCTACAGAACTTATCAAAGAAATTCATGTTTGAAAACGCTTGTCCAGCTTCTGGATTAAGCCATCCATAGAGTGAAGATGTACATAGGAAACTTTTATAGTTTTTTTAAATCTTCATTTCACTAAAAGCCAAGTTGCACAGTAATCTGGAAACAGATGGACAACTCAAGAGTGTAATCATTAACAGGCCAATGTCTACTATACCTGAATTTTGGGTCTCAAGCCTTGCCACTTGATTGTCATTTTCAAAGCTTTCTTCACTTTCCAGAGCTGTGATTAGCAAAACCAAAATGTGCACATAAAATAAAAGATTATCCAAAGGAATGTCTTATGCAGGATTCAGATAATCAGAATCAAGACCCCAGAATATCTATTTTGAGCACCCATTGCATAAAGCAGCAACAGCTTGATTGTAGCACACTGCCTGCATCTCTATACAAACCAAATGCTGTGTCACCAGACAAGTACAACACTGGAAGCCTGCACTATTAAATCTCCATATCAGATGATGTACTTTAAGTGAAATAATGTAGTTCTTCCAGGATATCTGTATTGCAGCGCTTAGGTAGGAGTTAGCTCCTCTCAGCACCAGCACGCACCCCAGGTCAGGCATTTAGAGAATTCTCCAGTAACCACCTGCCAAGCAGGTTTTTACATGTCTTCGAGGTCAGCTGGGATCTGCAAGATGAAGGTGCCTCGGAACTCCTAACAGTGATTAAGTGGGCACTTACATGGTCATTACATTTCAGTAGTGGGCTACAAGCAAAAGTCAGTGAATCCACTGAATTGTCTGGCTACTTA
This sequence comes from Gymnogyps californianus, assembly GCF_018139145.2. Lineage (NCBI taxonomy): Eukaryota > Metazoa > Chordata > Aves > Accipitriformes > Cathartidae > Gymnogyps > Gymnogyps californianus. The sequence goes on along the minus strand of NC_059472.1, from coordinate 70,501,504 downwards.
CTGTATAGCTGTAACAGCTTGACCCTAATGTAACCAAAGGTTCAGTTCACCTGAAAATTTACTCATGTACCCACCTTGCTATACAGATTCAACAACTTAGGCAATGCAGTAAGTTCACCAGGAGAGCTATGCTCCATGAAGCTTTTTGTGGACAAGGTTTCTTTGTTTAACTTTAGATACACCAATATTCTGTTCTCACCCATAATATCTTCCAAACAGAAAAGGGCAATACGGTAAAGATGATCCTTTACTGTCATCTTTGATGCAAGTGACAAAATTACTTATTACAGAAGCAATGTCGCTATTAGTACTGCATGAGAAACAGATGTTAAGAACAAGTTGTGAAAAAGCTCTTCCCAGCAGACAAATTCCTTTGAGATGTATAGTGCATATGTTCATTCTCACCTTGAGACAACCATGTTATCTCACCATCACTTGAGAGATGTTACTACAACACAACCTACAGAACATTTCCCCTCAATTTAAGTGTTCCATACAGTGTTCCTATATAATCCTTTCAACCCAGTTCTCCCAGCCTGCAATCCAAAAGCAACATACTGGAAAATAAGGTGCATGAGAAAGGTGATAGGAGCCAAACAGTCATAGGAACTACAGATCTCAGAGAGATCTATTTAACAGATCTTTGGGCAGCTCCAAGAAGAATCTCGGACAGGCACAACGACCAAATGAGATCTGAATCTGCCTGTTCTTAGGTAGTGGCAACCGAGAAATCCATCTTCATTACAAAAGAGAAATGCAAAATCCTAACAGTTTTAATTGCACTTAAATCCTGTAGCATAGCTGATCATTCCTGTTACCCTACCACCATACATGCCTGATCTGGTTTCCATTAAAACTTCTGGAAAAAAAGTGATTTAGAGACCAGGGCTATTTCTTCTTCCCCACTACAAGCAAACAAAAGCATCACTTTTCTTGATCTGATTCACTTTTAAATCATTTGACGTTTTTGAATTTCTGAAGTCTTTAGATTTTTTTGAATTTAGTTATTTAGATTTCAAGGATCAAAATAAAAGATATTCTACAAAAGTAGCATATTTATAGGGATACATATTTATCCCTGAAACTTAGTTAAAATTTCAGACAGCTAAAGAAAGTGTGAAATATAAGACTAAATTGCTATTTATAGGAACAAAAATACCAGAAAATCTGATACAGAAAACTTAACACACAGAAATACATCAGGCTTAAAAATCTCAACATACTGAAAAATAATGTTACAGTCAATGAAATGGTACTATTTAGGACACCACTGTTCATAGTTTTCACAAGAGCTTAATCTGTTTTATACAATAAGCTGAAATTTAAGGATCGCTTTGTGACTTGGCATTCAACAATTTAATCACTAACTAAAAATTCTGAACTGTTTTGTTTCCACAGGGATTATCTGCAACTATAACAGATGTGTAGTCAAAAATTCCACGTGAGAGTCCTGAACTTACTTTTAAATACTGAGAAGTAAATAGATCTGCAAGCAATGCTAGGTAGAGAGATCTCCCCTTCCCATTACTGCTGACTTTGTGCTTTACTACACGTAAAGCAGGCTTCTAAGCAGTTCCTGCAACCCACTGACTGGACACGGTCTTCTGGAATAATGAACACAGCCGGGGGTCTCCTCCTTTTCCTCCTTCCCCAGGCACCTCAGTTACGGCCAGGGAGAAAGCTGCAGACCTGCGGCACTGTGCAATGGCACACAGCCTGCTCTTTGACAAATGTTTCCGAGAAGGCTTGTTAACATGGTTATACATGCCTGGTCAGGAGTAATGCCTATCAGATGATGTGACAGGAAGGAATCTCACCATAGCTCTATGTTTGGTTTCCACAATACCAGCTAGCCCATCCCAGAAAAACCTGATCCTTCCAGTTTAGTTATCTGATAAAGGGACACCATCTCCTCTGCCACTGAAAGCCAGTTAAACAGTGCTGCTAAGACACCATACTACAGCAGTATTTTTCCAGTAACTAGTTTAGCATTCTTCTTCTACAATAAACTATGGCTGTTACTGCGAATACTGGTATTTGGTTCTAGAGCTTTAAGAACTCACCTCAATCACTGCACCAATGCCTGCTGGGATCAGTACCAATAAACTTGTTTGTTCATCCAAAAGGAAAAGAAATATTACCACAGTACTAAAGCACCGCCAAAGCACTAGATAGAAAAAATGAAAATGAAAGGCTTATTAATATTTAAATGAATGGCTGAGATGACAGAAGACTGTTGGCCTATTTACTATAATTCTGTCTTATGCAGTTTAAGCATGAACTTCTCCTATATACATCTTGATGTATCAAGTAGTCCTAGAAACAGCCAGTGATCTATATACCTCCAGGCAAATAAGGAACAAAAACATTTTATGAAATCCTTATCACAAAAGATGAAAGGAAATCAGAATATTTAAGGAAGACTTCTGTACTGCAGCAATTCAGCAATGTATCAGTACTATTATGAACTATGTTCATGATTCTTGTCTTGAGGAAGCTGAAAGGCTCTGAGGTAATGTAATGTCAGTCTTTGAAACTCATGCAACTAATTTAATGTTTGTAAATGTTAAGTAGTATATTTTAGGGTTATTTTTCAGGTTTTGCAAAACCTTGGATGCTTATCAGTGTCTACCAACTAATTCTTATATTCAAATATCCATCCCCCTAAGCAGGGACAGAAAGAGCGAAGAGCTACAACACACTCAGACATTAACAATTACACTGTACCATTCCAGAGCAATTGCCTGTCACACCTCTCCCTCAGGGCAAGAAGGAGATACAGGCAGAAAGGTGACTAAGGCTCGCTAAAGAGAGGACGGAACCATCAATTACTGGAGACTGAAGACTGATACTTTGATAGTAAGGTTAAAAAAACCCTTTGTCACTCAGTCTTTCCAATTTGACTTCACTCACTGTTTAAACTGGCAATTAACACTTAATTCTGAAATTCCATGGACCATTTTGAATTTTTACTAACTTTTTGGTGTACATATGCCAACAGCAGTATAAATGCCTTACAAAAAAAAATGCACTCTGATAAAGATGATAAACGGATTCTCCACATGAGAAAAACATGTTGCTGTTCATCGTAATTTAGAATGCCTAATTTTTTCCTGGTATTTATATTCCTCACATGTTTTAATCAATCTGTAAACATGACAGAATTAGGATAGTCTCAGAGGTCAAGTGACTCCAGGTTTACCATTTTGGTTTATAATCAGAATGGAAAAATCTATCAGAAAAACAAGCAGTAAGTATTAGCACAATAAACATGGCTGGGTGGTGGTGTGTTACAACTCAAGTGTCCAGGGCTGGCTACTACCTTCATCTGTCTCTAGGAAGGCTTGACAAGATGTCAGACCACTATGTCTCTCTCATCTTTCCTATATGCAAGTCAACTCAACCCTCCCATGCTCTCTGCCCCACCCCCCCAGAGCTTCTACTGCTCCTGTTTACATCAAAGCCCAAATCAAACAGCAGCGTTACACTACAGCGTTTTGCCCACCCAAATATTCTGGAACTTGTAGTTATCTACAAGGAACACATGTGACTCGCAGGACAGCATTACCCATGATAGCACATTCTTTCCACCCATGGCATTTTTTTCTGGTCCTCATTCTTTTCTCAAAGTATTTTTCTGTTCCTTCAGCAAGGGAAATATGGTAACTGACTTAATATTAAACTAATTCTCAATTGCAAGACAGGCAAACCTTGGAAGCGACATAAGTGCTTAAAAGCAAGTGATACTTGAGCACAATGCTAACAAAATTAGAACCAGCCTGTTAGCCATCTTCTTTTCATACACAAAAACATCTCATTTTGCCATCTTGGTGAATCTCCAAAGTGTCAGCTTAGAGTAAGACTGAAAACACACAGCATCTATTATGCAGCACACGCACAACACTTCGCATTCTGGCCCATACCTGCTTTTGTAGACATCCCAGTCATGCTCCTCTTTTTCTTCCAAAAACTGATGTCATTTTTGAATGCAAGGAAATCAAAGAGAAGCTGCAAATAGCAAGAGACATACTCATTTGCTTGAAACATGCACTAATTAGAGACTGCCAGCTGAACTGTTAAAAATGCATTTAAGATGGAATTCAAGAAAAACCTGTTTTAGAAGCTTCAGAAATAAAAATTAAGCATCACAAATAAAAGCTAAAAAGAAAAGCTGTTTTAGAAGCCCAAGCTCTAAAAGCAGTGCAAAATGACAGGATTAATTCCAAACACTGCAACTACTACAATGCTGCACAATGCAGTATCCTGTAAAGAAAGCCAGTGACCCAATACAGGGTAACACATGGTAGAGGATGAAGAATGAGGACCCTGAGAAATTGCTCACCTCCTTGACAGACCAGGGAAAGCCACACTTAATTAGATTCAAAGTGCTTTGTATTGGATTGATAGTCCATTTAGGCTAGTACTAAAGTTTTAAAAAAAATCCTACAATACAGCAAGTCAGGTTTCATCTCTGTTTCATCACTAAGAAGTTGACCTAAACTTCAGGGACATTAAATTTGTTTGCAGTGAGTTTTTTTTCAGTATTTTCATTCAGTATATTTTTCAGTACTTCCTTTACGCATTCACTGTCTTAAAAAAAAGCAGCACAGATTCAAGAAATTCTTGGGCCAAAGAATTTTATGAAAAAGTGTATTTTTTTTAATTTGGGCAAATGATGTACAAAAGAAAAAAGTATCAGAACAGCTAGTCTCAGTCTACAGATATCTTACAACCTGATAAACAGAATGGAAAAAATAAATGAATATGCCTGGGAAGTCTAAGGCTTTCCAACCAAATTAATTTTATGTAATGTAAGTATAAAGAAACTCAACACACTGTGCTCGTTTTGGGTGGGACAGAGTTAATTTTCTTCACAGTAGCTAGTATGAGGCTATGTTTTGGATTTGTGCTGAAAACAGTGTTGATAATACAGGGATGTTTTAGATACTGCTGAGCAGTGCTTACACAGAGTCAAGGCCTTTTCTGCTTCTCACACCACCCCACCAGCAAGGAGGCTGGGGGTGCACAAGAAGTTGGGAGGGGACACAGCTGGGACAGCTGGCCCCAACTGACCAAAGGGATATTCCATACCATATGGCATCATGCTCAGCATATAAAGCTGGGGGAAGAAGAAGGAAGGGGGGGGGCATTCAGAGTGATGGCGCTTGTCTTCCCAAGTCACCGTTACGCGTGATGGAGCCCTGCTTTCCTGGAGATGGCTGAACACCTGCCTGCCGATGGGAAGTGGTGAATGAATTCCTTGTTTTGCTTTGCTTGCGTGCGGGGCTTTTGCTTTCCCTATTAAACTGTCTTTGTCTCAACCCACAAGTTTTCTCACTTTTACTCTTCTGATTCTCTCCCCCATCCCACTGGGGGGGAGTGAGCGAGCGGCTGTGTGGTGCTTAGTTGCCAGCTGGGGTTAAACCACAACACATGCCCAGCAAGTTCTTATCTCCCCCAGAATATGGGAATTGCATTGAGTGTAATTGTAGATGACAAAAATGTTCACAGTAGAACAACTAAGACTAAAAAAATTGTTCATTAAAACAAAGATTCATATTTAAACTAAGACATACACAATGATAAGAGAGAGACACAACAACAAATAACCATGACTAGAGCCACAAGCTCTGCACTTTACAGCAATAATTTTTTGAAGCAATTTAGATCAGCTGATCTAAATTTCTCCAGGGATTAGACGTCAGAGACTCAAACCCTACTATTGGTGCTCCAGCTATGTCACTGCAGCGGTAAACCTTGTGACAACTCAACAAAATTGGAACTGATGTTGACAGGCACATTAATTCTAGGGGCTTTGGTTCAACTACAACTGGAAAAAAGTGATAATGAAGTTAAATGTTTTATGTTTCAGTCAAGACTGTTAGTTTCTATCTCAAATTTCTGTCTTCCTTGAGATTTTTATATTAACTCTGTATTGAAAATACAGGTGACTTGTACCAGAAAACACTTCCATTGCTCTACTGAAATTACTATTTCCCAGAACAGTTCTTAATAAATCAAAGAGTTGAAATTCAGCTCCCTCCCCCCTTTTTTAATTTCATATGCTGTAATTCCTAAAAACCAAAGTTTCTGCACTTACATGGAATGCTGCTACGAAGAACGTCAAAGCCAGGAAGTACAGGTTAGTATCAACAAAAATTCCTTTTACTTCATCTGCATCCTTTTCTGAAAACCCTAAGAGAAAGAACAAGTACTTATGCAAGAAGTATTAGACAGCTAATTGCTGTTATGCTAGAACCCACTATGAAAGGAATCTTATGTCACCTGCACATGTTTTGTTAAGGAATCATAAATCCAAAACATGATGGCAGCTTTACTGGTAAAATCCAAGTCTACCTATATGTTCTGTGAGTTATTTGACTTGCCTTAAACAAAACCCATCAGCTACAAGCAGACTGATGTGCCTTTAACATGTTGTGTAACTACAACCTAAGCCGAACACCAGAGATACAAATGGCAAGACACAGGAAGTCATTCTGGTCTGAGTGGGAAGAAAAAGGATTATTCAACCTGGCCTCTGAACTTTTATTTGATCTGTAAGAAAAGTGAGCTGCACATTAAAAACTGAAAAATGAGAAAAGGACTACACCGCAGAGGACAACAAAGGTCAGTGAGAAACATGGCCATATATGCAACAGTATAGACCCCAGATCATAGATTAGGCATCAACTCTGTTGACGGTCCTTGCAGAATTAACTTGGAAGCTTCTCTTTGATAAATGGAAAAAGGCAAAGCACCTTCCAAAAAGCACAATCTGTAAGCTGAATACATATTCTCTACTGTCTTATCAAATCTCCTAAAGGAGGAATGTTGCTACCTTGTTATATACTGGACAAGCATTAATTCAAAAAAAGTTAGAGCCTGTCCGTGATAAATATGGTTACCAGCACCAAGGAGTGTGTTTTCCAGAAGATACAGCATCCCTTTGAACTCCTTCAGCCAGTGTTAAGATGCTTTCTTCATGAAGTAGAAAGTTCCAGCCACTGTGATTGAAGTCTACTGTTGTCAGAAAATACACAATGCTGCGTTTACAGCAATGGTGCTAGTTATGACACTGGTGAGTTCAGTAGCAAGTTACTTTGTCATATCAGCTGTCCTGCACTGCAGCAAGAAGAATGTGAACTTACCCATTTTCAAGTGATTTTGCAGTTTTGCTACTGCTCTAGGGTGACCTTTTCAGAAATTATTCAAAAAGGAAAATTTTAAACTTTACATTTCGCTATCTGCATATTTATAGAGAACAGGTAGCATCTTAGGTAAGGTCTTCTTCCAGGCAGAAGAGGATCTCCCAGGATGATAGGTCCTGATATACGTGTTCATCACAAGACAGCCAAGACTTGGAACATGAAAATTTCAATTATGCCATTCTGAGGAGGTTCACAGAAATGTATGGAGAAACAATGGTGGTCAAATGTCCCACACAAACTCTGAGTAAGCAGTTACTTGATTCTTTCAATACAGTTATTTTAAGCAGACATACTTGTAGCTTCGATATACATTAGCCTGAGCTAAGGAGAAGCAGCTGGATTCTACTTAGGATGACCTTACTCCTTACCGGCCTCCCTGCCCCCAACAAAACATAAGAAAAGCATAAGCTGCAAAAGAAATGGAGAAAGCCTAGACTCTCAGTTAAGTTACACTGTATACAGGTACTGTGTCTTACAATACTACACTCTGAAACTAGTGCTGAGCCAGAACAGATATTTAAATTTTTTTTTAGAGGAATTGATGCTTCAATTGTTAAGTTGTCCATCTGTCTTGGTTTCAGCTGGGATAGAGTTAATTTTCTTCTTAGTCACTGGTACAGTGCTGTGTTTTGGATTTAGCGTGAGAATAATGTTGACAACACGCTGATGTTTTAGTTGTTGCTAAGTAGCGCTTATCTTAAGTTAAGGATTGTTCAGTTTCCCATGCTCTGCCAGCAAGCAGGTGCACAAGAAGCTGGGAGGGAGCAGAGCCGGGGCAGCTGACCTGAACTAGCCAAAGGGGTATTCCTTGAGAAGAGAACATCATGCCCAGTATATAAACTGGGGGGAGTTGGCCAGGAGGGGCGGATTGCTGCTCGGGCATTGGTCAACAGGTGGTGAGCAATTGCATTGTGTATCACTTGTCTTTTCTTGGGTTTTATTTCTCTTTTTTTTGTTATATTCCTTTTCATTACTATTATTATATTATTATTATTAGTTAGTAGTATATTTTATTTTACTTTAGTTATTAAACTGTTCTTATCTCAACCCATGAGTTTTACCTTTTTTTTTTTTCCTGATCCTCCTCCACACCCCACTGGGAGGGGGGAGGGGGAAGCGCCTGCATGGTGCTTAGTTGCTGGCTGGGGTTAAACCATGACACTATCATAAAATATTAATTCAGAGATGATAGTGAATAACCAACCCCTCTCCCTCTTACTAAAATGACTAAATTTTGCTGAACAAAAAAGAACACTGAGCAGTATGGAAGCAGCATTACCCCTGCATGTCTCTTGGGAAACTAGCAGAATACTGCATCTATCTGCATTTTAAACAAACAAACAAACAAACAAACAAACAAACAAACGAGATAAACTAGGAAGGATTTAAGAATCATCAAAATAATGCAGCATAGAAGCTTTTAAGATCTCCTGGCCTGAAAAAAAGTCCAAATTGCGGTACTATCCAAATAAAATTGTAAATTAGTATTTTAAAAAATGGTTAATTCACCTCTGTTCTCGTTTCCTACCACATATCAATGTTTTATTTCCATCTTTACCTTAAGGTAAAACAATGTAAGATTTGTAGCATTAAACCTTTCCACCAGCTAACCAGAAAATGGAGAGAGTTAAGTGTCTCTTATGTACTTACAGGAAAAAAATTGAGGTGGGTTTTTTTTTTGGCCTAAAGTCATTAAAGATAAAAAACATACCAAATTGTTGGAGGGAGTATACAGCATCTTGCATGTGGATCCAAAATCGGAGTTTTCCAAGAGATATTTTGTCATACGACACTGTAAGAGGTAGCTCTGTTGTTGAACGATTTATAACCTGTATTTCAAAAAGACATATTTTCTTTTAATAGAAGAAAAATTGCAACAATTCATGCAATTATATTGGATTATGACTTAATCACACAGTTTTAAGAGGTTCTGTTCGAGTTCTCAACCTCACTGTTACTGTATACAAATGCCTCCGAGACATTTACATAAAGTTCCTCCTGCTGGTCTCAGCTCAAGTGGGAAAAGTGTGCTTAAGGTAATTCTCTCTTTTGACAGTTCTTCTCTGAACGTATATGCTAAGATTACCTAAGCCACAGTCAGAACTTTACTAAATTGAGGCTGTTTTTGAGAGAAATTAAAGTTACAACAACTCATACCAAAAAAAAAAACCGTGGGGAAGCAAGATGATGCTACTTGCTTGGACTGGTGAAAACACCACAGCTAAAGCTAAGCAAGCTACTCTGCCTGCAACACTTGGGATATGGGGTGTCACAGAAATCTTCCCGCTCCAAGAGAAATAAATCTCAGCTAATCCTTCTGTATCATCTACACTTTAGTTATGATGAGACCTACCTGGGGCCCCCTTAAGCTGGAAAAAAAGTCTTAAATTGCCTCAGGTCCTTCTGCATGATAGTTGACTGTCTCTCAAATAGGTTTAAAACATCCTCACAGATGTTAGAATTCTCCGCAGCTACCTAGGTACAAGTTCAGGTAGTATGTTTTAAACTTTCAAGGATAGCTCAAGACTACAGACAGGCAGGCACTCTGAATTGCAACAGGTCAAAATCTATTGCTCTTGGCTCCTAATTACTACCCAATCATAATTCCCATCTCAGAACTGCTACTCTACACTGTATCTGTTTCTACAGCAATTAGTTACCTGACACCTATCTGAGATTAATGGGTTTCTTCTGATTCTTATGTTACAGAACATGGTTTTAGCCTCCCCACGTATCAGTCAGGTGTGAACTGGGGATTATGTTCACCCTCCCATTCACTGTTTCCTCTGGTGAGTACAAACAATTCTCAATCTCACCACTCTCCCAAGACCCTATAAGCTTTTCAGACAGTGGCAGAACATGTATGCATGCAAGGGAGAGAAAGGGAAGCTGAGAAAGTTTTATAAATACAGCAGAGAGAAAGCTTGAGAAACTACAATGGTGCCAGGGATCTCTGAACTGTCTGGAAAAAAGAAAAAAAAACAAACAAAAAACCAAAAAAACCAAAACACAGGGTGAAACCAACGGGGTTAGAGCTGACAGTAGAGAATGGCAAGATTCTACAGCTGTTTACCAAAAGCTACGTAAATATCTTGCAGCTGCTTCTCCTTTTTAAAGGATGCCTGTAATCCATTCATTCTCATTCCAATTTCTCAGTCTATCAAAGATAGCATCAACATTTCTGGGAGAAAAGGAAAAGAAATTTTATCTGTGCAAGACAGACAGGAAACAAAAGTTTTGCAAATGCACGGGTAAGTAACATGCAGCAAGTTCACTCTACACAGACAAAGCACTACTAAGGAGTTAGGGGTAGTGTAGGGAGAAAATTGGATTGCCATACAAGACAGAGATAGGAATTCTTCACCAAAAGCAAATTAAATGAAGACATAAAGATTAGAAGAATGAACTCTTTCTCAATGAACAATTAAAAGTCCACAAGTGCTGCCTCACAACCTATTTGAGTGTGATGGTTGCTAAGCCTTTGGAAACTAGGAAGTTACCAAACCTCTGCAATACAACCTACTCTTGTAGTATGGCCTCACAACATCATGTATTACTTCTAGCACTCCATCAGTACTACAAAACAGTGTGTAAACAAAGCAAATAAGTTCAGCAGTATGAATTTTAAAGTTTGCTGTTTATTAAATCAGAATCCTGTGCAATCCCCAAGCCCCCAGCACTGTCAAGAACATTTAAGAACATGAGGAACACATAACCTCTAGACTACAGTACTTACCACAGAAGACCTACATCTGGGTCAAAGTAATAGTCAGTTCAAAATCTACACAGCCTAGCACAAGCACGGAAAATGCCATCTTCAGCTCCATGACTTTAGGTCAGGCATACCAAACAGACAGCGTCTATGCCCCTATTTACAGTCAAATGCCGACCTTGCTCCACAAAAGCTGTATCACCTTCTTCCCTTATTCTTCCCTGCTTTTCACTTACCCCTCATTATCTCACAGCATGCATACTAGTAGACCATTCTTTCTGCAGGGCTTGAGAGCAGTTTGGCAAGTCACTACTGAGAAGTCACATAAGCCAGTGCTTCTCAGGATCTTTAATGACTTTAAGGCAGTGAGTTTCAATAGCATTAACTGTGACATGCATGACAACTGCAGGAATGTTATTAATAACATGAGAATGCTGAGTTTATTTGTAAACGGGGTACATGACTTGACCAGTTAGAAGTTCATATGAATGTACTGAACTGAATGAGCTGTGGTAAGAAACTTAAAACAAAGGACAATGACCACTGATAAAGACATCACAAAAGTGTATCTAAAGAAATGCTGGACAAAACTATCTGCTACCAAGATTTGTAACAAATGCTCAGGAGTTTATTTGGTCGAACAAGCTTGGGGTGGGGGGATACGAGTTCTTAAAGAAGATTCTCCCCAACACTAAGTAACAAAATTCTTTGTCTGAGCTAGTCAATGAATTGGAAAGACAATTTAGAAGGTCTATGGAAAGTTTAGATCTACCAAGACTTCCATCTAGAAGACGCTGAATCCAGACATACTCGTTCAACAGTTTTGAGACATTCCCCAAGACTTTTGCTCTCAGAAACTCTGATTGCTAAATTCCAGTCAGTGCAACTGAAAAGAACTGCAGGGCTTAACTAAGAGCTGCGAAGATGAACGTAGTTTAGATGCAAGGGACTGCCACGTGTAACTTGTAGTAAAGGAACTGCATGGTTTCCCACAAGAGAAGAGTTGGGCAAAAACTGAATACAGAAAATTCCATTTAAATATATGAAAACACCTTTTTTTAACTCCAGGGGCCACTGAACACTAGAACAGGTTGCCCAGAGAGGCTATGGCATCTCCACCCTTGGATATACCCAAAACCCAACTGGAGAAGGTCCCGAGCAACCCACTCTAGGTGACTCTACTCTGAGCAGGGGTGTTAGACTAGCAACCTCCAGAGATCTCATCCAACCTCATCCTTCTGTAATTCCATTATTGAAGTTTCTAAGCCCTGATTTGTTTCAGTGCACAAAATCACTGGATGTACTGCAACACCAAACTTTCAGGTGCTCAAGTTTCCTTGATAGAAGGAATGAGCATGATAGAGAGCACCACCAGAAAATTTAACCACGAGTGAATTTTTTGGAGGTAAGAGAACAGCTACTGACTTATCTCAGTGTAGCTCCAGTATCAGGTGTGTTCAGTACGGTCATTTCCCCAGAAGATATCAGAAGCAGCTCTGGGACGCTAACACAACTTCTTCAGCTTAGGGAGTTAAATTGCTCATGAGACTGCTCCCACCACAGCTGCTGCTGCAGTGACGTCCTTCGTATCCACCCAAAAGGCAGAAGCAATGGAATCCAAATATCTTCTGGTGGAATAGAAGGGAGTGCTTGCCAGAGACTTCTGCCAGAAGGGAGTCGCAAAACCCAGATCCAGCCTCTGCAGTTACTACAGCTGACCACATTAAACAGTCATCAATAGAGTCCTTTTGCGAATTTATACTTTTTCATTACAGCAAACAACCTATGACAAAATCTTAATTAAAACAACATTGAAGATTACTGTTAAAATTGTTAAATGTAATTAAAAGTATTCTATTACTCACCATCAAATCTTTCACTCTGTTGCTTAGCTGATCAATAAATAATATTGGAAGGTAATGCACTGTCTTCCCCAACTGAACCCTAGGATGTTTAAACATGGATTTTATGACTGTAGTGATCTAAAAAGAAAACTACTTTTATTCAAATTAGCACTCATTCATCACTTTCAGATCTACCCATGTAGATAGTTCCCACCATCTTTTCAGGCACATTTTCCTTTAAAACACAGCAAGAAAGAAGCAACTAGCCTGAAGTCTTTCACTGAGAGACGTCTGTATAAAAAATCAGGCATGTCATATTTCTCTCTTTAGTTTGTTTTTACTTTTCTGCAGAAAGACAGAATAAGCAAAAAAAAAAAAAAAAGACAGGCAAATGACAGTGGCTGTGATGATGCTGAAGTTGTTGCATGACCAAGGTAGAGGAAAAAAAAGTTTGAAGAGAAACGTGCTGAAGTTTACTACCATATATGTGTATCCTTTGTCTCAAGTATCCCTCTCCTACTGCAACAATGACAACTCTCCACCATCTCCCCCACTCCTCTGCAGCCCCAGTGACATCTATCAGGTCAGCAAGAGCACATGATCTAGCTAGCATGGGACTATGAACGTGATGGCTGGTACGCACACTGGAAGAATAGATACTACGGGAGAGAGTGCAAAAGGAGCAGCAATCTTCTCTGCCTTCTCCTCAGCAGAAGCACTCGTTCCCATTGCTCTACCACCTCACCAACCTGCATGAAGCCAACAGAAACTTAACAGCCTTTGAGCACTCTACAGAATTGACCACTGGAAAGTTATTTAGCAAATTACGACCTACATGCCATTGCTTTGCCAGTATCTTAGAAAGGCATTTAGCCTAATCCCCTAAGAGAGGTAAGTTCTTAAAGTTCTTCACTAGAAAGGCAGTTACCTACACTGTGATGTTCTCAGTAAAACCCTATGTAACTAGCATAACAGGGCTTTTTAAAGCCTGAAAGTTGAATTTTAGTTGTTGACAAAAGAAGGAGGTCTCTATGTATGCTAAGAAAGACTGCATACAAATACACAAGGGGCCACAGTAACGTAGAAAAGTACTAAATCGAGGCTCAGAAATACTACTTGGTTATTCAACTGAAGAGGTTTAGATTTCTATATAACTACAATTAAAGCTACTACTAGTGGAATTGCAGCAGGCTATTTCATATCCAAACTATTTCCTGTATAATGCAATGACAAAACAGCACTGATGCGTATCTAAAGATGACCAGAAAAAATATCCTTGTTCATCAACCCCAGTCCAACCCCTTCTTGTTAGGGGCCTATCTTATGAGTTGCTAAGTTTATTTATTCTGGCTGGGAAGCTATCCCAGAACCCCAGGGTCTGCTGATTAAGCAACTACTTCTGGATTTAACAGGATACTTGTAGAGAAAGGCATCAACATACAGCAGCGCAAGCCAATACAGCACTATTTATATGGTAAACACTACAAGTAATTTAAGCAAGCTGTGAACAGAAGCTACTGCCTGCATTTAGTGGCCTAAAAACCTATCCCTGCTTTTTAGTATTTTCTTGAGAAAATGACATAATGTAGGAACACACATTGTCAAAGTAAAACAAAGCCAATCATAAAGGGAGAAAAAAGATGTCGTAGATCAGCTGTGCTCCTTCAGCACTTGCAGTCTGTACAGATAATTTGCAGATGAAGGATAACTAGAAAGGTCACGGGACAGTAATCGCTTTAAAGGCCAGACGTGTGATTTGAGAACAAGGGGGTATGAAGTCTGCTGCAGCATTTCACTTGTGTCTTTGTTGTTCTGCTTTGTCTTACTATGATAACTCCACACAAACAAGTATTCTAAACTCTGAGCTGCCCAGGAACAAGATATCTCCAATAAGGTTTTCTAGTACATAATATCTTATTAGTTGTCACTACCAAAATGCAAGCGTTTAGGGTATCTATTCTTGTCCCCTAAGGGCCAATTTAAACATAAAATACTAAAGGAGGCCAGGTAGGATTTTTGAAGAAATGTGCAGTGAGTTTATAACAAATCTAGCAAAATTAAGTCATTGACTTACATCTTCATGTAACGGTGAACATCAGCAGGGAGGGATGATCCATCAAACACAAAATCTTCCACCATGACATTTAGTGTTAATCTTGACCTCCAGTGAGAGACGGGTTCATCTAGAGCACTGGTCTGTTTTTCTGCTTCAATTTGCTTTAAAAATACAATAAACGTACATACTGCTAAACAATACATAATTTTGAATAGTACAATACTCTAACTCACAGAAACTATGGAGTCATTAACTATATCACAAAACAGAAGCCCACTAAGAAACACTTTACCTTAATTTTGACCAGATCAAGTATTTTTGCTCAAATACGACAGAACGGATTGTTAAGGCCCACCATTATCTGACACTGAAAAACTTCAGTGCCCATTCACAGCCTTGTTCGTCAAGAACGAATATTCAACTAATTAATCTTAATACCTTAGGAATGTGGCTACTAGTCAGAAAAAGTCACTTTGAAATAAGGACTGTAGAGTAATCAGATATTACTTCAAAACAGTCAAAAGGATGTGGATGATCAACCATATTAATTTTGGGGAGTAAAAAGATCAGACCGTTTGTTTTGAACTTCTGAGCTTCCAAACACTGTGTAAAGCAGTGCTGAAACCAAGTACGACCTTAGCTTTCAGTAGATGCTTATCCCCCGGGCATTCCACTTGCTTTTCTTTGGATGAACACCACCTGTTCTGACTTTTAGTGCTGGACTCTAGCCTCAACTAATTTTCAACTTTATTCTGACAGGATTTAGAAACAGCACTGCTGGCTACGGGTATATTTCAGATTCCAAAGAAGAACAGAGTGAAATTCTCAAGCTCCACTTAATATGAGGCACAACAGCCATTCACAAGTATTTCATTAAATAACACTACATTTCCCCCCCCCGGTGAGTAATCATAGCATTTGTCAAAGGATACTATCTTATTCTCGTGAATTGAAGTGGAAAGTAAGAACATCCTAAAGGAGAAGCAGCAATTTGACATTGGTCACTCACCAATGTCAAAATAAAGTTCATATCTCTGTTTTATAAGAGCAAAGCATATTATTTCACATAAATTCAATTCACTATAGAAAGCAGCATCATGCCGTTATAGAACAATACAGTATTCCTACCAAAAGCAATGAATCCTTAAAGAAGTAATTAATATTAGCTAGGGAAATGTTTTAATAGCAGCCAGTGTTATAGAGGGCTTTACCTCTGCTGTGCTGAGTGGTCTACTATTAGCGTACATGCTGATAATCAAGAAGAGGAGTGTTGATTTTTTTTTTCTAATATCATCATTAGTGTAAAGATGCAAGCACAGCAGATGCTAACACTAGAAGTGTCTATAGAAGAAATTACTTTTTTTGCAGTTGTTCATATATAGACGGAAAAACCACCTACCTGTGTGGCTGATTCTCCAGTAAGCAAATTAATCTCTTCTGGTTTAGGGACCATGTACGTGGTCAGAGGGCTTACTATATGCACCTGCTTACCGTCATGCCAAGGCAAAATGCCAGCATGATGAAGAAATATATATGCATATAATGTGCCATTATTTCGAGTTTTCTTTGGTACAGAGACATTCACTGTCCTAAAATACAAAATAAATACATTATGAGATGGCATAGCACATGTTGAAATATTTAGCTACTACGTATAAGGATCACTGAAGATGTTCTGGAAGCAAGGAAGAAAAGGTTGGGGACATAAAAAAAAAAAAGACAAGGTATTTGGGTTGCCTGGCACACAACAATTCGTTCTGGCTACTATGTCCTAATGAGCCACGGCTGGATGGGATCAATTTATATACTCCAGCGTGTATCATAATATTTGCATTTCCAAAGTTTTACTATTATCTTAAGATACTTTAATCTTTGTCCAGTTCATCCTTTATTACCCTAGATAACACAGGACTGCATCATCAGTTCTTTTGTTGTTTTCCCCTGCCAACAGATCATAGGGCCAAAATTATCACAGCACTTGTAGAAAATAGCCTTCCGTGTGCTAAATAAGTATCACAGACTGCATACATGATAAAAAGTTTAAAAAGAAAATCACCAAGTTTTGCCAAGTGCTTTGCATTAATAAAATATCTTCTCAGCTATGGCATGCCAAGCACAGAACTCTAGATTGGAGTCCCAAACCATGAAGTCACTCCCCTTGTCTTAGCCAAGAAATCATCCTACTTGCAACCTTGCATAATGCTGCCTCTATTCTTGTAAATATGCTCAGGTTATTTTTCTCTGAATACTTTCAATGGCTTAGCAGACTGTTGTCAGTAAAACAATTCTCATATTTTCAAGTCTGTCAGAGATGAAGTTTAATATGACCTAAACTGCAGATCAATGTGTTCTTTAATTACAGAAAATGCAGAACATGAAAGAACCTGGTAGACTCTGCGACAAGAGAGTCAAGAATAAGGCAACTATTTTAAACAAAATAAAGTGAGGCAGCAAATATGAAGCACAAAACAAGTAGTTCTAATAATTTTAATTGTAGAGAGGCATAGAGTGCAGTGTTATACTCAGAAATTTGTCTAAGGGCACGATCTTATTCCAGCTTGACACCAATATCCCTTCAGAAGATCTCGAAACCGTAAACTACCAGAAAAAGGTGGTTTACTTTTACGATTATTAGCACTGAAACAGTTACAGAAAAGCATGTTGCTAAAACACAGGAAGAGAGAACACAATTTGACTTCCAAGTTCTATTCCAGGTCTGAAGCCACAGCTATTAAGAACAAAATATCATGTAGCTAGTAGATTGGCTACACATGTTATTAGAGGAAAGTCTCAAGCATTTCCAGGCACTTTGACTTGGATTTTCACAATGAAAAGCCATTTTTACTATTGTAAGCAAAGCACACTTTTGTAAAACATTTGTCTATATGGCTGAAAACAGTACGCTGATCCAAACTAACCAATACTTTGGTTTAGCACATCATATGTACATTACTGATCTAGCACAGCTAGTGAGATGAATGTTTAGAGTGGAATCTGAAAATTATGATAGACAACGTAGGACAGCCAGCGTTCAAGATTTGTAAAATCTATGGGAGAGGAACAAGTGTTTCTGTATTTACTAGTATAGCTTTGTTTTGCAAGCTTTGTTTCTTGCAACTACAAGATGATTTTCAATGTAAGAAAAGTTCGTCTAAGAGCCTATACCTCAGCACCAGGTGAACTTAGCACACCACTTCCATCCAGACAGGCACTTTACCAATGTTTAATTCATGAAGCATTCTAGGAACCTTTAGTTAAAGAGAAAAATACTATTTTATTAACAGCAGCGCTTCGTCCTCAACTATAAGGCTGAAATCCAACTAATATCTTTCCTGCCTTAACATGGCAAATATGGTTATTACTTTATGAAAACAAGTGTGAACTGAATAGCCTGTACAGCATGCAAAAATAGCTTTAACCCCAAAACAAAGAATGCAAGACCAACAACTCTACTCTTTCAACACAACTATCATGAACAGTCTACCTTGCTTCATACATACTTCCAAACATGTAACTACTAGTTAGGATACACACTTCAGAACTAAACAAAGAACTCATAGTTCGGATACCTACCTTTCAAATTTGGACTCAATATCAAAATCCTCCACATTCAAAACCAGATCTATATTACTCTCAGCACCAATGTTTGACCGTGTGGTAGTATACACACTTAACTGAAATCAAAACACAGCATAGAGAAATCAGAGTACAGAACTATTAAATTAATGCATCAGTACACTTAGAGTACAGGTCTGTATATATTTCAGCTTCACTAATTCCCACAGTCACATGATGGTTATATACACTGGGAAAGAAAGGCAGTGTACTCAAAAAAAGTCTAAAACAGCTTTCCCTTATCTGTTCCCTCCTTTTGGGGGCAGAAACGAATTGTAACACAGCCACTAAATACATTTTTATAGGATGACCTACACTTGACGTGAAAGATTTCTACGTAAGTTGGGCCATTTCTCCAGCAAGGCTGCTCTACTCGGTGCATGTGCCAACAGACACACGACATCATCGAAAAATAAAACACGCTTTCGTCCCACCCGTGCTTCAGCCACGGGCAGGGGAAGGCTGCACAGAGCCCCAGCAGCGCGCTCCCCCCTTTTCTGCTCCTCCCCGCGACAACCGCAGCACTACAGGGGGACAACGCGGGAGCTGCCCGCTCGGGCAGCGGGCAGTCCACGCGTGACCGCAGCTGTCAGCCGAGTCAGCGCGCCGCTTCCCGCACCCACGAGCGCAGCGCCGGAGACGGAGGAGACAGGCCCGGGCGGGCGCTACCGCTCCTGCCTTCAGACCGGCACTGGAGCCCACGCGGTACCGAGGAGCCCGTTCCGCGGGGGGGGGTGGGGTGGGGTGTGTCAGCGAAGGGGTCAAGGGCCGCAGCGGGGTCTGGCCGCCTCCCTCGGCAGCAGGGGCTGCTCCCGGCGCCACGGCAGACCGGGCGCTCGCAGCCGCCCGCCCCTTTCCACCCCGCCATCGCCCCGCTCACCTGCAGCTTGGGCCTCCGCGCCAGGTAGGGCCAGACGCACCCCGCCCCGCCGCCGCCCCCCGCCGCCGCTGCCGCCGCCGCCGCCGGGCAGGGCCGCGTGTAGACGATGCCGTACATCACCCAGCACGTGTGCGCCACGTACACGGCGAACACCCCCACCACCAGGCTGGTGAACGAGCTGCGGCTCAGCATGGCGGCGGCGGCCGCCCCCCGCAGCCCCGCTCGGGATCAGCCGGGCCGCCCCGCCACCGCCACCGCCGCTCGCGCATCCCCCACGCAGCCAGCCGCTCCGCCCCGGTCTCCCCGTCACTTCCGGCGGGCGGAGGAAGCGCCGCCCCGCCGCCTAGCAACCGGCTTCAAGGGGCAGCTCGCTACGCGGATGGCCTGGCCCGCGGCGGGTGCGTCGCGGCGTGACGTCAGCGGGGCGGCGCCCGCCGCCGCTAGGGGGCGCTGAGGGGAGGGACCGGCGGCCCCGCTCGCTCCCTTGCCGCCGGGCGAGGCTGACAGCAGGCTCTGCCCGGGGGGCTGCCGGCCTGCCCGTGCGGCCCTGGCAGCACCTGCGGCGCCCCGGGGGCGGGGGGGGTGGGGAGGCCGGCGAGGTGTTTTCAGCGCACGTTGTATTTTGGCCCCCTCGCGACGACTAGGGACGAGGGAGAGCCCGTGACGTGAGGCCAGGCAGCCGAGGTGCGGTAAAGGGGCAGGAAGGGGGAGAGGCGGCTCCTGTGCGGCACTGTGCCCCGACCCCACGCAGCCCCGGGAGCCAGCTCCGAGAGGAGAACAGCAGCGACAGCTTGGGACTTCATACAGAGGAATAATAATAGTAATAGTAAAAAAAAAAAACAAACAGAACAGGGAGGTTCCCTGCAACGCAGTCAAGCGAGGAAACGGGCGCGCGGGCAGGTGAAGGGCTCAGGCAGCCTGGGGCGTTACCGTAAGCGCATCGCAGGATGCGTGGGGCTTGGAAGCGCCACGGGGGAAGGTGAAGATGGGTGTCCTCTTTAAAAGAGAAGAAAGTGGCGGAGAGCAACAGGAGAAAGGTGGGAAGACGAGGGTGGGGAAGGAGAAGAGGGCACGATGCGAGGCTCGCAGGTCATGCTGCTACCTTAGCAGGGACCGTGTCCCCTGAAAAGACGCCGGAACGAGAGCAGCGAGGAAGGGCTGGCTGCAGGTTCAGACCCCGCCGGCTCCCTGTTGAACCAAGCAGCACAGCGGCAGGAGCAGCAGAGCAGGGCTCTGCCGCCCGGGCAGAGCAAAGCCAGGGCTATAGCCTGTCACCTCCGGCAGGCCTCACGCTACCCTGGCAAGCAGCAGGGAAAAACGGGGTTAAAACCAGATGGTATCAGGCAGGGGAATCTTTACCCTTGGAAGAAATAAATCTTGCATGCATTTTGTGCATTTACACATCTGTAATATTTCTGTTAATAATGTCAGTCACTTCCATTTTGTAATGAATAAGCGTTTGTGAAAGTGTACCGCATTCTGATAGCATCCTCTGGCATTAGTTAAAACATTTTCTAGTGTAATCTACTTTCATAAGTATAGAGCAAATAAGTTATTTGCATTTTAGAGCAGAAGAAAAAGGAAAAATGTATTTAAGCAAAAAAAGGTTCAGGTTTTAAAGCTTTTCTTCATAAGAAAGCGTGCCACATTGCTGCATGACACTGAAAGAAGAAATAACTAGATTAAATTTTGTTTTGGACAAATACAGTATTCAATCTTTTTTCTTACATAGAATGAAATTACACGCATTTGCTATCACCTACAGATGTCTATTCTTTCACACAAACCACTGCATGACTAACCTGACTTGGGCCAAAGAACATACTCAAAATCTGCATCCACCCCATAACTTGAAATTAGAGACTAAGATTAAGAAAAACATTAACAAGTCTTCCCTTGAAATCTTCATATCATGATGAATGTATGTAATTTCTCCAGTAAACTTCCCCAGTGTTTCACTTGTATTCTTAAAAATGTTCATATTAATGGTTCAGCTTATATCCACTGGACCTCATTATGCGTTTTTCCACCCTCCGTTATTAATTTCTCATGTGTGTAGGTATCTGGAGTGTTGGATCACTTCTTGTCTGTTTCCTGCATAAATAAAAGTAGCCAGAGCTACTTCAGTCTAATTTAGACAGACTTGTTCTCCAGACTTCTGGAGCCCCTTTTCCGAATCTTTTTTCATGTTTTGATATTCTTCTTTAAGCACAGAAAATACAACTGGAGTCAATATCCCTGTCATCCTTAGGGGAAACAAAACAAAACAAAAAAACCAATAGCCAAACCAAAAACCACACGCCCCCACAAAAAACTCTGAACACCCCAAATCCAAGCAAAAAACCCTTAAACCCCTGTATTTCATACTCCCAGTTGTCAGGTAAACACACACTGTTCTCCTACACACACTGCCACAGAGAACATACATCAACAAAGCACACCTAAACTCAGTCTTATTCACAATTATGATCTGTATCCTTTCCCTTATTGTAAACCTTGTTGTTTAGAAAAAATTTAAATCTAAAAAAAAAAAAAAAAATCCAGAGGAAACCAAACATTTTTTGTTTCATTTTTAATTTGGCTTCACGCTGAAAATTCAATTTACAAGCCATTCATAAAGAAAATGTCCAGTTGGGCAGAATGAGCCATGATTGTATACTGCACATCAACACCTGTAGTGTATCATTTAGTTCCCTTTTAGTAAATCATCATACGACTTACATAGCATAGTTGAAGCGTCTACATCATTTGGCTCAGTTCATCACACGCTATAGTCCATTTCAACCTATCAGACAACTAACAAGAAAAGAATGCTCAAATTGAGGTATTTCCTTTGAGAATTGACTGATCACCGGTATTCAGAGGTAATGTTAAATCATATAGTTTTAAACATTGAAAAATGTACAAAAACAAGTTCATTTTTAAAAAATATTATCCTTAGTCTTCCATGCGTGTTAATAAAAAATATAAAAATCAAATTTGTAGCACTGAAGCTATACTTTTCGTTCTGCAAAAGTATTTCCACAATTGGAACTACAAGCTACAGTCATCTTTAGTACACTACTTGTTTTTGCTTTTCAGTTATGAAGTAGTCAGTTCAGTGCAAAGATAATAGTCTATGTACACATACCATAGGAGCCATAGGAGGGAAATTTACAGCAAAAAATATGCATTCAGATTATTATTATCCAGTAGCACTATATATTGTTACAGATTTACACTGCATATCCAAGGGCTATTATAATAAAAAGCTTGCAGCCAATATGCGTCTTTCAATACACCAGGTCTGCTTGAGCAGCCTTGAAGTCAACAGAAGTTGTACCATTGATGGAACAAGCACGTACTACCTTGCAAATGAGTTCCTACAAAACAGCTTCCTGCTCTGTCAGCACAGGTTTTCAACTAAAAGCATCCTCTTCATGGCAGTGCCTAACTTGGATTCAGTAGTGGTAAGAGAAAATTCCAAAATTCGATCACTTGAAAGGTTAACTTTTTTGCTTTTGCATATAAATTCTCAAGTGCATTCAAGAACATAGCAATATTTTTTTCCAAATATATAAATGGTATCCTCAATGCAAGTTTAACAATAATTCAAGAGATCAAACCCATTTTTTTTTCCTGAATTATTTCTCAGCTTGTTGATAACTCAATTTTATTCTTCCAAAAAGATGAACTAGTACCTGCATTCAAATTAGGAATGTCTTGCACACCTGGAGAGACACTGGGAATTACAAAAAGATTTAGAGAGCAGTCCCATTGAACAGATGCCAAATACTTTCAGCACAATGCCGCAACATTGAAGTTGTATAGTACGTAACACAAGGTTAGCAGATGCTTAGTCTTGGTCCTCCTCCAGGAAACAAAATCTGCCACTTCAAAGAAATTTACTTCTGACTTCTGTTTCTAAGGTTACTGCTTTACATGGAGCTCTTAATACCCTTAGAGCAATTGGAGAAAGCAATATAAACAAATCACCAAACACAACCAACCATATAGACAAGCAGCTGCAACTGTTTCACTTTTTGTCTAAGCATATACAATTGCTAAGGAGAGATGTTTAACTTAAGGAATTCTAATCCATGTATTTAAAAATACAATTTCATTTTTAGATGTTTACTTAAAAACTGCTTTTGTAGTCTGGAAAGTACAGCACTGGCTAACCTAATCCTCCCTTCTGAAATATAAGAAATATTTTGCTTCAAACTTCATTATAAAAGAAAACATAGGACAAAAATATATACTTAGGGCATACAAGATCTTTACAAGTTTATTTCTTTAGCATTTAAAATACAAAATTGTCTTCATGCTGGATAGTGAATAAAAGACATGTATTTGGGTTTTCCCCATATACATTCATAGACTTAGAAATAACCTATCATCAGATTAATTCTGTTTCCAGTACCATGGTAGGATGAAAAGTGTCTGAGCTTCAGCTTTCCTCAGTATCCATGAAGAGACTTTGTTTGCTATCACATTTATAGATGCTGCATTCAGAACTTGGAAGTAAACAGGCACACACTGAAAGTGACATAGCGAGTCAGAAGTCAGTCTGGTTTCATTGTACTATATTTTTAAATTTAATTTCTTATTGTTCATAGGAACAAGGAGAATCTCATAAGCTCTTTCAGACCTGTTGTCACCTGGACACACCTGCAACGGTTAAAGTGTGGGAAAAGAAAAAGCAATCCTTCACCTAACAGCAGGCACAAGCTAAAGCAGTACATGGGCCCTTAGTTTTGGGTGGCATTACAAGAACAGGACTTTAATATTCACCTGCCGCTTACGGCTCAGGGAGAAAAGTCCATGAATGTCACTTAAGCTTAAGAGGCAGCGAGGTCTCCCTCAGGCTGCAACACACCTACAAAGAACAGACAGCACAAGCAAGAGCTAGGGATACAGAAAACTGAATTCACCAGCCCAAGAGGCAGAGAAGATCCTTCTTTACTGTGGGAAAAGGCCTGCTGCACAGTGAAAGCGTTACTGCCATGCTAGCCTTGATGGGCTTTTCTACTTGCTGGTTCAGGACCAGAAGTTCAGCCTGATTTTTCTCCAGCTGACTCTTTGGTTCAGAACTGGCACTCTCAAATAACACCCCATTCATAATATCAAAATAGAATATTACAAAAGTCATTATGATTTTTCTCTTGCTTCTAACATTTTTGGTCAAAGTGAAAAAACTGAAACTTAACATTATATGGACAGATTATCATACAGCACCTTTTTCAAGATCCCCAAGCTAACCTCAAATGAGCTCTGATGTTCATAGGGCTCTGTGCAATTTAGCTCAGAATAAAGAAGCATGACAACTATGTTGGCTAAAACAAAAAAACCCCAACCAAATAAGTTAATTAACAGGAATAACTTACTCAGGTGCAGTGTGTGCTAAGGTGATTCTACTGTTTCCATTCCTGGAGACTGATCATTTGAAAACTGCAAATACATCTTTACCTGTTACAGATGGCCTCCCCAAGTTAGCCTTCACAGGAGTACTCTGCTCTGCCACTTTGCTAAAGAAAATGGAATAAGCAGCCGCTGCCATCACACAACTAGTAAAATTATTTTGCCTAACGAACTTGCAAGACAACCTAGGCAGAGTGTCAACTGCTGCAAAGGTCTCGGCATATTTCACAGAAACATAAACCCTCCATTCTATAAGACTTAAATCCTCTGCTCTCTTGGTATCACCCGCTTCAGTTTAATCCCATTACACATGATGAAGCATATCATACTATCTGGGGAAAAAGAAGCTGTTTTCTACAAAACAAATCACTCCTCCACTTGTAAAAGTCAAAGTAATTATTATCTTGAAATAAACCTGAAAGGTTCCCTAGATCAAAACACTGTCTTAACTTGATCACTGTGAGATGCAGGAAATATTCACAGACGCAAGTCCAGGCACAGCTAATGGACAATCTGTTTGCTGGTGCATTCTCTCAATAGTTTTCCCTCAATATTATATAATTTATGCATGTTTTGATCACAATGTGTTGGTGACTAACATGTATATCCACTTCACTGCCTTAGCTATAGCACAGAACCATCGTGTTTGTTCCTCTGAGGTGGTGCTAGAGGATTGTACCTTTAAGGAGGTCTTACAAGGTTCCCGTCATGGTTTGAATACTTTTTTCCAGTCTTCAAAGGAAAAAGGCAGGGAGAGCAGATGAAACCTCACTGGCTGCGCTGCCAGTGACCTAGTCATTACTCGGATACATGATGCTGCAGTACCTTCAAGAAATCATCCTCTGACTGAAGAACAGCTGGCTTAATTTCTACCTAGCCAGGACTGCAAAATTACCTGAATGACAATCTCAGTCTCCCTGCTCATCTGTGAAACACATCCTGCAGTTTTGCTGGACTGATTAATTAATAACTAATTATCAATGGCACTGATGACAAATTCTTACTTTCCATTTCGAACTGTTGGACCTACTCTTCCTTCTTTTTTGTAAAGGATCTAGCCATTTTAATTAGGTAATTTAAGTCTTCCAAATTAGCTGAAGTTCAGATACCTAAAAAGTAACAAACCATCTGAAGTGCTTGGTTCACAGGGAACTTCTGTGCTTCAGTACAAGTTTAGGACCCAAACTTAAGTTTTGCTAATGTAAAACTCTTGGCCAACATATTTGACATTTCTTAATTCTAGAACAGTCATGAAAGTGCTGCTAGAAAAAAAACCCAGAGGCTTCACGTTAAGCAGAATGCAACATTTCAGAAGGTCTTATGACCCGCACTCTGACCTAAAGAAAAATTAATCTGACTTGGTCAGAGTTTTTAATCAGAAGTTTTTTTTTCTCTCCATCCTAGTTCAGTCCCATAATATAAGCAAAGCTGTGCTTAGTGTTTTCCTGAGATCATGGGATCTACGGCACGTGCTGCTCAAGGTCTGCAACTTGTATTCTTTCTTTTTTTTTTTTTTTTTAAATGAGATTCCCATTTTTGAAGGAGCAGAGAGCAGAATGTGACTAAAACAGTTAACATGAAAAGCTGTACTTACCACATGGTAATATGAAAGTAGGAAGAATAATTTAATGGCAAGACCAAAGATGGCCTTGTAAGGGAACTCATAATTTAATAAACACACATCTGTTGAAGGGCAACAATCCCTTTTCCAGAAAAGTGTTTACTACATTTTATGAATAAAAAAATATTCCAACCAGCCCAATGCTTAAACTAGCTATCAAACCTATTCAGTTTCCATGAAAATATTAATAAACAGCTATGTACAAAACTATTTACTTCTGGCAGCTTTGCCACTGAAGAGGTTGCATCACTTCCTTGCTGCACACGTGTCTCCTTTTCAACCTTCGTGACCTAAGGATTCATACCTTCAAACTGGGATTAGCAAACACACACAAACCTGGTTGCTTTTTATCATAGTAAGATTATTCTAGCTACAATAAATACATTGAAACATATAGTGTAATTAATTGGTATAAAATTAAGTGTACAACCTAATTTCTCCATAAGGCTTACAAATTGCCTATAATGCCTTTTAAGTGTATCTGCGTACAGCAGTGGACTCCTGAGAAATCTGTAATAGCACTAATAGCAATTGCCTTACTGTGGTAGAGACAGTGGTTTAAACATGCTTTGCACCTCCTAAACATTTGTTTGGTTTTAGTGGGGTTTTATTATGTTTGAAGAAATATAAATGGAGCAAAAAAAAAAAAAGACACTTTTTAGATATCTTGGATTTTGTGGTTTTCTGTGTTACTTTAAATACATTCAAAATACTGAGTATACTTGTTCAAGTATCAGAATAGCAAAGCTTTGGCGGGGTATCTCATATGTAAAAATGGAGTCTGATGCAAGAGCTCTGCTGGCAAGGGATGGCAGTATTACATAAAAGTAGTAAAATGCTCGTCAGAGATGTCAAATGGCTTCACACCCCTGCATTTTTTGTGGAAGGATCATTTCTTAAGTTAAACTGTTGC
Source organism: Gymnogyps californianus (assembly GCF_018139145.2). NCBI lineage: Eukaryota > Metazoa > Chordata > Aves > Accipitriformes > Cathartidae > Gymnogyps > Gymnogyps californianus. Next base: position 70,474,255 of record NC_059472.1, on the reverse strand, counting down.
AAAGAACTGAAGTAATTTCTTCATATGTCTCTCTGTAAATTTAGGGGCTGTTGATATCACCAGTTAAAATAAAACAATGTGTTGTAAAATCTGTAATATTTTAATTGAAAGCATTTACATGTCAATGTTTGGTGAAGGGGAAAGGAAGCTTTCACTTCTACCCTGACATTGCAGCAAGCCACTGAAACCTGACTGTCACAATCCAGCTGTTCCACAGTTGGGTGCCTTTTAAAATGGCTACTTATGTGGAACTACTAAAACATTTCAGCAGTCGAGTTTGATAGATGAGTTGTAATGAACATTGCTGCAGTAATGCAATGTGCTACAGGTCTCAGCCCTCAAAGTCTGAGTTTACCACCCGATGGTAATGCAGCTTTTCTGTCACTACAAGGCAGTCTAACATTACAGCCTTATATTCTACAGATGCTAAAATCACCTGAATTATATTAATTAATCTCAGCTTTTGTGACATTATGTGTGATCTAACAATGTTTCCATGCAGGCTGATCAAGACTTCACCCTATCATTCATCCTATTATATCTCTACCTCATTCAACAATCTCACAAAAGAGGGAACATTGCAATTCATTACAGAATCTAAGTGTTGTTTTGGGGGGTGGTTTTTTTTGGTTGTTTTTTTTTTTTTTTGTAACATGGTTGCTTCCACCAAGAGCACTTGCTCACCAGGCAAACAATGCGCTGGTCAGCAGCCTTCTTCAGCAGCAGCTCTGGACTGAACTCACTGACGCACACAACTTTCAGTGCCTCTTCAGCACGCAATGTGGTGTTTGTTTAAGGGCCTGTCTATTGCAGGCTGCAGCACCCTTCAACGCAAATACTCTGCACAGCTTAGATGTACACAAGTGCAGATATTACACTCACCACAATGAGAAAACATCTCCCTTACCAAAACAAATATGAAACCAAATGAACGCTTTGGTTTTCAGAAGGCAGATCCCCAAGTTACACACACCATACATGCAAATTAGGTACACTCATATTTAGCCAACTTCAATCAGCTTTCTTTGCTCTTTCACAGATGTGGACAGAGTATCTCTTCCTCTGGAGCTTCTCTCACCTAAAGTTGTCCATGGGATACTAAGCTTACCTTTTTCCTCCTTTCAAACATGTGTCTCAGGGAACTCTATCTCATCCCTTGCACTCTGAAATTCTCAAATTCCCAAGCTCACATACAAAGCAAAATATAACTATCTTAGACAGCCAGCTTGAGCCACGTGCCATAAAAAGTCTTGTAGAGGAGATGCGACATGCCCAGACTACAGTTCATGTGCCTTCCCTTACATACTGACTAAAATACGTACTGTATAATCACAGAAAGTAGACCTCAGGACGGATCCCTGTGACTCTGGGGCATGATCAACAAAATCAAGTGTCTCCATCTTAGCTGTCTGTCTGTTCTGTTTTCAAAATCCCCAGTGAACGAAGGCTCCTCAGCCCACCTGGAATAACCCATTCTCCTTAGCTTAACTAGGTGTATTGTAAGGAAATTTTCCCAATGCTCAACCTGCCTTTTAAATTAATAGCCTCTATCTACCATCAATGTGGAGAAAAGACTGTTCCTATCTTCTCTACAGCAACTTTTTCCATATTTGAAGACTGTTTTCACATCTTCCTTCAGTCTCCTCTTCTTTGGATTAAAGAATACTTTTGAGATTTTTTTTTTTTTTTTTTTTTGAGTACTTTCTGTCCTCCAGACTCTATCCAGCTACTCCCCATCTTTCTCAGGTGCCCCAACATGGACAGGTACTTCAGATAAGGCCTTATCACACCTTGGTACACAGGAATAACCACCATGCTTCTCACAGGCTACACTGTTGATGCATCCCACTATAATGAGTATCTTTTCTGCAGCAATGAGTTAACGGCGCTCAGTTTGTCGTACTTTATACCATCCCTGCCCCAAGATGTTTTATGCAGCAATACCCACTCCCTTCTCTGTTTGTGCAGCTGACTATTCCTACCTAAGTGTAGTTCCTCACATGCCTTATTTTTCCAAACATTTCTCCTATTTTTCATGATCAGCTTTAATTCAAATCTTGTCTGCCAGCCTGCTGCAGCCCTGTCAGCTTGACATGCATTGCCTAGATAAATAAAAAAATTTAATTTTTACCTCCAAATGAGGACCTACCTCCACATACCCCACAGAAAGCATAATTTCTTACTTTCCCCCCCCCCATACTTGTTCTGTTAAAGCCAGTTTCAGTTTGGAGACTTGCCACACACAGTTAGGGATTTCTAAGGACACATTCCAATACCCTAATGAGTTTTAAAACACCTCCTGCTATTTAAAAAAATAGTAATAAAAGCATTTGGTACAAACAGATTTCCTTCTTCTAAAATTCCTTCCTTTCAAATCTAGTTTTAAATTACTCTAACATGTGGAAGATTCAAATCTCAACAAATCCATCAAATTAATCAAACTCATCAAATCACAAAACCATCATATTTTAGCGCAGCCCTACAAAATTAGTTATAGAAATGATTTGAAAGTGTTTTTTGTTTGTTTGGAAGTACAGTTGCCATCAGAGTTATTTTGTGACAGAGTCCTCCCTCCTACTCCTTGAGGCTTTTGTCATGTTTCCTAATCAGAGATGCTCTGTGGTTTTATAATAATCTAAATTTTTCTGAGACCTCCATTGGTAATTAAGGCATCTGGCTTTACAAAAGGAAAGATAAGAAACATTACTAATACAAGTGTTTTAGTTTGTTGTTTTTTTTTTTTTTAAACAGTGCTAAACTATTTCAAGCTTCATATACGTTATACGCAGTATATGTGATGTTGCTATAGAGATTTAACTAGCATTTCTTCAGGATGTTCTGCAACTTGTTGCTGGCTTGGCCTCTGAAGTAACTGCAACCTTTTCAAACTTGTGCTGATATAACAAAGTTTTCATAATGTGTACCATGCTAAGTTATCTGTATACACAGGCTTGCTACAAAAGAAACCTGTGATTCCTGATAAATCTAGATTAAATACAATTGTGTAAACGTCTCCCATTTAAATGTTGGGTGGACATGATTTGAACTGATTATAAGAGAAAAGCACAAACAGTTTTGTCACACATTTGCAAACAGTATGTGGCATGTCAGTTTGGAAAAAATTCTCGTTTAATTGCATCTGGAAGATTACAGTAGAAAAGTGTTGGGGTGAGGGATAAGGAGCCTTTCCTTTTCATTCTACCATGGAATAGACTGAAAGAGAAACAATTTTGTCATTCAACAATAAAAATAAAAAGTAATCCTTAGCAAGTTTTTGCATTATTGTTTCCAAACTGTTCACTGAAACCAAAACAAAGGGCCAAAATATGCTTGCCTTGCTTGCTCAAGAGAATAATCCCACTGAAATCAACAAGACTATGCAAATATGGACAGCAAAGTTTGGCCCCAAATAAACATCCCCATAACTAGGGAAAACACTAATCACCAAAGTGCACTTAACACCATAGTAGCTACAGTTTCTTTATACATGCACAGTTTGTGCGACACTTTGTACATGAAACTAGTCAATGGAATATAAATAAGTGTGCCGCTTCCTTTTAAATATGAACATTAATAATGGAGCACATTCACATTTTTGCCTTTCAAAGACCTTTTTGAAAAAAATAAAAACACCTTCTCCAAAGTAACCTGAAACATGTTGTTGAATATAGCACATATGATTCAAAGAACAGTACTAAGGTAGAAGAACTTTCACACACAAAACTGGTATTTGCTGTATAGTTGGAGCGACTTATGAAAATCCCAAGAAAAGACTATCCTCTCACCAGGAGAGGAAGGTAACAGTTGTAGTGTTAATTCAATTTCTTCTGCAGGGGCTTGTTTTTATCTTCAGCATTTTCAGGGCTGAAGTCAGTACAGATACCATTAGGAGCAGAAAGAGATGAAGTCTCCAAGCCACTCTCAGCTCCCATCTGATCAGCATAGAGAAAGTCTTCTGCAAAGTGTGGGTGCAATTCGGCAAATCTGTAGAAGTCATCTAAAAAAAATTGTTGTTACACAGAATCAGCTCTTTCAAACAGGAGGATGCTAAATTTGAATACTTACACATATATAACCACATGACGACTTTGGAGAAAAATAGCAGCAGTTAACATAATGCTATCCCCATAGCTTGTTTTAGCTTCTCAGCAGAAGTTTACCACATCCCCAGAGCTGAGATGCCACAAAGAGTTATCTAAGCCCTCTTAAAACACTTCAGACCAGAGCTTAGCTTGTATGGTGAAGGGGTAAACAGGCTCAGATTTACATTAAAATGCATGAAGAGCACCACATGCCCTGACATAGCATCTCACTGTTCAGTGGGGGAAGGGCAGAAGCCCTGCAGTTGAGGAACAAAGAACAGCAAGAGTAGTCATTTCTTAAAACCTGGGAAGTCTTTTGCAAACATGCCCTTTAATGCTCTGCACTCATAATTCGCTTCAACCTAACAGCAGCTGTCATCACTGCCTTCCGCTTTCAAGATTTCAGCATTTCAAACTCTTAACATTTTAGAGAATAATACTGTGAGAAGATAATTTGTAATGCATTATGAGAAAACTGATGTTGATGTTGGATACTAATAAGATAATAAAAAGAGCAAGATTAGTTCTTGGGGGAGTGGGGAATCCTTAACATCAGGAAGTTACATTTTGTGTTAAAAATCAGGCATTGAAGCCTTGTCACAATTTGCCCATATGACTGTTTATTCAGACATCATTTGAACCCAAGATACTGTACGGGATCCAAGTCATAAGAAGCTATTCTTATAATGTAAACTGACACTGGAAGAAGCTGGATGCAAACATTATCACTAACTCAGTCACCTACAGTGTATCACACACAGCCCACTCAAATTCACTGTTATCCCAGAAGAACTCATGATGAGATGATGCTGTGAGTTCCCTGGAGTGCAGTGCAGATGACAGCTGAAGTAGCCTTTCAGAGGAGTGAAGTCCAGTTCCTCCTGGTACAACTGGGCTGGTGTGGAGGAAGGGAACTACCACAGCTTTCCCTCTCCGCCACCCTTCTCTGTTTGAGATGGTGTGTTTTTCTCAATATTGCAAAGGGCAAGGGAATGTCATTTGGCTCACAGGGGCAGTGAAGTTGTAGGTCAACCCTGCCTCTGAACTGTTGCAAAGGGACAGGTGGGGAGAATTCAATAAACATAACTTCATCCTTCTGCAAACAAAAAAGTGGGTATCCTTTATCCACAGTTTATATGGATCTAAAGTATTTTGGACCCTGTAACTTCAACAAAAGCTTATGATGTTCAAGCCATGAGAACCAACACTACCATCTATGTTGAAAAACCTGTATGTACAACAGACTGATTGATCATGTAAATGATAAAGTCTTCAGGGGGTGAAAAAAATCTTAAAAGTTTGCAAATGCATACAGCAAAAATTTTTCTTTCGATAATATTTAATGCAAGTTCAACTTTAAAAAAAATAATCTCATAGCAAAGAATACGATGCATCTGACCTTTTTCAAGAAGGAAATGTAGAGCTTTCTTTTATATTTAAAATATTTAACAGTGGTAGTAGTTGCAATAATATATTAGAAAGACTTGAGTGCAAACTGATTCATCAGAATCAAAACGGTTAAGCACATTCAGGGAATCCAACTGAGTATATTATTTTTCTGCAGCTAACAAGGAGAGAGCAATCAGCTATCAGCCTTAACTGGGTCTGGCCTGCAACAGGAACATGAAAGCGTTCCCTTTTTTCACATGGACGCTTTAAGCCCATCCCAAGGATTTATTCCTTTTTGTAACAACACATACAATGTGTGCATTGTATTAATGACCATGAAAAAATAGCCTTTTTTGGGAAAGGTCATTCTGATACCCCAACTAAGGTAAGACAAGTACAAAAATTTCAATCAAGAGTACCAAAGATGCTCTTACAGTCACATTAAGCATAACCCTTTTTGCACGGGAAAGACTACAATATTTACTGTAGATGCCATTCTAAGTAATTCTTCAAAAAGCTACTGTATCTTTTCAGAAAATGAATTCAGAAAATCCCTTGAAACAGTTGTTCACACAAGTATGATAGTTTATATCCAGAACGGCATCGTGACAACTCTGTCATGATCCATCCCTCAATGTTTTATCAGTACTGGATCCAAATGAAAAACCTCAGATTCCAGGGAGGACTGAATTGAACAGGATAATGTTTCTGATAGATCTCAGTAACTAGACATTTTGGGTCTTGCTGAAACAAGTCCTGAAGATATTAAGGAATATTTATCAAAGTTGTACACAGCAGAGCCCAAAGAAAAGTGCTTGGAATCCCATTTGCCTCATTCACCAGAAACGTGAGACAAGGTGATGTAAGAAGAACGAGCTATTCCAGCATTACTTCTAATCACAGGTCTCATCTTGGAGCTCAAGCTTAAAGCAGCTGTGAAGCATTAGACTGGAGGAAAAGATAACCTTAGTCATTTACTTGGGAAAAAAAGTAATTTTGCTTCCTACCCCTACTAAGAGGAAAGAGACAAAAAGAACGAAAGAACCCAAAGTGGAGTTCTTTAAGACTCCTGTCTATATTTTTTGCATTAAGTATGCATATGTACTACAAGAACTTCAAGAGGTTTTTCTCCTGCCTTTGCAATACCTTCCTGCTACTTGATGCTCCTTGATGGAAGCTCTATGGTTCATGAATCTCCTCCAGTTTTTGTTTCCCCTCAGCTACATAATTACTTTAGTGTACAGGAACTTAAGATAATCCTGTGGTTAATATAGGTAAGGATACTACATTTTAAAGAACAAATAATTCTTCCTTCTCTGAACGTTCATCCCCATGGATATTCACAACACTGCCAATCCCCCCTTCCTTCTTGTTACCAGCAAGCAAGGCAGTCTTCAGAACACTTTCACAGTCATCATTTGTCTATCAAGAGCAGGTGGAAAGTTTCCTAGAATTTGTGATGCCCACCTACAGAACCTATTCAAATTCTCCAGGATCATGTCTTAAGACTGAGAAATCTTGCCTCTCTCTAGATTACAGTGAAGGGATGAGCTTTGGAATTAAGGTGCATCTAAACAGTTAAGCCAACAGCACACTGCTTAAGAGAACTGAGACACAGATCTTTGGCAGCTAGTGGATTTTCAAACATGCGACAAAAATCCAGAATTCTAACAATTCAGATTCGAGATTATCAATCTAGTTATACAATCTCGATTTTGCTATTGGTTATTCTGTTTACCTGCAACCTGAGCTTTTCCTTTGGGATGAGATCTCTGGCTTCAAGAACTCTGCTATACGTGCAGCAATTTAGGTTTGATACTTTGGATATTTTATTTTTTATTCTTACAAGTAAGACTGAAGACTTAATATTCCTGCTTCCCATTCCAACATCCCAGAAAGGAGGAGCTTGTGAGCAGACACCTCTGCTGTGTGTATCCAAAGTAACGTCAGTAGTCTTCCCCAGAACAAGTTTTGATTTCTCAGAACTTGTCTGGACAATGCCTTCAGAAAAGGTGTAGTCTGCAAGTTTTCCACCTCTCCTTTCTCAGTATTTAAGTGCAACAAATTGAGTATGTGGCAAGTTGCACATATTCTCAGGAAAGGCAAGAGATTGAGTATTCACGGCAAGAACTTTCAAGACAGAAATGCAATAGCAGAAGTTTATTTTCATCTTCTAATTCTCTACCACAATAAATTGGACATTTATTCTTACTATTAGGCTTTCAGATATGTTAACATCTCAGTGCAATGTTTATATTATAAAATGAGCACATCCCTCAGAAAGAGATCCAAGCAAAGTTTCAAAGAAATTATGTAAACAACATCCTACTTTGTGCAGCCTCACAAAAGACTACTCTTGAGTACAGGAAATAAATTAGTGAAAATGAGAGCTAAGCACTTCAGTGGCCACTGCCGTGGCTCAGTGGTCCAGATTTTCTTGTGATGGGAACATACCATGACCACTTAGGGGAAAAGTGCAGATTTAAATGCAACTAAGTACTATCAAAGATGAATATTAAAATATGATTTCTTTGGTAACTCACATGAACTGGTCTGAGTTCACTTATACACTATTTCAAATTTAGCTATTCTCAAACAATGAAGTGTGTCAAAATCAGAGTTCTGCTAGGCTTACCAGCTTAAGATTCTGTGCTGGTATTTTTGAAGCTGGTGACAGGGCAGCGGGTAGAGGGAAAAGAGTTGAGTCACCACCCAAATGAGCTGGGAGACAAGGAGCCACAGAGATAGGCAGGAAAAAGGCAATAGCGTAGGATGGACATGGAAATGCTGGGGACATGACAGATGAGATGTACAGAAAGGAAAGGGGCAGTACAGCAGGAGTCAAGGAGGCAAGACATAGCAGTCAGGAAAAAAGGGGAGGGCAGTGGCAATGCTACTCATTCCAATAACTCAAATAGTTCTGTAGTTGAAGCTTTACATACATATTGTGTGACTGAAACATAGGAATTACTAGTGTAGAAATTGTAATTTACTAACACTAATGTCTTAATTTGTAAAAATCTTACAAATTAAATACATACTGATTATCCTGAAGGAAAGCCATTAGAACAGGGCATGTCATAAGCACTTCTACGGGAGATACGTGATATGTTCGCTATCAACAACTCAGTTCATACTTAAATGATACAACTAAATTTAAACCTTACTGCATAAAAGATGAATCTGAAGTAACACACAAGTACTTTGATTCCCAGCATAATCTGTTCACCCAGATCTCACAATTTTTCAAATGCAACTTTCTCACCTCCATATCACCTGCATTACAGACTACATATTGAGTAGCCTGGTTAATACCCCCTCATTTCCCCCGCAGACACACTCGGGACTTATTTTCAAACAGGCTGAGAAATTTTATGGGAGTAGAAAATCTTACATCCCCCTGTATTCTGGGAGGGCAGAAATAGCAGGGAACAGATACAAGAGACAAAACAACATGACAGAGCTAAGATAGCTTTCTTAAAAATACATATTCACATACACGGAAGTCAAAGAACAGAATATGCTGAAAGAGCTAATCTACATATTGCCTTACTTAATGTGGAAGGGAAAACCTCTGAAAACATGTAAATCTGACATTTGATATTAAAGGTGAAACTCAAATTTTTTTTAAAATGTAAATTTACTTTGTCTGCAGTGCTTTCATCATTGTTAAAGTCAACAAGTCAACTAAAAAAGGTAAAGTTTAATAAAACTATAACTGGTTTGTATATCAACATGAGTTCAGACAACGTTGACATTTTGTGACAGTTCAGATCCACTTAAAATACTTACCATATGTAATCTCTCCTTTTTCTTCTTCATCTACAGCTCTAAAAAGATGCGTAACATTAATCTGTGACACACCCATGGCAGTCTTCAGAATATGAGCTAAATCTTCTTCTATTATAGTTCCATTTTCTGACTGGTACAGCTATGAATCAAGACAGGAAGATAAATCATTGCAAAGCTGAATACTAACTCCTCTGAACAGCACCACACTAAAAGTTATGCAAAAGTAAAATTTGGTATTGGAAATTCTAGTCGCTCTCAGATTGATGTGATCTACTAAGGATTTCTGATTACTCTGGGTAAAAGACAACATTGATTATTAGTTCACCTGGGTATGCTTAGAAAGTAAAGCTTGCTATATTCAGAAAAAACCTATGTTTACGTGCCTAACCACTGGCATTTCAGTGATACCCAGACAAGACTGTTTAACACTAACATGTTTTGCAGATATGTAACTGAGAATAATTTTTAGTCCACTGAGCTATGTGTCCAAACTCCAGGAGAGTCTGTGGAATCAGGAGATATATTTAGGTCAACCTAAAGCAGATACTGTTTCCACTTGGTCAGATGTAAAACTCAAGATTCCTTTGACCAACATCCAACTGATTCGACAGCCACTTTGCATAAAATGCCTACATCTACATGGCGTTGTAGTACTCAGGAGAATCCTACCCCCTAAAGTGATGGGCCTGTAATTTTCTACAAATACGTATTCAAAATTCTAGAAAATAATAATTTGCATATTCTTAAGTCCTGAAGCAAAGAGTTTCCTCACAGAAAGAGTTAGCTTTACTACTGACAGGAGACTGATAACTAAAAATAATTGTTCATAGTCTCATTCTATCTTTGTATATGTACGGTGTTTTCCCCTGAAAAAAGGACCTGAGTATTTCAAAACATCTGTAACAAATACAACTTCATTAAACTTTCTAAAATAACTCAATTTGCCTGTGCAATGGAAGTTGAGACAGAAGAATTTTTGAAACATCCTTGTCTCATTTTCAAGCATGACAACACTGCAAATACTGAACCATGTAAAAAACGCTATTTTGCAAACTTTCTTTTAGCTTCTCTACATCATTGAGAAGGTGGGAACTGATGAGACTGAACAAGAGGCATAAGGATGTATTTTTCACACAAGCGGAAGTTGTGTGAATAATGGAATAAAAAAAGTCAGTGGAATAAAAAAAATTGAAGTACTGTGGAAGACAACATTCATGCTCAAATCAGGAATCTTGCTTTTTCCCCCCTAGCAACTAACCTGCACGGTGTTTCACAAGGAGTTGGGGCAAGGACAAGACACTTGTTTAATAAAATCTGCTCTGTTTTTACAGATCAAGCAGTCAGAAGGTGATACGTGATGGTAAGGCTCACAAGCGTCATATTGGCAAGATTTACAACACCCTTTCGTTTCCTTAGCAATTAGGAAGGGAGGATGCGTAGCACTTACACTGGAGTGCTGTTCTTAGACTTGATTGCCATAATCCCCCCTTCTCTTTAAATTGCCCACCGAGAACTCCGGTGGCTCAGTAACTCCTATTTTTCAAGTTCTTCAACCATATACTGAACACTTCCACTTTGAAAACTTGTTCAGCTACGTGAAATGTTGCACTTTATCCCTGAAAACAAATGACAAGGTGCATTGCAAAAAGTAGCACATGGCAGAGGACAGCAACTGTTCAAAGCCACATATTCATCAACTGGCTAGATCCTTCAATGGCTCGCAATAAGCTCTGTGAATATCTTACTGTACATGAACCCAGGAAAGGGGGGAAGAAAGGATAAAGAAAAAAGGTTCTCTCCCTTTTTTCTAGAATACTGTGAGCAAAATTTCCTGAGCTCAAGACTTTTTTTAACCCTTCCAATCATCACTAGCAGGATAAAGTGAGCCATACCTGCTTTCCCTTGCTGAGTGCTTCCCCTTCTTTATACATGCATAGAACTTCTTTGCCATTCTACAGTTAACTTTATATTTTGCAATTAACCAGGGAACTCAACATTATGTATGAGTTGAAGAATAGAGCAGATAGTGAAGAACAGAATTTTTTTAAGAAACAGGTTTATTAACTCAAAGTTAGGTGCTTCCAAGAAGAAAATACTCGCCTAATCTGAGCTTTTCTTCCTCTAAAATGGTAAAAGTATATTGCACATTATGCATTATGACAGTTAAATTTCACTGAAACACTGCCCAAAAGCCACCTTCAAGTTTACTTTAAGCTTGTTCATTTTAGTGTGAAGACACAGAGCTGACCAAACAGCACCTGACCATTTCTCTATGCCATTATAACGATCAAATGGAGTAAGGGCAGAGACCTTTCTGCTTTTCCCTCAGAAGTAGCAATAAGTAACAGCAGCTATTAGAGGCAGATTTCCCCCAATATTTGTATGAACTAAATATTTTTGTTCCTTCCTCCTTTGTCAAATTTGTTTGATACTGCCCAAAGGGTAAGAATGATAGTTGTGAACACTAAACATTCACAGGAGCCTCATTTCTTTAGCAAAACGTAGTTAAGAGAATAATACAGGTATGCTGAAGAACCTGAAAACAACTACTCAGAAAATAAGGCTGCCATGTAGTACCATGCAAATGAATGTTCTCAACTCCATGCATTCACCAGTGATTACAGCATCAAGAGTTAGCACTCTTCAGTTTCAGTAACACTAAAGACCATGTGAGTTCGAGGCAAAGGGAAAAGATGATGCAGGATGCAGCAGAGTTTGCGTGTTGAAATAGCAATATTAAAGAAAATAATTAAAAAGTAATAAATCAAGGCATCAGACAAACCCACCGGAATGACAAACATTAAGTATTGCTGCTGTCACTTTCCCAAAAAGCCTGCATTAACCATCTACGCTGATGCTGCAACAAACCACTGAGGCTAGAACAAGATCAGCAGCACTGCCGGGAAGCATAAACTCTGGGCACAGACTGCAGGACCAACACAGAAACACGGTAAGACTAAGAGGGAAGAAAATCTTATCAAGAAGATAAAAAGGGGGTAAAAAGATTAATCTCTATTAACATGTAGGAAAAGTTTTTCACTATTTTCTTAACTCGAAAAATAAGATTTGATTGAAACATTATAAAAGTAGTAAACACAACTCATTAGCCTTTAGTTTAGAGGAATCAATACAAAGGACTTCAGGTTTGAGACTCAATGTGCTGAAAAAGATTCTACCAGATTTCCACAGAGAACAATTTCAAACTGCAAACTTCCATAATTTCACATGACTTAAACTTGCAGTGCATTCCCTCTGAACATGACCTCTTAATCTAACTTCCCAGTAATGTTGTTTTAAAATGTAAATAAGTATTAAAAGGGCATGTGAAACAAGCTTCTGTTAAGTCTAAAGGCAGTATTAGTAATTGCTAAAAAAAATTATACTACATAGAGGAAGAAAATGCTGCTTACCTGAAATGCCAACTGAATTGTTTCCAGAGTTTTGGATGGCTTACAGACAACTGACAGAGCAATGACAAATTCCCGAACGTCAATTATGCCGTCTTCATTCTGTGAAGGAAAACCTTACCTCTAAATACTGCAATTTGTCTGAGAACTTTCATAAATAACTAACAGTTGCTAAAGATGCAGAATATTCAGAAAGATCATTACATATGCCACTGCAAAAAAGTCTCACTGAAATGGAACTAATTCAGGGCAAGAACCTGGGTCATCAAAACTCTGCAGGCTCTTTTTAGAGTCTCAGTCAGAAGTCATAATTCAAAGATTCTTGGAAGACAGTGCTGCTAGTCACCTTTCACTTGCATATTTAAGATTTTTATGTTAAACCATCTGAACTACCAGGTTGAAATTAAAATTGGAGAACCACATGACAAGGTAGCCTAATTTAAGCCCTGAATACATGACATCTGCTCTTTGGTCTAAGAGAGAGCACTATGGACATATCCATCTCCTGGTCCAAACAGCATCCAAAAGATAATAGTCATTTCCCCATCCTGACTGATTGCCAGAGAAATGAAAAACTGGCTCATCTGCCAAGTTCCTAGGTCCTTCAGGTATCCTAGGAGAACAAGTGATTTATTTACAAGGTAAGTGAAATATCAGCTAATAGGCATTGCATTCAGTTGCAACAAGCCGCACCAGAGGTTTAGCCTGAATGCATCTTTCTTCCTCTTCATATTTTGCATCTAGAAAGAAAATCAGTTTTGTCCAACTGATGCTCCTTTTAACTTCTACCTGAATGAATGCTTTCTTTAGTCGATGATAGGTGCTCTTACCTTGCTGAAAGGGAAATGCAGTAGGCAAATACTATGGTGAAGTGCTCAAAAGCACCTAGCACTGGTCCAAATCAGACCTCAGTGAATTCAGCTGGAACAGAATTAGGCTAAAGTGGAGTTTTACAAAAGTAGTACAATTTTTAAACATGATGTTGTTTCTTACCTCATCAAAAAGTGCAAACATACTTTCTAATGTGTGAGAAACTGGAAATTCCAAGTATGCTGAGAATTCTTTAAGATCAACCTTTTCTTTTTTCATTTTCATGGCACTTGCAGCATATTTATCAAGATCATCTTCAAGTGTTTCTGGCTTCAGCCTAGAAAGCATATTATTTTTGCACATTTTAAAAATAAACCCAGTTTTAACAATACAAATTTCAATATACCAAATGAAGCAATGGATGATAATGCTGTAAAACATTACAGAATCTGGAATCAGAATTACTAAGTAACTTTATAATAAAATAATGTATTCCTGTAATTTTAAGGCTCACATTAGTTCTTAACTGTATTAGGAATCACTGCAAGGGCTTAGAAACCCTGGTCATAAACTTGCGTCCTTTATTCTACCTTGATTATAAGCCGTATGTGTTAGCAGTTCAACATGAACAAGAAACACAGTCTAGAACTAGCTAATAAGAAATACCAGGCACGGAGAACTAGGTGGGATTTAGGTCACCTGAATATGGCTGTATTGTAGGACAGTAACATAAACCAATTACAATTCCAAATTTACTAATGTCACTGAACAGGAAAGACCTGATGCATCTTGCCTAAAAGAAATCAGGGATTACATAATAGCGATTATACTGTTAATCCTGTTTGTCAGTCCTCATTTTTCACATTCAGTCTGGAGTTGGACACCATCACGAGGTGACCCAAAGTTATAGCAGTTAATACAGCTACAGAAATTCCCTCAGTCCTTCCAATTGCAAAACCAGATTTTGACTGATGAATGAACAGCTTTATCTTTATGCAGGTATCTGCTGCATGGTTGTTTGGGTTCTGGTTTTTTTTTTTGCTAAGTCAAGCTTCCTGTATTCGCTTTGTGAAAGTAAGTCTTACTATGAACATAATAAATGGTGCTGCAGGTATGTGGGGAAAAGTAAATTCCCTCCCTAATACAACATCAAACAAATCTTGATCAGCAGGTTTCCTCTGAACTGATTTAGGGTAACGTGGGCATCCAAACTTTCCAGTCTGAAGACAAAAGAAGCCAATAAAGTCTTCTACAATATTCTTCTGCAGTTGTGTTTTGCTGTTTGCTGCTGCAGACAAGGAAAAGCAGCTATTTACAGAACTCACAAGCTCACACCAGAATTGTTCCCAGACTGCAGCTGGGACTCCTCAGTAGCTCCCTCTCAGTGACAAGAATGAATAAAATACTTAATATCAGCATTCTCAGGAGCTTCTGAAAAAAAGATAAGAGCATTTCTGATAGGAAGATTATCTGATACGTCAGCTCCAGACCTTGACTGCTTGCTGAAATGACCCTTCCTAAAAATCACTGCTTTTAAGTAAAAACACAACTACTATGCTGTCTGCCATCACCTAAACTGACTTACCAAAAATGTACTAAACAATGCCAAGCCCTGTATTTCTGAATTATAAGACCTGAACATGCAAGAATTCTTCCAGAGACCCGTGGCCCCTATAGAACATTCATATGTTCTCCATCCCGGCATTAAAGCACCTATCTGAAGTTTTGGTCCTAGACAGTACAAAAAGAGCAGCGAAACACTCCTCTGCAATCATTCATTTTCCATGATCAAGCAGAAAAGTAGCAGGAACAATGAAAAAGGAATCCATGGAGGATTTGAGATGCACGCAGAACTCAGCTTCTCACATGCAGGATTACATATAAGTGTCCACAGATAATACATCCCCACTGTAGTAGTCAAAATGGATTTTAACTGTAGGATGAAGGACAGCTGGCATCCGAATCCTCCCTTGAGATAAGCCACCACTGACACAGAATACGCAGTCTAACATCTGTCTCTAAATCAGAGATTTGATTTACAATGAATTGACTCAAAATTCACCTTCTAGAACTGAGTACTCACTTGGTGAGTAGTATTTGAGACTTGCGAGATCTCCTCTTCACCAGTCAATTAAGTCCAAAAAGCTAAAAACTTTGAAGGCAAAACCTTGTACGGAAAGTAGCATGGCTTACCACAAATCTTACAGACATCTTGTGGTTTGGGTTTTATAAATACAGAAAGAGACGTGAGTTAATCTCAAAAAGAGTATGTGGATCAGTGAGGCAATCTTATTGCTTCAGCTTGAGTATGACTGCATTGTACTTCTGGTAATGCAAGGTGCCCTCACTTCCCTCCAGCCCTTTCAGAACCAGAAAGTAATTGATGTGTGGATGACCATGACTTACTATGCTGAAGTCTTCTGAATCCAAGTGTTCCAAATCCCACAATAGGTTCTGAACCAATGTGAAATGGTTCCAATGTCTCAATTCCTTTAAAATTGTTACTTTTATCCCAATGGGGGCTATAAAAGCTAGAAAACCAACAGCGGATGGTCTTTGCTCATGAAATCATGTTTGTTTGCCTAATGGCTTCCATGCAAGATCTAGGCTTTACGATACATAATGTTATTTGCTGTTGTGGTGTTTTGCTTCATTTTTTAGGCCAGTGCGCACTAAAGAGAATAAAAACTCATTCCCGAGTCCCTGACGATGGAAAGGGCATTTTTCAAGATTAATAGCTCTGAACATTAAATCCTTCACAGCAGACTTCACAAGGAAAACCAGATCCCCGAAGGTAGGATATTTTCAGCATAATTACCACTATTTTTAGCACGTCTTACCTCCTTAAAGCTAGTTTTAGCTGTATTTGACTATTTGAAAACAAACTCCTTTCTTGCATGCTGGCAATCTGCCAAAAAGTTTCTAGTGTCTCCCAGAGCTGGAAGTTGCGTAAGAACAGCTGGATTTTGTAGCTAGCTACTGTAAACTGCAAGCTCAGAGAAACATGCCCTAAGCCAGAAAAGCATAATACATTCGTTTTTATGTCTGCTGATGTACTTCTGTGCAATTTCTTGTCATAATGGAGAAAGGATACTGAACAGCTGCAAAACTGACCTTACGAACACTCTGGCACACCCTGCCTCGATCCATGAGGCAGGGGCTATCATGGCTGGTATTTGCTATGTTAAGCCTGATCCGTGATCACCTATTGTAACGGACAGTATTCCTTTTATCAGGAATGCAGATGGACAACATCCTCCAGAGGTTTTTCTTGTTATAGATGATCTCTGAACACTCTGAAGTCACAGCACTGTTAGTTAGCTGTGAGGGGTTATTACTTTGGGGATGCAACGCTCTACCTACAGTCTGGACCACCATTTCAGGCACACATGGACAGCAGAAGTTTGTATTGTAGTCTGGATGGTAAAGGCTATTGAGCAAGAATAGACAGACACCAGGCCTATGAGGTAATTATCTCCTCCTCGCAGATCTTATGAGCCTATAGTGGCATTGCTCAGTAGGATCCTCGTGGCCAACTGGATGAGATACTATTGGAGAGTAGTGGTAAAAATGGAACTGCTGTTTAATTCAGGTCATTCTTACCAAAATACTATGGCTTTTAAGAGACAGCAGAATTGATTCAACACTAGTAGGTTTACTAACATTGAATTTCACCAGGGCCAGGGAGCGTGTAAGGAGGTAAACCTTGCAGGCTTGCTAAGGTTGTAGAACATTCTTCAAGGGCAGACATCAGTACTACCCATCAGATGGGTACAAGACACCAATACTACTCAGGCTCAGGAAAGCAAAGGAGATAGTTAAGGATCCAAAAAGAATTCCAAAATAAATTGCTGCCCATTGTTAAAGATAAAAATTACAAAGAGTAATCCTACTGAGAAAGCTAAGAAATCTAGAAGGCAAGAACAGGGGATTTTTTTCTGAAATCTGACCTGAAAAAGATGATTTGGTGCAAACCATACCTTTTGAAAGAAGTAGACGTAATCAGCAAAGCCATACTGTCTTCAGTGAAAAGTACAAAGAACCTCAGAGTCTGTGTACTAAATGCATACACCAGATCAAGAACCTGCCAAACCAAAGGGTCTTGTGCCACACATATACTAATAATAAAATGCACATTCACCATGATACCATATTATGTTCTTGCTGTACTTTCTATACTTATTGCTTTTTGATGCACAAAGTGGAAGCCAACTACCATACTGGAAGAGAAAATGTGCCATCTTGTACAAATAGCAGTGCTGCCTACCCTCCAATAAAAAAAAAATCAGAAAAAATAGATGAAAAATCTGAGGTTTTAAAGCATATTTGCTAAAAAGACTTCAAATGAATACGAAAAGTCAGGAAGTAGAAAACAGTGACTAAAACAGAAGGATGTGAGACACATCCATCCTTGCTAGATGTTCCAAATCGTACCTGGGGTTTTAAAAGTGAAAGGTTTGGGAGAAAACAACCAGGAAGCAATTAAGTAAATAATGCAGTAGCAGAGTACTGAATGTTAAAAAATTGAAGGGTAGACAGAAAGCAAGAGAAAAAAGAAGAGATCAGTTAAAAAAAAAAAATCAAGCACGGGATAAGCAAACAGATCATTGTTAATCTGGCTAGCCGTTTGATGAGGCTACCAATACTTCCCTGTCCCTTCACGCCCGCCCCCAAAAGATGCAAAAGGCCTGGTCCACTAAAATTACTTGAGCAAAATTTCAGGTTACATCAAGACCTGACTTTATAATCCTCATCTAACAGCAAGCAGAACACAGTCACTAAAAAAAAAATTCTACTTTGGATTGCAATATGTGCTACATTTGGTGTTTGTTTTTTTTTTTTTTAAGAGAAGTGATCTCTCTCTAATTTTCAGAAAATAAAACAATTAAAACTGAGAATAATCACAACTAAAAAAATAATTAGAAAATAATTTGACTGAAAACTGGGAATTCTCTAAGGAGCTACTGATGGCCTAAAAGCCATGGTTCCATAAGAAAGGGGAACAACAATTAAGGCTAGAAGGTCCTTCTAGTTCATCGGCAAAGCAAATGCAGGAATTAGAATGAACAGAAGTTTGAGAGAATAGGAACAAATCAATTCAAATCAGAACTTAAGGATCTCCTTGCAGGCAACTACTCTAAAGCAGCTCATAAAAAGTATCACATAAAAAGATGGAGATGAGACTTAATTATACTGTATTAACACTTTCTGAAGGAGAACATATCTGAAGAGGTCTTTAATAAGGCACAAAATCCAAACAAGCTTCAATGTCTAGAACATGGTAATAGATCCAGTCAAAGTACAAATAGAGAATCACTTTGAACAGTAGGGTAATTAATTGTGGAATAAATCATCAAATGAAGCAGAGGATTTACAATGTATGAAAGCTACAATAAAGATTGCATATAGCTTAGTAATCAGCTCATTGGTCAAACATAGATTATCAGGCTCAACAGAAGCATAACTGCTTGAGGACTAATGAATGCAGAATTTGAGAAGATGAGACTATGATCAATTGATCGCATTGACACAGGGGTCATTTTACCACAGAGTTCAGTACGAGGCAGCTGAGTTCCAGCCAGCTGTGACCTGGCAGCTGGATAGCCGTGTTAACAGAGCCCAAGCTCTTCATTAGATGAAGCATGAGAACTTGCTGCTGTGGCTGCATGGCTTCTGGACTGGATCCCATCCAGCTGAGCACAGACTAAGCAAATTTTACAATGTTAATGGATCCTGTAGATACATAATGTGAACAGAAATAACTCTCCAGTGTAGCAAACTGAGGTATAACTTGATTTCAAGGAATCTAAACCAAAAACAAGTCTGGATGTGCCTTACTACAAAAATCTTGCATTTAAAACTGGATGTTACCTTGAAGGTATGTTATTGCTCAAAAACAAGTATTAAGACTGGATGCAAAATCCAGTGGATAAAATTTACTTTTCCAGTTATTTAGGGATGTGACTGGATGATCTTAATGCCTCCCTGGCCTCAAAACCTTTGAATAAACAGCAAAATGACTGCATCGCCATCAAACGTGCATTAGAGATGAAGTCATATTACAACCTTCATCCAATTGTGCCAGAAAAATACCATCGTAATAGCCTTCTTACTGGCACATATCCAAATCAAGACAGGATAATATTTCACCAATGTACAATTGCTCAAACCAGACAGAGAACTTTTGGGTTGTGGGGAACCTCACTCACAAATGCACGTAATTGTTTTAGAGGCCAAAACAAAAACCCAGAAAAGCATAATTTGAAAGAACAGCTTTAAATTGAGCAGACAGAAGCCAGACAATTTAACAAGAGGATTAAACTGAATCCCAGGATTATCAACTGCATAGTAAGAGATGTGGGTGGTTTTGCAGGTGGTTTTTTTTGTTTGTTTGTTTTGTTTGCTTTTCTTTCTTAGTACTGTAAATTCAGAGCCTTTGGAACAAAGCAAGAATCTTTGTTTCCCCTTAGAAGTCTCTCCTATCCTACTGGAAGTCTTTTCAGATGGAGGTCCCAACAATGAATTAATATATGCGTGTTATCTGAATGCATCATGTATGCTACATTCCCTATTCTCCAATAGACCTTTCTCTTCTTTTTTTCATTGATGTACACAAGCTGAAAGGTGAAGGAAAAATTAGTGAAAGGAAATAAAGTACAGAATGGAAACATGAAACTATGCTCTATACTTTCAGGTGAGGAGACAAAAAATGGAAAAGGGCGTTTGTATAATAAAGCAGTTAATAGGATGAGGCTGTAAATTTAGTTTGTGGTTGTTCAATAGGATGAGAGGAGAAACAGGAGAAAAATTGGAAAATAGCAGCAACAAGTTCTACTATTTGGTTTATGTGAATTTTTTCACTGTTTGCTGAAGCTTTTCTGAAAGGTAAAGCCAGAGGGAACTGACGCCACGAGAAGAGAGAAGCCACGCTGCATATACTAAGCTACAGTTTCATTAGAAAGTCCATGTAGCAATAACCTACTCAGAAGATTAACCACTTCTTTGTGCTTCTTGGGAAAGGGTGACCCCTCTGCCCTCACTATTATAACGTTAATCCAGTCACAAGACTGCTATGGCAGCACTGTTCTCCCTTCACAGATGTCACAGGAAAGGGCGATTGACTCTTAACTGTATCAAATATTAGGAATCCCATAGTATTCCTGACCCTCTTCAGGAGGTGTCTTCTAGTTTTGTTCAGGAATGAACACTTCAGACACACTCTGCTCACTTGTCAGACTGAAAATATGAATTTTAGAACCTACTCATTAGGATCTAGGGGTGCTGCTTGCAAGTGGAGAACAGTATTGGTTTAATTTTATATTAGTGTTTCCCTGACTGTAATATGACAACATTCCATATATATTTGTAAATGCAATATTGTTATATGAAGGGAAAACTATATAAACATAGATACATAATAAAGATGCACCTTACATATAAATATTGTATATGCTCACCCAAGGCTTCTCACAAGCTTTGCAAATTCTAAAAGACATGTGTCTGAAGGCAGACGAAGTTGTCCTTCAGCCAAAGCTAGCTGACAGTCTTCAAATGTATAGTCTGTCACTGAAACTCCCAACGCCCTTGAACAAACCAAAGAAACACAGTAAGCAAGATAACCTAAGAAAACTGAGCAGAATCATCACTTTGTTTTAATAGCATGAAATCCTGTAACAATTATGCTCTCTATTCTGAAGAACTATAAGGAAGAGCCCATAAAAGAAAGTTCACATACAAAGAATGAAATATGGTACTCTACCCATTGCAGAACATCTATTTTGACTTTACAAGTACATGAAAATATAAAAGAACACAAGGGAAAAATTAGGCAGTGCATAGACTTTAAAATTCCTTAATATTTTCATAAAAGTGAATAATAAGAGTTTCAAAATTATTAGTCTAGAACAAAATTACATATTTAATAATGGTGTTAGTTATATTGTTATTACACTAACTTATTAATAAATCAATAATCACCTGAGCAGAACAACTATTACCTTCAGGTAATACTAAAATCATACAACAGGCAACATTTCTCTATAAAGAATAGCTAGGACATAAAGTATAAAAGCAAGTAGACTTAAACTCCAAGCAAACACAAGTTATTTTTAAGTGTATGACATAAAGGTAGAAGAAAAAAATACTCCCAAGTTTTTATATGCCAAACAATTAAGTACTCATTTTTGGTTTAGTTCTAACTTGATGCTCTGTAGTAACTGCAGCACCAAAAGATACTTCAAGGAAATCCTGATATTGTAGTTGCACTGCATTTGCTGTGCCAAAGTTGAGAGAAAGACACTTCGGTTTGGAAGAGGCCTTTAAGAATTCAGTGCACAAACATAAGATGCAATTTAGAAAGCAAACACTGCTCCATATGAGTTACTCGTCTGCCATGTTTTCCGTTATACCTGATTTTACTTATATTAGTACGGAACGTTATCTCCTTTGTGCAGTCTTTTCTAGTTTGATGAAGTCTTCACAAAATTTTTTTTCTTGACTTACCTTCACTGTTTTCATCTACAGGTTTTTCTACCTTACTACTAACCACCTTTTTCATCTGTAAAGTTAATACGCAGTAATAGCAAGATTGATACAAAACCCTGAGACATGCCACAGTCATTTTGGCTTTGACAAAAACTCTGCATTCAATTTTATGCTTTATTATAGACAGTTTGATCTGTAATGGCAGTTACCTCTCATGCAATGACCACTTAATTTCTGTTAAGTAGCCTCTTCCCCAGAATCTCGTTACAAGGCCTTTGAATGCCAATGTAAATAACATAAGCCAGTTCTCTTTTATCCACCAATTAATTGTCAAACTTCAGGAATTGTAATACATTAGTAAGACGTGCACTTAACATTAAAGCTACTGATCTCTCTAGGGTTTCTCTCTTCTCTAAGGCTGAGAAACTCAAATATTCAGGAAGAACACCTCACTAATAGATATTCAAGATCAAAACTACCAAGTATGTTAAAAAATCAGATATTATTTATAAGCTACTTATGAATAAAAAAAGGACATGCAGGGTAGTGATTTTGGACGAAGAGCCTCCCCCTTGCAAGAAGAAACACCAAACAGGAAGGAACAAAAGGAAAAAGCCAACTAAATGAAAAAGATGCAGGTACATAGAAAAGGCATCTTAAAATCCTGCAGACTGTTGAAGGCTAGATTGCCTCATATGGGTGATCCTAAGCAATTAAATTCATTTCCTCCAAACTTTTCACTTCTTGATCTGTTCCTGTTTCATTACTCTACTCCTCGTACGAAGTGTCCCAGTAGTATCTGCAAATCAGTAAACCACCTTAATGGAACGGACAAGAGGTTCTTGTGATACCATATTTCATCCCATAGACTTATGGTTAACATAGTAATGAATGTTGTGTAAAATCCAGATGAACTCTCCCATGCTGGGGAGATTTAAATCCATTTGCAAGTTCCACCTGACTTAGAGATCAGGTATTGCAGGTATTGTCAATACTTATATAATATGGTATTCAATACAGCATTGTATTATACAATATGAAATCATTGGTATTATACAATACAACATCCATTTTCCTTGGAAGAAGAAAAAGGGGTGGATGAAAGAAGGGGAGTCTATCTTGCCAGTTTAGATTACTTCCTGTTCCCTTCTTTTGTACTGTGTGCACACTAGATCATCCTTATAAACTTCCCTGTCAACTGTCAGTGAAATAGCTGAACTCCTAGGGCAGCAAGGACACACTATAAGCAGTACTATCCAGAGCAGCTTACATAAAAGAATATGGTAATAACCAAAGATCTTGTCCAGCCAGGCACATTACACCAAATTTCATCAGATCTTAAGGCAACAGTAGGTATAGCACACAACAGAAATACAGGAACTTATGGGCGATCAGCTGAAGCATAGGGCAACTACACAGAAAAGGGGAAGCTGGTTAAAAATAAGTTAAAAGAAGAAACTGAAAGGATAAAGTGTTCATTTGTGGTACAAAATGACACACTGTATTAGGGAATCAGGAGAAGTGACAAGACATTTATCAAAAAAGATTCTGAAAGGACAAAAAAATAATCCAGTATGACTCAGCAACTGATTAAAGGTGGCAATTAGAACGAAAAGACTTTTTTTTTTTTTTAAATAAGTTCTCTCAAGGAAAACAGAGAAGACAGACAAGTTAAAACATAACCATGAGGTGGCAAGCCAAAGCAAGAAACAATAATTTATTAAAAATAAAAGCTAGAAGCTTTTCAAACACATCAAAAGAAAGATGACTAAGAAAGATCAGGCCATTCAACCTGGGGGGAGGGTAGAAGCCTGACTGACTGCCATCCCAGAACCAATGCCAGATTTAAATAATTTCTCCTAAATAATGGTCCCCAAACACATTGAAGTAGCCTAGCCAAAGAGGAATTAAAAAAAACAAAACCCCACACCAAAACCCAACAAACAATAAACAACCAAAACCAAACTTATGATACAGAACAAATTCCAAACAAAAGCAGGGATCATCTCAGACTCAGCCAAACCACAAGGGGAAAATATAACCTGCATCTTTTTACAGCTGTGTGCACCCCTTACAGAAGGAGTGGTATTTGGGCCAGACTTACAGTGCTATCAGTACAGGAAGATTCCCACTACAATTAATGCCTGCACGTATGCCTAGTGTCAACACAAACACAAAACAGGATTGAGAAGGATAAAAGCATCTTCTCTTGCTCACCTGTTGGCATTTCTCCAGCCTTTGGACTTTCAAAAAACACAAGATGAACTGAAACAGTGTGTTCATATATACACACCTAGACTTTCAGAATTACAAGGATCAGAAGAAGGGGAAGAAACAACTTTTGCTCACAGTAAAGTTCAGTCATAGGATCAACCAAGGCCAGATAAATCAGAGTTCAAGGGGCTCTTGAGTTCAGAAGATAAATCACAAGCTGTACAGGGCTAGCAGTTTAACACAAAAGGACCTTGATTTCAGCTCAGAATGTTGAAGAAACTGAAGCTGGGGAATACATAAAGTTCATTATTTGTGCTAAGATTGTGAATTTTTCAATTTCTTAGAACTCTAGACTGGCATACTAGAGTTCACTGTAAAGCCTGGGTGCAACTGCAACTCACAAGATTTTCTACAGAACCAGTTACCAAACTATTCCATCTCCAGGGCAATCTTTCTCTACTTCAATTCAACTGCTAGGAAGAAAAAAGATCATTTCAATTTGAGATTTGGGATGCAAATTGCAAGTGCAACCCAATGTTTTAATAAACTAGGAATATAACAGCTTTTCCCATATCTTCATTTGGAAGCATTTTTTTTTCCTCTTTTCTTCTCCTTTGCTTTTACAGTCAGTTAACCCGAGCCTGGCCTTTTTAATGTTCAGCAATTTTATACAGCCAAACATGCATGTCTGGCTTGACATACCTTGAGACTTTTTCCCTCCCTCCCTCCCCTGAAATGCTGGCTATTTACCTTTCATGATATCACACTACATGAAATTCCAAAGTCAGCAAGTCACTTCAAAAAAAATAAAACCAAACCAAAACCCAAAAGCCTTCCTGCAAACCCAATCTGTTACATACAACAGTTGTACTTGTTATATCCTGACTTCTCACACCAAACAGCTCCCTATGTCTAACACTTGTGCAGTCATAATATAAAAATAAATTATCAACTTTCTCATTTTCTGCATACCAATCCACTACGCATGCAAAATTCTGAACATAAAACAGAATGTGACTGCTGTAATATTATGCAAAGTAAGAGAAAATAGTACAGGCAATATTGTGACATTCTGAATCTACGCTTCAACAAAAACATTTTCCAAATGTTTTACATTGTTAATAAGCAGAACTGTGAACTAATCTAGAAAATATTCCACAGGCTGCTCAAAAAAACCCCTTTAAATTGGCTATAATCTTTACAGGGTGTTGAAAACATTAAAAGGATATCAAATTTGGTATTTTACTTCACTATCAGATGTTTAGGAAAAAACATACAAAACATGGTGGACAAGTAACCCCAGCTTCTAGTAGTCATCTGTACAGGAACTTCCTGAACCAGAGACTATTTATACCACTGTTTTAGAATCACTAATGGACCAAATTTTTTACAGTATATCTCAGCTCTGATGAATTCATTTTATGCATCTGGTAGTGAATGCCACAATTTGGTACGTTTTAAAGAGTATTTCCATTTACTTTCAGCTGGTCTACTGTTGAGTGCTTTCTATCTCTTCTGCTATAGAAAGTAACAGACCTTCCTTACTATGCATTTCTAGAACACTCATGATTTTACTGACCCAAAACAACCCTCCATTTTTTAATTTTTTTTTTTTTTCTTTCTTTCTTTCTTTCTTTCCCAAGCTGAAGAGCTTTCACCTATTTAGTTTTGGAAGGCCAGGGTAGATAGTCCCTTTTCTCTCCTTGGAGTACTCCTACTTTGTGATATTCTCCAAGCAAATGAAGGTCTAGTCATAAGAATCTGGAGTTCACATCAAGAATATAGTATCTCATGATGGTTTAATTTTTAGACAGAAAAAGAAGCTGCTAACAGCTGCATTTATCCCTTGTGTTAAGAAAATAGGTCCTGTAATTGTTGGTCTTGTAGGCTCGTACATCACAAATCTTCAAGGGATGAAAAATGAAGCAGGTTCTCTTTGTGTTGTCAGCACTCAAAAATCTAGTTCAAACCAGACTGTTGCAAAATATTACTTAACTTTAAAAATTTATTTCTTCCTTCAGAAAATCATCTTAGCAAGAAGCTGCATAGAGTTAACCCTGTTCAGTAACTATGTTTGCCTAATTGCCACACTTACAGCATTCACAGAAATAAACAGTGCAGAATGTAGTTCTCATCTCCATTTTTGTATATGGCCTGAAACCTAAACAAATGGATGCTTATTAACTCCAGCACTTCAGTAATTCCACTTATACTGATCCTTACGCCTTTGATGGTATAAAAATGACAAAAAGAAGCCTTGAATTTCAAAGTTAAGTGCTAAGCATACAACCAGTGCTTCTGCAGAATCACATACAAAACTTCAGACAGCACAGGCACAGAGTACAGCAGTTTTTCCAAAGTTAGATTTAACTGGCCACTGAAAATACAACAAATAGCCATGAGAGAGACCAGTAAGCTACTGTAAACGCACATCCTCAAGGCTGTTCTTCAGCAACTAGCATTACTGTATCACATACAGTGGCAGAGATCACATTCTGATACTGTCAAAGCCTGCAAGAAAAAAAAAATCTGATTTTGACTGTGTAGAAGATGACAAAAGGTGAAATGGACACAGAAGACTATCTGTAATACCTTTTGCCTTCACCAGCATGCTGGAAAAAAGGATTCATTTCTCAAAAACAAAGACGTAATCCTCATATGTCAAGCTGATAAGAGTTTCTGCTTTAACAGTATGACACGCTCCAGCAAGGGGAAAGTGATCCTGGCAAGGACTTGACAGAGAAAACATAAGGAAGACAGATGTTTTCAAGTTCTATGTCTAACATTCTGCACTTTAATTGATTTGAGCATCTACTGTAAATATAAAAACATGTCTTTAAACATTTGTGTAACTGGAGAAGAAAAACAAAGTTATTGGAAAAATGCAAACCGGACTATGACATTTTGGTATTTCTACAGGAAGTCTGCCTTTCTGGCCTTGCCACAAGTGTCTGGCTAGTGTCATGTATGTAGTTATAATGCTGAGTTTTAACACCAGAAAGATCAGAAAAATGAAATGCTCAAATCAGGAATGCTGACAGAACTTCAGTTCTGAGGTGCTTACAGTTTTGAAAAACAAAGAGGCAAAGGTGTTCAGTTTCCATCGGGTTTCAGTCTAAATATCTGCCATATGCATAAAAAAAATAACAAAGTTGCAATATTTTAACTTGCATTTTTTTTCCAAATTGTACTAACTATATTCTTCCCTATTTTGAAGATAGTCTCTGTAAGAGAAACTAACAAACTAAAGCAAAACAAATTGTGTTTATATGCTAACAAGTGACTAACACATCTGTGTATAATTATCTAAGCAGCTCACATCTGTAATTATTGGTGAAGTTACTTTAGACTTGCACAAAAAGCCTGCAGTGCAGATTTTCACAATTAGCTGCCTGCACTACCACTGGCTTATTTGTGTACAAAATGAATAGTGCTAAGTACATGCAACTAACTAGAAGCTGAGCTACTGACATACTCCTTTTAGATATATTTGAGCCCTAATGGATAGTAACATAACAAACTAACAAATTTTGTTTTGCAAAGTGGGAGTGGAAGAGTTACCTACTTTTTCTTTAAAGCAGTATTTCTATACCCTAAACAGTACTTTGATTACTTTACAACTATCAGATGTCTTCCAGAATAAAAGTGCTAATGAAAATTAGGTGTTCAAGAACTAGTCAACAGGCAAAAGGCTACAATCCCACAATGAAAAGAGACAACTAAAATTTTTTTAGGAAAAAAAACCCCAAACAAACAAATCATAAAACAAATGAACTTTAAATGGGTATCAGTAAATTAGAAACTATGATGCATAAAAACAATATGGAAAGGTAAAGACAGAGAAAAAGTTGCAATTGATGCAGCTAAGAAACATAAAACTGTTTCTAAAGCATAAGAAAAAAATATAAACAGTGATATAACTTATTACTAGTTGAGGATAGTAAAATTGCCAAAAGGCAAAAAAAGCTGTCATATGCAATAAATACTTTACATTAGGAAACAATTAAGATGACATATCTCACGAATAAAATGAAGTACTTTCCAATGCTTTAACAGTGGTAGAGATGTTTCCTTTATCACTGAGAAATTTTTAGAAATAAATACTTGTGATGGCAAGGTCAGATGATTTGTTCCTAATAATTCTAGAAGAGCTGGGATTGAAGCCTCAAGTCTACACACTGACAATTTTACAACACTACCGTAGTTCCAGTAAATCATGAGTTAATACTTTGAAGATATTAAAAAAAAAATTTAAAAAAAGTAACAACATAGGCCAAAAAGCTTGACACTCAGCTACAAAATACAGAGAAGAAAGAGTAAGTGCTGAAATTAACAGATCAAAATAATCCACATTGACTACCATCAATGTAAGGTGATAATAGCTCACGCACACGAAGACTAAAATGACAATTTTGCAATTATAAGTAATACTTACAAAAGTGAGCCAATATAATATGTATCTACGCAGCATGACTTACTAGCATGGTGGTTTCAGAACTGTATTAGAGCAATAAAGAACACTTGAAGTGAATTAAAACTCAAGATATTGCCAAATTTTTATTTATTTTAAAGAGAGAACCTGCATGGACTGTTGCCGTATTTAAAAGCACTCAACATTTTCAGTGATTTGAAAATGACTCTAAACACACTTCCTGATAGTATGTGGTGGATGAGATAGACATCGACTAAACAGAGTAGCAGTCAGAACAAGACCAGAAAGACAGGCAAGACAGACTCACTCAAACAAAATAGGTTGTATGAGAAAATCAAATGCAAAGCATACCGATAGGGAATAAGTAGGGGGCCATACTTGAAACAGCAGATTAATCTAATCTGCACATACCTTTTGTGCAGAATAAGAAAGTGATCCAAAGGAAGACAAGCATGGAGTAACTATTCAGCAGCAGCAGCTATCCTGCATGAGTAATTCCAGTTCTGATTACACAGATAATGCCCGAAACAGAAGAAACAGTGAGCTCAGTGGCTGTAACAAGACTGCACATGATGCTAGTTTTTGGCCCAATGCTATTGAATAAGTATCTGTCAATGAGAAAAAAGGCTGAATATCACAGACATTAAAATACTGGTAATTGCATAGGTGAGACTAAGAAACCCTTTTAGAAAGACACTTCGGATTTTTATAGATGCTGTAAAGCGATCAGCCACTAAGGCTTGGATCTTGCTCATCCTCCTGATGAGGACTGCAATGAAAGATATCACTATAAGTTAGCACTGCAGGAAGCAAATAGCCACAAGTGCAACTGTAGAAGTTGTGAGCCTTAATTTTCTACCATGACAGTGTCCTTTAAAAAAAAAGGAAATGTATCACCTGGATTCTTGTGGAATTTTGTGACAGATCAGTGCACAAATACTGAAACACCATCCATCAAGAGATCAGCTCATATTACATTTGAATTAAAACATAAAATAGGTACAGTTTAGAAAAAAAGCCTGTGAAATGAGGTCCTGAAAAGCAGCAGGAAAGGGTGCTTGCAGAATAGTAATCCGGACTGAGTAACTTCTGGTCACAACGTTCACATCAATGAGATGATCATCCCCAATGTGGTTGTCATGGTTTAACCCCAGCCAGCAACTAAGCACCACACAGCCGCTCGCTCACTCCCTCCTGGTGGGATGGGGGAGAGAATCGGAAGGGTAAAAGTGAGAAAACTCGTGGGTTGAGATAAAGACAGTTTAACAGGGAAAGCAAAAGCCCCGCACGCAAGCAAAGCAAAACAAGGAATTCATTCACCACTTCCCATCGGCAGGCAGGTGTTCAGCCATCTCCAGGAAAGCAGGGCTCCATCATGTGCAACAGTTACTTGGGAAGACAAATGCCATCACTCCGAACGTCCCCCCCTTCCTTCCTTCTTCCCCCAGCTTTATATGCTGAGCATGACATCATACAGTATGGAATATCCCTTTGGTCAGTTGGGGTCAGCTGTCCCAGCTGTGTCCCCTTGAACTTCTTGTGCACCCCCACCCTCCTCGCTGGTGGGGTGGGGTGAGAAATAGAAAAGGCCTTGACTCTGTGTAAGCACTGCTTAGCAATAACTAAAACATCCCTGCATTATCAACACTGTTTCCAGCACAAATCCAAACCATAGCCCCATACTAGCTACTATGAAGAAAATTAACTCCATCCCAGCCAAAACCAGCACAATGGTCCAGGAACAACAAACCAGTGTGTTCATACTCAAACGGCAGCAGCAAAGATGAATGATACAAATGGTGGGTTAACAGTTGAACGCACCTTCAAAAGTATACAATCCTTGTCATCCTGGATGAGAAGGAATACGATAAAGACCTGGAGAGTGCTACAGCAGTTAAAAAATGGCATTCCCTTTGTTATTGGTATGGCTGCCTGAGGGAACCTGAAGCACAGGAGAACAGTTATGCTTGAAGCTCCTGGCCTGAAACAAAAGGTCAGACTCACTTTGGATTTCACTTTTTGGGCAAGTAAATTCATCTGTCCTGCAAGAAACTAGTGTCCTGAATAAGGAAACCTCTGTGAATCTCCTTTGTTAAATATTCAGTTTATATATAAAGTGAACAGGAACTATCTAGAGACCCCCATCACTCACATCTGTGGCTGCCCACAGAGAAGCTAAACAAATAAGCCTAAACCAAAAATTCTCCATAGAGTCAACAAGCAGAAGCAGCGTAAGAATCAGACATCCTGTCAAGTGCTTTGTTCAACACTGTTTTAATAGAAGCTGTTCACAAAACAAGATTATGATGAACGCCAACAGATTTCAGGAGTGGAAATTGTATCTATTGTTGCACTCAACAAGTTCTATCAACTCCCCTTGAAATCAAGGGCAAGACACAAGGTTCTGCCACAACACTGGTTCCAGAGTCACAAATACATTATTATCTGGGACTGCTACCTCTGCTGCTGTAAAATATCCAGTAGGATTAGACTTCTTCCAGAAAAATATGATTGGGAGGAAGGGGAAAGCAGACATCTAAACAGATCCTGAAGTGACCTCTTGACATCAAAATGGTACACTGCCACCAATTCAATCTTCAAGAAAAGGAGACAAATCTAGATGAAGTAGTAATGCTGTCCTTTACTCAGCAATGCAGGGTGCAATGCTAGCACCAAATAGCACCTGAGGTGCTAGAGTTAGTTGCAACTGCTAAAGCTCCAGAACAGACTGACAGAATCTGAGCTGATACCTCCTGTATCAAAAGCCACATGAACTAACTGGGAGAGTCTGGAGAACTGCCACTAGAAGTAAGCATCTGGAAGTGGTCAGAACTAAATAAACTTTGGCTATGTTGATGTTATTTCAACTGGTCTACAGTAATCCACAGTATCCAGGTGTCAGCATTCTGTTTTATTCCCATCTGCATTTTAACTTCAGAACTTTGATATCCAAACACATTTATTTTCCTTTCGCATCAACACAGCATCTACAGCCCCTTCTTCATCTCAAAGCAAGCCATATTTGCAATCCCCCATTCTGACAGTCTTCCCTTTACACTTGCATCCCTCTTCCGTTACCCCAAATGCCTAATTCTTCAGAGGTGGGAGGGAGAAACAAAAGGACGAGGAAAATCACGCCTCTCCTCCTACGTACACATAGGAGGGAAAGCTTTCAACATGACGGTTTTTGTAAACTTCTGTAGGCTTTCAAATTTCTCCTTATACCACACAATCCCTGCCATCTGATTGGAGTAGAGTTCAGAATGAAGGTTTAATAACATGGCCTTCTAACCAAAGTCTGAGGACAATACCTTTATGTAGTACCAGCTGACTGCCTTAAATTAACTACAAAAGTCTTTGAGGCCACTGCAACTAAGACAGGTTGATTGACACAGATCCTTTTGTTTTTTCTTTTGTGAGAAATGTCCTTTCGTACAACAGATCAAGTATTGATCTATTGTTATATTACAGGCCCAACATCCTTAAGGAAACTCACAGAGCCGGGTTCTGCTTATAAACCAGAGAAGAATTACCAGTTCCTATCTACAAACTGGCCTTTGGTTGAAACTGGTAACTGGAAGAAAAGTTACACAAAGGAAATTAAGACTTCACAAATTCTTTCAAAATTAGGATTAGAAAGATTCATAAATCCTTTATGTGTTATTAATGATCATAGACCTGAGGGTTCTCTGTAAATACTGAAAAGAGCATCTACTGACTAATGGAAGATTTACTGAAAGGACAAAAAATGAATGAACAAGAGAGGTTAATCAAAAATACAGCAAAAGAGAATGAAGGTCTGCATATTCAATGTTGGCTTTATTACACACTATAGACAAGTGTTGTAAGCGTTGTTACATTAACATTCAACTTCAATTAGTTTGCATTGTATCAGTGCTCTATTTCCAACAGAAGCAGCTTTCCTGTGCTTTACTATTTGAAATAACCACAGGCTAACAATGAATACACAAAACTATTCTTAACCTTATTAAAAAAAGTCATAGCTTAAAATGCAACCTCAATAGCACAAAACTCAGTTACATTAACTTTCATAAAATTCAGCTATATCTTTCTCCCCAGAGGACTAAATACCAACAGCAGCAAGCAGAACTGGCTTGTTATATGAAGACGTTAAAAAAAAAAAAAAAAAAACAAAAAAAAACCAAAAGCACCAACTCCTACAGTTCCTGCTGTATTTGTGGCTCCCTGGCCTCCTCAGAGAGGAAGGCAACTGCTATATAAAAAGTTCTGTATACACTACTGCCGACTACAAGCTTCTTTGCAAGCAGGCAACTACGCTGACTTGATTTCGTGACATTTTCTTGATCCTAAAATTAAAATCACACATCTATTTTTATTCCGTATTACAACATACTTACTCTGCCATTACACGTCTGACGTTATTGGCATATAACACTGGATTTTTTCTTTCTTCTTCTGAAGGAATATACACGGGTAGAAACTGCATACAGAGAACTGAATTATACCAAGAATATTTAACATTTTAAACAATCCATATATAGCACTATGGTGAAAAATGTATATAGTTTGTTGCTACTTACAAAATTATATTAACAAAAGGACTATTAAAAAATTAAAAATTGAACACTTAAATGCTTAAGGATGCATCATACTTCTACAAATTCATATAACAGCGACTCTGCTCATTTCTTACCTCATGGAACCCAAGTAGAGTTTTATCTTCCTTTCATAAGTGGGACCAGGAGTTTTTAAATCATTTAAAAGTATTAACATTTTCTTGCACAAACTTTTCTCTTACATCCTGTATTGTTTAGCTCTTTCCAGATAACCAAGAAAAGCACCTGCTACATGAACATTTTTCTATAGCTTAAATATTAAGAATTCAAATTATCAGCATATCAGTTATTTACTGTTCCCCTGAACATTTTGAAATCATATATGACTGTTTAATACACACATCAGAAGTGTTTTTATCTTCTGTTGTTGGAGGTTTTGAAAAATTTCTCCTTCAAATTGGACACTAGTTATTAATACTCAATTGAAAGAAAAATTCTAAATAAATGCAGATGGCCACAGAATCACAGAACAGTTGAGGCTGGAAGGGGAAAATTAAACCAGAACCAGAAAGGTAGCTTTCAGAATGGGATGGCCTATATTAAAAGACCTTCCAGCTTTTGGCTATGTTTTTAAGTGTTCATTGAAATATGATGTAAGCCCCAGGATCATGGCCAGTCTCACCTATAAAAACCCTCAAAACATCCCATTTCTGCCAAGTAACTAACTTCTCGGATAGAACGAACAAGAAGGGATTACTGCGATTCCCACCCCTGCTCAGTACCAGACAGATAATTCCCTTAATAGTGCAACACAATGAGATAATTTATGCACTAAGTGAACAAAATGTTCATAGTCTTCTGGAAAGCTTCTGAAGTAAGACACCAAAGTTGTAATAAGCTTAGTTATATTTCATATAATTACCTATGGGTAGTACAAAATGGGAATATGATCCAGAAATTTCACACTGGTCTTTAAAAAAGAAAGTAACAATTGGGGAATAAATACAGAATTTATCATTTGAGCAAACAGTTCTCAATAACTATGAAGTTAGCTGTATTTTCAGAATCGCATAATGGTATGATCAGCAGTACCCAAAATTTTGCCGTTAGATGTTTGCCTAACTGTTTCTTAGAAGTATTCCATGATGGACAAATCTTTAATTTATTTTGGGTTTTGCCACAGTTTTCCCTATATGTACCACTACAACTGAAAACATACGACTCCTGTCTTCTAGGTTTACAAGCAGGTACGCCAGCCTGATGTGATGCAATATACAAAAGGACAAAGACTGTGAAGCTAAAAGAGATAGAAAGATTGTTCCCTCAACTTCCAAGCCCCATTCTATTTCTTTGAGTTGCAAATTGCTATCAAGTCATTCATCCAAATACAGGACAAGTTTGAATATGAGGCAATTTCAGAGGTGTTCTACATGTCTGTGCCTAACTGGACTGAAACAGCATGATCATTTCAGCACCACTAACAAAACTAAGAGAAGAACTCTCAGCTGCTGCAGACTGTGATGGATGTATGAACACTGAAGCTGACAGGCCAGCAAAACAAACTGACATGAGCCAAAACAAACTACATGTGCAGATGATCATATATCCTTTCTTCTTCACAAGATTGCTTGCATGCCATTCCAAGTGCGGGATGGATGGATGGGTCAATATTTATAGCAACCTACTATAAAATGTGCATAGATGCTTGCTTCTCGATATACATGCTGGATGACACGTATGGCATGCCAGAACATGCATTATATGCAGAAAAGCCCAGACTATCAAACTTTGGGCCCTGATTGCTGGCTTTTAGACCTTACTAGCTATCATTTAATCAAAAACATACTGAAATTGTGTTGTTTTGCTGTACATCTCCCTGAGTTATTGGATCTTCAGCAGTAATTCCAGTATCAAGGCTAGTTGGTATTTGCCAGTATACCTGTGCTGATGGAACAAAGCAGGAATAGAAGCCAACAACTTTGGAAACCGGGGGCAAAACATGACTTTGAACACAGAACAACTCATTTTTCCTCTACGTTCCCATATCTGCCGCACTTCCTTACAAAAACAGATTCAACAAGTAGCTCTCAAGTACTCTGCCTCATACTTGCGAGCAGCCTTGCAAACAGCTCTGCTCCTCTACCCTCTGCCAGCTCCTGCTTTAGTATGGAGTATTTCGGAAAGTCACTTAGCTTTTTTTTTTGTAAAGACGACCAAAGATCATAACTCATCCTTATGCAAGATCTGTATGAGCTACAGAAACTCAGCATCTGCTAGCAGCTGCTGCCTCAAAAAATCAAGAAAGCTCAGCAGTGTTCACTTGTGTGTGAAAGAACCCATTTTACTTGTCTAGGGCAGAAAACCATGTTCCTGAGATAGAGTAAAAATCCTGCCAATCAGCTGGTTTGTCTTACCCCTGCGTGAGGCAGTCGCTCCCTGGCCCTTCTACAAAAACCAGGCCACTATTTTGGAAATAAGATTTTTTTTTTTTAATATATACTACTAATAGCTGAAAACATGCAACTAAAGTGATAACACAAACCACAAATTTCTACAACAGATACAACTGTTCAGTGGCTGGTATTTTGTGCATTCATTATTTTTGAGAAAAATTTATAGCATAAATAAGTAAACACAGAGCATAGCAATGATAAATACTGTGATTACCATATGTTATATATTACAATAGTAACATATATGTTTATGTAAATATGTAATAGCTCTTCCTACTAGTTTACCCTGCCATCAGTTCCATCAGAGATAAATAGCTACTTCATTATTAAAAAATGTAAGCAAAAGAATTGCAGAACATCTGTCAAATATCCTATATAACACCCTTAAAATACCGTACTTCTCCACAAAAATGTAATTGCTCTCTGTAAAATGCATAAAATTTAAAATGTAAAATTTAAAAGGAAAGGTTTTAATTGTTTTTGCATTTTCACTACAATAGTCTTCAGCCTTAGGATCACATAGTGTTTTCCTCAAAACAAAGTTAAAAATATACATAGATTTTCTTTGTGTTTTCCGATTTCACATTCTGAACAGTGCAGCCTAATAAAAAAATTAGCCAGACATTAAATAACCTATCTAGCCTATAAGAAACCACCTACAATGATTTTTCTCTAGAAGATAGTCCTTAGTTTGCACATCAGCATTCACACACTTGGATATCTAACACACACAGTTGGTATACTAGCTGGAATAGCCATCAGGCCATTAAAAGACAAGAAATTTGTTCACAAAAACCTCTTTAAACAGAATCAGAAATCTATCTACTCAATTTAAACGAGTAAGAAAGTAAAGTCTTAAGCCAAGTGGAAAAATGTATTTTGTTACTCCATTTTTAGGCTACATTTTCAGATATAGAAGCCATTTGTCTAAAATATAAGTGGTATTTTAACCTGTTTTTACAGACATACATACAAAGTTCAAATACAAACTTCTACTGCAGAATTAAGTACAATATTATGTATTCTGATACTGCTCAGAATACACTGGGGTTTTTTTACTGACCTCAATTTCCACAGAATTGTGCAACTGACACAAAGTAAGCCACAGAATTTCCAACCTACAAGGGGGAAAAAAAAAAAAAAGGAAAAGGATGGAGGAAAAAATTTACACGTAGTGAAAAAGTAGTACATTATGCTCCAACATCTTCAAGTAACATTCCTACTTGTAAGTATGATCATATTTGATAAAAAATTAACAGAAAAGGTCTTTGAGAGTACTTCTATACAATACATTCTTTAAGATGGAACAAAAGCAATTTACACTGAAGTTGCATCTCAAAAGATACCTGAAAGCAGGAAGACAAACAATAATATGATATACAGGTACTAATACATACAGTAAGATATGATATATGCATAGTGTGTAAAGAAAGAGAAAGTCTGTTTCAGGAAAATGCTGTATTCAGCATAGAGTTGGCAAGATTAATTATAACTACTAAGATTTTATCATTACCTTGGTTTGGAATCAAAGTTCATTATACTTCAGAAGTCTGTTAATGAAATTCAGTACATGTGTTTTAGTAGCCTAAGACACAAGATAACTGGAATCAACTTGACCTTAGAAACCAGTAAGATCCAAATCCAGGAAAGGATTTAGTAAACCTAAATTAGGGAGCAGAGTCAGTAGCCACATTTTATACAGTATCCAGGTAGTTACAGCAGTCAATCACTGTGAGGGGAGGGCTGGTCAAAATCCTCTTAGGCAGATAAAGTGCAGTTCCTAGAAGCAACACCTTACTCATTTTGCTATACACCCATTCAGGGCTGCAACATGTTTTTTTCCCCTTCTTTCCTACTGAACTTCCAACACATTAAAGCAAAGAAAAGGGGCAAGAACAACAGTGCAACTTGTGATTTGAAGTTTAAGTCACCGACAGGAAACGTGAAAGTCTGGTTTCTAGGTCCTTGTCCAAGAGCATTAAAAAACCCCAATAAGT
Organism: Gymnogyps californianus; assembly: GCF_018139145.2. NCBI lineage: Eukaryota > Metazoa > Chordata > Aves > Accipitriformes > Cathartidae > Gymnogyps > Gymnogyps californianus. The sequence goes on along the minus strand of NC_059472.1, from coordinate 70,436,657 downwards.
TACAATTACACTTTTCTCTCTGCCAACTCTCTGTAATCCTCAAAGATTAAACCTTAAATTATAAATTTCAATTCAAAAACCTGATAGAACCTGTATCTATCTCAAGCCTGATGTAGAGAAAATTTAAGTTGTATGCTATAGTCAATTTTGTTTTCAAGGTAGAGTCAGTTGATCTGCTCTGAATACTGTCAAACTAGTAAAAACATTACTTTCCATAAGTGGAAGAAAGTGTGTAAGTTTCCATGTGACAAGTTTTCAATCCATTTTATAGGCTACATCAACTCTGAAAAAACAGAATACTCCTGGATACAGCAACACTTCCAGATTAAGTTTTGGCTAACACTATGACAGAAGAAGAGAGACATTTGCTGAGAAAGTGAAGACTACCAGTCTTAACAGTATTTTCTGCTAAGACATGAGAAATACATTTTAGGTCACTCAGGAGAATTAATCCTAATTAAGTAAAACTGTAATTTAAACTGACCCAGTGAATTTGCATAACATCACATGCTGCCTCAGATTCAGCTTTAATTTAATTTAACTTCATTAGCAGAGGTCAGCACTTCCAAATAAGGGGTTTGTACACATTAAAGTGATCTGAGGCAACACACCTACAAGTTCCTTCCCTCTTCTTCCTCCTTCTATGTGTTCTTGACTCCTCAGGTAGGATGCTAAGCTGGAAGTAAGCTACTCACCTTTCTCCCCTCTGGCTGAGTTAATTTGCTAGATGAACTGCAGTGCAAATGCAAGGGAAGAGGTAGGAGCTCACAAGGAGAGAACAGAAATCCCTGCATGCAGTAAATACTGCAGTACCTACTTTAGACACTATCATGGATTCATCTACTTCCAACGTGACAATTTAATTGAAAGCTGAACCTTTAAAAGTGATCAATGATTTCCTTAAGTCTCCAAATCTAGACATGTCCTTAATTAGACTTGGTTCCCAGTCCATTTGAAGGTGCAAAATTAATTGGCAAGATTCTAAATTACTTGAATCTTGGCTAATCCCAATGGTTTCCTTGTTACTACTAAAATATAGGTTCTCAGGTGGGACATTCAAAACAATAGCTCCCAAGGAGGAGGCTAACAGCAAGTCATTAACCACAGAATCCAACTCCCCTTTACTTAAGGTTCAAAATTTCTTGTTTTGATCTTCATCTAAATATTGTAAAGCTTTTACTCGTACCTCAACATGAAAATAACACTAAAAAAATATTTTTTTTAAACAAGCAAGAACTGCTTCATTTAGTATTTTACATTACATGAATTTGCTAAGGAACCTCTAGAATAACATTTCATTTTTAAAAATCGAAGTTACATTCAGGCAAGATACTGGAAACAGTATCTCTGAATTCCCTGAGTGGGTTGACTGTTTCTGTGGGACTAGACCAATTTCAAACAACAGCCATACAGATTTTATACAGAAACACACTAAATCAATTTGCAGGCAATAAAATACATAGAGCAGAAGCAAGTTGTTTTAATTCAGGTGCTTGGCTAAAAAGAAAAAACAAAAATTTGAAATAAAACCCTAAGATCCATTCTGCAAACCACCAAAATCATAGCAGCAGGAATACACTGTTTATACCTGGATTCCTCTGAGTATTATCATAATTAGGGAATAATAGTTAAAAGACACAAATTAATCCCAAAGAATAATCCAATAACCAGCAATTACTACTTGACTATATATGCCTTTAAGTGATGTAAATAAGAACTAATGAAGGAAAGCAATCATGATACAAGCAACAAAACATAAACCACTTACGCTCCTGGCCCTTGCCATGTCCATGTGATTGTATCCTAAGAAAAGAAGCATGACAGTTGCAATTAATTATTGTACTTTAAACTTTTGTTACATTATAGATAGTATAACTGACGACACATGACTAAAAGGTTTTCATGGAAACTTCAATGCCTTCTTTGCAAAAGTTCTTTGCCCCAATAGGAATCAGCCTACCTTTTATGTAGCTAGGAAATACCCAGTAACTCAGCTCTTAAATACAGAATATCTATATTCATAAAACATTTAAAGATCCAGGGATTCTTCAAATGCTGTTAGCCTTGGAAAAACAAGTTATTTACTGTAAGCTGATGTTCCTTGATATACATAGTCCATGCGTACTTTCCTAACCCACCCTGCTCTACAGGGTGTCCCTCAAGTGTCCCTAACACTTTACTTGGACCTCCCAGCAACAGATACGAACACTCTGTAACACTTCTGAAGTGTCTGGGACCGGTGGAGATGACTGAAAGGAAGTCTGCTCAACTGACATGAAGCAGTAGGATGAGTAAGACCTGATGTCTTACCTCAGACAGTATTTTTCCAGTTGCCTTTACTCACAGACAGCATACATCCACCTGCCTGATCCAAGAATCAAAACATACATTGTAAGACATCTAAACCCACCAATTTACTCTTGGGCAAGACCAAGAGCACTTTTAGATGGCTGAGATGAACAGCGTGTGAAACACTAACAGAGGACAAATAGCAGTGAAAGAAGTGACTAAGATGCAAATAGCAAAAAGGGAACAGAGACCTGGAAAGGAGTATATAACAGTTGACAAGAAGGAATATGACAATAAAGGTCATCACATTTTTAACTGTAAGAATAAGAAACAATGTAGGAAAAAACTGCGATACTTGGAGACGAGATTGAAGTGTAGAAGTAAGACTCCAAAAACCTGAAAATGAGTTCCAAGCTACCATTCTGACCAACTGGGAAAAAAAAATGTATATTAATGGAAAGACAAGAGGACTCAGTAAATTCAGGTTTCTAAAAGACCAAATCAGAAAGATATTTCTATCAACCTACTGAAAATGTTCCAGTTCAGTTCTATGCTACCATCCAAAACCATTTTAGAGAGTTTAGGCGATCACATGTGGCATGATCTTGAAAAGTCAAGTCAAACTCATGTTTTAAGTACCATCTAGAGCAAAAGGCTGTCACAAGTAAAAATGAAAGAAAGCAACATATCCATAAAAGGTGAAAAATGTGATTAATGTGATAGATCAACAGCTTGGAGTAAGGTCAATATATCATGAAGAACTACTAAAAATTTAAATCTTGACTTTCAACAATTATTTTAAATCAAACACAATACGATAAAGAACGATTCTATCTCTTGCAATCAACATACATGCATGAAAATAGACTTCTCCATGTAGTGATCTTGTAGAACTTTAATGTCTATAGTTTTACTGTTAAACTGTTTCTGGCAATTTTGATGTCTGATAATACTGCAAGTAAATACGTTACGGGGTTTGTTTTTTCCACAAGGAACTTTCATTTACAAACCCTGACCATTGCAAGGTAGATAGCTGATAATTTCTCTAATCACAGACTAGATCTGCCATATAGAACAACACAGCACTACACATATCCAACACAGCTCCCTAAGTTGCAATGGTGCAGAAGGAGACAAAGAAAAAAAGTGAGCTCTATAAAGGTACCTTGACTAGGCAATGGATCACTGAACAGCAAATAGGTATTTTCAGAATCCAGCCATTATGCTGGCTAGCTAGCAAGACAAACTCAAATAAGCCACGTAAGTATCAACAATCCTGCGAGAAATTCCCAGTGTGAATGTCACAGCAGACATGCATGCTTCTCCTCATTGAGAACATCAGGATGCAGCAGGGATGACGACCAAATACTACGTAGTGGAAAACAGGATTCTGGTCTGCAAGAGGCAGACCTATTTTGTAGGAGACTCCTGCCAGCATATCCGATATTTTGGATATAAAAAATATCCAAAAAAATTTTTGGATAAAACAGCAAGCAGAAGACGGGAAGTGGTATTTTTCACACCTAGTTTAGATACCTTTTATATTTATCACAGCTACCAGCTTATGCTTATGGACAGCGTTCACTTTGATAGCATTCTGAGTTCACTTTGAAACTTTTGTACCTAGATAATGAATCCTTTGAATTGTGGGGAAGTACATCTTCCATATAATTTGTATTTGACACAAGAGATACTGAGAATCATGCCAAGCTTCAAACAGCAGATTGGCTGTGTTTTTACATGCTCAGCCAACCCTGATACACCAAAGCTGCACAAGAGATGCTGCCAAACCTCTTATCAAATAGCACAGTTACCTGTGGAAGACACTTGGACATAAAAATATATTTAAAATGGCTCTGTGATATTTAAACAGGTATACAGCCTTTCATAATTACCAGCCCTCTGACGGAAAATTCAAATGAAGGAAAAGCTGTATACACAAAGAAAGTTAGTGTAAAAACGAATTGCAAAAAGGATTGCTGCAGAACCTATGGATGGAGACATTAGAGCATTTATTTTAATTAGAATATAGGTAATAGCTGTCAAGCATCCAATAGGCAAAATACTGCCAAACTAGATAAACAGAAGCAAATTTCAAATTTCAGGTCTAAACAACATTTTAAGACTTAAAATTTCTTTCTGCTCATGGATCAAGAGGAGCAACATACTAACATACTACTCCTAAAGAAACATTGATACAGGACCAGAGGCATTATCTACTGCAAACAATCACAAGCCTGAAGAAGAAAGGTATTCAGGGGCAACCCTGCCTAGAAAGAGTTCTTCATGGCAACCAGAACGAGATTTATTTGCTAGAAGAGAACCAAATTTACATCACCACTTTTGCCACATGTTTCAGTCCACTGCAGAACAGTAGTACTTTACCTAGTTCTTGAATAGAGTACAAGGAAATAAACGCATAAAAGTGCCCACACCTACTACATTCACCCCAGGCTCTGATCTTGAAAAGACTCCCAAAACAGTCACCTGCACTCAAGTCCAAGACTGTTCTCATCTGTACTGTGGAACTCAAGAGCTCTGAAGGTAGATCAGAGCAGGCAGTTCAAGCTAAAAGCAGTGGGGTGACTGCACACAATGCATATCTGGAATTCACTGGCTAAGCAAAGATCTTAAGAAATTCCTTTCTAAACCTAATATTATAATATGCAGCAGTCAAACGACAACAAATAGGAAACCAGAGACAATTAAAATTTGCTAGAAATGCTGTCTTAGTGTATGAAAAACAGTGTTCTCTCCCTACTCTGTTGTTCTTATTTACTACCTAACTCTTAACTGCAATCTAATCAAAATAAATCTCACCTTCATGTATCACATCATACTCCTACTTCCTCTCCTCATTCTAACTTTGCTGCAACTCTTCTGCAGCCCCCAAGCTAATCTAAAAATCAAATAGTAATAGCAATTATCCCCCCCTCATTAATGCTTAGTGGAAGCAGACCTTAGGACGTTAAATGACTCGGCAAGGCACTGAAAACTAAGTGTTTTACAGCAATTAAAAGTAGTAAGAAAAAGTAAATTTCCATTCACAGATTCAGGCCAACTCTGATGGATATCTATATAAATATTCACAGTTTCTTTTACGACATTTTGCAGTAATATAAAAAAAATTATGAAAATTTTCATTAAAATTTATATTGATTTACCTCAATGTAAAATGCTCACAATTTCTGTTAATAGTATATTAAGTATGACATAAGGCATGTGCGTATTTGCAATTTAAACTGGCAGTACAATAAAGGTTTAAAAATGCTTTTAGAAAGGAATCTTTCTTCCTGAAAATAAAACAATTATGTAATGAAAAATCCCAGGCAGCTTGCTACAATGCACTTAATACTATGCGAGCATAACAGGCTGCTATACTTGTCACAGCATCTGCAAAGATAATTTTTGGGTTTGTTACTGCAAATTAGTTGACTGCCATCACACCTCGTCTCAGTCAAGAGCAAATGGTGGTCTATGTATATTAACTTTGCTTAGGTTATTTTCTTTTTTAATCAAGCGTATGGTTTTTATCAACATATAAATTGACAGAAAGAACAATGGATGGAAACACTTTAAAACATAAGCACTCAGGTACCAAGAGGAAATGAAATCCTTAGACCAAGGGGCTGTTAATGGGCTAGTCAAAGAGAGATGACATGAGATCTTCTGATGTGACATGCTTTAGCAAAGAGGCAAGGCAGTACTTATTTTACTTCTGACACTCCTCCCACTCTCCCCTAAATAACTTTATTTCAGAAGGGGACAGACTGGACCTGAAAATAGCCCCAGAGTGCTCAAAAAGAAACTTCAAGTACAAAAGCTAGCAAAGTTCACTAGGAAGCATCTTCTAATTAACTGAGGAATGTAGACAGACAGGATTCTGGCTGCAGTAGGACAGGCAAGTATTTACATCAGGTAAAATGAATAATAATATAAAAAAAAATTCCTCTTCTATGCTTTCCTATAGGCTTGATCTTGAAGTAGATCAAGTGAGCTTTGTCTTCATTTGTTTGTCTGTATCTTTACAAGCATTTGTAACAATTGTTTAAATTAGATATTGTAAATAAACACTATAGTTTGCACATATAATTTACGTGAATCTGATTTATATTGAAGAACTACTCCAAATTAGCTAGTGTCTAGCATTCCTTAGCCAAGTGCACAGTGAATGTAAAACACTGACAACGAGACACCCTATAAAGGTGCCAAGGTCCCCAACACATTATTCTATTATCATTTAGCTAGTTGCACTAATTTGTGACTAACACCCCTACAGGCAGGAGGTGCAGAAGCAATAATCGATATTAGGAAAACTCTCCAGCACACAATGCAGTAACAGGGAGCACACAGGAACACAGATCCTAGACAGAAATTGACATCTGTCTTGTCATTTGTACAGTACTTCTTGTAACAACCTGAATAACTTTCAGGGCACTGTTTTAAAAGAGTAACCTAATAAAAGCAGAAACATTTAAACTGTCTCAGTTAAGACTATTTATATTGCTAGAGACTTAAGGAATACATACTTAGCCAATAAGCATTTATTAATGCTTTCCAAATTTCTAAATCTAATTATCTAACCTAAAAGATTACAGAAGTGCCAATGTATTTAGAGGAAAATGCCCCATATTTACTGCAAGCTGAACTTACCAGTTTGTTTGGATAACGTAAAACCACTGGCTGTACAGGAACTCCAGGAATAAATGCTCCTAGAAGGCACATATGATACATCATTACTTTATAGTGCATTTTGGTACGGAAGAGATTTATTGCAGAAAAAAAACCCAAACAATTACTGGGCTGATATGCATAGGAATTAGTTGATAGTGAAAAAATAAGACCCAAAAGTAGCCTCAAAAGTAATCTAAAAAGCAAGCACTGAAGAATGACAAAGTATACCCAACTTTTCGGAAGATAAATAATTAAGAATGCTTGCTTGCATTCTCTAAATTATCCTCTGCCACTTCCATAAATTATCATGTACACAAGTCAAAGCCCAGCACCAAATTCAGCTTGATAAATGATTAAAAAAATATGAGTATGCGCAAGATAGTTAAGTCAATATATTCCTTGTGGTCAACAGTATTTTTTGGTGAAGAACCTAAGCTTTCTTATGCAAAAGAAGCTTTCTACTTTTAGCTGAGCAACACCAATGTATAGGAAATTTATCATCTCTGAAGTAACAGAATTAAGTTAATTTCTTTTCTCCCACCTTAATTCCCCTCAGAAGGTCTTATTTGTTTATTTTGTAGCTATGGAAAATCTGTTATAAAGTATTGAACTAGAGCTATTGTACAGAAGTATTGCTTCATTTCGTATGAAAATTATAGTTCTGATCAATAAGTAGCACAAGATCTATAAATGTCATTTGCTAATCATTTTCTTGGTTTCTAGCACAAAGATTGGGTAAGCATGATAACTATCTTGCTCGAGATTTCTCTAAACATCTTTTTCTTGTGAAAACAATTAATAAAGACAGTCTTCACTCAAACTGTGTTTTTTATAGCAATTTACTAAGTTCTGCCTAATATTTCGATTAAAATTAAGAACCGAACAATGGAAGTATACTGTATTCTTAGCATTACATTTGCTTTATAGAGTATTTACATAGATGTAAAAGAAGTAATTGTTAATGGAGTATAAACATCTTTAAATGAAGGTTGTTTGAATGGGATCATGCAGAGATTTGGTTCTTGGCCCAGTGGTACTGTCTATTCAGTCTCCAAAAACAACAGCCTAAGCAACTTTTGAAAGAATCCAAAGATGACAAAATCTGAGTGGTAGATGACAACACCACCATTTAAACAAAACTAGACTAGCTTGCCCTGTATGACTAGCTTGCACGAATGCAAAACCAAAAAACTGTGTAGTAAGAGCAAGGAGTGTAGGCCACATGAGTAGAATGGGGAAAGGCATCCTGAAAGCAGTTACTTGAATACAGACCTAAAGTAATTTGACATAAGTGAGGAATTTTGAGGCAAAGGATTTCTGGGAGGCTGGATGGATACAGAAGCAGGTTCCAGTAGGAAAAGTGAGACAGTCAAGAGGCAGACAGCAGCATGTACTAGACCAGAGGAAAGGAAGAGAGAGTGGGGATTTGAGGCAGAAAGTATATGGTGCCTGGAATGTCTATGGCATAGAGGGAGGGCAGGAAATCGGGGCTTTAATGAAGGATTCAGGCTGGTTTTCAAAGCATGGCCAGGATTCAGGTGGAGAGAGAGGGAGAGGGAAAGTAAAGAGCTAAAGAAGCAGATGTTCTCCTAACCACCACTCATTCATCTAAAAAGGCAAAGAGTTAAGAGGGGAGGAAGAAAAGCTTTTTGAATGTTTGTTCAGGAGACAATACTGAGATTCCTTCAGCCAAATGAATCAGTGCAAGGAATCACAATGCTGACTCATTGCATGATATTCTAATAGCAGTATGTAAGTTGTAAGCAACACAAAATATAAGACACACAGTAAGACCAGAACACAATGAGCTAGGCAGAAACCTAGGAAGAGTCAAAAAACACATTCACACCTGCCTCGCTCACTGCAGCCTCCTCATTCACCATCTCCCTACCTACATCATAAAGACAAGTTTACATTAAACATTGGCGGTTCACTGCAGTATTGGCATTCCTCCCTATTGTAACTGCAGTTCACAGCTGCAACAATGCCCAGTGTTATACCCTCTACTAATCTGATAAGCTAAAAGGGTGATACTAACTGAAAAGAGCTCAGAATATGGATGTTGGAAAAAAGACAACCACAAACAAAAACCCAGTAAGAAGCTTAGTCCTCCAGCTCATATGTATCTCAGCAGCCAAGAAAAAACATCTGAATTATCTAAAATGTTTTGCTCAACAGTGGAAATACAATCCTTTCATAGCATCAGAAAATTTCTATTCCAGTTCCACCCTACTGCAAGATTTTTAACTCAACTTCTGCAACAGCAAGCAAATTACAATGCAAGTGGTATTTCAGAAAATGAAGATACAAGAACATTCTGTAGAGAACAGAGAAATGAGCATCATACCTACCAGGCTTGAATGTAATTAGACAGGATCGGTTTGTGCAAGTGCCCTCTGGGAATATCATTATCTTGAAGTAAAAAAAAAGTTGACTTTTAAGAACTATTTCAATGTGGATTTATTTATAAACACATCTTTTCAAAGCTAACATTAACTGATTACAGTAAAAAGAGTTTTCAGGGGAAAACAGTCCAGTTAGAGTAAAAAGAAATAGTGCTCAGTAAAGAAGTCAAGTAAAGTTCTGTCTCAATAGTAAAAATATTTTTCTTTATCTGTGAATTTGCCTCTTTCTTGACCTCTGATAATAATTCTATTCAATTGGAACATTGACAGTGACCAGAAACACTTGTGAGTACAAGAGAATTTTCACAAAAGGTTTTGGTGCTGGTAAAAATATCATATTCTGTTTTGCACTAAAACAAAATTCCTGCTCCCAAGCTACCTGCTTACAGGCTAAGAAAAGGAAGACTGTTATTTTCTTTTTGCATTTATTTCTTGGCATGCGCACAGATGTCAGAATGAGAGAGGCTGAAAATATCTAAACAGAATTCTAACAAGGCAATAAACGCTCAAGTTGAACCGAATTCAGAAGAAGAGGTTAGACTGTAAAAAAATGTTTCAGACAGCAAAAAGCCAAGAACTGCTAAAATTTTGTTGAGTTACAGAACAAGACATTTAAAGGAAACAAATACATATCATAAGGGGACAAAGCCATGGATTAGAATTAACATTACTAGTTTTACTGCCCACTCTGGTACTAGCTTGCTAGATATTCTGGAAATCACTTCAGCTCTGCAACTCAGTTTCTTCATCTGTAAGTAAGAATATTTACTTTTTAAAGTGCTTTGAAATCTATTGATGAAAGTCATGATATGAAAGCTACGTATCACCTTTGTCACATTGTTTATAACTGCTTATAATGTTTCTGTAGTCCAGTATGCGGACATAACCACTGTAGTAGTAACAATGCCATGAAAGACATACTGTAACTTAATCTCAAAAATTCACAAGAAGAATGCTTCAAATTTTCAAAATAATCACATGCTTTAGAAAATTGAGACCTTATGCAGTCATCCGTTCCTTCCCATTACTCTCTTCCAAGGCACATTATAAATAGTCATATTTCAGGTGAAGGAAAACCCGAGCCAATTATTTTAGCAATGTTTTCATCATGGGGTCCAATAGAGGTGTACTCCAGTTATTGGAACACCTGAATTGCTTGGGCTGTCTTGGCCAGTATCACATCTCCAACAATGACAGTATGCCAAAATCTTGAGAATGGCAAGAACACACAATACTCCCCCAGGTATTCTGCTGAGCACCTGATTATTTTCTTCTTAGAGGACTTTCTAAACCTCCGGCGGTCTGTCCATTTAGTACCACTTAATAGAGCTGTCTTCCCATGTACTTACCCAGTCTCCCCTTGAAACACACTGCAATGAAAAGCTAGTGATTTGCACAGATAAGAATCTCACATTATATCTTCTAGAAAGAGGGGGAGGGAAATCCCACCCCCCACCAACCACCTAAAGCATCCCACAAGGAAAAAAGTAAACTGCATATCCAAAGCCTGGAAATGCCAAATACCACTACTGTGTGACAGATGGTATACAGTACCTGTGGCCATTTACCATCAGACTGAGCACGCCTCTTTATCTCTTCAACAGTTTTCCTGCGAGAATCCTGGTCTGACCGAGATACAAATACCGGTCGGATGTATTTGATTAGAGCTGAAGAGGAGGGAAAACAAAAACAAGCAAACCAGCCTTTATTTCCCCTTTGTTTGAAAAAGATTCCCCCCCCCCAGTAGTCCTCTGGACAAAAATTTTGGTACAGGTACATAACTACTTTACTATATTACACTGCAGCTGAATTATTGCAGTTTTATTGAAATATTTTCATGAATTCCTGTGAGGGAAACCATTTTCACAATTCTGGCACTTTGTCCTTGTTCAATTTTTAATAGACCAATACACATACATCACACAATTTAAAACATGATTGCACGTATTATGCATAGTTTTCTGCAACAAAGCAGCTGTGGCTGACTATAGGCCATTTCCTCCTACCACAAAAATCACAAAATCTATAGCCATCCCCAACCCAGCAAAGTAGCAGGAATCTCCCTATGCAAGTGCTTCCAAAAGACATCCTGTGGGTCAAACTGCCACTGTCTTTAGAGCTTTTGTCTTCTATGACAGCTCAGCTTCACTGAAGGTACACCATCAAAGATATTCCATACACAGACTGTTATCTTTTCCAGGGAATCAGCATCATCAAAAGAAAAAGTATGTTTATTTTCTGAGTTGTCACCTGTTTGTTTGCCTGTTCCTCATACTAGATGAATCAGATCTCAGGCATCCTCTTCCTGGCTCAGTGGGAAACCTCTTACACAGTCAGACACAAAATGAGCATGCTCAAGAATCAGAAATCAATCCACAATGTCCTCTCCATGCATGTCTGTCACAAGGACATCGAGGCCCACTTACAAAAAAGTAGCATATACAACTCTTTTGCAGTGTCAAAAAGCACTACAAAAGAAGCATCTTCAAATACACTACTTCATGCTTTTATTTAAGCAGGTTGTCTTCAAATATCTTTATCATTTTTGTATCTTGTAATCTTATTCAAAGGTTCAAGAGTCACTAAATCATTAGGTATTCTATTTGCCTAAAATACAAATATAAAATACAGTTTTCATATTTCCAGCCACTGCGAGATGAGTTCGCTGACACCAGTTGTATAATCTTCTTTTGTCAAGGATAGACTTGCTGCATTAATGGATCAGCCAGTGCTTAAAGTGTGAAGAAAAAAGCCAGTGTAAGGAATTACAGTCCTGTACTCAGCAAAAGCTGCTGGTTCTGGTGTTACCCCATTGGCAGTTTAGCCAGCAACTCACTAAAATCCTTCTATGTTTCTGTGAAACTAATCCATCACACCTTATAGCAAGTTCCCAAACATTAAGCCAGCCTCTGAAATAGTGCTTTTATCGCACAAGTTGCCAAAGCTTAGGAGACAGTATATCAGAGAAAAGTTACCATACTCTTGCACTTTTTCCTACATGCCTGCTCTTAGACAATATCCATAGAACAATGCTTGCTAGGGGAGCAAAGATCACCATGGGCCAGCTGGGGTTACTACTGTGGGAAGGTAAAAAGAAAAAAACACCCCCCCCCCCCCAAACAAACCACAAAACAACCATACACAAAAAAAAATTAAAACAAACAGAAGCAATAAAAAATGCAAAGGAAACCATACTTGGTTTAATAACTCTCTTTGTTTTGTTTCTTAGTGATGCTAGTGCTGAGTTTCCCATACTGCTGCAAATTACTATTCCGTAGCAAAACCAACATTATCAAGTAAAAGAAAGCAAAAAAAGACTCAAAACATCCTCAGCCTTCACCCTGAAGTTTATTTTACATTAGGCCCAAATGATGGAATTCAGGTTACTTCAGGCCAAGGAACGAACAAGAGACTCGGAGCTCTGGAATTATCTGAGGATATGCTGCAAGCAGGGTCGTCTTTACAACACACGAAATTAAGCAAGCTGATAGATTTTACTTAGGGTAGTATGACAGAAACACCAGACTATAGACAACTTACCAATTTTGAGTCTCTAACCACTAATGTAATCTGTATCTGAAAACTGGACAGGCAAGCAGCGTTAATCTGGGAGCTTTACTGTTATAGCCTTCCCAAAAGCAAGCTACTGCAATGTTACCAAGCTCCAAAAATAACACACTACAAGTTACCTTACAAATGGACACCACCCAAACAGGAAGACATCCACGTGCAAAGAAAAACTATTATGGTATGCTGAAAAAGAACTGAGACAACTGAAAGCTTGGTTTCCTATGGATTTGTCCTGCCGGTTGAATTATATGATACAAAACAGGCTGCAAGGTAAGCTCATTTCTTTTCTTGTGGTTCAGACACTATTTTCATGCAGCTTGCAGAACTTAATATCTTTTAAACCATCACCTTTCTTTCAAATATGTGTGAAGCCATCACTATTTCAACCCATCACATCAAATCTTAGCCTAATAGACAGGGTGATCATATTAAGTCTTATTTCCTTAGGGATCAGACTAAAAAGCTGACAGAATTCTTAACATTAAACAGCAACTTAAGATCCTGTAAGACACCAACTACCAGGCCCTTAGTGGTCATGTCCAACAATTTAAGTGAAATTGAAACTCTCAGTCATCGGTAGGAAGCTGAAAGTAGATACCAAGGGAAGGCTAGCTCTGTACTTGACTTTCCTCATACACTCTTTTCATAACCACTTTTGAAAACAGAGTACAAGGCTACACAGATCTTTACTATCACCACATACTTTCATGTTCAGTAAACAGACAGGAATTTGAAAATTCAAAGGCTGTACCAAGTCTATCTGTGCAAGAAATAGTCAGGAGCAGGGCCAAAGATCTGTAAAGAGAAGCTGAGAAACATACGAAATAGGTGAACAAGCTGAGGCTGCGGTCAGAAGTCAAGTCAAAATATAGGGAAGCCTGGAGATAGTACTGTAAGGTAGTATATGAGGCAAGGAATAGGCAGGACTAGAGCAAAGTCAGGGCAGGAGCAAAAAGCAGCATGCATGAAAATGCTTCAGACAGCTGGCATACTGAGCAACTAAAGGAAACAAGCAGAACTGTGCAACATGCTTAAAAACCAGAACATAATCTTAACCTTCTCTGCTCATCAATTTAACTGTCCAGGTAGTGAAGACTACAGCTCAAGTATTCAGAGACGCTGAAAGATGTGCTTGCCCATCTCCCCCCTGCTCCATTAAAACCACCCTTAAATTATAAATTCTAGTGGGCAATGGCAGACAATCCCTCAATTCACAAAATTGACCTTGCCAGTATCATTATTCCAGCTTTTTCTCTAGCAGTGTCAGTCCTACTTGATGTAGTCACTCTCATCCCCAATTTCAGCTCATTACAAGTAGTCTTGAAGACAGGTGACACATGCTGTACTCCACCTTGTTAGGCAGGTGCCTGCAATTTAAACAGTACTGCCAGTAGTTCATCAAAACCTCTGCCTTGCAGGGCAGCCAGAATGCCACAGATATGCTAACCAGTGGAAAGTTGCTCTAGCACAAAAGTCTTTAAGACAGCCTGCAAAAATTCAGTATTGCTTTAATTAATTGCAGGGTGGCAGTTCCAACTGATTTCAGAACCATAACTCCCATGCAATCATTTCAAGCATCAGCTGATGCATAAGCAAAAAAAGTTTCTTTCTGATGAGCTGAACACACACAATTGGTGTCAATGAACTTCTCAGGAATGGCAATGTGGCACTAAATACTGTTGTTCTAAAATGTATCCATACACACATTTTTGAGTAGATAGTTACATTTTAACCACTGTAGAAACAGCATCAGTGACAGATCTGCTGCAAAAGTAAAGAATGCTGAACCTGGGACTTTCACTCAGCCTCTCCCCCAAACAAAAAAAAAAAAAAAAAAAAAAAAAAAATCACATCACATATAGTCCTCTGATACACAGCCTACCTCCATGTTAAATGCAAATAGAGCCAGTTGTACCGGCTCTATAGGCTGCCATCGCAGTGTAATACAGGTAGACCTGCAGTGGGATATCCATTTACAGTATTTACTCCTTGATTTTTCCTACTATGGAAAAAATAAAGATTATTTTTCTAATAGCAGTTGTCCTCTTGTGCATTCTGTATTTAGGGCTTACAAAAACATGAAGGTTAAAGGTTGAAAAGCGCTATCTTGAGGTTAGTTTTTAAGAGTTGCCTTACTCAAATGAACACGCTCACAAAGTTCTGAACTCACACCTTTTCTAATGAAGTAACATCTAATATGAAAACTGCTCTTTTCTGGAGAGAAAAGAAGAAAAGAAATCTGCAAGGGGCTCAGAAGTCTTCTGAAGGTTATGGGGAAAAAAGCCATTAAGGTTCCATAATAAAATGCCTTCCTGTGTATAGGGACACAGAGACCTTAAAAACGGAAAAAAACTCAAACCCACACACAACAAATACACATGTATCAATGCATAAAACTGAAGTCAACCAAAATTAGGATCTTTTCCACTTGGAGTTACATTGTTCTTACAGAAATAGTGTTATTGTAGTCATGGTACTCTACATGAGATTTGTAAAGTTAATGGCAGTATCTCATCAGAGCAACGATCATACACAGAAATATATACTTTTTTGATCCAAGCCTGAACCAACCACTAGAGCTAAATATGTGTTGAGAACAACTTCGCTGAGTTTGACTAAATGCTTAGCAGATGAACCACCTCACAGAACAGATATCAAGTACTCCTGGTATAGAGGCAGTGTTAACGGGAAAGTTGTTCTCCCTATTTCCAAAGAGGGAGAAAGGAAACATGCAGTCTGTAGGACAAGAAGAGATCAGGAGAGGGAGGTAAATAATCAGTGTTCTCTTTAGCTTTAACAGAAGTAAATTCCGTGGTATTTGGGTTGGTCTTTCAAAATGTGATCTACTCCCTTTAAGAACTTCTTGAGGAACAAAGACCCTTTTCATATCACAAAGATTGCTGTTTGCTCTCACACCTGCAATACCTGTAATGAGGGCATGGCTGTATGTTTTAGCTTTCTGTTGCCAGTCTAAAAAGTATTTTATGAAGGCAGTTGTGTTGGTTTGCAGGTTTCCTATATACTGTAGTTTGTAAGTTCCATAAATGATATTAACTAGGATGCTTAGAGAAACTGATGGTGGTTTAGGCATTCCAGCAGCAGTTTAAATGAGAAGTAACTGTTACTGAATTTGTGGCGGGAAAAAAAAAATCCAACAAGTCCAGGATTGCAACCCAAACTATAAAGGCATACCTATAATACACAGGTGACAGTGCAACTATTTTAAGTCTCTCCAAGAGAGCTCCTGTGAGGACTGAAATATTGCAGCACCATCTGGGTGCCCACAGCCTGAAGGAAACATTGAATTTTGAAATGGAAGTTTTTAAAGGAGAGGAAGAAATAGATAAGCTTGGCAATAACTCCAAGATGCTCCTCAGAACTGGGGAGCTCATTTGTGTACTCAAGGCAGGCTACAATGCCAACATAGCACAGGATGTTGGCATTCAAGCTGGTGACCTTAACAGTGTTTAAGCTGCTGATTTACAGCGTATAAAGAGAAGAAATCTGTGACGCCTTCACATTACAGCAGGTTTTTCCAAAAGGGGTTTAAGGACTGTTTTGATGAATCTCAGAAGTATTTAAAAGGTGAGATTCTCACTGAAGAACTATGGGTCTACCATGGTTCTCTTCCTTGTGTACTTTGGAAGGGTGGGAGGAAGCAATTGGCATGGAAGACCAGAGGATTAGGCTGCCATAACAGAGCTGATGAGTTAGTAATTTGGCATCTTTTAAGTTCCAAGATGAAAACATACTCAGCTACCACAGCATAAATACTTCCCACTGAATTACTTATTTCTTGTCTTTTAGTAATGATGCTCAAGAAAGGCCTATAAAGCACTTTCAAAAGATGAGCTTGAACAAAAAAATCATAAGTTCACTAGATGTGGAAAAAAATGCCCAGAATAGAATTGATAGTTTTTACAGCACAGGATGATTCTCCCTTCCTCTATAGCTCTTCTGTATTCTGCCAAGTACAAATGATCTCCTTCCCGTTTACAAACTTGAGCTAACATATCCCCCCATTCATTTCACAGGTACCAACTTCCTCTCTTTTTCAGAGGGTGAGGTTACAGATGTTGAGATGTTGCTTAATGTTTAAAATTAGCTTATCATCTTAAATTTATTTTTAAAAGTTCAGACCACAGATGTTTGAATCACAAAAGTTGTCCAACAAAATCCCCACCAAATCATATTTACTGACAAATCCCTTTTCCTTCTTATTGAAGTATTTCTGCAGTAGCATCGACCACTTCAGCAATGAAAAATAACTTTTATCCAGGTTGCTTTACCAGCCAAAAATAAGGCAGTGAAGTGTAACTATCCATAATTTATGCAAAGAGCTTGTCCTGACTTGAAGTGCAGTCCAGTAGACAAAACAGGAAAGTTTAAGGACCTGTGCTGATGAATGAACTGATCTAACTTCTTCAGTCAATGTAAGGTGCAACAGATTCCTAGATGTCATCTTCCCTGGGCTGCACACTTTACACTGAAGTGGTCCAGCAAACTTCACATCTCCAAGCTATCAAAACTCTGGAAAGCCACTTGCAGATATACATGTCTTTCAGCATCGTGGTGATGTGCTCCATCTGTTCTGGCATTCTCTACTTACTAGATACTGATTTTTTTGATGATCATTGAAATCTCGTTTATATTTGGGCAAGCAGTTCCTCCCCAGAGTTTGTTAACCTAGTGTGTGTGCCAAGTGGGTAATTTTCTTCACTACTGACCACTAACTGAAGAGGTCATAACTCTTCTGTTAGAGCAAAAGAGGATTTTTTAAATTTGGTTTTTCCTCTCTTTGTTTTCCTAAAAAGAAGGAAGTTGTCTGAAAGAGTCACAAGACTTAAGTCTGCTTCTAAAATTGGACTTTGTGGTCCAGGAGAGCTGCCTTCAAGTTAGAAAGCAATAAAACACTCACATACAAACACACTTGTGGAATACTTCCAATCCCATAAAGAACAGGCTTTTAATCATCTGGACTTAAAAGTGGATCAAAAGCTTAATATTGCATGACTGGCAAACTAAGGGTACAATAATACAGGCAGCTGCTCCAGAAACCTATTAAAATACTTTCAGAACCAATCTTGGTAACCAGTTAGCAATCAGATCTTTTCGTGCCTGCTAAAGCACCTGATCCCTCTGGCACACAACGTACAATGTCCTGACAAACACTGTCATTACATCAAAAAGCCAACTTATTTATATCATATTTGGATATTCTGGATGAAGATCTACTCTTCACCCAAAGTCCTCACCCTTGGAAATTATCTTTGAATTTCCTCTGCTGCTTAATTTTTTACACACTGAGGTCTGCTCACAGAGTTAAATGAATGTACTTTACTCAAAACTTCCCAGAAGATTCAGAATGACCTTTAACAAGACTCATTTAAGAGATAGTAAGGTTAGGATTATCAATGGCTGGCTCCAAAACTTCACTGGAGATGGTACAAGAAGTTTGCAAGATTTACAAAACTGAAGAACATAAAAAACATTTCTGACCTCTCTGGGATACATTCTAGATGAATGTCTACAGCATTGACAATTCACGACAATCCAAGAAAAACATGACCACCTTTTCACAGATAGCATAAGTGAAATACCAGTGGTCCAATAACATGAAACACATTTTTGTGTGTATGTAGAGAAGTGTAAATAACATTGGAACTAAAATACTAGATCAAAGAAGGAGAGGAGAGTCAGTACCATTTGCTTCACAGGAAACCTCTTTCAAGCAGTAAAAGAAAAAAAATAAATCACAACTTCACTCCACTGGAAAGTTTTCACTAAATTTAAAGCCAAACTAATCATTACAGTGATTACTTACCTCTCTGTTAAGGTCCATTTACTTTAATAACACAAACTGCTGTAATTAATGTTGCTGATATAAAAGTATTCCTCTAAAAACAAAAAAGGTTTTTGAACTCTGAATCCCAGTTACGACCTTTGCCATGCCTCATTTCCATGGCATTTTTCTGAACACTTCATAAGAGACTATATATTTTTTGTGGCTGCATAACATAAAGCGAATGCAGCTATAGAGGACAAAATACTCATTTACTTGACTGCACTGTACAATCCCAGTAATATTCCATCAAATCACTATACGTAGTTTTCTGGGTTTTCTGTTTTTCTGTAACTGGTTTTGCTCACATACGAACAAAATTAAGTTAATAATTTTTAAAATTTATTGTCGTAAGTCTAGACTTTCAATTGAATCCTTTAAAAGTTACCTTAAAATTAAATTAGGTATATAGGAAATAGTTTGAACTACTTGATATGCATTATTTGTGCTACATTCTGTGTAACTACAACCTCCATATGCCTACAGATTCTCCTCAGGCTTTCCCACGAGTCCCCACAGAATCTATTATGTGGGATAGTTAGGCAGCTATTACAGCATTCTGTCAAATGCCATTCTACCATTTCATCACATTTCAGTAACACAACATGGCCTGGAGTTACATCATCTAGTTTGGGTCCTCCAAATAGTCCAACTGCAAGTAAAGGATAGCTCCACATCGACTACTTTATTTTGCTGAGCTAGCAGTTATTAAACAGCCAATTGAGTCAGCTGAGAAAGAAGACAAATCTGCCCCTGCTTCTACGGCTGGACGGCTCCTAAAGCCCAAGTTGGCCTGGATACACCTATACCGTACAGGAGTGTCAACATACCGTCTCACAACAGTATCTTCTTTCAGTATTGAACAAGGGAGTTCAATTTCTTTTTGTTTTCACACTATGCTTGTTTGTATACATTTGTTTCTAAAAACACAGGCCTACACCCTTTTTGGTCAAAGCATCTATTCATTTTTACACAGATTTTTCACTGCCACAAACTTTTACTAAACTCTATGTCAGTTATTCAATGAAATCGAGATACAGCTACAGTTCTGGCCTGACCTTTACCTGATACAGAGAGACCTTTATACCAAGAGATGCCCTACACGAAGCTTCCAGATGTAACCATTCGCCATTTGTGGCCATGTCTCAGCTTCTGGTTTTGAACATGTCCTTAAAACCACATTGTCTAATGAAATTTTAGGAGGATGTGAACACCAACAGCCTGATTCCACTTAGCTGCGAAGGAACTCAAAGCTTTTGTTTAGACTTTTAAATGAAAATGTCCCTACCCAAGGCCAAAGAAAAAACGTTTTGTCCTTTTTATACTACCCTTAAAATCTACACAACGAGACACAGGAAGATTCTTTGAACTTTGCTGGTCCCTAGCACAACATGGTGGGTTTCTCCAAAATGCTTTCACGCAGACTTTGGTTAGAAGTCTACAAGCCTAAAAGCTTACACATTTTTTGGCACCAAAAATCACAGGGGTGTCTCAAGCCTTTGTGAGAATCAACATTGATAATTCCAAAGATAGTATTCAAACACTACTGACTTGGGCATCTGCATTTCTTATGACTAAATCTGAGTGCACAACAATCTGCTCTTGCTCTTCTCTCATACTCTGCCTGAAACAAACTTACTGATGCATGAAGGATTAGCAGCACTCCCTCAAGGCAGGGTACCATTCAGAGCAGACAACATTCCTAAAACACATTTCTGGGATGGCACCCCAACTCGCTCCATGAAAGAAGTTTTGGTGGACTTTCTCTATAGCCTCACCCTTTGCTTCTATAGCCCCATCCTAACTTGCTTTTCTATTTGTTGGGTCTTAAAATGTTGCAAATTCACTGCAAATTTAACCATGAGTTCTGTAGGATTGTTTTGACTTTGTACAATGATTCAACTTTGGAGAAAGGGAAAACAACAACATGCCCCCCAATTTTTTCTATTGATGTTCGAAGTAGACCAGTAAAAAAAAAAATCTCACCATACATTATAGCAAAATTTTCTTTGTGTTTCAGGCCTTCTCATATGCAACCAGTGAACTTCCTAAGTAATAATTTTTAATTGTTCTTGAAAAATTAAGTATCTACCAACTTACTTCCCCAAATGGGAATATCTTTGCTTTCTGCTTTCATCACAATGGAGGCGAAGGTCATAGTTACTGGAATGGCATCAAAGTAGGAAGAATGGGGAGCCACAGTTAATATTGCTGCTTCCGCCGGCAACGCCCGTCTGCCTTTTACATTTATCCAGTGGAATCCACCAGCAAGCCACATCATTCTCATGATTGCTTTCAGCAAAATATCCACTATCCTGTAAAAAGTTGAGAAAACAGTTATGCTGCCACAGGAATACCTTAAAATAATGAAAAGAAAAAGGTTACATAAAAACTTTATAAGCATGACAAAAGTACAGATAGGATATGCTGCTTCAACAGAGCAGGAACACTGCATAGACCTTTTGTTCTCTCTTTCTCAGCAGATTTAAGACCACTTTCAAGGCAAGATGCCATTCAATTTCATTTTATGCCTGAATATTAATGTTTTTTAATCACAGTAAGACCGGCATTTATTTTATCACTAATTTTGATTCAGACTATGACTGTTGAGTTTCTTCTATACAATGTCTAATAATGCTTTCTAGTAACACCAATGAGTCCTGAAAAACACTATTAGGATATTGCCAGAATGCAACAACCCTGATTCTTGGGTTCGAGTTTACCCAAACAAAGCAGCGGAGAAATGTAGGGCAGAGATTCTCAAACACAGAGATGCCTACAGAACACATCTGGGAGCTTTGGAAATATTTTACTTTCTTCCCTTTTCCCCATCTCCTCCTAAAGTGGTTGGTTTTTTTGGTGATTGTTGTTTTTTTGTTTGGGGGGTTTTTTTGGTGGAGTTTTGTTTGCTTGTTTTTTAAACTGTCTGACAGTCATGAAAAGAGAAATATTTACTTTGAACCAACAGAGTGCAAAAACCAAACACCACAAATTGTTATACTCACAGGGACTGGAGGCTGGAGAGCAGGGTGACACTGAAAACTGGATGAAATGGGGGAGGGACAATCTAAAAAGCTTCAAAATAACTGTATGCAAGATTGAAGGCAGTCCATTATTCCTTTAGTTATTACACTGATATCATTCCAAATGAAATGTAAAGTGACATGCCTCTGTGGTTCTCAACCTCCTTCCCTCCTGTGATGCAAAATACAACCAGCTTTCCTCATGCTAGTGCCAGCTCCTAATTTCAAAGTTCTCTACAGAAGAGGTGATACACTCCTCCTTTCTTGCTCCTCAGATGGCAGTTTTCATGGATGGGTGAACACTGTCTTACATTCTACCTTAATTAGCATTCCAATATCAAAGCAAGCACAGACATTAATAAGCACCAAAGCATGGGGCAAGCCCTCAGAGAATCAACAGAAGTTTTGTCAATTCATCACAGGGTAGCAAACAATGGGGTGAAGCAGTTTAAAACAACAATTTAGAATATGAAATCTGGGCACATTCCATAGTGTCAATCTTCATAACAAGAAGTTGACATTACGGGCATAACTCAAATTGAAGGATGTCACAATGAAGCTTCACACTACATCCTCAATAAAGATAAGAGGCCAGAGACGATCAGTTTTTCTCCCTGTAATTCTTGGGTCACCTGGTAAATCAAACAGTTGAGGTATTTTTAGTTTCCCATCTGAAGAAAGTGTTTAAAGAATAATTTTTATATTATTCTTTTGAAGAGAAAAGCAGGTCTGTGGGACAGATATCAGGGATTTCCAATCTTCTCTATTTCAAACTGTTGAACTAAATAATGATCCTTTCAGTACTTCACCACATCAGTGACTCACTTTCGCCACCAGGAGAGGGGCTTTTCAAGCTCTTGCTCGTCAGATCCCATTGAAGCAATGAATGCAAAAGGCCAGGCCAGCAACATCATAAAAGCAGCAAAAAAGAGTCGGATAGGAAACAGAGTCAAGGTCATGAAGGCAATCTGCAAAATCCAAAACAAATGCATTATTCTAACACAATGTCAGACTGAAAAAGTCAGTGATTCCTAGAAACTGATCTGAAGTCTTAACTTAAAAATATCTCATGTTAAAAACAGCAAAATATGCTTCAGTTCCAAACAAATAATTGTGGTGTATGCATAACAATTTTGTATTCACCAATCTTAATTATAGCTGAAACACAGCACACTCTTTAAAGCTAATAGAGCCTTAGCTTTCCACACTTCTTCAGACTCTATGTTTGTCAGTGAATACATCCGCATGCTCTTCTCCCTTTCTGCAGCCTCACATTAAGTAAATATTTAGCATGGGTGTGTTGTAAATCTTACTGCACTACAGAGAAGTCAGTCCATCACAGCAGCTCCCAGTCAGTGATGTGCACTTCTTCAGCAGGGTGCTTTCACATGGCAATACAGGACCCAACCTGGAAAGCTCTTCCAGGACTAGGCAGGCACCAGTTCTTCTGTTGTATGTTCTTGGAACCAGAAGCTGTGGGGAACCACAGCGGGGAACACTGTGCAGAGACCTCTGGACAAACATCCAGACACGCATATGAGTTCAAGTTCCAGGTCTGTGCAAACAGGCACAACACCCTGGAAAGCAGAGGTTTTCAAGACGTTACCCTCCCCTGGGAAGCCATGGTGAACCTAGTTGCTTCTGCACCTCCTTCCAGCACTCTAGTTCTCAGAGAGCCCATTCCCAGCCACTCAGCCTTCTGCCTT
This sequence comes from Gymnogyps californianus, assembly GCF_018139145.2. Taxonomy (NCBI): domain Eukaryota; kingdom Metazoa; phylum Chordata; class Aves; order Accipitriformes; family Cathartidae; genus Gymnogyps; species Gymnogyps californianus. Next base: position 70,413,148 of record NC_059472.1, on the reverse strand, counting down.
CAACTCTGGTGAAAAACATGTCATGTTGGAACTTCTCCCACAGTCTTTTGAAGAATACTCCCAAAAGTAGGGCCTTTCCTGAGCTATTTGGAGTTGTTCCCAACTGTCCTCCAGAAAACACAACTTAGCAACTATCTGTGCAATGATCCACTTGCTCCAGGAGACAGTTCCAGGAACCAAGAGTCCCATCTTTCTCACTCAAAGGACAGGAAGAAAGAAAAAAAAGCTCTTAAAGTGGAGGAGGGTACAGCTTCAGACGACTGGCTAAGTGAGAGAGAGGGAACTGAAAACTGTTTGAGGCTGACTGGGGTAGCACAACAGCTCCTCAAGCTGTGCAATGGAGGCTAGCAAAAGATGAAGAAGACACTATGAAATAGAAGGGCCATGTAAAGAAAGAGAATTCACGAGGAAATATGCTACATATTCACAGGTGCAACAGATGAGGTAGAAAAGCACTTTTCAGGGTTACAATGGCTAGGCAAGGATGCGTAATGAGGCATAAGGTGCTGTCTCATGTTGTGCTTAATCTGATGCATCTCCAGGCTGCTGTGGAAAGCATTATTCATATTCTTCTTCTCTTCCCTGATGCAGATCTAGTCATCATGCAGCTCAGTTTTCCATTGATCAGTTCCTGCTTCCTCTTACTTCCCAAAACAGCTCAATAATCAACTCACTCTGTAGCTGCACAAATCTGTAGATCTAGGGTAGGGCAGGGAACACACAGCAGGAGAAAAGCCTAAGCTACCAGTTTCAAGCCTTAAGCTACCAGCCCACTACAATGTCAGATTTTACAGTGATGGTTCAAACTGGCACCACCATCTCATAACAACCATGGTCTCCCTCCCTAAAACAGGATTCCAGTCCCTGGGTGGACTGCTTCAGTTTGCAGAACTGAAAGAAAAAGGAATTTTTTTTTTAGATAGGCTAGTTTCCCAGATGAACCAGTACAACTTCCTAAACTGCAATGGTCAGATGAGCACCGAAGTCACACCAACTCGTGCAACTCTGCATACATAGACAAGACCACCATGTCTGGCAGCAAACAGGGGAACATTCACCTGCAAACTGGGGAAGAGAGAGCAGCCACCTTCTAAGCTCGTAAAATGAGAAGGACCAGCTGTCAAGAAAAAAGGGAAACAAAATGCAGGTGAGGACACAGTCCTCTGGGACTCACACCCTCTTCCTCCCACTCCTCAAAGTCTCCTCCTATACCAGGGCAAAGCTGAATGGCAGGTGACTGGTGGCGAGCTATTCAGTCTTTTGCATCTCTGTAGCAATCCTTTGTATCAAGATCACTTTAGAGCCACATCACAGAACGGAAGCACTAGTTGCATCCATAAGGTCGTGAAAGATGGCGTAAATGTGTAGAAAAGGCCTCTTGGTCTTCTGTATCCAGAGACAGCAGTAGTGGAAATGGCCAGCAAGAAACCGTTCCAAGTACACAGGTATATGGGGTCTGGCCATGACACCAGCCTCTTTTTTAGCAGGTGGTAGTGCAGCACCTGTCCACACAAAAAATTTGGTAGGAGAGAGAGGAAGTATGTTTGGCCCCTGAAGAAGGTTAAGAACCAATAGACACACTAACATTTGAAAAGTAGTTCAGTCTACATCTACACCTTCAGTCTACATTCAGACATCTTCCTGGGTAAGAAAGTTTCTATCCTGTAAAACCTATGGACATCTTATTTCGGTGATCGTATTTCTACATATTTAGGACATTCACCCAGACATGTTTTCTATTAAAATTACAAATTCTATCTGGTAATAAGTCATACGTAAACACCTGTTTTTTGAGATACATTTAAAAAACCCTAAAGGTCCATCTGGAGCTGTACCTTGGGAGGTTCAGCTCATGACCAATTTTCTCAAGAGGGGTTTGACTACAGCTCATTTAACATTTGCTGGTCTACAGGATCCTACTTAGTTTTTCAGAAGTTGCAGTGTATGCTGTGAAAGACCCATGGACAGCTTTACAGAAGGCTGCCCTGGGAAACTGTACTGCCCTCTTCCACCAGAAGGGCTTCAATCTGATGTAAAGCAAGTCACTTCAACTAAATAGGTATCATATGTTCTCCTCATTTAGAGACTCTGCATTCAGATTTGAGTATGAACTTACAATGAAGGTATAAAATATGAACTCAAGTCCTTTTTAAGTTCTCCAAAACATCAGGTCCTACGTGTCTAAGCACTGAGCAAGAGAATCACAGAGTATCCTTGTTTCTCCTTCTGTATGTCTCTGTTTCCCATCTTGGAAGTCAGTATCATACCTCTCATGCACAGAGAAGGTGAAAAAATGCATCTTTGAAATTAGCAATACTGGGAAACATCATTAAAAAACAGTTTATTCACAACAAAATTTCCATGACTTACTACAAATTAATGGTCACATATTGGACAAAGAAAATGGAATAATTAACTGCACATTTAACATGGTAGAGGTTTTGATTTTTCCCCCACACTTTCACTTCTTCACTACTATCATCCCTATAGCCTCAATTCACCAAAGATGGCACTGAAGGAGCTAGGAATTTATCCCTTAACAATTCTCTTACTACCCGCTTTCCTACTCTGCAAGTTCCCTGATCGACACAATCATGGAGATAAATACAGGAACAGAAATTTTCATGTGCAACTAAGCCAATCTAACAGATCATTGCTGCTAAAGAGGGTGGTCCTGTTCACTCTCCCCTCAATCCTCCCCTTGAGTCAGATCTAGCCCTTATCTGAGCTTGCAACGAGCCAATACAGCTCATTAGATTGAAGAAAAGCAATCCCAGCAAAAGAAAACAATCAGAATACAGAAAAACACAATGATATGCTGGTTTAATGAGCCAAATCAGCTCACCAAGGCACCAAGGGAACACCAGCATTGGTGCAATAAAAGGGCCAGAAACACTGGAAGCAAGGAAAATGGCATCGTATTGTGTTTTTAAGTGGCAGGGAAAAAAAGCCACAAACGCTTTGCAACAGCTCCAGTAATGCTTCTGCCTGTTCTGCAGAGGTAACTAGAATCAAGAGCTTTGACTTATGTGATAGATGCCTAGAAGATGTCAGGATGAACAAAATTCATGGTTAATGAAATCACGTCTGTCTTTCTTCCAGAAAGGATCTTTTTATTATAGTACTGAAATAAAACAGCTTCATGAATGACCCCCACTGTCACCCTCAGATCAGAGTAAAATAACCATCACTTCTACAGGAAGCATGAGACTCAGTTCTCAAATAGCCTTACTGCTTTTACACTCATGTTATCTCCCAGTTTTTATAAAGCCAATAAAAGATGATGTGAACAATTCCTTGGCACTCAAATGGATTTCTTTTTGCTGTTGTTCTTCCTCTTTGTGGTTGTTTTGTCTTCTTACTTTCTACCTTTTTTTCACTCCCACAGTCTCAGGCTGAAATGTTCTAAAATGCATTTACTTTGAGTTGTATGAATGAGCAAAAAAGCTAATCTAACCTCTTGCAGAGCACAGGATGAGGGAGCGATGAGGTGGTAGCGAAGATAATGGGGCTATCTGGCAGACCATCAGCAATAGAGAACAGACTGTCAGACAAAGCAGTCTTGTCTCCCAGTCCCCTGTGCTCACCAACTTCTTCACGTACCTCTAATCCCCACATGTTCCTAACCTTCCTCAATAGGCTTTGCAATCCCAGAACTCACCCCTGTTAGATTCACAGGGCAGACAGAAAAACCTGTGACACAATATGCACCTACAGCTCAACAGGAAGTGAGTTCAGCTGTAATACTTCATACCGAACCCTCAGTAACAGGCCAGGACTGTACGGAAGAGAACACTCACTGCTGTAATTCACTGTAAAGCAGCCTCCCCATTCAAGAAGTCTCCCCTTCTGAGAGAGCAGCATTTCTCGTAAGTGGAACAGTTCCACGGCTCTTCTGTAACAGCCTCTGTCTCGAGCACAACTTTTAATCAGCGAAGAGGTTAGGAAAGCACGATTAAGGCAAAGAAGAAAATCTATCACAGTCCTGTATGTCAGCTTGTGTGCTTTTTCCTCATATAAAACTGCAAAAATAAGACTGCAAGAAAGGCTGGGTTAAAGAACTCTGTGCCGCTGTACATCAATAAAAGATTGCTCACTTAAAAAGCAAGACCGAGCCACACTCTTTGGTGTGCACACTATAAAAAACTACAGAGCTTTAAACACATCTTACAGTTTTCATTGAAAATAACAAATCCTTGAAATCCAGTGGCAAAGCTGATGACTCATACAGATGTACAGGGCAGCCCACACAGAAGGCAGGCGTGTTCTACGACCAGTGACTTTGCTGGTGAAGTGGCTAAAGGTCTGTTAGGACTAACAACAGATCAGCAATGCTAGTAGCTCCTATGAGACTCAATACTGCAAAAACTGTGAAACTGGTACTCTGCTCTCCCAACAGTATATTTAAAATTTCTTATAAATAACCAAGTAAAAAGCGACATTAAAAAGATATATTAACACTGCAAAATAAAACATTGTTATAATTAGGTACAATCCTATTCCGTACGAACACATGCTATCTTTGCCTCTCTCGGCTCCCTGAAAGACTTCTACCTCATTAATTACACAGTAAACATGACTTAAGGAACAAAGTAAGGTTATATGGAAAAGAAATCATTACAACCATGTGACTTACTGAGGAAGCTCTAGGTATAAACTGAATGAGGCTAATGACACACACCTTTTCTTCCTTCTCCCATTCAAACAATAATTTATCAGTAATCACTGAATACATACTGGGAAACTTGATTAAAAAAAGTAAAACTTTTTCCATAGGAGTCTACTATGAATTCCTTGGCTGCCAGATACTTAACATGAGGCACATTCCGATGTTTTGTAAGTCAGGCCATACATGTCTTGTGTTAAGAATCTGGACAGCAACAGGGCAATGCAACAATGAACTTCGCTCAGAATGTAAATTGAAGTTGGATTTAAAGCACCTTGATCCAAGAGGTTCAATATTAGTGGATCTTAATTTCCACATTGATAGGTACTGTAGGCTGTTAGGCCCCCAAAACAACAGCTTTAAGGAACTGAAGTATTACAGCGATGAAAGTAATAGAAATGGCCAACCCCTTATTAGGTGAGCCTTTGACGGTATTTCTTCATCCAGCACGTGACCCAGATCTTACCGAAAGCCTAAGACAAGGGCCATGCACTCTGAATATCCAACCACCTACTGCTCACCGTGTGAGATGAGTGAGGCAGAGGCACGGAAGAAAAAAAAAAAAAAACACCAAACAAAAAGCCATGCAACTGCAAATTTGCATTTTAATACCGATTCCTGTCATCCCATGCTACCTGTACAATGCGTAAATTATGCCACAGGGATTATTTACCCAGGGGCCAAACTTCAGATGCACGGGATGCCTCGGCCCAGGCATACCTTAACTCGACGCTGGAAAAGAGTGCCTCCACAGGACTGCTCCCCTGCCCCCCATTTAAAAAAAAAAACAACACAACACAAACCCGTTTTTTTTTTTAGAAAAAAACTTTTTTTTTTTTCAAAGAAAGCAGCGGTGAAGCAGTTAAGGAACACGCCCTCCAAGCGGCGGGTGCTACAGCAGCCGTTGGCCCCGCGAGCCCCCGCGCCTCACGGCCGCCCCCCGCCCGCTCCGGGCACCGCACCACCGCCCCCGCCCACCCACCCGCCGCAGCCCTCGCAAGCCCGGTGTGCGCACACACACGCACCCGTTTTCCCCGGTCCCGCCGCCCCCGGCGGCTCACAAAGCGCCGGCGGCAGGGTGTCCTCGCCCGCCGCAGGACGCGGCCCGCCCGCCGGTACGCCGCGGGGGACGCGCGGAAGGAGGCGGCGGCGGTAAGGGATGGGGGGGGGCGGGCCCTGCACGCCCCTACCTTGGCTTTCTCCAGGGGGCTGAGGCGCAGCTGGTGCACGAAGGGGCTCCGCGGCGGCGGCCCGCGCTCCCGGCTGCCGGCCACGCAGCATCCCCAGCCGCGGCTGCTCAACTTCATGGCGGGGCAGGACTACGCGCGGCCCACCACGGGGGAGGACGCGGACGCTACGCTGCGCAGCGACCGCTAGTCCCCGAGTAGCGGCGGGCGGGCACCGGCGGCCAGCTCGCTCCTCACTAGACGCCGGCCCCCGCCCTCCTGGGGGCCCGCGCATGCGCCCTGCGCGCCGGCTACAGCGGCTCGGCTAGGCGCCGGTTTCCGCGTCGGTTGGGGGGGGTGGGTGGGGGGAGGGGGTGCGGCGCGCGCGCACCCTCCCTCCTTTCGCCGCGTGCCGCCGCCGCGCGCGCACTCGCGCGCCCACCCACCCTCCAGACCGTTTCCCTCGGGGCATGCTGGGAGAGCGGCCCCGCCCGCCGCCCCTTGAGGCAGCCCCTCGCCCGGCGGGCTGTGGGAGAGTCGCCCGGCCGCTCTCGGGGGCAGGCCGCGGGGGTTTCCGCCGGCTGCGCTAACGCGGCGTCACGAAGAGGACTAGGGAGGGCGGCGGGGGGCGGCTGAGGGGGCACCAGCGGCCGGGGCGGCGACGGGGACTTGCCGCCGCTCAGGTGCGCCCCGGGGCCGGGGCTGGTACGTCGCTCGGGCCCCAGAGCCGAGGGTACTGCTGAGTGTGGGACAGCTGAGGGGAATTTAAAAAAAAAAAATAATGGAGAAATAAAAAGGGATAGGGGGAATCTCTCTGAGGTGGAGATGGTTCTTAGATGCTATAGCGGTAACGACACAGGCGATCGATGATACTGAATGAACAACTCTGCCGTACCTGCACGAAGCAAGACGTTGTACTCGCATCACGTGGCGAGATGTTTGTCTACGGGGAATCTGTTCCAAGCAAACCTAGACGTTTTTTAGTGAAGAATCTGGCTAATGTGCACCATGGGATCTTGACAGAGTTGGCTAAGGAAGTATCTAAGTTGCGGGTTTAATATATCTTTAAATATAAAAGAAGTTCTTGAGAAATAAAAAAGCACTTGTGTTCTGCCCATTTTCAAAGGATCAAGCAGAATGACCGGTACAATTCTTGACTGTTTAACGTCAACCACAGGCAAAACAGTAGAAAAGATACATAAACCGTTTGATAAAGAAATATGTAAGATATCCTTAATACCAATCATCTCACAGGTCTTATAAAACAATTCTGATAGCCTTATTCAGTGACGTTTAAAGATAAATTGATAGCAGTAACTGCAAAAACATCATGACTCTACAGTTCCTAATCATTAGGCTTAGAACTGCTAAATGGTCTCTGAGTCCTATGATTAATACCATATATACTTCTAACGGCTAATGCTATTAAACAGTTAATGTGTTAAACAGATAAATAGTTTTTGACTTTTGAAAGATCAGAAAAATTTCCAGAGGTTAGTCTTCATGATATTGGGGTTTGCAAGGTTCTGCAGGCTCAGCGTCTTTCAAGATTTTTACCAAAGATCCAAAATAAACTCACTGTTAATGAAATTCGTGGATGTGCTAAATGGTGACTTGGTAAACTACTGTGAGAGCAACTGCACTGTCATCTGGACTGCTTAGTAAAATTAACACTTTCAAACAGGCTTTTACAGCCAAATGTGTATAGATTTTCCAAGAATACAAGCCATGCCTCTGGAACGAGAGCTTGTGTCTTGGAAGAGATCGTCTAAAAACAATTTCAAGTAAACTATTACAGATAAGGTCCCAGTGGAATGTGTGCAGTATGACTGTTGGATGTACTACCAGGATTAGCGTACAGGAAATGAATTACTGTGTCCATTAATGAGCCTGATACTAGAACAAGGCGTGCAGCTCTGACGTTAAAGATCAGGTGGTGCAGAAAAGACCTGCCAAAATATTACAGTACTGGAGGAAGTCTCTTACAACGATACATTTGAAAAGCTACATCAATTTAATTTGTCAAAAAGATCTGCAAGAGTTGGCTTCACTGCGGTGTTCAAATACCTTCACAAGGAAAAAGTACCACATGCTAAAGCTTTTTAAAATGGTAGAAAAAACGTAGCATAAGAATCAGCGGTCGGGGGCTGAGATAACCTTATGCAAATGTAACGGTTTTAATCATAAACAAGCTCCTCGGTTCAGTTCGGGACTAGTGATAAGACTTACTGGCCCATGGTCAGAGTGTGGAATCCAGTGATGGCTTTTAACCTTAGACTCTCTAAAGTATTTTAGCTGCATTCCAAGCGATTTGGCTGCCCTCTCGTTTTCTCCCTCTCCAGTGACTTCAAGCCAGTGATTAGTTCAGCCATACAGGGCTGATCTCAATAATAAACGACGGATTTCTTGAAGAATGAAGCAGAGACTCCCTCTAACAGGGCCCGCACACTGCGTGGCCAGGGAGGAGTTCATTGCAGCTCCCCACAGGGATCTGCCCGGCTTGCCAGCCGGTAGGAGCTCTCCTGTCAGGTCAGCGGGCAGGAGGTGGCGGCCACCGGCTTCCCAGCACGCAGCCCATCGGAGGGCTCCAGCACATGTGCTCGTTCCCCGTCTGGTAGGCGTAGGACACAAGATGCGATGAGGGTATTGGAACGGGTTCAGCTGTGAGATGCGAGCAGGCTTCTTTAGTTATGCTAGTTGTGTTTTATTAGTTTTCTAAAGCCAGCTTCCAAAAATGATCTAATATTATTATTATTTGCATCAGATTTTTTGGTATTTGTAGCATCTTCCACAATTGTAAAATCTAGTAGCGTGTTAGACACCTGCCTGTTCCTCTAGCTCTTAAACCTTCATTATTAGAGCACCTGTTCTGTATTACTGAGTGCACAAGCAGTATTCTAACTTTTTATTACTGCTTTCATGGGTTTAGTCTATTATTTTCTAATTACCACATCTGTACCACCTGAAACTGTTTCCGGGAGACTTTGTAGTTTTATAGAACTCATTTGTTGGGTCGGAATAATGTTCCATGAGTCGTAATTTGATGGCCATCTTCTAGGTTGTTTTAAAATCTTCATGAACATACATGAACTATTAGGAGGTTAAGAGCTGCTTCCCTGGATTTTGGTTCTCATTTGTTTTCTTTAAAATTCTGCTGCAATCAGTATAACTTAAAATGTACAGCCTAGCTTGCTTAAATTTGCAGGAATGTGTTTCCCCATCTCTGTAGTCCCTTTAATCTGTAATTGTAAAGATGGATCTAAGCCCTGTTTCTTGTGAAAGAAAATCTGCCCAGTGAAGGAGCTGAGTGCGAGCCCTGGAACAGGGGCAATCCCATGGCAGGGCTTGAATGGAAAAGGCAGGCTGGGAGTCTGCAAGCAAACCAGTTTAGCATGTGATAAACAGAGGGGTGAAGGGACCAGCCCACATGGCAAGGCAGAATAAACCACAGTTACACGACGCTACTGCTTTCTGTGCAGTGAACTCAAAGTTTATTTGGATCCTTTCAGAGACACATGATGAAAGTTGCTCCTGGAATGTTATTTTATGACCCTGAGAAGATAGGGGTAAGACTCTGCAAGCATGCATAAAAAAAGGGCAGTATTTTATATTTATATAGCATAATGTAATTATTTAAAAACAAGTATCGTTTTTGTGAATTACTTTGGAGATTGAATAAAGTACATCTGTAGTATTGGGGTTAGATTGCTACTTTTTTGTGCAAATCAGAAAAGAGCCGTAACTATGATGTTGCTGTCAAGGCTGGCATATGCTACATAGCTCATCTGATAAGGACTTAGAAAGACACAAGAAGAGGTGATGAATTTATTGCAGGATTTATGGAATCTACCTTGCTTCACAAGAGGAGAAAATGTGTGATACATTATGTTGGATGTAAGTGTATTATGGTACAATTGGAAAAGGAAATGTTGGAGCTGACTATCATGAGAATAAATTGCAGTAAGCTCTCAAATAATCTCCTCAGGGAAACTGAAACCTGAAACCATTAAAATGAGATTGCACAAACATGTAAGTGCCATTCTACCCTGGTGCGCAAAAGCTCTAATTGGTCCTTTCTGTCATTCATTCATATGATTTATAGGGAGCTGTACAAATAAGAGGACTCAAGTATAAAAAGCATACAAATATTAATTATGAAATATGCTTCTGTGAGCCTTGAAGTAGGAAAAGGAGTATTCAATATTTAACAGGTAAACTGAAACGGTTTTCTCTAAAACAAATCAAATAAATGTTCATAAAAAGCAAATATGTTGACCACAGCACTGAACTTTATTTAAAAAAAAAAAAAATAAATTCTTGCCTAGGAAAAGTCCTTGCTTTGATTTTTATGATGGTCCTTGACCTTGACGGCCATTTGGTAGAATCAGCTGATACCTATTCAAGCACAATTCAGGTACACCTCCACCCTTAAGAGAACTTTTCTACAGTTGATTTCACATGTTCCATGGGGGGGGGGAATTTCTAGTTGGGATTTTTTTTTCTTTCTTATTTTTTCCCTCATTACTTCCATTGCAAATCTATTCAGTGTTTAAACCAGGAAAAGTTTTAAAAATATTTGAAAGAAAATGTATTCTGTGAAGAGAAAAATCAAATAAGCTCATGTTGAATTACTAGCAGTAGTACAGATTTTGCAATGAAAATGTGCTCACATTTTTCTTCTGATTTGTGAGGAAATGCAGAATCCATCTGACTTTCTTGAATGGGAAAGGAGTGGCTGGAGTTAGTGGCAGGTCTGTGGGAAGAAGAGCAGTTTCTTGTTTTGATAGCGCTGTATTATCTTGGATGTGTCAGCCTGAAGAAATAAGAGGCCCTTGTGACAAAAAAAAAAAAAAAGGATGAGACCTCCCTCATTCAGGAATTATTAGGAAACATAATTCAGGGTTTTCAAGCAATAATTGTTCACTTAATATGTACTTTTCACCTCAGGATTCCCAGTGTTATAATTCACACATGACCTTGGCTTCAGCAATTGCGAACAAACTCATCAGTTCCCATCTGACGATGGCCTCTCAGTACTGGAGGAGGAGAAGGCACATGTGTTAGGTGTCACAGAGTCTTTGCCAGGTGCTGAGCAGCCCACACTTGTAGCACAAACCCTGCCCCTGCACACCACTGGAAATACTCCGCATTACGAGGGTGAGCGCACTTAAAGAGCAATGCGTGCTGATTCCATCCTTCCCCAGTTGATGAAATTTTGGGCAGCTGGAGCCTTGCTCAGCTCTTTCAAAGGCTGATCCAAGACTGTGGAACAAATTGCTCTGGGATCTGAGATCTGCCTCATACTTGATCACTTGATCAAGAGTATCCCAATTCGTCTTGTGTGTTTTATTTCTCCCTTATTGTTCTTAGATTGAAACCCAGAAGAAAGAGGCCATAGTGGTTCTGGTAATATCTCACTGACCTTTAAATGTATTGGTTCTTAGAGATGGTTCAGATCTAGACTAGAATCCTCTCAGTTCTTACTTGAAAAACCACATCCTTGTAAATGGCCACACACACAAGGTGTATGAAGATGAAAATAGAGCACAGATAAAGGGGACTAGGTACAAACTAAAGCAGCAAATGTTTTCAGTGCTTTACTATGCTTGTAGCCCTCTATATCTGTGTTCATTTCTTTTTCATCTTCATACACCTTCTTCCTCTTCTTTCTCTGAATGTCTTTGCTAAAAACGCTTTATGTTTCTAGTCCCAACAGGAAAGAGCAATCCTGAGGAAATGAAATGGTCTCTCCCTGACATAAGATAATCTTGGAAGGTAGGGAATGAAATCCTTGAATTCTTTTCTGTGACTTTTCAGGTACATCTGTGGTTTGCAAGTAGAATATGCATGCTCATCAAATTCTACAGATGTACTTACACTCAAAAGAAGCAATTTTTCCCTGCCCATATTTAAAGCCCGTGCCCAGGTATACAGCAGCTAAAGCTCCATATGACTGTCATGGTAATTTTTGCAAGTTGGATACTAACTACTGAGTCAACATTTTCCATCTTGCAGGTTACATTATATAAAGTAGATAAGAACATCTTAAAGTTTCTGCAGACTCCGCACTTGTATCTTTGTGCAAATATTACAATATCTTATGAAAATACGTTTTGAATTCCAACACATTTGAACTTTCAGTTTGCACATGTTCTATTCTGCCTGCTTCCTGTGATTTCTCATTTCTAAGTTACTGGACGTATTTACAAAGGTTTTGTATTAGGCAACCTTTATTTAAAGAGCACTAAATTAACATTATTCAGAAGATGAGTAAAGAGGTATCCAAAAGATTTATTTTAGGAAGCTTTGTGCATTATTCATATAACAAAATAATCCTGGAGATTGCTGATAAGGTGGATCAAATCCATATAAATGAATTCACCAGAAGCAGCCTTTGTGAAATTAATACCGTGGTCCAATCACATCCAGTACCACTTTCCAATCACATGAAATGCTTCATCTAATTTTTCTGAAGTAGTAAAGTCTACTATTTAATATGTTTTAAATATTTATTTACTATGAGCTAGTAACACTGGTTAAATATGCAAAACATAACATACAAACATTTTATGCTTTTGGAAGTGCAAATAGGATGAGCTGCCAAAAGATCCCTGGGCAAGAATGTCCAGATTCAATCTGTTGCCTTGGGAGGCAGATTATAGGAAGGCAAAATCACAGCCTGTAGTGAAAAAGAGACCATATGGGACTCACAGTGGTGCCAGTGGCTTTATGCCCAGCTCATGCCCCTGCCCATGCCAGCTCCCTGGCAGCTGCAGCCCTCAAATGAGACAGGACAAGGCAGAAACAGGCAGCCATATCTTTCTTACCTGTATGCCCCTCCCCCTGCTGGGGGTGAGGGTGGGGGGCGAGAGAGTGTTGGTGGGGAGAGCAGGGATACACTGACTGCTCTCCAAATACAGATGGATGCACAGGTCTTCCCTGGGGTCAGTAAAATCCAGGGATCCTGTGAAAATACAAAATATGGCTGCGCAACAGTAAGTTGTTTATTCCGATTGCATTTGGCTTCCCCAAAAAAGATCCACAAAGGGCTGCACCTGTATATCTGCCAGTCAGGATAACCCAGAGGCAGGACAGGATGCAGGGAGAGCAGACGGTGCAGCCAGTAGAACCGAGTAAGATGATAAAGAACTGCCAAATACAGATATGTTGCTTCAGGATGCGTCATCGACTGTGTCATCCAGTGGAATAACCCATCTAAATCTAAGCATATTAAGTTCTCCAGTGAGTTTATTAATGTGGGCTAACACCATCTGTTTGTGGACGCAGGGCATTTTATCTCTCATTAACATGATACAGCAGTTAAATTTAGATAGGCTTTTGTATGAGCTGAGTATCACTTAGCTGTTCTTCATGCTATGAATGATTTCTAGGCACTGGAGAATGCAGTGGTTAGTTAATATGACTGATTGTACCTAACTTTTCTACAGCTTTTCTTAAATTCAGGATCATCTTGCCAATAAAAAGACAATTCTTTGAATACAACATTTTGTGTTAGTAACATTTCAGTGGAAATATTTTACAACAGTGAGCCATGATGACAAACTCTTTCACTAGGATGGCAAAACTGAATGCCTTAATTTAATGTGAAAGTTTAAAACCCTGTCAAGTAGCAATAACCACTTGAAATGATTCAGTTATAAATTGCATAGCCCTGTTTTATACTAATCTTGTACTCAGATTTTAACACTTTTTCATTGGCCCTTGCCAGAAGGTAATTGATTTTTTTTATTTCAGTTGTGTAAGGTGGAAAAAGATGGTACTAGGTATCCAATTATTAGTTAGCAGGAACTCCCTGCTAGTGACTCTTGCTTCATTCATAGTGTGCTGTTGCTGACTGGATCAGATTGTTTTCCCAAAGCTTTGACAAGGATGGATAGATCTTAGAAAATCTACTCGGTGGCAGAGAAGAATAGTCATACTGATGGTCCACTGAACAGCCCCTGTTAAACAAAATGTCTTACATGAGGTTTAAGCTCATCTGTGTGACTTCACACAACTCCACCCACAACCACCAGTAATCACAGGTCAGCCAGCAGAGGATTTGCTAAGGGACCAGGGGAGATTATTGCCCCTGCGCGTTGCTAGCAATACAGAGCTACTCACAAGCTGTACCCGGGAAGCAGCAGTAGTTGCATGCCTGCGTGGTGGTTGTAGCCCCTATCTGTATCCTTTAATTCATGTGCTGTAGTTCTCTGGCTCACATCACAGTGAGCCAGAGAGAAGGGAAACAGTATTCAGAGATGATGAAATTTATTAAGAGGGCAAGGGGATCATCAGCCCAGAATTAGCTGATCCTCCCAACACAACGTTCAGGCTCCCACTCATGTCATAAGCATGCAATTACATGGCTCTCCTGTTTGGATTGAGCATGTGTCTGCCCCAGCAGTCCTTTGCTTGCGGCGTGAGTGAGATTGCTACCAGAGTATCACATCCTCTCTTCATAAATGACACTAGCCTTTAGGTGAGATTTCAGCCAGAACACAAAAGAATATTCCACGGTCTGGAAAAAAAAACAGCTGGTGAGAAATTTGGAGTCTGATGTACTCTGTGGGATTCATAATTACATGCACTTAAGGAGATTTCTAGTGGTAGATGACTCTAACCCTGCAGAAAACAATATCATAACAAGATTCAATGACTGCAAGCAGAAGCTAAAAGCATCCAGATTCAAATTAAAGTGGAGAAGAGGAGATTTGGGGAAGGGCTAGTGAAAAGAAAATAATTGAACATTCAAAGGCTTCCTTTCAGATGCTTACATCTCTCCCACTAGAAGTTTTTAGTAAAGATTTGATGTCTATCTTAATAGAAATAGAAATTAATGCAGAAGTTGCTGTCTGGGATTTGGGGCAGAAGGTATAGAGATCAACTTAGGTGGTCATGTGGTGTTCTGCTTGAATGGCCATTGCTCCGGAAGTGGTGGACTTTACCTCTTTGGCTAGGAAGTTAAACTAATGAACTGCACAGGAGATCTGCCAGCAGCCAGGGACTTGGGCAATGGTCGCAGTCAGCATCAGAGAGAAAAAGCAAAGTGTGACAGGTAGCCAAGATGAAATATATTTCAGGGCTCAACTGCCCTAAAAATCTCAAGTTCCGTATCTGTAGCATCGGTGAGGCTGTTGTCACATGAAGAGTGTGTGAAGTCAGGGAATGACAATGACTTAAAAGGATGTTTCTCAGAAGACGGCTTTTTCTTCAGATGAACTGCTGCTATGGTGTAAAGCATTTTTTTTCTCCTCCTTTTTAACTGCTCCTTGGGATTCTTCAGAAAGCATGGGAAAACTTTATTCCTGTAACTTTGCCTCTTTTGTGCCATCGACTCACTGCCTTCTGATGTCTGACATGATGAAGAGAATCTTCTATACCGCTTTCCAAAAATGAACCATGCGAGAATCCACAGTGTGTGAGGAACACCCTCTTAGCTTGGCCCTCTCCCTTGTGATGAATGTCAAATTCCTAGTCATTGGCTTATTCTCCGACTTGCAAGAAACATAGCTTGGTAGCCTCCCAGTTTAGCAGAAGCTTTGCAACTGCATCATATTTATAAAAATATAATATATAATAATAATTTTTATATATTCAGGCACACAGATGCATACACCATACTTTCAGTTCTTGGTCTCGTGTCATTTACCATATAGGAACTGGTTACACGCAGGTAATTTGTTGTCACAGACCGCATACAAAAACTGTAGTTTTATATCCCTATGCAAAAGATACAGGTCAATTAACCCACAATGTCTTATGTTCTTCTATGAACCCCCCAAACCTCTGTTACACTAGCATGTTGCTCTTATTCACTCAGGACTGCTGCTTAATGCTCTTTCCTTGTAGAAAAGAACCCGAACAGGATCAACTTCGTTGTATTTTGCAGTGAAGATGCATTGACAAATTGTACAATAGGCATTTGGTTTTTTTGGTATATTTTTTTAGCCAGTCTTTATATTCCGCCACGTTTAGTCATCAGCCATGGAGTGCACAGCTTTTGGTTTCCAGCTTTTTTCTTTGGAGGCTGAATTTTTTTACACACACAAGTATGTTGGTAGGATGGATAGAATTTGATTTTTGTTGTGCCAAGTTCAGTAAGTTTCAAAATTCTTGATATTTCTTGGTGTATCTCCTTGTTCCTGTGTGGTTTTTAGGCAGAGTGCTTACCTATAGGTAGCCCAGACAGATAGCTAAATCACAACAGTTTTCACCCACTACCATTTTAAGTTGGGGCAGGGTCATTCTGCAGCAATGAATGAAGGAGCTGAGTTCTACATCTGCATGTGGAAACTCCTGAAAGGAGATGCCAGAAGTGTACAGCAGTGCATATCTGTCCTTCCTTGACGGATTTCAAGTAACTAGCAATTCCGGTTAGCTGGCAGCAGTCACTGAAGAGGCTGCAAACCTATTTACATTGACCTAGTAGTCATGGCGGAGGCTGCCTGGCCCTTGAGAGGGCCTTCAAGTTCAGGAAAGCATGATAAGCTTGCGCCATGTTTTCATCACAGGCTCCTCAGACTAGGGTGAGTCAATCCACCAGGTCTAGTGGAAGAGGACACATCAGAGAGCCTGATGGCTTTGGAGGTAATGGAGTGAGCCCAAGGGATTCTGCTGTGGAATAGAGACCAACACCATCTCAAATCCCTGGTGAAGAGAGGCTGAGCGTAAGACCCCCCACTCTTTGCTGCAGTGAAAGATGTTTGGCTGCCATCTCTGCAACCAGAAATACACCGTGGCAACAGCGGCTTCAACACCTCTTCTGTTCTGTGGGATAGGAGAATGCAGCCTGACTGCTGCTGTGAGGGACATGGGCTTGAGAGGACATCAGGACCACTCTGACCACTGCTACCACCTGTCCCTTCCTCTACTGGGTGCTCTACGAGGTAGCACTGGGGCATGGGGCAGGGGAAAAGACAAGCACGGGAGGAGATACTCAGCAGTGAGGGCCATAAATCTGGGAGAGGCGGTGTAGCTATTTTTATTTTGGGTGATGTTCTGAGCACTCAATGTACATGATGCTTCCCTTTACGGACACTGTTTTACTAGGCACACAGGCGTGCAATCTGTAGCACGCAGTCAAGGCTTGATGTGGTAGGGCAAAGTGGGCTATCCTCATCAGTTGCAGAGGTTCATAGAAGGGATATCTGCAGTTCAAAATTCTAGCAGCTCTGTCTGTCCCTTTCTTCTATACATCTTGCTCACCCAGAATAGGCTAAATGGATCTGTCAGCCTCAACCTCAGATTTCTTCATTTGTCTGTCAATGCAAATTTCACTGTCAGTCATCCTAGGGCCAAGTTCAGCCATTCCTCTCTTATAGCAAAGTAATTATTAAAGGGATTTGAAGCCTAGAGAAGAAAACAAATTGCCTTTCCCTATTAAGAGTGATAAACCAGTCTTACTGTAACTACAGACTTCTCTGTAACTCTGACAAACAACAGAGAAGTATTTTTTCCGTGAATAAACTCAGTGTATTGGGTACATGAATCTCACCAGCAGCCCACATGAGTGTGTGTTATTTCCAGATACATTGCAACACCGGGTACTGCTCCTTCATGATGGCAGTGTGTACTACTGTCACAACAACTGATTTATCGACAGTGCTCCAGTTACAGCAATTGTAAATGCTGATCTTCCAGATACAAGAAGAAAATCTTACATCCCAAATCATAGAATCATAGAATCGTTTAGATTGGAAAAGACCTTTAAGATCATTGAGTCCAACCATTAACCTAGCACTGCCAAGTCCACCACTAAACCATGTCCCTAAGCACCACGTCTACATGTCTTTCAAGTACCTCCAGGGATGATAACTCATCCACTTCCCTGGGCAGCCTATTCCAACGCTTGACTACCCTTTCAGTGAAGAAATTTTTCCTAATATCCAATCTAAACCTCCCCTGACGCAACGTGAAGCTGTTTCCTCTTGTCCTATCACTTGTTACTTGGGAGAAGAGACGAACACCTACCTCGCTACAGCCTCCTTTCAGGTAGTTGTAGAGAGCGATAAGGTCTTCCCTGAGCCTCCTTTTCTCCAGACTAAACAGCCCCAGTTCCCTCAGCCGCTCCTCATAACACTTGTTCTGTAGATCCTTCACCAGCTTTGTTGCCCTTCTTTGGACACACTCAAGCACCTCCATGTCTTTCTTGTAGTGAGGGGCCCAAAACTGAACACAGTATTCGAGGTGCGGCCTCACCAGTGCCAAGTACAGGGGGACGATCCCTTCCCTTGTCCTGCTGGCCACACTATTTCTGATACAAGCCAGGATGCTATTGGCCTTCTTGGCCACCTAGGCGCACTGCTGGCTCATATTCAGCTGGCTGTTGACCAACACCCCCAGGTCCTTTTCTGCCAGGCAGTTTTCCAGCTACTCTTCCCAAGCCTGTAGCATTGCCTGGGGTTGTTGTGACCCAAGTGCAGGACCTGGCACTTAGCCTTGCTGAACCTCATACAATTGGCCTTGGCCCATCGATCCAGCCTGTCCAGATCCCTCTGTAGAGCCTTTCTACCCTCAAGCAGATCAACACTCCCGCCCAACTTGGTGTCGTCTGCAAACTTACTGAGGATGCACTCGATCCCCTCGTCCAGATCGCTGATAAAGATATTAAACAGAACTGGCCCCAATACTGAGCCCTGGGGAACACCACCTGTGACCGGCTGCCAACTGGATTTCACTCCATTCACCGCCACTCTTTGGGCCCGGCCATCCAGCCAGTTTTTTACCCAGTGAACAGTACGCCGATCCAAGCCATGAGCAGCCAGTTTCTCCAGGAGAATGCTGTGGGAAATGGTGTCAAAGGCTTTACTAAAGTCTAGGTAGACAAAATCCACAGCCTTTCCCTCGTCCAGTAAGTGGGTCACCTTGTCATAGAAGGAGATCAGGTTAAAGCAGGACCTGCCTTTCATAAACCCATGCTGACTGGGCCTGATCACCTGGTTGTCCTGTGCCGTGTGATGGCACTCAAGATAATCTGCTCCATAACCTTCCCCAGCACTGAGGTCAGACTGACAGGTCTGTAGTTCCCTGGATCCTTCTTCTGGCCCTTCTTGTAGATGGGCATCACATTTGCTAACTTCCAGTCAACTGGGACCTCCCCAGTTAGCCAGGACTGCTGAGAAATGATTGAAGGTGGCTTGGTGAGCACTTCCACCAGCTCCCTTAGTACCCATGGGTGGATCCTATCCGGCCCCATAGACTTGTGTGTGTCTAAGTGGTGTAGCAGTTTGCTAACCATTTCCCCTTGGACTATGGGGGCTTCTTTCTGCTCCCCTTCCCTGTCTTCCAGCTCAGGGGGCTGGGTGCCCCGAGAACAACTGGTCTTACTATTAAAGAGTGAGGCAAAGAAGGCATTAAGTACCTCAGCCTTTTCCTCATCCTTTGTCACTATGTTTCCTCCCACATCCAATAAAGGATGGAGATTCTCCTTAGCCCTCCTTTTGTTGCTAATGTATATATAGAAACATTTTTTATTGTCTTTTATGGCAGTAGCCAGATTAAGTTCTAGTTGGGCTTTGGCCCTTCTAGTTTTCTTCCTGCATAACCTCATGACATCCTTGTAGTCCTCCTGAGTTGCCTGCCCCTTCTTCCAAAGGTCATAAACGTTCCTTTTTTTCCTGAGTTCCAGCCAAAGCTCTCTGTTCAGCCAGGCTGGTCTTCTTCCCCACCAGCTCGTCTTTTGACACATGGGGATGGCCTGCTCCTGAACCTCTAAGATTTGCTTCGTGAAGAATGAAAAGAAATCTCACTTTAGTGAACTGTGGCAGCAGACTTGAGACAGAAATTTTGCTGGTGCTGCCTGCTATTGGTCTGTTCCACCAGCCAGTGGTAGCTGTTTTGAGCCAAAGACAGGCAGTTCTTGCAAAAAAAGGCTCTTTGAGAAGACTTCCTATAGACCTGTCTGCTCAGTTTTAGCTTCTTCCCCCTCACAAATCTATGCCATCAGCCCTTCAGATAATTGCACAACCTGAGTTGTACAGCAGCTCTGACCAGGCTTGTGCGTGTCTGGAAAGACTGAGTACTATTGTAGCCCATGTGCACAGTGGCTGTACACAACACGCGGTCAGTCTGGTGCTTTCAGTTACCGCCTAGTTTGTTTGCAATGCCTGCTTGCTCTGCATCGGCCTGGCAAGTGCAGTGTTCCCAGGAACGGGCTGCAGTTGTTCTTCATGCACTCAGTGAGCATGAAGTATCCCCAAATGCACGTGAACCCAACTCTGCTCTACACCGATAATGTGTTGGACTTAACTATGTCTATATCTTTTTGTTCTGTAGTAATTCTTACCTTTCTTTTCCCATCTTGGGACTTGATGGTGCTTAAGCACTTTTAAAGTGGACAGATTTGAACTCTTTGAATCTCTCACTGGGAGATACTTTTTCCTGTCTTCAATCATTTCTGCAGCTCATCTCTGAAATGTCTTCAGTATTTCAACATCCTTCTCATGTATGTTGCTGGTACCAGATGGACTGATGAAAAAGCCGCTCTGCTACTCAGGTGGAAGAGAGTACAGGGGAAGGTATCAGCAGGTGTTACCCGAGAAGTCAAAGAAATTAATGCCTTTTTGGGGGTTCAGTCTACAGATTGAACAGTCTACAGACTACGAAGTCTGCCGATGGAATAGCAAAAGTGAGTGTCTGTGTGGAGCATTATTTAGGAAAAATGTGGGGGTTTTTGTGTTTACCTGTCAAAAATGAAGAAGATGGTAAGCCTTATGGCAATAGTGGAGGAGGTAAAAAGAATAGCAGCAGAAATAAAGATGACCAGATAAAGAAGCTGCACAATTGTTGTGATTTAACCCCAGCCAGCAACTAAGCACCACACAGCCACTCGCTCACCCCCCCACACACAGTGGGATAGAGGAGAGAATTGAAAAAAAAACCTTGTGGGTTGAGATAAAGACAGTTTAATAGGACAGAAAGGAAGGAAAATAATGATGATGATGATGATGATGATAATAATAATAATAATAATAATAATATGACAATAATAATACTAAAAGAATTAGAATATACAAAACAAGTGATGCACAATGCAATTGCTCACCACTCACCGACCAATGCCCACTTAGTTCCCGAGCAGCGATCCACCCCTCCCAGCCGACTCCCCCGAGTTTATATACTGGGCATGATGTCATATGGTATGGAATATGTCTTTGGCCAGTTTGGGTCAGCTGCCCTGGCTGTGTCCCCTCCCAGCTTCTTGTGCCCCTCCAGCCTTCTTGCTGGCTGGCCATGAGAAGCTGAAAAGTCCTTGCTTTAGTATAAACACTACTTAGCAACAACTAAAAACATCAGTGTGTTATCAACTTTATTCTCCTGCTAAATCCAAAACACAGCACTATACCAGGTACTAGGAAGAAAATTGACTCTATCCCAGCCGAAACCAGCACAACAATATATGCATATACATATTTTTTCCTAAAGCAGCTTTCTGAGAGATGGTGTTTCTGCATGAGCCTGCCTTGCAGAAGACATTTTAGAGGCATCTTACAGACTTTGTGAAATTCTGCAGCTGAAGAAAAGCATGAGGCAAGAGGGCCAGTCTGTGCTGTGGGAAGACTGCAGCGTGGGCTCAGCGGGCTTGTGCCTCTTGGCTGAGGGCAACTGGCACTCACACAGCTTGGCCAAGGCATGCTGCCAGCTCGTAGCTAGGGGCACGGGCAAGAGCTGAGGGTTACCAGGAGGAGAAGCTGTAGGAAAAGGAGAATGAAATTGAAGATGTTATGCTTGTGAGTTCTTAGGAGACGTGAGGAAAGAGCAAAATTACTGCAGCCTGGGGATCTAGGAAGGTGGATTGAGATCTGCAAGAAGCCACTTCACATTTGTTCGTTCACCAGCCCATGAAACAACTTGTTCCTCCCCTTGCATTGCAGCAGGGTAATCCATTTATGGCTTTTCTAAAGCTAGGAGCACCATCTAGTGGAAACCTATGCTGGTCCAGCAAATAATTCAAACTGTTTCTAGAGGGTAACAGAGATTTTGTCTTTACACTAGAAGTATATACATTTGCTTTTATCTCTATTTACAAACACAGGAGAATAGTTTAAGTCTAGCAGCACAAATCAAATGAATTACAAAAGTGTTTTTATTCTATCCTCATTCCTATCTAGCCACCGTTACTATCAATTTTCTTGGCCATTGTGAAAATACAGCATATCCCTTTACACAGTCCTTTCTTTTTAAGTGCTGTGGATTCCCCACTGCTATACTTAACATTTGGTGTTTTCATGTTCATATTACAGTACTCGGTGTCCTAACCAACTCCCTTAGAGTCAATTTATGTGCCTGTAAATGTCTGAACTAGGACAGAGGGGTGCAGAAGAGTCTGGTACAAACGTAGAGCCTGTATTCAATGAAAAATCAGCACAACATAAAACCATAATAGGAACTGAAAATAATCTGTAGAAATAAATGTTTATCCTTTAAATTCCTATGCTTTATCTGTAGTAGATTTTGACTTTAAACTCTCAAAGCTACCTCCTAAGATACGTATTTTCTAACATTTTATCAGAATAATTTTGCGCTGAGTTATAAATAAATATAAATAAGTAAACAAACTGCTTCAGGCTAGAAAAGAGCTGTATGAATGTATGAGAAAGAATATGATAAAGATCCCCTACTTTTTTAGTGTTTTCTTGTAATGTGGCAAGTAGAGCGCTTTCAATGAAGGTGCCAAGTGGCATATTTAAAGTAACAAAGATGAAGTGCCTTTATACACAATTTATAAACAAAGTTTAGAATTCGTTGTTGCAGGATGTTGTGGAGACCAGAAACAGGTTAAAAAATGGGATTAGGCATATTTTTGGAGGATAGGCCTAATGTGGCTGTTGAATGCAGCAGTTTAGCTGCAGCCCTGGAAATCTCCCAGCTGCTGCTAACTGGAAGCTGGTAGGATTTATCAGTCTTGAGAGGAGTGGCTGGACTGGTACAGATCATGGGCCAACTAATACATTATCCTGTCTCCAACAGTGTCCCAAAGCAGATGGCTTGGGAACAATAAAAGCAAATCTATAAAATACTTCCCTTTTAAAACTTCCCCAGCTGAGGGTATTTCTTGAGTCTGCTGTGGTCTCTTTTACAACACTCGGGATCTTTTAAGTGCTCCTGCAGCCTCCCTTTGAGCCCCACCAGACTTCTTGCAGCTACAGCCTCTTGGACGAGGAGTTTCTCAGCTCTCCTAGCTGCTGTGTGGTGAGCCACTTCCTTTTGTTTGTTTTGAACGTGGCTGCTACTAAATTAATTTGATGGCTTTTGCTGCTTGTACTGGATGAGACAGGGAACAGTCAGTCTCTTCTCCATTCAGGATGTTGCAAAATCACTCACTGTGAGCCCTTGCTGTCCCCGTATGTTACTGGAGCACTGTTCCCAAGCTTTAACTCTCCCTGGTGCACTGGGGCATGATGAAATTTCAGCTGATTCAGGGGGTGTTTCCACTGTGACATGAGGCAGACTGCTCAGGGCCACTGTGGTCCTTTTCTCTCCCCCACCTCTTCCCTGACCCTGCTCCTGGCCGCAGGCTCCTGCCTCCTTGTATCCTTTTACTAGCATCAATGCAATTCAAGAGCTGTGCCTGTAATAGCATCGAGCTGCTTTGAGCTGCACTACCTGCATTTCCAGTTCTGGAAATGTGGTGCAGGGATCCCTGGGCTGGATTTTCCCAAAATGGGCTGAGATGAAACCAAATAGGCTTGGGGAAAAAAAAAAAGCACAGGTTGCCTAGGGCCATGGCTCAGCTCATGAACTCTCTTAAGACCTGAGATGGCTCTGCAGGTGCTTCGCTTCCCACTGCAGAGCCCGCCGAGTGTGGGATCCTGGGGAGAGGGCTGGGGGTGCGCAGGCTGCCATAATGGCAGTGTATCCCAATGGCTCAGGGCGCCTTCCTGGAGCCAAATAAAATAAATCTGCCTTTGGAGCTGGACTCAGCCATCCCAGACTTAAACAAACATGATGGTACTACGTGTCTGTATTTTGCCATCTCTTTATAAATTTGATAACTAGTACTATTATCTAAGTTTGGTTTTTACTAACACAGAAAAGCTTCTAGACCAAGCAGCTTGCTTGAGACAGATGATTGGCAACCTCAGCACTAATATTTATGTAATCCCTTTTTTTTTTTTCCTCCTTTGCTTCTGTTTGTTGCTCTTCCAGACTCTTTCTTTCCATAACTTTGTCGTACTTGCAATTTGTTTCCTTCCAGCCTTATGGATTTGCCTTGCTGTTACGTACTCAGCAGAAAAGAGTGTGTTAAGGATGGGAAAGTCTATCTTCTGGTGAGTTTGGTGTATCCAGGTCACTGATATTCTTGCAGCTGATTTGGCTGTCTTGGGAATGGAGTAGTGCCATTTGAAACAGCAGCTGCTCCTGTCTGAGCCTCCAACCTTGTAAGTATGAATTGTGCCTGTGGCAGCGAAATTAATGGCTAACATAAAAGGAGAAATAGAAAGCAGGTGGCCTCTTGAAAAAGCAACCGGAGCACCAGGACCACATTTGTACTACAGAGCACATCATCAGCCATGCATTTTCTTTACCCAAAGTATTTTCTGTAACCCTTTTCTGTAACCTTACTCCTTATTTGACCCACAGTCCTCCCAGAGGCCCATCCATCAGCCTGGGGAACTTGATATTAAAGTATAATTAAAATGAATGCATTCAGATCTCAGTAAAAAGACTGCAAAACCCTGCAATGTTGCACGTGTCCATTTATATTTACTGTTCAGATGCTTTTATTTGTAAAAGCAATCGAGTCATGAACACCCCTATCCTCAGAAGAATGTAATGCCATCATGCAAGGCAGCATATAGTTGAAGTCTGCATCTTCCTTTCTAATTACAGTGAGTGACTCTTTGTTGATTCAACTCTATGTTTCACTGAACTTGATCAAATACATTTAAAATTCCTTTTTCAGAGATGAGCTTGAGGCACAGAGATCAGGCAAGGCTATGAATCTGGCTTTGTAATGTCTCCATTTTTTTTCAGATCTGCAGTCTGATCCACTACACCAGAGGATCATTCCCTAACAGTGGCACAAAATGTGAACTGTACTTTTTTAAAGACCTGTTTAAAAAAGCTGCCTTTTAAGATAGGTGAGGTGAGCTACCTAGGGGTTCTTATGTGAGTAAAAGCTGGCAGGCTGGGCGATCCATCTGAATGGGTAATTAATTCACTTAAGTCTACATTATGAGATACACACCGATACTACAGAACAAATTATTTGTAACATTTTGTAAGTACTAAAATTAATGGTGTATGATTTTGTCATTTCAACAAAAAAGTTATGGATTGTGTGTATTATAATTTCATCTTGTTAATGTAAAAGTAGGAATTTTGCTTTCCCTGGCCTCTTGGGAAGCAAAAAACCAGTGTATCTAATTATCTGAACACTCAGGAACATAAAAGAATAGCAAGTGGTGAAATTATAAATCTGTTGGAACAACTCCATGTTTTCTGATTAAACTCTATTTCTGGTGGCTCTCAGCAATCATGTTCCTCCTATGTTCATAGTAATTGCATGTGTCAAAGCTGAGGCCTTGTGTAAACTGTACCAAATGAGTTACAATTTTAATTTAGAAGGAGATAACTGTATTTGCCCCTGCAGGCAGATTGCATCGGGTCAGAAGTATAAAAATGAATAAGAAAGAGAGTAGGGAGGAGGCTGGAGGCCCTCCAGGTTAATAATAAGTAGAAAATCTAATAAGGCTTACATTACAACAGTTGAATTTTAGGGGAGGGAGGGGAAGAAAAAATGTAGTTTGCAAACATGAAGCCAAACTCTGTTACTTGCATCCGATCCATGTGTATGAGTGCACATTACTATATGCACGTGGGTGTGTCTGGCTTTGGTACAGAACTATCTCTGTATTTTATAGTTGAAGGCTGCAGTGCACTTTACCCCTAGTACTACACTGATGAAAAAATTTGAAAAAAAATTTTTAAAAAACTTGCAAGCTCTCAAAACCTGATGTATTTTCACTATTTAAAAATACCTACTCAATCCCTATAATTGCATTATATTTCAGATTGTTTCTGGTTTAAGCAATAGACTAGATAATTGTCTTAATGTTACATTGCATTTTGAAAAGGTTAGTGTCCTCATAAAGAATAAAACATTTTTTTCTGAATCTAAAATCTTATTTTTTATTTGAAATTTTAATCAGGACTATTAGAAATATATATGAATACAGCTATGAAGCTACAGTAATTTTGTCTGTATTTGAAAGCAATCACTTCAGCGATGACTAGATGCTGCCAATAATTTTGCTTAGTACTCTGGGCTGTGGAAATTTTTTCTGCCTGAGCTTCTGTACAGAAGACCAGTAAAACTCAAGGGTTGTTTGAAAAGAATGAGCTGGTACTACTGCTTATAATTAAGACTTAATTTAATTTGTCTACAGCCTTGCAAAATTTCCCCTTTAAGGAGCCTGCTTCAAGCTGATTCTGTGTTTGTGCATGTTTGATTTTCACCTGAAATAGTCCGGTCATTTCCCAGAGTGAGATTACAAGAAGAAGCCTGTTTTGTACCTGTTAACATTTTCTTTATAATTGCTTCATTAAGAAGCCATAGTTCTTTCATGTTTTAGTGCAGGATAGTTAATTTGAAGACCATGAGAGATGGATAATCTGCTACTTCCTCTATTACCATGTTTCAGAGGTAAACTACCCTCCTCATTAAAATATTCTGCCTGTTTAATAATGTGAATATGTCAGGCTTTAGCTTTCAGCCTTTAGTTCTTGTTGCACTTTTCGCTGCTGGTTTGAAAAGCTACTTAATACCTGTATTAGTATTTTTTCCTCATGGAGATAATTATACTGTGTAATCATTTCTCCTCTCAGTCTTCTTTTTGATAGGTTAAACAGAGTGAGGTCTTAAAGTCTCTCTCTCAATCTTAGAGGCCTTTTTTGCAGTTTTTGAATATTTTTTTTAACTTTTGAACCATCTCCAAATTATGCATTGCAAATGACAGTGCAATGCTTTCACTGCATTTCTTTATTTAAAAGAAAAGGTGGTCCTTGTGATTTTTTACTATCCATTGCATGAATATATTCTGAAATGTTTTCTGCTCTTACTTCAGTTTGAGATCTGTTCCCCCCAAATAATGGATCTCCCTGGTCTTCATCAGCACCAACATAAAGAACTTGTCTTTTCTGCAAGGTCCAGTACTTCCATGCACGCTGTAGATGCATCTCTCATCTGTGTTGGACCCACTGCTCTCTGACAGTCTTTATGCATTCAGAGCTCTGAACTGAGCCATTCAGTCAAGACATATAATGTTTTATTAAGAAATTCAGGACAGAGCTGATGTGTTTGGGTTTTGTTTTCTGGTGTGGTTTTTTTTTTCCATTGAATTGTATTAATTTTTCATTGTTTTGATAGTGTAACCCAAATCATCTTCTGAACGTGTATGAACACAATATGTATGAACCAGAATCTGCAAAGACAGGAAGATGGAGTAAGAATACAGGAAACACAGAAACATCAGTTTTCTTTCCACAAATGACCTTCATACATCTTCTTTTTTGGGTAGGGTGCAGGCTGGGGACCCAAGGGGAGTATACAAAATCACTAGGAGATTTCCTTTTGTAAAAAATCAGTTCTGCATTATAGTGAAGTCAAGGCTTTCAAGTGCCGAATGTGAAACTTTAAAAATTTATTAGATCAGTAATTATTCCAACAATGTTACAACAATTCCAGAAAACTAGTATCTAAAGTCTAAATGGTAGTCTTCTTTAAAGTTTTCTTTGACTTTACATATGTCAGCCATGATTACAGACTTCAAAAAGCCTAATGAAAGTTGATAACTGAGCACATTTTCCACCAGGATATTTGCATGAATATACCACAACACATTTACTTATCAATCACGTCTATTTGTTTTTTGGTTTTGTGTGTCACTTTTGAGCAGGGTGACCTAACAATCCATCAAGAATACCAAAGTTTATAACTTAGTAGTTTGACATTGATTGTGGTACTGATTTAATATTTGAAGAAGGATGAGAAGACAGTAAACAATGTGGGCAGAAATCAGCTCCTTTTCAGAGAGAAGCTTTAATATAGTTTTGTGCCAAAATGAACCACAGATGTAAATGGGCTCATGCATTTTAGATAAAGGAAAGTATTATTCAAACTAAGGGGAGTAAAATCAATTATAGGTTATACATTCCTTAGCAAACAGTTCTATCATTTCCATTTCAATCTCCTATTAAAAAAATTTCCTTGGATAATTTCTGAATGGCTGAAGGCAGATGGAAATACTTTAGTCTTTTGGCAAACACAACTAGCTGACAGTAGAGCCACCTGCAGTGTTTTGTAAACTGGTGGGTTTTTGCAAAGCAGGATTGGTTCCATAGAAAAACTCCCATCCCCCAATTTCTAGAGAGAAAATCTTTTTCTGTCCTGTATTCCTCAAAAGCAAAAATACCTTTAACATGAGAGCCAACATGAATTTATGTAATCAGACAGTTTACCATGAAGTATTCAAAACCAGAATAACATGACAAATTACAGCTTAGCTGATCCTCTTGGAGTTTCAAAATGACATAATTAAATGTTTGTCCTGTTCCATGTGGTCTGTTAGCAAACATATTTCCATTGGATGTGGACCTTGTGTTTTCTCAGAAATAAATAGTTGTCTAGCATTGGGAGACGTTTAATAACAAATGTAAATAAGTGATTAGAAGAAGCCTTCTTTCTCTGGATTGTAGCTTTTGTTTATACATTGGAAAAAAATGATATGGAATAATCATATGCACAAAAACTTCTTGTATGCAGGCAGTTAGTGCTTATTTCTATAGTAGTAGTTTTGAAAATGAGCATTCGGATTAATGGCCATGAGATGTGAATTCTGATAAAGGACAATGGCCTAAATTTTGTTCTCTACTATTGTCTAACAGGAGTGACTATATTAAAGCGATTGAAGCTACTGCAGATTTACATCAGCATTAAAAGAAAGTGGAATCTTTCTCAAAGTAATGTAATGAGTTCCTTCATCCTGCTTAATCGTGTTTCACTGCAGCAGCGTACTACAGCTTGCATGCCGTTAATTACTGTTAGTGAAGCATACTTGACTTCAATTGCTCCTCAGAGCCCCACTCCCTGATTCCAAATGACTTTTTGTGTGAAGTGGAGATCTTTTCTGATTAACAACAACAAACAAAAAATTATACTGTATCTACTTTCATTACTGCCTTAGACTATTGTTTCTTTCAAATTTTAACTTCTATTTGTTTGCAGGTTTCTTTTTTCTGGAAAACTATTGTAGGACTTCATTCTTTGCATGAGTAAAAGTCAACTTCATTTTTTTTCCCCAAAATATCTTACCAAATTTGGGTAAAAAACCTATAACAACCTTAAAAATATTGCAAGTTTTTGTTTTTGTTTTGTTCTTTTTTTTTTTTACTTTTAGAAAGAATATATATTCATTAGTACAACTTTGTATAATATAATTACATATATTTCTAACATTTTAAATAATTGTGATATAACCACAATATACTATAATATTACAAGCTAAGGATTTGAAAGGCTTATTATTCCTTCAAAGTGCAGCTGAGTTTTGCTGTTTTGCTATCCTGTTATTACTGATAGTTCTGCCCTGTTTATGAGACTTCTTCATTTCTTGCTACAAACCAGAAACAATCTCTGTTTTCTTCATCTAAACATCCTTCTTTGAGATTTGAGTCCACTGACAAGGAAAAATGTTACTGATTTTAGACTTCTCAGAAATATCAGGCCTTGAGGTTGAGATGGGAGTGATAATAAAGAAGAAAAAAGGCAGCAATGGTTCACATCCTCAGCAGCAGCCTTTTTCCTTCAGCCTGTGTGTACCCAGGGCCACTCTCGAAGCTGCCACCCCTTCCCCTTTTGCCTACACCATTCCTCCAGGCCGATCACAACAGCGATCGCTGCAGCAAGAAGGCAATGCCTCTCCCTGTCTTCTGCTTGGGAGAGCTCAAACCAGACAGACATGCTATCACTGCTAAAGGATACATACAAACCCAGAGCCAGCAAAAACATTCACAGTTTATGCACAACCCCTTTCTCCTTGCCCATGTTCCACCATCTGACTGAGTAATGGTCCCTGCTGTGTAAATGACCATTCCTTTTCACTGCTGATTGATCTTTGGGCTCCCTGCACAGCCATAATCCTCCTGTATTTTCCTTCAGAGCTGACATGGAAATATTGAGTAATATTATCCTGACAGCGGATCCCTGAGAGACTTTATTAGGAAAACCCTTATTATCAATGAGTCCTCATTGATAATTATATTTGGGCAACCATCATTTACCCATTTTACAACTAGTCTAATATGAATAATGATTTCTGTAGTGATTTTTTCTTAAAATGCTGTGCATTACTAAACAGAAATCTTCAGGGGCAAAGCTTGTTTTTATAGCTATGCTTAACACGAGTACTAATAAAAATATAATGAAATTCAATGCAGATTGAAATTGGACACAATCAATGTGTTGTGATGACAGTCTAAGGGAATTCCTCGATGTCCTTTTTGTCATGAAGTCATCAGTCCCTGAAATCAGATTTGTTAACCCTAGAGGGAGTCACCAAGATATAAAATTTGTGACCATGGGAATCTATGTTTTTATAAGAAAGTCCCCACTCAAAATTGCACTGCTGTATATACAACACAAATATAATTTCATCATGCATGCCAAAGATTAAAGTGAAGGCTAATCCATTTTTGTGACAAATCTTCACAATGGTGTCAAGTCCTGATCCAAAGTGGACTCACACCACTCATTTGAATTTACCCCCAAGATCAAAATGAACTAACAACCAGAGTCGATCACAGTGTTTGTAACAGTGATGATGTTGGCAAAAAAAGACCTTATTTTTTTTGCCTGAGACTCTTCAAATGCAGATTCCAAAGAGCATAAAATTGAAGAAACTGCATTGTTGTGTTTTTCATAGTGTATATCCCCAACATTATCATATGATGGAAAATGAAGACAAGCTTTCATGTACACAAGAGCCTCTGCCCAAAAACCTAATATTTTTTTCCAAATACGAGTTGCTCTAATAAGGGATGATGATTACAGATCTTGCCATGCTTATGTCCTTAGACCATCAGAGCTACCATAACACCAAAATACTGTGTGCTGTCTGTAAAGAAGGGTTGTATAGCTAGTCTTTGTCTTTCAGTAACTGGCAATCATCAACAAATGTACCCCTCTTTTTCACACCTTAACACCAGTTTTCTCAATTCTCAAGACTTCTTTATGATGTTTCTCTCTGAGAATCACTGAGCCCTACAATGGAGCCCTCTTGCTCTTTGCTCTTAGTTTTCATTAAATAAATTATGGAAGCCTTCAAGGTTTAATGCAACAGATGATGAGGCAATTAGCATTGATTGGAACAGACAATAAAACACTGTCTTTGGAATAAAGAGCCTCCTGATGGACGATACAATGACACTTTCTCCAGAAGTTTTCAGTAAAGCAGCAAAATTGTTGTGCATATCAGTTATGGCATGTACCTTCTCTGTGCAAGGACTAATTCATCTGCATCAATGTAATCTAATATTTTCACTAATTGTCATAGGTTCAGCATATTTCTTTCAGAACCATGATGGGATTCCCTCCACTGGTAGGGGATGACATAAATATTGCTGAGGGTTCATCTGGAGAGGGAGTTGACTCAACTTACAGCAACCTTATAAAGTTTACAGTCTTTTTCTGGTGCAGGCATTGCTCCCTTCTTAGTGATATCAGTGTAGAAAGCCCTTGTCCATCCCTCTTGCGTGGCTGGGAGTACTGCTGTTATTCCAAAATTAGGCACAGGGAAGTATGGTCCCATGCACTACCCAGCTACAACTGTAATTTTCTGATAGTTTTCATGATATGCTTCATTCTCCCTGGGAAGGTTTTGGCACACTTCTGGCCTTCTAGAACATATCTGGGTTTCTTTTTTGGGCTTATGGTCCCTCAGACTGCTGGAGTAGGTTGACAAAATATTTATTTTGCTCACAGATCAGTCAGCCAGCTCTGTGGCTTCATTCACTGAGGTAGGTTAGACAACTAGTCTGGGAGCTGATATCAAGGGGAGTATTCCTGAACCTTTCTAGATACCTACATTAGCAAGGACTGAGAAAAATACCCTTGTTTTAGTCTCTGCCTAGGTCAAGTTTAGTAATATTTTGTTCTTATCTTAGACATAAGGTTGAATGAGCAGAAGCATCCTGAGAAGCTGATTGTAACAGACACTGCAAGGAAACTCTTCAACCAGATAGCTAACTGCAATAGCACCACGTATTTCCCTCTAGGAACAGGTCTTTTTTACAAAAGAGGCATGAAGAGACAGGAATTGTCTGCTGTCATATTAATCAAAGCTCCAAGTTTAGACACAAACCCATCATTTCTAAATCCTGAGTTGGGATAGAGTGACCAATACATAGTAATACAATAGAGATAAACGTAGAAGGTAGGCTTTTTTAGTAAGGATTGATATTTATGAATTCCTGGTTGGAATTGTTAATTTGAATGTTTGAGTAGAGCAGGATAATTAAGATGTATGGCAGTAGCTAAGCACTGATGTTTCAACAGAAAATCTTCAAGGATTATGTTTAGTTATGTATCTTTGCTTCTGTTGCCCTTGGTTTGCCTCAGGAAATGGAACCTTATGAACAATTTTAATGAACAAACAAACAAAAAAATCCAATCTAGGTCAAATGACATTTGTTTTGGGTTCAGTATTTCTCAGGTTAAATTCTTTAGTCAGGCGGTGGTGTTTATTGCAACAGAGAATTGATTGGGTCATGTAGGGCACAGAGTACAAATAGCAGTGTCATTCACCAATAGGTACCACAGTTTCCTCCAACATGTACTGAACTCCTACTGGTCGTTCCAGCACCAGTGGAAGAGAAACCGGAGAGAGTATCAGTAAAACACACTTCGTTTTCATTTCTATATCTTAAATAAGCCTTGAGGCTAAGGCTCAAATGAGTGACAGCCTGGCTTATGTTGTTTTAGTCTGCAAAAGTGTTTTATCAAATCGGTGGTGCTGTGTGTCAGTCATATGTGACCCCTGTATGGAAAATGTTTACACGATATTATTAACTGTTTTGCTCCAGGGTTTCCTCATGAATCTGCGATATATTCAGCATTAACAACATGAATAGCTGTTATGTGTCTGTAACCAAGCTTCCCAGATCTCCAACCAATGTTCCAGAAACAATTGTTTGAAAATGCACTCCTACATACACCCAGAGCCTTATCAAGCATCTTTATTCAGATGTTTTTGGAAAAAGTTATTATAAAATTTCAACTTGGGATTTCTGTGTTGCTTGATGGACTTTCAGCCACTGTATAAATCATCGGTTCCCAGCTCAGTCTCTCCTACTTAAGAGTATATAAAATAAAAAGTAATGACAGATGATTATCCAACGCAGTGATATAAATATGATATTCCCTAGTGTATTATTGTTACAAATACTGCTTTTTCATAAAAGACACATCATTTACCCAAATAAATTCTGTATGGTGTCCACTTTTTCTAGGAAAATGATTTTTCTATCAAGTCACTTTCCAAGTCCTTTTCAGACACACACATTCCTCCTCTTCTTTTACAACACCACATACACCACCTCTTTGCTCTAAGTTATGTTTTTCTCTCTTTCTTTCCTTTCTGTCTTATGAGACTTGTTTTACTTTGGCAAGGTTATTTCTCCAGACCCAGAAATAACAGTTTTGTGAGTGACCTGTGATCTACTCTTCCCCACCCTAGGAAGGACTTGTGTTTGAAAGCTGCACCAGATCCTTCATACCCTTAAAGAGAAAACAAGGTGTTTCAGGCAGAGTCTTACTCTTCAGCTGCCTTATATTTTCAGATAAAACAGACTCTGCAGCCTTGTGGCTGTGTAATGGAGCCAAAATCTGTTCATGTAGACTGGGGTGGTTTTACCAGTGTCACCTGTTTTACTCATTATCTTTTATGATCCTGACCCACAACTCAGTTATATCAGTGAAGTGGTGTTCCCACTAATTGTGCTTTGTGGGAGGCAACACACTGTTGTTCCCCAAACAACAAACTGCTCCTTATACTGGCATGTTTAGCCCCTTGGTTTGCTCCAAGACTCTGGTTCCTTGATGGCTCATGCTGCATACATGGTAGAACAGTAGCATCCCCATCTGCAGTGAACTGTGTGGGTCCTTCTGATGGGAAACTCAGGCATGCTTGAAAGAATAGTTCACTGAACTATTTCTGCACCCTATGGAAAACAGAGACACAGATGCAGAAAATTTTTAAGAATGGTTCTCCAGCACCATCTCACTTAATCACTTGCATTTCACTTGGACAGACTCCCATACAACCTCACAAACGTGCCCCAACATATTTCTGACATACTTTCCACCACCTGGTGTAAGGATGCAACCATCATAGCATGTCAGTAACTTCTTATGATTTTAGGTACCTGGCTCATTTTCAGTTTCTGCCTTTGTGTTAAACCCATGAAATAACACCTGGGGTCATAGGGTCATCTAAAGAAATCAGAACCATCATGGTCATCTGCTTAAGTGGCCAGGTCAAGTACAGGAAGGAGTACTTCATGCTTCACAGTCTTACAGGTTTGGGGTCAGTGCTCCGTACTGAGCTTTGGAGGAGCCTGACCTATATTTTGATCCTCTTGGCCCCTGAAGGAGGAGACAAGGATGGAGAGGAAAAGCTGTCTTCTGGGGATGCCTTGTCAACCTGCCTTTCCTGCCATCATGTCTGGAGGGATTAGAGGGACACTTGGAGTGAGGCAATGCCTCTGGTGCCTCTTCTCTTTTGTCAACACTTTGTTCATGCTTACAGAAGACCTTTTCTCCCCGTTCATCCCCACTCATCCCCACCTAAGAGTGAAGAAGGCTTTGATGTAGCCTCCTGCACCCTGATAACCCTGAATCATTGGAAGGACACTTCCATATAGCAACTAGCTACATCATCGCTCAGGTTTTTGCTAATCAAAAAGCTTGTTAAAAATCACTCCCTTCCCAGACAGACCTAGATGGTCAGCCAGGTGCCACTGCACACAAACACATATGCCTCCTCACCTCAGTCTCCCAACATGGACCAAATGCCCAAGCACTACGTTCATTCTTGTAGTTGTAAGACTACAAACTCATGCAGACAGAATATAGATATATGCTGAGAACTTCTGCACGGCTCAAGCCATGAACTTTGGCAATTTCTTTTTGTCTTACCAAATTCCACTCAGACTTGGCAGAGACATGAAGCGGTGCAAAAAGAATTTTTCCTAGCTTGGTTTCCCCAGGGAAATGCAGGATGTCAGGCTAAATCAATAAATTCACATGCCAAAATGATTAAAAGAATAGTTCTGGCTTGCTGTGCACAAGTCGGGAAATGCCCAATTTACAGTTACTGTTTAGCTTTCTTTTCAGCTCTCTTGCACTTCTGACCTGTACAGTATATGACATGGGAGTCATTCAGGAGAAATTACACATACTCACATATAGTAAATCTGGTTTATTTGTCTCTGGGATAATTCACCACATCACTGCCTTATTCTTTGGTACAGAGAGTCTCTGCCACAACCCTTCTGATTTGTACATAAGAGACTTTGGATTATTTGTTACTTGTTAAAGCAGAACTTGTCATTACAAATGTGCACACATACTAAATAACAATGCAATTTCCTCCCAATGAGTTCTTGGTTGTTAAAAGACCAATATGTCAGCTTAAACGCTGGGTTACAGGCTGCAGACACATTGTGGATTTAAAGCCCCCATGTCAGTGGCCACGTTAAGTCAGATGGCAAGCAGTCAGCGGGGCTGATACAAGCTAAAGACTTAACCTTTTAACAGCAATGGTGATGAGTGGAAAGGCTTATCTAAGTCTTGCACTGAGCAAGAAATTGGAAGCTGAACAGGAGATACCTACAGATAAACAATCTGATATATGAAAGAATCTAGTGTGCTGAACATGTCCTTTAGTGGTCTGCTGAGAAGTCAGGAAAGCATCCTGATGCCATGCTTGGTGCAAACCCAAGCAACGTTTTGAGCTGATTGGGAAAAAATGCATACGGCCCTGAGCAGTCATGCGAAGACATGCTTATTCAGGGGTTTGGCAAAGCCTGTGCAGGCTGGCCAGGTCTGCCAGTGAGGCTCCTTGTCCTCCTCCTGGCACCTTGGGCTTTCACTGCGGCAGATGAATCTTTGCTGAAGCAAGACCCTGGTGAGCTCAAAGCACTGCTGGAGGACGAGGTTCAATGTTGGAAATGTTGCTTTCGGTCCTCCATGAATCCAACCTTGGGAACATTTACGGTGCAGAGAAGACAAGTCTTGTTTATAAAATGCCAGCTAATGGTAAGCTGTCACTGAGAGATGAGGAACACATTGCTGCTCATAGCGTTTGTTGTTTGGCTTGTGTGGCTGCAGTTTGGGGCAGTTTGGGGAAGCCCGTGTTTCCTATGTACGTTCTGTTAAACAGGGAGGGGAGACTGCTGCTGCCCCGAGGGCAGTGAGCCTGAGCAGGTGGAGAGAGGGGCAGGGTGAGGCAGGCAGCAGCCCTGAGGGAGGGACCTTCCCTACATGGCTTCAGGGAGCAAGAGACCTGTTTAAATACTTGTATCTATCTCAGAATTTACGTCATTCAGTTAATAAGATTTCTCTACCTGACAAGTTACTTTGCAGCAATATTTTATGCCGAGTTCTAATAAATCCTGCTTTAAAAGCTGGAGGCAGATGGTATCTTCTGGTTCTCTCACTTCAGAGATATGTGGAGCAGTTCCACCTCAAGGCTCTGGTTGATTCGGTCCCACCATCAGTACTGAGCATGGCAAACAACCTCAGACTGCACCGGGTGAAACTGTGAAGCAAGACTGCCCATCTGGATAGAACTGATGAATGAAAACAATTTGGGATCTGTAGAGGAAAGGATTTGCACTTGGAAAAAGGAAAAGCTAAGTGCCTGCCCATCTCTTACACTGAAAATAAAAAGGCCCAGACTGGCAGTGCTGTCTGCAGGGTGTTTTTCTGATGTTCAGATGATCAGATGCCTTCTCAGGAAGTAAAAGTGTCACTGGGGTTAACGATGAAACTTCTATGGCAAATATTAGTGCTTGAATTTGTTTTCTTATCACCTCACACTACAGCCAGTAAGCAGGGACAGCTGCTCTTTGCTGGGAAGGAAGATCTTGTCAGCCAGCGATGATGAAGAATGTTTTAAGTGAGATGTTCCAGCTTTGGCAGGCAAACTAAATCAAAAGCAAGCTTGGAGTTTGGTGCAAGCATAACTGCCAACAGTTTGCATCCTGCTGGATTCACCCAAGAGGATGAAATATCACCATGAATGTATCACACATAGATTTTATATGCAGCTTTGAGAATTATCAATTCTTAAACCAGGTTGTTATATCAATAAGCATTTTTTTGCTTATTGAAATAGTGCTTCTGACGGGAATACATTTGCAGCAGTCCAGCAAAACAGAATGATGGCAATTGCAACAGCCAAGCAAACTGATGCTTGCTAACACTAGATACTTTTCAGCTTTTCTTGGCCCAGCAAGGCACAGCCCATCAAATCTTTCATTTTGTGCCATTATCTTGTATTTTGGTGATAAGTGCATGTAAGAATGTGGATTTTTTGTTATAATATATTGTGCATTAAACATTTATTCTGTAAAATTTGCACTTGTTAATGACAGTTTTGGAATCATTAGAACTACAAAAGAAATTTGGATTTCAAAAAGCATCACCTCCAGAATGCTGAAAATTGATAATTTCTGAAAATTAGTCACTTGTGGATAGAAAGCCAAATTTCCCAATACTTTTCGAGTGATACAACTGTAATTGTAATTAAAGATCACACCACGATGCATACACTGACATAGATTCTCCCTTAGAAATGTTTGGTGTTCAGTCACCACTGCCTGATAATGTCAAAATTATCATGGCAACAAAAATATGACTAGTGGGTATGGTGATGTTTAACAGTTTGTTAAACAGTTTGTTTTTCTATTAAGATAATAGAGGTAAAGGAAATTTTATGAGGTGATGAAAGGGCACTCCTTTGGCCCAAAGGCTCTCACCTGAACATAAAAAGTCTGCTAGAGATGAAACAAACAATTTCTAGTGAAAAAAACAGAAAAATATTCCTCTTAAGTATGTTAAGAAGTACTGTGTCTAAGGTTTGCAGTTTTATTTATTTGTATTGAAATGCAGGCTGAATTTGGGTACCTAACGCAATGATTTATGATACAGTTTACAATTACACTTTGTTTTTTCCACAGGACCACTGCCTCATCTACCACACAAAAGTGATAGCTCTAGCTGACCAAAGCTGCTATTTAAATATATTTTTACTTTTATTAGTCAACAGATGGGCCCTGATTTTCCTTTTTGAATGCTGCCCGGTGTTTGCACCAAACAAGGACGCTAACCTAACTTGCCAAGGAAATGAGCTGTGGATGTTATCGGTGTGTGTTCCCATTTCTCTGTTCTAGGGACCAACTCTTACTCCATGCAGCAACATTCAGTGATGTAAGTGGTCATCATCTCTGGATACTGAGAGTTAAATATCTTCAGCAGAACACCTCCAGCAGTTTTATTTCGGGGGCCTGGCTACATAGCAGAAAAAAATTGTGTCAAAACATGGAGATGACCCAATTCTCCTCTGCTGCTTGTCACAGATCTGAGAAAAGAGCTCACCTTCAGCCTGTAGGTCATAGCAGCTGCAAGTAGCCCTGAATGGATGTAATACAGTGAGCAATTTTAAAATGTTTATTTTGAAAATATTCATAGCTGCAATTTATTAGTTTTTAAACATCTGTTCACTATTTTTCTTCTAATGAATTTTTAGAGACAAGGAAAATCACCTAAAAATTCTATTTTTGCCCCTGTGCCAGGGTGGCACCCAACAAGAGTCCTTGCAGGTAGCTGCCCAAAGTAGAAAAAAGGGTGCACAAACCTGTTTGCAGCTTGATTTATTTAACCATAAACACCACCTCAGGACTGGTGGTGACTAAATAGCATGTTGGATAATGCTTTCTTTCAGAAATCTTAGATCCATACGAATGTAGGGTTCCCAGGGAACAACTCCTCCTTAAGAGAACAAAGCAGGCAAAATATTCTTATTTCTAGTTCCTTAAAGACTTTGTACAGTCAAACAAAGCTAGCCGCCACACATTATACCAAGCCTGAACTAGTTATTAGTTAAAAAAAAAAAAAAAAAGGGTAGACCATATAAACACCATTTTGGCACATTCCCTTAATCTTAGCAAACATCAAACCAAATTCACTAGCATCTGAGGGAAAACGGGACACCTGCACAGAAGGGAAACTTTGCGAGCCATGAGTATGTAACAATTCACATTTCTAGTTGGAACTTCTCAAACTGTGATTTCTAAAACAGTGCTTATATAAATGGAGAATGGAGAATAAAATTTATCAGTGTAATCATTAAAGAGTATGTTTCTTCTGGCAGAATAATTTCTCTTAAAAGACCTTAGACATCTGCTCCAATAAGTCACAAGCCTCTCACGACCTTTGCTCTTATGTCAGTACTGTTCCTCATCTACAAGTGCTGCCATCTGCACCTAAACAAAAGGAGTCTGAAACATTAGCTGAGAAAGGAATGGGAGGAAGATTTCTTTTAAATCCTTTTCTCATTCAAACCATTCAGCTTTTTGGCAATACCTACCAGAAAACTCCCCAAAGCAACACCCACCCCCAAACACTGTTGCAGAAAAGGAGAACTATAAAATATTGTGTCTGCTGCAGTCCGAGGAATTGTCCAGGTCTGTGCTGCTTCTGCTTTATCTACTTTCTCTATCCTGGAAATCCCCTCCTTGGTAATTGTTTGACATAGGTAAGGCGTCCCTTTTAGAAAGATGCTATACATAGAGTTTTTACGTGTATTGAAGTTCCTTGTGTCCTCTGTTCATTTTTGAATGCACCAGTTGGTTCCTACTGAAGAGCTTCAGTATGGCCCTGGAGTAGCATATGGGTTGAGATAGACATGGTATGTGGTACATCTCTCTCATGTAGAACGCACCGTAAGCCACCTGGTACCACCAGGGCTGATGTATACACCAAAGTCATTACTTTTCATTGCCAGAATCATTGGTCTGCTGTAAACACAGCCTTTCCTTGCCTTTTATGTGAAAAAGTTTGCTATTGCACTCTTTTCAGAGCATTTCAGAGCAGTGGCTCCAAGTACAGGGCACCTACGTGTATGTTAAGGGGATGATACTGACAATACAACAGCGAGACTGTCTCCGTAGCTCTCTGCAGAGTAGGCTGAGGGCAGAAAATATAGACTGGAAATTTTATTGTAACACAAAGTACTGTGACTTGAACTTCTGCAGCCTTTCCTTTGCTCCTGGCAGTGCTCTTAAAACAATTTGCTTATTTTTCTAATGTATCATGGGGACACATAGAAGGCTATTGTGTGTCACACGCAAATTGCCTACTTCCAGAGTTGTGATATTCAACATGCAGGTTAAGCATTCACAGAAACACTCTGTGCGAGTGGAAATGTCAATCACAAAGTAGTGACAATAACGATCTCTCAGCAATCATTTTGTTCTTTGGAACATAAGTTTTGGCACTTATTTTTTGGTCAGTGCTCCCACGTTTGGTTTAGTCACAGGATCCAAATAAAGAGCTGAATATATATTCTTCTTTAAAGGCTTTTCTGTGACTTTGCCTAGTGTGCTTACTCAATCCCCAGTGCATGGTCACAAAACTTAACTGCTGTAAAAGGACAGCTGAGGGCTGTATGCTACACCGAGTACAGAGAGGGCAAAGGGAGCAGGGAGTAGGCGCCTACCTTAGGACTTTGGCAGTTCTCATCCGTATGAACAATTTTGTTCCTTTGTATAAAGAAATACCCAGTTGTTACTGAAACTGATGAGAGAGGTTTCCTTTTCATTTCTTTCAACATGAATTGTTGTAGCTGAACCTGCTTTTGTAATCTGCTGGTGTTAAATTCTTCCAACTTTTTCTGAAATGTATTTGACAAAGCCACAAATGAGTGACACAAGCCATTTTTCCTGAAAGGAAATACCTGACTACTATAGAGACTCAGGGTACAACAGCAGAAGACATCTCTGTTAATATATATGTATAGTTAATATATAATATACAAATGCATGCCTGGGTTTCCCATCCTAGCTCCCAAGAGATACTGTACTATTAAACATCAAGAGATGCCTTCACCTCCAGTAACCTGCTGAACTTTACATCTGTTTTAAACAGAAAATTTAGGGAAGATAATTGTACCCGAATTGGCTGTGAGCACTCCTTTTATTTTCTCTTTAAGATTATTACCTATTCTGTCTCTGTCAAGAGCATGGGGTACTCATAAGCAGAAGTAACAACCAAAATACTCAGATGGTAACTCACATTTTTAACTTTTGAAGTGTGCAGTATAGGCAGCACTAGTTGTCTGACACCCTCTTGTGAAAAACCTCCAGTTTTAGTGGCTTGCCATCTTTCTGGGATTGTGTTAGCACTCTTCCTATGTGCCCAGCTGGGCTTGGTAGCCTTCCCCTGTGAGACCTGCTTTGCTGGAGTGTCTCTCCATACTCAGCCCAAGCTGCCCTGCCAGCCCGTGCGCTCCTGGTTTCATCACCTCTTTGTCGTATAACCCCGAACCTGAGCGTGGCCTCAGCTCTCTGCTTCCACGGTGGGATGAAAGTTTGGAGCTAGCGGTGGGTGGGCACAAATGGCAACAGAGCAAAAGGCCAAGAAAAGGATGCTGAGGTGCTCTTTGTCCTAAAGGGGGGACTCATCCTCTCTGAGGGCATTCCTCTGCTGTGTCCTTCACTGCCCTGTGTGTAGGGCTACAGAGCACAGCCTGTGGTAATAATGCCAATGGCCATACTACATGGTTTTGTGGGATAAAAGCTGATAGACACATGGTGCTTGGGGGTAGGAAAATTCAGATTTTACATGGGGATGATCAGGAGATTAATGTGGCACTTAAGTTTTCCCCAGCATAGCAAGGATGCACTC
Source organism: Gymnogyps californianus (assembly GCF_018139145.2). Lineage (NCBI taxonomy): Eukaryota > Metazoa > Chordata > Aves > Accipitriformes > Cathartidae > Gymnogyps > Gymnogyps californianus. Next base: position 70,371,345 of record NC_059472.1, on the reverse strand, counting down.
TTGACACAGTGGAGGAACCCCAGAGTCCAAAGTAAAAAGTATGAGATTAAAAATAGGCTTGAAAAATAGTGAATGAAACCTAATCAGTACAGAAAGAGATTCAGCTCATGCTGGAAAAAGGCACCCAGGGCTCAATTCAGGTGTACTGAGCCTGTACGAATGTATGCTGGCTGTTTGTCCCATGTGGGTTGTCAGGCACAAGCACAGACCTAGAGAAACAGTGGTTCAGACCAGGCCAGCCTCAAAGGTATTGGTTTGAGTTAGGCAATGACCTTTGCAGGGGTGCAGAATGGTTCATGGGATTGTGTGTGGTGCGATTACACAAGGGCTAGAACAGTTTTGCCTGGGATGATGAGACGGGTAGTGCTAAAGATGCCCTGTGCATTGCGAAGTATACCCTAGAGCTTTAGCTCATTAAGCATGGCACCTTTTTTCTATTTGTATAGACAAGTTAGTAAAGCAAATATTATAACCAAAGTAAGAAGTGCTGGATTACAAATAAGTTACAGGAAATGTAGAATACAAGTGTGATTTATAATTCCAAAGCTCAAGCCATAAATCAGTTCAATGACTCTTAAATGAATGCAATAGCGTACAAAGTGGTGTGACTTATAAATCAGGTTCGGACTTCATACATCAACTAGGCGGGATGTAAATCCATTATTTGACAAGGTATGTCAACAATTCAAGACATAAATAGTATCGTAAGTATATTCTGACAAAGGTCGTCTTGGTGGTAGCCAGTGCTCAGTAAGAAGGAGGAGGAAAGAGCAGATGATATTTCTCCATTTGCTACTCAGAAGAGGCTGAGAGAAGAGCTCGTTTTGCCACTGGGAGAAGGCAGTGCAGCCACCTCTGTGGGGAACGCCAGCCTTGCACAGCAGAGATCAGCAAAAAGATCTCTCTGCTGGCCCTGATCCCGCTAGGCTGGGGGACATAAGCCATGCATGTGCAGTGCTGAGCTGAGCTAATTCCCTTATGTGCTTGAACATGGCGGGGGATTTCAGGTCTGTATTTTTGCAGTGCTCTCCGCTGTTCCACGTAGGTGTGCTGGCTCCCTCCCAGCCAGATGGGTATCTCTGGTGCTGCACTGCGTTGTGCTGTGTACACATGCCCTCTGCCAGCTACATATCCATTACAAGTTCTTGTGGAAACGCCAGGATAACTTAACAGTCTGGGTAAATAAATCATGACCGAATGACAGGGCCCAGCGTGACTGTGAGCTGGGAAGAAGGGCTGGACCCGGGCGGCTGAGCAGGAGGTGGTACCTCTGGAGTGCAGGGCTAATCTCTTGCTGTAACTGAGCACCGTGAGTTTTTCTGTTATCTTAGATTTATTAGGCATAAGGGTGCTTACTGCAGTCACCAAAGAAACAATTTTTCACCACCATACTTAGCTGCTCTGGAGTGACTTGCTGCGTTACAGAATGACCAAAAATATAAGACTTGTCAAAAAAACTAACAAACAGTTCAATAAACTTATGTTGTATTTAACAGCGCACATAAGAAATGCAAAAATTAAAATCCAAAAGTTATTGTTACCTCTTTTTTTCCACATTTTAGGGTTTTTTTTCAGTTTCATGGACTTTTATCCTTTCTCTTTAGAAAGATAGATGAGATTTATCTAAGTCTGTGCATCTTCTCTGCTTCTTATAACTATTTTGCTTTTCAAAATTTGAATGAGCTAAGTTTTACATTTACAATTCTTTTTTTTGAAAGACGAAGCTGAAAAATCACATGCAGCAATGTGAAACTTGTCTGGGGTTACTCACAGCTACTAGCTGAAAAAAACAGAACCTCTTTAAAAAAGCAGAAGTTTCTTACGAAGTTGTGGCTATTGGCCACCACAGCAAAATACTTCTTTCACCATTTCAGCAGAGGAGGCCAAGCGAATTCCATGTTCACCCATAGTTGTCTCCTGCTGAAACCAAGCACATGTACGCGGCAGTGAGCGAGGCAGTAAGTATCCAGACCCAATTAAAAAGAAAGGGAGAAAACACGTCTTGAGGACCACAATATGATGATGAGCGTTCCCCGGAGGTAAATAAAGGCAATGGTGGTGGATGGGTCCTACCACCCTCTAGTGACAGATGGGTTCCAGAGGAATGGGTGTAAGGACCAGGCGGAGGCTGCTGCGAGGTCCCAGGAAGAGGTAGCAGAGATGTTGCTGAGCAGTTACGGAGGCTCAGCCGGCCAGCAGATCAGTAGCCCATGCTGCACATCCCTGTGCACAGGCATGGTGGTGTTGGTTGGGAAAGGTCCAAAGCAAAGCCAAAATGACTCTGAGGCTCTGGCAGGAGCAGGGTGCAGATTTGGGGGCACAAATGTCGTTCCTGCCAGTCCCTGCAGTCAAGGCACTGGCAGGGATGGAGGCATCCTAGAGAGAAGTACACGGTTTCGTATCTGGTGATGGCAGCAGGCTTTTGGGTTTTGTCAGCGGTGGGATGTTGTTCCAAAAGCTGAGGACCAAAGATGAGAGTCTGCCTCACACACAAACACACACAAAAGAAGTGGGCAGTTTTACATATCGGCTTGCTAATCTAGTGGCAAGAGCTTTAACACAGGATAAGGAATAGGTGCAATAAGCCTGTTAGGAAGTAAGATTATAAGTGAGCCAGACAAGTGTATAAAACTGTTAAGGCGTATATTTACTTTAATAGAATACTGGAAGGAACAAGGAAGAGGACAGTGGGTCATCTTAAGATACTTGTAAACTAATGCAAGACATCTGAAGAATAAATAAAAGTAGTGAAAATTTTAATAAACACCCAAAATGATGATTTACTTGGTGTGAGAGAGTTGCTGGAATAATTCACATAGTTAGAGCTGGATCCAGCTGACTCTTTGGTAGTATAGGTCAAATCTTATTTTGCTATTTGCAAGAACAATACAAGGTAACTTATTTTTTTCTTATTCATGAGGGATTAACAAAAGTCAATTTTATGAAAGCATCAGACTAGGTTTCCCTGACACTGTCTTCCCTGAGCGGTAAGGTCCCTGATGGACAGCCCAGCTTTGGGTGCGCTTGGCTTGGCCATGGCCTGACCTGCCTCCATCTCTGATGCTCCTGTTAGCAGCAACGAGCAGAGGGCTCTGTGCTGGTCAAGGGCGGGTTTCAGAGCAGCAGCTGGAGAAGCGGTGAAAGAGGAGGAGGGCTCCGCTGCGGGAAGGAGGCGTGCAGAGGGGACGAGGACTGGCTGGGGGAGCACTATGGGAGCGGGGAGGAAGGTGAGGAAGGGTCTGGCCCCTGGCAGTAGCTGAGTATAAAGCCTCAGTGGTGGCACTGCCAGGACATAGGCAGGAGTCCTTCCCGTTGACATCCAAGCAGCTGCTTGGAGAGAAAAGGGTAAACAGCAGTGGCTGTATTGGGTCACCTCTCATTGTTGTCTCTGTCTTGCAGTGGCATCAATTAGCCTACTAATACAAAAAGCTTGTCCTGTGAGAACAGATAAAAGAAAGACTTACTTAGGAGAAACACTTTGAAGCCCTTACCCTGAAACTGACCCGCTGTAAGAAGTCTCTGCCTGTTGGCAGAAGGGACAAGCACATGTCTGCTTTCACAGAGGAAATCTGCTACAAGCAACAAAACCAGGAATGACAACAGCTGGATGAGCAACTGGCAGAATCAAGCCAAGCAGGCAATCTGAAGATAACAGGGTTTTTCAGCAAGCCAGACAGCTGCTGGGGGAGGACTAGCAGAGGACTCAGAACACCCAGCTCTCCTTTGGATGCAGGAGTGAGATGTCTCGATTTGGGAGCCAGCAAAGGCAAGCAGTGGGGGGTGGTCTCCGAGGGCTGATCCTCACCCGCAGGGAGGAGCCAGATGAGGATGTGATGGTGGAAGATGACTTCATTGAGAGCAGTGAGATTCACAATCCCTCGAAAGGATGGAGGAAGAACCACAAAACACAAAGAGTAGTTTCAGGAAGGCTAGTTTCACAGATGGCAGTGGCTGTATGAGAAGCAGTACTAATGGCACCAACGCAAACTCTTCTGTTGGGGAACAAAGGCGGGCAATGTCAGAAGAGACCAACGTGGCTAAATTATGAGATTTTCATTGTTCTGAAACAAAGTAAGCAAACTGTCAGGACGATGAGGGCACTGCCAGCCCTGACTGTCCCTGCTTAGCCCCCTGTGGCTCCCACACCCTGCCCACATCCCAGGACCCTCTGCAACGGGGCCAGTCTCCAGCTCCCCACAGCCCTGCCCTGCCCCAGGGCAATGATTTACTGAAAAAAACATTGGAACCAATAACTGTGAGCCCCTCTATGAAAGCAATAAAATGAGTTACAAACAGTGCAGATTTGTCAGAAAGAAGTTGTGTCAATTTGTTAAATTTCTGCAGCAAGATGACAAATCTCCCGGGCAGATGAGAAGCAGTCAGTGGCATTCATCACTGCCTCGTGATACACTGCCAGCTGAGATAGGGAAGCACACTCTGGACAAACTGCAATAAAATGGTAGAAATTGTTTGGAAAACTATGCTCAAAGATTGTTTACAACTGATATCACTGTCAAAACAGACACCTTGTGTCCACAACTGCTCAATATTCTTACAGATGACCTAGAGGATGGGATAAAGAAAATGTCTATGAAGGTCGCAGAGGGTATGAAGAGGAGAGGACTATGAAGGAAGGCACAGTTTGAAATCATAAGAGTCCTGACAAACTGGAGAAAGAAACTGGAAATGATCAGAGGTCTGGAAAATGTCCCCTGTGAGGGAAGTTTGAACAAACAGGGGTAGCCTAAAGAAAAGCAGGCAGCATTAAACTTTGCTGGCAGCCTTTAAATAAGCTAAAGGTGGCTACAGGGGAGATAGATAGCAGATACATGGAGAACTGCACAAAAATCAACTGTTGAAATTGCGTGTCAGTAGACTCGGCTTAGACACCAGGAAAAGCGTCTGCACTGTGAGGTTGGTGAAACCCTGGAAGAGATTCCCTCAGCATGCCAGAAAGCCTCCCTCTTGGAAGGTATTTAAATTCAGATTATGCAAGCTTCTATGAGGGTGACACAGGCATCTTTAATCTTGGGAGTGGGGAACAAACTAGATCGCCATTTGAAAACTTTTCCAGTCCTGAGTTTTATGATCTTGCCAAGCAATCTAGATTACCGTACAACGGGCTGGTCCTTGGTATCACCTATCAATCACACTGCCAAGTTATCTGCGGTCACCATACCTTTGTCATCACTGATTTTGTTTTTTAAGCATATGACAATGTTAAATAGTATCAGACTTAGCATTGATCCTTCTTTTACTTTACTGGGAAAACAATGTATGCTATAATATTTTCCCATTAATGACTGTTGAGGTCTAATGATAATTAGTCATCATCCAAATTAGTCATTGTTGCTGTGCATTTCAGCTCCATGAGACGGACATGTGAAGAAGGTGCAACTGTGGTTGAAGTTTGGACTGATGCAAGCGTGGGTAGCATAAAAGGAGGGTGCGTGTCCCATGAGGAAGTAAAAGCTTTTATTGTAGAACAACATAAAAATCTGGACTACTGTCTCATGAAAAATGAACTGTTGTATCCATATTATACATAGGAAGTACATTAGCCTAGAGCAATAATAACTTCTATATGTATATTTTTAGATTTCACAAAATATTAAGCGATGCAATGGATTAAGCCTCAAAATGTCCTTCTGAAGTGGGTGATCAAATACTACTATTCCTAGCTTTTCAAACATGAAAGCTTAAGGCAATATGAGACTAGCTGAAAGCTACTGTACACAGGCCTTGAAATCACAGGTTCCTGATAGAGCTTTGCTCGTATTATCTGTGTCCTGTTCTTTTCCTTATATTAATTATGTAATTAGAAGATTAAAACATGACCAAGAAAAAGGCGAGAGGGGGACTGGTCTGACTCTGCAGGAGAAGAAGGAATCCTCTCACTGAAGAAGTAGATAATCCTAAAAAAACCCCAAACCCGTATTTTGTTCTGTTAAAATAAATATTCTGTTTTGTTCTAAATCTTGCGCAGTTTCTTTATGGACGAATGGTACTAAAAAGCCAATTGCAATCTATGGTGTGTCTAGGAGTTGCTTGTACATTGTGGACATCTTCACAAGATGGTCGCAGAGGTCTAAATCACCAGGTGCAACAAGGTGATTTGCAACAACAGATCGGTCACAGCAGCTATTTTCTTCCCGTAGGCAGGAAGCTTTCTGCAGCCCCTCCAGTTGGGGATTGCTCCTCCGAGGGTGGTTGCAGCTCTGAGATGAAGGGCACTGCGATCTACCCAGCTGTGCTGCCCTGTCTGTGTCACAGCACGCTCTTACCATGCTGGGTGCTGCTCATGGAGGCTTACAACTGCTTTTGCTCTCCCAATATGTCTGTATGTGAATGCTTAAAACTAACATCTCACAGTTTTATATACTTTATAGAACTGTGTCTTTTGTTTTCTGTTTCCTAAGAGAGAGGTATCAACAAAAATACCAGTGAGAAAGTAGATGGACTGGCCATTGCAGAGCTGCATTTGTAACTGCAAAGATAAGATACATCCACCGGTTTATTACTCCATATTTATAATACCTACCCCGAATCTTGTTGTTTGGGAGGTTTTCTTTTTGTATTCAGGACATTTCATTTTGAACTTAATCCACTTTCTGAGCATGACATATCTTAGTTACAGGTCAGGACTTGGCTTTTCTAATGCTATCATCCTAGTCAAGTGAGTATTGTTGTTTAATATCACCCAACACTTTGAGTTGTCAGTGTCCTGAATACGATAACCTGCTTCCTCTTTCCTGCAACATGTCACCCATTAGCATTCCAGCTGCATTACACACTCTCTTTAGGGAAACAAAGTTAGGGCACCAGGCTCTCCTAACATTAAACAAGGCGACTGACTTGTGTTGAACACTCAGGGTTCAGCAATAGCAGTTAATAGAGATGAACACTCACTTGGAAAAAAACTTTCAGCTGGCTAAATTTAGAAAAAATATAGTCTCTTTAATTATGTTACTTGTCCCTTTAATTAATTTGTGAATTTTTTATTTACATATTTAATAGAAATTGTAATTTCTGAAAAATTATTTACTCACTGCTTATATCTTGCCTCTGTATTTGTTGCAAGTCTACAGCCAGCTCCTGGTTACTTAACGCACTGAACTAGTAACTTTGATTTTAAGGCTCACCTCATATTACCAAAGCAATCAGGATTTGGGTCATATAAAGTAATCTGCTGGAAATACAATAAACAGTCATTCAGTGTGGATTTATATTTGTAAAATTATTGTTTTGAAACAACAATAAAAGATAATAGAAACCAGAATGGAAAGGATCTTTTAAAATAAAAATTCCATCCATTTGCTGAAGTGAGACTTGTAGTTTTCCTTGTATTTTTTCCAGTCCAATTTTAAAAATCCCAAGGGATATTAAGTAACAAATTAGACATGAGCTTCCAATATGTTGTGCCTGTGAAAAAAAGGTCAATGTGGTTTTGGGTTGCCTTCACCAGGCACCCTATCATCATATATTGGAGCAGGAAGCTAATAATCTTTCTTTATGTGGTTTTAGGATGCACAACATGCTCTTGCAATGCTGTGTTCAGTTATGGGCATCTTATTACCAGAAAGATATTGACAGATCATAAAAGCACAAGGGCTCAGGTCATCTTCATTTGTCACAACAGTGTGACATTCCACCCTTCTCCTTCTCCCAAGAGGAAAAAAAAGCACAACAGAATTTGACTCTAGAAATATTCTGATTCATTTATTAGTAAGTTATGGTAATAAATGCATTGTTCTTATACTATATTATGCAAGTTTAAGTGACCTGCCAGTCTTGTGAGAACAATTCTGAATCCTTGCCATGTATCAAAAAAACAGGAGACTATGGCTTGAAGGTGCGAATGAGAAGTATAAGATGATGTTGCTGTATATTTCGTGCACCAGAATGGCAAAACAATCTAGGTGTCCTCACCTAGATTCACCATTTGCTAAAAGCTGTTGGCATCTATAAATCTTTCCAGGATACCACAAGATCATGGCATGTCCATAAAAAAGAATGATTTCTTTTTCATTCCTATTACAGGCATTACTATTATTTTAAGCATATAGAAACCTGTAAGTACTCTTAAGCTGATCACACTTGTCTCTTTTGTAGAGTATTATTAAGGTTTCTTAATTAGGAATGTATTTGTATTATTACAATCTTTTGTGATTTTACAGATTTTAAAATTTTGTTTCATTAGTCAATGCGCAATGAAAACATTTCTCATTTCTTTAATTATGGAGCAGATAGTTCAGTAGGAATTTTCTCATTAATTTTCTTGTAAAAACTTCTGCAATTCTTTGGAGTTTCTTCAGCTTCTCACTGGAGTAAAAGATTTCCAAAAGTAGGGCAACTTTTGTAGCTTTATTCTGCATCACACTGAATTTGAAAATATCCTTTCTGAATCGCTGATGCATGGGGCTTCAGATATGCTTTCAATTATGCCATAAGATGAATGAATGCATTATATGCTTATTCATGTTTCATGGGAGACTATCACCTGGAAAAGGACATGCTCCTGGCCAGAGTGGGGAGTCCTTTGGCAGTACGGCCTCAACCGCACCACAAGCTGTGGGAGTCTGGGTGCAGCAGCCGCCAGTGCTGCTGGGCCTCCAACAGACCCTTACTCTTGTAAATAAATCTATGGCTTTAAGAATAAACATGCTCAAACCACTTGTAAACTTTAAATGAAGATTGGCTTGTGTAACATCCCGTGTTGTATATAATATGTAATATGTAATGTAAGGCATGATCTATAGGTAGATTATAATATCCATACTTAGATAATAATATACACAGAGCTATATGCACATGTGCATGTCTGTATGCACAGACATATCTATACATATGCATTAATACACAAACATACAGTAGTAATGAATCGGCATACATCAGAAGACCATGTAAAGACTTCAGGAAGGTACATGGGTCACTCCTGCAAAGGCAGAAAAGGCAGGATGGGTCAGAGTGGGGAGACGCTCCCTCTGCCCCTGTGTCTGTCTGTGTCTCTCTCCCCGCTGCCCCACAGCCCATAAAAGTTCACGCCATAACATGTGAAGTTCAGTCTATACCAGTGTACAAGCACACAGTGTATAAGATAGAGAGGAAAATGTTTTGTATGAGACAGGAAAAGTTACTGAGGGAAATTCTGTGGCTCCAGTTGTGTGGGTCAGGCTTGGTAATCAACATGGTTTCTTCAGTCCTTCAAATATCTGAACTGGATTCCTGAGCGACTGAGGTTACAGTGCCCGGCTTTGGAGCTGCCTGAGGAGATCACTGCATCAATTCCTGCTCTTTGATGAAAATGTGAGGTTCTAAAGGTAGGATCCTGAAATACAGATGCACATGGCCTGGAAACACTGTGGAAAGGCAGAAGGTGTACTTTGGGTCCTTTATTCTTGGGGAAACTGAAATTTTTCTTTAAGCACCAAAAACAATTGTTTCATTTACGAAGTCTGTAGTTTGGTAAATACAGTATTGTCAGGACTATGGAAAACTGCCCAAAGCATAATCTAGCATTTGCATGTCATTTTTCAGTTGCGTTTACTACCCCAGGCAGACTCGTACATTATATGATGCTATCCTGACCTGACTATTCCTTTGAAACAGTGTTTTCTACAACACCGTATTTGTTCTGATCTCTGCTTAAAACTTCATACTCTTCAGTTTCTTTGATCTGTACATTTTGTTGAAATCTGAATGGACTTATAGAAAAAAACAGATACGCCTGCTGGCCTTTCAGTTTTGTTCTATATAGACATTTCAAAATGCCACAAAACTGGGAAATTCCTGTTGCCATTGGTATACACGTGCCCCATGCTGCTGCTACCTAAGGCACGGCCAAGCCAGCATCCCTCTCCCTGCGTGGGGCTGGATGCGCGCACGTGTGTGCCACCGTGGTCCGGGTCGCTTGGTGCCAGGCAAGGATGCTGCTGACCCTTTCTTGCAGCGTGTGCTGCTTAGCGCCACACAAGTTGCAGTGCCCTACTCCCCTTCCTCATCCTTTTCACCCCCTCCCCATCCCTCAGCACTGTGAAAAATGAGACTTTATCCTGCAGTGAGACTGTTTTGGGAGCAGCAATTCTACAGCTCTCTGTTTATTGCAAAGTTAACTCTGGAAAACGCATATACACCGCCTCTGAAATGTGACCCTGTCTTCTAGTAAACTCTCCGGCTGCAGTTTATCTGCCTCTCCTTCGGTAGGGTGCACTGCTCCTGGCCAACAAATGGTGGAGCTGTTGCTTTGAGAAATGGGGTGTTCATTTCACTGCTCCCAAACTGATGCAGAAAGAGGAGCTGGCAAGGCACATACATAGCTGTTTTAAACTGTAGGACTGCTGAAGGAACAGTTCTGTCTGTTAGACGGATGCCAGTGGAGAATAGAAATGCATTATAGCTAAAAAGACTAAATTTTTTTTAGAGGCAGCTACATCAAAAAGGGTGACTAAAGTATGCTCCCGATTCTATAATCTTCATTTTCTGAAATTAGCATAAACTAGAGTTAAATGTAGCTCATTTGTTTTTTTAATTTAAAAATTCTGTTCATGTGTAGCAATTAATGTTTTAATTATGTAAAGACAAAAAAATCAGTTTCGTATTTTAATTCTTAGAAGGTAAAGAAAAAGCAGGCTGTGGATTTTCTAATGCACTCAGTTTTTGTAGTATTTTCATCAGAGCAGTTCAGATCACTCACTAGAACTTTACAAAACTATGTCAGAAAAGGGAGTGTAAAAATAATAGCTTTTATAAGACTATTCCATCATTCAAACTAGAATTTTAGTTAGATTTCCTAGAATTGCTTTTGTACAAATCTTTATTTGAATACTTTTCAGAGATCTGTTCCTAATAAATAAATATTTTTTTCATTTCAAACGAAATACTAATGACAGGGTTAAAAGAGTTAAAAATAATTTATCCCACGCAGACACCGTTTTGGAACATAGGGAATAAAATTGTATGTGACTGCTAGAGCTATTTGTTTTTTTAGATCCTTAACCATAATGATGCTAATATATATATTTGTGGGAAATATATGTGTGTGTGCAGGTTTACATATCTATCCAGCTACGTCTGCCTAGAGTAGGAAAAAACCCCAGATCAGTCTGTCTCCCCTGTCATTGCAATACATATACAAAAGCACAAACCTGTGTTATACTGCCAGTGCCACAGCCTAAGTACTAGCTAGTTCCACTCCAGCTACTGACAGTCTTACAGATTTGGGGCCAAAAGATCTGAGTTATCCTTCATATGCCTGTAAGTTATGCTTGGGATATACAATCACCATGTAATAGTTAGTAAGACACTGATTATGTGGCAGATTAACTAGTACATCCTGGCCTTTCCATTGCACAATGTGCTTGATAATTTGACTGTAGATTGTTCCACACAGCAGAAACCCAAAACAAAATAGAAACCCCACACACCCGCAAATCCAGCCTTCCAACTCACAAGGAAACTCGCATCTAACTCCAAACAACGTGAAGCATTTCAGTGCAATTTGTTTTTGAGCAGCTGTATGGAAGCTGGCCAGCCAGAAAAGCTTTCCCTCTCCATTTCTCCCTAGGCTATTCTGTTTTTCTTCAGGTGGGAGTGACTGCTTGTCATCAAATAATATCTGCCTCCGTTATTCCTCAGCAAAAGTAATGGATGGGGTTTTAGCATTGGGTCTTCTCAGACCCTAAAGGATCTACCTATGTAATCTGCTGAAAAGCCATTATATTTGAAGCAGCATATAATTTGTGCTTTAGTCTTACTGCAGTTGTAACTACAGGTGTGGGGTTTTTTTAAGGGCTCATTGTTAAAGGGGCTGCAGGGTTCACAGCACTGCAGTCTTTGCCAGTCAGATAACACTTTGCACACAGTGTGTACCCCTGGAAGCGACTACCTCAGCGATTCAGCCCGAGTGCCATCCTGAAGCTGACTGGAATAGATTGACTTCGACACTTGGTCTAGTTTAAGTCTCTGATCGACTTGCCACAAAACAGTTTCTATCAATCAGTGTGCTTTAATTGTTACTTTTGTGACCGTTTCCTGAAGCAAAGAGGGAGAAAGCATTTTATAAGTGGTGTGACAGGATTTAAAAAATGATCAGACATTGCCAGAAAGCTGTATGGACATGTGTAGAACTTGAAAACTACTCTGAATCCTTTCTAAAAACCTGGTTAGATATCAGGATGCTGCTGCCGCTTTTAAACTGAACTAGTGACAAAGACTTTAATTCATATCTCATAAACAAAAGCAGTTTGGAAAGCATTTAAACTTCTCTTTTGCAAAGAAAACCCATGTTTGCAAACCTAATGCTACAGCAGAATTCCCAGGTAGCACTTGCAGACTGGTCTTCGGAGCAGCAGACGCTGCGCTGGAGGGAGGGCTCGTTCTCAAGGGGCCCCCAGATTTCAGATGCTCTGAAGTTTCTAATTTTTAAAAATCTTCTACTGGAGCAGACTGCACTATGGTTTTAATAACTCCTTTTGATAAGATACTATATTGTAGTGATAAAATGCCTCAATTAAATTTCTCATCTTTTATAAAAAATTACTGAAATGTAATTCGACATTATAACTGGAAGGTGCTTAGTTGGAAGTGGATTTGGGATCTTCATTAGAGTCAGTGGCTTGGAAGGAGGCATTTAGATCCATTCCATCAGTTTCCATCTCCGCTAATGTCAGAGAAAACCAGTCTAAATAGCTGTCTAGAAAGATTTTCCCCCTGTGGTGCTGTGCTTTAAATTAGATGATTATGAAGTTTTCAATGCAGCTAACTGTAATTTATATTAAACTGAACTATATCTTATTATTTCTGAGGCTGCGCTTGAGCCTTTGGTTTCAGGTTGATGAATTATTTTAACAGTATTCTGCATATTAACTCACTTCTTACAATGGATGCAAATAATTGAGAGATGGGAAACGGCTGGTTAACTTACTTACTTTGATGCTGCAGTGCTACAAAGCAGAGCAAGTAGATGTGAAAACTGTTCAACTTTTGCCAGACCAGTATCTCTGCAAATTTCTTCACGTATTTCTCATGTAGGAATTCTCAGCAAGATTGATCTGCTGATGGCTGGTGGCCAGGACCAAGCCATTTATCGGCTGTTAGGGTCCACAGAAGCTTGAGACCAACAGCTACCTTGAATTGCTCCGTTCTTCTGAAGAGCAGAAACTATTTCCTTTTAATTTTCTATTAAACTTTAATTTGGATGGTTATTTCTGATTTCAGGGTGCTTTTCCCTTCCTGTTATGTTGGTTTTGCAGATCCCATTCATGTCTGTTCTGCCATGATAGATGGCTACTGGTACTAAGCTAACTATTTTGAAGCTGGCTTGGGTTTCTTTCTACCACAGGGCACTCCCTGGCTGTCACATTCATGCTAACTGCAATATATACTATACTGATAGCTATAGACAAGCTGGCACCATGCTACTCTTATGAGTACCAGCTATACCCACTGCTAGTTAAACCAGACAAAATTTCATTTCCATTTGCCTACAGAAAGATTCATTTGTGCTCTCTTTTCACATTTCCTCTGGGAACGTGCTGTTGGATCTCTTCATCTGCCTTTAAAATTTCTCTTTATTTGCTTTTACAGACACTTAACTTTTTCCCCCCATAACACTTAGGAGGAGAAAGGTAAAGCTTATGCAAAAGCTCACTCAAGGATGTTGATTTTGAAATCATCTACTTCTTGAGGGAATACCCTAGGCATATACTGGGAAAGTTAAGCTGTCAAACCTTATTAGCTATGCCTTTTCAACCCGTAATACATCTTTCTCTAGTCTCTTCAACATTTATTAAGATAATTCACTTCATAATTTTTTTCCTAAGTAAAATATATAGGGCTTGATCTTACACTGATGCAAAGTGGATAGTATGCTCCAGCTGAAGGTGCAGCCCCATAAACTGCCAAAGAGGAGATTAGTTGGCAAAGACTTCTACATGGAATACCAACATTGATGAGACATAAGCTAGCTTTGCACATATATCTAGTCTGTTTTCTCTTTGTATGCTGAAAAAAAGAGTTACCACAAATTAAGACCTTCAAAACCAAAAAACATGAAGTTGTTCAGCATGGACTGTATAAACTGACACTGCACTGCTGAATATATTGTTATTGTACAGACTATACTTGAGAAACACAATATGATTGTGTAAATAATACTTGCTATTTTCACACTCTCAGGTACTCAGTATCTTTGTAACCAACATCCCAGAGCACTGTTTTTTACTCTGGTTTCTCATAAGGTGTCTTGCAAATAAATGTTCATAGATACTGAAAGTATAAGGCAAGGAATTTGTCTATGCAAGTAAGGAATGTTACAAAACCTCATGAATGTTGCCATTCCAACGATGGACAAAACATTTTTGACTGATGTTCATATAATCAAGCTGTCCTTGAATAATGAACCTCAGAAATCCTTTACTCTTCGCTAAGGTCTGTTGAACAATGAGTGAACTTTACAGGATTTATCTTTACTTAGCTGCTTCTGTTGTTAATGCTAAAGCATACAGTTTATACATATCGAACCTCTGGTTAATTATTTTTTACATGCATTAGCACTGGTTAAATTAATCCACATTAAGTGACAATGATGTTAACTCTGTCCTGATTTAGCAGCAGTTATTATCATTCAGTATGTCTGACTGAGTAGTTTTCCTAGGAGAAATCCTAAGACAACATACACTTGCAACAGCAATGGGCAGTTAAATACATTGTACTACAATTATATTTTACTGTATGGAGAACTTGTCATCAAAACATTGCACTACGATTGAATACTGAATCATGTTCCTGCCAACAAGTGATGCATCGAATCAGTATGATTACAGTCAGGATTGAATCAGGAAATGAACTGTCAGAATCAATTGACGGTTATCCTGCTTTTGGAAATTTGTAGTTGCATCAGTCAGAAATGGACTTGAGAGAGTGGGCCAATAAATGCATATGAGCTGCTGAAGATAAATAATCACCAAACACAATCTCAGAAATAGTGTATGCTTTACTTTAATATAAGCTGGTTTTTAACCTGTTTTTAAGATTCATAAATCCATCATCTAAATCACAGGCATAGAAATGGGAAAAGAAACACAGCAGAAAATTAATAGATTGTGCTTCTGACATCAGCACAAATGGAGATGGGTTTAATGCTTCTTCCCAATGCAATGTCTAATCATCCCAAATCTTCTTCCTGTTACCGTCTAAGTACTCAGGTACTTGCCAAAGGTCTATGTAATAGCCAAAGAATTAGAATATTGCCAGGAAATGTTAGAAAAACTCAATGATTCAAGGTATTATGGAGTTGTTACGCAAGGAAGGAAATGAAATTTAGACACCAGCAGTCTGGGGAGCTCCTCTCTACTTGCCTGTTACAGCAGAGCAGAAATACAAGGATGAGAGAGCCCTTCCACTGTGTCCTTGCAGCAGCAGTTTCTGCTTCCAGTCTTTGTTTCAGTCAACTCGGTAGCTTTCTGAATTGCAGCAAATTTGAAGCAGGCCCTTCCAGTCCCTAGAAAGATTGTGTTGCCCCTGCAACATGCCCAGCTGGCATCCTACTTCCTTCAGCAGCCCCTCCACCCCTGCTGCACTGGCAACCTCCAGCTCCTGTGTCAGCCCCTCCCTTCCTCTCCCTGCCACATCCCACGGCATGAAAGCTTCTCCCTCTGGAAAGTGCTCTAGGGCAAGGGCAAGCAAGCAAGACTCTGCTCTTATAAATACGCAAAATTCAAAAACTGAGAACAAGCAAGTAAAGCAGTTACTGTCCTTCAGGTTCGGTAACTCCTTTCTTTGAGAGCATGACTGGAAGGGGAGGTACAGCTGCATCCCCTTTCATCCAGAAGCTCAGGGAACACCTCACTCACCCTTTTCTTCCTCCATGAATTTAACTCTCCCTCTCCTCCTATCAGCTCTGTATTGTTAACTGGTTCCTGTTGAAGTGACTTGACTTCAGTAGAGGGACTTGGTAGAGTCCCCATTGCTGGAGGTTTTCAAGATGCGATTGGGCAGGGTGCTAGATAATCTCATCTAGGCTCCGTTTCCCATGAAAGGTTGGACCAGATGATCTTTTGAGGTCCCTTCCAACCTGAGCTGGTCTATGATTCTATGACTTTATTCAGGAGTTAACTGAGTCAGAAGGAGAGACATGACTCTGAAGAGGAATGATTATGGCATTCATGTAGAAAGAGTGAGTCCTGGGTTCCAATCTGTGCCATAATAACTGAATTAACTTTCTAATTTACATGTGCATTGCATAAATGGCACGTATAACCTCTGGAGCAGGAACTGGAAACTCTCTCTTCTTCCTCAGATGTGGCCACACAACTAGAGGGCTACAAAATCATGCAACTAGTGGGCTACAAAATCATGGTCTGTTTTCCTTCTCTCTCTCTTGACTCAAACAAACAGGTGTGTTCCCCCTGTCACATAGACCTCTGGGTGCAGTGCTCATCTCAGAGGCAGGAGATGTGGGGCTGGAAGGTCTCAGGCAGGGGAAGGAACTTATTTCCTCACTAATCATTTAGCTGTCCTGCAAGAAAGAGGCTGCTACTGCATGGTTTGGCAGAAAGCCCTTGCTGCTTCTTCACCTTGGCTGCTGGAAGTTGTTCAAGAAAAAGCCAGAAGAAAGGGAGTCCTAGGCAAACAACTTGAAGAGACAGCTGAACGACCATCTTGAGTAGGGAAGCCACATGGTGAAGGAAGGGCATGTTTTGAGAGCCTGGCCCCAGCAGGGACAGCACTGTTGGCAATCCAATGTCTGCTCTGCAGCCACAAACTTGATGAGGAGACAGCCCCAGGGACTATGAAAGTGCTGAAGCCTGCTGTAGTCCTGGAAACACGGAAGCTGCCTTGTATCACTGAGCACCAGGATGGTAGCAAACATGGAAATAATGGTCCTCTCTTGATCTGAGTGCCTTCAAAAAATGGTGATTCAGAGACTGGAGCACCCAAGTGCAAGCACGGTCCCAGGGGGAAAAAGATGACTACTTTTTGCATCAGGCTAGGATTGAAATGCTGTTCTGGTCTAAGCTTACTTCTCCTGCATGCTAGCAGTATGCCCAGACCTTCATCCCATACGTCTGTAGAGCACAGGATCACGGCCATCCCCTCCCATTGGTGCTGGGCCATCGTGTCTCCCAGAAGGTAAAGTTGCATGGCAGGAAGGAGTCTCCTGACCTAGCAGTTAGGGCACCTGGCTAGAAGCAGGAAGTCCTGGGATTTGCTACCTTTTCCTTTGGTGGTTTATATGTTTTATGCTGGACACCTGTTGGATAAAAATGAAACCGTTGCAGAGTCTGTTGCTGGGATGTTAGAGGAGAGAGATGTATACCAAGAAGCCTGACATAGTTGAAAATATATGAGTGAAAGAGGAAGGTAGTAGAGACAGCTAGTGTTGAAAAGTTAATTTGAACTTTTCAGTACTAGCATCATGAATCTGCCAGCTTATGGCTGTGTAAAGCAGTGTTACACAGTTTAGTATCCATAGAACTTAGAATATCAGAAAAAAATCAGCAAAACTAACATATGGATATCAAAGACTATATATTGGGGGCAATATATCAACTGTCAGGAAAGGAATTCAGCACTAATGTGCCTGAAGAGCATTACCTCTACCACTGCTTACAGAATCAGGTTACTTATAAAACATGGAAAAAATCCAATGTAAAAATAAAATATTGGTGAAGATATTTACTGTTAGAGAGTTTCCCAGCTTTGAGCCATGACTGGGATGTTTGTGTAGGGGGAAACAGCTGTAATGGGCATCTCAAAAGACAAAATGAACTAACGTTGCAATAGGATTCACTGATCGTCACAACAGATCCTCGTTCTAATTGTATTAGAGTGTATAGGGCCCTTTCTGCACGTTTTCCTGTATTCTAGTAGTATAAAATGTTTACATGAGACTGGAGGACTTTTAGTTAGACTAATGTTTTCAAAAGCAGCAGCTTAATGCTTGGTTCCCAAATCTTGCTTTAGATGACTTGGCGAATAATCTGATACTCAAATTTATTCTTTAGAAGCTTGTTTGCTGCCACTGTAAAAATTACATGTGTTGAGCCAAGTTCTTTAGCTCTTATTTATGAATACTCATAGCAACTCTGATGCAATGACTGGTTTGCATATAACTGGTGAAATGGGACCAATTTGTCATGCAGATTATTAGATAAATTATAAGAGAAAAAATTTAAGATCAAAGCAGAAAGAAGATAAGCATTTGCAAATCACACCTAGGACACCAGTTTTGCAAAGAGCTCTACTCACTGTAAGCAGTCCTGCTGACTCCAGTCGAACTCCTAGCAGTGTCTCAAGGTAACCATGTGCCCCAAGGTGTTGCTGGGCTTAAGAGTTGATAAATAAATCGTCATTAAAAACAACTACCATTACATGACAAACCTGCAGGAAAATCACAACTTAAAAAGGAGAATAGTTACAAGAGAAATGCTTATTTCTTTCATTGCTTAGTTGTTCAGAAGTAATTGAAAGATGCAGGTGTTCTCTTTACATTAAGAACTAAAAGTAGAAGCATCCATTTCAACAGAGGATGCAAATACAGTTGCCTCACTAGTGTTAATGCTGAACTTTCTACCAAAACCCCTCAAATACATATAGCATTACTTGGTGTTGTACAAAGAAAGAGTCGGGATTTTATTGATATGGTGTTTGACCACTGAATGTGGGAAGCCCACCACCCTCCTCCAGTCCACAACATGAAAACAAGAAAAAACACTGCTTTCACTAACAAGTGACTGGGGACTTACTGCTTTAAAACATAATCAAATTATCACATTAGCCAAATATCTGTAACCATTCATGTCTACTCTTAGCTTTAGGTAGATGAAAGATAATTGGAATTAACTGAGCTCACAGTGAAAAACAGGTGGGTTAAATCACATTATCTGCTTAGGCTGAATAGCAGATTCTGTTATCACCAGAAATTTCATGAGTGATGTGCACAACTAACCAAGTCATGGGACTGCCAAATTGCTTAGTGTGTAGCTCAGGGTCCCACCAAGACTTACAAATGAGACATCCTATGCTCATATCATGTGCTAGCCTGACCCATATAAAGCAAGAAATCTGGACTCAGGTGTATCCCTGTGCAGAGAGGCTTGAACCTGGCTTACACTGATCATGGAAGATAATCTAACCACAGGGAGACTGGGTTACACAGAAATAGGGGGACAGAGGGAGGGGAAAGGGAGCAGAGGAGAAGGAGATTCTGCAGTATTAGCTCTGCCACTTCTTGGTTTGTTGGGAAAGAAGGGACTACACTATCCTCAATGCTTGGAAGAAAGCCTCAATGCCTAATTCCAGGAGAAAGGCCATGGTTATGAACACCAAATGGAGATAAACATCAAGAATCCTGCGAGGAATAGGACTTAACCCACAGCCTTCCTATCAGCATTTTCTTCCTCAGCATCTCTCGCTTCTTGTTTGGCAAGCTGGTTTCTGCAAATCCCATTCCCAGACACTTTAATCTCACTGTGTTTTCTACAAAGAACCTGCTTCTGCCTAATTCACAGCTGTGAGCTTCACTAGACAAAACTGCCTGGAAGCTAAATGCTGCAGCACTCAACATCCAAGGGCCCTCGTGAACCAAGCCAGAATGTATCATCTTCAAATAGAAAATCAGAAGATACACTCCTTCGTACACATTGAATATTGATCTGACTTCTGAAATTAAAAATCCACAACTTATTCCTTTCAGAAGAAACAGCTGGTCATGAAATACTACTTTTCCTGTGCACGTAAATAAATGGACTGACACATTCTCTTTAAACACCAAGTTTGCAGGAGGAGGGGGGTTGTTTCTTTAATTTTTGTGATTTATCAGTTTACTTGTTTACAAAGTAGACACTAAATTTCAAATGAAAAGATGTTGCCAAAAACAGAACAAGGTACTTACTAATAATCCTAACACTAAGCAATATTCTGTGGGGAAGTAAGGCAGGAAAAGCTTTTCTCTTCTCTTCTCTTCTCTTCTCTTCTCTTCTCTTCTCTTCTCTTCTCTTCTCTTCTCTTCTCTTCTCTTCTCTTCTCTTCTCTTCTCTTCTCTTCTCTTCTCTTCTCTTCTCTTCTCTTCTCTTCTCTTCTCTTCTCTTCTCTTCTCTTCTCTTCTCTTCTCTTCTCTTCCCTTCCCTTCCCTTCCCTTCCCTTCCCTCCCTTCCCTTCCTTCCCTTCCCTTCCCTTCCCTTCCCTTCCCTTCCCTTCCCTTCCCTTCCCTTCCCTTCCCTTCCCTTCCCTTCCCTTCCCTTCCCTCTTTTCCCTCCCTTCTCTCTTCACCTTTTCCCTCTTTTCTCTTCTCTGAAACTCAGAAAAATTCAATGAAAATTTACTTCTGAGGTATTGCTTGATGGGCATTATACATTGAGTATTTCCTGCCTTTTCAATTCCTTCATAGCTGAGGTTTGCTTGCAAAAGTTCACACCCTGTGATCTACAGTGGTATCTGTTTCATGTGGGAGGTAAATAGTAGGCAGCTCTGTGTCTGTCGCAGTACATCACAGGAGATGGTGTATGAGGAAGAGGAAAATAGGAGCATGACACCAAATTACTAGACCTGTGAAATGTAGCAGTAAGATTTCAGAACAATATATTTCTTTTTGGGGGGTCAAAGAACAGCCCTCCTCTAGTTCTTTCTCCAGTCATCATGTGCTGAAGTTTCCAATGAAATACGCCATTTAAGATTTTATGTGTCTGCTTCCAGTTTGTTTCTGTGAAAGAAAATTGGTTGTTCAACTCAAACTATTTTAACAGCAATTGTTTAACCAAGCCCAGTTCCAAGTGATTAACAGCCCTTACAATGTAGCAACAAAGACTGTGTGTTTAGAAAAAGATTATATTTACTCACTTAGAATAAACACTGAAATATTTATAGCAAGACATAAAATCATGAGTAGGTATTTCTTGTAAATCAAAATTTAACCCTCTAGCAAAAGTAATTGCTTTTCCACTATATTTCAATTGATAAAAATAATTAATAGAAGTATTAAATATTGTGGTGACACAGTATGCATTATGTGTGGATTAGTTTTGCCAATTCTCAAAATAAAAAATTGGAAAGTACAAAATATGCTTTACGTATTAGAAATGATGAGTTTTTCTCAGCAGAAAAAATCAGAATGCTTTTTTCTCCATTAACATTTCAATTCAATAAGACCAAACATGCCATGAAACCCCATGGTCTATTGGATTATTTATGGAACTAAGGTTACTCTTCCCACCTTTGTCATAAATAGTATTCTGAATTAGAATTTCCCAGTCATTTTTAGTTATAAGATAGAAGTTCACCTTTTCTTTCAGTGAGGTCAAGTTTAGAGACTTCCATCTTATTTCATAGCAAATTAACATTAGAGTCAGGCCTAGAAGAGAGATCCTCATTGCCTAAGACCATACTTAATACGTTCTTTCTTTCTATATAAAAGACAGGCAATTATGTTTACCACAGGTAAAAATGTATTGGATTCAAGTTCTTTGCAGCCTTGGGTGTATAGGTAAATGAATACTATCAGCACAATTTTATGGATTCAAAATATAAGGCTCTTGACAAAATAAAGACCAGATTCTTCGGTTACAGTGAATAAACCTTGTTACATGAATAGATACATTCTTTTTAGTGGGATTTAATGGTAAATCATTACTCATTGTGAATAAAGGAGTAATGAGTACGGCAACCATCTGTCACAATTTCACTTCCCCCAGCAGGGATTTGGCATAAAACTGCATTAACAATTTTGATATTTCACCTCATGTACTGCCCAATTCTGGGCATACCACACAATTTTCCAAAAAGTGACCCATTAGTCAAAAAGTTGTTGTGCATTTCCTTACACAAATTTAAAATGTTATGCATAAAAAGGAAGATCTCTGTAACTACTTTGTGATTTGATGTAGGCATGCAATACTCTATGCCTTTTCTTTTCCTATCAAATCTATTTTCATGCAGAATGAGCTGTAAGACTGATCACTGTGAACTTCCATACCTGTAAAATGGGATCAAATCCATTGAATTTACACACATTCTGAAAACACACAGGATTTTAGAAACATTTTCATCCTTTGAATATCATTATTAAGTCAGTTTTGTACATAGTTACGGTCTCCTTTTTTCTCCTTTGTACTAGAAATCATTGCAGGTTGTCCTGGTTTCAGCTGGGACAGAGTTAATTTTCTTCCTAGTACCTGGTACAGTGCTGTGTTTTGGATTTAGTAGGAGAATAATGTTGATAACACACTGACGTTTTTAGTTGTTGCTAAGTAGTGTTTATACTAAGTCAAGGATTTTTCAGCTTCTCATGGCCAGCCAGCAAGAAGGCTGGAGGGGCACAAGAACTTGGGAGGGGACACTGGCCAAAGGGATATTCCATACCATGTGACATCATGCCCAGTATATAAACTGGGGGGGAGTTGGTCGGGAGGGGTGGATTGCTGCTCAGGGACTGGCTGAGCATTGGTCAGCCAGTGGTGAGCAAATGCATTGTGCATCACTTGTCTTTCTTGGGTTGTATTTCACTCTCGTTTTGTTATTTTCCTTTTCATTACTATGATTATTATTATTATTACTATTATTATTTCTTTTTTATTTCAATTATTAAACTGTTCTTATCTCAACCCACGAGTTTTACTTGTTTTCGATTCTCCTCCCCATCCCACCAGGGGGCAGGGGGGAGGAGTGAGTGAACGACTGCGTGGTGCTTAGTTGCTGACTGGGGTTAAACCACAACACAAGTTAAACTAAAAAAATGAATAGAGAGCATACGTTACACTCTGATAATGATCCTCAGCCTTCTGTTGTGGAGAGGCTGCAGGGACTAAAGTAATGAGTTGGACTAGAGGTAAAGTATTGTCAGTTTTATGACATCAAATGTTGTGAATCTGAGCCTAAAATTTGAAAAAAAAAAAGAAAAAAGAAAAAAGAAAAAAAGTCACTGTCTCCAAAACAGAAAGACATAAAAAACCTTGAAGAATCGCCTTAGGTTATTTCTTGGTATTACTTTACCTTGTTTCCCTGCCCTCTTCTCTGCGTGAGATAGTCCTGCCTGCTTTTGACATTTACTTGTGCCTAACAGATCTGCTCTAACATGGCTCCGTTCTCCACCTCCATAGCTCAGTCCAAGGCAGGTCAGTCTGTAGGGGCCGTATCTGGGAAATGCACAACTCGGGACACTAATGAACATTGTGGTGCTGCTCCTCCTCTTCCTTTCATTGACTCTTTGAGAGCACTTCTAGTTGCCAAGCAGAACGGCAGGAGTGCCTTGCCTGCTTCCTCAGTAGCCTAGATAACTGCTTCTGTCCAGAAGACAGGCACCTGGAAAGTGAAGGGGTTTTCCTCAAACAAGCCTTATACCCATCCAAAGGATAGCATTTCTTTCATAGTAGACATTGGCTGCAGGATAAGCCAAAATCTCAAGAAAAATCCCAGCCTTGGTAAAACTGAAGTAGGTAACAGACCTTAGGTACAAAGGTAGATCTGTACAAGTTTCTGAAATTATCAGTTTTAGAGAATTCGGATTTAGAGAATTCATTTTTAGGAATGCGACCCATCCTTGAAACCTGGATTCAGGTTCAAAGCTGAGTGTTGGAATGCCAAAAGCTGAAGAGAGGCATGCGGCTTGGGCTTGGGTTTCTGTAGACTGAAAAGGTTCTCCTGGCCAGCAGCCATGTGAAAGATGGTCTGTCCCATGTTATCAAGTGAGAGACCTCCCATGCTAGTGAGTAATGTAATGAGCTTACAATCAGGGAGGCTTACAGAAAAGAAATGACCAGTACAGGAAAAAAGAAAAAGAGCTAAAATTGCCACCTGATCCTACCAGAGATCAAAGAATTCCAGCAAATAGTGGAAAGTGTTGTGCTTTTGCACTTGTTAACTGATTGCACAAGAGGAAAGACAAAGGAGAAAAGCTTAGTCTAGGCATCTGCTTCTCTGTGAACTGTGACAAAGACATGAAGAGGCATTTACTTGTTATCATCAGCCCAGGGAGAGCCGTTCTGAGAATGGAAATGCTAATCATCAATCTCCCTGTGCATGCAATGTCTCTGTTTAATAGCTGATAGAGTGTCTCCAAAGGGGCTTTTTTTTTCTCTTTGTTTAAAATGACATATAATGGACCTGGACTTATCAGTGTCTCTAAATGCATTTTCTGTGCTTTATCCTTACTAAGGGATTTAGTCCGTTCTAATGAATATGTGCAGAATTGATTTTGAGCTTGGTATAATTTAATCCATCAATTTAACATTAAATTAATATGCGAAGGGGGTCTCTTTGTGGATGAAAAACAGAAGGGGAACATTCTTATTAATTTAAAATGGACTTGAGAAATGGAAAGAGGCTGCTGCTATTAGTATCTGCCATTGGGCTTAACCACTGGTTAGTGAGTTACCCGGTGTGAATACTGCAGCTGCTAAAGCGATGGTGACTGAGAGATCCCTAGCACACGCTGAGCCTGGAGCTTGGGAGGCTGTTGTCACCTCTGCGGGTTTCAAACTGCTGAGCGATGTCTTTCCAGGAGCTCTGATGGTTGAAGGCTCCTTGCCATCCTCCTACCGAAAATGGTTTTCTGTAGCCTGGCACTCCCCAGACAATTTTTCATGTGAGAGAGGAGTCCAAATGAAAGCCGCGTCCCAAGCACTGTTAAATATTTGGGGCTGTGATCAGGTTTCACAGCTGACTGCTCGTTCTTGAATTGGATGAGTTCTGAATAGGAAAAGACACTTACAATGGGACGTTACGCAGCTTCATCAAGCAGCACAGTTTAAAATGATGCTTTTAACTCACCTACAATGATCTAACAGAACTCGCAAAGATTCCACATAGCAACAACTAGGGTTTAAAAATTATGGGTATCATTTTAAACAAGGAGATGCAAGAAGGGCACCAGGAGCTGAAGCAAATTTATCCAGAGCAGCATGCTTTTAAAAATCTTTATCAAAGGGCCATTTTAATCACTCCTTTATTTTCCTTGGGATAAGGTCAGACTAACAGGCCTGTTAATTGATCTATCTGGATTCCCATTTTTAAGCCGCGGCACAGTACTAGGAATGCTGGAGGGCTGGGAGGAAGCTGCCTTCCAGCTACTGCTGAGAATGACCCAGGGGGTTCCTTAGTTTCGCCTTGCACAACTCCTGGAAGCCACGTGCTCCTGACTTCCTGAATCTGTGGGTATTTTTAAAAGTTGCTGTTAGAATCCTCTAGGATTATGGATAGAGAAGAAAGTTTTTCACCGTCATTATATGAGATGAGTATATCATCTGCCTCTTGCTCCTAAGAGTACTGGTTCCCAAGAGTGTGAAGGTGGCAACAGAAACATGCTGGGGCTGATCCAGGAGACCCAGAAATACTCCAGAGAAACATGACAAGGGGAATCAGTGGTTTAGAACAGCTTTCACATGAAGGGAGACAAAAATAAACTAGGAATCCTCAGCTTGGACAACAGAACATATAACAAAGCATAGCAGGGAAAAATTATTGTTTTATCATATCCAGAGAACCCGGTGACAACCGAACTAAGTTACCAGGAAGAATTTAAAGCAAGGTAAAGTTTTTTTCATAACACATAATTAAATTTTAGAATGCATTGCTGTAGGGGATTGTAGAAGATAAAACTTGAATTCAGAAACACACTGGAGAGATTAGTGAACTGGTTTGTGAATATGAATATTTTAACCAGAGAGTTGGCTGCTCAGGTAAAAATGATACTGCAGAAGTATTTAGGTTACTGTTACACTTTTTGTGCAAGAAAGGCATCTTTTCTTATATCAAATCATCAGGGCTTTTTTTCCTTACGTGGCATCTGCTGATTTGCAGCAGAAATATGAACACTTGATAAAGAAGGAATGCAGAGCACAGGGTGGGAATGCACTGATAAGTAACATGACACCCTGTCGTGGTTTAACCTCAGCCGGCAACTAAGCACCACGCAGTTGCTCACTCACTCCCCCCACCCAGTAGGATGGGGAGAGAATCGGAAAAAAAAGAACCTCCTGGGTTGAGATAAAGACAGTTTAATAGGACAGAAAGGAAAAATAATAATAATAATAATAATAATAATAATACAATAATACTACTAAAAGAATTAGAATATACAAAGCAAGTGATGCACAATGCAATTGCTCACCACTCACTGACCGATGCCCAGTTAGTTCCCGAGCAGCGATCCGCCCCTCCCGGCCAGCTCCCCCCAGTTTATATACTGGGCATGATGTCATATGGTATGGAATATCCCTTTGGCCAGTTTGGGTCAGCTGTCCTGGCTGTGTCCCCTCCCGGCTTCTTGTGCCCCTCCAGCCTTCTTGCTGGCTGGGCACAAGAAGCTGAAAAATCCTTGACTTAGTATAAACACTACTTAGCAACAACTAAAAACGTCAGTGTGTTATCAACATTATTCTCCTACTAAATCCAAAACACAGCACTATACCAGCTACTAGGAAGAAAATTAACTCTATCCCAGCTGAAACCAGGACACACCCTGGTTAGGAAGACTGGATGGCCTTTACCTCTTTCCTAATAATATATGGATGATTCCTCTTGCAGTATTATCATGCTAACACATTAAGCTGTAAAAAGACTGATCTGCATCACATGCAAATCAGGAGGATGCTTTCTCTTGAAATGATTTAATGTCATTTAATCATTTTATCTGTTCAGGTACACACCAGTTCAGAAAACTGTCCATCAGACAGCACCAGTGAAAGCAAATATTGGAAAGCTGACTACAGTGGAATAGATATTACCTCCCCAAATAGAAAATAGGCATTGAAAAAATGTGAACAGCAAACCAAAGTTAATGGTCTTTGGGTCCGTTAGCTTTAGCTACATACTAAAGCTGTGATGGGTCTTCATCACAGCTTTAGTATGTATGTAGCTCATCAGCTGAAACACCATCTGCCCACAGGATATTGCAAGTGACATACAAAATGAGGATGAGAAAAAGAAAGGGGATGAGAAAGAAAGATTTTTCCCTGCCTACAGCTCCTCTATACAACTCTTAACACTTTGGCAAGACACTTTGTCATCAGGACCAATCCTCCTTGGAAAGGGCAGATCCTTTGTCAGAGCCTTGTACCACGGGAGAAGAAGCCTGCTCCAGCAGCCCTGAGCAGAGGGACGCAGACCACTCTCCCTTCCCTCCCTCCCCACCACGGCTGGTACAGACTCTCATCTCAGCCCTGCAACTCCAGTATTACTGGAGGTGAAACAAGCGTGTGATGCTAGCATGCATTCATTTTTGTGTGTTTTCTTCTGAATTTCCCCTCAACCACTTTTCAACACGTATGCTTCAATGTGGCAAAAAGGGGAAAGGTTCATCTGCCTTGCAGAGTTAGTTACAATAAATGTCTCTGGAAGAAAATTGTAGCTTGTTAACAGACCTTTTACAGTTCTAAATGTATTCACTGGCTCCTTGCAAAAAAGCTCATTACATCTCATCACCTAATGTGTGCTTATGGCATTATAAAATTACTCTGATTGATGTAATTACTCAAGAGCTGCAAGCACTAGCACACTAACTGCACTGAGTTTGGCCCATGACTTGCCATCATTAGAGCCACTCAGGTCAGTTTTGGCTTTAATCCTCAGCAGAGGTGGCAGTGTCTTGCCTGCAGACTTGTGAGGACAGTAAAAAAGCCCTGCTGAGAGTCATCCCCCTTCCAGTCTCTGCACCCCGCTCTTGTGCATGACACCGATATTCCTCACCCATTAGGGAGTGTCCTGGTTTCAGCTGGGATAGAGTTAATTTTCTTCTTAGTAGCTGGTACAGTGCTGTGTTTTGGATTTACTGTGAGAATAATGTTGATAACACACTGATGTTTTAGCTGTTGCTAAGTAGCGCTTGTCTTAAGTCAAGGATTGTTCAGTTTCCCATGCTCTGCCAGCAAGAAGCTGGGAGGGAGCATAGCTGGGACAGCTGACCCGAACTAGCCAAAGGGGTATTCCATACCATGGAATGTCATGCCCAGTATATAAACCGGGGGGAGTTGGCTGGGAAGGGTGGATCGCTGCTTGGGCATTGGTCAGTGGGTAGTGAGCAATTGCATTGTGCATCACTTGTCTTTTCTTGGGTTTTATTTTTCTCTCTTTTTGTTATATTCCTTTTCATTAAAATTATTGTTATTTTTATTATTATTGTTGTTATTATTATATTTTAGTTTAGTTTAGTTTAGTTATTAAACCATTCTTATTTCAACCTGTGAGTTTTACCTTCTTTCCCTATTCTCCTCCCCATCCCACTGGGAGTGGGGAGGAGTGAGCAAACAGCTGTGTGGTGATTAGTTGCTGGCTGGGGTTAAACCACGACAGGGAGCAAATCCAAAAATGTACCAGCAGCAGAGACGTGCTGCAGCTGCAGCACTGGAGGAAGCGATACTGCTAAATTTCTTCTGCCAGTGCCAGAGATGGGAGGAAGCGGAAAGATAACTTTTTTTCAGCTTTGTGGCACTCATGTCCTCTTCTGTTGTCCAAAGGTCTGTCAAGCCCACCGTTCAGAGAAAGAGGAAGATCTGTGCTCTGGAGAGGGGAGGGGAAAGACTCGTGGTTCAGTCACAGGGGACAGCTGAGGTCTCTACTTGGTACATGGGGCAAAATGTCATCCTGACCAGTTACTTGGGCTTGCAACATTCAAAGCTGTCTGTGCTGCTGAGGACCTTGAGCTACCTCTCATAATGGTCCAGTCCATCAAATCCTATCAGTTAGTTTCTCTGAGAGTCTTTGGTGGAGGACTTTGACAAAAGCTTTTTGGAAATCTTAACCCCTTGTCCCTCAGGATAGCCCTAACCACATGGGTTTTGCTCCTTCAAAGAACTCCACTGAATGCAGGGTCTGTGGCTTGTCTTTGCAGAGGCTGTGCCTTTCATGTTGCACTGCATTTATCCATGTGCTTGCCAATTCTATCCTTTTGTATAATTCCTCCCAATTTTCCTTGTACAGATGTCAGGCTGTTGTTTCTTGGATCACACTGGGATCCTTTTTAAAACCTGATGCCACATTTGTCAGCTTTCATTTCCCTGATGCTGAGGCCAATTTAAACATAGTTTATCATATCACAGTTATGGTTTGGCAATTTCATGTTTAAATTTTCTTAGACCTCTGCAGTGGATGCTGTCTACTGCTGACAACTTTTTACTAGTTATTTTATTGATTTGCCAAAAATCTTTCCTAAGTTTCTTCAGTTTAAGGGTGCTCCTCTTGCACGTTCACTGAAAAGAAAGGTTGTCACACTGTGACATTTCTTTAAGTTTTTTTTGCAGTGAACACTGAAGCGAAGAGTTTTGTTTTTCTTGTTATGACCTCATTTTCTGAATGCTGGTGTTGAATGTTGATTCTCTGATAAGCTCCCTGCTGTGGGTAAGTTTGAAAATGTTTTCAAATATTTTAATTTATTTATATATTTGTTATTTTATTATTATTAGTTAAATCTAGTTTCTGTTAATGTTATGCCTCAATCTATTTTGTCCTGCATTATTTTGGTCACCAGAGTTGAGGTTCCATTTTCATTTGGTTGTTTGAATGAGAGTTCCAGTTTTTGAAGGATACCAGTTTAGTATCAGTAGTCCCCTTGTTCTACTGTTTTTCTACTCTGATTAGGGGTGGGAGCATTTTTTTAATACATAGTATAACTATACACTGATTTTCTAATAGGGGGCCTAATATAATATAATATAATATAATATAAAATTTATATTAGAGATAAACATTTATGATAAGAATGTTACCCTTTTGACTGCTTTTATTTTTCATTTCTATGCATCTATTCATTTTCCATTTTTATGCAGCTCTCCTTTTCAAAATTAAAAACTATCCGAGTGGATATTTTGGGCTTTTTTTCTCCGAAAGGAAAGCTGAATTAAAAACATCGTGTCACACCATTGCAATGTGGTTCTTCAGCTATAAAGTTTTGGACCAGGCTCTGATCAGGAGCTGCTTCTTTTTGTGTGTGTGTGTGTGGTGTGTGTGTGTGTCGGAGGTCTCCCGCTGGACTCCAGTGGATCTTCATACATGGTGTGATAACGGCTGTGTGACTAAGTGGCCAAGGTGCATGAAGCTGGCCTGAAACATCACCCTTCAGCCAGAAGGAGAAGCAGAGAGTGCGTGTGCCCTCCAAAGTGCTACTGCAGTTTCCCTGCAGCACAGGAGGACCCATCACAGGCAGTTCCTCCATGCGCTGGCAGATACCAACAGGTTTCTTCCTTTTCCCTGGAGAGCCTTTCCATGGACTGCGGCGAGGGGCAGAGCCCAGTCATATCTTTCCCTGTGCCTGCCGTGGTCCTGTGAAACGCCCCTGCAAAGACGGTGACAGTGATCTTGGGGCTAGAGGCTGGAGAAGCAGAAAAGAGGTGGCACGGTCCACTTTCTCAAGTGTCAGTTTTGGCTGAAACAGGCCGGCAGAATGGAAGTAACCTGTTCTGTGGCAGGAGGGATGACCTGATGGACGGGCAGATCACAGAAGCCTGATTTTCATGGGAAACTTAGCTAAAATCCACACAGGCTGTCCTGGGTCATCGGAGATACTGCTATACCTTTAATGGTTTCTTGAGTATTAATTACAAATATAGGATGACTCAGACTTTTTCCCACTCTGGAGTGAGAAAAACCTTTACTGTGTATTTGCCCTGATAACATATATGGTTAACAATGCTGTTATTTCTATTTTTACCTATTCCTTTTCCATGAAGAAAGTCATTTTTTCACCGTCTTCTCCCTGTGACTCAGAGGTGAATGAATGCTACTTTCACAGATAGAGCTGTGCAGGTAAGTTTTATTTAAGTGTTTTTAAAAGGATGACAGCATGGCATGGGGATCACAGAGATGACGAAGCTTTGAGAACAACTGGAAAGATTCCTGTCTGAACTGCAAATGTATGCAGTAGCTGAGATTTTTTTTCAGGCTTGCTGCCTGAGCACACTGGGAGAGGAACAGACTGACACTTTCCTATATTTGAGGGATGAGATCATGCTTTAAACCAGGTGACTAAAGAAACAAAACCATAAAATGGAGTTGCTAAAAGTATGTTAAATGCTTGATCTCCTGAAACATTATTTATGAAAAATAGATATTTTCTCAGAATGCCAAGAGTGACTCTGTTGAAGAATTCACTATGGAGCTGTAAGTTGTACCACAGATTCACTGCAAGTCATAGCATAGTTCCCACAGTGGCTAGCATGCTGAAACAATAGAGGGTCTATCATCTGTGGTGTGAGAACTGGGTCAAAAATATAGCTGAGAGCAATCACTGTAGCTAGACAAGACACATGGTGGGGTTCTGCTATTCGTGTAGGCAATACCTGACATATTATACCCCGACAGTGACCGTTATCCCAAGATTATAGTCCACCTTTCAAATTAGCAAGACCACATAGCCGTAGAAGATTTGATATAGTGTAAGTCACTGAGTGTCTAACCTGCTAAGAATGTGGCGTGTGGTGGATGCTATGAATAAAAGCGGTTGACATGCATATCCTGATGTTGCTTATCTCAAATTCTGCCTCACTGTTGATAAGAAACAATTTTGTCCTGAGAAGATTCATATGGTTGAAGAACTGCAGCAAAAACCTCCTTTATAAAAAACACCTGATGCCAGATACTATTGTCAAGAAGCCACCTGTCTAAGACAGGTGACCAAAGGTGACTATGACTCCACCAGTTTCAACTTCATTAACAGCCGGAGCTCAGGAGACTGGCTGAAAGCTGGCCAACCCAGCAAACCAACCAGAAGCATCATTGACTTGTTCAGTGCAGCCACAAGGCTGGTGGCTTCCAGTGACACTTGACTCTTTGCAGTGTGGTGTTCATAGATAAGAGACAGTACTGCCAGGTGGACGCTGATGAAATGCTATTGTATCCTTCCCTACTGAGTGACAAAATAGGAAGGGACGATTGACAACACTTCCTCACAGACTGGCTCTAAAGCCTCTTTTCCTTCAGTTTAAACTGTCAATGAACTATCCGAGAGGATGCACATGGTGATACAGGTGACACACGTACCAGCAAAATACGTATAGAGCTCAAACCTTTCATTTGGAGGGGATGAGAAAGGCCTGCTTGGGGCCATAGTTTGAGTGGTGCACAGAGGTTTTTTTGGGGTGGGGGGAAAAGAAGTTCATAGCATGCTATAAAGTACTGAGGAGAGTAATGGTTCAGGGAAGGAAGCTGGAATTGAATGAGAATGAGAACTTATTTATAGCCTGAAATTGTTAGATTAGCTAAAAATATTAGGTGTTTTATATGTGCCTGTTTTATTCAGCTTTTAAGATACACTTAGGTTTTTAACTCTTTTCTGCAGCCAGGAAGGCTAGAACCAAACGCGTTTTTTTTGGTCTCTCCTAGAAAGGAAGATTTCTTATATATTTGCAGCCTCTGTAAGGTGAATCTTTAAAATTAAAACCATAATGGAATATATAGGAAAATCACAAGTTTGCAATGCTGACCTTTGATCTAGGAGAACCAAGATCTACACAGACTTCCTCTTGGACCTTTCAGCAAATAATTTAGCCACATAGGATGAAAAGCTGGCAGAAAACTGACAGGTCACTGAAAGAGTCCTCCATGCTGTAGACAACTACACCAGATACCCTTATTAACACTTATTTCAGACTCTGTTTTAACATTATATAGGTATTTTGCCCTCCACAACTCCTATTAGAGGGCTGTTCCAGAACCTTGCTTCTCTGGTACTTAGAAACCTTTTTCTAATTTCCAGTCTAATTTTATTCATGACTGGTTTATACTAATTTGTTCTTTGCTAACATTATCTTTTTCTTAAATAGCTCATTTCCTTCTGTGGCATGTAGCCACCTGCTGAATTTATACAGGACAGTCTTAACTCCTTTTACCTTTCATTTTTCTAGCCTAAACAAGGCAACTTCTTTTATATTTCCTCTTCTACTCTAGGCTGTCTGCTCATTTAGCCATCTTTCTTGACCTTTTTTGCACCTATTCCTATTTAAATTATTCTTTTTTTTTTGCAATGATTGGCCAGAAATGTGTATAATAATTTGTGGAGGGTCTCACCAGGGCCTTTTGTAAAGCATTCATATTTCAGTCTGTATTGAAAATATTTTGTTTGGCAAATCATCTTTTTTTTTTCTTTCCCTCATCATCTCATAATGCTGTGAATCCTGGTTTTGAGTACTACAACCAGATATAAGTCCCCTAAAATTATGAAGCCATATTCTGACAATACTAGTGCTATCCTTAAAAGTAGCTCTGTTCTAAAAATTTACTACAGGGCCATCATTCTGTACATTCGTGTGGTTACAGTGCTAGATATATATCCTGGTGAAAAAATCTGGAAACTTAAAACATTAATCTAATTAGAACGTCTGTGATATAGCATCTTTTAAGTATATCCTATGATTCTGGTTGCAAAACCACACAGTACTAGAGAACAAGAATAAAAAGAATGAAGAGGAATGAGTTGGCTTGCTGTTTATACTAACTGATTGGGGAAAGGTGGGCTAAACAAAGGTGACTTAACTTTTAAAAGATTAGTAGGCAAACATTAAAAAACCCAATATGAACACAAATGCCTCCTATGTTGTATAATGCGTTAATGCCACTAAATTTTATTACATACACAACCTCTTTTTTAAATTATTCCTTGACCAGGATTATTGATATCCTCACCCTTTAATAGAATCTCCAATATTTACTCTATACTAAAAAGTGTAAAAAATATAGCTAATATTACACAAAACCTTAATATACTATAGTAAACAACTAGATCTTTTATTCTTTTCTTGCTAGTTTTTCATGTGAAAAGGCATAACACAAGATACTTGAGCCAAATAGGTTTAGTGAAGCAGTATGTATGGAAAAGAAAGAGGAAAAGGTTAGAGGGTTGCAAAATAAGAGAAACAGAAAAACAAACAATGCATTCCATGAAGTATATACAGACTAAAGCGCTTTCTTCTTCTAGTGAAGAAATAGAGGAGGGATAAAAGAAGGAGGAGGGAGTTGCTGAGTCTGCTGCCTCCCATGAGCATATTCACTTGCAATCTGTTTTCTATTAAATGCCACATCACTCACCCCTACTTTAGTTTAGGCTGCAGAATAAAGATCCCTACTGGAGCTGCAGGTGACAATATATAGTGAGTCATGTGTCCATTGCTAACCACTTGTCTATGCTAGACTTGCTGTTCTGGCTAGCCACTCCTCCTGCCACACTGAACTAACTTCCTGCTCTTCACTATGCTCGGCTCCTAGCAGGAATACCACAGCATTTAATGTCGATGTTCAGATCTTGTTATAGGAGAAAAAAATCCTCACTGGAGTCACTGCTTCGCGTGGTGTGTAGGAGTTCTGCATCCCAGGGAGTAAACTCTTGCATGAGTTAGGGTGATTGCTCGTCAGAGGTAAGTCCAGGTATAGTTTTATTGCCTGTGCTTTTCATGCATTACCGCCATCCATTACCATTTCAACTTCCTGAAATATATTTATGCTATTGGAGAAGCCTCTTCAAATATAGCAGAATGTGAAAAACAGTTGAAAACAGACATGCATATTGGCCCCTTCCACTCATCTCCCTTCTGTAGCAGTAGGTGCCAACCACTCAGGATATGGGTTCCATCTGCCTTGTGCTGTCAAGAAGGGGCTGTTCTCCTTCTTTAGATTTAGATTATAGATATCTTAAAGCATCCAAAATGTAAAGGACCAAGGTTCAAATCCTTCCTGTGCTTAAGGAGACTCATATATAGACTATAAAAATGCCACTCCCATTAGTATACAAGGGCTCTGAGGGAGAGGGAAGGAGGATAGCTGGTGAATATCCGTAAGTACAACCACATCTCAGATAGCATCACTTTCTTTTCAAAGCCAGCTTTTATTTTTAGATTTTGATTTTTGTTGGTTTGGGTTTTTTTTGGGGGGGGTGTGTGTGTTTTTTTAAATTTCTTTTTCAACAGATGCACAGTCACTTTATAGGGAATCCAAATAGTCCCTCCTTTATCTGTAACTGGATTTTAAAGTCTTCAGGTGAACAGCAGCCTGACTGAGTGAATACAGCATGAAACCTAGACACTCTTGTGAAAGTTTAATGCTTGAAACATGTATGAATGACTAGTTTTGCAAGTACCTCCTTAGACACATCTGATGTTGAGCTGTTCTCGTGATCTCCCTAAGGAAGGCTGAGCTCAGACAGAGTGAATCCACATTGTCAGGTGTCTTTGCATATGCTGAGATAGTTATCCTGCTAGACTCCTCTCACGTAGAGAACGTGGGGCTCTAGGAGGTTTTAGCTAATGATGAATAAGACATGGGAGGTTATATAAATGGGTATTTCTTGAGTCAGTGGAAAGAGAGACTTTTTTCCACATGCAGTGTGTGACACCTCAGATCTAGCTATGAAACATGCGAGGGCACTGATCATCTGCCATAAATGAAACTCAGCAGCAGCTCTGGGAAAAAAAATTTGTACAGAGTCAGTGAGAAGACTCAATAGGAAGGATTTTCCCTGCTGTCCTGAGGTACTGCCCACTTGAAAAGCCATCTTCATGGAAAGATAACCCAGAAAGCAAGTCTTCAAAGACTGACAGAAGAGTCCTAGCAGAATCCTGAGCAATATGTTCAAACAGGACTGGAGAATAAAGTCTGTCACTGTTTGAATAACTTTAATTCTGTCTTTCAAAAGCTACTGACTGGCAGGAGACTGGCTGAGATTACAGCATGGTAAATTGAATGGAGAGATAACCTTCTTTGAAATCCAGGAGACTCCACTTCAGGGTGAAAAGATCTCATTGTAAAGCAGGCCTACCTCATTAACTGAGTGTCATGAAATGCCTCCAACAATAAAGAAGAATATCCCACCCAGGTGTTAAGGAGTGCTGTTCAGCGGTTGAGAGCCATCTGGATCCATATTTCTGTGCTGAAATGGACAAGCAGTCACCATGGCTCTTCACAGAAGAGACAGGATTGTTTTCTTTGGGCTGGAGGGAGAAGGTCATCATTCTGTATCCTCTGTACCACACTATATCTTCCTAGAACCCTGCCCAAAAGGCAACTGAGTAGCTTCACAGCCAAGATAAACATCCACCGTGGCAGCCTCAAATCTGTGAGAAGGAAGTTGAAATGCCATTCCTGAGTGGGCTTCATCATCACAGAAGTGAGGTTCTGTGATGAACACTGACATATTAAAAGGTATCACCTCATAACAGCCCTGCATCTATCGAAGGTGTAGGCTGGTCTGCATCTCTACAGAAGAAGAGCATTTGCCACCTCTAGAATCTTGGTATTGACTCTCAGTGCCTCTAATGTACTGAATCGCAAGTACCTGTACTGGGAATGTCTACCCCCACAAAGCCACACCATCACTTTACCTTCTCTCTGCAACTATATTTCAACACTCCAAGGGACTCTGAAGAAAGATCCTCTACCAGGAAATAGGAGCTTACCTTCATTTGAGTGTCTTTTTTTTTTACACTTATTGAAATGGGACAAACACAGCTGTGTTGGGGGACATGACCTACTTAACAGTGGGAAGCCTTTGGCAACCTGAATCTGGGGATAACAAGGTCCTGGCAGTCTGGAGGAGGTTCCATGGCCATGTCAACTTGTGGCTCCCTGCCAGGCACCACCCACACACAAAGAGAATGGTAGACTCTTCAAGCACAAGGGCATCCATGCCCTGCTCACTGACGGCTGAGCACAAGACACTTCCTGTAGTGACAGGACAGGGGGCAACGGTTTTCAACTGAAAGAGAGTAGATTTAGATTGGACATAAGGAAGAAATTTTTCATGATGAGGGTGGCGAGACAATGGAAGAGGTTGCCCAGAGAACTTGTGGATGCCCCATCATTGGAAGTGTTCAAAGTCAGGTTGGACAGGGCTTTGAGCAACCTGATCTAGTGAAAGATGTCCCTGCCCATGGCAGGTGGGTGTGGACTAGATGATCTTTAAAGGTCCCTTCCAACCCAAACCATTCTATGATACTATGATTCTATGAGTCCACGTACCAACTGATTGTGCTTCAGGCTGGCTTGTGGGTAGACACTATTGGGATGTGTGACTACAGCACCAAGAAATGCATAAATGCTTCTCAAGCAAAAGTCAGCTCTGAGAAATTTCTGTAGCCAGACATTTCCAAAGCCACATGGCACAGTGAGATTGCCGATGCTTGCTAGGAATACAACTCCACACACATATTGTTAGCATCATCATTTGTAGCTAGAGTGATGGAAGTTTAGTGACCGAGCTGAAGTAAGTGTTCACGACATTGTGCTCCCAACACTCCCCTTTTATTTTGTCACCTCTTTCCTATTCCACTCACTCTTTTCCACCTTCCATACCCAGTCCTGGGAAATGTCCACATACTCTTGTGGCTTCCTCCATCAACAGAAGGCTGGTTTCCTAGGTAGGTTCTAGCACATGACCCATCAAGGTCACAATATACATATCATTTTAGTCAGGGGCAAAAGGATCATTTGCTGCTTCCTTACATAGAGCCAGCTGCAGACCCAGGACTGGCATTAGGTATGGCATAGCCAGGAAACATGAGACCTTTTCCTCTACCCTTGCTCAAGGCTTTTTGGCCTCTGACCATGAGACACTCTGACCATGGCAACTCAGATGCAGACCTGCCTGGAATAGGAAATACTCTGACTTTGCCTGTGGCAGGTGCTCTAGGTTGGTGTGCAGCAGTAGGAGTAGTCCATGTCTCTGACCTGTGCTGGTAGCTCACCAAGCAACACATACCTAGGTATGGCTGAGGAACTGGATGGTGACCAGCAGCAGCTCAGCTTACTGCTCATCTCAGACATGCCAGGGAGCGGCACTGAAAACAGCACAAGGGTTTTGATCCATTCACTGCTCAAAATACAGAGTTAAAATCTGGCACATCTTGTACAGGTGACGTGACCAAGTCTTCTCATCTCCCTTGTCCTTTCTCCTTCAAGCAAAACTAATCTGTAAGTTGTTGCAGAGCTGGAGCCTTTCTGTCATCTGTAGCTAACTCTTTTATGTTAGCTCTTTTACTATCTAAATATATGCATATACATGTGTATATACATATAAAATCTTTCTTAATTGTCTCTTCTCAGCTTTTGTCCAAATAGTCCTTCTAGAAGACAATGTGCTAAAGAATGGCTCTTGCTTGGACATCCTCATGTACTATCACTAGGTTGGTAGCCCTGCTAGCTTTAGCTTTTTGTTAATAGTTTTTAAGTTATGTGATATTTTCCTTTTTACACCAGAAAAGTGATTCCGTTTTACACCAGAATTTTCATATGATGTCTTCAAAATGATATGCCTGCCGCTTGCAAATGTTTCTCTTTTAGAAGCTTGTTTTAAGTTCCTTTTCAAAAGCCTCTTCACTTTTATATACTGAAATTCTGGGGCTTGTTCACTCCCATGGGATGTTGAATTTGAATATATTATGGTTACTATTACACCGTGGTCTTTTTTTGTCTTGGGCATTCTCTGACTAACTGCACCAAGAACCAGTCATTCCTTTGTGTCCAAGATTCAGTACCCATCATGCCACTGTGCACAATTCATCCAGTTTACAGAGGGATAAGTGAACTCATCCATTATTTCCAAGTTTTCTCTCTTTAAAACTTCCCTAATCTTCTGTAACACATCACCTTTAATGGACATCCTGGTAGGTTGTCTGTAATATAGTCCCAATATTATATGTTTTTTAGACAGGAATTCAAATCCTTACATATATGATATTTAATGACTTTGCCTTATTTAACTCTACACTTTAAACCTAGAAAGCCACTCCTTCACAAGCTAGCTTGATCTGCATCCAACTAATTACAATGGCCTACTGATATTTCCTCTACCAGGTTGTTTAAAATCTGGCAATCCTGGTTCATCTCGCTCACTTTCCTTAGAGTTGTATAGAAATACATCATATTTGGGTTTAGTCTAGTTGCCCATTTTTACGTTTCTTAATAAAAAGGAACTTTATTTATTGACACTCTTCCTGAATTTTACTGACTTAGGGCCACCTTTTTTCATGTTTACAGAGTGTATATAGAATCATAGAATGATTTAGGTTGAAAAAGACCCTTAAGCTCATCGAGTCCAACCATAAACCTAGCACTGCCAAGTCCACCACTAAACCATGTCCCTAAGCACCACATCTACACGTCTTTTAAATACTTCCAGGGACAGTGACTCAACCAGTTCCCTGGGCAGCCTGTTCCAGTGCTTGACAACTCTTTCAGTGAATAAATTTTTCCAAATATCCAATCTAAACCTCCCTTGCCACAACTTGAGGCCATTTCCTCTTGTTCTGTCACTTGTTACCTGGGAAAAGAGACTGACACCCATCTTGCTACAGCCTCCTTTCAAGTAGTTGTAGAGAGTGATAAAGTCTCCCCTGAGCCACCTTTTCTCCAGGCTAAACAACCCCAGTTCTCTCAGCTGCTTTTCATAAGACTCGTTCTCTAGACCCTTCACCAGCTTTGCTGCTCTTCTTTGGACGCTCTTTGTCATCCTCTTCTTGGGTGACAACCCTTGCAGAGGATATGTCATCCGGAAAGTGTTTTCTTTTGCATCTGCTGGTATTTTCCCCCCACTTTCCTATAATCTTCCTGACTGCCTACATAATTGTAACTGCCAGCCAGTGGTTCTGTTTTCTTATAGAGATGGAACTTACACGGGAAAATAACATGTTTGTAAAAATGGTGTTTTATCTGCAAATAGTTCATCTCCAGGCTTATTATTATTGCTAATATTATTTTGCTACAAAAAGTTCCTTAAGTTCTGAGACTAAA
Source organism: Gymnogyps californianus (assembly GCF_018139145.2). NCBI lineage: Eukaryota > Metazoa > Chordata > Aves > Accipitriformes > Cathartidae > Gymnogyps > Gymnogyps californianus. The sequence goes on along the minus strand of NC_059472.1, from coordinate 70,331,649 downwards.
GGCTGTTATTCGCTGAAGAAACTGAAACATACAGTCCATCAATAGCTCCAGGGCAATTTTTCACCAGAGGTAGTTGTCCGGAACATACTTTTTTCCTCTCTCTCTTCAGATTTTTTATTTTATTTTGGCAATTACATGAAACATTACTTCATCCCTTATTATTCTCTTGCCATTCCTAATAAGCTGTGTTTTAATTTAAAGCAGCAATTTACAATTCAATTAATATATAACAACACAATCCATTGTAATCACAATGCGATAAATTCGTGTTTTAAGTAATTTTTAATGCTCATAGCAGCTGGATCTGTGAAGTGTGGAAATAGCTACCATTTTTCACCATGTGCAATACTGCCTGTGCAAAGCACCACTTTTTAATTATATCACCACCAAAGCCCAATGCATGGAAAATGGAGCAACTGTAATTGCAAAGGAAGAAAATCTTTGCTTATAATATAGAGTTAATACAGAAAATATAAAAGTAATGCCAAGATATAATTAGTAAAACTGCTATAAGGGTGAATTCCCTGATATAATCACTATTTAAAGATGTGTTTCAGATGACTGATATCTTTCAAAAAGTAAAGGGATGTGATTAACTTACCTCAGCCAACAAAGAATTACAAGATTACTACATCTGGCCAGATACTTATTCTTTAAAAATTGTAAATAATGCATTATTACTTTACTGGTGGATGTTTTTTTCCTTTTCTTTTGTGACAGTCAAGTACTTTTTCAAATTTCTGCATTTCTATACTATGTAGATAAAAAACTCCTAAAGGGCTAAGTCTTCAACAAGTTGACAGTTCCTTCGACTTCAGTGAAACTACATTAATTCCGACGTATTTATTACTTATATTTGTCTGTAGTTTAGATGTTAAATATGAATCATCATATGCCAGCTGCAAAAAGTACATAAACCCTCTTCCAAGTTCCACTCCAACAAAGGAGCGTGACTCCTCCAAGTAGACCCCCCCTTCTCCTACCAAGGCCATTTGGACTTGCTGTGAACACAAGCTCTTGCTACTACAGAGATTTATCAGGGACACTTTTCATTCTTTCATCAATGTTTTTACTCTTTAAATCAGCAGTAATCCTATTGTATTGAAAGGAATTGTAGTGCTGTAAATGTAAAATCATAAAAAGGTCTCACTATGTTTTTTCCTCTTCTATCTAATAGAGCATTAACATAGCAGTTTTCTGTAATCCCGATTTACTTCTAAAGGAACTTCAGTACATCAGCTTTCCTTTCATTTCCCATCCCAATAGTGTGCCCTATGTCATTTGGCTCCCGGTCACGTGGTGAGTACTCATCAGAATTAATAATTCTACTAATGAAACCTGCAATGTAAGTGCTTGAGGCTTACAGTTTTTGAAAATGGGAATTAGGTTGCTTTCAGCAACCTGCCATTTGATTTAGATTCTTTTTTTTTTTTTTTTTTTGGAACTTAAAAGCTGTAGAAAAATGTTCCTAGAATTATGAAAGATCATACATGCAAAAAAAATGTATACTGGAATATATATCCCCTCTTAAGTTATTGGATAATCAAGATCTTTCTTAATTAATAGAATGTTATGATTTTCACATTTCTGAAGGTCAATAGGAAAAGGAAATAGGTAATATTAAAAATCAGAAAATATATGTTATATCCTGTAGACAGAAGAGAAAACACTGAAAATTGTCAAATGGGTAAGCGTATATATAAATTGGTTATCCTCAAAAGAAACATTTTTACATGGGCCATTTCCATACTGAGCTTGTATAAATGTGTATAAAATACACATTCATATTCCTTTATGAGAAGCATCATTACAATACTAATTGTTGAAAAATATGGAGTAAATGAAATCTAAGGCTTTTATTATTGGAAACCTCTGTTGTATTGTAGAAGTTGGTTTGAATTTAGAAATTGGATTTACTTGGAACAGAATCAGGACCAGGACCCCAAAAATGTTAATTTCCTACTATTCTTTATTCAAATGAAAAGATACTGTCTCTGGCAATTGCACCATAGAGAAAAAAAATGCTGTTCTTTTATGTTATTACTGGCTTTTCAATTCTTACATTTGTCATTGATATATGTGGCATGAAAGTAAAAAATGCATACATAACATAAAGGCTGAGTAAATATACATTAAGGAGAACTACCCCATCAAGTGATTTTACCCTTATCTGCATTTGCAGGTTGGTTAGATCCATCAATGTATGTACTGCCAAACTCTGTAATTCCATTATAGTGGTAGGAGGAAGAAGGTGGGAGTCTTTGAGGTGACACCCTGTATTGTATAGTAAAATCCAGCAAAGTTTCATTTTCAAATATCTGGTCGAGAAGGGGCAAAGTATCTCCAGTAATTTTAAGGACATTTTCCAAATGTTTATTTAGATAAAAGATAGATAACAGTAAAACTATAAAACCTACAGCCAGATAACTAGGTTTTATTAATGACCTGCCATATACCGTGGCCGGATAATTAAAGTTCTCCCTCCCTCCTAACCCCCTCCTCCCAGAAAAGGAGAGAGTGGACAAATTTATTTGATAGTTTGATAACCAGGGGACACTGGTTGAAAACTATTGATATAATCAGGGTCTATTCAATTTGGTCACGACAGACACTCCTATCTGCTAATTTCACCTGTGAATAGTTAATTATGCCCTGGATGCATATGGTCGAGCCATTAATAAAATTTGTCTGTCATAGGTTTTTGTATTTTCCTTTTTTGTCATCCTCATGTGCATTTTATCTATGGGAATCTTTCCCCTCTTTTTTTCTTTTAACATTGCACAAGACAGATGTTAGTGGTATGGGTATTTCAGCAAGGCTACATTATAGATGGCATGCAGCATGGATCAGGATTGCTCTTTTAGCCTGTAAAAGACTGGGCCTGTGTACATAATGAAGTTGCTGAAGCATGAATGATAATGGAGTTCTTAACCATTTCACATTTTCAAGCTATGCTTAAGGAATTTGCTTCCAACTAAACAAATGCAAGGGAATATATGTCTTTTTTTTTGGCAGGCTCATGAGGATTTTACATGCATAGGATGGCTGTTTTTACTTTGTTTCCTTTAAATCTGGCTGCTGTCCCTTTTCTAAGACATTTATTCGTGTGAATGCAGGTATCAAACCCCAGATTTTCTCCCTCCAGTCATCTGAATTCAATAAAGTGCATATTGTACGCCAAGGCAATTTGTTTTAATCTCTGAAAGGCATCTCAGGACTCAGAAAGCTTCTAAAATTCACATCAAATTTCCCCAATTCTGCCATTTCCTTCAGTTGGGACAATTTTCCTTCAGTCTTCCCTACTGTCCCGGTTTTGGCTAGAATAAAGTTAATTTTTTTCCTAGTAGCTGGTATAGTGCTGTGTTTGGATTTAGGATGAGAATAATGTTGATAACACACTGATGCTTTAGTTGTTGCTAAGCAGTGTTTATACTAAGTCAAAGACTTTTCAGCTTCTGATACTGCCCTGCCAGTGGAGGCTGGGAGTGCACAAGAAGCTGGGAGGGGACACAGAAAGGACAGCTGACCCAAACAAGCCAAAGGGGTATTCCATACCATATGACATCATGCCTAGTATATAAATTGGGGAAGGTGGCCAGGGGACAGTGCGGCTCAGGGATTGGCTGGGCACTGGTCAGCAGGTGGTGAGCAACTGTACTGTGCATCACTTGTTTTATATATTCTATTATTATCGTTATTATTATTATTATTATTATTATTATTATTATTTTCCCTTCCTTTTCGGTCCTATTAAACTGTCTTTATCTCAACCCAGGAGTGTATTTTTTTTTCGATTCTCTCCCCCATCCCACTGGGAGTGGGGGGAGTGAGTTGTGTGGTGCTTAGTTGCTGGCTGGGGTCAAACCATAACACCTACCTTACAAAGAGATTGCTCAGTTCATCAAATATCATTTGTTTAGTCATAATACTGCAGGCGAGAACATGCTGCTTTGTCTGACGTCTCTGAATAAAAGTATCTAAAGAATAGTAATAAAACTATAAGTAAGCAATTCTTCGCCAACTTTTGCTTCCCATTTTTTTCTCCAAATACAGACTGTTTTGTTCACAATACAAATGTAGACTTTAAAGTTGCTGAGGGCTGCTCTCTCCTTTGAGGTAACACGTCTTTGCAGATAAATCATCCTGGTTTCCTTGTCCAGCAGTTTTGTTTGTTCCCCTGATATACGCATTACCAGTAAAACCATGTTCTCTTCTTGCTTGAGAAGATCAAGATGGAGAAGATCATCAACAGAGGACAAAGGCTCTGGGCCTTGCTGGCCTCTCCAGCAGCGGACATAATTCCAATATTGTCATAAAACCTAGCCATACCTTAAACAATTTAACAGAGGATCACCCAATTTTGATATGAGTTGGTGTCTGGCCTCCATAAGGACTGGTGAGTCTTGAAACATTACCTTAAGCTTTACTTCTTAGGTCTTCTGGGTCCAGTCCTCTGTATGATGACTGTGATTATAATGGTGTGGTTTTCTTAACAATTCTTTCTCCCTGCTAGGCTGGGTCAAGCCTGAGTGATTTTTTAATCCTTCTCTTCCAAAGAGCTGAGTTGGCTTCATGAATTTTATGTTTTATGAATTCATTCTTTATTTCAGAAGGAAATCTAGAGATTCTTGCTACCAAGTTTTCCCTAGGTATACTTTTCATCCCTTCTTTTAAGGTTTCTAAGAACTCTCTTTGCTTGTTGGATGCTAAATGGTAAAGAGAAGCTTGGATATTTTGCTTCTCTCATCACCCAGTCTCACTGGATGACAGTGCTAGATTGTCTTGGTAGGTTGCCTTGCTGTGTTCATCATAGGGGTGATTATCAGTGGGGGTGGGCACAGAAGAAGCTGGAGAGCAGACATGGGGAAAGGACTGTTATTTATGAGTGTGTACAATGCCTAGAGCAATGTAATTAGAGCCAATAAGTACCATCACAGACATAAACCCAAATTATTAGAGCTGGCTGAAACCTTTCAATATGATTTTGGTCAAAAACTTGCATTTAAAGTGAAAAGTTTGGCAAAAGTAGTCCAACTCTGACAAGAAAATTTGGCCAGTCAAATAAATGGAAACAATGACTTTCAGAAAAAAATGGAGATTAAGGAAGTTTTAAAAGATTCTCATTTTCTTGAGTGGAAGTCTGAGTTTTCTTTGTTTTTATTAAACAATTATTGATCTTGAATTGAGTCACAAACATATAATTGACATTTTAGTGAGGTGGGATTTTTTTTGTTTAAATTTCAGAGCTCTAACAGTAATTGCAGTCAGTGACACTGTGAATCGTCACCCTGAATACTGTAGCAGAGTCCATTCGAGATGCCTGAGAAGGTGCTGTTAGTTCCATGGGTAAAACTGTTTTGTGTGATCCCACTTCTAGGAACACTCTGGTACAGAAGGAGAAGAGGACAAGTCAAGTCTTTGCCCTCCGCCATCCCACTTATTTTTGCGGAACTGCTTTCGGTCCTCCTGCTATTGCTGCTGTTGTTTTGGGGAAGGTTTCTGCTCAACTCCTAAAGGCTCATTATCAAGCCCTAGCCTATTTTTTTATGGTGTGGCATGGCATTAGCAACAGAAATCCAAAATAATGAGTTAGCTTGCTCAGAAATAATGACTTTGGCTTAAAAAGTAAGGGGCTGGATGAAAGGAGAATCTGGGGTTTGCCTACACTCTAGTTTTGGAAACTTTAGGGTGAACTGAGGACGCATTTAATTCATTCCCCACAGCATGAGGCATAGAAATGTACTTGTTTAAAGTTAAGGCTGGGATTCTCACATGGCCTCATACCTCCAGGCGCCCAAACCTGGACTATGGTGCCTCTGCATTGGGGTTTAGGCCTCAAGAAAAAACAGGTCTCCTGGGCCAGCTTCTCTTCTGATGTGTTCACACTTCTATATGCAGGGTGGACATCATGACAGTGAGTTATGCAGAAATTCAACCTGAAGGTCAGAAAAAGAACACTGAAGTGTGGTGTATGATCTTCCAGCTTTCTGTGACTTTTGAGTGTTCCTCTCCTGTTTAGTTGCAAAGTTAATCTGTTAGCTCAAATCCCTGTAACACACACCTTGATTATGTTAATTTGGATCCAAACATTACCTAAGTACTGGGACAACTATTCTGAGAAGTTACATGATGCTCAAGGGCCTTCAGTATTTCCTTATGGCTCCCAAGTATATCTCACAGATTTTTGATATTGACCTTTTTAGACTCTCGGCCCAAGCCTAGCCTAAGAGGCTTTTTTTTCTTCCTAAATACTCTGCTGAAGTTATTACTGCTTGCTTCCCCTTTGTATACTGTAGATGGAGGTCCTAATAGGATACTTTCTATGTGAAATAACCTGTTCTGGAAAGTGTTTCTAGTCCAGAACAGTCTTATTTGTCTAGGCAGAAATATGGATTTGCTTTGGCTGGACCCTGAAGAGAGACAAATGGAAGTATGCAGCAAAACATATATAGCATTTGATTAGGTGTTGCTGTTTAACAGAAGGTAGAGTAAGTATATTCTTTTCTTCTTTATTTATTTTTTTTTTAGTTGGCAAAACATCCAGACAGCAAGCAAGAGTGGTTGGTGTTTTAGAAAAATGAGGAGTTGATGGAAGAAGGAGTGAGACTTCTTTTCTCCAGAAAGAGTCATCAGTCATGTCTCAAGGTGTCATAAAATGAACATGATGCCACAGACTGTATGGTCACCATCTTCTCTGGCTGAGCTCTTCAAAAGCTCATACCAGATAAATCTTACACAGTTGCTGGGATGGACAAGGAGTTATACTGTGCTGGAAATCTTTGGCCAAGGACTCATCTAAACTGTACATGCTGACAGGCCAATCTAAGCTGAGCCCAAGAGGCACAGAGGCTCATCGGTTTTGCATGTCTGGTTGCCAAAGAATTGCAGTGTTGCAACCTTAAGAGTTGGTCCTGTGCCTTGTTCTTCAGGATGGAGTAGACCACAATCATAGCAAACTCTCTGTGTCTAAAGTCTATGCTAGTGGAGGTGGAACACTCCATCAAGATATCTTGTATCCCTAACCGTATTAAACTTACTAACTTACATCTAATGTGGCACCTTATACATCTAGTTTACAGAGTTGAGCAATTACTTCCCCTTCTCCTCATTGACCAGAAAAACATATGATAAGGAACATCTCATCTGTTTTATGCAGCTATTTTATGGTTGTCCTCTGCTTACCAGGGATCCTCTGGATGCTGCATGATTTTGCAGAGTGTTTAGTCAAGCTGAGCCTGAAAACCCTGATGAAAGCTGTCATCTTCATTTGAGTTTCAAGTCTGCTTCTCAACACACCTCACATGACATCACCAAAATGCAGAGGAGGGGACGGGGATGCTCTGAAGTCACCCAGAGTTACAAGGATGAACCTCTGCTACCTGTTTTCCCAGTCATGCTCCTTTGAGTAACAAGATATTTTTATATTATTTTTATATATGTGTATATATATATATTTACCTCGTTGATACTATCAAGCTGTTCAGAGCCAGTGACTGATAATTTCTTAATATTCCATAGCCAGTCAAAACTGGATTTAATTACATTAACTTATTTTAAAAACATCTTCCCTACCTCAATTACTCAGATACAAAGAAGGTCTCTTGCAAACATTGGAAATGTTGGAGTTCTCGAGAAAAAGTTTTGAGTATTTCTTTAATGGAAAGTCGTAAGTATGAAGTTAATACCCACACCCCTAATAATACATGTGCAGGGAACCTAAGAGGCTTTCTTGCTTAATTGGGCTGTTTCACTTCAGTAAGTTCATAGTGTGAGCAGGAAGCACACAGAGGACAGTGCACGTGAAACATCTAGAATGACAGCTTGAATGCTCAAGACTTAGAGGTTGGTAGATGGATATAATGAATTCATCCAACCTTAGTGAATGGCCAGAAAAAATATTCCAGAAAGAATATTAACTCATTTGTATTTTAAGGACTGTACTGTGCAAGACTTCCCTTTTATTCTTTGGACAAAGAGAAAATTTACACCTTTATAATTAGACACAAATAACTCTTCTGTTTTGCTTGTGGGTTTTTGGGGGTTTGTTGCTTATTTTTTGAATATGTATTAGTGAGAAAAGGATTTTCTGGAAGATTTCTGGAAACATCTGCTCAGTACTTAGCTGTTATCAAAAGGCAAGAAGAATGGTAGGAACTGTTGGGACAGAAATAGAGAACAACATAGAAAGCATTATCATGTCATTATATAAAACACTGGTGTGCCCAGAGATATTGTGTGCACTTCTGGCCCTGTTCATCATAAAAAAAAAGATATTATAAAACTAGAAAATGTGCAGAGAACAGTGACAGGGACGGGATCTGAAGTAAGGAATGATTTCTATACAAGAAGAGATTAAATGGCCTTGTTCTGCAAATTGTTGGAAGCTGGGTGAGATACTGCAGGGAGATACTACCCCATGCTTTTCTTTGATGCTTTCTCTCTAAGCATCCATTCATGGCCACAGTTAGAGGCACAATACAGAGTGAAATGAGTCTTTGGTCTGAAACTCTGCAGATGTTCTTATGAGTAGAAAGTCTTGTTGCACAGCCTTCCTCACCTATGGAGAAATGTGTGTGTGTTCATGTCATGTAAGAGATCAGATCAAAGTGTGGATGCAAGGGGAATACTCAGTGGTAGCAACTGGAGAATCTGCAAATGCTGAGTATTTGGTAGCTGTTGCAGATACTGTGAGCAATGACACTGGGCCTCCTTCCAGGATTAATTTTTATAATGCTGCCTAAGTACAGCCATTTGTCTGTGCATCCTGCTCCGTATAGGAAAGCAGTACACCAAACTGCTAGCACTGGGGCTTGCAGAACTATTTACATTATACTGTGACTAGCAACCTCAGTTACCTAACAAGGGGCTCTTTTCTCCACTCCCTCTGCTAGCTGGGTTTTAGGTACATGCGGTTTGAAAGAGACCGAAGAAACAGAAAGTAATAGCTGGCACTCCTCTGGAGAGCAGAGCTGCCATTAGTCAGCTGTGGAGAAAGCAGATGCTGCCTGTTAGAGGGCTCCAGCAGTATGAAAGCATTATCAAACCACAAGACAATGCAATCTTTCTTTAGCCATATGAGCTCCTGTGCAGCCCTGAAACAGTGGCACTTGTCATGGGAAAATGCTGAAGTACACTTGTGCCAGCAAATGCCAGCAGTGAACTTGACTGGCTGCCAGATGCCGTGACAGGGAAGGGTCTGGCTAGAGGGCTGTGAGCCACGGGTGGTCTTGAAATTGAAAGGAACAGAGTAGAAGTGATCAAATAAACAGCAGTTAACATCAGCATTGACTGAGAAGTTTTAGTCTGGGAAAGTCAGAGGTATCAGGCCAGAAAGATGTCATACTCTAAGGGACAAAGAGAGGAAATTGAATTACCATAGCCAAAAGTGTCTAGGTCATGTAGAGCTGACTCTGAGAGGCATGGCATCTCAGCCTACCCATCTCTGTCTTGCTCTGTTAGCTGGTTTATGAAGCCAGGCTACTGTCTATGGGGGGCAGTCCCACGCTTGGAAATACAGCGTGTCCCTGCAGTACACCCTGCGAGGTCCTCTCCATTCAGGCAGACAGACCTTCCCTGCCAGGAGGCTGCCAGCTTTCCAAATGAGTCCTCCCTCTGGCTGAGGTCAAGTGACATGAAAAACTCATAGAAGATCATCTTCAGAGCCATTTTTGTGAGAGAGTGCCCCCCATGACAGGTGAAGACAAAGGATGGAGTGTCAGTGAGTACCTTCCTGAGTCTCTCAGCCTGGGGCAGGGCACGTGTGCAAAGCAGGCTGTGGGGCAGAGCTGTGGGGCACTGAGCATAGCAGCGAGAAGGCATGGGCATGCTCAGGGTCAGTAAATGTCCCCAAATCCATGCTAGCATCCTCATCACTGCAGAGCTCAGCCCCATCCTCACAGACCTTTGGCCTCTTTCTCCTTTCAGGTAAAAGGATAGGGTCTGTCTGCCCCTCCTGAGACCACTGCACATGGCCATCATAGGATACCATACTTTCACAGCCTTCCTCTGTGTAGAGACGGGTAAGAAAAGGCAGAAAGATCTGGCATGGTGCTCAGAATGGTTTTTCTTAGCAGGGCTGCATTTCCCACAAAGAATGTGGCAATACATTTTAAATGTAACAAATGTTCTCTCTCACTGAGATGGATCATCTCCTGAATAAAAAGTTAGGCTGAAAATTTTTGAATATTCATTTATACTAAAAGATTGAGGAATCACTCTTTAGTAAATACAATTAAAAAAACCCAAACACCTCTTTCACACATAGCATTTGAAGGCTGCCTATAAACAAGCCAAATCGTAAAATAAAAATTTGTTGTAGCTTTACATGCACAGGTACAGTTATAATTGATTTTTATGAGATACAACTAATAAAACAAGAGGTATTTCTGTTGAACAATGAACTGCTTGCACATAATGTGGACAGCCATGTTATATTTTGAACTAAAGCAAAACCCAACAATTAGATTGTAGATATAATTGTGCTAGGAAGAGTCAAAGAGGGAGTTTTTCCTATGAGCTGTTGTTAGGAGATTGGGATCTTCCCTTTCTCTACAAGATGCATTAACCTCTGCTGCAACTCGCTGTGCAAGTACAATTCTTCTTTTGATCCATTAGCAGAATATGAAGCAAGTAGGTCTATCTCACTGCCAGGCTCAGTCACATTAATCCTGGCACTTGTCATTAGGCATTTACATGCAATGTTATCCATCCTCTGTGTGTTTTGCGAGACAACAGAGGGTCAGAATACATATTTATCACTAAGGATAAGCAAATTCTTACTCTGTTGAGCACTCCTGTAGTTGAACTGAGCCCCGTGAGCCACATGCCTAATTTGATTGCAGTGCGGGTAGACATTGCGAATATCTTGTTGGACAAATCAGACTGGTTTCTTGAGACAAATTCTGTTTCTGATAATATTTGTAATATTGTTTTAAAGTTTCTGTTTGTACTAAGGAAAAGTGATGGTCAAAACTTTTGGATTCAAAAGCATAACTCACCAGGCAGAGTGCACAAAAGATGCCTGCCTAGAGTAACCCTGGTCCCAGTGGCAGCACTAGGATGAAATTCTTACAGTTGCTGTTCTTTTTGTTATTTCTGTAATCTAATCATTCTGTAAAATATGAAGTTTTCCATCACAAAATAAAGCATTTCCCACTACCTCCAAATAATTTGATTACATTTTAAGCCAGCTTAACTTTTCTTTTAGCTCAAATAAATAAAAAAAATAGCAAGAGGAAGTGTTGCAACAGAACAGTATTCATCTCATTATTTTTGAAAGCAGATTTTATGTATAAGCATCACAGCTGCAGAAATGGGTAAAATTTAGATACGGCACCCCAGTGCATCACTTTGCATTGTCTTTTGCCTATTTGAAAGAAGAGTGTCTTTGGAAGTGCTTACAGCCAAAATCCTTCCCTTTGTAAGAACAGCTAGCATGCGGCCAGTTATTAGCATTTGGAGGGGGAAAAGCGTAGAACCTTTGTAGAAATGTCAGATATTACCAAATAGCCAGAGAACCAACTATGTTCTGTAACAAAGTTCCCTGTGCCTGTGATATTTTGGATCAGAAGCATTGGTTTCTGGTAGTTTAATACAGGTTAAAGAAAAAAAAAAGAAGTTTTTATTAACTTGCAGATGAAATCTTTTTGCTTACTTTGGTATTTGATTTGCTTTATGTTGTTGCTACTCCTCCATGGACCAACCACCAGCCATGGCTATGCAGTGCTTCAGCAACACACAGTGCACAACACACACCTGTGCAGGGTCCTGAGACCCCCCCCAGGTCAGATGTCTTTTCCAATACCATAGTAGAGCCACTGGCTCCTTCCAGGTTGCTTTGTTTCAGGGTTATTTTGGTTGATTGCTGGTGGGCTTTGACCGTCCTTCTATGACAGAAAACCTTTACAAAGTGAAGAAAGTTGAGTTCATGTTGGCATAACCATGCAGTGCTGCTGACCAAAGTGATGCAGACTGGTCCTGTATCAGAGATGTGTCTCCACTACATGTCTGCTCTTTCGTTCCTTATTGATAATACTCCCACACCAATGGCTGTGTTATTGTGCCTGGTATCAACATCAGACTTATTAGCCTGTATTTATTCAGATCATTACACTTTCCCTTTGAAAATAACCACAAAAGAGTGGTTTTCCCTCCATTCCCAGCAATTCCATTACAGTTTCAGTAGTTACTAAAGTTATTCAAATAGTGTCAGCTATTGCTCTCCAGGCAGTGCCTTGAAAATCTATGTGAAAATTATACAGAGGTGCTGATTTAGTGTTTAAGTTCAGTAGATACTATTTTTTAATGTTGTCTTTAGGTAATGTTAAAAATAAGAACATGAACTCAAAAATTTGATAAGTATTTCTCTTCTGCCTTTAAAAAAAAGCCCCTAAATGTTACACTTCTGACTGTTGGTTGAAGTTTCCAAATTCTGTCACCTGATAGAAATGGATTTGTAATGGTTACTAGGATTTCTTTTGCTAGTGCTGGATAGTTAAAATTGTAAGTTTTTGTCCTGAAACCAGATTGTAATAAAACCTTCATTGATATGTTCTTAGTATACCTGTATTCATTGGCAGTTAAGTTTCTTAGTATAAAACCTACATTATTAATTAAATAGCTCTTTTTTATTACTTGTTTATTAGTTTTTTATATTGCATTGCTGATTTTTATATTGCATTGCATTTAAAACAGCAGAACTGTTTCATTACTTATGAATTACAGCTTTTTGATGGCATTTTGGGCTTAATGGTATCAATTTTAATTCATATTTTCTTGCTGGAATTCTTGCTTCCAAGCTTTTTTGTTCAAAATTATTCCTAGCATTAGGATGCTAGCCTTTTTTACTAGTTGCCTAATTGAAGTCCCAAATGATTTAGACATGTGCTTAATTTGAGTTACATAATATGACATGTAAGTGAAGCTGAGTGTATATGTACTTTGTAGACAAGAAGAGGGGCTGCTGAACTGGGCCAAGCTGAAAAATATGAATTAGTCTGGTGAATTCTCTGGTGGATAATTAGTATCTTCTGGCAAGATGGCGCTTCAAGATCTGTGAGATTTTTGCTGCATGGTATATGATGAATCACGAACTTTCTGTTTCTTGTTATCTCCATCTCAGAAATGCATGGTGAAAAAGGCCTGAACCCTTCTGGATTCCCTTTTGTGTGTTTGGAAAGTAGTTAAGCTTCATTTTACAATTGGTAAAAGAAGGATATTCTTTTATATATGGCCTTCTCTATTCCACTTTTTTGACAGAAAAGTCTGTCAGGTTTTAAAATAAGAGACAAACATGATGCTACAAAAACATCTCTAGAAGTGACCTAAGCTGTAAAATTTTAAATTATACTTAGATCAGTTGCCAGGATAAGATTTGTAAGTAATATCATTTACTAGAACAGTGGGTCTAGATTAGTTGGTCTATATTACTTCTACAAACCTTGTCCTGCCTGTGTTGTTAGGCTGTTAGGGTTACAGAAAAGTATCATTTGTGTTTAAATAGTATTCTTGATTGTCAAATAACATTAAATACTTATTCAACTATCAGTTTACTAATTTTTTAAATTTTATTTCATTAATTATAAAAAGAAGAACATTTTTTGAGCTGGCGATGGGAGTAAATGGGTCATGGTCATGATGTAGGAAGAGATTTTCAAACAAATACTGCAATCAATTACTGGGCAGATGCTGAGGTTTGTTAAACTGTTGAACTGATTGCCACACGGTGTAAATGGATGGATGTTGTAAAGGCCAAAATTTTTGCACAGGTTCAAAGGGTTTTTAGACAAAGTTATGGAGGAAAAATCTCACAGGGGCTATTAAGTAAAAATATTATCACCTCTAGCTCGTGAAGCTTCTGAGCTGCAAATTTTAAGATACCAGGGAAGCATTCAGGGGAAGCATCACTAAATTAGGTAGGCAGTCACTAGCCGGATGCCACGATAATGTGACTCCATGGTTCTGGGACTCATCATGTCCATCCATGCAGACACTCCTGTTGAGTGACTCAGTGCTGTGAGCTTGGCTTACTCCCTGTTTCACTCACTGGCTCTGCTTCCATCGTCATCTATACTGCCCTCTTTGCTCCCGGGATCCCTTTTGGGGTGAGGCAGTGATACTCACACAGACACATGGGTCAGCTGGCAGGAAAACCAGCGCCAAAACCAGAAACAGCCTGGGTAGGGCAGCTCTGGGATTTATGGTGGGAGGAAGGTAAGAGTGAGGAGAAAGGAGTGGAGATGTTGACTTTTGGAGATGCATGGTCGATACCCACAATCCTACTCTGGGAGTGGGATGAGTCTCTTGATTAGGGGCAGCCTACATAAATCTTTTGTGACTAATGCTTTTTCTATGGACAGACACTGCCTGCTCGGATAACGTGCAGGGAAAGAAGAGACTGTCATTACCTGTGTGAAGTGAGTGCAGGGAAAGCGGAGAAAAGCAGATATACATCAGACCTTTTTTGACTTTCGTAGGGGTAAGAGTCTGCTGAAATTCTGCTCTGATGCTCTTTTGGTACTTGCTGGCCTCATGCGTTTGTTTGAAGTCTTACCTTCCTGATCCACTGCTGATGATGGTGCCAGACTGGTGTATTGGGTCTGGTGAGATGGAGTTAATTTTCCCCACAGCAGCCCTCATAGTGCTGTGCTCTGTATTGGTAGCTAGAAAGGTGTCGATAAGACACCAGTGTTTTGGCTACTGCTGAGCAGTGGTCACACAGCATCAAGGCTGTCTCTCCAACATTCCCCCCTCACCAGCAGGCTGGGGGTGGGCAAGATCTTGGGAGGGGACATAGCCAGGACAGCTGACCCAAACTGACCAAAGGGATATTCCATACCATATGACGTCTGCTCAGCAATAAAAGATAAGAGAAAGGAGGAGCATGGGGGGCCTTCATTATTATGACATTTGTCTTCTGGAGCAACTGCTACGCATACTGAAGCCCTGCTTCCTGGGAAGTCGCTGGACATCGCCTGCTGATGGGAAGCAGAGAATAAATCTTTTGTTTTCCTTCGCTTCTGCATGTGGCCTTTGCTTTTGCTTTATTGAATTGTCTTTATCTTGACCTACGAGTTTTTTTCCATCTTATTTTCTCCTTCCCGCCCCGTCCTGCTGAGGAGGTGTCGTGGTTTAACCCCAGTCAGCAGCTAAGCACCACGCAGCCACTCCCTCACTCCCCCCTCGCTCCCAGTGGGATGGGGAGGAGAATTGGGAAAGAAGGTAAAACTCACGGGTTGAGATAAGAACAGTTTAATAACTAAAGCAAAATATAATACTAACAATAGTAATAATGAAATATAACAATAATAATAGTAATGAAAAGGAATATAACAAAAAAAAGAAGGGGGCGGAGAGGAAAAAAACCAGTGATGCACAATGCAATTGCTCACCACCTGCTGACCGATGCCTGAGCAGCGATCCGCCCCTCCTGGCTGGCTCCCCCCAGTTTATATACTGGGCATGGCATTCCATGGTATGGAATATCCCTTTGGCTAGTTTGGGTCAGCTGCCCCGGCTATGCTCCCTCCCAGCTTCTTGCACACCTGCTTGCTGGCAGAGCATGGGAAACTGAAAAATCCTTCACTTAAGATAAGCGCTACTTAGCAACAACTAAAACATCACTGTGTTATCAACATTATTCTCACACTAAATCCAAAACACAGCACTGTACCCGCTACTAAGAAGAAAATTAACTCTATCCCAACTGACGCCAGGACAGGAGGGGAGTGAAAGAGTGGCTTGGTGGGCACCTGGCATCCAGCCAAGCTCAACCCACCACACAGAAACCAGAGGGCTGCAGCCTCTGGCCTCTCAAGTCTCTGGCAGGAGTACTCTGTGTCCCAGAGGTCTTAGGCCAATGTTCCTTGTGTGAGCCGGCACAGACAGGACACAGGAACAACCACAAAACCACAGATGAAATGCGAAAAATAAATTTATTTTTGTTACCTCGCCAATCGGGGGATCCCTGAAGCAACACCCGGGCAGAGGCACGCAAACAGGGGTGCAGGCACTGCAGAGCTCGGTCCATGCTAGAGGATCACCGAGCCTGCTGTTTTCACCTGTATTTCAGGGATTCACGCAGGCGTAGTTTACCACTGTGCTTTGATCTTTCCCACAGCAGGGCAGGAATCTCAAGCATGTTTGATAGGGTGCCTCTGAGTCTATCACAGGCCTATGTTATCTGAACACAGATGTTCTACTTGCCAAGCACACAAGACTAAATGATTAGTATGATATATACGTTTTTCTACACCCCAGCTGCAAGTCACCTGAGCATGTTTACAATCCTCCTCGCTATTCTTCTGCTATTTTCCCACAGTCCTACCTTGCAGACACATGCCTTCATTGGGTGATGCTCCATGCCGGAGAAAGAAGCAGGCTGCCGGTGGGGTGGAAACAGTGTGAGATGTCAAGTATGACCACAGCAGCAAATGCAGGGTCAGCAGACGCAGCAGCAGTGGGCAGGGTATTGACAGCGTGAGCATTAAAGAGAGAGACCCACGTGTTACCTTCTGGAGTCTGGGGCAATGGTCATGTGCAAGGCGCAGGGTGCATAAGCCTTGACAGTGGTGCGCCCAAGTGTGCCGGTGAGCAAGCAGAAGTAACCCTGGGATATGTACCAAGGTGGATAAAGCCCCAAGCCCTACGGCACGTGGAGAGGAACAGTCTGCAGCGAGATGCAGGTTATGCTGTGTTACTTGGCCTAAGAGGCAGGGATCACTCAGTGGCTTATAGGCCACTATGTTGGTTTTATGCTTCCTGAAACAACGCAGCATGCGCCTGATCCGGCTCAGATTCATCTTTCTGGAACACAGACACAAAATTCCGAGTAACATTTCGGTAGCAGCACAGTGGGGCTTGAAATTATCTATAACTAAATAACGCTATACTCTTTGTTTAGCTAGAACCTCTTCTGCATGCCACTGACGTGAAATTTGGAGGAAAGAGGAAAGAAAGCTGTTACTGTAATTTATATTAAAACTTCAGAAAATTATTAATGGGCAATTTTATGAGTAAAATTCCTCCAAGAAACATATAGATAGGTCAAGCTTTTAAATGAGCTTCATTTAAAAATGACAGGGATACCATGTCTTACTTTCTTTTTTAAATATGCAAAACTCTTTACTTTTACCTTCAGATTAAAAAATAACAACATTCAACTAAAATAAGTAGTCAAAGACAATATTACAAAGAAGTATACATACAGTTTTATAATGGAAACTGACTGCCATGTAAATAGAAAGGTTTCTGTCTTTCCTTAATCTTCTCCAGAGAGTATTATATTTATATTAAAAAACAGAATTAAGTAACAGTTGTGTATATCATCTCAATTAATTATGTCTCTTTAAATGATACACCTGCTTCCTGTCTCTCTCTATTTTCTTTCAATGTTCATCCTAATCCTTGAAATTCCTTAGTATCTTGAAAAGTAACTAAGAAAAAGCAACTACTACAAAAAGCTACTTCAAGCTACCAAGGACAAGTTTTTAACTACTCTCAACTTCTCAAAAGGTCTAGGCTGAGTAAGAAAAAGTCTTGCATGAGTAAAACAGCTTTTCTGTGCTTGAAAACTTTTACTTTACTCATTTCCTTATCTTCTAGAATGAAAATAAAGACCTCAAACCAATTCTACCCCAAAACCACATTCATGAAAAGTTAAAGTTGAGAGTATAGTTAACACATTAAAAGGATATAATAATGCAAACAAGCATTATAAATTTGAAGTACTTAATTGCCACTATCATACATGAAATAAAGCCAGATGTGTGAAGGCATGGAAACATACACAAATGCCACAAACCTTTGCCGGGGTCTATATTACAGTATCACAATAGAACTGAGATTAATCTTTAATGTTATGGTAAACATCACTACAGGCTATATAGTTTCACAAGTTATTTTTCAAAGCATCAAAAACCTAGAAAGAAACTGTATACTATCAAACATGTGATGCTGGGTTTTGCGAAAGGCTTTTGCAAGTATCAGGAACACTTTTTCTCTGTGCTAGTTTAACTGAAATCAATGTACAGGGTGCAGCTGTTTTCTCTGAGCTTGCTTTGATGTCGGAGCTGATATTTCTGTGTTTTAAAAAAAAAAAAAGTTGTTTGCAAAAGATGTGCAAATGAGAATATTAAAAAAGAAAAATGTCTGATCCCTCTTTAAGGAGAAAGATAGACCAAACCAAACTGAACAAAATAAACAAAAGACTCTGAAGTGTAGCTTCAGCAGGCTTCATTTACATATGTTATAATTCTCCCCCCACTCCACCATTTCTCCACAGTGCTGTCTCATCCTGTGCTGAGATTAGGAACAGTAATCAGATGAAGAAAGGGGTATCATGGACATAGCAAAATAGTTATGAAGTTCATGTATAACAATCATTTGTATATTAAGAATATCAAAATAATAAGAAGTCTGATTATGCTGTCAGTTATTCTGTTAAAAGCTAATAAAACCCTCTGCTGAAGCTGATTCTTTCTTATATAACTAACTGGAAGCAGATTTTAACCATAAAGAAGTGTTATTAGTCATATTTATAATACAAGACAATA
Source organism: Gymnogyps californianus (assembly GCF_018139145.2). NCBI lineage: Eukaryota > Metazoa > Chordata > Aves > Accipitriformes > Cathartidae > Gymnogyps > Gymnogyps californianus. The sequence goes on along the minus strand of NC_059472.1, from coordinate 70,313,098 downwards.
GTTATTTTGTATTCTTCATATGGAACTGTACTCTATTTGTATTCTTCAGAACATCTGTCACAGATTAATATACTCCATTTTACAGATGAAATAAGGTTTCACATAATAGATACATCATAATTAATGATAAAACCTAGAATAAGATCATAGAATCATGCAATAATGTAGGTCAGAAAGGACCTCTGGTGTCATCTGGCCCAAACCCCTGCTCAGAGCAGGGTTGACTTTGAAGTGAGATCTAGCTCTGAAGTTTGATCAGGTTGCATACGGCCTTTTCTGGTTGAGTTTGGAGCATCCCCGAAAGAAGGAAATTCCACAGCCTCCCCGGGCAACCTCTTCTGATGTCTGATCACCTCACTGTGAAATTGTTTTCCTAATATCAAATTGGAATTTTCCTTCTTTCAACTTAAGCCTACTGCCCATTGTCCTTTTGCTGTCCACGTCCGAGAAGAGTCTGGCTCTGCCCTCTCTGTAACGTCCCGGTAGGTAGTTGAAGACAGCAATAGTTCCCCTCTTAGCCCTCTCTTCTTAAGAGATCCCTTGATGCCTCATACATGTGAAGAGAGAATGATTGTTTCTAACTTCTTTTAAGTGTACATGTTTCTAAAACTACATTTTGCAAGCCTTCCTCCTTTAAATACCAGGTGGTACAGACCATTCTACTAAACTTGTGAGTCCCTAAAAGTGTGTAGATCTAAGTAAATTCCCTTTAGTCCCATATTGGTAATCTAATGATGGTGCACTCAGTAGCATGCTAAACTTTGATGGCTGTACCTCATTTTGTGTTCAATAAAAGATAACATGAGAGATCATTAGAGTAACTATGTCAGATTAAATGTATTTTCTTGTACAAAAGTCAAGTCCCTTCAGGAATCATTGCAATTTACTTTGTCTCATGGAGAACAATATTTTCCCACTAGACCTCAACACAAAGGACCATTACAAAATGTAATTCATATTTCATATGTTCAGAAATGTTCAGCACAAATTACAAATGGAGACTTTAGTGAAGTATTTATGTTCTGTTACCAACAAGATATGTATAAGTAATATGTGTCCCACGGCTCCAGCCTACACCGCTAACATTTATTTGTTACACACTGCACTTATACTTTGCAGTTAAACATAAGGTAAGTCATGTTGCTTCTTTGAAAACATAGAAAAGTGCAGTGGACAAAAACATTATTGTTTTTGAGATTTTCCAACAGCTGCAGAATGAAGAAGGTGCCGTACATCACTTAACTGTTAAAACGGCGATATCCTACCCAAACTTCAAAAGACTCTTCACAGAACTTCACCTCTTTCACCCTGAAAAACTTGAGGCTGCGTGGGTGCATTTAGAGACTAAAATGAAGCCCTTAGAGAGCGCCAGTGAAAATCATTCTGCACTATTTTGAGTACTGGCACTGGTACGTGTGCTAGTAAGGAAGCCACACGCAGCTCTTGCAATGACACCACCCCCCCACCCCCCCCCCCCCCCGCCAGGTGGCATTTCCACTAGAAGGGGTTAGGCAGAGTTAAGGTTTTTGTTTGTGATTAAGCATTTTCAGTGTGGGGACAGCTTTCTGTAGTGTCCAGAACATGCAAACACAACGTTTTAAGTACTAAAAAGTGTATAGAGCTTGTGGTCTTCGAAACAAAAAACACAGGTCAATAAAAAAATCCATGTGGCAAACAAAGTTTTCTTGCAGAAGGGTTTAAACACTATTGCGTATATTGATAATTTACCTACTAGAGAGGCCCAGAGTACTATCTTCTCATAAAACGGTAGTTGTTTTTTTAAACAAGTTTCTATTTGATAGAAACTGGTGCATCCAGAAGTAATATTCTGTTAGACAGAATCATCAGACAAATAGTTTTCTGTTTCAGGATTATTCTGTCGTTCTTTTTATTGTGCTTTCTTAAAATCACAGTTTATATAGTTTTAGTAACAGGATGGTTTAAAACTCCATTGACATTTGAGTTTTGCAATTCTTGAATTTCAATTTCAAACAAATTGGGAGCACTGAAAATTATAGCAAGACCAAGTCAGAAAAAGCAAAGTATCTGACAATTAGAATGTCATATTTTCATTGCTAAGCAATTATAAATTCAAGAAAGTAGACATTGCTTCCTGCAATATTAATTTTGACTCACACTCACTAGCTGTTACTGTCACAATATTTTTCCTTCATTCAGGTGAGTCAGCTATCAGGGACCACATTAATGTTTCTCTTCCAAGAATATGATAGTCAGTAGTGCAGCTAAGCAGCAGAGTGGTGCAGTGTCTAATTCCTAAATCTAATTCCTAACTTTACTCTCAGATTGCACAACAGAGAGAGACAATCCCTCCCGATTTACCCCCGACTCCCACTCTGCTCCTTCTTCCCCCAAGGCAGCAGTAGTGTCTGTGTGTGTGTGTGTGTGTGTGTGTGTGTGTGTGTGAAATTACATGTGTGTGTGTGCACACACCATTTTGAAAATAAATCTCAGAGAGTCTGGATCAGCGTGGAGGCACAGCATGTCAGCACCATTTGTGCCTGGTATTTTGTGTTTTGTGGGGGGACAAGGCCAAAATAATATCACTCTGTTTATCTGGGCATGCTGACAACTCTAGTGCTCCCCTCTCACACACATGCCAATAGTGGTAATGACTTGCTAAAATCCTATGTATCTTCCAGGAAAAAAAACAGCTAATAAGGCTGTTCAGTATAAATGAATAAGAGAAAAGCAAGTTGCACTAGAAATGGAGTAGCACTAAGACTCATACCAAATTATTATCTCTACTCACGTTGTCCATATTTTTGAAAGGATGTGGGGAAACTGGAGGAAACAAGCAAATTCAAGAGCAGGAAAAAATACTGTAAAATATGAAATTTCAAGGGCTCAATTAGTTCATCAAAAAGAAGACCTGAGAAGTGATATGAAGGCAGTATGATTAAAGGGAGAAAATATCCAATAATAAAGGATTTTGTAAAATCCAGAGTATAATCATGTAATAAAAAATGGGAGTTAAAAATAGGCAAATTCAAATTACCATCTTCACATCCAAAATTTATGGATTCCTTAAAAATATTCTGTTTTTACACAGGAAACATCTTGGAAGAGAGTTAAGTGGATCAAATTTCAGCACCTTATGTTACAGGTGGAGGGGGAACAACATGATCATCGCATAGTCCCCCATAGTCTTAACATTTCTGAGGTTGATAGATTTGAGAAAGTTGAAGAGGAGCTCAGTTGTTCCTGAGTTGTTTCTGTCAGGAACAAGCACATGTGATACAGACGTGAGAGGAGACAGAGGTTTGAACAGTTTTGCAGCAGATAAACAACAAAAAACGTAGAAATAGCTAAATAAACAGTAATAAGTATGGTATGATACAGATATTCCATGTTACATGGAAGCAAACAATCTCGTCCACCAGTGTCACTGCTAAAACAGGAGATGATACCATTTTAGGCTTCATTTTGGTTAATGATAAGGATATTTAAGTGAAATAGAAAACAGAAAGAAAACTTAGTTTAGTGATCACAAGTCAATTCAGTTTTAGCTAAATGTAAGGCTAAATATGAACAGACCTGTAGCTAAGTAAGAAGATAAACCTGAATAAACAAAGGGAACAGGACAGTGAATCCAGGTAGAATGAAGTCTCAGGGCCTTCAACGTCAAACCGAAGGTGCTGATGTGATTAAAATTTGTCTCAAACAAATGTGAAAAAAATCATCGGAAAGGACTCCAGAGCTAACTGGATGAATAGTCATTTCAAGAAGGATATTAAGAACAAGCAGAGACTCAATGTGAAGTAGACCTTGCAAAGAACAGTAAAACAGATGACAAAGGACTAAAAGAGAAGTAAAGCTGCTACACAGTGACTAATTAACCTCTAGATGGAAGGCATTTTCAGTTTAGCCTCAACACTAAGTGAATACTTTGATTAAGTTTCAAATAATGTGATGTCTTAGTGGGAGCAAAAGGAAAATGGAAAATGTTAGTGAGATTATTGAAACATAAATAGCTTCAACTGAGACAGGAGTAACACTCAAGAAATGTTATTGCATTCAAGCTGGAGGAGATCAAATAATCTCAAAGAACAGGCGAAGGAATCTCCAGTTAAAGCATCGCAAGAGAGATTTTTCAACAGTCTTGCAATCAGATGAGGAGAAGGATATTGGGGTATGAACTGGTGTTGGGATGACTGTGAATATGATTAAAAAATAGTGAATGTAGTGTCTGTTTTACAGAATGAAAAAAATGTGACCTAAACCAATTGCAGGCCTGGAAACCTCATCTCAAGGGTATATTATACTTTATGAGAACTTCTGAAAGAACAGATGAAAAAATCTAGAAAGAAAAGAGAAAATGATGCGAAGTGCAGTAAGAATGAATCAGAACAAAGTCTTGTGGGACTGACCTGTTGAGATTGATATACAAACAAACAGAGGGAGTAGATTTTGTCAGTTTGATTTGCATTAGTGGACCTGAAGAAGTGCCATGTGGGAAACCTCAAGCAAAATTGAGAAAATGGGATTTATTGAAGAAAGTGTAAGGGAGGTAGGAAGCAAGGAAAATAGGTGAGCAAAGACTGGAACGGGTAGTGCTGAAAGGGGCAGATTGAAATAAAAGGCTGAAATGTTACTAGTTAGGCTCACGAACTTTGGAGTCAACCTTATTTAATATTTTCATGATTGAACATCACAATTGTGTCAGAGTTATTCTGATGACACTGGTACAAAGTCGAAAGCTCCATCAATACTGAAGACTTCTGGAATACTACAGGGATGGGCAGCAGAGATGGAGAAGGGCTAGTGACATTGCATGTGGACATTGCATATTGACTTTGCAAGGCTTTACCTAGCGTACTGCAGATGATTCTTCTCACCCATGCCCAGAAGCAATGAACTGAAACTGGATCAGGTGCACAGAGATGCTACTAAGAAGACTAGAAAAACAAAGAACCCATCTTTATGGAAAGGACATTGCAGAAGGCTGACTTGTTTATCTAAGTAGATTGTAGTGCAGAGGAGGTTATGACTGCAATCTATAAATATATCAAGGGTGTAAACGCAGTGACGGGAAATAACTATTTAAATTAAAAGGCAATATTGGCATAAGAAGAAATAGACATAAAAAGATTATAAATGCACTTAGACCTGAAATTAGAAGAAGATTCCTAAGCATTATCCTAGTTCTTCCAGAGAAATCATTGCAGTTAAAAAGACCTAACTTTGAAATGAAACCAAATACATTTATTAAATCAGTTGTAGGATACAGTTGTTTGTGATATCAAGGGCCAGGACTCAAGGAAGGTCCTAGTCCTATGTTCCAGTGAACCATATTTAAGACCTTCTTCAGTTACAGGAACAGAGTTACGGCTACAGGACAGCATTTCTATGCACCTTCCTCTGTGTTTCTAGGAGTATAAGCACCTGCCATTATTGAGGGACAAAAGTAGATTTTTTTTCCAGGGTGGGAATAAAGCTAAAAAGAGTGTTTATTACCAAAGGCATGCAGTCTCTGCCATGCTTTCTGCCACTGCAGCTTATGAATGTATTTCTTTACTTTTGGAGGTATTTGTGGTAGAAAAAGTGTGTTCCACATGAAGAAAAAATTGGCTACAAAGTTAAGACTGGACTGGGGAGCACAAGTGCAATGTCAGATGGAAACATTTAGTATGGACATACATTTGGCAGAAAGTAGGAACTTCGGAACCAGTTGTGGCTGACAATGCAGTTCCTGTATCTGTTATAGCTGGACCTGTGACACACATAGTGCAACAGCCTGTGGAAAAGCACCAGAACGAACTACAGACTCAGGATTATTTGTGTTTGCCTTTCACGCGGTGAAGGTATTGTGAGAAGTTGTGGGGACTATAAAGTCAATATTGGCTGTGAAGAACTACTGAGGAGGATAACCAGTGCATCCTCTGGGATCCAAAGAATAATGGAACAAGAAATGCAAGGGGTAAATTATATCTGTTATCTGGATGACCCTAATTACAGGGAAGAATTCAGAAAGATCCTTAAAGGAAGCTTGAAGGAAATTCTGAAGAGATTTCAAAATTTACTGGGGAGATTTTATAAATTCAGCATGAGGCCATGCCAGCTTGACAGAATATCTCAGAACCTAGAGAGTTTCTAAGTGGCTATTTTAAGCTGCTTTTGCAAAATTAATTTCAAATGTATAAGCTTTAATCACTCCAAGATCTGGCTTAATTCCAATACCACTGGTGCAGACTCACAGGGAAGTCAGAGCAACGCAGCACATGTCATTGTCTCCAGAGATATGGCTTCTACGTGCACTTCCTGTGCTGGGGAACCAGCAAGGCTCATCCACCACACAGGGACAAAATTTCAGTTTGCATTTTGGTTTTCTCTTTGGGACAGCAGTCGGGATGGTGTTGTGCCCTTAGCAGTTATGTGTGAAGAATTTATCCCAAATTCAGAACTGACTTTAGATTAACTAGAGCATTGTTGTTCTGCATTATAGAAGAAACACCATATCTTTAATCCTTACCTGACATCAATGTTATGTAGCAAGAGCAAGAAATTGAGAGTCTAGGAAAAAAATGCATAGACACTTTTCTTTCTTAATTTAGCTATATGGACGTCTGTTGAAATGAATACACCCACACATGGACACACACAAATCTAGTGTTCTTGTCTACCAGCTTAAATACGATGATATCTTTACAATGGTATGCTTAGACATCTCATATGCTATCATTCTTCCTCTCTCCCACTGTTGGGATTTAGGATTGGAAATAAGATTTTTTTTAAAAGTTAAAACAATAATCAGAGGTGGAGTGAAATTTGCCAGAACACAACACTGAGTGGCAGTTTCCTTCCAAAAGAGACAATACAGTTCTGGTATGTGTAATATATGTTAGAGGGAGAGGATGAATTTGGTAATGCCAAGATGTAAAAAGAAACATGTTCGGTTAAATGAAAGGTATTGTGGAAGGAGAAAATAAACAGAAGAAAGAAAGTTTTGACAGAATAATTAACTGAGATTCTATTGCTTGTGTTCAAGCTATTTTCCTCTTCATATATCCCCTTCTTGAAGAAATAGTTAATCTGAAGATGTTAGTATCGAAAAAAATATGGAGAAGCAATTATAACATGGAGGAGTGTGTGATTTTCCCATTTGAAAACTATTTTGGTGTTGTTTCTCCACAGATACCACGTTTGTAGTTTAATTTCTAGCTGAACTTTCTGGTTAAATTGTTAAGGTAGTCCAAGCATGTCTCTGAGGATGTCTGAATCATCAGCACTTCTAAATGCAAGTTATTTATTTCAGTATCGAAATATGGGATTAGAAAACTATCTGTGGGCAAATATTATGAAGAAGAAGAGCAGGAACTAGACTTACTCTTATGCCAACCACAGGCTATTGATTATGCTCCAAATATTTCAGGCACTATTCTACTAAAGCTGTCATCTCTCAGGGCTACTGTATCTCCCTCCACCTTGGCCGTACACCATGCGTTCCCTTCCACTCCTTTGCATGTGCAGAGGTGATCTTTTTCTGCAAGCTGATCTGCCCAAAACTTAATCACTGTTTTTGCAAGGTTTCAGCTGGAACTGGCCATTCACCTGTTTGCATTAGTGCCAGTGAACGGCACAGAGCAGAAATGTGCTCTCGGTTCTGCATCAGCGCCAGACCAGATGAAATGTCCATGGATCCCTGTCTGCAGTGGTTCAGTCGTTCACTTTGGCAACTGGTCACGTTCACACAATTCCCTTCTCTTACTGTGGGGAGTACTGACAAATCTTACTCGTAAACACTGTCCCAATCACTAAGACGAGGAATATTTGGAAAAAGGAGAAGGGATAAATTCTTGATTTCTTCTCTTTACAGTATTTCCTTTTCTAGCATAATCAAATATTTTTAAAAGCAGGTGAGAATGCTATGAACACTATATATAGTTCCACTATGCAGGCAGCACCCTCGATACCAAGCAGTGGAGTCATTCTCACAGGCTTACTTTTTATCACAGTGATTTCAGACAAAGTGAAACTGCTCCAACTGGGGACACTGGGAAAGCGGTGCCTCAAAGTGAATTGTAGGCTAATGGTTAGGATGCTCTTCAGTCGAGCACAAAACTCTAGCTCACATCCTTCATGCCTGTATTACAGCAGGTGGTTACTTAAAATGCCTCTTATCTTTCTAAACACTGCAAATATAACAACTCTTTTGTTTAGCACCCAAATCCAATCAACTATCCATTATTTGTGAAATCATGGTTGTAATAGGGCTAGGTGGGGAAAAATGTTTGATGTGACTTTCAACAAAATCAGTAGTGAGCTTTTTTTCTTAAAATGCCTCTTTTTTGCTCTGTGTTTCTGCTTTAGTGAAAAAGCGGCCTAATAGTGAAAAATGGTCAGCTCGAAGGCAACAAAATTAGAAGATTAAAAAAATCAATACTCCCTAAAAGATAAAACCATATCTTTATGTTGGGAATGACTGCAACTATTTCCAAGGCGTAGTCAGAAAAAGAGGATCCAAACTATAAAGAATAACAGGAAACCTATTCCAATTTAAAAGAGAGAATGAGAAATGCAGAATATTTTCCCATTATTGCCAAAGGAAGTACTGAAGAAAGTGATATCAAAACTGGTTTCCTGGAACAGCAGGGAGATGTATGAGGCTTTTGTATTCTTCATCCAGTGTCCTGTGATCATTAGATTGTGTAGATGTGTTTAGGAGATGGTCTAAATTGATTCCTGCCATCTCAAGTATACAGAGGATAAGAAGGAACAGGTAAGAAGCCAACTCACGTCAATGGAAAGACTTCCACTGACTGCAGTGGCCTTCAGATTAAACTCCAAACATTTCTTTTAGATGCAAACAAAATAGTTTATTTGGTAGGTATTTTTGTCAATTTAGGTCTATAATGTGTAACATAATGTTTGTGATTTTTTGCATTGTTATACTAATGAAATATTTCCCAGGTTGTGTGCAAGCTACCCAAACAAAGTAAAGACTCTTGTGTATTCTGTGTGTATATTGTTTCTCCTGCATGCTCTGCCCTCAGTATGTGAAATGGGTCCTAGATGTCCAAAATGACTGCCTGTAACTCTTCATGTGGCAGTCACAGCGACCAAGAATAACTGTGTACTGCTGCCCACAAGAGAATGGTCTCGGATCTCCCTGGTAAGACAGATACTGGTGCAGTTACATTAGTAGAACTTGGGACCATATAATACAGAATGATGAAGTAACGGGTTTATTCTCAACAAAATTATAGTGAAAAAAATCAGTTACTAGTTCTGCACCATTTACTGTGATCCAAATTGATTTTTTTTGTTACTTCCTACAGAAAGATCAGCATAAAGAAAAACTTTATTGAATAAATGCAGATTCCAGTAAATAATTCAATAAGCCATGTCTCAGTCTCACACGCATCTGCTGTAAATATCAATGTAGGGCCGAATCCTTTTGGCTTTATCTAAGTGAAGCCAATTTCAGTTAGCTTGCTGGGGCTATTTATCCCAGATTTGCTTCCAAATCTATAATAAATGCAAAGTACAGTCTGATTCGAATGAGTCATTCCTACTGGGAGCTTGGAAACAGGAAAAAAGTGAAAATTCAGTTCTTTGAGGGAAGAAAATCTTATTTTTTTATTATATTCTTTGATTTAAATTATAGAGTTGTAATTAAGAATTACATTCTTTTAATCTGAAAATGAGTCTCTCTTTCAATGATATAAGGTGGTGCATGGTTTAAAGTGTGCAATAAGAGTTTGTTTCATTGCATCGTATATTTTAAAACCATATTGTGTGAGTCTGTTTACTTCACATTCATGCTCTTTCCCCTGCCTTTTTTGCATAATACATTGGTAAGTAATAAGAAGCAGCACTGCAGCTACAATTTAATGGGAAACACAACTGTTTATTGAACCAGATACCCATTATTAATTTAACAACTGAATACAAACGCTTCTGGCAATCAGTGCAATAATTCTGTTTCCTTGATTACTTAAGGTTTGCCATTGGCTTCAGTGGAAGCTTAATCCAACCCTCAGAGGGAAGAAGTGCTGCTTTTTAACACTTGTAAAGAAAGAACAAGTACCAGCCTAATTTGGTTATCCTGCATGCATTCCCTCTGTCATCTTTTACAGACATACACATCTCATGTGGTTTTAGGAAGAGATTAAAACTATTTTCTTTTTCATAATTTTCCTAATATTTTACAACTCAACTGGAATGTGAAATATGTGCAGTAAAGAGGCTACACGAAATTTTTTGTAATGAGTTATCAGAGCTCATAGCAAGTGAAAAAAATTCCCATCTTTGTCTTGAAATTGTATTACCTACTTTTTCAAGCAAGCATTGTATCACTCAAGTTGGAGCACTGCATAATGGGGCCTGTAAAGATGTGTACATTTCAAAGCTAATCTGGAGAGAAAGGAGTTACACCAGAGATTAATTTGGCCCAATGAGACTCTAGAGGGCAGTCTTGGTATAGTAAAAGAAATATATATTTTTCTGTCATTAGAAACCTCAATCATGTAGAGTCACTACAAAATGTTATAACATAGTTAAAAAAGCGCAACTATTTTTAAAGACGATTTTAACAAAGTTGTTTAATTTTATATGAAATATGAATACCTTTTGATGTAAGATAATAATTCACAAGAATATAATGTAATTAAAAATTCAGTATATTTTTTATATTGTTAAGTAGGATATCCATAGGGTATAATGAATGCATCAGAACCAAAAGTACAAACTGTGGTTTGCTTCTTGGTTTTAGCTGGTTCAAGGACTAGTCTATTCATGCAATGCATTTCCATCAGCAGTTTAAAACTCTACCAAAAGTCCACCAGAAGTCCTTTGCTTAAAGAGAGTAAAATGAAATCCAACATACAGTGCAGATGCAAATTTAATGTCAGTTTTTAAAAGATGTGTTTTACTTTATAAGTAATTAATCTTTATACACAAGTTTTGACTATTGTTGGCAGAAATCAAAATTGCGTGCCTTGTAAATTTTTAATTGAGCAATTCTTAGATTAAAAAAGTGCATTAGTCACTTTGACAATGTTTAATATTTTAGAAGAAGTTGTTCTGCAAGAAAACAAATCATTGGTAATGAAAAACAATGTGCAGCTTGTAAGTACTTACTGTGCAAACTTTTGAAACATGTAACCTTTGTTTCTTTGCAGGCAAACAATATTGCAGGCTTGTTTTAAAATAGGAACTTACTTCCTGTGTAAGACTTTCATCTGTATATTTTAAAACGTTTAGAAGGGAAAAGAGAATCATTATTCCCATTTTATAGAAGGGCATTGCTCTCTGTGTTGGCTACAGCAGTCATACTGCAAACTAGTTGGTGTAACAAGGTTAGTGAAGAGACCGTGGCTTAGCTGTTTTGGGTCACGCACACAAGGAGGATGAAAGATTGGAAGAGGTGCTAGACAGACAGCAAGCCAAGCTGCAATCCCATAAACTTCTGTTCAGCTGTCCTTCATTTCTGAAGCAATTGAACTTCCTAGATGCCCCCGTCTTTGACCTTGAAAATTTTGAGGAGCAAAGAGTCTTACTTCTGCTGATTCTCCAAGCAGGAGGGACTTTTCTGCTCCAGCTCTTCTTGTTTATGTTCATGCTTGAGCTGGACTGTGAAATGATCTGCTTCTCTGCCCATGTTACATGGCAGGTTGATCAGCTGTAGTCTCAGGGCCTCTCTACAGACTGGATTCGGTAGCCAAAAATATAGCTGCATCCATTTAAAACACAGTCAGACAAAAAGAAGCCACATTTAAGAAAAATTATCACCTGGTTACAGACCCTTTTTCAATCTGGCAAGTAGAGCACCCACCCAGTACACGGAAGTTGGATTCAGTCCCGTCTCTGGCCCAGGAGGCTTTAAACCAACATTTTGTGCAAGATTGTTCTTCCTATTTTAGTGGGATGTCAACCTACACTCAAAAAAAAAAAAAAAAAAAGAAGATTCATAGGGCTAGTGGGAGAAATAGGGAGGAGTTTGAAGAACACATTGTAGGGATCTCCATGCTAACTACAGGCAGGCTGGGATGCCCTACCTGTTAGACCAGGTGAGAAGTATTTGCTGAACAATTCTGCCTTTTCTACAGTGTTATTACCATTTTTAACACTGTAAATCTATCGTTGGCTTGTGCTGATGCAATGCATTAAAATAATAGTAATAATGATTTGGTATATTGGAAGTTCTATTCTTTTTCTGCTTGTGGATGTGTTTTTCACCTCTCCCTGAAAGTATGCAGAGAAGGTTTCTCAAGTTATGGGTATTTTTGGTTTGGTATTTGAATTTCAAAACTGGATCCACAGTTCCTGGTGACCAGTGCTTATGCTGTTTTGCAGTCTCTGAAACTAGGATTCTTTCTCATAAATTAAAAATATATAAAAAACCCAACCAAACAAACAACAACTATGCCATTCTTTGCCTACTAGAAAATGCCTTCAGATTCCTATTGATGAAAAGGGCCCTTACGGAGATTTTCTTCTGATATCCAATTTCTTAATTCAAATTGTCATTGATTTTGTGTAATGCTTGATTAAGATTAATACAAAAGAGCATAATGTTTAAAGTAAAAACAAACTTGCAGTCTTCTCTGTTCTCAATTTCCTGCAAAGTTTGCTAAAGCATAAACTGTAAGTGTAAGCAACTTCATATACACTTATGGTTTTGAAATACATATATCACATGAAGCAACTAATGCTTTTGTTAATTTTGTTCTTTTAAAGGGAGAATTGTTTATTAAAGACTGAGTTCTTTTAAAATATAATGATTTAAAAAATAATGTAAGTAAGACTTTTATGTGCAAGTCTCCTCCAGTGAATAAAGAAATAGATCTGTAGGAATATTTATAATTTCCACTTAGACAACTAATTGAATTTAAAAAAATACAATCCAGGAAAGTAATGTGTATTTCATGAAAAGATAAGTTTCTGTTAAAATTCATATAATTATTACTAGCACTAATAACCCTAACTCTCACAGAAATTTAACTAGTTGAATACTAAAAGCAATGCTTATTCTAGAGAAATATAACAGACAGTAGAGTATATGGAAAGCAGTTTCCTTCAAACAAATACTACATTCTCATTATGTAAGTAAGTCCGCACTTTTAAAGAATGTTAAAACAGAGCAACTTCCTTCAAAGAATAAAAATTATCACTTTACAAAGGTGATGCCTTTATCCAAACCAGAGCTCCTTGCCTTACTCTCAGTTCACATAGCATTTTTGTGAACCACACTATGAATTTTTAACTGACAGTCTCAGTAGTAGTACTACCAGAATTTAAATGTTGTGAAAATTCAAGTGGAAAAAATATAAAATTCAGAAGTCATTTTATTTTCTTTTGTGGGGAAACTGTCAACATAATAAAATGACTGCATTTATCATTCTCAGTCTTAAAATATAGACTTAGTAATACAGACTATTGTTGCCTCTTACAAGCTTCCTGTTGATCTTTCCCCATCAAAGGGAGCTGACGTACCATAAGCAAAACCAGCTGGACTTGCACGGCACAAATGAGATGGCAGGACAGCATCCGGCAAGGGAGAGAAAAGGGGAAGATCCCGAAGTCAGTACCACCGCCGGACACTTCCAGTGGAGGCACCATAGCAGAACAGCAGTTGTGTCTCACCTGGAGTTTGTTGGGACTTTGTTGCTTCTCATCAGACCTGGCTAGAGGGTTTGAGATAGAAGATGTCAGTTGTCTCCAATTATTTCAGCTGGTCTGTTAAGACATATCACCTTTCTTCACTGGTCTTGGTGGTAGATCTATAACAGCAACTTAGACATCCAAAAAACCCCCTACATATACATGTAGTTTGCCTCAGGTATACATATAATAATGAAGTGCATAAAATTATTTCGCCCAGATGCATTCTCAGTTCTTGTTCTTGTAAGCATTTGGTAGGACACACTAATTTCTAAGGACAAACTTCATGGAAGTCTACAGGCCTCTAGGTGCCATAAATTCCTATAGATGGAAACTGAAATGCCTAAATCCTTCTCATTCACAGCTTGGGCCTCACTAGGTGTTCTCCTACCACATGTCAAAGTATGCGGAAAGGGAAAGCGTATATTCCCATAGTCCCTTAAGGGGGGGGGGGGAGGAAAAGCATTTAGATACACTAGATTAAAGATAAAAATGTGAAAGAGCTTAATCATATCTGAAGTAACAGTAGAACTTCTTGAAAGTTTTCAATATTGTAGTAGATCACATCATCTAACAAACTTCAGATTGCTTAGAATAAAAGCATGTTAAAGATATGACAGGGTTTGGCTACCTCATCCTAAAGTAGCAGATGATGTGATAAATTTCGGGGGGGGGGGGTTGTGCTGCATTCCAAACCTTTTGAAGATGAGTTAGCTGTTTGTAGCAACAGCTAGACACAATTTCTGGTAAAAAGGTTAATATCAAACTAAATCAATATAACAGTAGTAAAAGAATTGATTATCGTCTGTTGATCTCAAGTGGTAACTGTAAAAGACAATACATAGTCAAATGGATATATTGTCCATAACACAGGCTACCTCAATATTGATGGAACTGTAAATAATAAGGTGGCTACATGGAACAACTAGATTTCTTACAAATTTGGGTGCAGATTATCATGAAATGTTTTGGTTCAGAGAAGTACAATATGCATCACTTATCACATACAATATGATGGGGAGGGTACAGTGTCATTTTAAGGGAAAGGAAAACACTGTGTGTTAGGAAGCAGCAACTGAGAAGCATTTATATTCAACTATGAATAACCAATTGAACTTGAACCCTCCTGTCCAATGCTGAGGCTAAGAGTATATTTTTATAGTCCTTCACAGACAGATATTATTCCTATCACTTAGCCCATGTTCCAAACCAAGCAAAAATCAGTTAGCAGCATTAATGCACTGCTGAGACAAAGTCAATACATTTTGTCTTGCTCAAGGCTTTTTGTCTGCTCTTAACAAAATACTAACTAGAGCCATGTGGCCACAAGATATGTCAGAAAGTGGAGCAAAGCTTGCTCATCCTTGCCTAAAAAAATAGAATGTAATAGTACCCTACAGACAGCTAATCTGATCTCGGAAGGAGAGATCTACTTTTTCAATATATGTAAAAAAGGAAGAGATACTCAGTAAGTTTAAGGAGGTGCAATATTGAGACCACCCTCCACCTGACAGCATCTGCATTCTAGTGCTCCATGGTCTCAAAAGGTATGTTGATAAACCTAATAATAGAAATTTCCTCAAACATCGCTTCTGTAAAATTGATGGTACCCTATGAGGCAGTCAGCCCCTGCTTTAGCCTTTTCTCCAATATGAAACACAGTGCAGCAAAGTTTGCAGCAGTCGCAGATGTTTCTGCAGCTTGCTGGGTTAGAAGCCAGTCCTTCCAGAGACATTGTCAGTATCTCCAGGTAAGGGCAAGTACAACTTTGCAGAATTGAGGTGCTGAACGTTGTTTGTGTACGCTGTGAGAGTACACTGAATAATTTTAACCACAGGTGTAATTGCGTCAGCCTTTGCAAGAATTTCATTAGGCATAACCTTGAACTCCCAACTTTTTTCCTAGTCATTATACAAAAATCACATGAATATAGATATAAACACTGTTGATGTTGTCTCATCTGCCTGTACATATTTACTTCTCTAGGAAGGGGGATCCTGTTTCTTGTCCTTTCAGGGAGGAAGAGAAAGATTTTAGAGACTTAAGTCCTCAGTGAGAAATGGAAACAGAATACACAATGCGCTTGACTTCTATTATACGCACACTCGGATACTAACATGGGCTGAAAAAATGGGTGCTTTTAGTCAAGGTCATTTACACAGTTGGGTGTGCTGAGACCTTGTGCTGTGGCAATGAGTCCAGGACTTCCCCTCCTGAGTGGAATAACTAACAAATAGCTACAGCTGAAGATATTCCAGTATGAATTAAGAGAGATGTAAATCACTGTCAGATTAACAAGGTTGACAAAGTGGTTCAGAAGTTCAGCACTGCTCTCTGAAAGTGTGAAAACATAGCACAGAGAATACAAATGAAACCTGCAGGACTCCTCTTAAGGGTCATTAATCTTCATACCACGCTAAAGCTCTACCCAAAGTGTGTTTACAAAAACCGCAAATAGACATTAGTTTTGATCTGTAGAAAACCTCAAAAATACTTAGATACGCTTTTCTTTAAGATACTGGGGCAAGGGCACCCGACAGCCATTTAACGGGCATTTGGGCCTGGGCAAACACAACATGCTAGATCTGAAATGCAAGGGTTATCGCTGGAGCAAAGTTAAGAGACCTCTAGCTGGCTCTTCTCTGTACAAGGGGAACCTTAGCTGGCAAAGGGCTAAGGAATAATCTTTTCAAGTATAAGGGAACTGTCTCAGATAATGATTAATTGGGAAGGAGTGGCAATTCTTCTATCATGAACATGCTAGAGGATTAGGTGTCTTGCTCTTCCCTGTCAGGATGGAAGATTATTCGCGGTTGAAAAGACTTGAGTGCTAGCAAGGTCAGCATTATTACTTTTGTTAATCTTGATGTGGTGCGATGTTTCTTATTTAATGCTTGTTATTTGTATATCTTTATGCTGTGTAAAAAAGAGCTGCTGCCTTAACTTCCAATTATGGTGTGTGACTGAGATAATGTGAATGGGACGACGGGAGTGGGAGTATGGCAGCAATGATGAGTTCTTTCTTTCTGCCTTCTGCTGCTAAGCAGTTGTCATCTTGTTTATTCTCTAAAATTACTAATTGCCACACTGCAAGCACATAAAAACCAAATGAAAACACCACCCAAGCACTTCCACTATTTTCTTTTGCTGGTGCATTCAACAGATACATGAGTTAGGGCTCAAGGTATTTTAGGGTTCTGAACTCCGTGGCTCCCCAACAGAGACTACTGTGCCCTAAAGGAAGGGGTATTTTCAGAGCCACCAACAGATGATGCTCGTCAGTAGGCATTTATCTGTGACACTCACTGCTATAGACTCTGTGCCACACCTTAGCTTGGTGGTCTAAGCAGAAACAGCAAAGTGTACCATTTAGTTCATTTTACTAACAACAGAAACATCATAACAAGGCCCACAGCCCTTTTATTAAGGGGAAGTAACTCTTATTTTGTCACCAAGATGGGTGATATATTCCCTGTCAAAAGTGAACTAAAATGCCTGGACAGCAGACAGTGGTGTAGTCTGTACAAAAGAGCTGATCCATGAAGAAATTCCATTGATAAATTCTATTTTTCTAAGAGCAGCCATAATTATAAGTAACAATTTACTTCATTTTCTTAGTTGCTGTCCCAAAATAATGGAAAACCATTGTCAACCTAAATAAATTCTTGTATTTTTATTTATAAGAATTTTCAAGCATGTGTACAGGAAAGAAAGTATGCTAAAAAGTGTAAATGTGGCTTTAAATCATTACCATATTATATGGAGAAGTTCTGACCTACGAATTTTTGAAAGGGTATACATATGTGTGTGTGTGTACATATATATAAATAAAGTTTTTTGAACCTGCCCAGAAATCACCTTTGTTCATCGACAAATTAATCAGATTTTTAATGCACATTCAAACACGACTGTTGAAGAGTAAGAAAGACACCTGTGGGTATTCCTTGTGACAGTGCTACAGAGAAGCCGGAGGCCTCAAATATGCAGCAATCGGCACATCAAGCCTAATGACTGTAAGTGGGAGCACAACCTGTTTGATATTCCATTAAATCAAAGAAGGAGTAGCTGATATGTTAATGAGGCCAACTATTATAGACAGAAAAATCTTTCCTTTCCTCTTTGTTTTTAATTACTACTATGGGATTGTGATCAGGGAGAACACATGTGCTTCTTTCTGTTCTATCCTGGTACCATCAGTACGATAATATCTTCTTTTAATTCTGAAGCAATTAGTTCATAAGGCAAAATAAAGATAAAATCTACATTTTCTACAGTCTTGTTTGAAGCATTTCAACTGACAACTAAGATCTATATAGCTGGTTGATTTGCTTTTTTTATTCTGCTCTATTAAAATTATTTTATTTTAGGTTTTTAATGCTGCTGATATTTTTAGCTTTACTTCTGTTACTATCACCTTTTCTCTATTTTTAAGTTGTTACTTGTTGGGATTCCTGGTGTTTCTTTCTTCGTTTAACTGCTCTTTGTCATTGTTTTCCAGTGTGTTCTCCAAAACCCAGTTGAACCCAAGACTTAGGCAATATTTCAATAATAACTGCTGGAATTTTACATTTAATTAAAATATATCTGTGTCAAATACATTCAGAAATTTCCTGCAATTCCACTCCAGGCAGAAAATCTGCAGGATGCTTTGCAACTGAAGAGCGAAAGTTGAGGATAATTTAATTGTTGTAGGGAAAAAAGGTGTTATGGAACAGGCAAAGGGGACAAAACAGACGAAAGCATACTGTGTGTATTTTATCCTCTGCTCTGGAGAAATGCCAGCACATCATACAACAGACACTAGAGAGGAAATAGGGATCTACAGATACAGAAACAATTCTGTGGTGCAAACAACAAAAGAAGTCTCACCTCTGCCCCACTCCTTCTCCCCAGTACTGCCCTCACAAGCTC
This sequence comes from Gymnogyps californianus, assembly GCF_018139145.2. Lineage (NCBI taxonomy): Eukaryota > Metazoa > Chordata > Aves > Accipitriformes > Cathartidae > Gymnogyps > Gymnogyps californianus. Next base: position 70,294,564 of record NC_059472.1, on the reverse strand, counting down.
CCCTTTCAGCTGCCTTCAGCTCAGCTGCAGGGGGTTTCCCCCCTGCAGGCAAGTCCATGCAGATACCACCAGCGCAGAGGGATGCTGTGCTATTCCTCTCGGCGGCTCCTCAGCTAGGGCCAGCACAGAGGAGTGCTTGGCTCCCAAAACACGCAGGAGGACATTGGCCCATGGATGCCCACCCTACTGACACAAGGGTGCCAGTGATGGCTGGAAGAGGCTGTAAGAAATTGTGAGAGCAGGCTGTCTGAAGGGGGAAGACCATTTTGCCCTGCATGCTGTTGCTGGCTGACTGTTTCCAGACCCTCTGATAACAAATGCAGAGACTTCATCTTCCAGGCAAAGGTAGGAAAGCACAAACCAGGGCTCAGTTTCCCTCTGTTTTGGAGAGAGAATTATCCTGCACAACAGCTGAGGCTGCTACTGGACCCTCTGCCACACATCTTGATGAGATCCACCAGCCAAGCTGGCCAAACTATTGCTGTAGTTCCCCTGCTGGAGTCCTGTGAAGAGGAGACTTTGAAGAAGGACTGTCACTGCTGGCTCTTGGTTCCCCAGTGACTCAATGTGACCAGGACTAGCTGAAGGGACTACTTCCCTCTCAGGCCAAACCCTTGGAGGTGCTCTCTTGGGTGCTCACTAGTAAATCTCTGGGTATGGACTGTGGATCTTCAGCCCAGGGCACCTCATGTTCCTGACCAAGTCCTCAGGAAACTGCATGCTCCTTCTCCCAGGGAGGTGGGCTGTGCTCACTCTGCAGTTGAAGGCCAGCCTTCATGAGCTGACTGGGCGCCACATATGACTTCTCGGCATGATTTTTAAGAGAATAGAGAAGTCATTTCACTACAGCATGGATCCAGTTTGGGGAATGTGATCCATTCAGGCCAAACCTGTACTTTCTCGGACCACAACTATTTTGATTATCTATGCGGCTTCCAAGATCTTCTCTAATTGAGTTAACAGGATCATTTGTCATTTGGCCATCTAGCCTTTGACCAAAAGAAAGTGATGGACAGGCTGAACCATGACTATTTTACGAGCATCTCCTCGGTCTCCAAGGGCTCTGCTATAATTAGGCACAGGGTTTTCTAAGAGACCTTTCCAAGCTGCCTCCCTTTTATCAGGACTTCCTCAGATCCTGGAAATCCTTTTCTGTGGTCAGGTCCAGTACGACAACTGAGCCAGGAAATTAAGGATTTCAAACAAAAAGTAAAGTCTTCAATGTAATGAAGTAGAACATTTTGGTATCAGAAACAAGGGGACATAAAATTCCTAATAATATGTAGACTTAAGCAAAAATTATACAGCTAATCCTTTAATTTTTTTTTTCCATTTTAATGTATAGGTTTTGTCTTTATTTCAAGGGAAAGAGGTGGAAAACAGGGAGAAAAGAGAAAATTTCTGATATTTTAACTTCAGAGAAGTGTTGCTGAGATACTTTTTGCCTTGAATGAGTTTTATTTTTCTTGACTGTGGAGTCATAAGATTTGAGGTCAATCAAGTTTCTGAAGGAAGAGAATTCCACATTAAGAACACTCATCTTTCTTTTTGCTTGAGAAAGGCTTTTAACGCTTCTGTACTGTCAACTATAAAATATGGAGCAAAAGGGTGGGAACATTCAATATACTGGAGCTGAAACTAAAACCTGGACAATGAAGCATGAAATGAAGTATGCTTGATATCACAGAGAAACAGAATTAACAAATAGGTAAGACAGAGAAAGTATGTAAAAGAACAATCTTTATGAATAAAAGGACACTAGGATGATTGTATCTTGAAGAGGACAAAATTAAAGATGGAATGCATTTATGAAGAAATAGGTTACAGCATGTGTAATCATCAGAACACTTAAGGACGTATCATAAAAATCTCTTTCTCCTCTGAAATATTTCAAAAGTGATACATGACTGGATTGCATGAAGAACACTGAGTGCTTCAGAGGTGTAGGAATTTAAAGTATTATAAAGCAATTAAAAATTACATTCATTGCACTGTGCTGTTTGATAGTATTATATACTTGCCTCTTCTGAAGGAAAGACGCTCTTCTGTTTCCAGTGACAGGCTTTCTTAAGGAGAAACCATAACAACAAGAGAAACATGAAGAGTTTCTATAACCTTGTAATCACACATGTCATACACAATGTACTATTTTCCCTCTTTATAGCAGAAATGCTCAGAAATAATATATAGTAGATGCTTCAAATTATGTTTTCTGTGACACAAGTTAATTCTAAAGTAAGTATTCCCTGAAAGAGAAACAGAGAAAACATTTTTACATGTCTATCATTTGTCCTTAGAGGACACAAAACAAATATGTTTTTTAAAGCTTGACACTGGTATTATTCTGTGTGGCCTCCGGCTATATGCTTTTTCCAGTTTGTAGAATTGAAGGGATAAGAAAACAGCTTTGCATTAAGAGGAACACATTGTACAGGTTAATCATAACCATGCAGAAATCAAAATGCTGCCAACAAAATAATGGCGTACTAGTGCCAAGGGAGTCACCAGGATGACTGTGAGGGAAGCTGTGGGAGAATAACAACTTCTTTGCATGTGGGCAAGTATTTCAGGCATGTGCTTCTAAATTAATTATTGATGTGGCTGAAACAGAAGTTTTTACTACTGTCGACAATAGCAAATACTCGTAAAAATTTAATTGGCTAAAAGTTAATTTCAGTGTTCCTCAATCATGAAATGCATTAATTGAGAAGAGCCTTTTTTAAGATGTTTAAATTTTAAAAGGAAATAAAGCAGAAAAGCAGAATCAGGCAGGGGAATTTAACAAATGTAAAAATGTTGACAGAAGTGAGAGTCATTACTTAGTCAATATTGTATCAATTAACCAAATTAACCATAGTCCCTGATGAGAACTAAGTAGAATGGCATAATTTTCTAGTTTGTCTGACTCATTCACATTATACATTATGTGTGTACATTAGTGTATACAAATCAGACAACCTAAAAGGCAGTGCCACATAAAATGTGGAAGAATTAGACAAAATACTGTTTGTGAGGATTTAAATGCTCTAAATCCATTAAATAATAAATAAATCATACGTTGTACTGGTGACAGTTGCTACTTTTGAAGGAGAGTAGCTAGTCTGCTCCCAGCTACAAGCTTTCCTTAGGCTGCCATGAGAACATCAGAGCATCACTTGCCTATATTCTAAACAAATAGCATCCCAAGCCATTGGTAGAAGTACTTATGGATTTTCAGTTTAACTAGTCAAAGTATAACTATAAAAAATAAGAAAAGTGAACACAAACAAATTCTTTGTTAAGATGTGTGACATCAAGCTGAGACTGACATAACGGCAACGACAGTCTTTTCAGGTAATACTGTCACTGAGTTTTTAATTCAGCATAGTTGAATAGCATTGTATAGCCATATTTAAATAATTGAAATGGAAAACTACATATATTATTGGGGGGCAAAGCTTGTAAAAGATTTTCTCTTCACTTACTGTGTTTATATTTTTAGCCCTGAGCATGTAACATCTCTATACCTCTGAGAAGCTGTTGAAAAGAATCTGTTCAGAGGGGACAACATAAGAGATAACAGCATGCAATTTTATCACTGGAGTAACAGGACAGCCTTTAGTTCCCTTTGAATATAGGGACTTGTGGGTAACCCAGGAAAAGCTCATATATTTGCTATGCCTGCCAAGTGTCTGAACAAAAGCAATAAACTCACAGAAATACCTGAGAAGGCCACTCGCTCTCCACATTCCTCATATGAGAAACTGTGTGGTGAAGCTTCCTTTGACACGGGTATGGAAACTATGGAGGAGCATAAGAGAAAGTATTCACACCACTATGAGAGTCACTGTAACTTCTGTATTTTCTCTGTCTGGACAGCAATGAGAGTGAAAAACTTCAGTGAGCAATATTGCTGGCACACAGGCTCATTTGATGTTGTTGTGTCACCCCTGTTTATTACATAGGTAACATCCCACAGGAAAATATGTAAAATTGATTTTATTTAGTTATGATAGGGGGCATTTCTTAAAAGCTAACAATCCTATCATTTTCTTACTGAACTTTCTCTGTTAAAAAGAAAATAAAAAATGTTATTAATTGGTAAGGGCCAGCTTTTAGCTCTGAGCTATAATCATTCATGAAAAAAATTGTTTGGATTAAACTGTACAGGAAATTGTCCTAAGACCTTTTCAGCTATGAGTTTACATAGATAAAAGACACCCCCCTCTAATGCTGTATTGGTTTGTCACAACTATGGTCATCTAACAGGTGCCACAAAGCTCCTTCCCATTGTAGCTTATTCAAATGGTTTACTGCAATGTACTACAGTAAATTTGCCCAAAGTGTATCTAGATCACAGACGGGTACAAGTCTCGTTCACTTTCATCCTACGGTTTGGAGACTTGCACATGTATTCATTTGTAAGAGAGTTAAAAAATTCAAACGATGTAACAAACTACGAAAGAACAATCAATGGACAATCTTCTGTTTGTATAGTTTTACCAATACTGATAACACAATATCATTATAACTAGATCTAATCAATAATATTATCCATTGAAAATAAACTATGTACAGTGTGAAGTTTGGATTTTTTAAGAGCAAATTTTTCTACTGTTCTTATGAAAAGGCTACAATATATACAGCCAGTGGCAAAAGCGTTAGGCAGTATGTGTTCCTGTTTAACGGAGGCTGCATTACTTATTAAAAGAAAAGTCTTCTGAAGGAGCTTATTTGTACAGAAGCTCAAGATTTGGTCTGAAAAGGCTGCTTCATGGGTTAATGTATTCATCTATAAATAAAAGCAGTGACAGCTCTCCTGTCAGTACATGCTGATGGACGGTTCCTTTTTCTACCATTACAGCCTTGTGAATGTGGGAAAATTAATTTAAGTGGTAGTTAATTTCTAATGAATTCCATTCAAGCGGTTAATATGGTCCCTTGATGTTATGGTAACCTTCATGGATCATTGCATTATGTAAATAAATTCTACTTTATGCTGGTTTATTAAAAAAAAGGGAAGATTGGTGAGTCCAGTCAAACCTTCACATATACAAACATGCATAACATTTCTTAAGAAATCACTAAAAATAGACTGTTTAAGAGGAGTACACTTGATATCCTACAAAGCATACCATTCATCTTTATAAGACATCTAATTTTTATATAATTTTGGCAGGATCATCTATTATTTGGAGCTGAGAATAAGAAGACTTTTGGACAGGAAACCCTCTTCACTCAAAATTGTATTAGAAATGCAGCTTGTGTGTCCTTGAGGGACTCTCGAAGCCCTTACATCAGCTGTTTTGCACAGGCATGAATCACTGGACAGGCTTCACACATCCCAGCTCCCCCCTTATCCCCTCTTCTGGTGAGAGACCTCTGACAGGGTGTGCTCTACGGAGAACATATACATGGCATCTTACTCCTCGAAGTCACTCAGCTTCTTCCCACTTACTTCAGTGGAGTTTAGATCAGGTCTGTGCTATTTTACTGAAATTCTAAATTATTTAAAAAAAAATAGTGTGCAATATTTATTTTCAAATATTAATGTATTTCAGTATCCAAATTCATGTACATGTACCTTTTGAAAGGTAATGAAGGGTCCTTTTTACTGTGTCATACATACTACTTGAAGGATATAAAAACCCTTGTGTAAGCACAGAGACTTCTATGGTGTATGCATTGGGTGGATACGAAATGGCTGCAGTTTTTGACACCCCTGGTAGTATGCATTGAAACTAAATTTTTCTTGTCCTCATGAGGAATGGAGTACACATTGGCTAGCATTTTAAAGGCATGTTGTTTTCCCTTGTGAAAACATGACCCCTTACATATGTCTAAACTTAGGGGGGGGGGAAAAGGCAGCAAAACAGCTTTTGCTCTTATTTGCTGTTTCAAACAAACAAAAAACCTCAAAACACAAGCTGTTGTTCAGTCTTTTGGTAGCCTTATGCAATCAAACCACTTGACGACAGACAACAATTAGTATGTATCTAGGCATAAATACATTACAGCAGCTGGTCCAGATAACTTATGACCAGGAGACCTTAAAAAGCTGGCTCAGGATATTTTTGGCCTATTGATTTCATATATTTTTTAAAATACTGAAATAGCAGCAGTTGAAAGTAAGTACCACAAGCTTGTAAGCTAAATCCCGCAGTGTAAAAGGGTGTTGATATGGAACAAAAGTAATGACATGAAAATAAACAGAAAACAGGATTAAATGAAACTTGATGTAGCATGTGTACATCATGTCAAACAAAAGTATCTTTCTTTGACTTTTTCTAAAAGAGGAAAATATAGTAGATCTAATCTATCAGGACCTCAGGAAAACATGTGACAGTTCATTTATGCTGTTAATTAAAACAAAGAAAAGGAGGATTACCTAATGAATTTTAAGGTTGGTAAGGAAGTGACTAAAAGCGAGGTGTTAGATGGGTGTGCCAAAAACCCAAACATGTATTGAGAAGAGAAGCTAGCTGTGTGTCCCTTCTGACCTAGCACAAAAAGTAGGATGTTCAATCAAATGTGCAGGCAAGGTAGCAACAGGAAACCAATATGGAGGAAAATGGAAATATTGTACAGGAAGAATAAAATCACCCATGAACTGAAGGAAAGTAGGCTGCTGGCTACTTGTAGGACAAAAACCTGTGCATACTGGTATCTCAAGTAAAGATGCTGAGGCACCAGTGTAAGCTGGCCCATGAGTTGTTCAAAGCCAATCATAAAATATCTAGGGTGAGGTGTGTTTCCGAGAAACACAGAGGTAGATATTAATCTGTCATGTTGGCAAAACCAGAAATATTTGCGAGGACGGAATTATATAAAATACTTCAGGAAAGATTAACTCAAAAGGTGTATGGTGTAGCCAATAACGTCTAAGAATGTATGAGAGGAAATGCTTGTAGGCAGAGGCAATATCTTTTATTAGACAATTGAGACAGTTGGAAAAAAAGCTGGTAAGCTTTGGGCATACGTGAGAATGACTTGTATACCCAAAAGCTTTCCTATTTTTTTCTAACTGTATCAGTGATCTAATAAAATATATTACCTCTCCTTACAAACCTTATCTCACAAATTCAAAAGTTACACAAAAGGGCTATTAGGATGATGAGAGGAGCAGAAAGTCTGCTTCATAAGAAAAGACTAAAATGACTTGTTTAGCTTAGGAAAACAAAGATTAAGAAAGGACACGATAGCTGCCTAGAAATAAATATCAAGCGGGTAAATTCCCCAGGAACAGAAGTGCTATTTAACATAAAAGATAATGTTGGCATAAGTATAAACAAATCCTGAATAAATGTAGAACTAGAGTTAGATGATTAGGAAGAGGAGGGAAATTCTAGACTATCTTTCAAAGAGTGGTGTTCGCAAAAGACACTTAATTTTCAATGCAGAACTTAATGAATTTATTTAAATAATTATCTTAAGTAGTTGCCAGAATAGCAGGGAGTTGGAGTTTACGTATATATATTGCCTTTATGACTTTTTCCAGTGATCACCATTCTCCTGACAAACTGGCCTACAGCTGATTGTGACCATACTACTCATAGGCAGCATCTTTTAAAGTGCCTGGAGACGCTACAGCTATGTAATGCTTAAGGAGACTCCAAATGCTGAACATTTCACAGGCCTTAACACCAGCGACCTCTACCTTGGCCCCTACCAATAGCCCTACCACCACAGCTCTCTGACCTGCTGCTCATGCCACACACAGTCATTGTCTGATTCACGCTTAGCACCCGACTACGCCACTTCTCACTGCGAGCCTTAATGTGGGATGCTTTTAGTTTTGCTCTTCACTTTTTCAAGCAGCATCAAGAGGTGCACCCAAAACTCACCAGAAAGGATCTTCCATCACAATCTCCTTGTCTTTCCTTGCCTATTTTCCCTCCTGACCCCTCTTTGAACATCACAGGTTATAAATCTTAAATTCCTTAAAAAAAATAGCATTTCCTTACTATGCGCCCAAGACAATGAGACGGGTGATTTGCAGCCTTCCATGTTTGTGCTTTCATTGGATGATGCTGAGGATGTATGCTGTGTGCAGAAGGCCATGGTATGAAGTCATGTGAGACATCAAGGCGAGCTGGAGTAGTACCGGAGACCCGGGATGGGTTGGAGGAACCAGCCATACTGTATATGAGAATAAGCTAGAGTAGTCTAGACACTGAACTGTTTCTGGGTTTTGGCTCAAGAAAGAACGCATCCTGGAAGCTGTCCATCATGCATGCAGGGCAGATGATCAAGTGAACTAGATGCAGGAGCAAAACCAGAGTGATTTAAACTGACTCATGAGATGTCTTATGTTTCAAAACTCTAAAAAGAAATCCTAATATAGGTATATGAATTAACAACTGCTTGAGTAACAGACGTCAAAACGTAACTACAAATGGGAACCATCATGAAATTTGAATGTCTTTCACTGTGGTTTCAGGGGTATTAGGACAAGGCGTAGATACCCTGTGTTTTTATTAGTGATTCAGGAGTGATATAGATCAAACACTGATAAATTCAGGGTAATAAAAATCAGCAAAGTAGTAATAATGATAATGAAGTCATGGGGAAAATTTTATGCTGCTCAATGCACTGAACCTACTCAAAACAATTTTGTTTTGTTACATTCAAATGCAAGGCCATACATCTAGCCATCAGGCATTGCAGCTACACCTGCAGAACAGAGGGCTGTGAATTGTTCAGCAGTGTAAAGCCTTTACTGGTCATAGAAAACTGACAACAAACATGAACTCTTTATGGAAAGCTGAAGCAATAATGTGATCTTCAGATGAAGGAAGAAGAAGATTGGTGAGGGCAAAATTCAGGAGCATTTTAACCTCGGTGTTCAGCATCGCTAAGGTTGATTCTGCCTACAGTTCCTGTGTCTCTATTTTTAAAAAGAAATGGGGGGAGGGTACAGAAAATAGAAATATCCAAAGGCTAGAAAAAATATTTTATAGTGAGAAACCTAAGACGATTAATCTGATTAGCTTATCAAAAGACTAACAGGTGACTCGAATTTAGTGACTCTGTACCTTCTGAAGAAAAAATACAGGACTCTAACAATGAAAGGCACAACAAAATCCAGCAACTGCAAATTAAAGCAAATGAGCTCACATTTTTAACAGTGAAGTGACAGTATTTTGGAACAGACTCATAGTTGCATGACTGGCTGCTCCGCCTATCCACTACGTGGTCTCTGGCTGCAGCCCTGTTTTAGGCTTCATGCCTTTACCTCTGGTAGGACAGAATTCTTCAGCGTTCAGATCAAGCCCCGGTTTACCATTTCATACTTACTGTATTGTCATTCACTTAAATACATCAAATAAGTTCCCTTTTTGTGACTACGCAATTGGTGATCAGGATGAATGACCAGACAACTTTCTTAAAACCAACTTATTATTTAATAGCAGGATGAGCATTCAAAGCAAAACCAAAGTACTTGACACACAATCTACATGCAATGGTTCTTATCTAAAGCCTGAACTTCCTATGAAAGTGACCTATTTTAGATAATCTCAGTCACTGCTTTTATAAAGAGTAGCTTCCTAGGTTATTTCCTTCGTAGTGATGAGTCCCTTTTTAAACTGTATAGACTCTGAGACTGCTTGTTCCCAGCCTTTTCCTCATTTAGGCACCGTCCGTTACCAATCTTCAATCATGTACAACAGAGAGGCTTACATTATTCCCTGCCTGTTCCTTTGCTTACTTTCAACCACTAAATGGAATCAATGTATTTTTACATCAAACAACTTCACAAAGTTCACTTTTTTTTCCTTTTTGCACAATGTGGCACATAAAAACAGGTGGCTTCTTGAAAAATGCTGCTCTTTTTCAACACTGTATACACATTTACAGACAACGGATTTCAAAGTCTGATGCACAAGCTTCTAGGTGAAATGGTGAATTTTCCATTTCTGGAGGCAGGTGGATAACTCTAGCAAGTGACAGCTTCATCTTGGGTGCCAATATTCTCCCCATACCCACTTTCATCATTTTTAGATCAGGTTCAATGTCTTCACTGTGATGAAGCTCTTATAAAGATTGCTGCCTCCACTACGAGTGGGATACGGAGCAATAACGAAACTGCTGCAGTTTATCTCCCAGAGGTATAGAAGTAAAACACCACCACTTACCTAAATAAACTGGGCTGTAAAGTGTGACGATTCAATAACAGCTTCGTGGGCACTTCAGCTATTCCTACAGGAAGACAAATTCAGTCCTGGAGAGCAGAGGAGATCGGACAGGTGAGGGCATGACCCCTCACAGGTGTGGTGTTAAACCGTCTGGGCTAGTTGGAAAGGACCCAGCCCCTTCTCAGCCTCTGGGACTAACACATTCAGCCCCCCTCAATTTAACCTACTGGTACAGATTTCAAGCTCCAAGGTAATAATCTGATGAGCTGCAATGGAATGAATGCAAGTATTTAGATGTATAAATAGCCTTATTAAACTGAATGGGACTACTGTATCCTTAATTTGCATCTTAAAAGTCATTTGATAGTTTTCAGCAGTGTGTATCAAGGTATGTCCACCCTTGCTGATTCAGAACTTTAGAATATGGTGACACTGCAGAAAGACATAAACTAGCTTTGGTAATGAAACCTCTCTAATATCAGGTGCATGGAGCTCACTGAAACCACAGAAAGACCTTGGCATTACAGAGAAGATATTCTGAACAGTGCCTGCAATAGCATGCTGCGTCCATTTGCTCTCTTAAACAAGAGAAAGCAGCCTGCTTCTCACTTTCTTTTTCCTTGTTCAAGAGTATTTATGTTTTCATTTTATTTTTCTTGTAAAATAATACTTCCAACTTTTAATTTTCCTTTGCCTAGTCATAGACTCATGGATATTACAGAAGAGTCATCTACTTCACCTCTACAAATAAAGGAAAGTTTCCAATTGTTAATACTTCACAAAGGCATTAGCAATTGCTCTTAAGGTTTGCTCTTTCTTGTGCTTATTTTTATTTTTTTTGCTTATGTACATGGTATGATAAAATAACTGGAAAAGCAACATGGTGTCTACAGAACCAAAAAATAGCTATTATTTTAACTCAGTCTGGGAAACTGACTTTGGTGGTGTCAGAATCTGGGAAAGTCACCTGTCAGTCAGCTAACCTCAGCATGTACTGCCTCGATCTGAGCAGACACAGCTCCCCCAGTACTACAGTTCCCAAAGACTTCTCCCTCACCTGTCATTATTGAGGAGCTATTGTCCTGAATTCAGCAACCAATACTGTAATTCCCATACACCCAACCACAGACAAAATCTGACAGTCATTAATATACATGAGCTCTAAGATTTATCCTCCCGTTGACCTAAATACATCTCTACCTGTTGCGTATCAGGAATCTGACAGTCTCATTCCCTAGAACAGTTCCAAGGAATTAAGCAAGTTCAGTCACTCACAACTGCAAATGATTTTCACAACTGTACGATGGAGACAGTCACAGGAGACATCAGTTGTCACACTCCTACTCCACTGTGGGGATTTAAAGAAGAATGAAGAATTTCTGGAAGGGGTAACCTAGACACAAAACCAGTAGGAAACCAGAAGCTGAAAATGTAATTGGAGCCTGAGTCTTATTTCAGTTTTCAGTGTATGGATTCTTCTTCCTGTGTTACTGGATCCTGCTTCCCCCCTAAACCATTTTACGTTCTAGCTTCACTCTCCTTATCATTCCCCTCCCTTTCATCTTCTGCCCACACAACACCTGTGGAGGGGGGGAGAAATAAAAAAGAAAACGCATACAATTATGGAACTAATATAGATTGGTATTTTTAGTATTCCAGGACTAAATTTTTGGCCTGGGTAACTTAAGTAGCAGTTGTGTACCCTATCCTTTGGAAACAGCTGTTTAAGTAGCAGAACATTCAGAAAGTCTGTAATGAAGGACGTGAACCCTTAGCTACCAACCACTAGGCTACTGGCTGTCGTTATTTCAGCTTCTCATTTTGTAGTTGTTGTAAACAAACCTAAAATAAACATGCATCACCACCAGCTCTAGTCACCTTCCTCATGTCATCCAAATTACAGAAAGCTATAGAATTTGATTTTTTTAGAACACCTCTGTAACAGTTTGAGGACACCAACTAAAAAAAGGTACTTAGAAGTGTGAGATTCAGTACTCCTGCCTAACAGATGGAGAAATTGAGACAAAGGCAAAATTACTTTTTCAAGATTATACAGCAAGTCCATGGCAGAGTACAATTACAATTCAGAGCCTTCTAGTTTCTAATCCTATAATCCTCTTTCCAAAATCTATTAGCACGACCAAATATGCTGTTTCAGTGATGGCTGTGAATGTTCCATTCTTTTGAATGCTCCACCCTAGTTTTCACAAACTGACTGTTCAGATGACGACACATGAATAATTTACAGCCGTATTAAACATCTGAATTCAAATTACTTCACATCTCAAGTTTCTGACTAGCAGCACTAAATTCAATGGCTTTAATTGTGAAGCAATTTTTCCTAAATATAAGTTGCTGAAATAGGCTGTTGAGTCAGCACTGTATAAAACCTTAAGTCTTAGGCTAAAGCGGGAGATGAAAACATAGTAATTTGTGCCCCCCTCTGCTGTACAGTAATGCTATCCCTAAATTTCACTCCCTGTTGCTGAGTGTAGACTTTATTTAACAGACACCAGCCTGGCATGAGTAAATCTGTCCCCGAGTCCCACACACTACTGCATTCAAAAAGTCTGGCCAGAGATTGACTGCTGCTCCTAGCCCTGGCAACTTGTACTCGCAGGTCTCTCTCTTCACCATCTGGCATTGCTCTTGGCAAGCGAGCCCCGGTTTGAACACCTCCCCAGCGACCCACCAGCGCAATTTCTCTTGTACCAGAGAGCTGCCCTTTTTTTCTGACAGAACCAAGGGGCTGGATGAACTGTTTGGGAGGCAGTAAGACCAGCTGCCAATTATCTTTCCTGGAAAGAAACCCTGCAGACCCTCACTTCATCTGATGGCCAACTCATTCAATCCACAGCTCAGTCCTTCCACAGTCCTCATCATCCTCCAGGAAAGAGGGTTGGCCTGGAAATCACTGGGTTTTCTGGGCACTGTTTACCTTAAAGGCATACTAATAGCTACACTCACAAGGTATCACAGGGGTTCACAGTATACAGGCCTTTCCTTCTGCTAGAACAAAACACACAGCACACACCTAGAAATGTGTACCATTAACTATAATCTGAGAATTAGAGCTTTTAAAATCTCCAGTTGCTTAGACTGCTTAACTGGCAAAGTGTATTAAAGGTGTAAAACTCCTGCAAGAAATTTCTCTGCTTACATTTTATTTACATGCACAAGCTACAGTTGTTTAGAAAGTAGTTGTTCTTATTCGTGAGCGCCTAAATTTCAACCAATCTTTTGAAGTACAGCAAGTTTTCCACTACTTCAAGGTTCTTTGGTTTTGAGGAGGCTTTTACATTTCTAACCAGTCTGTCTCTCTCTAGTTAGATGAAGCTAGCCATTTCTCTCCCTCTTCACTGCCATGAACTTGTTTGATGTCCGCCTAAGATGTATGTGTATGTTAACTAACCTGCTCCTCTCTCTCCAAACCCTCACCATAGTGATGAGATAGATGAGTGAAAAGACAAACTGCCCAACACATGGGAACCAGTCAATAACTACTGCCTCTGGGTTTCTTAGCCACAGCTTTCCAGGCTTAGCTTCTCATTGCCCACCAAGCACCTAGTAAAAAAAGATGTAATTATAAAAGTTACTGCAATTTTAAAGTCGTGGGATTATAACTGGGCAGAAAAGTTCTTCACGTCATCAGACTATCCGATGTTAACAGCAACCTCAAACACAGCAGTCAACCAACTTCACCTCTTCTAAGTTGGGGACACTCTCTCACAGTACTTGAGCAAACTTGCAGCAGTAACTTGACGGCTGCCCAAAAGCTTAGTTTGGTACCTTCTGTTGAGAACTTGAGGTTCACAGGAAGATCGAACACTCCTGCCTCAAGCACAGCCATATTCAGAAGCATGAGGAACACCTTTGGGGATTGTAGCAATTTTGGCTAATTGTAATCCATGGGTACCAGTCCATTAGTTTGCATTCAACAGTATACTTGGCTATGTGACCTCTGAGGCATTACTGTTCCCAGTCATTCTCCCCACACCTCTATTAGGAGAGAGTTGTTTCAAGGGACACAGGAAAAGTTGTATTAAAAAAAAAGCAAAAAAAAAAAAGATAATTCTAAAGCCTCATGTGAGTGAGCCTAAAGCTTTGCAGGAACTTAAGGCAAATTAGCTGGAATCTGAAATTATTATTTTTATCTTCTTTGCTGTAGACACCTACACAAAATGGTTTACAAACTCCACCCAAAAGGCAACGATTCCTAGGTATTGTCTTTTATTTGGGTTAAGGTTTGGGAAACTGTAGAATAGTAGGTACACCAGAAACATCAGAGAGGACTTCTCCAAAGGAAGATGAGGCTAAGAACACTTCCAAATACACTGTGAATGGTCCATATATCATTAAATGATGACTTCAGACACCAAAACTTAAAAAAGTGTTGATTACTTTATAATAATTAAAATACCACCATTTCCCCTCAAAACCCACAGTGATAAGCAGCAAGGGTTTACATTGGCACTACTGAAGCTACATGGGATTATGTCTGCTGCAACTCAACAGTTAAAAGAAATTTTTACCTCACCTATGAACCAAGCCAAAAGCTAGAACGTTATCTTTCAATGTAACATATTTAATATTATTTGCCACTTGAGAACCCATCTGAGTTTGAAACTATTGGTTCTGTTATCACAGCTTTCAACATCTAGGGTTTTTTTAAGAAAGATTCACTGTATATTGTAATAATGCACAATCATCAGCGGTGTTTATTTTCATTTCGCTTTAATTAAACACAAATGCATCTCAGAGTCTAATGATTCAGCTTTGCCCTTACTAACTTAACAGCGAGGTGATTTTAAGTAAGGCTTCACTGCTAAGATGACACGAGGTCCTGAAAGTTGTGGCTTCCCATTTCGGTTCCCAGCATCCATGGCCTGAAGTTACAGCAAGGCCCGTCAAGAACTTAACTCGCTCTTCTATGCTAGCGTTAAGATGAAACATTGTCACCTACACCATTTTGCGACTTGTGTCCCCAGCAGCCGGCTCTCAGAAGTCACGGGGCAGCCAGGGAAGAGGGAGCGGTCCCAGTAGCAGGGACGTAGAAAGGAGGACTCGAGGCCCGACAGGCGAACACCGCGCTAATTCTCTCCCCTCCGGGGCCCCGCAGCGGCGCTCCCAGCCGGGAGAGGCTCCCGGCCGCGGGGCTACAGCTTCCGCTGCTTGTGCCGGGGGTTGGTCTTGCAGCAGACGTACAGCCGGCCCCGCCGCCGGACGATGAAGCAGTCCTTGCAGCGCCTCTTCAGCGTGGTTTTCGTCTTCAGCCCCGCGAGGAGCGGCGGCAGCAGCCCGGGCGGCGGCGGCGGGACGGCCAGCAGGGCGCGGGAGGCGGCCGCCCCGCACCACAGCGGCGGGGCCCGGCTCGCCGGCGCGGGCAGCGCCGCCGGCCGCCACCACGGGGCCACGGAACAGAAGGGCGAGCGGCCCAGCGAGCGGAGCGGCCCGGCGGCGGCCCTGGCCAGGAGGGACAGCATGCTCCGCGCCCTGCGGGGACAGAGCACCGGTGAGGACACTCGCTCCGCTCCGCTCCGCTCCCCTCCCGCCTCCCGCCTCCACGCCCCCAACCGCCCCCAGCCCCTAACGGAAGGCGCCGGGCACTGACCGGCACCGCCGCTGCTCCCCTCTTCAGACCTCAGCCAGCCGGTCACCCCGGACTCTGACAGCCCTGCGTGTGCGCGCACGCCGCGGCCCGGCGGAAGAGCCCGGGGGCCAGCGAGGGGCGGGGCAAGGGCTGCGGCTGCGCCTGCGCCCGCCCGCCCGAGCGGCGGTCACGTGGCCGACTTAAGATGGCGGCGCCCGGCGCGACCTTCTGCCGCCTGCTGCCGCTGAGCCGCTCGCTGCTGTCCCGCCCGGTGGCGGCTGCCGCCGTTCCCTCTGTTCGGCCGTACGGTGTGCGGGCCTCCGACACTGGCGAGCTGGTGACGCACACGGGGCAGGTGAGCGCGTGGGGCCGTGGCGAGAGGAGGGCGGCCCGGGGGTCGGTGCTGCTCTTCTGCTGCCCGGGGAGGGCGGGGGCGTCCGGGCCGCGTCTCCCGCCGTGCCGGCGCCTGCGGGAAAATGCTCCCGGGGCTGCGAGCGGCATGCTGGTGTGGTGCTTCATTTAGTACGCGCTGTGGAAATTAATGCTCTTGGCTGACAAATAGGTAAAAGGTACGTGCGGTTTCAAAAAGAAGACTGTTAATTAGGAACAGGGTTATTAGCCATTGCCAAGCGTTGTGGTCTGAATCCAACATTTGACACAGCTGAGGAGTTGATAGGTAGGAGGTACCCTTGTGTCAGTGCCTTGTAACTCCATTTTGTCTGTTATTCAATGTAAGAAGTGAGCGTGCGAGCTAGGGAGGCTTGTGTAGTATCTTGTGGAGATGGGAAAGAGACGTGGCTGGTGGAGCTAATGTAGGAAGGTTCTCACTGTGGTTACTTGACTCAAACATAAATAAATATGAAACTTGAATTTCCTAGTTTAGATCACCTTCCAGATGGCAGTGTGGGATCAAGGAACAGCATTATAAGTAATAAATCTTATGTTTGCCTCTATGGTCAGAGCTAAGGCTTCTGTTTACTGGCTTTAACGCCCCCTGCGCGCGCCCCCCCCCCCCCCCTTCCTTTTCTACTTTTCAACCTAAAATTTATTCTCCTCTGTGAGAGAAATGGAAACTACTTATAAGATGATGGCAATACTTGAAACTGAGGAAAGGATTTAAACTATTTAGTCTTGACAGTGCAGTAAGCCTTTGTATTCTTTGTTTATGGTCCTTGCTTTTTAAATAAGATCAAGTTTATTTTATACTTTAGGTATATGAAGAAAAGGATTATAGAAGAGTTAGATTTGTTGGACGACAGAAGGAGGTAACTTGTTCTGCTTTTACTCACGGGAGAGGGGGTGGTTTGTGGGGTTTTTTTATACCTGATATTGATGTCCTCAACTTGATTGTCATTTAAAAAAACCCAACCAACAAAACCCAAAAACCACAACCAAAACCAACCAAACAAAAATACCCTACCAAAACCAAACTGTATTGGATTTTGGGTTTCGGTGTTTTTTTTACTGTAGTGGAAATTCTTCTTTTAAGACAGCTTGTAGTAGCTTCTGTGTACCTCCCTACTTTTGGCAAATTTGGAAGATTCAAGACTTGCTGTCATGGTTTAACCCCAGTCAGCAGCTAAGCACCATGCAGCTGGTCCCTCACCGTCCCGTGTCTCCCCCCCCCCCCCCCCCCCCCCCCCCCCCCCCCCGCTTATATACTGGGCATGACATTCCATGGTATGGAATATCCCTTTGGCTAGTTCGGTTCAGCTGTCCTGGCTATGCTCCCTCCCAGCTTCTTGCACACCTGCTTGCTGGCAGAGCATGGGAAACTGAACAATCCTTGACTTAAGATAAGCGCTACTTAGCAACAACTAAAACATCAGTATGTTATCAACATTATTCTCACACTGAATCCAAAACACAGCACTGTACCAGCTAAGAAGAAAATTAACTCTGTCCCAGCCGAAACCAGGACACTTGCCCTACACCTGTTAAGTGCTTACATTTAGGCCGTGGAAGTTGTAGGCATTTGAGCATCTGAAACTTGGGCCACTTTTTGTTTTAAGCGTGTGTCTTAAGAAAATTTTAAGCATGTTTTTAGTGCCACTTGTATTCAGAAAAATCACATAATTAAATGCTCTGCTGAATTGTGCATCTATATATCTGTTCAAATGTGTGTTTTGAAGCTTAATTTGCTTCTGCATAGTTAAAATCTTGATCTTTACCCAAACTGAGTTTTTAATGAGCCACTTCATTTGCAGAGCCTGGGAAGCATTTGCTGAAACAGTGATGTAACAAATAAAACTAAAATTTAGAGTATTCTGAAATAACGAAGCCTCAAAGGCAAAGTCTAGTAACTCCAGCATCAACCAAGTGTACTACTGTGAAGTTATCTTGTGGGCCTGTTGCTGCTGCATATCAATAGAGTAGGTACGTGAAAATGTAAGTCCTTTAGCACCGATTTCTCTCTAATGATTAAGCAGCACAGCTCCTTGAGGGATCTGCTGGCCTTGGGAGAGAAACAGAGATTGTTTCAGCTAAATTGTATTCCTCAATGTCTGAGCATCTGATTAGTGCCTTAGTGTTAATGCTATAAATGTGTATGTATAGTAGAGGCATTAAATATAAGGTGTGGTAGATTTTTAATGTAGTTGTGTATAATTATTCCCTTCCTAAATTAGCCTGAACTAATCATGCTGATTTCTGAGTTTTCATATTGAGTTTACCTCATTGTATCACAGATACAATTTAACTCATGCTGTGTGGCAAAAATGGGGATTCTACATGGGAAATAGTTAAATGAAAATGTCACTCAAAATGCTAAAGTAGTTTACTTCTGGGAGGATAGTGGCAAAGTAGGTCTTTCCTAAATGCAGTGCCTGTTTCTGTGCTACTTCTGTAACTTTGTAGGAAATGCTCCTTAAGCCTAATTCTCCATAGGGCGCTGGTCCCTCTGAAGTGCCTTTGCCAGCAGCTGATTTTGGACTCCCTGTGGTGAAGAACACTTAGGATTTTCAGTTCGGCCCAGTTCCTCCTTCTCCAGCAAAAGACAAGCTTTAAGTCTGCTGAGCAAGGTTTAATGCTAGGTTTTAACTGTGAAATTGGAACAAAATTTGCATGTTAAATACTAAAATGATCCTCATCTGTGCTTATTAATGGGATCTCTCTCTAGGGGCTTTGCCATTATCCCCCAGGGTGTTTCAGCTGCTGGTATTAGGGTTTCACAGCTGTGTCTGTAGTCCGAATGTTGTCTTGTTTCTGAAGCTAAAGCTAGCCTGCGAAGTTGGTGACTGTACTTTCTCGGTCGCTTCTTCTCTTCATCTTCAGTACACTCTGGGTGGTTGAGTCTGGCTTGTGATCGGCCCAGTCCAACCACGGCAGCTTTCTTGTCTGGGGATGCAGGCTCTGGACGCAGGTGCCCTCAGTAAGGATGTCTGGGCCTGTGCCTGGGTGCTGCACGTGGCCTCTCTGGGCAGTGGCCAGGTGTGAGGCCATGGCCCAGACTATGTGGCTATTGTCCCCTCAGTTCTGCCAGCCTAACTGTTAATGAAATTTGTGTGTTTTAGCTAAAATCATTGTTCTCTGTGCTGGATGTGCAGAACCAGGGGATTAGTGCTCTCTGGCAAGGGCCTAAAGCAAGTACCTGTGAGAAAACTGAGTATGGCAACTGTTAAACTGCATCTGCTGCAGTCTGACTAGGGTCATCCTGCCCTTGTACAATCCCTAAGGTACCACAGGACCTAATTCGACGCTGCCGTTCCTGCTTCGGCTCTACCCTTTCTGTTGGACTGGTGCAGCAGCTGAAGTTGTGAGGAGAACTGAGCTCAGAGTTGGTTCAGTTTAAATATAACCTCCTGCCTTCCCGCTGGATCTTTGGACTTGGGTCAATTCCAAGTTTGGTTTTATCTCTCTGCCTCCCAGACCATGTATTGGCACAGGCAAGTAGGTGGAAAGAAGCAGCAATGGGATTGTCAAACTGGTGCTACGGCCAGGAAAAAAATTGCTCGTTGAATTATGCATTGGGCAAGGAGCATTTGGGTGTGCTGAGGGAAACAGCCCCTTCCCAGTAACTACCGCTGTGCTTTGATTGAAGGGACACGATGTAACTGAAACCACTTTTTCTTCCCTCACAGTTTTTTCTCAGTCTTTTTTTTTTCTGGCATGTTTTCCATGTGAATTCCTAGACTCACTTGTTTAGTAGGCTGAACCACAGACAAATCATAGTTGTACAGTAGATGAGAGCTTCTTGCTTCCCCCTTCTCCCCACAAATACCTTTGTGGTTAAGAAATGTTGGGAAGAGTGGAGTTCTGCATCTGATCTTGAAGCAGAGGCGCATCATGGTGCGCGCTCTCTCTCCTTCTTTAGCATGAAAGGAAGGATGCACAACTCTGAGTGTTATTAAAAGCAGCAGTAAAAATCCTTGCAAGTTAACTAAGATTGCATATGACTTGTGCGCACAGGCCCCAGGCAGTGAGGTTCTTGATGTTGTCAATTTGCTTCAATACTGAAAGTTAATTTTACGTTAACTTTATTTAGCTATCATCCTCTTCAGATAAAGAAAACCCTGTTGTTGGCAAAACTGACTTTTTCCACTGCTGTACCAAAAATGCAAATTTGGGGGAGACTTAATTGGAGGCTTGGTGAAACAACCTGGGTTGTTGTGTACTAGAACTATATAGAAGTACTGTTTTAATTCTTAGGGATTCATTTAATGGACACTTAGCTATCTTATACTTTTTCCTAAGAATCTCATCTTCATTCAAATACCAGCATGTTTATGAACCTTTACACAGACCAGTAGATAGTCCCTTCTTTGGGTGTGCATATTATTTTTTTATTCTTGCATGTTTGAAAAAGCTGGCCCCTCCTGGAGCATGTTTAGCTGAGGGGTAGGGGTGGTTGTCTGCTCAGTGCTGGCTCAGAGTGGGTTGGAAGAGGCTGGCATGGATGAGGGAGGAAAGCGCTGTGGCTGGGTGCTGTAGGTCCTGCTGAGGTGCAAGTTGCTGTGTCGCAGGCCTGTCCAGAGGTGGATGCGTTTGCCAGGCCATGTAGACATGTTCTAGGAAAAAGCCCTACTTGTCAGTGATGTGCATACTCAGGAAGTGTGTGTAAGATGGATTTACAGAGTGGCACAGTGATGTTTAGAGGTTTTTCTAATGCTGAACAGTTTGCCTTGCTCACTGTTGTTATGTACCACGTTCCTTTTATCCTGAGGTTCCTGTGCAGTGATAGAAAAAGGGGCATGGTGAGAGGCTCTAAATTACCAGCAGTTGTTTTATCTCACTCCTGACCTTACTTGTCCCACCATTATTTCTGAGTTTATCAGCAGTGAGTCTTTTGCAATTTTTATCATGTAGTTGCTAAAGCACAATACAGAGGCAGTGTCAGTTAAATATCTTCTGTTCTTGGCTGCTTGTGCCTGCTCACCTCTCTGCTGAATCTGCTTAAGGTCACGTTGTAAACCTGAGCACTGATGTGGCCTGTGTGTCGGGGAAGGAGATTACTTTTGCAGAGTTTGACATGCTTAGTTCGCTGATCTGGCTTATAGTACACCCTAAGAGTTGGTGGAGGAGGTGGGAGGAAACCTATGCAGGAACTTGATGATGGCTGTAGTGGAACTGCTTGGGGAGGTGGTAAATAGCAATTGCTTTCTGTCTGAGTGGGGCAGGTATCTGAAAGTTTCCTTTTTCTCTTACAGGTGAACAAGAATTTTGCAATTGATTTGATAGCAGAGCAGCCTGTGAGTGAAGTTGAAAGCAGAGTGATATCATGTGATGGTGGTGGTGGAGCTTTGGGACATCCTAAAGTATACATAAACTTGGTAATATCTTCGTTCTGCATACAGCATGTTTTACCTGTAAATTCTTGTTTGCAAGACTATCTACTTTTTGGCATGTTAGTTTAAGAAAGTAAAAGGAGTAACCACCGGAGATGCTCATTTTATTTGATGCCTAATATAAAATTAAGATTTCTACTTGGAAGAGTTAGAGGGCTTCCATCTGAAGTTACAGAAATTTCTCTTTGAAATTTTGATTTGTTTGATAGGACAATAATTTTTTTGAAAAAAGAAACTAACTGAAGTAATATGTACAAGCAGTGCCTTGAGAGCAAAAAATAACATGCTTGCTGTGTTTTGAGACACTTACTCTAATTATTGAAATGCCACCGTGTAGTTTGAGGATACATTTGCAATATTCTTAGGAATATGCAGTTTGTTTTGAATCTTGAAAGTGCAAGGAAAAAAAAGGGGGGGGGGGGGGAAACAACCCAAACAAAACTGAAACCAAACCCCTCTCTGTCTTTGGGAATCTTGGTAGTTCTGAAGATTGAATGTTTCAATCATGGTCAGAAAATCAGTGAAGAATAAATGCCTTATTATTCTCCTATTGACAGTAGTGATAGTTTCCAGTGTGTTGTAATTCTAGAGAGTAAAAATACTGAGGCTACTGTCATATGACCTTGGTGGAATCAATAATGACCTGTTGCTTAGGTGCTGTTCTTGGGCAGACCTTGACTGCAGATATCTTTAAAATCGTTGCTTGCTCACCTAAACTTTGACATTTGCTTAATACCCAAAAGAGTGGTGGGGGAGAGCTGATGTCCTTTAGTGTCAGTGTTGTTGTGACTCCTAACTATAATCACAAGCATTTCTATTTTGAACAAAGTAAGAACTTTGTAATGATTCATTTTACATTATTCAAAGTCAAATGCTCGGAGGTTCTAATTCATAACACTTTGGAAGCTTGTGTTCTTCAGTCTTAACTTCTGTAGCACACTGCTGATCAGTTGCATTTATGTTGATTTTTGACCTGTGTCACTCTTCTTGAATGCTTTAGTTTTTGTGAAGTTTGAGATCTTTTTGTGTTAACAATCGAATTACAAGAATGTCTGTGGTTTAGTTCTTGAAAGCTAATGTGTGCAGAGAGAATGGTATTAGACCAGCTTGTTTCCCCTAGCCCTCACAATTGAAATCCAGGTTTTCGGTGGTGGAGGGTAGTCTGGATTTTTCACTTCTAATCGTGTATTAAGGAAGGGGAACCATGAGTTTACTTTGTTTCATGACTGCAAATAGTTATGTTGCTAAATAACAGAAGATCCTTGAGTGTTTATCTAACTGTCTTGTCTTTTGTCGTGTTAGGAAGGACTGCAACAACAGCTCACAGTCAGTCATACTTCTAAATTAAAAAAAAATATATGTATCTTTTGGAGAGAAGAATAAAATTTTATACAGTAGTAACTGATACTTTTCTCCAGAACATTTTCTTTCAGAATTTCTCCTGGAATCCTATTGCAATTTCTTCCTTCGTGCAACTAACTCTGTCAGTTTACGTTACTGGCCAAAATTCCTGTCTAGATATAACTTCAAAATGCCAAATCCTATTCTGTATTAAAATAATTATGAAATGATCTTTTCAGAACATTGGAACAGATAGAACCAAACTGACCTAAGATGTCCAGTTTGGTAAGAGGATCCTTTATTGCTGAAGAGATATCACTTGGCTTGACTTTAAAATTATATTGGTGACATTAGGCCTGGTGGTTAAAAGGCTGGCAGAAGGGAAGCTGCGTAGAATACAGAAATCAGGCATGAACCTCATACCATCATTCTTACTTCCAGTGTTTCAAATAAGATTAAACTCTGTACTTCAGCTATATTGATCCGTTTTAAGATGGCACATGTAAATAAGAGAAAATTTGTCATTTCTAAAAGTTTTATAAAGTGAAACTAGCAGCTGTTGTATTTTTATGTTTTTGCAGGACAAAGATACAAAGACTGGAACATGTGGCTACTGTGGACTTCAGTTTAAGCAGAAACATCACTGAAAGATTATTCCTGCATGCTTGCAGATTTCTGTTCAGATGTTAATGTTTAACTATAAATAAACAATATATTTAGAAACCCAAGATTAGCATTTGTGTTTATCTTAACTATGGAAAGTCCAGTCTGTACCTTTTTAAAACCTAGCTTGTCAAGTATTTGAGAGCTGAATGGTATTACAATATCTGCTTTGTACTTAATTTGGTTTTCATGGAACAAATGTCCTGCCTTGTTTGGCAGACTTCTCGCAGGCTTGGAAATGGCCCTTGGCTGCAGCATAGGTTTGGTTTGTACTGGGTAGATTTGTATTCTTTTCAACAGTGAATTGGATGTAAATGTTTACTGGGGGATTAATTATCCTAGCTGTTTGTCTTTTGGCATTGTTTGACACTCTTTAATTTGTTCATGCCCTAGTATCTATAGCTAGATTCACAAATGGAAGCACAAAGATATTATGATACTCAGCATTACAGCACTTACTCCTGGAATCAAGATTGTCATCCCTGAATTAGTAGCTATGCTTGCTACTTGTTTAAAAGAAACAGCCAGTGCCTTAGAATGGTAATTGTGTGAGCTGGAGAACTACCTAAGCTGGCACACATGAAAGGTGAGGACATAGTATTTGTCCTCCAATTGAGAGGATCAGAGTGTAAATATCTGATTCTGCTTGGGATTCACACCCTTGAAACCTCTCTAGGAACTGGGTCTTGTCAGACTCAAAGTAGGGATTGCTTCATTACAGGTAGCAGCTTCTGCTCCTTTAACACAGATAATCTGACAATAAGAGCATCCACCTATGTGTAACACTACCTAGGCCGTGTGAGGCTGGTTGTAGGACATCTACCTTCTTGCTTAATTTCACTTATGTAGCATTCCATCATATAAGCATGACTCTCAAACAGGGCATGTGTCTGGAGAAGGAGGATCTGAGCTTTGGTCTTTGCTCCAGAGAGAATTTTAATCTGTTGTCAGTAAGTCACTTTTTTTTTTAATGCTGGTGATGGAACATGGTCCCGGGTAGTAATTTCTGCTTGGCCAAAGTTTAACAGAGCGTGATTCTAAACCTGCTGTTTATATCTCTTTAGTTAAATTGATGTGGTAGTATCAAGTTGAACCAAATTATGTGGGCCTACAGCTGCTTAACTTGCTTGTGTCAACCAATGCAGTCAGGCTTAAAGCAAGGTCTGAACTATTCTGTCTATAGAATTTGTGTGGTTAGAGGCTATACTGCAATTACTCACATCCATGTACAACCCTCCTGTTTTTCCATTCATTCCACCCTCAAGAGCTTAACCTCCCTTTCTGTATCTTCCCCTTCTTCCTCCTTTCCTCTCTTTTCCTCCTTTCCATTGCTGCTGTTTTCAGTGATCATCTGACTGGCCTTCAATTCACTCTTTGTAATGACCTAGATCTAGGAAGTAATATTAGAGTTATGCATTGTAAATTCAGTGTAGGTTACTGAGCACTGACTTTTCTATCAGCCCAGGGTCTGACTGAGGCTAGATGGCTGTTATGACGGTTGTAGTTTTGTAATGTTAGTGCAGTGGCCAAGTTTGAGAAGACTGAATGTATGTTCCGTTTCGAGTAGCACTTCAGCATGTACAAAGATGGCAAAGGATCCTTTCATAAAACCCAGTAACTTGTATTCAGTGTATCTGACCTTATGCAAATGATCTGTCAACTGAGCATAAATGTGACATTATAAATGGTCTTCTGGTAAGTCCATCTCATGCTCTAAATGTAAAATAATTACTTGAACTTGCAGTGTCTATCTTTAAGCATAAATGTGGTTGCTTTTTAGTCTGGCTCTCTAACAGTTTGTAGAGCGTCTTGGCTGGCACAGTTCTCTCGTGGTGCAATCATCTCTGCAAAGAGACCTGAAACAAGTAATTGTATGTGGTCCTCTTCCTTGGGCCTTTGATTTTTCTTATGAATAATATATCTGCTTGGATCACTGCTGCTCATAATAAATTAACAATGTTTAAATTGGCGCGGCATCTGCTGAGGACCCAGACAAATCCCATCCCACTGGTCTCCACTATGGAATGCTGTTCTTGGATGTCCTCCCTAAAGTACTTGTGATATGTGAAGCTGTTAACACCAGTGAAACAAAGAAGGTCTCTACTTCGCTCTGGTGATCTTCATAGGAAAACTTCAGACTTTGCTCCTTATCATTTCCTATGTACTAAATTTGTGTATCTAGTTGTGAATGGCTGTTTATATGAAGC
Source organism: Gymnogyps californianus (assembly GCF_018139145.2). NCBI lineage: Eukaryota > Metazoa > Chordata > Aves > Accipitriformes > Cathartidae > Gymnogyps > Gymnogyps californianus. The sequence continues at coordinate 70,268,865 of NC_059472.1, read as the reverse complement.
CTTGCACTTTGAGCCACACCATCCACGTACCTGTGGAAAGGCCAGCCTTGATCTTCAGGAAAAAGAAGTGAGGAAAAGCGAAACTTTTACTGTGGTGGTCACAAGCGGATACATGTGAAAATGATCTATGAGGGTAGACTAAAACATGTAAGTGTCAAAGTGAGGATAGACTAAAACAGATCAGTATCAAATCAGCATTACAGTTTTCAGGCAACAAATTCAGCCTAGAAAGCAATATGGAATAAAACTTTCAGACTTAAATTCTATCAGTCACTGTTTTGTTCTTTGTAGATAATTCATCCCAGGCTGGAACTATAGTCTCTTGCTCCAATTACCAGAGTACAAACCATAGTTTATACTCTGTCACTATGGAAATATGAAGTATTCTACATTGTTGTGTGGCTTGTCTTAACAACTGTATCTTGCCTTTACCTACTAAAACCAGATAGGCTCTTTTCTTTTTAGTGCCACATATATTAAGCTTTTCTTGGTTAAAATCGCTATGTATTTAAACTTCCAAAACAAATAAGGACCATCCATTCTTTTCCCCATATTAGTTGGTAGCTCTCTGTCCTCTAAGTAAAAAGTAACTAAAATGAATTTACAAGGCAAGTCCTCTTTGTACACAAGAGCACAAAGCACTACTATGACTACAGCATAATATGCAAGTGCACCTTTTTTAAAACTTCTTTCAGTCGTATGGCACCTGATTGTGCTCTGGAAGTTGCTCTTGTAATGCGCTTCTCCAAATCAGCAAATAGTATCCCTATACTTCTTACTCTCTGACCTGCCAGTAATACTTGCACTTTTTATTTAATGCTATTGCAAGTATCAGATCAAATACAGCATACTGTAATACCAATAGAAATGCTTGGTTCTGTAATATCCACATTGTTGGCATTCTTTGGTGTGTTCCCTACTATTGGTCTACATTGTTTTGAGAGGCAAATTCAATCTTTCTGTGGTGGTGTCCAAGTATGTCGTCTAAATTTAAAGCCAGTGATCCTTGAGGAGCACATCTGACAATTCAGTCTTGCCAATGGAATAGATTGATCAGGGAAAAATGACCCTGCATTCACCTTGTCATAAAGTTCATGGCACAAATTATCATGCGTCTCCCTCTCCAGAGGTCCACTGGGACTTGTGTAAGAACAGCAGTTTCAGTTTCCATAATCAGAGGCAATATAGTAGAGCAAAAAAAGTAGAATTAAAAACATGATCTGTATGATTGCTGTAAATGTCACTCTGATGTGGATGATCATCCTTCCACATGCTTTTATTTTTGTCAAGCATTGCCCAGTGTTAGTAACCTGTGCAACAAGATATGTGTTGAAGACCTCGCGTGCTCAGGTAGTGACAGCTTTCACTCCAGGCTTTCCAGATCCCAAATCATTTTCTACTGACTAATTGCAGTGGGCGGTTGCCAGTGGAACATGACGATTATCCATTTTTCCATGCACAAAGCAGCTTGTGGAGCTCAGATGTCTTTGAGATATGAATTTAACTGACATTTACCGAACTTATTTTTCTGCACCTGGAAGTTATGCAGTCATTATTGATTTTTCCAAGTTTGCATGGCCATCCAATCCCTTCATGCTCATTTCACCATCCAAAATCCTCAGCATGCAGGTGTCAAAAATTGAGCTGACAAAGCAAAAATTGCCATGTGGAAGAGCAGATTATGGAAGTGCAACAGAGGAACCAGGACTGTAATCTGCAATATGGAAATGATTTGATGGAGCACTGGGAACATTGCCTTAAAGTGCCTCCCTTTTTTTCAAGGGGCTGTTAGTTTCCCTCAGTGTGATACAAATGCTGTGAGAATATGCATAACTGGATTTATCCATACATCTTCTGCTGATACAACATGCTGCTTTAGGAAGTCCTCCCCATCAGCCTGCTGTGCACACTTTTTTATTGATGTACTGGCAACTGTATGCCAGGACAAATGCTATCAACAGCACTTTCTAGTGGAGATGTCATTTTAGTGAGCACTAGAATTCAAGCAAAAAGTTCTTATCCCTAAGCAGTGTAAGCAGGGTGAATCCAGTTGTGAAATGAAAATAAACATTATGGAATTTGTAAAACTAGCTGCAGCTTTGTAGGTATTTTCCCACCTTTTTTTAACGTTTGGCTTCGGATGTATTTTCTCCTCTACATTCTTTAACTTTCTTCCTGTTTTCATTCTTGTATTCTTCCATGTTTCTATTGCTCCCCTCCCCCCCAATCCTGTTATTAAGGACTAGGTCTTTGTCCTGGTTTCAGCTGGGATAGAGTTAATTTTCTTCTTAGTAGCTGGCGTAGTGCTGTGTTTTGGATTTAGTATGAAAATAATGTTGATAACACACTGATGTTTTAGTTGTTGCTAAGTAGCGCTTATCCCAAGTCAAGGATTTTTTCAATTTCCCATGCTCTGCCAGCAAGCAGGTGCACAAGAAGCTGGGAGGGAGCATAGCCAGGACAGCTGACCCAAACTAGCCAAAGGGATATTCCATACCATAAAACGTCATGCCCAGTATATAAACTGGGGGGAGTTGGCCGGGAGGGGCAGATCGCTGCTCTGGCATCGGTGAGCAGGTGGTGAGCAATTGGGTTGTGCATCACTGGGTTTTTTTCTCTCTTTTTTTTCCTCTTTTTTTTTTTTTTTTTTGTTACATTCCTTTTAATTACTATTGTTATATTTCATTATTATTATTGTTAGTATTATATTTTACTTTGGTTATTAAACCGTTCTTATCTCAACCCACAAGTTTTACCTTCTTTCCCGATTCTCCTCCCCATCGCACTTGGAGTCAGGGGGGAAGTGAGGGAGCGGCTGTGTGGTGCTTAGCTGCTGGCTGGGGTTATACCACGACAGTAATGAAGGCATGTTGGAAGTACAGCAGTGTAACTGAAGAGTGGTATCTGCCTGACCTAATTGTAACCTGGAGTGTAATGGAGGTTGGACACTGAAAATGAAAGATTGTCAAAAGGAAAAAGGTTTTCTTCCATAAACATATTCCATGTGGCAAGGATTCTGCTGTTGTTCCCCAACAGCTCAGGTCCCTCTGTGAGGGGAGAGGGCATGAACAGATTTGAAATGAAGCATTGTAAGGGCTGAAGTTGGCCAAGGGATTGTAGCGGTTGCCCTCTTGTTCGGCTCCAGAGCTGTAAAACCCATCAGCTGTGGCCTCCTGCACAGCGCTCTCAGGAGCAGCACACCTACAGCGAGAACTGGACCTGCTCCAAGTCCAGTTTGTGCCAACCCTGAAAAACAAGCTAAGTGACATGCAGAGGGGGGATACAGGGGCTAATGTGCTGTCTACTAGTCACTCATAACCATGAGGATCAGGAATGAGGCTATTGCCTGTCTGCACATGGGAGATTCTTACCTAATATTGTTGATTTATTAATTGATTTATAAACTTTCTTGAGTTTATTTTGATTCTTGTTCCTTCTGCACAGGTATGTTTCTGGAGGTTTAAAATACTTGGACTCAGTGCCTATGAACTGTATGTGGTGAAATCCGGTATTTTCAGATCCGGTAACTGAGTTTTGTAGATTTCTGGATGGGAGTTCAAGTTGGCTCTGTTTATACTTGAGGAGGATGGGTTGCTTGGGTTTTTGGGAAAGAACAGTGAGGTACTTGAGCTGGCTGTTGTTATTCCTAGCAGCCCTTGCCAGAAGGATTACTGACATTATGTGTACACATGTATGTTGCAATGTAGTCCACAGTTGTGGTCTCCAGTTATGAAAGCTGGATGTTGAGCCAGAACACATGCTTAGGTTTATTTTGCTTGGCTTGTGCTCCTCGGTGACCTTCTTGTAACCAAAGCAAAGGAGAAGTGTAGCGTCAGGAGAAAGAATGGGACTAAGGTACAGCTGGATCTTGCAATGATTTGGGGTCAGGGCTTTGGAGTCTGGGAACGTTTCAAAGTCCTGTGGCTGAGAAGTAGCCCTGCAGGCCTGGTTCCTGAATCACAGCAACTACTGGTAGCATAGCCAGAAATGATTGTGATTTGTTTGCGTATAATAAAGCTGTGCCAGTAAAACCCTGTTCCACTTATTCGTAGAAGGCCTGAAAAAGGGGCTGGAAAGTGAAATGGCAAATCTTCATTATCAGTTTATTTGAGATAGTAAAGAGAAGGTTATTCTGAAGAATTACCAAAGGAGCTTTTTAGGCTGACTGGGCAACACCCCCTGCAAGCAACTGAAATGTGGTGTAGATAAATGTAAAGTCTTGCATGTGAGCTTAGTTTCACATATAAAATTATGAAACTGAGCTGTTATCAACTATTATCTGAGCTGAATCAGACAGAAGTGAGATTCTAGGATTATCATCTTTCCATTTTTTTAAAAAATCAGCTCAAAACTCAGTAGTGGTCACAAAATCAAGTCTACATTAGGAATTATTGTGAAAAGAATAGTGTGAAACAGAAAACAGTTACGCTGCTGCCTAAACTAATTTTTTACCCACACCTTGTATTTTCCATACAGTTCTGGTCCTCCTACTTAAAAAAAAAAAAAAAAAAAAAAAAAAGAAAAAAGGTATATTAGAATGGGAAAAAGCTTAGAGAAGGGCAAACAAGATAAAGGTTTCTGTAGAAGGAAGGACAGGTCGAGTAGTCTAGGACTCTCTTAGTCTGTTTAGGGTTATGATGGAGGTCTACAAATCCTGAATGGTAGGGAAAAGGCGGATTGACTGTTTTAAAGGCCAAATCACAGCTATTTGTAAAAGCCAGAAAATAATGATGAGCTGATTCTTTTGGGAGTATTTAGTCAGGTTAAAAAGAAAAGTTTAAAAAAAAAAAAAAAAAGTTGGGCGTGCTATATGGAAATTTTACTTGTTGGCTTAGAGCCAGGACTAAAGGAGGCCACATGGATTAAAAACTTATCCCCATGTTCAGAGGACAACTAGTAGAGCTATAAAATTAAGTAATACGTATATTGTAAAAGGCTGGAGGAAAATGAAGAAAAGAGAAGCGAAACCAGACTGATAGCGAGCATAACTAAGGCTGATAAGAAGCACTGAATTACTTTAGAATCAGAGTCTTAACAGATGTATTGGTCTAATGTGAGAGGGATGTGGTGAAATTGTTATGTGATGTAAAAAGATAGGAAAATTAAAAGATGTATGTGTTACATTATGTAATTGTATAATAGGAAGTCAATGAAATAATTTCCAGTAATAGGCACTCAAGGGATTGCTCTTTAGTAGCTGCTAAATTTAGACATTTTTAAATTGGCATGCCCAGATAATTAGTTTCAACAGGACTGTCCAATAAGCTTCCTGGATCATTACTGGTGATTTTTGATAAGCTTTGAAATACTGGAGAAAGAGCACAAAAATGGCTAATGTGCCAACATTCAAAGAGGGTAAAAGGCATGACCTGGATAATTACATGTCTGTCAGCTTGACATCACTTCTGGGCAAAATAATAAGGAACCTAATTAATAATGAATTAAAGAAGTGTTGTATAATTAGTGCCAATCAACATTTGTTACAGGAAAACCAGACCATGTCAAGCTAGCATGATGTATTTTTGATGAAATTAGAAGTAGTGGTTGATAAAGCTAAAAGTGTTAATGTAATATCCTCTGATTTCTATGAAGATTAGACTTAGTAGTCCATATTTTGATTCAGAAATGAAAGTCTTGTGTAATCAACCAGCAACACTTCACATGTGTTACTTGGATTAAAGGGTAGCTAATTCTTAGGTGTGAAAATGTTAGTGTAAAATGAGACTCATCACTGAAAGGACGCATTCCTCTTGGACTCTTGATGGGATCCTTTCTCAACCCTATGGCACTTAGCTTCTTATCAGCGTCCTAAAAAAACATGTAATAGCTACTGATGGTTTGCCGAGGATTGAAAGGTTGAAGCATTGTTAAGTAAGGAAGAGGATTCAGCAGTGATACTGTTCGCTGCCACTTACCCAGCCAAAGTTGGCACGAAGCTGAATGTGTTTCAGTGCAATGAACTGTACAGGAAAAATAAAATGCTGTCCATACTTATTGTAAAAATGTATTTCTGTGAAGTGGTAACTAACAGCCTGAGTTGCAATTTATCCTGTGTGAGTAGCAACCTTAATAACTTCAGGTAACAGGAAACACTGACTATTACATTTGACTGGGGGAGTTTGATCATCAGATCACTATGAGTTTCCAGTTCAATTCTGTCTTAAATAACTTTTATAAACTCTGGAGGAGTAAATAGAGATGCATTGAGTAGGTATATCTTTCTGAATTTGACATGAGTGCATTTGTTACTTCAATACTGTCCAGTTTGAGGTCTGTGGTTCATTGATACCTTAATGATTATTTAGAGATAGTAATTAAAGTTCAGAGAAAGCCGTGGTACTAATTACAAGAGTAGAAAATGTGTTGTGTAGTGAAAGATCTAACAAGCTTCATCTTTGCACTTCCTCATAAATTAGGTTAAGGGATGACTTGATCAGGGTCTACCAGTACAAATACAGGGAACAAAACCTTGGTAATGGGATCTTTTGTCTGGCTAAAAAGGGTAAGATCTAGTGGCTGGAAGCTATAGACAAGCAGATTCAGACCAGGGGAAAGGGGTCTTCACAGTGTGAGTGATTTACCAAGGAGTGCAGTAGATTCTGCAGGATTCCTAACTCTTATTTTTAAGGCTGATATTTTCTAAAATGTGTATTAATGGTTTCCAGATTGCAGCCTTGTTTCAATTATGGACTGTGTTACAAAGGTAAGTAGATCATTGCAGTGGTCCATTCTCAATCTGTAGAAATGAAATACGTATCAGGCCAGAGACACTGGTTCCATTGAACAGTGGTGCTGTTGAAAATGTCTTCCAGACCTTGTTCTGAATAAGGCACAGAGAGGACTTGAACTTTGTTTTCCCACAAAAATACTCCAGTAGTCTGAGTGATGGGGACTTGAACTCTGCTGTTGCAAAAGAATCTCTGGCTTTCCAGCAATGTGGAAAAAGACCAAACCTCAAATCATGATGTTTATCACAATGAGAAATTGTCATCATCTGCTCGGTGCCTAACAAAGCCAGACAAACTAAAATAAAAAAAAGTCAGCGCTTTATGACATGAACAATTAGAGGACTTCATATCTGTTCTCACTTTCTCAGTTAAGAGAACATATGTGAAATCTGCACTACTTTTTGGGATGACAATGAAAAAGGATTGTTTCCATTCAAACTTAAGTCCCAGCTTCCAAAGGTTACCGTAATTTTATTTTTGTCAGTATTGCTTTTGTGGTGCTCTTGATACTATACCAGATTCTGGAATGAAGAGGCTTGTACTTTTCTAAGCTTTACTTACCCTCTTAAATGCCACTCTGGATTACAGTGACTTCTCAGGTTTTCCAGGGCTTTGATGAAGTAGCTAGCATACAGCATCTCCTGTGTTGGATAATAGCATTTTCCTCAAGAACAGCCATGGAATAAAGTGTTTACTGTTTAATCATGAAATGTCTGATGTTTATGCCAATTAGCATAAATTAGAAGTCATCATATTGAGACATTTTGGGGGAGCCTAAGGCAATATTAGGGGAACCTGCACATATCAGTGAAACATCTATCTTTATTAATGCTAAGAGCAATTGGAAGGATTTTTAAAGTATATTTAAAAAACAAACAACAAAAAACCCCAAACAATAATCCTTGATAGTGGTCTACATTAAAGAGACAAAAATACCAGAAATATTCAAAAGAGAGAGAATATTTAATGAAAAATGTCCTGTGATTGGAAAACAGCTGATACTTCTATTAAACGATGGTGAAATATGTTCTATTCCAACAGTAAATGGAAAGGATGTTAGGCATCTACTCCCAGTAAAGACCTTTAGACTTGTGGGACTGGATAACATTGAAAACAATTGGCTGAAGAGCTTTCATTGTCACTGATGTTGATAGATCTAACCTCTTGGAACACAGGTAAGCCTTCAGAAAACTGCAAGAAAGCTAATATGGTAATATTTAAAGATGATGTTCATGGCAGCATCTTGCTGTTCATTCTTGTTTCCTGCTCCATTATGACTGATTAGCATCTGTTATTTTACCTCCATGAAGGCTTTTATATACTGTGTCCTATAACCTTTGTTTTCTTTTGCTAAGATGCACAGAATGAGCTTTTATTTTTTTGTGACTCAACACTCAGCATTTTTTCAACACCTTAAAATATGATTAGCTACAGTGAATATAATAACTTAGCATTAAGCACATTGCTGCTGCATGCAGAAATAAAATAGCAGGGAGGAAATCCCTTTTGTATACAAGGGAACGCGTTCACCTTCTTGGATAGTGTAGTGCTGGAAGCTTATGCAGACTGGGTTGTCCACTGTGCCCTCTAGGTCCTCACTCATTGCAGTTCCTATGCTATAGATTTGTTCTGTATGCTAGTTCTGTTCCTGACTGTGTGACCTTGCACTTGATTGTATGAAATTTCATTGAGCTTAGATGCGCTCAGCTGAGTGGTTCAAATCACTTTGTAAGCAGTTCTATCTCTGTCATTTTTTACTCCTCTGCAAGTATTTGCATAATCAGACACGGTTTTGTATTTTTTTCTAATTCTGGATAACAGTTTTGCTTGGTGTCAGGCCTTGCCTAATGAGAAACAATCTTGTTTGACAAGGATTTCCTCATTTGGAACAAACTTTTGAAATCTGCCACCTAGCTATTTCTAATTTCATCTAATGATAGAAATATAACAATAGTGTAGAACTTCCTAATGTACTCAAAACAGTCACTGGCCTTACATCTTTTACAATATGGATTTTTCCTTGTGTCCTCTGTTCTTTAAGTTTTGATTAATTTATGTAGTACATTTTCTGTATTGCCTATTTTTTTACTGTTTTTTATCTCTTTACTTCAGTTGTTTTGTTACGATCATATGCATCAATAGTTTATGTAGTTATTTGTGACTATGATCTGCTACTCACTCTTAAAGCAGACTCTTATCCAAAGTTCTTAACTGACTGAAAAGTGCTGAAAATTTCAGAATAATATTTTTTTCTGTGGTTGTTTTCTTTGCAAATATTGGGATGTGTGTTTGTGGTGGAGGGAGGAATACCCAAACCAGGATTTATTTCTTTATTTTTTAATTCATGACAAGTGAAACCCTCATTTTCCAGCTTGTGATTGAGTTTTTCAGTTCTCAAATTCTATCTGATTACTTGAAAAATATGTTGCAAAGCAGGAGTATTTTGGGAAAAAGAAGTCCCATTCCATTAAGAATTTTTTTTCAACCTCTCCCGCATATTTTAAGAAGGTTTTTCCAACAATTCTAGTAACACTTCTGTTTATTACTTAATGAACAAAAAAATGGTTGGTTTCTTGAGGTTGCTACAGTTGTTCACTTTAATTGGTGAAGTTAATCACTTCCACATTCGAAGTTGTTGTTATGAACTCTGTAACTTACTGTATTGCTGTTGGAACAGAAAAATATACTTGGAAATAAAATGTGTGAATCAAGAAACCTGGTCTGCTGTGCTGTACCCATTCAAGTCAAAGAGGAAGAAGCATGTCAGACTTGCTGTCTTGAAATTGCCTGTGCTTCATCCAAGGTCAGAATTATGAATAATCTGACATCTGATGACCTATGTGGTCATAATCTATGAAATGTTTTCTTCTCCTTTCAAAAAGGAAACAAACCTTCATACTCAATGCTCAAATTCTTGTGTTGCTAAAACAGATCATCTTACTAGCCAATGACAGTTTCTTGGCAGGTAGCTTATTTTAGGGAATTTCCAGTTCATTCTCCTATTTATTAATTTTGTATACCATCCTCTTTTTTTATTTTTTCACATAACCTGATAAAAATCAGTATATTGGGAAGCTGAAAAGAAGCCAATATTATAAATCTAGTACGATCTGAACACTACTTTTTTCTACACTTCTGTATTCCACAGACTCTGTCTGCTTGCTTACATCCATTTGGGCCATTCCATGCAATTACGTGTATGCAGGTAATATGTAATGGTTTACCTGTCACCTCTCAAATTTATTTTGAATAACCCGGGGCTTGTGGCGGGTGCCCCCGCTCTGGGTGAGCGAGCGGCACGTTGATTCAGGCGTCGCCGACAAGGAGGCCTGACTGAAACCAGCCCTGCTGTGCGACCTGTGAGGGCTGTGCTAGGCTCCACCTCCTCAGGTGCTAAGGAGCCTAGGCCATCTCTTACCAGGAGCTAACAGTGCCAGCCTGAGCTGGGACTAGGCAAAACTAAAACTGCTACACCTGCGCATACACCAAAGGGGGGGAGGTTGACTACGAGTCAATCACTTCATGCTATAAAAATTTGTTGGGCCCCCCTCCCCGCCCCGAGCCCACTGAGCTCTCCTGTAGGGCAGCAGGCCGCACAGCGGCGATCTCCGCCCCCCCTCCCCCCCCAGCAAGGGTGCCTCTCAAGGTTACTCCTCGAGGCCGAGACACCCCTGACCTGGCATCTGACATCTATAACGAGGTAAGCGATGTTTTACATTAGGCCTAAAAGTACATTGTATGCTAGTGACATTTATATATATCCAGGTATAGCTTAATTATTAGAAGCGTAGTAAGTAGTAGAGTGTTTGACCGCTGTCTAAATCACTAACATTCAATTATTGCTTAATCACCATTTGATTGCCATTTGATTTTCATTCAATCATCAATTAATTACCATTTGATCATCGTTTGATCATTAATAAAACCCTTTGAGTTAACCCTGTAATGATGACTTCTCTTAATAATTCACCTGCAACACAGCTCCATAAGCAAATCAATGCTAAATGAAGTGGGAACCTATGTCCACAGTCAAGTGAAAACGGTGTGGGAATATATGTTGTGTAGAAATATTTTATTCTGAAGCTTTCATGAGTTTTGGTGTTGATAGACTAGTTAAGGTTCTGTACATCAGCCTCTGAAGAAATAACCTTTTCTGTGAATCATATTTGTGGAGATAGGAAAAAACAAATAATAACCTAAGTTGTAGGAAATGCCCATTTTATTTCATTTTACTCCCTGTCATCCATAGATTATCCTGCTCTCCAGACCATATCTGGTTTGGTGGAGGGGATTTTTCTGGTCCAGGGGTCATTTAATGTAAAACAATGTAAGGAACCATAAACTGGGATCCTAAACCATTTCACGTCTAGCTGAGTGTCGTAGTCTCTTAAGCTAGCATCTGCTTTCCTCGTGCATGGTTTCTTTCTGAGTGCATGAATTTCTGCTGAGTTGGTTGGATGATGGCAAAATGTTAGCAGAAGGATGGATATGGCTGCTTTCTTAGAGTAAGTGTGCTTTGTTGTATAGAGTGTGTTTAGTAACACAAGGGCTGACAGTGCAAACTTTCAAGTAATAAGCACATGCATCAGAGCTTTGGTTCCTTGGCAAATATTCTAACAACTTGGCTATTATTCCAGTTAGTGTAATGACAACTGAGGTAAAACATAAGCGGTGCTTTTTGGACTCTTGAATCCAAACACCCACCCACCCACCTTTTTTCTCCCCCCCCCCCCCCGTCTGTCTTCAGCTCTAACGATTTAGCTCACTGGCTGTTGTCAGGCCAAGTCTACAAGTTGATGTGTTCATCTTTTGCATCTTTTGCTATATAGGAAATACTAGCACTATGATTTCTGGTCTTGGAGCTGGGCATGTGATTTTTATGTGCTCTAATTCTGTAATTGTCATGTTCCTCTGTATCCTGGCCTAGTTTTCCAAATAAGGCCTTATGTTAAAAAAAGTACAGAATCATCTTCCTTTCTTCCTTTCCTTTATGACTACTTGGTATCACTTAAAAGGTGGAGCTGGAGTGTATGCAACAAAACTAAACTGGTCAGTATGAGAGCATAAGCTTAGATTATTTTCTTTTTATCCCTACTTCTTACTTTCTGTACTGTCTTCACTGAGACATATTCATTGCATGAGGATTTCACTACATGGATACGTGTAAAATATTTTTACAAGGATAGCATTCCATGTTGGTAAATCCTAACTTAGTTCCAAAGCAAACATGATGCAGTACTTTATTATGAAGGGTGGGGGGAAAAAAGCCTTATGCCATTCAAGTAAAAATACGTATGTGTGTATTAGACAGTTGGAAAAAGTTGGGGGGGGGAACAAACAAACCCACAATGATTTAATACTTTTTTTTTGGTGGCTTGCCAGTGAAGCCAAGGAAAGTCACATTGTCAGCTCAGCACTGTGAACCCCATGGTACCATCTGAAGTGCTTCATGTATCATTCATTACAGCAGGTAGAGGAACAGTGAAATGTGGTTCACTTTAGCAGTAAACTCCTTTAGGACTGTTTGGCTAAGTGACTTAATGGTATATTCTTAATGTTCTTTTATCTTGAGACCTCATAACTCAAAATGACCAAAAAGAATTCAAATTCTTCTTGGCAGCAGGTCACCTGTGAAATATTTTCTGTCCAACTTTATTGCTTTTGAATACAAAATGCCAAGAAAAATGTGTGTGCACGTCTGGGTATATGAAAGACTTACAGATACGTACATCTTCTGTGCACATCCATGGCTCCTATAGATCTTCTATATACTTCTGCGGCTTTTTACAATGGCAACAAATACTTTAAATCATATAATCTGTACCTCATTATCTACTCCATCTTAAAAGCACTTAAGTCTTGACATGAGCCACTGGTAAGTGACATAAAAGCAAAAAACAAAGGAGAACTAGAGGCAGTGTGACTTACTGGGATAGGGAAAAAAGTAGTGAAAATGAGAGCTAGTGAGTATTTGGGGAGAAGAGGGGAATTCAGAGGCAGCAAACTTTGTTCTAAATTTTTGTCTGATTTTTTTTTCCCCCTAATACAGAAAATATCTATGCATGTTACATGGAGGAATTTTTAGAAAACATTCAATACCAGATTGTCGTGGTTTAAGCCCAGGCGGCAACAAAGCACCACGCAGCTGCTCGCTCACTCAGCCCGCCCCCGGCGGGATGGGGAGGAGAAAATACAACAAAAGCTCGTGGGTCGAGACAAGGACAGGGAGGGATCACTCGCCACTTAAGGTCACAGGCAAAAGAGACTCGATTTGGGGGAAAAATAAACCAATTTAATTTGTTAACAATCAAATCAGAGTAGGATGATGAGAAATAGAACCATATCTTAAAAACACACCTTCCCCCAGCCCCTCCTTTCTTTCCCGGGCTCAGCTTTGCTCCCGGTTCCTCTACCTCCTCCCCCGCTGCGGCACAGGGGGGCAGGAATGGGGGTTGCCGTCAGTTCATCACAGGTTGTCTCTGCCGCTCCTTCCTCCTCGGGGGCAGGACTCCTCACACTCTTCCCCGGCTCCAGCGTGGGGTCCCTCCCACGGGGCTCAGCTCCCCATGAGTTTCTCCAATGCAAATCCTTTCCACGCGCTGCAGTCCTCTGTGAACTGCTCCAGCGTGGGCTTTCCCACAGAGTCACAGCCTTCTCCAGGCCCAGCCACCTGCTCCGGTGTGGGGTCCTCCACGGGCTGCAGGGGAATCTCTGCTCCACCGTTAACCTCCATGGGCTGCAGGGGGACAGCCTGCCCTCTCACCACGGGCTGCAGGGGAATCTCTGCTCCGGCGCACCTCCTCCCTCTCCTTCACTGACCTCGGTGTCTGTATGGCTGTTTCTCTCACATCCCACTCCTCTCTCTGCTGTAGCTCTTCTTCTTCCTCTCCTTCTCTTTTTACTGTAGCTCATCTTTGGTTTCTTCTTCTGTTTCTTCGTCTTCTTCCCTTTTACTCTCTACCTCCCAGTCTTTTTCCCCTTCTTAAATATGCTCTCACAGAGGCACTACCACCATTCCTGATGGGCTCGGCCTTGACCAGATGCGGGTCCAACTTGGAGCTGGGGAAGCTTCTAGCAGCTTCTTCCCATTGCTGACTGGCTCGACCTTGGCCAGAGGTGGTTCCGAGTTTGGAGCCGGGGAAGCTTCTAGCAGCTTCTCACAGGAGCCAGCCCTGTAGCCCCTCCTCTGCTACACAAACCCAACACACAGATACAAATAGAAGAACTTGGAAACTCTATTTAAAAATAAAATGCCTCAGAACTGCCTAGAAGAATAATTATCTTCATTCTCTATACATCTTTTAAATTACATTATCAGAAACGATAAATGAACAGTCAAAATGAACATTTTATGTAAATACGATCTGCCCAGAAAAAATCCTTTCTTAGGTAAATTGCAGTTCTGTGCAGATACAGAAAAAGTGGCAAGTTCAAGGGTAGTGGTGTCCTGGGCTGTGATCAGGTAAAACAGAGTTAATAGTCCCTCTCAGTAAGACTCTGGTATAACTATATGTAGACCAAAACAGATTAAATACAAGTCTGACAAAAGGAAGTGAATCCAGGCAAAACATACATAAGGTGACAAATAGCAAGTATCTGTTAAGTAACTCCTTTCTAGCTTTTGGGTTTTAATTAGCCAAGCAAAATGAAACCTATTTATTAGCATTTTGTGGTCTACCTATTAAGAGCAGTGAATGGGAGAGGTACCAGGCAGCTGCTAGAGGCAGAGCAGGAGGTACTGCAGTATTTCTCAAATCTGACCCAGAGCCTGACTGTAAGACTGCTGTTCTCCTCTTGTACTCCTCTCCCTTAAGACACAAACCATCCTCACACAATACTAGAGGAAGCATCCTATTTACATTTAAAAAAACCACCAAAACAAAAACACAGTGAATTTGCTTTGAAGCTGATCTTCTTGGAGCCTATACATTTCTAACCTTCTACCATCTGTTTTAAATATATTAACTAATTTCTTTTAATAATGAAAGCTTGAACAGAAAGTCTAGCTGTGAATTTGCCAAAAAATAATTCTGCCACCATTAATAAATACCTTGCTCTTTAAAAATTCTTGGTGCTTGGCAAGAAAACAATTATATTGTCAGAGAGGAAGAGGGATCTTTTACTCTCTTGCAAAGCATGTCTTCAGATTTTGGCAAATTTGTAAATCCAGGGAATAATGCTTTTGCAGTGGGACAGGAGACCTGTGAATGGCTGGCTTCTATTTTTTGGAGTGTTCCAGCCATGGCTGCCTTAAGCTTTGAGCTTTCTGAACCTACTCTGTCATACCCAAACACCTCTGCAGTTACGGTTACTGACAGGACACAGGCTTAACGAAGAGGCCATGACATGAAAATGTTAAGAAAGAACAGAATTTAGATGAAAGGATTTTAAAAACAAAATTAAGCTCAGAACAGAAATGTGAATGGGTTGGAAAAAGCTATGAGCTACCTGGCCTTGTAGTACTGTGCAATCGGACTGATTCTTGCAATCTGCCTGATTTCTTACAGCGATCTGTGACTGTCAAATGCAAAGCTGCCCAGGCCTTCTCCTGGAGCAGCCAGTATTGGTCTATGGTCAAAACAGAATTTTAGCTGAACTGTGATGTGAATCTCATTAAAATGCACGTGTGGCCTAGAGGGACATGCAGTGGTCTTGGAGAGAAATTTTGGTTTTGCTTCTTATGCTCACTGGTGGACATCACAGCATGAATTAGTTTTGCAGGCCTCATGTTTTTCCGAGCTGGGACAACATCCTAAAATTCTCCACGTGTAGTCAGAGAGCACTGTGGGTTGAATCGGTGAGAAATGTCAGATCTGTCACTCGGTTTTTAGTACACTGAGTGGAAAGGAAAAGATAGTGGTTGTGTGGAGATCTGTTACCATCTCATGGCCTTCCCTAGCTTCCTTTAGGCATATTGTGTGGAATAATGCATGCAGCCTTATTAACAGTGATATGTAGCCTAGTAGATAAGGGGGTAGAAGTAGGGTAATTAGCCTACTGAGAGAGGAAGTTAATATGATGAGCTCTTGGCAAAACTATATGGATTGTTTCATGTGTGGTGTTTTTTTTTTAAATTACCTCTATTCTATGCGATTGAAGCATACTGCTTAATATTTACACGGATTACTGTAAAGAAGGTTCAAATGTAATTCCTTAAGTAGTCTTACTTATTTATTATTTTTTAAAAGTAACTGCAGAGAGAGACTCTGTTTGTCAAGAGAGTCCTCTAGGACCTCTCTTGTCCTTTGAATTCCCAGGATAATTGCTAATGCTTAGGAGATTCCTTTGGTCAATTCCTAGGATGAATTTCCTTAGACCATGCTGGCTTGACCATATCTATTTTCTTTCAAAGAATTTATAATACATTCTTTCTATATTCTAGCTTGCATCTCTGTCTCCTTATTAAGGCTGGTGTCATTAAATGTGTGGTCACAATTGATTCTTCACAAAAAAGGAAATGAGTGGTTTCTTCAGACTTAACTGTGTTCTCAGCTAGCTGCTGCTTTTTCCTGTCAATGAGCGAAAATACCCTTTTACTTTCTGATGTTTTTTTCAGCATAGCTATAGAACTGCTTGTTGTTGCCTTTAACGTTCATTGTTAACTAAATCTTGCTTTGTGCCTTATCTTTCTGATACTCTCTTGACATGTTTATGCTGTTGCTTTATATTCATTTTTCATGAATACCCCTACTACCACTTCCTGTGTAAATCCTTTCATAGGCCAGACTGTTCACTGAAGATTTCTGTAATTGCTGTCTCTGTACCAAAAGCTCTTACTGAGATCTTCATACAATGTAGCCATGTTTGCGCAGGTGTAAATTATTTCTTGAAGACTTCTTCCAATGTTTTCGTATCCTCAAAGCATTTTGAAACCAGTATTTGTTCTAACTTTGTATTATAACTGCCCCCATGTAAGTTTGCTTGGTTTAGGTGAAATAAAACAAAATGTTGTGTTTTATTGTTATGGCCTCTTACAGACATGCACGTCCAAAGATGTATCTTCTGAACAGACCATGGGAAAAATAAAACTGTAACAAGTAAATGGAAGTACCAGTTTGTGGCACTGTAGTGACGCAGAATTTTAAAGTGGGGGAGCATTGTTTTCTTATTTCTAGGAAAATGGATGTGACAAATGTGCTTTCATTTTCTTGGCAGGTAGTTCCTTAGTTACTGTGGAGGCAGTCACAGAATAATCTTGAATATCAGCTCTTCAGCCAGGACGGGGAAAAAAGGAAGGGTGGGAGAGCATCCACATTCTCATACATTTTAGGTAAGGCGGATAAATGCCAAGGATATTATGAAGTACAGAAAGTTAGGGCAGAGAGTGGGCGTAAGAGGAGGTTGGTCCTTTCTTTAAGAGTGAGCAGAGAGGTAAGGATCATGGTTAGATGCTGAGTAGAGATCCATTCCAGGGTACAGGAGGGATCTGTACCTCTTGGTTTTCAACCTCCTCCTTGCCAATGCTCTTTGCAGCCAATCTGGCCACTTAAACTCAGGTTTTGGGTAGTCCATGAGAAACTTCAGGAGCTTTATTGTGCAGATGCGTCTTGTATGCTCCAACTCTATGTACCATAGGCAACTACCCACAAAGCAGTGCAGGTTTTCAAGGAGAAGAAATGGGATCAAAATTATTATTACTGTTATTTTTAGTACTACATCCAGTTCCTTATTTTTGATGCTATTAACCACTGCTTTCTTTAATGTCATAGCAGTTTCCACTTGCGCACTTTAATTTGCTTTTTCACACCTGTAGTCAACAGGCAGCTCATCTGTCTACAAAGCTGTATCTTAGTTCCTTTATAATGTTGTTGTGTTAGTATAGTCCTTAGGATAACAAATGATAAAACATAAGAGAGTTTGAGTAAAAAACCATGTGCTTGGAAGAGTCTCTGGAACTTTTGATACAATGTATTGGGTTTGCGTGACAAGGTTTTGGTAGTGGAGGGATTACAGGGGTGGCTTCTGTGAGAAGCTGCTAGAAGCTTTCCCCTATGTCTGATAGAGCCAATGCCAGCCAGC
The DNA here is from genome assembly GCF_018139145.2 of Gymnogyps californianus. Classification (NCBI taxonomy): domain Eukaryota; kingdom Metazoa; phylum Chordata; class Aves; order Accipitriformes; family Cathartidae; genus Gymnogyps; species Gymnogyps californianus. Next base: position 70,251,118 of record NC_059472.1, on the reverse strand, counting down.
TCCAAGATGGACCCACTACTGGCCAAGGCTGAGCCAATCGGCAACGGTGGTAGCACCTCTGTGATGACATATTTAAGAAGGGGTAAAAACAGCTGGGCAACAGCAGCTGGGAGAGAGGAGTGAGAATATGTGAGAGAAAGAGCTATGCAGACAGCAAGGTCAGTGAAGAAGGAAGGAGAGGAAGTGCTTCAGGCACCGGAGCAGAGATTCCCCTGCAGCCCCCCCAGCCATGGTGAAGCAGGCTGTCCCCCTGCAGCTCATGGAGGTTAACGGTGGAACAGATATCTACCTGCAGCCCATGGAGGACCCCACATCGGAGCAGGTGGATGCACTCAAAGGAGGCTGTGACCCTGTGGGAAGCCCATGCTGGAGCAGGCTCCTGGTAGGACCTGTGGACCTGTGGAGAGAGGAGCCTACGCTGGAGCAGGTTTGCTGGCAGGACTTGTGACCCCACAGGGGAACCCACGCTGGAGCAGTCTGTTCCTGAAGGACTGCACCGCATGGAAAGCACCTATGCTGGAGCAGTTCGTGAAGAACTGTAGCCTGTGGGAAGGACTTGCGTTGGAGAAGTTAATGGAGGACTGTCTCCCATGGGAGGGACCCCACGCTGGAGCAGGGGAAGAGTGAGGAGTCCTCCCCCTGAGGAGGAAGGAGTGGCAGAGACAACATGTGATGAACTGACTGCAACCCCCATTCCCCGTCCCCCAGTGCCACTTGAGGGGAGGAGGTAGAGAAAATCGGGAGTGAAGTTGAGCCTGGGAAGAAGGGAGGGGTGGGGGGAAAGTGTTTTAAGATTTGTTTTTGTTTCTCATTTTTTGCTACATACCTTGTTCTATACCGCTTTCACTCCCTCTGATAACAGATAACGGCACACAGAAAGGCTGATCTGTACTTCTTGATCTTGGTTAGATGATGTATCAAACTTACTAAAGAATTTAAGTGTCGGGTGTGAAAATTCATAGCTGTTCAAAGACACTTCATTCCTCTCCAGCAGTGTGGCCACTTCTGGATGTCAACCCAGCTGCTTTTGCAATAGCTACTGAAACTACTGAAACAGGCAGGTTGCCTGGAACTATCTTTTGTTTCCAAATGTTTTTTTTTACTTTTACCACATGAAGACTCAGGAATTCTGTTGACAGGTGAACCTGATCTCACTGAGTGTTTTGCATAGCCTAAAAAAAAAAAAATCCCCAAACCCACAGTGATTTCCCTTCTTGTGTCCTTTTCATAGAAGTAATCCCAACGAGTAGTTGCGGTTGAAGCTGTGAAGCTACTTAGGTGCTGTGTAGGGATAATCAGTGCCCCTCACCCCACAAGATTTTTCTTAATCATGTCTTAAATCCATGTTAAAAAAACAAAGAATAAGATTATTATCTTATAATCAATATATTTTGTTTGTTAACTAACATTTATAGTTCTAGATCCTCTTGTTATTTCTATATGCTTCCTGGAAACTTGCCAAGACCTTAAGAGTCTTCAAAGAATTGCAGCAGTGAGTTCCCCAGTCTACACACATTTTATGGGAAAAAGATCTTTTTTTGAGGATTGTATTTTCCATTTTTACATTTCTTGACTGCCTTGTTGTGAAAAGTAGAATAGGAGGTCCTGATAGATCTTCTGTGTATCCTGTACAATGCAAAGGAGAATTGATAAATATCCTATGTTTTAGGATATCTATTTCTTGACATTTTAAAGGATGCTTTTAAGTGCTTCTCTGAAAGAATTACGCAGCTATTGTGTGTGCGAAATATAGCTTTTGATATTTTTCAAGTGGAAAGGCCTTGAGTTGTAGAAGTGCCTTTTTAATTGTCCTGGAAAATTTCATTCCTGTACAGTGGTAAAATTTGGATTCAGCTTTCATTTGCCCTTCTGAGGGATATCCAGTCTGTCAAAAACTGATGAACATCTGAAGAATCCAGGTTGTGCTACTGCCAAGGCAATAACAGATGCTGCTGCAGCAGCCAAAACTGCAACCACAGTGGCTACTTCTGTGCTGAAAATGCTGACGTGTCACTGTAGTGGAGCTTGGAGGTAGTGGCTTCTGCTCCTACAATTGTACCAGAGTACTGTCAAGTTTTGGTGGTTGTTTTCTTTAAGCTTCAAGCAAACAAAGAGTCAATCTTGAGAATTTACTTTTTTGTTGGTAAGAATTATATTAGAAGAATATTTCTGTTGTAATTTTCAGCATTTGAAATCGAGAACTGAGCTTACAATCATCTGCACGTGCTTCTTGTGTCTCTTTTCTGCATCTGCATTCTGATTCTGAATTGCATAGTCATATGCAATTTTTTCCCCTCATTAATCTTGCCTCATTTAGAGTCCAGAGTAGAAACATCAAGGGGCTGAAACCTGGTTGTGTGAGCAACAGTGGAGTTGCTTTTTAAGTATTTCACTGTTCAGTAACAACCTCCTGATGTAGTTCCTTGCATGTAACTTGGTGTGGTTTATTATGTGTCCTTATTCATATGCTTGCTAAGGTTAGTGATTCCAGTCATGGAATCATACAATAGTTTGGGTTGGAAGGGACCTTTCAAGATCATCTAGTTCCAACTCCCCTGTCAAGGACAGGGACATCTTCCACTACATTAAGTTGCTTAAAGCCCCATACAACCTGACCTCGAACACTTCCAGGTATGGGGAATCCACAGCTGCTCTGGGCAACCTGTTCTGGTGTCTCACCAACCTAATCATAAAAAATTTCTTCCCTGTATCGAATCTAAACCTACCCTCTTTCAATTTGAAACAGTTAGCCCTTGTTCTTCACTACAGGCCCTGGTAAAAAGTCTCTCTCCATCTTTCTAATAAGCCCCCTTTAAGTATTTTAAGGCCACAGTAAGGTCTCCCCAGAGCCTTCCCTTCTCCAGGCTGAACAATCCCACCTCTCTCACACTTTCTTCATAGGAGAGGTGTTCCAGCCCTCTGATCATTTTTGTGGCCCTCCTCTGAACCTGCTCTAACAGGCCCATGTCTTGTACTGGGGACCCCATAACCAGATGCAGTACTCCACGTGGGCTCTCACAAGAGTGGAGTAGAAGTGGACGATCACATCCCTCAGCCTGCTAGCCACGCTTCTTTTTATGCAGCCCAGGATATGGTTGGATTTCTGGGCTGCAAGCACACGTTGCCAGCTCATATCTAATTTTTCATCCGGCAGTATCCACAAGTCCTTCTCTGCAGGGCTGCCCTCAATCCATTCATCACCCAGCCTGTACTGATACTGGTGATTGCCCCAACCCAGGTGCAAGACCTTCAACTGGCTTTTTTGACCCTTATGAGGTTTACATTGGCCTACTTCTCAAATCTGTCAAGATCCCTCTGGATTGCATCCTTTCCCTAAAGCATATAAAAAGCACCACGTAATTTTCATATTTTAAGACCAGCTGGCGAGTAGGCACCAAACAGACGCTCGCTCACACCCCCCTGAGGGGAATGGGAGAGAGAATTGGAAGGGTAAAAGTGAGAAAACTCGTGGGTTGAGATAAATACAGTACTTACAGTTCTAGGCAGGAAAACAGTGGATTTTTACATGGCGTTTCCTGTGCAACCAACGTTCTTCTTCAAAACTACACTTGAGGTCTGTTAACAGCTTAATATCTTTGGAAACAAGAAATTCGTAGGGTTCAGTGGCTTTTGTGATGATAACTGTAGTCCATTGAAGAGAAGCACGTGTGATCAAATGCTTGCTGTTACAGGCTAAAACCCGCCAGGATGTAAGGCACCGCCAAAGCACGCAGGTGGGCCCGGAAAGGGAAGGTTTCCAGAAAGAGGCTCCTGCTCAAAGGCAGAGAGCAGGAGGGGACACAGGAGTGCAGACGCAGTTGCCAAAGCAGCAAATAAGAGAGGACGAAAGCATTTGTATTCTTTTGTTGTTTATTGTCCAGGTGTGAAGGCGCGGAGGCTGGGCCGCCGTCAGGGAGCTGTCCGGGCGCTCCTGCGAGGCTGTTGGTGCCGTCTCACGCAAAGGAGCCTGGATGGCTGGGGTACTGCCAGGTGATCCCTGTGGCAGGTGGACCCACTGCCATCGATGGCTGTTGTTGAGGTGGATCCACCTCCATGGGCTCCACGCCATTGTCTGGCGGATTAAGTGTCGTTGGCCCCAGGCCATGCTCTGGTGGATCCACCTCCATGGGCTCCACGTCGTCCTTTGGTGGGCTGTCAGCCGTGGGCCTCACACCATGCCTCAGCAGATGGACACGCCAGGGCCCCGTGCTGTTCCGCTGTGTGCCCACAGCTGCGCGCTGGACGACGTCGGTTGCGTGAGCGCGGGCAACGGCTCTCATGGCGCGAGGGGTGATCCTCCTCCCCCTCCTCCTCCTCCGCTGCTTGCCCTTCTTCAGGCTGCTGGGAGGTGCCTTCCTCTTTGGCGGTTGCGGGCAGCGTCTCTGTGCTGTGCCAGGCAAAGGTGGGCCGCCACCCGCCTCGCTGCTGCGGCTGCTCGCTGGCAGGCAGACACGGCTGGGCTCCACGCCGTTCCCTGGTGGGCCTAGAGCCATGCGCTGCATGCCCTCGACCAGAGAAGCGAGGTGGATGGCGCTGATGGCAGGAGGGGTGATTTTGTTCCTCCTCCTCCTCCGCTGCCTGCGCTTCCTCCTCCTGGGAGGCGCCTTCCTCGTCCGCAATGGCGGGAAGCGTCTCTGTGGCGTCCCACGCTGAGGTGGGCAGCCATCGGCCTCGCTGCTCCTGGTCCTCTTCCTTCCGAGCATGCTCGGCATCTGAGGGCCCGGAAGCTCGGCGAACTGTGGTCCAGCTGCAGGGGCCCCTGTTTATATAGGCGCCGAGGAAGAGGCAGTGAGGTGGCTGGTGACATCAGGGGGCCATTGTGATGGCGATTGTGACTGTGGCTGATGCGTGTGGCCAAATATGGCGGGTTGGGGCGTGGGGGGCCTGTGGCCTGAAAGAAGCCCAAATGTGGGAGCAGGAGGAGGGTGGCGGGGGCTGAGGGCACCTTTGCTGGGGCTCGCTCCCGCCTGCCCCGTTGCTTGCCCGAGAGAAAGGCTGCCCCGTGGGCACAGGGACCGCCCTCTACCTCCCGTCACGAGCCCTGGGCTCCAGCCCCCTCCTCATGCCGTGCCTGGGGTTCTCTCGACGAGACGGCGGCAACCCCGTTCGAGGAGGGTCGGTCGTCCTCAGTGACCCGCCAGCGACCCGGCGCCCTGCCAGTGGCACAGCCCCCCATGCTCGAGAGTGGCTGAGAGGGGGCAAAGCATCCAGACATGCCGCCGTCAGGAAAGGGAGGCCCAGGCGGCCTGCGCAAGGCCTGCCAGCACTCCATAAAGAAGTTGTAGATTGCCAAGTGTGGTGTGAGCTCTTCTTTCCCGTCGCCCAGCCCTGCCCCTGGAGCGTGGAGAGGTGCCATCTCTTCTGCACGGAGCCCCGAGGGAGAGGGGAGGAGAGGGCCTGTGCATTCGACTCCTGCACCCGGATCATTTCTACATCATGAAAGAGCACTGGCCCTAAAGTTGAGTCCTGAGGAAGCCCGCTGGTGACTGGCCGCCAGCGTGATGTAACCCCGTTTACTATAACTCTTTGAGCCCGAGCCGTCAGCCAGTTGTTCACCTAACGTATTATGGACTTGTCTAGCGGTCTGCTGGACATTTTGTCCAGAAGGATACCGCGAGAGCCAGTAGCAAAAGCTCTGCTAAACTCCAAACCCCGCCCCCCCATCTCCTGGCTTCCCTTGGTCGACTAGCTGGGTGACCTTGTCATAAAAGGAAATCGAGTTAGTTAAGCAGGACTTTCCCCTCGCGAACCCGTGCTGGCTAGGACCAATGACTGCGTTGTCTCTCAAGTGTTTTTCAGGAACTCCCTGGCACTGCAGTGAGACTGACAGGGCTGTAATTACCAGGGTCTTCCTTCTTACTCTTCTTGAAAACTGGGACAACATTTGCCAGCTTCCAGTCGACGGGGACCTCTCCAGGCTCCCAAGACCATTGAAAAATAATGGAGAGGTCCCGCGATAACGTCGTCCAGCTCTTTCAGTAGCCTGGGAAGAATCCCATCGGGCCCCGAAGGCTGAGGTGTATCCAGCTGGAGCAGCAAGTCTCAAAAAGTTCAGAGTCGGCTGGGAGTTTCTCTTTGCCCCAGTCACGGTCTTGCAACACAGGGCTCCGGGGTCCCAGGGCCCATCGTCAGTGTTAAAGCCAGAGGCGAAGGCGGCATTAAACGTCCGTGCTTTGTCTACGTCCCTATTTGCGAGGTGACCGACCTCGTCAAGCAACGGACCAATGATGTTATCTCAGCTCCTCCTTTTGCTGTTAACGTATTTTAAAAAGCCCTTTCTCTTGTCCTTCACAGGGCTGGCCAGCTTGAACTGTAATCGAGCCTTGGCTGCACAAACTTTCTCCCTGCCGTGGCAAACAGCATCTCCGTAGTCCTGCCGTGTCGCCTGGCCTTGCTTCCAATGTCCGTACACTTTCCTTTTGCGCCTAAGTTCTACAGGCAGATCCCTGCTCAGCCAAGCCGGCGTTCTGCCCCGCTTGCTTGACTTCCCACACTTTGGAATTGCCTGCTCCTGTGCTCTTAAGAGACGGCTCTTAAAAAGCAAGCAGCACTCATGGAGCCCGATACCTTCCGTCACAGCACCCCAGTCACAAGACGCATCCCACCAGGTTTCGCTTATGCCAATGATGTCGTCTTAGCTCTGGGACTGGGCCAAAGGTTCTAGCTCCTCCTGTTTGTTCCTCATGCTGCCTATTTGTTAGTACAGAGACATGAAGATCTACATCTCTTTTGAGCAAAAATGTGACCTTTAGGTTGGCCAAACTGAGCCCTGGTCACTAAGCGTGACCTCGGCTCAGTCAATATTACTCGTGAAGTCCCGCCTCGCTGCTGCGGCTGCTCGCTGGCAGGTAGACACGGCTCTGCTCGAAAATTGGGTCATTTGCCAGCTTCCAGTCGACTCGGACCTCTGCAGGCTCCTGCCTGCCATGGTGCTCTCCGCAGAGAAATCCTAGGAGATACTATAGTTAGATCAATTTATAAAATGACCAAAATCATACAATATTTATTTTTCCAAAGCAACATGAGAGAATCCATTTTATGTTACTTGTATTCACACTTTCATTTAAGTTCATTTTCATATCAAAGAATCAAAAGTTTTGAATGAATGGTTAATAAAATATATAAAAATAAAATAAGAGCTCTTATAGCCAGACAAAGTTATTTGTGTGTATGTATATTTAACCTTTATATATGCCATAGATGTTTTCATTTGCTGGAAGAGGCTTTGCTAACTGTATTCTCTGTGAGAAATAAGGACAATGAAATCATTACTCCATACAGAAAACTTCTAGAAGGTGTAATAGAAAATTATGATCATTTTTGAACAAAGAAAGGTCATTCATACATCAGAGTCTTTCAAGATCACGATTTCCATGCCAGAGCCTCTTTTTCTGGGCTTGGGTTTTTTGGCTTTCTTTTGTTTGGTTGGGGGCTTTTTTTAAGGGATGAGTCTGGCAAACTGAATATTGAACAGAAGTTTCAGAGACCATAGAGCAAATTGTTAAATTACACTTAACAGCCTGTTTCAACAAGGGTTCACCCTGAGTTTTTAAAAGAACCCAAGTAAGAAATTACTGAACTAATAATTCTAGTATTTACTATATCATCTATGCTAGCCTGGGTGGCAGAGAGATGGAAGATAAGTAATGCAGTACGTGTCTTTTAAAGGTGGGCCAGGGACATTGAAGTGATTTCATCACTACAGGCCTCTGTAGTAATGAATTTTTTGTGTGGTCATCTTGTATACTAATAACTGTCCAGGAGACAAGGGAAAATTTATGTTATTAAGGGGTCAGTTTTTGTGACAGAATAGCATTCAGCCTATGCATGCATCATCTGGAAAAGAAGATTAAAACTATTGTGAAAAAATTATGATACAAAATTATTGAGGGCAGTAACAATTAAGAGTCACAGAAGAATTTCAAGATACAGATTAACTGGATTGTGAACTGGTTTAGGAATTCAATATTGGTAAATGTAAAATAATGCAGACAAGGGAGGAATCTATGCAAGGAAGAACATTGAAGTTGTGGATAAATCTTTGAAAAATTTGATTATGTGCTTAGTGATGCTAAGTAGGTAAATCTAGAAGTGATTAAGGAAGGAATAGGAAAGAAAACTGAAAAATCATTACGACTCCATATAAAATACAATGCACTTGTCTCTGGAGTACTGCCAGCAATTATTTTTATTCCCCATTCCCCTCTGAAAAGATGTAATAAAAGTAGAGAAAGTAGAGAGTAAGATATAAAAATGTAGGAACTGCCTTGATGGGACAGGCCAAAGACCTAGTAACCTGTCTCTGACAGCTGAGAATGGTGGATGCCCAAGAAAGATGCTAGGCTATGGGTAGCGATGCTTCACTCACATAGCTCAGGGATTTCCTGGTGTCATATCTTTGTAATTAGTAGCACTAGACAGGTTTTTTTTTCTCACTTTGTTCAATCCATTTTTGCACCTGTTTAAACATATAGCATCTGCAGAACCCTGTATCAAGGCATCTCACAGCAGCACTGGTCAGAGGTACAGAAGTTCTGCATGAAGCAAAACTAAACAGACTGTGACTCTTTGGCTTGGAAGAAAGATGACTGAGAAAGAACATGATACAGGGCTACAGAAGAAGGCAATCAACTGGTTGTTATGGAAGATAACTGAAAAAGGAGGGATGGGAACAAGACTAAAAAGTCCAAAGCAAATAAACAAGAGATGGATACCAGTGAAGTCCTCCCGGCAGTGCCTGGCACTCTGTAATCATCCAAGGAGGCAACAGATGCTGTTCAGTGGTGCTTTGCCAGGAAACGTGCCAGTACCTACACTGACTTAGATTGCATCATGAAGAAAGGCGTGCAAGTCCTTTGTGAGTCTGGCGTTCCCCCTAGAGCAAAACCAGTCCCTCCAAATGTGCCCTAGGATTTAGAAGAGAACCACTGAATTTTTCAGTGGAATAATGCAGCTGGTAGAGGGAGTCCTGGTATTGTCAGTGAAGACTCGGACCCTCTGACACCGTGTTCCAACCAGTACATTGTCTGTAACTTGTAATGGCAGGAGAGAGTGAGATTGGTACAGCCCAATGGGAGGGTTGGGCTGGGAGATGAGTATCCTGGGGCAGATGGGTAGTAAGATTTAAAGATTTCCCATATGCTGAAAGGGACAAAGATGGCCCAACAACTGGATTCCCCTTCTCCCTCATGTCTAGCAGGGTTCCTTCAGTGCCAGGGAGAAAACCATATTTCTCTGTCTCTTGGAGAGTGTTGGCACGGCCAAGGATCCTATGTCTAATTCCCATATGCATGTTTTCAAATGAGATGAACTGGCAACCAGGAGACCACAGATGCAGGGTCAGAATGGGTAGAGACCCTGGCTTTTCTAGATGGTATGCCAAGAGATGTGGCTGCGGACATGGGCTCTGCCAGGAAGCAACATGACACACTTGATGCACACTCTAGGGACTGATGCCCCTGTGTTCACAGGGAGAACAAGAAGAAATAGGTCCATGGCCAACAGCAGGGCTGAGTGAGGCTGGAGTCATGTGCTGGGTCTTTTAGCCAGAGCTTGTGTCCTTTTTTTCCCCATCAGCCCATTCTGCTGGATGAGGGGACTGGAGGAAGCACAGTGGTGGAGTCAACAGCGGGTCTTGGCTTGTCCAGATTTTTTCTCTGAACTGTCTGTGGTGGTGGTGGTGGTGATCCCAATAGCTGCAATGGGGAGAATGCAGCCAAAGTGCTTCTGTTTGCAGGAGAGGTCATAACCACATTTTGGTAGGATCTGCTATGTGTTGCAAGAGAGAAAGCAGAAGAAAACTGCTAAAGTGAGGAGAAAAGGCATATGGGATAAAGGTGTGGAGTGTAAGGCATTCATGCTAGAGAGGGAAGACAGATACAGTAGAAGCTGAGGAAGAGGGAGGGAAAATGAAGGAGAAATATCAAAGTTATTGATGTCTATAGAATGCCAGAGGCTTGGGCTCCCAGTGAGAGTAGACGGGCAGCAGTAGGGGCATTCTCGTGTCCTTTTAAGAGTTGCTTGGGGCAAACATAGTACTGGTATATGTACAGGTTGTGAAAGGCTTTGCCTGTGTGGCCACGTGATAGAATGGCTGTAGCTTTATATTAAGAACAAATAAAATGTTTGTCATTCAACTTTCCTGCTTCAGAAAATGCTTAAAAAGAGAACAGAAATATGATTTTGTCCATGCAATAAAATACAGTCTTCAAGTAGGAAGCTAAAGTGATGAAGTTTGCCTTAATGTACTGTTCGGATTTGGTATATCTGCTGGGGATTAGTAAGTTCTTGGATGGGAAATGACTTTAACTTTTAAAATGGCATGTTACCCCTTTAAAAAAAGAGAATTCTAACAAGCTATTTTTGCATACCAGTAAGGAGTAAAGTGCAACTACATTAGACAGATGTTTGTAATTTATCTGATCATTGGTGATGTTCACAAACCACTGTGAGTGCAGTCTCGGTATTGGTCTAGAAGCATGAGGGGTTCAACTCAAAGAAGCATCAGGAAAAAAATCAGAGAAGGGATTTAGAAAATGAACACAACAGAGGTGAAATAGTAGTGCTGCATGATGTATGGAAAGCCAGCTGCAGATTTTCTTTAATATTAGAAAAAATGAGCAAACATGAGACATTTAAAAGTAGAAGAAAAATATTTTCATACACAATGTATAGTGAGTGAACTTGTGAAAGTGCTCAATCTGTATTACAGAATTAAAGGTAAAAGATTTTTTTTTTAGAAGCTACTCTTCATTCAGAAATGGTTTTATCTGAAAAATGTAAATGTTTATATTTACTCTTGGTAAATATATATTCCAGAACTTTTTTCCTTGTCTTGCTTTTGTGTTGCCTTTTCACCTCTTCCCCAGAACTGGTAGTTCCCTGAGTCCCTGCTAGATGGCATGGCAAGCCACCACAATAATAATAATGTAATAAGGCAGATGTACTAGTATGTTCTGCACAGTAGCCAAGTCAACTGCTCAGCCAACATTATTCCCCTCCCTTTTTCTTCATATTTTTCATTATGTTTTCTTACTTATATATGGGAGATCAGAGCTAGGCTTTTAGTTTCTTGATTATTAAAGCAATTATAAGCAGAGGTAAAGTTCGTCTTTCTCCTGTATGGATGAAAGGAGATGAAACCAATAGTGCTTGTAGCTGTACTTCAGAAAGCACAGTTGAGTCCTAATAGATGTTCTCACTGCTTTTCCTGTCTTTCCTGCTGTAGAAATGGTATGATCCAAGCTCTAGCAGTGTGCCACTCCCTCCCTCATACCGAACTACAGGTGAAACTTTCTCCTTGGTTCCGTAAGACCTTGTGAATCAATATATGCTGTCCTGCTGCACATCTCTCTCTGGCTTCACAAAGACCACGCTGTGATGAGGGCATGACATTTGAATGCTAGCACTAACAAAGAAAAAATTCAGTTTTGCCTTCAGTGTTTTTCTCCCTCTGAGCATGTTAAAGCCTGATTCAGAAAGCCTGATTCTCCTGTCACTTCTGTTAGGGTGAAATTAAGAGTAATTCCAAATAACTCACTAGGGTGACACAGTTGTAACTGCTGTTAGCAAAAGCACAATTGGAGTGCAAAAGATTTACATGAGACCATTTTCAAAATTACGGTTTTGAATGGATTTCATAAAGCAATGTTTTAATTACTGCTGCTTACTTAGTAATTACTTTTAAAACAAACGTGATAGATGCAACACAGAAGGACCAAAGATAGATGGTATGGGCATGAATTGGCTATGGGCATGTTATCTGTAATAGAATTCAGTCAATATTTGCAGGTACAGATTTACAGAAAGGGATAAGGACACAGTAGTCCCCATCTCCAGCTCCTTGCAGCTGCACTGGGCACCTGGGTATCCACAGCACAGCACTGCGATTTCTCCTTGGCATCTTGGTCACAGGAGGCAGATGCAGATCGCTGAAGGGGATCTGTGACACCATGCAGCAGCTGGCGAGCGGGAGCCATGTCCTGGCTGGTGTACGGTAGGGCAAGAAGGATCATGCCCCAGTATGTGATCAGGTGTGCAAGGGGTAAAGCTCATCTTCTGTCCCTTGCCTCTCCCTGTCATGTGGGGGCTGCATTGGCCCCTGCTGCAGCTTGACTTGGCAAAGCACTCAGACATGAAAGAGAGAGGCTACAATATTAAAGAGGTTAATGTGTAAAGATGTCATGTAAAAAAAAATCCATGCTCTCTTTTGACTGGAGTGTAATAGAAAAAGCTTTTCTACACTGTACAGTTAGTAATTCTGCATGCACAGAGGTGCACAGAACTAGTGAGTCTATTATAAATGGTGCTAAGTGTATCAGTTCTAATCTCATTTGTTTTCCTAAAGAAAAGGTAAGCATTAACAGACTCTTAACATGTGATAAACAAGTTCTCTTGCGCTGTATTTCAGGAAGCATCTAACTATGGAAAACTCTGGGGAAACGCCTACTTAGCGTAGTAAAAACAGCCTATTTAAAGCCTGCACAAGTAATTTCAACAGTGTTAGCGCTGAAAGTATTACAGAGAATGTGAGTAATGGATATGAAAATATGGTATTGCACTGTAGAAAATGCCCTGGAGAGGCAATATGTGATTATAGAGTCTGAAGGATCTTTTGTGTGAGTCTTAATGGGAAATCTTTATGTTGTTCGCGTCAGTGGCAAGGACTGTGTAATGACACCTGAAAGGAGAGAAACATAGAGCCAGTATATTGATTATTGATACTGTCTTTCATTAGAAAACTATTTGAAGCAATGTATACCTCTGCAGGTAATCCTGTTGATAACAAGGGCTAGATGTGCAAAGAGACTTAAGCATCTGTACATTCCTTTTGGTGCATAACTCTAGTCTTAAGGAACTAGCAAGATTGTTAAAGCCCTAGTTCAGTGGCTAATGGGCATGCACAAATGCACACCCATAGCCAGCCTGGCCAGGATCCTTCTTCATACTGACCTCAGTCGAATTCCTGCCAGATTCAGTGTCCCTCAGCTTAGCCAAAGGAAGAGTCTTCAAGGGCTACCTTGCAGTGACTGTGGCTATTCTCCATGCACCTCTTCTCAGATTCATTACTCCATGTAATTCAGAGGAAAGACTTGAACCCAGCTCTTCATCTGTGCCAGAAAGAGTGCTGCAACCTCTTGGCTGTCAGATATTCAGAGGGGAGGGGAAGAGGAAGGGGAGCTGTCTCCTGTTAAAACTCTTCCAGTATGTACAAATAATGACAATTCATTACAGCAGAGACAGAGATTGATGACATAGGCATGTAATTAGGGCTATCACCTGGGAAGTGGGAGAGTCAGGTTCTGGTCCATGCTCCAATGAATATTTAATTATTAACATGAGATGGAACAGTTCTGTCAAGCCTGGGAAGGCTGCACCTGCAATTCTTCAATGGTTTTCTGCTGCAAGCAGTCTCTTGGCTGGTAGGAGAACTGAGTTGAGCTTCTTGTTTCCAAATTAATAGGTATCTCAGAGCAGATCCTTCATCTCCTAACTAAGAGCACTCACCACTGAACAATGTTATAAGACAGCAAAGATTTCAGCAACTTTTATTTATTTTGTGAGAGGTCATGTTTTCTTAGGCATTTAATTTGAAAAGAGATTGACAATTGCTAGCAAACCCTAACACCTCCAGGAGGGGTTCCCTGGTGTTCCACCATGGTGGCCAGAAGTGAGGTGTGAGGACCCAGCTAGTGCATCCCATAATTTCTGTGAACTCCTAAAGAGGAAGAAAGGAAACAGACAGAAAATCTTTTCAATCCTTTCCCAGCTGAATAACTGGGGAATCAAAATCTTGGGGTGCAAGGTTCAGTTTCAATGAAATCTCTGGGGAAATTCCATTTTCTAGTAGGAATGGAGTGAAAGGCGAGCTACAGCCCCAGGCACTCCAAGGAGGTCAAGCTAATGAATACTCAAGGAGGAGGGGAAGATTCAATTGCCTAACCAGGAGTGTCAAGTATTACTTTCAGTATTGGCTCTGACATTTTAAGCCTGCCTGGCCTCCACTTGCTGTTTTTCAAGGGAGTGGATCTCCCTGAAGTCCTACCTCAGACCTGCCAGCCCCATGCAGATGTTGTGGCTGCCCCAGGGCATCTCAGATAGCATGAGGTGACAATGTTTAGGCAACTGAATCCCACCCATCCTGTTCGTCTTGCACATATGATACCTCTAGCCTCTGAAAGCAGTGCAATCCCTCTTGTCATTCTGCTTCACCAGCAAGACCAGTGGCTACTAATGTGACAATCTATCTCAATCTACAGAGTGGTTAAGATTGTTCTGTTGTTGCAGAGGAAGGAGCAAAAAATAAATCAATTTGAAAACCCTTGTCGTCGCCTAGCTGGTCCAGTAACACTTTTTCACTGATACAAAGCATCAGGCTTTCCTTATTATTGCTCATAAAGAAATTCATTCACAGTCTACAGTACAACTTTTAAGATGTGGTTTGTAAAGACTGACTGTATTTTAATAAGTGTATATTGGAAATACAGAATTTCCTTTGCTGTTAGTGTTTTCCTTACTGGTTTTATCGATATTTTTGTAATTAATATTAGAAGGTTGTGATGTAGTAAAAAAGAAAAAAAAATATAGCAAATTCAGTTCTAAGAGATGAAAAAAAGGCTGAAGTGTATAAATAACTTCCCATTGAAAAATAATAAGACAAGAACAAGGCAAGGAAGATGATAATGGGGAAAGATACAGATCGGGGACATTCTGCAAGATGTTGTGTAAATACAATGTGTGCCAATAGCAAGCAGTTCAGTTCTCAAAGACATGCAGCTTTGCATCTTGTATCATTCTGATTGCTAATTCATCTTGATTGTCTTGTATTTGAAATGCTCTTTGCTCTTAATATAAGCAGATTTGCTAAGAATTGCTATTTCACTGGGTTTCACAGTGAAATATCATGAAATTCATGACCTTAATTATCATACATCTGGCTATGAATTACATTTTATTAAAAAAATATCCATTGTAATATAAGCACTTCCTCCCTCCTGCTTGCTTTAGTAATACTTACCGAGAACCAGAAAAAAAAAAAATCACAGGTCACACTGATACAAAAAGGCAAGACTGACTGAACCTTTTTGTGAACAATGTTCTACAAAGTGCTCTATTTTACAGATAGTTTCTGTTCAGTGTGAACATGGATTCAACATTGATTTTTTAAGAAGTTGTGTGGAACTACTTGTTACCAGTCATTCCTCTTGGAAATGCCACCCAGGCCTTTGGACTTGTGTGCCAGATCTCTTTTGACTGTGTCTGTTGGCTGATGAGCTAGTTCCAGTCTGAGGCTGTTGCTGAGCACAAACCTTGCTCATCCTCCTCAGGATCATTTTTAGCCCTTGTGTGTCAATTTGTATTCCACAATGCTAACTAGTGTGTCAGCTAGCTGCACTGTAGAAGAAGGCCAAGTCTGGATACAAGCTGGCAATAAACTTACACTCAAGTGTTGTCCTACGATCAGTATAGCTCTGACAGCTCAAGCCTTGTCTGCCCTCATGCTCTTGCCATTACAGTACTGCTTTGGAAATTGGCTTTCTTTTCCAAGCAGCCATGTGTGCACCAGGTATCTAGAGGGCTCCAGTCTGGTGCACTAAAGGAAAGAGAGTATTTATTAATGTCTTGAAAAAACATTTTCTGATACAGAACTTACTGCTAGCGGAGAACCTATGCGCAAGGCAGGAGGCTTAGAAAACTCATTGAGTAGTTGGCAAGGTAATAGTGGCAGATTATGGATTACTGCTGGCCGCTCCTGGGGTCAGTAGAATAAAAGAGGTTTGTGCAAGCTGGTAGCCGCATCATGGCAGGTTTTTGACATTAGAAGAGTAGAAAGGCAATTTTGGTGGAGGCCAGCTACCTACCAGCCCTGGAGCTACTCAGGTAATGGGACAAAGACAACCTTGTCCTAGTGACCTAGATAGAAAAAAAAAAGGAGAGCAGCACCCTGAATTTTGGATGACTCTGTGGATAGTGTGTGCCAACAGTGCAAGTCCCAGTAAACTGTGGGACCACTTCATGGTAGTGACTGTCAAGGGACCATTAAAATTTACCTTAGCAAGGATGAACTAGTTATGATGGGGGCCAGACCAAGAGCTTTTTCCTGCCTTCTGAGAAGAATGGCAGCTACAGCAGGGTGTCCTATGACACCATCACTGAATGGAGGAGGTGGAATAAGGAGCATGGTAATTTTTCTCATCTGACTCTTGGAATCAGCTGTGTTATCTTTGCTGAAATTCTCTCTTCCAGCAACTAGGATAAAATGATCTGACTCCACATGGGCAATTTCAGAACAAAATGTTAAGAGACTGACAGAAATTATTATTACTGAAAAAGACGTTTATAATGGGAAGTATTTTGCATCTTAAACAAAGGCAATGCCCCTCCTCTGCTTATTTAATTAACAGTGATAACAGAAAACAAGTCAGCTATAGGCTGTGAAACTAAAATGCTGTAGAAGGCCCTAAGTCCTCATACAAATTTGAAATTTTTCTTATTATTGCATAGAGTGTTCAGTAAGTGAGTAAGGGTCCAGGCAAGTGGTAGATTCTGGAGTCAGTGCAAAGATGGGATTTCTTTCTGGGGGCAACAAGATAAAACCTGGTTTTTTTCTGAAAATAAATGAGACTCTCTAATCAGTGATTGGGAACATAAGGAAAGATAATTCTGTAGGCTAATAATTGACCATTTCACCAGTTTGGGGAACGATTCAATAGCAACTGAATAGGAAAGAACATATTCAGAGAAGTTCCTCCTTTTTTACATGTAATCAGAGACGTTGCTGTGCTCTGTAAACTCTTCCACTAGTGACAACAAGTCAGTATTTAGGTTTCAGAATACACCCACAAACTGTGGAGGAAAACTAGAAAAGGATTTAAAAAAGAGCCTGGGTGCAAGGCTTTTTTATTTGTCTCCTGGTTTTGCACAATGGAACGTCTCTGTGCAATTGTGCATTTTTAGTGAAAATAACAGTAAAGAAAAGAATGCAGCTCCAAGACCCAAACTTTAGTCCAATATCATTTTACATAAGCAGGCAATATTTTTTCTTCATTTTCTTTGAAGAATTTGTATTTTTTTCTGTACAATAAATAATCCAGTCTACATATTTTTAGATGATTTACAACCTTTCTAATACCCCAGTACTCCTTTACCTATTGTTAATTAATTCCTCTCACTCTTAAGGATTCATACTATTTAAATATTTATAAAGAATTAACATGTTTCACCTTGATCATTACTTAGTCAGGGTAAGTAACTTTTTTTAATCTTGTCTTGCAAGCATATCGTTTCAGCTTCCTAATTTTCATTCTTGCTCTCCTCTGGACTCCAACAAATCTGTAAGTATATTTTTCTTCAGAGGTAGAATTCTAGCCTGAGGATTGTCTTTGGAGTCAAGGAAAAAAAAAAAAAAAGACAAAGCCAACAATAATACAGTGCCAGTATGGAGAAAACAGGTCTACAAACCAATTTTTTTGTATCTCAGAGAATTATTATCAACAGGTAATAAAAACGTACAACTGCAATAGTTTCTCTGAAATATTTTCTCCCACATAGCTTAATTTATAAAAGAAATAAATTATCTCTTGAGAGCATTTATTTATGTATTCCTCTTTTCTCTAATTTGCGCCATTTTTATGGGGTGTTTTGTTATTCTACCTCTATATGGAAAGTAGGATTTGTTTTTTCATCCCCTCTAGACTGAAAAATACTTTGCTTTGCTTAGGTTGAAGGTCTTCTGGTTTGTCACTGGAAGGCCCCTTTACTTGCTGATTTCTACTCATTAAAGTGGTAGTTTATCCACCTTCAAATGTCTCTGCTCTGTGTCACAGACACTTATTTGTTCTCCAGCCATCAAAGTGTATTAAAATTAACAGCAGTCATCACATGAGTGGAGGGTAGCCGTTCTCAGACACACAGATAGTTATATACTCACAGCAGGAAACTTGCAATCAAATTCTAACAAAAGGTCACATTTGCAATAAGTAAAGGAAAATGTAGGTAATTGGTTATGGAATCAGTTAATATCGTCGCAGGCCTTGAAAGGCACTCTGACGGACTTGAAACCCTTTTGTTCAAGTAATTAAAACTGAGGTATTGTTATAGCATTAAAAAAACTCAGGAAATTCTTGGTGCCCTGTAAAATGGTGTCACTACAATGGCAAACAAATTCAAGAGGGAAAATTATTTGTGGTTTGTTTGAAAAGACATACAGACTCAGGTTCTGGCTGAAATGCCGAAAAGGAACAGGGAATGAAGTGCAGGACAATGTGAAGATTAGCCCTTACAAAATATGTTTTTATGCCCAGCTTCAAGGCACGCCCACTATTTCCCTCAGCTGATTTGGATTTGTGGCCACTTCAGAAATACCAGGTCGCGATGTTTACGCAGGCTTCCCACAGACTTCAGGATACTTGCCGGTTCAGAAAGCAGCAACTGACTTTCTGAGGCTGGAAGGCATTTCAGCGTTGACTGAAATTCTTTTTCTTCGAGTGGTACAATGCAGTCCTGAGCAGTTATATGCCACAGCTATAGTTTGTAACTGTATCTTAGGTTGGGCAGGTCCCTGAGCCTCCTGCACGACCAACGGGAAGGGTATGTGCTACAGAAGGGGACTCCGAGCAGCCAGAGCACAGAGCAGGGACCTGTCAGAGGCATCCACCAGGAAAGGCTGTGAAAATGTACTGTGGTTTTCGTTGCCCATCAAACACTCCTTTTCATCTAATTCAAGCTAGGAGTTTCTGACAGTTTCTGGCATGACTGGGGACTGAGTCTTTAGGGCACCTGGCATGAAACCCTTCCTCTGCCTGTAGAAAATCAAAGTTGGCACCTGAGAGCCCTCAGCAGGAGGCTGTGGGCTCCCTCGAGCAGAGGGTAGTGCAGCCCATACCTTCCCATTTATGCTCTGGTGCTTTGAATTGTACAAAAAAGAAGTCTTCTGGATCAGATGGAAAAGGTGTGTGAAGACCCAGGCATGTTCCTGAGTCTGTGAGCTGGGGCAGTCAGCAAGGAGAGGGAAGGCATGGTTCAAAGCTTCTGCTTGGATAAACATTTTAAATAATCAAACAGCCATTAAATATGCTCTGGGAGTTCCTTTCTGCCCACCAAGTGCTCTGACTACTAGGCTAGGCTGTCACACTCACACCGACTTCTCTGTGTCTTAATTCAGATTCAATGGTATCACCATTCAAATTTTGACCCCTTCTACAGGCAGGAGGTCAGGCTGGTTTTGCTCCAGAATAGCCTGGAGCCTGGCATTTAGGAAGCTTTCTGGCACCTGAGAGAAAGCCATCACTGAGCCCTGGTCTCTCCTACCACCGGTGAGCGCTCTCCCTGCTGTGCAAACAGAAGGTGGACCTGGCCCTGCACAAATCTGGTGGAGGAACTCCTCCATATAGCACGAAGCAGCTTCAGGCCTCTCAGAGATCCCCAAAGAAGTCCTGGGAGCTTTCTTAGATACGACTGGCAGTGGGGATAGAGTTAGAAATGTGAATGAGATGCCCATGGACTTTCAGGTGCTCCCAGGTGTGCCTGCATTGTCTCAGATGAGCAAGGGGTTGAGGACTGTAATTTTGACAAAGAAATTGCTTTCATTTCTTCCCTTGCTTGTCTTTCTCACTCTGGTGTCCGAAGTGACCGTCATCCCTCAGACCAAGGCTGGCATGAAAAGTGCCATGTGTTACAGAGAATGACAAGTGTCATCTCAGATATGTGCTCCTCAAGCTCTGCTGCTGTTCAAGTGTAGCAAGTAGAAAGAGGAGAAAGCTGGCCAAGGTTTGCCCGCCATGAGGTTTTTGGTTGTGCAGGCCTTACTGGCTATTGTGTTCAACGAGTTCAGCATAACAACACAGTTGTGAAAATTGGTGAGAACATTCAAAAGACTTTCAATTTTGAATATTAAATTTTCCAGGGAACTATATGCAATCTGTAAACTGTATGTATGTGGGAAGAAGGGGAAGAACAACTCCTGCTAGCAACACATCACTTTTATTTGAGGATCTTTCCCCAGAGAGTCAGCAAGAAAGAAGATAATAATGCATTTCCTGAATTGTGAGGTGCAGACTATTTGCTCAGTTCTAATTGAAATTATTGCAGAAAACTCTTTGCAAATTTGAGAGTCTTTCAACTAATAGGAAGGGGAAAAATACCCAAACATCTTCTAATATTTAAGTAATCAATCACAGATGGAAATTAGAAGTTTGAGTGAGACAATATTTGAATCAATGATTGCAGCAGGTAAGTGTTATTTTATAGGTTGAAATAACTTTGCCTAAGCAATCTGTTATAAAATTTCAAATTACAAACATACAAAAAAAAAAAAAGACATAATTTCTGAATATAAGTAGGGATCAAGTTGTGGCAATTAATTTACCCAACTAAAAGGTAAGAAAATGGAAATGCTGAATAAAAGTAGTAAGAGCCGTGCAACATTTTGCCTCTTTCTAGGCTAAATTGTGGTAAAAAGCATCCAGTCTAAAGGAATTTTCATGGAAGTTATGTTTTTTCTCTTTAGGGTTTTTTGGGGAAAAAGTGTGAAACTTTTTTCGGGACATTCTTTTTCAAAATATTTGGTCATGTGAGATCAAAATGTTCAATCCCTATGGTATGAGGCTTTCAGAGCTCATCTTGCTCAGCTTATTTGAAAAGAAGATCAAGATATAACTTGATCACTGGCAACAGGAATTTCATAGTGGAAAAAAGCTCTGACAGTAGGGGATTACAATCTTGTTGACAAAAGCATTCAGAGAACCTACTGAAGTTAGATATCATTTCTTGAAATACAATACCATTTCTTTGCTGTGAGCATTTGTTGAGTATACATCTAATCAGGTTCCCATCCTGGAATTGTCTTGGTCTCTGCTGTCCTCTGCCTTTGACTGACTGAAACGTCACAGCCCCAGGGCTTGAGGGAAGGTATTTGATTGATTAAGACTACGTGAAATTTAGCTTCCCCAAGAAGATGATATGATGGTCCTTTCTATGCTCAAAGTCTATAAAAGGTATCAAACTATCTTGTTGAACAGGCTTGGCCTTACTTGTTTTTTTCAGAAAATTTTGAATTTATAGTTTGTTCTTGGGGTTTTTTTACTTGGTTTAATTACTTTTCTGTTGTTAAGTTCTCTTTAGTTTCTTTGTCTTTTTAACAAAATCCCACAGGAGCGTTCATACCACTTTTCAAAACTGACCTCTGTCATCTTATGAACCTGAATTTTTGCTGTCTTATTTTCCATTTTCCTTTCTGCTGCAGCTTTCCAATGTTGTGCTTCCCCATTCAGATGGAAGAAAGCCTAATGTTCCACCAACTGCAGATTGTGTCAGATACAGATTAAAAGTAAATTTTAAAATTGGGGTTATTTCTGTAGGATTTGTGTTTGATTCTCCTCATGCAAATCCCCCATCCATCTTTCAATGGCCAAAATACATTGCTGGCATCCCAATAACCTTTTTAAAAAAAAACTATTTAAAAAAGTTGTATTGTAAACTTGGAGGCTGAGAGGCTAAGCGTAACATCAATTGGGCTGATGTTTATACAGTTTCACTCTCTCAATCTAAGTCGCAACCTCAGCTGCTCCTGCTGATTCCAGCCATGTCTGTGCAGTCTGTGCTCATGGTCATAGCACCCAACCTGCCCTCTTGTCAAAGATATAAATGTGTAAGAAATAAGTGTTTTCCTGAGCTGAGGAGACTATTGTTTTGCAGAACCGAGCACTGCATCCCCAGGCTAACTGCGTACTTGCTGACAGAGCCATGCCGTGTTGGAAAGTCTGATAGAGCTGAAAGGCTTAGCAGGATCACGTCAGTTCTCTGGACACTTCTGAGAGGGGTTAGGGAAGAAGCCAGTTTAAACAGTAAGCAAGTCTCCTGGCCTGGCTTCCTACCTCTCTACCTGGTTTTCTGGGGAAGAGAGGGTACAAGTTTCCTTGGTCTTCGTGATGTCATGCTGCAAGGAGGGGAGGGACAGTGCTGAGCGCTAGTCAAGTGACAAGGACTCTTTTTCCTTTATGCATTTCCAGAAAGAGAAGTATTGAGGACATAAAAGGTTTGGTTCATGGTAGATAGATCAGTTTATCATATGTATTTTGTAAATATTAGAGGGTTAAAAGAATGGAATAATAATCCTTAGCTATAAAATATTTATAATTTATCTATTTATAAAGCTGATAAACAAGTAATTTCATAAAACCAATTTAAAATGTCCTTTTATTTTTTTAAATCTCAAATTGGTTCAGCTCTCAGGATAATTCCCGCTGTAAATTTTATGTTGCATATTTAATACTACTTGGTTTCAAGTAATTATCTGTTTTAAATCTCACTGTTGCAGTTTTCTTGTATGCCCCAAGGCGATTGTGTATAAAGCTATCAAAAAGATAGTATATTCAAAAAGAAGAACAAAATATGTAAAGTTTTGTCATATTTTTACAAACCCATCTATATTTATCATAATTTCTAATTATTCTTTTTGCTTTACTGCATATTATTAGTTTAATTGAACCATAAACTTTAGACTAATAACACCAATTTGTCTTTCATTATACTTTGCTCTATTAACTTTTACAAATGGGTTCATCTCAGCCACTGATTGATGGGCGCACAGCAACTGTGCTAGATTTCTCGCCCACAAACAGCTACGTTGCATTTTCTGTTCTTGGAAAATGCTTTTTCTTTTTTTTTTTCCCCAGGATGTGAGTTTTTATTCTTTATTCTTGAGGTTTAAATACAAGATACGTTTTGCAACTTTCCTCTTCCAAACATTAGCCCTTCTGGCAGAAACCACCAGCAGTAATAAGAGCTAGAATTTTCAATTATTTCAAGGGATCCTTTTCAAAATAAAATGCTTGGTTCAGGGTCCCAGTAAGCCCTAGTCCCTTCAGAATTTGGGGAATTTCAACCTCCTAGTGATCTTCATAGGCAATCATTTCTCTGTTAAGTGGTGGGAATTCCATGAAAATGTAAAATCACATACATCTTTTGGAGAAAAAAACACATAACTATAAAATTACACAAAAATAACAGAGAAAATTGCAAAAAAGCAAATGTGGAAAGCTATTACAGGGCCACTTAGCAAATTCATAGTTTCGTTAGGGCCAAGACTCTTTAACAGCACAGTCCTCATATCGCCTTCTACTATATTCACAAATCTAATTAATCTACAGGGAGAAAAATGAGTATTGAAAGTAAAAGCTGGTCTCTCCCAGCTGGGTCTGGTCTGTGGTCACCTGGGCCAGCTTCACAGGCTCAAGTGATGCTCTGCCTTGCCCTGTCCTGTCACTAAAGATCAGTTCCGTGATTACTGTCCATGTCCCGTGAAGAATTCTGGATATACAGTCCATCTGTCACATCTTTGAAAAATATAGAGAACAAACAACATACTTTTCCTATTTTTGCCATTGTTACTGAGGCTCTGTTTCTCAAATATCTTGTGACATAGTTTTCTTTCTCCCGTGTTCTTCTTCCACTTAGAAAAACTCGAACATTTTCTCCTTTGTACTATCTGTTCAGCTTCTTACACACAGGCCTCAAATGCAACTGTCTTTCCAAGACTCCTTCTAGGCAGAAATAAAAGGAGCTCCAAGCCATCTTTAGCCAGGCAGCCAAGATCTGCAGTGTCACCGAAAAGTGTAGGGAAAATGCAGCCACTGCCACAGAGACCTTCTTGAGTCTGAGTCCCACAGAAAATTATGGGAGATAACAAGTGATTTGAATAAGGGAAAATGTGTGACCCACGAGTCAGAGATACTTTTAAAATTAGCTATGTATCACCACATTTGTCATAAAATTATGGCAAGCTGAAGGAAAAAAGTGGAGGATGGATGGAAAAAAATGACAGCTTGAGAGGCAATCAAGCAGAATGAGAAGAGCATAGGAACAGAGAGGGAGACCTTGTGAGGAAATTGGGAAGGAAGAAGAAAGGAATGGAAGTTAAAAACCCTCCAAAAGATACGAGAAGATGCAGGGGAGAAGAAGCAGAGTGAGCTGCAACCCATGCAGTCTTATGGCACCCAAAGGTCCTCTACTGCAATAGCAAGATTGCAGTTCCTTGCTATGGAAATACCTTTTTGTGCATCTTGGTCAGTAGAAAGAGAAGTGTGCTTATTCCAAAGCCATAGCACCCCAGGAGGAGCGTCCCTAAACAGCAACCTTTGTAAGGGAAAAACAGCTGTTTTGGAACCACCATGAAGCCTACCAACAGGAAATACTTACCTTGGGAATTTGATAATCCAAAAGTAATATCCTCCACAAAGCCAGTGTCTCACCAGATAGAGGATTGTGACGGGCTTTTTATTTCAGATTTGAATTGTTGAGGGGTACGAGTGATCGTTAAAAATATGGAAAAATGGGCATAAAGCAGTAACTCTACAGCAAGAAACAGCAGAAAAGGAGTACGGAAGGTTCTGTATTTTCCCACGTCTCCATCACAGTGTTTTATTGTATTCAGATGTCATCTTTTTTGCACAGATCTTACTGGTACCAGTCTGGAGTTCCAGAGTTTCGGTGAGTTTCCAGTGCATTTCCAGTGTTTCAAGGGAATGTTATAACTGCTGGGCTAATAGTTAGGAAAGAAATCCTCTCTCTTGTTGGAGGTTGTTTTCTGTAACTTCAAGCAGCGTTAGTTTCAATTTAGTGCAGAAGGTATGGATAGTGAACAGGAGGAGAGCAAGTGCGAGCTGCATGCTGCCTACAGTAATTGCTGTGGCACAGTAAAACACAATAGTGACATTTTATTAGGTTAGTTTCTATGTCACTACACTGAGATATTCACAAATGACGACTCAGGCTTGTAAAACAATTACATCATTAAATGAATTATGAGACCTGATAATAAATAATGCATCTGGGGACTCTGCATTTGCCATCTGCATTTTGAGAATACTCCTGGTATACAGGGAGGTCCCGTTTTCAAGCATCTTCATGCAGCCAGGTTGGCTGCAACCTGCTTTTCTAAACAAAGGCAGATATTCCCCAATAATCACATATCTTTGTAGGTCATGGCTTCAGAGTAAATTTCAACTATATCACTGCTCCAGAGAAAGCTGTGAGAGCTGGCAAGGTTTCTAATCTCCCACAAAGCATTTGTTATGTGTATATATCTTGAATATTTTGTAGCCAATGTTCAGGTTTTGAAACTTGAGATGTAATATTGAGATTTTCATGGATGCTTAAGTTACCTTATATGCTTCTATTCTTTGGTGGCTTTTAATAAGGGAAACAGCTATAACTTTTATGAAGACAAAGAGGCTTCCTTTGTCTACAAAAGTCACCACACCCTGTATGTCACATAAAGGGACATCTAGTGAGTGTATAATATTCTGCAAGAAAACATATCCTTACTGTATCATTGAGCACCAGACCATACAGTTTATGCAGCTAAACTTTTATGTAGGTAATCCTGTGATTATCTAATTTGTATGTAAAGCAATTATATCTTCACTATACGCACATTTGAAAGGGCAATAAACTTTTTACTAAGCAACTATTAACTTCTGATGGTGTTTTCAGTATATGTTTTTGAAAGGACAACTGTGAATATTTTTCAATAAATGAGTATTAGCTATTTTTTATTATCTCTACTATATGGATCTGCAAATACTATTTACAGTAGAAAAATACAAACATTTCTTCCTTCACTTGAAAGTGGTGTCTCTTTATGGTATATCATAACATCTCTATGTTTTATGCTGACACTCACAATGATGAATCAGTTCAGCTTTCCATACATAAACTTCTATTCTGTTCCTAATCTTATTTTAACTGATCAAAATAAAAATATAAAAAGGGATAAAATAGTCACTTTATTTGTTCTGGAATCAGTGAAATCACTGTAATTTTTTTTCCTTTTTTTTTTTTTTTTATTTCCATTATTCTTTGCCTCAGTTTCTGTGTCCTTCTTCCTGGTGACAGTGGCAGAAAATGGAAAGCGTCATTTTGCTGGAACAGAAAACACAATTTTCTTATTGAATTGCTTACTGCGGCCATCCATGTCCTTATTAGTAAGTAAAGTTGTAAAGTTCTTACAAAAGCTTTTTCTTCGTTTTTAAAATAGTAATATAGGTAATAATTATTAATAAATAAAATTTCGTTCCATAGTGCATTAAAGTGAAAGGGAAGAAACTAAAAATCAGAAAAAATATTATAATAACTGAACTGTACATGTCCAGTTTTATTCCTTATTGAAATATATACTAGATTCCTATTCTTGTTACTGAGAGTGTGTTTGACCTCTCAATTATTTAAAATGCTAACAAAGTTTATTGCTGAATTTTCCAAAAAAGATGTGTAACTATTGACTTTTAAGCTGGCACAAAGTTTTTCACATGTGTAATTAGGAGAGAAGTAGATTACTTTTTACCATAGAAAGAATGTTTTTTCTCTGCATGTTTTAAACAATTATTTTCTGGACATAGGCTTTTTGGCTCAAAAAACTCTGCAGCTTATGAAGTTGTTTTTATTTTGCTGTGATTTTATACACAATGGAAGGGTGAGGAAAAGGTCAGCAATAACTCTGCTGTTGCATTTTCACTGGGAAAAACATAATATTGATCGATAAGAAAATGGAAAAAGCACAACTATTAGCGTCTTACTTGATCTTCTCCGACCTTTAGCCTGCCATGTTGATTTTATTCTTAAATGTTATGTCTGTTGTTCCAAAGGTTTGTCCTGTTTAGTCTTTTATTTAATTAATACATGATCTTCTTTACTCTCTCTAATGTTAAAACATGAAATTCGTTTTTATTCCTTGTTGAACCGTTGTCCTCTTTAAACTCAGCAATGCACACTGGATAATAACTCCATGTAGGAATTGGCCTGCTTAAAACTACTCTAGAATCACAATCGATGGCTACTTAAGTCTACCAAATTGTTTTTCAGGTCCATAGGAAAATTAGCTTTAAGGATGTGTAAGCTCTTTAAAAAGAAAATTTAAATCTAACGCCCTTAATCTTTCTGGGTGTAGACTGAAGAGCAGAAAATATGGTATTGAACCTCAGTACTTTACTAAACGTCTATGTATCTGCTAGGTAGTGACTATAAAATGTACTCAAGGAAGCACTCTACACCATGAGGGCAGTCTGCATATGGTACTGTATTTGGTACATATGCTCACATGGGGCAGAGTGCCATGGCAAAGCCACTGGAGTGCCTTGGTTTGCCTTTTGGAACAGAATCTTCTTATGTGCTGCCAAAGATGACAAACCGTATGTTTTGGCACTAAAAAGGAATAAGGGCCTGGTTTTATTCATGGAGGTAGAAGAAAATAGTTAAATGAAATATGCAAGGATAAACACATAGAGAAAGGACAAGAAGTTGAATTTGCAGATGTTGGGCTTTTTGGGCTGCACCCCTTACTGAGGAGCAAGTGGTGGCAGCACGGCTCCCAAACTCGCTGGGAGCGGGGCATGCACGTGTCCCTGCCCTGCAGGCAGACAGGCATTCTTGTCCCAGCACCCAGCCCTGGCCGGCACCTTCTTGTCCCCACACTCCTTCAGCCATGAAGCACCCATCGTCTTTGGCAAAGCTTTTAAAAAAAAAAAAAAAAAAGCAAAGCAAACAAAATGGTGGATGGTGAACCTCATGGGATTTTTTTTCTTCCCCCTCTCCTGCTTGCATTTCTTCTTCCAAAAAGGGACAGAAAACCAACCCCAAACTGGCCTGAGACTGAGGTCACCCATTGGTAGCTTCAGAGAAATATATGGGGTATTCAATATGTCAATAGTTTAGCTTATAGCTACGTTCTAAGTTGGTAACTGGGTTTATAACCTCTTACTTCAGGTGCTCTTTAGCAGAAAAAAAGTGGTCACAAAGTCATTTGCACTCTAGAACTAAACAGGTTTCAGAAACAAGTTAGACAACTATAATAAGGCCTTTTTTACAAAGAAGTAGAGTCCTGATCACTTGAATCCAAGAGGTTTAAAATAATTGTGAGGGTTGTTCCCAGTAACATTTTAAAATTTCAGAATGGCAGGGAAGTTCTAAAGGATGGCAAGTAAATTTGTATTTTAAAAGAATCATTAGAATAAACCTGTAGAGATGACCCTGAGTCTACCAAAATAATGGGATAACTGATATGAAAAATAAAGGATGAGAATATAATTAATTTCAGTTGACATTTTTTATATTTTTTTACGTAAAATAGTTCTTGCTGGCCTCATTTCCTTTCTTAAGAGATGACAGACTGATTAAAGGTACATTTATTAGCATGATCAGGCTGAATGTCTGTACAATTTTCCACATATTGCCATGCAAATTTCTCACTATCATAAGACGATATGATATGTGATATACGAATGATAAATATCCAACAGAGTAATTACTAGAGAATCATAATCAAGTAGGTTTCCACTGAGGTCTCACAGAGACCAGTTCTTGCTCCAGTGCAGCCATAAATCATTGACAAAAGCACATAAGAAAATATAAAATAATTGTTGATAAGGTTTGCAGGTGCCACAAAAACAGATGGAATGGTAAAAAAATCATGACGACAGGTCGTTTATACAGGATCCTCTGCATCGTTTAGTAAACTGGGAAGAAATAACACGCATTTTAATATCACCAAATGCAAGGCCAAACACCTAGGGATAAAAAGTACAAGATTTAACATTAGGGAGACAATACTTTAAGAAGCACTGAGCCTGAAAAGGCAATAATACCTTTTCAATGGAAATATTTTCTCATCTGGTGCTACAGCCAAAAGAATTAGTCTAAGTCTGTGGGTTTATAAACAATAAATCATTGAACAGGGGGAGAGAGCTGTATTATCTCTGTCCACAAAGTTGCTGACACCATTGCCAAAATGCAGTCTGATACCTATTCCTCAAAAAAGATTGTAAAAGCTTGGAGAGTGTTCAGAGAAGAACTATAGGAATGATTTTACAGACAGGAAATTCCACTTTATGACCAAACCTACAGGAAGCTTAAAGTTTGTAGCGTATCTTAAAGAATCATACTCCAGGAGATGTATGTGCCCTGTATATAGTTCTCTAACTACCAGAAGTGTTTCCTTTTAATGGGGCACTTGAATTCAGAAGACAAAAGCACCCACTCCAGCAATCAGAATATAAAGCGATAACACCGTATATAGAAAGATATTATTTTTTTATTTGAACTTTTACATCAAAACTGAATTTTTTTTTTCTCTTTCCTAAAGGATATTTTGCAGTCAGTCACAAGTTCTTAAACTCAATACTAGATGAAATTACATGGCTAAATCATACAGAAAACCAGATGATATTCTGGTCTTAAAAATCTATTAACCTCTATGAATCTTGCATACACCAATGCTTCTCTGTAAAAGTCCTTGGCATAATGCCATAATAAAAGGCTGTGCTTATCCTTATTATTTGTTCACATTATTTTTTTCTCAAAGGTGAACAGTTGTTAAACAAATATTACAGGCTTTTTTGTAACATTGAACTCTTCTGTCATCATATCATTATTTCCCCAGCTCTCTCCTTTTAAGTGCTTGAAAGTTGCTTTTGGTTGCAAATTAGCCAGGGCAAAAAGAAGAGGGGCAGTGAAATCTCTTCATATGGAACACATATCTGATTTTAGTGACCTGTGATCTTGGATGTTTGTTGTAAATAAGGACTGTATAGCAAAGAAAAGGTTGATAGATATATTTGATCTAATGCAAGTTATTCCTTATGAAGCCTGATTTATTCTTTTCCAAGGTTTTGCATATTTCTTCCACTGTGTGAGGTTAGGAGGAAGAGCCACAGATAAGAAAGTATCTGGAAGACTCAACAAGTTATCTGCCTTGACCTTTGGAGAGCCTTAAAGGGAAGTGTTGTCACTCTGAGGAGATGTAGAGGTCATACTAGGCACAGAGCCAGCCTACAACTTTTTTTAGAGTGTGTCAGAGCCAGGGCAAAGTGAAGACAGACTAGACTTAATCCTTTAACCTAACCTGTCAAAACTGCATCAAGTCAGCACTGCCAAATCTGCAGCCACCTCATAACTCAAAAAGGTATGCATGAGTGCATTTATGAATTTGCTTTTGAAAAGCAGTTTTATGGTTTGGTATTCACAGCATTATGAAACCTGGCCACATCGCTGGGTATGCAAACATAAAGCAAAATGTTGCCTGCTGCATGAGCAATTCATCCCACTGAGTAGTAAGAAGATATGAAATAAGATTATTGCAAAAGGTGATTGCTTTCAAGGGATACTTACTTCCAAACGTAAAAAATGCAGACTTCAAAGAAATTAGGTTTGTGTTGCTTTAACAAAAACAGTAGAAATAACCTATTTGTCAAATCCATGGTAATGGATAAAGCACACAGCACATTAACCTGATATTTTATATTCATCAACTGCGCGGAAAATACTGTTCCCGCGTAGTAATGATAGTTTGTTTAAAAAAAACATTTTTTTAGGTATTTGGGGGGGTTACATATATGCATGTGTGCATGTTGGCTTGTGTGTATGTAAGCATGTTCGTGTGCATTTTGTGTGAACCTGCAAATAGTTATAAAAGGAAGCACTCGTGAAAAATAACACAAATGCATGCAAAACACAGGGCCATATCCTAACTGCTGCAAACTAGCTTGGCTGACAATGGCACCACAGCCATGCTCAGACATGACAGTTGTCACAGCTTTCTATATGGCTGTGAACTTTAAATCGTGAATATACCGTGATGCAAATGAAAAATGCCAGAAAGCTCATTTTGTGCCATTAATCCTGGAGCTTTTCCTTTAGACGGGTGAAGACACAGTAACAATTTTATCTGCCCTCAAGGAGGATATTCTGAAAACTATAGCCTGGATACACAAAGGGACTGGGACTATATCCTTCTCTTGAAAGAAAGGATTGTAACCTGCAAAAAAAAGGCTAATGTTTTGGCCCTGTGATGGGCTGGTGCTGCAAACCCACACCCAGGCATAAGAAACAGATCACCTCCCCTCCTTTGCCTGTGAGGGTTCACATGGTCACTGTTGGCAGAAGCGCCCTGTAAGCCACGGCGTGGGCTCCTTGTCTGACACTGGGAAAGGCCAGGGCTCAAACCCTTGCTCCAGTGCTTGTTTAAGCGCTTTCACTGTTGGTCCCCTGGAGCACGGCATCCAGCTTGGCCCGCTGGGGCAGCTGGAGCACCCAAGTGGACGTTGATGGGTCTATCTCTCCCCTGCCAAATGCAATGACTCCCACACGGAGGGCAGGGCAACTCCTCCTGTCCCAGGGCTGGTGGTTCAGCCAGCATGGGTCTTTGTGGGGATCAAGGAGCCCTGAAGAGACTCGGGGGGGGGGGGGGGGGGGGGGCGGCGTGTCTTGGTGGAGGCTGGTGCCGTAGAGAGATCTGTGTCTGTGAGGGACAAGGACAGAGCATGAGTGTGATCTCTGCCTTAATGATCAATTAACTGGGAAATTGTCAAAAGAAAACGCAAAAATGTCAAAAATTTGTTAATAGTTCTTGCTTGTGAGCTTGGAAGAAACGTTAATGACACTTTGAGATTTTTACGCTGGAAACATCAAAACTAAAATGCAATATTCTTTTCTCTTTGAAAACGAGTGTGCTCTCAACTTAATGAGTCATCTGAGCAATTCCAAGGCAAGACAAAGAAGTCCTTATATTTACTTTCCACTTGGAACATGATAAAATTGGAAACTTGTGAAAAGTAGACCAAAACGTGAAAAGAAAAAGGAAAAGAAAATATAATGAACTATTGAAAAGAACAGAGGAGTCTGAATTATGAGTGAAGTCAAGTAAAAATGATCTTAAACACACGTGCCAGGGATTTTAATTCATATGTATGGCTGATCTCTTGTGAAAACTCCATTGACTAATCAAGAATTCCACTTTCAGAAGGAGCAGTAGGTTGGCACATGTTCCCCACAGTCTTTGTGCTTTTCTGAGGAACGGCTGTGACAGTCTATTTATATGATAGTCCAATGATCATGTTAGGCACAAATATTAACTTTGGCAAGTGGATACAAATTGAGCAGTCTAGCTGATTGCTAACACGAGGAAAACAAGACCCTTTTGCCTTCAAATCAGAATAGGATTGAAAAATACTCAGAATCACTGCTGTTTCAAAGGAACAGAAAGTATGTTGTTTCATGCCTAGATTACTGAAGATATTTAATATAATATACGTATAGCATACATTTACAAAGACATGAGTCATAATGCTGCCATAAAACTGAAACCTGGATTATCTGTTACTACCGCTTTTGGATAGAAATGGGTCATTTCAGGTTATGTGAAGAAAAACAGATTTCTGACTTCAAATACATATTCAAGGGCATATTTTGACTTACATCTTCAGACTTTAATGCCAGAAGGCCAGTCCACGTTTCTGGGATGTCTGGCTTCATAACCCAGGCCATAACTCCTGCCTCAAGCCTCTAACGGCTTACAAATGGCCACAGGCCTGAATCTACACTCAGAGCTAAAGATTTCCATCTTTCAAAGGAGATCTTGCCTGTTTTTCTCATTCACCACAGTCTTTATTCAGACTTCTTTCTTGTGCCTTTTGTAGAGAACAACTCTTCTGTAGTAAGAATATGTTATGAAATGCTTATTTTGTTCCCCAAGTATTAAAGAGCCACATTACATGTTTCACAAGTAATTCTGTAAGAATACACTGTAAAAAGGCATAAATTTCTTCAGAATAGGCATTGTAACTTTGGACAGTTTAGAACATGTATAGCCATATGTCAATTAGTCTATAGCTAATACTACTGGTGTAACACAATAAATTAAAGGTGCCTGTGGATTAGAAAGCCTGCAACAGTACTTCAGCTGCATCTCAGTATGAATGTTTATGGCTTTGTCACCTGGGAAAGAAGAGTGGGAGAGATGGCCTTGCCATCCTCCTACTGAGTATTTGTATATCATCCAGTAACTTGAGAATGGTAAAGAAGAAAATGAGTTTTTACATGTCACACAACAATTGCATAGTGAAATTAGATCTCAAAGTAGACTTTGGCCACAAAAAACTATTTTACTGAATACAAAATCAGAAGGTGCAAGTTTGCCATTTCTAACTTTAGCCTTTTGACAGTTTGGTTGTTTTGTCTTGCGCAGATACCCAAATGACAATTGTCACTGGAGACTAAGCATTACCATTTATACTATCTAAAGTATAGAGGGCATAGAAGTATTTACTTGTATGACTCCAAGAGTTGAATATGGTACATGTTGTTCTACTGAGCTAAATTAGATGGGAAAAGAGATCAAGAAGAAATAAGAGATCCTTATCAAAAAGCTTCTTGAATGTAAATGTGTATTTGCTTCAGGTATTTAAATGAAACAGAGTTAAAACTTTTTAATAGCTACTCCTGACACTGAAACGGAGAAAAAGCAAAAGAACCAGATCTGGTGGCAGGAGGAGCAGGTATCTCCCAGCGCTATGGGGTGGCCTGTGCTGGCTGAGCACCGTGCTGCTCAGCTGGCAAAGGAGGAGGTATCACCAGTGCTGGTGAGAGTTGTGAGCAGGAAAGCTCCTGTACAGGCAGAAGTCCCTAAGCTCTGTCCCCTGTGTCTCGGGAAGGGAGTGGTTTTTTCAAGGATCTTGGCGGTACAATGCAAGCCTTTGTTTTGAGCTCATCCCAAGGGTGTGATGGGCTCTTCGTACTTAGAAGTAGGTGGGTTTACTTGACATTATTCCAAGGAGCCAAACTTTTTATTCTGATCAGACTCAGAAACACCCACTTTCACCTCTGACAGGAGCCTGATTGCTCTAGTGCTTTAGATCTGAGTTACTTCAAGATACCGAATGAGGCTGATCAGATGCTGAAGGGCTGCCAAGATTACAGGCCTGTTGGCCCTATCACTTTTGTTATTAATTATGATAAAGCTGTACAAGCTGCAACCTGGTCCATTCAGTGCAGACACCGGGACAGCTTTCCTCCCTTATAGTTCCCTCTTTTCACTGCTCCAGCTATTCTTAGCTAGGGGAACGGTCCCTTGTGGGATGATTGTCATCTGGTATATATACATTGCAGCAGCTGACTCAGATAACCAGGAAACTATAACCAGTTCCCTGACTGCCCTGGGAATTTGGCGGCATCAGGGAGTCTGGCTGAGTACCAGGAACAAGCACACAGCCATGGACTGCATCTTGTAGGAGCAGTGTTTCTGATGCTTCTTCGCGTTTCAGACTTACACCGTAAAGACTTTTGCAAAGCAGTGAAATGTAGACAGATACCCAAATTGCAAAAATGAGATCCAGATTTAAAGAAAGACAAACAAAAAGATGTCCTAAGGAGCTTGATGACGTTTGTATGATTCCCACCTTGTATCATCACTGTGGAGGTCTCTGCCTCTATTTAAATTACAAAACCGGTATACCTTCTTCTGCTCTTATTAGTGATGTCTTCCTGTTTCCTGCTGACTTCCCTACACATTCTTTTATTGGTCATCTTCTGTCAGTGTGTCTGTTCCTTGCCAAGCAAAGAAGGCAGAATTATGAAGTCATTATTAACTCTGGGTGCACAAGGTTACCCCCTCGACAAAAGCCCTTTTCTGAAAGTCTCTGTATTAAATACATTCTGATCTGATTTCTGAAAATGAGTCTTCCACAAGAAAACCTGCAGGAAAGGAGGAGTGGAGAGATGAGTTACAAGCAGCTGCATGACAGGATCCGGCAAAGCTGGTGGGGCCTCAGACCTGGGAGGACTTCCTTCTTCTGGCAGCAGTGAACAATTCTATCAGCTTGAAATGTGCATATAACCTCACCCCAAGGCTGCAGTTTCACAGGCAGTCAAGCCCATAATGTCTTATTGCAGACAAAAGGAGGAAATCTCGTACGCCTCATCCCTGCTTCCTATCCTTTTTCCCCTGCTCCTTTCTCCCTGTCTCCGCTCCCAGCTGCAGACCTCTGCCTGCTCTTGCACTTCTTGGTTCCTTTGCTGATTCACATCAGCTGACTAAAATAGCAAAAAAACGATTCATCTTTTTTTTTCATGAGTTACTTTTCTGCTGTTTTGGTGGGCTGAACTGACTCATGCGGGAGCACCCTTTGCCACTGCCTTTTGACCCACAGAAACAGCTGAGCTAGGGCAACACACTTCTGTCCCCCTGCACAACTGGGAGAAGAAGCTGGGGCAGCATGCTCCCTGCTTCTTGTCCTTTTACTGCCGAACCAAGGTTTGGTTGCTCCTTCTGTTGTACCTGAAGGATGGTGATGGGCTCAGCCCTTGTTTTGAACAAAATCCTTGACTATGAACTTAAGCTCTTCCTGCCATCAGCCATTCAGAATAACACCACTGCTGCTTAAACAGAGCAGTAGAAGCAGTTAGGGGAGGTGCTCAGGACGGATTCATCACAGCCCCCCTGTGCAGTGACCATTCACCTGAAGAGCTGATGGAGCTGTTTTCCTCAGTGGCCAGTGAGCTGCAATTTCAGGCTTCTCTGACAGTATATATTTCTGCCAGCTTTGCAAGTCTCGGCGTTGTACCATGATCTGTTGTTGGAGTCTTCCTGTCACCGTTTCTGCTCTGGGGTTCCTACAACATTCTGGTTTGCAAAGTAAAAATCCCTGGTAGTGATCCTTGCTCAGCCCTCGTACAGCCTTTTGCCAGCTCTCTGCTTTTGTTCATTACTATCCAGAATTCAGCTAACTTCTGTTCCTTTTGAACTGATCTCACAAAGAAACCCTACATTTCAAGGAGGTACAAGGCAGTCAACACACCAGGACTCTTCGACTTAAAAGCCAAGTCTAGACCCCAGAGATCAATGAAGTGATCTCCTCAGATTCAGAGATCCCACAACAAGCTCTAGCCAATCTCCTAAAGCCTCAGTGCACAGATCTGTGCAGAGCGAATGCAGCCTGTGGACAACAAGCAGCAGTGGACGGCTGTTCAAACACTCTGGAGGAGTAGGAGGCATGAAGTTATCACAGGAGAACATGGCCAGTCAGGAGCTGGTAGCAGGTTTTCCCACTTATCACTGCTTGCCTTCATCTGTCTTCACGTCAGGTTCAAAGTACCCCTTTTCCTCAGGTGGTGAGCAGGGTAGATATGTATAAAATATATTTTTTCTTCTTTATTGCAGGGCCATTTAAGGAAATGGACATGTCTGAGAAGCCACTTGGAGCTTTTGGGAGATATTTATGGCTACTACTGTTATGACTGAATGGAATTTGAGTGAAAAAAAAAAGAAAAGTTGGAAGTGAGGTTGAGGCAGGGAAGTTTCTTTAGGTATAAGAGGATGCAGAACAGTAATGGTGAGAGAGGAAGAAAGAACAACAGCAGGGCTAGTGGGAACAGTGCCAGTGCAGAACTAGGATGAGTGATAACAGGCATGGGTAAGGGGGGAGAAGAAGAAAGAGAAGATTATGATGCATGGAAGTAAACCAATCCACCCTTCCTAATTCTGTGATGTGTTCCACTTTGAAGCGTTTTGTGCTGTATCAAAGCAAAGACTGTGTCACACAGCCTGAGCAGCCGCCGCAGTTGCAAGCTAATACGAAAGGGAAGAAGTAGCAGCATGCCGGTTAGGTTTGCATGATGCTGATAGCAAGCCTTGCGGGATGGAGAGGTATGCTACCGATGTCTCCCTTATTTCAACGGGTGTGTGGGATATTTAGCTCCAAGCTTTACTTATGAAGATTAATGCTGTTCCCTCTTAACTGTTGCTTTGTGGAAAGTCCAGATCAAAAGACACAAACCAGCTCAACAGAGAGTGCTGTTCAGGGAGACACAGAGAAGAGGCCATCGTGTGTTCAGATTATTTCATACTCAAATATTTTGTCTGAACCAATGTTGAGAGCTCTGTATTCAGGTTAAGGGAAGTTTGACAGTGCTGCTCAACTGCTGAGAGGAAGCTCTGGCCAGGTTGAGTTACCCATGGGTGCAGTGTCCTGGCCCCCAGGTTAGGGTACCACCCTAGCTGCTCTTGCCTGAATGCTAAGACAAATCCCCAGTAATCACCGTTTCTTCTGTGCACCCTGTTCTGCTCTTAAAAGAAACCTGAACAAGCAAGGAGGGAGTCAAGATCTGTTGCAGCAACCCCCTGCTGTGGGTGGTCAAGGGACTGGGACTGTGAGAGTGAAGGCACAAGGCTATTCCTCAGTTCAGACAAATCTTCAGTGTCAACAAATGCTGGTGAGATCTCCTGTTCCTGTACAGGTTAGCTCCTGGGACTTCCTTCAGGATGTTATTAAAAACAGTCAAATAAACAGACCTGCATTCTGTCAAGTCTGAACCCACGACCAACATGTTAGAATGAAGTAACAGCCAGTGAATACCTAGCGAAGAGGAAAGCTCTGAAAAGTACTTGCCTAAATTCACAGCAAGACCCTGAGTGGGATTTCTCTAACCCATCATGGATATTGGAGGTCAGAGGACCTGCCACAGGAAGCATCTCTTTCCACTGGCTACACAGGGAGTTCAAGTTGATTAGGTGAAACATCTTATTTTTTTACTCATCTGCAGCTGAGTTTCCCACTCTTCTCATTATGCAGGAACAAATTCTCTGTGGGGCACAATGAAAAATAAAAAGAGTTTAAAAATAAGAATCTAAGATCAGGCAGTAAGCCACATACTTCCTTTGGCTTAGGATGAGACACTTATGCTGCCATTTTAGTTACTGCAAAGCAGCTTGAGATTTTTTAAATGCTTAAAATCATGTGCTTCCATTGACTTCAATGTGTCCAAAAGAAACCAAACTATTTGTTAATCTGCTGTCTATGAGTGTAATCAAACAGAATCCTTTAAAAAAGGAAAGTTTTGCAAATAATGACAGGAAAAGCATAAGCTGTCCTAAATTTCCTGTGCTTGCTGCCTTTTTCTGCTTAAAGTGCTCTCTGCTTTCCCTTAAAATTTCAAAGCCTTAGAAATATTTTTTGGCTTTGCTCACATTTATAAAGCTAAGGGTATCCAGAGAAGGGGGGGGAGTTGATTTACATGGTCAGTCATACATAGCAGAAGATGCAGCTCTGCATTTGTACACAAACCATAGTCTGACATTTGCTCACATAAATGATATGATGAATAATTATGAAAAATTATCTAATTTGGGAAAATTACAATCAGGTCATGTACATCACGGGGAAAAGAACTAAATTAATTATGTACAGTGTGTAACTGTCAAATACCAACAACATATGTAATGGAAAGTCAACAATTTATAAGGATCCAGCTAATTTCTATAAAGCCTGAATTTCTCTGGATGTTCATGTTCCTCAGATTCACAAACGGCTGTACACCAGCTTATCAAGCTGTACTTGTAAAAAGATGGGCCAGGATTCAAAGAAATCTTTTAATGAGGGTTATTGTTCTGCAGAATTGAAACAGTAGTCAGACTACCGATGGCTGCACCATTGTGGGGGGTTGTGTTGCAGGGCTCAGCAGAACTCCTAGTAAAACTGCAGGCAATTACTTAGTGCCCAGTTTTGAAAATCAAACTTGTTGTGACAAATAGGCTAACTATGAATCTCTTATACACATGAAAATGTCTAAAGAGTAAATAATATTTAAGAATTTTGGTCACAGTGTCGCATTATCAATCCCTTAAATTATAATAGTGGAACTGCTGGTGTTACTGGTCCACTGTAAAATTGCTTTTCTGTGAAAATTGTGTGAATTTTTAATGGTTTCTTGATTCTTTGTGTTATAATTAAACTATCTAAAACTTTTTCAGTGTAAATACTCTCTTTCCTAGAGGCATTAAAAACATTGCTACGTCTGAATTGTGCTAATTACTAACACATGAGCAGTAAAGAATGAAAAATGACTAGAAATGGCAGTGTAAAAGCCCATCTGCTTTTTTATTGTTTTATATCCTCAAAGAAATCTAAAAAAGGAAGCAAGTGCGTCAACTGTGAAAAGTGAGAGCATCAACTTTCAGTTGAAGTAGCTGGTGTCTTTGCCTTAGGTGGGACTATTGTGACTGAATACAAATTGTATTCCAGTTATAACTTTGGGAGCTGCTAATAGAAAAATAATTATATTTTAAAATATCTGATCCTAAACTTGGAAGTAGGAATTTTTGCTCTAACTCTATTTTCAAAACTAATAATCTCATCACTCAATGTGCACATACTTCACATTTACTTTGGAAAGCACACATCTTGTACAAAATGGAGAAAACAGATTAGAAAGAATAAAAACCCATTTCAGTGTGGACTGGGTGTTCACAACAGACTCACTGGAGACCTTTGATGTTACAGTCAACAACCATATTATTCCGTCTGCTTAGTTTTTCTTATATGATTACCTTAAAAGAATTCTTGCCATATGTCATTTGAATCCTTTGGGGACTTTGAAAGAAAATGAGAAGACTACTTAAGCAAGCTTTGTAAATGTATGTGTCTGTCCATACGTATTAAAGTATACAGATAGTTTTTATCTTATGCCATACTTAAATTTATTAAAAATAAATGAAATGTACTGAATTTTATCACAGCTAAAATGTGCAGCTTAACTAGTTGATGTTCCTTTAGTTTTTTCTGACATGTACGTTTTAAGGACCAAGCTCAAATATTTATATTAAAAGAATGACAAAAAATTTCAGAAGCTTTAGTATGTCCAGCGGAAATACCTCTATTTCTACTTACAGAGGTACGTACATGCAAATATCTGAGGCTATGCAAGTGTTTTTTTCTTCATATAACTAATATAAATAATTGTGGTAATCAAGAAATTAACATTGCTTAAACTAGACAAGGTTATATAAAGTACTGTGCATGATTTATCATGCAGCTTTCCTAGTGCACAACAATCCCACCCTGAATTACTAGCTCACCTCTTTCCTAGCCTGTAGTCTTAATATTGGCAAACTGTGCTGAACAATATAGATCATGACTGGTATTCGTGTATGCACACATTAAGCAAGTTCAGTTCCCATGCTATTTAAAGCAAATTACATGTGTGATGGGTCACAGTTTGAGAGAGAGCAGCTTCTGTGATCCTTACTTCTTCCTATGCTCTTCAAAAGGGCAGGGCCAAGATCTGGTGGGCAGGAACAACAGATAGGAAAAAATCAGCATTCAAGGGCAACAAAATATTGAATTTCTGGGCTTCTAAGCAAATTTCATATAGATATGGTTTGCATAATTGCCCATTTCTTGAATTAGAAGCTTCAGGACCTTGCAGAGGAACAAAGGAGGGAAGGGATGCCCTAGTCTAGTCTGAACAAAGGTTTTTCCACAGTATTATTTATGCAAGTGCTAAGGCCCAGATCTGGAAGGATAAAGGACCTGCTTAACCACTTTACAGTGCATCAGCAGCATACAGTGAAATGTGCTGCGGATACAGCTCTGAAGTGAAGGTAGCAAAATGGTCAAGAGTGATTAACTCCATTTCTCGGAGAATTGCCTAGCCTTTAGTCCAAACCCCCAAAACACGTGGCAACCTGTCATTGCTGAAGCTGTTAGAAAATGTGTTACTGATTAAGAGCACATATTGCCTCTGTGCAGAGTGCAGTCACTGAGCTTATTCAGTCTCTATTTATTAAATTATGGCGCTAATGGACTTATTGTTTCCACAGAAAGATTTGGTGACATGGGGTATGCTATGCTAAAGTATCTTCCATTTTTATCCCACACTTGAATCTACATGTGGAGCGGATTCGGTCTCTTTGCTCCAGCTTTGAAGAAGGAGGTATCCTTTATTTGAAGCTGGATGCAATAATCATGGCCACACATCCTTCTTTAGTTCAGGAAATCTCACTGGTGAGAGCTGTGCCAAAGCCTGCCTTTAAGACAGCATTATCTGACTGAGTTTTGGTAACATATGCAAAGTCAGGCACTTATCATTTTCCAGATCACAAACAATTAATATATTACTTCCTTCTGGCAGAGCTTTAATCAGGATAAGTCAAGATGAAGGCTGAGAACCTTGTCTCCTTATGTCTCAGTGTCTGAAGAACTTATAGTAGTTAAAAGCAATGGAATGAGAATAAAACACTTCCTTACATCCTTTTCTTAACGTTGTCCTATTTGTAGAGCTCTCTGTCTACCAGTCAGCTACCTCTGTGACAGCAGCAATCAAGGTCTTGTAATGATACTTCCCGTCACATTCTCCTGGCCATCTAGAGTCCCAGCTGCTTAAAAATAACAACCCCAGGGGCATACCAGCTGAAACGAGGTATGCCCAAAAGGGGAATTTCTGCAGCTATCTTTGTAAGAATCCTTCTTCATCTGTACTTCTGTGGCTCTCCCATATAGATAGCCTCACATAGCAGCCACTCCCTGGGAAACAACAAGCTGCTGTTATTTCTTGGTCTGCAGAATCTCTTCCTGTGCTCAGCTGACTTTGTATCAAATTTGGGAACACGCTCTTAGTGAACAAAACATTGCATTTCACCAGCCTCCTGTAAATGATGCATCACAAAATAAAATGTCCCTGGTCCGCTCTGTCACTATCTGCCCTACCGTCGGGATTAGAGAGAGAAGGATGTCAGCAGTTGCTCACAGCTGACCAAGAATGGACTGCATCCTTTCTCTAGCAGTCCTGGGGGCAGCACTGACAAGACTTCAAGACACGCCATGTTGTCCCCTCCCCGTGGGTCCCTCACACTCAGGAGTACCAAGCCTCTTCAGTCTTCAAGGTCCAAGCCTGAAGTTAGGTTGTGAAGAACTTGGGGTATTTGTTTGTGAAGGGTTGGGATATTGACTTAGCTATAGTCAGCTGGGAGATCAATTCTGAAAGGCAGAGCACCAGGCTCAAATTCAGCCCAAACAATCCTGATGGGAGTCTGATCAGAGAGGACAGTAAGTAAATAAACTGATTTCCCCATGCATTGTGACTCAGGTTTCCAGCCTGATATTATAATACAGTTTGCCTGGATTAAAAACTGGGCACTTTCAGTGATATAGTTGGCCCACTGATGCTCTTCAGGATTAAGGAACTACAGTTTTGAATTAGTGGCAGCTATAAATTAGTTCTATGGTACTGCTGTGCACATACGATGTCAAGCCTATTTGTTTGGTTGTTATTAATTGGAGAAGGATGGCATGGGAATTGTCTATGCATAGCTAATTAAAGCCTTTCCAAAAGCAGGAATTTGGTGTTTGCAGTAAGCACTAATGGACATGTTTCAAGAGACTGCAGCATTATTTGTTTACCATGTTTGCTTTCATCATACTTATACTATATGTGTGCAATCCCATTCTCCCAGACTTCTATCAGTCACTTCCAGCAACTAGGAAATTCTATTTTCTTGATGTATAACTCAGTTTCTGTCTTGTTTGTTTGCTTGCTTGCTTTTCACCTTTTCTTTTTTGTAGCAGAGATTCACAACAGGAAAAGATAGGACATTGTGTATTAGGGGAAAATTCAGGCTTGGTTTGTGCATCTTGTTCGAGCATAATTTGGGATCAGAATTTGGTGTTCATGTCCTTTTGTTTTGCTTTTACTATGGAACAAGGCTCATTTGTCAGAATAACCTGAGCATTTTCTTATGATAAGTTCCTTACTCTTCAGTCAACTTGCGAAATTGGCACTATCTCTTGCTTTTTTTGTAGTGCATTATAATTTGAGTTCTTTAGGTCCTTCATTTTAATTAAAAAGTCTTACTTTAGGATCTTGGCAAAGTTTTATTTCATGAAATGTGTAGAATGGAGATGTTGTGGCTGTTTCCAGAAATCCCTTTGTATTATATGGTTGCTCACAATTGCAGAATTTAGCCCAGTACTGACAATGCCTCCCGTCCACAGTGATAGGCATGAGCTTGCATCTGTGACTCCTGGTTCAAGTGAAGGACATTTCTTCCTACCTGATTTTTCTTTCTCTTTCATCACTTCTCCTAGAAAAGAAAAATTCAGGCAAAGGAAGAGCAGCTGGAAAGATTCGTGCATAGCAAAAGAAAAATTGTATCTGAAGACTTTTTACTGACTAGGTTGTGTGGCAGCAGAGGGGAGAAGAGCAAATGTCCTTCTTTCCTTCACCAATCTGTCAACCAACAGAGGCTTTGCATTCCTCCAGATGGGAAGATGAGGAGAAAACTATTGCTGTTTCTCTCTTCTGTGTTGCTGTTAGAGAAGAGAGGCTTAGTGGAAATATTTGAAGGTAAACCTGGCAATAAGTTTGGGAATCTGACTTTTGGCCTCCACATTTGTTGATTCCATTTGCTTCAATTTAATACAGAAGTAACATAACTTGAACTGGCCTGTTTCAGTAAAGCATTCCATTTATGTGCCTAAAATCCTTAATCTAAACCAGTTACATAGCGTGAGATTCCTTCACGTACTTTGTGAATGTTGCTAACCCCCAGGTTTACATGCAGGAACTGTGTCAGCAGGGGGTTCACCCAAGTCAGCTTCATGCACAAGGATCCTTCCTGCTGTCTGATACAGTATCATAAATATGGAGAAGTTCTAACAAAGTTAATCGGAGTTATATCTGACTAAATCTGGTGTAAATGAAGGCAGAAGTCAGTACTAGGTCCATGCATGGACTTAATAAAAAGCTTCAATTCCTATCACAAAAACCTCCCGTCCCCTGCTCCTTTTTCTCTAGTGAGTCTTCTGTCATGATAGGACTTTCCCACCTTAATTCCCCAGTAAAATCAACATGGATACCTTATTTTTTAGTTATTGTTTATTTCAGCTAGTGTGGGCCGAACCTGTGGTAAACTAACTACAAAACTATCCAGGCTGGATCAGATCTGGTTTACTTTTACTTGTAAGATTACAGGATTGCTCCTTTAAGTGAGCAGGTTGTCACTTGTTTCTCTGTGAAGGCTGTAACCAAAGAATTAAATGGTGTATACCAGACTTCGTGGTAAATAAGACTCAAAAAAATAATGTTATCTGTACTTGATCACAGATGTGACACTGGACTAAAAGTTATCTGTCACCTTTACTTGCAGAGACAGCAACAGCTCCCAGCTTCTACCTCGTCTGCTTAATATGCCGTCAGCCATTTGTGTCCCAAGGGCAGTGAGAAGACGATGGTATGTTCAGAAAGAGGGCAACCTAATGGCATGAAGCCTCAAAACCAAAACATTCTATTCACATGGCTACCAACAACTGGTGTCATCAGGGCTGACTTATATGACATCACTGTCAGGTACAGCACTCTTGTTTGTGTGCTGTAACCTAACCAGGGCAGAAGGAAAAACATTATGCCGTGTTTTATGTACCTTCTGTAAGGGCCTGGCTGGTTATTTTTCCCGTTCACAGGAAAGAAAGAAGAAGAACACCACTCACAAAGGATTCCCAAGCACTCCATCCTTTATTCATTTCATGGCTGCTTCTCCTACCTTGGAAGTGTTCCCCTTCAGCTCATTCCCTGGGCACTATCCTACCTTTCCAATAATTTTCTCCCTGGCAAAAATACTAATATAGTGAACCTGTTAGTTAGCTGAGCACCTTCAGATTGAGGACAACAGAATTTACTCTGAATAACCTGTCAGATTATTACAAGCCCAGTATCGATAGATACCGTGATAGAGGACAAAACCTTAGAAGACTCATCAGCCTTTCACGTAGCACGTTTCCCATCATAAGAATATAGATAAAGTGGTGGTTATTCAGCTTCGTTCTATTTTCTAGCAAGTGTTTTAATCCCGTTTCACAATAGAATACATGGAGGAAAGTATTTGACAGGGTCTCAAGTACAATTTTTTTTAATTGTTTTGATTTTTGACATTCCATAGGAGTATATAAATCAAAGAAATAATGTTGGAGGGAGGTGTTTCCTCAGTTCCATTTCATCGCCACCATCATCCTTGGCAGTATTTCAGAAAGGATTTCTGAGGTATTCTTTGAAAAATGGCCTGATTATGATCCCATGGAAACCACTGACAAAATACTCACCAACTGCAACTGAAATCCATCCATTTAAAAATTTAAATAATGACATGCTGATTTGGAGAAAGGAAATAGAGGTAAAACTGA
The DNA here is from genome assembly GCF_018139145.2 of Gymnogyps californianus. Classification (NCBI taxonomy): domain Eukaryota; kingdom Metazoa; phylum Chordata; class Aves; order Accipitriformes; family Cathartidae; genus Gymnogyps; species Gymnogyps californianus. The sequence goes on along the minus strand of NC_059472.1, from coordinate 70,206,344 downwards.
GAAGAAAAAGATTTTTATGCCCTCATTTTTGTCTAGCCAAATCAATGAGAAAAAATTTTTTCATGTTTTTGTGTCAAGAAAAAAAGAACATTAAGAGAACGCTTTCCTTCAAGATATTTCCTTCATTTTCATGCTCTCCTTAAGCTGGGATGGACAAGAAATAGCTTTTGAGCCTTGTAAGTAGGTCAATTGCAGTTCTCATGCCTAGACCACGTTCCCCACTGCGGAAAGCAGGATACCAGAGGGGCTTGCATATATGCACTCTCTCTGGGTCGCATGGAGGCTTCTTTCTTTCCTCCCTGAACCCAGTCCAATTTCTCAATGTGGTGGGGGGACACTGGGAAGCAATTATCATCTTTTGCTTTTGAATTGCTCCCAGGCGTTTACTCTTCCCTCGGTTCCTCAGGTTATATTAAATGTATCTTCAAGTTCTCAGCCAAATTAAGGTTTTGCTACATAGTCATATGGTACGGGAGACCGACAGCTTGTGTATTAAATCGCCCCCAGACCTATGTAGTTGGTGTGTGTATTAAAACTGCTTTTTTGGGGGCCTACAAATATGGAATTATTTTCTGCAGTAATGCCATTTCACAAGGAGTATGAAGAGAACCCTTCCCACAAGTCCTAAGCACCTCACAGCCTCTTTGACAGTAAATGTGAGTTAACACGTGCCAGATGTCACACTCCCAGGATCTGTGTTTTGGCCATTAGCTATTCCATTAAAAATAGCTTCCTCTTTAAAGTGAAGCACAATTATTACTTTTTTTATCAGGCAAATAAAAATGTATAATTTGACCATTAACATCCTTCCATTCTTCGCTTTTTTATGTACAAAGTTACGTGCACAAATGTCAAGAGACACAGAACTTCGACCCAAGCTCATCGCTTTGTAGCCATCTTCATCTAACTTCATCATACTAACTTCATCTAAGGGGAGACCTAAACACTTTGGCCAAAACACAGTGGTGTTTGAATGATCCTTTTCCTCCTCATTCATCTAGAAATCACACTCACTGAAACAGTTTCTGATGCCTCACAAAATCAGTGAGTTATAATCTTTTCTTGCATTTTCCAGGATTCCTGCATGAAATGGTACAACGTGAGCATTAACTCTTTTCTTGGCATTTAGCTGGATACACTTTCGCACACTCAAGCCTTCACATTATTTGAAGGTCAGATTTAAATGGAAAAGGTAAGTGTATATCAAAAAGACTGTAGTAAGTCAGAGTCTCCTTCTGAACCATTATATCTTTAAAATACATAATGTTCAAAGTCTTGCCAAGACAAAGTCTTCTTGGACACATCTCTTCCTGTGGCTGATGGGAAGGAGCTGCTACTCTGTGTTCTGTGACTATGAACTGATTACGCAACTTTAATAGTCAAATATGCACTCAGGATAAAAAGAAATGTGGTCCTAAACGTTAATAGAAAATGTGTGTATCATTTCATCTATCTGTATTTTAATTAGTCACCTATAAATAAGCTGGCTGTTGCAAGGTGCTCTATAATGAGGTTACCTAAACGCCAGCCCTTGCCTAGATTAGCATTTACAATTGTGTGAGATAGTTAGAGATTGTTAATTGCTACTGTTTCTTCTATTATTAGTAGTAGTATTATTGTTATTTAAGGAACAGGCAATATGCCCCAATGCAATTTTGCATGCATGCCTGGGAAAAAAAGTAGATGACATAAATCGCATGCATAATCTCTGGAGACAATCATTTTAAATCTTAATTGGCTGCCTTTTAAATATCATTTAAGGTCTCGTTTTCCCTGCCTCTCTCTCTCTAGTTAAGAAGGTGTTGTGTCAAAGTCTATTACCTTGCTGGACGTCTCGCCTCTAAGTTTTTTTAAAAAAATAGAACCATCAGCAGAGGTTTGAGAGGTCGATAAAGCTTTTAGATTTGGAGATGTTTTCAGGGAGCCCATTTCCTGCGGCTAAGAGTTGTTAATGGAGCTTAAGGAATTATCTTATGACTCGGGCTGGGAGAGCCGTATATTTCTTCGCTCCTGTTCCCTTGTCGAGGCTGAATATGCTGCTGTCAAGCTCGCTTAATGAAAAGTAACGCGTCGCTGATTACAGTTTTATTTGGGCTCTATGTAAAAAGCACTGTTAATTTAGCATCCCCTCCTTTGTGTGTTTGAATTTGCCATGGCTGAATGATTTAGAGTCTCTCAGTTTCAAGCCGTTTCTCGATGATTTTTTTCCCTCCTCTCTTTCTTTCTCAGTCTGCCTTTATATTTCTGCTTTGTACAGCCATACGAGCTGCATGGCTTTCCCTTCCAGCCCCGTAGCCTCCTCTAAAGCAGCTGAACCTGATCTTCGGCTTGTGCTATTGAATCAAATGGCAAAATTAATTTCTCACACTCTTTTGTTCATACTGTAAAAACAAACAAATAAACAAACAACAACAACAACAAAACCAAACAAAACCCACAACCCTTCTGAAAGACCACTGCATTTGACGGCTGATGTAGAGATAAGGTTCGCGTACCAAAGCAAGAAACTATTTTCCCTCCCCCATAATTTATACAGTCTCCTCTCAGGATCGGTAATGTTTTGATGTGAGGGCATACAGACACACGCATACCTACCAGGTCTAATAGACGGCCAGTCCCGTGGTCCGGAGGGATCTGGGCTTGTTTTATAACAGACATAAACTTACTCAAACTTGTTTTATAACGACAATGACACGAAATTGAAGGGATAAAGATTTGATCCGCTTTTCTTTTGGCTTCTGATATTTCAGTGCGCCTGTGTTTTGCCCACAGTGTTATCACCTTCATTCTAAGTCCCGGGGGGGGGGGGGGGGGAGGAGTTGCCTCCCAAATGACGTGCCGACCAAATTGCATTACTGACCGAGCGAACGTCGGTCAGTAATGATTTATAACTGCGTGCGGTGTAACCTGTCAAACTCCTGCCCAGGACGGCGTGCGGGCGCTCGGCACTCCGCAGAAGTCAGGGCACTCTTAAGGCTGAGGGAGATTTTTGGCTGCTCAGCGGAGGAGCCCTCTCCTTGCGCGCACACACGCACACACAGTCTCACACACACACTCGTCTGTCGCTGCGTCGGCAGCAAGGACGAAGTCCCCTCCTAGCCCACAGAGCCTCTGTGGCACGGAAGCCGAAGCCCACCGGGAGACGCGGTGTCACCCCACCCGCTCCCTGCACACACAGCAAGGCTTGCGCACACAAACCTCCCGGCCTTAAAATTACCGTCGCAGCGGGCAGCGGGATTTTACCCCCCCATCCCGCTTGCCTCCGCCAATGGCTTGAGGGCAGCCTAAACACTCGCCTTTCCTCCCTTCCCTCTTTCTCGCCTCCTTCATCCCCACCTCCTTAGTTTGGCTGAAAATAATTTGCTTTGTCTAAAGGGTTTCAGAGGCAAAGCTCGCCGGCCGCCCCGGCTGCATTAAAATTCCTGCCGGCCCAGCCTTTAGCTGAGATCGCGGCTCCCCGGAGACTCCACTTTCGCTATTACTGTCAAGTACCCTTGACTCTTTATTTTTGCCCTTTTATCTATTACAACTAATTCCAGTTCTTTTGCCCTTTTCAGTTTAAGACGTGGGCTTTCTGTAAAGCCTCCCCCTGCCACCGAGCTCTCCGGGTGCAGAGCCTTTAGAAATTGAGGGGTTTACTGTCAAAATGAAAATTTCACTTCAAATTATCTTGGCTGATGCACGTTTTCCAGGCCGGGGGCTCCTGTCTGAGCCTTTTGACAGCCAGATCAGCAGAGGGGTTCAGTGATCTCGATAATATCATCCAAGAGAGCGAAAGTCAATACAATGACAGGGAATATGACTGGATACAATCCAATTACGGCTGCTCGCAGCGAGGGGAAGGGCTCGATCTGATCTCCGCGCTCGGATTCCTTTATTCAGTCCTTGCACTAACGGGTCTCGCTAGAAACTTTGCGGGCTGGAGTATGTTATATTTTGGCTGGGTGCTGTCTCGGTTGCGCTTATCGTAGCCTTTATATATATATATATACATATACACATTCCTTATTGTATTCTTATTTATTTATTGGGGGATGGGGGTGGCTGGCGGGGAGCCGCAGGGGTGGGATGGGCGAGGAGGCTGGGAGGCAAGAAGGGCTCTGCTGCTTGTCCTGTGTGTCAGCTCGGTCCTTCGGGCGCTTTTGCTCTCCCCTCGCAGCGCCGGGCGCTGCCGCTCAGGGGCTTTAGGCCGGTCTGCGTAAGCCGGGGTCTGTTATTGCCTCGCAGTTTCTTTTCCAGCAGTTCTGCCTCTCTCCCGGTCCGGGGATCAGTAAAGTTTGTTCTCGTTCCCGGGAAGGAAAGGAAATCTTTTAAACGCCTGTTATCTAAGTGGTAAATTGGCTGCGAGTGCTCCTGAATCACACGTCGAGAGCGCTCTTTCTCCCTCTCTTTCTCTTTCTCTCTTTTTTTTTTTGGCTGCACTCTACTTAATGTCAAAACGGTAAAGCATCTGTCCTGAAGTGCTGAAATATTCATGGAGGATCAGCGATTCTCCATACTGGCAGAGGAGCTGGAAAGCTAAAACGGTTCTTTAAAAGATCAAATTTTCCATGTGAATCAATTGCTCCGCTCACGGCGGAGGCGACGCCGCGGCCGAGCCGGGCCCTTTGGGGCCGACCCCCGCAGCTCGGGGGGGGGGGGGGGACGGGACGGGGACGACGCTCCCGCCCGGCCTCGCCTCAGTGGGCAGCCGGCCCCCCCCGCCCCTCGCCCCCGCCGGCCCGGGCGGCAGCCGGGGCGCAGGGCTGAGCCGCGGGGGCACGGTAAAGCGCGGAGAGCAGCCAAGCATCCCTCCCGCGCATCCGTCCTCCCGCGGCAGCGCTCCGCCGAGCCTCTTTTCCCCTCTCCCGGCAGCCTGTTGACACTCCTTGGAATTACCGGGACCGGCTCCGAGGGGGAACTTTGAAACCGCAAAGATGTTTGTTGCGCAATGCAAAACGCCACCACTTGTGTTACCTCTGAAACAGACAATTTATTGGAGTGAACATACCTTTTAACATATTCTCTTTTTTTTTGTCAAGATAAATTTGTGCAGTAGGTGTAAACTTAGTAGAAGTGCTGTTTGTGAATTATATGCTAACAAGGAAATCAGGAGGAAAAACTCTCGAAAAGTCTTTATAACTAATGTCGGCATGCCTTAAATTAAATCTGAATTAAAATTTCCCGTTTGTAAACTTTCGGATGTAAACTTTTTAAGTAGGTCTACGCTATAGTACGTGCTTTTTGGACATGGAATTAAATAAGTTTCACGACATTGATCCCTTAAAGTCGCAGCCAGGAGAAATTCTTCAGAACAGCAATGAGCAAAGTCTGTCCGTTGAACTGAGCAAACTGAACTTTAAATCCTCGTTTATGTTGTTGGGTTTTTTAAAAAAAAAAGAAAAAGTTTTATATTTAAACTCTCACAAGTCTCTTTTCAGTGTAGCTGACTCTTCAAGCGTTAGAAAGTCCTTTGCCGCTCGGCGGGCCTGTTAGGAACAAAACATTTTGCTTCCTGATTTGGGAAACGCCAGGAACTCTTTGTTTGAGTCATGGTGGGCCAAGTTTGAGAGCTGCCCCTTGAGCACGTTGGCGCCGTTCCCCACCGCGCGTCCCAAGGCGCCCGTTTCCAGAATGGCTCCTTTGGTGGTAGCCCAGGAAACTGTCGTGTTGCCCAGGGCTTGGTTCAAAGTACTGTGCCTGAACAGGGGGTCGTGAAACACCCCGTCCACCCAGTTCCTGAGGTTGGTGACCGGCGAATCCTGGTGCCTGTCGATGACACTGACCGGGGCGGAGACGGCGGCGGCGGCCGAGCCCCCCTGCCGTTTCAGCATGCAGGAGGGGTACTCGGCCTGGTTGAGGGAGGTGGCGGTGTGCGCCAGGGACCAAATCCTGGGCTTCGCCTCCAGCAGCTGCTGCCCCTGCTGGAAGCACATTTTGGACTCGCAGCCGCGCTGCCGGGCGCCGAGCAGGTCGGGGCCGCACTCCGCCGCCGCCGTCTTCAGGCAGCTCCGCGCCCGCTCCGCCGCCGCCTCCTCCGCCTCCTCCTCCTCCTCCCCGCCGGCGGCGGCGGCGGCCGGTGGCGGCATCTTGGCGGGGGGCTCGGCGGCCCGCGGCGGGTGGCTGCCGCCCGGGTGCGGGAGCGGGTGCGGGAGCGGGTGGGGGTGCGGGTGCGGGAAGGGCCGCCTCAGCTCGCACTCCGAGCTCTCCGACTCGGCGGCGTCCAAGTCCTCCAGGTCGCTGAGCTCCAGCTCCTTCTCCTCCTTGCCCGTGGGCTCTGCGGGGTGGGGGCGGGGGAAGGGACAGCAAAAACAAGACACACGGTCACTGGCGGCGCCGCGCTGCCCCGCGGCCTCCCCCACGAGCCAGGCCCGCGGCCGCCCCCACGAGCGGCGCCCGCCCCCGGGGCGAGCAGGCGGCCGAGCCCCCACCGCCGAACCGCTAAGTGCCTGTTTTTAGCAGGGTACCCTCGGCTTTCCCGCTCTTCATCGCCTCCTCCTGCGAACCCTCCTCCTCCTCTTCCTCCTCCTCCTCTTCCTCGTAGGGCCGCTTCTCGTCCGAGCACTTGTTCCGCGGGGGCCAGGTCATCTTGTTCTCCTTCTTGAGCCGCCGGCGGGCGTTGGCGAACCAGGTGGAGACCTGGGTGAGGGTCATCTTGGTGATGATGGCCAGCATGATCTTCTCGCCCTTGGTGGGGTAGGGGTTCTTGCGGTGCTCCTGCAGCCAGGCCTTCAGCGTGCTGGTCGTCTCCCGGGTGGCGTTTTTCCTCCGCGTCCCGCCGTCCATCGTGCCGTACCTGCGGGCACAGGGGAGCACCCGCAGTGTGACACGGCGCCCTCGCCCCCCGCGGACCCGCCCGACCTGGGATCCCAGGGCCCCGGCACCGGCTGCTTGCCTGCGGCACCCCCCGGGGGTGGCTGGACCAGAGAGGACTGAAATGGGGGAGGACAGCTCAGCTTTAAGGGGGCGACCTGCCTCGAGAACTCAGGCCGAGGAAGAAAGCAAGGAGGAAGGGTTCAGGGGGCAGCAGCACCGGGCAATGCAAGTCCCCGCTGTGCCGTGGCGGTGGTGGCGGAAAGAGGGAAGAAAGCGCCTGCCTTTATTCGCGGTAAAGTCAATGTCAACATTTCGGGCAGCAGGGAAATCCTAGCAGCTTGCAAACGCACAGAAATCGCGCTTTCCTGTTGTTTGATCAGTCCTCCCCAAACAGAATACATCTGGGTGACCCCAGGGTGTAACTGTTAATAGAAATATATTTCCTCTTACTCCTTTTATTAGTAATCTCTCCTACCCTTTTGTTCCTGAAATTGTAGAAACCTAACGCAGATGACACTGGGCTGCGACTGAATATTTAATGCACATCCTCCAGGAAAGGTCATCGGCGCCCAGTGGGCCTCAGAGCTTGAAACGGTGTGTAAGTGGTTTTGCGCTGGTTTAAAACTAATAAACATACCAGAGATGCCCAGGCGCCTAAGCCCGACTCCGCGCAGGAAAAGAAAATTACCGCCCCCGTGGAGAGGTACAGGGCCCCCCCCCGCCGCCCGTCCGGGGGCCAGAGGACCCCGCGTCTGTGTGCCTGCGGGAGGGGGACGTTTCGGTGGGGAAGGGGAGGCGGCATCGCCGGGGCCGGGAGGGAGATGCTGGGCGGCGAGGAGGCAGGTCCGCGCCTCGGCCCCGTGGCGGGGCGGGCGGGAAGGGGTGGGGATCGCGGCGGGGGGGGGGGGCAGCGAGCGGGGCCGGGGGGGGTGGGGGGGTGGGGAGCGCTTACCTGTCGTACTGGTACTGGCTGAGGGTGTGATCGTAGGGGTAGTAGGCAGCCGCCGGGGCGATGCCCGCATGCGCAGACCCGCTCCCGTCCTTCGCCTCCAAACTGTTCTGCAAGAGACACCGCGCCGCCGCCCTCAGCCCCCGCCGCCCCCCGCCGCCCGGCTCCCCCGGGTCTCGGGGGGGACGGGGACGGACGCGACGGACCTTGCCGGAGGCCCCTCGGCCGCGGCGGCCAGCGAGATCAATAGAGACATTAACTCGCGCTGTTATGGTGCCAGAAAGAAAAAGAAAAAAAGGGGAAAAAAAAAAAAAAAAAGCTGGTTGGGAAGAGCGCATCGTTTTTGGCGAGCCGGGGTCTGGGCCGCCCCAAACTACCCGGCCGGGCCCTCCGCACTCGGCCGCCACTTCGTCAGGCGCGACTTTTAATTGCGTTACCGTGAGAACCGTGCCGGGTTTGAATATTTAATGACCGCGGGGTTGGACGCGCCGCGCTTCCGCGCCTGTCGGCAAAAGCGGGATGGTGCAGGGGAGCGGCGTGCGGCTCGGGGGCGAGGAGGAGGAGGAGGGAGAGGGAGGAGGAGGAGGAGGAAGGAGAAGAAGCCCCCGGGGCTGCCCCCGCCGCGGAGGGGTCCCTCTGACCGGCCACCGCCCCCGGGGGCGCGGGGGGAGCGCGGGTCCGGCGGGCGGCGCGGAGCAGCACGGAGGACGGGCGGGAGCATCCCCCGCGGCGGCGGGCGGCCGGTGCCGCCGGGGCGGCTTACCAAGGAGTAGAAGGCGGGAGCCTCAGTGCCGTAGGTCACGTAGTTTCCATAGCCCTGGGGGCCGGCGTAGGGGCCGCCGTAGACCCCCAGGGCGGCGGCGGAGTTGAGCTCGTGTCGGGCGGTGGCGAGCAGGCGGCTCTCGTACACCGGGCAATAGACGGGGGTCTGGGCGGAGGCGGCCGCCCCCGTCTCGGCCAGCGTCCGGCCGCTGGACTCGCAGCAGGTCGTCAGGGAGTTGGTGCTCATCAGGAACTGGAGAGAAAGAGAGCGGCGCTGAGGGCGGGAGGGCGGGGGGGAAACTTCCCAAACTGTAACCAAGTTGGGTTGGTTTTTTGTTGTTTATTTTTTTTTTTTTTAATCAGGTCGCAGCTTTGGGGTGTCGCCCCCCTCCCTCCCCTTCCGTATCTTACTTCAATCGGGGTAAAAACGCTCTGGAGAAACGCAGAGGTGCAAGTATTTTATCAGTTTTTTAAAAAAACCCACCACAACAACAAACAAACGCCCCGTGACTGTGGGCGTTTAATCCTCTGTAATACGTTGCTCCAGCCCTTTGCATGTAAAAACTAACTTTTCTGGTGTGTTCTCATAAGACTGGGTTTACACCGGTTTTCTCCTCTTGCAGCACAATGCTTCCCATCTGCGTTTTTAAACCTTTTTTCTAAATCACTCATGCATATTTATTTTGACTGCAGATTTGTAGCAGCCACACACGCATCTGTTATTAACCTGCTGGTTTAGAATATCCTATTATGTTTCTGCGGTCCGGACCGCAGTACTTTCACTGTTTAATTGGTAAACTGTGAATTTAATCGGGAAGGAGAAAAAAGCGCTTGGGGGGGGAGAGAGCGGGTGGGGGTTGGGAGATCTCTAGCTCCCCTTCTCACCTCCCTCATCTCTGTAATCCTCCCCCACGCGTCATTATCACCCCCGAACACTCTAAATCCCGCGTGTTCCTTCCCATTTTAAAATATGTGCGCGAGATATAACTTGGGCATCTTGGAAAGATGCGGAGCGAGCAGCCGATTTGCCGCTCCCGCATGGCTAGAAAGGATCGCTGCCGCTCTTAGCCCTGGACGGAAGTAATCAATAAGGACTGAAATTCAATCAATTAACGTTGGTAGGCAAAAAGTCTTACCTGGGGTGCAGAGGAGTAAGGGTAGCCAAACTGAGGATATGACATGGTACAGAGGCTCCCAGTAATCTAGAAACAAGGCGAGACGTCTGATCTGCACGCTATTGCAGCCTGGCTCTGCTCTATTGTACCAATTGATTGGTAACCACAGGTCCCTAGATGCTTATAGGACGAAGCAGAAAACCACATTTAATTTATTTACATGAAATCTTAAACTTTCTCTTTTTTTTTTTAACCGAAGAAAAAAAAAAAGATATACAGTGATTTTAGCACCTTCCCCTCTACAGCTACGCAACAGAAATAATTGTTACGTGTGGGCTCCGAGGCTGGCAAACGTGACGGCAGAAATACATACTTTGCACCCGCGGAAAAATAAAGGAGGCGGAGGGGCGAGGGAAGAAAAGTGATACAAATAACATCAGTTCAGAAGCACGTTGTTTTAAAAGAGCCGAGCCTCTGACGTCACGCAACACCTATTCAAATTAACCTGCCTCTAAGTTTAACATTCATTTTCGGGAACCTTTCCCCTGGCCTGGAAAATAGACTCTCCAGCATCCCTTTCAGTCTGCCTAACAGGAGCGAAAGTTTGGAAAGCCCTCCGGCAGCGACGACGCCTGCTTGCAGCATTTCTATATATTTCTGCGGGGAAGGGAAGGGAAGGAAATGAATGGTTTTAATCTGAAGGATCAATGTTGTATCAGCTAAGATTTCCCCCCACCCTCCTTAGTCACTGAAGGGCTGGTAAGCACTTTTAATTAGAAATTAATTAATGAGCAGCTGCTTCTTCCCACCCCACAGTAATAATTAGTCTCAATTACAAACAAGACATATGAAGGGACACACGACTGAGTCTTCATTTAAGATTTAATCAACAGTTAAAATTAGCGCTAACGCTGACAATAAAGCACATGACATGCAATCCTGCTTTTCTTTTCGGCTTTTATTCCAGACGTGTGATTACAGGTAGAAAACCCTACAAGCGTATTCCGGGGAATGATTGAAAGGACGTGACTTTTCACGTTAAAACGACTTTGATCCCATCGCAAACCTCCGCTGGAAAAGCCAGCCTTTCGCGGGGCGGAGGGCCGTATCCAGCCTGCCTGTGCTCCGAGGTGCGCACGGTTGCGGGGAGGGGGGGGAGCGGATGTATAGATTAGGGAGGGGGGTGCGACTCAAATGTGCCAAGTGCTGCTTCTCACCGAAGAGCAAACATCTCTTTCCCGGTGGTTAGGTGGTTCCCCGGGGCTACGGCGGGACCCTCGAGTGAAGGAGGGCCTGGGAATTAGTCTCGTCTCCATCACCCCCTTCTCCCCAACCTACTGCTGCCATCAGCCTCCCTACCCTCTAGGGGCTGGGTCCCCCCCCCACCCCCCCACACAAGCAGGCAGCATCCCCCTCTGCTTCACCCTCGGAGGGGGCAGGCTCCGTGCTGCTGCCCAGAGGTAGCTGGCCGTCGAGGGGCGGGGGGGGACATGCTGGGGCTGCCGGCCGGCGGAGGTCCTCCGCCGGCCGGCAGCCCCAGCATCTCCCCCCCCGCCCCTCGACGGCCAGCTACCTCCGGGGCAGGGCAGGCAGACAGCCGCCGGGCGGGTGGAGGAAGCGGAGGAGTCAGCTCCGAGGCTGAAGCTCGGCTAGCTGGTGCAGTTGAACGCTGCTCCGTGGTGTGCAGACTTGCTCAGAGAGATTCCTGGGTTCAGACATGTGAATAGCCCCAGGGTCACACTCTAATTAATGATGATGTTCTCTTCTTCTCCCCAGCTGGAAGACTGCCTCCCAGAAACGAATCTGCCCACACTGACAGCTCGATTGAGGGTGATTGATGACTATCTGGAGACCACAGTACACATAATATAATATCTGCTGCGTAATTGCTTTAATTTACAGATGAAAATACTAGTTCTCGGATTGAGTTAGACTACAACGCGCGGCGTTTTATGGCGCTTTAGAGTGTTTGCAAATAAAAGATATCAGATACCGTACATGCAAATTATCCTGACAGCTCAGTATCTGTAGCCGGGAGAAACGTATAAAGAAAGGGAATCAAATGACATTAATAATCGGTTTTGAATTCTGTATTGATTTTTGGAGGGGAAGAAAGTGCTTTTTCTTTCCTCACCTGAAATGCTAATACCTTCTTCTTTCTGGGACTATTAATAACTTAGCCATTGGGTTTCTTCTACAGAAACGCTCCTTCATTCCTCCTGCTCCCCCGGTGCTGCCAGGATATAATGATACTTTTAGCTACTATTTACGAGCAGCTTCCTTCTACGCGACGTGCTGACGGGCTATTGCATTGTTTGGGAAGAAAAGACACCCGGTGTTTACACAATGGTCTGCACGCAGCGTTTGGTGCTGCTCGCTCTGCCTCCTGCGCTGATTGCGCTGGGGGCTGTTTATTTAAGCCCTGGAGTATAACTCACCGGTGCTAGGGAAGAAAACAGTTGCACTTATCTCAAGAGCGGCTCGGTGTAAAGCACTATAATTAGCTGGGAGAGCTAGAGAACTGCCTGGAGAAGTCCTCCCAGTTTTCCAGGCTACAGTTTGGGAGATGTCCTGGTGTGATGATTGTTTTGGTTTGTTTTTTTTTTTTTCTCCTTTTCTTTCCCTCTTTTGATAATACTGCAGATGTCAACTCCGCAGTGGCCCACAGAACACTACAGGTTTTGATATTTAGATGAGTCTATTAAACTTTAAAATACAAAGTGAAATTCAATATTTATAGTCCTTGTCTATTTATATATCACAGTTGTCTTTCACTGCACCATGCAAATACTCCGGTGCCCATTTTTGCACTGAACTTTCCTGTATTAATCATGATAATTATTTGGCATTTTTCTTTGCAGCCTGCCTGCTCTACTACTTTACCGCCGGTCAGCTTTGTGCCAGTTCCAATCTGTATTCCCTAGAAAGCAGTCATTACCCCCCCCCGCCCCAAAACCAAAGAACAACAACAAAAAACTTAATAACCTTGAACGCTAAAAGCTGACATTACATCTTCCTCCAGCGTTCATGTCTTGTTTCACTTACAATCTACAAAAAATGGCCCTTTGTTGATAAGAAACTCAACACAATTATATTTCATCTTGAATTTTTGGTGCCAGCGCACAAACATGCAATAAGCCCCACAATGATTTAAAATAACCTTTGTGGTTCTTGCACATAAACAACGTAACACTGTTCAAATCCAAGCAAAGACGCTTAATGCTGTGGGCTATATCCTTAAGCATTTGGAAAATGCAAGTCTTTGCTGTGCAATAAAAATTGATCCTTGTCAAAGCCCCTTTCCTGTACAAAGCAGTTAACAGCTTTCGAGAAAGAGAAACACACACTGCTTTCTCCAAAGTTTGAGCAAGTAAACCCATCGCGATCAATAGGAAACGCTGGAGAGTTCCCCTCTCGTAAGAGTCAGCCTGCACACCGAGGTGAGCAGGTATTTTACAGCCAAAGCCCAACCACGTCTATCTCCGAGGGTTATGTGTTCCTTCTCCGAGAACCTGGAGCCAACGTTCATACAAGTTTTATCACAAAAGCATGAAACGAGAAGGAAACGCTGTGATGCTGGAACAGGCCACAGCAGGTAAAACAGAGAACCTCTTCAGGACTAACGCTTTGATGGACGTCTTCAGGGACATGATCTAGAGGCAGTTAATGCAGCTACACTTTTACTATCTGCATTTTCATCGCCTCCTCTTTTGGAGGGATTATTGCCACTCCTGGAAATATTTCAGCGACGGAATTTGCTTATGTGCTAAACAGACTTTAGCGAGCTCTTTCAGTCGACTTTGCTTTGTTTTCACGTTACAGATTTAAAGCAGCCTTGACACTGCCTGACAAACGCTGTGAAGCTCTACATGTTGCCCATTTGGGATCTGACATGGAACCGAGGGCAGCCTACAACATTTTCAAGTAGATTAGCTCCCATAAAGTCGCTATCAACAGTAAATACGATTGTTTTTCCTGAGCCCGTCTGAGGTGTAATTGCATCTCCTGCACTCTGAATCGAGGGACAGCGAGCTGATACTGCCTACCTGCACAAACCTATGCAATGGCTTGTGATCGGTAGAGCTATGATGACAAACATAACAGTTGCATAAGAAGGCGCCGCTAATTAATTTACTCAGATCACAACTACACGTAAAATCAGTTGTTCAAAGCTATCCATTTGAATGCTTTCATTTTTTAAGTCTTCAATCCGCTTGGCAAACAATCTAGATTAAAGCAGAAAGGCCTCACATGCTCATTCTGTTCTTTGTATTTATTAACTTTTCACACTTAAGAACTAGAGCCAACACACGCGCTCTCTCACACACACACACACGCACACACACACAAAACTTTTCAGCAAGAGAAGCAAACGCTGCGACCTGGGCAGCTGCTGTATGGCTCGATGGACCCTACAACATATCCACATTTACCTGCCCGGTGCAGAGCATCGCAACTACGCTTTCACTAGCAAAGCAAAGATTGTATAAGGTTTCTCTTTCCAGCTCCTGTACCCCCAGTGCCGCAGACTCGCAGGCATTCAAACGCCACCGCCTTTGAGCTCTCTGGCAGCGGACAGCTTGAACATACTTCCCTACCAAGATAAAACTTTCCTACTTGCAAGGTCAAATTCTATGCCTTTTAAAGTTTGCCTTAAAATCCAGAAAGTTTGACTCGATACCTTACCTTAGCGCTCGCTGAATATCATATCCACACCCCCTTCCCAAGAAATAACACATACGTTAAAATACATTTGCCCTCTGTCCTAGGTAAAGATTGCACAAAGCCAAATGATTCATCACAGATAGTTTCTCTTCCCTCCAGCAGTTCGTTTTCAGTTGCCTCCCTGCTAAAGCAGGCTCCGGGGGGGGGGGGGGGGGGGGGGGGGGGGGGGGGGGGGGGGGGGGGAATAAACCCCACCGCTCCCCCCCACCCCCCGCTTCCGTAGAGAGAGACACACACACAAGCATCACCACCAAAACAAGAAGAAAATTTTTACCTGCGATCACGCCAGGCTTCGGCTAAAACCTCGTAGCGATGGCTGTGCCATGGCAGGGCTTGTCTCCTCTCGTCTGCGCTGGCTGACTTTGCAGGGAGCTACGGAGAACTAACGCAGACATTTCTCAGTGTGTAATACCTGAGCGGAGCGGTACAGTGCCTTCGGTCCCCAGGCGCCACAATCACTTCACTAACCCCCTGTACCAGAGTGACGTTCAAGTGAATAGCTCCACTGATCACACTCTTTCCTACTGATTAACACTTTCCAACACGACCAGGCACTCCACTTCCAACTTTTCCCGTTTTAAAACAGAAGCAGCCAGCACCGCTTGCTTCCGCGGGTTATAAACGCCGTCTGGGGCGTGGGGGACACCATAATTAATAGCAGGTTAGTAAAATTAGTGCTGCCACTCCAGTTGTTGTCCTTGTTGCCAACAATAATTGCATTGATTCTGGAAGGACACGAATGTCCTCCATTTAACCTAATGATCTGCGGGTTGCACACGCTGTAAGGCAGCCGTAGCGTTGATTAACTGCGCGCACCTCCAAACTATCATTTATCTCTGCGAGCCACGACTGAAAGGCGCTAAACTTACAGGCAACTCTCCCTGCCTCTCTCGCCGTCTTTGTTTCCCTCCCGTTCGAGGTGGCGGGCTGGGACGCCAGCGCTAGCCCTGCCCGCAGGAGATGGGCACCTGTACCTGTCCACCCATCGGCCTCAGCTTCGTTCACAGCCCGGAGGCAGCGCGGCGGAGCCGGGCGACGCGGAGCTGCCCGGGGGCTGCGCGGGCCAGCGCCCCCCGGCCGCGGGGAGGGGGCGAGGTGGGGCGGCGCGGCGGAGCCCGGCACCCGGCACCGGGGACCCGCTCCCGGCAGACCCCCGGGGCCGGCCCCGCCGTCGCCGCCCGCCCTGGCCGCAGCCCGCCGGGGCTGCCCGGGCACCGGGGGCTTCCTCCGGGCGGGGGGAGGAGGGGGGGGGGCAGCGGAGGGGGGAGCCAGGCGCCGGCGGCAGCCGCAGGCAGGTCGGGGCAGGAGCGCTTGCTCCCGCTTATCCTCCCCGTCCTCCTGCGCCCGTCCGTCCGTCCGTCCGTCCGTCCCGCCCGGTCTCAGCCGCAGGCGGCTGCTGCTGCTGCTGCTGCCACCGCTCTCTCCTGCGGAGAAGTTATTCGGGCCCGAGGCTGGGCGAGCTGGCAGCGAGCCCCCGATCTTAAATGTCTTTCCTGGCGTGCAGCCCCCCTCCACCTTCTCTCACCCCCGGGCGCCAAGACCCGCTCCAGGCTCCTGCCCGCTGCCCAGGGGCCGCGCAGCGCCCAGCCAGCCCTGCGGGGCCTGTCGTACGCTAAGTTTTACAGCGCAGTCGGTACTTTCTTTTCTTAATTGTTTGTTCAGCAGGAAAAGGGACAAATCGGGATTGACAGAAGGGGGAGGAGGGATCAATATCATTCCTGTTTAAAGGCGTAAGCCTGGGCAGACGTCTCAATAAGACAGAGGAGGAGAAAAAGAGAATATTATATCCTACCTAATTAAGCGAAGACAAAGAGGTGTGGGGAGAAAGGTTCAGTAGAGGTGGGGTGGCAATGGGAATTTTTAATCCGGTGTCTTCCCACCGTAACCACCAAGGCTGAACACTAACGTTAATAAGGAACATCTGTACATCGACAGATTTATTCTTGCCAGGGCTCTTTCATGTCTGTGTCATTTGCATGGACCCGCGCTCGTAATGTTCGACACACGCTGCACCTTGTAGTGCAATGACAGGGTAAATCTGATGAATGTTGAAACTGGGAAATCCTCTTCTCTTTCCCCTTTCTCCCTCCTCGGACTGCCCTTGCAGCTTCCAAGGCGGGGAAACTACACGGAGAAAGAAAACGTGAGCCTTCTCCCCATCTGCACTTGTAAACAGAAAGCCAATCATGCAGCGAGCCTTTGCATTTTAAAGCAGAGTAACAAACCCACAGCGACGTGGATGCCTGGGTTGCCCGCCCAGGGCTGGCCTGCTTGCTGGGAAGACAAGGGGTATGCAGCTCGGGACAGGGGCATCGCTCCGCTTCCCAGCCACCCCGTGGGACCCTTACGCCCTCCCCAAATCAGCCGGCAGCGCAGGAGGCGTGTGCGCTGCCCCCGACCCGGCCCTGCGGGTCTGGGCTTTCTCTTCCTTCCCCCGGGGAGGCCCGTCCCGCTGCCGCTGCCCCCGGGCTCCTGCCCCGGGCTGCCTCCTAGCCCGGCTGCTCGGCTGCAGGCAGCCCCAGCGCGAAGCGGGGCCGAGGCTCCCGGGGGCAACGCCGTGCCTGCGGGGGGAGCCGCCTCCCCGGGGGGGACCCCTCCGCCTCCCTCCGCGGACCCCGTCCAGCCGCCCGCCCGCCCGCCCAGCTGAGCCCATGTTCTACAGGGTAGGGTGGCACCATCCTCCCTCTCGGAAGTGACATCTCCCCTCCGGCCCAAATGTGCTTCGGGAGACCGGGACGCCGCAGCGCGACCTGCCCCCCCCCCCCCCCGCCCCGCGGCCCGGAGCCGCCGCCAGCGGAGCCCGGGAGCGCGGCGGGAGCGAGGGGTGCCCCACGGCCCGGGTGCTCGGGGAGCTGCCGCCCTCGCCTTTCCAGGCGGCAGAGCAGCAGGGGGGGAACTACTGTGGTGAGGTGCTGGGGGGCTCCTGGATGCAGCTGTCGTCGTCCCCCCCCCCCCGAAATTTGCTATGATGTTCAAGGGCAGGAGGCATCGTTCAACCAATCATCTTTTTATTAACAGCTACCACCGGTAACAGTACATTAATATGTATCTTTTGTAATAGAACAGCCTCAGTTCCACGAGATCAACATTATTTATTATTTCAGTGATGGTTAAAGGAAGCGAGCAGACTCTTGAGTCTGTCTTTTCCAATTTGCTCATGTCGACCCGCACACCTCGGAAATTGCCACCCATTGCCACTTTGACCTACACACCAGAAAGCACGGTGGCGTTCTGACAAAGACTGGCCTAGCCAGGTGGGAGGGTGATCAAACTGAGCGGAGCTGAAATCCCCGTAGACATGCATGCAGTTCAAACATGGTGACATGATGGACACAGCCACTGAGGGAACACTGGTCACCAGTAAATCTGAGAAGGTGTTTGCAACCAGAGCAAAAGCTTTTGGGAAGCATTCCCAAAAAATCATGGGCCAGAGCCCATGGCTGGAAAGGCGTTTGCAGATTTTGCTTGATGTTGTTCATGATGTTGTTACACATACTCTTCTCCCTCTTTTTTTTTAAATGACCAATAATGCTAAGGTTTCAACCATTTTTAATGTTTAAACTATTAAAAGGTGCTCTTTTCACTGTAGAAATGGTGTTGGTCCTGTCTATCCTGGCATTCTTTGGCATTCTTTCCCATTTCTGTAGCTAGATCAATGCCCTCTCTGCTGTGAAAAGGCCATCATTAAATGATACGAAGTGGTTAAAAACCTTAATTTTCTATGTCATTAGACAAACAGCACTGGTGATAGCACCACATATTTCTATTCAGAAAGGGAATATCATTTAATTGCCAGTGCCAATTCCTGCAGCACCGTGGCTATTCTTTGAAGACCTACTTTCTAAGAGATCAGATGGGAGAAAACACTAGCTCGATCTCTTACTTTTTTGGCCTTTATTTTCCTGTAGAGTCCATTAAATCACACCTAGTCAAGGAATAATATACTGATGCTTGTCTCATAACTCATGCACACTATGAAGGTCCTAGAAACACATTAGCTTAATCATGAAACCTATGAGATAATTTACGTAACTGGAATAATTTCACAGGAAAGCCAATACAATTCAGAATGTAGTAAATACATGGACAGAAATCAGATTTTCACTGACAGGTTTTTTTGTCCTCATCTGGTTTGGGTGCCAACTTTTATGCTAGCCGCAGAGCAGCAAGGTTTATCTTAATGTGCAGGGATCCATACAGGTACATTTCTTTTCCTTTTCTCACATTAAATTCATTATGTGATGTTCAAAAGACTGATACACATTAGAAAACCTTTAGGCATTTCATTCTAAAAGGGATGGTTTATTAAAAGGACAGGTTATTACTTTGAACAATGAATTCAGTGTGTATATTTAAATGTGAAATGTTTATCTGGTACTGACCTGCATTGGTCAGAATCTGTACAACTATACTTTTCTTCATAAATGCGCGCCTAAGCTAATAAAACACATTTATTTTCAGATTCTGCGTGGTCATTTGTGGGTCTTTTGTAGTCCACAAAGACATAGGCTTATAATTATTTTTTCAATAATTTTCTAAGCAAGTGTTACCATAATTCCATTTGTGAGCCCATGATTTTGAGAAGATATTTATTCTGTGGTAGAAAAAAAATGTTGATGTGGTTAGAGAAATAGCTAAGGCTGTCTTAGTGTACTCAGTATACGGATGGGTAGAGAGAATTATTTTTTAGTAGGAAAAGAGCATCATTTTAAATGCTTAAAAGCTTAGCCATTTCAACTCTCCTTGAAGACACTGAAAATGCAGAAGATACTGAGTGAGTCAGTAGCACCAAGGTGTCCTTCCTGCGCTGCAGATTTGCCTGAGCGGGGAGGGCAGCCTGAGCCTGCAGACCTTGCCCAGGTGAGCAATGCTACTGAGGTGGAGCTCCAGGGAAGCAATGCAGGAATAAGCTCCTTCCTCCATGTTATACAACTAAAGAGAAGTGGACCGTGGGTCTAACCCCACCGATCTTCCCATGAGTGAGTAGTTCCGTAAAATGCTACTTGTGAGTGATCACTTCTTGCACAAAAGGGATTACAGAAGAGAACTGTGTGTGCCTCAGAAAACAAAGATGCAATTAAGGCAGCGTTTGTAGCTTTCAGTTAGGGTTATCTTTCAATGCAGGATGAACCATCATTTTTTTCGGCTAATTATTTTCATTAGCTGTTTTAACTCTTCCTGAGAGCTCTTAATAATTGCTTCAGAGCAGAATGTGTAAAACTGAAAATTATTTATGGCACTGATTAGAACTACAGAATACTAATATGGGTAGTCAGGAATAATTTACCATAGCAGGAAAAGCATTATTTAATTGTTTAATATAGAAGTTTAATTGTGCTTGCATATAATTATCATGTAAATATCACTGTGATCACTTTAAGAGGTTATTTCTAAGTGTGCCAAAATTCTGAAGCAATCTGAAAAGAATTAATTTTTTTCTTGCCTCCCTTCACAAGTCTCTCAAGTGCACTATATGTTTTAACTTAAACCAAAATATAGCCAAAGGCAGACAGGAGTTCCAACAGTGACCAGTGTAATACTCACTGCTTTTAATTACTGTAACAATAAATCACACAGGAATGTCCTCCAGGAACTAAATGATTTTCTAAAAACATTTGAGAATATTTTTGAAATTCAATTAATTGAAGGCACCAGATAAAAGGTACACATTCTTAATGGCTATAAAATAACCCTAAGGGATGTAACTGAGCTCCAAGCTTAACTTCAAAGTGTGACAGAAATACTTACTGTATTACTTTAAAAGTATTCAGATCAATGAATCAGTTAAAATTACTTATACATTTACCAACCTTTTCATTTTCTTTCTGAATATGATAGAAAGAATTGCTCTCATTTCCCAGGATACAAAAAGCAGTTGAGACCTGTAAAAGAAATTGTAATTAAAGCCAGCCTTCAGTCAAAACTGGTCTTATGAATTTTTAGTTGACATAAGATAAAGGGGCCAGCGAAACATAAAAGTGGCTTGATAAAACATACATTTAGACATTTTATACTGAAATTTAACTGGTTTGTGGAGATGTTTCAGGTTCTGGGATTAAATCTGTCCTTGTTAAAGCCAGTAAGCATTTTTCTATTGAATTCAATTGAACCAGAACGTCACCCTGCAATCTGTATTGTGTACAACTGTGTCCCGGACCAGCTATCAGGTTGTGGGCCAAATCAGTTTTCTTTTTTTTTTTCCTCTCTTCGAACTAATCATGCTAACTTGAACACCCACATGGCTTTGCAAGGTGCTGAACATCTCAAACAGTCACAGCATGCCTTCAGCTTTTGTGGGTAGTAGTCTAAGGCAGTATGCCAGCTAATGCTCAGTAGGATCCAACTCTATGAATAAAGACCTTGGCATTTGGCATGTAGTTTATGAGCAACAGAGGTTGTTTTAAAATACAAGTGTTTAAACCATCACAATTTTCTGATTTGCAAGGTGATTTTATAACGCAGCATGACTTAACAGCAGGAAAGTGTTAAGAAATATGTAGAAGCTGAACTGTCGCTACCAGTCAACTTTTTGTAGCAGAGGTGCTCTGTTCTGAGCAGCTCTTCCTTCCGCTCTGTAATCTCAATCTATAGCCATGCTCCTGATTGTACGCGGGCCATGAAAGCAGATCACAGACCCACAGTCATCATACCATGGAGATAAGGGTTAACTTCTAACCTTTGCAAAATGGCTGCTTATTATAAATATTCACTGATGAGAAATAATTAAACTGCATATATATTATTCCTCAGTGCAGAAAGTTTAGAAATAGTGGAACCAGAATTATGCACACATGTACATTCATGCACATCCGTCTCTGTGCACTTGTATGTACACTTGCGCACACACACACACACAGAGGGAAAGGATGCAGAGAAGTGTCTGTGCTGTAAGAAGGGACTATATTCCAACAGAAGACTGAAAATACTCTATAGAAGACTAATTACAATATTTTCCAATGGGTACCTATTTTCAATACTCACTGATAATTTTCTTAGTAGTATGTTAACATTTTCTCTATGTTTAAAATGTGTTAACTGAGACAGTAAAAAAAATGACAGTAATGCTGCAGAGATAAATGCACCTTTAACCTTTCTGTTTCTTTTCCTTGGTCACTCAAGATCATAAACATCGTAAGAATCTTTGAGCATTTAATATTGATGTTATGTCATGAGAATGTAGCAATTTTATATAGCTCCATGCAGTAATTCTGCACCCTGCAGGTGCAAGGTGGGTGGGAGGGTCACTGAGCAATGGAAACATCCACAGTAGATAGCAGTTGCAAAAATAGTCGCTGACAATACGTGTGTTATATAATAGTCATTTTTAAATTGAATGTAATAAATATAATGCAAGACTAAAACCACCGGTAAGACTCAGGTTTCGTCAAAGAACTCTCTTTAATAAGGGTAATAGTCTAACCGTGACACTCTTTTAATCAGGGACTGCGGACTGTAGAAGACAGTTTGACACATTTATTTTGACCCGCAAATACCCATAATATTCACAACAGACTCGCATCTACCAAATTAGCACCTGTGACCTGCAGCCAGGTTCAAATCAATTCTGCATAAAAAAGCCTGGCTTTCTATTAAATGTTTGTTCCACCAATTACTCCAATCCACTGTTCGTGAGCATTTAAAGGCTTTTCTTTTCTAAAGACTTTGCAGTCAAAAGATCTTTTTCCAGAATAGTTAGGTTGTTTATCTCAGAAAGGCTGTTTGTCTAATAAAGGAACACATGGATTTATGAGTATATAATATCTCCATAAATTCTGAGAAACTGTAGGACATTCCTACTTTTCCTCCTCTTCTCCCTCCTGTTTTGAAAATCAATAAATATTTGAACTTTTTTTTTTTTTTTTTTAACCTGTGGTGAAATGATTGAACTGCTGTAATATAGAAGAGCTGAAGTAAAAAGGAGGTCAGAATATTGGCTTCAGATTAAAGCTGGGTAAACCTGGGATAAAATGTCTAGAAAGTAGAATCATTTCATCGAAAATACATGTCAAGCAAGGTTAAATATGATTAACAAAGGAGAAAAATATGCTCATACGTCTAATTTTTAGGTTTGCAAAAAGTCAGTGCAGTTAAGATACGAAATGTAGTCATGTTTGTCATAAGGTGCTATGTTTCATCTGCATGGTATTTTCCAGTTCACACTCCTCCTCCTCCTCTCCCAAGCATCTGATTTCATAGCAGGTAGAGCTATCAGTCCTAAGGACACAGACGGTGGGAGCTGAGGGATTTCTGCAAAATCCTCATTAATGTTGAAGGAAGAGCCTTCCTTGGAAGAACGACTCCATTTCTTGTCTTTGCCCATATCCAGGGACAACCGTGGGAGGTAAAAGATGAAGACCAGACACCTGCAGCCGTACGTGTCCACAGAGAGCATGTCCTGTTTGACATTTTGAGCCTCACGCAAGGCTCCCAGCCGTGCTCCATTCCCATGCCAGCCTATTTTTCAGGTGGAAGCAGAGCAGGGTAGGACAAGAGCTGCTTATCCAGGAACCAAGAAAACGTCAGTGCCACGCTCAAACCCAGTGTGGTTGGGGATGCAGCAGAGCCAGCGGTGACATCAGTGAAGCTGATTACCGTGGCTGACCGTGCATCACCTAGAGGAAATCTCAGCTGAGGCGACATGATGGAGCCAAAGGTCAATGACAGCCCACGGCACCACAGATGTTTCCGGATACTCCAACTCTCACCTAAGCTGCAAAAGGACGCCTATTGCAAGTTTGGCCAGGTGGTCATGCGAGCTGCCGGCTGCCCGTGGTCAGCCAAATGAAGAAGTCTGAGTGGGACAAGCGTGAGAAAATCTGTTCCTTTCCAACATTACCAAAATGCAGGCAACCCCTGGGCTTGCCCAGACTCGATAGCAGGAGCTCAGCTGGACCCTTGCTTTTTTGCCCCTGTCACTTCTAGCTTTAACCAATAATTAAAACCTTGAGCTGCCAAATCTATTGTGTGGTTCCCTGTGTGACTGTCATTGGCTTGCAGTTTTGCATTAGGTTTTCTTACCAAAAGGCCGTCAGCCGCTTTACGCTAATGTGTAAAGAAAGATCCCCTAACTCTGTCAGCTCCTGGGCCTCAGACAGTGCTTTCTAGTCTTGCTGAGCATTTGGGAGGAGGACTTGCTGGAAGCGGCGATCCCAGCTGACTACTCTTTCATGAAACTTAAAGATTTGAAACAGAAAGCACAGTGGAGTAAAACCTGAGATGATCTGAAAAAGAAAAAGCTATAGATAGATGTAGAAGACTTCATAAATGTAAGTAAGACCTACGATTCTGAATTTTTCCTATTTAAAATATTCTATGTGAATTACACCACTGGGAAAAGGCAGATGGGGGTACCACAGTCACCCCTGAAAGCAGAGAGGGTCGCAGGAAGACTGGGAGGGCAGCTTGTTCCTCTGGTCCATGTTATGCCGGCCCTTGAGATATGTGACCCTAAATAGCTTTTTTTGAGCAAATTGTGAGTCATGTGACTGTAATGGTTGACCTTTGTGTGAGAGAAGAAACAAAACCAAAGGCAATTTTTTTTTCCTCTACTTAATGTGGTATATTTACTTTCAAGAAACCTAGCTTAATCTGTGTTTCAGTAATTACTGATAAATTTATCAGGCTCTCTAACCTATCTTTTTTTTCCCTGGAATTACAAAGTACTGTGGCTTGCTGGCTAAACAATCCCCAACATTGCTCACCTGCAGTTTAGAGAACTTAAATCACTGAGATCAGCTTTGCGAAGGCACTTCAGAATTACCAAAAGAGACAGGCAGGGGGGACCTTTATGAATTTATAAAAATACAGTCATTAAAACTGCTGTTCAGGAGCCCAGTCCCAATTCCCTCTTAATTTTATTTCTTTCTTTCACTAAGCCATATGAGTTTAGTCTCGTCTTGCCTCGGTTGCATTAAAAAATCCACATGAAACTCACTGACAAACAGGATAATGATAAAAACTTTTTCTATTTTGAATGCCACTTTCCTTTTTGTAGTTTTGTATTCGCGTGGAAGTGCACGTGCCAAGGTAAATTTGTTCAATAGTACAATTTACAATTGAAAATTTTATAGATAGAACTAGGAAAAATGAAGTCAGTTGTAACAATACAAATAAAGAATGAATCTCGTGTTACATATGAATCATGCAATTAGTGAATTCCACTGAGGATAGTAATTGTTCATTACTTCAGATCTGGAAGCTATTTTGAAATGCTCTGGGAAGTTGAATGAGAAGAATATTGTTTATCTTCAAAATCAAGTTCAAAGAACTTACCTTCAAGCAAATGACGGCATTCCCAAGTAGCGATCACACTACAGAGTAAATGCTAAGGGGAACTAAACTTAAAGCAGCCTAATATAGAAGCTTGGCTGAAATAAAACTTGGAAGGAGTTTCCCAGAAGATGATAAAAAAAGAGGTTATGGTGAAAAATAGCAAGACAGAGAAAGGCCTAGGACATTCACACTAAACACTTCTCTCTTCCACTTTTACATGTGCATTGCAGAACCATGTCCCAGTGCAACTGAATCCCATCAAAGGTCTTGTGTAAGCCTAGTGTTTTTCTTTCCTTTGGAAGGAAAGGTTTATGCTAGTACTATATAGATCTGTGACAGTGGTACAGGTTCTGTGTATGTAACCAATTCGATTTTGTTTCCTCTACTGGATTTAACTTCATAAATACTGTTTGCAATGGATGAAATGAGTAAAATGATGTGGTAAAACTGCCTGTCCCAAAACACTTTTAAACACATAAATAGCAATCCAGCTTTTATACCTAGGTACTTAGAAGCTTCATTTAGTAGGATTCCAGAAAAGAAGGGTAATTCTATGGGTAAAAAAAATGCCCAGAATCTTTCCTCTCGCTTTATCTGCCCTCAACATTTGTAAATACATAAACCATCATGTCTTAGGGCATAAGCCAGCTGCTGAACTTGAGCTGCTTTAAGAGAGGGTTTTTTAGTCCTTCTCTGCAGCAGATGGTACTGGTCAAATTAGAAATAGGATACTTGATGGATAGACTATAGTTCTGTTTCAGAATAGCTATTCCCATATTTCTTCCAGATTCAGCTTTTCTTTCTCCTTTCTTGACTGCCAAGATTATTGAGGATATTTACCCCAACACACCACTCACGGTCTTGTTTTTAAAACTTTCATTGAAGACAGATTTATTTGGACTTCCATTAACCAGTTTAGAGGAAATTGTCCTTCTGGCAGCAATATCTCGTTGGGAATCTGTCAGTGTTAATTCTTTCTTTAGCTGTTGAACCAAACCAGGAGTCAAAATACATATTTAGGAACCTAAATAAGTTTTTCAGAGTTTCTGAGCATCAGCAGCTTCCACTCTGGTCGGTAACAGCTGATGCTCAGCATCTCTTTGACTCGGTCACTTTTTGGAGAAAGCTCTTAACTCTTTTATGTATCAAGGGATGGAACTCATTTCCTCATGCCAACGTTTGCAGAAAGGGATGCATAAAGTCACGTTTAGGAAGGAAATATCATTTAGAGATTTAATAGTTACAAAAGTAAAGTAAGAATTGGTCTTATCTTGTGACTAAGACAGTAGATTAAGAAGCAAAAATCTTGCAGTGTGTTCCCTGATGCATTTAAGTCAGAGAAATTTGTGATGAAAGATTCAACTCTAAAAGAGCAGGATAGGAACCTGAACTCAAGTCTTCTGTGAGTCAGATTGAACATGTGTCAATGATGTCCCTCAGTCAAAACATTCAGATTTCAATTCTAAAGTGGAAATTCTGACAGTATTTCCTTTTTTTTAACATACCGGAAACCTTGAGAGTAGAGGTAGAACAGAACTGGTCCCTTCAGGGAACTTTTCACTTAAATCCACATATATGCAGCCTGATTTTCAACAGTTACATTGAGAGCACAAGCACTCTGTAGACATCTACAGGGCCTGAACAAGGACAGAAGAAAGGTGGAGTGGAGAAGTGTGTGGTGGAAAGGTTTTCTTTTCTGAAATCCAGACATAATTGAGAGATTTCAAACAAGTATACGTACATATGCATACACACACACATATATACACATATATATGTAGGAAAGACTATTTTCCATCGCTGTCTGAAAATACTGATCTAAAAGTTTTAGAATGTAACTGATTCAAAAACAATTTAAATGAATTAACTTTTTATGGAAATTCTCAGAAAATTTTAATCTTTCCTTGAAAACATAATCTGCCCTAAACTGGAAAAAACAAGCAAACCTGGTTGCAGCTACTAAAAACTGACATTGTTTAGCTGAAAATGCTTCAAAACTTAGAAATACCTGGTAAGTAGCCAGAAGAAAAAAAAAAAAAAAAATCAAAACTTCTTTTGCACCTTTAAGTGCCTAATAACAGCTTACTGGTAGCAACTGGGAATAGGAACAAATTAGATTAGGTTAATGATATGCACCTAACTAGAAGACGAAAAAATAGAAATTGGATTCTTGTCTCTTCTAACGCTTGATGCCTCTACGGTTAAATCCTCTAAATCTTTGTTGTTAATCTGAATCCAATACTTTAGACAAAGATCTATTTGCTCACTTCAGAGATAACGGAGAACTCCTAGAAGGGAAGTTAAGAAAATCTCTTGAATGCTTACTGCAATTTAGGTTTTTTTGGGTTTTTGTTGTTGTTGTTGTTGTTTTTTTAATAAGTCATAAGAGCATGGAATATATCTATACCAATCCGGCAAATAGACCAGGTAAAGGACACTTCTGACTACTTTCACTTGCACTTATATTCTTTGACCCAGGATTTGTAGAAATAGCGTAGAGGCTTACTCTCAACTGCTGACCCAGGCATTGTTATAGATCATTTCGTTAGGTAGTCCGTGACCATTATACCTCAATTTCTCTAGACACAGATATACCATTCTACAGATTCCAGTTTCTTTAGACAGAAATTCTTATTTCCAGGGCTATCTGTTTCTTTAATTTCCTTCTTGTGTACTCTGATATGTTCCAAGTTTATGTATTACATCACAGCGTATGTAATTTTCACAATACTATTTCATCTTTTGCAAGTTTATTAATAGCTGCGTTAAACTGCTTTTGTAAAAAGCAAGATTGTACTTTAAAATTGCACGAGAAAAGAAAAGCCTTTGAGTAGCTTTAAATCCATTTCAACGTGAATAATTGCTCTTTGGAAATTCTCATTAACAATACCTAATATCAGATGGCATCTATATTTACAACATTTCAACAGCAAGAATATTTGACTCCTAAGAATCTAGCTGAGGACTGGGCCAGATACATGGTCCTTTTTGGGCAAGAGCGCATTCAGTTCCACCACTGCAATATGGCTTACTGTCTTGCCCAGAGTTGTCACCACCAAAAGCAGAAAGTTGTTCAATAAGACTTTGATAAGCTATCCACAGAATTTTTGGCACTAATTCTCTGTTCATTGGGTGACACAAATAGTTCCCAATTCTCCATTGTGATAAGAAAAATACATTCCACCTTGCGCAGTTAGGGAATATTTGGTCAGTGTAGATTGCATCCTCTGACAGTTGAACCAGACTCTGCAATCAAGACTTCCTTTTCATCAGGGTCTGTAGATTCCTTACAATCCTGAAGAACCATCGAACTAACCTCTTGTTCACCACCCCCTTCCTGGTCAGGCAGTATCTGTCCTTTCTTTGGAAGGCTCAGTCATAATTCCGAGGTTCTTACTGTCATTTGAAAAGGCTACTCTGGGAACTGTTTCCTAGCATTTGTGCCTCCTGGTTGAGCATGTGTTATGGTCCCTTCTCATCTTCTGAGTATCAAGCAGCAGATTTTGTGATACTGGCATTTTTAGACAAGTGAGACACTGTAATTATCAACTTGGAAGCACAGAGGTGATGCCTCTGCCTTGGCTACTTTACTTTGCAGCAGAATGTACAAAAGATTCAATGCACTGTAGACCAGCAACCTCTCAATAACAAAGGATGACGTTTCCCTTCTATGTGAAAGTTCCAATACTTGCTCAAACGACATGCATTTTCTTAGCCTGAAGGTGTCAGGATTAGGTTGGATTCAGAGTGCATCCTTCTCCTTTTCAATGAAGGATTGTTCCTTTTAGATTATGAAACAGCTGGGAGAAATACATTTAGAAATTGCCCTTGATTCATTTTCTCTGGGAACAGTTCTGGAGTGCAGGATTTATTTCTTCATGATTGCTTCAGAATATTTTGGGGGAATTTCTTTTCTCTCCCAAGGAGACTTTCTGTGAAGCCTTTTAAGAGGTGGCTGCTAAAATATGTATAAACATCCACATTCTATTTGAGGAATATGGCTTTATACTCAAGCAAATGTTTGGAATACTACAGATAACTCATTTTCTGATTACGTAATGGGGATATTTACTTTCTATATGGCTGCCTTGCTGCTTACTGCCATATTAGCTTAATGTGAAGGATTTTTTTTTTAATTTATTTATTTTGATGTCTGTTTTAGGCTACAGGAAAGACATGACTTGTGGTTTTTTTGAGATAAGAAAGGTGAGAGAAATTTTTGAAAAAGGAGATGCTTGCTAATCATCTTGTTGTTGTCATTACCTCCTGTTTCCTCCTCCACATCCCTTCCTGCCTCCTTTCCTTCCTTGCACCAGATAGTTGGGTTTGGACATTCTGGTTTGAAGAAGGTGGCTCTAAACTTGTTCTAGATAGACCTGCATACCTCAGAGTCATTAGTATTCCCTGTCTCCAGACCATGGAATTGTTATTTAACTAATGTGAGGAATAAGCAGTGGTTGTTTACAAATGGACTTTGGAAAGGAGGAGGAGGAGATTATGATAGACTGAATTAGTAGTAAATAATTCTTTCCATAGAAAAGTGGTTCTGTGATTCTGTGAAAAGGACTTACAGTCATTTCAGTGAGTTACTGATTTGTTTACCTTCAAGTAAAATCATATCTCTAGAGCCAGCCAATTTTTATACTGAAGTGTAGAAGAGCTGTCCTGTGTGGCACCATGATGAATAACTTCATTATACAACTTAAGAAGCTCTTCTTCCCTTTCTTGTACCTTTTCACACTCTAGTTAATCACCTCACCCTGGTTAAACCAACTGACTACTTCAGCATTAAAAGTATGCAAAATTAACATTTTACTGCACCAGTGCCAGATAAAAGCAGTCTTTTCCATCTGGAAAACAGCCAGCCTTGTTTAAATGATTCTGGCTTCTCCATCTGACGGGTAGTTCAGCTGATGCCGTTCCCAATCAAGGGATTGAGTCATGTTCTCAACTTCCATCCCTTCTCCATCTTTTTTCATGATAAGAATATAATGTAAGGATGGCTGTCCTGGGCTGTCCCTGTCTTTGATAGTGGCAGATATTGACTGCTGAGTGTATATGAACAGGAGGAGGTTACAGCGATTTTTCTCCAGAATAATCTGTCAACCTCCAGCACTCTGTGGTTCAAGGACTTTCTGAGTCCAAGATGATAAAGTTCTGGTTACAGTCACTGGGTCTGATCCTGATCCTGACCTGTGGGCTGACATCCTGCCCAGCCTCAGCCCGTCCCCAGCGAGGTGCCCTGAAGGTTCCCCCATCTCCACTGTATCTAATGTGAAATGACTTTGATGTTTCTTTCACCTTGCTATGTACATTTTCCATCTTTTTCAGATGGAGGACAGAATCAGACCTGTACACCATATTCCGCATATTGGTTCACTTTAGATTTATACAGTGACATAACAAGATTTTTTTTTAAATTTTTTATTTCTTGAAACACTTTCATAATCATGATTTTAAGTTTGAAGCTTCATAAAACTGCGTGAAAATTGTTTTCATCCCTGGGGCCTGAATCATGTACAACCCTTTTACAGAAATTGCTGCAATTTTTAATAAAAATTGTATCTGTTTGAGAGGCTGTTCCCAACCACTGAGAACATCAGGCTTTCCAGTTTTTTGAAGTTGTCATTAGAGTAAGGATTTGTATCTGTAAGACCTTATCTGCCCTTTCTATAGATATTGAGATGGATTCTCCTGTTGCAAGACTTTACAGGGTAAAATTCACTGCACTTTCTCTTTGCAAGCAATGCTTATCATCTCTCCCTAAATTCTGGGATTCTGTTATCAAACAATAAGAACAGCGCTGAAGCACTCTTTTGAGATGGTTATTAAAAGACTCTTTTTCTTGTTTCTTTTCAGTTGAAACATTTTTCCTCAAAGCTCTTGCATGAACACAGTTAGAAAAAGAAAACCAATATGACATCACATTTTGTCACCATCAATCATTTGCTATGCAAATTGAGATGCCTACAGGACTTCAGAGAGTTCAAGGCCTGCCTGCACAAGGGGCTTGTACAAACAATGAAAGATTTACAATGTGAGTAATAAGTACTTTCAGGAAAAGACCGATTACAAATCAAAGTATAAAAGGATATGGATAGAAAAAGAAAAAAGAGCAAATGTTGATCACAAAAGGGAAACAAAGGGAATAGCGAACACATCTGGTAAAATGGTTTTATGAAACACTTTTATTTGAAAAACACACATTAAATTCTTTTGCCTGAAACTTGTGCTTACTTTTCAAATTCTGAGCAGCTTTGAAAATTAAATGTTTTAAAAATAAATATAGAAGCCCTAACAAGAGATCAAAGGTCCATACACAGCGTGTTTCTGAGCGGTTCACAGAGGATGCCTGTGCTAAAATACAGCACCAGAACAAGAATATAGTGATGCTCTCCCAGGCTCCAACGATTCTCAGATCAGGATCTGTGATAAAGGTAAAACCTCTGTGTTTAGTAGGCCCTGATTTTTTTTTCTTGCATTAATTTTTCTGATTCCTTTTTGACTTGCTCTGCATTTCAGCATTTGCAGCATCCTGTGGCAAGGAGTTCCAACACTTGTGCGCTCACTTTATGAAGTATTATCTTTTGCTTGTTTTGAACTTGCCACATGCTGATTTCATGCTGTGATTCTTGCCTGCTGGCATTCACTGGAAAAGTACACTCAGTATCTACTAACAAAAGAACGGAGGCTACTGTATCAGGACAAATCAGGATGGTAATATATTTCCCATCAAGACAAGATAGGCCAGATTGAGGTCATGTTAAATGAAAGTCCCAAAGCTGCCACACTTCCCAAAAGACAGAAAATGTCATTCCTCTTTGCGGTGCAGTACTCCCCAGCGACCTCCCCCAGATCTGTTTCTGAAAGGACTCTCCAGCTCCTTTGAAGCCACTGGCAAAGCTGGGTTAAAGATAGACCTCAGGTGTAAAAATAAAAAAAGGCCTTAAGTGCACAAGTATAGATTGGATTGAATATAGAAAATAGTGCCCGTTACCAATATTAGTGAATGGCAAATTGAGGGGGAAAATCCTCAGGCATAAAATTGCCTCCTATTTTACTGGCTGCTTACGCAACCAGAGAAGCAGCTGTATTTACAGGTATGTTTCTCCACTCTTCCCCGCTATTATGAGTGACTTGATAATCATGATAAATTCTGACCAGGCTTCTGACCGTGTAGAGTCTGTAGGGAAAAAAACCTTATTTCCAATATTCAACTCACCAGAGGGCTGTGGACTAAGAATTTGAGATGCCAGTCTCCAAGAAACAGATGTCTCTATGTGCAATGAATGACACCAAACCATATCCATAATTATATACAAACAATAATAACAAAAAAGACCATGAGACACGCTTTGTTATCTGGTACTGAAAGCTCTCACTCAATTTTTGAGCCTCTGCTGTAGTAAGAACCTAAAGCTAATTTCCTGGCAGTGATATAGGATAATCAGTTTTCCTCTACCCAGTAGGCTTTTAAAAGAGATCTGCACCCAGATCCTTGATGGCAACATTAAGTTAACTTCCCTTTTGGAAAAATAACTGTCCAATTTTCTGTCAGCAAATTGGGCACAATCGTATGATGAGGTATGATAAGCAGTAAAAGCCAGATCAATTTTGAGCAACCCATACAGGGGTCTCAGGGAAAACCCAAGAAATCATATACGAGAGCACTGTGCTACTGCAAGAGCAATCTGTTCATGGCACTGGCCATTATCTATCAATTAAGTGTAATCTGTAAGAATAGTCTTCTTTGAAGGTAATTGTCTATTCTAATTTTAGTCAGACAATTGTTGGTTTGTACACTGAAGAATGAAGTTTTCTATCCTTAAGGAATTTTTATTCTATGGAGATGTCCTGAGTGTCCCCACTGGTCTCCACCTGCTTTCAGAACAGTGCAAGTCTCCTGTAGGGTTTCCATCATATTTGCCACATAGACCTCTTGGGATACTTTAGATCATGTTAAATGTCTCTATGTGCCATGTTCAGGCAACTGAATGCCCCCCCTTCCATCCTGTTCATTTTTGAACTATTGGGCTCAATTGTCTGCTATCACAGTGAGTTCTTCTGCTTCCCTTCACACAAGGAAAGCATGAAATTCCTTTTCTAGGTCGTTAATATTCCTTTAATTTTATTGGCTGTTTCCTTGTTTTTTTGCAATAAGGAGGTGAATAAGAGTTCACAATTTGCTCTTGCTTTTGCATGCCTTATTTTGTTTCTCTCTGACATGTTTCCTCTCCAAAGGAAAGAATCTTGATCTTTAAAAGCTTTCATTTCATGAAAATCTGTTATTATATTTGCATTTATGTTCTGTGAACGCCTTCCATTTGCACTCTATTATTTATTTTAAATGAGGCGACTAGACTTAAGCACAACATTCAAAATGAAAGCATACGACTGATCTCTGGTAGTATGCGTTTATTTGTAGTGTGTTGGTGTCCACAAGCCTCCAGACTGCATAAGGTTCCTTTGGGCTGCACACTGTGCAAACACAGAGCTCCTGCCTGGAAGATCTTCCAATCAAATTTTAAAACAGATGTTAAAAAGGTGAATAAATTATAGAAATGAGAAAGGAAAAGTGTGCAAGGGAATAAAATGGTTTATGAGCAGTTAATGCAAACCCAACTAATCTGATTGATGATGGCATTATATAATTTTTCACGTATTATTTTAATCCAGTTTTTTATCTGTTTTAAAATTTAGTCCCCCAAATCCACAAATAATTGATAATTATGTTAATGGAGATGCCAACGACTCATTGTCTCCTGTGCCCGACTCCCAAATGATTACCGTTCACTTAGAGCTCATGAAGGTGTGTCATCAGCTCAAATCATATTGAATGTTTTACCTCCCACTGTACATTAACATGCCTGTGTTAACATGGAGTTTTAACTGCAGTCAGGTTGCGCAGTTGTCTATCTTTTAAAGTGCCTCTGGAATTCCACACAGTTCTTCCTGGTTTTCAGTAACCTAAATTATTTTGACATCTGTGAATATGCCACCTTGGACTTCACCTTTTCCCAAATAATTAATAGACACATTAATTAATCATTTCCCTGCATTTTTAAAAGAGTTCCAATATTAGCTCTATTGTTTACGTGAGGAACACAGTACAGGAATAATCACAAAGCCAAAGTGGTAACCTGTTTCCTGGGTCATTGCCTATAGAAATAACCATCAGCTGGTATTTTCAAAATTAGAAATTATTGCTAAGCAAAGTCTAAAGGTAATTCCTTACTCTAGGCCTGCTTTAAACAGAAGTCACAGTTTCTGGTTATTCTGTGCCAATGGAGAACATTAACTCCAAAGGGAAGTTGTCTTTGAAGAGAAAATGCTGATTGTACCTCTTCTGTTTGAAATGAAATGTATCCACGGGTCTCAAATGCAGGACTGTGTCCTGGGAAAACATACAGTGTCTCAGGTAGAAAAGACAAATCAGTGCACAGGTGAAAAGCAGTGTCTTAAAATTCACCCAGAAGTAGATCTTGCAACCCATTGACAAGAGCAGGGAGAGCATTTAAAAATAAATCTCTAATATGTGCATGAGTTTTCAGTCTGAGAATAAATTTAAAGATGTGGCTTCAGATAGATTTCACTGTAATATTCTGATCTAGAAATGCCAATAAAGTACTGTGATCATCATTTCAGAGGTAAGATGGTTACATCTTAGCCAAATATAGGTAGAAAAAGGAGTCTGGTCACAGTAGTTCTACATAGCCAAATAGCAGAGAATCTCTATTTTTGAAGTAGCAGCCTTTTGATACAAAAGGTGGTGCTGTAAATTACCTCATGGGACTATTCATACTTACTAGGGTTTTGAAAAGCTTGAAGCTTCTGAATTCCTATGGAAAGCAACAGAAATTAAGCAATTTCTAAAAATCCACTAAGCGTTTGTTTGCATGTTCCTGTGTCAAAATACTGTTAGTGTCATGTTAATTTCTGAACATTTCGGTTCAGTTTCTAAATTATTTTCAAGCTTTTAAAATTCTACCTCAGACATTTTAGTAGATTGTGGGGCAATGATTGAATACAGTCTTTTTGCCATGCCAGATAATTTCAGTTTATGAGAGTAAACAAAACTGAGGGAAACTGGGAAAATTATCTCTGAACAGAATAAAGATTAGTTAATGGATTTCCTGCAGAGTAGATACAAGTTACTTTTAAGGCAATCTCTTCTTCTTAGGTATGAAAATTACTTTCTTATAGACCCTAATAATTTGCAAAGACAAAGATTCAGAGCACAGATGGTTGTAAAACAGTTGGCACATAAGTTACTATCAGATTTTTTTCACTTCTAATTCCTGCATTTTGTTTTCTGCCCTGGAAGAGTTCCTAGGTACAAACAACAACTTACGCAGCTTTGTTGGCAGCAGCTGATATTGTTTGAGTTCTGAATTTCACATTACTAAAAAGACCCTGGGAGAAATTTAGAGAACAACAAAAATAATCCAGATGGAAACAATGGGAGACAAAATTGGTTTATGGGGACAGAGTATAAAAGTGAGGCATGGACAGCTTTGTCAAGAGGTGATTGCAGAGGAAAGGTGGTAAGAAAGAGAGACCAGTATACTAATAGTATATAATGGCTGAAGGTTTCTCAACTTCAGGAAATTCATATGGTTTAAGAAGATGCAATTATGAGTAATAAAAAGAAAGTGAGAAAAAAAATCAGGTATACAAAATATTGTAACATCAAGACTTTAGGTTGCAACGCAGTTTAGTAATTAAACATTTAAGTTAGGAGAGTATTCCTCCTAAGGAAAGCTATGGTACATGTGCTGGGTGAGACTGTCGGTGTGATTCAGCTCCAGATTCAGACAACTAACAGAAGTGTCTATTGACAGTGGAGGTGCTCACATGTGAGTGAGTGTCTAAGTCCTGTCAGAGTGTATGGGGCTCTGGGACTTGTTCATTTGCCTACATGTAGGCATCTAGCATCATTTAAGTTGCCATGGGCATCACCTTTATCCAAAAGATCTGGCAGATCTAGCACAGGTTGTAGGGGAGACTCATGCGCCCCTGGAGCAGCAGCTGGCGGCCGGGCAAGCTTCAGTAGCAGGAACCTGCCTTGGGGTTGCAGACGCTATCAGCCGCATTGGCAAAATCTCCTTTGACTTCAGAGGGAGCTGAGATCCGCCACCCCCGGCTCATGTGCAGACACCTACTGCAAATACCTAAAGTGATGTTTCAGAGTCCAGAGCTGAATCCTGCCTTAGCTGTGTTTTTCATTTAATCTTTCTATGACAAGGTAATTTCTGTAGTTAGGTCATAAAGTCCTCTACAGATTATAAAGTAACCTCAGCTATAAAGGATCTGGAAATTAATTCTGATGTGTAATTAAATCATATGCTGTCTTTTCTCTTATAATGCTCTTAGAATAACATGATAAAATTTCAGTGTTTAATTGAATGAAATGTTAACAATTTTGAAAATTATTTGTATCTTTCCAACTTCTTTTGCGAAATCTTTTGGGATAGTAAAAATCTAAGCAAAAATATTCCAAATCCTTTCCATTACCATCTCTGTTTACTTTGGTAATGTCACAAGTTCCACGATTCTAAATAACTTAATTATTTAGCATTATCGGAATAATATGTAATAAAAAGAGACAAATCATCATGTTTTTTTCAGTAGCAAGTGCATCATACCTGAGTAAATGACCTGACTTTTCCATTAGAGATGACATGGCATGCTCAGAGTACTCACACTCAAAAGAAATGAAGATTTATTTTTAACAGTTTGATGAACATTTAAATACAGAAATGGTTCAGCAAGTCTTTCCAATAGTTCTTCTCTTTTTGTATCTAGTTCACATTATAAATAGATAGCACACAATTTTGACTTTTAAAATATTCTGATATTTTAAGAATCATAATATAAGTGTGTGTCTCCGAGTTCGGTATGTGTAATGTTTATGTCAAATGATCTTTCACTGTCACTAGTTTCCATGGGAAAATAAAGTTTTACTAAAATTTTGAGGCCTGCTGGGAAAAAAAACAACAGTAAAACCACATCTGATTTGCTTATTTCAAACATCCAAATAAATTTTAGTGAAATATGATTTGATATATTTTACAATCTACTTGACATGCAATGAAATGAATTAACTATTTTCTGTTAGGATTAGGTCTGTTTCCCTAACTCATGAACAGCCACTCTGTAACAACACATTATCAGAAAAAGCTGGGCTTACAGCTCAGCCTTAGCAGCTGGTCATAAAACCACACTTCAAAAAGATGACAAAACCAAGATAAACTATAATTCACAATGCAAAAACAAACCAAAAAGCTCAAGCCTTAGAACAAAATGTTTTATTGTCTGAAGCTGAAAGAATTGACATGTTGTTAATATTCTGTATTGTGCTTTGCTCCTGCTTTTATCTTCAATAAAGGATGACAGTGTTACAAACTTCTGGAAGAGGTCGAGCACTGTCACTTTTATCAAATGTGGTATCAGCATTTTTCTTTAGTGGTTTTGGAACAATGTTAACTGCTCTACCTTGGCTTAGGAAGTGAGTTGACTGCTTGCTTTGTACCAGCATTTTGATTCTTGCAGTGAAATTTGAGGGAGCACTGAGGAAACTAAATGCTCAGAAGATAGGGAAATCCTTATTTGGGGTGTATAAAGAAAAGGGTAGTTGCCTTTGAATGTATTTTGTTATTGGTTTACCTTCTTTGTCAGTATATCCCATTTCAATTACTGAATCATTGTGTAGGTTGAAATCCTTTAACTCTGCAGTTTCCCAGAACAATTTGTTAAGACTGAAAAAATGAAGGACTAACCTAGTGGATGAATAATAAGCTGGTACTTCTCACATTTGACTCTCCAGTGGATAACTCTCTATTTGAAGCTCTCCTCTAAGCTGCATTTAATATTACTATTTAAGGCAACTTGATTAGCGCTTAAAGGTATGAAGGTGAACAACTCTTATATTAAATAACGAGGTCGCAAATTCTGTCTGTGTAACAGCTGTCAACAAAGCAACCCTGTGAAGGAGGAATTATCCGTACATCTTAGCTATGTATAGTAGCCGGGGATATATGAACTGGTTTCTGTGATTAGGTAGCTGTCTTACTGTAACTCATGTACAGTACGTGTCAGGTTTTGTTTTGCACAGGGATCTTTACTGCTAATTTCACATAGCAACAAGATTATGCAGCTTAGTGCATAGTAGAAACATAGAAAAAAGGACTTTGGGTTTTCTTTTCTGATCTGTAGGTTAGAAGAACTCATCAGATTAACAGGTATCTGAATGAAAGACCCTGTGATACATATTTCAGGAATACAAATAAATGTTGAGTCTCAGTGGATACTTGTGGAAAATTCCTTACAAAACAAACTAAAAATGCTAGTAATTCTTGAATTATTGAATAATTTGATGTATGTAATTTACCGTCACATTCTTTTATGTTCATATACAGAGCCAGGAAAAATGTTACGTTTTTGCATACTAGATTGTAAAAAGTAAATTTAAAGGTACTGGACATGTATAAAAAATAAATTTAAAGGTACTGATATATGTGATATGTGATGCTAACCTTCTTAAAAGAGGAGACATGAGCAGAAGCAATCACCCAAATAAATTTGTATTTTGTGCCAATGCACTAAAGAAATCTCTAATGACTCAGTTTAAAAAAAAAAAAAAAGTAAGAGAGCTTGTTTTACAGTGATTGTACCTATTAGGGGAACATAGTAGATTCGATTGGAAATAAGATACCCAAAGCACTTGTGTATTTAAGTTTGAAGACAGGCTTGTGATATGATGACTCCCCAAAGTCTTCACTGTGGTAAGTAGGAGTTGAACAAATAAGAGAATGAGTGGGATGCCATGGGTTAAGCAGCCTTTCAACTCAAAGACATGTGGCAAGTGAGAACTGGGGAAGCAGTGGTGAACACGGGGGTGGAGGGAATAAAGTGCACTGGTAATTTAATGCTTCCTTTGATAGAATAGTACTCTCTTATTGATCAAAAAGTTACAGATTTATTGGAGAAACTCAGATGGACTTTTGGTGTACTATATGGTAAGAAGGCATGCAAAATTTTTGCCTTTTAGACCATGTATGTTCAGTCTTAGATCTTAGATCTGGTACTCTATCAAAGTATTACTGAAGTCAGGATATTTCAGGTAACTAAGGCTACGATTCAGTTCTTCTTCCCAAAACATCCATAAAAAATAGCGAAACTAATCTGTGCATTTTCAACAAAGGAATTAAGATTTGAAAGTATAAAACTAGATACAACAATTGCAGTGGGAAACAGGGTAGAAAAGGAAGCTTAGTTCCTTCAATCAATAGTCCTCTCTGTACCTTTTGTGCATGCTTCAGTAGTTCTCCTTCAATTCTTCTGTATTAAGCCACTTTGTAGGATTAGGACAGATGAATGATTATAGCTAAAATCAAAACCCCACTGGGATTAGGTCAAAACTTTCCTAATCTCTTCCTACTCCTTCAGTGATAATATTTCGTGCATTTTGCCTTGAAATAGCCCAGAACGGGGATCCCAATCCTGTCTACCACAGCTCTATGTGTACCTAAAGCTTTGTAGGACCCACCTCAGCATATTGACCCCAATTATGCCCCCATTTGATTGCTTATTCTCAATGGAATTTCAATAGGATTACAGTCATTCTAACAACTCAGAAATATCTGAATTTATGCTGAGCACTGGTCTTCAAGTCAAGAAAGCTGCAAATGCCCATTAGGAGGATATAATTTCATTTCGGGCCAGAGTCTGTGTTTTGGGATTTTTGGTTGTTCCCCCCCCCCCCCCCCCCCCCCCCCCCCCCCCCCCCCCCCCCCCCCCCCGCTAGGGTAATTTGAAAAGGTCTTAATGCAAACAGAAAACATTCTCTCTAAATACTTTCCAAAGGTGAGCATAAAGGGAATATCTTGTAGCATGTATTTGGTAAGTCATAGAAACACTGGTCATCCAACACCAGATTCTTCTAACTCTTCTTGTGTGTGTAACACATCTTCTTCCATAGATAATTCCACTGATTTCAAATAAGTAATTATGTTTATTAATATAATTATGTTAGCACAAGAGCTCTCTCTAGTGGAGCCAATGATGCTTTACTGGTTGTGTTGCTCAGATACTGAAAAATAGTAGAAATACTTAATCCTGCTGTCTCCCAAATACAGCTAATGTCAGAATGGCATTACAGTCACACAGCATATGAGGAATGCTGTGTCTGTGAAATACTTTAAAAACATAATTTACAAAACGTACTGGAATTAAATCTTTGCCACTCACTAACATCATCGCCCTCAGCAGAGCTTGGATTTTTTTGAAGGTCTCCATGGGCTGTTCAAGAAGAACATGAGATTGTTTCTGAACTTCCAATTATGTTTGTCAAGTCTTTTTTTCCACTATTCTTTTCTGAGATATGGTGAATAGAACTGAACAAAATGCAGAATGTATTGATGTCGTGTCTGTTCCATCAGAGGACCATGACATAATGTTACATTTATGTCTCTCATCCTGCTCCTTAAAGAACAGCCCAAGCCCCACTGTTGTGCCAGGTGCAGCAGCTTTCAAGAAAACATTGCAGTAGGTAGAGAAGTTCAGGAGACAAGTGGTCCATCCAAACAGCCTTTTCCCTCAGCCATGTGGCTGGCTTTTATATCCAGAAGAAAGCAGACATGGAGAGAAAAATCTTAGAGATGTGTGCAACTTAATAGAACATTTTACATTAATCAAATACTGGTTCTGTTGACTTTCTGGTTACTTTGCACCTATTGGTAGTGGGTAAGGAGAAGGAAAAATTTAAGATAGTGCTTTTGGAGAGAGCAAGAATTAATTTACATTGCATGGTCTTTTCCCTTTTTTTTTTTAAATGAGTTTTCAGATTCTGATGTGTTTAGCTTTCATAGCTACAGCTATTTTTCCCTTAGATTTTCAGAAGCCCCTTACGAGCTGCTAAAGAAACAAATTAGTTCTGCCATGGAAACTATATTGCTTGGCTTGGAAATCAGTTAAATTGACTAGTAAAAATGGCATGTTTCTGTGATGGCACATGGTTAACAGGGAGGTGCCCCAGGGTTTAATGCAATGATCAGTGTTGTTTTAACAAATTCGTTTATGCTAGCTAGTAGTGGGATGACAACGTCTGTAGCAGACAGTTATTTGGATTAGTTACCACCAGGCAAGATTATGAAAAACTAGGTAAGCTGTGAGGTGTGGAGCAGTTGAGGAAGTTGAGGTAAACCACACTGGGAGGAATCAGAGCACTCTTATACCCTGGTTACTCCACTATCTCCCTTTCAGAACAGGCAAAGAAACATAGACCTGAATCCTAAAAGAGGAACAAATCTAAGTGAGAGCAGTTAAAAACAGTTCCACTGAAGTGAAAAGGAAATGTCTAAGGAGGCTGTTGCTGAGGGCATAAAATGCAGAGGACTGAGGGCCTTCTGTTCACTTTGTGGTTTATGTGGTGCCACCAGAAGAACTGGCAGATATTTCGCAAAGGATTTGCAGCCTGGAAAGCTGTCCTAAATGTAAGTAATTATGCCCTATTCTTAAAAGAGGTCCATGTTTCTTTCTTTTTTTTTTTTTTTTAAGATAGCGAAAAGGGGATCCATCTTTCTAGGCAGTAGCTTGGTTGAACACCAGGAGCTTGTGGTCCAGTTCCCTCCATTTTTTTCCAGAAGCCAAATCTTTTGAAAGAGAAGCACGTATTTCCCTCTGTCACAGCTTCTCCCACAGCCTCCTCATGTGCCTGCCCCATGATGGGACTTGTGCTGAAGCAACCACCTAATAACAGCATGTAATTTTTCTGAGGAGCCTGTTTGAGGAAGCTGGGGAGTCTTTGAAAGTCTCAACATCTGCAAAATTGCATTTCTTTTTGCCTCCTGCTGCTGCCTGCCTGTTCCACATTGTAGCTAATGATCTTTATTACTTTGGATGTTTGTTTTTTATGATTGGTCTGCTTCTTTTAAACTCCTTCAGTGCTTGTTTTTGTATGACTCATCCTTCTCGAATGTCATCAGAAGCAAGTGGGATGGTATTCATGCAAGCATCTGCACTCCTCATCTTCAGCTTCTCTTCAAGTTAAAGGAGAGAAATGTGCACCTCTAGGGGCTCAGATCATTTCCTTTTAAAAACGACATCTAAAGTAGGTCATGTGAATCATGACTTAAAACGCCTATTTTATACCCAGTTTGAGTATGAAAAG
Organism: Gymnogyps californianus; assembly: GCF_018139145.2. Lineage (NCBI taxonomy): Eukaryota > Metazoa > Chordata > Aves > Accipitriformes > Cathartidae > Gymnogyps > Gymnogyps californianus. The sequence goes on along the minus strand of NC_059472.1, from coordinate 70,164,556 downwards.
AAAAGCGAATGGACAGTCTGCTACTGTCTTCAGGACCAAGGCAAAAGGTTTCTTTCCTTTTTTGTGTGATAGGACAAACTGTTTCAAGAAGCAATTCACTCAAAGTTGTTACCAAGAATCTAATAGAAGGCATTATGAGGAGCTGAAGAAATGTAACTGAGCGACTAATCTGGCTTGCAGGAGCATTATTATCAGTGAGGAGAAGAGCGTGGCCTGTCCATCCATCCTGTTTGAATTTGGCAGGGCTGGCAGGTGGAAGGTTGTAGTTTTTCTCTAAGACTGAACACACTGATGTGGCCATCACTTGAAGCTGAAACCTGAGGTGTTCAAATTGTTACTTTTACACACTTACTTCTTCAAATAGGTGTTCACTTCAGCTTTAATTTTGTATGTTGGCATTTGAAGAAAAGCAAACCTCCTTCATGCCTGCCTTCTTTTATTCCTTTTCTTCTTCAATTTGTGCAATATAGAATCACCATCCCTGACAACGAAACATAAATTTCCAGTTCTGGGTTGAACAGTTAGTGTCTCAAGTGTTTTATTCATGGGTACCATATGCAAAAAGTGAGTAGTTTTTCCTGCTGTGGAAAAGTAATGTTATGTTCAGAACTGCCAAAATTACTTGAATTTGACTTAGCTGTGTTTTCAGGTGAACCTAGAAATAAATGGAAAGTTGAAAAAAGCAGCTACATGTTAAATACATAGTATAATTGTAGTTTTAATTCTTTTAGGTCAAAAAATATTCAAATGCATTCACAGTATTTTTGATTGAAAGAATTTGTAATTGGATTTCCAAACATGCTGCTTTCATCTTGGGCAGTACAATATGCACTTTGATAATAACATGGCTATGTCATTAGAAAGAAGTCCATTTACTAGTTTAGGCATAAAATGAGATACAGAAGAAGACAATAAAATGCTTTCTAACATAATGCACCTTATTTTTTATTGTATTCAATAGAGGCATGATGAATAAGTAATCTTATAAGTGCATCAGAAGTATACCTTGGCTGATCTCTTAGAGGTGTTGAGATTTCACTGCTATGGAGATTATTCATAATATCACTTTAATTTCTAATAAAGTGCATAGCAGTTTATAATGGATCAAAATATGTGCCCACAAGCTGCTTAGATCATCTGCTGGAAGAGGCAAACTTCCACACTGTAAAAGTAATCCAAGACAGGAGGAAAGGAAATTAAAAGAAGATGAAAAGTAACATCTTCAAAATGACTTCTTTTTTAAATATAAAGCCCATAAATAATAATTTCCTTATTTTCACTTATTCACACTCTTTTACTGGTAGTTGAGCTATATATATATAAGCTGTTCTGGACATTAGTTACATTTTCCCCTATATTTAATGTTATCTCATGCAAATTAGATTTGCAGCAAACTAATCTGGTCCAGGTAGTAAACGTCACTGCTTGAATTATTTTATTCATCCATTTCTTTTTTTTTCTATAGCATTTATGCAATTACCAGTGCTAGTGGGATTCTCCCCTCCCTCCCCCCATGAAATCAGAAAAAATTAAATCCAAGGAACCTAAATAAGGTTTACTATTTTTTCTAGCTTTTTTTTTCTTTTCTAGGAGAAAAAGAGCTTTATTTGCTTTTAAGACATCCACAATTTAAAATTTAATATCAGAACATAAGTAATTTTCCTGATAAAAATAGCACTTATTATATTCATAGGAAATTCTTGAAACTGGGTGATTTTGCAACCTCAAAGACAATAGCAAAACCAGTAGAGTAGTTCTTTGTCAGAAGGTGTGCAGCTCTGTTTTTGGACTCTCAGCATTTCATACACGGCAGCTCTGCCTGCTTAATAATAAAGACACTTTTATGACTACACGTGTATCTAGACTGGTCTTACATGGTATTTGTTTTGAATTTTGTTGCTTACAGGGAGAAAAGGAGGCTTTTGCATTGACCATTGTTTCTTTTTGCAAGTACATTTGAATTATGTACTTTATTGGAAAAAGTATCACAAAATAAAAGCTGGTAATTGTTCTAGTTTTTGAAAACATGCACCGGTATTAATGTTTTTGATGTTAATAATGTCCTTTCTCTAGAACTGATGAAACATTGAAAATAATTGGGGATTCATTTTGCTTATTGAGCCTTCATATTGTGAAGCTCACTTGATGTTCAAAATTGCACCTACTGAAACACAGAGCTTTTTGAAAGCCACACTTTCTCTTGAAAAGATTTGTTTTGAAACCTTAATGAATCAGGTGGGGATTTGTTGTACTGTCTATTGCCAAATATAGTCTCTGATAGTTCTTTTTTTTTTTTAAGTAAAAGGCTGGCTACGAATTCAGTTTTAGAATGCAAAAAAGCAGTCCATGATGTATTGCAAAAATTTAAAGTGGAAAATATCAGCTACTATAATGGCTGATTAGTAGTAATTTATTTCTTGTACCCAAGGTATATCATAGTTGGATTTCAATGCCCTCATCCTAGTTGTTGCTATAGTGAGTTGGGTACTGTACAAACAGATAGCCCATGTTTTCCAAAATGTAGCCCTTCTAAAGAAACCAAAGATACCAGAGATTTTGAGTCCATTTTATTCACAAAAATGATTTCTTTAAAAATCAGAGGTGTCATTCCAGTGTTTTCAGATAATCTTTGTTTTCCATGTTGAAACTGTTTTCGTTTAGAAAATTGCCAAAATTGAGTGAAAAAAGAGATTCAGGTCATTAAAAGATGAACAGCAGCATAGAACAATAAATTTAGAGTTTAAAAACTCCTCAGTAAATTACATTTTTAACTTATCTTATAAAATAAACATACATATTATCCTTTTTGTTTTGGTTTTTTTTGTGAGTGAAGATAAAGTCAGTTACTGACAACACTGGTCCTGGTCCTGCAAACAGTTGTGCACATATTTAACTCTTCTCTTGCAAGAGGTTTCCTCTATTTTAGCTGGTCTGCTCCTGATGTTGAAATGAAACTTATGTGACCAGAGACTTTTTCCGATCAGGAATTATGTAAGACTGATGTAAAACTCAGGAAAGAGAAATAATCTGTAAGTAAATCAACATTGTTTGGTTACATTTTTTTCCCTATATGTTTTAAAAAAAAATCTCAGTTTGTGATAGGAACAGAATTACTATTGTTGCACTACTTCCTTTTTCCAGAGTGGGAGAGAAGAAATCCAGTAGTCACCTGTTCTGCTCAGTTCCTTTGTGTGTTAGATCTGCGCACCATATTACTGGGAGGGTGGACTTTTTTTTCCCCTCACCAGATTCCACAGCAGATGACCTTACATATAGAAATATGTATAGGCTTTTTTTTTTCTTATCCCTCATAATTTGCTAGACCAAATCAATTTTGCTATTAAAATGGGCTTAGTTGCTTACATAGACTAGAGTATAAATAACGATATGCTGTGATACATATTGCAATCTGCAACTAAGAAGGTTAAAGATTCTCTTCAAAATATTAAAACAAACAAACAAACAAACACACCTCCATCAGATTCTTCAAACCTATGTGCAAGTGACCTGAAAAAGCGAGCAAAGAAATTATATGTCCTCAGCCACATTTGCTTTCAGTAAATTTTAGAAAACTGGGGAAAATTCCAGGACAAAAGGGTTCCCCTTATGTTATCCTGAGACTCCAAGAGCGCTCGTGACAAGGCCTGGGAAATGGTAGGGTGGGTTTCATGTCATGGTAAATTAAGAGAACACCCTGTGGTTGTAGTAGTTCATAAATAATGAAAAAGGTTGGAATAAAATTAATACTGTCCAGCATGGTTTAATGGAAAATAGATCTTTGTTAAACAAACTTGCTTTTATTCTTTGATAATGATAAATATGGCTGATAAGGTAAACGAGTAGGTGTGATGCACTTAGACATTTAAAAGGCATTTGACTTTGTACAACATGCCGTTCTGATTTAAAAAAAAACCCTATCACTATACCGTGTCAATAAAACACATGTTAAATAGATTAAAATCTGGCTAGCTGACAGGTAACGCAGGTAGTTGTCAATGGAGAGCCATCATCGAGTGTAGGTGTTTCTCATGGTCTTCTGCAGGGACAGATACTGTGCTCAGCACAGTACAACACTTGCCTCAGTGTTCATGAAACTAACACAAGATCATTGCTGACAGATTAACAGAATGGTAAATAATCATGAGGACAACACAGTCTTGTGTAGAGACTCTGCCACTTGCCAACCACTTTATCTTGATTTCTTTTTCTCCATACGGAGCTACCTGTTTGAACTGCAGTCTGTGATATATGTTCATATTCACAGGATATCCAAGTAGTTCACTGAAGAGTTGAGGCCTCAAAGTCTATGAATCTATGAAGCGGTGGCATCTGCGTGTTAAAAAACACAATGGAATAAGGTTAATGGATTGATCGGAGAATTTGGTGAATTTCACAGGGAAATTGAAGATTTCTTTTTGTTGTTGTGGAACATGAAGTATGGGAAGCTGCTCATGTTTAGCATGGGGATGAGCAGTCAACCAGTTATATACCTGATTAAATCAATATTTGTAAAGAGAAAGGCATGCAGTGGAATATAGGTACCATGTCTGAGTCATTAATGTAATGTGCAGATGACTAAACTGATGACCTGAGTCTTTACGATCCTCATGACACACAGGCAGCAGTACTTGATGCAGATCCTTGGTGGGATCTAGGTGCACCTTAGCCCTATTCACCCAGCATTGCACCTTCACTAATGAACCTGTCTCAAACCAGTCACTCCTGACTATTGTGGGGATTTATGTAGCCACATTATGCCAGGACCGGAGGTGACTTATGTCCAGCTAGCATAGGAACCTCTGGCAGATCATGTGTGGAGATGCCCTGAAGAGGCTTTCATGCTCATCATACAGTTTACCTCTAAGATGAAGGAGACAGATCTGTAGCCCTTGCTGGGACATTGCAGTATTTCATAAACATAGTGACAAAAAATAAATTCTGATGAGGGACATCAACTGCCAATTACAGTTCTTTGGGTAATACCTCATGCTGGTGGTCTTTACTTTTCAGCATTCAAGAATGCTGCTGAGTAAATAACATGCAATGGAGAATATCAGACTTTGCTCCTATTGCTGGCCTTAATCTTAACTTTTTATTTCCTCGGGCTGTGTGTGTACAATGCTGGTGGGACTTCTGGGCAACATTTTGGGTTCCGTTTCAATAAGTTAGACATCATTATGGTAGAGCAGTGTGTTGATGGTACTCTTCCTGTATTAGCAACATCAAATGGAAGACCTTTTTGCAGTAAGGCTTCTAGTTTTCTGCAGTATTAGTGTTGGCAAGTATAAGTTCTGAGTCAGATTCATTTATATAGAGGTAGATGGATCTAGATAGTTATTTTAAACGAGGGTCTTACTGAATCAAAATAAAAAAGCACAAAAACATAGTAAGTGCAATTTCCTAGAAGGAGGAAGGACATGCCCCTTAGAGTTTTGGGATAGCCAAAATTGACCTTGCAAACAGGTGCACAGAGAAATTCAACCCTTAGATATTTCCAAACCTCAATGCTAGTTTGTTTCAAAATAACCTTGGAGGGGGGGGGAGGGGAAAGAACCAACAGTTTTTGAGAAGATAGTGAGGAACTAAAGCATTCCCCTGCTAGTGAGACAGAGTTTTTCTTTGATTATTGAGAGCTAGGAAGATTGTTGTTGTTGTTGTTTTACTTCCCATTTCTTCTGAAATCATTCCAATGCCTGAAAGGGAGGGCAGTATTTTGTCTCTACTGATACAGCTTTCTCTATTGCATTTTAAATGATGGCAAAGGGCTTAGAAGTCTGGGAAAGATATTCTTTTAATCTAATATATTAACCTATATCAATATTTCAGATTTATGTTTATTTCCTTACTCTATTTTTCTCTTCCATTGACAATTACCATATTTGATCATACTCTTCTCTTGAATGATGAAGGCCATGAAGACATTCAGCACATACAAGTGTTTCTTACCAAATGAGTTTATTAAAATGTAAGATTAAAAAGAATTTTAGAAGGGCAAGCATATATCAAGAAGTCCTAAAAGAGAAGCTGTCGAGCATATCTTTGTTCAACAGCAAAAATTTCTATTGATTCTCAGTAGTCAGCACTGTGTTCTTCACTTTCTAACATATTGGAGCAAGCCGAAAGGAATACACATTCAGAAAGGCTGTGGGTAAAACTAGACACTACACAAATAATTTGAAATTTTCCTTTTAGAAGGAGTATCCGCTTATAGCTGTAATGCTATATGTGTATGTACAGGCAACATTATGGGATTTTCTTAGGCATTTCTTTGGATGTATGTATTCTTATGCTTACTGATGTCTGGTTTTCAGCAACATTTTTGCTGTTGCTTTCCTGATATTTGTCTTATAACAACAACATAATGGATTTAATTAATGACTGGTGGATGCATTTGAATATCTCCAGAGCCTTGTTCCATGTATGGATTCTGTGTTTTATTGGAAGTCCCTGGTGTATATAAAAAGTAGCTGTACCTATTAATGCCTGCTTTTATTTTTTTATTTTTTAGAGAGACCACAGAATTTATTGAAGAAATTAGTTTTTACACATTTTTGGACCTATTATTCATGAAACAAAAAAGAGTGAGATAAGTCCCAGAAACAGAGAGGTAATCAATCACATCTATTTTCTATCAGTTGCACATGGTTTGCACATGGCATTAAAAAAACTGTGTTACAATAACATAGTCAACAATAAACACCGACAGTAATTTCTGTCCTTTGTCTCCTAGAGTGGCTTTTGAATCTGTATACACTTACTTATATTTTTGGTTCAAAATCAAAAGTACCATGGAAGAGATGACAGAACTCCAATTTCCTTTCAGTCCATCCATTTTCCATCATGCTTATCCTCCTGGGAAATATTTTCATATGTTCCTCTCACAGCATTAAAAGATGCTTACAACTATCTCAAGTGATCTCAACAATCACTTGTTGCTCAGGTGCTGGTTCCTTGAATCTGTTCGTATGGGCTTGGTGTTAGTTTCACCAGCTAATCAGTTAAAATTAAAATTTTTGTATGTATACCAAATCTGGGCTTTCCTCTTCATATGTTAGCAAATGCCTGCTGTCCAAGTAGGTGGTACTTCTCCTACAAACATGTACTAAAAAAGCTCTCAGTGCATAATGGACAGGAGATTAAGTGGACAGGGGGAATAAGATTTAGAAAGCTATTTGGGAGTGTAGTTTCCATTAATTTGAAATCAGCTGTGCTGAGAAACATAAACGTTTTTGTGACTCCAGGTTCAGTCTAACTAAAGGACTTCTGTCCATCAAGGCTCTGGGCTGGGACACCCAGCACGAAGTTCCTGACTTGAGAAGGGGCATTTGATATGTAGACTTGTGTGTTAGGAGATACCAAATCTGGCACCTGTTATCTTCACGCCAAACAGGGGAAGAGCCTGTGGGATGTTACAGTTTGTCCCTGGAGTCAATCCAAGATCCTGCTAGCAATGCAAGGAGCAGGTCCCTTTCCCAACCTGGGAGCCCTGCTGTCCTCCTTATGTCAGTTGAATTCAGGTAATGGGAATGAAAGAAAACCGAACCAGGAAAACAAGCTAATAGTTTGCTGTTGACTTTTTTTTTAAACCAGGTGGGTAAGTCAGACTGGTTTATGTGTAGTCATAGTGATTGTGACACTGAGCTGGATGAAGGAAGCACTTTTATCTCATGAATACTACTGTGAGAGACCAAAGCTTTATTATTTTCACTGAATAGTGTCTAGCAGTAGTATTTATCTCATAAAATTCAGACCTTGCCACAGCAATTTGTGCCATGGTGCCTTTGGAGTGTGCTCTTGCAGGCTGGAGCCGGACATGGTGGGAGTCAGAAAGTCCTTCCTCCCTCGCAGGGTCTGGCTGCAGACCTTGGCCATTTGTATGCTCTGCGGGCAGCCCACATCCTTCCCCCTCCTCCTTCTGTCAACCCCTAGATGCCTCAATGCCCAGGAAAGAAAACCAGGCATGCAAACTGACAGAGGTCCTTGGTGTTTCAGCCAGGTCCACAATATGGATAACTAGGGATGAAGACCAAAAGCACGGTCTACAGCATGTACTGGCCTAGGAGTTTGGAGAGGGAGTCTCTCATAAGAACAGAAGACTGGGAGTTGGAGGAAGGGGAACAGGCTTCAAATATACAAAAGGCTTCTGCCAAGACAAAGGAAACACTGATTTTTTTATTTTTTTAAAATTTGTGGTGGGTGGCTTAGGAAGTAATGGGTTTAAAATTCAGAAAGGAATATATAGGGCAGATGTTAAGAGCTGTTTCCTTGTGGTAAAGACAGAGGAATAAATTGGTTGAAGAGGTTGTATGTAAAGACCTCCAATGATGAAAGTGCCAAAGCCTAGACTATATCTGTCAAGAATAACATAAATGTAGTAGATTTTCTTTAGGGAATGAGGCTGGACGAGATGACCTTTTGAGGTACCTTCCAGACCTTTGCCTCTATAAACTGTATTTGAACTGATATGGAGACCACAGGCAGAATGTTTTAAAGGAAAGCCGTTACACAACCTGTCTGGGGATCACATGCCCCCTTCTTTATTTCCTATACCAGTTCTGGGCTCATCTATACAAGATTCTATGTTGTCTGGGCACTGACTGCCTGAGGCCAACCCATTTTGTGCAGGAATACCTGGCATCAGCCATAACGTGATTGAGTCAACAGAGCTTTGATTTTAACCATGAGAGAGCTAAAAGCTCTTACTTGAGGGTCTTAATGCTAGACCCTAATGGACAGAGAAGATTTAGATTTACAGAGTCTTACTTATAGATGGGTTTAAATACCTCCTCCTTAAGGCACTCCCAAAGCTTCACTAGCAAGTTTGGGCTGGGGTGATTCAGCAGAAATATAAATTAAAATGTTCAGTTAAGTTTTGTAGATGTGCCGCAGGATGGGACAAAGCATATGTTTATAACCTAGGAAATAAAATGTGAAAGAAAATAAAGATTACAACAAGCCTGTAAGAAACACAGAGAATTTGTAGCTGCAATATTGTTTGTCTTGTGAAGGAAACCATGGCATGTATTTCTTAGTAATGTCAGCTGATGGAGCTGAGACCATAAAACGTTCCTTGCCACTAGCGGAACATTTCTATTGCTAGTTATTGATCGTATTGCTAGTTATTGTGAAAAACATATATTATAAATTGCATTCCTTTTTTTTTTTCCTTACATGAAAAAAGTTGCTGTGTGGTGATGCAGAGGAAGCTACTGCCACAGAAATTCTCTGGAGAAACAGTAGGGCACATTTCCTCTCCACAGCCTATGTTCAGTATGCCAAATAACAGGCAGGCAAACAGGCTTGTCAAATGTCTTGCTTTTTCAAGAATCATTGTTTGTATATGATGGCCACTCGGATCCTACTCATGGTCTGCAAATCTCAGGCTGGTTGAAATAGCATGCTATTCAATAAGAGTATCTTAGTACAGTAGATAATGGGCACGTAAGGAGGTACACAGAATTGCAAATGCTTCTGAACAGTGTTCAAAATCACTAGCTACACTCAAGTGGTAATAAGGTAGGGAAAATAGTTGGGCTTTTAAGCTATGATTAAGTGCACACATAGAAAAATAAAATCACAAATGGAAAAATGCCAGGAGGTTGGCCCGACCAACTCTTGGCTGGTATGGGCTGTCACATATCAAAATGTTCCAGACACAAGAAGTCTCTGTCTTGCTTCTGATGCTATCTTAATTTAATTTGTAGCCTTCAGTTCCATAATGCTTGATTTCTACATTTATACTCCTGATCAGGATAAGTGATGATCGCTTTTTTCCAGAGCTGTAAGAGTAATAATAAAATGCCACCTCCACACCTCACTTTTTCTGAGGTGCATCTAGCCCCCCAGCTTCCCCATTGTAAGGCCTTTCCCTTCCATCCAGCTCCCTGGCTATTGCTTTGTAAGCACAATAATGTAGAAATATTAATAATTCATGTTCTTGTCTTACTTTCATTTTCTTCCTTCCAGGCTCAGTCACAGCTAAGGTTCAAGCCTTAAACAAAATGTCGGGCACCGTTGCACACTGAGCACCTCGATGTGCTCCTTGGCTTCTTTTCAGAAAGAATGCCCCCCGGAATGGCTGGTGGAGCACACCTCACCCCACAACTGGGTACAGTGTGGAGTCAGTTCCCACCTGCTCCCTCCCCTGCCCGCTCTTGCCAGCTCATCTACCACTGGGTAATGCGAACTCCCCTCCTGGGGCAGGGGCTGGCAGGGGGGCAGAGGCAGGCAGGGGTGAGTGATGACCTGCGCTGCCTTCCTCCTTTCAACTGCTGCTCAACACCGGAGTGGTCGTTCCTCTCCCCGATCAAACACGTCTTGTACCTACAAGTTTGACTGCCATTCCTCAGGCCTTTGGACTATCAGAGGTTTTTTAATGCAGTTTATTAATTTTCTTTTTACCTTTCCCCACATGCACTCACTGGTTTTTTGTTTCATTTCTCACCATCTATCTACCCGGTTGCCCCATCTCTATTCATTTCCATCTCCTGGGCCCTCCATAGTTACCAGTTTCCCTTTTTGTCCCATCATCAGTACAGTTACACCTCTCCTTTGCCCCCACCTGGCTTTCACTGCCTTTTGGACCCCTCTTTCAATCATGTCTCTTATCACAGAGCTATCCAGCTGGAGCCGACTTCTTGTTAACAAGCAACCTATTTGCTAACAGTCAATTCTTGCTACTCTTTTCCACTGACTTTTCTCATAGAGGCTCATTGCTATAGTCCTTGTCCTTCAGCAGTCTTCTTCCTTTGTAGAAAAGTAAAATGTGACATTAATGTTTGTGTTTTATTTAGATAAGAACATTTTAAACCCTGATTTACAGTACTGACTACATGCTTCCAGTACTGACTACATGCTTCCAGTACTGAATACCAAAATACACTTTCAGTCTGAGTGGCTTTTGAGTCGCAAAAAAATCTTGGTTTTGCTTTTCCTCAAAAAGTAACAAAAGCTCAAGAGCAGATATTGCTGTTTATCATACGACAATTTAAGATGTTTTAGGGATATTCCAAAAGCTTTTTCCAAACTGTTCCTTTCATGTGCTGAGTTCCCCTGAAAAGGAAATGGTTTTCATCCACTTTCCAATTGTTTAATGCTTTGTATGAAATGCAGGCTTATCAGTTATAATCATTCTACAATTCTTAAAGAGAGATAAAAATATTTTGAATGAAAATGCTTCTGAATAAGTTATTTGACAGACTGATTACCGCTACTGGCTCTTATTACACAAACCTGAATATGCTACTTTAATGATCAATATCTCATAAGTTTAAAATTAGCTTTTCACTGGCTTTGTAACTGAGCAGTAAAAATTTCTTTATAATCAGTGAAAATAATTTGACTCTGTTTTAGTAGCCAAAAGAGACTTTTTTTTCAAGTTGCTTTCATGGTTCACATGCCTTTGAATAATAAAAGAAAGGCATAGATATAGAAAGTAAAGTTATCTAGGAGCAGAGGATCCAGATCAATGAAAGGTCAGGAGGAGGAAGTAAAGTCAAAATCAAATATGCCTAAAATAATTACACTTTACAGATTTCTCTTCTCCCTCCTCTAGTATTGTATTTCATATACAGTATTTTAAGTGACTTAGAGAGGAGAATGCTAAAGGATACACTGACTGGAGAACTGTGCCAGTAATTAGCGATCTTGGATCCTGGCGGCCTTATATGTGATGGCTTCCCCCTGTGCCAGGAACATTGTTCTGAAAATAAGTGTTAGCCAAAAACTTTTTTTAGCTAGAATTTTGATTAACATCTCTAATTTCTTCCAAGTAGCCTACAGACAGGGAAAGCATTAGAAAATTGTTTTTCCTCATTTTTAAATTGACCCTTCCCTCCAAGATGTGTAGATAAGAGAGGTCGAAATAAGCTGTTTCATGTCTGGGGAGCAAGAAGATCTGGATAAAATTTCAGGTATCACATTTGTTCTGTGCGCAGCAATCACCGTCTTTTACTCCTGAGCTCTTCCAGCTGCTCGGCTGTCCCCTTCCACCCACTCGCTAACCAGCACCACTGTATTGCTCTTGACCTGGTGCTTTTCAGGGACGAGATAGCGGCTCTGCAGTCATCCAAGATTACTGATAATCTCTTCCAGCCACTCATCTAACTCTAATAATACCTCAGATGCCCGATTTATATTTTACTTTAAAGACACGTGCTCCTACTCAACTGACTTAAACTCTCAGTGGGACAATCTCCCTACACTTACCCCACAGTGTGACCACTGCTCTACTCCACAGTCCCCCTGCGGTTCAGCTGGGCTCAGTGGCACCCTTCTCTCCAGTTGTGAGTTAACACTTGTTTACTTCTAGCTGTGCAAGGCTGCAGGTTCTTCCACAGCCAAGGGTAAGCAAAATTGCAGATCCTATGGTGAGTTTCACTCTGAACTTTTCCTTTTGCTCACCCTCTTTCACAACCAGAAGCAGAACTTGTAGGGAGAACTAACATATTTTAGGAGAACAATTTGTAGAGCTCGAGAGAGAAGAGAAACTAGCACCTATGGAGTAGACTTCTGGCAGTGGGAGACAAGCAGAATATATGGTAGATAAAGCCATTGAGGGCTATTGCATGCAAAAAAGCAGATTAAAAATAATGGTTTTAAAGACTCAAGGGTACTGGAAGCTGGGAGGGTGTAAGAGAAGAAAGGATCATTTTAGATGGGTTCAGAAAGCAACTGGACAAATTCAAGATAACCAAAACCCCACCAGACTGACAACTGTGGAAGGCAAAGATGGTTCTGGCTCAAAGCAGGCATCACCTGCTGCTCAGAGGGTGTTCAGGGGAAGTCTCACTGCATGCTTGACAATAAGTGACCATTGTTAGAGGCCAGATACCAAGTTATTGGTGGGACCTGCAGTCTGATTTAATGCTGTCACTCTTTACGTTCCTATCCTGTACACTGTTCACATGGGCTTTCTCAGGCTGATACTGTCAGGAACGTGATGCTGGAATAAATGATTCTTTGGTCTGATACAGGTGCAGGTTTCTCGCCTCAGAAAATATATCATCACTGTTTTTGTTTTCTTCCTCTGAGACAGGGACACTTGAACTATTCCGATAGAACACAGAATGGTGCATTTTCTGTCTTCTCTAGATTTTTTTTCCCACTGCCTGTGTGACAGTAAGCTCAATCATCTGAGAACTCACAAGGCATTCTGAAGATACTTTTTTTAGCCTTCATCTTAGAGCAACACTGTAAGTAAGTGCAGACTAACTTAGTAGCTGCAGTTCTGCTTTGTCTAACACTCACTGGTCTCAAAATCTGGCACTCCATGAGCACAGAGACGATTCATACTTGTGGCATTTCCTGGTTAACCAGTGCTGTACCTTGAATCCCCACAGCTAGGTCTGCACAGCTTTTCACCTCCAGTAGCTTTTTACTTTTGTGCTCCTGGGATTTCAGATTATTCCCCCCTGCAGTGGAAATGTGTACGAAGTCAGGCAGTGGTCAATGGGATTTTATCGTTTTAGTAGTAGAATATTACATAGCCTTTAAAAATGAAAACTGTAAAAAAGATCAGAAAACTTTAACCTTTTTACAATTGTTGGGATTAATCACCTTATATTTAGTATTATAACTGAGCTTGGGATAATTAAACAAGCACAGAAAGGTGCAAGGGAGACCAGAATCTGGTCCCTGAGGTTTTCCTCTCACAACATCCTGTCATAGCAATGTAATCTCCTACCTTTAATGGTGAATCACATTGCCCCTTAAGCTGATTTCCCTTTTTTCCAGATTGTGTAAACAAAAAAGATGGCATTCACAGAATCCTGTTTGTATTGGTTATGATGCCAAATAAAAAATAATCTTCCTGATTGTAACTGCTTACAAAACACTCCTTATGTTAGAGACAACAGAGGACTGCAAGTTAAGTCATATCTGAGGGAAAAATGGCAAGTTTTTTACCCAGTGATGTATTTGTTTAAGCCTTCTTTCCATTAGGGCACCTGGATCTATAACTTCATGTGATAAAATAAGTGTTATTCATATATGAGTGAACATAGTGTACTGTTCCTTCTTGTGGGACTTACCACTGTTACTAGGGGACTCTTTTCTTTTACTGGAAGCAGTTAGGAAAATCTCAGCAGGCCTTTGTACAATTACCATGGCCCCTGGTTTCCATCTAGTGCACTTCCAGCTTTGCTGTTCCTAGCCAGTGGGAATTTAGCAAACTACTTGGAAGGAGATCTGGTCACTGAGGCATCAAAATCTACCTTCTTCTTGCACACCAGAAGGTACGGATGCAGCCTGAAAGCTGCACTGTGCCTTTTCACACAGAGATCTCATCAGGGAGAGAGTCCCAGGGTTGGGACACAGTATCCAAAAATAAACACCTTTCAGTGCTTTCATTATGGGGGCTTGTTGTCCTCCCTCCTTTTGTCTTGGCTCTGGAAATCGGGTGAGGTATCTTGTCTGCTTGGCCATGTATAGGAGAAAGTGATAATTTGAACGGATGTCCTAAGTTTATTAACTTTCCCTGGCTGCCATGAGCAAAGGCAGGGAGCGAGCTCTCAAAACATCTCTCTTACTAGCAGATCAAACCTATAGATGTCTGTGACAGAAATATTTGAAAGTGTGATTAAATGAAGTCGCCTGAGCCAGGCACATTTTGAAAAATAAGCACTGTATTACTTCAATTTGCTGTAAATAGTAATTTACTTTGGTTATTTCCTTTAATTACAGTGCTCCATCTTTACACAAGGCTGTACTTAGGAACAAAGGGACCAGTGTCACTGTAAGGTGTATGTTATAATAGAGACATTTGTATCAGGCTTCAGGAGAAGCCTACAGTGTATCCAGCAATTCTGTGGCTCTTGTGGCCACCAACCCTTCTCTGGTTTTGTTAATGTATTTTTTTTGTTATATATATGTGCTTATTTCGTCTCTTTCTGGTTCTGCTATGAAGTTCGTTTGACACTTCAGCTATTACCATGCACTGTTCTTACTTTTCTGATAGACAATATTAGGATAAACCAGAATTAGAATAGCCTCTTTTCTGTTATATAAAATGTACAGATTTTAAGGGAAACGATACAAAACCAAATTTTTAACCTAACAAGTGTTATAAATGAGGCAATTGTTCCAACTTTTTTTTACAAAGAAACAGGAAATCAAGTTATCTAGCAAACCTATTTATACACAGTAGGTAACCCTGGGTTGCAGGCAGGACTAATAAGCAAAGAATGACAACCTATTTCTTTTAATGACAAGCTGACATATTTATTTTTATTATTTCACAAAAGTATTCACCAGACTCATCTGTCACACTAAAGCCCCATTCTCCCTCCCTGCAGACAGAACATGTAGCCTTGCTGCACTCAGGTGGAGTGAAAAAAAACCTAAACCCAACCTTTTTGGAATCAAAAAAGATATTTGAGGGCCTGCAGTTTACTGTGCTGGAACATAAAATATAAAATTTTTCTTGTCTGAATAAAGTTTTATATTGCTCATTTTTACAAAGTTAAATTACAGCTACAGAAAGTGATTTTTATACAAAAAATTAACTTTATGATATGCTTAAGTTGAATTTCTACTTCTCCAGGAACTGGAACACTATTTCCTGTAAAATCTGACTGATCTTTCTACCTGAATAAGACACTTCACAACTTTTAGGGCATTAAATCAAACAGTTCCTTTAGAAATGACAGAGCCTCTTACAGTATTTAAAAACTGCAATAATGAATTTCAGATACAAACTAAGTTATCATAAAATGGGCTTACTTTTCCGCACTTAGTGTGACGTTTTCCAGTAATAGCATTTTCTACAACAAAAGTGAGAATTCAGTTTTGCTCAAAGAAACCTTCGTTTTACTAAATGTACATTTTTGTTATTTGTCATTTGTGCAACACTAACATGGATATATAAAATAATTTAGAGTGTCTTGAACTAGAATTTAGACTAGCTACAGATCAAGATTTGCTTTCTGATCTTGGACATGCAGACATTGTGTATGCAAATCTCACACTGGAAAAGAATGAGTATCTGTTTTGCATGTTACTTAATGGAAAGCCTATTAATTAAGTCCTTCAAATGAAATTGAGTTAAGCCATGGAAGTGTTTAGATCACAAAGACTTTTCATTTTACAGTCCATTTTTATTTATATTTTACATAGATGTTGAATACATGTTCTGAGCACTTAAAACCCCCTAGAAATGTAATGGTAGTTTGGAATATGCAAGAAATTCAAGTCCAGGACCTAAAAAAGAAAATAGAATGGTAGTGTAATGTGACATGAGTGGTGGTTTTGTATGCTCATGTGTATGCATTTTCTTTCTGCCATTTATAGCAGCTGTTTGGTCATGGGGAATATGTTACTAAGAAAGGAAGTTTTATGCTTATACAAAGAATTATGTTGTAATAACTAGAGGATAAAATAAGGACTTCTAACCTTATAAGGTTGTCATTAGTTTAATAAAAAATTTACATACTGTAAAAAAAACAATTACAGTGAAAAGAAATAGGAAAAATATTTTTAAATGCTCCAAACACCATGTTTTAATTTCATTGTACAACATAACCCGTAAGCCACTCAGTAAATAGATCTTTCAGTTTCATGTAAATGCCGCTTACTTTGAAGAGGTAGCCAAGTAACTAAACATTTAAGAGTCCTGGGGATTTTATAATTTTAGCATTACATACAAACCCTTCTGAGAATGGATAACAATTCTGCTAACAGAAAAGCAAAGGTAACCTATCCATTTAAAAATTAAGATACCAGCATCCACTTCATTAAATGCTTGAAAACATCTTATGTCATGTCCATATTACTTGCTTGAAACTGTGCTGGTTTTGAATATGAGCTAATATAAAGATACTGTCACAGCCTCTTGTGTGAATTCAAACTTTGTGGAAAATACAGTATTTTTTTTTCCCCCACATGCTTTCACTCAAAAAAATCACACTATTTTAGGTGTTCTCAATCCTGCCAGGTCCCTGCACATTGTTTTATGATACCTGCATTTTATGCATTGGAAAAGAACTAACCCAAAACGCCAACGTAGTTTTTACATTACCATGGATATACTAGAAAAGTGCCATTATTGAGTTAGCTACCTATTCCTGTTCATTCATGAATGAATAATGTTAGAATTAACATGAGCTATAGTGCATTATTCATTGTTTCTCTGGATTTGATGCTTAGCAGAGGTGTTAAAGGTCTGATGCCTTTTAAATATAATTCATTTCCCTTTGTTACATATTTTGCTGGCTAAAAGAGTCCCTTTGCTTTTCTTTTGCTATTGGTATTTTGGGGTAATACTTCTTAAAATTAGGGTAATATTAAAACTATTTCAAGTTATTAGTTAAATAAATAGAAAAATTAGTTAAAAGCATGCAATTTAGTGTTGGTGAATAGATCCTGAAATAAACTTGAAATTTATATATTTGGCTAATGTCTGCACTTGTATCATGAAAATGAAAACAAAATTATGCTCTTATGCTCTTTTGCTGTGATTTGTATTTCTGAAAGTTCAAGAACTAGCAAGAAAGCATCCAGGCTGGAAGCCTGGCACTATCAAAGTAATGGGAATTTCATTCACAGTAGCATAACCCTGTTCAATGATTGTTTGTTCTTGTTTAAACAAGATTCTTATTTATGTTGTTAAAGACTCAAGATTAATATTTTATGATTTGTAATACCTGGTGTTGAAGGTTCGTGAACTAGGCAGTAAAACAGTCATTTCCTAAGAAGCATTTTCAGCACAAGCAAAACTATCCAAATGTTGTTCAAAAGAGGCTGTTCACATGGATCTGAACAGGAGAGGGATCCATATAGAAATTAAGAGTACGAGTTACAAGCTGGGAAAACACCCTGCCTAACTGCAAAAATCTAGCTATTGTGTATCAAGAGCAAATTGAACAGACAAAGATTCTTACAAGCCACTGTGAGAATGCTTTCTCACCTGTGGGTATATCTGATTATCAGTCTTACAGTTGTGAGGGTTTTGGCAAGACTTGCAAATTCCTGCCATGACTTCTGTCTACTCAAAACAAGCTGTTGGCTAGTGCTCTTGGCAAGCTTAGCATTTGCTGTGAGGCTTCTGCAAAAAAGTTTCAGTCCTTAATCATTTAGGAGAACGATTGCTTCCCCAAGGCTTCTGTCTGCAATTTGAGTTGATGTGTCTCTTCTGTAGAGGTGCCATGTGACACGTCCCATAACCACCTTAATCTGAATTTGCAAACCATATTTTCAAGGGTTTTCACAATACCTCTGAAGTTCCCTATGCATCTCTTTGCAACTCTCCAAATTGTAACTTTCCAGAGTCCAAAGAACAGCCTGGAATCGGGGTCGTAATCCCTAAAAGCAAACCCAAAGCAACCAAAAGTACAGGTACACAACCTCCAGTGGGCAAGAAAAGCTGGGCAGAGCTACAAGGAACTTCACTCTCTGAACATTTATAAGACGCTTGATGATAGGACAGAACAGCATTAAGTACCACCACGTCACCCCAGTTTTCCTCGGATACTGAGTTAACAGGTTCTTTGGCTCACATTAGGTTTTGTATTATTATTAGCAAACACTCTAAACTTGAACTGAAGCTGTGAAATCCAGCCATTCTGCAATTGCGCATGTGTCCATGCAAAGGCAGATAGCTGGTTAACTAGGCTCGTTGATCAGACTAACTGGACTTGGTAGATGGCTCCTCCTGTAAGCACACTGCAGTATCGCAGCTCACTGTAGTGGCTCCTGCACTGCCCAGAGTGTTTGCTTCTGAAGCTTAGCTGGGCATTTTTCAGCTTGAAATCTGTGTTTCAGGATCTGAATACCCTCTTTTCCGCCCCTGCCCCCCCGTCATGTCAATATTAGAAGGCAGTGCATAAATTAACAGTTATTAAATGCACTGATGAATCCATAGCAAGACTAATCTGAGCCTCTCTTCTGTAGAAGGAGATACAAGAAGGAAAAGCACATTCCATAGTCATTAAATGCCTGCTAACTTCAGAAATGTAAGCTGAGTGGGAAGGATTAGGAAGGAAAAGAACAGCGACAGCCACAACTTAGGTCTGGACATTTTCATCCCCTTTTTTATAATGGACGAAGACTTAAACCCACAGTAGCTTTATTTAACTCCTGTTTATTCTAGTGATAATTATGAATGTAAGTAGGGACTAGACAATGAAATGTGTATCTTCAGGAAACTTGGTCTGTGTGGTTTGAGTGGGATTCTGTTGCAACTTGTTTCCCTAAAGCTTCAAATACCTCTCACCTAAAACTGTAAGGTGAAGTATGAAACTGTAATGAATAAATAAAGAAATTTAAACTACTTAATTAATTAAAATCCTGGAAAATTAGTATTAAGATTGCATTCCTTGCAATAGTAAGAAGATTATTTACAGGTTCTTCCTATTCCATATCAAAACCATAAACTGCTTTAATAGCAAAGAAATTTTGGAAAATGTACTTTCCATAAAGCATTGTAATTGTGGTGTTGTACTGAAATGATTGCACACAACTGGAAAAAAAAACCATTTTTTTTTTTTAAATCCATGTGATCATTTTTGTATGTGTGTATGATTTATTTTTATGATATTTTGGAGGTGCAGAATGTTTAGACATGACCAAAAATCCCACCCAAACCATTCCCAGTAATCCAAAACATGCCCTGAATTAAAAAAAAAAAAAACGACCTTGTAGTCAACACACATTAACAAAACAAACAAATAACCAACCAACCAAACCAGGGACTAAGCAGCAGAGGGCTGAAGTCAGCATCCTAAAGCATATTTGTGTGCCCTGCATCTTGTCATGATTGATGCGTTGCACTCATGTAGCATTTGACAAACATTGTTTTGCAGGTACTTAGCATGATGACAAATTAACAAATGGAATAAATGGATTACAAAGCATTTACATAGTCATTTATGCCTTTTTCCCATCCAGTCTGGACTACTACAAAGTGATCTGAGGCTAGTTACAAAGAGATATACAAGCTTTACAAGGTGCAGCATGCAGCAGAGTGATTAATGCAGAAAGATTAATGAACATAATTTTGAATCAGTAGCTTTTGTCTTACGCTATTTGCTCATTTTGTTATTAATAGGCACTGAAATCATGACCCTTATTTCATAAATCCTCAAAGGGCTGGCACTGGGCTGCCACAGATAGCATTCTTGAAGCATCTTTGAAACAACCTCTGATAAACAGGGACAAAAGAGATGATCATCCAGGAGCAAACCTCTGAGAAGCAGGGTAAATTAGCTTGGGTGACGGTCCACTCTATCATGGCAGCAGTGCTTCTGGCTCCTCCATACCCTACTGATCTGGCACTGTAAATCTCAGTGGGCTATTGCTGAAGTGGCCTCAGGTTTGAAATGACTTAGTGGGTTGTCTCACAAGATTTTTATGGTGGGGAAACAACAGGAGTAATTTTTCACGTGTCATCCCTCGAGAAAGATGACTGCTAAGTAGTGATGCTGCATTTGTAGACAGTGACCAAAAGTGCCCCTTTCTGGGAGAGACCTCATGGAATCTTGATGTTTCTGCTGGGCTGCAGAGGCTTCTGCAGCAAGAAGATGCCCCTCACTTCATGCAGATGCCATCAGTGCGCAGTGCTAAGCTGCTGCAGCTGCCACCACAATGTATTCCTGCTGTCTCTTTCTCATTCTGTAATAAATATGTTAAAACTTGGTTCATCCACTTCCCACCACAGACAGCAGAGACCATGATCCTAAACATATTCCATGGATGCTTCCCTTTGTCCTGTTTTGGACAAGTAAACAGAAAGGGAATTTGCACCAAAAGTGTTTTGGGTTCATTCTTCTTATAATTTTAAGTTTGATTATTTAGACGATGCGTGGTAATTTTTGATGTGTAGTGAATCTGATGTGTACTATAAGATATAGGAAACGTTTGGTCTTACGCATTCAGCCTAGCAAGTTAACATGTGTCAGCTGAGCTGTGCTAACTGCCCAATTTTGTGTTCTTTGCCTGTGGCAGCTATATAATGGTTCAATTTAGCTGGCCCTCAGAGAAAGCACCTGCAGAGATTCGGTGTACCACAGACTGTCTCACCCCATACAGGCATGCAAAGCTGTGAGTTTCTCAATTTGACCACCGCAGTTTACTGCATGCTTGTGCTATCTTGGGTTACAACACACGTATTGTGGGGGACATACTGAAAGCCAGAGGTTCTCCCCAGACATGAAGCACTGAACACCTGCAGGATGAGCTCCTTCTGGTACTGCTCACGCTCTGGGAGAACATAATTGCCTCCCTTTGACTCTATGACTGCTGGAGGACACATTTTCAGTGGTGGATAAGTTGCCTGTTGTGGCTGCTGAGGTGATGGGGTGGAGAGCCAAAGGCTGGGGTGTTGTGGGGCAATTGGTGTGAGTTACAGGGGAATGAAGTCTGGCACTGCAGATTTGCATCCCACTCTAGGAATGCTAAGAAGCGCTATTTCTGAAGACGTTTTGCTACAGAAATGCACCATACCCCGTCTGGGGTGCAAAGGGGGAAAAGAAAAGAGAGAATGAAGTAATAGATGAGAGAGTGACAGCAATTAAAGAGTTGCAACAGACACTTGTGCCTTAGGGGCCATGGGTAGCATGAACAGATCTGAGGAAGGGAAGGATGGAGAGTTAAAGGACGTGTGTTAAGCTGTATGTAAGAGCTGTGATTCTTAGCTTAAACTAGCAGCTAAAAATTTAATATGTTGAATGAAACTCAACGACAAAACTACTCCAAGGCACTTGTATGCATTAAAATTCAACAAGAAAAAGAAACACAGAGTAAAAAGAGTGATAAAATAATACTAACAGTAAGAGTGTGGTGCTTCTCAATCAACATTACATGTGAAATACATATCTGAAAGCAAGCTCTGGTAGTCACAAAGTATAAAATAGAAAAGTAAATCTATGTGATCTTCTCTTTGCATTTCAAGAAAACGTTTGGTAGAAAATACAAAAGGGAGATTGACAAATAGAGCCAACTACAGAAGGAATTAAAGAAAATTTCGTGAAAATGAGAATAGAAGCATAAAACTAGTATTTAAGGATGTTGGAGATTTCATAATTGGATCATAACAACAGCAAGTGTTATATACTTTAGAATTGGATCTTATTATGAGACAAGGCTCCTTCAGAAAGCAGAACTCATCAATTCTCTAAAACAAAGTGAGAGTACTTTTAAACTAACTGATGTATGATCTATGTGAGACTTGTATAAATTAACGTGTTCTTCCTAAAATTCTGTTTTGTGGTGACATATGTAGGAATTACATTTTCAAATAGAGTATTATTTGGAAATGGAAGTGGCAAATCAATTTAGAGAATTAATTCCATTTTTGAAATGTGAAACTTAATAAAACATCTGATCTGAAGAGTTAAGTAGCATTCAGCAAAATGTCACCCTTCTCTATCAGCAGAACATTTAGGACATTGTTTCTTGCAAAGTTGTTTTCTACATGTCAGATTTCATCTGGCAAGTCATATGTTCTGCAGGAGTTAAAGACGGTGTGTGGGGAAAAAAAAGGCACATGAAACAGAGCTCTGGCTGGTACATATAGGGATGAAGAAGGTGAGTAGGTAGTCCTAACTCTACTCTTCTGGTGAGTCATAGGCTGACATGGCTAACACTCCCTATGCAATGTACAGTTCTGGGTACCTGTTGACATGTTCCAGCTATCCCATGTTGAAATGCTGGTCTTTTGCATGTGGAGTTCTGAGCTTCCTCAGACAGCACTGACCAGGGATCTGGTCATATTTCCAGATCTGGGAGCAGTATATTCATGCTAACCAAGAGTTGACAGCATTTAGTTTGGGTGCAGAACTACACTAAGGCTATGTTTCTGTCAATGCCCAAGCTAGACCTCCTCATGCATAGTGCCTATTGAGCTTAGCTACATCCCCAATGACCGTTTGGGTTCAACACAGGTACTTCAGCTAATTCACTCAGTTAAGCATGTGTGGAGAAAGCAAAGAAACATTATGTTCAGTCAGAAATGTAAGAAAAGGAATAAAGGCTGTGAGATCTTCAAGAGCTTAGCCCTGTAGCTCACAGGACAGCCTTGTTTGCAGAAGGTGACGGACTTAGGAGAGGAGCGGCTTTTGGATGGCTCCTCAGTTTCTTGAAGCATTTGAAAAGTTGCCTTGACCATACCGGAGCAATTAATGGGACTTGGCATTTCTGTGTGTACTTAACTACAGATTTATGCATGGCAAAGCTCACCACTGTCCAAATGTACCTGTAGGGCCTCAGCTAAAGCCTTTGAAGTCAATATCAGTCTGAAGTGAATGAGAGGTGGATCATGCCCTTAAACGAATATTTCTGGAAAGCCCACTGTGCATATGGAGAAATATTTTCTTGCTAAGCTGACAATTTAAAATTAAATAATTTTTTGGGTCCAGGCCTTAAAGGAAATGGGACAACTTTCTTTTCACATATTATTTTTTAATGATGCAAAAAATATGTTTAAGCTTCTTTTTATTTTAAAGTGACTGTGTATCTTTTTTCATACTTTTGTAAAGAACCCACTCCAAGAACAAAAAATACCCCAAACCTATTGATGGAAGAGAAAGCATCAGAAATTATTGGCCTGAAATGTTTTTGAAAGTTTTAAGTTTGGAAAGCAGGGAATAACTGGAAACTCTTTTGCAACCACAAGAACTGTTTTGCACTGTATGCCAGTCTGTGGGTGTTTGTGTGTGTCAGAGCTCGTCAGGTAGGATTATATTTTCCATCCATGCTTATGAATCACTCAGAAACGGATCCAGATTTCTGCTATTGCTTTGCTATTTGTAAGCATAAATTGAATAATCTGGGTGATTAACTTTCAGACTACAGAATGTCCATAAACTGATTGCTGTAGTGTGTCACCACTGGCTGTTCACATAAGATGATTGATTAACAATTTTACAGTGTAAGCATTCAGCTTCCCTTTCAGAGAACTAAAACTTTTAAGAAGTTTGAACAATGAATATCAAATCAACTCAGAATTTAACAACAGTTAAAGGATCTGATTTTCAATTCCTGTTACGAGTCTTCATCTAATGGGAAGGAAGTGTTGCATACCTTCCGTAATGTTAGTGAACTTTTGCTCATTTGAATTGTGCTACTGAATCAAAAGAATCACTTCTAGGAACTACTCACCATCAGTTTAGCAGGGGCACTTGTCAGTTTAGCACATAGTGTTCAGAAGTTACGTTTTTGTACAATTTAGTTAATAACTTGAGTTATCTTGGGTGTGGATTCAGAATATCTGGAGAGAAAAAGGACGATATGCATGTGTGCTTCTAGACATGAATTGGTTATATTCTGTTATAACCAGTTGTTGCTAGTCCAACAATACTGTAAAACAAATGGCACTATTAAAATATTTGGGGGATAGATACCAAAGGACCTTTGGAGGAGGTTAGTCCTTGCATGCCCAGCCTTTATGTATTGTTAACACCTGGGTGACGCCTGAGGCATGCCAGCCAATAATTATATACCTTCATATTTCTTTCCTGACAGTCTGTCATCATTAGTTCTAACTGTGAGTTAGAGAGATTCTTCATGCCTACCCTTTTTCCCTGTACCAAATTCTACAATATCTTCTGTAAAATCATATTTATTTCACCAGCAGGTTACATAATGGGGTTCATTACAACCCTTCTGCATATAAAAGAAAAATAATGCTGTGCTGGATCTTCTGAAGTACTTAAGTGACAGCTGCAGAACAGACTATTTGAGCAAACACATTGCAGAAAGTCATTTGCAATTAAAATATTTTTAATTAAGTTCCTAATGATCATATTTTGATCTTACTTTAAATCAGGACCATCATGGTTTGCATGTCAGAGAAAGGCAATGGCATAGGATTTGCATGTAATTCATGCATGGTAACTCCAGCAGTGGGTTTTCTGTGAGAAGCAAGGAGTCATAAAACACCCATGCATCAGTAACACATGAAAGCTGGGTTGGAACAGGGGAGTTCAGATCTTTACATGAAATTGTAGGGTTGAAGGACAGAAGGAATCAGTAGGTCATCTGGTCTGATCTCTTGTATAATATGAGCATCTACCTCTCTAATGAGGTTAATCATTTGCTATTAATTGGTGCATAAGTTGCATCTGACATGTAACTTTTACAGAAAAGCTTTCAAACTATAGGTGAAGGCATTAAGATGTGGGGAAACTACATGTCCATTGGTCATTACTCCAGGGATTAATCATTCTTGCAGTTAACAACTAAAGCATTTCCACATCTAAATTTCCTTCTGCTTAGCTTTCGTCTGCTGGGTGGTTTTTTTGTTTTGTTATGCCTTGCCTGATTTATTAAAATTCCTTTTATAGTCACTATTTTTTTGCCATGTACATATTTTATATGTTGTAAACAAACTCTCTCTCACTATTGTTTTGTAAAAGCCGAGCAGATGCCTTATTCTGTTTATGCAAGGCATTTTCTTCAAGCTCTCAAATAATTGAGGTGACACTTTCTGTGCACCTTCAACATCTTTCTTGAAATAAGAACACCAAAGCTGGAGGAAGCGTTTCTGTATTAGTCTCACCAATGCTATAAGGGGTAGCTAAAATCACCTTGGCTTTGCCCCATTTATTGCTCTTTGTGTATCTGAGGATCATAGACACCTCTTTTGCTGGGTCACAGTAATGGAAGCTTACCTTCACACATCCGTGTACTTAGATGCCCTTAGTTATTACTTTTTTCTGCCCCTGGATGCAATTCCTTAGCCTGTGGCTATGGTCAACATTCTTTTTTCCTGGATATATGACTTCCATAGAATCATAGTATAGTTTGGGTTGGAAGGGACCTTTAAAGGTCAGCTAGTCCAACCCCCTCTGCAATGAGCAGGGACAACTTCAACTAGATCAGGTTGCTCAGAGCCCTGTCCAACCTGACCTTGAAAGTTTCCAGGGATGGGGCATCTACCACCTCTCTGGGCAACCTGTTCCAGTGCCTCACCACCCTCATCGTAAAAAATTTCTTCCTTATATCTAGTCTAAATCTACTCTCTTCTAGTTTAAAACCATTACACCTTGTCCTATCGCAACAGGCTCTGCTAAAAAGTTTGTCCCCATCTTTCTTATAAGCCCCCTGTAAGTACTGAAAGGCCACAGTCAGGTCTGCCTGGAGTCTTCTCTTCTCCAGGCTGAACAACCCCACCTCTCTCAGCCTTTCTCCATAGGAGAGGTGTTCGATCCCTCTGATCATTTTTGTGGCCCTCCTCTGGACCTGCTCCAACAGGTCTGTGTCTTTCCTGTGCTGAGGGCTCCAGAGCTGGACGCAGTACTCCAGGTGGGTTCTTACCAGAGCAGAGGAGCGGAATCACCTCTCTTGACCTGCTGGCCACGCTTCTTTTGATGCAGCCCAGGATATGGTTGGCTTTCTGGGCTGCGAGCACACATTGCCGCCTCATGTCCAGCTTTTCATCCACCAGTACCCCCAAGTCCTTCTCCACAGGGCTGCTCTCAATCCCTTCATCCTCCAGCCTGTATTGATAGTAGATGGCTGCATAACTGTACAGAGTTTGGCAGAATATCTGGACTGCCCTCTCAATTTCATTTGCCATTCAGCTAGGATCAGTGACAGCTACAGATTTGATTAAAATGTTGACTAGCAGCAGGCTAAATACGGACCCCACTAGAAACATCTTCTGCTGTAGGTGATTCCCAACTTTTTGAAACCTGTCTGTGAGCCATTATCCTCAAAGAATCAAATCAGTTTTTTGACAAGATGTACTTTCCAATATACTCTGATGACTGGTGGTAGTATTAATATTCTTATCCTTTAATTCTTTGTGATGTAAATCCTACATGACTTTTTCATTAATCTATCCTGGATTAATACCAGGATCACTGGTCTTTAGTTACGCAGGTCATCTGCTTGCCCTTCTATTGACAGCTTTCACAAAATTAATGCTCTCTAGGCATCTGAAATCTTTCTGCTATTGCAAGCTGTACTGGAGATGAGTATCAGCCAGCAGGGTATTTCAGCTAATTCTTATGGAATTCTTGGCTGAAAATTTTCTGAATCTTCTGTTTTTAAGATATTTATCTCTTGTGGATGTTGTTCAACATCCTTCTTAATTACTTACAGACTGCAAAGTACTGCAATGCCCTGCAGTCTCATGCATCATACTTTTTATTGTCTCAGCAGCTGCATTTCTTGGTGACAAGGCTTTAGCTCTGGTCTAGGTATAAGAGCTGGCAATTGTAGTGAACACTGCTCATGTCCTTCCATCGTGGTTCATAAATACTATGGGAACAGTCCGTCCCCTGACTTGCAGGTGTAACTGTCATTGAGTTCAGCAGAACTTGTGGCAAATGCAGTAAATAAGTTGTAGAGCAAGATAACATCCTCTGGTTGATAAATTGGCTAAATGAAAGAAGACATCTCTCACTCTCTACAAACTTTACCTTGTTCTGATGGAACTTGCAGCTATAGTCTGAAAAGAATATCCAAATCATAAACATGTAGTTTGTGAATGATTGTATGTTTGGACATCACTCAATGAGTATATTATACTAGAGCCACCATTATCAGTGTCTTTCAGAATGCTAGTCATGCACTGCTTGGTCTTAGTACTAATCTAACACAGTTAAATGCAGTTCCTAAAATTAGAGCTCTACATGATTTCACTGGAAAAAGAACATATAGTCTCAGTAATTATTGCTGAAAACAGTCCACACAATGTTTAGGAGTGAACAAAGTAGTACAAATCTATAGAAAAGTATTTTCTAGTAGTATTTGTAACATTTTTGTAATTTGCTTGTAAGACTAGAAGCATGCATGTTTTTAAAATGTCAGGTTATTTGGAAACAATTATGTCTGACTATTATAAACATATTTGCTTGAAATATACTGATAGCAATTAAATTGGTGTTTGTTGAACAAATGAATCAACTGAAATGATAAGTACTAACATTAATTTAGTTATTATTTTGAATACATCATAAGTTCAAGGCATAAATAAATATATCTTTGGTGGAAAGATACTTCTCAAGAATAGAATAAGATATGAGGAAAACCATGCAATTAAATGAAAACCATGGAAAAAAATAGTATAGATAAAGGTACCTTTCAAAGAAAGGATATGCTTTTTGGCTCTGATACAGCATTGACTCATCCAGGTTATGAAAAATATTGTATCAAAGCATCCTGTAATAGCAGAGGAACAGATACCTGCTGGTAACCACAAAGGTGCACAAATACAAACTTAAATACATCCACATGTGTAGAGTAACAAACAATAGCAGCCCTAAACATTACTTCAGTGCACTGCCTGGAAAATATTTTGTCCAAGATGTGCTGAAATTGGCTGGGCAACTTTATACTGATCATTCCCTGTTCTGACATGTTTTATGAACAAAACACAGGAAATTGTATGTATGTATCTTCTTCATGCCAACAGTCAGAAAGGACAAAAGACTCAACTTGCAGCTTGAAAAACCTCAGAAATGCAGAATCAAATGACATTCCATCACCCATTACATACACGTTCTATGCTGAGCAGCCTATATTAGAAACAGCATGTACTAGCAAATATTGGCATGCTATTTCTTTCTGATAGACTTCAGAAAAGTTTTCTGCAATTACTTTATGCAGAAAGGCAATGAATAAGACTAAAGTAACCATTAATATGGTAGCTCCTGTATTAAAAATAATTTAAATATGGTTGAGTTAGTTAGTTTTACCACAAAATAAAATCATCCCATATTAGTACCAGTACATAATATCTAGACATTTAAACAAAAGAGGTGTTTACAAACTGTTAAACAGAAAATGAAATTTGTTTAAGAACACTATGTTTCATGACCAAAAAAGAACTCTGTAAGTTATAAAACAGAGTACAATATATACGGAAACAGAGAATTAAAAATGTAAAATAAGCAATCAGCATAAATATGAACAACAGTGAATATAAATAAGAAAATCAAAAACTAGAAATTCTTGGTATCATTGCAGTATCTATTGCCAATTGCTTTAAAGAAAACAGAGAGGATGAAAGGGTTATACTAGGGTCTGAAAAAGAGTAACAGAGGCTTAAAAATATGAAACCAGCTAATATTAGCTAATCAGTTGGATGCTCATCCTGGACAAAATATGAAAATGGCTAAAATGGTACTCAACAAAATGGGAATGTGAAGCAGTGACACCTAAATTTTCACAGCCCCCACACAACATTTTCAGGACTAACCCACTGCCCATTGCCTTGCCCTTTCACAGCCTTTCTTATCCTGAAGGTATTACAGTAAGTTCATAGAGAAGATGCAGAATAAAAGCCATGAATGTACTACAGCATGCACTAAAAACTACCATATGCCCTTCATGCTGGTTGTCCAGCATATACACATGGCAGAGTGCTCTCCAGGTGCACAGTGGTATGATGGGGAGACATCTGAGAGATTCCTGAAGCTATGGTGGCCATGAGGACAATGCATCTGGTCCCACATTGCCCTAAGAAAGAGTCACTGAGGCCAGGGATCAGATGGATTATCCTAGTGGTGCTATGCTGAACCTTGTGCACATGGAGTCAAAGGACAGGAGTTGCTAGCAATCATCCTGGCTTGGTGGAAGCAAATTTTCCTGAAAATATTTGAGTTCCATTTTTTTGAACAAATCCAACTGATAAAAGCAACTGCATTGAGGTAGCATAGCCAGCCATCAGCAAGGTGACTTCAGACTTAATAGTTGCACAATGTTTTCATTAAGAACCTGTTACTATGTGCAGTCAAAATGTGAGAGCATGTATTCTTCCACAGATTAAAAGTTTGCTTGTTGATGTATATGTATGGAAGTATGAAGGACTATCGACTGCAGGTTGATTCCTCAACGCTGTGTGGCCCATCCAATTCAATCAACTCTCTGGAAGAAAAAACATTAAGAAAAGGATGCAAGATGCATATATAAAATTTGCAGATGATACTGAGACTTGTGGCTTGGTGAATCAGGGTAAATTAGTCAGTTTGAACTGGATAACTTGGTTAACTTTGGAGCAACCAAATAATATGATGTATTTTAATACAAACAAACAGAAACAAACCAGAACCCAAAATATGTTTGCCCATGGCTGCTTCCTCCCCATGAACAGGGCTTTCTAACACACCTGTAACTAGTCACTCACAAAGAGGGCTTAGGAAGGGGGTGGGATCCTGTATCTTTCTCCAATCTAACCTCCAGTTCAGTCAGCATTTTTAGGTCTGAAGCAACTAACATTATGTAATTTGGGGTCTGATGCAAATAACATCAGATAAATTTGTATGGCTGGTTTTATGCAGGTGGGTAGACTAGAAAATCTGAGTGCTATGACAGTCTAAATGGTACTGAGCAACAGCCATCCTTTTTGCTCTAACATGCATAGAAGTATCAAAAATGTACCCTCTGATAAATAACATAATGTATCAGACTTGAGTATATCATTCACCTCAGCTTTTTCCACCACAAGCTATGATATAGCCCAAGCCATACAAATTGTCACAGACATGTCAGGTATGCTGCCATCCAACTTTTTTTGTTTACTGAGAAGCGTGTAAGGTGCAAAATAACATTCATGGTTAATTGCAGGCAAACCAGTTGCTGAGAATAAACACAGAATTACAGGAGCCCAACCTTGCACTGGCCAGAGCGTGGGAAAGCTTTGCTTTTTCTCAATGAGTTTGTCCAGGGGCACTAAATATCTCCCTGACTCTAAAGACAGGTTTTATCAGAGATCAAAATTGCTTAACTAGAACAAGATAATTCTTTGTACAGAGAGATCACTGATCTGTCAGGTGACCCATATTAAGTAAGAAGTTTTGAAAACAAATCTCTGAATTCCCCTCTTCTGCCCATTGTATCCTTACAGGGCAAGGTCTCCCCCTCATTTACCTTTCAGACCAGAAACAGTCAATGGCCCTTAGTTTGCTCAAACCCCTTGCTTAGGAAAGTTTTTTTACTTTCCATCATGCCAGGGGGAGGTCTCCTCCCTTCTGCACAGAGATTCACTCCTTGTGCCAAATCTTTCCTCCTTCTGCAGACTCCCGTGTCATGTCCCCCCTCCTGCTCGTGCCCTAAAAGCATTTTGTGCTGGACATGTCCAGGAAGGGTGCAGTTCTCCTCCCTCCAGAGGGTCCCCAGAGTACAGCAACCAGGACAAATTGCTTGCCTTCCTCCTGCCCAGCCCTCCTGCCCTCTTTAACGAAACATAATAAATCGTACTCACAGAACAAACAGAAAACAAAGTTGTTAACTACTTGCACCATTGCTCTCAATCAGGTTGAGAATGTTTTATAAAATGATTCTTGGAATAGTCCAACATTTAGCACTATTTGTTGCAACAGGAAAGAGACCCTATATTACATATATTACTTATATAATATATTTCATAAAAATTTAGTTCCACTTGGCAGGACATGCTGCATCCTGTCTGTTTCAGAAGAAAAGATATTCCGAAGACACTGCAGCTGCAAATATTTCAGATGTTGAAACAAAAAGAAAGCAAGACGAAAAGTGAAAGTGCTGAGCACTACCAACCAAATTAAAACATAAGAAAATGAGTGTGGTAAGAGAACATGAAAACCAACAAACAAAAAGACGCTGCAGTATATAGATCCAGGAAAATACTGCAGCCACTGTTTTAAAAGCATTTGGTTTTTTTAATGTGAATTATTTTCCACATTGCATATATTCCACATTGCACATTCCTCTATGCATTTGCGTTTTATTGATACTCTAACACTTGTGTTGAATAGCAGAAATACAATATATAGACTATTTGCAGAAAATAAGACCCTAATTCATAATTGCCATTCTTGTCCATAGAAGAAATATGGAGAAAGTTACATGAGAAAGGTAAATCTATAGGGATTCTTTAGAGCATTTATAGGAACAGACTGCAACCTTGGGCACTTCTTTGATGCTATGGGTAGGTCCTAAGGACACTGTCCATTCTTACTGGCAGGAATTACTGCTTTCTGCTGCACACACTCTGGTGTTCTGCAAACTATGGATGATGCTGGTAGGCATCATCCTTCTGCCAGTCATCGCACTGGTTGTCAGAGGCTCATTACAGTTCACTTCTGCACAGCAGCTTTAAGGGGAGAGGACCCTGCACCTTCTTCTTCCTTCATATCTGCATATCATTTAGGAGTATTGCACTGTATTTCTATTTTGCACTTCTGTGATTTATAATCTCCTGTAAGTTTCTGTTTGTATGTGAAATAGTTGCTACTGCTTTTTTTTTGGATTGGGAAGGATTTGACCATTCAAATATTTATTAACATTTTTCTGAAATTCATAATATTGGCAATTCTTCTGCTTGCATTTACAGCTGATAAAACAGTGAGATAGATAGTTTTTTATGTTCTCAATGGCCATAAAAGACATGAACTTTGAATGTAGTGACGAAATAGTAAACACATTTTTACCTTTAATTTGTATAGACACTACTTTGAATTTTAAGAATAATAGTGTTAAGGTATGGAAAACATTATTTATCCATTTTTATTGTGGCATGTTTCTGAGCTGTGAAGAAAAAAATAGAAATCTCATTTGTGACAAGAACTTAAGCTATTTCTCAGCATGGGTCTTAAACTAGTTGACAAAAGGAAAAAAGAAATCAAAATTATTTGACTATTCATAAAAAATGGATTTAATACATTAGCCATTAAATATTCTTTTAGCATTGATAGAATGGCTTGAATAATAAATACTTTTAGTTGTAAATAACGTATTTTATTTCTAAAACCTCTGAACCCATTATACCCTCAAACATAATTTCACCAGGTCTAACAAGGCTCAGCTGGGATTTCTCCTCTGAAAATTGGAAGGTTGGTGCCTTTGCTGGGATAACTGGGAGTGAGCATGGCCTCTCTGGATACACAGAGAGAAGACCCCTCTGCCCGGGCTCTGCCTGGCTCATTGCTGTTTCATTTGCATTCTCACCCTCCCTAGCCCTGCAGGGAATGGAGAGCCCAGAGCCTCCTCACAACTGCCGCCAGCCTTAGAAGGGTATCGCAGCTCCCCGAAGGTTATTCCTCTCCCTGGATATGAGCAGATGTTGCTAGAGAGCAAATAAATTACTGAATGGGCCATAACTTTGCCCATAAGCAATGGGCAACCACAGAGGTGTCCTTGTTCACCTCAGTATGATAAGTCACTAGGAAAGCTAATAGACCCTACCAGTGGGAGAGGGGGTATTTCTCCATTTAGGCAGCATTTTATTTTTGCCTGTCAGCTGGCCTGACTTAAGTGGCGCTGGATGTTTTGTTGTGGTGTGACAACTCTGATGTCCTCCATGGGCAAAGGAGAGGAACGTCAATCACATGGATGTCAGGCTCTGACAGGAGGCAAGTTTGTGACAGGCTGGAGTGTGTGGATGCTGCCTCTTCTCACTACAGGTGAATGGATGGGCAGCCTGGGCAGCTGCCTGCTCACAGTCACCCCAAAGCCAGAAGCTCCTTCCTGTCCATCTGACCATGGCACTGGAGAGCCATCTGGGGCTAAATGTGGCAGGGCTATACTCAGTCTGAAGAGGACAGTAGTTTGCCAAAACACTCTGCCTGCTATAACAACCTGTATAGTCACGGGAGGAGCAGTGGTGGATGGGATGGGTGTTACATTTACATAGAAAGATTAAAAAATATGTTTTGGGTTCCCTAAATATTGTTGGGGAGTATAAAGCCTTTAGCAATAATAAAGATTACTTATGACAAAGGAGTGCAGACTGGAAGTAGGAAAATTAACAGTTAAGAATATGATTAGTTTTCACTAAGAGCCATTGAAACTTTAATGCAAAGGGAATTCTCTAAAAATTTCAGCTGTTTTCATGATATTGACTTTGCTCACAACCTGCACATTAAAAAAAAAGGCTAAATAATGCCTGTGTCCTGACCTTCGCAGTGGTTTTGTTGAGTGTTGCAGGTGTTACGAGGCTTCAGCCATGGGAGACACTTAACAAATCCATTTGAAGTTTTTAATTTTAAGCAACAGGAGCCATGAATCAACCCTTAACATTGACCTACCTTTGTTATTTAATATAGGTCTTAAGTGTTTAAATAATTGTGGGAAACCATTTTATTTCTAGAGATATTATATGAGCCTGAAGGCATGTTTTGTGACTATCACAATCTTTTAATTGTCCATTACTGTTTCAGATACCAAGGTCTGCTCAGAAATAGCAAATAGGCTCCATTATTTATCTGAAAGAAATGAAAAATATTAAAAAATACTGTTCATGGAAATATCCTGGTATAATTCAAAAATCCAAGAAAATCTCCTTATCATTCTGAAAACTTGTGTGTGTTCTCCTTTTTGACACATCATATTCATGAGCAAAATTTTTAACTAGCATCTTATGGCATCTTGTTAACTCTTATTCATCTTGCTAATATAAAATGGCAGATGTACAGCATCTGTAAATACTCATGAAGACCAAGTAGGTAGAAAAATTATCACATCAACACTTCACCTTTCAGTACTTTTTCCGGGTGATGGTCATGTTTGAAGGGCAGGAAAGAGTAAAAGGCCTATCTTTCTATCTTATCAACTCTTATGGCTACATTCAGTGTAATAATAATAATATACTATCAGATTTAAGTGTAAAGACTTTAGCTATGGTCTTGTATAAATTGAATTTTTGTGGGAAAAATAAGCAAGGATGGGATTAATGAGGAAAATTTGGGATTAGGAAAATAATACTGTGCTTCAAGGAGCATTAAAATACATTTAGATTAATCATGCATTAACATTGTAAAAACTGAAAACCCATTGTTGCTAATCTCTTTGAACTAGACTGAGCTATTCTAAGCCAACACTGAACAAAGTTTTCATGTGTGGAATGAGGCAAGAGTTTTCAACTTTTCTTTTGCTAAAATCCAGATTAAAAAAAAAATACTGCTGATGTATTTGTTTCAGCAAAGGTTTCCTCAAGGCTTGGGTAGAGTTTCATGTCGAGTGAAGGAGAGGAAAAAAGATTCCAGCCATGGCATAATCCAGGTGAGGAACTGCTCCCGGAAAGTGGGCAAGAAAAAGAAAATTATATGGTTTTATCCTGGGGTAAAATATGATGGATGGTGTAATGCTACCAGCTTAAACTGAAGCTGTATCTGCCCCTGCATATAGTAGGGAAACAAATCTATATTTTGCAATTCATGAATAAATTGCTTTAACTGCTTTCTTTTTTTTTTCTGAAAAAGAGGGAGAGAACTTAAACTATTCTCTGACTCCTGGAATTTCTGCACTTTTACAACACAAGCACTGCTGGTCAAATTAACAAATGGCATTAAAAAAGCTGTGGTACTTAGGCAAAAAAGTTTCTTAGTGAGAAATCATGACACACGCAGTCAGCCTTTCCAATAGTCCTGGGTCAATACAGTTAGTACAATTGTTGCGTGCAGCAGAAAGACAGGAGGTGCAACTGTCTGCTTAAAAGGTATATATAGCCTGTTGACCCAAGCTTTTCTACAGTCTAAATAGCAATCATTCCAATTAGATACAACAGACATAATAGTGCAGCTGATTTACAAACTATTTTTTGAATGGAGTCTATTTCCAAGACATTTACTAATTCTAAATAATTTGCATATTTTGAAGAGTCTGTTATTCCATTGTTAAACTGAATTAGGTCAAAGATCAGACCAAACTTCTAATTCTTGAAGCCCTCAGTTTTTAACTCTACCTGATTTATTTATGTAGAAAATCCACTAAATTGAAAAGGAGAAAGATAGGAATGTAAAGATGTTTCTGTCCTCTGCACTTTTGCTAGTGACCCTGGCCAGTAACCAGCAGGGATTCTCTGCACTTCCAAGCTCTTTCAGTTTCCTACTCTATTAGAAGGACTACTTCAAAGATCCTAATGTCCCACATTTAATTTTTATGTCAAAAAATTAGAGTTGGAAGTGAAGTAACCATGAGGACATGCACTGCTGTTGGAAAGGATCGGCAAGCACAAATATGGGCATTAGGAAAGTGGTTTGACAAGCCTGGAGGATGGAAAGGGGAAGAAAAAGGTAAAATAATAATATTTTAGCAAGAATGTACAGTTAGAAAAGGCAAACAACAGTGGGGTTTTTTTGTTCATTTGTTTGCTTGGTTTTTGATATGTCCCTTACCTTCCTGCCTCATTTTAGAAGGACTTTTTTTTAATGAAGTTGTCCAAAGTATATACACACAGATACATACACAGAGAGATACCTTGGAAAAGTTATTTTATTTAAAAGTGAGCTACAGAAACATGCTTTAATAGTAATTGCAGCTGTCCCTGACACACTGTGCAGTGGTCAGCTAATTTGTGGGCATTGAAGTCATACAGCCACTAGCTTCATGAGAGGAGTGTCCCTGGGCTGCAGTACAGCAGTTTGCTTGAGTGCTACTTATTTCTTTGCCTGGAAGCATAGGAGATAAAAGACTAACCTTAAGATGATAGTGCAAGTCAATAGTAAGGTCCTGAATGAAGTGGGAGACACAGTGCTTACAGTCCCTGCTGGACAGCAGTCAATATCAGACATCACACTTAAACTGTCACAATTTGACCTGACAATCCTTTTTCAGAAGGACCAGAAATAGAGCTAGCCAAGTTACCTTGCATTTCTGAAGAAGGTCACGAGCAGGTCACTGGAAGATGGAAGTGTGTATTAAAGATGTCTAGTATCAGTATAAGCATGAACATTTCTAGCCTGCATAAACATAAATGTTAAGATGCATAAGGGATTGTTACTGCCTAGCTGGAACAGGAGCACAGTTAAAAGATCTTTATAAGGAACAAAGAGAGATGTTTGCTCTGTTCATGTGAAAAAAAAAATTACTGGAAGAAAAAAAAAAGGAGACTTATATAGTCAGCAATATATGTTCTAAAAATGCAATTTCCGGATTAATAACAAAGACACTGTTCTAGTTCACTAGTTCCTTTAGGACGTGCGCTTTTGACCCATGCAACATATTGTGCCCCATGGCTCTTAGCTGAACTGTGACTTAACTGTGCCTATTTTTTTTAAATGTGTGATGTCTATTAAAACTAGCTGGTGCTTGTACCAGGACCCCAGTGGAAATGAAAGAGATGTCTCAGTGGACTGTCCATTGGTTAAATATTAAAGGATCAAACTTTAATATTTAAGTGTGTATGTAGTATATTATATAAAACAAATTCCCATCTGAATATTTTAAGTTTTCTCTTTAATCTCGGGAAAGCCAGCATTTCCACTCCTTAACTCTAATTAACCAGATAAAACAGTATTTCAAGGATATATCTCCTATGAAAAGAGTCAGGTTTTTCTGTGATTATATATATCTTTGCTCCAAGGCACTTATTAATTTGCTTAAAAGTCCATGCATCATTTCACAGATTGTTTTAGCACTTGTCATCTTATCAGTCCACGTCTGAGTAAGGCACACTTGAAAAAAATGAAGTGAAAGATTAAGTATTCCAGCATGCTCTACATTATAAATATAACTGTCTTCATTTTATAAATGAATTTCCATAAAAATGGAGCAACAGAGAAGGGTGAGAGGTGATGGAGCACAGTGAAAGATGGTGGGCTTGACAAATGCAGCTGGGGAGGGAATCAGAGGCAGCAGCAGGATAGATACAGCTGGAAATCTTTTATCCCCCTGCAGCTGCAATACTCCTTGGCTCCACTGTTTCGTGTCTCATGCACCAGGGAGCAGTAGGAGAGGGTGCTCTGCAAGGGCAGGGGGTGCTGGTGGGGCAGGAGAGGCAGTGCCCTGCCTCTGAGGGCTGCCGTCCTGCCTTACTCCAGCAAGGAGGGTAAAGCTGCCCAGTGATGGTAACCCACAGTCCCCATCACCCCAACAGGCCCATCATGATGAGGCGGGCCCACAGTCAAGGCAAGAGTGTCCTGTCCTTGAATTATCATAGTAAGCTGGAAATAGAAAAGAGAGGTCCTCCAGGTTAGTGAAACTGAGGCCCAGGTCCTCAAAGGTATTTCTTCAGCATCCCTATACACACACACCGTTTAAGCACTCAGAATCTCTGCCAAGCTACCACTTGACTGGATGGGTGTTTAAATCCTGTAGTTGGCTGACCAGTGACCACACACTACACAGCCTAAATGCTGAGGTCAACCTGTGAGTTAACAGTGGCTGAGATCCCTGCCTCAGCCTGCAACTGGGTTTTAGATTAAATCTAAGTCTAATCTCCAAGTTAAGGGCTTGAATGTCACCTTCCTACATGTCAAGTGAGGTCTCTCATCATGGGTTGTCTGCTCTCTTGCAATCAACATGTAATAATATGTAGACAGTGAAAGGGCTTCAACAGGAGACCTGGTCAGTCTGCAATGAATAGTGTAGCTCTGTGGACAGGTATGTAACTTGACTCTGAGCAAGTTGGCTCCAGAAGCAACATACCTGCATCAGAGCTGCGCTTCACCCAGGTGAATTAGCCCTGCATGCTGAGACAGCTGCATGGGGTCCAGGACCTATCC
Source organism: Gymnogyps californianus (assembly GCF_018139145.2). NCBI lineage: Eukaryota > Metazoa > Chordata > Aves > Accipitriformes > Cathartidae > Gymnogyps > Gymnogyps californianus. Next base: position 70,126,199 of record NC_059472.1, on the reverse strand, counting down.
ACTGAATTGGTCAGGCAGTTGGACTAGATGATCGTTGTAGGTCCCTTCCAACTGAAAATATTGTATTGTATTGTATTGTATTGTATTGTATTGTATTGTATTCTATTCTATTCTATTCTATTCTATTCTATTCTAATCCATTCCATTCCATTCCATTCCATTCCATTGCATTCCATTCCACCTTTTTACTTACCAGTTGCTTTGGAGTCAGATAGGGCATATGTCAGCCATTGTCACACAGATACAACCATCAACCAGCCCTTGCACACCAAAATAACCAGAATGTAGGTGGAGAGGAATGGCATTTCGGTCACTTAGAGACTATGCAGAGGCAGATGACTATGCCTAGTCCCACTTCTCTGCTCTTCAGCCGTGGTTGATTTAGGCAGATCCTTGCTCAACTGATTTCTGATTTTTTTTCTTTTTTTTTTAGTCAATCATTCACTCTCACCGTTCATTACTTGGGAAGTTGTATTTGGGCTGAGAAATCCACAAGGTCACAGGGGGAATAAAAGTTAGCTTTGCAACATTTAAGTACCTTTGAGGATCTGGGCCCAAAGGCTTAATCCTACACCATCAAAGTCAATAGAAGCTTCATGAAGTTAGAATGGGAAATTGAGGTAAGAACGTGAATATGTTCTTTTATAATTTCTTTTTTATAGTTTCTGTTGATAAAAAGCCTTGGAGTAGCAATTCTTCTTTGATGCTTCTGCTGTAAAATCAGAGTTCAAAGGGGCTGGTTTGGATCTGTACAATAGTCTGACATTTTATCCCTTTTCTTCAGCTGCACAATCATACAAGCAAATTGAGCAATAGAGCAAATTAAACAGAAGTGCTATGAAAATCGTATTAATTTTACTGGCTGCTTGGCATACTAGAGAAACTTAGCTGAGGAATCAGAATTTGCCAGTTTGAGTGAAGAAGGAGAGGAAGCGGCTGTACTATGCAGGTAGAGGTATGGAGAGGAAGAAAGGGCAAACTGGAAAAAGAAGGAAGTAGAGAGGAAGAAATGCAATGTAAGAGCAGCTCATTTTAGTTAAGAAGAAGAACTTTGACCCGAAAAAGTCAGGATGAATCTTTGTGATTTTTCCTAACATAAATGAAATATCCACATATGATCTAATATGATTCTACTTCTTTTGCTTACAATTAAATGAAGCAGACTCAAGCTATCAGTTTGGTGTACAACCTTTTCTCTGTACCTGTCTGAATTGCCAAAAGGTTCAGCAGAAGGTTCAGAAAGTTTGGTTATGGAAAATTATGAAATAAGCTGCTGCTAGGAAAGTTTCATCCTGGTCTGACTCTGGTAGATTAGATAATAGCCATTTAAGTCTTGAACTGAAATCTGTCTAATGTAATTGGATGTTCACACTCTGTAGAAATCACTGTATTTCTCTGTATTGCTCTAAGCTCTTGGTGTCAATGTTATCTTGTCCCAAAGAAAACTGTACGTGAAATATTTTCTGCATAAGAAAATACTTCCTTTTATCAGGTTTAAAAATTGTTGCCTCAGTTTTATGGCAGTTCTGTTTACTCTTATATCATGTTAACAGCAATTTTGCCCACTTAACTACAGCTGAATTGCTCTACTGAGGGAGGGATCAGAGAGAGGTGATACTGAAACTCATTATTAATTGACTAAGTTTGGTGAAATAGTTTGTCTGCAGGCAATTGTACCCCAAAGACTTTTTGATTAAACTTTTCCTGCAGGTTTTCCTACTTTTTTTTTTGAAAATATTTGTTTGAGCGGAAATTTTTTTCCATGTGTCTGGAAAGGAGGAATACTGAATTCCAGATCTGAAAAATCTGATTTGTCTCTGAAGGAGCAGATAGATTGGAGAGGAAAAATGGAGCGGGATAGGTAATGAAAGAAAAACATCAGATGGAGAAGAGAGGAAATGGAGAAAGCAAGGAGCATCAAGATGAAGAAGAGTAAAGGAGTCAGGACTGAGCGTATTCACACTGTATTGAATGGAAGGCAGAGCTTCCTTCCACAGGTGAGAGAAGCAGATATCCCAAAGCACTAGTAGAGAACGTGGTTAATAGGGAAACTCCTAAAATTTCCTTACAGTAGGACAGATTTCCTGGCAATGACACAGAGTTGTTCTTTCTCCTTCTCAGCTGTGGGTCAGGTGCTCAGATAATGTGAGTGAGAAGCTGGGGAGCCATCACGCTGGAAAGCACAGAAATACACAAACTTGATACTCTTGAGTTTTGCCTGACTCCCCGCCAAGCTTCTACATCATTTTTCTAGTGGAACAAGTTTCATTATAAGTGATTTTGTTAAGGACCTGATACACTGCATGAGCAATTCTTCCTGTGAAAATGCTTAAAGCTCCATGTGCTTGGGAGACTATGACTGAATTTGTGTGGCAAAAAGTGCCCTGGACTTTTGTGTAAAAGCTTGTCTTTTTTTCTTAGCAATGACCACATTCTTAGAGAAGGGACACTTTTGCAGAAGATGGGCCATGGTGATCCTTGTGTACTTCAGTCCAAACTATACAGTGGCGTATATTGCAAATACTAGTGGCAAGTATAAAAGACTGTAGCTCAGTCATGCTATCATCTTTAGGATTACCCTTTTAGAAATATTGGGCAGAGAAAACATGCATTGTTAAGAGAGGCTTTGAATAATTGTACTGTTCAGTGGCAGCCCTTCAGGATTTGTTAAAGGTCCTGTTAGCTTCCAACAAGATCAGAATAATCAAAATGTGGAATTCCTGTTTTGATACCTGGTACACTTAAAAAATAAAAGAAAATTGTCAAAGGTTTAAATTAATCTCTTCTAAAGAAGAAACATATTTTTTAAATGAGTTGTCTCAGATATTCCCAAATTCTGTAACAGCACAAGATCAGTCCTGTGAAATTTTGGGGCATTTTGCTTTTGGAAAGACAGTGAGCAATGAGACTTGTAAATATAAGCCATGCTGCTTGTTTAACTATGAATTGAAAAGCTCCCTCCCTTAATTGAATAATATATTGGTAATATATTATGAATATTCAATTTTAATGTTGCCTTCCTGGACTTGTATTAAGTTCTCCATAAAGAAAAACTGGGGATTTTAATGAGGTCTCCCAGTCTCTCAACAACGGGAAAAGTATCACTAGCAGATTAATAGCTGGAATGCAGCTGGAAGTTCCCTCTGCCTGTCAGTAATTTAACTGGGATTTTTACTAATCTTTAGCAGTTTTAAACTACTATGCAGCCAATAGTATACAGCTAGAATTAGTAAAACCTATGAAGAAATTCCACACTGTGTGATACACATAATAAGCTTAAACAGATTTGGCTTAGAGTAAGTTGTTAATTGACAGCATATGACTGCCTAAAATCACACAGCTGCTTTGCAAACCATTCAGACAAGCAGTTCTAAATTAATACACATCTAATTCATTATTTATGTAACAAATTATCTCCTTTTACAGTTAACAATAAAGAAAAGCATTTCCAAATGGGTCATCACTGTAGCTGGCCATAGACTTATGTGGGATGCCATTTTCAAGGGCTGGAGAGAGTTAGCAACTGCTTAGAAAAAAACTGAGTTAATATTGGAGCTGGCCCTCATCTCACATCTCAAAAGGAAAGGAGCATAAATAAATAAATATTTTCCCAACTGCTTAGCTATATTTATTTTCCACTGCCTCCCTGCCTACAGCAACACGGATGTCCCCTGAGCTCTTGAACCTGTTTATTTCCCATCCGCTACCTGTCCAATTGAAGCAGCACTAATTATCCCAGAAGGCTTTGCTCCTGTCAGTTAAGGCAGAAAAAGCACTCAAAGCCTTCTGGAGATGCACCAGGGCCATTGCAGGCAACAGGTTGTGGAGCTCCTGGTGAAACACATCTAAAACCTGGAGATACAGCTTGGAGTTGGAGAGGAGCATCAAAGCGGAGGAGCAGGGGTAGTACTTAACAGGCCTAACATGCAGCATCATCTGAGAAGCTCATTATTACAGACACATGCACTTCTGACCTAATTACAGTTAGACTTATTTCTCTTCTGCAAGTAAGTTATATTGCTTTGTTTCTGGTGTTGCTGAAAGGAGGTACCCTCCATAATTTGTATTTATCTCCCAAGATTTTTCTCTGCAGGTCCACTCCTTTTCATTAAGGCCTTTTTTTCATAGCTCATATGTTTTCCTGTTCTCTACAGACTCTTCCAGATTTGTAGTTTTGGAGGAGAATCCTGCAATTCAAATGGGAGAATTCAGATATACGGTCTTTCCATGCTATGAAGAACAGACACTTCAGGGTCTGCTGGTGACCACCCACGCCACGAGCACTCTGAGCACTAAATCAGATAATTTTACAGGACTAGGAAAAAAAAAGACTTTAAATAACAAATAATAAAATTATATTAAAATTGTAAAAGCCTTCTTCCCATTTAATTATTTGTGGAAATATAAAAGCTATTCCACTTACTCTCTCTGTAGCCACATAGGACCTGTATAAACCATAGCATGATGTTCAGGCAGATGTGGCCGATGTGCCAGAACTCACCCTACCCATGAACAAATCCATTAAGAATGAAGAAATCTTTCCATCTTCCTTACTTGACTGCAAGCACAGGGACAGGGCAGATACGAAGGGGGTAATAAAACACTCCCAGTATAGCAGTGTTGTATTTTTACCTCCTCTGGGCTCTGGAAAAAAAGGGGAAGAGCAGATCCTCCTTTTGGGGCAGCTACTAGAGGCCTTTGCTCTCAATCTGACAAGAGCCAAATATGGGATGAAGTGTGTGACAAATGAGAGGCACAAAAGTATTCATGCAGGAAACTTGCGACGTTCTGGGATTCACTCCCTTCATATAAATAATTCATTTTGTGGCTGGAGACTCTGTTTATGACATGTGTAAGATTGGCAGTAAAATATAAGATGGACCATGTGATTGTAGAGCGAGTTGAAAAATGAGAATTCAAGTTCAGGGGAAAAAAAAAGTGGGAGATTTGGAAATTTGTTTTCATTCCACATTGGAAAAGAACAAGAGACTTTGAAACATTTTTTTCTTGGTGTAAAACCTAAAAAAAGAGCTGTTCTCAGAATAGCAATGCTGGAGGCACTCATGTGAAATGAAATACTTGCTCCGCAGTGAAATTCCTTCTGTCTGATATAGACAGGAACTTGCACCTGTGGCTTCCACGTCCCAGTTCAACAGTCACTTGGGGAATAGCTTCTGCTTCTCTCTTGCTCATTTGGATCAGAAATTTAATCCCAATTTCAAGGGAAAAATGTTCAAATTAAAACATGTCTGGAAAAAGATTTGGGTTTGTTGAACTTGGTATTTTGGAATGAAAAAGGTAGAATAATTTGTTGGTATTGCTTGTGCAGCTACACGTGCGATATCTTTGCTCAGCACTCAGTTTAGCTCAAAGACATTATTAACAGTTAGTACGATCTCTTCCTAGGATAAAATTAATAATTAAAATTTTTTTGTCAGCTCCTGTTATTGTTAGTTTTTATAATAGCACCGTGTTATTTTCCTTCTTCACCTGGACATTTTAAAAAATACTGTTTCTCAAAATGAAAGTTTGTACTAAATCTGGACTACAGACTAACACTGAGAACAAGCCTTGTTTAAAATTGTTTTATTAAAGATGACTAACTGTTGGAAGGAAATATGGTCTTTTCAATGGAATATTATGAATTCCTTACTCTACCATGTATAGCTCTTCTAATAAAGATAGGTTTTTTGGTATTGCCCGCTGTATGATGCTGTGGTTCAGTTTTAATTTTCCAATCTATAAAAAGCTGTGCTATAGCCTATCAAGAACACCTCAGTAATGGTGCTGAACACTGAAGATGTATACAAGGAAATATTTAATGCATGACATTTAAGATGCTGTAATGCTCAGCTGTCCATTACAGCCACCTTCTTTGTCCTGTATGATGTACAAAAGGGGGAAATATGGTCACAGCTCAGCTGCCCCCATTTACACTCTTAGCCTTGATCAGAGAGGTAAACAAATGCCCTCGGCAGGATACAGAGGCATACATGGTATAAGCCGTTGGCCTTTCTCTGACTCCACTGCCTTGGTGACACTCTCAGCAGTGGGGTGGACAGAAAAAAAGAGGAAGCTACCTGAAGGTGCAGCCAAAGGTGTACTAAGCAAGAAGTGAATCGAGCAGATCAGTAGCTCAAGGAACAAGTGCAGATTTCCAAATGAAGAAAAAGTTATCCTGCAGGATAAACTCACTTGTGCTGAGGGATGCCAGAGTCCTTCCGTAACAAAGTGATGGGAAAATACGCCTCATTGCTGAATGTTAATTATAGGACTGATGCATGAGTTCATCCTGCATGATTGTCTTGACCCACTTGTCCACAGCTTGATAATGCATAGGTGTACTTAGCTATGGCCTTTTGTTACAAAGAGAGTTGTATGATGATCCACATAGAAGTCTGTAAGGCTGTGTGTTCTTACCCGAATAAGTCCACAGATTGGTTCGGTTTGCTGAAACACGCAGTTCTCTCTGTCACATGAAATACGGTAACAATGGTTGGTTTATGAGGATTTAGGACAGCAAAAAGGTGAGTATTTAACAGGAAAATAGCCCTTAAAACTTGAACAAATCGGCAGTATTAGCATGGAGGGAGTTCAACAACAAAGTATACTTGTCTTCCAGGCAAAAATACAAGCAAAAAGAAGAAAACCATATTTTGTGTATATATAATAATCTTGATATTGGGGAACACAGATGCGATCATAAAGGTAAAGCTTTTCACTCTCTCACTGAGAAGAGAGTGAGAAACTTTTGCCAGGAATAATGCCTGAAACACTAGGACAGCTGATAAAAAACTCTTCTTCCTTGACAAGCACTGAAGCTCCACTGAGAATGAGAAATTAGAAAAACATTTTCCTTAAGCCCAGAACCAAGACACTGAAGATGGCACAGAAACTTATATCACAGAGCTGAGGCTCCCAGCACCCACATTTAGCTTGGGAACCACAGACGTTTGTTAATTAGAGACAGCACCATACGTGAGACACACAATATCATCTCCCACTGCTAGGCAGTGAGCAATGCCAGCCAACCGATTTGGTTGTAGTACGCTGCCAGATCCTTTTCAGTGTGAGAGAAAACCAGCTCTGTTGTCCAGCATCCTGACAGAGCATGAAATATTTTTCAGGGAGATGGACTGTGAGTGAGGGAGCTTAAGATGGAAAAAGGCCAACGAAATTTCTAAAGTTCAGCCTTTGTAAAGCAAGGAATTGGCGACAAGAAGCTAACAGTCTGCAGAGACAATGCATCTCAATGTTCACAGAAACTAATCTTCACGTTAGCAGAGATGAGAGATAAAAAGAGGTTAGAGATAAGCTCAAGGATCTGCACTGAACCCAAACCACTAAGCACGGTAATGGCAATAAGTTATAAAACACTGCAAATGAGTGCAGGCTGACTATCTGATTTATTCAGGGCAAAAAAATGTTTGCTGTTTATGTTAAGAATGAGTTTTTCCCTGTGAACGATACAGACCAGCTCCAACAACTTGTGCCACATCATTTAGCAGGTACTGTTACGCTGTCGTTTCTATGAGTAGCAGTTCATCCCAAGAGCTATTCCAGTGTTATCTATGCTTTTGGGAAGAGTTATTGCCTACAGCTGTCTAGGAATTTTTGGATAAAGTATTTTTAAACCAATTCAACAAAATCAAACCAGGCTTTGGCAAAACATGTTGAAATGCTTTTGTGAGGATGAAGGCAAAGTCCCATTAAACTGACGCCTGGCTTCTCAGCCACTGATTGAACAAACAGCTTGCGGGTCCAAGGTGACGACCCCCTTGAGACTGGATAACCCACTGCTTTTGGACAATACTGTCAAACCCCTCGGAGGAAAGGCAGAGAGCTTTAGAGTCTGCTATGACTGAGAGATGTATGCCCTGGCAGTACAGATGCTACCACAGCTCTTGGGGACACAGCCAAGAGCTTCGAGGCGGGACGGCGATCCTTTTGCCTCCAGGGAACTTCCAAGGATCACACAGTCTTGGGGATTGCCTCGGAAGCTGCCCTCAGGTCCCAGATAAGCACAAAGAGTTCCCAGGAGTTAGAATGGCTCTGCGCTCCACATCATTCAAGAAAAAAGAGAGAGAAATGTTTTAATTTTTCCTTAAGGAACAGACAATCCTCCCCTCTCCCCCAACCATGTATTTTTTCATTTGAGCCCTGAACTGTAATGTATTGTCAGTCTTGTATAAAGTGCCTGGGGTGGGGGGGACCTTTCTCATGGAAGTACAGCCCTGAGTTTTGATTGCTTTTACTCTAAGACAATATTCAGAGACAATACTCTGCTTATCTTTAAGCACATAGCAAGAGTGCCAAACGCAAGAAAAATGCAGCCAACAGGGACTGATACTGCCTCTATCAAGCACCTGTTGCCTTCTGAGAGACTGGTCCAGACAGTGTCTAAGAGCCACTATGGAAATGCCTATGTCAAAAGGTGTGAAGGAAGCCCATGGATTTATTAAGCTGAGCTCCAATTTTGAAATTTTTATGTTGGAAGCCCTGTCTGTAGGGATTGATTCACAGACTCTGGTGCGGGTAAAACCAAAGACCTTTATTGCATTCATACTTGCGCTTTTATAGCTACAATACTGATCACGCGTCTCCGAGCTTCCATTGATAGGCTCTTAGTTAGTGTGCATGTGGCCGAGCTGTATGATTCATTGGATATTATCTTGCTATTCAGTTCATTTCCACAGCCTCTGCTATCAGCGTTCTTCTGCCCCTTGTTCCTCTTTTCTTGCTTACTTCCCTTATTCCTCCAGGGTCAAGGACATGTTAGCTAAACCAAGGTTGCTTCCCCATGGATTGTCTCTGAGCTTTATACCCACACCTGTCAACCTTTGAGCCATCCCCACAATAATATTCCATTACAGACATTTGGAAATGCAAAGGAATGCTTAGATATTGTGCTCTTTCCAAACAGCCCCAGCTCTTCAAAGCAGCTAGTGCTACAAAGCCTCAAAAAAAGAGGTAAGAAGGAAATGTAGGAATTGCTCTGATGCAGAGCTGAGAGCCTGTGCTTGCTAAGAAAACTCTAAGCAACCATGGCAGCAAACACAATAAAAAAAGGAGCTCCTGAGTGTGCTCTGGGAACTGAAATGATGCTCACCATTGGGTACAGCTTGGATGTGCTATTTATCTCAAGTCATTTAAAAGCATCATGAAGAGGCTACGAGATTACCCAAGAGAGAATGCTGTTGACACTCCAGGACTGTGGCACTGCTGAAGCTGGGTGGAAATCCGCCAGCAAAACCTAATTTCACAGAAAAATGCCAGTAACTTCTGCCTGAAACACCTCTGCTTTGACAAACATTTCCTTCCCATTGCCTTTATCAATACCATTAGTACTAGAACATCCTATGGTTGCATTTCTCTTTTATACAACCGCCCCACATTCCTAAGGCGGGTACTGTGATCGCCTCATACACCCAGGCATTTCTCCCTCTCACTCCTTTCTAAATGATCAGGTCCTAGCAGAAATGCTTTGCCTTAGCTATTAAGTGACTCACTGTGACTCTCCACTATTGAATTTCATCTGATTTTATTAAAATAATACTTCCTACAGAAAGTCCTGATTCTTCTGTTGTCGGGGGGGACAGTTCTTCCCCACATTTTGTCATCAGTACATCTGATTAGCTCACTCCTGCTTCTTGTGGCAAGACAATTAATGAAAATGCTGAATAAATAGAAAAGTATCCTAGAACCAATCCATAAGAAACTCTTATACTAATCCTCACTTTAGCCAGATACATCCTCTTTCAATATTACTCATTGCTGTCTTCCTTTTACCTACTACTTTACTCAGTTTATAGATTTTCTAGTCATCATTCTCTTTTTCCACTTAGCTAATAATTTCCCATCTTGAGCTGTACCAACCACTTTATAGCAATCTGAGTAACTGTGGTATATTCCATTCCCATTCTCTTTTTTAAAGAATCATGTCTCTGATTAAAGAAGACTATGCAGTTGTGCGATACAGTCTACATTTGCTAAATCCATATTGCATTCTATCTCCTTTTCTATTTATCTCCATTTTATTAATCACTAATTTCTAATGTCTAATGTATTACGGCAATCATATTAATGGACATAGACTAGTCTGGGCACTTTTTTTGCCCCTTCATCCTCAAAAACAGACATTACACATGTTGTAATTCAACCAGATGGTATTACGCCAAACACACTGTGATACTGCAAATGCTAGTTGTGAGTGCCAATTTTCCCAGAATACTGGGATGGAGATTATCAAGTTAATTTTTCTTCTTTCCCACTCTTGCCCCTGTTTAAATTTTTCAGTTTTTCTTCCACTTAAGATGAAGTGATTTCTATTTCCACAAACCCCATTCCCATTCACCCCCCCCCCCCATATTGTTAATCTTCATAATTTTTGAGAAAATACAGTAGACTATTGATTTAGTTTGGGGGCCGTATCTCAGCTATTTTTAATCTCCACCTCATTGTCATTGCATTCCCGTTCCCCTTCTTCTTACTCTCTTCTCTCGTTTTTTGCTGATTCTTTAAAAATTCATGCAGCTAAAGAATTTTGTTTTCTAATATTCTTTGCAAAATTTAACACAGCATAATTTTTGTCAGTGATTTTATCATTTTATCCTGATTGTTCTGACCTCTAAAAGACATCTTTTTGTTTCTTGATCAGTTCTTTTCTATTCTTAAGATATATTTTTGGGGGTCATTGTTCACCATTCAGGCACGAAAGTCTTCCCTGGGTGTAAGATTTTACCAGTGCTTTAGGGCACAAATTCCAGGTGATTTTGTCAAATCTATTTCTTATCCCTTGCCACCAGCAAGCAAGCCAAGTGTCTCGTAAAACATCACAATTTTCAGCATCGCAATTGGCAGTTATTGGCAGTCTCAGTGGAGAGGACAATGACTAGATTGGCAAGGAAAATGAATTAATTTGTCATTCTGAGTGGATCTTCTGTAACAAGGCTAAAGGAATTTGGCAGCTCATAATTGGAAATCTTGTTTTTTGCTGGCAGTACTCTATCTATACAGTGAACGATGCAAAGTCTTCAGAATGATCACTCTGGTGCTCGTTACTAATTAAACAGATAAAAATACTAGCCAAGAAATATCAATTCAGCTAATGAGAAACAAAAAACAGAATGTGAAGCACACTCCGACTTGGAGTTTACCATCTCTTGAATAACTTTCTTATCTGCAGTTTGGACACAGCCCTGTAATAGGAACAAGACTTTCAAAATCAGCCCTCAACTGATTCTCACAGGCACAATGTTTGAAATAGCAATTTTATGGGTCAGGGGGAAGTTTTGCCAGATGCACAGATTTCAGTGCTTTGTGAACACCTACTGAGTTTAGAAATGTGGCAACAGGTTTTTTGACAGTATCAATTAGATCTTCTATCCATTTGGTCTTGCTGAGAAAGTTGTCATCTAACAAGCACCGTCTATACAGCATGCAACATGGGCAATTCCCTTTGGAGGCCATTTAGGAAAGATTGTAACCATTTTCTTTTACAGGCTGTTTACTTGCAGATTATTTGCTCAACTCTTAGAGCACTGCTAAGCTACACATACATTTACTCTCTAGTTTCTACCAAAGTCAGTGCCAGCAGATGTGAGATTTCTGTCTTAGGCTATAATGGCAAATGGAAGAACTGGTGATTTTATACCCTGCAGGACTCTACTTTTCTAATAAGTTGTCTTATTTGGAAAACAAAATTACATCGTCTACAGTTTTAAGTGCCAAGACTGGGGACAGTTGTCCTTTAAATGAATTCCTCCTTTCCTTACCTGTGTTTTCTTCTACTTCTGGAGGGTGATTTTCCGTTCTGTCCCTTGGTATTGAGCATCTTTCTGGAGAATCCCTCTGCCTCTTTAATTCCTTTCAGCTTCCTTTTTGTTCCCCACTTGCCCTTTGCCATTTTCTGGTGTTGAAGCTTGCTCTCTGCATCCCTGCAGTTCCAGGCTATGTTCAGATTTACCTCTATTTCAGTCTCCCAGTCCTCTAAGTTGTTACCTCATGCTTTCTACGCTGGTTTTTGAACATTGTTTCTTGCTTCACTGTATGTACCTTCTTTATTTTTTTACCTCCCAGACCAAAGTGAGATGCCTGTAGAAGTCACAACAGAATGAAGACTGGGCTTCTTAATGCCTGCTTACACACCATCTGACAACCTGCCTCCTTAAAGCTAGAACTGATACATACACAGTAAGAATAAGGGTAAACAAAGAAAGAATTTATAAAATTTCATGCTTTCTGTGGATCACTTGATGACTTAGGAATGAACACAGTTGCAACTGAGGTGTGGCTTATGGCGTTCAACTAATTTATAAATGATCTAGAAAAGGTCATACTTTGGTGACAGTTTGCTGATGCTAATTTATGGCAGAGAAACCGAAAGTCAGCTGTAAAAGAGGTGCAGAAGTATCTCACAGTACTGAATTACTAGACAAATGGAGATGCTAATTACCATAGATAAATATAAAATAATGTACATGGGACGAAAATCCTAATGCTGCATGTATCATGAGTTGACCATTATTACCCAGAAACAAGATCTTTGGGTTTTGATGAATAGCTCTGTGAAAACATGGATGTAACACGTTCATTCAGTAGCAGACAAAAAAAAAAAACCCACAAGGAAATTGAATGTTAGGGATTCTGAGGAAAGTAATATAAAACACAAGAAAAGACTAACATTATTCTGCCACCACCTCATGGTGGTGAATCCCTGAGGCATGTACAGCTTGAACATCCTGTGTACTTCTGGTTGCTCCATCTCAAAAATAAAATGATAGAACTGCAAAAGGCTCAGACAAGGGCAACAAGGACAATCGAAGCTCTGGGATGGTTTCTGAGCCATGCAGGAACCACAAGGCAGACCAGAGAGATGGCTGAGGGGGTACATAACAGACGTCTACTAAATCATGAGTGCCATTCAGAGGACAGAAGGGGAACTGTCTGTCCTCTGTTTTTCTTCTCTACAAGACCTAGGAGTGAAAACTACCAAACAGTAAGTGCAAAGCAGACAACAAGAGATTGTTCTTCTCATAACACAGAATTAAAGTGTGGAATTCCCTGATACAGAACATTGTGGTGCCAAAAGTTCACATGGTTTGAATGGTGTTTGGACAATTTTATGGAAGAGACTGTTAAATCCCACTTTGCTTGTCCCGTACTTGCACTCTTGGCTAGGAATACACCATTGGCTATTGTCAGCATCTACTGGATTAAACTGAACACTGGTCTGATCTGATCTGTCTGTTTTATCTAATGATTCTGGTCATCTTATTATACAAATTATTCTCATCTCAAGGGAACAAGGACTGCGATGCTTATTCTTTGGTGCAAAACACTTATCATGTTTGGAGAATATTTTATTTAAGTAACCAGCCAATAATAGCAACCAGAAAAGTTGTCAAAACTGGAATCCAACTTTTAAGTGCCTGTTTGATACATTAGACTGTTTCTAGAACAGGCTGGTGCTACCTTCTGCATTTCAAACTGGGCAACCTGATAGCAGGCTTGTGGCACAGAGAAAAAGCAGTGGAAGAGCTGCTGCCAGCTCTCCACACTGGTGGGTGGGTGAGACTGGGAATGAAAAAAAGCTGGTGCTCATGCTCTTCTCTTTCATTAAGCTGAGGACTCTTCCCACCTGGAGGGAATACCCCATGTCATGGGCAGGCCTCGAACAAATTCCATTACTGGCGGCAAATGATGGGTTTGACCAGAAGACGGAAGCGGGTGATCAGAGATTTAATGGGCAGAAACGACAAGCTCATGCCTCCACATTACTGCATGACTGGAATCTATTAAAGAGCCTTGTGAAAGAGGAAAAGTGGCAGAAACAAGAACGTGGAGATGGAGTCCTCAGATACTGTTATTTAGCACTTGTAATTAAAAAAACAATAATGAAACCAGGAAAAGTTAATAAATAAGAATGTGAAGACCTGATCTAGAGAATAAACACTTCTGAAACTACTTAGAAACAAGAAAAATATATTGAAGAATATAAGAACGACAGGGAAACTTCAAATCAATGAGCAGGTGCTGCAGTACTTCGCTTTGGGACCAAAACCCGGATACCAGGATATATAACTGCACAATTACACTGAGAAATATTTAGCTTCCCAAATGTTTGATATGACAGGATGAAGGAATAGACAGTACTCTTTGCTGTGAAGGTAAAATATTCTGGTTGTTAATTCTCTGCTTCAACAAGTACATAATGAACTCACATAATTTATTCAACTGCCCTGGCAGAACCATAAAGGAACAATAAGTCAAAACCCCAAATCAGCCAAAACACAGGGTTGAGTCTTAATTCACAATATATCTCAGTTACATGCTCACCAATGAAACTCAGTTTAACTAGATTATCCTGAGCTAAGCTCTCCCAAAAACTGTAGTAAGAGTGAACTGACCTACTTTTCAGTTCTGATTGTTAAGGCGGTATAAAACCTGCTGCTGAAACCGTTTACAATTTACCTCTGAGAACATTTTCAAGTAACTATTTTGGCTATGCACTGAAGCCAAAGAGTACATACAGAAGTGCTCCTTGTGTTTCATTCTCTCCAACACACCTGCCTGCTTTTTTTTGGTCTTAGCAATGGCACCTGTCAGTCAATTCCCATGCTAACATTAGTGATAGATATTTTTGTTCTAGGCTATGACTGAAACTCTAGGAAGTGTGAGAGTTGCCTACCAGTGTTAGAAGGACACTAGATTTTTAAAGGATTCATCTCCCAAACAGAAGTTGTACATAAATTATATATTTGCGCATACAGGCTCTTATATATGATTATTTTCTGAATGAGTACATGAGGCTTCATTCACACTTGGAGTAAACGTATAAAACCATATTGTCTTGAATTATATTTCTGAGTTCATCCAAGTAAATTAAAGTAAAATAATATAAATAATTTGCAATAAACAAAAAAAATAGTAAATTAGATTGTGACTGGATATCATCAGAGACTGCTTTTTCCCTTAATGAGACCGCTTTTTCCCTTAATGAGACCATCTGAAAGCCTGCAATTATCTATTAGCCCCTCTTTTAACTAGGAAAGCTGACAGGAAGTTCTCTGTGAGGAGTCTCAGTTTTATAAGGTGATTTATTTCAGGACATGAGAACACAACTACGTTGACCCCTCCAGTGACGCATGGCCCATTTGTTCTCTCATCCTCTATTTAGAGGAGAAATGGATATGTGGGTGTTTCTGAAAATCAAAATGCAGAGCAACTCACCAGGCAGAACTCAGCTAGAAAGATGGATGCCTTTGTAGGCTTCGGTCTATTTCTATATACAGGTTAGGTTCCAGTTGAGTCTGCTGTTGAAGACAAAAAACGGTTTTTCTATACATCTTGCTGATCTATTGCAGTTTCCAAGGAGAGACTGGTTTTACACATGCTACAAGTGACATTTACTTCTTTATTCTGGCACTTTCTGTACAATTACATGTGCCTTTAAGATCCCTGCCCTACAATCTACAAAAACACAGATGGTTGACCTCTTTGACATCACTGACTTCATTTGTTTGTGAAATGCTGCTCATTCACCCTTTAAATTCCCTCTCACCTTTCCTCAGTACCTTCCTAATTTCCAACCACGACTGTCAATGTACATGATATGTACCATGGTCCTTTCCATTAGCATCACTTTTTCTGCATTGCCAATTCTTGAAGTTATAAAAATGTGGCCAAAATGAGGAAGTAAAAGTGAGCCATTTCAGGGCCTTTGTCTTCGGCTGCCTTTCTCATTTGTAAGCCATCTCTGGCTGAAATAGTAAGTGGCATGAAGAGAAAAGCAGACTCCATGATGTTTCTGAAGCTCTCTGTCCCATGAATGACTTATTTAGCTTCATAATAATGTTTTACGTACCTTCTTGATTCTCTAAAGTGTTGCTAAGGAATATTTGCATCCTAAATATCCCTTGGTGGAACACTGAGTTTGACCATGAGATTAAGTTTTGGAGCCATGTGAGCATAGCTGCCATCATCTGGCCCCTTACTGTCTGTTCTTAGTAGAACTGCTGAATTTGCTTCTTGTTCAATTTCAAGCTTTATTTAGGTTGAAGGAGCTCCCCTTTCTTTGGATATTTCTGAGCTTGCTTCTGAGAAGTAATTACTTCAGATGTCAAAAATTTCTTTCCTTAAACTGTGGCCCTGTGTTACATTTTATCAGTTAATATGAGGATAATTTAAACCATTTGATATAAGAAAGGACTTAAAACTTATTGTCAGAAGGTAAGACCTGGCATTAATTCTGTTTCCAGAGTCATTCACTTTCACTGACCATAATACTGTGAGTGTGTGTCGTGGTTTAACCCCAGCCAGCAACTAAGCACCACACAGCCGCTCGCTCACTCCCCCCGGTGGGATGGGGGAGAGAATCAGAAGAGGAAAAGGGAGAAAACTCGTAGGTTGAGATAAAGACAGTTTAATAGGGAAAGCAAAAGCCGCACACGCAAGCAAAGCAAAACAAGGAATTCATTCACCACTTCCCATTGACAGGCAGGTGTTCAACCATCTCCAGGAAAGCAGGGCTCCATCACGTGTAATGGCTACTTGGGAAGACAAACGCCATCACTCCAAATGTGTCCCCCCCTTCCTTCTTCTTCCCCCAGCTTTATATGCTGAGCATGATGTCATATGGTATGGAATATCCCTTTGGTCAGTTGGGGTCAGCTGTCCTGGCTGTGTCCCCTCCCAACTTCTTGTGCAACCCCAGCCTACTCGCTGGTGGGGTGGTGTGAGAAGCAGAAAAGGCCTTGACTCTGTGAAAGTGCTGCTCAGCAATAATGAAAACATCCCTGTATTATCAACACTGTTTCCAGCACAAATCCAAAACATAGCCTCATACTAGCTACTATGAAGAAAATTAACCTCAGCCAAAACCAGCACAGTGTGAAATGGCTGCAGAAGCAAAGGAGAAAGCACAGCAGTAGTTGCTTTTTAGCACTTTTTTGTAATTGCAGTCTCCTCGTTCTTTAAGCGATTCCTTCCTACTTCTTCAAATGTGAGCAATACCAAGAGGTGGGAACAGGGTGGAAAATACTGCTCTCATCCTTGTTCCTTTCTACCTTCATGGGATGAACCAGAAGACAGGATAGAAGGTAGGATAGACATGGTAGGATTAAGATAAATTATAATGAGGGGTGTCCATTTCCCATCTGACAGGATTACCTGAAAAAATTTCTTCCCCCTCCCCTGAGACACAATTCCTCCCTAAGATCCACCAAGGATGGGGGCAGGGGGGAAGAGCACCCAGCCAAAACTATGCTTAATGGATCAACTGCAGGATATAAACAGGAGTTATATAAATACATAAGATAAAATAAAGCAACATGTAAGAAGACAGCAAGTGTTAGCTCTCCTTTTAGCTGGAAGAATGTATGCATATACTTGGATTTTTTGGAAGATGTTCAAAGAGTTTCTCTGATTTTAGAAATACACACATGTTGCTTCCCATTATCCAGGAATGTTTCTTTTCTTGGGCCAATTTCTTCTGTGCATGAGATGAATATAGAAAAACCTCCAGGTAAGGTGTTTAAAGTAATGAAAGCATAGAACTCAAAACCATTTTTACAATGGTTTCATATATTTTTCTACTGTTTTAATCTACTCAAGGACTCGTTTGAGTAAGGAACACTTAAAACATTTGCTTAACACATCTTGCAAAAGATACATCATAATGTAAAATGTTGTTCTGTGATATTTCAAGATGAACAAGTACAAAAGTGTTCCTGTAATACATTTACTTCTTGTTTTTTCACATAAAGAATAGAAATGACTTGCAAAAGCATATTTTCAGTGTAATTACATGTAATGCTTCTCCAGTACATTTTTTCCTGAAGGTAGATAAAACTAATCCAACTTTATTTGAGTGGCTTTTCTTTAACCTCCAATTCAGCCCATGGGTTTGCGTTTGCCTTTCCTCCTCTACACCTCTCTTCCTCTTCCTCTTTGCTTTTCTTTTCCCTTTATTCTGATGCCTTTCCAGTTGAATCACTCCACTTCCTCCTCCATTCTCTACTTTTGTCTCTTTCTCACACTTTAGTATCTAGCCCAGAAAGCCCCAAATTTTGCTTCCTACATGCATCCATTCTTTATTTTTTTCTGGCATCTTCCATGACAAAAAAATTTCCTCTTCCAGTAGACATGCTGTATTCCTTAACAGAAAGTACTACTTCTCAACAGTAGTTGAGAAATTCTCCATATGAGTAGTTAAGTTGCTTAGTTGAGAAGTTCTCAATATGTACAGAATCTGTTATTATGTTTTTTGTAGCTTATTTTCACTTTGGATTTTCTCCATTCATTACTCAAATACACCCTTTGTTTGCTTGATCTTAGCAACTATTTGTAAAAGACCAATGAAGCCTTCATAATTTATATCCACTTGCTTCTCTCTTGTCTCTTCCTTAACACTTCTTCTTCTCAATATTTTCTCCATCTGCCCTGATAAACCTGTTTTTCTCTCTTTCCCAGTTTTCCTTGTTCACATTCCTGACTTTTGAATCAGATAGTGGGTGATTCATTTGACCTACTTGAGATGTGTATAGCAGAGCGAGATGAGTTGTACCACAGAATTGCCTGTTTCTTTTTATTGCCATTAACTACAAAGGGATACTGGATGACTAGTTCAGATGATACAAATATCTACAAAGTTAGAGGAACTCTATTGCATTCTTTTGCCCAAATAAATCCAGAAAGCAGAGAAAACTCAATGTATCAGACTCCCCTGTTTCAGTCTGGGCTGAATCTGGAGGTACTTCAAGAATTCATCCATTCTACCAAGTGTAGAACTGGACTGGTTGGGGGGCAGC
The DNA here is from genome assembly GCF_018139145.2 of Gymnogyps californianus. Classification (NCBI taxonomy): domain Eukaryota; kingdom Metazoa; phylum Chordata; class Aves; order Accipitriformes; family Cathartidae; genus Gymnogyps; species Gymnogyps californianus. The sequence continues at coordinate 70,107,390 of NC_059472.1, read as the reverse complement.
AAATAGGATGAATTGGTTAGGAAGCAATGTCAGGCTGTTGCAAAGAAAGGCAAACATCTCACTAGAGATGATAAAACATGGAAATGCCATGCCAAGATATGTAAGTCAACCTTCTGTTCTATCAACATGCTCCAAGTATTAGCAAAAGCAAACTATCCAGCCTGGGCTACTCGGAAATATCAGCTATGAGGAGAAGTTGAACAACCTGGAGTAATTTATCCTGAAGAAGAAACGTCTGAAGGGGGATACGACATTAGCCTTCAAATACATAAAAGATTGATGAAAAGAGGAGAGGCACAATCTGTTCCCCTTGCCCAAGTTGCACAGGAGAAGATACAAAGAGCCTCAGTTGCAACAAGAAACATGATTTAGAGCTCTTTTTTTTCTATATTTCTGTAACTGTCATCAGAATCAAAAATATCTTTGTGTGTGTGTGTGCGTGTGTGTGTAGATGTATATATTTTAAAAGCCTTTCACGTGAAAGCCAGCTGGTAAGGGCTAAGCTTTTAAACTGAGGCTCAGGTTTCAACTGGCTGGTGCCTAGGGAACAAGAAGAGCACTGTTTCTCTGATTCATAAAAGGGGTGTGTGCTTGTCACCATCTCTCTTACCCTTTTGTCTGTAGAGAAACGGCACAGCTTGGGGCTATCAGCTGAGAAAACAAGCCTTTAAATCATAAGCTTCAGGCAGTTAAGTGAAAAGTATCAGTGTTTGGCTTTTTTAGAGGAGGGACTAGCACCTCCACCTTATTATTGTTTTAGGCTTCTATTTAATTTCATTGGGAACTCAGATATGAGCTTTTATATCTGATCAGTGTTTGAACATCTTCTCATCTGTATGTGGCTTCCACATCATAGAGACATAAAAGCCCCACAGAAATATGAGGTAGAGGGATATTAGAGAAGTGAAAGTTTCGAAATGAGAAATGAACTTTTTCCCTTCTAACACATTCAACAATGTACAGACAGAACTAGCAGGGGAGACATACTGAGGTGGATCAAAAGTGACAGAAAGACAGCTGTGCATATCTGGCACACATTTGCTGGAATAAAACAGCATCTGTATACAATAAGCCTTGCAAATTTTGGTTTTGGGAAGGATTCACTTTTCCATGTTTTATTGTTTATTTCTTAGTGGTGGCTCTAACAAGCAGTGGCTGGCAAATCAGTGTATTTCTGAGTTGGCAGATGTCTTTAAAGGATAATGCATATTTTCATCCTGGAGAGAACTGAACTAGGTCTTTATTTCATAAATATTATACAGTCATTTTTTCTGCATCCTCTTCAGCCTAATTCAGTGACGCATAAATAAACAAGGTTGACAATGTGGCACAACTCACCTTGAAATAAAGAGATGGACATTTACTGACCACTGTAGGAAAAGTACTTGCTCTTTAAAATAATGAACATAAAGGGTTGTATTCTTTGATAATGTCAAACTGCATAGCCCCAGTGATATACATCATCTGCTTATCTAGCCGATATTCTCAGCATAAGATGGGAGGAGTATATTTTTTTAATGCACCTTACCAAAAAGTGAAAAGTGAAGTTTTATTCAAACTGAAGACTCAAAAGGAATACTTTTTATGTAATTTCTCCATCATTATTTATTCTCAATCATTATTTATTCTTATAAGTGTATTTTTAACTTGAGACAGGACTGTATGTGCAAGTTTTTGGGAGTCCTTGATGGTGACAAGAGTTAATTATTAAGAAGAACGATGAAAGATATCAGCCATCCTTTGATTTCTTAAAAAATCATCTCTCTGACATATATACACTTCTGTTCAGAATATACATGAATGTAGGTATATACATGCATATTTTTTTCAGAACTTATGATCTTTTCCTGGCTCCTCCTCCAATAGTAGTATATTATTCATAGATGTAATCTTGCAACATGCTTACCATCACCTTGACATCAAAGGAAACTGACTGTAGTTACCAACTTACATTTAAGGTGCAATCTTTTCTAAACAGTACATTTTGCAACTTAAACTGCTTGTTGTCCTGTTGCCACCATAAATTTCAGTTTCTGAATAATAATAGGGATGCTAATAACCATCAGAAAAAGAAAATAAACTATTAATGGGTACTAAGAAGTAACAGAAGTTACAGAAAATGTCAAATCAAATTTTTCCTTAGTTGATAATGATAATTCAGTCTTCTATTTCAAAACATCCTTTTTTCTTTACCTACTCCTATGAAATTAGTAGCGGATTTCCTGTCTGCTGGCATAAGGAACCAAACTTCTTTCTATCAATCAAATTGATTATAATGTTATGTATGGCAGAACAACATGTTTTAGTTAAATTTCCCACAGCTTAGGATGTTTCTGAATGATGTATTACGAAACTCGTACAATAGGATTCTCTCTGCTATGCTGCATGAATGCTGAAGAGTCATTAGGAAACATTAGGAAAGTTTGAGAAATCTGTTTAATGAAATGATGACGATGTTAGAGAGTCCATAAGGAACTGGATAGCATACTCACGGGGAATCAGGACCCAGACTGCTCTTTCAGTAAACTGACAATTTCATATAAAAATGGAACACCTGCTGCTGGAGTACCTGCAAGAACCTTTCGCCAATTCATCACATAGCCTTGCTGACTATAACTGGAAAAATGTGGTGTGAGGCTGGGCTCTTTCTTTGCTCCTAATTTTTTTAAAAAAGTGACTGCCACTGCCATTTATACAAATGCCATTCATCTTGGTGCAGTAATTTCTGCCTTGGTCTAGAAAAATGCACCCTAAAATAATATTAGGTAGAGGGACACAATGAGTATCCAAACTCTACAAGAGTTAGGATTTGGTAAAAAAGTTGCTTTTTCAAACATGCATTTTTAAAATCAAAAATCTTATGTTAACTAGAAAATGTCACACAAGATGAGTATTCATGTAATCAGGGGAAATGCTTTGCAGCGTACTATTAGAATATTTGCAATGGGGGCTGATCACAGGGCAAAGGAGAATAGACTGGCAGACAATGTTAATTTCACCCAGACAATTTTGATAGAAGCTGTAAAAAGTTGAGTTGTTCCATAGGAGAAATATTTTGTGCTGAACAATTTTGGCTGAGACAGGAGAACAAAAATAATATCAGTGCCATGGTGCCCCCTCACCTTCCCCTGGTGTAATGAATCACAGCAGAGCTAGGAGTTGCTGAGGTAAAAAGATTACCAATGGGACAGTGACCTAAATTCCAGATTTACTTTTTCTTATTTGGTTTTTTTTTTCATTATGTATTATATTACATATTTATTATGTATTATATTACATTTCCATGTAAATAACATGGAAAATTTTGAAGAGAATACCACTCTTGTAGGTGTCTGTTCTGTTGTCAAAATATGTGTTCAACAGCTTTCAGCAGCATGTTAACAATCCATGTGACATCAAAACTGTGTTTGCTCTCGTGTTGAACTTTTGTCTTGAATCTCCACTTTTAACGAAGGGCAGGGCAAGAGGATTTAAGAGTGGCTGGTTGCGGAAGTCAGTAGGTGGGAGAAACAACAGTCCTATAACTCACCTTCAGTCAATTTAACTGCAAGACAAACTCAGGATAATGAGAACTGTGCCAACCACGTATGTGTGCTGACATGCTGCAGAGTGTGTTTCATGATTCATCAGCTGCACCGTGATTGATTGGCCCAGCACCCTGGCAGAGCCCAGAAATTCTTTACTTGTCTCCGAATGTGTTTCGTGATTCTTCAGGCAATCTCTGATTGATTGGCATGTGGGCCAAACCTAGATTTATTTTTTCTCCATGCCCTTGAATATTTGTTTGATGATTCATCATACATACATATTGATTGGCACGTTGGCAGAGTCCAAAGTTTCTTTACATCACAAAATATTGTTTTATGATTTGTCAGGTAAATTGACTGACACGTTTACTGCTGACATTTGTAGATAAATTCTGCTAGTGTGAACTGGAGGGAAGAATACGACCTTCGGCTTATGGCTAGTTAGGGCAGTGATGGAGGATGGGGTCACATTGTTTGGCCAGAGAGAACAGCTCCTTTTGCTTGAATGTGTAGTTGGTCATTGCACTTTTTAAACAGCTGAAAAAAACTTACCTTGAAGTGACTGTGTTAGAAAATGCAAAGTGAGGGCATTACTTTTACACATTAATTCTTGTTAATATCAGTCTGGTAACTACGCTGAATAGGACATCCAAGCACGACTAAAGGAAAGAAAGGCCTTATCTAAGTCTGTAAAAAGAGTAGATTTTTAATGACACTTTAAACTGTGCCACTTGCCTTCTGTCACCAAATCATACCACTGTTCTCTAATTGGCTTTTAACCACACACACATTACTTGAAAGTCAAAGGAGAGATTTTAAAGTTGGCAACAACTTTAGTACTGGCACTCCAAAATGGGAGTGACAAATCAGATTCTCTTTTGAATACTTGTAGACAATTATTCCTAGGTCATCCTTTTTCCCCCCGTCAGATGAATAACATTTGTCCAGGGCAATGGATTCACAATTTGTAATTCAAAAAATGATTTATTTAGCATTACTTGTCATTGTGTGAGAATTGACTCCATGACAAAAGTTTCTGGGAAGTTGATCTTTTCTTTTGTCTAGGAAGATGGATGCACTTTTTAAAGTCAGGTTTCCTCCCACAGTTATTGAAACACAGAAACCGTTACCTAAAATGTATACCTTATGAACCAGGAAAATTATATCCCATACATTTCCACGTGGTCTGTGCACATTTCTCCCAACTCTGCCCACACTAGTATACTTCCACATCTACAGAAAACATTTTATAGCCTGTTTGGAGTCAATGCAGAACCTTTTTTCAGCAAAAATGGAGCCTGAATTGTAGATGTAACTCCTGTTATTCCAAGAGATAAATACAAGTTTTACATGTTTTCAACCCTTCTGCCCCCATAATTAGCCTATTTTTTATATCTACTTTAGAACTAAGGAAGAGCATAGATTAAGCAAGGTGTCACACGGACCAGTTAACAAAATTGTTGCTCCTGGAGTAATCTGAAGGAATATAGGGCACGGGAGAAGAGAAAAACATAGGGCTTTTGAAATGCAGAGGAATGGAAAAAAGGAACTTGACTCCCTTCTGAGTGGCCTGTAAGATAAAGGCATTAAAACTAAAACTATGTTATGAGCTGATAAATCATAGCACAGCAATGAAAATCATGGAAGAATTGAAAAGGATGCCTTTTGATGAAAGTCACAACCTAAGTAGCGTTAAGCTCTTTGCCAGGAAGAAGAGGTTAAGGGCAACATTTTCTAAGATGGCTTCCTATATTAAGCCATATGGTTCTCCTGGTTGAAGGAGAACCTTCAATCTTCCTTCTTCTTTCCTCCCTTCTTCCTCTTTCCGTGCAGGATTTCCTTCTCTGGGCTCGCCTCCAGGCATGTCTGTCACTGGAAAGGGCTACCTCATACTGCAGTTCAAATCGCAAAGAGCTCAGCCAGCAAGTGAAGGTCTGTCTCCCTCCCTCCCTCCCACCCAGGCAGGGATCCAACCGTCTCTACAGCGAATGTTTGTATTTGCGTTCCTTGTGACTTCATGCAGCTGAGACATCATATGTGTCATGACTTCTGCAGGTCTCTGACATTATTGTGGGGTGTCCCTTTTAGATCTTTTATAGTTCTTCCTTCATTCAAGAAAGGATTGATATCGATACCAAGCTAAACCTTTTTCTCCTAACCTTGTCTGCATCAAAGAAGTCTACCCAGGTTTGCTAAGAAACAGGATTAGAAAAATCACTATTTCCTCCTTAATTGACATACTCCTCTTTGGATTTTGGCTTACAATGACTAAACTTTTACTGACTCCTCCACTCTAAGAAAGGCTCCTTAAATTTTAAATTCCACTGCACAAGAGATTTCATCAACTTATTTACAGTTGTTTTTAAAAGTACTAGCTAAATGGGAACTGCTTCTTTTAAAATTTTATTTTTCTCCTGCAGGAAAGATCTCAAATGGTGTAAGACTCTGGTTTCCCTGCTTCTTGGCTTATTTGAATATGTAGCAATAAATTTACAACAAATAATTAACATAATCCACATGAGAGGGAATTTGATGAGAATGAAAGCGCAGAAGTCAGTTGTGCATTTTTTAAATAATTGGGTTTCAGTTTAGTCCACCATCATATTTTTTTTTACCACATTAGGAACTAAAGCCTGAGATGCTATTTATGAGTCTTTAGAAACTGAACAAAAAACCAGCCATTGTGTTGAGGCCCCGGGACGTGCTCATGTTGCCTACAGACTGGTCTAAAAAGACAACGTGTAATATGTAATGTGCACTGACTTGCATCTTGTGAAGTCACTTACGCACTTGCCAAGAGCAAAATACTGGTGTGTAAACACTTTAATTTTACTTGGTGTGTTTTTCTGTCATCTTGTACATTTTGTGGCATTTATGACTGTTCAAACAGTGGAAAATTGTCCTCATAAAACCAGGGAAGATTTTGAAGCAGGGTTATCACAAAATCCAAAGTAGATAAAAGTGGGGTCAATGGAGTCAGTTTAAAGATACTGTTTGCTAATAGAAGACTCAATTAAATTTATCACTAAAGCCTTCTGTGAATCAGATTGACAGATGTTAGCACTGAAATACTGTATTGTACATACTATTTGCCTGATACGTTTTATTAATTTTGTAGTTTAATTTTGTATTTAAGTCTTTTGCCAGCTTTGGGTTAAAAAGCACAAACAGTCTCTAAAACATGTATATTTTCATTAAACAGTACTTCATGTCTTTTTAAACTTTTGCATTTTAACGTAAAAGTAGAATACACTGTGGAAACATACGTACCAAAAAGATGGCTGTATTTGTACGCAAAACTGAAAACAACGCCAACTCCCAATTTTATACATTACTTGTCCTGTGTACTTTCTGTTTAAAAATGGGAACATAGTGCAAGAAGATGTAAATGGAGGCAAATGAAAGAAATTTTGGGGCTTTAGTTATTTCTGGTGTTGCCATGGAAGAACGCTTCTGGGATCTGGTGTCCCTTCCCATCCCTTGAAGGGATGGCAGTCACCCACCATTTCATGAGAAGCAGAGATGGGCCTTTCACCTGTCACTGTATGAAGGTGGCATCATGGAGACCTCCTGCATTCAGTTTAGCAGTTACAGCTGGGAAGAAGAAAGAGCGGGCCATTCCTTCCCCGTGCACTTGCATTTCTGTACATGCTTCTGCACCTCCAGATCTCAATGAACAGTAAGGTATCGGCGGTGTGATTATATGCAGAGCAGGAATAAAAAGTAACACACCTGATAACCCACAGGTCATTATCTGTTATAGTGAAATCCAGATAAAATAATTCGTTAATTTTCAGATTCTTATAGGAATGTGGTTTTATTTGCAGTTCATTTATACCTGGGCATTCTAAAATAACATTACTATATAATAAATAAAGCTGGCCACTGTAACGTGAAATAAAATCAGGTTATTCTTATACAATAAAATGTGTCCTGACATTATGACTTGACAGGTATTGAAGAAGGGTCGAACAAAATTATTTTTTGAGAGAGTCTCAACTGTATAACATTTGGCATGCTTTGTGTTGTATGACCGCCCATGATTGATAGTCTGAGCAGTAGCGCTGGTACCTGTTTGTGTATTCACAGGCGTGAGGAAAGCACAGGCCTGGTGTACTCCTCCCTTTCCTGAACCACGGATACTGTCAGATGCGCTTATGGTTTTGTGTGCCTAGAACCGGTCATTTCCACCGCCCAAGCCTTCAGACTGGAGTTTCTCCATTAACAACCTTTCCATATAATTACAGCATTATCACAAGAACTTGGGACTCCAGCCCCACATCACACTGTGCCTTCATTGAACGTTGTAATTTATAGATTAGATTTTTATGAGGAAAAAACAGCTCTATCTGCCTGCACAGAGAGAAAATATTTCTAAACAGCAAACAAAGTAGCATTTTCATAAGGGCATCTAGTAACGTTATGGGAAATACTTCCCAGACCGAATACAGAAGTGTGCTTCCAGTTACATGTAATTAGTGGCAAAATCCAACAGGTGGCACAAAAGTATTTGAATTTTATATTGATTTAAATCATATGCCGTTAAATTACCAAATAAACTACAGGGCTATTTTTGTTAAAAAAAAAGAGGGGGGAAAAAAAGGAAAAAAAAAGGGAAAAGCGTTATCCCGATGCCGCGAACGATGCTCTGCCTCTGCTGAGCGCCGAGCAGCCGAGGCGGAGGCCAGCGGCTCCCTGCCCCTCGGGCAGCCCCGGGCAGCCGGTCTCCGAGCCCCTCTCCCCCGCGCCCCGGGAAGGGGACACGGCTCTTCCCTCGGCCCCTTCTCCCCCGCGGCGGCGGCGGCGGCGGCGGCGGCTCGGCCGGCGGGACGAGGCGGGGGCCGCGGCCGCGGGGCCGAGCGGGGGTTGCCCACCGCCTACCGCGCCGGCTGCGCGGGCCTGCGCGCCTCCCCGCCCCGCCTGGCGGGCGGGAAGCGGGAAGCGGGGCGGGCGCCCTCCGCTGGCCGCCGCGGGGACTGGAGCGGGGCCAGGAGCGGCTCCTGCCGGCGCCGCATGCCTGCAGCTGTGCCCGGGGTAAGCAGAGGGCTGCGCCGCGGGGTGCGGAGAGGGGAGGGAGCGAAGCGTGCGGTAACCCTGTAGCCTCCCCCCCCACCCCCTCCCCAGCAGTGCTTGTGCAGTGGGGAAGCGAGGGCTGGCGAGAGGGGGCTGTCTGGGCTGGCGAAAGTGAGGTGAAGGCAGCCCGGACTTGCCCCGCGGTCACGCCTGCTCCTAGCTCGGGCAGAGCCCCTCAGCCCCACGGCCCTCGCTCCAGTGTCGGCCTTGCACGCGAAGCGGACTCAAAGTTTTGCATCCCTGACCGCTTCTTTTTCCATCCGCTCCTGTTAGGTTGTCCCTTTGGACAAGCATCTCCTGGTTTTACTGATGTAAGAAACTGTGACCATCGTTGTAAGAGTAAAGTAAATAAATCCATGCGTAAAGATCTTAGGCCTTAAATTATGCCTGCTAGGCAGTACTAATGGTGGTTTTGTAGCACTGAGAAGATAACTGAGATTTTTTTTTTTTAATGGACTTGTACTGGAGGTTTGTGTGGGAGGGAGAAGACATGAAGATTTTCAGACACCTGTGGAAAAGAAGGTTATAAAGGCATGAGTTGCCTGGGATAGTGACACCCAGGAGATGCAAGCACAGTTCGGCTTTTCACTTTTGAGTGTAGTATACTATGAACATCAATCGTGGAAATTAATATTAAAATGTTAGTCCAGGCCTTCTGAACAGATTCACAACTATGTGACATAAGTTATGTGATTGCTGTCTTTATTTATTACTAAATTATTGTAGTGAGTCAGTGTTGTGGTTTAACCCCAGCCAACAACTAAGCACCACGCAGCTGCTTCCCTCTCCCCCCTCCCAGTGGGATGGGGAGGAGGAAAAAAAGGTAAAACTCGTGGGTTGAGATAAGAACAGTTTAATAACTACAGTAAAATAAAATATAATACTAAGAATAATATTAATAATATAATAATAATAGTAATGAAAAGGAATATAACAAAAAAACCCAGAGAAATAAAACCCAAAGAAAACACATTTGATGCACAATGCAATTGCTCACCACCTGCTGACCAATGCCTGAGCAGCGATCCGGTCGACTCCCCCCTGTTTATATACTGGGCATGATGTTCTATGGTATGGAATATCCCTTTGGCTAGTTTGGGTCAGCTGTCCCGGCTATGCTCCCTCCCAGCTTCTTGCACACCTGCTTGCTGGCAGAGCATGTGAACTGAACAATCCTTAAGATAAGTGCTACTTAGCAACAACTAGAACATCAGCATGTTATCAACATTATTCTCACACTAAATCCAAAACCCAGCACTGTACCAGCTACTAAGAAGAAAATTAACTCTATCCCAGCCAAAACCAGGACAGTCAGGTGGAACTTACTGACTTTTTTGTTCGCAAACATGAATGTAGGAGACATATAAGGAATGGCTTAAATTCTTATGCAGTGGTACACCTAAACCTGAGACTTAAGTGGAAGTCAAAGGCATATTCGAGAAGTTGACCAAGATACATGAAGTTTGCTGAATTGACTAAGACTGAGGCAGAGAAAGAGAGGTGAAAGAGAAGTTGGGCAATTGTCATAAATTAAAGAGGGAGTGCTAGTTTGGCATAAACATTTACAGCAAAGTTCTGTAAGAGACTTGGGCCTGTGGTAAAAGAAATTAATTCATGCCATCTTATTTTATACATGTATTCCTAATTAAACAAAGGTATTGTGAGCCCATCATCTGTGACTTGTAATAGAGCCAACTTACAGGCAGATAAATGTCAGACAACTTCTTAGTGAAAAGATCCTGTGCAAGCGCTTGAAATGGGATCCAGTTTCCCAGGAGCAAACTGGTGATCTGTTTTCCCGTGGGACCAAACCGGAGCAAATCATGTTAGTAAATGGCAAACATACTACCACTAACCAGAAAGGAGCTTCAATTTGAACTCAGAGAGCAACCAAATCACACCACTAAGCAAATGAAGGAGCTACAGGCCTTAGAAGAAACTAGTTGTTAGGATGTGGGGCTGGGCAAGCGCTATGCCCGAGTTAGAACAGACATCTGTAATATGTGTATTACTGGGTGTGCAGGCCATGAAAAGTTCAGAAGAAGGTCAGTCTGGTAAAAGATTGAGGAAAACCATCATAGTTCATTTGTCTCAATATCCCATTTTCCAAAATGGTCAGAATGAGTGAATATAAAGACTGGAGCTGGAGGAATTGAGTGTTTTTCTAGCAAATAGCTTGCCTGGCCAAACTCTGCTTGCATGGCAGATCACAACCTTTGAAAGATACTGGGCTACCGAGATCTTGTAAAGGTCTATGAGGTGCCCTTCCAAACCAGGCCCAAGAAAAACACGTCCAAGAGCTATTGCCAATATTTTAGCAGTAATGAAAAATTAAGGGAAAAAACCCAAACTCGGTTATTTGGTCGTTCTGTGGAAAACAAAACAAAAAAGAAAAAATGGCCTGGACACAAAAACCATAGCTATAAATTTGAGTAGAGCTGATAGTCACAAGTGTCAGATATGAAAGTCATTCAGTTGTTGGAGAAATGGAAGGATATAAAATAGAAGCAGCAAATAAAACTGCAAGAGTGACCCTAAAATTTTAGTTCTGGTCTAGGCAGCTGGAGAGCAGTAACACAGGTTTGGCTGTGAAGTGCACTGGGATGGTGACTCTGGGCAAGGAAAACTGTTAGTAGATGTGATAAAAATGAAATCCAAAGAGTAAATGTGCAGGAAATAAATAGAAACTACAAAGTATCATGGCTCTGAGAGCAGCAATAGGCCTTAATAGCTCTAACCAGCCTCACCTGGGGCCTCTGCCCACACCCTTGCCCATGGACCCAGAAGCCCCATTTCAAGTCAGTCTTAGGGCTTCAGGTGTGCCTCAAGTTATGCTGTAGGTGTGCCTCTAATTCCTGGAGGGACTTCAGACCTGTGTTGTAGGTAGCTTGTCTCCTGGATGGATGCATTTAGATGTACTTTATTACTTGTCTTCTGTCTTGTCTTTGTTTTCTGGGTTGACTTTGGACCTGTGTTGTAACCTTATCTCCAGTCATGTCTCCTTTTGCTCTTGGCTAGACTGTCTGCATGGACTCTGGACCTGGTTCATCACTTTGCCTTGTCTGGGACTGCCAGAGGACCCTGTTACCAGTAAGTATCCTGCTCTGTGTACTGTGTTCAGATGTTGTGGGACTGTGCCCTGGTCAGCAAGGGCACTCAGCTTGGGGCTTGCCTTCCCTTAGGGAAGCAGCTGGCCCTTGCTGCTCCCTGACACAAAGTGAATCCTTCTAACTGGTTGAAGTCGATTAGGCTGTGGTTGATAAACATGCACTTATCCAAAACTGAGATAACTGAGCCTGCAGATTTGACCTCTGAAATTTGAGGAAGAAAGCTGGAAAGCAAAAACAAGGGTTGAAATAATAGTTGGCTTGGATTCCAATATGATAAATAACTGCTTAATAAGTGGCAGGGAAAAACATCCTAAAATTTCATCTGTGGAAGTTCCTCATGCAGATGTGGGCTAGGTGAGGCAAATTGCAGGAAAGCAGTATGCTGTCACAGTTGTTTTTTCAGTCAACAAAGTTTCCTGGCTCCAGGGATAGAAACCATAATGGCAACTAGGTGTAATAAATGGGTGCTCAGTGAAAAGGAGGGATTTGTTGAGTCTTGTCTTGAAACTTTCTTAATGGGATGAAATTAGCAGAATTCCTTGAAATAGAAACAGCTCCCTGATGATTTTGCCAAATAACTCTCACAAACAGCAAATACTCAACGAAGGGGAGGGTTGCTGCATAGCAGGAAGCTGTGGATCTGGTAAAAGTGGGACTAGAAAAAAAGCATAAAGGGGAACAAGAAACACTTGTTCCAGGACATTGGTAGTATTTTTTTAAAGGAACAAAAAAGCCAAGATAGTTGTAATGGATGAGGGTAGCATAAGCTGTTTTCTGAAGAACACCGAACCATTCAGTAGCTGTCTGACCAAGTACCCCCATCAGAGAAGAAAGAGTTGTTGGAGGTTATTGAAGAAATGTACTAAGAAGCATGGGTTTTCACTATCCCTGACTCCTGTTTGTAGTTTGTTTCTTCAGCAAGAGCTCAAAGAGGTAGAATAATGAAGAATACAGTGTGGCATAGATGTCTCCATAGCATAGTACGATGACTTTGTGTTGCATAGTAGAAACTTCTGGAAATGAAACATTACTAATAATCTGTGATAAGTGTATGGCCAAAAATCTGAAATTAAGCCCAAATAAACCAGAGCTGCTTCAAAAAGAAATTGTGTTCTTTGGGCCTACTGTCAAGGAAGGGGGAATTTCTACTAGTGATGACAACACATACTATATATGGATTACTAGTGTTGTAAGCACTCCCAGATGTGTGCAGTTTTACAGTTTTTAAAAATAGCTGCTTTTGTGCATGGAGAAGGAAATCCATTTGAATGTGACTTGGCACTGACATGGTTGAAACCAGCTGTGCTGTCCTCCTTGGGTTTCAAAACGGATTCTTGCATGCATGGGCTTGGATGGTCTTGAAACAAACAAAAAGGCTAAGAAGATCAATGGCTTATACAGAAAATCTGAGCTTTATAAAAAGAGAAGTAAATGTGCCACTGAGTGTTGGGTAAGTCTAAGGAGTATTTTCACTTTTTAGGAGTATGAGGAATTTCTGTGACTAAGATGCTGCCTGCATTTGGCTCCTTAGAGTCAACAATCCTAGAGGTCAGACTCTTGACCAGCTGGAAAATCTGCAGAGTGATTATGTCATGATCAGACGGAGACGTGGCACTGCTGAAGTCTGAGCTGCAATAGACAGCAGGGAAAAGTTGATTTCTGTGTTTTTCTTGAAGTTGGAGAGAGGGTGGTAAGTTTACTTTTCATGGCTTGCAGTAAGTGTACACATAAGTTCTTTGAAAGACTGTATGGTTGCAGGTTATGTAGACACAAATGGGATACAATTACTTTAAGCAGCTGATGAGCATGGCTGTGGCAGCACAGAACTCAAGTTCTAAAATTCAAACGAAGCTATCCATGAACCTAAATTAAAGTGTAAGTGCCCAAGCTGAGCCAAGATATGTAATGCTAGGCTACCTGAGATGGCTGTCTGAAAACTAACATAGGTATGACCACAAGTGGTGGTCAAGTATTTATTACAATGTACATTTGTATCTATTACAAAGTCTAAAAGAAATGGAAAAGTCTTAGAAAAGAGATACCGGAAGACACATGTTTAAAAGAAAAAAAGGAAGATGCACCTTGCATGATTAGAGATTTCTTGATAAAATCAAAAAGCTTGGATTTTAAGCTTATAGTTTAAATAATTGTTTTAAGAACTAGGAACTATTAGTGTTTGATTAGTATGCTTATTGGCACAATGGAAAAGGGGTTTCCAAGGCTATGTCATGATTCAAAATTGCCAGACTTCTGTCTACCTCCTACATAGGGATACCAGTAGCTCATAGGAATCATGATTGATTAATGGCTTTCTCTGAGTAAATGTGATCTGAAATGTGTTATGTGCTTTTTATCAGGCTGTTTATTCCTTGAGCTTAATGTGTGTGAATAATTTCAGAGATGCTGCAATTGGCTCTAAAGACCAATTATGGTCCTTAGAAAATGTAGTGCATAATCCTCTCAAAGGTATTTTAAGCAGACACAGTATAACCAGTTGACATTCTCATAGCCAAAATAGTCTGTCCACAGGATCATTCATTCAAAAAGTAATAATTTAATATGGAACCAAAATGTCCATTGTCCAAAATGCCACATTGGGTTCTTTTCTTAGTACCTTTCAAGGTTAGAACCTCCCCTGGAACTATTTCCTAATGGCTGTCTAATGGTTGTTAGACTCCAGTTTGGTTAGAAAGGTTTGAAAAGATCATCAGGCAAATAACTAGGAGAGTGAGAAACACAGGACAGCAAAGAAGAAAAGTCTTGGTTTAAAAACAAAAAAAAAAAGAAAAAGAAAAAAAATTTGGTGGTGTTTTTTGTGTGTGGTTTTTTTGTTGTTGTTTTTTTATGCCACATGTATTCTTGGGCTGTTTAGCAAGGCTTCCTGGGTGTACTCAGTCTTGTCAGATGAGATGAAAGCTCTGATGATATCCAAAGGCCTGATGATAAATACGCTAACCAGATATGAAGGAGCTGAAGGCTGAATCCAGTTGTTTCTGCTGCTAGTCTAGCAAGTAAGATATGACCTCATGGGAGGGCTTTAAAAATAGTGGTAGCAAAAATGGAGTTTAAGGAAGGTTAACAAGTATCACATTATACGGAAAAAATTATAAGCATGTGGTAGGATGAACCAGCATTTGATTGGCTCCCAGCCTTGTTTTGTGTGTAGCAGAGAGTCCTTCAGAAAGAGGCCACAATCCCCACTCTGTTTCTGAAGTGAACGGGAGATGTCTGCTACATTTTCTTTCCAGTAAAGATAGGTAAGGAGAGGAAGAGCTTTGTAGAAAGTGTATCCTCAGGAAATCTCTTAGAAAACAAACAGGTGATCTGCAGGGGAAAGTGGTCAGGCTGAGAAGCATTGGTGATGATAAGAAAATCAATGGTATGCTAAATGAGGAAGTTGAAATCAGAAACAAGTCCACCATCCTAGCAGCAAATGAAGATCCACCACCCACAGCAGAAAAGGAAAGCTTATGTAGGCAATAGGTGGTAAGATTCACCACCACTGCTCCTAGGAGGAAGCAATATATGATTGCTCTCTCCATCAGTCTCGGGAGACAATCTGTTCACATGACAGTCCAGGGCATGTGTTGCCTCTTTGGATCCCAAATCTGATAGGATACTTAAAAATTTCTGAGGTTCATTGAGGCCACCCAGTATTGCCCACCAATGTGGGCACTGTGCTAGAAATGATCCTGAATGGATCAAAAGTGACCGCTGGCATTTAAAGGTGAGTGGATCAGGTTTTCCAGTTAAGGTTCACACAGATACAGATATCCTGGAGATAAGCGTGTGGTCACAGAATGGACAATTTCGTGACCGTAGGATAGAGGACGCCTAAAGAAAAATGGAAAAAGTGTGTTGTTACCATTGAACTTACCAGTTCACTAACCTGGTAAGAAGAGGATTTTCTATAAAAGACAAGGAAGATAAAAAAAGCCTAACTGCATATGTAACAGTCCTGGACCAGGACAAAAACTAGGAGGTATTCAAGTCTGTGTAGACGGTTGGCTCAGTCTGATGGAACTCCTGCATGACCATGGTAAGAAGGAATAAGCAGGAAGAAATGTGAAGTCTTAATACATGATCAAAGTTATGATTTAGTTGAAACAGAAGAGAGGTGATGTGACATGACAGAGAAGTTAATAGGGAGTTTTGCCTGGGGAAGGAGGAGTCCAAATATCAAAAAGGTGTATTCTGAGATGCAGAATGCAGAGGGGAGTTAAGCCCGCTCAGGCTTTCTCAGTGATGCAGGGGGGGGAAACCCAAGACGACTATAATAATGAGAGTTCATGACAAGCCACCGAACCAGGATGACCAGCTGGATGGGGATTTTCACTAGTGATTTGTAGAATCATTTGGAGTACAGGATTCAGTGATAATAGAGGACTTTAACTGTCTGGATTTCTGTTGGGAAAAGAATATAACAGGACACAGATTATTCAACAGGTCCTTGAAATGCACTGGTGATGTTTTTCATACATATTGTGGAAAAAAACCCCCAACAACTAGAGATGAAAGCATTCTAGATTTGGTTTTTGGTTTTGGGAGTGAACTGAGACTGTTCAGGCAGAAAATAAGATAGATAACAGTGATCAGGACGTGGTAGCCTAGGAGGACTACTGGCAAAACAGAAATGGTGGATTTTAGGGAAGTAGACTTCAGTAAACTCAAACATCTGGAAGATATAATTTTCCAGGAAATGTGTCTGAGAGATAAGGGAGCCAAAGGCGGGGCAAAGATTCCTTAAATACATGAGTAGTAAGGACATACATAATTTTCCATTTTGCATGAAAAATAAGAAACATAGCAAGATAGCAGCTTTTTAAAATCAGGAGTTCTTCATTTACTTCAGGTGAAAGAAGGATGCAGAGAGGAAGAGCAAAGATCAGGTTACTCTGAGAAGCACAGCAAAACCAGGAAGATAAGGGCACAGAATAGGAAACAAGTTGCATGAGTAGCAAGAAATAATTGTCTGCATGCTCTAGCATTAAGAGGAAAGTCAAGGAAATCGTCATTCTGTGAAGGGGACAAATTTGATTACTTTGGACAAATAACACCTAGGAGGCAGATGCCATTAACGTGGTTTTTTTTGTTATCAGTCTTCACTAAAATGATCAGCTGCAAGAGGTAGCTAATTCAGTGTGGTCCAGTGAGGAAGAGATGGAAATCAGCCTTGAATGAAGAACATACAGTTTAGAGACAGTTAAGGTAGATATTGCCAAATTGGCTGAGCCTGAGGTATTTCCTCCCAGGGTAACTGGAGAATTACCTGCCGTAATCCACAGCCTCTGCAGCCAGACCTGGGATGGGGTGGCTGCTCATGGTATTGTAGTGTATGAACTCTGTGTTGGCAACTGAAGTGAAATTTGTGTTGGTAGTTGAAGTAATTTTTGTCTTCTGCTGTTCTGTCACTGGGAGTGACATAGCTTCCTGTCCTCCAAAGTTATTCCAGTTTCTCACCTGTAGTTAAATTCTGTGAAGTCTGCTCTCCTGGGTCTTAAGATACACAGCTGCCACACCAAAGGATTTTAGACTGAGGGGGTGGTGGTGGTGTGTGTGTGTATGTGTGCGTGCAGGGGCGGCAAGGTTTTATGCTGGCTTTTGCTGTTTCTGCCTGAGGAAGCCAAATAAAATAATTCTCTCAGTGGGGGTGAAAGGGGATGCAGATGTTCAAGTAAATTCTTGAGCCATTTTATGCAGTCTGTTTTCACCTGTGGCATGTTATTTTTCTGAGCTTACATGTGCATGGATTTAAATAAGGTGTCTCTTGGCAGGTTTTGCTTATGGTAGTTGCTAGTCTAAAGATATTTACTGAATTATAGGGCTTACTTGGGCTGTTGGTTTAACTTGCTGGGTGAAATATCAGTGTCTATAAATTCACTCCCATGCTAGGTTTAGGGCAAATAATAGAATAATCTTAATTCTAGTCTGAAACTGGTGATCTGTTTAGTTAAAATCATATCAAATGTAGTAGTCATTAAAGCAGTAATTTTTTTCTGGGCACTCAGTTATGCTCTATGGAAAGTAAATTAGATAAAAGTCTTATTTTTATGGTATTACAAATCAACATTTCAGAGCTATTTTTTCACAACAGAATCGTGCTGTACAGGAGGTTTAAAAACCTTGGATAAGATTTTTATTCTGTGCTAAATTATGGGATGTTTGGGTAATATTTTGGAGAAAAATATGGGTGTGGGTATATCTAAAGACCTCTGTGCAGAGATGCTGTATGGAGATATAGCATATATATGTATTTGGTATATACACACATATGCATGCAACAAAGATCCTTTTATATAATAAAATTGTATTGATAAGGAGAACATAATTCCTTAAATACACATGTAAGGCAAATACAGAGGTACTGTAGAAATACAGCAGTTACATATTGCTACATAACCATTATTTTGTAATGTATGTATGTGTGTGCAGATGCATACTCAAAAAGCTACTTCTGTGTGTCTCAGTCCTGATGCCAATGGATTCAGCACCTGGAGCTGGTTCGGTTGGTCAGGAGGCTGTAGTTGCACACACAAGTCAGGATGGTCTCCCGGAGATGATTCTGTTACCTGTAGAGAGAGAGGTGGAGAATAGGCTATGTGTGAGTCCAGCACATACCGCCATAGTCTGCGGTTACTGAATGACTCCTTGTGCTTTGAGAGAAGTGCTGAAATCGCTTTTTTGTCTTTGGCAGTACAAAACTACTTTGTGCATGATAAGAAACTGGTAACTTTTTTTGATCACATGCACTAAAGATTAAATAGCTATTAATACAGTAATTACTGAGACAGGAATCTAATGGTGCGGTTGTGAAAAGTGTCATGAAGTGTCTATAATCACTCTTAGATGACGAAGTACATGATGCTGATGTGGTCTTGTCTCTTCCACCCCGGCCTTCTCTTGCATACATTTCTATCCCATCCCTTGTGCTGGCAAAAGTTTTCACGTAGCAGTACTGCAAGCTGAATCTATGTAGCGACCTGAGGGAAAAGTAACCTGGGAGGAAAAAAGGTGAGATCAGATCCTGACCTGACTCGCATTACAGCTGTGTTAACACTTGAACAACGTGGATTGTATGGATGTGTGGCTGAGGACAAGGCAGGTATGCAGGACTTCTGACTTGGCAGCAGGCCACCCTTAGTTTCTGGATCCAGGGCTGAAGTGACCTCTCTAAGTGAGATCAGAAAATGTACTTTTTGTATTATTCTAACTGGTGACACAGATATAAAAGTCTCTCTGAAAACAAACTGCAGAAATGGGCATTCTCTTTTTGAGGATAAAATATAGCTCAAATATTTATTACTGACCAATGTGCCTATTTTGTCTGGTTTTGTCGTCTTGGCAGTATCAAGATCTAAAATAAAAATTCGTTCTAAGTCATTTGTAATATATCCATCATGCATGAAAATCAAATATGTGACATTCTTTCCCTGCTGTATATTCCATATGTTGAAATTTAAAGCTTCCTGTGGACTACTTTGTAAAAGAAATACTAGTTAATGAAACATTTCATAAATATTGGGTGTACTTACTGAGCAGATTTTGTGAGAATTCGGAGTTCTCGTACAGGATAAGAATGAGGAGCTACAGAGTACCAGGACTTGTTTAGCAGAGATCACATTGCAATATAAGATTAAAGAGCTCAGTTCCAGAGAATGAAGATAGAAGCATCTTTTACCATCAGTGAATGTTCCATGCTATGCTTTTATTATATCATAACCAGCACTCTTTACTTAATCAAAAATCCCTGTTGATTTAATTGGGAACATAGCCAAAAGAAATAGTGCAGTACCAGGTTCTTGGGGACTACTCCATTGTCTTGCATATTGTAAAACTGATTAAGATATGATAAGAAAATGAAGTGTTTGTTAAATTCTGCTAAAACAGAATGATATAGGCTGTATACAACCCAAGATACTGATAAAGATATTTATACTTTATAGAATGCAGTAAGTGTTTACTCAAAGAAATTTTACAAGCAATCATGAGTGTCAGCAACTTCTGTTCATAACACTTTGAACGTGATTAAAATGGAAAAAAACAATGCATGAGTTTAGTGGGATCATTTTCCAAATCAGGAAAAGTGATGATATTTGGCAACATGGTATTGATGGTATTTGCAAAGCATTTATTCAGGTACTTGTTGCCTGTAGCTTCAATTGCTTCACTGTTCCATGACGCAAAAGTAAAATGCTTATGGTAGTAGGAATACTTTTCAAAAGAAGTATTATTATACTGTTTTATCATAATAAAAGTGTTATTTGTGCAATAGGGCATGAAATCTGAGCTCATTACATAGGCTGTATATACAAGCAGTTGAAATTTTGTTTACAGGCTGGTTTATGCCCCTAATTAAGACCTCTGTTATAAACCACAATTCTTCATCAAGATACCCACTTCATGAATCCTTAACACAGATTTCCAGGCTTGCAAGGGAGTGCCAGGGCTGGCTGGAGTTCTGCAGCAAAAGAGAAAGTGAAATAGCTTATGTTTTCTTAGAAATACTCAAAATTGCATACATTGCTGTTCAGTTATGCCAAAGAGGTACTTAGAGATCCACTTCATCTGAAATGAGGACCCTGCTGTGGCACAACCTGTTCACTGTCTGCGCTGCAGAGTATGCCAACGTCAGCATTAAAACATGGATATGTAATTGCCATTTGGATAAAAATATCAAGGTTAGCTTAAATTTGGCTACTTTGTGTGACGTCATAGCAGTTCCAGGACCTACCTGAAACGTTGAAACCTAGATGTCCTGAGCTTAGAGACTTCCTAAGAATGGATCTGTCTGCCATCACCCGATGAAGTGGAAAGAGGAGATTTTTCCTGTCTCTCTTTCATCCTCTGGAAGCTGTTTTCATCACTGAGGAAAATTCTGCGCTTGCTTCTGCTGCTTAAGCCTCTGGTTAATTGTGCCTTGAGTGTATTGTCAGATGCCACCAGTGTTGAGGCCTGTCAGCACTTTGTTGGACCAGTGGTGGAACGGAGTGTTTATGGGATATGGCCTCCTGAAATTCCTGAGGATTTCCTCAGTTTGTCCTGTCATGAGGTTAGGGCATATTCTTGTTGATGGTTTCAGACCTTTGGTTCTTTTATGTATTGTGTTTGTTGGCAGGGGTGTGCTACTTTAAAGAGCTGCCTGAAGATTACTGCTAAGTGATAGTGCAGATTGTAGTGAATTAATTTCTCAGCAGTGTGAGTTAGGTTTGAAGCATGCATAGATCAAAGCATATGTTTTGAGTGAAAGGTGATTCTGAAAGTTGCTGAATTCTCAAGATCCCCAGGGTTTGCACACCCATATTTCCATGTGGTGGTAGAAAGCCACAGCTAGTGTGGGCTGGCATGTCCTGTTCCTCTTTGAGTTTATAGAATGGCAAAAAAGCTGCCAGAACTATCTTCATGCAAAGGCAAGGACCTGAGAAACTGTGTTGCCTTACAAGTCAAAGCTCAACCTTTCGAGGCTTTTTCCAGCCTTTTCTTGTCAACAATATTGTCCTCTGATGAGGAAACGAGGGCAGAGCTTGCAGTCTACTCCTGATTATATCTGTTGGTATGTTACTGTGAAGAAGTTTTACTCTTTCCCAGTTAAGAGTACACAGTGCTTTGAATTTTTGGTACTTCTACCTCATTTGTGATAATTTCTGTTCTGTATTCCTGTTGTTATCCATGCCAATTTTGATAGTCAGTCATCAAAATCTGTTTGAAAACAGATGCAAAATACTAATGCAGCTTCTGGCCCAATTTAGACTGTCATTGGTCTTTGTTCAAACTCATCAAATCATGATCTGCCTTTTTTTTTTTTTTTTTTTTTTTTGGCTTTGCTTTGCTGTACTATGCCAGGAAAAAACTTGGCAAATCCTATTCAATTTCCCTGTTGCTGTCGAGGTTAGATGACCCTGATAATCCTTGCTGCATTTTTTGGCTCTTTGCTTGTAGCTAGTAGCCTACTTTGTGATGGTTCTTAATTTAATCAGATCTAGAGTCCCCTCCAGATGTCTGGAATACAGATTCCTAGTTATCCTACTATCTTTGACTTAAAGACATTGCAGTCTCTGAATTCCTCTGTTCATTTGAGTTCCCTGAAGAGCTCCCTAGGTTTACGGAAGTTTACCCTTTTGAAGTTGATAATTCAGTTATGAAACTATTATTTTAGCCCTTTGATTTAATTTATGTTAACTCAGCTTTCAATGGTAAACTATTTAAATCTTCATTACATGACAAAATCAAATTTAAATAATGTAAATTTTTGTTAGCTCTGGCTATTTGTTACACAGGTTTGTTGGCTGTAACATCCAACAGTGGGTTGCCTCCACCCATATCATTAGCTGTTATTACTGTCTATAGTCAGTTCTAATCTTTGTCAGGAAGTTTATCTATTGTGACAGGAGACCTTGTCACAATAGCTAATAGTATTTCTCTTTCCAATGATGTTACAGTGATCTTTATCCATATTTATATCTGACTGTGGATCTCTCATAAACTTTCACCTTGATTCCAGCAGAAACTCTTTATCTTTTAAAAAATAGACTTTTATCAAAAATAGTGCTTTCCTTCATAATGCCTTATAGCTTGTTGCATATCCCACTGCTCTCATCTTAATATTAATCTTTCCTGAATGGTATCTGTCCTTCTATATCTATACTGCAGTTCTGCATTCTATGTTATCAGGCTTCTATTTTCTCCTTAACATTCATTTTCACATCCTATAAATGTGTTTCAAGATCTTCCATTGTGTTGAGAAAGCTCCTGAGAGTTGTTTACACATCAGAGTTGTTTCTTACTCTGTTGCTTATATAGAGCAGACTCAGGCATGTCATCTCCTGTTACCTGATTGCTGTTCACAGTCTTAATTCTTTTTATTTACCATATGTTCTCCTGCTACCACAGGTTTTTTTAATCCATGTCTGAATTCTCATTTACCATATATTTTGTCTTTCCTCTAGTGTTTGGAGATCTATTATTTCTCAGTTTAAAACTTCTTATCAGTTGTGTCGGCTTTGATCCCAGGTAGCTATTCCCTTGGACATTCAAGTCAAATTTATCTCTTGAAAAATGACTTCCTTCAATAAATGCATCTCAACCGTCAAACATTACAGAATCTTCCTTATACCGCTCATCATTTAGCTGTTGCTTAGTTTATTCTCTTATTAGGCTTTTTACTCCTTCTCTGGAGACTTGATGTCCCTGAAATTCATACAAATATCTACTTGTTTGCAAGTATTCCCCAAAGCAGTTAGTCCTTGATAGTTTGGTGGTGTTTTTTTTTTTTTTTTTTTTCCCAGTGGGAATTGGGCAGTATTTGTTTTGGGGGTTTGTAATTGTTTTGCAGGTTCACCTGCCAGTTGCACCTAACAGAGATTATACCATTTTGGTTTTTTGATCCCCTTCCGTGACCAGACTAACAGCCAGTAACAAGGAGGCTACGGTCGCACAGACCTGCCTCTCCACGTGGTGCTGTGAATCTCCAGCCCTTTCCTCTGTATGCCATTTTTAATTCTGTCTTGGACTCTGAATGTCCCTTCTGTTTTCTTTCAGTGTTTCTATGTACTGACTTGGTTCCCCTTCAGTTTCCAATGCCTGGTATTCTCATTATCTTATTTCAGAGCTAGCATCCATTTTCTTCCTTCTTGCTACCCTTATTTTTTACTTTTATTTCCTAGGGCATCAAACCTCCTTCTCAGTTCTGTTTCATATTCACAAGTTAGTCTAGCCTTTTGAGTTCTCCTTGTCTTTTTCTTCCATGGGCAGCTATCCTCAGCTAGCAATGCTTTTCATCTCCTCTTGTGCAGTATACAGCTGAAGGTTTCATAGATATGCTCCTCTCTTCCCTTTTGTCCCAAAAGACATGTTGGCTCTAACATCATCAATTGAATTCTGAGTCTTTGAGCCCATTGTGTGTGTGTTTTCCAGGTATCCTCTGAAGGATAATGAGGTTCCCACTATTTCATTATCTTGTATCCTTATCCTAGTATGCTTCAGAGATAAACATCATCCTTTATTGAAGTCTAATTGCCATTATCTAACCATCCCTGTCTTGGAGTTGTGACCAGAAGAGGTGGTTGCTCATCTGACATGCACTCTGTTTTTTCTATGTTTGTTTTTTGAACTACTTGGCAATGCTGAATTGAACCCAGATTACTTGCTTTTCTCAAAGGTGACATAATCATTGTCCTGTATATTACTTGTGCCTTGAGACTTCATAATGTCTCTTGGTAAAGTTATTACACATTGTGTATGCTATTGTACTATTAACTGAGGCAGGGACAAGACCAAGTTGTGCCTCTTCCTCCACAAGAATTTTTAATACATACATGGCTACATGGTCGTTTCTTTTGTTCTGTATTATATAGAAATATTCACTTACAATGAAAAATCTCAACAGTATATTTAAAAATATATAATTATAGCAATTGTGACTGCGCTCCAGAATTAAATACAGACTTTGACTAATCTGAGTAGTGCTGCAGACCCAAATGTTTCATTTTGCACAGCGCGAATGTGTTTTATGAAAAGAAAAAACAGTTTCAACAAGAAACTCCAAGTCCAGAGAGGTGGGAGAGTTGTCTCTATCTAGACTAGAGAAGTAGACAGTGAGGTAGACTGAACACTGGCTGAACTGCTGGGCACCAAGGGTTGTCAGCAGTGGCACGAATTTCAGCTAGAGGCAGGTCAATACTGGTGTACCCCAGGGGCTGATTCCTTCAAATCTCAATATTCTGAGTTTCAGCACGTAAGCGGTGTGTGAAGGACTTTCACCCACCTTTTTATGTGTCTTTTGTGAAAACTTACACGTTCTGAACATATCAAGTAAATTGCATCTAACAGCTGTTAACAGTTTATTTCTTACGTTCTGTGGAGTTTAGATGTGCACTGCAAATCCACCAAGGTGGTGGTACTAGGACTTGGATGGAGTTTGTGGAGACTTGAGAATTTATGGATTTAGGAACTTGTAGGACGAGATGTTTTCTGGTCTGGGGCTTTGAGAATGGCATAGTGCCAAAATGCTGAATTAGGCATGATTATACAGAGAGCCTGTACCTGGATCCATGGGTCAGCTGATTCAGTGATTAAGTAAAATCTCTGTGGATTTTTAACCCTTTTTTTATCTAATGCTGTTGAACTTTATATTTTACTAATCATAGGGGCTTTTTTATTATAAAGTTATCCTAGTAGAAGTACTTTGACTGTAACTGGCTCACCCCTTAATCATATCTTGGATGCATGAATGAATTTTGTGTCATTTTCTGCAAAGCAGGTTTTCCATCACTGTAAATCAGTTCAGAACCCCTTCCAGTTTTTCAAAATCATCTTCAAACTTAGGACACCAGAATCAAGGATAGTCTTAAAAATAACTAAAGTTAGTTGTTTCCCAGGTGTCTGGAACTTATAGGTTGGGCTTCTGCCACTTTGCCATGCTGTATTTGGAAATTATTTGTTTCTCTTTGCATAAGTTTTTTTCTTCTGCCCTTTGCTGCCAAGAGCACCCCAAAATACTTCAATTTAATGATTGCTAATTGGTTGATAGATACGAAGACTTGTAGAGAGTACCGAACTGACAAGTGCAGCTGGTGGAGATAACAGCAGTGCAAGAGTTGAACAGAGAATCTGTTCAATAGGGCCAGGTGAATGAAGCTCTTGTGGACCCGAAGGTGTTAATGAGTAGGCAATAAATTTCCCAGACTTGCCTGGCAAAAAAATTTAGATGTTAAAAAAAGGTAAGTTCTAGTTCCCTTACTTGATGGCCTCTGGTAGATGCTTGCTGAATATCTATGTGGCTCAAGTGCATTTTTTCCCTCCAAGGTGTGAGGCTGTGAACCTGTTTCATGAGGACAGTGCTAGCCACTGTGGATAACTGGGACTCTGGAAGAAACTCTTACAAGAGCCAGCTGTAACTTCTGCACACGTGCAGGGTACGCAGTGCTAAGCTGAGACTGAAAGAAGCAAACCTCTATCACATTTCTGTACTCTGATTTCCAAATAGGACTTGATACCAAAAATAAAATGTACAAAGAATACTTCTTTGTGGGAAGAATGGGGTAACTGAGGGCCTTGTTAGTACTGAAATGTGTGGAATACATGAAAGGAAGTATAAACAGTATTTCACTTTGTAACTGCAGGGCCTTGGAGGGGAGAAAAAGAGAAAGATAATAGGAAAACAGTGAAGTGGCTGGTTTAGGTTGTTTAATACTGTTTAATTAAATTATTCTGGAATAAGACTTATATCGTAAATAAAGCTTAAATTTAAATTAAAATTGTCAAGATAAAATAGCAAACTAAATAAGAGGAGTTTTATTAAAAAGACGCTAAATGTATAGGCAGAAGTAAAACTTCTCCAGTTTGAATAATTGTCATTAGAAAAACCCCAAAACATACTGACAACTCAGAGCAAATGCATATTGCCTGTGTGTGTTGTGGGGGAAGTAACTGAATACCAAAAGAAGGATGCTATGGGTAAAGAACATGAGTAAATATGCCATAAGTAAATAAGGTTTCTGAAAATGTGACAAATTCCTTAAAAGAAGTTGAGATTGTAGCTAAATGAGAACAGAAAGGCAGTTAAAAAAAAAAAAAATGTTCAGAAAAACTGAAGAAATAACTTACAAGAGGCATAGATATGAATAACAAATCAGTTTTCCTGGTGTGTTCAAAAAGTAAGCCTGCTGGAGACCTGTAAGTCCAAGAGGTGATCAGCATATGAAAGAGGAGACAATATAGCTGAACCTCTTTTTTTCATATGTATGTACATTCAAGAAGAACTTGGTGAGGTTTTCCAGATGGAAATCCTTTTTGATGGGTAAAAATGTTGGAGGATCTTCCTCAAATCTAATTATTGATGGATGAGGTCTCTGAGCAAATGGACGAAAAGGACAAGAATAAGTCTCTAGACAGAGATGACATTCACTCAAGAGCTCTAAAGAAACTTGGAGATGAAACAGCTGAATTACTGAGGTACATGACCAGTCATTTAAGTCTATCTTGGTATCAAAGATGGCTAATGTGATGCCAGTTTTTAAAACACTATCTCCAGGAAACATCTAGAGAACTACATGTAAGTAAATTCGGTGTCTGGTAAGCGGGAACAAACTTTTCTGAAGAATATCAATATTAGATGGACAAGTGGAAAACATATACTTGGGATAAGCCTTCATCTTTTGTTTAAAAAAAAAAAAAAAAAACCAAACAAAAAACAAACAGGTCTGTCAGTGTTCTGTGGATTCAATAAACATATTTCCAAAAACAGTTTATCAAGATATCTCACCAAGAGACCATGAGATAACAGGGAAGGTTCACATATTGTCGTGGTTTAACCCTAGCTGGCAACTAAGCACCATGCAGCCACTCTCTTACTCCCCACCACCCAGTGGGATGGGCGAGAGAATCGGAAAAAAAAAAAACAACAACCCCAAAACCAAAACAAAAAGAAAACTTGTGGGTTGAGATAAAGACAGTTTAATAGGACAGAAAGGAAGGAAAATAATAAGAATAACAAAATGACAATAATAATACTAAAAGAATTAGAATATACAAAACAAGTGATGCACAATGCAATTGCTCACCACTCGCTGACCGATGCCCATTTAGTTCCCAAACAGCAATCTGCCCCTCCTGGCCAGCCCCCCCCCAGTTTATATACTGGGCATGATGTCATATGGTATGGAATATCCCTTTGGCCAGTTTGGGTCAGCTGTCCTGGCTGTGTCCCCTCCCAACTTCCTGTGCCCCTCCAGCCTTCTTGCTGGCTGGGCATGAGAAGCTGAAAAATCCTTGACTTAGTATAAGCACTACTTAGCAACAACTAAAAACATCAGTGTGTTATCAACATTATTCTCATACTAAATCCAAAACACAACACTATACCAGCTACTAGGAAGAAAATTAACTCTATCCCAGCTGAAACCAGGACACATATGGATTAATAGTGGATTATAAACTAGGGAAAAGGAGGGCATGGGTAAAACATTGTTTGTCACAGTGGAAGGAATTTGCCGATGAAGTCTGCTATTCTGTCCTGCAATGTGCTTTTTAGCATATTCATAAATGATCACAAAAAGAATGAATACTGAGGCAACAAAGTTTGCTGATGATACTGTCTACTGATGATAAAGAGCTGTAAAGCAATCCAAGAATGCTATGATAAAACAGCTGATTAAATTCAATGTAGATTAATAGATAATGATGCCCTTAAGGGGAGGCGGGGGGAAATGGTCCTAATTTTACATATTCTTGGATGGGTTGTGAGTTGACTATTACAACCCTAAATCTCATTCTGAGTGTTAATAGATAGCCTTATGGAAACAGGAGAGCAGTGCTTAGTGGCAGTCAAAAATCAGATGGAATATTATGAATTATTGTGAAAGGAACAGAGAACAAATCAGAACATCATTATGCCACTTTGCAAATCCATCTTGTACAATCATTGTGAATATAGTGTGGAATGCTAGTTTCTCAAATTAAAAAGAATATTATTGAATGAGAAAAAGCATTTAGAAGAAAAAAAAGGAGATGGGGATGATTTAAGAATGAAGTGTCTGAGTTTTTTATTTTTGAACAGAAGATACAAGAAAATAAAAAAAATATGGACTTATTTGCACGTGTGATGTGGCTGAAGAGCCATTTTCTCTCTCTTCCTCTCTCCTTATTTTCCTTTTTTTTTAGACTATTTCCCTGCTTTGTGATCCATTTATGGGCAATATGTGGAACCAAAGTATCAAAAAAGAGGCTACTGTGTAGCCCAGGATTAACACTTGACAAAAGTGACTTTTTACTGTGAAGGAAGCAGGTTTAGACATATATATGTGGAGTGCAGATGCTGCCCTCTGACCCTGCAGTCATGATGGAGGATCCACTGTATATCCATCCAATACTGTAAGGATGCAAGAAAACATATATAACAATGTTGATGTCCCCAAAAAGCATGTGGAGATGATCATCATGTAGCCCGTTCTGGAAGACAAAAAAAAAAGTGCACACCGTTTGAGAAGAGACAAGACTTGTAGTGGAACTGTATCACTTTGCAAGAGTTTACAAGACCTCAAAACATATCCAAGTATAACACCACTGCTAGATTAAAATAATTCCTGATAAAGGCAATGGATAATATTATAATATTAATCTGATATCAAATGGGATTTTTTTTTAATTTCTTTTTATTTGAGTTGAGTACTAGCACATAAGCCACGGTGAGGCCAAGGACAAGCATTAAAACAGAAGATAGAGGTGGCCAAAAGAAGATGGATACACTTCAGGGCAAAGGTTTCTTAACATAATATCCTAATGGAATGTGGTAAATAAAAGTATGGGTGAACAAAAACAATGTGAAATTGTGAAAGCAATGTGAAAATATATAAAAGACTCAGCATGAAAAGATATTTGTAATAATAAAATAATGGCAAACCCTTTTAACTAGGAGAAGGTAATTGCTGGAGGAATGAGGGAATTTGAAGAAATGTTTGAGGGCTTCATCCTGGAAAAAAAAAGGAAGTTTTTGCATGCACAAACAGCTAAATTCACTCAGTTCTTTCATGACTTGTGTCCTGCAGTAGAGTATGATATGCCTGTTGCTGTGGAGGGCCTGGGGAAGTAATCCATCGAGTGGGTACAGCTGCTGTTCTCTGTAGGGGTGGAAAAAACCCCACACACGATAAAACATTTACTAAATTCATACATCCTTAATAACTACGTATGTAAAAAGGGGAATATTTTCGGTACTGCGGTTGGAGAGATCCAGTAAATAGTGCTTGATGCCCAATGTTTGTTTTTTTAAAAATTATTCTTGATGCAGTGATAGAGGTCTGGCAAGTGTCCTGGGAGAAAGAGAAGGTGTACAAACATCTGTATGTTTTCATCAATCTGTTTGGAAAACACTGTTTCCTCAGACTGCTGTATTAATTATCATTGGCACCCAATGCATTTCACCGTCAGGAATGATAGAAGGTTAGTTCTGCAGTGGACACTAAGACCCATATACAGAACCTTTTGATTTAGGGCAAAACTCTAGAAATGCTTTGCTACAGGATACAAAGGAGGCTTTGAAAAGAGCCGTCTAAGCTGAAGCGAACTGAGGAAAGGTGTACGCTGTCTCGTGTAACACTGTTCCTTGGAAGAGCCAAATGTGCTTTAAATGGACTTCAGATGAATAGTGATGTTGATGCTATTAGGGCTTATGCAATAAGAATACATGTATAAATAATGCCTTAGAAATGTGCTAAAACTACAGGCAAAAAATAACGCAGGAAAATCCATCTGGGGAGCACGGGAAAAAAAGATCCTATGCAGTAAAGTGAACAGAGTTGTTAGCCTTGGCTGTCCATCTGTTCTTTCACTCCTCTGAGAAAGCCCTCCCTGAACATGCTGTCACTAAAAAGGTCACCATAAAATCAAATCCATTTGGGCTAGCCGTCGTCTACTTTGATAATAGCTCCTATTGGGACATTAGGCTGTTTGCAGTGAAGTGTGGGTAAAGCTATGCCGCCATAGGGTTGTGAAGATAGTAAATCCCCTCCTGAAGAGGAATGTGGGGTCTAATTGACAGTGTGCTTCAGCTATAGGTGGACAAAGCAAAGCTTGCTTTGCTACCTGCTACCACTTTTTTTTGCTCAGAGAACTGAAAGTATGCGTGTCTGCAGAGTCAGAATCTTATGTTCCAACTGCAGGTGTATACAGACAGAGCAAAATGAAAAGCTCAGCATTTTGGTGTTCAGGAGAGACCCATAATTCATGAAAACAATGCTGTGCTATAATGTTACAGAGCTGAATGATTCTGTAGTGGAGAAACAGAAATAGTTTCAAATTGTGTTGGAAAAGATAGCGTTCCTGATATATCAATATGTACTGCAGAGAAGTAGATGTTTTCTTTTCTGCATTCAATAGGAAATGAATTAGTGGTCAATCAACCAGCCATTTTGCTCAGGAAAAGTGTTAGAAAACAGCTACAGTGGGTAGGATGTCTTTGGGGTAGGAAGGGATCTGCTGGTTAGAAACAAGTCCCATGGCCTCTACAGCCATTTTGGGGTGTCATTCTCCTAAAATGAGATGGAATGATGACTTACCATTGCGTGATAATATCACAGGAAATCTTAGAGCATTAGGTTATTTAATTTTTTCTTGGGAAAGGGAGATACAAGTAAAATACCTCAAACTGCCTTTGCAAGAGGTTTTTGGAAATGGTTGTTGGGTGGTGTAGAAACTCATGTAAGCTATAGCCAATCAGATCTTGTACATTAAGTGAAACATGCTTTTGCCAGGCTCCTTGGCTCTGAACATTACAAACCTCAAGATACAGAACGCTTTTCTCTCATTGTTCCGATGAATATTTCAGATTGGAATAGCTTAAACAGGAAAAGCTGTAGAGCATTCCAGCAGAATTACCAAGGGCTTTGTGTTGCAGGCATTGTGCAAGGAGCAGTTAGTGAGTTCAGATCTCCTCAGGTGGAGAGTGGTTAAGTAGGCTCGTGCATATAATGAGATGGCTGTTGTAAAGCCGGGGTTTCTGTAGAAAAAAGAACCATTTCCTTGGTTTTGTGCCTAGCTCTAGCTCTCCGTTCCATAGCTTTGCTGCTTTTGCAACACCTGTGGTAAAAATGAAATATTTCTTGTCAGAGAAAATGAAATATTTTGTTTTGCCCCAAAATGAAAGTAGCTTTGCTTTTCCATATTGTTGAGGAGAAAACAAACACATTCCTATCTGCTACTGTCAAGCTGACTTTTTCATTTTGCTTGGTGTCATGGTTTAACCCCAGCCAGCAACTAAGCTCCACGCAGCCACTCACCCCTCCTCTCTCCCAGTGGGATGGGGAGGAGGATCAGGAAAAAAAGTATAACTTGTGGGATGAGATAAGAACAGTTTAATAACTACAGTAAAATAAAATATAATACTAACAACAATAATATAATAATAGTGATAAAAAGGAATATTAAAAAAAAAAAGAGAGAAATAAAACCCAAGAAAAGACAAGTGATGCACAATGCAATTGCTCACCACCCGCTGACCGATGCCTGAGCAGCGATCCGCCCCTTCCGGCCAGCTCCCCCCCATTTATATACTGGGCATGATGTTCTATGGTATGGAATATCCCTATGGCTAGTTCAGGTCAGCTGTCCCGGCTATGCTCCCTCCCAGCTTCTTGTACACCTGCTTGCTGGCAGAGCATGGGAACTGAACAATCCTTAAGATAAGTGCTACTTAGCAACAACTAGAACATCAGCATGTTATCAACATTATTCTCACACTAAATCCAAAACCCAGCACTGTACCAGCTACTAAGAAGAAAATTAACTCTCTCCCAGCCAAAACCAGGACACTTGGTCAGGTTTTTATGTTCATTCTCCAAGCAGAAATCCATTGTTCACCCAGCCCTGCTCTACGTCTCTTAGTGATCAGCTGCTCCCCACTCATTTGCAGAATGAAGGGCTGAGCCTTAATATGTGCCCTGAGCCCGTACACGCCAGAGGGGAAGGGGCTGTGGCCGTCTGTGTGCTGCTGAACTCAGTGCAGAGTAAAGCAGTGTCCACCTCTGTACAGAAACTTTCTTGTAGTGGAGACAGGGTAGAGGGTAAAAGGAGTAACATGGTACTTTCACTGAAATGTAGTTAGACCAGCTAAACTGGAATAAGAAACATATAAGTTGAAATAAATGTATTCATGAGATTTTTAGTACTGGTTAACAGAATTAATGTTATATCTTTGGTAAAATGACATGGTTCTGATTGGAAACAAGTCATGAGTCTATAAATATTCTTCAGATCAGTAAAACTGTAAAACTTGTATTAGCACGTTCTGAGTGAGCAATTGGGAAGGGTAGAATAAATATAGAGAATGTTTTATCTTAGAATAGATGACTGGTCAGTGTTCAGCTTCTGTCAGAGGATATGCCTTAAAATGTGGCTACTGGAACATGGGGATACTGATTACCTGCTTTTTTTCCCAGATTTAACCCATGTCACACAGGTGACTTTAGAATGAACCTAAGTTTTGACAAGGATAAATTGCACTTAGATTAAATGCGACTGTTTCGACACTTCCACAAAGTAATTGATTTTGTGTTAGAAAGGACCATTAGATCATTTAGTTCAAGATAGCAAGGTAGCACAACCCCTAGATCATTACATGCACAGAGCTGAACAACTCATAATCTGTTATACTCTTTCAGAAGGGTAGGCAACCTAAATTTCAAAACTGTAAGAGATGATTCATTATTCTATCTCATTGTTAAAAAGTGGTGACTTAATTCTATCTGAATTTGTTTAGTGTTAGCTATGAGTTATGGGTTCTGCTTTTACTCTTCTCCACTAGATTAAAGAGCCTTTTAAACATCTGATGGTTTGTTTCAATGAATATACTCATTCACTCTAATGAAATCACTGCTTGATCTTCTTTTGGTAAACTAAACCAATGGAACTTCTGAATTCATTTAATGTAAAGCTTGGTTCAGTCTAAATCACTTTTGCACTTCCTCTGTATATATATAATAATATATATATTATTTCTGAGACTAGAATTACTGTATCTTCATTGTAGTTCTTATCAATGACATGAAGAAGTAAAGTATATCTTGGTATTCTTACATACTGCTGTTCTCTTTACATACATTCACAATAGCCTTTTCTGTGGCAGAGCTGGGCTGGGAGTTTGTGTTCAGCTGTTTGACAACTATTTAGGAGTTATAATGGATGAAGTCACTGTTTTCCTGAATACAGTCTTTTAGTCAAGTGATATGACTGGTATTCCTTGCTTCTATATCCATGACCATGCATTTGACTGCATTAGGGTACATGCTGTAAGAATGGGCTTAAATGTACTAAATTACTTTCAGATCACTGTGCACAATTGCCCTCTCTACCTTACTTAATGTTCTGCAGACTTTGGTGGATCTACAAATCTGATAATGAATAAGTTTTTATTTAGTTCCATATCATTTATGAAATATTGAAAGGCATCAATCTGTGTAACACAAAATCATTACCACTTGATGATTCTTAGTGACTACTTAAGTCACTAAATAATTACTATTTAAGTTCCATTAGTTATTAAGATCTTTATTCATTTAATGTGATTTTCAGTGACAGAGCAGAGTGCTAGATTTTTTTGCCCCTTTGAAAAAAATATCTTAGAGACTACTTGTCCACTGTTGACATCTGTCTTGTGTGGTCACTAAAATCCATTTTCAAACACCTTACAACAAATGTTGAAGTTCCTAGCTTTTACTTCTGAGATATTTATGATACATGATTGGCAACCCTTTCTGGAATCACAGTATCGCTGAGTTTGAAAGGACCCCGGGAGATTGCCTAGTCCAACTGTCATGCACAAAGCAGGGTCAGCTAAAGCAGGTTGCTCAGGACTGTGTCTAGTCAGGTTTTGAATGTTTCCAAGGATGGAGACCCCACAACATCTATGGGAAGCCTGTTCCAGTGTTTGACCGCCCTCAGAGTAAAGAAGTTTTTTCTGATGTTTAAATGGAATTCCTTTTATTTCAGTTTGTGCCCATTGCCTCTTGCCCTGCCACTGAATATGACTGAATCTGACTCCATCATCTTTATCTCCTCATTATTGATAAGATCCCTATGAGCCTTCTCTTCCACATGCTGAACTGTTCCAGCTTTCTCAAGCACTTCTTTTATGAGAGATGCTCCAATCTTCATGGCCCTTCATTGGACTCACTCCAGTAAGTCCACGTCTCTCTTGTACTGAGGAGTCCAGACTCTGACACAAGACTCCTGATGTGCTCTCACCAGTGCTGAGCAGAGGCAAAGGATCACCTCCCTCAACCTGCTGGTGATGCTCTTCCTAATGCAACCCCTTTGCCATGAGGGCACATTGCTGGCTCATGGTCAGCTTGTTGTCCACCAGGACTCCTAGGTCCTTTTCTGCAGAGCTACTTTCCTGCTGGTTGACCCCTAGCATGTACTGGTGCATGGCGTTATTCATCCCCAGCAGCAGGACTTTGCATTTCTTTGTTGAAGTTCATGAGGTTCGTCTCTGCCCATTTCTGCAGCCTCTTGAGGTCTCTTGGGATGGCAGCATACCTATCTGGTGCCTCAGCCACTCCTCCTAGTTTTTATCATCAGCCTCACAGTGACATTAGCCAGCTCCCTCAGTACTTGTGGGTGCACCCCATGAGGACCCGTGGACTTGTGTATGTCCAATTTCCCTAACTTGATCCTCCCCCACCAAGAGTAACTCTTCCTTAATCCAGACTTTCCCACTGGTGTCAGGGGTCTGGGATTCCTGAAGGCAAGTCTTATGAGTGAAGACTGAGGTGAAGTACCTTGGCCTTTTCCCATGTCCATTGTCACCAGATTCCCTGCCCCATTCAGTGTCAGGCCCACTTTTTTCACCTATTATTCCCTTTGCTGTTGGTAGGCCTGTGGAAGCCCTTGTTATTGCCCTTTGTGTCCCTCACTAGATTTGACTTCAGGTGGGCTTTGACTTCCTAATCCCATTCTTGTGCGCTCAGACAGTATCTATATATTTCTCCTGGATGACCTGACCCTGCATCCCTCTCTTGCATACTTCCTTTTTATGTTTAAGTTTAGTCAGGAGCTCCTTGTTTATCTATGTGGGCCTCCTGCCACCTTTGCCTGACTTCCTACATGTGGGGATGGACCATTCTTGAGCCTGGAGGATGAGTTCCTTGAAGAACAACCATTCTGAAAGCATTTGTATGTTTGGTTGAAAACAGCAAAGGAGAGTCTTGGAACTACAAATAGTGCAGGAATAGAACCATTTTAAAGTTAGGTGTTGTCAATTTCTGGGTTAAGTGGAAACACTACAGAAATACTTTCTTTCGTTTCTGTCTGCACACAGAAATATAGAGGTATGTGGAAAAACATAAACCGAAGGGATTTGGAGAAGCAGATCCAAACTTATCTGTGAAGTTTTGGCTTTGAACAAAAAGCATGAAAGTGTAGGCTAGCTGGAAATTTAAATGGACTGTAGAAAATCATCTTTGATGTTACTGAGTTTCTCTAGGTATGATGTAATTCCTGACAGGCCTCCAGGTCAATGAATATGCCTTCAATTCAAACAAATGCAGCTTTCTAAGATACAAGATAACTTCCATGTTGTATAATAACATAGTTGATGCTTCTGATTGCCATTGTCCCTATCAAGCAATCATTTCCTGTTTTGCAGATCTATATAAGACAGCATGCAAAACTGCATTTCACTTTGCATTAATAGGAAAGATAACACATTTTACATGTTGTTGCATTTTCAGAGATAGCAAGGGAAGAATAACCTCTAACATTTTGCCTTCTTATGATGGTCCTCAGTGCTCAGCTGCTGAAGTTTGGGAAGGGAGGTTTTCTATAATTTCTCTTTTTTAAAATTAGACTGCACTATACTTTGACATCACTTCCATGGAGACAGATTAGAAGTATCAAATATTCCAGTCCTGCAATATAGCAAGGAAAAAAAAAGAGGGCTTTTTGAAGAAAAAAGTATACACTTTTCATGTTAAGATTTCAATTTTAATAAATAAATTAATTCAGTAAAGAAACTTGAAAATAGAAAAACTTCTATAAGTGTATTATATTTAGATACTGTATATATCTGAGAAGCATGTATGCTTCAGTGAAGATGTTAGGATTTTAGGGATCTGAATGCACAAGAAAGTTCATTTTGGGTGTGCTGTTTCAGCTCAGGCTCACTCTTTGGTTGAAGGTTTATGCTTGTTCAAAATATTTCATATTTGTCTTTTCCATTAAATTCTGTTCTTGTAAGTGCATTGGCTTTATAATAGAAGACAGCCAGCTCTATCATTATTCAAATATGAAAGTTGCATAAGGAGAACAGGATACGCCAGTAAAAGGAGGTAATGGTCTGTTTTGTTTTATGTGATTGTTTTACCACCTTGCAATTTCCTCAGCCATCAGACTAGCCAAAAAAGTGTGAGTCTGAAAATCAAAAAGATGGGGAAGTAATTTGATGCTGTCAGTCTTATATATTTTGGCAACAGACTGTGAAAATGTGCAAGAATGTTTGCAAGTGGTTTAAATGAGTATGTGGAAAGATGTGGATCTGAGGTACCTTTTTAAAAATAAAATAAAACACTCTTAACACAAGAAGAGCTTTTTATGTTTCCCTGGTGTGAAAATTATTAGCAGCTACAGGCAGTCCCCGTCTGAGAATTTGGAGCCTACTATCTTGTCTTTCAATCAGATTAGTTGGTGATACTAGAAGGAATAAATGATACTTGGAGGAACTGTGCATAGCTTATGACAGCAAAAGACTGAATCGGCAACATGTGGCTAACAGCTCACAGACATGTAGTATAAGCCATTTTCCCGAGGAATTAGTTTTTGTTGAATATATATTCCAAATCTTTCCTTCTCTAACGTAGGCACTTGCAGGAAATTAGATGAAGAAAAAATAAATACTCTCTCACAGTTCCAGCGTTAACTTGACAGGAAAGGAAAAACGCTAGGTTTGGCCTTTTTAATTTTTCTTTGTAATGTCTTAAGAGGGACTGATGATCTATTGGTTCTGGGCTTTTTTGGGGGGAGGCGGAGATGAGAAGAATTAGATTTTTTTCCTGCTCTGTTTTTATCCTGAAAAATACTGGGGATGTTGTGGCATGATTAACTGATGTGATCTAGCAGCTTCATGTTGCTCCTTGGGAATGAGGCAGCTGTAAGTCTGGTAAAAAAAAAAAAAAAAAAAAAAGTCCTGGTGGACAGTTTTCCCTTGGTAGTGGATTTCTCCAGTGGTGCAGAGCTGACACAGTATTTCCAGTTCTGTTTTCTTTCTAGCCAGGGCTTGAAGAAGTGAAAGACGACAGACAGAACGCAGGTGCCACTGTATCTTCTTCGGGCATTGACTATTGTAG
Organism: Gymnogyps californianus; assembly: GCF_018139145.2. Taxonomy (NCBI): domain Eukaryota; kingdom Metazoa; phylum Chordata; class Aves; order Accipitriformes; family Cathartidae; genus Gymnogyps; species Gymnogyps californianus. The sequence goes on along the minus strand of NC_059472.1, from coordinate 70,069,851 downwards.
CTCGTGAAGAAGGTTGTAAATTATAGTACATTGAATAGGCAGAGAATTTCACTTCTCTCCTTTGTTTTGCTAGTGCTTTCCCTAGGAGGATATAGGGAAATGATATGGGAGGCTGGGATTTTTCCAATCTGTAACTGAAGGGATGGGAAAGTTAAATATTTAAGAATAGAATTTTCTTTTATGTACCAGTAGTAGTCTTGTTCTGACTGAGCAATTGTGTTCAATTTGTATGTGGCTTAAAAATTGCTGCTTTAGTTTCAGATGTAAAAAACAGCTTGTTTGTTTGACAGGTTGTTTGGACTTTAAATCATCATATGGTGTTATAAGAAATAATTCCATTTCTTACATATTTTACCTCCAGTATTGATTATTCAACAAACAAACACATAAACGAGAGAGAGAGAGGTTTGAAACAGCCTGGATAATATATTAGGAACTATCCACATGTCCCTTTTTGGCTGCAGTTGTGCTGGCCCAAGAAGTTATCCCCAGCAGTCTGTCACTGTCATCTGCTTGAGTTCGCCATCTTCTGTGATCTGCTGGCTGAGCTGTGTGTGCCTGCTCACTGACTTGTTCTTTAAATAAAATTATATGGGCTATGCTAAATAGTAGTCTTGAGATTGAGATTTTTGCTGTTGAGCACATTTAACTCGTACAGTCACTCACACGAATGTTTTATGTGGCAGATCAGAGAAGGCAGTGATCTCTGAGCACGTCTGTACAGTCAGATGTAGTCCAGGTCTATCTATGCTTGTGTTTCTAGTAGCCAGCTTGCTTCTCAACCCATGTAGATGTGGCACTGTGCTTATGTCCAACTATATTTATCTTCTGTCCGGCAACACATACTAGTAGAGTTATAGTGCCACAGCTACCCAGCTTCCTTGGGTCTTTCTTGTGACTGTTCTTTCAGCAAGTGACCACTCAGCAGGGAAGGAGCTAAGGGATTGCATGGGCCACCTAGGAGTTATATGTGCAATCTCCATTTGGAGTGCCGCCTGGTATTTGTTTTGTCCATGCTATTACTTATGTTTCTAAAGCATTCTGTTCTTGCCTTCCTGATAAAAGCAGTCCTCCCTTGATATGTATCCAGAATTACAAAGTTCCCATTCAAACATATGGTGTCATAGCTCTTTTTAATCCTTCTGGATGTTTAATACAGTATTCCCTTGCAACTTATGTTATGCGTTTGAAGGGTCAGGGTGTCCCTGCCTGTCCCATTGTTCCGCTGTGAAATGAGTAGATTAGGCTCCTAAGTGGTGATGTTTCATTTGGAGAAGTATTGGGTAGGAGCCAATTGCCCAAACGTGAGCTTTCATTGCCAGTTCTGATGCCTTCAACAGCTGACTTCCAGTTGGTCTCCAGAGAGGTACAGATCTCTTCCAGTCCCTGGCCATATCTGCCATGCTGATGTCTCAGGTACCTAAGATGTCTGAAACAGCACTTGTTGCCTCTGTTTAGCAGCAGACATTCACCTGTCATGTCAGTGACTTCAAAGGTAGTTGGTAAGTTTCAATATTCAGTAAACTGGATGTTCTCTGAACAAGGAAAAGGACTCTGGAAGATCTGCTCAAAAGTCTGAAATGATGTATTTATGTTTGTTTGAATGGCAAAGTAGGAGTGAACTAAATAATAATGTAGAAAGTTGAGAATAAAATAAGGCAAGAAAAGAAAATTTGAAATGGGCAAAGAATTTAAGTAAAAGATTGATGGAAATTTAAAAGATAATTCATAAACTTCGAGGAAAAAGCCCTATTTCTCTGCAGGAATTCTATTAGCAGTCAGCAAAATGATTAAATTAATGAAGACTCATAAATGACTTAAATTCTGAAACTTTTAAAACCTCTGTCTTTAATAAGAAAAATTTAAAAAAATTGCATCCTCAGAAATTTGTGTAACTTGAGGTTTATATTATTTGGACAATAACATCATTAAAATTACCCAAACATGCAGAAGACAGGCTGGACAATTTTAATTGACCTTTTCTGTCTCTCAATTCTATGGCCTTATGACCAGAAAATAATTGATAAAGGGCAGGAAAATGCCAGGATGTATATGCATGTATAATCTGCCGCTCTAGGTAGTCATCTTAAGGAGTTAGCAGATAAAACCTATCTGACGTAGGACCATAATCCTCTGACAATTATTTGGGCAGCCCTGGGGACCGCATATGCACTGCCTTTGTTTTCAGTGTAATGTTAGTCTTTAGGAGAGTGCCATCCCAAGAAGTTCATCAGTCGTTTGGAAAACACTGAGTCTTGCACAGCTACAACAAGCTCTTTAGACAGCTCTGGTTCCCACAGATGGTCTGTCACAGAGGATGTAACTGGCTTGAAATCTGTGCTGCTGAAGAGAGCCGTCCCTGTTCATGCCTTCCACACCTCTTTTCTCCCACTCGGTTTAGACAAGGACACCATTGTTTGCAGGCAGTTACACAAGCAGAGAATGCCCACAGAAATGGGAGCGTCCTCCTTCACTGGAGGCAGGGACTCACCATGGCGGAAACTGCCAAGAGCATGGATGCGAGGTACTAGTGGTCTGCTGTAGGTTTAAAAGCCTGCACTGGCACAGAGATGGTCTGGGGAGGTGAAGGTGTTTCTGTCTTGGACTTCAGGGATTCTGGGAGCTGTGAGGTAATGTTTACAGTGGTAAATGGACTGGAGGCAATATTGAAGTGAAACCCCAGAACATGTAATTGCCAGGGTCAGGGAACACAAAGGCTTCTTTTGCTGCTTCCTGGCTAGGGATACTGTGCAGCTCCAGATATTGCAGGCACATGTGTGTAGCTCCTTCAGAATGCTCACTGGCATCTTATGACCTCTTTTGCAGAGATTTCATATTTTTCACTTTGAAGTTGCATTTCTTGATGCTTCTGTAATAGCTAGCAGCTGCAAGTTCCCAGACCATTCCCCTGTATTGCTACTATGATATCTTCCTGGTAGCAAAATTCAGCTCAGCTCCCTGCAGATGTTTACGAGGTCTGCAGTCCCTACCAGTCCACAGGCTGCTCTGGTTTACCATTTGGCACGGTTATTACTTTTTTTCTTTTTTTGTAATAAACAAATTGTAATAGTCAACTCATCAGAAGGGTGATTTGCAGCTCAACAGTCTGGGATTTTACACTATGCCATCAAGGGGATATTCTGTTTTTACAAGGTATTTTGGAGTTTATGAAGGTGCAAGGACAGTGCTGAAGGACTGTCTTAGGTAGAGGATTGTAATGTGACATGGTTCATAATCATATTGTCTGTGTCTCTTATGTATCTCTCTTTGTCTCTCAAGGGAACAGTTTGGTTTATTCCACACTGGAGTGCAGGAATAAATTAGTGTGTGTGTGTTGAAGTTGGCTATGGGATTAGGCCATTCCAGCAAACCAGGGAGTAAACCAAACTGACAGACTTCGTTAAACTTAACCTGTGAACTTGGGTCTGTTTCTGAATAAATGACAAGGGCAGCAGTTCCCCTGTTGTCCGGGATGTGTTCTGACTTACACAGAAATAGAATTAGAGTGAAGAAATGAAATTCTCTCCTTTGACAATCAATTAAGGATGCTGATTAACTCAATTTTTTACAAAAACTGAGCACTAGAATATAGTGACGTGATGATGTGTTATGAAAGTGATAAATTCTCCTATGTTTATATAGAAAAATGTTTCTCGGGCAATATAAAAGTATGCTCCATCACAGGTCCGCATTATGATGCATGATTTTTACGGATTATAGTACATTTTTAGTTTTGTGGAGTTGATCTTTAATTACTGTCTTCTACAGAGAACAATTACATGGGAAATGTCAACCAGCATTCTTTCTAAATACTATAATTTTATGGAAGCCCTTATAAAATGTTTTTGATAACAATTGTGAGTTAATAATTTAATGGGAAAGGTGAGTAACTTTAGTAGACATGAATAACTTCAGCAGTGATGTGTAAATGTGCACTTGCAATTAGGCTGATCAATGTCTATTATTAATGAGCATATAACTAAGGAAACTACTTCTGTGGCTTTGTTTAATATGGCCATAGAGAGCAAAAGTAGCTAAACCTAGTTTTCCACTTTGTCTATAAGTAATATAGAAAGTAAATGGTATGTGATTACAGTGCTTGTAATCCCGCCCCCACAATGATATTTGTGCTTTTGTCTTCATGAATATTGATCTTTTCTTTTCTATTTGAATAAGCAAAGGAAACAGGATGAAAAATGTCTCTACCTAATCCGTTCAGTTTGTTTCTCTGCTAATAAAGCTTTCCACCTTCTTAGAAGAACTTTGTATGAAGTGATAACACGAATTAGTTACTCTTATCATAATCTTTCCAACTTCTCTTTTCCTGTCTTTTTTTTGCTTTAGTGTCCTGCTGTATTTCTTTACAGTCTATGAGCTTTTAGGTGCCAAGGATGTATGAGTGTGTGAACAGTGCCTGACAGAGTGAGTCGAGAGTTTATGGCTAGGGCAGTGGACAGTGGCGGCAGAAACAGGTAAATGTTTTGTCCTAAAGGAAAAAAAAAATCTCTGTCCCAGAGCTTGAAATATTTTTTAATTGTATTTTGTGTGGTTACCCAGGTCTTCATGTTCTGATTTCACAAGATGTCCTAAAAATCCCTTTTGTTACCACCAAGTAAGACAAATAGGTCATCACATTCTTTGCAAAAGCTCCTGATCACTAGAGGTTTAACTGTAAGGATGTGAACTGTCCAGGGATGATAAGCATATCATCACTAATCTCATCCTTGTCTGTGTTGAGCCTATATAATATGCTTACCTGTCTCGCCGATTGCACTCTGTGTGTGTGTGTGCACGTGCTGTGTGTTATGTGCATGGGAGAACTAGCTTTCTCTTTCACTGTGTGCAGTTATCTCAGCAAAATAGTACAGGCTCCGAGGGTCACTTGCCTTTCCTACACAATACACTAAAAGTAATGCAAGCAATTGCTACATTATTAACTGTCAGGCTAAAGTTATTAAGAATCAGCCTTAGGATGAGGAAAGTACATATAAACTATAATGTACTTTAAATGAGATAAAATTGCAGCTACAACTTAATAAAATTCTCATGTTTTGAATAGTCCCTGACCTGAGAGCATAACACAACAATTAAGTGTTAGAGTCACGTTGGCTGAAGCATATGCAACTAACTAGACACAAAGCATTTCAACAGAACATTAATACAACCTTAGTACTAACAAGTATAGAATGGAAAGAGCTCATGGTGATATAAATACAGGTAGTAACAGGCTACGGGTCACGTATTTCCAAAAAACAAAAGCCATGCCTTTGGAAGGCTAAGCCATCAATACAAATGCTGTGTACACTCACCAAAAGCCTGTGGAAAAGATGGTTGCAATAACTCCGGCTAGGGGAAGCAGGAAGGGAGTGTTCAACAATCTGGAGAGAAATAAAAACTTGATAGCTGAATTCATTTGTTTATTTATTTTCATATATTTGGAAAAAAACAGTTGAATGAATGATTGACTTTCCTGCCTTTCTCTCATTCAGTTCACTAGATAAAATGACCATTCATTCCTTGTTTCTGGAGCAAAATTTTGCATTTGAAGTTCTACACCTCTATTAAAAAAAAAGTCTGCTTGAAAAATAGAAGTGAATGTCATTCAGTGCAACTCTAAATTTCCAATAAATAAATAAAAAATTAAAATGTTTGGAAACTGTCAAGAATCCAGAAATATCAACAGTATGATTTTGACTGTGGTTCAGTCTTGCACAGTTCGTAAAAAGTCTAAGTAGTACAGAATCCTATAACTTTTTTGTTTCAAAGTGTAAATGTTTCATACAAAAAAAAGATCATTTTTAGTATTGTCCTTTAAAAACGCAGTGATAACAAGAAATACTCCTGAAAAAAAAAGTCACTAATAATAAGTCACATCTGGACTTTAATGAAGTATTAATGCTAAGTTATGGTAAGAAGAGTACCTCTTTCCCATCTTTCTTTTATCTCAATTGTTTATTAGTTAATACTTTATAATAGAGAGGTAGAGTAGACCAAAGTAGAGTTGGATACTGTTTTATTATGCATGATTTTATTACCAGATAAGAGTATTTTAAAATGTTTAGAATATTATGGGATCAGATACAGAATATAGCTATGTAATGCATTCTGTAACAGATCCAGAAATCCAAGATGTTCCTTGCCAAAGGAGACTGTAGATATAAACCCAAAATTTGTAGAAATATCTACATTGATGTTCCTTATGGGTCCCTTCCAACGTGAGATATTCTATGATTCTATTTCATTGTTGCCATAAATGTAGCAAGGTTGTTTGGGGTTCTTTTGTTAGAAAAGGTGGTGCATTGAATGGCATGTCAGATATGGAGCATAGCATAAAGAAGTCTAAGTTAAGCCTTATCAAAACGTTAGAAGAACACAATATCTGAAACCTGATGAAGTGTATGACTGACAGTTGCATAGAGACAGCTTTACATATGAAGTGATCCTACTAACCATATCTGTCAATTGAAGAGAGTAATGAAATGATGAGACAAAAAGCATATATAGTTGGTGCTATATAATTTCATTTAACTGATATATCCTGTTGGACTTCGCTGACTTTATTCTTCATTGCAAAACAAAACCAGGTAACTACTAACCAAGTACTAAAATGTCACAAGATGCACAGAGGGATTACATAGATATTATTTTCCAAATCAAAATGGATATCTAGAAATATTGAAAAATATTGAGAGAGAACACAGCTTGGAAAAGAACTTGGAAATAAATGAGGTGGCCACAGGCGCACTTCAGGGAAACAGAAAGGTTCTTCTGAATCAGATCGCTAAATGGAATTTAGCCATGAAATGCTTGGCAGTTGCTATTTCAACATATTTTAAGTACTCTGACATAATGTCATGTAACAGTAGTTTGACACAGGATGTTTGCCCCTGCAGATTTGTGAACTTTTAAGTTCTTGGAATAGGAATCAGAAGTAACCATGCAAAACCAAATTGTAATCATACGAAAGCAAATTTGTGACAAATCAGTGACCTCATTGTCTCCTTTGAAATGGTGGAGGGTACATAACTCGCATTCAGTTTGGACACTGCAGATCTTTGATGGAAGCAAGTGTTTCTTTTACTTGGTTCACGTCTACCTTTCGAGAAAGAACTATTAGGCTACACAGTCCACCAGAAACTGTTTGTGTGGTTTAACTCTGATATATCACACAGACCAGTGTTTCATTGTCTCCTTGTATTTCTCTGTATCTAATCCCTCTATTTTCTGCTGCTGAGACTTAGATTGTAACCTCTTGGGAACAAGGACCAACTTCTTGTTCTGGCTTTAGTCTCTGTTTGAAGCACATCAGCCATACCTGGCATAATGTAAGACTTGACAGTGATTTGGGCTCAAAACCCCAGCAATTCCTGCTTTAAGTGAATCTTTGGAGTTGAAAAGTGTGTTCTGTTTTTGCAGGGAAGTCAACTCCCTAAGTAGAAAATCATTGTGATAGCCAGAAAGAGACAAAAGTACAACTTGGGTAACACTTTAAAAGTATGATTTTTCTGTTACCCAAACAAAATGTTGCAAATCTAAAACTGAAATAGGGAAAGTGTCTTTCTTTATATTACTTACATGAATAAAATTACATGATAAAACCACTTTTATACATGAATTCTATTAACTCTACTGGCAAATAGATTATTTCAAGTTATTTTTTCCTCAGAAGTACCTATTCATTAAACACATAATTAAGCCCAGTTCCCTGTACGCTTCATTAAAGGACAGATTTAAAACACCAAAGAATATATTCGATAGATAGATAAGTGCCTAGTGAGATTTTTCAGAAGTGCTAAAACAGTGTGCTTGAAACATCTCGAGTCATCTGGATAACCTTACAGTACAACCAGAGGTGAATAGGTAATTGAGAGTAGAGTTAGAGAAACTCAAGACTCTAAGCTTAATAGTATTTTAACAGAAAATTTTACTTATGTAGTGAGGACAGCTAAAAAATCCACCGTCTTGGAGGGATTAGCATTAAATGGTGTGAACGAGCCTAGAATTTCTGTTTTGTGATCAAAAGAAAGCGACAACTTTTTTAGATAAAAGGAGAAAGAAGCTTTGAGCTATTTCCTAAGTTAATATTTCTGCCCTTACTTTAAACATTTGGTCTCAGCAGTGTAAGATCTTACTCTGTGGGCAGCTTTAAGCTCCCTGAGGGGTCAGAAATGGCTAGGTGTGCTCTGAGCATGCCTGATCAGCTCCTGCAACTACGCTGAGTTTAATAACAAGGGGAAAAAAATCCCCACCCTTATGCTGGCATTAACTTTTGCTATGCCTGATAAGTAATAAAGAGCCTTTCTCAGAAGAAGAGGGTCTGGATTCTGGGTTATTCTCAGCCTGGGGGAGTTTGAATTCACAGGTGAGACTGATATTGATTTTAACGGTCCAAAATACTCACTTAAATGTATTATACAATTGCAAATAAAAATATTTCTAAATGGGTGGTAGGTGGTTTTTTCCCCCCAGTGTCTCATAGTCAAGAATTCTCATTAAAATAGTCTTGGCTTAACATGCCTACCAAAACAAGAACCAGAAATCCTTAAGAAAAGGCAGTCTGACTATGATGCTAAAATCCTGGACCCCAGAACTTCAGTGTAAAGAAACAGGCAAAGGAGGAAAGGAGAATCATTGCTTCCTTGCAGCAGGTTGCAGCGTTGGGTCATTCAGCAGTCAATAATGAAATGGGTAGCACCCTCAATTGCACATATTTCACTCTTAGTGTAAGCTCTGTTGTCCTTCTTGGGGATTAATAGTTGTACGGAGTGGGTCCTTCAGCAGTCAAGTGTTTTTTCACATGAACCTTTCCTCTGCTGCCTTCTGGGAGTTAAATGTACTGGCTGATGGTCTTAAGTCTTCTGGAGCTGGGCACAGAAAAAGCATGTCCCACTAAAGGCTAAAATCCTTAAGTTACTCTTTATCTTTTATACACAGTTTTCCTGGTGTATATCTCCAAGATTAACGACTTTCTGGTGATTTGACCATTCTCAAAACTATATGGTTAGTCCTACTATAATAAATCCTACTTGAAACAATAATAGAATAAACCAGGATGTGGCATTTTGAAAGATTAAATATTTATCTTCTCATGGAAATAAAGACATGTATGTAAAACATTGAAAGGCTGTGACTGAAAGAAAGACAAGCACTCTCTGCTATGTACACTTTCACCTCCTTGGTTCTGTATCCCCAATTAATTGTGGGCTGGGATTTTGAAAAAGGAATGTGAGATTTTTGACGTTCACATTATAGGTGACATAATTTTTAGCTATACACTGTGGCATACTGAACACTAACAGCATTTTTGCAGCATTTTTTTCTTTTATAAATACTGATTTCGGTGATATGCTGACAAAATGGCTAATGTGATCCTTAGGTAGGAGCACAGAGGATCAATGAGTAGGTGATTTTTACCTCTTTAAACCAAGTCCGTGAGACAGATATTGAGAAGGTAAATATTGCTCTGTTCCCCACAGTCTGGCTGCGGTCATATTTTAAAAGCGGGGCCAGTGCGTAAATGAGCTGCAAAAATGATGTAAAGGCTTTCAAAGGGCAGACTTAGAAACCTCCAGCTGTTCAGCTGAGAGAAGGAAAAACAAAAGGTTGTGGTAACTTGATTACTGTGTGTAAATATTTCTGAGGTGAAAAAAATGCTGGCTGTTGAAGAGATCTTCATTCTAGCTGGAAAGGCATAACGAGAGTGACTCCCTGGGAGCTGCTGCCATGCAGCGAGAGCGGGCAAACGCTGAAATGTACTATGGGGTGAATGGGGGGTTCTTCACCTGACGCATCCTGGCAAGACCTAGGGCAAATATTTCTGCAGTTGTCGGACAAACGTTACTTTAGCCAAGTTGAAGTTTTTTCATGCAGCATAAGATAGCTGGAAGATACATAACATATGTTACAATAAGTCAGACTGAGTGGTTGAAGGGTCGCTTCAGGTCTTAAATTCTCTGATTATTTTTCTTTAAGAACTGCTTTCTCCTTACATTTTAAATTTTAGACTTTGCCCTTGGGTCCTCAAGAGACAGTCACAGACCCTGGTTCTATTTCTGCCTTTTACCTTACCAGTACCTCTGACTACCTCTGTCAGTAGTTTAAGAAGTGGAGGCTATTGCTTTTAGATCCAGGATACCCTATTTCTGTATATTTTTTTGTAGATATGTTTTCCTAAAACACTGCTCTGAGATCAGTGTCCCCATCATTTGCTTTTTGGACTGTGAGAGGAAGGTCGTGTCACTTGGGAAACTTTTTTTATATTACTGTTTACTGCTTTTACAATATAGAACATTTTTCAGGGAAAAGGACCTGCTTTTGTTTCGCAGACTCTGCTGAGGCATCTTTCTCTTCTTAAGATAATCCCATATATACTGCTGTTCTTTTGCTCCTTGATTTTCTGAATAAATGAAATGAAAAAACTGGAATATGTTTTTATTGGTTAGGCTGTCATATCCTATGGTTGAGATTTAGAGTAATGGAGAACAATTGTCTTAGAAATTAGAAAACTGTTGCCAAGTTTCTAGTTTGCATAGTTGGGAGTGAAAGAGAAGCCCTGCTCAGAGAGAGACACTTACTTTATAAAGCTTGTGGGATTTAAGAAAGTCTAAATTGGTGATGGATTTTTTTAAAAGGACATCCCTGCAGAGAAAAATGTCCAGGACAGTGCTATCAGGAACATCTGACAGTGGCAAGACGATCTGCTTGCTTTCATCCAGTTGTTGAATCCTCTGGAGGAAGAAATCACATCTGTGTAGGGCAAAATGACTGAACCTGGAACCTAAAATTGTGAGCCTCTCACTAAGGGTTCACCTCTAAAGGATGAGCAGATGCTGTGCACTGTACACATGGCAGAAGTCATAAAAGTCTCACAGACTTTCAGCAGTAACTATTGCATCTTACAACTGTGGAGAACAAAAGGAAAGTATGAAATAAATAGATAATTGTCATGTATTACCAAACAATATTGTCTTTGTCAATCACTGCTGCCGGTAAATGACAGTGATACAGTCTTTTCCCTATCAGCATGCCTTCTGTCCCCTTATAGTTGACTTTTTCCAAACCCTGACTCCTGACCTTTCACCTCAGTCCATAGTTAGTGCAGATGATGGATGAGCCTTGTTAGGCTCATAAGATGTACTAGTGTGAAGGAAAAATGCCAGCAGGCATGTTGTGTTTGTCTTACATTTTCATAGGAATAACTTGGCTTTAAAACAGACAAATAGCTGCACAGGCTGAGCAAAATAAATTTGTCAAGAATGTTTTGGTCCTCTGCAGTTCAGTGTTGAATACTGATGTCATATTGGCAGATAGGGAAAAGTGAGCAAGGCAGGAGACTCGGAAGGAAGGAAGGAATGGACCAGTTGGAGCTGTAAAGGAACAGGCACTGAGTTTTGCTCCCTGAGTCTGAGCTCAGGGAATACAGAGCAGCGTGGTTCAGGAAGAGAATAAAGATTCAGTCCCCGTGCAGCATTCTGTATAGCTGCCCACGTTGTGAATCACACATTTGAAATGGAAAAATAAAGCATTAAAATTATGAAATCAGTATGCTGTGATTTTTTTTTTCAAGCAGTTTGAACATAAATTTAGTTTGAACTTGTTTCTAATAAGACAAATGGTATGAACTTGTCATGTAAAAATCTTGAAGCAGACCTACATGGTTGAGGCTTTTCTATCTCTTTAAGAACCATCAGGGAATTTTTGTTTTGTTTTGTTTTTTGTTCAAAGAGAATTCTTTTAATGTTTTGCGGGAAAGTAGAAGAAAGGAAGGCATTCACTTTAATCATTAGATGGCAGGGATGGAAAGAGATTTCTAAGGAAAGAGTACTAGGAAAGACAATTTCTTACTAACATAGTAGATAGGACTTTTATTTTGGTCTAAGAAGTATGGTTCCATGAGAAGTTTTTTTAAGTCTAGATGTTTTCATAAAAATACATAGATAAGTACAATGAATCCAGTGTTAGAGCTCTTGGTGGAATTTTTCCAAGACTCCATAGGCTTGAACTGTGGGCTTGAATTCAGAAGTCCAAGTAGTGAATAGCCCATACAATATCCACAGAAACAACTTTTTTATGTTTGTCAGGCCTCATGAACAAGAACAAACCAGTGTATTTTGGAAAAAGCATATTTTTCGGCAAGGCTTGTTATTTGCTGCTTGTTATCGTCTATCAGATGTAGGTGTTTATTCAGAAAAGTCTTGCTCTGCCAATCCAGTGGCTTGTATTTCTCCTGTCCATAGTGCATTTAGCATTATCACCCTCTTTTCTAAAGGTTCTAGTTGGTTTCAGAGCCTTTAAGTTGCTGAAGGATGGCTACCTTAATAGTGCTCATTTTAACATGATTTTACTTGGCTTGAAAAACAAAACAAACAGGAAAGACCCAGATTCTGCTTCCGAAATTTTGTTTACCACTGAACTGCTTTTTCATGAAGAGATCATGGAAAGGCAGTTGTTTTCATACTGTGCCGAGCAAACAAAATTAGCTGTAAGCCTTCTCAAATATTGGCATTTTAATCAGGCCATGTTTCAAATTGCGTGCTGTCTCCCCATCATGAAGAGGTTCTAATTCAGTGGTGGGACCAGCGACTGACCATGCTATGTGAAGAATTCACATAACTGGGAGCTGCTTCGCTGTGCTGAAAGCTCCACCTATAACTTTGGCTATGATGCACTGCACTTTTCTTTTCTGTAGTAACTGGAAGTGTCCCTATGAGAAAGGAACCTCAGGCACAGGAGTGTTTTGCTGTGTAGCTCATGGCATGGATATGTTTTGAATTTGGGAAGCTTGCAAAGGGGGAACTACTGGCAGAAGAGTACAGCCACTATTTGCATGGATTTGCTGAGTATTCAGAGAGAGAATATTGAATACCTGGGCATAAAACAAATTTTAACTATTTCTGTGCATTACATTTCTGCGTTTGGAATAACCATGTCAGAGACTGAAAAGAGGGGAAAATAAAACAAAAATCCCATCACAGAAAATAAGGTACAAATAAAATTCAAGAATATTTCAAAAATCATAGTTCTTTTAGCAGCTTGGCAACTGGTGAAGGATAGGTGTTGAAAATCAAGACTGCTATTTACCTTTACAATGAGGCCCAGAATTGGTCTGCTATTTATACTATACTTTCTTCCCTAAACAAGATTCTTGTGACCATCCTGTGAAAATGAAACAGGAAGTTTATTTTCTTCTTTTTCAGCATTGCTTCTCATTTAATGGAAATAAAAGCAAGGCCAAGCAAATGAAAACAGCATGCCAAATTTAGAGTAAAGAATATCAACAGTTGCTAAAGCGTAATGTTTTTACAGTGGCTTGATTTGTAGTTCAACATTAGTTCGTACCTTGTACACGTGCAATGGCGTGTAGCCATTTGTATGCCTGGTACCCTACTGGCAGTAGCATGAAATGAGCTGAAGTCTTGTGAATTGGGGAAATGACACCAGTGTATCTCCAGGCAGTCATAGGTGCAACCTACATCCACATGAGTAACAACCCCTTGCAGCTCCAGAATTACAAAGTATTGGAAGGGTTGAGTAAAAGAGCCACAAAAATAACTTGTGTGCTGAGGAAAGTGAGTTATAATGAGAGTTTTAAGGAATTCAATCTATCCATTTTTTGAAAAAGATTTGAACGTGATGTGATTATAATGCCCGAATACCTTCATGTTGAGAAAATCGTGTGCTCTGTAATTTAAGAGAGAAAAGATTAATGGCAGGAAGTTAAAGGCATATAAATTTGAATAAGAAATTAGTCCTAATTTTTAACAGTGAGGGCATTGAAACATTAGCAGAGATTACCAGTGGAAATGACGATTTCTACACCTTATGAAGTCTTCAAATCAATGCTGAATGTCTTTCTAAAACAATTGATTTAGCCAAACAGGTTTGGGGAATACAAATAAGAGGAACTGCATGAAATTTAAGGACTTCTGTTACATGGGACACAATAATTGAAGTAATTGTCCTTCTGACCTTAGTTTCTCTGAATTTCTTAAAGATTAAGTGTTACATAGCAGATGAATCACTGTTCTGAACTGCTAGTTATTTCTATTCTTATACTTGGCATTTCATGCAACTACTATTTTCTTACGATCCTCGGCGAGAGAATCAAAGTTTATGATGTCATCTAGTATATTTATTATAATCGGTTATATAATTGTAATACTTCATTTCTTTAGTGGAATAGAACTTAAATCTCTTCTCTCTCTGATATGGTCTTGTCTGCTTGACCTTCCCTGACCAATCCCCTATTTTCCAGGAGCGTAACGTGGCCATTTCGGAAAGAAAGCTCCTCTAAGTCGCTGAAGAGAAGCAAGATACTTTACTACCACCTGGGGAGTTAACTGCATGGTCACTGGTGATGACCAGTGAGTCACCTCCCTTAGGCGAGGAGTGAAGCATCTTTTGTTCACTGGGCCAGAGGCGCTGTCCTTTTGCAGTGGACTCTGACTCCCCTTCTGCCTGACCCTACGAAGATGTTTTAATGTAAAAATCAGTGTGAGGGGCAAACAGTAGCTGCTAAATACAGATTGTATAAATATTTCCTTTAAATTTTCTGAGTATGATAAAATGCCATTCCTCTTCCTGATAAACATCGCTATGCACACATTCTAGCATTTTGTAGGTAGTGGGGTTGTTTTTCTCTTAATATTACTGTGTTTGATTCTGTGGGTTTTGACATCTCTATTCTTTTGTCTGACAAATCTGTGCGCTGACTTGTAAAAAAAAATCAATATTGTTTTCCCTGGCACTTTCTCTGCAGTTGAGTTGATTTATTATCACAGTTCCCTTTCCCCTCTTTTTATCAGTGTGTTTCTATTGCTTTAGGGTTGAGTACCTGATAACATCACAGGGTAGTAGACACACAGAGAGTTTTCCGTGACCTTATCCCCTGTGTGATCTTGTCCAGTGTGACGGTGAGCCATGGCTATAAAGTGAACAATGATATTATCCAAGCTGTATGATCAGATTTATGTTCTATTATGTTGGAAATAGAGACGAACTAGAACCAATGAACAAAATTTAGATTTATGTTTAAACTGTACTTGTCCAGTATCTCAGTGGCTAAAGGGAGAGTAAACATCCACTGAGTAAAACTTAATTTGCCTGCAAAGTAGTATGCGCTGGAAGAGTCATACAGCCCATAGTCCTTGCAGGATTTAAATGAAGCATAAAGGTGAGCTTGTTGTTGCTCCTTAAAAATGTAGCTTTATTACTGTTTTTTCTGTTAGCCAATTATATCAAGGTAGTATTTGAGAACCTCAGTAAAAGATCAGAGCTACCTTGCCCTAGACACTGTATGGACAGGTATGAAAAGACAAAGTTCACAGGCAGTATTTCAGAACAGATGCAGCCGAAGGCTGCAACAGGTAAACGTGCTGTGAGCATGTTGACAAGCGTGAGCGCAGTAATGCAAACAGAGGCCATGTTCACGCAGGGGCGCTCAGGGAAAACAAGTTAACTAAGTTTATTAAACCTGTGCCTAATGTGGCTGCAGCATATTAAAGCGACTTTATTCTTGGAAGAGAGTATCCTCATATAGTGACTTCTGCCTGTTGACTCTCTTTCTCTGCTAACCACCTCGGTAATCTCAGACCACTCCTTGCCTTGCCACTGGTTGCTGCTATTATCTGTAGGCATCGTGAGAGAAATATGCTTGAAGGTAGGCTGCAAAGCAGGATTTTGTGAAGGGGTTTTTCTTATTGGCAGGGAGCAGCAATGAGGAAATGACAGGTGCTTGACAGAGGGGGAAGTGTGTGTGCCTGCTTGGGGCTGCAGGGGTTGGGAGACCGAGGGGGAACTTGACAGCAAAGTAAACTCATACATCTGATAGCTAGAGCGGGGCAATAGGGTGAAGTCTAATAAGAAAGGCAAAATACTGTGTTAACTGAGTTAGTGGAAAGATGCAAAAGTGTGATAATACAGTTAGAGAAATGAGGGAGGAGTTCTAGCAGTTATTAGGCTTAATGTGATTTGGAGGTCAGCTTCTGGCTCGACTACGTCAGAGGAAATGATGCAAGCAAAAAGTCTGAGAAAAGTTGGTTTGGAAGCCATGCCCTTGCACTATTGCCCTTTCTTTTCCATTCTTTCCTGCAGGGACTCAGGAAGATTTGGCAGCAGGACAGTGGAATGGCAATAGAAGGAGCAAGAAGACATGGAGGAGCAGCATTACCAGCATCCCCGGTGCTGCTGCTCTAATACAGTATGTTTCTTAATGATGTCAGAAGCCTCAAGCTTCCTTGAGCTCTGGCTGGAAAAAGTAAGTCCTGATTGGCTTTTCTTTCTTTTTTTTTTTTTTTCCTTTTTCTCTCACTTCTTCCAGTAGTGTATCAGAGGGAGTTTTCTAAGCTTTCAAAGCTTCTAAACTAAGATAGACCTTAGTAGCTTTGGTCTTTTCTCCTGTTTTCTTCTCCTTGAGGGAGAGAAAAATCTGCTCCCCTGTCTTCTGCTCTCCTTGTCAGCTGTAGGTCTGCAGCGGCTGCAGGCGGTTCAAAGCTGGAACAGGAACAGATCTAGAGTTGAGAGGACAAGCACCTCTGGAGCTTCGCATTTAGTTTCAAACCAAAGCAAAAGATTGCTGTGGAGCTGCAGTGGGTCTGGATTAATTTACTTGCAAGATGTGTCTACCAGGCCTTCATATATTTTGGTGGTACTTCTCAGAAGAATTAGCTTATCCAGTTGGACACACAACCAGGCCCCTGTTACCTAGAAACAATCACACTGGTGCCAAAGTATATAATCTTAGCAACATATATTTCATTAACCTTATTACTTTTATCAATCAATGTATTTTTTTGTAAAAAGAGGCATGAAGTTATTAACATGTTTTATTTTCCATAGACCCATACTCATCAACATGAATTTTATTACCCCAGTTAAATTCTTTATTAAGAGTCCAGCCACTGACAGATATATTTTTTTCTACTTTCTATTGCCTCTTTTAAGATATCATCAGAACTTAGTTCTTTGTTGGTTTTTTTTTTCCCATCCTTTGGAGCTTCCCGAGCAACTCAACACACATAATGTATAGTTTTAGCAGTTGTTTTTTTAACATCTTGCTTAAGTATGCTGTTATGGAGAGCATTTATTCACCATCATACAGTGATGTCATCTGTCCTTTTACCAGATATTGAGCTATAATTTTCTGGAGGCACCATTGTATGACTCCTTTCTGTCTTAATTATGGAGAAATATGCCTTTAAATTGTCCTTAGCTCTGGCATAATGATAGATTGAGTTGTTTTGCTTCCCTTCCCTTATCAATTTTCTACGATTCCTGCACTCTGATTTATATTAATCATCAGCTTCTTGTTTCTTTAATCAGCAAGCAATACTTTCATAGCTGCTATCATACCTGTTAGGGTAGTTTTAACTGGTAAAGGCATCTTTCTTAATTGCTTCAGGCAGAAGCTTTTCAGACTTGTAATGAAATGCTTTTACACAGTTCCCAGGTATCATTCAATTTTTCTGCTTAAATTATTTTCCCAATGGATTTGGTTATATGTTAATAAAATAGGGGAGCTGTTTGTGTGGTGCAAGAGTTTGGGGCACAGTGATATCAGAAGGTACACAATGGTGTAGCTACTCGTTCTGTGAATTTTTGTTCTCCAGATTCATTGCTAGTTCCCTGCCTACCCAAATACATGAGCAGTGCTCTAGCCTCAAAGTTATTAATTTCTAAAGTGACTAATGTTTATGTCTGGCATAGTGGTATGAAGTAGAATAGCATATATTTTGGTTAACACAACTATGCAACATTGATTTTTAACAATAAAAAGACCAAATTTTAAACTAACATCCAATAGTATTCCTGAATTTCTTTTTGCTCAGAAAGCCATCTGAATTTTCAGGCAGCAGAAGTTTAAAGCTACATCACTTCCCTTTCACTGGGGAATTAAACTTCAAGGATTTTTTTGTTTTTCTCTTTTTATTGTGGTTAGTACAGACCAGTTCCAAGGTGAGAACAGGTATATCCTTTGTAAGTATCCCACATTACTGGTGAGCTCCACTCTTCCAAGCAGTGCTGGGACAGACTCTTTTGCTGTGATTGAATCACACTTTCATTGAGTACAGGAGAAACCCTTGCTGATGAGAATCATCCATATTGATACATTTCTCTGAAAAATAATGTTGATGAACTCACGTTTTCTAGTGAAAATGATCAAAAAATTCTCTCTGCTATTTTTACACCTCAGATCTTTCAAGGTGGTTATGATGTGGGAAAAAGTATTACATGATTGTGTATGAAAAGAGAGATCCTTCATGTCGTCCACTGGAAGATGGCATATTCCAGTTCCTTCTGAGATACCTCAGTGAGAATGGGGACAACCAGAAGCTATGTGCCATGCTTGAAATCTGGGCCAGGGGGGGTAGCAAGGATGGTGACCCATGCCAGCTCTGTTACACTCTCTTGTCAGCCCATCTACCTCATCTGTTTTCCATTAAGCATCTACAGCTGTGGCCGAGATAGTTTGGAGACAACATCAGAAGGGACTGTGAACGTTCATGTTGTTGCGCGGCAGACTGTCAGCATTTTGCTGATGGGTGGAAGCAAAAGACAGTGGTTTTTATGTGTGTCTCATTCTTTGGGAGGCAGAGTTGCACGAAACAAGGAGAAGGTAAGTCTATAACCAGAGGGCTTCATCCCTCCTGGGTATAAAAGGCTGCTACAAATGACAGAAGTGAGAGACCACGCAAAAGCAAAGGTCACAATTACCTTTTCCAGGAGATGATTATAGAGAAACTTCCCATAGGTGTCACTTAATACACGGTCGTGTCTCTGTATATGATGGGCAGGGATAATGCTTGTTTGGTTTTTATCTATCCAAACAGGAAGAGTTATGGGTCAGATTCTGATGCCTTGAGTAACGTTAGGAGCTACATCGTCCCATGGGTTAGATCACTGATAACGGTTGAATTATTTGGAAAGATGCTACTCAGTCTGATTCTTCATGTCCATGTATGTGACTTAACATTATTAAGGTCATGTGAACACTCAGTCTTTGCAGTTTTAAATATTCGTGTTTTAGTTTGTTCACAAGTAGGTGTAATATTTCTAATTTGATTTGGTACCAAACAAAAAAAATCTAAACACGTGGCTGAATTTGTGAATATAAGTGACAGCTGCGAAACCATAAGAATGTGTGACAATTTTCATGTTTTTCTGAAAACAGAAAAACCCAGCTTTTGACAATGCAGTTGAAATCTGTGGGTGTCATTTACCTTTTATTGTCACAACCTCCCTCCCCTACAAGAATGACAATAAATGTCTTCCTCTTTCATAGCCTACAAAAGAATGAATTCTTGTCTGCTCTTGCCTGTGATATAATTTTTCAAATAGCTCTAGTGATTGCAGTCTTGAGTGTATGAATAGAAAATTCAAATTATTTAGTTGAAAGAGAGTCTTATGAAATTTGCAAGCACGCAGCAAAAACAGACTATGTAGATAAAAATAAGATCACTTTTGGTTATAATAAATGCTAAAGCTAATAATAAAAAAAAACCATCCCGAACCTGCAAAGCTTTCATGAGTAGGCTGTTCTGAATTTCGAGAACATCACAGAAGATATAATAGTTTTATAACACTTCTGGTGTTTTTTCAAAAAATCTGTTCTGACTACTGACCTATAATAAATCTGCCAGATTGCTTCTGCCACATTTGAAACCTAAACTACAGATAATTTTACAAGATCTCTTTGCTCTTACTGAATGTTTTTCCGTACACAGAAATATAACAATATTTTCAAATAAAACGACAAAGAGTTTAATTACCGGTGTCAGCCTAAGGGTGAGAAACTCTTATTTTTCATGTTAAATACTTCCAGTGTCTTCTAGATAGTGATTTTCTGTCCCATTTGTGAAGATAAGGTCATGATTATGGCTTCACTTTTAGTTTGGCTTTGTATGCATTTTGTGGCAATGGATCTTCAATTTTCTAAGTATATCTGGGAGTTGAGATAACTTACCATTTTGTGAAGAGTGATGTTAGGTAGAAGGTTTACACTTTAGAAGAGTTTTATCTGAGTTCAATTTATCAAATTTAAAAGAGCAGTATCTTTGCTATAAAAGTGATTTTAACTTTTAAATGAATACTGGCGTTACGGGCTGCTCTCCAGGACCATACCTTTCAAGTGCTTTGGTAGAGAAGCTTTAAAATGAGTAGTACTGTTGCATTAGGATTTATGGGTGCATGTTGGTGGCATGTCCCTTTCTCCTGAAATAGGGCTTGGCTCTACACTGAGTGTGTCTGAGGTCTAAAAGGACACTCACAGAATAAAGTGGGACCCAGCAGCTGCACGCGTTTGAGAACTGAGCTTTCAGTATTTACCTGATCTGAGTTTTGTAGCTTGTACTGAGGCATGATTGATCATTAGTTGATAATACCGCTAGAATATTATTTAGTAGCAGTTTAGCAATGAGTTTATTTAAAGCCTTAATTCCCAGAGATGAGTGATTATGTTCTCATCTCAGCTTTCGTTTAGAAATATGAGAATGTTTTCAGTCTTCCTAGTGCTGGGAAGAAGTTTAAAACATAGTCCAAGTGCACCAAACCGAAAAGACAAATTAAAAGACCTCAATATTTCCTTATTTTCTTTATTCTTATGCTTTTTTTTTTTTAAACAACCCCATGATGCTTTGAGGTCACAGGAATTATTTCTTAGTGTTTGATGTTAGCCCCACTGCACAGCCACTCAGCGAATGTTAAACTATTATGAATACTAAACACAATTCCTGGATGCTGCCCCCCCCCGCCCTGATCTATTGAAAAATAACATGTAATAATTGTTTTCTGCTAATTACTCATCTGTGATCTTAACATAAAATTCCAAATTCGATGCTTATAAGTGTTGCATGTATGTTTTAGCAAAACTGTTGGTAAGTTATGAATGAGCTATAAGCCACGTAACTCTTCCGTACATGATATCATGTATTGCCACCTTTATTGCTAGTTCTTGGGTAATCTCGGTGACATAGAGAGGGGAGACGCAATGAAAAGAGAACTCATTAGAACTGTATCAAAAAGTAAAGGCAAGCCAGAACATATTTTTCTAGTTTGATTTTATTTTTGTGTTTGATTTTTGTGCTAAACAGTGAGAACCAAGGTTAAAGGTACGAGATAAAGGGTTGTTAATGTGAATTATTACTGGGAATAACTCTTTGGAATATAACTCTTTGGAATAACTAACAGTATTGCTTCTTGATCTTCAATTGCAGGATCAATTGCCTGAGTTTCTGTCTGTTCAACTGACAGCCCTGTTTTTTAGAGGTAGCTCTTGTGAAAGGGCTTTTCTCTAGCATCCCATCCTAAAGGTTTCCACATACAGTGGCAGAAATGAAAGGGAGGATGAACTCGATATGGGTAGTGGGTTAGTTATTTGAATGGTCCAGAAGTGTGAATGCAAGCTTAGGCGTGAGTACAGGTCTCTTGTGGTGTCAGTGTGTTCGTTTGCTATTGGTGTCATGAGCTCCTTTGCAAGAGGGATCCACACAGGCAGTAACAGAGATGATAGCTGAAGCAGAAGATGGTGGTGATGTAGGAGAAATTGATTTTAAGCCTTCTGAGACATCTTGCAAGGCCAAAGGATAAAGCTTGACTCGATAAAAATTAGCCTAAGAGCTCTGTACTGAAATATCATGAAGTTTGAATGCTGTGCCTGTATTTGCTTTACCATCTGTGCTTTGGTTAATGGGAGCTATCCCTTTAAAACTTAGTGTGGCAAAGAGAGTGTCTGACCTGAGGAAAGGGGGTGTTTTGCCTTTGAATCAAGACAAGAGAAAAGTCTATCTGAGAAATTTCAGAAGGCTGGAAAAACTGCATTGCCAGGAAGCAAAGCTTATTTTTTTCCTTTTGCAAGAAGAGGGACTAAACATCTCTCATCATTGCTAATTAACCTCTTACATATAAACAGTCTGCATCCTGTTTAGTTCAGCCAGGATTGAAAGTGGACCCATCTAATACAGGCTTAGTAGCCACACCATTAAATGAGTTTGTTGAGTCTCTGCTCTTACCCCCATGACATTGATTACGGTGCATCTCTCCCTAGGCCTGTTCACAATGCCCAACGCACAGGACCATGACTTTTCTGGGTCCTCTGCCAGGGACTCTTGTGTTGATTGCGGGCTGCAATCAACAGTCCTGGCAACAGGTTTTTAAAAGCTGGCAAAACTCACTATCACAGGGATGTTGAGCCAAAGGAATTTTTAAAAAGTCTGATGATAGTGAATAATTGAGACTTACCTTTTCACATAAAACAAGACATTTCTCATAGTCTCATGACTTTTGACTCCTGAACTTTTTCTTCTGGAAGTACTATGAAGATACTTTATTTTCCATAGTTATGCATATACTTTGTATTCCATGGTTTTTCATATCTTTCTTTTTTCAAAAGTGGTGGTGAGGGAAGTGAACAATTTTACCTGTTTACTTACGTCATATATCAAACAATGATGGTTCATGTCATTCCTGAAATTTCACGGCCAAACTATGGTAGAAGTGCAACATGAGGTGGCTGTGACATAAAATAGGACCTCTGTTGTGTTAATTAAATTTGTCTTAGTAAATATGCTAACACAGGCTTAGATACTTTTTGATAAAAGATCACAAATATTGTGTGATTAATTTCCCATTTCTTTTGTGATTCAGAGATGCAATCTTAAAGTGGGCTGTTAAGACTATCTGTGCTATCCTCTGGAATAAAGCAGTTAGTTATAACCAGACAGTGGTCTTCTATACTTAAATGAATTTAGAAACAATACTGCATTTTATATTCAACAGAAATAAGGGTTCTTGAATGAGTGGAATAGGTACAAGAAGCCAGAGATGTAATCAACTGTACTTTATGGACTCATAAGAAAATGAAGAAGAAAAACCCCATGATTCATAAAAAAAGGTATAAAGGTTCCTGGATGATTTAAGGCCAGATTAACAAATCACTACAGTGCAATTTATGGCTTTAGATAATGGGAGGTCAAACATGTATTACCAGATGACTTAAATTTGATTTGACTGAAAGATAAAACTCCGCTACGTGAACCATATTAACTGAAAGCCTCTGCTTTACATTTCTCACTGATGGCACCCTGGGGAGGCAACTTTCTTGGCATTTCACATCCAATTTAAGCACATCATTGATGAAAAGATGGCTAAATTGGTGCGTCATTTTGTAATAAAATATCTCACAAATTGTTTATCTGATCAATGGAGAATGCAGTCTCAAGCTGTTCAGGGCTAATGTGCTCATTGCACTAAAATAGTAAGTTATTGACTGTCAGAGGGACCTGGGAATTTCCAAACTCAGTTCAGATTTCCTGAATGAGAGCAACATATTGCATCAGGATAGTAAGTTGTAAGAGATTAACTCTGGTAGCTGGATTCTCACTGAAATCAAATAGATGTGAGTAGAGGGCAGTAAGCACTTAGCGAGAAATGTTCAGCTTCTCATATGATCAGGCTGTAGAGGACAGAAAGGGGTCTTATTCTTACCTTACTTACGCAGGCTTTACACCACTGTAATTCCACTGACTTTATGTGACAAAGTCCTGCGGCATAAGAGGGAAAGTGATGCCGTATGTGTGTTATATATCAAATGTTATTTTCAGAGCTGTAGTGAGACATTTTTGGTGCCTGGGATAGGGTGGGACCACTCCTTCCTAGGTGGGAAGCATCTGGGGCCTCCTCAGGACCAGAGCCACATGGAGGCTCCCTGGGGAGATGCCTTCTCTTCAGACATGGACTGAGCCAGCCCTGAGGGGAGCTGGGTGGATGTGATGTAGAGAGAACAGGGAATCTTCCTGTGAAGGAGCAAGGCAGGGAGGTAGGACAGATATGCATTTTCCCCTCCAGGCCTCACAGCTATTTTTGCTGGAGCTGATGCCCACTTTGCATCCTAAGGATGGGGAACCAGCACCATGACAGTCCTCAAGTTCAGCTGGCCTCAGTCATGGCCTCACAGGAATGCAGAGTCATAGTACTTATGGATCCTTCTTCCTAGCCATCCATTTGGCATGCTTTGTTACTTCTTTTTTCCCTATCATTTTCCCACAAAGTGAAGTGGATAGGAATGATTAAGAATGGCTTTCACACGAGGAGGTCTGTCTTTAGTGAGCAAGGCTCCTGTTTCTACAAGACCGGCCTCATTCACTGTAGATGTGGGAGAGAACAAATTGTGTGATATGATTTTATTTTTTGTTTATTTATGTTCCTAGAAATGTTCAATCCACAACAGAAATGACTCACAGACAGAAGGAAACACAAAACAAAGTGGTTTGTGGATATTTTTAGTGGGAGGAAAGTGCTCTTTTCCCAAGGTTGAGGGAGGAAAAGGCTTCTTTCTTTGCAGCCCATGGGTTTAGGACCCTGCAAAGCTGGGCTCATGTACTCCTTCTGCATAGGAAATGGTAAAAGAGTGGAAAAGAGGTGTAAAATGCATGTACTAGGAAAGCACCTTCACTGGTGAGATGTAGGATATTCCAAGGTGAGTGCTTCCTGGTCTCTTGTTCATGCTGCTCTGCTGTGCGCAATGCATCTCAACATTGTTATGCCTACAGGGGAGCACAGCACTGCAGGCTGCTGACTTAAGTGTTTATCTGAGAGCTAGAAACAATAGGATCCCATGCCCTTCCCCCCCAATAACTGCTATAATTAAGTAATAAAATTATTGTGATTACTTTATTCAGCCAAAAATACTAGATTCTGTTCAATGTTGTAATTTCATTTTGTTTGACTGAAACTGGTAGTTTTGTTAATGGGATACAAATCATACTTCCTGGAGGAGATAGGGTTCTCTTATGCTTAAAGCAGGTATCAATGACATAGAAAACTCAGTTTGGTCCCCACCAGTGATCCGCAGTACTACAGAGGCCAGATGGCCAAAATGCACTCCTTTTTTCTTGTCTGACTTTTGGAAGTTACGTAGTCCTAGGCCTGCCCAGTACTTGAATGAGAGACCTAGGAAATCACAGATAGCAGAGGAACAAACCGAAGAATACTGCTTTGTCGCTCGGTGAATCTTAGATCAAAGAAGCTGAGCAAGTAGATAGACAATTTTGACACCCCATTATGGCTTGTGGAAAGCTAGGGAGGAGAGAGGTGTTGCCCAAGTACCGAGCCTGATTCTAAGCATGTCTTCCAAATCATATTTTTTTGGCAGAATTTGTCACTAATTTTATCCTCCCCCCCTTTTGAGGGTGTTTATCTTCAGGAAAACAGGGGTTTTCAGAAGTCCTAAGGGCTCCTGACTGTGCATGAACACTGATAGTTTCTTTGAGATCACAGTTGTCAGGGCTAGTATGCAAACAAGGTAGAAATGTAAAATGGTAGAAAATGTCTTTGAGGAATTTGCTGTTTAGAAACATCTGACTTAAAAAAAAAAAGTGTGTTAAATGAATGCCTTTTGTCAAAATGAGAAACAATGGTAGTTTGGATTTATCTGTTTCTTGACCTCAAAGACTGTTAGCATGATGACTCTATTTTAATTTTGGCATTTACTGTCAGCAGAGAAAGGATATTGATGAAAAATTGCACTGAACAAAATAAAGCAAGGAAAATGAAGGAAGATACTCCTGATGAGCAAGCCCTTTGTTAGTTCTGTGGTGTTTTCATCATCCTTAAAGTAATGACCCCCTATTGTTTCAAAAAATGCACAGATCTGTAGATGATGGCAAAAGCAGCAGAAACCTGAGTTTACCAGTTTTTACTCAAAAATGTTCCTAATGTCCTTGTGTGTTCCTAACATTTGCTCATTTTGGTTTTGGACAAATGAGAAAAAAGCTCTTTATATGTTACACAAAATTATTCTAGTCTCTTAATTATCCTGTGATATGAGTTGTTCATATGAAGTCACTTCTAAGAACTCTTAAGCATTCATTACCAGTATTACAGACTTTATTTGAAATATTATTTTTACATGCATGACCAAGAATACCAATTTTCTACATAAGTGCTAGTAAATGATTAATTAATATTACTGTTACATTAAAATCAGTGTGTTGATCATGTCCTCATAATCAGGTGAAGGAAAGTGTCCTTAAGAAATAAAATAAACTTTATGTTTTACTAGATTATAGAAATCACATTCTCAATAATAGCTAGATCCAGAGCAGTACTTTTCTTGTTCAACAACTGGGTGGTTTTGCGAGTCTGCCAGATGACATCTTCAGAGTCTTTTCGTCACCCAGAGTAATTAAAGCAAAGCCTAAAGCGCACACATGGGTAGCTCAGGGGACTGATGATTGTGTCATTGTCATTACTACAAGACATGGTAGTGCCCAAATGCCCAATCGAAATTCTAGTTCTTTTGGTGAAAATGGAGTTGGGATCTTAAATCTCTCAGTTATCAGAGCAAATCTAATCCTTATCTGATTCCTTTCTTGTCCTAGTTAGGGTACTTTTCCTGTCCATTAGCAAAGTCATTACCAGGCAGGTGTGGAGTTACCAGGTGGGACAAAGGTGATTCTTGAACTACCACTCTGTCCTTCCCAAACATGATATCTATCTGTTTTTTCTAGTTATGAGGCATAGTAAGGGATAACAAAAATACTCAATCTCATCACCAAAGGAGGGCCATGAAGATGATCAAAGGGCTGGAGAACCTGCCCTATGAGGAAAAACTGAAGGGGTGAGGTCTTTTCACCCTGGAGAAGAAAAGGCTCACAGGGGACCTCATCACGGTATTCCAGTACTTAAAGGGTGGCTACAAAGAGGATGGAGGCTCTCTCTTCACAAGGAGCCACATGGAGAGGACAAGGGGCAACGGGTACAAGTTGTACCAGGAGATCTGGTTTCATCTTGATATAAGAAAGAAAATTTTCAGAGTGAGAACAATCAATCACTGGAACAACTTCCCCAGGGATGTGGTAGAGTCTCCATCACTGGAGGTTTTCAAGACGTGTCTGGACAGGGTGCTAGGAAATCTCATCTAGGTTTCCTTTTCCACAAAAGGTTGGACCAGGTGATCTTTTGAAGTCCTTTCCAACCTGGGCTGTTCTATGATTCTGTCTCACACAGTCATATTTTTTTGCTATCTCTGCTTTTATGGAGTTGTGGACTGACAATCTGGTACTCTGTACGCCTTCACAGTTTGATGCCTTCCTAAACCCATTCAATAAACAGTATGTTTCCTTAGAGCTATCAACACGCATCCCTGTTTGGTGTCTCTTTGGCCCAGCTCTTGCTATTCTCTGTTCTGCTTTAAATAACCCTTCCACCCACACTTACTAGAAAGAAAACTCTGGTTTTAGATACAACTTTTCTTCAGAATTTATTTCTAAAAATATGAGAGAGAATGTGTGTATGGTAGATACCAGTTTTGTCAACAGCTTTTGGATCTGATCTTTAATTACAGGTTACCATGACTACACTGTTTGATTCTTTTTTTTCTGACAAATGTCTTTTCTGAGTTGTGGACATGTTCAATTTGTGAAATGCTTCAGGTCTTAATGCATGTAGATTAGATAGAGCATGAGTTCGTAAAAGAGAAACACAGTTCTTTCAAAAATATGTTGGCATATATGCTATTCTCATGAAAGTTAATGGAAATGTTGGCACTTGTACTGAAATTTATAGTCAGCCTTTCAACACCAACCTGGCACTGAACATCTCTTCTATTGGTTTGTCTATGGACAGTCGAGTCATAGTGAAAATTTGTAAATAAAAAAGTAACTGAATTAGTCAATAAGACATGACTGAACAGACTTCATAAGGAGATAACTGTAGACCTTCAGGATATGGTGAACTACTAGAGGTGCAGTGTTATCTCATTACAACACACATTTTACTAAAGAATAGCATGCTCTGAGGCATGTATTTATACTCCAATACATTCCTGCCTCAGGCCTGTTTTGAGGTATAAGGCGAAAGGACAAGTAGCTTTAAAACTTGAAAAGTAGATGCCTTTTACTGTAGCTGCATATATAACATGCAGTTATATTCAATGGTTTATTGAGTGTGTTAATTGCGAGTAATAAGGCTGAAAAATGTGTGTTCTAATGAATAGCTTCCCCCTGCCCCCCCACTAATGCTGTTCAAAATATTTTCAGAAAGTGGACAGAAACTCCAAAGAAAGAAATTTCAATTGCATTTGGGGACTCAAATGCATGTTGTTCTAAAGTTGCTACTATAGTAGTAGTATTATGGGATATTCAGTCAGTCAGAGCAGCAGCTTAAACGTTACTACCTTTCTCCTCGTGACAAGAGAGCTTAGCAAATACAACAACTGCCCAATCTATTTCATCTCCACAAAGGATAAATCTGTGGCAAAGGAAGCACCTCTCCTAGGAATGAACAGTTTAACACAGTGGTCTGATTGCGCTTTGCTTCTAGTGTAGTGTAAACCTAGGATGGCCCAGTGAAATTATTGGAGTGACGTCAGTAAAATCAAGTGCTGTGACAGAGCATCAGATCTGCAACGTGAAACTCTCTCCATTGAAATCAAGGAGAATTAGAGACTGATCTTGGTGCTGGAGGGATTTCACCCGCAGATGTGTTACTAGAAATTATAATGGATTGCAATGAGGTATAGAAGTAACTTTCAAAGTCAGTGATCAGGGATTCATAGCAAAAGAGATCTTGTGTGCTTCATCAAGCAGAAAAAAGAACAGAATAATTTCCAAACTTTAAAAATGGTGTAAAGTAGGAGAATAAAAATAATTAGTGACTAATAGTGGTTCAAAGAAGTGAAATCTGGTAGAAGGGGAATGTAAAACTAAAGATAATTTGTTATTATTTCTATTTTTGTAATACACTGGCATGGAGTGGCCCAAAAGATGTTGCAAGAAGAAATTTAGTGTCCTAAGGAACTTCAGGCCAACACTAAGAAGAAGGTCTGGCTGGGGGCCTGACAAATTAATTGATGAGGGCAGATGCATGGGAGAAATCATAATAATAATTTTACAATTGCTGTACTGGGCTTCCCGTGAGTGAGCTCTGTGTAGTTCATGGCTGGCCTGACCACAGAGCACTTACAGCACTATGCTAAAAAAATTCAAGGATGGTCTGCCAGAAATAATGTATATCAAATAAGTAATAATTTGGTAGAGGAATTTCTGCTTTGCATTCCCAGTAGCTGTCTTGCCCTTACCTTTAGGGATGGTATTTTAGGTGCATTTTCAGTAAGAATGGTAATAATTTAATTTTGGAGCCATATCCAGATTGCTCTCAATCTCTGTGTCAACCTCATTGTGATCTGACTTTACCTTTTCTTTATATGGCTGAAAAGTCTTTTGGTATTTGTTCTCATCATTGTTGCAGCAACTTGCTCATTTGGCAATAATTTTAATTCTATGGAAACTCCTTTTGACCTCTGAGACACAGCATTTTTCATTGACCAATTCTCTTTTTCCCTTTCCTTACAGGCTTTCCATACTGGACAAATAATGAACACCAAAGAACAATGAAATCATCAAGGCTGAGGCTCACCCCTCAGAAGGATCCTGGGAGGGACATGAATGTTAGAGAACAGCATGACGAGACATAAAAATCACAGATAAGTTTCTGTTGACATTCTTCCACTATTAGAAACAAGCTGTCATGAAGAAAAGAGAAAACTGACAGAGGGTGGCTGGAAAAATTATTTATTTTAACTGGGGAAAAAGGGGATATGTCACACTTCCCCTTTCAGTCTTTTTCAAAACAAAATTCCAATCAAGGTATTCAGTTCAAATTCTGAAATTTAAGCTTATTACAGAAAAAGAAATAAATTGTCAAGTTCAAAACTTTCTGATTAACACAAAATTATTCTGCTTAAGTTTTTTGGCTTGCTACATTGTCTGTATTTTGACCTTTTTCCTCACTTTCAACACCTCCTGTTACTGGTTCCAGATATTATGCAACTACTTTCTTGCAGCTGGAAGGGGAGAGTGGAAGAAAAAGTGGATGGAAAAAGTGATGGCAAGTTTTCTTTGATTCCCAGATTTTCTCTCCCAGAATATTTTGTTACTGTGCTAAATAGCAAAAATCTAAGTTTTAAGACAGATGTCTGGAGAAAAAAAAAAAAAAGGAATGAGAAAATTGAAATGATTGTTTTTGTCAATACTTGGGAAAAATGTGATAACTTAAAACAAAAAATCAGACAGAACAATGCTCATATTTGATGGTCTTATTTTTGTGGAAGAGTCTCATATATTGACTTGATGATATCCACTGGAATTGAAACAACAGTGTCTACGCAAGGGACTTACCCTGTTTAATTGCATCAATTGGAAGTGATTCAATTTTTTTGGCAGAGACAAACATAGGGAAAGGAAAAAATAAATGGCTATTTTTTTGTAGTGAAATAAAGGGGAGGAAGCAAAGCAAACAACTTATGGCCCTGAAATGCCATATTATTATATCTAGGAAACCATGACAAAAAGATGCTAATTTGTCTCAACTCACTCACTGTGAGGGCTCCCTTTGATCCTCCTGCCTTTCTTAGAGTGTGATGTTCTCACATTTTAATGCAGTATCATTTGACATTGAGATGCAGGGAAAATTGTCCAGTAAACAGCTTTCTTGTACTGATTTGGAGCTTGTGGGAAAGATTATAGCATGAGCTGGAGCCTGCCACAAGAGAAATGGATTATTACTCTGGGAACACTTACATCAAGGAGGGCCCTTTTACAGCTGAAAGAGGCAACCTTTTACAAAGAGCTGTGTTCTGTGAACTCCTTGTCAGCTTGCTGAAAGTGCTAACTCACTTACAGCATACAGGTCATTCCTCCCTAGAAACACGGGAGAAAAGCTTTAGCATGCTATTTGTGACTTCTTCTCCTTGAATGTAAAGATGTTTTCTACAAAATGACACCACATCAAAGAAAAAAACTAAAAATCAGATTTAATGAGACAGATGGTTTAGGGAGGCAGGAGAAAAGGGGTGGCTTAAAAGACATCGATGCTACGTTCACAGTAGCTTAAGCTTTCAACAAACCAGCCTGTGTGATTCGGATAAAATGGGAGTGGTGGCATTTTCCAAATGAAATCCAGTTCTGATAAAACTCAGAGCTGGGTAACAAGGTCTCCCTGAATTTCCCCACCCCTAAAATCCTACTTTTCTTCCTATCAGTTTCAGTGTTATGATAAAATTAAAAGCCTCACAAGGGAACATTTTAAATTTTGTTTTTGAAAGATTTTTCTTTTTAGTCAAAGAGAACTACAGAATAAATTATTACAAGGACATTAAAAGGATTTCATTTCCTTGAGCATACATATGCATTCTGCTGCAGCATGTCCTCTCCCTCCCAGTGTAGCCATTGATCCACAGCTTTTATAATGAACTCTAATAACAACTCTATTACTGCAAGGCTCCTGATTGGCTCAGGCACCCACAAAATTAGCTACAAAGAAGCCAGCTTGTCAATATTAATTCCGCCACAGAGATTACTTGTTATGGTAGAACAAAGGTGTTTTGGCTCGAGCTGAACAACTTAACTCCTTGTCTCATAAAATTTAAGCTGCTATTGATCGCCTTCTTCTATTGTGCTGAAGGATTAAAAAAAAAAGGCGCGCGCGCGCACACACACAGATGCAGGCAGACACCAGCATGCTGAATCACTCTGCCTGATGCATTCTCCTAAACCACCAGCCGCCCCCTTCCTTTCCTTCCCCTTCCTTCCCCTCCCTGTCTGCTAAGAATCATTCAGTAACATGAAGCAAATTAAATCAATGAATTCATCCTAGCAGATGGGTGCTTTAACAGTCAGTTAGCCTTTAGATAATTGAGGCGTTGACTCCGGAATCATAAAATGGATGGCTCGTTTGTACATTTTACTGAAATAGATCACCGAGGTTAAATAAATGAAATCCCATTTGTCAGGCGGTAATAAATGGCCTCCCCTTCTGCAAACAGCTCTGTTTGGCCTAATAAATACAGGGATGTTACAGTGCTCCTCCCTTGATAGGGTTATGGCTTAATGAAATGGTCTTTCCTCTGCTTGTTTTTGCCTCCTCCTGCACCGTGTGATAAGTAGCGAACCAACGAAGCTTGTAATTACAATCTTACAGAGAACCCAGCCAATCTGTATATAAATCTCACCATCCAATTACAAGATGTAATAATTTTGCAGTCAAGCTGGTAATGAGGTCTAATACTCATGCATGTGATAATCCCCCCTGGATGCTGACTCTATCAGATGTTAGCTTTGTAATTATACTGGCAGAAAATCATTATTTCATGTTCAGCAGAAAAATGAGGTTGGTGGGAAGTTAATTTTCTCTATGCTCTGTGAAGCATAGACAAAATTTTAATGATTTAATCATTATGGTTATCCCTTTTGCAATTGACCCACGTTACTTCTGTAGAAACATTGGCACATTTAAAAGTCCCTGTTACCCGATAAAGCTTGCCAGGTATGCAGCTTTTAATGTAAGAATAACCGTATACAATTAAACTATTAACCTGCTTGATAGGGGAAAAATCCATAGTTTTTATGTTTTCATTATTTACACATAGGATCCAAAGGAATGTTTATGTCCAGTCCACACTGCGATAAAAAAAGACTCTTAAATAAAGAAAAAAGAAAAATGCTATAATTAGGATGTAAGCTCTCAGAACAAAACAGCAGGTTCACAATGTTCACAATGGTATTTTAGCAGCTCAGTAATCTTTTGTTCCTTTCCAATGTAGGAGACTTTCATGAGATGTTATACCTCTACACAAAGAGCTTATTATGCATAATCAGCGTTTTCACAAGAAATAGTTTAAAGGAATCGCTTGTGATACATATTTTTAATTGTTCTTTTCTGTTCTCAAGATTTTCTTGTTATTTCTGTTTGTCTGGCCTGCCAAGGGGAAGGACACAGAATAAGAGAGAAGTCACAACATCGAGATGGGAGAGTGAGAAAATAAACAGCAGCGCAAACCAAAACTACAGGGAAGTAGGTAGGCAGGGCAAAAAACAAAGCATATTGCAAATTTATAGCAACTAAGATATTTAAGGATAAATTACCTCAAAAAATTAGAGTTAATGAAAATGTCATCAAATTCTTTTGTGCTAGGATTTCAACTAAAGACTGGAAGACGTGTATCCAAATAGTACTTAAACACTCCCCAAATCACTTAGATTTGTAAGCTTAATTCTGCTATTTTTAACTTTTGATTCTGTGCCCATAATGTTCATTTACTGGCTTACATCACACACATACATATATATGTGCACATATATATATGTATGTGTGTGTTTGTGTGTATATGTATGTATGTAAGTATATATGTGTGTATATGCTCTGTTTCTCTAAGACATTTTAAAAATATCTTTATACTTCCTTTTGAAAAAACAGCAGGATTAGGACCTGTGCTGTTCTTCAGTTGATGACTTTCATGTAGGCTTGATCTGGTATGTCTGGAGGCTTACCAAACCAGAATCCAACTAGTATATGAAGTATGTAAAAGGTAACCTCATATTTGATTCCTGCTAGGCTTACAAGGTAGACACGGAGCTTTTGTCTCAAGACAAAAGCAGTTACGGATAATGTACAGAGAGTGACCTGCAGGTAGGCACATCATCTGAGCCCTTGGGATGTGGCTGGTTCCACCTAACTTCAGATTTGGCTTTCCATACCTGGGTGAGTCATCTAGAGCCCCTTTACAGCCAGTGAGCATACCAGGGCTGGCCTCCTCTTACCCAGCTGAGGCATCTACGTTTGGATAAGGTGATCTGTATCCCAGAAATGCCTTTTTATCCATTGGCTATAAAAAATAACAAATGAGTAGTTCAGATGTTCATGACTACTCTGTAGGCCTCAAAGATTAGTTGAAATAAATTCTACCCTTACCTCCTTCGTGGATCCAACCCAAAGTGGCTCTGGAGAAGGCCTAGGGTCTATCATGTATTATGTATTAAACTCCTAATCTAGTGATATAAAAAAGGCAACTTGACAGACACGAATCCTGATCTAATTATGGTTCTCAGCCTTAAAAAAGGATTATTTTTTAATGAGTCCTGTAACTCAAAGCACATATATATTTAGACAATTTATCAAACCTCTTAAGAAGAAAATCCTGACATTAGTTATGGCGGTTCCACTGGTACTCCATATGTTTTCTTCCTGCAAAAGAAGCAGGATGGTGATGAGGAATGCAGATGACCTAAAATTAATTAGGTTATTAAGAAGCAGTGAAGACTAAGGGACTTGAAGAGGGACATAATAAACTAGTCAAATGGACAGTCCTTTGCTGACAAACCTATTGTGTGTAACGTGTGTTGGATGGAGTCGTTTGAAATACTTAATGCCTTACAGGATACAAAAGAAATTGTTCTGAGTTGGTAGAACGATGAGGGTATTATTATAGACAGCTGAGTCCAAAGTAATAAAAACTGCAAATAAAATATTAGACTAAGAATAATATGGAAAATAAAATAGCAAATGCCATTTAAGTCAAAGGCACTTCCTTTTCTAGAATATTGCATTCCTTTCATACCATGTTAGTCGAGGTTGCCATCTTTTACAAATTTTGTCATGAGTTTGCCATGTTTTGGGGGGGTTGTTTGGTTTAGATGTATTCTTGAAGTCACAGTTTTAGGTAATCTTTCTAGGTATCCTAAAAAAAAAAAAAGAAATAATTCTATCAATTTGTTCCATAAACAGTAGCTCTGGTGGAATATGGCTTCCTAAAGATTAGTGTCCTGCACTTTTTTCTTTCTTGCACTTCAGAGACCCTCCTTGTCTGCGTATGCCCTCATCTGCTTGACCTACTTATCCGTTTGGTGGGCAAGTAGCAGAATGCACAATGACTAGTCTGCAGCAGTGTGTTTACTGAATGGATGGCAAGTGTGCATCTGCTGTCAAGCCAGCTATTTACGATCTTGCAAAATGGGTATGGACGCTGCTGTTTAGCTGCCTTTTCCTGGGAAAGGGCATTGAGTGTAAACTGGAGTGTGCAAAATAGGTACAATTGGCTTTTCTGTCTGAAATATATTTTTACTCTTACATACATATATTTGTAAAACACTGTGAGATGTAGAGATGAACCTGTTGTCATGAACTCACGTCATGAAAGGATCTTAACTTTTTATTTAGCCAACTAGACAATTTTCTCGCTGAGGTAGAACTAGGATTAAAAGTCAAGTGAGTTTTACTGCTGGCTAGAGAATAGCGGGACAAGATTGTATTTTTGTACCATAAATTAGGTTACAGACTGCAGACAGAGAGAGGCTGGGAGCTCTTGGGTTAAGACATTGGATTTAAATCCAATAGAATACCTTAGGTGTTGCCTAAGTATGGTGATGTTCTAGAGGGTGGATGTTAATTATACTTTTGTCATTTTCCACATGAAGTATTGAAGACATGAACTTGTCTTACAGGACTATGACTAAGTAAATCTTTGCTACTCAGCAAGTTGTAAGAAGCAAAAATGGTAACTCAGCTTCTCATCAAACTTCAGCAAAATGTTTCTATCTCATCTTAATCTCGCTGAAAATAACAGAGGAGGTATGCAGATAGCGGCTGTGTTTAAAAAGCAGCACATCTGTGCTTTTTGATACAGCCTGCAGTAATAGTTGTTCTGTGGTCCAACCATTGGATGTCTTGGAGCTTTCTGATGCTTCTTCTAGTGTGTCATGGCATAGAGGGACGTGGCTGGAAGACTCCCAGTTCCTTGGGTTACACACGCCAGTTGGTAGGTGAACTGTGTATGAATTTGGGGGCTAGTTTGTTAACCTAGAGATGCTTCATTGAGAGAAAGCAAACCTAGACAAACAATGGGCCATGACTGAATCCTAGGATGTGATAAAATATCAGGTAGAGAGGTTGTCCCCTTCTTAGTTGCTCTTAGCACAGTCTCTGCCTGCATTCCCTAACACAGTCTCACTTTTCCCCTACTTGACAGCTCTGGCATTTTCCTTGAGTGCCATAATCCCCTGAATGTTAGCTGTTTGGGATCCCTGAGCCAAAGAGCTTCGCTTAGTCACATCCAGTCACGTTCACCTCCTGTTTCAATATGGACTTCACCTTCAAAACAGTGGAGAGCAAGTCAATAAGATGGCACGCCCACCTCGCAGAGGGAGCAGTGTCTATGGCTTCTCTGTGGACTTTGCCTTGCACATCCACCTCGTCTTTGTTTTATGACTCTCCCATTCTGGGACCTAACTGCAGCCAAGCCATGGAGGTGGAAACTTGGCATACAAAATTCTGGAAACTCTCTGTGAAGCAGCCGTTGATTTTTGTATGGGTTTACAAGAGATCACCATAATTCTATCTGAGCATAGTTAGGATTATATATTCCACCGAACAAATCCAGTCCTCAAAAGAATTTCCAGGTTCAGCCGTGACTTCATCGGGCAACTTTTGACAGCGGAACCCATTGAAACTGAAAATAAAATTCCTAGTGTGTTTTGTGGAGAAACTAGGAAGTCCTTTTGTGATGCGAGATGCTGCTGAAGCCTCATATGAAGGGGTTAATTTATAAAAAGGCACGGGCTCTTAGTAGTTGCTAGGTAACATTGACCTTTTCCCAAAGGCTATACTCCGCCAAGGAGGGTGTTTCGGCAGAGGTAATGATTCTGTCTGGGGTTTAGTCAACGAGTTGGTGGTAACCTATCCTGCAGGGAAGTTGAGAGGATATAGTTTTGGAACAAACTGTCATCTTCCACCCATCCTGCTCTTCCATTCATATTTCTGTCTCTTCTTTTTTTTTAAAAAAAAAAAAGAGGAAAAACACAGTTTCTCTAATTTGCCTGTGAAACCACATCACTATAGTTGCAAGAACTATCTGTCTTCCTCTGCAGACTGGGCACTAGAAATGTGAATGACTATTTTGTGCCTGCGAATATAAGAAGTCCCAAATTATAGTTGTGAACCATTCTCTTCAGAGTAGTAAAAAAAAAGAAAAAGACATAGGTCCATTTTCGAGGTGGTTATTGAAATCTCTTTTCTTTAAAATTAGTAAGAACTTCATAAAGCAAGGCATTTTTAAGTAAGGTTTATTTTTGTCTCCGATTATATGTCAGAATTTTATCTTCTGTATTAGGATCACTGCTTAGAGTTATTTCTTTACTACTTCTGTGTTTGTTGTATTTTTTAAGAGAAACAGAAAAAAATGCTTGAAAATATGTGTATTTTCCACATGCACACCCAAATGATTTGTAAGTTGATGAGACAAACCTGATGACAAGCAGCATATTTAGCTCTGTGACTAAAAAATTATAATTAGGGTTTTTTTAAAAATAAACATTTTTATATAGAAAAAGGTGCGTAGACTTCATCCTTATGGGCCAGGGTAACTTACATGACAACTTGTTAAATCGATTTTATGCTTCTTTTAGATCTGCTATTCAATTTTTTAAAGTGCAGATACCATGGCAACCCCCTCTCTCATATGGAACGTATGCTGCTTTAGAGATAAAGAGCAAGTACCTGCAAAGATGGAACAGGATGACATGTAAACTTTTTTTTTTTAATATTCACACTTCTTTGGACGAAAAAATATGCTACACAAACATCTTTTCTCTCAGCTGCAATATATTTTATTAAGCAAACACATTTTGTACAATGCAATTAATTAATCTTTAGCTCGTTTCATAAATAATATAGAAGCAAATTGCACACTATGCTTTTCTGATGTGTATGTGTATGTATGTGTATATATGCATATATATAGCCAAAGAATTATTCATATCTCTACATTTTTTTTAGTGTATAATAACTCCTTAAAGATTGACACTAACATCTATATTTTTACTGATTTTCTTACCATTCCTTAATGGTAACAATGTAGCACAGTTTTTTGGTTTTGTTTTGATTTTATGAAGGAGCTGCATAGCTGCTAGGAATAATTATTTTTAAAAGAAAAGACAAAACACAGCTGAAGTATCAGTTCTGAGAAAAAGCAGGAGGACCTATATGTACTTGGCTGTCTTGGCAGTTATTTAAATAGTCTGGATCAGGATTTTGAAAAGCAGGATAGTATATTGGATTCCTCAATTAGCTTTCTAAATAATTTACTTCAGAGGAGTCTGCTGGGGCACAGCATTTTTGAAAATCTGGTCTCTTACCCGAGCTGCTTTAGAATGAGTTGGATTTAGGTTGTGAGATATTGTTTATATCCAAAACAAGACAATTGATCAAGGAAACTGCCATTTCTTATCATCAAAACCCAGTTTCCTTCTGTATTCCATACCTTGGTTAGAGATAGGATATACTTGAAATTTCAGCATCTTGCTGATCTTTTTATTTTTGTATTCAAGCCTGGTTCTGTGATTAAAGAAAAACCTGAAATATTAGTAATGTGTCTACCAATACAAGCTGCACACTCATTTCAGGTTCCTGAATGAGTTAGGCTTGGGTTTGCTGCATTTTTGACACATGCACTACTGTTTGGCTGTCGTTGCCCATTTCCATCTGCCTGTTTTCTGGTCACTGTTTTCAGTTGTTGGCATTAAGATTTGCCAGCTTACATTTCTTTTTGCAAGCTTTAATAGGTTTGAAAGTTTAGTTCGTTTTTGATAAGCTTGCAAAAATCCAAAACTGGTATGTCAAATATGCTTGTGGCTGCAAATCTCACAGGAAAAGACTCTCATAAGAGACAGACTACAAATAATAAATGGAAATATAGGCTTTTCTTTCTTTTTCTTCACACCTTTCTGCTGACGGTGTCTGAACCAAGTCCCATGAAAACAGGGAATCCCATTGATGATATTAGGATGTACGCCAGACATACAAGCATCACAGGAATTTGCAGTGGAAACTCCACAAATCATGAAAATTGCTATTAAAAAGTTAATTCTGCATCTTTGAATTATAAATAAATCTCTGTTCATGTTTAGGCGGATTGGATACTGGAGTTCATGTTCACAATGGTTTTCCTTTGTTGAAATCAATTTGCCTGTACCAACCACTTATGCTTTAACAAGAAAGTAATGTGATGGTGAGAAAAAGCATGGCATATTGGGATGTTCCTCTGAGTGCTATTCCCTGAGGCAGCTGCTGGAGAATATTGAAGGGAGGCTAAATCAACATTGCCTATATTTTTTTTTCCTTCCCCCCTCCCCCCCTGAGACCAAATGTGTAACCTCTGTGATGCAAATTATATTTAAGCAGCTCTGGGGACTGAATATGGATTGGTGCTTTGGTGAGCCTAGGTCTCTCTACGTGGCCGCAGAACAGTTTGTCTCTATGTTACAAGGCCAACTGTGATACACATTATTTGTATATAAATAAAGCAATGAGTTTGTTTTATAATTCTTAATGACGGATCTGAATTATTTTGTTCTTTATTTCAGTTTAGTTTTTATGAAATGATTACTTTCAAAGTGGGTAGCAGTGTTGAAAACCAAGATAACTGAAAAGTGTATTACCCAACTTGGTCTAATAAATGCATATTGAAGGGTTAACTTCAGTCAAAATACATTCATTAAAATACACTCCAAACAAACACATTTATAAATGTAGATAGTGCATCTTGTAGCTTCCCAGCTCTGAGTTCATCACTGACTAGAAATATTAAAAGGTATGTTTTACAAATGCTTTCAAATAATGATACCTTCAGGACAATAAATGAATTACAAAAATCTGAAGGTCTCAAATGTCTGTTCGTTAGGTATCAGCAATTATTATGAATGAATTTTGTAATGCAGCTATTAGGAGTGCTAAATAGACTGTAAATGGTAATGGGAAATGTATTTTTTTATTTATACATTGTAGCAAATATTCAGGAAATAACAGTAAAATTAAGGTATATATAGAGGCTGGTAGATATATTTCTATTCTACTTTAAAAAAACCTTTTTGCTGGCTTTAGTTTTCACTTGTGGAAAATAGTCTTGTTACAGTTATTGCATATATTTAAAAAATTAGATTCAAAAAAATTCCCAAAATTAAGTTTTTCATTGTTTTATTTAATAGCCATTTCCATGAGAATATTTTATTAATTGTAGTTGTTTGTAAAGTAAATTTTATTTGTGCTCGAAGAATTTACTTATGCATTAAAAAAATACTTTCTCAAATTACATCTTTGTTTCCTCCTCATACAGAAATCCCAGATAACAAACTAAATAAGCTCCCAGGTCCAGACTTGAGGCAAACAATTCAAAGCATAGGTTTCAAGTAAAAAATATTTCAGCAAATTGCCTGATGGGCTTGGCTTATTTTCATCTTGGCAAGACTACTAAACCTCATATGATTGTACTTTATTTTGAGGAAAGACCCAGAAGTAAAAAAACCCCAATAAACAAAAAAATCTACCACCACCAAAAATGCTGTTGAAGAAGTTTTATGTTAAGGTATACACATCACATAAAGTAGTGCAATTTTTTTCTTTACTTCATTGAGGCTTCCGGGGGGGGGGGGGAGGGGGGGAGGGAGAATGACACAAAA
The DNA here is from genome assembly GCF_018139145.2 of Gymnogyps californianus. Lineage (NCBI taxonomy): Eukaryota > Metazoa > Chordata > Aves > Accipitriformes > Cathartidae > Gymnogyps > Gymnogyps californianus. Next base: position 70,029,574 of record NC_059472.1, on the reverse strand, counting down.
AAGAAACAGCACTAAGCATAAAAGACAGACTTTCTCTTAAAATAATTACCAAAGAAAGTAAATTTTGTCAGAACTTGCCAAATGAAAGGTTCTTGTAACTCTTCTTTTTGCTTCTGTCTGTTGTTATATATTTTGTAACAGGTATTTCTCAGTCATGCCAATTACAGGATATCCTTAATACATTCAATTTGAATGTTGTTTTAGTCTATTAAATGTAAAATGTTTTAACTGAAAATGGAACATGTCAATAACAATAATTTAATTATCCAACACATGGTATTTTTAATAGTAGTAAAAAAAATAGCAATTTGAAATATTTCTTCTTCCAAGATAAGCATTATTTTTAAATAAAAACTTGAATAAGCCTCTGATTTAGGAAATGAGCATGAAAAACCTTCCAAAAATTATACAAGTGCCCATTAACTGTCATTTAAATGTTGTCAATCAAATCTGTTTGCATCTGGTACTGATGCCATGTGAAATTTATTTATTTAAACTTTCAGTCACACATGGAAAGTTTTGCAGATGGTGTCTCTTCTCATCTGTTTTTTCCAATTTTCCCCCCAAACTCCAGTTCTTACTCTCTCGACCCCCCAATTTGATTCCTCCTCCTTCTAAAAAAATAGATCTAATCAGTAGCATGTTAAACAAGAGGGGATCTTTTATGTATTCTGTGTTAGGACAAGAAAAGCATCGCTGTAGATCACTAGAATAAACAACTCAGGCTGATTCAATTACAATGGCTGGGCCAGGCTTTTATCTGCTGGTGACATCATTTCAATCAAAATGTAAAATAATACAATCCAATAGATGCAAGAGGGAGAGATAGGACACAGACTGCTGCACTTAGTCATTTAATAAAAAAAAGTGGAAGAAAGCTCTTTCTGACAGGCTGCTAGGACTTCCATTTCCAAAACTCTATTACCTTGTATAATAGTATTCAAAAGAATTGAATGCAGGAAATTGTCTATTACTTTTTATTAGTAGAAGCTGTTATGTAGGATACAGCCTACTGCACTGTTTTTTCTTTGTTCCTTTAATTAACGAAAGCATGAAATCCTTCTATTGGCAAGCACTTCTTCCAAAGCTTCTGTTGCCTTCTGTTTTTACTGAAAAGGTGGAGTTTTTTTCTTTTCTCTGAATGTCTTCTTTTTTTTTTAATAGTAAAAAAGTAATTTTTTCTCAAGTCACTGTAATCTAAAGTCTATCAGTCACCTTAATGGGCTAGGAGAGGGTAGAATGCAGATACGTTTCCATAGTCGCGGAACATTTTTTATAAGAAAGTTTCACGTTTGAGGAGTGAGGGAGGGTCAGATTGTAACCATGTATAGCCTAGTGCCAGTCTTCTGACTGTTTCGCTTGCCAGCTGAAATTTGCTTTTGTTACTTAATTTATTATGATAGAAAAAAGATAAATTGATACATATCAATTTGATAGATGCATGGTGCAAAGAAACATATTCTTTCTTCAGGCCATATCCTTGATCCTATAAGATTTTCTGTGACAGCATAGGACAGGACTTTGTAAATATCATCAATCTGGTCATCCTACACAATTCTCTTAAATTTTACCAGGGGTAAAACTAGTAGACCTGATTCCAATGAGGTGTAGTTTCAGTGACTTCTACATTCATATATATAATATACCAGAAAGCTGATATAAAGGGTAGAACACTACTGTACCTTTGGAGAGAATATATTTTATTGATTTTAATGATTAATTACATATATAATGCAGGTTCACTGCTATTAGGTTCATAAAGGTCTTAGTAACTTTATTTAATAATAAATTCTATAGCTAAATTGTGATAATTGTGATTGGGTAATGAACAGGATCTTGCCAAGGGCAAACAATGACTACTACAGCGGTCACTGAAGCACTCTTCCCACTATGCTTACCATTTTAGGGTACATTATGAAGAAGGAGATTGAGTCAAATGGCTAACTGCAGATGTTGTCCAAGGAGATATAACTCCTTAAATTAATTTTATCAACATTTTCTTTACTAATGCAGTGATTTGTTCTTCTTCTTTTGTGTTTATCAGTAGCAAATAGACCTGAAGAGGTCTGAGGTCTTCGGTAGTCTTGAGAGATGTTGGCTGTATTGGGTTTGCGTGGCAAGGTTTTGGTAGCGGGGGTGCTACAGGGGTGGCTTCTTTGAGAAGCTCCTAGAAGCTTTCCCTGTGTCCGATAGAGCCAATGTCAGCTGGCTCCAAGTTGGACCCACCGCTGGCCAAAGCCGAGCCCATCAGCAACGGTGGTAGCACCTCTGTGATAACATATTTAAGAAAGGGAAGAAAAGTTACTGGGCAGCAGCAATTGCAGCCAGAGAGAGGAATGAGAATCTGTAAGAGAAACAACTCTGCAGACACCAAGGTCAGTGAAGAAGGAAGGAGAGAAGGTGCTCCAGGCACCGGAGCAGAGATTCCCCTGCAGCCCGTGGTGAAGACCGTGGTGAGGCAGGCTGTTCCCCTGCAGCCCATGGAGGTCCACGGTGGAGCAGATATCCACCTGCAGCCTGTGGAGGACCCCACGCCGGAGCAGGTGGATGCTGAAAGGAGGCTGTGATCCCATGGGAAGCCCATGCTAGACCAGGCTCCTGGCAGGACCTGTGGACCCGTGGAGAGAGGATCCCACGCTGGAGCAGGTTTGCTGGCAGGACTTGTGACCATGCAGGGGACCCACCCTGGAGCAGTCTGTTCCTGAAGGACTGCACCCCGTGGAAGGGACCCATGCTGGAGCAGTTCGTGAAGAGCTGCAGCCCGTGGGAAGGACTCACATTGGAGAAGTTGGTGGAGGACTGTCTCCTGTGGGAAGGACTCCACGCTGGAGCAGGGGAAGAATGTGAGGAGTCCTCCCCCTGAGGAGGAAGGAGCGGCAGAGACAATGTGTGATGAACTGACCGAAACCCCCATTCCCCATCCCCCTGCGCCACTCGGGGGGAGGAGGTAGAGAAAATCAGGAGTGAAGTTAAACCTGAGAAGAAGGGAGGGGTGGGAGGAAGGTGTTTTTAAGATTTGGTTTTATTTCTCATTATCCCACTCTGATTTGACTGGTAATAAATTAATTTTTTTTTTTCCCCAAGTCAAGTCTGTTTTGGCTGTGACAGTAATTGCTGAGTGATCTCCCTGTCCTTATCTCAACCCATGAGCCTTTCGTTATATTTTCTCTCCCGTGTGCAGCTGAGGAGAGGGAGTGATAGAGCGGCTTTGATGGGCACCTGGTGTCCAGGCAGGGTCAACCCACCACAGCACGATGGAACAGAGACAGTTACATGCATCTTCAACCATTTCTCAGTCCCATCGCAGATTAAGACATGTGTTAGCTTAGAGAAGGGTAATTCATTTGCATGACTGTCTCAGTGCTTAGGAAAATGTTATCTAAAATGGATATATGAGTTGATTGTAGGCACCCCTGGACATAGTGCTGGAGAGCAGACATTTGTCAGAGATTCATTGAGTCTTCATCTCAGTTCAGGTGGAACTCATATGATCTGCATCTTAAAGCACAGTTTTAACCTAAAAAAAGCAGATATGTCAGATTCCATGAGTCAGAACTAGACCTTTTCCTAGAATATCTGCCATATTCAACCACAAATTGCTTTTTTGACCCTACGTAGGCATGAAAACACTCAGTGTGAGAATTCAATAGCTATCTTGACCAAAGTCCTCACTTAAACATATGTAGTTGAGACCCTTTAAAGTCATCTTTCTTCACAGGAAAATAAGCCAGGAACGATAGCAAAAGGCAGAATTGAACAACTGAAATCCAGAACCATCCTACTGTAAAATGTTTTTGTGAATGCTGAGGATACAGCATTCATACTCTGGGTGAAAGTAGAATGTCTCATATGCCATTAGGGTTGAGCAATGTAGGCTTTTTGGAAACATGTCTTTAGTGGGCATCTATGAATGTTCAGTTTATAACGGAAAAATTGTTTTCCTAGAATTTCCAAAAAACCCAATACATTAGGCACATGAGTTTAAAAAAAGAATTGAGGCAGTACTTGTTGGTCCTGATTCTCCAGACAGTCTAGTAGAACCAAGGAATACAGAGGTTGCCTTCTCTGCTGGATGCTCCTCTCTGTTCTCCTGCTGTGCTGCTGTGCTTTCCACTGCGCACATCTCTGCCCAACTCTAAGAATTTTAGCCCCATTTTCCAGTCCCACTTGGTTTACCCATTCCTCCCTGGGGTCAGCTCTTGATTTACTGCTTTTAGCCTGATGTTTTTGTTCTCCTGCAATTTCTTGACTCCCCAAGCTCTGTTCCATTTGAATTACAGGGATATTCTTTCCTGAAATCTGAAGGTTACGGAGTCCTATCCTAGCTGGAGATTGTTGCAAGGTCTAGCTAGAAGTGACAGCATTTTTTTTAATAGAGATTACTTTTCCATGCCTAGCTATCAGTATGTTTTGAAAATACTTGAAGTGGTTCATGTAACTTTAAAAGACTAAACATATTATAAGAAACTCTGTTTTTATCTAAGAAAACTTTATTTTGTATTCTAGATCTTAATAGGTCTGAAGCATTTCCATAGTTCTGATTAAACGCATCTGATGGAACAAAATATATAGAAATTTGGATAATTAACTGTTAGCTTTGTATCTTTGTACCCTTTTTTTTTCATTATAACAGAAAACTGTGCCAAAATAGCAAAACCCTGAGTGTGACTAAAGGCAAACTGAGCATCAAATCTACTCACCTTATAACTTGTTTAGAAGTCTTGGTATTCCTGTATCTTTCAGTGCAGGATGATGTGCAGTCTTTTGAGTGTAACAGTACGTACAAAATGCATCAGCCTTTTCTCAAAATTTGACTTTTGGAAATAGTTTTGCAAAGTGTTAGTCTTTTGTAAGCAGGGAGCAGGCGAGAGCAGGATTTGATTTTTTTAATAGCTTTCACACTGCGCATTTAATATGCATGTACATTAGGATAGATTATATTATGGTTTTGGAGGTTATATGGTTCCAGTTGTTGGCCCTCCATTTCGCCATTATCTTAACCTAAGTCATGCTTCATTGCACATGCATGTTTGGTGAGCAGGCTGTACGGTCAGAAAGATTTATCGGAGAAAGCTTATACAGGAATGTACTTTATTCTGTGATCATCTTGTGACATGCTGTTCCTGCTATATAAAGTGTACATATTAGACCTGTACATGAAAGTACCTATTGGTCTGCTGTTTAATGTGAACACTGCAATTGATGAGGTTTACATAAAACTTTGTGCTGTCCATACATGAATGGACTTACGCACCTAAAGAGAGACTTAGAATGAATTTAAGCCTGTAGATCCAAACCTGAGATTGTAAACTGTGGCTCATCTGCTGCATGTTGGATCCCAGGCATGTTGGCTTCTTTTACTCATCCAGGATTGTCCCAGGCTTGATCAATCAGAGCAGTTTAGACCATCTGGAAGCAAGAAAGTAGATGTTTCATCAAAATCTAAATCCTTTAAAAATCTGAGTCCAGGAAATGTTTGGAGACTGTACTGGATAGTGACTGCTGCGATGGGGCTCTTCTGAAAACACAGGGGCAGCTAATAACTTCCTTGGCAATTTGGCTGGAGAAGTGCATAGTTAGCAAAGCAGTTTCTGAACATGCTCAAGTCATCAGAAGGTCAGATTGAAAGGCCTTTGCCGCTGACAGGGCTATCTCTAGAAACAGGCAAAGCAAGCAGTTGTCTAGAGCAGCAACATCACTGTAACTGGGTTGGCTGCTGTTGCTGCTGCTACAGAAAGGGTAAGTACGTGTGGGGCAGCCACTGCTTCTGGAGGGGATCCATACCCAGTCAGTGCTGCTATGTCTCTCATCAGTGCAGATAGGAGAGGAGCTGCGAGCTCTCCGCTGCTCCTCAGTCCTGGCACCACTCCTCCTCCTCCCTGCACTTTCCTTACCCATGGCAAGAATGTCCTGCTCCCACAGTAGTGTTCAGAAGGCAAAATTCAATTTTGCTGGCATTACTGAGAAGTCTGAGCCAGCTCCGACTGCCCGAAAGACTTCAAATCAGTATCTCCTACAATGCTGTCTGCTGAGGGGCTGAGCTGGAATCGCTTTTCTCCTTTCCTATTAAAACTGCACCGCTGTGTGTAGAGTAGTTTGAGAGAGAGAAATTTTACAGCCTAGTGGTTACAGTATTCACCTGGGAGGGGAAGCTGGGGCATCCATTTGTTGTGTAAAGGACTGTTTATTAAGTGGCCAAAGGAAATAAAAAAACAAATAAGGAAAGAGGAGATAAAATGGAAGAGATAATAATAAACAGCAAAAGAGCTCACAATGAAAGGAGAATTTGATTCAGCAAATTCTGTTGAATTGCTTACTTTTTGATAATTTACTATGAAAAGGCAGCTTTAAAGAGATTTTGACTGTGAATGCAGTCTCTTCCTGTTTTCCACTAACATCATAAATTTCTTATAAAGACAACCGGTCTTAAACATGCATTCTTCCTTCTCTGAGCTGTTCCAGGTGGGAAATGGCATAGTTTAGAGAGGAGCTGGATCAATAATCTTCCTAAATAGAAAAATACCTAGGCAGAGAACCACTTTTTGTAAGGTTTCCTCTGAGTCATTGAAGCTGGCCAGTCTTAGAACGTGGTCTTGGGTTCAGGGCTTTACTGGGAAGCTCAGATAAAACACCACTGTATCTGTGAGTTATTGTTAACATAGGGAAAAAGCATTGTGGTAGCAATGGAAGTGTCTGGTATTGTTGTCTTTGCATTGATATAGGCATATTTGAAATGTACCTATCCATATTTAACAAATATCTTGGTTATGACATTAATTTCTAGTACATTGAGATTATTTAAATTATTTTAAACAGTATCCAAGTAAATACTTAAAATTTTAAAATCAATTGCAACGTGTAAAATCTATGTTAAGATGACTTTGACTTGGTAAGACTAATGCCAGAATGATCAATAATGGCATGACTAAAGGACATTTATCCTACCATTCCACATACGGAGAGATCTGCAAGCACCACGAAATAAACTGCTTGCCGCTTTATCTGCTGGTGCTGTTAAAGGGAACTGAAACCCTGCATGAAACTGGATCTGTCCCTTGGCAGTGATCCCAGTTAAGTAGGCGTGTCATTTGTCAATGTGCCAATAACATCGTTTCTGTGATATTTTTTCCTCCCAGAATTTTGCATTGATAAAAGACTTCTTCAGCCAATAATCTTGCTTAATATTATATCATTGAATAAAACTGCCTCTGCTTTATTCTCCACTTCTTGCTTTGTACAGCTGGGAATACTAGAATGGATCAGTGAAGAATTAATCATTTTCTTGACTGAGTTAAACTTGTTTGTTAAAGGATAAGCTACTAAGTATATATTATATACACTGAAAGCAGAGTGTAGTTTCTCTTTTGTATAGACTGTTATGTGATGTCTTAGGAGAAGAAAGTCCTCAGCTGTAACTCCTGATTCACAGCCGAACTCAAACTTCCTTAAACGTAAATGAGAGATCTTTGTTTCAGCTTTGACCAGCAGATGGGCCTGAGTTTAAAAAGTTAATTTAAGTCAGTTTAGAGTCCATATTCTTATTTGGTTTCACCATTGTCAATATTCTATTGCTAGTTATAATCAAGTATAAATATGAGCATTCTAGGACTTGATTTAGATCTACATGTTTGGGTTTTTTTTCCACGTCTTTTTCTTAGTGAAGACAGTAAAGGGATGCTGCTTTTTCTCATTCCACTTCTTCACTGAAGCTGCTTAAGAAAATGAGATACAAGAAGTCCATTTAAGATTATGTTGAAAAAGCATGTCTGCTTTTAATATTAACCAGATTTTTATTGCTAAGTTTTGCTGGCAAATCTCTGAAAGTTTCAGCTTGCAACTTATCCAGATCACTTAAATCTACAACACTGGCTTTGCAGTCTTGCAGGAACATCTGTTTTGATTTCCAATGCTATCTTTTTTAGTTCTAGAACACTCTTCTTCAGTGTTTTAGGAGATTTTTTCAGAATCTTAAAGGGCCTTAGTTTTAACTTCAAAACTAAATGAAAATCAGGAGGAGGTAACTTAGTGTAATGTTTCTTGTACTAGTATTTTCACTGAATATATTCAGTGTCAATTGACGAGGAAACAGCTGGATGTCCACGTCACAGTTAGTTACTTTTCTATGACTTTCAGTGAAACCTGGCAATACAGTAACGTTGTGCACTACACCTCTTATTGTGCTGTTGTTGGGGCATAGTTTGTATATATAAACCTTTATGTTGTAAAGTATTAATTAATTAAACTATTAATTAATGAATATTAATGTGTCTAGTAGCATCCTATTGCTATTCTCTGATGGTAAATGGAAGTATTTGGAAGGGGAAGTATTGGTCTGAATCTAAATTTTTAAAAATTATTTTATCATTTTCAAAATGAAACGCCTGAAAAAAGCTGATGTATTGCAACCAGATGGTGACTATCAGATACAGAAAGGATTAGTTAGACATCTGTTCCTTAAATTGATTCATCTTTCTAAACACAAGTGTTAATAATGGTGTTGTGTACATCTGCACAATGGAAACCAAAACAGGTATGAATTAACTCTGGTTATCACTAAAAATTGGAACAAGTGCTGCAATGGGAAAAATAGCTCACTAGCTGCTGGCTTGTGTTCTCACAAGCTTCTTAGCTTAGCAGAAAAATAATGATTACCCAATGCTCAATATCAGTTCCAAATAACTGTTCCTTAAACATGCTGTTTTATACTTCAGATAATTAATTTCTTTGTCCATGTACGTACAGATGTCTTCACTCTACTGGCTAAACCTTTACCCTCTGATACACATCTCTTGTATATTAACACAGACACCATACTATTGTTGATGTTACTGTATCCTAGCCTTCTATCAAATTGTCTACCAAAATAAATCCATCACTTTTTCTATACACATTCCAACCTAAAAAATAATTATGTCTTTATTCCATAGTTGATACCAGCTTGATGTGTAGCGCCCTAAAAACTCGAAGGTACTTATGGGTAAAAAGCAAGTTAGTATACGCAATGTTTCACTTGTACATTTATTAACAAAACTGCTAATTAAGTAGACCTTTAAGTGGCCTTTGTCATACTTGCACTGTTAGATACTATGATCATATTGTGATTTTTTTTAGTACAACTCACACAAAAAATAAGTGCTTTATTTCATTTTCAGTTGCTTTGGTTTCTTCTAAATGTTTTTCTCTTTTTTTTTTCTGGATAGGTTAATTTTTAAACAAAAATACCATTTTGAAAACAAAAATTGAATAAGATTCCCCCCCCCCCCCAAAGGTATAGAAACAAACCTTTTTGCCACACTCAGAAATTATCACACTAAAAATGTTGGCATGAAATAAAGTGACATTTAAAAAAATCTCCTTTCTCCCTTTTTTAACTGTAAGTATTTGCCAAATTTTCCTAGAGCTTGTGAAAAGCTTTGTTCCTGAGAATTCTTTTCCATGGAAAAATACATGTATATTTTTTTTTATATTTTTCCCAGCTCTAATTCCAAGAGTCCATGGGAAATATAAATATTTTTTTAGTTAGTATTAGATACTACAAATGGTATTGGGAGTTGATGATTGTGTAAATTACTATGATAAATATTAACCCTTCTTTAATGTAAAACATTCATGTAGCAATTTGATAGTTTTCAAATATACTCATAAGCTGTTATTACCTACTGACATATTTGAAAGGAAAGTCATTATTTGTGACATCATATATTTGCTATTTCCTACTCATAGTGCACATAGATTCATTCATTTAAGTCACAAGATATCATTGTTCACTTTCCACCTTCTAGTCAGGGAAAAAAACCAAACAGGTTAATGAAATGCAAATACGGAATAATATTTTTTTTAGTTGAATTTATGAAATTTTCAGAATGTGCATGAAAACTTGTTGAACTCATGAATGATTACAAAAAAAACAACCCTCTGTGAATTGCATGAATTTGGCATTTTTATTATTCCAGTATTTTCTAAACAGTCCTTGTGCTGGTTTACCAGCTCACGATAGTTGAGTGGATGTTGTAATGCACCTTAGGAATCTTCGTCAATATCAGGTGGGAAAAAATGTGTTAAAAAAATGATTTATGTAAATCAGTGACCACTCCATAATTCTGTCCACTTCCATTAGCTTTTAATTGTGCTCTGCTGCTCGTGTATTAAAATCTTTCACATTATGTCTCTTTTATTGAGGTTAGTGTTTATTTATATGACTAACTGCAAGGGTGGATGGGTAAAATGAAAAAGAAAGGTGGGATCGTGTTTTCCTCTTCTGTCTCTCTCTCTCTCTCTCTCTCACTCTCCCCCTCTTTTCTAAACAAGCTAAGAGTTTTTATAATTCATCACCTGGCTGACAGATGAGTTCTGCTGGAGAATATTAGAAAATGTCTCAAATCTCATATATATGCTAATGGTATGCTGAGACTGGTTGGTGGTATGCCGGAGTTTTTAATCTGTCTCGACCAGTGTGGAAAGTGGAGGAGACAAGTCATTGCACTCGACAATTTATGATCAAACAACTGAATTGTAAAGGAAGAAGGACATGCAGAAAAGGAGAGTAATTTTCTGATTTAACAGCGTTGTTACTACAAATAAAGAAATCTTGATTTTGACTGCACTCGACATTAAATGAGTTTCCTGTGCCCTGCTCTGAATTTTTCATTTTCAGATTTGTATAAAGCACCCTGCTTAGATACAAGTGACAGATAAGGAGACGATTGCATATGGAAATCAAATGTGTATAATAAAGCCATCTTCTGTTTATTAAATAAACACATGTAGATGACTTCCGTGGAGAATGCACTGATAATTCTTCATTGTGTTCTAGTTTTTTTGCAAGTCACAAAGAATCTTATTTAACAACCACGAATGACTAGATGCAAGCTTTTCTGTTTATTACCTTATAACAAACCAGGCAGTCTAATGTATGGCATTTATAAACATTTTATTTTGATTCTTTAGTCCAAGTTTTAGCTGTAACAGTACCATATATTAGTGTTTATGCTATTAGAGTTCTGGAAGCTGCATCGGTGCATTAGTATTTTCTGAATATTATGTTTTCATGATAGAAATTGTAAAGATTAGCCAGATAATATGTACGTTATTGTAAAATGAAACTCCAGGAGAAGTGAAGTATAACATATAGCACTTTGATCTTCAAATAAAAAATTATGATATTATATAACCAAAACTAAGAAAAGACCATGGGGTCTGCAGTCAGCTTGACAATGTTTTCTGATTCAGTGATTTAAGAGTCTTAGTTTCAGATGTAAAAAAAACTTGAAGCTCATCAAGGGATGTATTTCCAGTTCTATTTCTCACTCTTGATTTCTTGCAGCTATAGGACTTCCTATAAATTATTATAATATACTACAGTATTGGGTAACATCATGAATACGGGTTGTTTTTTCCTGAAAGGGTTTTTGTATTGCAACTGAAGTGCTTGTAGGCATTTTAAAGTAAAGCAAAAGACACTTTTTTCACCTTCTACCTCTAGAGAGTTAAGTTCAAATTTAGATTTTTGTTTACATTTTTATTTTGAGAACAAAAAGAGGTGAAGGGAATTAGTAATGTCCAGACACTAATGAACTATATTTAGTGAAAATTATCGGCCATGGTAGAGGAGGTCTACAGTCGGTAGCTCGCTCTGGCTGGGCTGAGAGGACCATTGTATTGTTTTAAGTCCTCCCCTGTATTTATCAATATCAGCAGCTGCATTAGGAACGTTTTAGACTGTCAGCATTTTTTTCTCAAATTAGCAGCAGCATCACCCTGTACTTCTGCTCTTGCTTGAACTCTGCTTTGATGTTTTACTTTTGAAAAAGAAAAAAACCCCACCAAACCAACACCCCAAAAGCAAAGCATGCCCACCTCCTGCCAGGCATTTACTGCTGAATGAGAGGGGAATTGTGAAATACTGGTGCAGAACTCCAAAGCACGAGATGGCTTCTCTGCCTGGGGTAACTGTAATGTGAGCTTTGGCATAAGTGCATCAGAAAATCCACATGGATTTCTTACTATGATTGGAAGTGATTGTTGTGCGTGGAAGTGCACAACCAGTTCAAACAAGACTAGATAAGCTGTGTTGCAAAGCCATATGGCTTAGTTTAAACAGCACAAAAAGGAAGTCTTTGATCATGGCCTTTGATCATAGTTAACCCTAAATGAAATGGTGGGCTAATGTAGGTAAAAAGGTGTCAGAATCAAAGCAACTAGAGGCTGGTAAGAGTCTAGTAAAAGAATGATTTTGGAGAGGACCCTGGTATGCAGATGGTTTGTTTGATTTTAAACCTAGGGTAAGGAAGAAAAACTGTAGCAACTTGAGCACCAGTGGAGAAGACCAAAATATGGCAGAAACTATGAAGATGACTGGATGCAGAAGCTGTAAGGTGTATGTTATCCTTCAGTGAGTTTCTGACAGAATTTACATATGCATGAAGGGTCATCTTATAATGTTCAGGGGAAAAAAAAAGGTGTGAGAGCCTGAAATGCAGCTAGAAATGAGGGTAGAATACAGAAATGTGTTTGAGGATGACAGACGAGATGAAAGGAAAGAGCATGAATATAACTGGAGTTGCAGATGGGTTGATTGGCAGATCCCTAGATGAAAAGGAGACCTCTAGAAGTACGTGAAAATGATGACAAGGCAGAGGAAAATACCAGTATGTGAAGAAAATCTGTGGAAGGAGTTTGTTCCGTGGAAGGAGTGATGAGGTGCAACAGCTAGAGACAGAATATTGAGCAGCAAGAAAGAAGAGATTGAGTAAATGGTAACAGCAGGGGCTAGCGGCTGAAGGAGAAGAGAACAGATAGGCGGGAAGCAAAAAGGAAGCAAGAAGGCCAGAGTTTCACAGGAACCTCAGGTTGCTCTGAAAGATGACTTTTTTTGATAAGAAATCTTAAGAGACTGGCCATCAGAGTGGATCTAAAAAAGAGTCTGGGGCGAAGTCTGTCCAAGCATAATGCTGTGAGGGGTTGGCATGAGTGTGAAAGTCATTCTGAAGAGGCTGGGCAAGAATCCTTTCGCTGTCATTCCACCATTTGACTGTAAGAATAAGAATCCTGCTTGAGTGGCTCAAAGAGGGTTGTGCTAGATGGGGGAAGATGTTCAAAGATCTTTGGTGGAATTCTTCTATTTCCTAGACCTAGAGGGCAAATGTTTGGGAAGATGATGAGTATCATCAGGATTGGTGAAAGCACCAATGCAAAGTTTGAGATGTTTGCCTGCTTAAGTACCTGGCGAAGTAGCCTTCTTGGATTTTTGCTAACCTGACTGATAAGAGAATGGACAGTCAAGAGGAAGTAAATACTATGAGGATAATAGCAAAGTGGGTAGTTAAAAATAGGAGCGCTTAATTTGGATAGTGAGATTGAACTGGTAACTGCCTCAATAATTCATAGGAACTGCACAACAAAGCGGAGGAAGTCAAACAAAGAGTCAGATGTGAAACAACGTTATAAGAAAAGCAAAATGGAATAGCTGTTATCACTAGAAAAGAGATGTGGAAGGAGCTTAACTATTCAGGAACTGGTCTGGTACATTTTGTCACGTAATGGCCTCTAAAGAAGTAAGAGGAGGGAGTGTGAGTGAGCTGCAATCTGAATGGTAATTTCTTTGGGGAAGACAATAAAGTACCTTTTGCTGTGAACATGCTGGAAATCAGAAATTGAACTCCAGTGTCTTAGAATAATAAAAATCTGTGTTGCCCTGCAGTGAATGAGGTCTTTCTAAGATTTTTTTTATTTTACTTCTCCAATATAGCCTGAAGTGCAAATGTTGCTAATAATGGTAACACCCAAATGCAAAGTAGACTTCTTCAGTAAGTAGTCATTGAGCTAGCAAAGGACAATGTTACTTTAACTTTGGTTTTAAACAGAAGAGTATTTAGCAAGGTAGCACACTATCTCCTGCTTTCCTCCATCCTCATCCCCTCTAGTTCTTCTCACTGTTCAGCTCGTTGGTGGTGCAGCACAGGACGTAGGACACTGGCAAAACACCTCACTGCCAGCTGCAGGCAACTTTCTTTTTATCCTGATTATGGAGGAGGCAGTATTTTTAAAAGGTGTTGAAGTAGCATTTTAGGAGTCAGGAAGGCTTGATCCACATGCTTTTGTAGAAAATTTGCGGGACCAAGCAGGTATACAACAGTATTTTATCAGTAATATGCTTCTAAACCTGAGACCTGCAAGTTGGATTTTTGAAGCTGCTTGACAGTTATTCAAATACATTTGGCACTAAATGAAGTGGAAAGTAGGTACTTTTAAATGTCTCACCTGCAGTATTTTAGAAAATCTCTTATATTTTTAATTTACAGGTTCTCCAAAATTACTGTTTCAAAAATGTATTAATGTTAAAAAAGCAAAATAGACACAGAAATCCCCAAACAACAAAGACACACTTTGAATATAAAAATGTGAATTAATAGACGCTGCTTTTTTCCCCCACACAACAAGAGCTGTCTACACCACTGTGCTTGACTGCCCTTTTATTCTGTAAAGGCAATGCCATGAATAAATAAAACTGAAAGTGTGAAACAGCTTAGAGTTGAAATGTGCCCTTAACAGGGCATAACAAAACTTTATTGAACCTCTATGCCTGTGAACAATGCCTCATTTCAATCGTGCCAGCAGATGGCACTCTTTATATTAAGTAGCTTTCATGGGAAAATTTAATTTGTTTCTTTTTTTCTTTGTTTATTAAATATTGGGAGGTACTATCCTATGTAATGCTTCTTACTGAAATGATAAACTGATCTACACAAAACTTCAAATAACTGTATTTATGATGGTGTGTATAAACTGGTATTTATAATACATGCCTTTCTCAATACATGGGAAAAATTAGGAGAAGAAATTCAGTATGGCTGGAGAGTTAGCACTCCTGAGCATTGGAAAATTAAGGTGAAGGAGCAGGTTTCTGGGAACGTTTTGCAACTACTCTGTGTTTCTAGTGGTTAGGCATTTCCAGGCTGAACGTTGGATACTTAACGATGGTTAGCCAGTTAATTCAGGATGTTTGCAGTTTGGCATTGGATGCCTTTTCCAGTTCCAACAGAGGACATACCAGAGGAGAGGAGATAAACTCACAGGTATCCTGGGTATAATGGAACAGGGAAGACTGGGGAGGAAGGAGAAGGACTTCAAATGACGCTAGTCTGATCCTGCAGGAGAAGTTCAGGACTAAGGAAAGAAGCTGCCTGCGAGCAGGAGCGGCGTGTCTTCCGTCTCCTGCGGTGGGGCTGGGAAGCCCCTTTGTGAAGCCGGTGTGCAGTGCTGGCAAGGAGGTGCCTCACCTCATCTGAGCCAGGGAAGCGCTGCCTGAGCAGGGAAAGCACCAGAAGCACAGCACCACTCCACCAGCAAAGAGCTGCTTTTCTTCGCATGCCTCCCAACTCCCTGCAGAGCTTCCACCTCTAGCAATGATAGCCGCACCCACAGCCAGTTGACAGTAGTGTATGTTTACAAAGGGATTTTAGCAGGGGAAAGTAATGTATATTCAATCTGTGAACAGTAATATAAAATCCTGTGTTTTGCAAGTGAAAGGGAAGAAGAAAAACAAGTTCCCGTAACCTGTAAAAACTTCTGTAGCTAATAATGTGCTAGGTTACTGATGGACACAAGACACATAGCCCCTGGGGGAAAATAGAAAGCCTTCAATTTTTCCAGCTACAGCAGAGACCAGCTGAAGTGGAGCCTCTTTTTCCAAGAAAGTAAGTGGAAATAGCTTTTGCTGAGCTGGAAAGATACTCTTGATTACTTGCTGTGCTCTTAGATAATCAAGGACACAGTGGAAATACCACATAGCATGTGACTGGCTTTGATTTATCCCAGGAAACCTCTCTCAACCTCAGAATGCACTGTAAACAGCTGCTTCACAAATTTCAGACAGAAAAACCTCTTCATTTTTTATCTCTAAGTGAATTAAAAAAAAAAAAAGTTTATTGGATGTTGCACAACTGCATCATTTCCGGTCCTTGCATGAAATTAGAACATGAAACAAGGATGACTTCAACTAATCTTGTTCCTTGGGTGCAGTCTTTTTCAAGGTTTCAATTACTAACTCAAACCTGTTAAAAATATTTGCCCCATTAATCACATTATGTGCTGCATTATTTAGTATTCTGGCTATTTCTCTCCTCTAGCATGGAATTATATATCTCTCTGCCCTCTAGAAACTCCTGATAGTTTTTCATTATTATGCCTTTTTACCTCACCATATAGATGTTTACAGCTACTACCCCAACTTTCATATCCTTAACTTTCCTCAACTTCCTAGTTGTAACAACTTTTAGTAACAACATCAAGCCTTGGCAAAGCTAATTTCTGGCTACCTCTGTAACATTTTTTTTCGTATTAAAAATCCCAAAAGCTTCAAAATAAAAATTACTATATCTAATCCCTCTTTTCTTCTAACTATACTTACTCTTTTTTCTCTCTGTCTTAATTTTCTCTTGGTGACTCTGGCATTATTCTGTTCTCCTCTGGTCTGTGTTCACTGCTATGGGTGACAAACTGTGTCACCTGGGAAGCTAAAACCTAAAACAGTTGTGTTCAAATGCTCCCTCTGCTTCTCCCTTCTCATGACTTCTTCCTATATATAGTGCTGCTTTTTTTCGTTCCTGTTTAACATCTTTGAATCCCCTTGATGCCCTTCGTTACACAACTTTTGTTCAGGCACTTCGGACTTCTTAAATTGCTTATTAGAAACCTTGTAGCAACACTTACCTTATTCCCTTAAATCTACCAAAAATGCTGTCACATCAAAATAAGCTATTTCACTTACACTTCGGCTTCTGCACAGTCACCTCCAAACCCTTGTATTGACACATTTCCTCTTTACCAAATACAAACCTCCTCCAGCTTGCTTCTTGTTTCTTTCCCTTCATTTCTTTTGGCTGACCTCCCAGCCACTTTGTTGAGAATGAAGCCTTGCAACTAAGCATTTAACTTCTGTTTTTCATCTGTTGCTTATTCCAGGACTCCTTCCTGCGTCTCCATCCTCCATGGCCACATTCACAGCCTGGCAGCCCAGGTGAGGTCCCTCAAAGCTGTGCATTTGAGTAGTGCTAATATAGGGAACCACGACCCCTTAACTCACTGCAAACCTGCATTGCTTTCCTTGCTTACGCTTGTTTGAATGTGTTTACAACTTTTTTTTAGTATTTCAAGATGGACTTTAGTATTCAGATGAAAACTGAAGCAGTTAGGTCTTTTATTTTGCTAGTATGTAGCAATGTGCACAAAAGTATTTGTGGAAAGAAAAAAGTATAATGAGAATTGCTATAAGTCCCTACCTTCTATAAATAGGTAAAGCTATAAATATTCATCCTTGAAATATTTTTGCTGTCATCTTGGAAGCTCTTTGGGTGTAGCAGTCGCCCAGATACACAGCAAAAAGGAGATGGATGATACAATGGAAATTTTTGTGAAAACTTTAGCAATTGTTCATACTTCTGAAGAAAACTGTGTTAGTAATTAAACAAGTGAATTAATAATTACCAATATGTCTGGAAAAAAGTTTGATAAGCTCCAGCCTTAATGTCATTTAGATGCATATATCATTTGTCTGAATGTTCTTTTAAGTTTTGTGGGGAAAGGAGAGGAAACAACACCATTTTTCCAGTGAATGTCATTTACTGTTGTTTTAATGCAGAGTTGAACTATTTTCTTAAAAATGTATTCACAGTTCCAAGGGTTGTTTTTGGTGTGCTGTTCATAGCCTCTGTCCCTCTCCTGAGCACAACCCATTACCCCCATCACCCCTTATCAGTATTTTGTTTCATTAAATATTTGTTTTACTGTATGCGGATGCGAGATGCACAGTGCTCTCTGGTTAGTAGATCTTTCTTATTACAAGCTACTAGTTTGGGGGAACAGCACATGGGAAGGTGACAAAAAGTTTCATAGTATTCTGCAAAGGAGTTGAAATCCCCTAACACACACACACACACACACACACACACACACTTTTTGCACATAGCGTTTCTATATTGCAATCAAAGACATAGCTGCAAACCCTTTAGGATGTACTTTGACAAGCCCCACACTAGCTTGTATGGATAACAGCAGCGTTTTAAGCAGTACAGCATGGACCCCAGCACCAAGTTCAAGGCAAGAGCATTAATCTAGCTTCTAAACTGGGATGGGGGTGGTGTGGTTACCAGTATAAGGTGTTGGTCATGGTTGGTGATCCATAATGTCTGGGTCAAGTCAAAGATCTGTCTAACCTGTCTTGGGCAGTGGAAAAAAACTGGAGCTTGTATTAAGCAGAAGAAAAACATATAGTGATAATCCCCTTGACTTAACCTATGATCTTCTACCATTCACTGGTTTAACTCGTTTATGATCCAGGTGTCACATCCAGAGAATCATGTGTTACAGATCTTGGGTTTAATAAATACATCTTCTGTTAACTTCCAGGATTTAGTTGTTCATTGTATTAAAAAAAAATTGTTCTGTTTTTTTTCAGACTTTCAACATGATTATTGTTTTTGATATTCCTAGTTCTTTTGTCAGGAGTAATAATGAATCATGGTTCCCTAGTTACCTTGTCCAGGACATTAATTATTTTACAGATCCTCATTACATCCTTCTTCAGTAGCTTCTTTTGCAGGCCAAAAGTCCTGGTCTAGTTTGTCTTTCCTTGTGTTATTCCATACCGTTTGTAATTCTTTTTCTTCCTGCATTTTTTTTTTTCTTTCTGCATTTTTTTTTTTCTTTTCACTGTTTGGAGTGTTTCGGGGTAAGGTCAGTTTCCAAAATAAGAAGACTAGAGCGACATGAATATTCAGGGTATGAACTAAGAAAAAAATAATGGTAGCATAATGAGGTTACTTTGTTTTACTGTTTTTCCTTAATACTTCCTAATACTGTTTTTGCTTTTTTGCCTGCTACAGAACAGTGAACTGATGTTTCCAGAGATCCAAAGCTCTCTTTGCAAGTGGTAGTAGATAATACAGAGTCCAAAACTGTGTAGTTAAGAATAGTTTTTGTGTATGCCTTCCTTTTTTTTTGTTGGCATTGCATCTCTACTGACATTGTCGTGTGATCAGTCACTAGCATGCAGGTTCCTCTGCAATGCTTTTCAGACAGTGTTAGTTTTGACTATCATAAATAACTTTCTACCTCAGCAAACTTTGTTGCCTCAGTATTTTCCTTCTTTTCAACATATTTTTTTGAGTATGCTGAAGGACATAGATGCCAGTGTAGAGTCTCATGGCACACCCCGGTAACTTTCCTTTCACACTCTTTATTTTCTATCTTTGTATATCCCTGTGTCTTCTCTTTTATTCCATAACAGCTTGCTTTCTTTAGAAGCCAATGGTAAGGAACCCCAGGTGAGACCCCTAGAAATTCAAGTACATTGTGTCAGTTGGTTCAAGCTTACTCGTATACTTGCTCATACCTTCAAAAGCTTCAAGCAGGTCTTTAAGGCATGGCTTTCTTACAGAAGCTGAATCAACTCTTCTCTATCGTTAGGTTTCATTGCAGTTTTTAACAATTTGCCAATGCTTCCTGTTTGCAGTTCTCTACCACACCCTTGAAAACACGGATATTTTGTATCTTTTATTCTTCCAAATTTTTTATGTTATAGTCTACATGTCACCAGTAATAGTTCAGGTACTTAATATCTGAGTTCCTTTAAGGCTCTTGCATAAATGCTATGTAGTCCTGGTGGCTTTTACTGTTTTTACTGCCCCCTGGAAGGGTCCTTGCTATTGATATTTTATGAAAAAAAAGTTTTATCTTTAGTTATCTTCTTCAAGGAAGTTGCTCCTCAGTGGACATCTTGTTATCTAGCTAACAAAAAATTAGTTCTTCTGTGTTGCCAAGACTCATAACCCAAGTCTTAAATACACTCTATTTCTGCATTCTGTTCTGAAAAGTTCGTATTTCATTAGCCAAAGTACTAACACTGAATATGAAACTGTTAAATATTAATACAACACCCAAATTCATTTCCAGGTGTGACTTTTTCAACAGAAAATCCTTCAGTTATTCTAGAATTCTAATTTCTGAAAAAACCAAGATTTTCCCCATATGCCTCAACTTTACAATTCACAGAACAGATCTCGTCTTTTTCAGGTCTAGGAATGAGTTGTGGAGGGGTGAAACATCGTTTGTGGATAGCTGATGCACAAAAGGTCAGTGAATTCCTTGGGTATTTATGTGAAGGTAGCAGGATGCTAGCTATCAAAATTCCTGGCTTCAGCCTTGAAGCACTTTACTAGTGCTTGTAGTCTGTGCTGTAGAACGAAAAGGGATGATGACCGTTTTTGATTAGCAGAGGCAATTTAGATTAGGAACTCAGGATGAGAAAGTATGAACTTCTATCAATTCTTGCAAAAGCAACAGATGCTTTAGAGTAAGCTGATGATGCCAAGCATGGTCTAGCTGTGTTTTAGCTCAGTGTCTCGCAACCATTTTTAATGCAGCAACTCAATCTGTTGGGATTTGGAAAAAACCCACCTTGTGTCATGCTGCTTCTGTTTTTCACTTAAAATCAAATGTGTGTGAATCTAGGGACTATTATTATTTATCTTCTTGGCAGTTGTTTCATGGGCTGTTTTCATTTAGACTGGTGGCAGTTCATAGACCAAAGGATGTGAAACATCAATCCAGTTTATAAAAAGTGTCACCAAGCTGCAGCATAATTTTTTGCAATTATCACACTCCTGGTGTTTCTTTTCCAAGATGGGCAAAGTGAGTGTGGTGCTGCCACTTTAGATGTCAAGGTTCTCTTTCCAGATCTGCCTGAGTTAATATCGTACAACATTATAGTTACAGGAAGTAATGATAGATTATGTTGTCATCTGTGCTATATCATCTCATTTGTATAATGACTCCCACTATCAGTGCAGGATTAGACGAGTAGAGTGAGGTACGACATAACCAAAGGGGAACATGGATAGCTGGGAGAATTACTAGGGGGGATGCAGATGTTGCCGCCAGTTCAAATCCTAGTTGAGAGTGGAGTAAGGATCAATACTGTCTCCCACATGTTGGGAGACCTCTATCTTCCAGCTCAGTACTAATTCCTTACCAGTGTAATGTTGCCACTCCAGCAAAAAGGTCAAAGCAGATTGCTAGTGCATGGTCAAGGATTATATAGTCTGTACTTTGAGGCAGTTTTCTGCCTTGTCCCAGTCCCTTTGCATGTGCCAGGTGATGCCAAAGGAGCAAGACAGCACCTCGCCCCTATCTTTGGAGGATCCCCAGTCAGAGGTAGAGCTAGTTACCTAGCTGTGATGGCTCTTTTCTCTCTTCACCTAAGGCAGGGCGCAGGTGACAGTGACATTCGTTGTTAGTTGCTGGGAGGGGTGGGCTGCTGCTCGTTGGTTATTTCACATGCTTTTCTCGATGTTTCCTGTGCTGCCATACACACAGCTGAGCTTTCGCTGAGTTCCTGCTTGCTGTTGGTTAGGGTTTCAGGGAGGCAATGCAACAGCCACAGCTGTTCTCTTCCTCACCCACAATGTACTAATAGGCAGTTACAGGGATAGGGGAAATCAGGGAAGGGAGATCTGTGGGGCCAACACTCCTGGTTTGGACTGGGCTATTGCTGCCTCCTCACAGCTGTGCTTCAGGGCCACTGCACAGAGACTGCCTCCCACCCATTTAT
The DNA here is from genome assembly GCF_018139145.2 of Gymnogyps californianus. NCBI lineage: Eukaryota > Metazoa > Chordata > Aves > Accipitriformes > Cathartidae > Gymnogyps > Gymnogyps californianus. The sequence goes on along the minus strand of NC_059472.1, from coordinate 70,007,967 downwards.
TACACACCACTAATTTAAATTACTCTTGTACGCTAGGCAGTTAATGCTTCTTTACATGGAGAGAAATCCAAAATAGGCAGTATCATTACTTACTCATAGATCCATATAGGAAAAATTCAGAGAGCTATGCAGATCTTTATTTATATGTGATAATCTATATCATACATACTCACAGATATGCAAATTGCAGCTTTACATCAGAAATTCACAGGAAAGCCTCGGGCTGATGTTAATTCCATCATTTAAATAAAGAATTTCCCATTGTTATAGGGGCCTTGGAGTGCTTCTGTGCTCTTTCTATTTACATAGTTATTTTCTCAGTTGAACCAAATATATAGTGATACAGGCTAGTGATACTCTTACCAGTTGTATATTGAATTATTCATCATTACAGGAGATTTCAACCAATACTGATTAATCGTTTCTCTTCTAAATACCGTTTTTGTTATAAAGCTTCCACTAATTCTGTTCTCTTGCCATTATATATGATTTCTATCTGTTATCTGAGTTGGTTTTCAATCTGGTATTTAAAAAGTACCAGAACTGTCTAAAGGCTATTCAGTGAAACAGACTTTGGAAAGATATACTGTCAAGGGCAGAGTATTGAACAAGGCAGTAAGAGAGAAAAGAAAAACCCAGACAACATAATGATTCAGTTACAGTGATTACACTTGTAGTAAGCATTACTTTCCTGGAGAAATGGATGGATGGCCCACTTCCAGAATAAAAATAGACAATTCTTATTCCACATCCCCCCCAACCTTCTTCCAATGTCTCTTATGTTAAGGCATGTGATTTTTTTCATGTCCTTTTAAAGAACAGGTAGTGAAAGAGGTACTGAGTCTCTTTCATTTGTGCTTGGGGCTATCAGTCCAAAATTAAGACAAAGATATGTCTATATGATCATGTGACCCATGTCAGGGGGTAACTTCTGACTTCTAGGCCAGCTGGATTGGGATGCTGTTCACATCATTGTTCAAGGCATGCACTGGCTAGGGGTGGACTGGTCATGTCCTCAAGGTGTATCAGTTGTCCTCATGGTCTGGCTCAGTATCTATCCCCTATGCCCTTGCCACCCACAAATCTGTCTAGAGTGCCCTGCTTCATACATAGCATTTGACCACAAGGAGAGGCTTCAAATTAGGGAACCATGGGTGAAACATGTTGGCAGCCTTGTCTGAGACAATGTGCTGTCTTCTGAGTCTACCATCTGCTTGCCATTTCTGCTGTCCCTGCCTCTGCTGCTTATGCTTGAGAAGGCATAGCAGCAGTCCTATGCAGGTGTCCACTATGTGCATAGATGTCACCATCCTGGGGGAGCTGGTGCTTCAGAATGTAAGAGGAAATTGTTGCCAAAGGTATGAGCCAATATTAGAGGTCTGTGGTATTAGCCAGGGATGTGGTCAGGGCTAGGACTTCGAGTAATCATCCCTTTGTTGAGAGGAGTACAGAGATGACCACGTGTTAGTGTGGCCATTTTGTATTCTGAGATGACCAGCAGTGGATCCAGAACTTGGGGATGAGCGAATAACATCTGAGGTCCTCTGCTGTTACCCCAGCCACTTGAGCCTGAAAATCCACCAGGAGGTGGGCAGCCAGTTTGGGGTAAGGAAGTCTGCCGCAGTTATGATTGTGTAGAGGTCTCCAAAGCCTTTGCAGTGATTGTATATCTATATGTGACCTGTCTCACAGGTCATGAGGGCCTTCAGTCTTTGTGGATTGTACAACTGCAGGGGAAGGAAGATGACTGATGAGATTTGCATTTTTGTATGATGCTTTCATCCCTCACCATGGCTTCTGTACTTGTAACAGGCACAAGGGCCACCACTCTGTAATTCTGAGGCCTTGGCAGTGGAAAATTCATGAATACCATATTATGCTGTGTGCATGAGTCCTTGATTTTCCACCAGAATCAGGCCCTTTTCCCAAAGTGATACTAGTTTGTGTTGATTCAATAGGTGTCATGGCTGACACTGTGTGCCATAAGTCTGTCTGTAAGGAGCGGATCCCGTAGCAAATTGTCCTCTCAACCCTGCTGAGTTTCCTTTCAGAAGGAAATGGTTGTCTCATGCTGAGCTCGAATCTGAGCACAGAGTATGAGTTAGGCAGCAAGGACGATTGGGATCCTGTAGTCAAACAGGGACTGAGCCGCACTGACAGTGCAGACACAGATGCATCTCAAGATTTGGGAAAACACCAGACTAGACTGTTTAGCCATACTTCTAATTGTCACTTGCATCTACTTTCATAAAGGTGTAGATCCATCCGGATCTATCTGTGATTCTAATTTCAGTCTCTAAGCCCATTCTTCAGGAGAATTTTCCTCCTTGGATGATGAGAAGATGATAAAGCTTTGTTAAAATGCTAGGGCAGCATTTTGCTGAGATTCTGAGACACCTTTTTTCTCTGTTATAGGTCTGATTTCTGACGTGCATGTTAAAACCCAGTTCTCGTACATCTATCACAAACACTCCTCTATGTTTGTGGGTTTTTTTTTCCTGCCATACCTCCTGTCTGTTTATTTAGATCTATATATATGTAAAATACTGTTAAGTGCAAGTAGTAGTCCACAGATATAAATGAAAACACTCTGAGAGAGGCAATATGCAACTATTGAACCTGTTGTTTTTCCCCAAAATTCTCTCTTCATCCTCCCTTGGAGCTGGAAATTCTGTTAATGTAGTGATATCCAAAAAAGAATCAGAAAAGAAGTAGTAGTAGTAGTTCATGAAATAGTTTATCTTCTAAAACTACAGAAAACTAATCAGTAGCATTAAAAATTATTACTGATTGCAAGTGTAAGAAATAACAATGTAATATAATGGAAGAAGCTGGATTTTTTTTTGGTAAATGTTATCTGATTTTTGGGAGCTTCATTTGAGACCACTCTGAAGACTCTGAAGTCAGACACCCTTTCTGAAAACGTGAGTATTGAATGACACAAGAATATACAAAACTAAATCTAAATATGAATTTATGCAGGGACACTCAATTTGAATGTAATCCTCAGTACTGAATTTGAATTACTGTTCTGCTTTATTATCTAGATTTCATTTAATGCAGACAAGGAAAACATTTGGATTAAAATGTGCGCTCCTATTTTATGCTTTTAGAGCATGATGCTAGTGTTTTTGACAAAGAGGTTTCTAAAGATGGTTTATATAAGAACTAATTTTTGTTTCAGAATAGACATTCTCTTTTCTCAGAGGATTCATTTTATAGAGCAGATTTAGAACACATCACACATTCCTTTGATTTTGGTCAATAAAGTTATCATGTAATTATCATCAACTAGTATTTAATAATTAATTCCTACCTCTAGGGCTGTCTGTGGACAAAGCATGATATCTCATCTGAAAGCAGTGGCTGAATTTGTCAGTGAGGTATGGGGGCAGATGATCAGTGTCATCATGAATAATAGAGCTTTCATAATTTTCACTGCATTCAGAAACCATTTCTATACTTGTAACATGGCCAAAATGCCTGCAGCTCAGGACTTCATCATACTTTTTTCATAGTCTCTGAAATTCAGAGTGAAAATCTAGCTTTACACAGGGTCTTTAAAACAGAAGTGGCACAGCTGTGGGCAGCTTAGGCAGAACTGACCTCGGACACTATCAAATGAGGCCAGCAGTTTTTGGATTTGCAGTCATCTGAGGGGTGAACTTGGATGCAGGTAATTGCATGTCAGCAGAGCCATCCTGCAATGGTCAGAGCAATCTCACTAACACACCATGCTGGCACTCAGCTGGAAATTCCCAGGTAACAGCATAGCGTGCAGCAACTGCACTGCAGAGGGTAAAACCATTTTCAAAGGTCTCACTTTCTACATGGACATATCCAGCAGGGAGTCTAACCTAGGCTTTTGCCCACAGCTGCATACTTTGGTCTTGGGGTGCAGTTCCTTCAGGAAGCTGAGCCAGGATGCAGGGGGTGCTGTGTGAAGCTAAATGCTGTCAAGGTCTGACTGTCACACTGCCTGCTGTCACAGACACTTCTAGGGAGAAGAGCTTAGTTCTACCCGTACTATCCCATAGCCTACTGCAACGGGTTTTTTGGTAAAGCATAGCGAAGGGAAATGCACTGCACAGGGCAACATGGCCTCCACTGACTGATATGGCCAAAATGGCCTGCATTTTATTTTATGACAATTGGCTCTTGTATAACTGAAGATTTATCTAGATTATCAGGCTGCTCAAAGGCATGGCAGAAGAATGTGGGGCATATCAGGGACTCCAGTTTGAAGGGGAGATGGCAGTAGAAGGAGAGCAGAAATACAAGAGGTGTCATGCACAGATACTGGGGATTTTACTGTTAAGCTTAAGAGGTGCCTTCTTGTGTCCTCTTGTGCCTGACCTTTGAACTTTACCCTCAGCAAATAAACCTCCTGGTCCTATGGGAATCTCACAGATACTGGAGAGGGAGAAAGGCAAAGGGGAGGCTAGGCTGATACATTGTTTCTGGTGCCAAGGGCAAAACAATGAGCTTGTTCAGATCTCAGAAAAAGGGAACATTTAGAGAGGGAGAAACAGGGCTTTCATGTCTTGTGTGAGTATGGGCCTTCTACTTCGTGAGTGCCTGGGCCTGCCTGGGGACACTGGGTAAGACAGCTCAATTTATGATTATGCCAGCCCAAGACTTGTATGCCAAGACTTGTGTTGAAGCTGCCCCTCATATGTGTGCAGATGGCATAAAATACCTGTCCTTTGTCACACACTCCTGGATGCTATAAATAGTGAAACTGGATGACCCATGGGCAGTCATCACCCTTACACAGAGTCGTCATGGCGCAGTAGACTTCACTGACCCTCCTATCCAAAGTCCAGTGTATCTGTCTCAGAGGTCTGTCCTGTGTGGTTCATTCGGCCACCTGAATTAACCTTTCACCTTGACTGTGCAGGAATTTTGAACCTTGTTACAAAGCAGCTGTAGTCCTCAATTGTTTGAAATGGCTATGTGATTCAGGGTAGTAGGTAGCATTTGGTGTTCCCTATGATGTGAACTGGAATCCTGACTTTTTGGAGGCCAGTGTATCCTGAAGAAAGAAGACATTGATCTGTTCCCTTCAGCAGACTCTGAGATGTAGACAAAATGGGTGCCACAAAATCAGTAGGGCAGCTAATCGTGATGTCCACCATTCTCCTGGGGTATAACACAGTCACCCTTCCAATGATTATAAGAGCAATGTGAGGGGCATGTGAATCCTGTCAGTTGTGTTTCCACAGCTGGAAATTCATGCTGAGTGAAGGTCCACATGACATTGAGAGATACAGTCACTGAGGACAGTACAGGAACAAAGTATCTTCAGAGGGGCACAGCAGACATCAGCCACTGCGTATTTCTGGTAGACATCTACCCCAGACTGGTTGTCCAAGTTGAGGTTACATGCGTCAAAAGAGAAATGGCAATTTTCAAACCGATGTGGCTGTAGAGGGCATTATGCTGGTGCTTGAGGGAAGGTATAAACCCTCAAAGCAGAGTGCTTGGAATTCTAAAACTCGAACTCCACTGCTGGCCACCCCATGCCTATGGGAAAAAGCAGTGCCTTCAGCAGGTTTAACCTCCCTCACTCAAAACCTCTTTGTGGCGGGAAGTACCCTTGCTTGGACTATGGTCAATGCCTCAAGCCACCGTGAGAGCATGAAAGTATTGGTAAAGGTCCTGACGAGCATCTGCTCGGTTTCCTGTCAGTCTAGGGCAATTCACAGACCAGTGCACACCATGTGTCCTAGATCACTCCATAACAAAGGCAAGGATCAGCTTATCTGTCAAGACTGCATGCTCCTTATTTCCATGTGTGGCAGAAGCGATCTTTATGGGAAAGAAAGATTTGTAAGCCTAGTCCGTGTTTGATCTCTCTTCTGCAAACAGTGATTACTTCCACCACATTTAAATGAAAACATTTTAAAGTTTCATTGTTTAGATATTCTTAAAAACGAAAGCAATATGAAACACAATAATCATTAATATGCATTTCCAGACAGAGTCTACACCTTCCTTTGTATATCTGAAGAGTGCCTGTCACATGGTAAATTCTAATTATAGCCACAAACTTAATGAGAGCCACGACAATAATAATGACAAAATTCAAAAGAGGGAAATTGAGGAATGACAGAAAACACCAGTAACTTGCTAGTTTCTCCATGTATCTGTGGTTTGGATTTGTATTTTGATTCCTTTCTATCTTTTAAGTTGAAATAATGATTTTTTAAATGGGCCATGTTTATGGCCAAAGAATATTTAATAATGTATGTTATTGACCTAATTGGCGATGATGGCTACTTTGGAGCCATGAAGGTGCAGTTTGCCAAACCTTTTAATACATGATTACATATTACAGCAGTGGAAACTTCAGACATTTAAATATTGGTTTGTTTGTTTATCTTCATATTGATTAAAGGAAGGTCCATTGATAGCTCTTTGTAAAAGAAAAAAAGACTCTTGAAAAATTATTTTCCACCTAGTCCTAGGTAAAGAAGATCAGGACTTATAAACAATGTTCAGAGCTTTTCTTATCCTTGTTTGAAACAATTTCTATAATCTGTGGAAGGACATAAACTACAAAACACATACCATTTCTTCAAACTCTTTTTCTGTGCAACTTAGGGAGATATTCTCACAGGAAACATGTACTTTATCAGCTCATTTACTGGACTGCTTCTCAGTCCAGTATAAGCATGTGTGAATAGTATGGCTATAGCTGCCTATAAAATTATTCTCGAAAGTAAAGAAAAATACTTCTGAATTGACCCCAGCCTCTTAGGGAAAACAGAAACAGGCTGTGATACCCACTAAGTATTTAAAAATAGCCAATAAATTAACAGAAACCAAAGAAACTCTCAAAGCTATTAGTTAAATTTTAATCTATACCATATTTTATAAATACATGGGATCTAAGGGCTAGAAAGAGCCATTAGATCATATAGCTTTATTTCCTGAGCTCAATGATTTATGTTTGACAAAAGTGTATCTTCCAGGCAGACTTCCAGACAATGCTTTGGATATATGAAGTAATGGAGAATCCACCACTTCCCTTGGTAGTTAGTGTGGTCGGTTGACCCTGGCTGGACACCAGGTGCCCACCAAAGCTGCTCTATCACTCCCTCTCCTCAGCTGCACAGGGGAGAGAAAATATAATGAAAGGCTCGTGGGTTGAGATAAGGACAGGGAGATCACTCACCAGTTACCATCATGGGCAAAACAGACTAGACTTGGGGAAAGAAAAAATTTAATTTATTACCAGTCAAATCAGAGTGGGATAATGAGAAATAAAACCAAATCTTAAAAACACCTTCCTCCCACCCCTCCCTTCTTCCCGGGCTTGACTTTACTCCCGATTTTCTCTACCTCCTCCCCCCGAGTGGCGCAGGGGGATGGGGAATGGGGGTTTCGGTCAGTTCATCACACATTGTCTCTGCCACTCCTCACACTCTTCCCCTGCTCCAGCGTGGGGTCCATCCCACAGGAGACAGTCCTCCACCAACTTCTCCAACGTAAGTCCTTCCCACAGGCTACGGTTCTTCACGAACTGCTCCAGCGTGGGTCCCCTGCAGGGTCACAAGTCCTGCCAGCAAACCTGCTCCAGCATGGGCTCCTCTCTCCATGGGTCCACGGGTCCATAGGTCCTGCCAGGAGCCTGCTCCGGCATGGGCTTCCCATGGGATCACAGCCTCCTTTCAGCATCCACCTGCTCCGGCGTGGGGTCCTCCACAGGCTGCAGGTGGATATCTGCTCCATCGTGGACCTCCGTGGGCTGCAGGGGAACAGCCTGCCTCACCATGGTCTTCACCATGGGCTGCAGGGGAATCTCTGCTCCGGTGCCTGGAGCACCTCCTCCCCCTCCTTCTTCCCTGACCTTGGTGTCTGCAGAGTTGTTTCTCTTACAGATTCTCACTCCTCTCTCTGGCTGCAGTTGCTGTTGTGCAGGTTTCCCCCCCCCCACTTCTTAAATATGTTATCACAGAGGTGCTACCACCGTCGCTGATGGGCTCAGCCTTGGCCAGTGGCGGGTCTGTCTTGGACTGGCTGGCATTGGCTCTATAGGACATAGGGGAAGCTTCTAGCAGCTTCTCACAGAAGCCACCCCTGTAGGCCCCCCACTACCAAAACCTTGCCATGCAAACCCAATACAGTTAGTGTTGCTGTAAAAGCGTGTACCTTAGTACTAATATGAATTTGTCTGTCTTCTTCAGCTTCTGGCCGTTGATTCTTTTTATGCTTTCTTTACTAGATGAGAAAGCACTTCAGTGCACAGTACTTTTTCTCTGGAAGAATACTTATGCAACTATAATTAAGTCACCTTAATCTTTTTTTGTCTTTTCTTTCTTCTGATTAGCTAAACAACTTGATTTCCTTTAAAGTCTCACCACGTGGCAATTTCTATAGCACATGGATCATTTCTATGGCTATTTTCTGTACCCTCTCCGGTTTTTCAACATCCGTTCAAAAGGAGGGACACGAAAACAGTTTGCAGTGATTCAGCACCACTTTGATGAAGCTGTTCACAGAAGTAAAGCAGACTCCTGTCTCCTTTAGGTGTCCCCTGTGTGCACACTCCAGCCCACCCCCATCCTCCCATTTATGTGCTGTTTACCATTGCATTTTACTGGTAGTTCATATTCAGTTACTTCTCAACCCAGACCCCAACACGCTTCTCAGAATTGTTCCTCAGTAGAATATGATGCCTCATTCTCGAGGTTTAACTTCCATGTCTTACTCCTAACAACAGTACAGCTTTGCATTGTGCCACTTTAAAGGAAATTTGGCTTGAGTAACCAAATGGTTGTTGATAGAATTCTATAGGATTGGGCATGAAATGCTGATTCCTGAAGAACCTCCCAGAACAGCCCTCATGTAAAAGCTGTTCCTCATTGAAACTACCTCTTGAGAGATATCACTTATGCTGTCACATTTGTAATATGTTTTTATTTGCTATGTTGTGTAACGTTAGGACAGTGCTAATTATTTTGTGTCTATGTTGTCTTCAAACTTTATTTAAAAAAGCTTTCTCTATTTTTTCAAGATGATACTTGTTGAATATGAGGAAGGGAAAGGGAGGCCACAGTCTGAGGAGACTTCTTCAGTGGAGCACCCTGAAGACAAACAAGACTTATCACGCTCTTCCAGCTGTCTGGCATGCGTGTGCATTCATAACATAGCTATTCCAATGCAATCAGTTTCAAAATTAGTGGTGACAAATGCACTGTCACACAATTAAGATACATCAGCTCCTTTCTTTCAGTCAGCATGCAGCAATGTGCTGAGTGGTTCCACACTCAGTCCCAAGATATGACTACCCCTGCATCTTCTTAAACATTTAAAAAAAAAAAAAAAGAAATTAATGTGAAATCTCCGTTCAAACCTATTTGGAGGTAAAAACTATTACTGTTTTATGGAGAAAAAAACCCCAAACAAAACCCACTAAACCCAGAGCATTTTTACATCTGTTTTACAAAGTGGCATACCTTAAAACAAAAGACTTGCTTACTTTGCTGCATATCCAGAGGTAAATATTCTATTTTAACCAGCGAATTCAACATTTGATGTACAGAGGACTTCTTTCTAAGGCATATTTAAGGCTGAAAGTACTCTATCCTCTAAAAGCTCAAATTTCGGTGAGCACTGGAAGTTGTTCAAGACCACCATTAAGACAGCGGTAAGAAGAGAAATAGACTGTTAGGAAAATGGTGTCACTTGTTATATTCAATACTAAAGTAGTTTCTCTAAGAAAAAAGATCTCTTTTACACCCCTTCCTCCACCAAAAATGAAAAAATGGTAGAAACAATCCTGCTTAAGACTAAGAAACTGGTCTGGAAAACAATATGTACTGAAGAAGGGAAATCCTGGTCTATCAAGTAGGTGGGCTGGATCATGTAACATTTACATGTTGATGGTCAAATTCTTTTTACTTTTGCAACAATGCAAATCAGTAATAAACCCCGCGAGGTCAGTAGACTAACTCAAGGTGCATACATGTATAATGGAGAGCGGAATTTTGATTCAGCTATGGCTGGATTAAAGTAAATATTATCCTCCTGACAGAATTGCCAGCATGATAAAATAACAAAATTAATAAATAATAAATCTCAGACAATATTCTCTTTAAGATAAAAATAGGAAGAAGGAGTGAAACAGTGTGTGAAAATAACTGGCTCATTCATCTTAGGTTGATCTATAAGCCGTGGCATTTACTGATCTCTACCACACTGTGCATTCTCAAAGACAAAAGTAGGCAGTCAAATACCTTCCAACTCTTTCTTTTTTTTTTCTTTCCAGATTTGTTTGGGTTTTTTTCCCTGCTCAGAGAGACATGAGAGTAGAAACGTTTTGTCTGCATTATGATACAGATGCCTTTCACAGGACAAGAAAAGGAAATTTTCCTGATCATCCATTTTCTGATTTCTGAGCCATTTCTCGTCCTACTAAATTGCTTAATACTCCCCGTAGCTGGACCTGTGACCTGGAATCTTTATGCAAGATTAATGGGAAAGCAAATGGGAATTAGTATCTAGGCGGGTTGCTGCACAGCTCTTGCTTTTATCTAGCACTCCACCTGTTTTTTTTTACAATTATGCTTTCATTAGTTTCTGAAGCCAGCGATCCTAAAAGACCTTCCCATTTCTTCTCTCTATCTTCCCTCCCCCCCGTCCTCAATTCTTTCCATCTCCTATCCCAAAATTATCAAACTCACTCTGCTTGTAACTGACATGCTGACAGGAAATTATTACACGTCATTACACTTCTTAAAACACAATTTACCCAGCCTTTGCAAATTATTCTTCAGCAAGTGTGAGGGGGTAATGGAAACTGTCTATTCCACTTACAGTTGTCACTCATGCTTTCTTCTGTACAATGAACAATTTATGTTTTCTTTCTCTCCAAAAAAGGGCTGTGCTCAAAATATGTAAAAGCAACTTATCAAGGAATAGGAAAATAAACCTCCTGTTCAGGTTCCCTTACTCTGTCTTATTACAGAGCGGATCCATTTTCTATCGTAACCTCATTAGCCCTCATGCAAGCACAGTACAGGCTGATGTTTATTTAGTAGGAGCAGACCTCCTTCTGACTTCTGGCCTGCCAATTGCACTTGACACTGCTGTAAAAGAAAAGTGATCTTATGTGACTGTAGTACCAAAAAATGATAATCCACAATCATAATCGTCCATTCCTTGCCTGACACTTTTATTCTTCTTCACAGATAGCTACTGCAAAAGGGTGTCTGCGGTATCTTTTTTTCCCCTGTTGCTGCATCTTGTTTGTGGTTTGCACTTCTTTGTCTTTTATTTTTGTCTTATATAAATCCAAACTACCCAATCTTAAAGTGAATGGGTTGTTTATTTAAAAGATTTAGAAACCAAAAAAAATTGTGACGTGCTCTCCTCCTCAACTTGATCATATTGATTAGCTTTCAGGCATTCCTCTGTCAGGCTCATTCTGCCTCAATGGGAGAAGGATGATGAATTGTCTGACTACTAGAGGCAGGGAGAAAGAAATGCTAAGCCTGGGTCTGGGAATTGGCTAAGTACTTCTGCGGAGCCTCAGCCTCTCAATTGCTCTCAGCAGCTTGGCCTCCTTGATTTATAAACTGGAGTGGTGATTAATGGTCTTTTAAGTGGACAAGGCAGGCCAAATCTGCACAAATCGGGCCACTCAAACATGACTACTACTTGTAGGAGAAGAATAACAGCCTTTACATAAAGGTAACTGAGACTGCTTCAGAGGATCTGGTAGTCTGCTTTAGCAGAAATTAATCAGCCACACAGGCCATCTATTTTTGAAATCAGTCCTTCTCATCAAACGTCCTCGGGTCAGCACATGGAGTTGGGAATGTGGTGGGTTAGCAGATGTACTTCACGTCAGAAACAAGGCAGACCGAGCAGCCCCTGTGCTCAGAGGGGAAAGAGCATCCCACCTGGGCATCCCGCTGCAGCTTCTCAGCGTCAGTGCTGAGCGTGATCCCACCTTTGTCTGTGCCTCCATGTTGGACAAGTGGGGCCTGCCCTGCGGGTTAGAGGCTTGATTCCTCTCCCTTTTGTACTTGTCCCATAGCTGTCTGGCTACAACCTTCGCCTGGGTTGCCTGCGACTAACTGCCTGTCAGCGTGTACTTCCTTCAATGGCTTGTGGCCATATCTGCTGCGCTTCAGGGCTGAATCAGGCTTCTGACTTCCTAGGGGGCAATGAGCTGAAAATGTTTTAACCAAGGCTCAAAACCTGGGAGCCTTGGCTCCTCCTGGATGCCCAATGGTGATTAATTTAAACAGACAGAAACACTGACAGTAAGTGCTCAGCGTGCAGCAGCTTGTGTGAGCCATCCCTTTCCTCCAAAATTTGGCTCCTCAGGCAAGTACTTAGTTTGCCCAACCTTAGGGCCAGCCCTGCAGACAAGTCATCTCTCTTAAAGTGACCAGTGAACTTGAAAGCCACTGTAGTGTCTGCAGCCCAAGACAAAAGTCTTTTCATACTGTGCTTGTAAGATGGAGAACAGAAATCATGGGGCATAATGAATATTTATCAAGGAAATTATACCTGGAATCAGGAAAGCTGACAAGCGGTGAATAAAGGGGGCGGCTAGAGCAATTGAGCAGCGTGCGGCAGTGGGATCAATAGCAGAAAGGTAACTTGTGGTCAGAAAGGAGCACATGCTCTTCCCCAGAGGGACATTCCAAAACGGTTTCAATCTGGTGTCCCCTCTGGGGAAAACTCCCCTCTATCTGACACGGGGCGGGGGGGAATCACAAGTGTAATTTCTGCAACTCAGTTATAACAAACAAACAGAGCCATTTGCTGTGAGGTCAGTCATATCTCTTCCACTAGCCTTCCGCAAGCAGAGGAGTTGCAACTCAAGTAATGAATTATCTCCAGACTCAGGCTATCTATGGATAACAAACATCATTAGTCTGTTTCTATGAGTGCTGTGGCTGTGGGCTTCTATAAAACCTAACCCCAAATTGCGGTTTCTCACAAAAGTACTGGAGAGGTTAAAAACCCACAACACTACAAAATCCTCTCTAGAGGAACTTTCCTGTCTTGCCATTACTAAAATGTTGCTTTTAATAGAAGAGATGTGGGAAGCACAAGACTCACAGCTCTACACCCTGTTATCTCCTTGAAGGTGACTTCCCTGCTCTGCTGCATTTCAGTTTGTTCCTGTAAAAACTGTATAGAACAATATCTGACTCACAGGGGTATTGTGAAAACAAGTTTTAAATATTTGGAGACCATCAGATGCAAGAGCACAGGATTATATACACAAATATACATATACACATATATACGCACACATATATACACACACGCACATATTCTCAGATGCTCCAAGTATCTGCTCTGACGTACTTGAGCTTGTTCTTCTGACAGCAACTGCTTTGAGGCTAGCGGCATAAGCATTATTTTTAATGTCAGCTTTTAAAAAAAATTTAATTATTATTACTGTTACTATTATTATTTTAAGACTGTAAGGGGAGAATGGAATGTGAAAGATAATTCAGTGCAGAGATCTTGTGCACTGGAAACTCCTGTGTCTCATTGGTCCTTTCTGTGATGCCTATTCTGCTATAAATGTAAATAGCAGTTTCTGATGGAGAGAATAAAAATTATTAGAGATGCATTCAATGTTGGTTTTGTTCTGTAGCCTTCACATCAATATATTCTGTTTTAGGCATTTTTTTTTTATTTTTATGTGAAAAACCTCTTGAGGAGGTTTCTGCTAATAATATCCTGCTAATATTTTGTATCCTGTGGCACACCCAACTCTGTGCCAAGCACATAAATTTTGATAAGTCATTAATGTTTTGAATTGTACTTATTTATCTGTTCAGGTTCTTTTTACTCTTGAAATTATCCTATTTTCACATAACCAGCCAGTTTCAAAATTTATTTGTAAAAAAACAGTAGCCAACTCATATGAAATTCTCATATGCAATCCTCACATGCAATCGGTAGCAAAGCTTTGTGTAAAATCCTAATACAGATGTCCTGTTCCAGTGCATTGAGCTAGATCTTAAAATAAAACTAGAACATACATCTGTGTGTCTTGGGGTATATGTTGGTGTGGTGCTTGGAGACAATTGTTCTGTCAGTCATTGACTAATTTTTTCATGTGGGGGTCATACCTGCCAGAAGAAAAGAAACTTCCATCATAACCACAAGTTTCAGGACTTGATTGGAGCTTAGTTTGCGGCAGTAGTAACTTTTATATGCAAAGGAGTTATTTCACTCTTTCATGCCTGAAAAACTCAGCTGTATTCTCACCAGAGATCAAAAATCTTGCAATTAGAAGCATGGGGAAGATTGAAGAGTTAGTTTTAGCCCGTAACAATGGGATGTTGATGTGAAACTAAAACTTCGATGACAACCAAAGCAGACCAGCCTTCGTCAGTGATGCTTTGTCTTCCAGCCTGTTGCATAGCCTGTTATAAGGACTCTTCTGACTTGATACTGCCTGGAGAAAAATCTCTTCCTGAGTTGATAAGAGAATGGAGCACCCTATGGCAAGACTCTTGTACAAAGAAAAGGGATAACTCTGACCTCCAGATGGCTTACAGAAGTATTTTCTGACCTCTAATGCTGGCTGGGCACTGCTCATAGTTCAGCTCTCACTGGAAAGTGAAGACTGCTCCTCCTTGGGAAAATAAATTAAAAATCCACTTTTTGTAACACTCCTGCCTTATTTTGGCCAGTCATTTTCTACTCCATTCTCATTTTCTTAGAACCTGCTGCAGTGTGGAGACAAGACTCTCTCTGCTGCTGAAAGGAGATATGGAGCTGGGTGTCCTGAGTGTGTGGCTGCCTTGGGCCACCTGTGCAACTCCTTGTGCAGGGCAGCCAAGGAAGGCTTAGGATGAGGCTAGCAGAGCCCTGCAAAATGAAGTTGTGCCTGGGCTGTGTCTGCAGAGGCAGGGTGCCACCAGCTCAGTGCTATCCTGTCCTCTTCAGGCTTCTTCAGGCACAGCTTTATGTGCAGAGTTGCAGTTACTGCAAAGCAGTTATGGCTAGTTTATGCCAGTTTTATGTTTAGCATCTGTCCAGAGTCATGAGAAGCAGGCACTGCCCTGAGTGGCTCCATCTCTGGGGGAGGATTTACTGTTCAGCTGCTGAGGAGTACGGTGATGTTGTAGGCATCTTCCTACAGTTTTCTTATGGAATTTATGAGGAAGGAGAAATTTTAGGCAGATTGTTTATTGGCATTAAATATGTGGGTAATCATGGTCAATTCTTCCTTTAACAGCTGCTTGAGAAAGGGAGAAAGCAACATTTTTCTCCTACTGGAAATGTCAGTTTGACAGACAAATAAAATTACAACATATATGTGTGTGCATGCATATTTGCATGCTGCATGTTTGTGAGTATGTAGGTGTGAAGACATATTAAGTCTGACAGAATGCTGTTGGTTGAATTTTTAGAGGTTATAAGCAATGTTTTTCTTCATCAAACAATTTGCAGACAGTGGGAGGTAACACTGTTTTGAAACTCTTTATGGCAACATAATCATTGAGATGGAAGAGGATTGTTCCTTCGATATCAAAGACCTGTCTAGGTTCAATACAGACAAGTAGAAGATTGCCTCAGCCAGCAATAAGTGGAGGTCAAAAAAAAAGACAAAAAACTCCAAGCAGAACAAAAAAAAACCAAACCCAAAATAAAAAAAACCCAAAAGCCCAAAGTGTTTCAGAGAGGAAAAAATAATGAGTGAAATTTGAGTACATCTGCATTATATTCACAAGATGTGAATAAGATAACGAATAACATAAAAATCTGTTAAAATAATATTTTCAGTCAAGGTGTGTGCCTTATTTAGTTCTGCCCAAATTCAGTTGCAATCCAATTAGAAGGACCCCAATCCCAATATTTAACAAATGGATAAGTAGATAAAATGGTTACCACAAACTATGTAGACCAGACATTATGAAGAGAAGGTGGCTGGTAAAGGAAGTTAAAGACCGCTGTAAAACATCCTACATGTCCCAAATCAATGTCTATAAATTGAATAAGATACATATTTCTTACTGTTGATAAAAGCTGTCAAAGGAAATAGCAGACGACCCTTCTCTGCCTGCCTTTCCAGAAGCTATGCATTAACTAAATCAACCTCTTATGTTAATATAGGGGATAAAATGCAATAGCCTTTCATACAAAGTAACATGAATAATTCTGTGTTCTCTGACCGTCTGTGCTGAGACCACAGGATCGAATGTTAGCCATTTGGCCCTAAAGTCTGTGCACTTCTGAAGGCCTATTGGAGGGCTTCTGGCGGAGGGCTGCTGGGAGACAACCATGCATCAATGAACTCTGTCATTGATTGTCATGGTATTTCCTGCTAAATGCCACTCCCAAAGCAGCTATAGGTTTGATTTCCACCTGTAGTGCCATAGAGTTTGTTATTGTTCTCATGAATTTTGTCTAAGTGGTTTGAATTCAGTCAAAACAGCCACTCTTCCATTCTTTTAAATTCTAATCCATCGTTAAACTCTTTTCTACAGTAAATATTTCAGCTTTCACCTGGGAGTTAAAATGAATATAAGTCTGTAAATGTCGACCTGTTCATTCAAATTCTTGAGTTTCATGCCAAAATCTAACTTCCTATGCTGCAGTCTAGTTCCAGAAATGATATAAGCAGAATGCAGTACAACACTGATTTTTTTTCATATAACCAATTCCCACTATCGGCCATTTGCAAGCTGTCCTGTCTCCTTTCTCTTTCTTTCACAGCATTTTCAGTCTTTATAAATACAGGGCAGTTACTATGTCTTGAAAAGCGAGTCAGCACATACAAGAACAATAACTGTATTTAATGGCACAAAATCAAACTGTTTGATACAACTGGCTTCTAGTTTTTTTGCAACCATTTATTAAGATTCCACATCTGCCTACAGACAGAATATGCTTAGAAGAACTGCTACACTGTCATGGCAAAAGTTTATTTTGCTATGGGTTGTTTCATCTCCAACCAGTTGCAGTATTGATTTCTCTCAGTGGATTAATTATCAGTGGCAGTTTCAGTCTTCCTTGCAATGGGCAGAAGGAAAAATGATGTTTTTATTTCAAGGAGGTCTATTGACAATTGTGCCTGGGCTTCCCTTGGGTCCTAAAGTCAATGAAGTTAGAAGACCCATGTCATGAAAGTACTGTGCATGAAATTATTTATTTTATCTGCAGAGGTGCATGCCATATGCATGCCATGATGACCGTTTAATTTTTAAAAAAAGCTGGCTTCATATGGTTTTCATGATATATTGTAATTGTAAAAGCAACACTGAAATTGGACAAATATCAAATGATAGCATAATATACAAAAAATAGTAGGAGTTATTCATACTAGCAACAAACCTATCAAAATGTTTAGTTTGAATAGAGAGGCTGCATTCTTCTGTAACAACATTTCCAGTTAAAAGCACTATGCAGACTTTGGAAGGAAAACCCAAGCTTGTGTTGTTGCCAAAAAGCTCTGTGCATATGTGCATAATACCTTAGGGATCTGTAAAAACTAAAGCCATAATGGATTACATTTTGGATTTTATTGCTTTCTTTTCTCCCAAAAACCAAAAATATACATATATAATACACATCAGTATACCTACCTACTGATAAAATATGTGTCTTTGTCTGTCTGTATATGTGTATATATATAAGCTACACATAACTGTTCTAACTTTGATGATATTGTCACAATGCACAGCTTATGTATGGGTTACGTACTCATTATTAATTTGAAAAAAATATAATGAAAATATTATATTAAATGATTTATTAAAGTGGTTTTTTTTTCTTCAAATCTTAACTCAGTTACTACATAAACCAGATGTGAAAAGACTGCAAAGAAAGAAAAAATTAGTGATAGTGTGGGTAAGAATACTGGCATTCTTTTCATTGCATTTTTTTGTCTTCAAATATGCTTTCAGCTGCTCTACAAATTTCCACTGCAGCATACAAGATTGATGATGCAAATTTCCACAAAATAATGTAAGATTATATAGTTGGGATACATGATCCAAAATGTTGCAAAGAAAATTATATAGCCTGAATTCAATATCTGGTTCTTTTAAACTGGAGACCACTTATTTTACTGAGATTATGTTGCAGCCATGTAGGCTAATTGGTTTGCATATCTGGAACATACTCCATCAGTTTTGTTACTTTCAGGACATAGGCTGATTTTGTAGGAGTGCAACTGAGAAAGATATATTTACTCACAGAAGAGCTAATTTGATAAAGAATCAGGCATGAATACAAAACTCAGTGATAACATTCACAGCAACACTGTTGAATTTACTCTGTAAATTTGAAAAGCTTGCAAAATGTTTCCCTCAGCTGTTTGGTCCCCCAGCCTTCTGCAGAGGTAAACAAAGAAGGAAAACATTATTTAAATATCTTCCTTATCTCCAGCACTTTACAAGATGATTATTTCTCTAATCACCACAGCCCAAGGCACCACAAAAGCCCGGGAAGACATCTCATAAGGCTGAAAAATAAAACCCCTTTTAAATAGAAAAGGAAACGGACTGGTGGGCAGGTAGTGACAGTGACTTCTGTGGATTTTTAATAAATTGACCTTACTCTGCGTCCTCCTATCATTTTTCCAGTCAGAGACTGGATTCATTAACTACAGCTCAACTACACCGTAGTTACAACATTGTTACATTGCAAGTCTCATTTTTGCCGTAGAGCATGGTCACTAATTCCCAACAGCTGTGTAAGTAGTCATATAGTTTTAGTTATGTTCAGCACAAACATAATGAGGTAATTTGTTGAGAATCAGGCTATAGTGGAAGCTCCAAGCAGATGGGATTTTTTTTTTTTAACTAGATGTGAAATATTCTTACACTTCAGAGGAATCCATTTCTTGTTCTCTAACCAGATGCAGTGAATATTTGGAGAAATGGTAGAACACCAACTAAGAAGGGAGCTTCACTTCTAGCAATGTTTTGTGTAAGGGAGCTAATGACATTGTTTCCTCATCATCCCAATTCCAATGGAAAAAAATTGGTTGTTGAAAACCAATACAATAGAAAGTGTCTGCAGTTCTTAGGCTTCCTCTTGGGACACAAGATTTTTGAAAATATTCTTTGAGGGCTATAAGTAACATTTTAACTGATACAAAAATTGAAAGTTTTGGATAGTGGAAAGTACAAATTGGTATTTTCCATGTGCGTAGGTCTTTTTAAAATAAATTCAAGGACAAATACTATTACTTTAATAAACGTATGTATTGCAAAGAAGTATGGAAAGCCACATAAGAAAATTAATATCAGTATGTTGTAGCAAACAAAACAAAAACCAAAGAAACCACAATAAAGTTAAAAAAATGAGTGAAGCAGATGTGCTTTTTCATGCTTGACCATGTCAGGACCACGACAGCACTGAGACTGGCTTAAGCTGTCACAGATGAAACACATCAGGAATTCCTCAAAAACCTGTAGTGTGCATGTTCATTTAGATATTACCATTCAGCATCCTGTTCCTTCCCTTGCAATTAAAATACCTGATTTGGAAATTAATCACATATATTTACCACAAAAATGGTTCAAAAAGAGGCTTCTTTGGAGTCCTAAACACAATCCACATGGCCACATGTGCTTGCTTGCTGTGCTGGCTGGAGAACAAAAATGTAGAGTTCCGGCATTGTCACTTCTCTCTCTTTATTATGGGCATATCCTTTATCCTTGAAAGCCAGGATATAAATGCCTTCGGGATCTTTTATTTCGTTATTTATAAACTTATTTTCAGATAAGGCTCGATAATTATTTTCAGATAAGGTTCCCAGAAGTCATCACTCACTGTTCAGTCCTGAGGAAGCTATGTGGAGCTGCATAATTTTTAGACTTTCATACTAGAATGACCCACTTTCATATGTAGTGGCACACATATAGGTGTGCAAAATATAAAAACATAGTGTCACTCTCCAAAGTACCAACATACAAGGGGTGAAAGAAAACAAATTACTTTTTTTCCTACTGAAGAAACATGTAGATTGGCTACTGTCAACATAGTTTTATACAGACACAGAAGTTTGCTTGAAAACAAAGTGTACATTGGCTACACAAGGAAGCAGAGGTAAGTATACCAACTGCAAAACAGAAGCATAACAAAGTAGTGGAAGGAAACTGAAAAGTATGCATTAAAACAAACTCAGCCTGGTACCTAAACCTCTGATCTTAGGATTTTGTGACAAATTCTTGTATCAAAACCAATAAAACAATTAGAATTTTAATATGATTATCCAAGATCAAAAAAGACAGAGAAAGGGAGATTTTTCCAGTTATATTCATAAGTGGAAATTTTACATATATGTGTGTATATATATAAATGTTAGACCAGAACTTGAGCTACAGTGTAATTACAGTATAATTACACTCTAGTTATGCAGATGTATCACAAAATTAAGTACTTCAATACAAATGTCTGATACTTAAATGTCTAAAACAGGCATTACAAAACAAATGAGTCCTCTATTGGTTTAAAAACTTGGAGACAAAGTTACATGCAAACACACACGCTGTATAAATACATAAACATATCTTTTAAAACTGCAATGATTTAAAAGCAAAGAATCTAGAGGTTTCTCAGTATTCCAGCAAGAACAAATAGAATAAAGGTCATATACCAAAATTTTTTTTAACATCTACACTCCCTTTACAGATAACATTGAGGGGCAAATGCACTGATATTGTGTGATAAATCTTAGATGTTAATGGGTGCACGTGGATCATGATGGAAAACCTTTCCATCTCCCCTCCTCTGTCCTTCCTTTCCCTTCCCTTGCCTACCTTTCCCTTCCCCTATCCTTTTCCCCATCTATTCCCCTTCTCCTATTCATTCCCCTTCCCTTCCCTTCCCTTCTCTTCCGTTCCCTTCCCTTTATTCCCTCAGCATTAGTCATGTTTGTTGAATTTAGCCAATGAATTGGAATTTTTGCAAAGGGCCATATGATGCATCCTGACCCCAAGTTAGCAGGAAGAATTTCCCTCCCCTAAAGTTCCTGTATATAAAGACCAATTATGCAGATGAGGAGAATTTCACCCAAAATAAATTGCATGTTTCATCTGATTATGGGTAATAGATTATTCCAGACCTATACTGTCCTCAGGTGGAATTGAAGGATCCTTTAAACATCAAGGAGTATATTCATAACCATTATCCTCTTAACCCTTTGATGTGAAAAGATTGCTATAAAATTTACTAAATTCATCTAAAATGACTTTTGAATCTCCAATCACTTTGTTCTCTGCATTAATAATACTAGGACTAATCCTGCATGACTTGTGAGATTTAAGATGAGTAGCTAATAGCTTTTGAATCAAGGGTGCCTTTCAAGGGTGCCTCTAAGCAGTATCTAAAACTGTGCGTGTGCAATTTGTCTTATCCAAATTGTTGCATATTCAGAAAGCTATGTAACCTATATACAAACTGCGTTTTCATTCAAGATGTATGTAGACCATGATCTTTCTAACTCATATATGCAAATATAGTCTGAGGATTAACAGTGGATTTTTTACACAGAGAACAGAAAAGAACTACACATGAATACTTACAGCTACTTCTGAAAATTTAGCTCTATTTATCCAACTAGGAACTGTGGGGGTTTGATTGCTCTTAGTCTGGTTTTGGATCCTAGGTATTTTTTGCTTTTCTCCCTGGTTCCAGGATTTCGTCACCATGGCATTAGATTAAGGCTAACACACTGAGACTAGTATTTTCCTCCTCTGTTCTCCACCCCTCTCCATTTGGCCTTCAGGTAAAAAACAGTCAGAAAGACTAGTCAGTGGGAGCAGCTGCAGACACAGCCAAAGCCTGAGCCTCTCTGTATTCAGAGACTATTTACAATCTCGCCATTTTCTTGGCTCTCTACTTTGTCTGACTTCTTCCTTCATAGTCTCTGCATCCGATGTTTATTCTTACCTGGTTCTTTTGCCCTTCTTCTCTTCTGTTTTAACTCCCTCAAATTGAATATTCCTCCTTCTTTCTTCATTCTTCTCATGTATCCCCAGGTAACCTCCTAGTTCTTTTTTTGACTTCCTTCCCTCCCTCCCTCCCCCAAAGATGTAATGGAATATACATGCTATTTTCTGCTGCTTCTACTTTCTTGCCTATTTAGAGGATAAACTTCTCAGAACAAGGACTCTCTGCTACTCTTTGTGCTTACTCTGCCTAGCACAAAAGGACCCCCCAAAAAAGCTCACCCACAAATCTTATGTATGAAATCTTGAAATGTGGGTTTTTTCAGATTCATGTAATTTGAGCATTTTCATGTTCTATTGCAAATCAAAAAAAGACATTTTCATGAACAGAAACAAAACAGATTTCCAGAAAATTTTGTTTCACCCACCAAGAGTAATAAAATCACAACCTATTCAAGATAACATAGTCTATGTGTGATCTTGGATAGCATTACAGGATATGAATCCTGTTTGTGAAAGTGTAATTTAGGCAGTTAGATGATTCAGCCTGTTTGCAAAACGGTTACTTCAGAAGTTAGTTAGGCTATCATCACCAATGACTTTCAAGATCAAAGCCTGATGTGTTGGGTTGGCCCTCTAAAAACATGGACTCAGGAATGGCATCAGCACCAGTCTGATGCATCCTCTTTCCTCTTCTCTGATAATGCAATGAACTGCCTAGTTTTGAGCAAAATGAAATGTCCTTTCTGTGTCCACCCTCAGAGAAAATCAGATCATTCCAGACCAAAAATTATGAAAAGCAAGTATTGCCATGGCTGTGAACAGATCTCCCCTACACCTGGGAGAATAATTTTCCCCATGATCTAAAGGTAAAAGAAACTGCTGCTTGAATACCCAGAAATAGTGACAAGACCTGTAGGATCCAATGACACAGTAGTAGCTTCATGTATTTCATTCTCCCTTGAGCTCAGTTTGAGTCATCTGCTTGTGCTTTGGGCAGGAGGTTGGACAAGAGGACTCCAGGGGTCCTGTCCAACCTAAATTATTTAATGATTCTTTGTTCAGGGTCAAGTCTTCAGCGACACTGTTGCATACTGACTGTGTCTTACCTGCAAACCCAAGGTGCACTCCAAAGCCGTGTCCTATCCCCATTTTGAGATGAAAGCTGGGGACAGTCGACTTCCCTGTCTCCCTTCCCTTTCTCTCCTCCCTTCTCTCCTTCCTCCCCAGCATGTGAGAAGATACTTGTGTGAACAGTTGGAAAGGGTGCATATGCTGGGCAGATCTCTGGTGTGAAGGAAACCAGGCTCTGATCTGGATGATCAGGAGGCATGGGAGACTACCGCTCCTGCAGTTTGGTTATTATGGCTTTTGAGTGTGTGGTTGAGCTCATATCTGCTGAGGGAGGGAGAGCTAAGCTAGCTTAAGGCATAGAAAATATGTAGCATCTCACAAGTGATCTTCAGAGTGTGCTGAAGAGCAGAAAAGGCAGTGATAACTGTGGGACTCAGCCTGTGAAGATTGTTAAGGACGAAGCCATTTTCTGAGCCCTTTGTTAGGCCTACTTGAGACCAGCTGTGAACGTTTGAATACTGCATAACAGCAATTAAAATGTCCCACAAAGCAAAGCAGCAATCAACAAACTGCACCCTAAGAAAATCTTGAAGAGTAGAGTTTACGAGTTGTAAAAGAATAGATGATAAAACTACATTTTATTGAAAACACAGAATACATTCACAACTGGGAAATTCCAATGCTAGAAAATACATACATACACACAATAACATATCACAGCATGCAGCGTTTTAAGGTCAATAGGATAGGTAATACAAATTTGGTTTATTAATGAGTGACTTTAGCAAAAATCCCAGCATAATCAGGCTGAAAGAAAAAAAGGTGTGTTTACATGCCATCAGTCTTATGCAGTTGTTGATTTCCTGGGTAGGCCAACGTGACTGTGGCTGCAACATCAGCGCTGCTTTATGCACTGCATCTTCTCAGACAGTCAGGGGTACGGTTGCACACAGCTACATCCCCACTCTTCACAAACCTCCTGCCAAGAAGTAGCTAATAATTTTCCTATTTATGTGAGGCAAACACAGGCTCACAAGACCAGTGATAACCAATAAAACTGCATTTTGTGCATACCACCAGTCCTAGCTGTTCAGTGAGGTACTGTCTATCGAAGTACTAGAACTAAAATGATTTATATCATCTAAGAACATGGCACAGGAACTGCATTTAATAGCGTTTGTTGAGTTATCTTTGCTAGTAAAGTTGTATTACGCAGAAATAGCTTATTAAAGCTAAACATGACAGTTCTCCGTATTTTCCAGCAGACAAAGGGCTGGCAAATACCCTTTGCTTTAGAGAATCTTCTAATACTTTAAATAACCTTCCACAGAAAAAAATTCTTTTCAGAGTTACCCATATATATCTATCCTACAACCTGCTTACAGTTATGCACATCTGCTAAATATACATTTTTATTAAGCTACTATATTTTTGCTCCCTGAAATAGCTCTTTCATTAAAATAATTCCTCTTTCTCCATAACAAAATAAACATAAAATAATAAATAGTGCAGTTGACAATAGTGCACAGTATACTCTACTATTTTTTCTAACAAATCATGATTTCTCATGAAAAGAGTTATTAGCTTTTACTCTTATGTACCTTTTCTTTGTCTCTGATTTACACCTTCCTTCATTTTATAACTGTCTGTGTCATGATCAGAGTATTTTGCATTAGTGTTTAGCAATTGCTTGCCTGTGTTGGTGTTCAAACTCCTCAGGCCTGCTATTTTCTGAAAGGAAGTAAGTAATGATACATTTTAATTAATGTTGATTTTCTAAGATTTAACTCTGCCTGATGGACACAAGCTAAAAATCAATCACTGTCTCTTAATTTTCAAATCAATCCAAGAATATATGAAATGAAACATCACAAAAGGAGCTTATGTAGAAGATGTAAACTGATGGGAAGCTGTTTGATTTATTATACAACAGATAAGATCTGCATGATACAGCTTCCTGAGGGTTTATGAGCCTATGAAATCTTTCTAATGAAGGTTATTCCTGAACTCATAAAATTTCATATTCCAGTCTTTACTTTATCATCAGCCTATAATGCTAGATTTGGATTGATAAACTTATTAATTATTAAAAAAAAATCCTTCTGTTGTTCTAATGAAGAGATGCTCTTTGGATGGAAGATATAAAAATGGAACTAACTTCTGCCACAGCATATCCACAAGGGAGCAGCAAAACTGACCACTTGTTTCCTATTGTCTTTCAACTTGAAACACAGGGGGAAGACTTCACAGAGCCTTTTACATATCATTATTTCAGATTTTACTTCTCAGGATACTGTGTTCTATAGGAGATACACACATATATATTTGAATTTCTGTCTTAACTGGAAATTAGTTTAATCTATAAACTTTTGGTTTTTTCCTAGTAAGCTAGGTTTGAATAAATGGTGACAACTCAGGATACGAGATAAGATGCATAGATACATCAGGCAGCACTGCACTGATAAAAATTACTCTGAAAAAGACCGGCACCGCTCACATGCTCAGTTACCTCTTTCAGCTGAGAGGCACTAACAACTTGCTGAGGGACAGGGATGCTCAAGCTACCCATCAGCTGTAGCTGATATGTTCATGGACTCAGTGGAAACATCCCTTGGTAATGTCAGAGGACACTTGCCCTTTTATAGCTTACCTGGCCATGATTGTTCATTATAAATATTAGGTTTGGTTATAAAGATATTATCCTCATTTTTAATATTCTTCATTTTCAAGATCAAATCAAAGTAATAGAGTTAGGCTTGTAATTCCACAGTAGGTCCCATTTAAAGAAAGTATTTCAGCATGCGCTTAAATTCAACCCTATTGAAAACAGCACATATGCATGTTTTTAACATTAATATAAAAATGTCCCAATAAGAATTATTTCCTGAGTGGGAGCTTTAATCTCTACCAAGCATTTGATAGAGCTCAAAACAGGATGAACATGTGGCACTTTTATTTTGCATAAAAAATTTGCATAATAAAGGATAAACTGACAAAAGAAGTGACTTAAAAAAAAATGGGTTAGCCAAATAATTGAAATTTATCCTTAATGGGCAGAGGAGAGAAAGTGTACATGAAAGGTCTTTTGGGATTTCTGTAAAAAACAAGGACCACATAAAAAGTCAGCTAATATTTTGATTATTTTTTACCCTGTATTTCTATGAATCCATTCACATGCATTCATAAACTTTATTTGTCTTTCTATGAAGCAATTAGAAAGCTTTCAAAGTGGAAAAGAAAGTACTTTTTCAATTAACTATCATTTTCCATTTCCTTATTTATGATCCCGTGGCTACTAAGCATCAATAATTTCTGCTTTGCTACAATGTCACCAGGAAGATTGATTGTGCATGTCATCTCGATATGAGAAGATTTAAATGGAAAACATATACTTGCAACACCACCAAATTTAGTTTTGCAAAAAAGAGCAACTCAATTATATTTTTAAAAATACAAGTTTTAAGATGCATCGTGTCTCTGTTCAGATGAAAGCTCTGAATTTTCCTTCAGCATTTTTATTGACATCGTTGTAATACTTGTAACTATGCAAACAGCAAGCACCATACTAAAAAATATATTATTATTGTTAAAATTCAAGCACTCAGAAAATAGGAAGTGCCAAGATGAAGGTTGCATAGATAAATTTAAATCATCTGCCTGTGCATATAAATTATGATACAGTTAATTAGATGATCACTATAAGATTATATGAATACAGTAGGCCTTTGCTTCATTCAGTGGATAGAGTAGATGCTGGTTAGGGAACTTATCAACGGTTTTCAGATTTTTTCCAAACTCTCCTCCAAAAGCACCCATCCCCATTCTGATGAGCAAAGTACCTATGTACTTGTGTCTAACACTTTAGGCACTCGGTCTCCACACGTTTACAGAGACACTTTAGCCCTCTGCTCGGCACTGGTATTTTCACAGGCTGGCATTTGGAGAACTGTTCAGGCTTCCGTGCTGCTGAGAGCCCTGTTCAAGCCTGAAACGGGATTCTCGTTTTTTTTAGGGGAATGGCTCTTTGACCAGTGGGGTGCCGTCCTTCAGGTGTGCTCAAAGCACATTGAAAAGAAAGGACTGACACTGCTTAGAGCAGGTTGCCTGCTCCACTGACCTGTGATGTTGAGGACTAAAAATGAGTGCCTGCTTCAGGAAGGACGTGAGCCTCAGTTTCTAAGACAGTGCTCTATGGAAGCTGTTTGTTCCTCTTCTGGCCCAGTAAATATTTCTTTTATACAAAGATGTGCAGAAGAGACTAAGGAAGCCAGGGCTGAGGGATACTCAAAGAATGTAAGTTCATGTCCCTGTCCCATATTGATAAAAGCGTAGAGAATTTGAAAATGCAGATCCTGCATCCCAACTGAGCACCTCAATCAAGATTATTGGGTATACTGGCTTTGTGCCATCTCTCTGCAGTATAATTGCAGATGGAAGAGGCCCGAGCTGCTGAAGCAGCTGTCTGTCTTCTGTGTCTTACAACTGGCTGGCACTGATACTTCCCTAAGTAAATGGTTTCTGGAAATGTCTTTGTCAGGCTTCTCGCTCACCTATGTGTATATGGGAAGACCAGATACCAAACACGGGGCTGAGGATTCCTTTGCAGAGAGTGTGAAAAACCACCATGCCTTGCAGGATCTGGTCTATTATTCCTGTCTCAGATTCCTCAGTGTATCATTATCTTCATGGGCTATCCTGCATTTTCACAACTATTGTGGGTGCTTCACAAATATGAGTGAATTTGTCGCTACACTTCTTGTAGGAGTAATTTCAAAATGGGGAACCGTGGCACAGAGAGATGAAGGTGCCAAGTTCTCAGCAGTGTCAGGTTCCCCATCCTCTGCTGCAGAGGGTTACTTGCAGGAGGGTGAGGAAGGCTGAACAAAGATCTGCAAACCCTTAAAGTTCCCATCTCAGCACTGGACGGGACTTCTAGTGAAGGTATGACTACGTGAGGAGCAAGGCAGAGAGCCTGCGGCAAGCTCCTGCCAGCCTGCCCTCTGCAGTTCAGTTACAACCCAGAACAGAAGTACTCTGTACCTCAACCTCTTCTCATATCACTGTGAGACTGGAAAGAAAAGAAGAACCTAAGAACCAGCCGCTGGTATTTAGGTTATTCTGGCTTGATTGACATGTAACACACACCACAAGTTGTCCTAGGGACTTGTGGGGATGAAAGGTTTTAACATTTTTTGGGATGAGGAACAAAGTTTGGAGGAAGCTACATATAGAATCATATTAATTCACAAGCGGAAATTGTGGTTAATTGTACAGTGGATGCTTTGTTTTCACACAGAATGTATTTTGTGACCATATATTGTTCAGTATGATAGTACTGTATAGTACTGTTTTCTAGCAGCATAAATTATATTAATCCCTTACACTGGAGACACAATATACTGTGCCCCATTACTCATACAAGAGTGTCTGTTGTTGACAATTATATTCTTTACCTTCTTGGGAAAATAACATAAAAAAAAGCTTTCTACCTGTTTCAGCATCCTTCCCTCTCCTCTTTTCCTTCAGCCTTTGTCCCATCTTTCTGCCCCAAATATATATAAAGGTCATATGCTTTTTTACTGCAAAATGAATGAATCTTGGTACAATGTAATCCTGAATCTAGAATCTTGACCCTGTTGTTTTATGAGATCTGAGGCCTCCTTTCAGGTCTGGTTTTCTACTGACTTCTTTGACACGCTTCACTAGACCTAATAGCTCCCTATTACCAGTTACAATTTAGCATCTGAGCCAGGAGCTGGAGGAAAAAGGGAAAAAGGAGTGTAAATTATACAGAGTTGCGGTGAACAAAGGTTTTATTTCTCCTGAGCACAACCCTTTGATAGGAAAACGGGGGAGACAAATGTGTTGCTAATTTAATTAAGTAGTATGAGATGGCAGGGTCCACAGATGCCATTTAGGACTGGATTAATCAAGAGCAGGTGATGAAAATGAATAGTCACACATAATGTTAGCATTTTTAACAATCCGACACAGTCTAATGGAATCAAGTGCTATTTAACAACAGGGCTCAGTTTTGCTTGCTAATCCAAATTTATCTACACTTTCACCCTGCACATTCATGTGGATCAAGAACTCTATTCCCTCTGATTCCCATTAATTTTCTGGGGCATTTTTAGTTATTTAACATTTTGCACAACATGTTCATGTCTCCTTGTACTGCACATGGAAAGAAGCACAGTGAGGGCTGTGGAAGCATTGCATTCTAGGTGCTGAACAAGTTTAACATGGAGCAGGTAAACACCTTTCGACAGCCGAGAGGTCATACTTACCAGTATGAAACCTTTCTTTTCCTCTATGCATTCCTTTCTAAAAGTACATAAAAGGTCCTGGTCAGTTGTCTCCTTATAGAATCAAAGCCTGAAAATATTTTTGTTCATAAATTTTGTGACCACCTGCAGCTATTTAACACAACTCTTGCAGCATGGCTTTCTCTTTCCTGGCAATAGCTGAAGAATGGAAATTAGTAAAATCTTCAGTCTGCTCTCTGGCGAAAGAGTTACTAGATGAAGATTGAAACCTCTGTCAGACTGGAAGTAAATTTAACTGCATATGAAGTCACACTTTCCCAATAAACAGTTTTCAGCTAGAATAAACTTTGTGCCTATAATTTCACTGCTTGCAAAAGACTAGAAGGTGCTGTTGGAAATCAGAACTGTGTCCAGTCATGGTCTTAGACCTGCAAACAGGCTGTGCCTCAACAAACACATTAACTTTATAGAGCAGTGGGCATATACCTCGTTTCTCTACCCCTCTGACAGCCTTTGACACAGAGGAGAGTGTGTAGGAAAGTGGTATGATATCTGTTTCTCATCCAGTTGTGCAGAGGGGGTATAAAGACTGTCACCTATGCTAGGGCCCTGAAATCTTTATAACCTATTACTTCTTTATGTGGTGCCATAAAAGCAAACCAAATCCTGTCCAACACGAGACTGACAGAGCATTCTGCAGTATTCTTAGTTTTCAAAGTCTGAGCTCTCTTTACCCTTTTAATAGATGGATTTATTTCACTTCAGAGTGCAATTTCCCATTAGTTGTTATCAGGACTGAGGGGATCTTCTTTATGTCACAGGGAGAGAGAACTACTCCATTAGGTGCTATACATTTTGTTGCATTTACAGAGCCTTGCCAAGCTTGTTTTCTAAACCTTATGAAAATCAATTACAAACAGACATGTTTCAGTTGCCATCTTTCAATATAGCTATTCTCCAGTCCCTGAAGTCTCTTTAGAAAAGAGACTTCTGTGTGCCATCAAAGTATCTGTGGTTGTAAGTACCTCTGAGTATTAACAAATACAATACAAGAAATTCAAAGATACATACACGTTTCTTTCCAGTGAGCATCCCCAGGATGACCTACCTAGTTCTGCATAGTGGTCTTTGGCGCTCTGGTTTTTCAGGTGAACAGTTTATTTGTCAAAGAACTCCTGACAGGGGGAAGAGAATACCAGCAGGGAGAAAAAATACACAGCCTCACAGAAAAAAGAACCCTAAAACACAAAGAGCAGAACCCAAAGCCAATGTGTGTTTATATGAATGTGGTTTTACACCAAAAAACCTCCAGGATCAGAATAAGTTTCAGGATTTTTTGCCAGCTGTTTCTGGAAATAACACTGTGAGACTTAAAACCTCGGTAAACGTGCTGTGAGGCATTTAGCAATAGCGGATCAGGGGTGTCTATGCCCAGCTGCCTGCCTTTCCTTCACATGGTGGTAAATGCACTATAGTCCTCAGCTGATTAAAACTCATCACTTGGGATAATCTCTTAAACTGTTACTGACCTCAGTGCCTGTTTATATCTTTTTGCCCTGTAGTTACTCCTGTAGCATCTTAAGTTGCTCCAGCCATGCTTGCCAGAACTTGTCTGCAATATCCATGAACTTGGGTGCGTTTATAAAGCTGCTGTCACATTTGAAGAAGTTACCACATCTTCCTGCTCGCTATTGCCCCCAGCTGAGACGTCACAACTCACAGAGCAAGTACTCAGAGACTTCCACTTCAATTCAGCACCAGGATTTTAACTTCGCTCAGCTCTCTTACTTTGCACTGACCCAGACTAGAGTCACTGATGTAGGGTGGCATGTCTTAAACTGCTGTAGTTGCTTTGCATATATGACAGTGACCTGAGATTAAATGATTATCTAATCTTCTCCTTCTCAGAAGAGCAGACATAAGGAAGACTCAAGTGGAGATGACGTGATCAGCTGAAGGAACAGTGTGCTTTAGTTCTAAAAAACTTCATCTACAGCTGGTAGTTTAGTGTCGAGATTTGTGAGAAGTGAGTGATGAAGGAGAAAGAATTGCTGTGTGCCTGTCCTGCAGGCTCACACTGGAGTGGAGAAGGAAGGTGCTTTGAGTTGGAGGGAGGGGGGAGAGAAGGGATTACAGAAAGCATTTGGTGTCTCTTGCTCTAAATAGGCTTTCAGAATAACATCCATAAAGCTCATCCCCCTTTTTTTTTTTTAAAGTGCTCATACTTTCTCAAGTATGTTCACCTTTAGAGATGTGATCTTGTGCATTTCATCACCATTTGAAGGCAGGGTTACATTCTGAGGTATGTTTGGGTCTTTTAACTAAAAATTACAGGTAAAATATTTAGAATACTGCTGAATTATGGAGTATTTTTGTTTTGCAAATGGAAAAGTGTTACCAATAGTCTTATTGCATTTTATATGAAAACCAGTGTTAAATTATAATAAAGGAAAGAAGTTAAAAGAATTACAGTCTGGATTTATGTATATGTGTTGAAGATTAATGCCTTTGGTTAATTTGGGTTGAAATATATATTCTAATAAGGTGTTAAAATTAGTTCTGAGAGTGCTCATCTGGCAACCATGAATATGTTATAACAAAGTGTAATTAAGCCTCTCTAAAGTTTTTATCTCTTTCTTTTTTTCTTTTTTTTTGGCTGAACTTATAGGAACTTAGAGGCAGGTGCAAGGACACTTTTCCAGGGGAGGTTATAATTTCATAGAAGTGCACAGGCAAATTCCTTTATGTGTGTTCTCACTCTCTGAAAAAGAAAGGTGAGAAAATCATGAGGGTAAAAAGCTTAGTGTTTCCACAATTTTGGGGTCTGTCTGTAACTGTTTTACATTATAAAGATCTGCAAATTATCACCCAGACTTAACCAGATGGGTGGAAAACTGGATGGATGAAAATAAGGATAGAATGTCCAGGCTCGGAAGATAGTGGTTAATCGGTCAGGCTGGTAACGAGTAGGGTACTGCCAGGGTCTCTGCTAGGACCTGAACTCTTTAATGTCTTTAGCAATGACTTGGAGGAGATGATGGATGGCAGTCTTACCAGGTTTGCAGCAGACACCAAATTGTGAGGACCACTCGCTATGCTCAAGGACAGGACTGCCATTCAGAGATACCCAGGCAGGCTGGAGGAAGGGACCAAAAAGAACCTTGTGAAATACAACAGGGGCAAATATTAGTCCCTGTGCTGGGGAAGAAAGAGCCCCTTGCAACACTACAGGCTGAGGCCTGAGTGCTGGGGGAGCAGCTCTGTGGAGAAGTGCCTGGGGGGCCTGGTGGACAGCAGGCTGGACAGGAGCCAGCAGCATGCCCTGGCAGCACTGACAGCCAACAGCATCATCGGATATTATCAACAGAGCAATAGCAAATAGACAGAGGGAAGTGCTTATCCCTCAAAACTCAGCACTCATTAGATGGTGTCTAGAATACTGTATTACTTTTTGGGCTCCCATTGGAAAAAAGATGTCTATCCGCTGGAGCAATTTCAGCAGAAGACCACCAAGATGGTCACGGTCTGGAGCACTTGCCCTGTGAGGACAGGCTGAGGGAGTGAGGCTTGTTCAGACTGGGGAAGAGATGGTGTTGGGGGATTTAACAGCAGCCTTCTGTTACCCATGAGGAGCTTATTGAGAAAACAAAGCCAGACTCTTCTCAGTTGTGCAGGGCAGGACAAAAATAGACAAAGCCGTAAGTTGAAACAAGAGTGGGTCTGATTAGATACAAGAAACTCTTCCACTATGAGGACAGCCCAGTAGTGGATGAGGTCACCCAGAGAGGCTGTGAAATCAAGGTTTTCGAGACTGGATAAAGCCCTGAGCACCCTTTGTCTGACCTCATAGCTGACAGGTCCATCCAACCTGAATTTGCCTGTGATTTCATAAGAGTTACTACTCATCTAGAGCTAATATTTGTTTAAAGGTGCTACACCTGGATTAGTAAACAACTGGCCACAGGCAAATGTGGTAGTACTCGACTCTTGCTGAGCTCCCAGGGCTCCACAGCTCCCATGGCTCTGCCTACAGCACATAGTGGAGCAATACAGGCTTGCTAGGAGAAGGAGGCTGCTGTGTCCTAACAGGGCAACAATGGGTGCAGTCACTTTGAGGAGGCTACTGATGCTTTCTGGTCTTCCTCATGAAGTAAGA
The DNA here is from genome assembly GCF_018139145.2 of Gymnogyps californianus. Taxonomy (NCBI): domain Eukaryota; kingdom Metazoa; phylum Chordata; class Aves; order Accipitriformes; family Cathartidae; genus Gymnogyps; species Gymnogyps californianus. The sequence continues at coordinate 69,974,572 of NC_059472.1, read as the reverse complement.
TAGCTCTTCTTCCCTCAAAGACAAATACTTAAATAGTATTGCTTGGCCTTCCCATCCCACATAACAATGGGGGAATACACAGTGAAAGCACCTAGGGTCTATGAATGTCAATAAATACTGTGAATACTGTTGAAAGGATTATTGTGACATATGTGGGAAGTGTAATAATCTCATTCATTTGGCATTCTAAATATTGAATTTCTTGCCTTTTTAGTAAATTAATTGTGCAGCTTTATCACTGCAACCACGATGGCAAACTTATGTGGACTCATGGTCCAAAGTTCTCAAGAGGTGAGAGTCATCCCTGGGATGTGACCAAGATGGATTCATCAGTTGTAATTCTGGGTGAATTTTCAAATAGTCAGATAGGAGTATCAAAGAGACATTAAAAGGCAGCTAATATTTTTTTTCTAATCCTCTTCTTTACCATTTTCCTCACAAATGATTACTCCAAAATGGAGCTGTATTGCAGCTAGAGGCGGCAGGGAAAGAACAGTGGAGCGACCAAAGCTTCCCACCCTCGTACTGTGCACCAGGCACTGAGGAAAGTGATAGGGATCAAACAGAAAATGGGGAGTGAGTGAATGTTGATGCAGGGTGGGGGAGCAGGGGAGAAAAAAAGGAGGCTGGCAATGTAGAAAATAGCATGACGGATTCACAGTTTTCTTCAGCTGAAGATATTTTCAGAAATGAGATCTATCTACTGGAATTGAGTATAAGGTAAATCATAAAAATTCCATCAATATATAATCATCCATTCTCCAGAACACCTTTACTTATCCATTTCTGGCTAGTACATCTTTTGTACGTTTAATTTCTTAGCTGTTGATTTCAGGTATTGGTACATATTAAGGACCAGAATATTCTGACAATGATGTTTGATAATAAGTAAAGCACTGTGGAGCTGCAACTAGGAGAGAAAAGCTACTGCAATACACTGCAACTGAAAACTTGTTTTCATCAGGTGAACTGTAGATATATTTCCTGAGTAGATACGTAGTCATGAATTTCACTAACTTTTTCTCCTTTTTGTCCTGCCTAATGAAAATATTCTTATGCTGCAATCATCACAGTAGAGGACCTCCCGTCCACTAAATAAGTGAGTTGGATCTTGCAGATGTTATAGCATACAACTAACAAACTAAAACCCCCAAACAACCCTCCCTCCAAAACAACTTTATTCTCCTTTGTTAAATAAATCAGCTGATCCAATTAGGTCTAGCATTATGCAAAAACTCCTGACATTTCATTGGGAAGGTTTTCTCAAACTATATACCCAGCCTGTGAGCCATGTGACCTTTGGCTTATCTGAAACATCTCTGGAAAACGTGCAGTAGAGACCTTAGTTTCCTCCTGATCCGCACAAGAATGGAAAGAGATACTGAGAATTTCTTTTTGCCTTCGCTTCTGTTGCCTGTTCTCTCACCACTCCTTCCTCTCTTCAGAGACAGTTAGCATCTGCAGCTCCACGGCGCTGACAGCCCAGTTCAGAGAGTGCTGTGGTTGCAATGGCCTCACCCGGAGAATGTTGACCCAATGTGTGAAGAGGGAGAAAACAGTACCTCACAGGGGAGAGAAGGAAGAACAGATTATGGGAATGAAGAGCATAGAGAATTGAGCTTATCTCCTCTAGGTCCAGTACCCAGGGTGCTTTTGGGAAGCCTAATGGGAATGACCTCTGGGGTCAGGTGTTTTACCTTGGCTTGTTAAGGTGGAAAGTTTATTACAAATACCAAGCAGCTGAATACTCAAAGAGTGGCAAACCTGGAATGGGTGGCAGGAGCAGGTGTTGCCTTCTTACGAGACAGGACATCAACACAGCTCAAAAGTTTTCAACATCCTATAAAGAGCATATTCACTAGATGTGTACACAGTATTCCAGTTCCGTTTCACTAACATTAAGGTAAAAATTTAATTTTTCTCCGTACCTTCTTACACGTACAAGTGTCAGACTCACTCTAGTGCACGAAAGGGCTATTTCTTGGCAAAGAGGCTGTTTTGCTGTGCCATCCCACCAAACCGTTCTGTATCATGTCAGGCTTTATTGATATCTGTGGATGTATGTTTCTAGATCAGTGGACATCTGCCACAATAGTAGCAGAGCACTCCTTAATTGCCAGTACCAAAAGGACTTGCTTTCTTCCCTGCAGAGATCTTGAAGAACAAACCGTGAAGTGATATGTGTGACAACTTCCAAGGAGCTGCCATTTCTCTCCTTTGCACAGGTAAAACGCCAGCTGTTCTAGGTACAACTCCAACAACACACAAGTTGTTGTTGAGTTTGGGTTTTTTTAAACTGCAAATAAATTTTGATTTAAATTGCAAAACAGGGCATCTGCATGGATGTCCAAAAATTCTGTATGTACCTAGGCAAAAATCTATCTTTGGATTCCTGTATGGCTTAATGGCACATCTTTTCTCCAAGTTAATTAAAAAGTATATATAAACGTACTTGAGGCCTGTTAGGAATCAACAGAGCTGTAGAAAATCCCACTGAAGAGTTTTGTCTCATAGCTTTAGCAATTGCATAATTATGTAATTGTTATGTTTCTTTGTTTAGCATGTGCACTGAGGTCTCATTAATCAGTGCAGCGATACTAAAATGGCCATGATTTCCACCAGCATGGTAAGACATGTTGGCTGCTACATTCATAGGGATAAATTGGTTATTTTACAAAGTCTCAAAGGGTGAAGGCTTGGGGGTTTTATTTTAACGTTTGTCACATGATCTCGCTGCATGACATCGCAAATCTCCCATCTCTGCTTTGTTGGCCTATATGCATGAATAATTTTCCCAGTGCTTGTTTGTAGCCGAGCGGGAGAAAGAGAGAATTACCGCCGCACAATCTCTTGTTGTTGGCGATCAGCATTCCGATGGTCTGAGCTGGCTTACAACAGTGTAAAGACATCAGTGGCATGTGTTATAATATATTGAGCATTGTACTCCTGAAGAACGCACGAAAGAAAGAACATTGTTCTACTAGGGAGCAATTCATCGGGTTTTTCCCAGAGACTCTTGGGTCAAGTTTTTATAGGCCTATTTGATTTTCAAATTCTTTTTCCCCCTTTTTCCTCTCAGTGAGCCATAGTGTCCAAACTTGTCTACATTTACTTCCCATGTTTTGTGCATGGTAGATGTCCTTTAAAAAGAGTATCTCAAATAAGTCTTTATTCTTGTTTTGTTGGCTCTTATTCTGTGTTTTCATGAACTCTGGCCCTGGCCATGGCAACTGCAAGAAAAATGTTAACATTGATTGACAGGATTAAGAAAGCCTCCATGCCTATCCGCATTTCAAACACTTTGGGAACAATGGTGTTTGGTGTGATTGAATTAATGAGATATCGCGGACTGTCAAAAGAGCACACATACTTTACATAAACCTGATTATCTTTGCATGGCAGAAATGAAAAAAAGGAGGGAACAGAGGCTTGGCTTTCACTCATACCTCCAAAGGAGCCATCAAAGTGTGTGCCCCGGCTCAGAGAGTGATGTGCCCGCTCAACTGGCCTGCCCTCCCTTTCTCTCCACATACTGCCTGGCTCTGCTTAGCATACATCAGCCATGGGCTTTAACAAGTCTATTCAGGCGACTGGGCCCAAAACAACACTCTTTTCACAACTCAGCACCTCTGTGCTGATTTTTTTCTCCTAGGGATCTATTGTTTAACTTGAACTAAGCATACATTTCAACAATTAGACCTGAACTGGCTGCTACCGCCCTAGCTTAACCCCAAAGAGTGACATCAGTCATGATACAACATACATTTTGAGAGGTGAGCCACAGCTGGTGCTCACTTTTAGCAGTAGAATTACTGGAGAGAGAAGAAAGTTTCATAGGGAACCTCTTCCCACTTAAGTTTTTAAATGATATTTCTGTCCTCTGGGAAATGTTCCAGCAGGCACAATAATATGGTGAATAAATACAATTCATTGAAGTAGTGCTGTATTTTAGCATAAGCTATTTTTTTCACAAGAGGACATCATGGATTAAGAGGCTCTGAAATGAAATGTAATCCAAAAGCTGAAAGGATTCTACCTACCTACATACCTGTCTGTCTATCTGTCTACTTACCTGTCTTATGACCTCTCTAATCATTTTACATTTCCTTATTACCACAGATGAGCATTGCTTCCTAAAATGTATGCAGCACTGGCTTACTGAAAATCATAAGTTTAATGGAGGTGGCGTTTGGTTAACTGCATCGTTTATATCAGGCCTTTCAAACTTTTTAAAGCAAGTAGTCACTTTTTTATGGAATTAAACTCCTTAAATTTAAGAATCTAGCTGATTTTTTTCACTCCAAGCATGGCTCATATGCAATTTTTTTCTTCTAAAAATAATTTTCTCTCTTTTGTGTGCTAAATCCAAAATGCAGAAAAGGTTATATATCTAAAAAGCTCTCATTAGCAAGGCGTGTCTGACGATATTTCTAGCTTGACTGGAGTAAAGAGATACTGGGAAACCCTCAAAAAATTGTGTGTATGAGAATATTCAGTCTGTTTCTGCAGACATGTGAAGCATGGATAATTTAAATGAAGTTTAAATAAGTGATCAAACTTCGCTAGTTTACTTGCAGCTACTCAAACCTCTAGTCCTCCCAAGGTCTTTCTATCATTACGTTACTTCTCACCCAGTAGGAAAATGTAGCTGTTATGTAAACATGAAATATAATATTCATTGTTTTTTTTAGGATCCTTAACTCACTTATATCATACTTTAGGTCTTAATAAGTAAGCAAGGTATATTCTTTGTGTAACTTCAGTGGTAATGGTGCTGAGCTGAAAATTATGAGATTCGGTGGCCAAATACAGTATTTCTGCCTTTCCCACTTTATGGACTTCTTTCCTAAAACCTTGTAGCACTCCTGCAAGCTTTGGTGATGCTATGTTGTAATAAATGATTAATTTTCACTAAGGATTTTGAAAAACACTGTAAGCATACAGAAGTTTAAAAGCACCTGGTGGCACGTGTTGAGCGTTGCTTTGTAAATCATTGAATAATTTATGGCAAAACTCATTTTAACACGTGTGCATATTTTCTGAGGCCATGGATTAGTGACAGGCCTATCATAACAGATTAATGATTCAGATAAAAGAAAAGGAGTAGAGCACTACACTGTGAAGTCGCAAAACAAATATTTCCCCCCAAAGCTTAACCAGTAGATGTCTCTGTTTCACAAACCCTGTCATGGTATCAGCTGCCGTATCCTCCTGTTACATCTCCTGCATCCTTCTTATTAGTATAAATTCACCTTTACATAAAAATGTCAAGCTGATGTGAGGAAGGTGGTATTTTGAAGCCTATATAAAGTTGTCTGAATACTCAAGACGTTTGAAATTCAGCTGTGCACATAATAAGCAGTAGCGATAGAGACAGCTAGTGAGTTGGAGACTCTCTAATAACTGACTTGGCATAATCAGACTGCTTTGCACTACATGACAGTGTCTTGGTGTTACCATCATTTGCCCCTTTTTATCAACAGAGCACAACCAGGATTTATGGGACATATATAGCAATAGGTAGGGATGCCACCACAGCTTGCTCAAGCTTATGCTTCTTGGTTTTTTCCCTCCATCTTATTATCTGCACTGTGGCTAGTACGGCTTCCCCTCAATGCCTTACACACTCATCTGCTCCTTCTGAACTCTTTCTTCTCCGGTCCTATGACACAAAGCAAGGGGAGCTCCAGCCGTACACTAGAGGAGAGCAGCTTTCCTTCCCCAGTCTTAAGAACTTGTGTGCCCAAAAAAGAAAACCTGTGCAAAAAGAAGATGAACAGAGAGGTTTCCTTGGGAGAGGGACAAGAGGGAAGGAAGACTAAGTGTGATGACATAACCCTGCAGTTTCTTCACATCCTTGAGTTCTGCCAACCTGCAGTGCCTTCTGCAGAACATCTTGCTCTGCGCAGCATGGAGCAGCTTCACCTTCCACAGAATGCCACTGGCCTCCTTTCTCTCCCAGGAAGGAGCAAGAAACGGCAGTACTGCCTGTTTCTCCTGCTGAGAGCTCTGCCAATGAGTTAAAAAATGTTTTCAAGCAGTCCTTTAAATTCACAGGGGCAATTACATGTCTATGAGAACAGCAACATAAAAGAAGAGAGCATGAAAGATGGCAACAGTGATTTCTGCTTTTGCAAATACAGGTATTGTTGATCTTTATGTAGACTTCAGAACATCTTTCCTGCTCACTTAAGAGGAAACATTCACCCTGCCCTGTAATTTACTTTCAACTTACTGAATTAATATTGCTTGCTTTTCCTTCTCACTTTTAGCAAATTTGTAGTAAAATTATGCTTTTCATTTATTAAAACTATTATAAGTTGAAATGTTAACACGTTTATTCTTGATATAAACAAAACGTAGGCCTCATCAAATAAATAATTTCAATTTGGGTAAAGCCTGAGGTTGAGGATTCATAACTGCTTTAAGCTAACCAGAGTGTGGTCTGCTGTCAAAGTAGGTAATTCCAATCTACCCTCTGCCTTGTCTCACCATGCTTTTCTGCCACTTCTCTTGTGTCAGCACTAGCACTAGCATGCGTGTATGCCCATGTTGAGCTAGATTGCTTCCCTCACCTGCTTCTCCCCCTGGCTAATGTCAGCACAGAGGAGGCGACAAGAACACCTGGCTGGGAGTTGGATGGAGGTGGGATTTCCAGCTTTTAATTGCATGTTTTATTTAGGTTAGCCCAATGCAATGGCGGAACCCCAGCCCAAGAGAGGAAGTCTTTGAATGTTGCAAAGGTGCATGTTTAAGGATGTGTAATTAACAGCTATAACTGTTGTCATTCTGCCCAAGCAGAAACTTTTTCATTTTTTCTGCCATATTTTTTCTAGCGCTTTTACTAAACGAGAGAATAATTTCCATTTCGGGTCCTTCAGTAGAGATGGTGTTATCATCTATACTTTTTCCAAGACATAGGCAAAATTTTAATAAAAACATGAATAGGAAGGCAAATTACACAGTTTCTATACTAGCTGAAAATTTTTATTATTACTGTACAACAAATTTGTGTAATAGACCACATAAGAAGCATTGGCAAGTAGCTAGGAAAGCAAGTAACAGAAAGATGCAGAAAATGTGAGAAAAATAAAGAAGACAAACACCTTCTTCCAAGTTTGTTGCATCTGCTTTTGTTTCATCTTGGTCCCACTTTGAATCTTGCACAACGAATTAATTCCTTTATCCTGATTCACTAGCATGCGCATGCAACCTTCCAGCAACCAGCAACTTAACAGCCCCTCAACCCTCACCCCTGACTCAGGCCTCCTTCTGGTGTAACTGAGCCAAATTCATCTTGCAGCTTGCAAGTAGCTCACTGAGTCATCAGAGCAGGAAGCATTTCTGCCAGCAGATTAACCTGTGATAACTGTGCAGGCTTCTTCCATGCATATCGTTCCTGTCAGTCTTGATGTCCCCTCTGTCTTCTTTCATGAGTAGGAAACCTTTCTTTCCCTTATCCTGACACATATTTCTAACATAATCTCCCATGTGTGAGTTTAGTTAAGGTCTAACTACAGGAAAGAGTTGAGTTCATGGTAAGCTTACCATTGAGCGATCCTGCTACCTTTGCTCTCAAGTGGATGTGTCAGTATCTTGTATTAATACTCAGGTGGCTGAGTAAAGGCTACTGCCAATGAGTTTGGACTGCCACCAGCAAACACCAGCAGATGCTGAGTAATGCTTTAAAGCATATTAATTAAAACATAACGGCTAACACATTATAAAGCATCACTTATTTTCCTAATCCTGGCAGACCCTTTAAGCCTCATCTCCAGTAATATCCTGACCCAACAGCAGTTCAGCAACAAAAATCCCATTTACCTCAGGGCTTTCATTAGGCTTTCTAGGAAAAAGCAGAGAGCATGCCTAACAGCATGGTCTTTCTGCCACTTCCCCATTTTTCTAATTACTAAATCAGCTAGTACAGGGTTAAGCATTATGAATGAACAGAATTTGTTAGATTTTAAAAAATTTTGCAATAGAATTATAAATTTTCTAGTACAAAGGCCACAAGTCCTCTACTTTCAAAGATGTTTAATGTCCTCATCGTTGAGAAATGTGATCTAAAGCCCAGAAGAGAAATTTAGAAGACTGACAATTAAATTGGACATACTTGTTTCCCTGAAATAATGAATGTACATCTGCATATTCCAGGTGGTGTTCATTTCTAGTTACACCCTCCTAATAAACACCCTCCTTTCCACATTTTCAATTTTTCAGCAAACTTTGAAATAAAATTTAAAAAAAAAAGTAATTTTGTGTTAAACCTCACTGACTTTACAAACCTGCACTAAAAATATTTTTCTCTAATGACAATGTATGCAAACCAATTCACTAAATGTACTATACATTTTTTTATTTAGATTATGACTTCCTGATCATATTTCCTTCTGGCCTAAATATAGCAATCTTGATTTTAAATCTGGCAACATTTAGAGGTTAGGAGTTTTCCTTAATAGTGATGGATGCACTTTCCTTTTCAACTTTTTTTTAAGAGGTGCATTCTTTGCACTGCAGATTCAGTATCCTTGAGTAACCGGAAATCATTAATAAATATAATTATCACTAGCAGTGCTGGAACAGGGGAAGCTTTGAGATTAGTACAATGCCCTGGCAAAACATGTTTGACTGGATGAAAAAGTTTACGGAGATTAACACCCGCAGAGCTGGCCCACTGGTAGGTTGCTGCAGGTTAATGGAAATGTGTGGCAACAGGCAGCAACATTAGCAGAGTCTTTATCTTTAGGTCTCATAAATATTCTTCTTAACCCCTGCTAACACCCATGTTTCAGGCTTTTCTAGAAAGAATTAGGACAGCTAGCTCCATGGTTATTGTTAGGATTAGGCACGTTCAGTTCAGGGTTTCCCCCCTCCCTGCTATCAGTTCAGAGTTGCCCAGCTTTTTGGACACTTATTTGGAGCCTGTATGAAATGTTGTGATTTGCTGATTGCTGCTTCTTGTCTCTTAACTAAAGGAAGGGAAATTAACAACAAATTCCTGGGTTGTAGAGAACTGACCTCAGAACATTTTGTTTAAAATGTAGTGCTCCATTAAATAAAGCTATGAAACGCTGAACTGAATGTTCATGCCTTTCTGTGCTGAAAAGCCAGTTTAGTCATTAAGTTAAATTTAAAAGGAGTATGAGCTTCTTGTAATCACATACAAGTTTATTGCTCTTTTCAGGTCTTTGTCAGTTTCTTTGTATATTAAACCACAGAGACTTTATTCTTTAGTAGATTGAAAATGGAGCTGGGAAGGGGTTAAAGATCTTCGTTGACTGCAATTTCTCAATCAGCCTCAGGAAGCCTCAGGTCAACTTTGCTCATAAAACTCTGCACAAATATTTCTTTTTCTATCAGAGGAATTCTAATTCCACACACAGACCAGTGCCACTCAGATTATTACACATTATTAAAAATTAATTTTAAAAAATGGTTTGGTCCCTGTAATCTCCTGTAGAACTGTGAGAACCCAAGCTTTGGAAAAAATCACTCCCATAATAGTAAAATAAATACTAAATATAGTCCTTTTTCCTGCTGTTCTTACTATTTCTGTTATCCCTCAGTTTTGAAATCTTTGCTCTTTTTCCACCTTGCACAGCACAACTGAAGATTTTACTTCTAGCTACAAGACTATCCTTAAAAAAAAAAACAAAAAAACATATGGAACTTAACAGGGATAAAAACCTGCTATAGCGATTAATAGGTTTCCATAGAAATTACTCTAAACCCCATATAATTTAATAGACACTTCAATATAAAATGTGAAAAATCACTCCCTCCTGTGGTAAAACATGTAAGAGGGTGGGCTCAAGAGAAAAATACTTCTGTCGCAAGGAGACTGTTATATTGTGTAGCTATGGGGTTGGAGTTGCCTGTCTCCCACAGAATAGGCCTGTAACCAGAATTATCCAGACCAATTTGGCAGCTTGCAGGGAAAACACCTTACGTCCTGCTGCTCCGAGGCACCAGGTCTCCAGGGGAGATACACCAAAAAGAAGTTGGTCCTTCCCCTGCACCCAGGTGCCAGTTTTCGTTCATTTCTCCTCAGGACAAAGCTGACCATCTGAAAAATGCCGTATGCCCAGCCACGTCCTAGTGTGACGGACGGTAGGAGGGCTTGTTATGTGCCTGTCTTGGCATCACGTCCTGTGTGACTGCAAACTCCCGTGTGCAGCTGGGAGAGGTTTGGGGATGCTCAGCTTGGGGGTAGTGAAAGAGAGATCCAGGAAGTAGGGTGCCTGCAGAGAGGGGATAAAGAGACCAGGAGGAATGGGGAAAGCAGTGGGGAGAGCACCCTGCAGCATGACACAGACCCATAGCCGTACTCCAGGCAGGAGTGGTTACAGGCAGGTTATCTTCACAGGAGAGAGTGTGGAGGGTTTGTGCTACTCAGGAAACTACTGCCAGCTGCTAAACTGGAGAAAAAGGGAGCTGTGGGTGAGGGGCAGGAGATTTCTTCTTCAAATATTTTTTTGCCGTTGTCTTGTCCTCTGACTCTGCTTGAATCATGTCTATTTTCAGAGTTCCCTTGTTCTAATTTGTGTTTTAATAAAACCTAGGCCTTTGGGGTATTTGTGTTCCTGCATTATAGCAGAGATGGGACTGTTCTACTTCATGACTCTGTGAATATGGGATCTCAAATACACCCAAGTAGACATAAGCTTCTAAGTATACCTACTGCTGGTTCCAGCCTGGCAACTACCCATGTGCGTATATATGGGCCAAATGAATGCTGGTCTCAAGCTGAGGATTATTTGAGACATTCTTTTCATTGAACTGTGCCATTTGCTTGTTTTCTCTCAATAAAAAGTTTACAATTCTCACTGTATTCCACAGAAATCTTGTGTGTGTGTGGAAGAGCAGTTGAAGACTGATTTAGTGTATCAACAAGCAGGTGGAAGTCCTCTACCCCTCTGAAAGGCTGTTTACTTGTTTATTTGTACATGTTAATAAGCATATTACATATAAATATGAACAACATCATTCTTTATTAGCAGTGACAGATAATTCTTTTAATAAAGGTAACAGTTACTTATAACTTTATCCAATGTCAACTTTTTGAACAAAAATTTTCTGTGCTACTTTACCTGACACCTCCATAGGAATAAAAAACAAAAATAGAGTTTGTTTATGCTAAAACACTGAGAGCAATTTCTTAGAGCAGTGCATGACAGCAGTGGTCTTAGCCTTACAGAAAGCTTTTCCTACAGTGGAATATAATAAAAAGATTGAGGTGACAGATTTCTCATTTCTTTATATTTTTTCATAGTAAATTCTGATCATTGTGCTAATTTAGGTGCTCATCAGAGCAACTTGCATTGGAGACCAAGAGAACAGAAAGGATGAGGTGGAGCAGAGCCATCAGCTCTGCAAAAGGAAGAGGGATACGGTTTCTGGAAGAAGTCTGGTGCTTTCCCAGAGAGGATCAATGCTCATGTAAGCAAACTATACATCACTCAAAATTGGACAAATGGGACCTCCTGTTTAGCTGATCATTTACAACATCTGATACTTTTCAAAAAGGTCGATGCTTGAAAGATGCTGGCAGATAACCCAAATTCCAAAGCATCTCATGGAGTTCCTGGCTTAATAACCACCTGCATAGTAGTCAGCAGTTAGTGACAGTGAGAAGATTTTCACATGTTAGGGTGTGTACTTATTTGTTGGACTTTTCAATATGTATGCAGAAAGTACTGTGAAACAAGTCCTGTGAGGATTCAAAAAGTGGAAGAAACGGGTAGATACACAGTAAGTAATATCAGGTATGCTGATGGCTCAGCAATATCTTGCTACAGTTTCTGATGCAATGCACTGAACACTGTAGTTTTAAATCAGGTGAGGTAATGAGATCATCCCAAAATGGAGCAAGTCTAAAAGGTATGAAGGCTGTGTCATTTGATAGAAACAGGATAATGCCCAAAATTAATGGTCATACTGCAGAAGCAGCAGATGAATTCAAATTGAGTGTGTTCAACAAAAGGGATATTCTAAAGAAATTGCAATAAAATTAGAAATGGCTCACTCGCTCAAACACTTGTCCATTCACAAAAGGCTTGAAAAAGGATGGAGTCTAAGAACGTAGAAAAATTTGTTGCAAAATGTAATTCTTCCATAGCCTGTTCTCCTGGGAGTAAAAATCATGAAAAATAGATGCTGCTTACAAAGAAACCATGAAGGACTTTTAAAAATGGTGTTGGTGAAGACCTACATATTTCCTGTATCAAAAAGAAGACGATTTCTATGTTACCAAGATGGGAGTACAGCACAAACATATGTACTTTGATCATATCAGGTGTAGGGATGGAAAAGAACTTGAAATAGTTAGTGCATAGGAAAGGGATCATAAGAGACCACCCTTGCAGAGGATGACTGGTGAGAAGACGGTGTGTGACAGATGATTGGGAGTCAGTTACTTATAACTCAAATAAGAAATGGACTGAAGTAGCTCCCAAATACTGCAGTAAGATGTTACCAATATTTTACATGGATTTTACTTTACTTAACGGAAGATGGATGTCTCTCATACCTCATTTAGCTCACTTCTGGTGTTATTCTGAATTCCTGACTGGCTAGAAGTCTTGTTGCACACAGAACCTTTCCAGACCAGTGGGAATAAAGGTCAATTCTCTCTATATACATAAATGTAAGGTGGAAACATTGTATATAAAATAATTTGATCTGATATTCCAATGTATTTTGAACTCTCAAGATATAAAAGGTAACCACTGGCTCAGAGAAGAGGACAAATATTCAAGCAGACATGAAAGGGACCATATTCCTAACCAACAATCTGAAGTATATCAGATGAAAATACACATTGTCTCAATGCTATTATTTGCTGGAACATTTTTCAGAAGACACTTTGTCGTTCTGGATAACTTGGTTTTAGGATTGAACTTTTATTATTAATAGTAACATCACCTGCAGAGAGAGGAGGCATCATGACAGCATCTCTTCTTCCTGTCCTCTGCAGGTAGGAGGGTCAGGCAGTAGAGATAATATAGCTTATGGTATACACATAGCAGGCACAAAGAATAAGAGACATGGGTCTGGAGACTAAATGTGATTAAAGGGGCCTATCTGCTATATTGAATTCAGTTTCAGTGGAAAAAGGTGGTTCTTTCTGAACAATGTTTTTGACAAACTAGATTTGCTTATGTTAAAGGGCTGAATAGTTAAAGTCTGGACAAAAATCCCTTTTGAAGGGAGTACAAAGAGACCACTTGCTTTGTCTTGTTACAGGAGAACAAATGTGTGTTGCACTTTGCGTAAGTATTATATCAGAGCAAAGTACTGCTGCTGTCTCTACATTGGGAACTTCCCATCACATTTGCTTTCTGTCCCTAAGACTTTTCTTTTTTTCACGCTTTGTTTGTTGCCTCATTTTCTCCCCGTGACATTTCCTTGTTCATTGGAACTATTTGTTCTTAATTCACTTTTATCCTCTTCAGAGAAAGACAGGCTTGCAGAGCAATTTTTTAAAGTATTGGTGGGCAAGAACTTGGTGCTGCTTTCACTAATATTTTCTAAATTTTGTCTGAACTAGATATGTAATTTGCAATTATAATTTACCAGCAGTGACTTAGTAGTAAAATAAGAATCGAACATCCAAACAAACAAAACGTTTTAGCCTCATTTTTCAGAGGAAATTATACAAACGTAGTTTGTGTGAAATAGTAAAGGAACTGTATTCAGGAAGCACAGATATGTAGCTGCTAACAGTGATATTTATCACTATTGAATGTATTTGTGCATTTAAAAAGACATGATACTTGTTTCAGAAGTGGTTGCCTAACCATTATATTTATGCACAAAAATATGCACGAGGAGTACTAAAATAAACATTTGAACATACATTTTACTCAGCTAGCAATGCATTTCTGGTATTTTATTCCTTGTTTTATTATTCAGGATGAAGGCATAACATTTTAAAATGTGAAACTACAGAGCTATATTTAATGCTCAAAGTCAACTATCTTTCCCTTGGAGGATAAGAAAATTCATTAAAATTTCTATGTATTTTTCTCTCCTCTTTTCCTCACTTTAAATTGTTCTGCACTTGTCTCCTGAAGAAATCACGCTTGTATTGACTTATTCAGGCTATGCTCCTTTTTTATAGAAGCCATCTAGTAGAGTAGGATCTTTTGTTTAGAAGACCATATAAAAAGGCAAATCCTTAGCTTGAGTAAGTTATCCTAGTCTCATTGACTTCTATGATGCTCTGGAAATTTTCCCCAGCTGATGTCATCCATGTTCCAAATTTCAAACATTCAGTGGGTATCCACTATGCTTTTTGTTCTGTAGGTCACTAAGTTATAATGAATATTTCTTTTTTTTTTTTGAGGAGCTCATGTAGAAATGACCAACCTGAGGAAAATTTCTGAGAGAGGAAGGGACGAGTGATTTGCTCACAACGAAATGAGTGATTTCACAGTCAATTGTTTACACATATGGACTCCATTAAAAAAAAGGATGTGCTAGCTTCCTTGAAACATTACATACTCATGTGCTCAACTTCTAGTACTGACAGAATGAAGGAACATCCAAGTGAGTGGTTAACAAGTGCACTGAAAGCAACCTGTAGTATCCAGGTTTCCCCTAGTTCACCATAACAAGGTCACCATAGGTACAAGCTCTAAGCAGTAGCTGCAGAGAACTGTCAAATTCCTCTTCTTCGCATGCATGGGGTCCTTTCCCTTACTGGTTTCTTAAGCTCCATGTATCAGGCTGTGGGGTGGAGAAAGGTTTATCACCCATAGTTTGATTCATTGCTGTGTAGTAAAGAACAAAGTTATTGTGCTTGTATTAGCAACACAGATATTTTCACACTAAAGTTATACAGCTATTTTTCCAACTTGGTATAGAAAAAATAGGAAAGTTGACCATTCTGGTGAAAGTGAAAATAAAAAATGTGAAAAAATATTTTTAAAAGTCCAAACATTTTGTTACTAGCATTGCTGGAATGGCTACAGGTCCTGGGGTGTCTTGGCTCCCACCTTCCTATTAATCTGCTGAGACTAAGGAGAAGGAAAACATTTCAAGTGTTTCAGAGCCATATCTCTGTGGCTCCTTGAAGGCTTAAAACCTGGAAGCCATAGCTTGCCTAGGTCTTCCAAGACTTCTGGGCCCATCTGACTCCCCCAGATCCAAATCGGTCCACATGTCAAGGATGTCTCCAAACAGCACATCTCAAAAGACTTGTGGCCTGCCAAAATTCCCAAAGGAAATTCAAGACAAACAAGTGTGACAGTAATGCTTGTCCTGGTTTTGTCTGGGACAGAGTTAACTCTCCTCTTAGTAGCTGGTACAGTGCTGTGTTTTGGATTTAGCGTGAGAGTAATGCTGATAACATACTGATGTTTTAGTTGTCGCTAAGTGGCGCTTATCCTAAGTCAAGGATTGTTCAGTTTCCCATGCTCTGCCAGCAAGCAGGTGTGCAAGAAGCTGGGAGGAAGCATGGCTAGGACAGCTGACCCAAACTAGC
The DNA here is from genome assembly GCF_018139145.2 of Gymnogyps californianus. Taxonomy (NCBI): domain Eukaryota; kingdom Metazoa; phylum Chordata; class Aves; order Accipitriformes; family Cathartidae; genus Gymnogyps; species Gymnogyps californianus. Next base: position 69,959,082 of record NC_059472.1, on the reverse strand, counting down.
CAAAGGGATATTCCATACTATAGAATGTCATGCTCAGTATATAAACGGGGAGGAGTTGGCCGAGAGGGGCGGATCGCTGCTCAGGCATCGGTCAGCGGGTGGTGAGCAATTGCATTGTGCATCACTGTTTTTTTCTTGGGTGTTATTTCTTTTTTTTTTGTTATATTCCTTTTCATTACAATTATTATAATATTATTATTATTCATTAGTATTTTATTTTATTTTACTTTAGTTATTAAACTGTTCTTATCTCAACCCACGAGTTTTACCTTTTTTCCCTCCTCCCCATCCCACTGGGAGAGGGGAGGGGGAAGCGGCTGCGTGGTGCTTAGTTGCTGTCTGGGGTTAAACCACAACAATACTTTTCACTGTATTTCTAATGTTGTGGCTCTTAGCATGTGACCAGGAAATAGTAAAAGTTATTACAATTTGTTATCACCTCTTAAGAACAGCGTGACTGGAGAAAATGGACTACTTATGCTTGACAAGTGGCAAGTGATAAGGGCAACTAGGAACTCATAAATGAGAATGCAGTTACCGTACAGGTTTTGTGAACACATTTGGAAGACAAAAATAGTTAAAGACAGGAAGTTAATGTAAAATGAGATAAACCCCAGTATACATTTCAGATTTACCTGATGCCTCTCTTTATAAGATGACTGATTTGATAATCAATGTTAATGCGGTAGATGTGCATCTGAAGTAAATCACTGAGTGTGGTGCTGTAAGGAAAAACAGATAAAATAAAAAAGAAAGCATTAGTACAAGAACTGTTAGATGGATAAGGAGTCCGTGACACGGGAAACTACAGCAAATGCACTATAGGGAAGGTATCAGACAGAAGAATACAGAGCAAAATTACTCATGCTCTCTCAGAAAGAATGGTTTATGGACCCAGGCTATATAGTATTGTTATTAATGCCTTTGATGGCATGTGTTAATGAAATCTGCTGAAAACACACGCAGAGGAGATATCCCCAGTACAGAGGAAGACCAAAATAACAGCGAGGAGAAACCTGAAAAGTGGAATAATAGAAACTGAATCAAACTGAATAGGACAAAATGCAGTACAGGCAAGGAGGGCTTTCTTACCTGCCAGACTTCCCAATTCTGAGGGAGTTCATGTCAGTGATGCTTTCTGAGTGGGAATGTGGCAGATGATACAATGTGATACACACATTAAAAATCCTTGCCATTAGACTTACGATCTTCTAGGAAAAATTCCCAGTTTTCTGCTACCCCAGCACCTCATAAGCACTCTGGAAGATCTGAAGATTTTTCCTCCTTGGAGTTAGGAAGTACCATTTATCTCATCCTAAGGCAGACACCTAGAACAGTGGCATCCCACTGCTTCTCTTTGCTTATCTGTTTTCCTGTGCAGCCCTTCCCACTGATTCTGTGTGTTGATTTGTACATCTGACTCCCACACCGTGCATCATAGGTCTCTTTCTGTTTGCCTTCCGTTTTGTGTCTAGGGAGTCCTTCACTCATAGTCTCAGAAGTCCCAGATCTGCGAAAATGGGAAGAAGTTCATGAATTAACATCTCTTTCCAGTTATCTATACAAAATTCCTCTTGCTCCATAGAATTTCCCATTTAATATATTCACTAACTTTATTCCACTCTACCATAATCCCCAGATCCTCTTACTAATGCTTTTACAATGCCCTTGATTGCAGATATATGGCTGCTCAGCCCTGCATGGTCACCTGGGACCACAGGAACATCTGCACTTTTCCAGCTATCTCTCTATAGCTTTCCCAGAAGGTATGTTTCTGGGGCTGCACGGCATCTAAAAGAGCTCTCCCTAGAAGCTGCTGAGATGTCTTGTCCAGGAGTTGCCATGCCTTGCTGAATATCAAATGCAGGTGTTTTATGGCAAGGCCCTGATAAGGAAGGAGATGAGTAGGAAGAAATAAAGACATTAGGCATCAAGGTGCCCTCCCAATGCCAGGTCTACTGTAGCCCCTCATTCTAGATCTTTATTCCTTACTCTTCACCCAGAGACCCTTATTGCTCCCATTTTGGCCACTACTTCTTTCAGCTGTTATTCCTGAGCCCTTAAACATCATCTTATCGGGGGGGGATGGGGCGGGGGGGGGGAATCCATTTTCTGGAAGTTCCTGCCCATTGTTCTCCATTTTCACCCTTTTGAAGGTCTTGAACAAAAAATCTCTTACAAAAAAAAAAAAAAGGGGAAATGTGGATGAATAGTTGTGGGATCAACATCAAGATGAGATCCTTAAAGGGCATTTAAATAGGCCATTCCTTGACTGTCTTTCTGGAAGGGGACATCTTTCCTCTGCAGAAGTTTGGTGTTATATTGCTGTCATTTCCGTTACTGGATTCCAATAGGATGGGACAACTTGCCTGGCCTCAAAAAGACTCATCTCCCCAGAAGTAAGGGGATTGATTCATCTCACTCGAAGGTAGATATCTGCATCTGAGCTGTGGTATCTATGTCTACTGTGACCTCCTGTAGAGTACACTGCAAATGTTGGTAATTTAGGGAGAAAAAAGATGAATTTAAACTAATGTGTGGAAAGAAGACATTCTGGAATGATCAGGGATGTGAAGATTTGTTTTACAAGGGGAGAATAAAAGAGCCTGGTTTGCTTAGCATCAAAAACAAAAGACGTCCTGGTTTCGGCTGGGATAGAGTTAATTTTCTTCCTAGTAGCTGGTATAGTGTTGCGTTTTGGATTTAGTAGGAGAATAATGTTGATAACACACTGATGTTTTTAGTTGTTGCTAAGTAGTGTTTGTACTAAGCCAAGGACTTTTCAGCTTCTCATGCCCTGCCAGTGAGAAGGCTGGAGGGGCACAAGAAGCTGGGAGGGGACACAGCAAGGACAGCTGACCCAAACTGGCCAAAGGAATATTCCTTACCATACGACGTCATGCCCAGTATGTAAACTACAGGGAAAGCTGGCCAGGGACTGCTGCTCGGGAACTGACTGGGCATCGGTTGGCGAGTAGTGAGCAATTGCATTGTGCATTGCTTGTTTTGTATATTCTGATTCTATTATTATTATTATTACCATTATTGTTATTTTCTTCCTTTTCTGTCCTATTAAACTGTCTTTATCTCGACCCACGAGTTTTACTTTTTTTTTTTCCCAATTCTCTCCCCCATCCCACTGGGTGGGGGGAGTAAGCGAGCGGTTGCGTGGTGCTTAGTTGCTGGCTGGGGTTAAACCACGACAGAGATAAGAAGAAACAAAATTGCTCTTTGTAAATACTTTGTAGGAATAAACACCAGAGAGGTAGGAAAACTGAAGGACAAACCTGGATGAAGAAAAAATGGGTGTAACTGAGACATTTAAGCTAGGAAGTAGGTCTATAGATATCAGAAGAGTGAAGTTTTAGAACAGACTTACTATCAGAAAGAAAGGAGGAAGGAGACCAAGCTGCTTTTAAGTTGGATGTAGGCAAATTTAAAAATGGAATTATAAAAATGTAGTTGCCTGGAATAGTAGGGGACTGTGATGATTTAGGCTATTGATACGTTCTCAGGAGTGCCAGTGAACAGTAGGTTGCAGAACAAACATGCTACAAGATTCTAACCTTTCATTTCTGGTCCTGGAGACAGCCAAGGAATGCAGAAAAATGAAAATATTTGCTAAAATAGGAAATAAATTTTTGTTCTACATATTTTCTGCCCTCTGTCAATATCGCATCTGCAAAATCTTGGATAGCAAAATTATTGTATATTTTAAATGAACTGTGTAATCTTCTTTGTAACCATTCATTGGGTGTTCAGAAACCAGAGGAATGTTCAGCTCACTTTTCTGCTAGACTTTTGTCCATTAATCATTCCTGGGGTGTTCTGAAACAAAGTTAATCTTATGCTCACATTCCCTCCATTATGCATATATTTATTTAGTTTTCCTACAGTCTTTTTAATCTCTGTCCCATCCTTTCCATATACTGACCCTGTTTCTTTTCTGTTCTCTTATTATTGATATGGGTGAAGTATCTCCTGCTGTTTGTTTTAATTTCCTAATTCAAGTCTAATGCAATTTAGTTGCAGACCTTAGACCTGAAGCCTAAAAGTCATGCTGACTTTCAGTAACTCTCATTTGCTCCCTTTCCATATCCAAATTAAATCTAGGCTTTTATGGAAGACCTTGCATAAATGTTACAACTATTTTACAATTCCTTTCCAATGTGATTCTCTCTCAAACCTAATGAAACCCTTAAACTGACTGACTGATATCAGTGATGATGCTGATTACATGACAGTATACTCAGAAGGGATATTTGCACGTAAAAATATAGGAGAAATACACAAGATTCCTCCTGTTTCTGGCATTGTTGTCACAGCAGTATCTGAGAAGTGAACCTTGTATCTTCTGAAATCTAGGTGGTGCTTCCTCAACTCTTGGTGTACGACAACCTTTGCCTACCTTGTAGCATGCACATTACCTTCTGAATTACAGGAAGAAACAGAAAAGCTTACTGCCAGATGGAGTTGTAAAGATAGAAACAAGAACAAACAATACATTTATTGGAAATGTGCTTTTCAGAATTATATTGTAAAGTTTGAAAATACTAAAACTTTACTCTACAATGTTTAAAAAGAAGTAGAGATGTTTTTATTTGCAATAATTGTCTTTTTTTTTTCTCATTATGGGGTAGGAAATTCAGGGTAATGCCACTGAAGTCAATGAAATTTCTCCGGATTTATGGAAATAAATGAGAAAAAAATCTGTGCCTCTGACAAACATGACCCTGTTGGAGATCAGTTTGCAGCTCAGCTATAGGATTCTTGTCGAAGTTGGGGAAAGTCAATCTTTTTGCTTGTAATCCTGAAAATATTTGGAAACCTAAGGTAAGTCAGCTTGCATCTACTCTCTATATTGCATTTACATGTTGCACTTCTTTGCACCTGCCTATCCTTATATACAGAATATACACTTTCTTACTGAATGTCTATGCAAAATGGTCTCAAGTGTCAGTTAAATGATCTAGCTATAAAAATGATAATAATTAAAAATATGAAAATGTCATTAGTGGATTAACTAGTCTCCTTTCTTTTTCTTTTTCTTTTTCTTTTTCTTTTTTTTTTTTTTGATAGTAGGTATCAAAGAAAAAGAATAAAAATTTTCACTCTAATACTACTTAAACTATTTCAAAGTATATTGTATGGCCCCAAATAATAAGAAAGAGTGCAGGGCAAATAGTGTCATGGTTTTTTTAAGTATAATTTCTCATTTATCACTTTTCATATAGGGCCTACATGATGAATGGAAATAATACAGAACAACCATTTAAAACTTTATTCTCTACAAGAAGGCAGCAATTGAGGCAGGAAAGGGATAGGATTAAAGTGAAAATAACTGTAAAAATAAAATGTTTCCTTTTGAAGATTACTCATTTAAGGAAAAAACCTTCATATTTTCAGTTAAACAGTTCTTTGTACCCAGGGAGCCTTTCTTTCACTCAAAGAATGCTTGTTAGTAACAATTTCTTGTTGGTAATAGTTAAATGTCTTTTCTTTTTGATCTTAAAAGTTTAATTCTTCTATATTAATCCTACTCTTAATCAGAGAGATTTACCAAGACTTAAGAAAGACACATGTACGCACACAGCAGGGAACAGAAGAGAAAGGAAAAAAAAGATGATGACTCCTATTTATGGTTAAGCTTTGGAAAGATATAATTAATTCACAACCCAGATTATTCAGGATTCAAGGGATGGTAGCTTTCTTTTCCTATCAGTGCAGATTTTAGCCCTGGACTCTTGGAAGGTAATTTGTTTTTTTGACAGAAATTCTGGAGCCTTCACTTCTCCTCTTCAAAGGCCTCCCATACCAATTAAAAGCTAGCTGCATATCATTCTGGCGCCTCATGAAGGAAGCTCTTTGTTTCTTCAGCATGGTAGGTGCCGCAAGCCAACAAAACTACAAGTCCATGCAGTTTAACATTAAGAAACATAAGAAATATGAGGAACAAAGAAAACAGATGGGTGCATGTGAGCAAATGCAATGTTACAGCCCTCTGTCAGGAAATGAGGCTTTACATCAGACAGTGTTTCCATCACATGGTCATTTGTTGATCTGAGTTACACCTCAACAGATCAGAAAGCATTGAAAAAGAACTTTTAATTTACTTTTTGGCAAATTGGTTGGTTGTGTAAAATAATGCTTTGGTTTATGGGTCAGTGGTTGATTTTAACATAACCAGTATACCTAGCTCACTGGCCCAGTCTATGGCCAACCTCAGCTGGCAGTGGCCAGTCTCAGAAGCAAGGATAAAAAGGTAAAAATATCATTTAATGATACTTCCTGCAGAATCTTTTCCAGCTTCTAGTGATTTGTGGTTTAGGGTTTCTTGTGAAAGAGATCTTGAGGGAGTTCTCTTCCATGAAGTTTGATCAGTCGTCTCTTGAAATCACATGAACATCTGACATCTGTAGCATCCTGAGTCAATGAGCAATGCCATTCTTTGTGTGGAAAAGTATCTCCATTTGTTTGTTTTCAATTTGCTAGTCACATTTGATGTCCCCTAGATGTTGTATCAAGAGAAACAGTGAACAAATATTTTGTTTTTATCTTCTGTGAGGCACACATGGACTTTATGGACCTCTATTATTCCCTCATTCCACCCCAGCATCTCTTTTCCAGACTGACCAGTCCTTACTTTTAGTTGTTCTTTAAAAGGTAACTATTTCTCACCTTTAATCACCCACATTGGCTTTCTCTCTGAGTTTCCTAGTGTCTGGCTTTGAATATTTTTTGAGAGGCTGACAGACCAGTATTTAATACACAGAACATAATTTACAAAGTAGCATAAATATATTTTATTTTTAATTTTGTTTTGATTTTTATTGTTAATCTTTGCTCTTCTACTGAAGTACAGTGACAGGTTTATTCTGCTTTAGCATAGATGTCAACAGAATTTTAATTTTATTTTTCCTGCAATTTAATTAACAAGTGGAATGGTGCTCCTTTTGTTTTCCTTGGCTATCTATGGTATGTGTTAGCATAGATTGAATTTGTTCTACCGTACATTGCTTTGAGGACAGAAGAGGAGGTTCTAAAGCATTAAAAACACTCTCATCAGACTGTGGAAAGTTGCATGACACAGCGTTGTGGTGCAGTTTTCAAACCAGGGACTCCCCAAGTAGTTCATGTAGGACAGAAAGTCTTTGTCTTTATATACTCATCCTGCTTTAATATATGCTGTCTCTACTGGGAGCAGTCACATGTGGTGACTCCTCTCTGAATGCTTGTAGTTGCTTTTCTTAACCTGAACAACACTGGAACAAACTGTGGTCTTTTCATTTCTGTAGGGATATCTACCTCAGGATTGGCAGTGGCAGCTGAAGGGTTAATTCCCAATGGACACAGAAAAAGCAAACAGTCTGGGTGCTGGTTTGTAAAACGAATTTTCAATGTGTAGCCCACAGACTATCATTGATTGCGGTAAATAAATAAAACCACTCCTGACTTTTATTGTTGTAGGGAGTAATTATAATTCACAGGGCCAGACCCTTTGTGCCACAGAATGCTTCATTTGTGGTTTGCATGAGCAGATACATTAACTTCTGTAAGCTCTTTTCATTAGAACGCTATTACTCATTGAGGACTGATCAATATATCATCTATACAACATCTTGAATGTGGATGTCTGGACCCATTGTGGGCTTGCTGATAATGACTTCTTTATTCAAGCCAGCTTGTAGGAACAAGGAGATAAAGAAAAGGGAAGAGAATTATAGCATATGCTCATGAAAGTATTCTAAAGGTTATAAACAGAAAGCAGGAGTAAAGCTACAGGGTAGGGAAAGTGATCATAGAGAAAAAAAGAGTGGAAAGGAACTGAAAGTTGAAAAGGAAAAAAGGTTAGAGTTTCACTGTATTTCTTTTTCTGACATTATGCAAAGCAAGCTAAGTTTTAATAAACCTTCTTTTGAAACTAGTCCTCCCCTTTGGGATTATATCGCCCTTTAGGTTTTCATATCCTAATGCTCTGCTCATCTTGTGAGGCATTTAAGTATTCCCAATGAAAGCAGAGCACCATTTTCCTTCCCCCTTGCAATCTTTTATTTATCTTTTGTTCTCCTCCTTTCTCACCTCCCTCCTTCTACCCCAAATAAACTCTCTGGGGCTCACAGGTTTTATTTCTTCCATTAACTTTTGATTTCTTACTGTATTCATCCTTTTTTTCTGTTTCAAGGTTTTCTTATGCTCTTTATCAAATTTTGTATTATTTTATTAGAACTTTAATGTGTAGTGTGACAGATTACAGCTTGATTCAGGCTCACTGCACTCTCCGTATCTGGGGTACATTTTGGGAAATGGTAATGAATAGAAAATTATATAGCCACAAAACACTTTATTCATTTATTCTACCTTTTTCCTTGCTGCTCTACTTTGGCTTCTGTTTTGCTGATGACAAAAGAAATGAAGAATTATAGTCTGTTCTGTAGAGTGGAGTGGAGATGCCATGCAGTTGAAGGAAATATAGAAAGGGTTAGAATTGTTTTCAAGGATTAGAAAAAAGAATTTATGAAAGAATGCATAACAAGAGAGCCATCGCAAGCTTCAACCTTGGGATGGTAAGAAAAGAAATACCTTTCTTTTCTGAAAGAAAACAAAACCAGATTCCTCATAAAGCAGGTCTTCATCAAGTAAGTATTTTAAGTACAATGCCAACAAAAAGAGTGTGAATTAACACATCTTTAGTGGGGCATGAAGTTAAGTACCTGCATAATGCATACATGAAAATGAAAATCTCACGAGTTTATTTCAACAGATTCAGCAGTTCAGGAGGACATTGCAAAGGAGAAGAGTACTTTCAGTGACAGAAAGTCAGCATCTGGAAGTCAACAAGAAGTTCAGGTAATAAGGCAGCACACATCAGTTTTCTGAAGCTGACTGAAAACAAACAATTACAGATCTTTAGTCACATTTTTAGAAAGACCTCAGAACAGCAAGCTGATCTTGACTTCAATCCAGCAATCTAAAGGTGTTAACCCAGTTCATGGAAATTAGGGACTGGATGTCCCCACCACAGAAGAAAGATAAACAGCATTGCAGACTGCTATCAGAATGATTGAAATATTGCCCAGTACTGGTTCATAACAGCAGCAGAGATGATCAGAAAAGCTTGGTTTTATTCCATGGGAAACAGGTATGGACAATTTCTAATAAGCTCAGGATCGGAAAAATTTTTGTCAAAAAAAATTTTGCTTCTGGCTTCATCTTAAAAATAGGCAGATCCTTCCATCTGAAAACTAAAAGTTTCCACTAGAATGGAAATACTCCATTTTAGGTTGTGTTCATTTGTCAAGTCAGATCAAATATTATTCTTCGGGGACAGGTACCAGCAACTATACATCTGTTTCAACTGCCCCAGTGCTTTATGGAAGTTGCAGTTCAGGCATCTCACTTGTGCCTCATGATGAACTGTAAGGCTGCAGCATGGAAATCACAGGAGAGACTTAATCTGCCCCAGCCCAGAAAGGAGGAAGGGGATTAATTGCTCCCACTTCCCTGGAACATGAGAAAATGCAGTTCAATGCAGAACTGTGTCTAGATGAAACTTTTCAATTTGGAAATCTGTATGATTGTTTTGACCAAATGAAGCAAAGGGAATGGTCTGACATTTCAGAAAGGGAAGATTCCGTTGTTCAAAAGAAAGAAAAATAAAATTGTCTGTGGAAAGAAAAACTAAAATCAGAAAAAAGGTTAGCACTCAAGTTCTAGCTAGCTATCACTGTACATGGCTAGGCAGACCTGGATAGTCTCTGCCCAGTTGTTAGACCACAGACACGTGGTAAGTCAGTAGTGACTTCATCTAGAAAAGGCTCTGCAGCACCTGTACTGGTGCAGGGCTCATCAAGCACAATTCATAGTCCAGAGTTTGCTGCTCAGGGTCTGTAAACAGTGTGTGGAGAGAATTAGAACACAGCTCTAGTATGCAACACAGCACACCCTGCACTTACTGTGCGCTCTAGCTGTTTTGCCTTGGTGCCACTATGTCTCTCTGCAACTTGCTGTTATTCTTGCCTGCCTGTCCTGCATTAATAACAGCAGAACACGAGATTTCACTTCAGCTTATTGGATTGGGGTAGTTCATGCACCTTCTGTAATGTGTCAGTCCTCCTAAGGGTCAAATACGGAGATGTTTCAGACTGCTTTATGTATAATGTGCCTTCTAGACTCCAGATTGATGCCTCTGATCCTATGATTATTCCAGTAACTTTATTCTGCTTATTTATAATTAGTTGTGCTGCTGAAGGAGGTTCAGTCAGATGTTAACAAACCAGTTTGTTTTGTACTTTGATTCTGCTTTCTCCTGCTTCTGCTAGACCTCTCACACCTCTCAACCCTTTCTTAGTATGCCTAATATTGCTATTGCAGCCTTTCACTGTGCTTGTATGAAGGAATTCTCCTCTTGCGTGGGCTTCTGCTGGGGAATTTTTCCTAGCTGGGCTGTTCCAGCAGTATTATGTAAAGCAGTCACAGGCTCGAGTGGGAGAATCTGCTAGAGGTGCTTCATTGATCCCAGAAGTGTTTGTGCTTCTTAATGTGTAACAGGATTTGCTTTAAATCTCCATGGAGGTGTTCTAGCCTGTCTTAGGATTGGGAACCAGAATGTCTCTTCTCATTAGCCCTACAGAGGTAGCAGCCACACTGAGCACTCAGTCCCTAGCATTTGGCCAATCCCAACACCATTTTCCTACAACCACCAGTGAGAAGCTAAACAACGAAAATCCCTGCCCTCTGGCATTTCTTCACTGGTGAGCATCCTTTGGTAAGTGTATTTCTTACCACTGTAAAGCTTTGCTTAACTTCAGTGGGTCCTGAATAGACTCCATAATCTGAGAGCTGCAGTTAGCTTCTTTGCATATCCTGTGCTCCACCTGGCACAACGGAGAAATTCAAACCTCTTATCTTTGTCTTCTTCTCTCCCCTCTGCTCATTTCAGCGCCTTCCTGTTCCTTATTCCTTATCACAATACGACCAACATACTTCTTTCCACAGTGCCTACCTTTTGGAACAGCTTAAACTTCTCTGCCTCATAAGCTTCCCTTTTTTTTACAACTTGGAAATTAAATAATCTTAGCAAAAATACAAATATTTTATGTTCTATACCCTTTTCCTATTGCCCAGATCTGTCAATGCTCTCACTTATTCTTTAAACACTGTCTTTACACCTTTTTTTTCCTGCTAAGTGCAATACAGGTTCTGCTTTGCATAGAGTTCTTCCAGGTGATATAGGAAGAAGTTTGTATTAAAGGTACTATGTAAAGTAAATTGCATTCCAATATACTGGAAAAAAATTATTCTTAGATCTTTCACTAAAAGTGTACAATAGCAATAAAGAAGTACTAAAGAGCAGTTATTGATGGTTCAGTCACAGAACTGGGGTTCTCCAGAGACCTATGCTGAGTCCAGTTTTATTCAATACATTAATTAATAGTTTGGTTTTTGTAAGAGGGAATAAGCTCCTTACATAAAAAATATTTAGCTGAAGGGCTGTGAATATGTTTAAAGATAAGCATAAAATTTGGAAAAATCTGAGCAAATTGAAAAATCTAATATGAAACCCCTCTAGTTTTCAGGTAGGAAGGTTTTATACGCAGGTAGGCGTCATCTGCTGTACAAGCATATAACACGGAGTAGCTGGCTTTTCTGTAGGAACTGCTGTAGGAGACACTGAAACCATAGCATAAGGGAATGGTATTGTGGGGCTGCAAGTATCGTATCGAGAGAAGGCAAACAACATTATAACTGCAAGATGCATGAAATGATTGTTTTAATTCTTCAGGAAAATGTAAGATCCTGAGCCTTGTGATCATCTTTGGATGCTACACTGAAGAAAGATAAAGGTCAATTACAGTAAGTAGAAAGGACAGAGACAAGAACGATGTGGTGAAAAAACAAGCTGAAAAGGGAAGGCTGAAGCAATCAGAGTTATTTAAGCTGAAGGAGAGAAGATGGAAGAAACATAATAATAATAAGGTGGGGTATGCAAAAGGCGGCTGTAAAGAGAAGAGGACAAACTGCTGTCCAGGTGGATGGGACAAAAGAAAATGGGTTTATACTGCAGTAAGAAAGTTCCAGAATATCATCCCTGTTTTCCAGCATGACAGCAAGGAAAACCTGGAAAAGATTTGGTAGAGGTTATGGTGTCTACATAGACCTGTATAAAAGCTGGATCTTGAGGGGCCCTTCTATTCCAGTCTCTGCACTGAGACAGTCAGTCCTATCAATGTGGTTGCCACAGTTATTTGCCTAACCTGTTCTGGGAGATCTCCCTATATCCCAAGCTGTCTATTTTAGGTCTTCATTAGACTTCCCTTTAGGTGCCATTCTTAATGTCTGGCCTTCATCAGTGATGAAAAAAGAAGCAGCTTTATGTATTCTACAAGCAGCAATCCTTATCCACCGCAGCAAAATACTGTCTTTTTGCCTTACATGGAGTTCCTTAAAAACAGATGAGATAGCTGCAGTAGATACTATCATGGATAGGGAGTTGATCTATAGGTACCTGCTTAAGGTTCTTCCAACACACTTATTTAGGTTTTCTGGATTTGCCAGCAATACACCTGCATGATGGTAGAAAAGGGTAAGCTGCACTTGTACTAAGGATAGAGGCGCACAGGAATCCAAGCTTGGATTTGAAGCTCAGATAACTGAAGCCAAACTACCTTCATATTTCCTATGGATTTCAGCTGGCAAGTATTCATGCAGAATCCTGGGTAGGTTTGGGCAGCCTGTGCTGAAATCCAAGCTGTTTTGAGAAACAGCTGGGTTTTCCAGGTTGTCTCTACACAAGCTGCAAGCATATCCTTGGATTCCAGTATTGTGAGGTACCTGTTGGAGAGTTTTGGTATCAAGATATTGTAATCCAAAGAGCTGTCTTGGTTGGTTGGCCATCCAGAGCCTGCTCTGCTTGTTGTGACGTTCAGTGTGAGAACTGTACTCCCTGTGAAATTTTTGTATATTAGATCAGGAAGAAATTTCACATGAAACATCATTCTTCTGTGTAATCAAAAAAAATTAAAAAATGTTTTAACTTTACTTGTCCTTAACTTCTTTGTGAGTGTCCTGTGAGTCCCAGGGCCATGTTTTTTAGAGGAATTACATTATCTGAAATGATCTGTCAGCATGCTTATTGAACCATAGGAGTGAATCTGCAATACTCACATGTCCTGAGGGCCTGATGATGACTGTTCGGTACTCCTCCAGTCAGGGACATTCTCATATCCTGGTGAAGAGCTATATGTATATCAAGTTTTATCTTCCAATCAATATTTGGAGTATATGAAGCGTGCATTCATGCGTTTAGTATGGACCCTTATGACTACCTGAGAACAAGTCCTAAAAGATCTTGTGAATGTGAAAGGAAGACAAGTGATGTACCTCTGTCAATCCTGCTAGACATGTAATTTGAGATTGCTATGGTGGAGGCTTTTTTTTGGTCAAGCTCCAGTTTTTGAAGGGTGTAGTTTATGCAATATGTATAGTATATGGGTATATTTCAGCATAAAAATTGGAACAATTTATGATCATGCGCAGCTTTCCTCACTTTGTGCATAGCAATCTTTGATGACTGCTCAGGTGGATAAACTAAAGGATGTGCCTGAGTGCTTGAGGTATTAGAGCCTCAGTTATTATCATTCTTTGGAAAATGAAACAAGGCCACAAAGAGGTCTTGTATAAATTAAAAATGAAGCAAAATGAAAAAGTAAATAAGTCAGGAAAAATAATTAGCTGACATACGTTAATTTTTTAAAAATACTTGTTTGTGGAACAAAGTGTAATTAAGCCCTTAGTGAGCATATGGTATGCAAATACTAATGCAGTTTATTAGTATGTATTCAGCACAATATTTGGGCAGATCATTCACATATACATATAAAAGCAAGCTGAAAACTAGAATGTGAGAATGAGAGTGATCTAGGAATGATGAATGTTCATTCTACTGATATTTTTGAAGGCTTTGAAGGAATCCAGCAAAATATAACCTCTGTAAGGGACACAAACCAATTTCATTTTTTAATGAGGGTGCAGGTCTAAGATGAGGGGAGGGTGAAACTAGCTGTGTTAAGCTAATTAAACCTACTTTTTTTTTTTTTTTTTTGTAATTTTCTAACACCAAGTACTGAATTAGCTGTAACCACTTGTAACAGTTCTGGCTCCAGTTTCCAGTGCCGTGTACACCCAGTCATGCTGGAACAGTTCCTCTCTCTCTACTTCTGCCTTTTAAGAGAGAGTCCTTTTGAAAGTTTTGTTCCAAGACCTGACTTACTACTTTCAGAGAGAGATTTTGAAGAGCTCTAAAATCTGCACACACAATTTATTTAACATTCTGGTTAAATTAGCATTAATTAAAGCAAGAGAAGTTAAAAATCAGTAGTAACTCATAAAGCTAATGTAATCATAATGTATTTGTTGAACACTGAGACAGAATATAGTCAAAACCCTGGTCAGTCATTGCATTATCTGGTCAAGACTTCCTAACATGAGCTTCTCGTGACAGTTTTTGTTGTGCAGAACCAGTGAGATGGGATGAGTGAAGGAGAGAATATGGAGCAGCAAAAATGAATTTGGATTTGTGCAGTGCAGTGGTATTTGGAGGGGAAGGAGCCATGCCTCTGACTTCATTCCTTGCAGCTGTGCTCTCTCTAGGGCCACTCAGAGAGCATAAATGTAACCACATAACACATCTGTGCAAGATCTGTCTCAGATCACGGGCAGGGGATCAATTCCACCACTGTTTTTTGCAGCAGATAATACAACAGAACACCAAACCTAATAGCATCATAGGAGTCTACTGAGGTATTTATTAATAACAGATCTTATCCTAACCAACACATTATAGGTCCCTACAAAGAAGAAAGTCCACTGCGTCTATACTACTTCAAAAAAAGTCCATCTGATGGCCCAGTTGTGGTAAATGCATTTCTCTTGACCATAATACAGCTCTAGTAACACATACAAGCTGAAAACTTGGCATGATGTGTTAGTACATGAAATAGATGAGTTGTCATTACATTTATGAGATACTCTTGGAGCACTGTGATAATGTATTGACTGACAATGTGTATGTTAATTATTTGTTATTGTACATTTACATTTTATGTTTCTTCCATAACCTTCACTATGGAATATTGTATATTGAGGGAAGGGATTTGACTAACTTTTCAAATTCATTTCATAGGAAGCCCCATCTTGAAAGTGGCAGTAGTATGTGAAATGAGACTGCAAAACAAAGATTAAAGCAGCAGAACAAGTGCTGAATATTGTTACAATATGGTTTCAAGTAGTGGGAGAGTGAAGAATAGTTTCTTAATAGTTTTAAATGGTAAAATATTTCCATACACTGATGAAGACAAAAATTATTTGTTTTATTGCTGCAATTCTGGCACTTACATGGTTGACAAAGGTTCATCACAGAGCATTAGTGGAACTCCAGCAAAACAGAAATGTAGTTTAAGACAGGGAAGCACATTATACCTTGCTTTCACCTCAGCTGATAAAAAATTCACTGATGGTAAGAGTATTTCTGATTCCGCTGATACAAACCACATTTGAGCTAATGGAATTACTCTCAATTTACCAGCAGGATAAGATCTTTTTGCCCTTAAGTCGTATAAATTGCACCTGAGAAGTTCCAGACATTGTGCACCTTCAGATATAAAAAAAACCCCTTTCTTTATGTAAGAGCCTGCAGCGCTGAAAATCATATTTTGCAGCTGAGAAGACAGTACATTGATTTTAGTGTGTGAAGATATGTCTCTGTTGCTTTGAAAGGAACAGCTAAGAACTTAAGACTCTTAAGCTTGACTGTGGTGTGTTCCCACTGCAGGACAATTTTCAGCTTTGCAGTTGCCCTTCTAGTTTTTCACTCTATCTCTGTACACAGTTTCTTGAGCAAATTAAAGCTGTCTGGCCCACCACCTTTAATTGGGTAAAGTGTAGTCCATCTTTCTATATGAAAAAAAATCACTATATTACTATAAATTAAAGATTGATTTGAAAAATTACAGTGGAGTTTGGGTGCCATTTAGTTCTAAGGAAAAAAAAAATCTTACTGCTGCTATAACATTTCATATAAAATGAAGTATTTTGGGTTTTTTGATGATCCTGTCTTTACCACAACTGAGGTAATTCTGCAAACTATGATTTCTATTAAGTTTTTTATATGCTTAACTGAAAATAACTTTTCACCTATATTCAATTCATGACATCCTCTCAACTGAGATTTTTATTACATAGCTAAGATATACAAACAAAAAATTGGTTTAATTGAACATTCTCTGTAGATCATTAATTTTTTGGATAAGCCCTGAGTACATCACAAAATATAGTTGTGTTCAGACATAATAATATGAGCCTCATCTTCTTTTCATTGAAGTTCTCCATGGACTCTAAAATTGATAACCAGGCTTGAAATGAGATTATTATATTTTATAGAAATTAATGTGAAATATACATATTTTTCAGTGAAATGGATATTTCTTAGTTATCACACCAGCCGAGATCTGAATTGTGGCTGATACATTTCTGGATTAATCAGTGGAGATTATGCATATATATCACACGTGTTTAGAAAAAGTTACTGTTTTATTAAGAATCCATTACTGTTTGTATTGGCACTCTTCAGAAGACAACACATACTAGCACTCAAGGTGTTACTGGCACAATTTCCCTTTTAATTTAGGCGTTTCAGATCCAGGTGAAAGTTTTGGGGGTTAGTTTTAAATGTGAACCTACAGTTCTTTTATTGGGAATCTTCAGAAGTCTGATTTCCTTTATTTTAAAGAGAAGATTTTCCTGTTCCACAACTTTGCATGTGTTTAAAAGAGAAAAGGATGACAAAATAAGAGATTCAGGATATTGCCATTCAACAACACTAGCTGGCACTTAAAAAAAAAACCCAAAAAAGCTACACCAGAATGCTAAGTTATTATTTCATTACAGTATTTTGGAACATTTTCTGTACCTTATAAATGTCATTGTAAGCCCCAGTATTTTACTGTAGCTGTAATGGTTTAAGGACACAGGCAGAATAAAGTTTGTAAATAGAAGCAATATATTTTAAGACTAGTCGGTACAATTAGGAAAAGTTGGTCAAACTGTCAAGTGTACAAGATCTTCAGGTTTGTCTTCAAGGCAAGAAGAAGGCATGAGCCTGAAAACTTGTCTAATTTTTCCAGCTATATCAATTAGTCAAAGAAAAGATATCACAGGTCCCAATAAACCTGTTCCTGCCTACAGTGAATAGTGACCTTTTTTATTTTGCTTTTGTTACTCGTCATTATTTATAGTGCTATTTTTCTAAAGACAAGCAAAAAGGAACAAGGAGAGGCAGTATCTTGTTAAAACAGTTGATATAGCTGGAGAAAAAACAAACTGACCAGATTTCAGGCATTCTGGTACTTCTGCAGGAGGAAAGAGACACCCTTGTGTAGTGCCCTTGACTAGCTCGCAGTTGCATGGAAACTAGAGTCACAAATCCACTGTTACAGGCAGTCAGGTTTTCTGTGGCAAGTAGCACTGGAAAGGGTAATTCCCCTATGGTGCTGCAATGAACTGGTTAACCTGAACCAAGGTTTGTGACATGCACAAGTGTGGAGGTCATTGCTGACTATCATATGAAACTGGAACTAGGTGAGGTTCACTAGCACTTGCTAATTTTGCTCAGTTCATTTCTGACTGGTCATACTAAAATTGTCATAGGGATCACATAAGGAGAAAACAAAGGGTACAAGTTGCCGTCTTTGGTGGTGGAATTGAAAGAGAGGTTGTTACAAAGCAAACTTTTCTTGCTACTTGTTTTCATCTACATACCTCTGATCTCAGTGGTTTGGCAGATCTAGATGGTCAAGAGGTCTCCTCCATCCCAGGAAATGTTCCAAAGAACCGTGTCTTAACAGCGCCCTTTTATAACACAAGTTGTCTAATTTACGTATGTCTCACAATGCATCTGGGGTAGCTTACTGCCATGCACACCAATTACAATTACCCAAAACCTCAATGTATTCAACATGTGGTCTGGAGGGATTGCATCAGAGCTGGATGAGGCACAGGCAATATCAGAGCTGAACACGGTAATGGAGAGGATATGTATTTCATGCTTCTCAACCAGAGTGCAAACATGTATAAAGTTCAGATGCTACAGGCTGAAAAGCACTTAAATAGAGCACTAACCCAACAGTTCTGCTCTGTAAGTGCTATGCTTGATTTTAACTAGACAACAAGCCTTGAGGAATGTGATTCCTTAGAGTAAGCTAGATTCATATGTGACCTTTATATAATATCCTTATAGCTTTGTAGAAAGATTAAAGGCAGTGGATTAAAGCCAAAGACTAAAGGGACAGTATTAAAAATATATGGGAATGTTTTCATGCATGATGGCCATTTTGAAGAAGTGCGGCTAGAAAACATCTAAGAGAGGCAAATCTCAGCAGTCTGCAGAAATAAATTTTCTTCACAGTCAAAATAGGAATGTTTCCTGGAGAAGACTGCAGGAAAATTACTTATCTAGGTAGGGCCAAAGACATTGAGGCAGACATGGGAAAGATGGTGTTGCTCCGTCTTGAAGCTCTTCTGCCAATTCTTTTCAGTGCAGAGCACGTAGAGACTCTGGCATCTGCAGTGCAAGCTGGTATGTAAAATGAAGAATGTAGAAAGCTGATGCACTTCATGGTGAGGGGATTAAGCTCTTCTCGTAGAGGTATCTCTATAGATGGCTTTGAGTACCAAACCTGCTGATTATGTAGTCTTTGTGATGGAGAAGAAAGGCAGGAATCATCTGTAAGGCTCACAGAGATCTTGAAACATCTCAGACTTGTTACTTAGTGTGCTTTTCAAGGTTCAAACAGAACTACCTTTTCAAGTTTTGTGACTGTTTTACACCAGTCAAAAAATAACTTGAACTCAAGAATTGTGAACCTGGCCCTCTGGAAAGTTTCTTCTCTTTTTTCTGTAATGAGTAATATACAGTTGAAAAGTAATACATTCCCCATGCTTGCTGTGTTTCTTGGTTTATCTGGCCAAAAGGAGGGTAGAAACATGTGGCAACTCTGAGGTGCTAGGTGGCAATTTATCCATTGGAAAATGACCTGACACCAACAAACTCACGTGAAATGGACAAACAACAGGTAATACTTGTTGTTTGTTGACTTCATGGGCCAGTTTTTAATTATAAAGGTTTGTATCCCATTATTAATTTTCTGAGAAGTCGAATCCTCCTCAAACTTCTCTTTGTACAGAGAAGACTAAAGCAAACCCATATGTCCGTGGTTTTATTTGACTGTTTAAAGAAAGAAAAGTGTGCCTTTTTTTCTGCAACACTCCTTTATATTATTTACCTGATTCCAGGGAATTCCAAGGGCAGGACACATCCTTTAATAAGGCCATGAACTGTATATCACAGCTAAGACTAGTAATAAACTCTAATACTGATGTTATAAAAGCCTTCTTAAAGCAAGGTTAATAACATGACAATAGTAAACACCCCAGTCAGCATAAAATGAAATGAAGCCTACAGTATTTTAAATGCATGGGTCCTGTGAAAAGGATACCAAGGAAAGACCTTTTGTTCATGAGCTTCTATATATAAAAAATGCAGTTTTCTGCTTGTGTCTCAGTTGAAGGGCATCTGTACACGAGCAAGAGAAAAATAACTACCATACCTGACTGCAAAACGCTGGGATTACATAGCAATGTTTACAACATTGCAAATACAACGCTTTAATTGAAGATTAATATTATTTATGAAATTAGAGGAGTTCCATTAATGGCCAGACATATATTGTATTCATTTGTATTTATTGCTTTTTGTTTCCGTTCTTTTCCTCCTGAAAATAATTTGTATGGTGTAGAAAGTGACAGAAATACTATTCCTCTACTTCAGCCCTATGACAGAACTAAATCTTGGAAAAAAGTCAGCGTAGTTAGCTGGCCAGTTTCTGAAGAAGCACGTTCTGTAGATCACTGCTGTGTCCCTCATTCAAAAGGAAGAAACAGAAGGATATCCAAGTTCAGGATCAAATTTACATTTTGATGGGGTCTTGCACTGCTGGTTGGAATTAAGGATGCTTTCTGAAATTGGTGCCTCAGTCTCCAGTCAGTTTCTTCCATCAGAAGGCATTTCCAGAGAGAGAGCGTGCAGGATATTTGAACTAACAAAACAGAACAAACCAGAACAAAACAAACACATGAATTTTCAGACAAATAATCACTTCCGTTGTTTTCTGCAAAGAACACTAATTTCTTCCATTCATGAAAATGATAAAGAGTATTTGGAAGTTTTCAACACCATTTCTCTTCTCTGAGAATGCAGAAAATAAGAATTACAATGCCATTCATCAGATAGTAGGCCATCATTTGCCTGTCATTTCTAAAAGGGACTAGATCTAGGCTGATTCTGGTGAAAATGCAGGAAATCTAATAAAAGATGTAGAATGCAATAGATTATTTTCTTAACCTTCTGGAATGGGGCTTTTCTACCTCTTTGTTTAACAATTTTCTCAATTTGCTTGCCTTTGAAAACTCTGCTGATCACTAATCTCCTCTCCCCACAAAAAAAAAACAAAACAACAAACTCTTACAGGTTTCATGATATTGTAACACCAACATGTAAAACCTGATTGAGCAGAATGTTCATTTAAAGTAGTTTAAACCTGCATACTACAAATGTTTTCAAGCTAGTTGGAAGAGAACAAGTTATATTAAAATCACATGATAAATCTTTCTTCTAAAAGTTAGGAAACTTTTTCAGCTGATCCTTTGGATTTGTCAAGAAAATTTCCCTTTTTACTTCAGATCCTCTTAAAAAATATATTACTTTTAAAATATTGTATGTGTTATCATTTTGTTCTACAAAGTAGCTTGTTGTTCAAAATATAACTGAACACTCTCGACATGAAAATTCAGTTAATACTAAAGAATAAAGCAGCATAACACCACCTATTATATACTTTTTTTACTCCTCCTTCTTAAAACTCACCAACTACAAAAGTGTAAACAGCTGTTAGGACATCATGGTAGTTTAATATAATCTTAAATGATAAACTCTCCAACAAAGGCTGACTGTATTTTCATAGTGAAAAGCTAAATAAAAGACTAATAGTAATTTCTTGAAGTAGGAACATGCAGCCATTTTTCAGAATATTTCCATTTATGAAGATGTGGCCAGCTTTATTTTTGGGTTTTTTAATACTACTTTTTTTTCTACCAGATTTTCTGCTGATAATTGATTACCTTTCTGTGGATCACTGTAACACCTAAAAAACTTCTTATTCTCTTGCATGATCACTAGTTTAGAGGATCCACTTTTTCCCTCAGCCCGGTTTTCATTTACTAGTCTCTACATAGTCAGCTCTTGACTGAAGTGACTAACACAATCCCTAGAGGTATATAGAAGAAAATACTAAATATAAGTTGAAAGGTCATATTATTTCTGCATGTAGCACTGGTGCTGCTATCTTTGGAAAATTGTCCCCACTTCAGTGTCCAGAGTTCAGACTAGCTGCTGATAACATTGCAAATGCCCACAGAGAAGCCCCAAGCACAATTTAGAAACTTCTTATTCTGTCCGAGAGTTAGTTAGGAGGTATCAGGTTTAAGCCTATGAGTATTTAAGGGCAACATTGGTAATGGGTTCTTCAGTTAGCTCACAGATGTTTAGTATAATTTAATGAGTTGAAATCGAAGCTAGAACAACTGAAACTCAGACTTTGTTTTCAGTAAGGTGGGGGTTAATTTCTAGGACAACTGTTCATATATTGTTGCAGAGGGAATCCACATACAATTTCAAAGACAAGTTTGTAATATTTTTTAACCTGAAATCCATCTCCCGGTTCAAATGAATATTTAGTTCTGTGCCAGGCTACAGCTTGTCTTACATAGGCAGACTGGGTGACCAGGATCTTCCCTTGTACGTTAGTCCCTCCAAAGCGATGCTCACTGTTGCACTTCTGTGGTCTCACTCCAGTTTGTCAATGAGGTGTCCTGAACACAATATTCCACTTGTGCGGATTTCCCCACTCTGGGGTCTGTCAGCATCTGTGTAGGCAGGTCAAAATCACTGTGAACATTTTTGCTGCCAGTTCATATTCCACCAAGTATCTTTCAACATTACAACAACCTTCTGCTACCAGGTATGTGTTCCTGCAAATGCACTTCACAAATTTTGATTTGTAGTTTTCTGTCTATAGTTCCACTTCTGCAGATGTACGTAGTTATCGTTTTTGTCACACTGGAGGCCACAAGTCCTCTCCCTGTGGGGCTGGAGATTACAATTGCAGAACATGCTGCAGAAAGCTCTGGATATTACTTTCCAGCCCAGCAAAGTGCCTAAGCAGGTATCCATCCTTCTGCTTTCACAGTACAGAAAAGCCAGTCTGCAATGACAGTGCTGGTGGTGGAAACCCCAGAGGGGTCAAGTGAATGTCGTTGCACAGCCCTTCGTGCACTAACCAGTGGCGGGGCAGAGATCCTGCAGTGTGTCACTTCAGAGATTAGAGGTGGCATTTAACATTGCGCCTCAGGCCCTTTGCACGCTTCCTGATATGTTCAACAGCAGCTTGGAGGTATATTAGCTTTCGTTAGCAAATGCTGTCATTTTGTCTAGAAGGCATGAAATGTAGGTTACACATCCTCCAAGTAAATAGAAGTCATTCCCAAGACCTGACTCAGAGCTGTGTGGACTTACCAGCTCAGGTCTTGGTGCAGTACTGTCACAGAGGGCTTCTTTGCTTACTGCAGGGCTGCTCAGACCTGGTTAGAATACAGGATATGAAGTGGCAAACTGGTCAGACCTCAAGAAGGGCTCTGGAGACACACTGTGGCATGCCATGAACAGGGGAGTGATGCTGTGCTGTAGGCTCTGGCCCCAGATCCAACGCTCATCCTTAAGGAGCCTCTGCCATCAGCCAGTAAGGCTACTTCCCACAGTTGCCTTTTGTGGATGGAAGGAGTCCATTTTCAGGGCTGTACCAGGACATGAAGCAATCCAAAAAACACACAAAGCAATGGCATATCACTTAAGGGTGTGTCCAGAGGCTAGGGTATAACACAGCCCAAAATGCAACTGTGAGACCTTAAAATTAATTTGATCTAATCCAGCCTTCTGTTCTGTAATTTTTTTTGTTCTGTCAGCTAAATCAGGAGTCCATTACTAATTCCCCATAAAGGCAAATTGAAGCCTCAGCCTAGGGTAGCTGACTCTTACCTGCACCAGGACTGTTTTCACATGCTCCGTACCTTGTGTACACTATTAATGAGTGCAGCACAGTGGTGTGAGGTGCGAGAACTCAAGCCATCGTTCCGAAGTAAGAAATAAAATTCCTAAAGGCAGTCTTGGACTTAATTATAGCAGTTCAGAAACATGAAAATATGACTGCCTTCAGTTTAAATATAATTTCTCTACATCCACCATGGAATGTATGTTTAACCTATTAAAAAATGAGTGTTTGAAAGAAATGAAAAAAAAAAAAAGTAGGGTAACCCCTTAATAACGTTTGGGACAAAGCAGTCATTTCCCTGATATATTAAAAAATTGCAATGACAGAAGACAAAAGCACTGAACAGGGTATTAAAGAGGAACTCTCCTTCTGTTGTTTGCTTTAACAATGTAAAATAAAAAGTTGTATTCACATACATAACCTCCAGCTTTTCAACTCACCTGGAGAGCTCCCCTACCCACAATGCACTAAGTGGATGATTAAAAAGAAATGGGGGCTTAACTGAGGGGTAAGCGTGGGGTCTCTGGAGCTTTGCAAAGCACTGAACCATGTAGCTACAGCTGTCCTCCAAACAAGCCCAACATTCTTTATTTATTTGTTATGAAATATTTATGGATGTTATGAAAGGTTTAAAATAATGTGTCTGTCTCTCTCTCTCCCCTCTTATTTTTGCCCTGGCACAGTGTTTTCTAATGCATAAATAATTCTGGCCTGTGGACAGTGGGACAGCACATTAGGTGGGATGTATCCGCTGTATCACATTCTTTCTGCCTGAGAGAAAATATCATTCCTAGTAATTTTCTACACTTATACAATCTGCGTTGACAGTAAATAATTGATGTATGAATTTAGGACTAAACTCCAACACAATATGACTTTATGTCAAGGGTTACTCCCAGCAGATTTTGAGCTAAATCATCTTGCAAAATGGATTCTTTCAGTGGAAAAAGGGGGGAAAAAAAGCTTTTTGAAATTATTTTAATGGAAAGATGGGTCCTCTGCATAGTGCTTCTTTTGATGAGGTCTTGCTTTGCATGGCTGGTAATAAAACCAAGCAATCTACCCATTATGAAATTGGAAATGTTTCATTTGTGATCACAAATGGATTTTTTTTTAGATTAACATAAGCAGGTTCTTTTTTGTTCCTTTCATTCTTTCCTTTCCTTTCCTTCCCCTTTTCTTTCCTTTCCGTTCCTTACCTTACCTTTTTCTTTTTTTCTTTTCTTTCCTTTCCTTACCTTACCCTTTTCTTTTCTTTTCTTTTCTTTTCTTTTCTTTTCTTTTCTTTTCTTTTCTTTTCTTTTCTTTTCTTTTCTTTTCTTTTCTTTTCTTTTCTTTTCTTTTCTTTTCTTTTCTTTTTTCTTTTCTCCTTCTCTTCTCTTCTCTTCTCTTCTCTTCTCTTCTCTTCTCTTCTCTTCTCTTCTCTTCTCTTCTCTTCTCTTCTCTTCCCTTCCCTTCCCTTCCCTTCCCTTCCCTTCCCTTCCCTTCCCTTCCCTTCCCTTCCCTTCCCTTCCCTTCCCTTCTCTTCTCTTTTCCCTTCCCTTCCCTTCCCTTCCCTTCCCTTCCCTTCCCTTCCCTTCCCTTCCCTTCCCTTCCCTTCCCTCTTCCCTCTTCCCTCTTCCCTCTTCCCTTTTTTCCTTTTTCTTTTTTTTCCTTTTTCTTTTTTTTCCTTTTTCTCTTTACTTTTTTCCTTTTTCTTTTTTCTTTTTTCTTTCATTTCTTTTTTTTGTGATAGGCAAGTTAGCATGTGATAGGGTGCCCTCTGCTTTCCATCCCTGTATTTTCCATACAAAGTACAATTATGTTTTAAATTACAAACTGGATGTATTTGCAACTTAAAGATATATAACTGGAAGAAAGGCTTCACATAAAGGATTACAAATTTAGTCCTAGTGTCTCAATTAAAATCCTTTTCATCATGAGAAAGTGGTTACCATCAGACAAAAAGGAAACAAGGAAAGAAATGGATTAGAGAAGAAAGCTATTATGATAGAGATGGAAGTGAAATACTCAATACCTCTATATATCTTATTAAAGACTAGACAGGAAGATCAAAGGAAAATCATTGTGTAAGCAACCCATCACAAAATGCTCTTATTTAGAGGAAGGGAATTAACAGAGTGGGGTGGGAGGTATTTGTTTGGTTTTCATTCTTTTTTATTTCATGATTTAATGCACAGCAGAAAAAAAATATATATTTCCCTTTATACTAAATATTTGCACCTCTCCTGCCGCACCAGGCATATACAGTTTATTTTAAATTAAAACATCATCACAGTCTTTGAACAAATATCAATATCATTATCTCTGTCAGTGATTCCTTCTCTGCTTAAAATTGTAATGACACTTGTTTACTTATGTTAAACCTCCACTTGTGGAAAATTACTGAATTTGTTGTGACACATAAGCTGAATAGCAAGAAAGCTTCTTGTTAAAGGGACAAAACTGTCTCCTGGGACAACAGGGACAAAACTATCTTGTATTTCTCAACATTCAAGTAAATATCTACTAGTGACTGTTCTATAGATGGCACTCATGCCTCTAAGCAAGAAGCACAGATCCAAGTTCGGGTGAGGAATATTAAAAACAAACACTTTGATCTGAAGAAAATTTCCTAAAACAGATTGACAATTGTTTGAGAAATACCAAAAGGTTTTTTCCTCTTATTTATAGATTTGTCATCTAAGACTGTAAAATAGCAACAAAAAGATATCTCTGATAGAGAAGAAGTGGTTTGCAGTAAACTACTTTCTTGTGCCATTGTTTGAGAAAGTTATGTATTCTGTAAGTTCTCCTGTGATTTTCTGGAATAAGGAGAGGGAAGCTGTGAGGAAAGGGTTGAAAGCAGTCATGGTTTTAGTTAGAGAAGGTGCAATTGAGACATGTAATATAATAGAATTTGCTGTAATTTCTGCAGGTTAGTCAAATTGTTCTTAGGAGTGCTCTCTTGCAGGAGTGTTGTTCAGCTTTGTACAAACCCAGCTGCAACTTCCTAAATGTTCCTAAAATATGCAGTGCATGTAACTTTTGCAAGACAGAAGTTTAAACCAAAATACAAATGATGCATTTAATAGTTAGCAAAACCTGAAAGTTATTTTTAACTGAAAACAGATAGAACTTAGGAAGTTCAAATTAAAAAAAGCTGGCCGGCAGGTATCTGTCATCTCTAATAGTAACAACATCTTTGGCTGAGTTTTGACTGAACTGGTTATCAGTATAATTAAATATATAAAAGCAAGTAACATCCTGATTCATGAGGAAGCCATTCGATTTTCTCAGTAGGCTGCTCTGCAAATCCAGAAAATCAAGAGTGCTCTTCAGACGATTCCACCTTGAACTCCAAACTCCTAATTACTACACCCCAGTACAAAGGGATCATAATTCATATATCTTAAATATCCTAGCACAGTCCCTGTAGAAATAAGCCTGTCTTGGGTCTCCTCTTAAGTGCTGAAGCTGGAAAATACCTCTGCGAAGATCAGCCCTCAGGTCTTAGGGCACTTGATGTCATTTGGCTCTGTTTCAAACATGGTCATGTGGAGTGGAGATCCTCCCTGACAGAAGGATCATCAGGGGGCTGCATGTAATATAAGAAGCATTTAGGAATCTGAGTTGTTCCCTTCACTTCATGTGGTGTAAACTTAGATCTGAGAAAGATAATTGCTTTCTGCAACGTAACGGGGAAAAGGTGAGTCTACTATTCCCACTGACTTCAAAAGAAACTAGGCTTCATTCACCAGCCTTGAATTAGGCCCATAAATATAAGATAAAATATGCTTAAGGAGGACAAAGTGAACCAAAAAGATTAAAGGATTAACACTGACAGTTGCTAAACCCACAAAGGCGTCAAAAGCCACTCTCATTGTTCTGTCCCTGGCAGTAACAGTAGCAGATGCTGAGGAAGTGAATAAGAAACCAAAGCAAGTGCAGCTTGCTCTTTCATTCAGAATGGCCTCTTTCCTTGTGAGGATCAGTGGGTCAGGGGCTTCCTGAGACAGAATTTGCAACAATGATGTGTCTTTTTGTTTTTGAAGCCATACATACCTTTGGCATCTGCAACATGCAATGGTAGTGAATTCTGTGCATTATTCTGTATGTTATTCTATACAAAATAACTATGCAGTTTTTTGAAATGAATATTCTTTTTTTGTTTTTAAAACTTCTCTCTGATTCTTGTATTGGGAGCCCCCTAGTTCTTCTGTTTTATTAGAAATAGTAAACAGCTTTTCTCCACTCATATTATTGGCATCTCTGAATATTTTATATATCCACTCACCTTCTGTCTGGTTGTTTTTTCTTTTTCATACTGTAGAATCCAATAATATTCAATCCCATCCCATATGGGATTCTGGATCTCTGATTATCCTTATCTATACTGGTCCTTGTTCTGCTACACCATTATTCAGACTGAGTGGCCAACATTGTGGTCAATGTCAAAGATACAAGTTTTTTGTGGTTTTATGCATAATGTAGCAGTGTAATGCTTGCTGGTTTGTTCTCTATTCTTTTCCAAATAATTCCTTATGTTCTACTTGTTTTTTTGGTGCCACTGAACACTGAGTTGATGTTTCCAGACAATGATCCACAAAGACTCCAAGATTACTTTTCTTCATTGAAATACCTAATTGAAAGCCCACAGCTGTATATATGTATGGGTACAGTCGTATTCCTCACTATGTATTCTTTTACATTTATCAAGACTGATTTTCATGTGCCATTTTAATTCTTCACCACTTGGTATTGCTAGCACTTTCTCCAGATCCTCAACCAATGATAGTTTTGAGTATCCTGAACGGTACTGTGTTACTAGTAAACTTTTCCTCTTTGTTTATGAGGCTATTGAAAGAATTTCTACAGGATTCAGGCAGGATAGAAGGAAACTGATGCTGTAAAATGTGGTAAATACATAGACACATGTGGAAAATACCATCAGAAGGTCATGGTAAATGCATCCTGCAAATCTACAATGTTACCATTTGCAAGCGTCCATTCATGTTACATTGGCCCTTACTCAGCCTTTCTGAGGCTGTCATAGGTGATTTTCCAGTTCTTCCTACTGGTTAGGTCCATATGTTGTTGCAGGATTATTTTCAGAAAAAAATTATGCAGTGGGGAAAAAAAAAATAATAAAAGCATTTCTTGCTTCCATAGGTGCTCATGTTAAATCTTGTTTCTTTCCCTGGAAGAAAAAAATAATACTCTGTGGAGGAGCCAGAAATCAATACAAGAATTTACCACCAAGTAGAGGTGAATTTTCTAGGAAGTAAGGATGAATCTGATGGACTGGTGGAATGACCTTGGCAGACTCACTTCAAAGTTTGGATAGCAAAAATGTTTCATGGGCACCTCAAAAAATTTTCTGGTTATGGTGTCTGCCCTTCTCTGGGAGAGAAACTGAGCTTTGGGTAGTGTCAATGGTGTAGTATTCACAGGTACATACACTGAGGTGACCATAGAATATATTGCACAACTGGCTGTATCTTGCATCATTCACTAGTTCTTCTAGAAATATATTAGGATGCACCACTCAGTACCTCTCAGAGGGAGCAAAGAGGCGCAAGGAGGAAGAAGGAAACAAACATGCTTCTATACTGTGAATAGCTGTCAAGACTTGCAGAGTCCTAGCTCAGAGTTTGAAAAGCTATATCCTTATGTAGGATGCAGAGAAAAGATATGTACTATTTTAAAGAGACCAGAGTGGAAAAAGGGTTATCCAAGAGCATCTGAGGCAGAAGTTTTATAGAGAAATTGATGGGCATAGTATCAGAAAAATATTGTGTTAGCCATTCTAATGTATCCCTGGTTTTGTACTTCTACTGTAAGATTTCAGCTAGCTGAGAGTTTCTCATATATTGCTAACACCACATATTCAGAAATTAAGTATGACACCTGAGAATCTGAAATCGCTTCAAGTGCTGTGAACTGTTTCTTTTCTTTTACACAGCTTCTGGATGTTTTTTAACCTATGTGATTATTTAATGTTCAAAACTCAGCCCTAAATACAGGTATAAAGTTCAGCCTCATTGATCTCTGGATGCTGGAGGACTTTGGTTATTCTCGTTTGTTCCAGGAGTGAGAGAAACTGTCAGCTCCCTACCAGAAAGTCAGAAATGAAGAATTTTTACTACTTCGCTGATTTTATTTCCTTTAACTTCCTAAATTCTACAGTCCAGTGACTCTAGATCTTTTCTGTTGATGACACCTGCCAAGGGTTGTGCAACTGTAGACATGAAGGGTCATAGTCAATAAAACCTTCCTGAGCCACGGTGGGGGCAGAACAGGGAAGCTGTACCAAACCTCATGGTACGTAGCCATATATACCAGAGAGAACAGGTATACCAGGGTGCATAGGGTGGTAGTAGGTGCTTCAGATCGCTGGAACAGATGCAACTATTTGGTAAAACTGCAACCTGGACATCAATGAGCAGTAGAAAAGGCCTGATTGTTAGTATTAGGTGTGTTAATTTAAACACACTCTGGGAGTGTCAGGGCCACTTGCGGGGTTTGCAGCAATCTGGGAAGCAGCCACCATCTTTGTGTTTCCTGGTCTATGTCAGTGCTCCTTCCTGCCTAGGTCTAGGCTGACAATCAGCAATCTTCAACCTGGGATAGCTGAAGTTGGGCTCTACACTAGTATAGCTACAAGCTGTAAGGGAAACTCCAACTCTTGCATATAGTCAACCCAAATGAGTGACACATGGTGCTGGGCTATAAGCAGACATAAAAGACCTGCATGCAGGCTATCTTATGTGAAATTTGCAATACTCAGTAATTTTAAACTTCTTTTCCTTGTCTCTTATGTCCTCCCTCTCCTTACTGCCTACACAGAGTCATTTCATCTCCTGCACTTCAGAAATCTAGCACCTTTCCTCCCTATCACATGATGACTAAGGAACTCCTTGGGAGCTCTAAGAGCATTCTGGATTTGGCCAAGCTTGAGCCAGAATTTTACTTGTGGCAGCCTTAATTCCACTTTCAAAAGTTAAAAGTATGTATGTCCCATGAGCTCCTTTCCCCATCCTTTTCTTTCCCAGACCTTCTTGTTTGACAGCAGTCTAAAGAGGGGAAAAAGTCATAGTCTGGAAAGTCAGTCCATACTCAAATTCAACCTTAAGGAAAAAATATCAAAACCCAGAATTTGGAGAGTTAGAAACGCTGTCACAGTGATTGCTTGCTCATAAAGGCAATTACACATGCAAGTGAATTGTGTAAGCATTTATAACACTTCTTTCTGGAGTGAAATGCTCATCAAATATTTTCAGCAAAAGCAAATATTTTCTGTACTCCTGCTTCATGTTTCACAGCACAAGTTAATGAGTTGGCTGGCACTTTGATGTTCAATGTGTTAGGCTTCATTGTAGTTCAGAATCTCAGTCTCTGCTCATTTATGTCATTTTGCGAATTTATCGAAGGACAGGTCTTGTGAGGCCTGCTCATGGGCTTCCTCCCCGCTCTCCTCTCCCCCCGAGCATGTTTTAGAGTGTCTACACTGCAGTTACTGTAGTGCAGTGAAGTGTAGCAACACCTGAGCTAGCTTAAATTAGGCCTAGTGGTCCCAGATACAATGTGAGTTCAGTTACCACACTGAGGAGGGAGTGCTGAGCTGTGCCAGGGCTGGAGGAGTGATGTTGGTACCTGAGCTTGCTCCTTCCCAGCTCACTTGGATGTAAGAGCAATCAGCCAGAGTTATGCCTTCATCTGCAGTGCAGTCAGACTCCCCTCTGTCCTCTCCTAAAATGAATTAACTTCTGATAGGATACTGAATGATGAGGGTGACAGGGAGTCAGAGGGTCATATTCTTCTGCTATGTCTAATGCTAGATGAGCAGTACTGTAATGTTATGAAGATGGTATTGTATTCTAAATATATTTTTCTTGCTTTCTTAAATTTCTCCTAGAGCTTTTTACCAATAGATTTTGGAGGCCTGTTGGTCCTGCTTAGTCCCGTTTATACATTTAAATCAACTGTCCACAAATTCTTTAGTCTGAAGTACTAGTCTTTGTGATACAAAATTCATTTTGCTACGTAAGACTTTAAGGTTTACTCTTACTGTGTCAGCAGTGTGTCCCACCAGAATATAGCCAGACAGTTCTTCCCTTTTCTTCTCAAGGTAAGCATTCTGAAATTTTATTATTTTTTTTAACGTGAAAACTGGATTCTTGGAAATTTGTATTCAGAAATTCTGCTTCCATTGCCTCATGAATGTTACAGGTTGAATAGCTCTAGTATCCACTCTCAGCAATTGGCCACTTCTTACAAGAAATGTATTTTTTGTGATGCATCTGGTGAGGCTGTTACATCACTGGAAAAAAGGTACATATGTGGACCCCAATATATAGAAAAAAAAAGAAGGTTTAGAGTACATTTCTGTTCATTTTCCTCCATCTTAGCCAAAACACTTTTTTCTCAGATATTTCCCTTTTTTCCAGAGGGGAAAAAAGCAAATATTTTCAAAGTAAAAGCAGGCAGTTACAGAAAATCAAGCTTCACCCCCAGCCCTCAGTACATACTCGGGCAGATAACCAAAGCAGAGAACCTTCCAAACACGGTTGCTTGATTTCCAAGTGAATCATGCTATTTCTGTTGGGAAGACCAACCCATTTTTTTTCAATATTCTGCTGTATACTGAATTGAGATGACTAACTTTTCCCTCTGTGTATAGTAGTGAGCACTATTGTCTGAGATTAGATAGAAAACATTTAAGCAAATCTTTTGATAAAATGCTTAGTGCTATACTGCATGAAGTGAAAAGAGAAAGCTGCTTTCATTTTAAGAAATCCACATAGACTATAGGTAAGAATCACAATCGGTCTAGATTTCCTTTCCCTTTACTACAATTTTAGTATTTTATATTCTAATATGAAAATGAAAGGCATTCCTTTAATGCATTTTTCTTTAGAATGTAAATTATATTTGTATTCAGTCTCAAAGGTGAAAGCCAATAGTGCTTCAAGTTCCTACAGATTTCTGCTTGGCCTGAGTTCCCTATTTTTGTCTTGACAAGCAAAGTCCCCATAACTTACAGATTTTATATATAAAGGGCTGTGGGGAATAGTGTGAAAGCAGGTTTGCAGATTAGAGAGTTGGTGGCAGCCTTTGGACAGGTGAAAATTATTAAAAAGGACTGATGAACTGCACAGTGAGTTTTTGTTGCCAGATCATTCTCAAATCAGTAATGAAGTTACAGCCTAATTAAGTTAATCCCTTTTCTTTCCATCTGAACGGTTGGAGCACAGAATCAGAGCAGCTTAACATGCAGGTTTTTTTAGAAAGTGACCCTCCACTGTGGATAGTCCTTTTACTCTCTGGCATGTCTTTGGCATTGTTCTTGTGTTCTTAGTGTTGGTGCAGAAAAGAGTAAAATGTCCATGTCCCTCCAGCCCAGTCTTTGCAGAACTCCAGTCTGTCATTAGATATAACTATAGGTGCAGAAAGCTGTTTTGCCTAGTGTCAGAAAAGTTTGTTTTCAAGACTTCTCTCTTGTATGTGTAGGAGATTAGGGGAGAAAAGCACATTGAAACGGAGAAGCGAACATGGAAAACAAGAATTAAACAAATATTTGATCCCATAAAAATTTAAACCAGCATAACTAATATTTAGGGGAATATTTACATGTTAGGAAAAAAAATAGCAAAAACTCAAAAGGCATCTATTTAAATAACCGTCCTTTCAAGAGGTTAGATCAGCATATGCTGACAAGAGGCTTGTGTTGTGGTTTTTGTAGTACTCTTAGCCTAATTAACAAATGCATTACTGGCACAAGTGAGCCTGGAACAATTGCCAGTCAGAACACTCAGAGAGAAGCCACCAGGGAACACTGGATAGCAATAAAAAGCCATGGCTGCTTATTTTTAATTCTTTGGAGGGCCAATTCAAACAGCAAATGTAATTACAATTCTGTAAATAGAACACCCGAAAGCACTCCTTCTGGCATTAGTATGCATATCTTTGATATTTGTTTAACAAATGATCAAGTAGCCCTTTGCCTATGTTGCTTCTTATTTAAGGGGTTTGCAAATTTGAAAAGCAATGCTGAAAATACCATATAGCTGTACAGGCTTTCACTTTCAAATGCATTGGAAAATCACTGATTTGGCTAGTGAAAGAGCCTGAATGTTACTTTCTACTTCAGGTACAATAAGCAGAAGAGGTAGGTTTGTGAATACCTTTTGTGTTGGTATTCCTTTATTTGAAGACCAGATGCTGATTATGTTGGAGCATGAAAAAGCAAAAATTATTTCAAAGGGA
Organism: Gymnogyps californianus; assembly: GCF_018139145.2. NCBI lineage: Eukaryota > Metazoa > Chordata > Aves > Accipitriformes > Cathartidae > Gymnogyps > Gymnogyps californianus. The sequence continues at coordinate 69,925,618 of NC_059472.1, read as the reverse complement.
AATGATAACATTTGAACATCTAAATGCTAAACTAAATGATCTGTGTTCCTGCTCTACTTTCACTTAGCACAAAAACAAGAGTCAAAATAGAAAGAAGACGACTTTGCGGTCCTTCAGATGTGGCATACTTTCCCATTACCTGACATACCGAGTGTCTCAGCAGGTTGTTATCCTACTTTGTAGTGTTTTGTGCAGCAGGCAGGCTTGCTGTGGTAGGTTAATTCAGAGAAAGCAAAAGTGGCTAAGGCACAGCAAGATGTGATCATAAATTAATAATGTTCAATGGACTGTGACTGTGAGAGCTGCTATTGGTGTTTCGGGTCAGGATAATCCCTAGACTCGGTTTAATTTCAAAAATGGTAGCCATATATTTCACGTGCAAGTGGAAGAACACAGAAGTCTTGTGGGGGATAGAAAGCTCTTAGAGAGATGAAGGCAAGTACCGGAGGGAGAAAAAGGGGAAAAGAATAATAATAAGGCCAAAGCGAGGTAAACTATCCTACCATCTGCACATGAGTACTTGATAAACACAGTAACATTAACAACATGATTCCTGTATTAAAGATTCATATGATAAAAAAATCTCAAATTCTTGCTAAGGTATTCCTAGTTTTCCTCTGACTTTGAGATTTAATTGACAACTTTTTTCCACCAGCCAAATAGGTGGGCAAGGAACAGTATCAGCTGTCATTAAGATTTAAAAAAGGGAATAGCATCTTTAAAAGTTCTTTCTGTGCCCCCTCCAACCTCCCTGCCTGCCCCAGTTTCATAGTTTTGGTTGGCTTTTAGGAAACAGAAGCCGCCTGTTTGGCTACCAAAACCCATATTTATCAACTCCTTTAATTTCGTTATTGCTCAACAGCCAGTATTTGACATCGACTTTAAAAGACACTGCTACATTCTCAACAGTTAAAATCATACCAAATTATTTGTGCAGCAGGGACAAATATTTGCCTTGTGTTTCTGGTATTTTTAAAAAGTTGGTCTTACTGCCGGAATGTATTTACATTTCTGAATTTACGACAGAGAGGAAAGCTCTGTAATTTGACTGCTTCCAGTTTGCTTTAAAGGCACCTGTTATTTCAAAGTGGTGTGGTGAGGCAGAAGGGAGGCTGGCTGCTTGTTTATCCTAGCTGCTGTGCTTCACCTCTGCCCAAGCCTTCACAGGAGGAGGAAGGACTGCTCTTTCATGACAAGAAGCAGTCTGCTCTGTCAGGGATGCTTTGGGAACGCAGTGTGGGGCAAGGCAATAGGGTGGCATCACGGGATACCCAGTTTTGTTACTCAGCAAGTCAGCTTCAGAGCATGCACTTCCTTAGCTGTTATCCTGTGGCCATGCTGTATACAATGGCTCTGTTCAATTTTTTTTGTGTTGCAAATCAATGCACACCAAACTGATGCAAGTTAAAAATAACCTTTAAAAAGGTTATTTGTAACTCGGATAGTTTCAGAGAGCTGATTTACAGTGTGGCTTCCAAAACTGTTGTCTAGGCACTGCTGAACGGGCAGTGAACTAGTGTGTGAGAACAACTGTTTGGGAAAAAGAGCCTTTTAATTTGACTTTGCTGCCAAAGTCAATATATCTTGTACTTATGTCCTGAGAAAGACAGCAAACAGGGTTCTTGCAGTATGAAAACCAACAGGGAGGCTTCTGAAAGGAACAGGAGTCCTGGCTGCAGTGAAGACCAAACTCCTAGCCCAAAGGCTCAAAGGTGACGGATGGCAAGAGGCTTCCCTAGGGACTGTGTGGGACCGTTGTAGCTGAAGACCGAACAACGAAAAGACCGAAGGGAAAAGTCAATTCTCAAAAAGACAGTGCACAGACTTATTTTTCTAAACCTTCATTTCACCTGTTTTGCTTTTTCCCAGCAGATCCAAATGTTCCCTGTTGGAGGTATCGCCTTGTTCTGTTTTTCTTTGCTGATAGGCTCAAGCTTTGGAGGCTTGTGGTACCCCCATGGCAGGGGGAGCAAGGGGCAGATTGCACCTCTCCATTGTGATCAGCATGGGATCTCCTTGCAGGGGACTGCAAGAGTTCATGAAGGCTGAATGTGAAGACAGCGTTTAGTCTGCAGCAAAAGCTAACCTTGACAACATGAAGAAGTTTGTCTTCCCCTCAAGTAGGTAGGTGGTGTTAGGGAGGAACAGGATCTTTGTGGTGGAGAGGCCTGTAACTGTCTGAGCTTACTCCAGGAAATTAATTAATACAGATGTAGCAGGGCAGCACTGAGTCTACAAAGTAATATTACTTTCAGTTGTGAAGCTAACACAGCAAGACTCTTGGGTTAAGGCTGAGCATCAGAGACAAGCCCCCAGTACCCACCTCCCAGGGCCAGAAGTTCTGAAGTTAGGGGAATTGATATCAAGAGCATGTCGTTAAGCTCTAGTGAAAACTAAGTATTCCCTAACCTGTCTTGCCTTTAGGGCCAAAGCTGCTATGTGGTATTATTGTGGTGTCTTCTGAGTTTGGACCCATCTCCCCAGTTTGTGTCACAGCTGGAAATGGAGGTGGTGGTCAGAGACTGTAACTCAACCGACCAGTGGTGAAAGTTGTCACTCAGTGTGTGAAAGACAGGGAGTCAATTCAGTCTTGAAAGCATTTGAGCCTACTTGTTCCAGCTCTAATATGAATGATTTAACTGCCCTGTAGGAGATGCTCTGGAGGTTCAATTTGTTTATTTCAATATTTCCCATCTGTTCCATCTTGCATAAAGTAATAAATCTTTATTGGGTGTAATTCTACACCCAGATAGATACAGCAGATAACACGGTTCTAACTCCTGCTTCAATCACGGACATGTAATGCTTTCACTGATGAGTGTATGTGTAACAGCTAAGTGCCTCCACTCTACACATTCACTCAAATATTGCTGTTTATGTCAGGATCTTACATAATCCAGGGGTTTGTTTAGATCTGACCATAGCACAAAGTGAAGTAAGCAATAGGATTTGTAAGAGCTAGAACTAGGTTTTGTCAGAATACAAAGTAGGACAATGAAAATTTGACAGTAAAAACATACAGGAATGTAGACTAGATGGGCAAAAAAGAAGTAAGGAACTACAAGAGAGTTACAAAAAAATCTCTCCCTCTGCCTACCGTATCTTGCCAGGAGATCTCCTCTCCTTACTGTTTGGTCTGATTCTAGCAACATTTCAATGGAGTCCTAACTTGCAACCAATTCTGTGCAGTTTCCTCTAGTCCTTATGAAAAGTCTTCCCTATCTGTCTATCCCCTCTAAGGTCTAGGTATGCATCAGATGCTTGCTTTCTTTCTCTGTAGGTCCCCCTTAATGTCTTAAAAATTCTTTTCTTTACTTACACTTTCAGAAGTTTCCTCTCACCCAGAATACTGCAAATAGGCAGTTTTCCCCTCTTCCGCACAACCATGGCCTTTCAAAGTTGCTGAAGGGAACATCTAGTGAGCAGCAAACAAATAACCAGTCACCCTGTCTCATTGTTGCTTCTGATTTCTTTTGCTGTTGCAGTCAGTATGTCTTCAGAAGGTAAAACTACTTTTTCCCCAGCATGCCGTCTGGCCACAGGTCTGGTTACTACTCTTTTTCAGCCTAACCTGATTTACCGGGATCTGGTTCTCTGAATCTCTTCTCTTGTTTATCACAGTCACCACAGGAGAAAAAGAAGTATAAGACCAAAGTGCTCTGTCCTGTTTGCCCTTTTCTAGCAGCACTAGGAGTGTTTGTTGGCCCTAGACCTGCTTCTGCTTCCTGTGGCCCACAAGGATGCTCTGTTGCCACAGAGCTCACCACAAACCACAAAAGCTGGCTGAGAAACAGCTGGTCCTAAGCTTGGTGCTACCAGTGTCTGAGCTACCTCCTTCATGGCTGGGTGGTTGGTGTAGATTCGGAAGCTCAGTCAGGCTCAGATTTTCCATGCGGTTCCATGTTTAAATGTATAGGATCAATATTTTCAATCAATTTCCTAAAGTTTTGTTTTAGGACTTTTTCTCTCTTCTCTAGCAGATGCATATTAAAAGTTTTATCTAGTTTGCAAGGCTTGCCATTTTAAGAAAAAAAATCTAGAATTCCAACCAGGGACTTCTCTTGAACTAGAGTTTATGAAAAACAAGACAGAACTTAGCTTTTAGGTTCTTTTTTCACATTTGATGGCTGAATATGGAAAGGTTTTCATTATTTCTGCTAAAACAAAGTATAAAATAACTATATGTTTTAAAGATTAATTATAAAGCCTTGGTAAATACTCAGATAAACAGTCAACTTCATATGAAAGGTACTTTATCTGAGAAATAATATGCAACGTTCAAAAGCTGATTGTGCATTTAATTCATCAAAATATGAGTAGGAGTAAATAAAAGAACATAAACATCAAGACAGAATTCTGCTCTTTTTCAGTATTTCTACTAGTTCCTGTTTTATACAAAAGCACACACGTATTTTTAGATGTTTGTGAACAATTCATAGATCCACAGCACAGTATTTTATGCTGACCTTTTACTTTTTTTTTCTCTGAGAAATGTGACAAGTATGTGATGTCATGTAATAAACCTGCTTTTACAGAGCAGCAGCCTAATATGCAGATGTGACACTTTTGACACTTTTGCTTAGAATCAACCGTAAGCTTTTCTTTATATGGGCTTCGTGAAAGATTGCTTACTTTCTTTTAGAAATTATTCTATCACTTTAGAACTTGAGTTCTTGGGATGATGTAAACTGGAATTAAAATAAACTGCTTCAAACATAGTTCTTTGAGTTCCCCAGGAAGCACAAAACCCCCCAACTTCTGAGCAAGTCTGCATGGCTTCCTTTTGGAGCCGGATCAGAAAACAACAGCCTGCTATACTTTGTTTTTAACCTTTGCAATTAAAATGTAAAACCATAACTAGCAGCAAAAACCCATGGTTTCTCATCTCTAAGATTGTGTTCCTTGCTTCACTGTGGACTTTTTCATCTGTGAAGTTTTGTTTGTGTCTAATGTTCTGTCAAACATTTTCCCTCTGAAAAACATTAAATACTTTAGCTGTGTGCAGACATTGAAAATATCTAACTATTTTTGGCTCGCTGAGTCCAGTAGAATTGAATCTATGTTATTTTTTCTTATTTCCTAATTTCAAGTTTGAAGTTGTCTATATACATTTGGAGAAGAATGAAATTTAACTATCTTTTACAGAGAAGACAACTTATGCATCTGGAGGAAGGGGAAAAAAGACTTAGAGAGGAGGTGCATCCCTCGTTGGAGAGATGCCACAGCAATACAAAAGGATTTAAGCGGCATGCTGCCTGATTTTAACTATACGGTGTGGTATAGCCACAAAAGCTTCGGGTTTGGGAATGACTGGCTATATTCATTCATGAGGATATTTCTTTACCGCAAGAAAAGGTGGTTGTATAAAAGGGTCGCTCTACTTGTACATAAGTTCTTTCAGTGCAAAGCAGTTTGCAGCTGTGGTTCCACAATACTCAGGTGTGGGGTAGGATGTAGGGAAATTCACTTGCATGGTACTGCTGGCAGAGCATTGAAAAGAAGCTCTTGGGGCTGGAGGTTGGCCCTGGCCTGCAGTGCTGCCTGGGCACCTCTGCCCATTGTCAGCAGGGGTGGATGCACTGGGGATGAGCTGTCCCTGAGCCCCTTCAGCCAGGCCCTGGGAGGAACGGGGTCTTTCAGAGTGGACATGGCTGAAAGGATTCAGGCACTCACTTAAAATGCTAAGACCAGAAGAGAGGGATGTTGTGGTCAAGGGTGCTAATCACTCCCAGGTGATCCTCCAGGAAAGCTGCATGTCAGCTCACAGCAGAGGTGCATAGGGGGAGCATCGCACAACCCCCTGAAGGCTGGAGCTGTTCATTTGTCACGCTTCTGGCTGGAGTAGCCATGACTTTGTTCCTGTGCATCAGGAGGCAAGGAGGGATGTAAACAGAGGGATGGTAACTGCCAGGGACCAGCCTTCTCTCTTTCTCTTCCCTTCAGGAACGGCTCGTTGTCTCCCATTAAGAAGGATGCTGTCCATACTACTGTCGTTGGGGATTATACATATTCGTGCAAGTTTGCCCAGTTAATTGTGGTGGGTTGACCCTGGCTGGATGCCAGGTGTCCACCAAAGCCGCTCTATCACTCCCCGCCGTCGCTGGACAGGGAGAGAAAATGTGACGAAAAGCTCGTGGGTCAAAATAAGGACAGGGAGAGATCACTCACCAGTTACCATCACGGGCAAAACAGACTCGACTTGGGGAAAATTAATTTAATTTATTACCAATCAAAGCAGAGTAGGATAATAAGAAATAAAACTAAATCTTAAAACACCTTCCCCCCACCCCTCCCTTCTTCCTGGGCTCAACTTCACTCCCGATTTTCTCTACCTCCTCCCCCACAATGGCGCAGGCGGTCGGGGAATGGGGATTGCGGTCAGTTCATCACACATTGTCTCTGCCGCTCCTTCCTCCTCAGGGGGAGGACTCCTCACACTCTTCCCCTGCTCCTGCGTGGGCTCCCTCCCACGGGAGACAGTCCTCCATGAATTTCTCCAATGTGAGTCCTTCCCACAGGCTGCAGTTCTTCACGAACTGCTCCAGCGTGGGTCCCTTCCACAGGGTGCAGTCCTTCAGGAACAGACTGCTCCAGGGTGGGTCCCCCACGGGGTCACAAGTCCTGCCAGCAAACCTGCTCCAGCGTGGGCTCCTCTCTCCATGGGTCCACAGGTCCTGCCAGGAGCCTGCTCCAGCGTGGGCTTCCCATGGGGTCACAGCATCCTTCGGGCATCCACCTGCTCCAGTGTGGGATCCTCCATGGGCTGCAGGTGGATCTCTGTTCCACCATTAGCCTCCATGGGCTGCAGGGGGACAGCCTGCCTCACCATGGTCTTCCCCACGGGCTGCAAGGGAATCTCTGCTCCGGTGCCTGAAGCACCTCCTCCCCCCCCTTCTTCCCTGACCTTGGTGTCTGCAGAGTTGTTCCTCTCACATTCTCATTTCTCTCTCTGGCTGCAATTGCTGCTGCCCGGTAACTTTTCTTCCTCTTCTTAAATATGTTATCCCAGAGGTGCTACCACCATTGCTGATGGGCTCAGCCTTGTCCAGCGGCGGGTCCATCTTGGAGCTGGCTGGCATTGGCTCTGTCGGACACAGGGAAAGCTTCTAGGAGCTTCTGACAGAAGCCACCCCTGTAGCCCCCCCCACTACCAAAACCTTGCCAAGCAAACCCAATACACTAATTTAATCAGACACATATAGCCTCTGTGGAAAACAAGGAATGAGGTTTTTGGGTTTTGTTTAATGACTTTCTCACACGCTTTTGTGTATCCTTAATATGTGCCACAGTAAATGATCTGATTATCAAAGTACTCAACACATCCTCGGGTTAATGACCAAGACTATCTTTGAATTAGTTGTGTTGCAGAAGACAAGGTACTTTTTTCCTCTTGTTTTCTGTTTAAAACAATGAAAAACATTAGTTGGCTCTGCAACAATCACAAGATTGTTTCAATAATAATGATTTTTAATGATTTTTTTACATTTCATTTTTCAGTTTTCTGAGTGTTTGAGTTTTTGAACTTTTTTAAGCCTTCTTTTCCATCCGATTTTTTTTTCTTTTTTTCTATGCAAAAGCTGTGATTTGTCTCATCGTCTCATAACTAAAATATTCTGGTATGCCATATAGTATCCCTTAACTATGGGATACTAAATACCATGGGATATCAAGAAATGGCAAAATTGAAGCTTTCTTTTTCCTCTGGACTATGTTGACCCTGCATAGGCTCACTCTCTTGAATGGCAGAGGGTTTGGAAAGAATAAAAGATTCATATAAACAAACATTTTCATTTTCTCTTCTACATTTCTTTCAATGTTTCTCTAAGCATTCTCCTAAGTTTCTGATAAGAAAAAGATCTCCTTTCCTACACTGAAATAGAATATTTAAGAAAGATGAGAGGAAGTAGTTGGTGCTTCAAGCATCTGACCTGATTGTGCTCCAAAGCACAAAATTATATATAATGATGAGAAGTAAAGAAACACTACTGATAGCAGTCTACAAAGTCAGTATACTCAGTGGTGGTAACCTCACAAGCCACATGGAGCAGGTGAAGAGGGAAATGTTAGCTGTCTCCTGTTGAAGATTTGGAGAGCATCAAACAAGCAGGTTCAAAACAGACAAGAGAAGGTGTTTCTTTTGCAATGCATAGTTAAATGTGGAACTGATTGCCACAGGACACTACTAATGCTCTTCACACATGAAGTCAAGAAACAGGTAGAAAAATTCATGGTAGAAAAGTCCATCTAGATTAATTATATACAAGGTTCATTTTTCCAGCTTAGGAAACCCTCAGCCCCCGGATCTCAAGACCACTGGAAGCCTGTAGCTACATGATCTCTAGACTTTGGGAACCCCTTGTTTGTTTCCCCAAAAGCTGGAGGCCTTATAGTCTTACCTAGGAATGCACAGTTTGATTTTGTTGGGGATGACTGTGCTGAATGGGTTTTCCATGTGACCTAGTGTGGACCTTAACAGAATGTTTATCAAACATTTCATTATCTATCACAGGTCAAAGGAGCATGACTGGAGTTGACTCTTCTTTCTGCTTTTTCAGGGCCAGATTTTGCTGTCATTCTATTTTTTCTTACTTATCTTTTCAAAATAAAATGCTCATTGTTTCCAGCCATCCTGAAATTTCTTCTCTCGTAGACTAGCAGGGGACTCTTGGTCTGTGCAGAAGCAAAGTTGCCCTTAAAGAATATCTCATCACTTCTCACTCATCAAGTATATAGCAGCTCTCCGTCTGTTTTGTTGTTGCCAGATAACATGTAGGTGACATGAAAGAAGTAAAGCGGGGAGGCACACACAGAAATAAACTTCTTGTGAGAGAAAAGAAATTTCACTCATCCTTCCCCCACCATAGAAACAAGAAAAGAAGAGGATGTAGAGGAGAGGTTGGCATTTGGAACAATCCTTAAATTCTGAATTCCACAGTTATGATTTCCTTTGACTGTGTGTGCACGCTTATTGAAAAGAAGTGAGAAATCCTCTATTCAAAATGAAACAGCAAAATTCCATATGAGATATTGCTACCCTCAGTGGCAGAATGGAAGCAGTAGGGAGGAAGACTGAAAAAGAGAAAAAAAAAAGGACTACACAGTAAAATTATATTAAATTATATGAAGTTTATTTTTGTCTAACACCTATTAATCTACAGGAACTTGGCATGCTGATCTCCTAGGGTGTAACTTCCCGGTTACTCTGCTACTTGGTACCACGGCCAGCTAGCAAAAATGAAAGAAAACCTAAACCATAGATCAGTCTCACAGCTACAGTACTTGGATAAACACAAGGAAAATGAAGGGTTGGAAGTGGTTTTTCTTGTACGTGCTGGTTAAATTGATTTATATCTGTCTGCCACTGAAACTCTGTTTTAAAACTAATGATTGTGGCTTCACGTAGAATAGTTGATATTCTGACCCACATCCTAAGGGCCTCCTTCAGTCCTTAGCAAACAGAAATAAAAATGACCCCAGGAGCTAGCAGCCTCCACCAAGGTGCTGAATCAATGACATCTTCTTTGTCCAATTCCTTTTTTTTTAAAAAAAAAAAGCATTTGAGCTTTTTTTTCCCTTTTTCTTTCTTTTTTTTGTAAATAATGCTTGAGGGCAAACTCTTCTACCCCTTCCCCTTTTGAATGTTGCTGATGTACCAGGTTCTTTCCAAGCTCCAATAACAGGCCACTACAATATAACTGGCTGGGCTTGGCTGCCAATCTATAATGTTCTTGGCCATGATTAATCTGATAAATAATAAATATATCAATCTAGTCTTTTAGACAAGGACAAATTCTTACCAGCGGGGAGGCACGAGGCCTCTTTTACAGCTGCCTGTAGTGCTGGAATTAATTATTTAATGCTTAATTCTTCAGGAAATGAGAAAGTTTTGATTAATGTTGTCCAGTGTCATTTCTTGCTTGTTTGATATGTGTCAGATAATTTTTCCTCGGCAGTCGCTCTGAAGAAGCCAGAGGCTACTGTCACTGGGATCAGACACTGAATTTCTAGAGATTAATTGAAGTGAAAATTTAGAGAAATGCACCATAAGTGTTTGCCCAAGATAACCTTTCACAGGCTAAATTTAGCTTCCTTTGGTAACGTTAGCCTCCTATTGCCCTGGTGTAAAACATTTATTTTTAATGCTATGAGAAACCTATTTTGTTTCTTTGGATTTTTTTCCTTTTTTTCTTAACTCCACATATGTCAGCATGATTAAAATATTTAGGGCTTGATTCTCCTCCCATTTACCCCATTGTAATTCTGCGGCTTCCATGGAGACCAACATAATGTTTATTAGTTTATTGCAGAAGGGGATGGGTAGCTAGAGTCGAGCCATAAAATTAGAACTAGGTAAGCTAGGTATCAGCATTACCTGCAGATTGTGTTAGCTCTAGCTCTGCAACAGAGTAAGTCTGAATGCTAGAGGCTTGTTTCTCTTGCAATTTGTGCCAAGGTAATTCAACTAGCCTCATCAGATTTGCTGATTACATATATTAGTGTGAATTAGACAGACATCACTCCTGCATTCGCCAGATGTTTTGTGCAAGATGAGGTTTTCATTGAAATACCCAGACATTTGGGGAAATTCTTCTAGTGTCTTTACACAGCTACACATTTCTTTTTTAATCTGGCCCTCAGTTTGTCTGAAGAAGATTTCTGTGTAGGTTGAAATCATGGCATATGAAAGAAAAACAGATGTTTCCCTTCTCCTCAAAGTTGTGTGAGTATGAAGTTAAGAGACCAATGTTCTACATGCAAGTCATATGCTTCACAAATCCCATTTCTCCTCCTTCCTCCAAATCTGTCAGTTCAGTGTAGTTAGCCTTGAAGAAAGACTCCCATCAAGACAGAGGACCTGATACTGTTGTGACTGCTGTGAGCACTAAGATAAAGGGCACCACGCAGCATATGGTACTTGGACGTTCACATGGTTGTTTTCTCTGTAGTTCAGCACCCTCCAAAGCATTTTTTCTTATGTTGGTCTTTCCCAGTCTTTAATTTACTTCCATTACTGTCTTCCTTTGCTGGTAAATAAGGGCTGTATTCTACCTTCCTGTCTATTTTACTTCTCTTTAAAATCCTGCAAGTGCTTGTGCATATTACATCCTTTGAAGATGAAGTTGTTTAAATGCTAACACCTTTTATCAGATTTTCCTCTCACAAAAATATAGGTACATGCAGAGATTCTTGTGAGTATATTTGTCTAAAAGATAACAATTTTGGGCTAGTTAGACATGTTTGGCTAGCAGCTGTATACTTACGATGTATGATTATGGCCCATCACATAGTGCCGGTGGTAAAACTTCCTTCCCCTCTACTCAGCACTGGTGAGGCCATGCCTGGAGTGCTGTGTCCAGTTCTGGGCTCCTCAGTACTAGAGAGACATGGACCTACTGGAGAGAGTTCAACAAAGGGCCACTGAGATGATGAAGGGACTGGATCATCTCTCCTATGAGGAGAGTCTGAGAGATGAGAGATGTGGAACTGTTCAGCCTGCAGAAGAGAAGGCTCATCAATGTATATAAATACCTGAAGGGAGGGTGCAAAAAGGACAGAGCCAGGCTCTTTTCAGTGGTGCTCAGTGACAGGACCAGAGGCAATGGGCACAAACTGAAACACAACAGGCTCTGTGTGAACATAAGGAAACATGTTTTTACTGTGAGGGTGATCAAGCGCTGGCAGGTTGCCCAGGAAGGCTGTGAAGTCTCCATCCTTGGAGATACTAAAAAACTGTCTAGACATGATCCTGGGCAATGGGCTCTACGTAGCCCTGCTTGAGCAAGAGGGTTGGACCAGATGATCTCCAGAGGCCCTTCCCACCTCAACCATTCTGTGAACCAATTGCTATAACCTAACTTCTTCCTAATTTATTACAGAGCCATGTTTTTGGTATGATTAAAGAGTTTTCATTAGTGATGCTGGGGCTATTTCATGAACTCACTTGTCCACTCAGGTGCTGCACCATTTAGATCTAAGGGGTAGGATGGAGGAGTGAAATATTTAAAACATACCCATAAATAATCTACATGTTTTTTTCTAGACATGAAGATGTATCAAACTAAAATGTGTTGACCTAGGCACCTTCACAACTTTTGGCCAAATGTGCAGAGCTCTTGTGTCTCGCCTGGCAGCGAAAGGAAACAAATAGACTTTAGAATTGTATTACCTGTCTAGAAAAAGAAAGGTTCCAAACTGGATATTGTTATTCCTTTTATTCCAGAAAAAATAACTGTTGCAAGGAAATTCTAGCTTAAGATAAAATCTTTTAAAATCTTGCTGGATTTTGTTTCTTTTAGTTTAGTTTTGTTTTCAATATCAGCTGTTTGAAGCTGTATGGGAGTCAGGAATCTTAGAATTGTAAGAGATTACTAAGCAGGTGATGGAATTGTAAACATATGATTAATTGCATAAGGTTTTGAAGAATACATTTACCAGTTCTTCCAATTATCACATGGGAATCATGCACATGTGCACGTACACTCAGAGACTTGCCCACATTGAGTATAAACAATTTATATGAGGATGGATCCATTAAACAGATATTTTAAACTTGCGAAGGGATATAAATCATCATTTTACATGAATTTTTCTAGTATCTAAGTACAATTTGATCATTTGAAACACAGGCAATGTCAGGAAATAAACTGTCATATAAAAACCTCTTTGCATTTTTCTGATTAGTTCTTTGAATCTCGAGGGGATCTGACATTTTATTTCACTTGTTCTCAAAACAAAACAAAAAAATGGCTTGAACTAATAAAAATATGAAAATGCAAACCTACAAAAAGTTTGACTAATTCTTGGCTCACAAAAAAAAGGAAACCCGAAAACTTAACTAACCTAAGCTAAATGCAAGGCACAAGAGAAAGGTTTTATAATATGTGAATGCAACTTCAAAAGTTGAATTTGTTTAGGGAATTTGTATTTTCTGCTTCTTTCTTCAGGAACCTATTTGCATTTTAAATAATTAAAACATTAAAACTGAAAAATTTATAAATGAGAGCGGCGAAGAGAATCCTGCTTGGCAGACAATAGAAAAGAAATTATTACCCTGCTAGGTTTGCTTTAATGTCATATCTGTCACTCTCCCTAAGGTAGGTTCATTACCATACCAAGTGCACCTCCTGCCAACCCCCCCCTCCACACACACATACTCTTTTTCTTCCACTCCCTGCCACTTAAGGACTCTGGATCTCTAGGGGACTTTGATCTCATTGTACACACTAACCCAAACAGAACCTCTGCTGTTCTCAATAATTTTTTCTTTAAAAAAAAAAAAAAAGAGAGAGGAGCGTGTGGGGGGGAGGGGAGTGAATTTGTGTGAAGAGTGACAGAACGCTTTGTCCAGCGCAGCTTTGGCTGGTTGTAACAAGCGTCAGGACATTAGACGCAACAAAAGCTGGATTGGCAGTATCATCAATCACGGGTCTGACAGTCGACTTCAGTTTGTTTGTTCCACTCTGCATAATAAGTGATTGGATCAGGTTTAATTAGATATTGGGTAATCAATCATTGCCAACAAGGCAACCCAGCTTGGGATCTAGATGCTGCAAAGGGGGGAAAAAAAGTAAATCTCATCCAGGGCACATAAATACTCAAACGTGTAAGCACAGAGGGTGAAGCTTCAGAGGAAAGGTATAAAGATGTCTGCAAGATGGCAAATAATAGAATCGTTCACATCTGTACTACTTGTTACCAGACATCTGCAGTTTGACATTTTACTTTCGCTGCATAATTACTTTTCAATATAATATAATATACTGACCTGAGGGAGAAAGACAAAGCAATTAAATTATGCATAAGATCCTTTCCTCCCCAACCCTTACCAAAAAGACAAAAAAAAAAAGAGAAAAAGCAAGACTAAGAATTAGCATTCTTATGGCTTTTTAAAGAAAAGGACAGAAAATTCTTCCTTCTGACTGCTATGATGATGAGTCCCACTGTGTAACTTGTCAAATCAGCTACTCTGAATTGAGATTACAGTAAAAGATTCTTTCTATCTTATTTTGCAGTGTGTACCTATAGATTAAGGCCCACACAATGAAGTAAGAGGAGTGATAGATGGAGCAAATTAATCCCATTAACATTAATTAATCCCATAAATTGAGAAGAGTTAAAAAGATTCTTTTAGAAGACGCAAAGGGAAGCATACTTGCATTTTTTATAAACACATAATGCTGATATAAATTAACACAGGATAAGATGTATCACTCATTAACAAAGACCTCATTATCAGACGCCATTTTAATGTGCAAGGTAGGGCATACACAAGGTAGGTAGGAGCAATGCAATGCCTAACTCTGGTGTGTTCTGCTTCCTAACAGTGCACAGTTCACGAGAGGATGCATTACGTTTCTATACAATGTGTGGGGAGAGCTCTGTAAGAAAGCAGGTTCAGAGAAGCTGGCAAGCTGGGAGAAGAGGCACTCATGCTCAGCAGCAGCAGGAAATGCTGAGACTCAAACCCCATAAAACTTCAGCGGAACCAGGGCAACTGTCCTACCCACTGGTATCAAGTGCTGTTTTCATTCTTCTTCTCTTCCACTGAATATTTAGGTGTCTTGTAGAAATTCAAAGAGCTGCAACAAGAGAGTTTACATCATAGGGTAAAGTGCTGCAAGGAGAGAGGTCTGTCTGGGATAAAATCACTGCCCTGATAAGGATCAGGAAGGATTGCTGCCTGTGCCTCCTACATCTGGGATGAAAGTTTCAGCTGAGACTGATTTAAGGGTTTATTTTTTGGTTTATCTGATCTGGTACTTGTGTTCTGAGAGCTGAGCACCCCAAAGATGTCTATGGCCCCAGTTAAGCAAGACACTCTGTTGGGTAGATACTATCAAAGGAAACTGATCATACTGAAAGGACCAGTCTGTTTACAGGATGACGGTAACTGCTGTCCTTTAGATCTTTAAGCCATAGCTAGGGGAAAAGCCTGTCAGAAGCTGGTGACAAAGACCTCATACAGTGAAAGAGCCAGTTTGCATTCTCTTTTCCACAGCTCTCGTTGCCAAAGTTTTTGGCTTTGCAGTAGGAGTGGAGAAAAGGCAGACAACATGGTCAGACATGGTATCTCTCTGTTGAAGAGATGTCAATTTGGAGAAAAGTATTCAAGCTTCATAGATCTAAAAAAGCACAACTAAGTGTGGGCATGTACAAGCAGCCTATTTGATTAAAGCAACAAGCTGGTAGATTTGTGGTGTGGTCTGGAATTTGCACATGTTTTCTGGTCAGTGTGGAAAAAATATCTGAGCTTTTATATTATGGAACCAGCTATAAAAAGGAAGGAAAAGGAAGGCTACGATAAAGACTTTCCTCTGCTCAGCTGCGATGTGCTACATTGAACAATGTTTTATGTTTGACACACACTTTAACCTGACACCAGTGTAGTGATAGCCTGAGTATTTTGTCCACTGGAGAAAGCTTTTATCTTGATTTGTTGTGTTATGTATTGCACATTTTATGATGTATCTGGATCAGCTGCCATGATTCCTAGACCTGGGAGTAGCCATCAAATTATCAGAGTCAGCCATCATGTCATTCTAAAGAGATAGTCTCCCCTGACTCCTCTTCAGTCTCCTCAGCTGTAAATCAGGGATGGGCCAAGCTTTTCTCAGACACTCTGAATGCCAAATTTATTTTCCTGCCATGACTAGTGAGATTGGACTCCTCTGTAATATTTACAGTGTAACTTTCTAACATCCAAGCCCCCCTTAATCTGCTTCTCTTAATTCTCTTCAAACTCAGCGAGTCTGAAGCCAGAGCCAGTGGTGTTTCTAGTCTGCTCTGCTTTTATTGTAGGGTGTTGTTATATCTGGTGCAGCTGCCCCATACTGAGTCCATAGTTTCCAGCAAAGTAGACAGCTTTGATTTGAAGATATGAAGAAATGGGAAGTTAATCATTCTGTTAATAGAGTGACTGTTCACTGGCAGTGTTTACAATAACCTATGCCTGCTTTCATTTGTGTGGCCTGGATTTGGATTTCACTGCAAAAGAGGTAACAAAAAATTCTGAAATATGCCCTTGCCCTTTGTCAGAACAAGGGCCTGTATATTTTTTAGGACCATAGCATTTGTTGGCAAATAGGACACAACTGAGGAAGGTAGTTCTCGGGTTGCTGAACCTCGTCCCCTGCTCTGGCAAGCCATCAGGTGTATTGATCTCACGTACAGAGTGTGTGTGACCTCCAGCACTACCAAAGCCTTGTAGCAAAACTGTCCAGCATCTCTGCCTACCCCACTGGAAATGTGGTTTGTTCATTCATGGGATATTAGCTAGCTGAGGATGTGTAGAGTACTATGGCCATGTGAAACTTTTAACAATTACTTGTGTAAATACCTGATGATTTTCATGAAGTCACTTAAATTATAACCAAAAATAAATAAAAGGTCTACGATTTAGTTTAGTACTGACATTTCTATTTCAGCCTGAATTCCCAATCTCATTTAAATATAGATGTTCATTAATTGTCCTCAGCTGCCTAATTGTGTCAAAATATTAAAGCAGAACATTTCAGTAATTTTGAAACAAAGTGGTTTTGGTTTGTTTCTAAAATTTGTTCTAGGCAGGTTTACATAAAACAGGTTCTTATGTATGAATGGATTTTCACCACTGTTCACGTGCAAAGCTGCCTTTCCAAACCTGGAACTGATCTGCAAAGTGTTTTACATGACTTGGAAAGCTACTAGTGACTAAGAAGAGGGAGAGACTGTGTTGAGAGCCCCAGTGCATTCTGCTTGGCAGTCCTGGAAGTCTTTGAGTATATCATGACATGAAACCATTTGCCAAACTGTGCAGGAGCTGAAGATCCTGGGAATTTAGGCTGCAGATCCCCTATCAGACTGCCACTCAGGCTTCTGAGGAGTCAAATGGATGAGCAGGCACGAGACCTGACTGAATTGGGTTGTAATCTCATCTAATTCAAACCTTCTCTGTGAAATGCTTGTGCTGTAACCAGTCTAAGAGATCAGTCAGTCAAAGGGAAACACAGTCTTTAGAAGAGCTTTTCAAAGGCTCGTTTTATTATCACCAGCATTACTACTAGTGCGACAAGTACTATACTATTTGTGCTCCCGGGCTCAAATAAAGACCAGCAGCCCATTTTGCCAGGCTTGAGGCAGATCTGCTAGGGCACAGGCTGCATCTTTCACAGTAATTTTGTTGGAGTTCATATACAGTACCACAGATAATTGGGTCTCTAATCCATCTGTTAACTGTTCAAATTCACATGACTTCACTTGATTCAGAAATTCTGCAACAAAACAGTCTGTTAGCTCATCTTAGACTCCCTTTATTCCCTGACACTATATAGAGAAGGCTTCTTTTTCTCTTCTTGCTGCTCCACTGCAAGTAATCATACAGCATGTGAAAGGAGCTCTGCCCACAGACTCTGATTCTTATTCCCTTTCCCTGAAAAGGACTTTCGGAGCTGTAGCCTCAGAAATGGCACTTTCATTGACATTTCTCTGGCAATATCTACTTTGAAAGCTTGGGAAAAAAAATCATGCAAGGTCTCCTTGAAGCTGATGTTATTGTTTTAGTGAAAGAGAGAATAGATGAAACAGAGTATGGACAAAGAAGTGAATGCTTGTTAGAAAACAGAAATACAGTGGGGGAAAAATATTTTCATAATGCATTTACTAATTCAGTCAAGTTAGACTTTACTTGAAACTGAATTATAGCAGCATTCTTTTCAGAGAGAAAATTGGTTTTCTGTCAACAGTGTCTCACAAGATCGTTTTGCAATCATCTTGTAAATAAAATTGTGATGATTTCACAGTATTTGAGAAACAAGTCAGACGAAGAATTAGTTGGTTGTCACGTTTTTATAATTCTGGCCTGGCTTTCTTTAGCAAAGACCTCTTTTGAGCACTATATATCAGTTTATTTTACAGTGAAGTATTTGTGATACCAGGGGTGTTACGTTTTTGTGATCCCCTTAACTACCTTTTTCCTATTTGCATTTATATATGTCTTGCCTATGTACAAATCTAGAAAAAAATAACCTGAGTTGGCAGTGTGTACACTTCCAAGAGATTCCCACTTTAAATATCTTCCCTCTGGGCCATATGGTTTAAAGATATCTCTGACTGTCCTCAGAGCTCATTTTCTTTAATCCTGGATTAGCCTTGTTGCCCTTCTTTACCTTTTCAAGAACTGCAAAGTCTCCCCCCACCTCCCCCCAATGCAGTAAGGAGAAAAGAACATAATACTCAAAATGATTTAAATTTTGACCAAAGCAATTCATAATCTCAGCATATCCTCCCTGGATTTCTAAACTTGCCTAACATTTCATTGGCCTATACAGGAGAATGCTTTTTCTACAACATCTTGACATTTTTAGAAAGAAGATGACAATTGCGTCAAGGTCTTTATGGTGTCTCCAGCAATCTTATCTGTCTTGAAAGTTCTTGCATAAAAACTGACTTTATGTTCAGTGGCCACGTACACAAACAATTGCAGTTAATTTGTTAAAACAGACATTTACTAATTGTAATCTACAATTTACTAATTGTAATCACTGGTCACGAGTACCAAGTTGTAGATGATGTAGGTGTGACACTCAGAAGTCACTTGGACGTTTCCAAAGATGATACTGAAGCAAGGTCTCTGACAGCAGAGTCAGTGTTGCCTGTTTGGGATCAAGAAAAAAAAATACATAATTATGCTGTAAAGGGGCTTCAACTGGAGAAGCTGTGTTATATAATGCTTTGTGAATGCCAGATATATTAAATGGAATTTCTGAGTTTTTATACTCCTTTTTCTAATCTAGAATAGTAACGAGAGGATTAAAGATTGCTTCCATAAATCCTACTTCTTACACTGACTTGAAAAATACCATTTAAAAAAGCATTCATCTTCTCCTTGCAAGTGCAGAATTGCTGAATGACACTCAAATATTAACAAGCAACACTTTCAAATTATGTGGCTCCAGCTTAATAATGAAGACCCTCAGATCATGAAAAATCACTGGCAAAACAGAAATCACACTTTTTCAAAACCATCAAAATAACTTTAAGTCAGTCTGCAGTGGTGGTGATGGCTTAAGCAATTATTTTTTAATGGAAGATGGTAAACACCTGCCAGAATCCTGCATATTGGTGGTTTCTTAGCAGTGAATACCCTCTCAGAAACACCTATTACGCTCTTAAAAAAAAAATCTTAAAAAAACAGAGCAAAAATAACAGCATTCAAAACAAACCAACCAGCCAGGGAAAAAAAACCCAATAACCCCGTATGTAACACACAGAACAGGCCTTCATGTCTCCTGTTATCTGTGCATATGAAATTACATTCAGTGTTTATAATGTTTTAATGTCTTGACATATTTACCCTGATTTTGGTAAATATTACTTCATAAGGTGGATGGTCTCCTTGGTAACTCTCCCCTCTGTGTATTGAAGTTTGCCGGAAATGATTTCGTGATGCTGAAGAGGAGAGCAGGGCTCCAAGGTGTAGGTAAGGGAGCAAGAGAGAGATGTGAAAAAGAAGAAGCTGGGTGAGATTTTGCACTCTTGCCACCAAGCCAGCAGCCGGCGTAGATGAGACAGCATTACAAGTTTAGAACAGCTGCCAACTAATGTTTGATCAGGGATAAAATATGCCGAGGTGACAACATCTTGCTCCCCTGCATTTCAGGGACTATCATTAAAAATGCAGCAAGGCTCGTACAGGCCCAGAAGGTCCTATGTTCTCTCAAGATACAAGGGAGAGAGACAAGTTCACAAGATGTCAAGAACAATATCCATTTGTGTTTACTATGCAAACCCGCTGAGTAACCTTTCTATGCATGTTTGTACTAAGGACCATTGAGAATTTAGGGGGAAAAAAGGGCTGCTTAGAATAAGAGGGGAGAGGCAGCCAGGGAGGAACAACTAGGCAGGGAGACGTGGATTTGGGAAGTAGAAAGACGCCACTGCATGGGTAACTGGCTTCTCTGGGGGGGCGGAAAAAGAAAGAAGACATGCAAGATTAAAAGATGTATGTATTTATACACAAACACAGCTAGAAAAGCTGCAGCATGGCTACAAGTTAGTGTCCACGGCCCCTTCCCTCCTCCCCTTTTAATAATATATTGATGTAAGCAGCTTGCGCATGCCAAACAAATTCTCTACATAAAAAGTCAACTGTCGGAAGGAGGCTCATCAATCTGGCAAAGTGCACTCAGGTAGAACGCCTCTCGGGGAGCCCGCCCCGGCAGCCATGCTGCTCAGGGGAAAGGGATTGCTCCAGCTGACGGGCTCATAAATGTTCATTAAAGAGTCTTTCCGCCAGTTTACAGAAAAAGCAGCTGTTTTGCAGGAACGCTGGTAATTTATTTCTCAGTGATATTATGGAAAGCTGTTGTGGATAATTGAACTGTAGGAAGTTTTGCTGTTAAAATGGCAGAGACAGCTAGCTGATTTCACTCAATCAGCACCTCTTTACTCGTACAGCAACCACAGCAAATCCAGAGATGTTCAGTTTGGGATTCTTTACTGCAGTTCTCTAGGAGGCATGTTATGTATTGCTTCCCACATTTCTCACATTGTTTCATTATTTCTTCTTCTCCAAAGTGGAGGGAGAAAAGGAAATGTATTTATTTTTCTGCTGCAGCTATCATTTCCCCATGGATGGCAAAGAGATACGCAGCTTTAGGAGTGCTATGCAATGTTGTCAAGCAACTACAAAAGGCACTGCTAACATTTGAATTAGGAAACGTATTTTGTAGCTTTAAATATGATAAAAAAATCACTTGCTTTATTAATTGCAGGATTGGTCTCCTTTCTTCTGAGGCTAGAGGTGAAGGCCCTATCTGTTTCCTGCATAGAAGATCTCATGTGAATTAACTAGATATTTTCCCTAGTTTTTTAATGTTTTAGAAAGTGAGGTCTGTGCTTTGGTTTTAACATTGTAGAGGTTGTAGTAGTGATTTATAGTAAGAGGAGCTTTGTGTGTGTGGTGGGAGAACAACCTCTTAGAGTAAGAACTAAAATAGTGGGATGAGATCCTACTTTCTTTTTTAATAGACTGCTTAAAAATAGCTTACCTTAAACACTTTCATAGATTAAAAATAGAGTGGTTAGCTTAGTAAGCCAGTTAGATAAAGATTGCAGGTTTGCATGAATGATTTGCCATCCACGTTTTAGGAAAAGAAGCAAAAAGCGTGTTTACATCTGGTTTTTAAGAATTAATAGTGTCATTGAAAGAGTTTCCATTTTAAGATAATCACTGTAAGAAGTATGCTAAACCAGCATGAGTGCTAATACAATTATTAGTTCTCAGGGAACTAAAAAAAACTTTAACTTGATTTCAGTAGAGTTGCACTGGTTTGTGCTAGGGAGGATGACGGTCAAAAGATAAGAGTCTTGAGAAGACTGTCGCAGAAGATTAGATTTCCAAAACAGAATAAAGAATCTGCCACAACAAAGGTCAGCTAGTTTGCTGTACCATAGCAATTTTCTGCTCTGAAATCAGAGAGGAGATCCCTTTGGCATCTTTCTTTACTAGTGCAGAGTGATTGTATAAATAGGAGTCTTCTAAGGCTCCATCCACAAGGTGTGATTTTACATATAGATGGATGACTAATAAAAAGACAGTACCAATGTTTTACTTCTGCTTAAATTAGTCGTGGGTGGTTTTTTTAGTTTTGATATGGTTGTTTAAGAAATGACGTGAAACCAAATATGTCTGTTTTAAAATGAGTGAGAACATTCTTGCAGTCTTTTGGGTTGGTTTAGCTGAATCACCTTTTAGACCAACAAAACTCCTACCTGTAAACCAAATGTAAATAAAACATTTTACTGCTTGCATATGAAACTCTGAAGAGCTTAATAAAGAAGCCATTTTTCACAACCCGGTGGCATTATTACACTCAGAAAATAAAGAATCTGTGAAAGATCTAAGGCAACTGTAGTACATTAAAGAAACACCCTGGACATTGTGATGTCACGTATCTCTTCCACTGTGAATCAATGTTTTATAAAGAAAATTATCTTGATAGTGATATAAATAAAAATCATGCCTTGAAAACTCTCATCAAGTTCTGTTAGTTCTAGAGGTAAATCATGATGAATTTCCTGACGACTCGCCTCACATTTTGTTTTCCCCTGTTATTTTCTATCATGCAGAAAAAGTAAAACTTCTCCAATTTAGCCTAAGACAAAAAAGAACTCAGATTAAGGCAAATAATTAAGAAAAATATTAACAGAGAAGCTGGCGTATATTTGGACAATATCTGAAGTATGGGTCAGCAGTCAAGATGTTTTCCTTACATTGAAATTTTAAGGCACTAGTCCCATTTTCTGACTTAGAATAAAGGAAACAGTACTGTGTTTTAAAGTAGCCACAAAGAGGGCAGCGTAGACTGATGCAGAGCTCTGATTCCTTGGCTTCCTTTGTGTGAGGAAAGGGGAACAGAGATCAATCAGTCAGACAGGGGGATCAGTCATCCAGATTTGAAGTCCTTGCAGCTCCCATTTGCTGTGGGCTCATTCCAGGGTCTCAAAGGCGAATGAATAATAAGAAATACCAGGTAGAGTCATGTAGGTGGAGTGTAGACCTGAGGTGGTCCACTGAATGAACTGTGTCTACCAGTTCCCTAACATGAGAATAACAATCCCAACAGCAGGAATTAGCCTTTTGATGGGGGTTTAGCACTATATAGCAAGTACTTACACTGATGTAAGACTGTGCAAATCTAACTCTCATATTTTTTTGCTATTTTTCTGTGCATTTTGGTTATAAATGTATCTTTTACTTTTTTTCCTCCTATTGACTACTTTCTTTAATGCGTGTTCATCCACAGAACGTAATCTTTATGAACATACTATTTACTGACTTCCGTCCAAACTGGATATTTTGATGCAGCAAATTGCCAAAGTCTATGCTATGAACACCCAGATGGAACAAACATTTATCCAGTGTGCATTTGAGTTTGTTATAATAGTGTTTCATATAGTGGTCAAATCTCTGAAACCTCTTTGTGAGAGTGGTAGCCCCACAGTGTGGGAAGCCAAACGGGCTTGACTAGTAATATGGAGGCGAAAGGGAATCTCATCATCTTACCCTTACATGAATACCTAAGCCCCAACCATAGCCAGGTCATTAAGATTGCTGGATATCAAAACAAAAGAAAACACTTCCCGGAGATCTTATTCCTTTACTATAAGCATGTCTCTAAACAACTTTGGTATTATTATTAGATTCAGTGTAAAAAGTATTAATCTACATCTAAAATATGTATGTTTTGGAAATAGGCCTTTACTTTATTACAGTCTTATGTTAACTTGAAAGAGACATGTGCTGCTCTGAAAAGAAAGTCTAAACTTTTTATTCTATAGTGGCACTAGTGTTCTTATTCCTACAGGAACCAGGAAAAAGTCAAGTAAACCTGCAAAATCTTTAACTTTTCACGAGGAAGGTTGCTGAGAATTTTTGCCAGGACCTCACTTTAACTTTCTTCAATAACATCACATCAGATATGGATGTCATATGAAGGTACAACTAAATTTCAAACAAAAGCAGAAAAAAAAAAAAGAAAAAAAAAAAGAAATTTAGAAAATTAGCATTACAAACCTTTCCAAGTGTTAAGACTTTGAAAGATCAACCAAGTATTATGTGCAATTGTAACAAACTTCTGTTATTTGTTGATCTTTTTCTGTTATCCTTTCACCAAGCTTTCATGTAAAGAAATTGTGTGTTGCAAATAGCTATCTTTTTTCTGCTGCGCATATTCTTCCAATTATTTGAATGATGTCATGTCCAAGATTTGAAGTTTGACTGTTACTTCTGTGATGAAGAATTTTGATGATGCTGACAAGTGTGACATCATTGAAAATAATTAACATGAGCGGTAAGTAATTATAAGAAGGAAGCCTGTATTTCCACACAGACACTCCAGTAACTAACTAATACTCTGCTTATGAAGTTTGAAGCATACTTCCAAACTTGTATGTGGAAATATAAGCATTAATCACATCATCATGTGAATGCAAAAATAAATGTTCTCTCACGCTTGAGAGAACAAATCAATGTTTTGGTTTTCTTTAGGTTGGTTTTTTTTTAGTTTACCTCCTACATGCTTTTGTTTCTTGGTATGATCCTCATAATTCTGCCTTCCTTCCTTTTACTACATTCTCTTTCTCCTTCTGTCTTCTGACATGTATCGGTAGTTTGCCAACTGGGCCAAAAGTTTGGGTGTATGCAAAGAACAATCCTAGATCTGGTATTTTTCTTGGGTTAGATGAGGGAGTTAAAACACAAACATTGCCTTTCTGCTGGTGAGACTGAGAACATTAGAAGCCATTAAAGCATTAAAAATATCTAAGAAGGAATGTGAAATAGTAAGAAGTTAGGTAAAAATTAAAGTTGTGTTTTGTGTGTAAAGGCTGTTAATTCTTGTAAGGTTTTCACAAGTGTTTGCTAGAAGTCCCATCTCCTAGACCTTGTTGATAGTGTCAGAATCTCAGCATCCATTCATAAAAACACAAACATTAAAAGATTTGTTCTCATAGAGGAAAAAAACCCACCTGAACATGTCATACGAAGGCATCAAAGAGTTTCAAACAAATACAGAAAGGCAAAATGAAGAATGGTGTGATATAAATATACATATTTAAACCTCATATTAACTACCCTTAGAATTTAGGATACCTTGAATCTTAGCCTCTGTAAGTTGGATGGGGTGGCACAACACTGTCCATTGTCATTTATCTCAGGATCCCTCATTCCTATTGCTGCCCCTTGCTTCCTCTCCATATTGTTCATATTCACAGCAGTCATTTTATTTTGCCTCTTTAGCACCATCTTGACCTCTTCTTGCACCACTTCTAAGCATTCAACATTGTTGAGAAAGTCTTCCTTCAGTCATGTAACAGGTGATTGGCATTTTAACAGTCAGCGTCAATGTTGGGATGTCTTCACTTCAAGATGAACAGCTCTTTAACACTTAGCTTTGACTTCCCTCACTAACAAATGCCATCTGTAGTTGGTGTCAGTGGCGTGTACACAGTTATGGCATCTGCACGCACAGAGGTGAAGGGCTTACATAGTGCAGGTTTGGTTTGCAGGTCTCTAACACGTCAACAGTCATGCTGCTTTTAGGAGGTGGATGTGCTCCTGGCCTCCAGCCCCCTTTGTTGTGGAAACCAGTTCAGCATTCAGGATGGGTCCAGCCCAGCCATGTCCTGCAGCTGGCAACAGAGAGGAATTCCACCAAGGACGGCAGGAGCAGGAGTAAGACCCAAACTTTTTCCAGATCCTTTGCAATACATCAGAAGTATCTGGACTGCTCTAAGCTCAGGCTAAAATCAGAGAACTAGTTACCTCACAGTTTTAGTTCTATCATTTGTCACTGTTTTATTTTTATCCCCAACTTTCAAGTGGGCTGTGATTTTTAATTAGCTTGTGCTACAACAGTATGTTCCTGACAAACTTGGAGAACTTGGAGTTTTTTAAACGGGAGCTTCCTCATCATGTGGGGTTTTCAATGCTTGCTTGTCTCTGCTAATTAGAAGTGCTTATAAATTAATTATAAGCCTGCTTTACAAACCAGTAGCAGAAAAACTGTGTGCTATGCTGGATATGATTAAGATACAAGGGCAAAGAATTTGAGAGCAAACACAGAAAGGAATTTTATTGACTGGCCTGTCTTTTAGCCTTTTTCTTGTGAAAATCATTTTCCTTTATAAGAAGTCCTCCTGCTCTTTGTTGAAAAAAGATGTAAGCTTCATTTGCAAGTGGAGCTATAACTATTTTAAAGCAACATTGCAATGAAAGCCTAAAATAAATAAAATTTTTTAAAAAAAGAAGAAAATATATTATCATATGCAAATACATACATCCTTTACTTTCAACCCAAAGAAGCAGCAAATAAAATTACAGTCAGTATATAACCTCAGGAAGAAGTGTATCTCTCCCTGGAAACCATTCCTGTTTTACTCTAGTGGGACAAGAGTTATATACTGTTATATAGGATTTGACACCTTTCCTTCTCCACCTCAGTGCTGTCTCTTTGCCAGTGTGCCATAGAGCTGGAATTGCAACACCAACCTTTTTGCATCAGTTCATCAATTCGTCTTCATTTACCTACTTGAACAGCACAGTGTCTAATACACGCTTGAAATCTTTCCTTCTATCTCCTGTTTATAATAATAGGTGCTTAGAAGTCCTATCTCATTGTAAATAAAACCATAGGAAAAGCATGAACAGAAGACAAAAATTAAAATAGTCCAGGGAAAAAAAAAAACAACCCAAAAAAATCAGGAGTCCTATTATGTGTGTAACCTTACTGCTGTATTCAGATTGTCTCTCATAAAACCAGGGGTGTGGGACCAGAAACTGCAAATGAAAAATAGCTTGTTATGGTAAGATGAATGATCAATATGTTGTCATCTCTTTGTTTGTTTTGTTTTTTATTGTTGTTTAAGAATGTTCAGAAGATGGTAAAAATCGAAGAACTTGCAGTAAAAGGGAAAAATCAGTGGGTTTCTGCTTCATTATGGCACTCTGTCTTTCGTTTATGGGACTGATTGCTCAATATGTTGTTAAAGCATCGCTATCATCTCTGAACTTGCCTGAAAAAATGTTAAGACTCCCTTCTGCACACCTGTTCTTTCCATGTAATGTTTTCAGTGGCTTCTCCATCTGATTCTTATCTTGTCACCTAATCTAGAGACCTGCTGTGTCAAAGGACACCAACTCACTGACGCTGCCTAAATCTGTTCTGCCTGAGCCTGAATAGACAATAACCCAGCCCAGTGAAGTAAGCCAGGGTACAGCACATCAGCTGTATCGCTGACCTGCTTGGTGAAAGGCATCTGTCTTTGACTGCCCAGCTACCTTGTATTCTGAGAATGTCAACAAAAACGTATATTCTCAATCTCTACTCTCCTTTTTCTCTTTTGGGACTTTGTGTATTTTGTCACATTTAGAACTGAATGACAGAAATAACCTTTTCCTCCCACTAAGAAGGATAGCTTGACACAGAAAATTGACCTGAAGTCTTCTGTCTGAAGAGGGACTTTTTGATGAAAAAGGGACAGTTGGAAAATACTTTGTGCCTTTTTTTTAATTGATTTTAATTTTTTCTGTTTCCTATTCTCTGCATTTCCAAACTTTGGCATGAATTTTGAAATGTTTGACATGTTACTGATGAGCTAAGTTTTCTAAACTTTAAAACTTGAAATGTGTTTAAGTTTGTTGTACACTAACAGGTCGCATCATATACCCCTGACTGTCTGATCCTATCACTCATTGAAATGAAAGAAAAACACAAATACTTTTAATTTTTATTTACCAAGAAGATGTGAGGCACAGTCACAACACAATACATGCTTCTGCCACAACCTTTCCTTCTCCACAATCTCGACAATACACCGCAATCTGCAAAGGAGTGGAGAAAGCAAGCCTGTAAGGGATGATCACCATTTTCAAGAGTTACCTTCTGGGGAACTCCGAGCAGATGTACACAATCTTACGGACTGATATGGGCTGTATCTAGTAATATTTCTTATGAAGCTTGATACCAGAGTGCTCATTCAGGCCATTATTGAAACATGGAAGATTATTTTTTTTTAATTAACATTTTTAGCAGCAGTTGGAAATTGATGGAAATGTCCATCTATCAGTGAAGGTGCTCTTCATGGGGCTTTGGCCAGTGGTCCCTGAGAACCTGTAGCAATTGTCGTTGCTTTAATGTATATTTTCCACACTGTCTCCAGTCTCTGTTTACGAGCTGATATCTCTGTGAAATGTACATTCACTGAACAAGTAATGCCTCTGGTAGTGTGCATTTTTTTATTATGCTCTTTAGATCTTCTGGATTCTTAAGATACCCATTTTTCTGGTTTCTACCTGTCTTTCCAGATGCCATGTGAAGTCTCAAAAGGATTTCACAATGTTTGACTTTTTGTGTTTAGGAAGAAAATTTTTGCTCCCTGGAGAAAAAGATATGGCCACAAAGTGAAAGCCACCGCTTTTTTTCCTAACTGGACTAAATTTCGTGCTAACATCACATTATTGCTGGCAATATTCATGTTTTGTATACTTTGTATTTTGACCTAAAGTGGTGTTGCATTTTCCTGAACATAGTATGTACAGAAGAGCACACAGTAATGAAGGCTTCACATGCCAGTTTTGACTAAGCTGCTATTGAGTGCTATTAGAAATTTTCATTATCTTCCCTAAGAGTTTTTGTATATTTTACTGTGGGAGTATTGTCTCTTGCCTCTTAAAATGATTGTCATATTCTGCTTTGGTTTTCTTTAAAATTTTTTTCATTGCTTCACATTTACTATTTTTTTCTGTGTCTGTAAGTTGTATATCTGCTTCCAGTTCCTCTTCAAAGACCTAATGAAAGTTACTCTCTTGTTTTGTTTAAAGGGTTTCCTTTTCTTGTACGCTGTAATAGTGTTTTTTTCACTTCTTTTCAGAGACTGCAGTGGTGTTTTGTTCTAATTCCTTCATGACTGTTTTAAGTTGTTCCTTCATATTCCCTACTTCCTCATTGTTTTCACCATTTTTCATTTTAGCAATGAACTTGAGCTGACTTAATTAGTTTCTTAAGGAAAAAATCTTCTTTGAATTTTCTTCATGCGTGAACACTACTAATGTTTTCAGAGGTGATTGGAAAAGAAAGTCGTATCTTGTACTCCTGTAATTTTACAGACCTTTTCTGTATTAGCTGATACTAATTATCATTTTGCCATAGATTTCTATATGAATTAGGTACTGATTGAAGTCTAATATGGACTGTGTGTATTTAATATAGCCTACTTTTAATTAGGGAACATTAGTCTACTCCATTAGTTGTTATTATGATGATGCTTTGAACACTTTCTTCCAACATTGACTTTTTTCTTCAGGAATGTCATGCAAAGGCATTGTTTTTAGTCTTGAGAATTGACATTTGTCTTTTGTTTTGTGCAGTTTTTCAGGAAGATTTTTATTGGGATTTTTTTTCTTGCTATTACTGTCATCTGAGGCAGAATATATGGTTCATTTACTTTGTCCAAGTGCTTAATTTTTAATTTCTTCTGTTTCTGAGTAATTCGTAGCATGTACATACAGGGATACAGTACTTGAATATGTATGTCCAACAGATAAATGCATCATCTGTTATCTATTAGGCTTACATAATAATTATTGACAAATATTATTAATTTTTTTCTTTGGACTCTTTCTTACTTTTAAAACACTGTTCTGTTCTCACATATTTATCTCAGCAGAATCACAACGATGCAAAGGCAACAAGAAAATTAAAGGATCCCAAGTACATTATAGCTTCAGTTTCAGAGTTTCGCTTAGAGACATGGTAGGGATGGGAGACTTGATAGTTTTGAGTATTTAGCTTTTGCAATATTAAATGCAGCAAGTATCAGCAGTAGTTGTGCTTAATGTTCTTGTACATAGCTACAAATAGACATTCACTCTCATTATGCTTCTACTTGGGCATCAGACACTTTTATCCATGAATTTTGAGTATAACATTCTTTCTGCACTCCTTTCTAATTATGAGGTTCAACAGGAATGAGCAATCTTGTAATTCTACTCATGATTTATAATTTCAGAAAACCCTAGATGCAAACCTACATTCCAAATATCCTCATTTAAAAATGGACTGCTGTAATTATATGATCATTTAATTTCAAATCTGCAGGGGACAGTAACTCAATATAAAGCATGAAAAAATTAATGAGAAGCTTAATTATAATAATATCATTAAATTCTAATAAGAGAAAAAGTCTAACTTCACTTTATTTTAGCTTGGAAGCCTAATATAATTTTATTACAGTACAGTAGTGATATTTTCTGAATTTTTAGAGAAACTAATAATGTAATGGCAAAGGCTGGATACTTTTCATTTTCCTTTCCCTTTTTTTCTTTTAAGTAGAAGTAAAAAGCAAAAAAAGAAAACTTCTTCACAGTATATAGGTATGTGGACAAGATCTAATACTGTTTAACTAATATCAGCCATAGATTTCCCATCAATATTTAGCACATTTAACACAGAACATTTTAGCAGCCATTGCATAATTTCTCACAAAAATATAATTGTTCTTTCACAATTCAGGGGCTAAATACCTTCATTCATAGTGGCTCAAGACAAGATATTTGAGGTGCATTACCTTCTACTTTAAAGAGCAACATACAAATGATAACAGCCAAACTTCAGTTACCATGGCTACAGAATGGAAGTTGTATTCATGGTTTATTAATATTTAGCAGATATCAGAATTTCCCTATTTTTTCACATTTACAATCCAGATACTTTACAGAAGTTATTTATAAAGAGCATAACATTCCTGAACACACAGCCCTGCTGGTGACAAATGTTTAAATATGGAGTGCATTAGTGTGGCATCAGACATTGTCAATAATGCATGCTCACCACCATTTAATTATTTTGAAAACATCTGTTGAAGTAAAATATGTTCCAGAGGGGAATAAGGAAGTCAAGTGCATTAGTGACTGTGTTAACCACATTTCACTCTGTAACATAGAAAACCCTAAAGGGAAGACCAGGATTCAAGGACATCAGGAGAATGTTAAAATTCATCTTCACTTTTAGTCTTTGTAGCTAAGGAAGTGGTTTAGCTAAATCTTTTGTGTAGGGTTGGTTTTCCAAGAATTTTTAAAATAGGACTAAAATATTTTATCAGAACTTGTATCAGAAATCCTTTGTTTTTTCTATAACACACCTGAATGTATGCTGTTTGTCTTCTGATAGATTCTAAACAATTACTGGTATAGCGTGATGCCATTTTACAAGTGAAAATTACTTTACTCTTGGCTCTGAGTGAGGGAGAGCTGGTAAGCTTCCTCTCCTTAGTCCTTTTGCCTTCCTCTCATATAGTGTTTGGTTTCAGTCTAGAAATAAATGGTTTATTTCTTTTTCAGCTTTGTTTTTCCTAGCTTAATCCAACTGCTAGAAACACTTAAAAAAAAAAAAATTAAAAATCCTTCCATGGTTGGTTTCAGAGCCTGATGTAAATAAGTATATGTATGACTATTTAAAATGTATCCAACTATTAACATTTCATCATACCATCTTTCATAGATTGTTTAAGAAGAAATGCAGGATGCTTATTGAGACACTGACATATTCCGCTCAAAAAATTCTCGTTGTACATTTTTTACGAACAACATCATTGTCAAGTTAACTTAGTGGGTTATAATTAATGGTACAAGGAGCTAATAGACTTCTAGTCAGGGTGTGCCAATACAGATATGCCACAAGCAGTATAAGGCAGCAGTCTTAAATTACGTGGTCATGAATTTCGAAATGGACAGCATGTTCCTCTAACCACTGCACAGAGAGGAAAGGAGCCAAACAATGAATACAACAGCCCAGCATGTCACACGCAGCAATTAAACTTCCCTGGAAGTCCTCGAACCTAGTCAGCGGAGATAGCCTGGAGCCTCCAAAGAACAATATGTAGAAGGTCCAAGCAAGGTACTCACTGGGGAGCTGACAGCAGCACCCAGCAGGGAACAGTCAATGCTGACCTGAAGGGATCTGTGTATGGCTGAAAATGCTACCAAAGTGGAAAATAAAGCTGGACTAACACAGCAATAAAGGGGAGCTTTGTGAAGAACAGGTAATACCATGGTCATGGAGAGAAACTTCCAGTGTGGGAGAAAGTATGAAGTTTCAGGGAGGAGGAAAACTCAGGTTGAAGTCAGCAAAGAAAAAGAAAAGGAGGGCAATACACTGCACCAGAGAGGCTGCAGTCTAATGTCCTCACGAGGTGGCAGGAGGAGGCAGAGTCCTGTCTTTAGGCAATCAGTAATGAACACAGCCCGGGGTCCTTGGCTCCCCTGGCTCAGGGAGAAGGGACTGATTCTTCCAGCAGTGTTTGAGCCCACTTAAGATGTGATTAATTTTCTGAAGGGTAAGCACATCTATCTATTGACTGTAGGGGAAACACGGCTGATGAGATTCCTAACTGAGACCCTGTCATTAAACGTTCAAAGTTTGGCAAGATGAATCCAGGCTGGGAGTATATGGGGTTAATGGTCCTATATCTTTATCTCAGCAGGCAGCAAGTACTAGTGTTAATAGCGGGAACTCTCTGAAAGCCATTAGAGGAATTCTGGGGAGCTCTACTGCTTCATGGTCCCTTTCATCAGCCTCTTTAGTATGACAAATAGCTTGAGGCTGCCTACCAGCCAGTTATTTTTAAAGGTGTGTGAAAGTGGCTAGAAACATCTGTTCAAAGCCACCATTTTGAACTGTCTTTTCAGTGACGTAAAAAAACCACCAACCTAATTTAAGCTGAATATGCGTAACTACATTTTCGCCAATACATTTTTTCCATTTCTTGATTTTTCACTTGAAAAGCTCATTTGTCCATATAAACTAGATCTCCAACCAAGAAAAGAACTCTGAGAAGAAAACTAAGCTTTCTGTGTACATAAGTCTGGACTGCACAAGTGATAATCAACCTTCACTCTAAGTTACCAATGAAATCACTTAGCTCTTTTACCAGATTTTTGAAAATATTAGAAGCAGCTTGTGGCTAGAATTTTTACATTCTTTCTAGTCCCCTCTGCAGATAGACGAGGAGAGGATGCATTTTTCACCACAACCTTCTGACCATCATAAATGAGTCAATACTAGAGAGAATGTTTATACCAAGGAAAAAAACTCCATAGAAAGATAGTAGGAGGGACTCCAGTACAGCATGACCACAAGTTCAGTGCAGTGAAAAAGTCCTAGTTTGTGCTGAAAGAATGTTTCTAGGGAAAAGCTTTTGCAATATACAATCACAAAACAGGTAAAGAAATTACTATTTTATTTGCATGGTTGTGGAGATGATAAAATAGTGTTAGCAATACTGCAATTCTTGAGTTCCTGGACTTGGCACTTCACTTCTATTTTGTCTTTTTCCAAATCTCAGCACACTGTTTTCAGAAATCAAATCCATCATACTTTTTGTCATATGTACTATAAATGTTGTAGTCACATACATATATGATGAAGCTGTTTATTTTCAGCTTTTTGTTGGGCCTTCTATATGTTATTCCAGCTTCTGAGGTTTTTTGGTGTCATTTGAAATATGACAGTTTAGAAATATTTACAATAGAGAACTCGCTGCATATAGTATTTTTTCCTACTAGTTCATATTGAAAACATACTGTTTGTTATTTAGTTCCAACTTTGAGTTCTTTACAATGGAACAGTCAGAGAACACACAAAAGTTTCTGCCAGTGAGTTCTTTCCATACATAGTTAGTCAGTTAAAAAAAAAAAGAAAGTCTGCATATTTAACATAATTTAACATCTCTACAGCCTGAGCAATTATCCTAATAGCAGGGAACCAAGGCCTACTGGTAAGTTTTATCCTCCCTTTGTCAGGCTTGTTTCTTTGATATTAGTATCTAGATGCACACCACAGGGCGAAACTCGGCTTTATTAAAGGAGGGTCAGCATTCTGTTAATCTAATTTAAAAGCATTAAGGGGAGTAGAGGAGCATTAATTGATTTGTTGGGAGGGTTCTGACTCCAGCCAACCTGATCTTGCTGTTTATACTCTCTCTTCATTTAAACTATATTGAAAAAAACCTACTTGAGCAGTAGTACAATATATATTCTATTTTGTCTTTAATTTTTAAAAAAATCCTATAGCAGATGTTGACACATGTATATTACATAGCTACATGTCTTTATCAATGAAGTGACTAAAGTGAAGTGATTTAAAACATCACAACTTTCAGTAATCAGCAACAAGTCAGTTTTAACATAACGGTAATAACTCTGGAAAAACTAGTCTTTTAGCACTAAGAAGTTAAACTGTTTCAGTAGCATGGAGCAGGGTGCTTGCAGAAAGGAGAATTACAGGCTATGGAAATGTAGTGTTACCAGGACTATCTTGAAACAAATGAGAAAAAATATTTCTGGAGTTGCCTGGATAATTTTTGGATTATGAGTTAAAAATCACAAACTGTTAAAATTGTTGAAAACTTCTACATTTACCAGTGAAATTTTTGCAGTTTAGATTCTAAAGTATACTTGGAGGACATGCTCCTTTGTTTCATAATTTGTTTTTCCCCATGACTCCTGTCTCCTCTCACCCTTCTCTTCTATATGCAATGAAAAAAGCTAAAAGAACAAAGGGAAATTCAGTAACAGCCTGGAGAAAAAAAAAGTATGGAAGTAGTTCTCTGTGCATAAAAAGCATGGACACTCATTTTTATGGATTCATAACAAAGATTGATGAAGTTGGCATTTAAGAAGGTGCAGTCTCTGATGGAAAATGTGATTGAAGTTTTCCCACAGTGGGAGCTTTTACTAGCTTCTCTTCTGTGTGGATTCTGTCCACGTGAGCCTTTTCTTCAGTGGGGACAATAATAAATGTCTACCAATGTCTATTTTGACAAGGCTTGTGGGAGTTATTCTCTGCAACAAATCTACTCCTCTGTCATATTTGGGTGACTCTGGCCAATGAATGAAAAATTACTGGAGGGAAGACAAGCATGCATATTCATGTGTGATAGTAAGATTTTGTCGCGAGAGAAGCGAAATACCCCAATATTTCCAAAATCTAAATTTAGAAAAATAGATATAATTAAAAATTTTTTGAAGAAAAATTTATCCTGGTTATTTTTGACTGTATTTTCTGGTCCTTCAAGCCAAGATCATAATAAATTATTTTCTAAGACTTCTATGCAAGAACTTGCAAATACATAAGTCTCTTTACAGACTGCAAGCAGTAAAAAAAAAAAAAGTAAAATTATTTCACACCTATCTATATATTAGAGGAATTCATTAAACTCTTGATTAAACTGATATCAGTTGGCTGCAATTAATCAAATGAGTGTGAATTCAGATTTCTTGCACAATGTATTTTGTGTGATGGCAGTAATTTGGGCATCCATAGAACATTCCTTAGATTTAGCCTTGCATAATACATCAATTGAGAACATATCCATGCTTCTGACAGAGATCCTAAAGGAAGGAAATAATCCTGAAAGAACTAGAACCCTTCCTCAGAAGGCTCCAGGTCTATTAAGATGAAGGACAGTTGTCTGTGTCAAAGCTAAGGGAACAGCTCCTATGCACAATATAAAACCCCCTCATTTATGTTGCAGTGGGTCACCAAATCTCTGAGGTACCCAAACTTCCTTATATATAGCTACAGTGGAGGAGCCCACACCCACAAGGACTGAGATGGAAAAGACTTACCTGTGTCTCTTTAGGTGCATGGCATACTGACAAAGAATTTTCCTGGTGCTTGAGGTTGACTTTGTGGAGTTTTCTATTCCACATATCCCTAGCCAAAGCAATGCAGGGTACAGAAAATTAGGCACTTGTGAGATACGATCATAGTCACAGTAATTCACTCACACTGTGTCCTCACTATGGCAAGAGCACCCATCTTTTACAAAGCTTTCCAGCAGTCAGAGAGCTTGAGAACCCAAATCTCAGGCATGGGCTTTAGGCACCACCCTTCTCAGGGAGTGCTGAGAAGCTGTTGCTGCTCTTCAGGTGACTTGGGGAAGAATGAAGAGAGGGTTAGTAAATATTTGTCTGGAAACCACAAACAGTCTAG
The DNA here is from genome assembly GCF_018139145.2 of Gymnogyps californianus. Lineage (NCBI taxonomy): Eukaryota > Metazoa > Chordata > Aves > Accipitriformes > Cathartidae > Gymnogyps > Gymnogyps californianus. Next base: position 69,890,087 of record NC_059472.1, on the reverse strand, counting down.
GGAAAAGGTCAGATCCCACAGCTTTTCTGGCCCAGCAGCGTCTAGGCTGCTTCTCTTTGCCCATACACAGTTAAGGGCACAGTGGTCCATTCTTGTTGAGGGTGAGCTGAGAGTGTCTACTGAAAACACTGTCAGCCTCTGGGGCTAGTGCATCCCCTTGCCACATGGCTGCTCTGGGTCTCAGCTCTTTGAAGTCATCTCCCACTGCGTGACAAAGAGAATGTCCAACTCGAAATGTTGACCCTTCATGGAAGACATTCATCTGCCCATCTTACCATGGGGTAAGAAGAAGTTTCTTTACTTCTTTTCCAGCCCTCCCTTACAGAATCACTCGATCTGGAATTTTGATGACTTCAATTGGTCTTAATAATAGCTATAATTAAATAATGAAAATCTATGCCAGAAAGAAGACATTTTGGAAATAAATGTGATGATATACTCAGGTAGATGTCTCTTGAGAAAATAAAGTTATTTACCTGCGATTCATACCCTACAAAGATCAATTTTCATTTAATTAACAGTTTCCTAATTCTTCTCCATGTAAAAGAGTTCTGGTAATTTCTGTTTTTTTCATCTGATTTCTGAGTAATTTGGGGAAAATTTAAAATATAGCTTGACGAATACTAAAACGCAGCATTTGCAAACACCTGTTTCAATCATGTCAGCTTTTCAACTTTAACCAGGTCAGTTTTTATTTAAATGCTGAAACTTTTTAAGTCTGCCTTAATATACAGCAGCATTTGCTTTTCATGTTTATGTAATGAGAATGTCACTGCCAAATAAACTGGTTAAAAAAATCATACTTTCTGATTTTGCAACCTTGAAATAGTTTTCATTTCTCTTTTCTTAAACTGTTTTCATATGTAAAAGAAAGCAAACAGAAGGCAAAACTCACAGCTGAAAACCTGCTTTCCTGCAGTAAAAGACAGAGTTTGTCATGCTAAAGACATTTCAAAGTATCTGAAGGCTCAGGCTCAGACATTTAAGTTGGAACGGGGGTGCTCTGGTTAACTAGTGCAGTTTAAATTCTTACATCTTTTGTACAGGCCTACTATTAGATTACTCTAAATGAAATCTGTGGAAGCCAGAAGAGAGCACTTAAAAAACCAAATCCATCCCTGAAAAAAAAGCAGTCTATTTTGAAGATCCCTCCACAATTTTTTTCTCTAGAAGCCATACTTCTTCAATAATTCAGGAGGAGCAAGAACCAGCAGATCTTACAGCATATTTGATGTGCCAGCAAACAGACTGGAGATTGTTTCATTTCAATTAGCCCCTTTGTTGCCAACAAAAGACTGACAAACACACTGAGAGAGGGACAGGCATATGGCACTTTTGCTTTCCACTTTGCTTTTTATTTGATGATAGTCCTCTTATCACAGCCTCTCGCCGATTCCCCTGCCTCGTGCCCGCTTCCTCCTTTGCCATACTTTATCTACTATTGTTCTCCTTGTATCATCTTACTTGGGATCAAGTGATTCTCTCCAGCACAAAAATAAGAAGAGGTATTCTTTTTCAGCCTCTTCTGATCTCCCAGGCTAATTGGCTCAGGTGTAAACCAAGCCAGCAGGGCTGCGACTTTGATGTGACACTTTAGAGCGGCGCACCTGGTAACATCCCTGTTTGTGTGTCAAATACCAGCCGGCCTTGCCTGCTGCTCAAACCCAGCTAATAAAAACGCTAGTAATCACGTTGTATTACAAGGCTCAAATTCATGCTGTTACTTTATTGCAAGGTTGTCATTAATTTTGCAGGGTGAACCTGGAATCCGATCTGACCTGTTTTTAATAAGTGTGGCTCTGTGTGCAAGTGTGTAAGTGAGTGACAGAAAGGTGACTGCCAGCTGTTTCTTCTTTACATATGGTGTTACCCTTTGCTTTGATCAATAATGCTGTTTCACTTTAAAAAGAAACTCATTTTGTAAGGATGCAGAAGAGGGGCCTTCCTACCTCCCTTGTCCCTGTGGTTTATTTGTAAAGCATACACAATTAGGGAAAGGTCAGTCAACAGTAAGTAATATCTTACTGCTTTGCTAGAGATTGTTCGCCTCTTTTGCTCTGTAGAGCTGGACCCGTCGTTGAACGGTTGTCTTATTACTGTTGCTTGTAATGCTATTTGGTAGAATTACAAACCTAGGTGAAGCCTGGGAAAAATAATAATAATTAAAAAAAAATTGCAAAACAAGGTCACATCTAAAATGAATAAATTAAAATTCTTCTGAGTCACAAGCACTCTTTTTAACTCCAGTCTAGTACAAATGTAATTATACTTGCATATAACATATATAAAACTATATATACGTATGTGCATATACATCTTTGAGTTTTAAAATACAAAATATTTTCATTTTTATTGAGCGGAAGATGTTCAATCTTCTAAAACTCTGTGTAACTATAACCATAAATACCTTCAATATTTAACAAAGATGTTATCAACAATGAATTTATTGTCTGATCAGCCAGGAGCTGCTAGAATTTATATTGGTGAGTTAGGAATGCGGAATAACAATAAGATTTTATTTTTGGATATAGATTTTTCATCAAATGACTTTTGAACATTGCTGTTACTCCTTTTGGTCACAGTGGAGAAACATTTTTGAATGCTGAGAGATAGAGACACATTGTACAGAAGCTAAAAAGCATGAGAACTTGGAATAAGGTAAGCACCAAAGTATTTAGCAAAACAGATTAATGGCCTTTTTGCAATTTAATGAAAATGATAACTAATTTGTGGAGATACTGGGGAAAAAAATCTAAAATCCCTAAACTGAATATTAAAGGGAAAAAATCATAGAAGGTGGAGAAAATATGCATCAAAGGTTCTTTTTCTTTTTTTCTCTTCTTTTTTTTTTTTCCCCCCAAATCCACGGAACACAGATTTTGAGCTTTCAGGTTTACAGCACGGCCAGGAGTCCTTAGAATAGTACTGGAAATTAGCAGCTCAAACTGAACTCCTCCATGTCACAAAGTGAGCCATTTAGTGCTCCATCTGCACTAGAGGCAATCTGTTGTCTGTAATGACTAATAAAACCCAGTCAGATCTTCCCAAAACAGAGGTGTTTTGCACTGCCATAAATAAGTTCCTGTAAATTAAAATTCACTATGCTTATAGAGAAGAGTTGTAAATTCACAATGCCCAAAACATGAGTTATTTAAATACAAAAATAATGGTGGTTCACATAAAGAACTTTTCTGGTAAAAATTTTCCAAATTTTACAAAGAGTAACTTACTGTTAGGCTCAATTGTATTTAATGCTCTCTTGAATTGTCTATGCAAAAGGGCTGAAAACACATTGATGGTACATATGGTGAAGCAAACTGAAAAAAGCTCTCAGATACTATCAGTAAAACCAGAGAGAAGGTGAGGTAAAAACACCTTACGTCACCTCTACATCATCAATACACTCATGTAAAAAGTGCGAGAGTAAAGCAATCCACCTGATCAAAAAATAATCCAAAGTTTATATAAATATATAGCTAATAGAAAGCAGAAACCTGAAAAACATGCAACAGGGAGACAAAAATGGTTTAGCACAGTTTTGAATTGTATGCTTAGAGCCTTTGTTGCCTGTCTATTTCAGGTGACTTAATCTGTAACATTACATCCTCTTCTGATCATTTCATTATTAGAAATAGAATGAGAAATTGGAGGTAGCTCAAAGGAATGCAAAAAAAAATCAGCTGGTAGATAGAAGTGACTGATTTGCAGGGCAAATTTGCATGTCAGAAGCTTCACGTCTTTATTGCAATAGAAGTTTTTAGGGTTTTGCATTTTTTTCCTGTATTGACTTCAGTGAGGACATTAATAGATTCTCACAGAAACAACTGTAAATTGCTGGCAGGCAAAGATCAGAAGAGCTAAGTCACAATCGAGGGATATTTTGAGGAACTGAGAACAAAACGTTAACTATTACTGTAGAAAATGAGATAAAAGTAGAATACAAGGAAAATATTTCCTTGCAGTTTGGCTTTCACACTAGTGAAAGCGTCTTCATCTACACTTTTAAACCTGCACAGAACAACCCAAAGCATACCAGTGATGAAGAAGGAAAAGGAGGACACAATTTCTGTCCCACTTTCCTGACTCTCTAAAGGTCTGGGACCACTGAAATCAGTCTTACTCCTTTCTTTCCTCTTAGAAAAATTCTGTGCCCCATCTTTAATCCTCATCCTGGAAATGGTTTGAGAAACGGTTTCTTATCTACCTCCCAAAGTCAGAAGTGGAGAGTGCCCTCCCTTGCATAAGTAGGTTTTCAATGTTCTCTTGAAATACCAAGTGGTATTGGAAATGGAAATCTGAGAAGAGATACCTACTTATACCACTAATAAAAGGCAGTTGAAAATCGCATTATTGTTGTCTACTGCAACAAGTTATAGCGTATGTTTTGTTGTGTTTGTTATTGTTGCTGATTGACAGAAATGTAAAAACAAATCTTCATTGTAGTCCTGCTCTGTGTCTCCTGGCACAAGGCAGTAAGAGGCTCTTCTATTTTTTTGGGGGACCTATTGTCATGGTTTGGCCCCAGCCAGCAGCTAAGCACCACGCAGCCGCTCACCCCTCCCTGCTCCCAGTGGGATAAGGAGGAGGATTGGGAAAAAAAAAAGTAAAACTCATGGGTTGAGATAAGAACAGTTTAATAACTAAAGTGAAATAAAATATAATACTAACTCATAATAATAAAAATATAATAATAATAGTAATAATTGTGATGAAAAGGAACATAACAAAAAAAGAGAAATAAAACCCAAGAAAAGACAAGTGATGCACAATGCAATTGCTCACCACCCGCTGACCGATGCCTGAGCAGTGATCCACCCTTCCCAGCCAACTCCCCCCAGTTTATATACTGAGCATGATGCTCTCTGGTATGGAGTATCCCTTTGGCTAGTTCAGGTCAGCTGTCCTGGCTATGCTCCCTCCCAGCTTCTTGTGCACCTGCTTGCTGGCAGAGCATGGGAAACTGAAAAATCCTTGACTTAGGATAAGCACTACTTAGCAACAACTAAAACATCAGCGTGTTATCAACATTATTCTCACACTAAATCCAAAACCCAGCACTGTACCAGCTACTAAGAAGAAAATTAACTCTCTCCCAGCCGAAACGAAGACACCTATCCTTGTGGATCTGTAGGAGTATATTGTGCTTAAGGCAAGTTGTGAAGTGGGAATTAGCTTTCATGGGAGGCAGAATCAAATTCATCAGAAAGACACTACATATTAGCTTTCTATAATGAAACAATTGTTACTTAGTTTAATAATGAGAAAAAAATTCTTGATATCTTTCAATTTTTAAATTGATGGTAGAAGTCAAGGTAGAGGTAGAAATCATATAGTTGAACTGAAATGTTTCTGTTCATCTGATCCATTTCTGTTACTGCTTGAAGGAAAAAATATCTAAAATATGACAATTCTGCATGTATTTTGCACCTTCTCATTGCCTTGGCTTTTTTTTTTTTTTTCCTGTTTTGTTATTTTTTTAAAGGCATAGATACTTAAAAGTTCTAGTTTTCTCTTGGATTTGCAAATAAACATAGCAGTTATTTGAATAAATAAGTAATTTAGATTCTTATTGACATGGTCCTGAGCCTGCATTTTTTCTGATGTTCTTTGAAGAATTACCCTTGTGCACCCTTGACATTTCCAGGGTGGCAACGAAATAGTGTGTCTTGGAAGAGTTTCAAAACCTGGCCTTTGGATTTTAATTATTACTGAGGGTAGGAAAGCCTGCAGAGGAAGAAACTATTTTAACTGTCCACCCTTATTCCTGAAAACAGTACTAATTAACAGAATGAAATGAGATGAAATCAGTGTTTGTCTGGTACAAAAGGAACAGACTAAAAGAATCTGTGAGACTTTATAATATATGCGTGTTTTATTAAAATAATTATGGGCCAGATTCTATCCATTACTTAGGCATTTTATTCTATAATGAGGCTCAGTAACTCAAGCAAGGGCCAGATACCTGTTTTAGGAAGGTTTAGTATCTGGCACTGCAGAACTCATACTTCTGACAGCTATCCCTCTTCTGCCTCCTTTCTGTAGTCTTCTATGATGGAGTAGCTTCTTCATTATCAGTATCTGTCTCTTTTGCCTGCAACACTTCTGCATGTGTTCCCTTCTAGGGGACATTTTCTCACACTGTGGAGCAATGCATAATCTGCATTGCTAATAATGAGGATGCCAGTTTATCATTCTGCACAAAGCAAACTTCCTCAAGTGGTACATTCATATGTATGTAAAGATTACTGTAACAAGCACCATCATGGCTACTATTCTAGTCACTAACATCCAAGAGAGGTGGGAATCCAAGCACTTACCCCAAGGAGCCCCTCTCCCCAGCACCACCAGCAGAGAATGTTTTGGAGAATGTAGCTGAAGATCACTGGGGTATTGCCTGTGAAATATTTTATAAAAGCTTTTTTTGGGGGAAGATGGAAAGAAGAATTCCCTCCTTATATATCCCTTCCTTGTTCCAGCTAAGTGTATTTGAAAATCCTCATAGAATATTTCTAGAGAAACAATCAGTATAGATTTTTGGGGGGTTAGGAAAAATATTATCCAGTTATCTGTTTTCTTTTTGTGATGGGCATCAAGTCTGATCAGCAAATTTGCAACAACCATAATGGTATAGAGTAATTATGTAATTTTAAAAAATCTCTAAACATTACTTTTTTTTTAGACTGCATTTAGTTCTTTCCCAACACACAACTGAGAAAACAATGTTCTCATACAACTTTCAGCCTCTTTCAGTATATACCTTTGGACAAGGTTTCACACTGCAATTGTCAACATTTGTCAGAAGAGCTGTGGGATGTGTCATTGAGAAGGGAATTCCAAAACAACAGACTACAGAAGATTGCACAGTATGAGTTCAGTGATGCTACACTTCTTATCTTTCTAAAGGAAGTTTCCGAGAAGAGTGTGGCAAACTTTTAAGATGGTGGTTGATATACATGTAAGTGTCTATTGAAATAAATGAAAAAAAAACATTTGGGGAGTAAACATATTTTAATAATAGCTATTCTGCTCCTCCAACAAATGTCCAGCCCTACCCATTCTTTAAAAGCATACTTTATTATATTATTTGCATGAATCCATTCTTTATTTGTTTGTTTGTTTTAATGAAAAACCTGCCTCACTGCTCTCGCTGGAGTAAGCAGCAGAAACAAAAGAAGCCAGCCCTGCCTAGTTTTTCTGGTTAACTTAAATCTGCAAGGAGAATCTCCATTCACTAGTACAGAAACTCCCTATACAAGTATGTAAGATTTTCAGAGCCAATTTGTTTGTGTAAGATTTTCTGTTCTCTTTTGTTTTTCTTGCTTGCTTTCTTTTTCTTTTTTCCTAAAGGTGAGAAACTTTATTCTGGTCTACCTCCCACCATTGACCTAGTAGCACATCATCATATTTTCTTATCTGTTTGATTTTCATCACTTTCTCTTATCTGTTTTACAAAATATATGCACAATCCTTTTACCCTTAAGGCTAACACAGCAGTGGTCTATCCAGTCTCCACAAATATTGTTTATTTTTGATTTCTTCGCTCTGAACGCCAGCCAGACCACTAAGCAGTTAAACTGGTGATCACGACTATGGATGTTGAAGTAACCACAGAAAGGTTTTACCACCATTCTGTGATGACTGGTCTTTCTGCAGATTTTATTTCCCCATTCTGTGATGACCGGTCTTTCTGCAGATTTAATTTCCCCATTCTGTGATGACCGGTCTTTCTGCAGATTTTATTTCCCATTTCTGTTAAGCTCCTTTAAATGACTGGGTCAAGTGCAACCCTGGGAGGGAGGGAGAGATTGCCTCTTCCCTTAGATAGCAAATGAGCATGTTGGGGCAGAAAGGTTTGGAGACCTCAGGGTGTGGTGGAAGTAACATAAACCTGGGAGTGTGCAGCTCCTGCAGAGAGATTGAGAGTCCACAGGGAAGAGCAAGGATCAAACAGGCAGGTTTCTGAGGGGATGAAACTAATGCAGCAGGGCCCAGAGGGGACAAAGGCAGAGCTTGCTGCAAGTCAGAAAGCCTCTGAAATGCTTGCCTAGGAGAAAGACACAGTGGGCAGGCAGATAGCTGATTGTAGAAGTTATTTTCGTTTCCATTCTGTCTTCCCTGCTTGTTTTGAGTTCACTCAAAGAATGTTTCTTACAATTATTATGAATATTATTATTAATAGGGTCACTAATAGAAGCTTTGGAAGCCTTTTGGTCTCTTTTTGGAGCTCCTTTTCAGAGGTGATGTAGGTAGATCCACCTCAAGATTTCAGTCAATACAAAGTCCTGCCACAGGAACATATCAGACTGTGTATGGATAGTAGAGAAAAACGAGTATCCTGCCTAGGCTCAATATTCAGATCCATTTCTTCTAAAAACGTTGTTTGGTTTTTGTCTGTTTTGTCTTGTGCCGCTCTTGAATATTCAGACGAATCATGAGTTAGGTTTCTGATCTCCCTCCCAAAATTTACGAAGAATCCTAAGAAATCAAGAAAAGCAGGGAGGTGACCTTACCTGGGGACAAGCAGAGTAGCTACTGTTAGTTTTCCTGCTAAATAACTTCTGACTTGAGTGTAATCACAGTGTATTCTACATCGAGTAGTATATCTTTTAAGACAAAACAGGTAGTGCTAGTCAATTTATTAAACCTTTCCTGTTTATATGGCCTGATGACCAATATGGCTGTGCTTGGCATTTTTCTTAAGAACACAGTGGTTTTTTGGTAACAGAACAGTTCTATCTTTCTCTTGTTTATGGAACCATCTTGTGGGGTCTTTGAACCCTTTAATGATTGTAACAAAGCTGTGCATTGGCTAACCGTCCCATCATGTATTATTTTGTTGTTCTTTTGGTTTTCAGGGCATAATTCTGCCTCTGACACTGTGAACCTCATGACATTGTTATTACTTGTTTATAATTATCAGCTGTAATACTAAGTGCATTCAATAAAGATGATGATGTTTCTTTACAGTATAAAATGTGATTAAAATCCAGATTTCTTTTTGGTATTTTTCATCTTTCTGTCATTCTTGTATAGCCTCCCATGCATCCTAACCCTCAAGCTTTAGTATTTGCTGCCCAACTAATCTGAAATTATTTCCCTCCTTGTTTTCCCTCACCTCTGTTGTTATTCATCCTGAATTTGAAACAATCTTTAATTTCATATTCTTTGCATTTACTATTTACCGTAATATGTGGAAATTCACCCCATCCTTTTGAAAAAGAGATTGTTTAGCTGTTGTTTACCCAAACAGTGAGATAGGTGAAGCTGTGACACAGTACTGTGTTTTTCAGAGAACCTGGGAAATTTCCCAGACCCATAGTTTTCTTTTCCTTTGGTATCTTCTTTCTTTTGGGTCTTTTGATTTCTTATTTTACATTCTGCTAACATGTCTCAGTGACTCAGCTTGTACTTTGGATTAGTTTTGTGTATGTCTTATTTTTCTGAGGATATTTGTCCTGTTTTGTTTCTTCTTTACATTTAAGTAGTCACTTTGTATTTCCTGCTTTAAGAAAGTCCTTAATATCATCCATTTCCTTCTCTACCCTAAAGGAAGTTATGACAGATCATGAAACATTTGTCCCCATCTGCTCTCCAAAGTAGTTTCTTATTTGTGTTTCTATTTGTAGAAAGGATTCAAAGGTTTATAGACACATTAAAACTTTAGGATCTGAGAGCATTTTTCTTCGTTTTTCATTATCCCACCCTCATTTTCTCAGAATTATCCAGTTGCATCCTTCCACCCTCACATCTTTAATTTAAAACACAAATCTGCTGCTACTTGCTTGGTTTCGGTCAGATTTTTCTCTGTGCTAAGTTTCTCTAAGTAGACTTAAATTTTATGAAATTTTATTTCTTTAGAGATTAATTCAGCTAAGTTTCTCTTCTTTTCTGTAGTATATGCTGTTTCCCACTCTGATAGCTGGCTGTAGATGGCTCTGTATCCATTACAATATTCAAGTGTATTCACTCCTTTTGTACTTACTCAGATTAGATTTTTTTTTAATGAAACCTACAATTTTTCAATAAAAGATATTTTTGTAAAAAAATGATCCTGTTTCCTGTAAGTCAGCCAAAGGCATTTCATGCTGTCCCTTCCTGGGCACTCAGTGTTTTCTGTCAATGCTTCACCTTTACTGGAGTTGTCATTCTGTGTCTGTTTTCATTTTCAGCACATTTCTTTTTCCTTCCACTTTTCCTGCAGATTAAATACTACTATTCCTGTTTTACAGATTAAGGCCTTGAAGTTCACAAAGGCCTTTTTTTCCTTCCAGTTCAAGCATACTACATCTGAAGAAACAGTATGAAGCTCTTTAACCCTCTAATTCTGGTACACCTTTACTTTCATACATGATAAGGTTGAGCATACAGCTATCGGTGAAAGCTATCTCTTCAGAGTATAGCAAAACACTGTAAATTTCCAGTATTTTCCAATTCCATTCACATGCATGCATTTTGTTGAGTAACTTAGCGATTACTGAACTCTGAGCTAAGATCTTCTTGAGGTACTCAAACTAAAATGCATCTTTTCTTGTCCTGATACAATTAATTAAGAATGCATTAACATAACAGCTTTTTCTGTAATGTATATTATATTGTACTCATTAAGGCTGATTTTCATTTTCTAGTTCATTGTTCCTGATCACTTTACCAGATTAACTTGTTCCAAATATTCAAGTTCAGAGATCATTGCGAGGATAAACCTGAACTAACTTTTTGGTATCATGCTTCTCTCCTTTTCCAGATCATTAGAATACAAATGAGCAGTGCTGATCTTCAGGCAGGACACTGAGGCATCTTGATTTCAGTCTTTTCCCACCGTGAAACTTATCGTTTATTCCCCGTCTTCTTGTCAGTGGTGCTACTTGCTGCAATACTGTCTTTAGCAAGAGGACCTTTCCCAAAGACTGTGAAGGTTCTTACACATTGCTTTAGGTGGCTCTCCTTTATCCACTACTTTTTTGATACTTTCAAGCAATCTTAATGCATTTTTGTACCCCTACTTGTACCTCTCCTCATACACACATGTTCTATATTAAGTCATGCCTTACTTTGCTTAGCTACTTCCTAACCCTGGTTTCATGCAATTACCTTCACAAATAGACCGTTTCAATTCTCTTTATGCAGGGCTCCTCTTTTGTTTTCACCTGGCCTTCCCTGACCTGATCTCAGCGAGGTCAAGAGCTGTTCTGAAATCCCATTAATCCCAGCCAATATTACACCGTATCTGGCCATCAGTATTGGGCTAGCTGCTGTCTTCAAATACTGCAAGATCAGCTATTTCTGTAAAACACCACAGAAAATCTTGTATATTAAGGAGTCTGGAAAAGCTAAAGAACACATGGGCTAAGATATAAGCATTTACAAAGGTTCATGAATGTCAAACTTTTTTTTTCCACAATTTGAGTTCTTTTTTCTATTCCTTCCCTCACAAATACATTGAAATAGCATGATTTTTGAAAACACAGCTTGAAGTAAAATATTACAGTACTCAAGATTTTTTGACAACTTACAAAACCCATTATGAATTCCCCAGGCTTAAGATATTTAAGGATAAACTTAAAGAGAATTAACAAAAATCTTCAAGAATATAAATATGCAGTTTGGACACTCAGAGTACTGTAACTCTGTCTTTTAGAGAGGTCATAAAGTTGTTAATTTTAAAGACATGCAAGATTATTTTCCTCTCTTTTTCTATTTTTTTTCATGGGCCCTTCAAGGGAACTGAAGTAGGAGAGTCACTCAGAAAAATTCTTATTATTTCCAGTGAGAGTTAAACCAATTTGCCTTGCAATATCAGAAACAGAAAGACCATACTGAATTTGTTTCTAAAAATTGAGAGAAAAAGGACATTATGTTTCAGAATCTTTCACTAATAGGAAAAATACTGACAACATCGAGTCAATATTTACCACAACTGATTTTTTTGGAGACTCTAGTATTACAGCAGTTCATTTGGATCAGCTCAGTTGTCCATTAGCGTCACTAACTCCCATCCAATATTATCTGGGAGCGGCACTTAAGAAGAGAGTAAAAGAGGACAAAGTGTGCAGTAACTGTTGCCCATTTCTACTTCCAACTTCCAGAAGAAAGCCGAGCTGCTGCATTTAATAGCCCTTGATGAACCTCTTTTCCCATGAAGTTGTCTAATTGCATTTTAACTCACATAGACTTTTGAAATGTAAAACATTGTGTAGTAATAAGCTTCAGGTTTGTAGGGGAGAGGTGATTTCTTTTTTTAAGCTATATATATCCTTGGAAGACATACTTGGAGGAAATGGACAAAATGTGTTTCTGAATGGAGAGGCTTTTACTTTCACAGAGAAAGGCAAAGATAAACTTATCTTCAAAAGTTAAAAAGAAACTTAACAGTCACCTTTTAGAACGCACAGATCTGAGAGAAGAAAGAGATTGCCACGAGGTAGACCAGGAAGTTGAGAGCAGCTGGGCAAAAAATCACATCTTGATTCCTTTTTTCCCTCCTTTTGTTTCTTCATCAGAAAAACTGTGATAAAAACAAAGCATTTTTACACTGTTACTTACCATTTGTTGTGCTGTGGTTGGGACAACTTTTTTTCCAGATTCGCATAACTGCATCTGGGGAGAAAACAATCAACTCTGTTCTGCCTTGGCTTGTTTATCGTTGTGGAAGTGTCATGCTCACAGAACAATTCCCTGAGTAGCCTGTTTATAATTTCTTTCTCATTTGGCCTGACTCTAGTTTTAGTATGGAAGTCTTTCGATTGGTGGGTGTGATGTGTTTGGGGAACTGTTTGTGTGGATCTTAAAAGATCCCCTTTCCTAAAACCTTTCCTACTATCAGTAGAAGTTATAGTTTGCAAAAATGCCTACCTAGCTTTGTTGCTGAAACAGGTATATTGCACAAAGGCTTGTTTCTTAACTGGTTAGGGACACTAATTCATTTTTTTTCTATATCTGCTTACTGACCTTTGACTTGCCTGTCATGCACAACCCACCCTGATGAGGAATCTCCCACTCAATTACTTTATACGCAATGAAATACAAAAGAGTTTGTACTCTGCAATGGGAAGGAATGGCAGGCTTGAATTAAAAAATAATCACAACCTATGCATTGTTTTGAAAAACAGGTCCTTAAATAAATGAGTTAGTTGTTGGCAATGAGAAACTGCTAACTTCATCAGATTCTCTGCTTGTTTTTAGGAAAAACCAACAATGAAGTGTCCTTCCTCACTCCCCAGAGAAGAAGGAAGAGGTGGAAAGGTCAAACAGGGCGCGTTTACCACAGGAAGTGCCCATGGCTAGCACATATTGGCAAGTGTTACTGGCAAGTGGAGCCAGTGACATGAGAGGTGTAAGGGGCCTTAGCTGTGTGTGACAACACAGCGATGGAGTTAACAACTTGTACAGATAACTAACTGGTAAGCACTGACGGCATTATACTTCATAGAAAGCGAAACTTGGTCAGATGGACCAAGAAACATGAGTCCAAAGCCTGGCCCGTAGACCAACCCATCAGGTTAGGAAGTTCTTCCTCTTCTCTCCAGCTGGACATTGGAAAACTCCAGTGTCCTGTCTCCCAGTCTCATGCTGCAATTGCTGCTTCTGATCTTTCAACTTGTACTCCAGACTACCTTCGTTGCTTTCCAGAGTTCATGTAAAAAGTACCTTTGCTAACCTGCTACCCATAGGTACAAGCAGCTTACCCTTGACTCGTCAGATAGGTAGCAAAGCACCAAGTGATGAGGAGTCAGAAACAAGACTGGCAGAGGCAGAGGGAATCCACCATTGTTCCCTGGCACCTTTTGGTTCAGCTGTATGGTCTCTCCCATGACACACTGAAGAGTATTACCACATAGGAGGTAGGAAGACATAATTTGATGGCTTGCTATTACAAAGAAATGTTGTCAGATTATAAATCATCAACAGTACTTTGGAGAACATCGAGGGACCCACCTGCCTTTTTCTCATCCCCTCAGCTGTAGACCAAATAACCTATAACTGGCATGAAAAACCATTGGCATAAGCTACCTCTGACTGAAGTAAAAAAGTAATGAGTTGTACCATTGTTTGATCTGAGGTTTCCTGAGACAGGATAGAGATAAGGAAAGTTGAGTGAAGTATATTTAGAAAGACAAAGAAGAGTTTATTGCAAGTAAAGCAGGAAAAACAATTGCCTAATCAAGTGGATGTATTACCAGACTTGAAAAAAGAACTGGAAAAAATACAACAGATGACAAAACCAAGAAACTTGTGAACTCTACAGACTTATGAACATGCTGACCATCAAGAAGCTGAATTCACCAGAACTTCTGCAGTAGACTACCTCCCGGTTCCCAAGACCGAACACCAAGCTGCCAAGACCTTGTTACTAGAGTTGTGTGTGTCTCCGATAAGGTTTTAGAAGACAGACTGTCTCACTTGCTGCTTGCTTGGTTATCTGCTGTCTAGATTTATCACTCTAGCAACAGATTTGGTGTCTCTGAGAGGTCAGCAGAAGTCAAGCAAACTGAGATGGATAAGGCTTCTACACCCTTCCAGTCCAGATGGGTAAGTGCTCACTGCCTTTGTCAGGCAATGGGATCATGTTATTTCCAAACCTACCTCCTTTACTGTATCAGAAGATGTTGACTAAAAGAAAGAGCAATAAAAAAATATGTATTTCTCCATTTGTCAGGTGGGGCATTGCAGCAACTTAAGGCTTACCAGGTAGCACGCTAGCAGTTAGAAGGCTGGCCAGTGGCAGACAGAAAAATATCTAAGCCTAAAACCAAGATTAAAATAGCAGTTCCAATTCAACACTCTCTGGTTGTCAGGCTCAAATATTTTGTCTTGTAGTGTTGCACGGAATTTCTGCAGTATTTTCAGTATTCAATTCTTCCAGTATTTTCATCCCATAAAACTTTTATATAATTTGACTTTATTTTAAGCAGAAAACATGCTGAAAATTTGAAAAGAGAATGCTCTGAAGGAAAGCATGTGTCAGCCTGGGAAAAAAGTCAGTCTGGCTTTTCAGCCAGCTGTAGCCTTCCTTGTTCTGTTCGTCAAGCCTTTGCTGTGTCACTGGGTGATAGATACTCACTTACTCCCATCTTGGCTGTGTGAACAAGCACTCTGGCACCTAAGTCATGCTGCTCAATGCTGAGATCCCTAAGCTGCTGTCAAGTGACAGCACCAGAACTAGTGTGGCCATATCAGCAAGGCAGGGCAGTGGATCTAGTCTGGGTCTAGCACCACATTAGTGCAGCTGTTCTGATTCCAGGACCTGAGCCTACAAAGCTGGTGGTGCTGCTTGTCTTTTCTTCTTTTATCTCTGTTAACAAAGAATCCTTGGTAACACTCTTATGTTTCTCAGTTGCCAGTTGCCTCATGTTTACTCTAACAGTTCTGGGGAATTGTGGTGGTCTTCTAGTCTCTGATTTACTAAAATAAATTAATTTTGTATTTCTATTTATGCTTTTAAATACTTGCCTTTATAATTAAGTCCTCACCATCCCAGATTTCTTGCTAAAAGTAACATGCTGTTGTTTGTTTACTGGTCTTCTACTCTTAGTACATAGTTACATGTATGTCTCATGAAAACGTCTGTAGGTTTTAGAAATACCTTGTTCACTAAATCTGGTAATCTGGTGGGTTGATTTTTCCTGTCTTTACTATGAGGGGCTGTTGTAATCAACTGGGATTGTAGTAATGGCATCTGCATCACAGAAATAATTTGGACAGGTGCAACGTGCCAATTGAAACATAAACAAACACAAAATGCTTAGATTCACTCCAGCAGTTTAATTTTTTTCTCAATCTTAAAGTCAATTTGCAATTAATTTAATACTAAAGCAGAAATGACAGATGATCTAATTGTTAATGTGGTACAAGTTTAGAAAGACATTAGAATACCATTCTGGAGAACTGTTGCACGTAATTGCTCAGGTGTTCAGAACACATTTCATTCCCCCTGCTGTGCAAGGACTTCTGTTCCTGGATTTTCTTTCAATGGTTCCCCCAGAAGTGGGATTAAAAGTAGAAACTTAATGATAATGAATTGAATTGTTCACATCTAAAGGGGGCTGATTGGCAGGATGCCGGAGACAAAGAGATCCCCGACGATGGTTAAAAAAACAAAAGTAATTGGATTACACAAAGAAAATAAGATCAACATTCATTACAATTACAGTAACAGACTGTGATTAATGAGCATATACAAGTGCAAGCAGCGCATATTCTTTAGGCCCTGCAAGGCCTACATCCAGTGGTATAATTAATAATTTTTCATTGTTTAGTAAGTAATTGTTATGCACTTTCCAGTTCAAAAGACGTGAACTTGTTTTCCCTAACCTGATTTTATCTGTGACTACTATGGAGTCATCAAAGGTATTGTAATTGGTAATGAAGTTCAGCCTGCCCTTTTTTTGACTGTGAAATTTGAGTTTATGTGGTTCTGCTTGGGAAAGTCTTCATGGAAGTTAAAGAACTCATAGTAGAGGAAAGTTCCATGTATCCGTTCTTCCTTAACATGGCAAAAAAAGTTTCATGTTTGGACATCAGAATGTTTAAAGCTGGTGAAAACAGCTATTTTTGTACATTAGGTGGAAATTTTAGCTCTGCTGGTTACATGAGCTTGTTCAACAAGAGTCTGGTAATTGAGTAAAAATACTCTGATGAGCTGGAGATAAAACAACCAAAACTGTAGTTCTGAGTTTTGCTTAAGGACTGAGAGGACCTGTTGTAGTTTTTTGGAAGTTCGCAAAATGCTTTGATTGCTATGGCAGCTGTAGATCCAGGCCTAAGCCATAAACTGCATGTGAGAAGCAAGCTGACAACTCTCTGTCTGTTCTTTGGTTCCAAAATCCTTAACAACATGGTTCAAGAGCTCCCAATTGAGAGCAAGGGAGCAGGTGGTGTCTATATATCTACAACACTCAGAAACAGTGACCCTTTTAAGGGTCTTAAGTTCTGTGTCCTTCATGAGCCTTCTGCCTGAATGACTGCTTAGCAGGCTGTCTACAGGATGTCATACTGCTGTGTTTGGGTGCAAAAGAGCCCTTCAGGCTTTTGGAAGTATTTCTGAATAGATGGGTAGTGCTGATAGGGAAAAGCAGTAAGTTTGGGGAGAATAATGAAAAACGGTGCTTGCAAATTTGGAGTCCCACAGGAGAAGCTCTGGAGAGGAGTATATCCACCTCCTGGAGTCCTTGGGAAACTTGTGAAATGTATTAGGTCGTGCTGATTACTGATGCACTCCTCACTGTCCACAGTGATCTCTCAGCAATCGCAGCAAAAAATTGTCAAGCCTTCTAGCTGCTGGGAGCACTAGCTGTGTTTCAGTGGCTGTGTTTTAGTATACACATTAAAGCAGTGGGAACTTTGCAAGCCCTCTTCCTAAATATTGTATCCTTGGCTGACCAAAATCAATGATGACCATCAATGTCAACATTGTCATCACTCAATGTCACCAATATTATTGTTCCTTAAGGTTGCCTTTCATAGGGTTTTCATCCCTATTGTCAATGTAGAACTACTGTACTGACATTGTTACCCAGCCTGTATGCCTGATGGGGATTTTGAAAGCCTGTTTGAAAACATTTGCCTTTTTCCTAATGTTCCCTTAAGAACACAACTATACTGGCAGAAAGCAATGGGTGATTCATAGGATGGTGATGGATGTTGAGCGGGGTGGGTGATAAAGGACCGCACATCTGCTTGCTTCCTGCTGAAATGTCTTCTCTTCCTGACTGATATGACCAACTTGAGTATTTGGGGCCACAGACACATTCTTGCCAGAAGCTACCATGACTCTTTATTATAAAACAGCTCTTCTGATATCCAATACTGTGACCCAAGAAGAAAATCTCTGATGTCTTTTTTTGAGTAGGTTTTTGCCTTAAAAGATGGTTGTCTTGGTATCAGTGGCACCTGCTCAGAGCTGTATTTGTTTAGTGCTCCCAGAGCAAGCTATAAACTTCAGTGCTCATAGTAGTACAAAATTACTACTAAGATAGGCAAATTCTGTATTGCCTTTTTTTTTTTTCAAAATCTGACAACCTATGGAAACTCCCCCAAAACTTAGCCACTTGAAAATGCTGTCCTCTCACTTCTGCAGACACTTTTACCATATTTGAAAAAAATGGCTTTTGTGCATAAATTGTGTAATGAAAAGACTGATGCCCTTCCATCTTCTCTCTTCTGTAACTCAAAAAGGCAAGTATCCAGCAAAGATATTTCAGTCCCTCTTATATTATGGTCAGGAGGAATGAGAATAACCCCATGAAGCTGGGAGAAGAATCATGGATCTTGAGGGGTTTGAAAGGAAAAGATGTATCTCTAGGGGACTGGAGTTGAAGAATCAGCTTAGGTTTTAGAATGAAAAACACATACACCAAGAGTGTAGGTGGGTTTTAGTAGAATTTTTCTTAATGTCTTTAATTTGGAAAGCTGTAGATATAGATTTCTTTTATGTGTTATTTGCATCTTTCTATATACTTTAGAGTGTGTAAAGCTCATATTCCTGTCCTATGCATCAGAGTACCTGTTGAGAACATAGGGTATCTAATGTGTCAGAGACAGATTTTTATTCTTTTTTTTTCATATTTCACAAACCATAAGCATGGCAGAGTCCCTCTCCAGAAGTTCTGTCGTACAATGCTCTTTGGGGCACAGAGGTTCTTGCAACATATCCCTACTATCTGGGTGAAGAGGGGGAGAGAAGCACAGTGAAGAGAGGGAGAGGAGCATGGCCCAGGTTTCTCTACAGTCCAGACATGCACAGGAGTAGTGGTGGGCTAGAAAGTCTTTTTGCAAGTGCTATAAAGATCCACTACTGTCTGCCAGGAAGCTAGGCATGAAGAGTGGCCCCAGGTCTGTGGAAACACAAATGTTATTGTTGAGAGTTTCCTCTTGTTTGATCTCATGTTCCTCAGCTATAGTCCAGACATTGACTCTTAATATCTTCAGTGTTTCTGTGTCAATGTTTTCCTTTCCAACCTCAGTGCGCTTTATATGCTTCCTGGTGTACATAAGGGTCCTATTGTAGCCATGGTAATTCCACAGGGATACTAAGAACAAGCAGCTAACATTATCACGAGTGGTTTCCCCAATAGGATTATTTTTAATTAGTTAAGTGGATTAAACTCTTTTTAAAAACTCTTAAAGGTATAGAAGATATTTGTCCATCATGGGTAAAGGTATTATAATCCTAGTCCTGCTGCTTTAGGAAGGAGAGTTTTTAAAAAAAAAAAAATTGAAAATATAATTTTAAGAAATTGTATCAAGCCACACCCACAAACCTTATTCTTCCACAGAGGGACAGAATTACTTAAATTAGAAAACTGAAGAATGGACCCATCAGAAGACTTTTGAGTAAATGCCATATTTCTAGTACAGCGGACTGAGGAAATGACCAAGTTTGGAGAGCAAACCGGTTTCCATTTTGGTTGTATAAAGATTCTCTGTGTTTACTAACACTCTCTCTATGCCTTATGTGCCTCGTCAGTGTATGGGCTGTGGTTTGAAACCTTGTTGTGATACGTTAATCTTTAATGAATAAATGGAACAAGTGATCTTAGGGTTTTTTGAGGCAATACTACCAGGGAGCCCTGGCTTATAGTCCCACACAGATAAATCAAACTCCCAGCTCAGGCTAACAGCACATGGAATATAATGTCACTCTGCGCATAGGCAGTAAACCCAATGCATTGTGTAGATTAAATGAGCAACACTGGATGTAGTGTGCATGGGGATGATTTATGTAAGAATTTACCTAACTATTTTTCCAGATGCCCAAAGAGTTGAGTGTTTGGAAAAGCAGCTGATTGCCATGAAAACCCTGTTACTGACTGACTGATGGGCTTTTGGGGCTCTTGAAACTGGGGACCTGAACCTCGAGCTATATCCCTATCCTAAAATGGCTTTAGGATGCTCAGCGTAAATTAGCTGCAACCAGACCCTGGGCAAACTGAGTACAATGCTCTTTCTCCACTTCTAATGCAACTATATGCTCCTTCTTGCTTCCCTGAGGGAAATGGGCCATAGAAGGAGACTCCTGAATCATCAACCAAGAGGTATTTTACACTGGCAAGATCCCTGGCTTCCCCTGTGGGGTAACTCCCCGGCTAGTGGACCCTGTCATTAACTCACAACAATCAGAATGGGACCTGCATGGTCACACAGGGGTGCAGCAGAGTGCTGTTATTAAATACCAAGGTGTTGATTTACTGAGTTGGTTTTCTAGCATCAGAAGGAATAGTAAGCCCTTCTCATGTTGTTAAAACTGAGGGGAAAATGGTGACCATGAAATTGGGGAAAGAAAACTACTGGGGGTTACTCTTTGGCTTAAACAGAACAACTGTTGTAATCGCACCTTGGCCTTTTAGATAACTAAGTTTTCCTGTGTTGTGCTATTGATGTCAGTTTTAATACTGCTGAAAGCAATGGATTAAAACCCAACTAAAATTTGCTTTTTCCTTCAAACTTATTTTTTCACTTAAATGATGCATCTTATTTAATGTTCCTAGCTTAAATACTCATCAGTTATAAATCAAAATAAGTCCACTAAAGCTCATCTGTCAATACTGATTTATACCCAGAAAGGTTGGGCCTAGAGTTTTAATTTTCCAGTGATTTTCAATTTGTCTGCTTAGGTATTTGTTTGAAAACCAGGTCTGAATTACTACGTGCTATCAGGATAAGTGAGCTAAAAATTCTGATATTCAGGCATTTTATGTCCACTTTCTATGCAGTGAAATGCAATGAAAAAGTGAGGTACAAAGCAGGGAGAATATAAGACTCTCTTTTCTGGAACTCACTACAGTAATTGGACTTTTTTATGGCTCTCTACTTGCTTCTTGCAGACACACCACCATGCTCTTCTCTCATACTGATAAGAGAGAGTAAAAATTTTTTTTAATAGGCATTTAGGTAAATTGCTATCTTTAACACTGTTTTTCATATGTAAAACAAAAGTAAAAATTTGCTTTTGCTAATCTCTCAGGCTTCATCTCAAACAGATGAGCCACTCCCTCTGCTGGGGATATTTCTACAAACTGCTCTGTAAATGAAAAGGATATTAAGTTTTTTTCAGGGAAATGCTAGAAACACTTCTAAAGTCACATAAAACCTTAGCAGTGTTATCACGTACAAACATTTCTCAAGAGTATGTAAGTGTCTTTATGTTATTTTATACTCTTAAAATATCTACCTCATTCAAAAAAAAGAAGAAACAGAAACACTAAAATATAAAGATTTCTTAGCCAACAGGTTTTAGGTATTTTTTTCTTTTCACATATTTACAACTTTATTTGCAGCTTGCCAAAGATAACTGACTGATAATCCATCAGAGGGAAGTTTTCCTTTTAGCTACAGGTTAGGTTTAGCCTGGGCAAGAGCTGTAGGACATGAGCAGTAGGTTTTTTACCTTCTTCTATTAACACTCTGAAAAACACCTGGAGGGTAACAATTCTCAGGAAAAAAGTTCAGTTCATTCCCAGCTTTTGTTCAGTTACTGGCCTTTTGGATGAAGCTGCAGTGGATTCCAAAGAATGTGTCTGATGGAATGCCAGAAACTGTTCCAACATATATTTATACATATATCGGTTTCTCAGTCAAGCTGAAAAAATGTGAAAACATTTGTATTTAAAAAAATAAGTGTATTTAAAAAGATACAGAAACAAAGGATACAACATCAGGTTACCTGTCCTCTATTTCTCTTCTTGCCTACCTACTATGGCAATAATTCATTTGCCTATATCAAGCAGGTCTGAAAGAAAGATATGTGTTTCAGAAACAAGGAAGCTCCTACAAGCTCTCTGAAAACTGTTATCCAGGTAGAGGAAGGAGACCCAAATTAGGGCTGCTGCTGAAGACAAGGGAGCAGATCTCACCCATTATACATTTTGCTTGGTAGCCAGGATTCCTATCAGGCTGAATGCGTGAGAAGATCGAAGTGCGCATGTATGACTGCAGGCTAGCCACAACACTGCTGTTGTCTTTCCAGGTAAGACTGGCAAAAGAAATGAAGGCAAGCTGACACTAGAGGGTATAGGGAACAAAGTACACAACTCTCTTGGGAATCACATCACTTTAGTTCCAGTTTTCATGGAACATCTTCCGTTATTTTTTAATTTATATCAATGTCAAAATAAATGAAGTTTATAGAAAAAAAAGTGGAAAGAATTTGTTCTGAAAAGATAAAATGGAAATTGCATCCTCCCCAAAGTTTTCCCCCAGTTTGTTTGCAGAATTTTACCTTGATTCAGAACAGCTTGGGTTCAAACAAACTCCTTAGTTGATATTTTTTTTCTTTGAATTTTGAGGAATGAAGTGCCCAGCCCAGTAGTTAGTGTCTTCGTGGTGTTTTTGTTGTTTTAGTGGCAACTTGTTCAACAGGACAGAATAAAACCACTAAATGAAGGCTGAATTCTAAAACAGCCTTATATTGAAAAGTACTAGTTTCAGTGAGACTATTTGAACAGAATGTAGCCTTTGAACATGCCTGAATAGGGCAAAAACTGGAGTGGTAATTGCACTGGGAATAGACTACATGACTGGCACTTATCTACTTTTAAATTTCTACCAGCTCATTTTCCTTCTCACATCCATTGGTAAACAGAGGGAATCCTAATAGCCACGGGTGTCAATGGAGAAGATGATCATACATAATGATTCACTCAATGTTACTTAGCTATGACTAACTTGGATTTTTTCCTATGCTCAGGGCCTCTTTCTACGATTCTTTTGTACAATGTACACAAATAACAAAAGATGGAACATTTGGGAACCAAGAAACAGGTTTGTTTCTTGAGAGCTGGAGGATCCAGCACAACTCAGAATTATGTGAGTCGTTTCTAGGAAAAAAGGAAAAGAGATCAGAAAAGTGATTATATACTAGTTACAAAAAAGTATGCATACTGACATCCAACTTTTTAAAAGTAAGCAAAAAAAAAAATTGCAGAACTAGAGATCACTAAATGAAGCAATTTCAAGGTGAAATTGTGGGACCATGTCACTGTAAAAAGGTTTAACAAATAAACCACAAGATTTATGAAAATTCTTGTAGACAGAATCTTTGAGAAAACTGTATAAGACCTGAGGGACTCCACAGAAGCCAAAGAATTAACTTCAGCTTTACATACACCTTGTATATTTAAGACTTTATTAAAATTGAAATTACTAAAGGGGAAAAATGAAGCAAAACTATCTTTACTTTTGAGACTTATTATACTTAGCCTCTCTAAAGTATCTATTTAGTATGTTTCAGTGCATTAAAAACCTTCCTATTTAAACTAAACACTTTTAATATGGCAGAAGCAATAGTTGAACATAGGGGTGTTGTGTAATGTTCATAAAACATAGGGGAATGGCACTGGGTCATGAAGTCCAATCTCTTGCTGCTGTTGGTACCACATATTTATTCAATTTAATGAAAATCTTACAAAAAGCTTTAAGTTGTTGCTGTTAAGTTGTATGCTAGGAATGTATGTACCTCTAATTCAAGCCCCTTTACTAGTGTTGTGGTATATAACATGGCTCTTTTCAAATAACCCTTGGTGGAATATGGCTGTGTTACTTTTCCCATGTCCCCAGATAAGACTGACGGTTGACAGAAGCATAGTGTTGAGGCAAGAGAAAGCATGAATCCAGCAAAGCAGTTAGGTCCACACCTGAAGTTGGATAAGCACTAAATCGAGCACTAAAAGCTACAAATGTGGTTTCACAGTATTTTACCTTGAGGGAAGGAAGAACCACTAGGATTTTTTCCATGGGAAACAGAACATGCCGGTAGCTACATGATGGGCTAAGTTAAGGGTTTAATAAATTCAGAAAGCATGGAACTGATAGGTGCTGAAGGTAGAGCAATGCGTTCTGCCTGCTGAACATACAGCTGCTGCTTTAGCAAATGCAGCGGTCATTCTTGCTTCTCTCCTGTGGCTCTTCCAGGTGTTTCAGTGAATGCAACATCTGGAAGACAGCGCACAGTTTTACTCAGGTCATCTATTGTTCTGTAGATTATAAATGAAGTCCTGTCAATTTAACTGTGTGCTTGCTGGAAAAGTAACATGAAAAATTACAAAAAAAAAAGAAGTGGTCAATAGTTTCTCTAGGTAAAACAAACTGTCAGATTAAATTTAAAAATTTAATAGCAACCTTCACCTCAGAACCTTTGTGTTTCCTACGTGACTACAACCACTGCTAGTATCTTTGAGGTTGGGAGATTATGCAGTACTGTGGAGTGGCCATTCTGCATAGAAACTGAGCCCAGAGCCTGTGCCAGTTCACAGCAGGTCACAACTTTGCTTCCATTATTTTCCCCTTTGCCTGTCTTCTCACAGTGGCTTTATCAAATGTGCAATCTGAAGTATGGCTGCCTGATACTGAGGTTGTTCTAGCCATGCAAAACGGGGCAAAAAATAGTCTAGAAATATATGGATTGTGTTCACAGATTGTAGGAGTATCCTGCATTGAAAGGATTAGTATCCTAACAGAAATGTGATTTCTGTTTAATATTCTGTGGTTTTTGTTTCTGTAGTAACAGAAATGTGATTTCTGTTTAAAGATGTGTATATTTAAACATGTACATGTCTTATAATCTAGCTATCTTATTTGATCCTCGCAGATCACATTTCACAAGAGTCTTCAAATAAAAATTCCTTGGATTTCTTATTCCTCTTTGAAATTAATAAATCTCAGAATCAGAATTTTCATTCCCCTTGTATATTAAACATTGTGCACATGGGAATTCCAACCAGGAGTGTTAATGGAATAGAAAAGAAGTTTACATTTAACTGATAAATCTTCGCACTGAAATCTTTGCACCTTGGCCAGATATAAACGGTTTTTACTGAATCATGAGGAGACATGTCTGTACTGTTGGAATGCTCCAGCACTATATACTATATTGCTGTCTCAAAGTAAAAATATTTATGAATATAACATGTGTGTCTGTGTGTGAGTGTGTGTGTGAGTGAATGTATATCACATTCTGCCCCCTAGAAATGTTTGAGCCTGGTTGCTCAAAGTTTTTAAAATTATTTTTAGTGTGAAAAAAACATATGGGAACTACAGTCTAAGTTACAAATAAAAGAATAGAAATTTCAGAATGAGAATATTTAGGTGTCTTTTACCAGAGTTTCACTGATATATAAAACCTCAATTGTTCCCATTCTTTTGGCAAATAGGAAAGACTCATGATTTCTGCTAGCCCTCAGGTTGTGTAGCATAGAAAAGATGGAAAACCTTCTTTTCTTCTCTGCACATATAAACCATTCTATCCTAAAGGGTAAGTTTTCTGGAAACTAAATAAGTATCCTCTTGTGTGGTTGCCCTTCTCCTCTGGCCCAGCTTTGCAATCTTTCATGGGACAGCAGTGTATAGTCCTGATAATGCCACATAGTTTTTAGATTATTTTCATCATGAAGTTATGTGCAAATAAAGTGGGTTCAGTTTGGAATAGTTTTAAAAGTCTTGCAGTTAAGAGTCTAAATCTCACATGAATGTGACTTTATGTACTTGAGTGCACTTCTTTCGGACCTGGCCGTAGATATTTAACATTCACTATGGTTTATATTTTAATAACAAAGTCTTTTGGGGGATCTGTCCTACAGTGACAGAGCAGGTCAGACACAGAGCTAGAAAGATAACCCAGATGTTCCACTTTATAGTGTAGAGTTGTAGCCACTTTTAATGTACTATTGTTTCCGTGAACCAACATAGGTTGAACCTCCATGCTTTCTTTTGCTCAGAGAATGAATTATCATGTTTTTGTTGTTAAACTGATGACATATATGATCTACACAATGTATTCCTTCTGTAAGTGTCAGTAATTTTTTTTTTTTTTAAAGTCTGTTACAAAAGCAGGTGCATGGGGTTTTTTTTTCATTTTGAAAAGTAATAAAGTCAGTTTTTGGCCTCAAGCAATACTAGGATTTAAAATAGGAACTACTTTGAAGCAACATGAAGTTGCACCCAGCCTCTAGGTTATTAAATGTGTTTTCTCTCTCTGGCTTCCTAAATGTACCTCATTGTTTAAAGGAATTCTAACTGTAAGATTTAGTTGTAGGCATTTCAGCTGGACTTCCTTTAGAAACACATAATGATGCACCCACAACTTCAAAACACACTAAGTGGATTATGGGGGGTGGGGGTGGGGAACAAAAACATTTTTTTATTTCCGGATCACAAGGAGGAATAAACAAATTAACAGTATTTCAAGAGAAGCAACAATGTGCCTGGTGGGTGGGTCATCTCAGAGATCTGGGCAGGCAGAACTGGGCTTCAGCCTTCAAGGGCTTTCTTTCAAGAAGAGCTTAGTTTGTGCAATTCACAATCAACAATAGCCTGTTCTTTTAAAACACGTTGGTAAATAAACATTCCGTTCCAGCAAGCCTTCCTTTCCAGTCCATGTAAGATATTCTTATAACTAGGATCGATTGATGAACTCTGGCACTTTCAAAACTGAGCATCTGGATATGAAGGCAAAACGATCCTCTGAATTACAGAAACATAAGTATTACCCAGAAATTGCAATGTTACTGTTCAATTTGCATGAGTTTAAATCATATTCCCCAACAGATATGTAGTGTACCTAGAAGACTCTGGACTCTGTAGTTACATTAAATAAATTCTTTTGCAAAAGCAGTCATATACTATGGAGATACTAGCTGTAAATTCACAGTAAAGCCAACTTATATATTGCACATAAGTGCCATAGGTACTGCTGTAACAATATCCTCTTGCAAAAAAATGGAGTCAAAGTGTCTAATCCAAAGAAAAATATTACTATTTTACTTTGATGAGGGCTAAAGACGGCTCAGCTCGGATAGTTGGAGGCACACTAAGGGGACAACAAGAAGGAGGAAGAGGAAGATGCATAGCCATTCTTTGCTTTATATTCATTCCACAGACAGAAGGTTTCAATTTCCAGAACTGTCAGTTTACTCTTTCTTTTTTTAACTTCTTTTGTACTCAATTAAAAAGACTTTAAAAAGGTACATTTAATTATTTCAATCTTTTCTTTTTAAGAAACGTTTCAGCTTTTTTTGTTCTTGTAGGCTTGCTCCAGAATGCTAATATCTTCTCCCTCAGCTACACTCCAACCCCAAGCAAAATCATGTTAGAGCAAGTAATGCTTTCTGAATGAAAGTTTTATTTTCACACACAGCCAAAATGAGTTATATTGCACCTGCACGAATGATGTTTCCCTTATTTTATGAAACTGGAAGACAGCCAAGTTGTACAGCATTTCTGTAGGTGCAGAGTTTTTTCACATGCCTCTTCCCAGCACCACCTGCTTCAATGATTTGGGTGTTCCCCTCAGGTAGGTCACAGTTTAAAACATGTTAGTACTCAGATTGGCCACACCCAGAGATAATACACTCTCTTTGACAATGGTTGTGTTAGCCAAATATGACATAGTGATATATGTTAGTTATTTTTTGAACTTTGCATAACTGTGTTTGTTACTGGATGTCAGGGGTAGCTGATGCTATTATACAGAGATTTCCAGAACCATAGCATGAGATCCAATTAGATGGTAAACAAAAACATTTGGACTAAGGAAATGGAAAGCTGAATGAGCCCGGTAGTCCAGCTAGTTCATTATCTTGTCTCTAGCACTGCATGGTAAGAGATACTGAAAAGGAAGGCGCAAGAAATTCTGCAGAGAACTGTAATTTTATTATCATCCTGTGCTGAAGTTCACAGGCAGAGTGGGATGTGGGAATCTAGTTTGCAATGACCATGCTCTACCTCCTCAAACAATAAACTTCATTTCTGCTGGTCTCAACCCAGCACCTTTTGCAGCAGCTTGATCACACAAAAATAAAATAAATCCAGTTCCACAGTGGGAGGGTCTGTCTATCTGGGGTGTAAAACAATTCAATCCTAGTAAATTTTCTATCTA
Source organism: Gymnogyps californianus (assembly GCF_018139145.2). Taxonomy (NCBI): domain Eukaryota; kingdom Metazoa; phylum Chordata; class Aves; order Accipitriformes; family Cathartidae; genus Gymnogyps; species Gymnogyps californianus. The sequence continues at coordinate 69,862,222 of NC_059472.1, read as the reverse complement.
TTTTTCTGCTTTGAACAGCTTTTGTTTGGTTAATTGGTGCCATAGGCAGATAACCAATTTTCTCCTGTGGAGGGATTAGCAGAATTCCATTGTTGAGATGTTCTAATTGTTAATTTGCATGCTTGAGAAAGATTGTAGTTTTGATTGTGAAACCTACCAGGGTTGATTTTTTTTGCCTGAACAAAGTAGAGGAAATAGTTTTTTGTACTTAATTAATATCTACACGGTATCAAGCATTGGACAACATCAAACACAATTATGACACATATTTAAAAAACAAGTGTCCCTAATTCTCCTCTTGGGAACAGTTCGTGGTCAACTCCATCTCCAGAGGAAGTTAGATAAACCCTAAGGCTGAAAAGTCCTCTAAAAGCTGTTAAGCTCACAAAGGATTGCGGGAGCCCAGCAAACCTCACTCCTGTCACTGTTCTCAGTTCATGTACACCAAGAGTTCCTCTTCTTTATCTTTGCCCTTCTCTTTACAGTGAAAAGTAAAATAAGGTTGAGTTATTAACGTGAGCTGGATAATTGGAGGTAAAGTCCTACAGAAGATGAGGCACTTTGAAGTTTTCATATGAATTAATAGGTTGTGATAAGCCTATGTGTGTGTGTGGGGGGGTGGGAACTTCATTCTTCATATATGCCTGGCAGCTCATCAGAAAGTTACTAACTATCTTATCAGGTCTGGGAATTTTATCCCATTTAGCTAACTTGGGCTAAAACCTGTTCCAGCATTAGGCACTCTTTCTGGAAAATGCAAGAGAAATTTCAGTTTCTTCTTTAGGGGGACATTGACACATTTATATTGCTGCTGCTTTGCAAAAAAGTGTGGCACCAACATTGTCCTCAGATGGTATCAATCACTCTTAATTTTAATCCCTTCTTTACTCCACTGCTTGTGCTCTGTTAATATACAAATAGTGACAAGAGCAGATCTGGTATTTTGAATTTCTGATGTAAAAAGTCCTGCTCCCCTGTGGTCTGTTGGAGCCTTTTACAGCTGTGACGAATGATTGCAAAGTCACTGCAAAACGTCCTCACATGAAAAAGTTTCTTACTAGAGTAGTGGAACACCTTACATGAGACAATGGAAATTCAAGACTATCTCCAGCTTACAGATAAGTAAAGCTTTTTGAGTGTTACAGTCAAGTTCTGCAGATGGGTGAGGAGTACCAGGACAAGGCAGATTAAAATGGTGGAGGGAAGATAGATCAAGCGCATGGAACGACAGCTACTGTGAAAAACCATTGCTCGGAAATCAGAAACTAAGAAATGTCTGAATGGTGGCAGAATAGAAGGCAGCCACTGCCTTCCTCTGAGCCCCAGAAATAAGAAATAAAAAATAGTGTCTGGGAAGGTTGTTTTGGGTTTTTTTTCTCTCACTCTGTTCTTTGAGCATCTAAAATGAGAAAACAGAGTTTCTGCAGAGTTGTCTTCCTGTGATCAAACGAAGGACGTGAAGAATCAAAATATGCATTGGTTTAAGTGAGGAGATCCTAAAATCCCCATACAAAGTAATGTTTGGATAATTATGTACTAGTGAGCACTACACAACAAAAGTAATTTTTTTAGCTGACTGTGAGAAAGGGAAAAAATGAGAGAACTAAACCAAATTAAATAAAAAGTTTCATGCAAACATGGACAGATAAACACTTTGTTTTCTGTCTTTGGTACATTTCATAACACAAGACAAATGTCTCTGTAAGCTTTATAAATTTTACTGATGATTGCATTAAGACTTTTGGGGGAGTCATCCATTTTATTTTATGTGTACTGGCTTAGTTCCCTTCCATCAAAAATGCCTGATTCTTCATAGTGGTTCCATCTAGACCTTGTTCCAATAGGACAGTTAGAGGACACATCACTAAAAGGCTAGTATTGGGTTCATCTGTAATTAGCATATTAAATAGTGTCTGTATGTTAAATATCAGCACAAAAGATTTTTTGTCAACGGTAAGCAATATAGAAAGGTTACATAGGAAAAGTGCCTTGTGGGTAGGTGTTCACGATGCTTGACACAACTGGTGGATGTCATAGAGGTTTAAAGTGCACAACGAATGTGTGGATGGACAGTTACCAAATTACTGGGGCCTCTTTTCTAGGCTGTTGGGCAACATTACGTTGGGCTAAGAAAAGACATTTCTTGGATTCATTACGGCAAAAGTCAATAGTATTCTCACAGCACAGGAATGATCAGTTGCTGTGTTACAGTTTGTGCTATTTTAGCAGCCCAAAATTTTGTACTGATATAGAGACTGTTCACAGTTCACCATTCATGAGATCATGTCCATAAACTAAGATTTTTTCCTAAAGATAGGATAAATATAGACCTCAATATAGACCCTCTTCCCATTAGGTGGAGGGGCTATAATAATAGACCATTTAGATAATCCAAATCCGAAATGATAGTGAAAAGCACAGGGCAAATAAAAACCCAAAAAAACCACCCTGAATGACTGCCTTAGCCACTGGGACATGGCTGAACCAGTGTGGCCCTGATTAAAAATGGGAAAGCCTCAGCAGCCACAAAGCTGAGGAATGTCGAGGAACTGGCCATTGCAGCTGGTGGTGCAAAAGGTAAGTCCACATCCGGACTCTAGAAAGCAACTGCTGTTTGCTCTTTGTTCGTATTAATCCAAGCCCTTTGCAAAATGCTTCCAGACTAGGCAGGCTCTTTAGTTTTTGACTAAACAAAGAATGTCATTCAGCTGTTACTATTATTAGATTGCTTGCCCTTAACACCTCCAGAATAACCTTAACCTGTTTGTTTATATGTTTTATTTTTAGTTTCGCCTGCTTAGCTGGATAATCGTTTACTGATCCTCAGTGTTCATGGAACCGTTGTTGTGAAACTGTGAACGAGTTTAAGACACAGGCAAAAGAGATATTTACAGACTAGGCCAGGTGAGGTTTTTTTCAAGTTGGATAACTGTAGGATATCTGAGATTCTCATGTTTAATATCCTTCATAGCCTTCTGAGAAAGATATTAAAATCTACAGATCGGGATGAAATAAGTTTTCATTCAAACATCTATGATATTCAACTAAACTCTACTTTAAGTTGTCTTGGAATATTTAAAGTCTTGACTCTGTTTTGGTTCTGGATTTTGTACCTTACTCAATGTAATCCCAGCAGCCTCTAGGTCTGGGAGCAAGAGTTAGACAGTGAACTAACCAAAATTTTTTGAACAGCACTTTTGAAATACCAGCATTTCCATCAGAGAATGTTCGCTTGCAGTTTCCAGGTCTGTATGCTTTGATATAAGAAAGGCTGGATAAAACTTCAGATTTCTGGACTATTATGTCAATGAAGGTCTTGGAGTCTTATGCATCTTCTTCTGTGCCGTGGCTCTGATCTCAGTCCCGCAAGGACAAATATTAAAGACTGATGTTACACATTTTCAAGGTATTTTAGCTAAGAAAATGCAAAACTGTAGGTTTTGAGTAGTATATAAGGGAGAAAGCTGTCATTTTGAAATTCAGCTTTGATTGCTCACTGACCATGATTAGTCAGGCACAGGCAATTTTAATTGACCGTCTGTAGATCAGAAATAGCACTGGGCTGCAGAAGTCAAATTAGAGTGGTCCCAGACTGCACTATATGCCGTTTACTGGGTCACACCAAAAAACTTCATTAGTAGTATAACATGTCAAAATTAGTCACTTAAGAGTGTAAACAGCTCCAGAAACAGGAATGAGCAGGCCTCCAGCCATCTGCTTTGTGTGTTAGTCCCGCTTTTTCACTGTAGGCACTGATTTTTGTTCACTCAGCCAGATGATCGTCGTCTTAGATTCAGCTGAGTGTCCCGAAGTAGCAGAGAGCTGGAGATGTCAACAGATTGCGATGCCTTCCGGTAGGGGCACAAGGCTCTGGGCTCAGCAGGGAGGACCAACATCAACAGCTGGTACATCCCAGGACCTCTTTCCATCTTCTCCTCTCATTTTTTGCTACAGATGTGAGAAGCAAACGATCTTGTCATTATTAGCAAAGGCACCCTGGAGTAACCCTACACTCCTTTTCAACTCAAGCCTGTGACAAACCGTCCACCCCCATCTTCCCTCCCCCTCTCTTTCCCTCCCTCTCACCTCTCTCCTCCCTCTGTTCTCTGCTATTCTGACATTCTGAATTTGAATTTGATTTGGAGTATATTATTTTCATCAGAATTTATAATTTCTACTTAGTATATTTTTTTGCTGCCTGTTCTGCAGCAGCTGATTCTTATGGACCTGGTTCCTTGTTCTATGAAACTAGATTTATTTGAGTTAAATTCTATTGAGATAGATTTGTAAAGTTCTATAAAATAACACAGAGATCTTGAATAGAAGTAATTTTTTTTTTTTTTGGCACCAAAAATATGGAAAGTGTACACTAGCCGTGCAACCAGAAAACAAATCCTAAAATGCATGATCAAAACAAAACATTAGCAAGCCTCTGAACAGCAGTAGCAGCGTCAATTGCTAGTTCATATAAAAGAGTCAGTAGGGGATTAGGCAATTGCTGTGCAAGGAATAAACCAATGATTTCTTGAAAATTAGTGTTCAGCTGATAGCCATTTAATTAAACTGTTTGCTTTAGCATTTGTGATTTTTAATGGAATTTCAGGAGAGGTTAAAAGGAGGAGTTGAAGGATAAAATTTAATACAGATACAGAAAGCTTTCATTTCTTTGCTAAATGCATAGTGTTTTGATATATTGTCATTGCCATCAATAGAGCGATAGGCAAAATATATGAACATAGCAACAGCTTGCGGAAAAATCATCCTAACTTTAACTGAAAAGTAAATATTAGTTGGTAGTGTCTTTACAGTACAGCCATTCTTCAGAGATGTTAAGGACCAAAGTAAGAGGAAATGTCTTACACTAGAGATGCAAAACTCACTTTTAGAGTTAATGAGCTGCTCCACTGTGAAAAAAAGTCATTTCAATTGCTGATGAAAAAATGCGAAATGATAGGCATCCTCACATCAAAATCATGATGAAGTAAAAGATTAATATTTCAGTATATCTACTAATCAGTGGGAGTGAGGAAGAAATATTTCCTAAGAATGAGCAGGGGGGGCATATTTTGGTGAACTTTTGCTACCTTTCAAGCTTCTGGCAAGTACTGGAGAAAGGATATTAAACTTAACAGGGTCCTGATATGATCAACTACAGCTATTTTATTCTGTGTGGATCACATCACCTTTACTTCTGAACTTAAATGCTGTGCCAGTTACTTGGACAAAAATTAAGTGTATTATAAAATAGGAAAGGCATGCATTAGGAACTGTAAGTCAGGAAAACTTTATTCTCAGTTATATACCCCAACTATGATAATGAGGTAGCCTCTCTGTCATTAGCAGAGAACCTGATTATGTGGCAAACTTTGGATGAGATTCTGTTTGCCATTGCCCTTTAACAAATGTACGGAAGGAGAAGGGGCAGCCTGGTCAGTGAAGTCCTTCAGCCCTCTGAGAGTCCTGATCCTGGGGTCAGGTTGAGAGGACATCTAACCTACATCAATTGGGTTAATCATAAATGTCATGAACAATTTAATTAAACAGCCACAATGATATGATGAGCGTTTTGTATAACTTGTCCTCCTTATATTATCCTCCTATAACTTTTGTATAGCTTGTCCTCCTCTCACCCCCTCAATGCTCCTGTTAAAGCTCAGCTCACTGTGCACAAAGGAATGAAAGATTCATGAGCCGGAAAGACAGCAAGGGAAGAGGAATATGGCTCTAATAGTGATGGGCAGCATACTTGGTAAGGCAGCAGTGTATCTAAATGACTCTGGCCTTAGTCTATGCCCATGTCTTCACAGGCTCATATTGCCCCTCATCTCTTCTTGCCAACTGAGCTTCTACTTAAAAGCTGCCTTTGGACTTTGCCAAACCCCTTGCAATCAGCAGGAATGTACTAAAACCAGAAGTTACACAATACTCTGACCTCCCTGCTCCCTGCTATCCACCTATTAGCCTATCATAACATTTGATTTAATAGTATCATTACACATGGCATTACACATGGTAGTACCATGATACTTTTTTGTTATAATGAAGAATTCAGATGACATTGTTGATTCCTGTGCTGTTATTTAGTGGTTAGGCTGCCCAGGATATGTAAGAGCAGAGCCTTTAATTCCTACAGTTTCTGTTCCTAACTCTATAATGAACTTGCTGGGTTGGGTCAACACCAAGTAAGTTTTAGCACCTCCTGATATTTAAGTAGTCTTAGGGAAAAAGTCAGTTGGCATACCTAGTCTGAAAAATGTTTGGCTATCACAGTGGCAGATAATTAAATCACAATTGGATTGCTCTGATGATGAAATAGACTGGAAACTTCCTGCAATATACTGTGTTGTGTTTGCTGCTCAAGAAAAAGCAAATCAGTCTAACCTGGCCATTAATTTACCCCAAAGTTTTTGTGTATAGAGGCATTATGGATGCTGTGATGGAAGGATCAAGTTGTCTCTGTACAAAAATGTCAACAAATCTAGTCAAGTATAATCACAACAGGTCCTGCACACTTGCTGTCCAGCCAGTTTAACCCCTATATCATCTATGAAAGTCCTGTCTCTCTCTCAGTCTACTTCTCCAGGAAGTGCAGTAAGGATAGGAGAGAGGTGTGTTTTGACTCAGATAACAGGAAAACAAGGATAATGGAAAACACACATAAATTAGGCTGTGAATTTAGTATATTCACCTTTGAAAAAATTGTGAGCAGATTTCTGTAGAGAGTGGGAAAACAGGAATTTCTGAGGTATTCTCATGGCAACACAGAAGTCTACGGATCTTCAATAACATGGCATGGCGATCATTGATATAGGCACAAATTAAACAGACTCTCTCATTATTGTTATTTATTTGCATTGGTTTCTTTTCTACTCATAAATTTATGCTAAGAAAACAAGGTAGTAGTTTAAAGTGGTCATTGGGGGTGTGGAAAGAAATATGATAGATCTTTAAGTTCAGACTTGTTTAAAAGACAAGAAAGCTCAGTTCTTTGGAAAAAAAAGATGCCTTGCAAAATGACATCTTCATTTTGTTTATATAGAATGATGTGCCGTAAGTGCTAGTTAGCAAATCTGCAGTTAATGCAAAATATCAGCATATTTTTTATAAATGTAAATGAGTATTGTTTATATTTTGTTCACTTTCTTCTTCCAGTTTAGTTTCCCTCAGTGTCATGCGTCCTCTTCTTTGTATTTCTCACCTAGGCAGAAAGAACCATACAGTCATCCTGATAATAAATATGCAGCAGCACTAGGTGCAAGAAGATTTGTGCAATCTTCATTGGAAAAAAATAATGCAGCAAATACACTAGAATGGATTAGAATAAATTGCTGAAATCAAGTAGAAGCATGCTTCTGTCCAAAACAAACATGTCTTATGTGACAGCTCCATTATATTAAAAAGCAAAAAGTGGGAGTTTCATGTAGTATGATGCAAATCATAGCTCTGTTTAAGGAAGACTTTGGAGTAGTAAATTATGATCTTGTTTAAACTGTGATTCATCTTGTAAGACAGAAATGATCTGGAGTACTTCAGAGGCTTAGGTTAAAGCTTTCTTCCTGTTTGAAAATTTTAAGTTTTGTTTCTTTTTTCTTTGAATAGCATAATGCTCTTATCTTAATTATAATGTGCCACTGTGACAGTGCATATGGCTAGGAATTAAGCTTAACCCTTTGAAGAGAGGAGCCAGATGCTTCTTATTTGTGTGGGTTATCTGTAAAAACACAGAAATGTGCAGCAACCGATGTACTTAGTGTAAGGTGGAGTACCCAGTAACAAATGGGACATGTTACCCAGAAAGTACGAAGGGGTCAATTTTGGCCCTCACAGCAAACATCAAATTTCCTTGCATTGGAGAAAACTCTGCTGGTGAGGGAAGCCTGGTACTGTAAGCCCAAGGAGTCTTTTACTATGTCATCTGCTACTGTTATAAATTATTAAGTACTGTGACTTGTTCAGTCTAAACAAGAAGTGTCGTAAGATGTCCACACTAGGCAAAAGAGAGTTGTGTGGACAAGTCGCTGTATGGGGCACAAGCTGCCCCACTCCTTATGCCTCACCTTGGGAAGAGGGAGAAGTCGGGACCCGGACCCCCTGCAGGCACCTCCCGACCCATCACGTCACTCCACTTCCAACACCTCTGGGCACTGCACCTTCTTTAGCTGCTGTTCTCTTTTCCCCTCAGGGAACGGTCCTTGCTTTCACTTAGGGTCAAAAATGCCTCCCGGGACCTTTGTCAATATTAATGTCATGTATTAATATGGCAATTGCACTCAAAGGTCAGCAGAGAAATCAGAAAACCAGCCAACTTTTCTGTTGTGGCATCATTGTTGCACATGGGCTGTATTTATAACCTGCACTTCCCGCACAGATGTCCATTCATCCCACAGCTTCTACAAAATGAAAAGCCCCTTGGAGCCACAATTTTAAAAAAGACTATGTTAGAAAAATACTTTGTTTTTTTGCATTTTATTTAAGAGGTGGAAGCAAGAAGGCTGTTACTGATCATTTTTAGTTTGTTCTTTAGTATGTTCAGCCTATAATACAGTTTAAAAGTCTCAGCATTGTGCAAGTGATGACTTTCTTTTCTTTACTTCACTGTGGTAAAATTGACCATAGTGAAACCAATTGTAATAATATCTCAGGTAAGTGACCCAAGGGAAGCTTAAATTCCTTGGAGAAATAGGACATATTCATAAGCTTTGTTTTTCATGGCAAAATGTGTAATTCTTCCTTGTTCTGGGCTCATGGCTTCCTTTTGATAAAGAGAAGGCCCTTCTCTTGCTGCTTAAATTCACTTCTTTCTCTTATTCAGAAAATGCCTTATAGCTTTAGGAAAGCAATCTCCATTCAGGGAAAGAACAGGAATGATAAGGGTCAATTAGATTCGGTCTTCTAATTTCTCTTCCAGAACGGCACAAGCAACTGTCAGAAAGAGATATGCAGAGGGGTGTTCAGCCCAGCAGGGCTTTCCTACAAACCTTGCTTGGGTTCCCTACTCAGCTTTGCATTTTATTTTAGTTTCAATAGAAAAAGATGGTTCTCTTCATATTTTGATCTTTGTTGATGTATGAGGATTTGTAGTGTTACCTTCAGGGTAATGCAGGCACCCTTTTGACAGGCCTGGGAAAGCACACGGAAGTGCTACTTTCTGCTTATCTGGCTTTTTCACCTCAAACAGTCTTCAGGTTGTTTCAGACTTGTATTTGCAGGAATTTCTTCAAAAAGGAAGACAAGTAAAAAGCCTGACAAAGGTTCCAGTAAATAAGTATGAAAACAGATTTTTCTTTTCTTTAGGACACACTTTTTCAAGAGAAGGCAGGCTTAGAGAAAATAAGATACTTTTTGTACAATTTTGGTTATATTAAGAAGCAATTGTGCCTGAGAAGCAAAAACCCTTGCAAGGGGTACTAAACAACTCATCTGGTCCTTTGCTTTTTATCCTGCCATTCTTTTCTTTTTCTTATTATTAATCTTCACCACACCCTCATACTTTTCCTGTCCTGCCTCTACCTTTTTTGTCTGAAAGCACCTTTCACAATTTGCAAAAACAAGTCTATGTTTACACATTTGAAAGACATTAAACTTATAGAAATTTCATTATCCACTGTTTACAATTCAAGAAGCTAGGCAGCTTTTAAATTTGTATGAGCAGCATATGGGTGGACCTTCTCCCCAAGGTTTGTTTTTTTTTTAATTCATTCTGTACATAATCAGTATTTAGAATTACTGCTTTGAAACTGAAAACTCTATGAACTCACTGAAAAATTAAATAACCACATCAGTAAAACAATTGTAAATACTTCTAGTTGTAAAAAAAAAAGTCTGCATGCTTCATTTTTATGAGAAAGGAATATCACTGTAAAAATATTCGGTCTTGTAATCAATAAACATAACCTTCCAGTGTGTTATTACAGACCTTCATTTGTCTTCAGGTTTTACTTGCAAACATTATTGGCTGCATGGCATGAAGGTCATTTTATGGAAAGTACACATATCAGATGTGACAAAGGTAACATGCTACCAGAGTATCTGTGTTTCCAGAAAAATGCTAGAATAAGCTACTACAGAGTAAAAATAAATAATAATTCTGAACTGCATTAGCTTTTCCAAATGTCAGTTTTATGAAGATAGTGACTGAAAAGCAAGCATTATTCCTAGGTTTTGTTCTATATACTATTAATTTTGTCAAACCTGGTATTTGGCATTTCAAATACAAAATGAAAATTTTCTTTGTGCTTTCAGCTTCATAGCAAGAACACAAACTTCCCAAGGGGAGCTGTTTATTCTCAGCTTTATCCATCCATCTCATATCTATCCAACAACAAGGACAATGTTTTCTGGGGAGAGCAGTTTACTTTTGTTTTTAACATGGTAGTTCCTTTAAACCTGTCACCATTTGGAAACTAAGCAGTTTCACTAGAAGTCTGGGCACGGTATCTCAATTGAGTGCAGCCAGTTTAGTATAAGAATCTGAAGAGCTCTCTATTCAGGCCAGATGCTTGCAACATCTCTAAAGGTTCTTTGATTAATTGAGGTGAAACCACCCTGTATAACAGGGTCAGCACACACAAGCTTTCATTATTTTCTTCATTTACATCAATTAGAATTATGGAGGGCCTGGGGCTACTCCTGACTTCTAAAAACATGATCTACTCCTAGGTGATGTTTAAATAGAGCACCAGAAAGACTACATCATATTTCATTAACAAATAAAACTTTTATTTCTTTCATCAATGACAGCAAGATTTATATTAGGTGTATTGCTAAAGCAAGTCATTAACATATATCACTCAAGGTGGTCAGACTCTGAAGAACTGGAGCTTGGTGTATATCACAACAATCAGTCTAAAGATAGTGAATTTCATTTTTGCACAGACTGCAGTCAAGAAAGAAAGAACACCAGCTCCAGCAGATTTTGTGAATTCCAGTTTTCTTTTTATGACAGCTTGTTTAAGTGGTGTGCAAACCACTGCTTTGTATTATGGCTCAACTGGAGAATGCCTCTACCAGACTGAAAAAAAAAAAAGAAATTAAGTTCAGGTCCTCTACCTTGAAAGCTAGATGAAAGGAGTAAGCCTACCACGCATGGAGGTGACATAGTATATCACATGTCAGAATTAGAAAGGTATTCCAGAAGTGAACCAAAAGAAACATGGTATTGATAATACTGTAATTTTCTATGGTCCAGTGTGTAACAGCAGACATCTCTCCTGCGGATGTTGTGTTCAAGGTGAAATCAATGCTACACTTTCCTTTTCTCAATGTAAGTTATTGCAAGTCACTGTACCTTGTCCAGCAAAGCAAAATTTGACTCACCAAGTGTTTTATCAACATGTGCAAGTTAATTACTTGCAGCAATGTTATTGCTGCAAATATAGTGAATATTTGTGCAAGTTTTAATAAAATTATTCTGAACGGTGGAATAACATGATTTGTTAAATAAAATTGGGTCCATGCTGTGGCTGTAAATCCAGCCATATAGGGCTGTGAACCTAAATATCCCTTCTTTTGTGTGGAAGGGCTTCCACTTTCTCCACATTATTTTTCCCGTTTCCTTTCCATGCCTCTGTAACACTGTAAGGCTAGCGACCATATTCATACCACGGATAGAGACTGGTAATAGTAGAAATGGAGCTGGGGAATATGTATTTTCCATTACTTTTACCTGAAACAACTAGTAAAGACAATGACTGATGTTATTAATCCAGATGCCAGACAAGAGTAGAACAGTCTTACTCAGGCATCAGGAAAAGAGTACAGGCACAGCCTCCTGATGGAGTTCAAGTGGGCCACCAAGCCATCGAGTTGGGATTGAACGGAACAGTTTATAGTTACTTTGTGATCTGAGGTCTTTGGAGATCCTCCAGATTTAGAAGAGGGGAAGGCTAAGAGGGTCTCACAGAAGTCACAGCATGTTTTATCTTTTTTTGCTTCTTTTTTTTTTCAACATTTGTCCAGCACTTCACTTTCTACGATATGACTAGGAAAAGTACATTTTGCAACAGCTCTGATACGTTGTCCTGACAATTTCAAAAATCTGGTCTGCCTGTGTCTATAACAATCACATTTGAATATGCTTTTTGCACATTAGTCCTAACATTCATACGGTTTAAAACCCAGTGCTACTTTTCAAAACTACCTGCCTCACATAGTGGGAAGCAAGAGGTACTCAGCTTTTCAGTTTGCTAATAGTATAACTGTAATATGCTAAAACACAGGCAAGACTACAATTCATGGAAGAAAGCAATGTTCTAGGCCTACTCTCAATTTTTAGAATGTATCAGACATTAGGAATTAGCTGTTAACATGACATCTAGACACCTGGCTGTCTAGACAAGGCTGTTGGAGCCAACTTCAGGCCTAGAGACTGAAGAAAAAAGAAAGAAGGAAATTTTTTTAATATGATAAAGAGAACACAGTTGTATTCACTATAGTAGACAATCTGATTTAAAAAGATGAGAGAATAAAGTTAGCTTACACTTATAAGTAACAAGAACCATTTGAAAGGTAAAAAGTCAAGGTTGATGATCTGCTTGATATGGTTTTATCGGTTGTTGTTCAAGACTGTTGGTGATGAGTCCTTACCAGAGGAGTCAGAAGCTATTAGAAGACCTCTCCTGTTTCTGTTAGCGCAGAAGGTTTTCTGACTAGCTTTGAAATTTTGCACAATATCTTGTTTGTTTTGAGTACTGCTTACTGTTTTCACATTGCAGAGTTCAACCGTATGAGACAGCTTGAGAACTTGGGGAGCTTATCGTCTACTGCTTCACAGATCTTGGGGGAGAGAAGAGCACCTGGTCTCAGAAGTAGTGCTTAACAAGAATCCACTCAAATATTGCCAATCAGAAGATTTCTTATGATAAGCACATTTGAGGCCATACTGAGCACATAGCTCAGGACTCTACCAAACTGAGTCATGTTTGAATAGTGTTCACCAGCAGAAATGTGCATTGCTGCTCTGCCTGTGCTGTACTGAGCATCTTGCAGATTACTCTGACTGAAAAACTTAGTTCTAGCAGCTGTAATTAGTAAGTGTTAAGAAAGGAGAGGCTATAAACTGCCTGGAAGCTCTGTGGCTGGTAAATCCCAGATGTTTTGTTGTTCCTAATTTCCCTTTGAGTTTGAGGTGAAATGAATGTGGAAAATACATGTTACAGTTGGTGGTTAAATGCTGCATGACACCTAGACAGGTAGGTTTCTCATTCCACCTGTTGCCATATAAAGGTTACCCTCAGAATGCAAAACATTTTTCCATGTGATGAGTTACTGTATGGACAGTAGATAGCTTAAACAAAGCTGTTTGTAACACAGCAGTTAAGTACTGAGGCAGTAATGATTATCACAGAGTACATTTTTCTCAGTTCATTTACAAAAGTTCACAAACCTTGTCAGCAATTCCCAGAACTTGGTGTATTTTACCTGACTTTCAGTTCCATCCTGACACTTTCTAACAGCTTTAATCAAACAATATTTAAATTTACAAATAAATCCAAATACATTGTAGCAGGACTCTACTAGAGACAATAGCACTTAAATACCTAATTCGTGGCTCGTAATGAACACCACAGCAGTGCTTGCAAGCTAGACATAGATAACGAAGGCACAGACTTCATTACACATATTAGATATTACAGTTGTGACTGTATGAAGTCTGGAGGGATGGGAGAGGGAAGTGAAATTTCTGCCATATGATCCACTGGTATATGAAATTATGACAGGATCTTTGGTCCATCAGATACTCTGTGTTCAGCTCCTTTTTGTGAAGCTGGAAAGGATTTATTTTCACACAGAACTTTGCCCTGAATTGATATTGCAATGATTCTTGTAATTTTGGTCTTTCTCTCTATCTGATCTGATATGTTAGATGTTGACAGTAACTTTGAACATATGTTTCTTCTGTAGATTTTGACAGAGTGCTGTTATTTCCTGTATAATAACAGTTTCAATTTCCTGTTCACCATTTTAGTTTTTCATACAGTGATCACAGAATAAAATCTTCAGGGAAGACTGAATATAGTTTGATCTATAAAGATGGCTGATTAATGAAATGATTAAACCCATTCTTCGTACCTAACAGATAGCGTTGAAATGATTACACATTCCTCTTCCTTTTATAGAGCTGGTTTCATGACTATCAAAAATAAGAGAATCTGGTTAAGAAGCTTCTGAGTTTTTAAAAAGTTACATACACTAACTTAATAGGGGACTGCAATTAAACAACACTACAAAAAAATTCAACAAATCTCTGCCCATTATGTGACTTTGGAAATGGTAGAAAGTTGATTTTTATGACTGAAATATTTCTGTAAAATTTTAGAACGTTACTCGTACATTTATCTTTAATTAAAAAGACCCTTCTGCCAACAGTTTAGACTATAGAAACACAATGCTTCAGATTACCATCTATTGTGAGCTGGAATAGATCCACTGATAGCACTGAAGCAATTCAGACATGCTGAGCTATATTTAAACTAAGAAATAGTGCTGTACACCAGGAGCGGGTCTATCAGATGCCAATATGAACTCTATGCATGCGGGACTCCTACAGACTAGGTCTAACGTGATCCTGTGAACTGAACCCCCGTCAGCAGCTAAAGCACAGTCAGGTTCCCTTTTGAAGCATTCCTTCCTGTTGAGTTTAATCTGAAAGTAATACTGTTTATGCTTCTGGACACTCTTCAGTGTGAACCAAAGCACCATAAAAGATGCAATTCGAAGGATTCACTTCAAAAACCACTCCTGATCCAAACTACACTGACAGTGTAGATGCATCTTGTACAGTTCTAGAGAAAGTCTCCCACATGATTCTGAAAAATAATTCTGTATAACTTTGGAGGTTAGGATGTCTGTTAAATCAGCCTTGAGTTACCTTTTTAAAATTCCCTGATAGTTTACATCCATAGCTCAGAGGTAAGTTTTACACAGTTCTTTGGGCAGGCACCAGTAATATCTCAATTGTACATCTTCTGCCTTGCAACCATGATGAGGTAACTCATGGCAACTTCAAGGCAAACCTTGAAGTCCTAGTGAAGACCTGTTTCCCCACCTGTGGGATGTGACATGTGATGGTTCAGATATCCTCAGAGATGCACAGGCAGATAAACATTTAAAGAGATATGGCAGTGAATGTTAATTATGTGTAGTTAAGAAAAAAAGAAAGAATTACACAGAGTGAAACACAAAGAAAAAAGAAAAATGTTCCTTCAGGACCTTATTACTGTTCCTGTGGAAACAAGGGACAAAATTTCCACTGGGTACATTTAGAAGTCTCCTGTTTGCAATACAAAATACCTAAGAAGATTCCGAATTTTAAAAGTATGTGTAATCCCTTGGGTTTAGTCAGGCCAGTCACAGTCTTCAAGTTAATCACATATCTGAGGGTTCAGCTTGATTGTGGCAGACATGCTGCTTTATAGAATTTAATAAATAACTCTGAATTAATAACTTATTCAACAAATGTAATGTGTTTTACTGTTTGCAAAACATCAGTGAGCTAGTCATGATTTCTCTGAATTTATTCATTATTTCAACTGATTTGCTGGATGTTCTTTAACTTAGTGGACCAACCACGAGCAGTTCCCTTTATGAGTACTAGTAATTTGATATTTTAAAATAAGTTGAGTCTCCCAATATTGATTTTGTATCCTATGATTGCAGGTGGGTATGAATACAGCCAATTAGATTTATGTGAACATTTACAATTTTGCAGGAACAGCTATTTGTCTGTCTTTATTTTCATGGCTCTCCTGCTACTGTTACCAGGAGAAACAGGATGATAATCTGTTGCAGAACACCCATCATAGTGCTAGATAAACTGCTGCCATTATGAAAAAGATGCTTTTATATGTGCAGATGCAATGTGCAATCTGCTCTACACAAAGACCAAACGTCTCACTGATCAAACTCCACTAAAATCAGGGGTGCTACAGCAAGGAGGAATTTGATCCCCAGCACTTATGAATAATGCCAGGGATCACAGATAAACCAGCAACTACATTTGAGGCTTATCTGCCCTTTCTTTTCTTATTATATATTTTAAAATAAGTAGGGCAAAAATGAGATAATGCACTTTTGATTTGCTATGACTTAAATACCTATGTACTTGAACAGTTCAATGCCTTTTGACATTTTTTCTTTAATATGTTTCTCTAACCTCCTGATGTAACTCCAATCATCCTGGTAATATTACTCCTAAGCTTTTTTTTTAATCTACAAGTTGAAAATTCATTTTTTTCAGTCTCCTGACTGCCCACTTGCTTTGCCTTGAGGTCTTTTTCATGGAGTACCCCCTTTAAGACCCTTTAAGGTTACAGTTAAATGGTTACAAGGTAGCCTTCTTAATAACAGTAGATGCTGTCTATGCCTTTGAAAAGGCACGTCATGCCTCTAGCCAAAAGCAGGGACCCATTTCCTTCAGGTTGGCCCAATAACATCACATAAAAGTTTTCTAAAAGCAGGATTAAAAGGCAACTTTGCTTCTAACTTTCTTCACATTCTTTAAGGAAAGCATACATTTTCTGTCCGAACTTCTGGTTTAAATTCTTGCCAACTGGAGCCTTTTATGAAGCAGACGTTTTTATGGTATTACTAAGCGCTCTTAGGGGTCTTCTGTGCTTTAGAGTGTGACTTTACATACTTCATTACACAATCTGGATAAGCAATGGTAAGTAGACCTTGAAAAAACACACACAAATATTCCTTACTTCTGCTGAGCACAGGAATTAGCCAGCTATTTGCCTCCAGGACCAGGATACAGCCATACCTTGAAAAGGTGAGGGGAAAACAGAGCTGAACCTCATTGCAACTTGTGATGACAATATGAGGCCTCTTATTGCATGAGGTCTGGTCTTTAAGCCTCTGTTTATAAATTCTGTTGTTGCAAAGCTACCCTCTGATATAAACTCATGTTTATTTTTTATCCATCATGATAATGTTACAAAGAGCTACTGACATTTTAACTCACTGTTGTCTTCTCTCTACGCCAGGAAAATGGAAAGTTCTAGCTCACTCTGATTTCAGGGTTAGTGTACATACTAGCTAAGGGATATTAATTATTATTTATTTTCATAAGTTTGCAGGTAATAGCGTCAGCAATATAGAAGTTTCCTTGGTGTACCCAGTAACTCTGGGCAGTAACAAGAAATATCTAAAACTCCTTTTATGGAGGTAAACACTAAAACCCCTGCTGTGTGTTTTATGATACATTTCAAGAACACCGTCATCCTCTGGCTTGTGCTGAACTCACCTCTCCCATGCTGCAAATTTTGGATGGTTTTTCTTTTCTTTTCTTTTTTTTTAATTATGTTACTTACCAGGATTTTTAAAAAACCTTTCAGGATTTCTGTAAGCTGGAAAGTTGGCTGTACATCATTGTGACTGAATATTGAACTAATCACTTCAGTTAACTGTTGGCTATCACTGACAAGAGGGGAACTCAATAAACCATGAATTAGTTCAGAGCTCTATTCAGCTCAATTTGTTGCTGTAAGTTACCTTTTGTGAGTTACAATATCCACTTCCCAGCTGAAAAGCTCTTACTAAATCACAGCAGCAGCCAATTTCAGTCATGACCCATGCAGGGCTGCCCTTTTCTTTGTGGTATTCAGCTGTCATTCAAGTGAACCCTTTTCATTAAATACACTGTACCCCGTCCTATGAAGGCTAGTTCGAGACAACACATTGCAACTGTATACTACTATTAAAAAAAGTATGTATGCACTTCAATCCACTGTATATTTACTCTCACTGATAAACAACCAGGGTGCTTATCCTTTTGAAAGACAAAACCAGGAAATATACTTTGTCCTGGTGTATATCTGAACACATCAAATACCATGACTGTTCATTCAAAAACAGCTAGGTGTGCAGCGCCAACTTCAGTATTCTGAGATCTCATACAGTCTTTAATTTTTTTACTGAGAAGATTCCTGAAGTTTTATCTATAAATATTTCCCCTTTTGGGAAAAAGAACTCTGTTATTAGATTTCTATATGTATTTTTTATTCTGGTTCATAGTTCAAAAATGTTTGGAATTGTGTTACAATAAAGTAACTGAGGAGTTGTCATTTGTGCTTGCAGTGTGACACAACTCATGGGATTTGTCTATCTAATACTTTGTCTCTATCTAGTGTGGGATATATTTCTGTATGTAACTATACTGTCAACCTACACAAGTTCAAAATATGGTAATAGCTTGTTCTCATTTTTTAAAAGTTACGTGAAAAATAACCTAGATTGTTGTTAAAACCGACAACTGCAATTCTCTATGATTCTCTTCACATGTTATCTGGAAATGTTCCATAAAACATGTTTTCAAAATAGCATGTGTGACATGATTCACTAACTTTTCACACTATGAATGGTCCTGCACTATGTTTAGGGAATTCATTCAAATATTCCTGATGAAGTTTTGTGTCCTCTACTTGAAGAGTGCAGATCAGATAACCAAAGTAGTCCTTGTGGGACTAATAAACTATGAATCCAGGAAGTCTTGAAAGGGATCAGAGCTCTGCCAACCCCCTGAAACAGACACACACCATGTCCTTTTTGGTGAAGTAAAAGAATGTTTTACAACAGAAAATAAGATAAACACAGCATAAGCAAAAGTGCAAGTAGTATAACCAAAGCAAGCTGAGATGCAAGAAATCTATAGCAAGTAGTTCAGAATGGATTTATTAATTTTTCTTCTTTATTTTGACCTAATCTGTTAATCTGGTTTCCTGATTATTTTATGCATCTTTACTTTTTTACAGTCCAAGAATGAAAATGATCGCGTGGAGTAATCATAGGCATCCATGTTTTGTAGTTTTCGGTGAAGTTTGCTACTACAAATGCATCCAAAACTCCTTTATTACAGGAAATGGTGTGCAGGAGGTTCTTTTTCCAGTGCAAATTGAATGAGTCTCTTCTGAAAATTAGTATCTTGTATTTAGATTTTTCAATACATAAAGTTCTGTACGTATATTCACTTCGTGGTAAAACCTCTATTTGTAAGTATAATACTTTCTTATTCTTAATTCCACCATTGAACTGCGGAATTAAGCACCCTTTATATCACTGCATCTTCTTGTTTGATTTTTCATCTGTAAACAAAAGTACCTTATATATGAAATTTCAAAAAGTGAATATTCTTAACATCTGATAGATAAATACAAACCTGTTTTTTTTATAGTTATAAAAGCAATCATATTCAGACTGCTACATGTACAGGAGTGTTTACTAATGCTGTGCGAAGCTTCCAGTCTCAGACTGCCCACCACTGTGAAAAGCACGACAGCTTTGTGCACTTTTAGTCAGCTGGAGAACTAGAGTCTATGCGTACTAATCATGTTGTAGGCCACATTACCTTTCTAGACATGAGAGACTTACCTATGCATTCATATTAGCAAAATTGTGCAAAAATAATTCTAGGCAAGTCAACTCCTGAATGACAGTGCCGTTGATGGAGCTGTAGCCTCCCTTTCATATGCTATTTTGTCCATAATTATTTTTTCTTCACACTCATGTTTAAACTGAAACTGGTTGCAGAAGTAGTTAAAGGATCTTGCAGCACTTAAAGACCTTGCTTGGCAGCAGCCACCACTGCACAGTCACCAGCTTGCAAATGTTTCCATACAGCCAACCTGCAGCTGTCAGGATAGCTCATGAGCTAGCAAATAACTCTTGCACTGTCCAAAACAAAATCTTACTGTGTACTTTATACCAAGGTAGCTAACAGGACAACACAAAACAGTGCAAATAACTTATTTAACAATACCTAAAAAGGGGAAGAGGTGGGCTAGATCTCCATTAACCTTCACTTAGTGCTGCTATTCATCATGGAGCTGTTTCAAAGCAGAAAATGATGGTGAGATGTTTTCACCTAGTGCACTTTCATTTTCCTGAGATGCAATTCCCAGCCTTCCAGATATGAGGTTCAGGTAGACAGTGAACAGTTGCCCAGGCAATTTTTGTTTTGAATGAAGAGTACAACCAGGAAAAGAAAATATTGTTCCCCAGAAAAAACCTCCTGGGACATGCTACCGACACTCAGTGCAAATTACCAGCTCTCTCTTTTGATCGCTTAGATCCAAAGAGACAGCGATAAAGCACCCAGAAAAGGAGAGCACAAATCTTTCCTTCAGAGTGACCAAAGGAAAAAAGACTCAAGGTAAAGCAGTTGGTGCAACTACAGACTAGTTCACACTTTGAATAGTCCTGTGAATAGTGCTACAGGCCAGTAGAGCTGTCTGGAAATTCACTGAGCTTGACTTGCCCTGACTGGCACCAAGGGATTTAAAAACCAATGATGCTGGCAGATTGCAACCTCATTGATTTCATGCTCAAGGAGCATTACTGAAAATCTGGCTGTATGACATATTCTTACTCAGTAAAATTCAATTGGTTGTCTCAGAAGCCCAGACAGAGTATTAGTAAGAAAGCTGTATAATACAGGGGGACAAACACATTCCTATGCACAGTGACATGGTGTTGTTGTCTTCTCATAGACCTCTTTCATAACTTTGATTGACCCAGCACTGAGGTAGCTGAAGTACTTGTATGCTTATTTAAAGGTACTAGCATTTCTATTTCACTGTGTGCTCCTTTCTATCAGTTCTGCTAGTTAGTTGCTCAGGACTTCACAGTGCTACCTTACTTTCTGTAAAGAATTTTGCTACTTTTTTTCTTTTTTTTTTTTTTTTTTTTTAAGTTTAGCTTCAGCGATGGTAGCAAGGGTTTGACTGCTAGTACACAAGCACTCCCCTCACAATGTAATAGGCATCTGACCCTTTCTGGAAAGATCATTAATCTGAATCAAATATGACTACAGGAATATATAAATCATGTTTTCTTTTCAAAAGCAATACAAGCAAACCCTCCTGGTATGTGACAAGTCTAGAAATATAAAATTAAAACTGTGTTTATCTGGATAAATAAATATCTGGAGTCCGCTATAAAACCTCAACTCAACTTGTGCTCTCTAACCATCCCACTGTGTTCACCCTCCGATCTTTTCTTGAAGTGCAGAGGTTCTTGAAAGTTAAGAGAGTTCATTTCAAACTCCTGTTCCAAATAGTTGTGCGCTTGCTGTTACAAAGGTCTTGCCTAAAACCCATGAGGAGGTCCTCTAGCAGAACCTGGAGGCCAGCTCTTTTCTCCCTTTTCCCTGCTTTATTGAGTGAAAGTACAAGCCACAAGGCTAGTGAATCACTTTCAAACCTAGCCTCCTTCCAACTAATGTATTTTTAAATGTGTTATATAAAGTAGAAATTTCAGTGTGAGAAAAAATGTTTTCCTTTTCCTGCCTAGCAGTGCTTCTGGGAGAGGAGAGACATGGTTTTGAACTGCTTCCAGCTGAGAACTACATCTAGCCATGGCATTTTCTCTAGCCACTGACTAATTGCATAAAGCTTTTCTTGCTTTATAGGGGCTTCTACTTTTGCCACTATTTGGAAGGGGCCCTTTGTGCAGAGGCTGACTGATTATGTGAGAAAGTCTACCATGTTAAGCTCTTCAGGAGACAGGCAGCAGGACCAATGCGGAATTGCTCCTCCCAAACAGGACTCGGCATGGTGAGAGGGAAAGTGCCAGGCACGCAGCAGACTGAGGAGCGTATGCCAGGAGCAGAAGTTCAGGCACAGAAAATGCCAGCACGCAGGGAGATTAAGCACCATCTTTGCTTTATCCAAGGAGGAAACAGGTGGGAAGGGTTTCTTTGGACCAGCCACAGGGACTCTGCCCCAGACTTGGTAAACGGAGAATAATAATTCTGTGGCTTGTTTGTTTGTTTTATTGCTCTTGTTGGAGACTATAAAGAAAAAATGTATTTCATGATTATGAGCTCTCAGAGAAGGCCTCTGGGCCTTATGATTTGTTTATTTCTCTTTCAATTTTTCCATTTTTTTAAACAAAGAAAACAGCCTTGGAAAAGGGTAAGAGTTCGCAGGAGTCATAAGATGTAGTAGCTAGAAAGAATTTCAGCAGCAAGTAATGCTCCTCAGGACTGCACCTGCCATCTATTTAGAGGAGCCAATGGCGGTTCTGCAGTTTACACAGGCTTTTTACTAGGCCAGGTTGTCTCCCAGCTGTACATATAGTCTTCTTCCTTTGCATTTTCTCAAGCAAAGGAGTTTTATCAGATTTTCATCTTTTTGGCTGTGCATGTATGGCCTGTGCAGACTCCTTTTAGTTTGTACTACATCAGATAAGGCTTAAAGGAGCCAGAAAGATCTACTGTGTCACACAGAATGTATTCCCTCTGTATTCACCTTGCTTTGCTTCGTTGCAGACTTTCTCTGAGTAACACCTTTCTTCTGTCTATGCAGCTGACAAATTCGTGAGAGCACCATGCCTACCATGATGAAATTAAAAAGAAATATTGAGGCCCAAACATTCTGGAGAATTTAAAAACAAAGCAAGTTAGCAAAACCTCAAAAACTGAAATCTACCTGAATTTTTGCTTACATGCACCTGGAAAGCATTCTGTGGGATAAGCACAAAGTTTCATGGAGAAATAACTCACTCTGGCAAAAATTGCAAGTAGATTGTTTCTATTTTAGCTGAAATTGGAGATGGGGTAAAACAGGATTTAAAAAAAGAAAATTATTCTGAGCATTGGGACTGGAGGGAGATTCCTTCGCTCTCCTTGTTCGGTCATATTTTTTGAATGTGGAAAAGACTGATGAGAGCAAAGGGCAGTTGTTCTTTTTTTTGGAATGCATGTACAATTTCAAATAAATAAAGATGCTTAACAGATGGAAAGATTAGTATTTCTGCACATTTTGAATGAGTCATGCATGACAGTACCCTAATTCTTTTTATACAATCCAGGTTCACACAAAGCATGCATTAAACTTGAGAAATGCATGGATATTTTTACATATTCAAGAATTTTCAATGGATTATCAAAATCAGAAAATGTTCACAAGTATGTGACCCTCTGGAAATAGACTATTATGTTTTTCATAAGAATAAATAATCCACATTTTTATCATCATAAGTTTTTCTTTCATGGTGCACTAAATCATTTTTTTGGTCTAGATACAACAGGAAATTGAGCGTGTTGGATAGTTGTTGCTAGAAGAATTGGAGAAACTTACCACTTTAATCTTAGACCACATATTCCTTCATTGGGTGCATGCTTTTAAGAAATTTAATCCCAAAATAATCTTATCAATATAAAAGCTATAGGAGTTATAATGGCTTGTCCTAAGCCTGTTTCTACTGTATGTTCAAACTGTAATGACAGATTATGTAGTAAAGTTTTCTCTATGTCTTCCAGAGTAAGAACATTTATTTGGCTAAGACAATTGTACCTGTGATAATTACACAGTAATTCCAAAAGGCAGTCCGAGACTCTCCTTTGGTTTCTTCTCAGGCTGGCTCTCCCAGTATTGTGATATCAATATATTCAATTGGTCTCCCAAACCAAGACTTCCAATACTGCCTCTGTCTTTACACCTTAAATAGTCTCCCAGTAAAGTCATATCTGTGCTTTATTTTAATATTTTCCAGCAATGAGTTGAAAAGACTGAGACAGCTGTAGGGCACAGATGTTGATGTTTGAAATGATTTATCTCCCCCTTAGTGCCTCTAGCTAAGTGGTTGACTTTTTATGTTGTTTTCACCATAAGTGAATTTTGGTGGGTATTTGGGTAATCTGGGGATAGCCTTCTTGCAGATGTCATTTTGTGACTGCTGAAAAAATGCTTTTTAGTATGACTTTCGTGGCCAATATTGTTTAAGGTTGTCTCTCTCTGAGTGGAATTTATGTTTAAATTAAGTAAAATCTAGTGATAGGGATGCAGAATTCTTTTTGTCAAGTTTTGCTTGAACTGGACTTGGAAAAGCCTGTTTCTGGGACCTGGCTTCCTACATGATAATATTACCCAGATTCATGAGTAAATTTACTCTCTCAATTGCACAAACAGGCAAACTCATAAAAAGAGGTTCACCAGTTCTCTGTAAATATGTCCCATTATGTTCCTATACCTAATGGCACGTTGTATCTTGAGCTTTGTTAAATCTTTTAATTAAAACATGTTAACAAAGCCTAAGAAAAATAAATGAAACTACTCACAAGGAAATTAAATTGAGAAGCTAAGCTCATTTATAATTATTGTATTTCAATTAGGCTTTACTAGGGCTGGGTGAAGGGAGAGATAAAAAGAAACTACTTTGATGTCTAAGTTTCATAAATATTTCTAGTGTCCTGTTTGTGAAGTCCACAATATTAACGATAACAGTTTACAGCATGCAAGCTTTTTCATGCCAATTATTATACTGAAGAATTCAGTCATAGTATTACAACAAAACATGTCAAGGCTCAGCCCCTAGGTTTTGTAAAGCAGGTTTGCTCCATTGCACTCAGTGGAAATACAACTACTCACACCTCTGATTCACAGATTCAATAGACTTTATAGTTATTTTGTCAGAATTTCTGATTCGTTCAGATTATAGAATTTTACTGGGTGATTCCTACATCAGGTTCAAACCTCTTAGCTGGATTAGAACGTATTTATTAGATAGCAAAAGTGTACCTTATTTCTCGCTAATATTCATCAAACTTTAGCTTCCAGTTTTTCCATCTTATCATTTTCTGCATCTAAACTAAGGAGTCATGAAATACCAGGAATCTTCTAGTGATGCAGATTCTTAGTCACCTCTTCACATTTTCCTACCACCATACAATGTTTTTTCCCAAGCTTTAAAGTGTAAAAGTTCTAAAATCTTTTTTTCACAAGTCAGTCTTAATCTTTCACTTTTTTGATTAGTTCATGAATTAAAATGTATTAAATGTGGAAGACCTAATAATGCTGGCCAGCTCATTACACACTATCTTCTGTTTGCAACAGCTATGCTTTCCTAAATTATAATAGTTTTTAAAATAACTAGCAACAAATTACCATACAAAGGAAGTAGTGCCAGACATTTTAAAACTACATTTATTTTTCCATCCAAAGTTTCTGACTGTAAAGATCAAATAAATTCTAGCAACTGTTGCTGATTTTCTTTCTGACTTTCTTAAATCTTCTAAGGTAATGCTTGTTACAAGTGTGATTCTTTCTTAAAGCATATAAAAATACCCATTAATTTTCACAGGGATGACCCTAGATATGCCAAGTTAATGATGCACATATGTATTTACTGGAAACAGATTAGGAGGCTGATAGATACTACTGCGCATTTTTCATCATACTATTATGATCATTAAAAAAACCATTCCTTTGTTTAAAAAAATCTTTAATTTTATCATCAAGTCATTGATTTCTTTCCTCAGTGAGGGAAGGGCATTGAGTGATTCACTCAAGTTGTTTGGGTGAATTAGTTCTAATGGATTTCTGTATATTTGTTTTGTTAGCTCCTGTCACCACCAGGAAATGAGCTCATCACTTAATCTGGAAACCCAAAAGCAACTTTCAGGCATGCTTCATGTAGGCAAGCAATTATACAACTCATCTGATCATTATAATCTGGGAAACAAAACAATGGCATAAAAGTAGATTTTAAAGCTGAGGCCGTGGTTAATATTTGACTTTAAAAAGCCACACCACCAGACCTAAGTTAAAGTGTGAATTTATCACTTACCTGCTTCTTCCTATTACTCTCCATTCCACAGGAATGAAGTGGAATCTCAGCATCATTTTTCAGAAGAAATTGTTAGACAGATTTAACACTTGCTAAAAATACTACTTGACTGTTTGCCAGTGGTTTCTTGGCCTCCATGGCAGCCATGACACTATCCCAGGCTGCTTCTCCCTCCAGCTGTACAAAATAATTGGTTATATTCAGATATGCTTTCTGTGTCACAGTGAGTCAAGCATTCACACCAAGTCAGCATCATTCAAGGTCTCTTGTCTCCCAGTGTGTTTTGATGTGTTAAAGACAAAACATAGCTCTAGAAGACTATTAAAAAGCTAAGAGCATTTCTGTGAAATTACTGAAAAGTCATTTTTGTGAAATGACTGAAAACTTTAATTGTTATTGACATATTGTAAATGCCAGGTATTCTGTTAATGTGACTTTCTCATACTACTTTCATGGGTCAAGAGGGTTACACAAATGTAAAGCAGAAGTTTTTGTTTGTTTTTTTTTTACAGCTCCTTTCCAAAAACCCAAATTAGAATCACAAAGTAGAATTATCAATTTGGAAGAGATCTCCAGAGGTCTCCAGTTCAACTGCCTGTTCAAACCAGGGTCAGCTATGAAATCAGACCAGGTTGCCCAGGGTTTTATCCAATCTTCTAAACCTTCAAGGAGGTAGACTGCACAGCCTCTCAGGGTAACCTCTAGGCAACCTCTTCCAGTACTTTAACGTCCTCTGGTTGAAAATATTTTGCCTTAAGTCGGAACCCCCCTGTTTCAATTTATGACCATTGTCATTTGTTCTCCCACCATGCAACTCAGTCAAAAGCCTGGCTCCCTCTTCTTAACCTCATTTTGGGCATTGAAAAGCTGCTATTAGGTCGCCCCCCCAAAGCCCTCTTCTCTCGAGGCTGAACAAGCCCTGTTCCCTCAGTCTTTTCACATAGGTCAAGTGTTCCAGAGCCCTAGGTATCTTGGTGGACCTCTGCTGAACTTACTCCAGTTTATCAACAGCTTTCTTATGTAGGGAGGACAGATGCAGTCTAACAGGTGCCATGCAAAAGGAAATAACCACTGTCCTGGATCTACTGGCTACTAAACCAACAATAGCTCTTGGTGAATGAAGCAGCATTGACTTGCGCATTTTGTGATCACAGCTACGCTGGTAGAGCACTTTCATAGCATAGACCTGGTTTGATCAGTGCTACACAAATATGTGATACAAATGAACATAAGCTACAGTATGATCTTCTTCATTGTATGGGGCAGTTCCGGGTGCTGGGAATAGCTTTTCAGACCAAAATAAGGACGTTGGTAATGTTTAGGGAACCAGTTACCTGTGAGCCTACCCTTCCGTCCAGCTGCTAGTGGAACTCAGGGCCTTGGGACACAAAAGTATAGTGGGCGCAGTTTGAGGACTGTGTTTGGGTAGTTTAAGAATGATTGTCTTTAGCTGGCTATTAAAACAGTAAATTTCCAGTGGCATTTTAAGTCCCTCTGCTTAACTTTGTATTGAAACAGGTGATGACCAATCATACTAGTGGTTTCTGCATCTCAACTGATAAGCAGAAACTCCTCAGACTTGCCAAAACTGATCAGCAATGCCATCAGACTGCTCACTCCAGTTCAGTGTACCAACTGTAACCCCTCCTTTACAGAGAATTGAAATCACCACATCCAGAGGGGAAAAAGGGTGTGAGGGAGTAAAGCAGGATCTGATGGTTTTTTCCATGCATTTCCAGAAACTATGTCAGAATTTCTGACTAGTTGTGTTTATCATTCCAATATTCATCTTGCATTAACATACAATGTTTTTATTTAAGTGTCTATTTAGTAATCAGCTGTAAGAATCAGTGGCACAAGTAATAATGATACATGATGATAGAAAACTGAGAAAAGAATCTGGGATGTTCAGTACTGAATGTATTCATTGATGGCTAATAAATATATTCTTATACAAGAATAATAACAAGCATGCCCACTTTTTAAGCATATCAAGAAAGTTTTTCAATTTAACTTGGTTTTTTTTCCAAGTTGTATTAAATATAACAATAACTATAACCAATGCTGTATCATACTTTATTTCTTCAAAGTGCAAAGTATATTAAATAACTTCAAAATGTCCTATTGCTCTACAGAAATAACTATGTCTTTACTCCCACACTATTTATTATTTATTTCTTCAGTAAGTGGGACGAGCACTGATCCCTCAAGTGTTTAAATGCCATTTAAGCCACTGTCTCCGCTCACAACAGTTTCTGTTACAGACACACTTATTACAAAAGAATGAGTGAGGAAAGCTCCGTTCAGACCACATGCAGCTGATACAGCATCGCTGTCCACTGGAGAAAAGAAATACAGAGAAGCACTAGTTTAACATACCAGCCATCAAGCTAGGCCCAGTTTAAATTCCCCCTCCCCCAGCTCGCCCTCCTTGTCTCTCTCTCTCTCCCTTTGTTAGATTCACACACTCTGCTTTTCCAATTGCTTTAGCCTGAAGCAGTTGACATTTACCCCAGCTAGATAATCGAGGAATAACATTTGCGTTACAGTTTAACATGACCTCTGCCTCTACAGCTCTTTTTAGATTACCTCCCCCCCCCCAAATGGTTGCTGACACCATAGTGAGGCAGGAGGTGGGAAAAAAAGAAAAGAGAAGCTTATTATTGCAGTGGCACAGTCAATGTCATGAGAAGCTGCTCTGCCCTTTTCAGTTGTGGGTGAGCAACTATTAAGGAAAAGGTATTAAAAGGAGGAACAACTGTGATGCGAGGGACACACAGGTTAAGCTCAAAGCAAAGGTTAATGGATTGACTGTTACCTGTGTATGAGGCTTAATGTTGGTCTATACACAAGAGAATTGCTTATAGGTTATATTTTTTTCATGAAACTAAATTAAAGGGCTAATTTATTCCAGCATAAAAGAGTGAGATGCTACTGTTGTTGTTGTTGTTGTTGTTTTAGTACACAAGGACACATTTTCGATTCAAAATGTTTGCTGTTTATTTCCAGCACAGTGTGCTATAAGGTGATAATGCTTGTGAAAGGAAGAGCAGAAAATGGACATATTTGGCTGAAGATTCTCACTGAAATCTTAAATGGAAGAATTTTAATGTTGGTCAAGGAAACTAGACAACGTTTAGAGTAATAGTTTCATAGTTATATCACACTTTAAATGCAGAAAGTTTGGTTTAAAAAGAGTGCACCCCAAATAGAAACAAAAAGAGTGAAAATTTCTGAAGAGCAGAAGAAGGGAAAAATGATTCAATATTTCCTCCAGATCTCTGGTTTTCATATTTAAAATTCCTTTCTGCATTATTTATAAAATAGATGTTAGACCTCAGTGTCTGCAAATTCTTAGAAGAGTTTCAAGCGAGCAGATCAGCATATAACTGGTCTATAAAGAGTTAACATAAAGTGGGAAAGGAGTTTGTCATTTGTAAATTACTCAGTCAAGCTAATGTCTATACAGTAAGAGCAGATTATCTCTACTAATTCCACGAGAAAAACAAAACAGGCTGATATATTCTATGTTATTTTTTTCAGTTATGCCATCCTGAACATGCAAAAATATTCGGTATTTATAATGTTTGCTTTACTGTCACCAATACAGGCAAAATATTATGGAATAGAACTATAGCATTGCCTTCTCCCTCTGAGGGAGTTTAAGTAAAATCTTCTTGTTCATAGAAGAAACAGTGACAGAAGACAAATGCATTTAAAATGAAAGGAAAACAACTAATATCAGGTTTAGGCCATCTGTGGATTTTGAACTTTGTAGAGGCTGTTTCATCATGATCAATTTCATTATCTAGACTTTTTCTTAAACGCCACCTTCCACTTGATTAAATCATGTTTTCAGGGAAAAACTAAACACATATCAGCATGAAAGCTAGAAGCAGAGAAAGAGGCAAATTGGGCAAATATTCAGAAACTGTTACCTAAAAGTTACATCCTTTTCTTGCTTGCTTGTAATTTTGGGAGGAAGGATCACCAAAAGAAATACATAACAGAATTTGGATTACAAAGAGTAATCAGCAATATGTTAGTATATTGGAATATCAGCTTTCAGACAACTGACATTTTAAAAATGGCTTATTAATGCCTTCCTTAAAATAGGACCTGTCATTCTGCTTCCTTGCCAATGTTGAATCATTCCCTGCCATTCATTTTTGGGTATTTTGCCCAATTTTATTTTAAATTTCTCAGGTGACTTCCAGCATTTCTCATGGGAGGCTATTCTGAAGCTTAATATATTCTACTGTCCAGAACTTCTTTCCCAATACTCATTCTTATACCTTGTCTATTATTTCAAATGATTTTTCAGCACAAAGACTGGGTTATATCCCCACACATTTATACCAGCTGCAGCCGGTAAGATTGCGTTATGAGCAATTGTTCCCACCAGAAGACTTTAATCCTTATTTATACCCAACATGAGTCCTAATTATCACTTCCTCAGACTATTTTTTATTATTTATAAACATATTTATTTCTTAAATATTTGCTTATTAAGCACAGAAAACCACCATATATTCTTAGATAATACTCACAGTGAAATTAATGACCGAACTCTTCCTTTTTTAATTCAAGTTTGTGGCATTTGGCCCAGACACAGATTGTTGGATGAGACTCAAATAATGCAATATAAAAAGCTGTGTAACTATTTCCCTACTGTAAGAGGATAATGTGATATAGTTCATAAAAAATTAATGCCTCAATGTTCAAATTTTTTTTTATTTTTTGAACTTGTTTATGCAATCTGTGACTCTTCCTGTGGCCTTCAGGACTCCAGTGAAGGGACTCTTTCCAAAGGGATCTTTTGGTCACAGAGCAGCACAGTTTTGGATGCTTCAAACATCAAATGAAATTTTGAAGATAACACAGGATTTCTGAAAAGCAGCACTTCATATGGGTGCACAACCTGCCTGACGATGCTGATGTCAGCACCAGGCATGACAGGGATGTTTCCGTACAAGTGAAATACGTGGTTGACGGGTCATTTCCAATACTGTCTCCACCCAGTAGATGCAATTCTTTCCCTCTAACAAAGGAACAGATTATGAGGAGGAGGGGAGACTGCTCTGTATTTATGACCATGTACAAACAGTGGTCTTCTTTCACTGTGATATGAACAGATGCACTAATGACCAGGCCTCCATTTTTGAAGGGTACTACCGGATGACTTTGCATTCAACTCTTTTCTGAAGGGTGACATCAACCAGAATAATGTTAAAAGTTAAGCCGGGGAAGAGGAACAAAAATCTTAACTGACACACCAGAACAGCTCCTGCCTGAACAGGATTTAACAAAAGTTTGCTTACATTAGCTGCTACAAAGCCTGCAACTGCTGAAGAGTATTACATGGACTTCTCTGTAGCCCTGCTGCTCCAAGGTACAGGGGAATGGCTGGAATCAAGCAACAATGACCAGCGGACTCTGGCATGAAAGCTAAAGGACAAAGCTGCAGCTCCACGTACTCCTGGCTCAACTCTGACTGGGCCGAGATAGGACAGCCATGGGAAGGAGACTTCCAAGACTGGTTCTTTGCAAGTTCTCCTCCTCCAGCCCCTTCTCGACCTCCTCCACCTCTACCCCCACCTCCTCTTGCTTCTCATCCTGCCATTCCTCTTTCCTCCTCCCTCTCCTCTGCCTCCTTCCTCTCACCTCACCTGAGCCACTCTCCCACCGACCAGCGTCCCTCATCATCCCCCAGCCCCTCAGCCCCCCAGCGCCACCCCTCTGTCCTGACCCACCTCCCCACCACCCACGTGGTGCCAAAGAGAAGCAGGGGCAGCTGGAGGCCTCTCCTGGCCACCTCCACCTGCAGCATCGATCCTGGATGCAAAACATCCCCAGCACGGCTACGAGCAGGGAGGGGAAGAGGGACCAATTACTTTTAAATGCTTTGTTTTCCAAAGCAGTTCTTTGGTGTGTTTATGAGATAAAATTAATGACTGCAATTCCCACCGAGAACAACTACAGATGCCATTTCTATGCACACAGACAAATTTCACCCATCCCGCAAAACCCAGGAACGTTAAGTAGTTCCGAGGTGGTCTGTAGCACTTTGCCTATAGCACAGCCATGCCTATAAACGGTGACAGAGTACAGTACCCCAAAGGCAGGCTCAGAAAAATGTTGAGCCAGTCGATGCTATGGCAAGCGTGACCTTGCATCAGGACACCCCTCCAGTCACTTCTGATGTAGGTACAGGAGCGATGGTTGATCTCTGGGGAATCTGGACCATGAGGTGGCTTGCAATTCCCAGAGATCAAAGGTAGAGAAAATCTGGCAGGAAGCTACAGGAAGCTCTCCTGTGCTCCCATGCCAGCAAACCCATCCTGTCGCTCTCCTGTGGGATTTGTTGGAAGATGGATGGCGTGCAGGGGTGGGGAGGGATGCGTGGACATGAGGTGAGCACAGTGAGAAGACAGCGTTAGCGATACCTCGTGGTTCATCTTCTGCAGGGGTAGTGCTGTGTGTCCAGAGCTCAGCAGCAAAGAGGGCACTGAACAGCACTAAGCAATGATTAGAGAACTTTACCCTAGGCATACTGTTAGAAGCTGATTATACTCAGACCACTTCAGTTAAACACTCCTTGTGTTACGTCTCTAACAGGATAAGCTCTGCCTCACTTTACAGCAGTAATACCACACCAAACTTTGTAGCGCTTAGAAGAACCAAGTCCCATGTTAACATAGCGATTCTAGAAAGGTCTGTGTTAAAAGTGCAAGATCTGGCCTTCCCACCTTTATCTGAATAACCCTGTGAGTTGAAGTCTGTGCACGGGCAACACGTAAGGATGAATGGCAGGTTAAACACCCTGCCCTCAGTTGACGCACGTCGAATACGGATGCTCACCTGCAAAGAACTGCCTCCTCTAAGTCTCCTCAGGCACCCTTCCTGCACAGGAAGGCCTTGCACTGCCGTATCCTGAGCAGGTGCCTAAACTGTAAGAACAGTAAAGTTTTAAATAATAAAAGAATATAAAAAAATGCATAAGTTACGAAACATTTTAAAATACATTTGCTTATAAGTTGCTTCATTCACTTAACACTTTTTTTCATCTCCAAACTTACTTTATTTATTTGTGAGCACAATTAATTTAAAAATTATAAATGGGGGAAAAGAGTTGAGCTAGCTGCTAAGAAATCAAAAGGAAAATATACTGGGAAATTTGCTATTTAGCTGGCCGCTATTTGTATTTGAATTGCTGCCACACAGAATGATGATGAAAATAATTTTTTTTCCCTTCTGTGTGCAGGTGAATATTGTAATGGTTGGTTTAGGCTTTAGTTTAACAGCACATGGAGTCTGTATCTTTCAGCTGGATACATTTATTTCAAGGTACTTAGAAGCTGACTTTTATGAGATTATTTAGGCAGTGATTATTTTTGTTGAGAAATGTGTCCTTTATCCCTCTCATTCATCCACTGCTAAGATATTTCTGTTTGTCAGAATGCCTCCATTTCTGATAAATGACTGAAGACTGACTGCTACACTTTATTAAAAAGTAATAACAATTTTTGTACGCACCCTTCACATTGTAAGGGGGGGACCATGAATCAAAGGACACTGCCTGTCTGGGCCTGATAAATGCATCGTTTACCAGCTGAGGAGTTATTTAGGACTGGCTATTAATTTAAATCACATTTATCTTCCCTGAATGGGGGGAGGTTGCTGTGATAGGACTGCGAATGACCAATAGTGCAGCTAAGTGCACATTATTTATTACTACCGCCTGCAAAGCACTGCACAATATGTTAAAAAAAACCAGTGCCAATTACCATGGTTAATCTAGTCAGGGCAGTAACAGATTTCTTCCTAACACAAGCCAATTTCTACACTTGTACTTTTTAGTCTCTAGAAAGTCAGTGTTTGCTCAAAATTCCTGATCGTTAAAACCAGGTTATTTATCCTCTCCTGAAACATGATAGGCAATACTAGCACACTTAAGTCTTTTCTTCATTGTGAAAAAAAGAGCCTTCTTTAGACATTTAAGAACAGAAATTTCTTGAGTGCAATAAAATCTTGTAAACCATGTTTTCTAGGAGATTTTTGAGTTTTGTTCCGAGGCATCTGAGCAAAGAGAATCTTTGTTGAGGCTTAGGGAACAGTTATGCAGAGCTGCTCTGGGCCACTGCCATCTAACCTTTTCAGGAAATTTCACACATAAAATTAAGGTAATTCTGATGAAAAACATCATACATAAGGCTTTGCAAAATCCAGTGTATGAAGTCAGCCTACTGCATGTGCTTATGAGATATAGTTATCTATCCCTTGTTGCTATGGGCTAAGGTAGTGGTTGTCAAGGCAGGCGCCTCTGAAATTTATAAGTGTAACTAAAATAAACGTTTTTTGAAGAACAGCTACTGATTGCACTAAGTGCATCTGCAGTGGTGGATGGTCAACCCCTGAGAACTTATTGAGGACAAGAAGTTCCTGAGATGGACAATGTGGTCTCCATTGTGGCTCATATCCCAAGTAACTGACAGAGCACAGGGGCACAGTAAGGCAGACATGGACACATGGAGAAAAGAAGGAACTGCAGACAATGAAACCACAATTCTCCTCCTTCTTGCCTGCAGGAGTATATCGATGACAAAGAGTAAAGTATTACTTCATATATCCGCAATCATTTACATTCACACTCACTATTCTTGTTCCACACCTATGACAACACTAGAGTCCCTTCTGGCATTCAGCAGGAATGTTGTTTTTTCTCAATGCTGGCTGGTTGTTCATCTCCAACAAACAAAACCTATTTTTTTCAACTGGTTATGAAAATCTTAGTAATAAGCAGGTTTCTATGGAACTGCACTCAACAAGCAGCAGTGATTGGTAGTTGCTACATCTACAGAGTTTTAGCCATACCTCACACTCTGACAAGTTTATCACTGCTGTTGCCTTGCATGTCAACAATCCTATAACTGGAAGAACAGCTAAGTAATGATTACCAATGTCTAATACCATCCGGTGTTATATATAAGTAATGCTGTTCTTGCACGCTTGTTGCATCAACTCCCAGTAGCAATTAAGCCTTCATCATTAAAAGAAAAGAACAAATACTGAACACCATGTTTGGAGAAAGTGTTGGGTTTTCCATTCTGTTAGCCTGAGAAATCAACAAGATATTTTTGTGCAATTAATCCTAAAATAAATAAACAGAAATGTGAATAAAAATATACAGACACATTACAGGAAAGGATTCATTCTAGCAAAGTGTTGTAAATACAGGTCCCTGGAAGTCTGAAGTATTTGAATTAGACATAAGACCTTTACAATTTTTTTTTTAAACAGTGACAGTAATTAACTAACTGAATAACTAACCAGAGATCATACTGATTTTTCTATCGAGAGAATATTTTAAGGCAAGATGGTGTGTTTTTTTTTTTTTTTCCCTTGAGGTATATCTGATGCTCTTATTCAGCCACATAACAGGAACTAATCCAGGACATTTTATTACAAAGAAGATTTTCATAATTGTCTCCTCACTCCTAAAAGTCTATACAACTCTGGGAATCTGCCTTTCTTACTGGTATAAACCTCCTGTTTATAGCTCTGAGGATTTGTGGCATACCTTTGGAATCTAGGGCTGGGAGAGAATGTGGGCACTAAGTCCAATTCCATGCTCTTGCAAGCAACCATATCATATAATCTTTTTACATTTATCAAACTCCACCTTAAAAGCAATTAGTTTTTTGTTCCTCATCCTCTACGCCCTTACCATGCTTGGGAAGCTCTTCCAGGGAATGGTTGCTGTGTTAGATAAGATCCTTTTTTCTCATTTCCAGCATGAATGTACTTACCTATTTCTTTTCATGCCAAAACTGGCACTCAGCTTAAATAATTCCCCTCTCTCCCTTGTGTTTATCTCTATATGTATTTATAGACAACAATCAAATCTCCTTTAGGCTCTGGTTTGTTAGGCTAAACATGCCAAATTACTTTGGTGTCTTTTTGATATTCATGTGCCAAATCATGTTACTAGTGCTTCTCTGTGTTGTTTCCAGTAAGAGTTCATCTTTCTTTTAATATGTACATGGTCCTTGAGATTAGGTTTTATTAGGGTGTTGCATGGTGCTACTAATGCTTTCCTATCCTTTCTGGAAATATCTCCATACTGTACCTCAGAAACGCATTTGCCTTTTTTCACAGCTGCAGCATATTGGCAGCTCACGGTCATACTGTGATCAACTAGAGAGTTTAGGTCACTCTCCTCTTGGTGATTTCTGACAGATGAGTTCTCAGCTTATAGCAGAGTATTTGTGTTATTAGTCCCTGAGTGACTGACCTTGTACTTTGTGCTATTGAATTTCATCTTACTTCTATTCCTGTCGATCTCAAGGCTATCTGATTCTTTCATTGCGATATCCCGATCCTCCTCAGTACTGATGATGCATCCTGGCACTGATGTTATCAATACTTCTGTGCACGAGTAAGTTCCCTAATAAAAATACAACCACTGCCTTACTGAAATGTCTCAAAACTGGACCAGGAGAAACTACTGCCATACTCCAGACTGACAGTCCCCTTTTTATACACTCTAGTCACCACTCTCTTCAGTCAGACTTTTACCCACATTATATATCTCCTCTGACAATCTTCAGCTTCTCCAGCTTTACCAGTTTTACTGGTCATCTTCTTTGCACCATGGTTTTGATGTTTGATATCTGAATATCTTCCATTTGTATGATGCTAGGGATGCAAGGGTGGATTCTTGTGTTCTTTTGTAGCTGTTCCTTGACACCTGATTTCCAAATCACTGTCTTTCTTACAAAAGTGCCTCAGATGATAGCTCTTTCTAAGAATATGGATCTGGACCTTTATGAAACTGTGCTGGGAGGAGAGAACAGGAATGGGAAAGACTGCCTGGTGGGACTGCAGCTTTGTTTCGTCTGAGACACAGCAGTGAAAAAAAACACAGGCGCTGAAGTGGTTGAACAGAAGTCCATGACTCAAATATGTGGCAAAAAAGAGTGCATTGCTTTCGAATTTTAAGCTATCAGGCATACCAATATGCCAACCTCCTGTCAAAAGCACAGAATAGAATGAATATTTTTAGGTCAAAAGCTGCTATCATTTCATATAGTTTTTCATAACCCAGAGTTGTACAGACTGAATATTCAGGGCAGGAAGATTTGCCCGGAAGAGTTTGCATGTCAATCATTTGTAGTGCAAAGAATGGGTCATATCCACATTGGGTCACATTTTACTTCACTTACTACAAATTCCCCAACCTAATATTTAAGCTGTGTTATACCAAAAAATATTTTTATCATGTTTGTGCCATGTTATGGCTCTAAGCGTTTTGTTTTTTACATAGACTATAGAAAAATCCTTGACCCGGTTAATCCTCAGGCTCTGGTCTTTCTCTGAGTGAAAGATACACAGACACCTC
This sequence comes from Gymnogyps californianus, assembly GCF_018139145.2. Lineage (NCBI taxonomy): Eukaryota > Metazoa > Chordata > Aves > Accipitriformes > Cathartidae > Gymnogyps > Gymnogyps californianus. The sequence continues at coordinate 69,825,255 of NC_059472.1, read as the reverse complement.
CGGAGCTAAACACAGAAGATCACACTACTTGTTCTATTGCTTCAATTCTTTCCTTTTTACCAAGAAACATTTGTAGGAGCTCAGTCTGTGTAACTTCCTCTGCTTACACTGCAGGTATTCAAAAGACAGTCGGTCCTAATTATCCCATCCCCCTTCACACATCCCCACACCCAATTAATAATGTTCAGTGATGTATGAAGCTGAGTTTACATTAATGTAATTTTTTAATACATTAAAGTGGTGCACGTCTCAGGCATTTTATAAATAAATGTCACTAATTTATAAATACTTGTGCTACCCTGGGGAGCACAGACTGTGAAGGGGAAAGGGCAACAGGGGTGCAATCCTCTCTCTTCTCACTCCCATTTGTAGCTCCTAGGGATGCTCAAAGAGATTAAAACTTGCTCTTGCCAAATCCCAGGACATGCAGCTATTACTTACCGTGCACAGTGTAATACGGTCTAGACTCAGAAAAGAGCAGCTCTGGAACGTACTCTTTGCTGCCACTGTTATAAAAATTGAGGTTTTCTCTAAACAAGGAAATCAAAAAGGTTCAGGTACATCAGGATCAAAATTTCTTTGTCACACCATATTTCTGATGCCTTTGCAAAGCCTGGCGCTCTGTAATACAGACAATAAATATGTGTTTCTGCACGTGGGGAGCTGCAGGATGGAAAGGTTTTAAATTCAGAGTCACAGTTACCAGATCAATGAAATGAAGATTATCTGTCACTTAAATCACAGTTAATTTGACTTAACGCATGAACTTAATTCCACATTGCAACTTGGGGCGAGAGGGTAAAATGGCACAGAAATGCCTAAAAAGAGAAAGTATCACCAGATGAAATTTCAAAAGTAGCCACTGATGCTGTCTGGCTTGCTCTTGAGCCTTACTTGTGTATGTATGGGGAAAGTCAACAAGATGCAGCACTATGCAAATGTTCTTTGGACCTTCATCTGTTTTGAGGTCATTGCTACTAAATTTCTAAGAATGGTGACTCATTTTTATTTCATTTATTATTGTAAGACTGTACATTTCTGAAGGAGGAAATTATCACACATTTATACACTGTCTAGCACATGTGTATGACAGTAGCCATAAATACTTCTCCAAACCAGGACCTAAGTATATGATATAACTGAAAAAAATGAAATATTTTTTAAAATGTAATACACTAAACTACAAAGAGAAAGAAAGTTATGGTTCTGTCCCCAAATATTTACATAAACAATGAATATTTATCTATGGTAGAGAGAACAGATTTTTTAGCCTTTTTACAAAAAGAGCCAAAAGATTAAATTCATCGGTTTTGTTGTCTATAGCTGACTTCTCTCATCTTTGTTTTTTAACAAGTGAAAGAGAGCCCTTTCTAATTCAAGCTCAAGGTGAAAATACAATACAGGTAATTGTATGAAAATTTGAAGAGTTTTGGTTTTAGTCAGTGTCTACAGCCCTTTTCTCCTGCTGCGTTTCCTGTGAGATGGTCTCAGAATATATGCAGCTGCACTGTTCTTTTTGGGCTATGTTTGCAGACTATTTCTAGCCCACATCAATGCAGTCCAAATAATCCTCAGAAGTTGCTTCATTATTTATTAGAAAAAGCAATCTGGCATGCGGTGTGTTATCGACAGCTGAAATCCAATACTCAAAGGTCACCAAAACAAATACCAGAAAGAAAAGGTGTTAAGGCAAATAAAAATACACCTTTTTAATTTTGACTGAATTGATTAAATAACAATTGAGTGGTGTCACAGGTCATAAGGCTTTGAGACATAAGGTCAGCTTAATAGAAAAGAGCCTGGGGCCATGTTACAGGGTATGCTCTGAGGCCTAGCACCGAGGCCACATCATTGTGCTTGCTCCTGCCCTTACCCCATGTAGTCTGAAATGAAGAAATGCCTAAACAGAATAGACAACAGTCTAAATAGACTAGTGCTTATTGCTGAGGGCTACCCCCTGAGTCAATGCTGTTTAGAACTGATTGCTTTATTTGAAGTGAGAGTACTGGGCATCTCTCAGTAAACATTTTAGAAAATTCAGTAGGCCAAGGGAAAAAAAAAACCAAACCAAAACAAAAAAACAAACCAACAAAAAACCTTTCTACACCAGCAGTACTCTATAACATATGTACATCTCATTACAGTCCCACAGCTCAGCCCAGATATTTCAGGACCGACATGAAATGAGTGAAGTAGAAAATGAAACACTTAAATACACTGAAATCAAAAGAACTTTCTATGGGATTTTGAGAAGGAAGAACTGTATAGTGGCTTATACACACTAATACATTCACACTAACATTAATTAATGCTACACCATTTGTGTAGTAGTGCTGGTTTTTCGTATGCTAAATTGTTTTGTTCCTAAAAATAACTAGCCCAGGGAATCTACTGCCACAGAAATGCATACCTTCAGATGCTGTGATTGATCTTTTTAAAAGGGCTTGATAATTTTACATTTAATAATATAAATGAAAAATCTTGGTCTCTATCTAGTTCAACCAGCTACTTAAAGCTGTGCCCCATCAAAGCACATGAGAAACGAACTACATTGACTTCAGCAGGGTAACTGGAACACATGTGCAGCTATTGTATTCAGAAGTCTGCTCCTAGAAACCCAGCATATAGGAAATTCAGTGTACGAAAGTAAGAAGAAACCTAGATTATTTAACACTTCCATGACTATCTTGCTGGCTCCAGTGGAGACTAAGGCATATCTCCCTATTCTGTGGCTGCCTTTTCTTCTAGCACTCTTCTCTCCAACTTTCTCTATGTTATTCCCACCTTGGACTCGTGAGGTAAACAGCTGCCACTGAAGCGTATAACAAAATTTCTCTATTGAAGAGAGCTGATCTGGAAATAGATTGTTTTTTTCTTGCACGGACATGTATAGTGTATTTTGGTTCGCTGATGCTCCAACATCCATTTGAAAATCAGCTCCTGCAATTCCCTGTTAGTTCCCAGACTTCCCATGGCAATGGTGTTGCTAAATTTTGCTCTGGTTTTTGGCCTGATCATGCTCTAACTTAATGAATGGCTAAACTTGTGCTGGTTCTCAGGACAGTGATTCTGATTTTCATTTATTATTTAAATTACAATTTTGCAGACTAGTACACTGACTCACTAACATAACTCGAGTACTGGGAAGTTCTAGAGTCTACCTACCTACTCTTCATTTTTCAGAATTGGTCATTATCTATGAAACATGTAAGATGATGCACCAAAAAATGATATTTTAATCTAATTATACAACTATTAATAAATTATAATTTTCAAATGCAAAAAGTATTTAAGGAAGTAAGGTATGGGATCAATTAGATGACAACAATCAGTGTCTCATATTACTTCATGGTGGAAAGAATTCTTTTTACCACTGAGAATCTGACACTCCTTTTAATGTATATTCTACTTAATGACAAGTTATTACAGCAATTGTAATCGTTTGGAGTTGGAAAAAATAGCTTTTGTTTTAAGATTGCTAGTCTATCTATTTTCTGTACTTCTTGTCCTGGAAGAGTTTGTTTCCTTTTCGATCAGTTTATTTTAAGAAATAACCCACGGCTTCAAAAGATAATGCTTTAAAATGTAATTATATAAACAGTGAATTTCAGGACCTACTTTGTCTACAAACATCAAAAGCAAGGATTTTAATTCACAAACATCTTTATCAACAGTGGTAAAGCCTATAAATCACTCAATGATACGGAAAATGTTTAGTACTCTTAAGAAAGGAGTCTGAACAGTATCAATTATAGAGACCATAGAAATATAAAGATGCATTTTCCTAAAAGGCCCTCTTTATGTGCACACAGAAACATCCGTGCATGTAGTTTTCAAGTACCTGGACAGAGACAGAAAGAATTCTAGGACCTATACTTGTGGGAAATAAAATGTTATTTATCAAAAGTCATTTGGAGAAATTGTTTCTTTCTGTGGAAATTACTTCTCAGTTCTGTATACTCTTGTCCTGTAGTTAGCGCTGTGGTTTGTGTACGCATAGAAGAAGGTTGGGCTGCAGCCCTTTAAAAAATCTTTCAGACTGATGACATATCATCTACTATGGTGGGTGGAAAATGGCAATGGAAAAAAATGTATGTTAATGTGCAGAAATAATGCACAAGTACTTGATGGCTGGAATGTTCTTTCCTGTGCAACCTAGACAAGGTGCCCCTGGGCAGCTGCGGTGCTCTGAGGTAAGGCAAGACTCTCCTCTTCACCAAACCCCATAGCCAGGGAAAAGGCAAGGAGGAACTGTGAAGAAGTGCTGGCTCAGGAACAGTCTGAAGGTCTCCGATCATTCACACAATAGGGCTAATGCAAACAATACTAGTTCCCAATAATGCTGGATTTTCAATGCCTTGGTGTTTGCAGGTTTGTGTAATGACCTTCTCATCTTCATAACTCATAGCAGGACTTGTGTTGGCAATCTAGACAGAGAACCAGACAACCTAATGACTGATCAAATGTCTATACTTCCAAATCTTTCTCTTTTGGGGAAGAACTGAAACATATGAACACAAAGGCTATGCACTATGTGTCCCCTGCCCCACCTTTACTTTCCCTGCTGGAAAGCACTGCTCTAGGTAGATTATAACAGTTGCAGTTTTTCTGGATTCAGGCAGAACATTTATTTTCTGATCTACTTTCTCCCTCTCATGGTAGTCTCAGTCCCTTGTAAAGAATCGGGAGATGCAAGTGTTGTAGATCATTTGTGACAATCCTGCAACATTTCTTGTATGCCAGCAGTCTTGGATTAGATTCTTGTATGAAACACCTGAGTTTTAGAGGATTTGAGCACCTAATAGCTTAGGTTTACTGTGAGGGTGAGCAACAGGTTCTTGTACTTCTGGCATTGACCTGTTTGTTTAGGCATCTGACATTAAGAGATTTAAGTGGTTTTGATAGAATGAGATGATCAGCTTCAAAGAAATGGTCATGAATACAACGTGTCCCCATTAGGCATCTTCGAAAGTATTGGCTTAAATCAGGATTCATGAACTGAACTTCAGTCTCTTTGGTTTGCTTATTTACATTTATTAACTGCACTGTTTAACCTCTCACCTCTTCCTTAGTAATGTATTTCAAATTACACCTTTTATCTGATTTTGCATTAGGCTAGAAAGTCTGCCTAATGGTAAGCATTTATGCTGAAATACTGGCATAAATATTCTTAACTTTGCCCTTTCTGGGTCATATTCCTCATTCCTATTTTAAAATCTATATTAGTTCATGTTCTTACTTGTATCTTATCTGGCATTCTTCAATTCTACTTCATAGATTAAATAAAATTGGGTAAATTCTCTGAGGTTTCATTCAGTCTTTTCTTCTCAGCAAATTAATCCAGGACACAATGTCCTGTGAGTGGATAGAGGGTTAATCAGTGTTTGCATAACCTTTTCGTGAACTTTCCTGAGTTTTCCAATTAACTGAGGTAACTGAAAAAAACCACACATTTTGTGGTGTAGAGTGTTTCCTTTCCCTGTTAGCAAAGTTGCTTTAAGCAGTCATGCATATTTCTAAAGACTCTAACTAAAACGTGAAAGTTTAAATCATTGCTCACTGTGTATGAGAAGCACCAGCTGAGATGGATTTCAGTGGTAACTCTTACCCAGCTGCTCACAATTCACCTTCTTATTAGTTTGCGAGCAGTAAAAAGAAACAAATTTCTTTTCCGTAGAGGAAAAGACCTTGTTATGCAGAAGCATTTTATAAAAGCTCTCTTTCCACACTCTGTGCATTGATGGACGGTGCCATACGGCCTGAGAAGCTGTCATTAAAGGAGATGCAGGGCAGGCGTGCAGCCCCCTGTTGAATTGTACCAGTGAAAAGCCTACGTACTCCAGATACATAGCTGAAGTAACACCTGCAGGCTAGGCAGTGCAAAAGTGGAAGCTGTGGTGGAATGGTCCAGAAGCACAGTCCATCTGAATGGGTACACTGACATAAATATGTCAGTTAGGGAAAGGTATAACTGCCCTGGACTGAACTGGTGGTTTAGCCCATCTCTTCAATACTTGAATAAGAAAGGTGAAAATTGACTGATATCTGCAAGGTAGAGATGAAGCTGATACTTAAGGACTGCCAGATTACTTTCAGAATTTGTGAGGAAAACAAGTCTGTCATACTTCAGAGCAATCCACTTTATCCAAAACCTTCTGATTCCAAACCCATGTCATCAAGCTTTCCAAGTCTGACTGCTGAGGAAATGAACCAGCCCTCCAGGAATGATGATTGAAAACCATCTTTATCACAGAGAATTATGTAAAAGGTACAAAATGGGGCCCATAAATTTCAATGCCTTGGATTCCTATTACCATATGAGTAAAATAATAATCCCATAAAAATTCAAACAAGCGTCCAAAAAATGCTAGTTACATTGTTTCAGCAGTGATAGAGATTCTCTCGTTTGTCTCTAGGACCATTCATTTTCTCACATAGCTGCTGTGACGCTATGCTATTTCTTGTCTGTATTCTTTGATTCAATGCTTTGACTTTCTTGTATTTGAAAATAATAGACTAAAACCTAAATGAAATTAAGAAACATCACGTAGTTCAGGCATTGGGTAGTTTTAGCTGCACCTGATAATATGCTCATCTAGCTGTCTCCTGCAGAAACGGTACTGGTTTCTTCTTGCCTTCAAGTTTGTTCCTAATTATGAGGAAAGTTCTGACTTCCCCAGTCATTAATTTAACAGTGTTTCATTGTGTTGCAAACTGCCAAAGTGTGCGAAGTAACTGAGAGGCCCATCTAGGTATGTTTGTAGTGTGAATAATTAGAAACATTCCGATCCTCATATACATTCATAAAATGAAAAAAAACCAAACCTCTCTCTAACAGGCCCAGTGGAAAGCTAGAACGTGTTTGAATAAAATATTCACTATGACTCCTTTATTTGACAAAAATTCCCAGACCATGACTTCCTTTCGTAGTTCAAATGTCAAGCATCCCTTCCACTGTGGTCAGGGTGGCATGCAGGAACAGAGGGAGACCCTAAACAGAAGTCTTTAATGATGACAAGCCTGGTTAACTCAATGACCCACAGCATCTTTTGTCTCCCTTTCTCCCCATGTTGGCTCCTGCTGATTCAGATGGGGGAAGCTAACTAGCAGAGCAGTTGCTCATGCATAGTCTAGGGAAAATGCTTTCTTCACCCTTGTGCATAGAGTGCAAAAGGCCCTTCAATTTCCTCTGTACTGTTTTTCGGGTTTTGTCTTTTTCTCTGATTGACTAGCTTTATATTGATTGAAAAGTCATTTCCTTTGCCCAGTCTTCTGAAAAACAAAATAAATGTTTTCTGTGACCCTAACTCTTGGATTTTTCTTTCCACAGAGCTAAAGAAAAAGTTTCCTGTCAATTATATTGAAGGAAAAATTATATTGTTGTTTTGTAGCACTTTTTTTCTCCCTATGTGTCAAAAGGGAGCAAATGATGCATTAAAAGCCTAAAAGCTGAAATAAAGATTAGGTGTAAAGTGCTATTGATCCCTTTACGAAAAGAAGCTAAGACAGATTCCACTCCGCTGTCAGGTTACATTTTCAGTAAGTTACCCAGATGCAAGATTTGAAACTTCTACAAAGGAGTCTTTAAAGTGTTGTTGAAAGTATCAAATAAGATTAGACCAGACAGTAAAAGCAACCATTAAAAAATGTCAGTGGTGCAGCTGAGGTAGTCAGCCTGCATTGTCCCAGTGCTTAATGTAGTCCAATGCCTGAATGTTTAAGATGCCCATATGAAGATCCAGAACTTTAAAAACATCACTTATTACATTCTTTATGTGTACACTCTACAGATATATATATATACATATATATGTATCTCCATGTCCAGAATCTACAAGGTTTTAGGCACATGATGTAGTTTTCATTGGATGGAGCAGAAGAAAGCTCCACTTTTCAGCTCCCTAACTCGCTATTCATCCAAAGAATAGTCTGAACGTTTTGGAGGTTATTACAAGCTATACTAGTTCTAATGAGAGAACAAACCATTACTGTAAGTCAGTACAGTAGATTTTCTTCCAATTACTCTACCTTCTTGTTCCTGACAAATCTTTCTGCCATTCCTTTGCTCCAATCAGGAAGCTGGACAGCAGCTGAAAAATTATGTGACTTAGCAGACAGTATATGGTCAAATGTCATCCTTCGTACTGCTTTGATGTACCAAAATTTATTAGAAACCAGCTACTCAAGGCATTTATGTTACTTTCTGCATCAATTGATAACCAAGTTTAGCAACTGAGTGTACAAAATGCAGGCAAGATCGACTATGAAACTTTTGATTGTTAGTTGCACAAGCTGGAAACACCAGAGATAGATAAATCTAAAGACGGATTAGGCAGCTGCTGATTAAATTCTATAAATTAAAAAGGATTCTACAAAGCTGAGGCAATGCAATGAATTTCCTGATTCTCAGTAGGGTATCTTTAGAAAATATCCAGAGATTAATTTTGGAAAAAAAAAAAAAAACAAATAGAAGCAAATGCCAAATGAAAGCAGATGATGAACCTTCATTGTAATCTAACACATCTGGTAATATACTGGTGATGGAGAAGGTAGACTCCACTACTCAAGAAACACTAACAGTAAGCAATTTTTGTACAGCAATGGGGTAAAACTTTTGAAATCCTGGAACACTCGTGATAGGGGCATTAGTTCAACAGAAGGGGTCAAGCCTAAGGATGACAGATTATTTGGGGTGAACTGCTTTATGTTAATACCAGAAGAGGCAGAAAAACTCAGAGATGAGGTTTAAATTCAAAGTTATTGGAATGTAAAAGAATTTCTAAGTGGCCTGTATACTTGTATTAGAAACCTGAGGAACAGAAAATACTAATTACTATTAAAAAAGCTACTCTGTGAGTTAGTGAAACTAGTGAATCCTGGCTTCACACAGATTTGTGTCTTATGTTCCCATTACCTTTCTATTTGGAACCATTGTCCTTATGTGCCTTCTTATAACACAATGCACCCAGGTCATTCTGAGCCACCCATATTGTACCCTAAATAAACATATGATACTTTCAGATTGTCCCATGTCTCCTAGCTACTTTTTGGCTTCTGGCTAACCAGAAGGCAGAGCTCTGTCTTTAGCTAGCTCTTGGACCAGCTCTGTCTAGTTCAGAGCTCTTCGGTATTTGTAACATAGCTGAACAACGTGTGCCTGGTCCAGACTGAGGATTCAGAGACTCAGCTGCAACAGAAGCAGAGGCAAGCAGCTTGGAGAAAAGCTTCATAGGGTTGACTGAAGAATACTCTTTCCATGTTTAGTGTAGCCTTCAATGGTGAACAGGAGCAGAACCAATGCTGTGTCAATGTTCTAAAGGGGTAAAAATAGCCCAAACAATTACAGACCAGAGGGCCTGACACAATGCCTTGGAAGAAATATTAGAACAGCTGATGTGCAATGTTATCCATAAAATTTTCAAGGATAGAAACTCAATTTATTCTAATGAAAATGAACCTGAAATGCCTCCCTTAGGCAGTCCTGTGGTGCAAAAGGAGCAGATCTTTCAAGCAAACAGCTGGAGTCAGGATCGAAAATCCACACTCTATGCATTTTAAGCTCTTACTTTGGGCTAGTTCTAGTTCAATTTAATGGAATAAATGCCTTTTACCAGCTGGAAAATACTAGGTGAGCTCCTGCAGTGTGTTTCCCAGTCTAGTTTCAGTGAAAAGGAATCTAGTTCATGTACTTTAAGACTGCTCCATGATGGAAACTGGAGCACTGCAGGTTAGAATGATTAAGAGATTTACTTATTATGAATTAATAAATCATGAACAGATCAATTCAGCTAGATCATATCTGCAATGATGTATCTTTTAATGGTTCCTTACAGCATAGCCTTTAGCCAGTGCTTGATTGTACTCTATAATCACTGGAGGAGACAGAGCAAGAGAATAGGCTGGAGTTTGGTTTTCACTTTGGGATGAGTTGGCAGCTTGCCTACTTTGCTTGTAGAACTCAGACTGTTTTGCCTGGCAGCTGAGAATCTTCCCAAGCATCCAACAACAAATTCCTGCACTGTATTTTCCTCTCTGAGACTTTCCTTCTTCTGAATTGATTTAGACCATGTGACACCATTCTTCGCGTACAGGCTACGAAGTGAGACCTGCCAGACATACGTCCTGGTAAAACAGCATATTTAATGGATAATCAAGAGATAAAAAAGGAGAAAAATCAGTGAATTTGTTAGAAATCTTATGGTTTTCAGATCTAACAATGCTCTTGCTGCCAGATGCTGCTTTCATTCATCTTCAAAACTGTCTGCTTTAATAGCAATTGTTCCATTTAGATGTTACTTTTAAAAAATACTTTCCTCATGCCACTATCACTCACAACACCTCTGTGTGATACCAGGGAGAGAAATCTGTGAATCCATCCATTTTAACACACTGAAAGGAACCCATAGATAGCCTAGTCAAGGATAGCTGTAGGTGAAGTTACTTGACTGGTCGCAAGAATGACTCTCCGCTTCTCTTAGGCTGGTTATGATCAACTATGTGATGAAGATATAGCACTGTTGATGTGTAACGTACCAGCAGCTGATGTGGAAAGCAACACTGGTAAAACAGTAGCATAAACTTCAGCATGCATTAGCATTCATGTTACATACCATGGGTCACTACACGACTTCTGCAGAAGATTCAGTAACCACTAAAACTTGTATATGTGTGTCTTCAGCCCTTAGAGTTAGCAGGAACATGTCGTGTCATGACACCAACACATCTCCACATACCCTTGTAAAGAATAATCTAAGTAGTATGTTCAAACAATTGGTGTTTTGGCAGTGCCATTGGTCTAGGAACAAAGAGTAAGTTCTATTCATATATAGAGGAAAGAAAGCAGTTAATCTGAAAAGAACATGGAAATCACGGGAAACAACAGGCATATACTGAATTTTCAGATATGACTGCTCTTGTTGTGACACTGTTATCTACATTAGAAAGGACTATAGTTACAACTCAGTTAACATACAGAACCAAATGAACACCATGTATACCAACAGGTGAGTTCTCTTAGGAACTGTAAGATGAGAGCCTTTGTTGCATATCTCGTGTCATCCCGGGTCTTTTGTATCAGATATTTAGATTTTATTCTTGCCTTCTGAATTTTACAGAACTGCATCTCAGCAGCTCCCTATCATTTTAGAACTTGCCCCTTTTATCGTACCTGTGATTTCTTCCACAGGCTTTCACATTGAAACTCTGCCCTTTAAAATATTTAACATTGGCAGTGTATGAAGAACATGTGTAGCTTGATAGTTTTTATTTAAAATATATCCATAATGTATCTTACACTGTTCGCAATGTCATATATTAATTACGGTGCCATATACTCCTTTGATTGCTAACCTTAATATAATCTGTGTATGATATGCCTGGGAAACGGCAACATCCACTTTGTGTGGTTTTACATACACTAATCTTGAGGCTTAATTCTGAATCCTTTCGAAAATGTCCTGAGAAGAGAAAACTCTGACCTGTACTTCAGAAAAGAGCTAAGCAGAAGTACAGGGGAAAAAAACCAGATTTTACAGTTACAATTAATATTCTTTCTACTACCTTACATAAATGCATCTCTAATGAGAGGCAGAACTGTTCGGCTTATGTTTACTCTGTAAATATCACAGATCATGTATTTTGTTAAATATGCTGTGTCTAGGCAGCAAGAAGAAGATGACTTCCTAGCACTGGCTATAGTGCCCTGTGACAGGAGGGACCCCCTGGAGGGAAAGGCAGTTTGGTTCTTTCTTGGGAAAAAATGAGTGTGCCCATGGGGAAGGAGTTTCTGGGTTGAGGAAGCAAAGTGGAGACAGACAGTCTGGTACAGGGTCTGCCACACTGTTGGAGCTGGAAGACTTGAAAGAATAGGTCAGGAAGAAACAGGTTGCAGAGCTAAATCTAGAAGAGCATGAAGCGAGATTGTGGAGCTCGTTGAATCCGGGAAAGCACTGAAGCTGTTGTACAGAAGCAAGAGCGGAGGAAGGAGCTATCCACTATGCAAGCAGACTCCAGACAGCACGACTATACTATAGTAAAACCTAGCTGGAGAGAAACAAGACTTTGTTTTTTCTGATACACTTACTTCAAAAACAAAGGCAGGGCTCTTCCAGGTCCAGGCTCTGGATCCCTTCACAGCAACCATGCTCACACGCTGAAGAGGAATGTACAGAAGTTTGCTTTTTAGTATTTAAGATTTTCTGCTTGTCAGGCTTTACATTTTGTCTGCTAAGGAGGATAAACAATGTCATGTGATTTAGATAACCCATCACACCCAGCAACTGAAGTTCTTTTTCCTGTAGGCTGTAATTTGTTGAGACAAAATAGTAGCAAAAGGCTTCCTTGTCTCTAAGGTAGAATACAGACAGCGAAAAATAATTCCAGCTTAATGCAAATAATTTATTAGAAATGTTTTAACCAGTTGAAGCAGCGAGGAATATTCATTGACTCACGAACAAAGACAAACTATTTAAAAGATTTCTTCCTTTCTTCTAAACTCCTTATCCCTCTTTATTCAAGCTATTGTTAGTATTCAAGACATAAATGGCAAGGCAGATCATGTGGAAGGAGATCACCATGGGTTCCATACTGTATTTTAAAGTTATTCCTCCACTAATAATTATCGTACTTAATATTATTGTAAGTTATGTGTGAGGAAGAGCATCTGTTTGATGAATTTATTTATTCTTAGTTTGTATGTTGCACCTCCTTAAAAAAGGTCAAATGGCATTTAATGCAGGGATTGATCCTGCTTATCCTTGGGGCAACTTATACTCCCGGAAAAGGCTGAGAGAGTCATGAGAAGCTTAGAGTGTACAGCACAAGAAAAAACTGAGATACCTCTGAGTGGAAAAGGGAGCAAACACATTCCCAAGAGTGGCAGAAAAAGAGGCTTCCTAGGGACAGAAGGAATTATGCAGAATTTGCCACAGCTCAGAAAGCCACTTGGTTGAATGAAAGCAGACCTGGAAGCAAGAACCTGCCCTGCAAGGACACAGCGGGCAGAGGAAGGTTTCTTTGCAAACCTTTTGCTTTCTGCTGAGTTTTCTCAATTTTTAAAACTGGCCTGCTGTCATTTTTCTTCATATAAAAGATTGCTTTTGGACTTTGAAAGCCTTTTTGGTCTTTTTAGGGGAGGAGTCCTTTCACTGCACTGAAAACTCTGTGAGGGAGCAACTTGTTCTTGCAGTGTCTTCAGACGATCAGTGGTGTTGGTGTACCACTGCTACTGCTCTGCAGTGAGCTGACTGAATGTAAGGTGAAAGGTATTTTGGTCTTGGCTGAAAGAAACAAAATAGAGGCAGAAAAAGGTACAGGAAAAATCAAAAGACAAGAAGGATCAACTTTCTAAAAAATATTGACAGTATCAAGAAAAAATAAAAATACTGAAAACATTCTGAGACTTTTCACAATTGCGAAGGAAGGGAAGGGGAGCATAAGAAGAAACAGAGACTGCAGGAGAGTGTAAAAGGAAACTGACTGTCCATAGGAGACCTCTATTTTTAGATTTAAAAGAACACTGTCTTTATCAGCGTCTTCTGTGGAAAACAAAAAAACTATTATCCACTTTTTTAAAACTGGGAAAGAGTAAGAATATAAACAAAGATGGAACTGAAGACATTTGCAGCTTTTCTCATATTAAGATATTCTTCTTCAGAGAAATGTGTCAGAGGGTTCACTCTCTGTAACACCCAGCAGTTGTTTGTTCACACTGACCTAATTTTCAGGAGGTTTTAGGTTTTCATGTGTATAAGCAATTTATCACAAATACATACACTGGAGTTTGTCATGCATCTACAGAACGCAGTTGTCAAAGAAAAAAGTTGTTCATGGAAAAGATGTATCATTAAACCATTAAAGCTTTCTTGCATACAGTTCCCTGTAAATCAGACCCAAACTATTTAAATACTAATCTGTGCTAATGCTTTTACATGTAAAATAAGTAAGCATGTTTTTATTCCATTTTAGACAGCCAATCCTTCTTTCTTGTCCATATTTACATTTTCCTCTTGCATTAAGTACATATAGTTTAATACATTTAGACGGTGATTCTTCAGCTGGGGAATCAAATGCTACATCAAAGCAGATACAATATTTTCATCATGTATTTAATGACAACATTTTGCAAGTGCATTAGAAGTAATAATTGCTCATCAAAAAAAATAAAATGAAACTTGGAAAAAATGTAGAGCAGCTTTAATAAAGTATTTGAGCTGCAAGGAAAAATATTTAAATTTGTAATCAACACATACAAACAAATCACTCGCCAAATTTCCTAATATTGTGGTGCTAAGTAAGCTAATTATCCATATTAAATATTATTAAAATAACATTTTTTCCTTTGAAGGTAACACATTAGTATTAGTATAACTATCAGACATGAGAAATATGAAAAACACAAACAACAAAAACATATGCACAATATAAAGTACTTATTCTTTCAGATGTTTGGACTTTGTGCTGAAGACTGTCAGGGCATATCAGGATGCTGCTGTTTGCAACAAAACACTAGGAATACAGAGGACAGAGAGAGATCTGACTTCCTACTGCAACACACTGAATGAATTTCAAAGAATTAAATTCTGGAGTCAACACACGAAGAAATGAAATTTTTTTCACTTCTTTAGAGCCAAAATATCTCTCTCCTATGCTCACTGGGTCTACACTGATGTAAAACTGAGGAGAGACATGGAGGGCTTTTTTTTTTAAGTAAACATATTGGCATAGTACACAGAAGTGAAAAATGAAATTATCAAACTAAATTCACATCGAGAGTGGAAAGGATAGCTTTTTACAATTATTCATTATGAAATTTACAGCTGAAATCCATTCCAACATTCAAAAATAAGTAGTTAAAGTAATCAAACTACCTTAACTTTGCTAATCCACCAGAAGAATAAAAATATGACTTAACTGGATTTGTCTTAGAAAAAAATGTCTACTCAGAGAAAAATAAGCATTATGATGAATAACCATAATTTTGTGAAGTATGTCACTAAAAGTTAACTTTAATTAATTACTTTAATTAATCTTGTTTCTTCAAATGCAAAACACAACATAAAATTGCATATGCATTATATATATTTCATGGGAAATATGAAAAGTTGGCATTCTCCTGTCTCCTTATTTGGGACAAAGAGGAACAAAAGAGAAGCATGGCATCTGAAGAAGTTAACACAGGACATTTTCTCTTCAAAACAATCAAAGAATGTTTGAATTTTTTGCAGCATTACCTGATGATTCATGCATATAATCAGTACAGGTGCTCATTAGCCCAACGGTAGCTTTATGAAAGTTAGAAATGGCCTTCACTGTTGTTAATTCAACTAAAAGGCATCTACAAGTACAAGTTTTAGACATTCTGCCTAGGTTTGGTATAATATCACCTCTGGAGATACATCTCTCTTCCTCCCTTTCTACAGACAGAGTCTAGAAAACTTGATTAGATCAAATATTTAAACTTTTTCTGGTGAAACAGGGAGGACTCAACTAGACCCCATGATCAAACCTAGGGCTCTTGTCAGTACAGGACAGAAAATAACTATCTGTGGAAAAGGCAAGAGATTTTAATCAATGGGAAAGAATGGTTCAAGAGGTCTGATAAACTATATTGTCTACAACCCTCCATTTACACCCCATTTGGTAACCCTTCTACTAACTTCACCTCCAAATTAGGTATGCTAGGTAAACCTAGCATATTCTTTCTCTAACTGATTACACTAAGCTATCTCAAGGAAGGGCTAACAAAGAAAATGAGCTGAACGTGACTGTCTTGTTCTCCTGTGAGCCTTTCGCATGAGCCAGTGACTTGTGACCATCTATCTTTTATCATTATAATGACAATTCTGCCCTTGTTTACATTTTCACCTCTTCTTACAAGAGTTTAAAAAAATTTAGACAAAATGCAATAATTCTTTCCTAAAGTTGCTGGTGAGGAGAAGCAAAATGTAAAGGTTTCAGACATAAGATGTGCATAAAAGGGAATGAATGGGCAAAGAAGTAATAAAGTTCTTAAGACCTAAGGCCCAAACTTAAGTTTACAAACTGTGTTTCACTTACAAAGGGGGAATAGCCTGAATTTAAAAAAAAAAAAAAAGAGAGAAAAAACCCTCCTGCGTGCTAAAGTCTGTTTAGGATCTTGTAAAAGAAATTGCCCTTTGGACCTCCTCCTGTTTACCCATATTCCCACCCAAAATTGAACAGTTGCCCTCGACCACATATACTTGTTCCTGAGCATATTACGTCTGTTTTTTGAAAGTGTTTCAGCTCAAGCATGAAGAAAAATTCTATGTAAATAAAAAATATTGCAAACAAGCATCTCAGCATTTCTGATTTGAATTTTCTCACAGCCTTTTAATCTCTCAAAAGGCTTGATTTTTTTTCTCAGTTTTCTATTTTATTTTGTGAGAAAACCTGTTAAAAATGTTCAGTTACTGGAATTTCCATTGGACAGTAAAGCTGTCTTTCAAGCTGTCTCTTAAGATGGAATACATCTTGCTAAAGTTAAAATAGCTTTATATTAAAATATATCAAATATTTGTTAAAGGTATCTTGTCTTTTAACATGTTAGTCCACAGCATCAGTTTTTGAAATCTGTATATCTCTGCTTAAGTCAGTTGAGCAATACCAATTTATACAAAGTAAGGATATTCCCTGCTGTTTGAGAGAATAAAAAATCTTTGCCCAGTTAAGTTATTTCAGCTTTTATACAATTATATTAAACTTCCTAATACTTTATTTTCATATAAGTCTGTGATTAATTTATACAAATGCGATCAATAAATATGAGGGCTTTTTATACCTGTGACTTCACAATACTTCCTGTAAGAATTTAACTGGGTAAACAAGAAATAATCTTTTTTTTAACTAACTGTTTTGCAACTTTTACTATTCAAGTGCTTTGTTGGCAAGCACTTAAACATAATTGTGTTGAAAATTAAGCATATAAATGAAATAAAAAATAAATTTGCATTGAAAGTTCATTTTGTTGGGTTTTTTTACTGTCTAGCTGACACTGCTCTGAACAGAATGTATATCCTAGAGATGCAGCATATAGAGAATTCTGTCTCATTATCATTCAAGGATTTGGCATAATATGGGTTGGGGCTTCAAAACTTAAGTCTTTAACTGGACTGATGTGAGGACTTCAGACTCGTGGAGGAGTACAATATATCTCTGGGTTTTAAGGCATATAATAAGCATACAAGAACTTTCAAAACAGTATATTTAGTGAATGCATCAGGTATAACTTCTAAGGTGCAAAGTGTAAGCATCTTTAGGTAATATATTTGACTTCTAATAGCCTGAGAGGTAATAAAATTATATAGTGATTACAGATTGTATTTACATGTTTCTGTAACCTCTGCATCATAGTTAAGATACAGTTACGGCTGAGGGCTAACTCCACCACTGACCTTTTATAACATTCTGCAAAGCTTACTGTCAGCACTACAAGCTGCAAAGTAATGGAAACAAAACCCAAAACAATTCCCAAACCCAGATCAGTTTCTAACCACATGTAAGCTCAGCCATGTTATGTGATAAAGTGATCCAGAGTGTATTTTGCATCTGTAATGATTTCCCATCATTCCCTACACAGCCTTTCTAACATGTGAACTAGTCATATACATATTTAAGATGTTTCTTCCTTTTCACTTTAGAATTGATACCTTGTTGATACGAACAGGCAGAGGCAATTTAATAGTCTCTCAGAACTATTTTCTCACTCAGGTTATACAAATACTCATTAAGACAGCATTCCCTCATTTTCATATAAATCATCTATGTTATACCATTGTAGAGCACAAATGCAGATTTGTGCAATCCATTTAAGTCGCCCTTTACCTAGTTGAATCTAACATGGTAAATGAATAAACCTTTTTCACTTGGAATAAGCATGGTTGAAATATGTTTCAGTGAGTCTACCCTCGAGATTTAACTTTCTAAACACTGTAAAAACAACTATACTGACTTTAAATTCATTTAAATATAGCTGTGTGAAAAATGTAGAAAAGATTTTCAGATTTGACCTGTTTTTAAAAACAC
Source organism: Gymnogyps californianus (assembly GCF_018139145.2). Lineage (NCBI taxonomy): Eukaryota > Metazoa > Chordata > Aves > Accipitriformes > Cathartidae > Gymnogyps > Gymnogyps californianus. The sequence continues at coordinate 69,807,213 of NC_059472.1, read as the reverse complement.
ATTCTGAATCTCCAAAAGAAAAGTGGATTGCAAGGAGCCAAATAGATAGAGATGCATTGCAAAATATTTGAATTGAAATTTTTAAATTTCAAAGTGATCAGTTACACAAGGTACACTTTTTCTCCACAGAAGACAATGTTGTATACCACAGAAAAGGGAAGAGTCGCAAGAGAAACACTGAAAGGGTAGCCAAGGTACTCCCGTAGCATATAATAAGTAGTAAGAAAGTGATTTGAACTTAGTTTTGATTTCTGTGGTGATTCAACAGGTTGTGTCTGGTATGAATGGCATCTTTAAATACACTGATTGATTCAAGTGAGCTGGGGCTGAATTTCAGGGGAGGGGGAAGTTCATGGAGAGCAAGGTTGGATTTATTAATATACTGAATTTCTCTCAACTACACTTTGATCACTGACTTAAACTGATGTTCTTGGAGTGAAGAAACATATGCTAAAGAAGAACTTGTCACGCAGGACATCTATAATTAAAGAAGATCTTCAATGAAAGCATTTCACAACACCTCCATTAAGCTTTGTCATACTGCAAAAAGAACATGAGCCTCTGTGTAAAGAAAAGTTAAACAATTGTCAGCTGAAAGCAGATGAGGGTTTTATTGAATACCTGTATTACTAATGCATGAAGAGGTACCCATGCAGAGCACAGCAGATACAATCATTGCTTTTAATCGTTGTGCAATTTTTATTACCAATGGAACTATTAAAAAAAAAGAGGGGGATAGATTTCCCTTACTGCTAGCTACAGTTTTATTTCAGGAGAAATCAGTGACCTAGGTCACCAGGTTGTCACCGATCCTAGTACCAGGATCACCTCCGCATGAAGAGATGGGTAGGATTACTGTCTTGAAGACAGCACAGATCGGGACATTCAAACCCCACTAGCCAGGGTCACATAAAGGTTAAAGTATGGATAACCATTTCCAAATCTTCCCACTGGGAAGGAATAAAATTATTTGACAAGGCAGTTACAAGAAAAAAGATAACATACATTTATACAATTTCTAAAGGAATGTATAATAATAAAGAAAGGAATGCACATTACTTTAATTGGTCTATGTTACCAATTATCAAAAAGCATTATTGTCATTTCTATACTCTTATTGTTTAAGTTTGCACTAAGGCCACAGTGATTGTATCTTGAGTCATAGTCCAAATATCTGGAGTACTGGAAAGTACTTTTTTGAAGTTTTTGTTCAACATAAGATAGGGAAGAGACACTGCTGGTTACTTTTGATCAAGAGGATAGTATCAGTTTTGAATTTTTGAAGAAAAAAAAAATCTGAATTTTGAAAGCCTACAAAGATACTTAGTTGTTTTCACATAATAATAGTTATTTCCATTCATAATAATAGCTATTTTAATTTATGAGTGTACACAACTAGAGGTCTCCAGGCTTTTTAGTGGACACAGCTATAAAATGATACCAAAGTGTGTGTGGGGAGGGGAATAATTCTTTTAGAAGTCCCCAAGTTTAAAACAGTTAATAACAATCTTCTCATCAGCAGAAGTTTAAAGAAAAAAAAAATATTGTTCCCGCTCCTGAAAGATAACTTTGATTATTCAGTCTGTATGAAATGAGGATCATTAACTGTTCCAGATAATGCCATTTTTCTACTTTTCTCAAAATTGTTACGGGGAATACTCAAATGGTTCAGCTTCATGGATTTTTTAACTGTCCTAGCAGAACATACTATTACAAATCATGCTTCAGCTGTAAATTTGTACTTTTATTTTTTTAAATAATGTTATTAAGATAATGAAAAGTAGCTGACAGATAGAAGCTGGTATCAGTATGAAATTTATTTAATGTCCAGTGTAAAATTGTTGGTTATTTTCATTTTTTTGAGATCAGGGTCCACACTGTTACAAGTACCACTGAAACCATTACCTGCAAGGGTAGTCACAGCCAAAGGAGGAATCTACTGGCCGGGCCCGGAGATTTCCACTTTGAGAACTTTGCTTTTCAGACCTTCATTTGATTCTTTCACTAATCCAATAAGTTTATAAAATAACATTTAAAATATTAGACTTGAGTGCAATCCAGAACCTGATTCTGCACATGCTGTCCGGTCAGAGGCTCTTTCATGAAAATGTAAAGAGATCATAGCTCTTTGCTTGCAGGTACTGTTGAAACAATATCCCTTCAGAATAAGAAGGGAGAACTGAGTGTTTTGTCTCCTTTATACTTGCACCTGGAAAACTGAGGTCAGAATATAGAGAACAGGCAAAGATCAAGATATATTTATTTGTTCATTCATTCGTCTCTCTGAGCCAACAGCATTGCAAAGGGTAGGAAACATACTTTAATTTGTTGCTGGTTTTAATCTCTTCTATGGTTTTCTTATTTGCTCTTTTTCTCTGTCTGCTGCTGTTTCAGTTACAGGTTTTCTCAAGTACCATCATTTTCAAAGGGAAACCCACCTGATTCCCATTTGATATCCTCAAGTCCTGTGATGTCAACAGAACTCATCTACTCCCATCCATACTACTTTGTATTTATACATTAAGCATGGCAGAACTCAGGCACGTCTCATTTCTCAGGGGCTAAATGCAAAAATCTTTTATTTTAAAAGGTGGTATCACACATTTGAGGTAAATATTGTGAAAAGTCAACATGAAGCAAAATCACAGAGATGCTAAGTATTTCAGCTTTCTCAGGGAACAGGAATATGTCCTTTAGAAATGCACATTTCTCTCCGGTTTTCAAATATCATCAAAAAGAAGCCATTCAAAAGGCCAATGATCAAACAGAAATGGAGGCAAAGAAACACGTAAGGCATAAAATTCATTCAAAACCTGAAGGCAGCAAAAACATGAAGGCTTTTTCTTCACATATGGGGATTTGTAAAACCAGACATGGGTGCTACAACACTTAAAAGGTGTCCTGAATCATTTCAGAAGTTTGCCAATTTGACCTTAAGCCAAATGACTATCCAATGAAGAGTAACAGATGCACCTGACGACATAGCATTCCAGTTCAAGGACGTAGCAGAAATATCACTCTAGTTCTCCCCAGTGACAGACAAAACTATTGATTGCACATTTACAGCTCAAATGCTTTTTTTTCCCCCCCTCCTTTCTAGAATAACAACAGAATTTGACGTGTATGAAGAGCTTGTGGGTTTGGCTTCAATTCAAGGCCAAACAAAGGGCTCTGACTTTCACCACAGTCTGCAGAAGCATTTACAAGCTCTGTATTTGGATTTGTGCAAACTTGTTGATCTTTCAAACTATCAAGCATTTTCAACAGCTGGAGCACAGAATAGCACAGTATTTCCGTTTGTTTTCTGATGGAAAAGTTTACAGGCACCAAAATCCATCTGAGAAAAGGTTAACTGATAACTTGAATCCAGTTATATCTTGTGCATTATGCACTGAGAACCTGAATCACTGATAAGTGATCTACTGAACGCAGTCACCAAAGAGAGCCAATTAATTTGGATTCCCTGAAAGCATGTATTGTTTTTCTAGGCAATGAAAAGAAAGAGAAAAAGAGGGAGAAAAAAAAAAAAGCAGTTCACATTTCTTTCAATTTCATTTTGTTCACTGAATAAAGTATTTGTTGAACATGTGAAGAGAACACATTATTTTTGTTTATATTCAGCTTAAAAATAAATAAAAAAATTTTTTAAAAGACCCAAAAGCTAATTATTTTGAAATGGCTTTTTTTATTATTATTTTCAGGTCTTTATCCAAACATTAATATGTTTCCTACTTTTAGGTAAAGTTTAAAAGAAAGAAAGTATTTTAACCACTTTCCCTTTTTTAATATTTCTTTTCATTTTCATGGTAGAAAAGTGATCTACACATACATAAAGAATGAAAGTGCTTTTCCTGCCCATATTATTTCTTTTTTTTCCCTCTGTCTTCAACTTCACTTTTCCCATAGGAGGGAAAAAATAAGAAGGAACTACTAAAACTAGAGTGAGTGCAGGACTTTTTCTTGTTTTCAAAGTCATCGTTATTAATTTGTTATTTATGTTTTCAGTTTGTATGACAGATATTAATACAAAGGTTATGTAGTTTTTTAAAGTAAAAATCACAAGAGAGGCAAACATCTGTCAGCCAATTTCACTAAAAGACGAGAAACTGAGCAGAGAGAATGTCCAACAGAGAAGCTGGCTTTTAACACAGGAACTGAGGAGATGAAAAAAGGCTGCCAGAGAAGACAAGTTGGAAAGAGTCGGACGTGAGTGTCACTTCATTGCCTAGGACTGTAGCTGGAGCTCATGTAAGAGAGAGACTAGCAGACTGTGTCTGCTACATCTGGGAGTAGTACACCACAACAGGATCAGGTCTGTAGAGCTCATGAAGAGCCAGTGTCCAGACCATGCATATTTGGGGGGGAGGGGGTGTCACTTCAGACGAGCTCTAGTTTTTTGCCATGGACTGAACTCCCATCAGCAGCTGGAGTGCATTTGCAGTGTTCACAGGGTAAATTTTCCTGTTTCGTTTCATCTGAAAGCAAACTTAGTTGTATACTCTGAGATGGCTATGAGATCTAAATCAACACATGTTAATTAGGAAGAATTGGGAAACTTTCCTCAAAAGCACTTTGCTGATTCAAACAAGAATGTTAATGTATACTCAAGGAGCTCCTACTTGAAGATGAGGAATTTAAGTAGATTGAGTGATTGTCTCCCATCCAGAAAACAGAAGTACCAGTGCTAAAATGATTTCTGCTTCTTTATTTCTAGCTAAACGTTAAGTATATCCTTTAAATTTTCTTTTCCCTTTTTCTTCCCAAAGAAGTTTGACTGTTATACTTTGCCTTCCAGAGATGAACAAACTTGCAGTTAGAGAGTTATGCAGTTCAGACAACTGTGTAAATGGTGGTACTTCAAAAGGCAGATTAAAAGACCTGCTTAATTTTTTTGATGATTTTTCTTTATACCCTTCTGTGATCTCAGTGCATCAGTATGTAATATCACATTAACTTTGATTTTTCTTAGTCTCTGAAATGTTACCATTTGTGCAAATATTTTAATGTCTGTCATGCTGCAACTGAAATTATTTCCTCTTCTCTGCACTGCAGTGTTGATGAAAACCCACAACAAAAGTACTATATATAGCAATGCTGTATGTGAAGGAATATATCAAATTTAGAGTCCCCTTAAGATTTGATCCTATATTCGAAGAAGTCAAACAAGAGTGAAACCTACAGTTATTCAGGCTGTTGAAGATGCCTGTGCCCAGAATACACCTTCTGATGAGCAGAGACCATTTTATGGGAGTTCTTCTAGAATGGAAAGAAAGCATGACAAATTACGGATAAACCCTGTATTTAAGATTACTCTTTACAGCTTTGGTACATCCGTGACAGAAACATTGGAAATACAGTAGCAAATAGACAAACAGGTCAGTTATAAAAGGTTCATAAGTTATTGAAGGTGGGTAAATTTTTTCTAAACTCCTGACTAAAATTATAGGTGACAAATTATGTTTGTCAGGTTTTTGTTCCTTTTTGTTCATTTCTTGACAAATTACATTACATCATCAATTCTCTCCTGGTTATTCTTTGCAGTGTTGCTCAAGTTCTGTGGGAGAACAGGTTCACCTGGCCAGCCCAGACAGAATGAGGTTATTTAATGCACCAAAATAGCTAGCAAATATTAGGATACAGTGGTTTATTTATGTTCTTGGGTTTTATCTGTATTTTCTTCTTTTCTAGTAAAATATCATGATGGGATTTCTTCCATTATTAATTTCTGAATTTAGAATTTGGAAAAAGGTATTTTTTTGTAAATGATCCTTCAGGGATCTTTTTTTTTAAGTTATAACTTACGTATATACACTACAAAACCAATCTATTTTGAAAATGAATGAATGAAAAATATTTTTAATTTTTGCACATGAAAATAGTATTAGTCACTCCAAATTTTTTCTTGTAAAACTGAATCTAGGATTCAAGAAGGAACCTTAATTTGGTATATGTGGACATTCTGGTTTTTGACTTTGTAACCTCACTGCTTAAAAATAGATCATGGAACTATTTGGGAATTAAGATTGTTGTTCATTTGTTCTCATATGAAATACACACATATTTTAAATTTCCTGTGTTGTTTGTTTTCAGCTGAAATAAGGTTCAGTTGCTAAAGTAAATCAATCGCATTTCTGTTTCCAGTACTTTTTGTGAGATATCTATTAAATAATTTTTCCCTTTTTTTTTAATTAGACTGTAATGTACAGATGTTCTCCACTGCTTCCTTCCTCTCTCTCTCCCTCTTTCTCTTCCCTCCATTGCCTTTTATTTAATATTCCAAGGGCAAAGACAGTGATTAACAACCAGCATCTCATCTGAGCTCCCATTTTCAAACACAGCAGGTCAAAAAATCTGTTTTAGCTGGGCTGAGATATAGGAAATTCTGGTCCCAAGTGAGGCTCTCCAGGCCACAGAAAATGAAGCCTGAGGGTGCACAGTATTTCTTAGGTGTACTTTGTGTGCCACTGATTTCCATGACCATTTCAATCTTACTTATTTTCTACATTCAATATTATTTTCGCCTTATCCTAACTTCATTCATTTCCATTCCCACCTTAAAAAACAGTAGCTTAAAAGTCTGAATTAAAAAAAAGAATCAGCCTACCTCTAACACATACTTTCTATTTCTAATATTGAACAGCCTTCTTAGGAATCTCAAAACCATATTTTACCTTTTCATTTATGCACTGTTTATCTCATTGTTTGCAACACCTATTTCCAGAATAATTTTATGGAAACTCAAAAATAACAGTGCGCCAGAATAAAATGGAGTAAAACAGAGACTAAGTTCACAAAGTTTTAAATACCTATTAGCTTCTACACAAAACAATTATATTTTCTCATTTATTATTTCACAGCAGTAATAATACTAATAATAATAGAAACAATTTTTAGTTTCAGAGCCTAAGAACTCTTTCCATTCAAAAAATCCCAATTAAGATTCCCATTGTTTCTCACATAGTAATACTTCTCCTTTTACACTTGACTGGTTGCCTCCAAAGCCTTAGGATTCTTCTAAGGTGAGGGACTGCTGGCCCACAAGTATCTGTAGAAACACCTACTACCATGGGCGTTTTGAAAACCTCAAATATACTACAAAAAAAAATCTAGCAGAAATAAAATATGCTTTAACGTTTTGGTAATTTTCTTCCTTTAGCAAATATTAATTCAGTGCTAAAAAAAATAAGTTATTTACAATACATGCCTCTGAAAAAATATATATTCACCAATATATAGCAACTATGAAATGTAATGATTAATACACCAAGCAATTCAAAGCATGCATGTAAGGAGCTGAATAAAAGTAGACATCTTCTGTTTCCTTTTACTGAAATTGCTTTGTCATAAATTGTATAAGTGACTGGTCTTAACTATTCTGTGACGCTCATTTCACTTCCTGGATGAGTATACTTCTAAGCACAAAATATTGGAGCAAAAGGGTTATATTCCTGCTCCTTTACAGAGGAACAGACAACTCGCTTCAAGGCATTCAAATTTTAAGTCACCAAGAATCATTATTGCCTTCTGAAGCAGGACCTTAAAAAAACAGCTCTTATTTCTCCCTCAGTACATGTACACAAGTACTTTGATATATTTCATTCACTGTTTCAAAGATACTCAGATTTTCCACCATTACAATTCAAATTAAAAGGAGATGAAGATTTATGTGCCTTTATATGAATCTGATATTTCTGCAGATAAATACTTTCACTTCATTCCTAGAAGCATCCTAAGCTGAAATACAAGGTCCTCAGAGATCTTCAACATACTCTTAAATATATCTATATAGCCTGCCTATGTCTTTTCCTAAAGTCATAAAGAGGTCACAGAATATTCTGCACGAATTTGGGACAGAGAATTTCTACAGGTACATTGAGTTTTATGATGAAATCAAGAATATGCTTTGAGGAATGAGAGCATGTGTTCACAAGATCCTGTGAAGACTGGAATTGCAACTAGGAAGTCTTTCTCATTCTACTTTGAAGAACCCTTTGGGCTCTGCTGAGGCAGTTTGATGTGACAGTGGCTCTGTCACTATAGTAAGGTCTAATGTGTCCTGGCACAAACTTAATTTTGGATTGAAAAATCTGTAGTACATTATGAAAGCAATTTGCCTTAAGAGTTTTCAATTCAAATGCTTTCCTAAATACTCATTGATTTTACCTGCTTAAAAAAAACTATATATTCTCCCTTTCAGGCTCTTCAAGTGTTTTGTCTGCTTTCGAGTAAATAAACAAAAAATCCTACATTATTATGTGATATTCATAAACAGCATCAATGCCTGGGCATTACATACATCCGTGCTTGCACTGAGCTCTTTTTGTCAGTCTCTGGGCCTAGCACAAGGGATAATGACTCAGTTTGACAATGGGATTTATTGAAATCCTGTTGTCGGTACCACCGTAGATATTTTTCTCCTGAGTTCTATAGGTTGTTGTGGAGTATGCATCCACAGAAAAATAATAAAGTTTAGGAAGCCTCTTAACTGTTACCTAATGCCATACCTCTGGTGGATTCCATGGTTTCTCCTTAGGGAGGATTGCCATTCTTCATGTTTGTGCAAACATGAGATTCTGGTTTGAGAACTATTGTTTCTGATACCCATCATGTATTCCTGTGCTGCTGACAGTTCATATAATTTTTTGTAAAAAAATATGCTCTGCCAATGCACAATAAAGACACGATTTACATAAGGAATGAGTATAGCAACTGAGATTTGTCTTTAGAAATGGACAAAGAATGAGTGCAGGTGAGTGCAAAACCACTAGCAATTCATAGTACTACCTGAAATTATTTTACGTTGAAATGCCACTCTCTGCCTAAAGTTAGAACTAAATGGAAACAGACGAGTAGTGTCTCCAAAGTCTCACCGGTTTCTCTGTTTAGATGTATCTCGTATTGGCTCCTTTCTTGGAGCCAATGCAGATATAGCTGATGACTGAGAAGAGTCAGCAGTTCCAGTAAAGTTAGCCAGCTGTGATTAAGATTGATGGGCTTTAATAATATTCTCATCCATGAAAACTACTGATAATACTCACACTAACTGCAGATTCCAGATAGAGTTCTACATGACCATGAACCAAAATATATCAAAAATGTTTACACCTTCATGAGAAGCTTTATATCTGATAGGAGTTTAGTGATGAATATTTGTTGTTAACATAGAGATGGCCATGATCTCCAGCCATTCCTATTCCCAGAAAACAGCACACATATCATCAGAATTTCCAAAATGGAAGAAACAGTGAATGGATACTGTCAGATAAGAAAATGCAATATACCTGTAACAGTAGCTTTTAAAATTATTCTTATTGTTCATTGACCATAGTGTTGGGATTTTTTATTTCTTTGAGGTTGTAAACAAGTGTTTGTTTCTTTGTTGTTGGCTGTTGGTTTTCAGGGGGAGAGGGGGGTTGGTTTTTTAAAATTTATTTATTTATTTGTTGGCTGAATACAGGGAGATTTGGAATAAATCTGTGACCACAGTAAGTATTTTTCACATTTTGGGGGAAAAAGTGGAATGGGAAGTGAACAAATCATGTAGCTGCTTGTTCAAAGTATTCGTAACTGAATGTGAAATAACATGAGCGAAGATATCTTTTGGCATCTCAGTTAATAGTTCAGACTGCACTAATATGACAATGTAATATATTGTCTTTGTACAATGTAAGTCTTTTAATGTGCAACTTCTGGTAATTAGAATATCAACATGTAGAAACACGAATGGATTTCACCCAGCCTAGCAGATCTAAAACCAAAACAAGTTTTTAAGAATTAATAGTAAAATTATCAACATAAAATTAAATTTTCATACTATTATGATGTTATTACGATGTATACAATGGCAGCGTGCCTATCGATAAGCAACATAAATTTATCTGTCTCTAAATTGGACCATGAATTTCATATGCACTGATTTCTTGGGAAAAATACATCTTACAGTCTGTAAGCTTTTCGTATGTTATGCTTTACGTATAAGAAATACATTTTCTTATGTCATCCCATTCACTTCACAAGGCAAAGATAAACCTATGCTAGGCTGTGTTATCAAGTTTCCCAGTGGTATGCACTACCCACAGTATAAAGGATTATTTGCAAGTGGTCACAGGATTAATCATGACCCAATTATGGTGGAATCACTTAAGTTTCTGCCACATACCTACCTGACTGTCCAAATGCATAAACTTAGCTATTCCAACTGCAAGTTGAAATATTGTTGTTAAAACATCACTGAAACTTACATACAGCTGCTAAGATGTTGGGAGGTGATTTATTTCTCTCACTTAACTTGATCATTGTTCACCACGTGTATACTCTAAATTCTGCATCCTCCACCAACAGTAAGAAAACCAATTTCTTGTTTATATCTTCAGTAGTCTTTTTGGCAAAATACCTACTAAGAACTTTAAGCACATGCTGCAATTGTTTCTGTTCTCTATACAATAGAATATGTTAGTATTTATTAATATTAATGTTTATTTCAACGATGTTTTTCCAGAATTCCAACTTCTGCTTTCTAAAATAAATCAAGCAAGAATAGAAGGTGAATTTTATGATGGGACATAGGCAATTTCAGTGATGTTTTTCCAGAATTCCAACTTTCGCCTTCTAAAATAAACCAAGCAAGAATAGAAGGTGAGGTTTATGATGGGATATAGATTGTGTCTCCTTTGTAATAGCCTGTTTTCAAAACTGTAGTTGCCCTTGCCAGGAATCAGATATTTTAGCAGCATGAGAAAAACAAAGCTAAAACGTAGTCATACAAGTTTCATAGCTATGTACACCATCTATTTTCTCTAGATAACTAATACCAGGTACTGGTAAATTAATGTCTTTGAAGGGTTCCAAGGGAGAGAGGTTACTACTCTTTTACTCTTTAATGGGACCACTTAAGCGAGCTGTTGAAAACCCAGTACAGATAATGGATTCTAACATCACACAAGCTGAGAGAGGAGGAGTGTGCAATTTACACATTTTGCTCTAGTGGTAGTATTGATTCTGTCCTATAAACCAACTTGTCCCCACACAAGACAAACAAAAAAACGTTTGAACTGAAATGCACCAAGCTGTCCAAAGCATCTGTTTTCTGGAGGGAAAAGAGAGAGAGAGAGAGAGAGAGAGAGAAACCAACCTGGAAAAGCAAGGAGGGACATAGCTTTCTTTTTGTTCTGATAATGGTCCCATCTGTGAAAATAAAGGGTGTGAAAATCATCAAAAGCATCCAAGAACTTTTGCAAGGTGGACAGAGAAATATACTTTCATTCTGATAACCTTGAACTTTCAGAAAGACATAATAGAGAAGAAACTAGATGGTGGGAAATATGAAAATAGTGAGAGGGCATTGGATGGTGTCGTGGGTTAATCCCAGCCAGCAACTACCACACAGCCGCTCGCTCACTCCCCCCCGGTGGGATGGGGGAGAGAATTAGAAGAGTAAAAGTAAGAAAACTCATGGGTCAAGATAAAGACAGTTTAATAGGGAAAGCAAAAGCCATGCATGCAAGCAAAGCAAAACAAGGAATTCATTCAAAACTTCCCATCGGCAGGCAGGTGTTCAGCCATCTCCAGGAAAGCAGGGCTCCATCATGTGTAATGGTTACTTGGGAAGACAAACACCATCACTCTGAACATCCCCCCCTTCCTTCTTCTTCCCCCAGCTTTATATGCTGAGCATGACATCCTACGGTATGGAATATCCCTCTGGTCAGTTGGGGTCAGCTGTCCCCGCTGTGTCCCCTCCCAACTTCTTGTGCACCCCCAGCCTCCTCGCTGGTGGGGTGGTGTGAGAAGCAGAGAAGGCCTTGACTCTGTGTAAGCACTGCTCAGCAATAACTAAAACGTCCCTGAATTATCAACATTGTTGTCAGCACAAATCCAAAACATAGCCTCATACTAGCTACTATGAAGAAAATTAACTGTATCCCAGCCAAAACCAGCATAGATAGATTTACAAGTACAGAGGCGTATGTGTGAGAAATCTCTTCTGGATAAAGGTCTTATTTCTATTTTGAGTAGCACTAGAGAAAGGCAAGCCTTATTCTCAACCATATTAACATAAACTTTGTCAGCAAACTTGTCAAAATTAAATAAACAAAGGTGATGTAAAACTAATTTCTGGAAAACAGCAAGAAGAAATAATAAAACATTTTTAAGTGCCTTAAAAATAAGAAGATGAGAAGTAGCCTACACAGATTCATTAAGAACAAATCATGTCAGACCAATCTAATTTCTTTGTATGAAAAGTTAACAGGACTTGTGGATAAGGGGAAGTATGTCAGGCAAGCTGACTTTAGTAAGGCTTTTGACATTGTTGCACATGACATTTTCATAAGTAAGCCATGGAAATATAAACTAGATGATACTGCTGTTTGGTGAGCATAACTTGTTGGAAAACCGCACAGAGAATAATTATCAGTGGCTCACTGTCAAACTGGAGAGATTTATCAAATCGGGCTCTTCAGGAGAATGCCTTTAATATGATTCAATATTTTCATTACAATGTTGGATGATAACGCAGAGAGTAAGCTTATTAAATCTACAGATGACACCAAACTGGGACAGATGCAAAGACATTGGAGGACAGGATTAGAATTTGAAATGGTCTTGTCAAGTTGGAGAAAAAAAGCCACATGTAAACCAATAAGGGCAAATGCAAAACTCTATACTTAGAACAATAAACTCAACAAATCCATAATGGGAAATATCTAGGTGAACAGCAGTATTGTCTCTGCCAGACCTATTTCTGTTTAAACAGGAAAACTTCCTTTGTCTAAGTACTGCTGCTCTTTCCCACTTCAGTATCTATCCAATGAGACCAATCTGGCTTGCCCCAAACATCCACTGTTCATTTCCTTCTCTTTGTCACAAAGTGCTTTGGAACAAGTTCCATGACCCGGAGATTTTCTCATTTCTTCTTCTGTCTCATGTGCTATACTCCTTACCAAACAAGACTGCTTCAGAATATTCACAGAGTATTCCCTTGTTCCTACAGTCTTTGACTCTCTTCTCCATTCAGTATACTGGTATTCTCATCTTCCACCTTCTAGTTCTCACCAGCTTCTAAGAGATATGAACAATAGCCCTTCTGCAAAGTATTTATTCGTCCTTTTCATCTTATCTTTTCCCAATTCTCTCCTGCTTGTCTCTGTTTTCTCCATTTATCTTGGTGAGCATATATATGAGTTAGTTGTGCACCATGTAGATCTTTCTTGCTCCTGATCTTGCAATATAGTAACATTAGTCTAAGACCTATGCATTGGCTTTCTAAAAAAAGAGAGGGAAACCCCAGACTCCTACCTAGAAATTTTCAATTGAAAGACTGGGGTTTGTATTAAATGACTGGAATCTAGTATTCATCTTGATAAGTAGATTTTTTTCCCAACCAGAAATCCAAACCCTGAGAGATTCATGTGGTCTTCAATACCTTGGAGAAAGCACTCAGATCTTCAGATGTTTGTTGAGGGCATATAATTGGAGTAGCTGCATGTTTTGATAGCAAGATCCAGAGGAAGGTGGAAAGTGATTTTAAAGACCCATATCTCCTAAGTTCCAAATAACCCGCAGGCACAATGTGGATTTTCCATCAGCCACTCATCTCCAACCCATCTCTTCCACTACATGGAACACTTATCTTCTATTCAGTTAAGTTGACCAATTTAAGTAGTGTCTTAAGTCCCAGATTTGGCAAGAAAAAGCTTCTCCATTCACCACTTTTTCATCAGCTAACCATCATAGGTCCACAGACCATTCTGCTTCCGCTTAATCTTGTCCCCAGAAACATTCGGGACAGTCATTAATCATCAGGCTGCTGAGTTGGATATGGGTCTGCAGCAGCAAACAACATAAATTAAAGAAACACAGGAGAAGGGTTGTCTGCCAAAGTTGCAGTTAAACACCAAGGATCTAAGACTGAAAAGCTGAAAATGAGCCATCAGTTTCATTTTGTAACAAAAAAAAAGTGAAAAAGCTTTAGGGAGATGCAAAAATAACAATCTTTCTCAATAAAATATGCACAAAACCTTACAGAAGTTGTGGATCAAGAAAGGGAGTCAAAAGAGAAGCAAGGGGGATGATCAGAGTGTTAGGAAATATGTAGGATGACACAAGAGTGAAGTTGTTCTTTCGAAAGAAGTGAAGATTGAGGAAGAATTTTTCTTTTATTTTGTGTCTTTCTGTCAATATCAGCATCTGCTCATGAATTAGCTCCTGAACCTTCACAACCAGCACACACCAAGATAAATCCACTCCAAAAGGCAAGTCTTTTTGCATTTGTAAGCCTTACTGTATTGCAATATCACTGTAGAACTTGGGTCCTATAGAGCAGACTTCCTATCATGAAATGCTTTTACTGTTTCTTCTTGTTCTGGATCATTCTAAACTCTTGTTATGTAGATTTCTGGGGGGAAAAATCTCAGTTTTGACTGAGAAATGTATAAATAACATCTCTCCCTCCCCACAACAAGACTCATCTGACAGTTTTGAAGCACTATGTAATAATTTAAAACTAAGTAGAAGTTACACAGCCATATTTAAAACAAACTCTACTTGATTATCCGCTGGTAAATGGCAAGTTTAGATGTCTCTGTGACTCATTTTGGGATACTTTTTAAGAGCACCTGAGGCCAAATGTGATTATGAAACAACACTTTTAATCTTACAAATAGTTTTTAGCCCTATTTCTTCACAACTAAAATTAAAGAAATTATGCCCTTTCCCTTTTCATTGTATATATTTCCTCTTCTGTCAGAAAAAAGAGAGAAAATCACCTATGTGTCCTGCACTATTGATTACAAAGGTGAGAGTATAAATCTCACTTAATACTGTGGTAGGGGAATGAATATGCAACCCCTTCGATTAAAAGGTAGCATCACATTAAGAAATCTATAAACAATTTCTCACAAAGTTAAGACAGTGCTAATGCTAGCACAAGGCATGACAGTCCTTGAGCCTGATCTTATTCCCTACTCTTTATTTTTACACTGAAGTTAAATTTCATGTATGAGTCAAATCACAAGGACTTAGCTAAGAAGTTAAATAAAATTGAAAATATAATACAAAAATATAAAAATACACATAACATACAAGATTTGTTCAAGTAAAGGCTGCAGGATTAGTGATTTTAATGACAACATTTACAAATACTGGTATTTTACAGGTCATAAATATGAAGAAGTGATTAAACTGTACATTTCTTCCATTCATATTTTTACTCCACTGCAAACTAATGAAGGGTATAGATATTTTGCCTGTCAGCAGTTTCTACTGGATAGTGTAGATTCATACTTAACAATAATTGCCTGAAATTTTTTAGTTCCAAAATAATTTATAAGGTTAATTCTTGATATTTTTATTATTTTTTCATCAGACACACATGTACCTAATTTGTATGTAAAGTTGCTAAAGGGAAAACCTCCCATATCAACATATTTAGGAAAAGTATTCTTGCTCAGATAACTCAGCTGGAAAGACTGAAATCTAACTGAATACCTCAACTAGCATGAACATGTTCATTTAAATCAGATACGAATTAGTATCTGTGTGTTCCTTCTATAATATCAAAAGTGAAGTAGGATTATTACACTGCATAGGTGGAAACAAATTTGTTAAACATAAGGAGTTTTTAATGTTGAGGATAAAAAAAAGTATAGGACTACAAAGCATGTTTGTGCCAATTCTTAGTTAAATAAGATTCACTTCAGCTAGAATCTACAACTCACTGTTTTGGATCTGTATCCCTTCATATTCTGTGAAATTGGTGGACATCAAGTACTAATCATGTATTAAAATCTATACTTAGACATAGTTACTTGACACATTTGAAATTCTAAGTTTTACTTCCTGATCATTTTAGAAATTGAATTAAAATTAATGTACAAGCTATGTCTCTGCAAAGATGTAGTATGCACGTTAAAAAATGAAAAGCATTGACAAAACAGGTGAAAACATGTTTTAATAAACGTGTCTTGAAAACTGGTAAATGGTGGAAGACCTTGCCAAATATTGAAGGTTTTCAGGGCAGCTTTTTAAAACATAAAAGCCAAATCAACCAACTATGCATGTTTCATATAGACCTGGCTCTTACCATAAAAAAACTTTCTGAGTTTAGGATGTTTGCTATTAAAAGACCATTTTCATAATAAACGACATACTCCTAAAGAAAGTAATGCATTTACATGCTACTGCCTTCTCAGGCTCAAAAGTAACAAAAATAAAGCCAGATGAGTGCTGTGATGTTATGAATCATAGACAGCTGAAATAACCTTTCTATGGTGCCATCTACCTTGGATTCTCAAGATTATTATGAACAACATTAATTGATAGTCGTGCATGTTTTGTTGTTTCTTTTTGTATTACAGACAGCAGAGAGTAAGTACCCTGAAGGCATTCTACAATTTTGCTAGGAAAACATTAACAATGAAAGAAAAAGTGTACATTGAAATTAAGCATGTTTTCTCTTTTTCTAGCTAGGATTAAAAATATGCTTTAGAGTCAATGTCCCTACTGCCACCCCTTACTGCACAGAGGAGGCTCAGAGCACACAAACTAGACTTATTTCAAATGAAACTAATTTGGAACATTCACTCCAAGAACGCACCTAATATCCTCCAGCTGCCAATAGGCATCCAGTCCAGGAGACAGACTAGTGCCAGTCTGAAGTAACTGTCCCCTCCCAAAAACATCTATATAACATGGACTCTGGGTTCTTGGCACTAGTTGTTACATACCACAGGTCCATTCCTATTGTGGTGCACTGCTTGGTAATATAGTCCTAGAGTCATCTATCATAATTGGCAAAACTGCTTCAGGCTATGGGATTTTGAAATCCAACTACTAAGTTCAAGACACCACAGAGATCCTTATTAGTGTAGCTCCCCTGCGCAGCTGAAGCCTTTGAGACTCATATCGCTGGTGACTTTGTTCCAGAGGTGGACATGTACAAACCCATCAAGTCCTGACGCCATGTATTCATCATGTTCATGGTAAAACAGCTTCAGCAGAAGAGAACTTAATCTCCAATAGCCACTTATATGCTGAGTAATATACTCTACTTGTATGAGAAAAACCTCAGTTTAGGTTCCTGCTTCAAATCAGGGAGGGTGATAGTTAAAAAGTAGGTCTTCCAGTACCTAGATTTATCTTTTAGGACACCCCCTAAGCAATTTCATCAGTGTCAACTGTTATATTTGCTCTAGTCCGGTCAAAAACACAGGCAAAACCAGCATGAGGCAGCTCAGCTGTAAATGGAAACTGAGCTGGGACAAAATGGTGTTGTCTGCTTCAAGAAGCCAGAATATATTGACTGAGGTTACTTCAACAAAACAAAATATCCTACTTAGAATCTGTAATCAGATAAGTCATATGATTTTTTCAATATTTGTATTACTTGCAATATTCATTTTCTAACAATATTTTTGTCATTAACCTTGATTAGCTCTAATTAGGCAGACGGAAAAAGATATATTTTAAAAAGCAAACACTATCTAGTGAAAGACAGGGAGAAAAGCAGCTGTGATCTTCCCTGGCTTGCTCAATGACACAGCAAATCAGTTGTGCAAGTGAGAATAGAGACCATATTTTCTGAGCCATAAGCCTGCAAATTTAATCAAAAAGTTATTTTTATTCTCTATTTAAGTATAATTATCATTGGCTATGGAAAAACTCTTTACCAAAATAGTTTGGGGAGTAATCAGTAAAGAAGAAAAGAAACTTGTAGTTAGTTTCTGAATTAATAAAAGGAAAAGTTTAATATATATGCTTGGAAAATATCTAGCGCAGTTAGACAAGATCCATGTGAAATATATCCAACCGTCAAAAAATGAAGGCAATTAGCAGCAATTATAGAGCTTCTTTCCCAAAACTATGTATTGTAAATCCTTTTAATCAGGGAAAGCACCAATAACATCAAGCCATTGTGTGTCTGAACAGGAAGCCTAGTATGTAAGAACACTTTGCTCTTAATTAACTTTTGGATACCACTTTCTGCAGATTACTATCGGCAGAGGTGCTGCATAGAGGAAACTATGTATTTTAGATTCCTATTAAAGGATTAATTGTATTTTTAAGTGCAATATGGTAATGAGAAGTAATGGTTGTTTGCTGGAGGTATACTGTACTTAATAGGTTGGTGGATTAAACAGTCCCTGCATTAAAAGGAATTACTGTATTTGTCATAAATACCTCTGAGCATAAATTTGCTTTCAACTGCTGGAGGAATTCTTTGATACAAAACATGAAGGATTACATGAAGGTGACAGGAGAGGTAGTCTGCATCTGTCAGGTGTGCTCCTGATCACAGGCCAAGAAAACTTACAAAGTAACCTGAGGCACATTACATTTAGAAACCGAGCCCTGTTATCAAAAATCAAAGAATCCAATGCAGTTGAACGTTTTGTATTTGGAAAGGAGAAGGGAAGAAGTAATGCATTTGGAATTTATTTTGTTTCTGTACTAGCTGCAGTTTTTCTACTGGGCTCACTAACCCCTCAGTTAGAGGGCAGCTCCGTTTATAACAATATCTGCTACTGTAATGTAAGAACAAAGCTGCAAAAGTGAAGTTCTCAGTTTTTTAACAAAAGCCCCAAGCCATGACCACAAAGGGCAATTTAAGGAGGGGAAAAAAAAAAACCCCAAACAAACAAACCAAGAAAAAAACCTGAAGGACCTATCCAGACTGAATACTTTTCATCTGCTGCTTCAAGACTGGGTAGTTTCATATGAATTATTTTTCATGGGAATTTTGCAATAATCTGTTCTAACCCCACCCACCCTTTCATGTTGGATACAGTTGGTAATTGTGCAAGGGTATGGGTGGGGGGAAAATTGCTGCTGCTATTTTGGAGTAATTTAGTTTCTAGAGACTGAAGGTTTTCATTTTTAGCAAGTGTATAATCTAGAGTACGCCTTTTCCTGTAAAAGATGTAGACTTGATGTACTTCCTTTCAACTACACTGCAGGTACTGGGAGCTGACATTGCTGTAGAGCCAAGGAGGGAGACAGTAGGGTTAAAGGGGGACTTGGCTTTGATTTGGTTGAGTGGGGAGGACTGCACAAGAGGACAACCATATTATGTGGTGGGTGTGCACACATATCAATATAATGCCAAGGAGAGGGAGAAGGGGATAAACGAACTTTAAAAGATCCTGTAAGAATGAAGAAAAACAACAGCTTTTTGTTATAAACTGTGATTAAGGATTGGAACCACGGAGAAGGAAATGTAAAAGAGTATAAGGCAAGAATAAAGGTGTTTAGATACTAGTAGAAGAATAAAAAAATGTTATTCACAGTTAAGTAAAACATATCCAAACAGACTTGTGAACAAAATTATTTAACCTAATTTGCGTTTGAATACCAGTGTACCACTTGTAGTGTCAGTTTTCAAAATAACTTTTCAGTGGTCCTCTAGATGTTGAAAGTAGCTGAGACCCTCTGTCTCTTAAAGTGCTACAGGATGAAGCGAAATTAAGGAGGAATGCTGCTGGAGAGACTACGGATTTAGAAGAGCAACACTGATCCCACGACATTCTCCCTAAAAAAAATCTCTCCTCTGTAGACCTGAGACACTTCCTTTCCTGTTTCAAGAGATCCTTCAGCCCTCACGCTTCATGACAGATGCCTTTTTCAGCAAAAAAGCTTAAGCTTCCCTTAAGTATGATTAGACTGGAAAAACATCAACAAAGCTACGGTTCTTTTTATTTATTTATTTGATGAGGCCGTAAGTTTCTTTTAATGCTGAAATTAGCTTGTCAAAGAAAACAGACTGTGAGGCCCAAACAAGAAGTTTAATGTCTCTCGATGAATGAAGTTATTCCATTTTTTCCAAAAGTTCTAGATCTCTGTTAGATGGAAGGATACAAGATCATGCAAGTATTTCTTACTTGTCAGCTTCTCCCAGGATTTTTCCTATGAAGTTAGAAAAAAGATTAAAGTGTAAAAATTCTATTTTGTTACAACACTAAGTTAAAAGTCCTACAGCTGTTTCTCTTCAAAATATGCACATAAAATGCTACCATGCTCCAAGATGTAATTTATGTATTATTGTTGTCTCGCATGGAAATTATTAGAATTGTGGTTTCATAAGGCACAATGTTAATTAAAACTTAGTGTTAAGTATATGAAGGTCACCAGAACCAAACTCTTAAAAATTCTAATGAAAAAGAAGCTAAAGTGATAATAAGTCAGTTTAATATACACTAAGTGTGAATAAGAGCTTATGACTGTATGCTTTAAAAAATGTAGGTATCGATAGAACATTGATACTGAAAGATCTAAGAAATAGAATTTGTTTTCTGAACAGTTTAGAAATCAACCATGTGCCAGGGTAAGTGTTAAGTCTGTTCCTCAGTCTGATTGTCATTTGTCATCTGAAAGTGTTAGCAAAGGAAAGAAAGTCTAAGGTAATCAAAAGGAAAGGCCAAAATGATTTATATTGACAGTCAAGGTCAGCCTGCCAGTGCAAGACAGTTTTTCCGACTCTTAAACCAGTGAGTCAAATAGAGAAGTGAGTCTGCTAAGATGGGTTATTCCTGAACCCAATTAAAGACAATTCTGAGGTTCTTTCAACTTATCCTATTATAACCTTCAGTAAACCACCACCTAATTTTTTTATTATAATTATTTGTGTAAATGCTAGCTCATAGACAATTAGTGTTCTCTGTAGGAACTCACATGAAATACTGGATTGGCTTTGCAGAAAAGTCTTGCATAAAAGTTAAATGGCTTTAGGAATAAAGGAACTTTAAACAGTATGGTTTTCTGAATCAATTCAGCAAGCCATAAAATCCCAACTAGCTAGTTTTGAAAAGAGCGTGTCTGGCTTGTGATTTTTAGTGGCTTGAGAGTGGAGCTAGTGGTAAATCTGATTATACTGAAAACTTATTTGCAGTCTTTGAAATTAAATAATTGCATTGGTCTGCAAAGTTGGGGATGCTTTGTTAGAGTTTCAGCACTAAAATATATTTGTCTGTTTCAAATTCTTTGTGTTCTTCCTAGTAATCACAATTCTTTCTGTGCATCAGCTGAAGAGATTCACAGTTCTAAGTTTCAGGACATTTGTTTTCTCCTTTGTATTCACATGGTCTGTGGGAGGTTCCTCAGGATTTTTTAAAGGTCTTGCACTATCAGCAGAGAATGCTTTCCCTTAGCCCATCTATATCTTCACACCTCTTTTTCATTAGACATCAAACACTGCTAATTATTCATCTTTATTAGGATGGCTGGCTGATTTGGAGAGAATCCCCAGAACAAGTCATAGTTCAGTCTAGGAAATTATTTACCTTTTCACCTTAGCTGGTCTAAAGCTTCATAGAGACAAATCGATTCTGATACCAGAGATATAGAGGAATGACCTCCCAACGAAGATATGGACCTTTACCCATTTTGCCCTATATCCTGTCTCTGACAATGATAAATGAGACAACAGAGATATTTGACTTGGTTCACCCATCCAGCATTCCATAATCTGTGGTTTAGGGACATTTTTGCTGATTGCCAGTTTACCTGTATGGAAATTAGATGTCCATACTTATCCTTCTGCAGAATGATGAGAAGATCCCTGAAGTTCCTTATTTTTGAGGACTGGCCTCAACTTTGACACCTTCTTTTCTTGTAATAGTTGGTTCAGTCTAAGAAGGAGATAGCTTACATCAGTAGCTTTTATGTTTAAAATCCAAGATCCTTTTGAACTCTTTGATTAATTCCACTTATCCTTGTAATGATTTATTATTCATATAACCAGTTTGCTCTAAAAACTCTTTAACCAGCTCTTCATTCTGAGATTTCTCCAGTTCATCTTCTGGGGGCGGGGGGGGAAGAGGCATAGATATAGGAAATTCCCTGAACTCCATCTGAGTGAATGTCAATGAAGACAACTTACTTAACTTCTACGCTGTAGTCTTATTGTCCTAAAGAAAGTCAGAGCTTGGTCCAGATGATTCTCTGCCTCTTCAGTTCAACAAGCCTTAAGGACAGTAAAGTCAAGTCAATACTAATACAAGCATAATCCTTGGAATTCTTCTCTATACTACTGGATTCCAGATTAATGGAAGCATATTTTTCCGATTAATTCTTCCATATCATTACACAGAGGATCATTTGTTCTCATGCGTATCCTAGAACTGTAGCAAATAGTATGAACTTGATTCAGACTATAGCATGCAGCCTACATTCAGTTTAAAATGCAAATATTTAGAATTGTGAAATTAATTTCACCTTGAGTGAGCTCTCTATGAACAAGCACTTGCAAAGAAAATAACAGTTAGGACTTGCAGTTTAACTGTGGCTCTTCAAGATGTGAAGACCGCACAGATTACACAACACACTGGTACTAACTAGGAGGCTGTCTCTGGCATTGGGGGAGGGAGGGGGCTGGTGAAGGTAGAGAGTGGACATTGTGTAGCCCTGGCTATGGGAATAACACGTGTGGTAACTTGGGAGACTTAAAGATCAAAGCGCAGCCATACAGATTCTGCTACTCAAAATGAGTGCAATTACTTGTTGTGAGGATTCTTGTGTATCAAGAATGCCAAGAATGCTAAGACTAAAAGCTTAACTTTTAGTCTTTTTCACAGCTCTTCATCTCCAGTTGGTGAGTTAAACCCAATCCACATTTATAAATACCATAGCTCTAATTTACCAATGAGGTAGAGAATAATATCAAGTAAGACATAGTTCTCAAGAAAAAATACATGTATTGAAGTAATTATTTAAATCTGGCATCCTCTCTACAGCTAAGGCTGAAGGAGAAAATCCAAACAAGCTACTAATTTGTCTGTTGCAAAATACTGCTATGCATGGTAACAGTACTGACAAAAAATGAACACATATACACACACTTGTAAGAACAGCTTATGTTTATGTATTTTATGTATGATATGTGTAAACACTAGTACCAGTGCAATAGGGTTATTATAGAAGTCCTTAAAATATGTCCCCTTTCCTCCAGTGGAGAACTTCATAATGAGGCCGCTACTTTTCCAAGTGGAAAAGAGGAAAAAAATTCTCTTATACCAAAAAACAGAGAAGCTGAAAGTCTGTGATGCTGGCATGTAATTTGAAAAGGAGCTGACAAGACCCAAAAAATTTCTAATAACCAGCCACAGAAAAAGCCACAGTAGGACATAGAAGTATTTTTTGAAACAGGTGTATTTTCTGAGTTCTTGCATCCTGTTGCCTGTGCTGCTTCATTTCATCTCCCTGGTATGTATTCTGATGGTATATCTTATATACTCACTGGCAAAATTTTAAAACAGTTCTTATTTAATAGCAGCTATTCATTATTTTGTTTTGCCCACTCATTGTTTGAGGCATACTTCTCATCATATTTACAGTATTTAATTGAAACTAGAGTCTTTTACCAGTAAGAGAGAGTAACATCAGCCTGGGGTTGAACTTTTACAGACTGAAGTCACCCTGAGTTCTTTTGCTTGTCCGTACTGCTAAATGAGTGTGACATAGAGGACATAAAGAAAGTGCATGCATCATCTAGAAGTATGTGGCACACCAAATTCTCCCTAACAGGTTTATTGGTTGACCAGCAACTTCAGAGGGTAGTACACAAGACTGTTTGCATGGTTGGATAGTGCAATTGCTGTGTGCCAGCAACTAAGAGTTTTGGTGTTATTTTATAATATATAGAATCACTTTACTCTCATGGCACTGGGAACTTATCACAACATTGGCACCTGTCACTGATGGCCATTGAAATATTTATACTGAAGTGACAGATGCACTGATCAGACGTGGTTCAGGAGAACATGCGACTACCTAAGCAACACTTAGACATTGAAATAGACTGTGAAAAGGTGAAGTGTGAATATTCAAAATGGTGAAGGCTAAAGCAGAAGATGATGAAGTACTGGTGGTGCTGTGTCTGCAAAAAAGGTGATTTTTGTGCTTAAGCCAGTACAACCATCTGCATGCTCACCAACGGTTATGATCCAGAGTCCAGTATATCCATGTTTTTTTCACCCACAATTGCATTTCACCAATGAAGGGGGGGAGGGGGCTTAAAAACAAACCAACCAACCAACCAACCAACAAAACCTAACTCTTGCTACTCTGTTTTCAAAATAAACTGTCCAATAATTAAGCTTGAAGGGATGATTTCCTTAACAATACCTACCTGCAATTTGTTAAAAAGATATGAATAATTAAGATGACAATGAATTATTTCACTTCTAGACAAATTAAACATTTTGTTTGAGCCAAAACATATATATTACTTCCCATCTTTATGTTCCCGTGAGAAAAATGAGAGAAAATCATTTCAGGTTGGTCCAAAATTGATTTTTTCCACAATTTTTCAGGTCAGCCGATGAAGTGAAAAATCAATTTTTCACACAGCTTTAACTCAAGCCCTTCTTGAATATAGAATTATTACTTTCCTCATGAGCATTTTCCATGGCATTCCTCACCACATAAATTAATTTATCTTAATTTGGCATAGATTAATTAATTTATCTTCACAATACTTTTGTAAAAGAACTGAGATTGCTATTTTGATTTCATACAGGAGAAGTTGAGGTATAGTTAGATTAAAGAGCAAAAATTGCATTTTTGGGTGCTCCCCACAACTGCAATCTAATTTAGCAGAGTAGTTAGCTGTTGCATAAAATACAGAGCTCAGAGTATAGACTATCTAAATGGTCGAAGCACACTTCTCACAGACATCAGCTTCCTCTGTGCTTCCATAGTGCCTTTGTGAACAAGATTGCGTGGTTTCATATTGGACACCAGAGACAGGAATACAGTTAGTTGTTAGCTGTGAAAAATTTACTTTAAAGGACCATTACACAGGAACCAGTTCAGAAGCACAACAGAGTTAGAAATACTTAATAATAATAAAATAAAAGAACGTATTTCCCTCAAACAGTAAAATATTCATACAGCGTTGGATTCTGCCATGTTCCAATAGAAGTGAGGCTACAATACTCTACTACAGTACTCTGCTACAAGCCATCAAAAGCTGCTGCCAGAAATAAAAAACTACAAAATGGGGAATATGGAATGAGACCATGCATCTTTAGAATTTGAAGACTACAACGATAAGGATCAATAACATGTTTGAAAACCTGTCTGCACCCAGATACGACTGTGACATTCCACCAACAGTAATGCAGGTTCAATGACATGCCAAAAATGGCCTATATTGTTTATCTCCATTCACATTTTTTAAATAATGCCATGGCATATTACTTGAGATACAAAACAGCAACCCACTTAAAAGCATATGGGCAAAAATCCTATATCTTTGTATCACACCATTAAAGTGAAACTAAACTTTGTGATTTGTCTGCCTGAACATCTTCCTTAAGCCTCATTACAGGGCAAAGTAAAGCGATTTTCATTTCTGAGATGTGATTAAACTCACATTCATGTGCTGATTGAGGTTTAGTATCTTTTATTGGGAAAAAATATAGACTTCAGAGCTAGCAGTCTGGTGCTATGGTATGACACTCTGTGAGACCATTAAATTTAATCCTTCCTTCAGACTCACTCCAGGGGTGATTTCAATTAAATTTGTTCAAAATTTATCAGTTTTCTGCATGTAGGCATAAATGATTCAAAGGCACTTACATATTCGCTGAGTAGAATGTATTGAAGGGTACATATTATTGTTATAACTTTTCACAGTTTTTTCATAAATTTACCTAATAGGACCTTCTCTTATTCAAAACTCTTGTCCTCTGCATTAAATGCTCTTGGTGTTAATTTGGAAATAAAATCTATTTTTCTATGCAAGTTTTCAAAATATTCCTTAGCCATCAAAACTGCCCTTTTCTTTGGCATGCTGGTACAGCTATTTCCTAGAGGAAACATAATGGCATTTAGCTTACTAATGACTTGGAAAGCCGTTTTCTGTCTGCTGCTATGGAACATGACATTGTTGATTCTGACGTAGTTTTCAGGAGACATGACAGTTTGTGCATGGAATTCATCATCATTTCTTTATTTGCTCAATTATCATCACAGGAGGTGTGCTTTTATACTAAACGAATACATCAGTGGTGAAAAGACAAACAAGTAAAACGGCACAAGCATCTCAGAGATAACATTAGATAAGAGGGTAAGCACTAGGTTCACAATAAATGTGTTTGCTCTTATCTATCTACAAGAACCTATTAGACATCTTTGTGCCCTGAAGAATTTATCTACAGGAACCCATTGGGCAGGGTCTTTGCTTCTAAATATGTATCTATACCTGAAAGTACTGCTTGTGTACTTACCTATATGCCTGTTTAGGGATGACATCTTCTTGTATTTCATATTTACAAATCTTTCAAACAGTGTGTTAAATCTACCTTTGGTTTGGTAGCTTCTCACGTCTGCCAAATGGAAAAAGCAGAAAGGAAACTAAGTAATCATTATGTGCAATTTTCTGAGTAAATAGCTTCTGCAGACTATGTAAGTTAACTGTTTTAGCAGGAAGGGGAAAAAGACCATCAAGTTGGTAGAAAATACATATTCCTTCCAAAATATATTTGAGCATCTTTGGATGTAGCCAAAGGCTCAGTTGTTAGCAAGCTCTAAGGATTAAATATTACATTGTACTCATCACCTGCTGGATTCTGCAACTCTTCCTCCTACAGAATAGCATTTACTCAATGGCTAAGCAACCCACTTCAATAAGACTGCTTATTAAATAAACTATCATTCAGACTGAGTAGGAGTGGCAGACCGGATTAGCATAGTAAGCATTTTGTTTGAATTACCTGCTATAATTCAATCTTTTAATGCTTTTGTTCTGATTTCTTTTCATCATTATAAACTCAGGGAGAACACAGAGCCTTTCTTAAATTGTGCTGTATAGCTTTCTTTCAAATAAACTTAAACTGTAGTTTAAAGATGACATCAGATGTCATCTTCTGCTTCATCACAGAATGTATGAGACATAAACCACCATGCATGATCTGACTAGCTAAAGCTGACTTCTTGGGGACACTTTCTCTACTCCCTCCACCAGGGAGCAGGGCAGGACAGTGGCTTCAGATACTGAAGTGGTTCCTCCCTCATGCTGCCAGGACAGTCACAGAAAATTACCCTGCATTCATCTATCAACCTACCCTAAAAGTCACAGTCGCTCAAAAAAACCTGAAAGAGCAGCACTAATAGAAAAAATAAAATTCAAGGTAGTGTATACCAAGGTTAAGAAGTAGAAATTGCCACTTTGCTCTGTTGTCTAGAAACTAGAACTTCTACACTACTCAATTCACTGTATCATTTTACTTATTTCGTGCAGTAATTCCTGCAGAAGACTAATGATGTTAGTACTCTAGCTTTTAGTCTGCAGCAGATACAGCTACAGTTGTTTATTTTCATTAATTTGCTCTTGGCTGGCATGATAGAAAAACCACAGCTATACATAATTTGTTTGTACAGTGACTAGCACCAGGGAGTATTGGCCCATGACTTGAGCTTCTAAGAATGACAGTAATGAAGATGATTCCCAAAGGAAGGTCTGCTTGGCAACTTTCAGATCTAAGCCAATAAATTTTTCTGCCTTCTTTGGAGATAGAAACCATAGGGAAAATGGGTGGTGCAACTGCTGCACATTTTTTATATATAGCTGAGAAGTTTCCTGGAATAAGCCCAGAGAAATACTTCATGGCCTGATCATTACTTATATAAAATAAGCTAGTGCATTAAATAAATGCTTTTTGGTCTTTACCTAAATCACATTCTAAACCATCTGAAAATTAAACCTCATTATTTTTTTTTACCTTTGTATTTTTTAATAGTTTGGATTAAAAGAGTCTTTAATATTTTTAACCCCTAATTTTTTCGGCTAGACACTCTAAATAAGGTATATGAGGCAGCTATTAATTTGCTCATTTAGACTCTTTATCTATTATGACCCTAGTTTCACAATTTATGACAAAAATAGCTTGATAAAACCCAAAACTTCAGAACAAAAGCATTTAACCTGAAACTGGGAGGAAGCGTTGTCTGTGTACAGTATGAAAATTCTGGCATCTTAACTTTTTAATAAAATAAATTTAGAAGTTAACATTAACATTAGAAAGTAGTTTAAATATTTTACAGAAAAAAAGTGATTTCTAAGAACTTTTGGGCAAATGTTTTTCATTAACATTTGAAATAAAATTCTAGCCATTTTTAACTTACAAATTTCAAAGAAATTGAGTGTTTAAACCTATAAGAAGCAGAATTTTTTTTTCAGGTCATATTTGCAAAATGTATGAGGTTTAAAGCCCCACAGTGTATTAACATCCGAGAGGTGCTTTGTGTTGTCACTAGATGTAAGACTTATATGAGAGCCCTGTGTTAACTCTCCTGTGCTTCTGTGCACTGAAGCTAAACAAATTAGGTATTTCACAGGGTAGATTAGTAGAGCTCTTCATTTTAATACCTTAGTATATAAATGCTAATACTGGAACTCTTAAATAAGGTAAGCAGGAGGAGAAATAAATCTTAAAGGGAAAAACAGTTGTCTCTGCAACGCCGCAGGCAAACCCCTCTGCAATTTCAATATGTTAATTTACCCTTTTTTTCTGATAAGTGAGGAAAGTAATTCAAATGCTTTATCAAGAAAATAATTTAAGCTAATCAATCCAAGACGAAAAGTGAAGGAAAAAAAAAGCAAACCAACCAACCCTATTTTATCCTGATGCATTTATATGGTTCCATAAATGTACCTGGGCCTTCATAAAGCACTGAGAATAGGTCCTTGCCTCAGAGAGTTCACAGCTTATGATAACAGTTTACATATCCACTTACTATTGGACATGCTGAAACACATCCTACCATAACATAACTCCATCTGTATCACTCCTCCTTCCTAACAGCCCACTTTAAAGAATCACATTTTAAGGCTGGTTTAATGTATTGTGTTAGGAGAACTTGCACAGTTCACTACAGAGTGATTACATGAATGGTATTAAATATCCAGCATGAAATGAATATAATGTGCTGAAATACTGAAATCACATCAATGATAATTCTCAGATATATTTTATACATCTTTTTTCTTTCCCTATCTGCTATTTTTGTTAAAATTTTAAAAAGCAAATTTGAACCAAAAAAGTTGAGAGCATATTCTAGTCAGCACTGTACTTCCTACAAAAGCCTGTGCTGCAAAACCTGTCAGAAGTGGCACTGAAAATTTCTTTCCCAATGCAAACAATTATACTACTTTCTTTAACCAGCTTTTTTTTTCCCAAGGGGAAAAGAAAAATTTTGATTAAATGAAATTTACTGACATTTACTTAAATTTAATTTACTTACCTCATTTACTTATTTTCAAATATCTAAATGTCACTACTTTTCCTTGAAGCAAGGGAAAGCATGTAACTCCCACTCTTAAGTTACCTCCATCTTAAATCTTCTGAAGGGTTGTTGACACATAACAGACACTCATACTGCCCCCTTCTATTGAAAATCACATGATGCTGAAATGGACCCTTATTGCATGCAGCCTCATAAAATAATTGCAGGAAAGATGAATGCAATAAAACAGTGCTTGATGCAGACACCAGAACACAGACCTTAAGTGTCTAGTCAGAGAAAAGTGTAAAATGTGACAAGCAAATTAAATAACATATCTTTGTGATTGTACTCATTTTACTCTTGGAAAGAAAAAGAATTTGTTCCATGTCTCATGTTGTCAGTCAACAAAATAACTTTAAACCACTTCCCTTTATCTCAGGTCTTCATAATAAGATTTAAATATGAACTCAGTTAAATATGTAATTTGCTATTTTATCAGAAATTATTAAGTATCTGGAGAAGCTGAGAGATGGTAAAAAAGGGTAAGACCTGTAAGGCAGACAGCAGTAGATTTTGCTGACAGGGAAATTATTGGATTGAATGGTGACAAACCAAAGGCTAGCCTTCTGGTTGAGCTACTCAGATGTTCTATAATGATTTTGGTAAAAATATTGGTTTTGTTACTGAAACAGCTGATGATACAAATTGACAAAACATTGTCTACACAGAGGATGATCTGTCTGTTAGTCTAGCACTTGCATTGATTGGTTCCCCTGCATGGCAAATCCAGAAGATTGAAGAGTAACGGAAAAAGGATGAAATTCAAATGCTCATAGGGCATGAACCTCACCCTTAGGGCCTAATAAGAATATGTGCTACAGAAAAAGGAGCTATCAAGTTCTAAGCAAGTGAGGAAGAAGAGGAAGACCAGTGCTTGTTTACCCATCACAACATGACTCTGATCTACCAAAGTACTGTAGGGGGAAAAAAAAGGAAAAAAAGTAGATTTATTCTGGGACAGGTGGATATTAATGTCTTTGTACATGGCACTATGGAGAACTCATCTGAAATGCTGTTGTCTATTCATGCCATGCACATTAAGGAGAGCTGAATTCAAGCCAGAACACATAATGCACAATGATGAGGAGAATCAAACTCTATATTGTAGCAGGAAACCGAGACACCTGAGGCCATTGTCCTAGCAAAGGAAGGGCTGAACAGACAAGGAAGTCGCTCAGAGGACTACTACCAAGTAGTAGAAATTTAGGCAGGGAAAGACTGACAGGAAAAAAAATGATCAAAGGTAATAACTGCTCACGAAAAAAGTGTGGGCTGAAATTATCAGATGGTGCTTTGCAGTCAGAGAAGTGAGGTTCTGAAAAAGTCTTCCAATGGTAGAGAAGACAAACAAACCCTGGCCAGCTGTAAGACCTGCAGACTGTAACTGCTTACACTACTGCTTTAACCATGTTAGAAGAAAGTTTTCTCCTTCCCTCTGTAACATTATGGATTGAAAGGCAAATTTTTCTGCCTCAAAGTTTTACCTTGTAAGACAAAAGCTATTAAAACTACCTGTAAGAAAAATTAAAGTCCTGCTTTTGCAAAACTGCTTCTAATACAGATGTTTCCCACAGGAAAGTCCAGCTCCATGGCTGTACCATGGCATGGGGAACTTTTGGCCAAAGTTATGGGAGCATGTCACTACTCATATATGATGCTACAAGAAATTCAATCCCCATTCCAAAGAAATTAGATGTCTTTTTCTTGTCTCTTCTAAACCTTCTGTGACAGTAGGTGTCAGAAATTTTATCTACCTTCAGTACTTGAGAAGGCTGAAAGTTTGATGACCCTGCTGAAATTTGAATGTGGAGATTTCAGGCATTCAAATTACAGTTCTGCAGAAGCACAGAGTTTTGTAAAGAACAATATGCTTTTCCACTGCCTTTGGCACACAAAATACAACAGTAACTCTTAAAAAAATAAGAAATGTTAGTGAAATCCATATAAAGGCTCAATGGTTTCATTACAAGAACAATTTTAGACTATGGGAGGTCAAAAATCAGACATATGTTGAGTCCAAAAATTTTTTCAGTCTCACAGGTGACCAGTGAGAGTCAAGAAGTCTTCATACTCCATTGAAGATGCATCTGACATTACTATGTTACTGGTGATGTCAAACACAGGCCCCTCTGGTTTGTTTTTCCTGTCAGTTCATGCACAGGAGCCAGACAATTTAACCACTCAGGGGACAAGCTTGGCAGATGAAGAACCCAGATGCCAGTTTATAGATTTTACTTTTCCAGCAGTGGCATCTGAGCCTGGTTGGCCTTTGCCCGATTTTTATTGCAGACTTTGTCAAGCTGCTATGTAGCTAGTCTGTTACAGGGGTACCTCGTCCTTCTGGAACAAGTTCCTTCAAAGCCATTTCTAATTATGAAGAATTCATATACTTTTTAAATATGATTAATGTTATGCAACACGTGTAGCTACCGTTTTGTTCATAAGATGGGAATCATTGCATACAAACTAGATATCATAAAATATAATCATTAAAAGAATAGATGATTATTGATCAGGTGGAAATAAGACATGTTTGATGCCTTGTATCATACCAACTTTTCCCTATCCAATGTAATCTATTGTTTTTGGCTTTCACTTAATAGATTTGAGGTAAAAAAACAAAAAACAAATGAACCAAAAAACAAATGTATTCATGAATTAGTGAGCTTTCCTTCCATGAATCAGTCCTTTGCCTCCTCTCTGTCTTGTATAAGTCAGGAAGTCTTGTGCATCCGTTATTGTTCCACTTACACAGCCACCATCTTGATGTAATACTGCTGCAAGCTGAAAAAAAACTCCTCCAGCTCTCCAACTCATTAATAAAGCCTTTATTATTACTTGAGCCAACAGGAGAAATAAAGACACTTGAAGGTAAGGCCAGAATACAGACTTTATATGACTGCATGAAATACCCAAGTAAGCGTAAGTATGGCTAGGACTCAGTCTCCTGGATAGACCATTGGTCCCCCTGAGACTGAATGTTACTGGTGAGTCCAAAGAGGATGCTGAACCATTGCTGGCACTGCCTGAGCGACAAAGGCTGATTGAAACAGGTAACTATGTGCCTGATAATACTACATGTGTTATGCTTCCTAACAAGTGCTGGAGGAGGTGCTCACAAAATGTCCAGTCTTTAATGAATGGTATGGCTATATCCAACTGTGCATTATTAAAGAGAGCCTGGAATGCTTTCATCAGCTTACAGTTACTACCACAGAGCTGTTTTTGTGGGGGTTGTTTACAAGGTAAATGCTCTGATATATCTAAAGCCAGGGTAAATGTACATACATTCATCTACATTACCAGGGTGAGGTTTTATTCTAGAGCTCTGTTTTTGTTTAACTGAAGTAGTAGTTCTTTGAATCATTGCCTAAACATGTATTAGTAACTCCATCTATAGTTCTTATACTTTTACAAGTACAACAGTCAAACATCTTTTGTTCTTTGTACCTTAAGATACTCTGAGTTATATGATTAATAGAAAAAGAAACTCCCTACCTCTTCAGACACCCATAAAACCGACCTTGGCACATGATTTCTATCAGTTACAGCAGCAATACTGAGATAGGCACATGTCTCTTTCCATCTAGAAATTGCAATCATGTCATATAGACTTTAAAATAAATTTACTTTAAAAATTCTTCTCCTATGTATTTGGAAATAAATATACATTAATAATCCTTTCTTCCTTTCTGAATTTTAAGTATCTTTAAAAATATTTGTTTTTATTAAAATATAATCTTCTAAATCACATTCCTTTTTTCTGTTCTTATGATGTTTACTTAGGCTCATGCTTTCATCATAACCTAATCTGTCGTATTTCAGCTGGTTTTGCTTGTCATTCAGACTTCTTCATTGTCCTGCCAGCATTTAGAGCAACTGAAATAAAGCACCATTGATAATATTTTTCATGCTAAAGTGTTAATTTTAAATATTGATGGAAGTATCACACATTAATTCTATGTATAATTGTCATACAGATTATAAAATTGCTTCAGTAAACCAAAGATTATGTGGTCTATATTGACTGTTATATCTAAGTGTCTGAGAACTCAGCTGAACCATTCTTAGTTTTGAAATGAAGGAGAATGCAGTTGTTTTCTTATTCATTTGCTTGCTCTAAAGCTTACCACTGTGTGTTTTTAAATATACTGGGAAGTAACAAGGTGAGCAGCTCTACCAGCCCAACAACTCCAGGTCATTCTATCACTGTTGGGAATGCTGTTTTAACTCTCCATGACCTTTATAGCTTAAGTTTTTTGCAGGCATTAGTGAATAAAACTTTGTAATGCATCAGGGAGGTAATTATTTTACAAAAGAGGAAAATGAAGTACAGTTAAGTTAAACAACTTATTTGAGTTCAAGTAACTTTCCATCAGGATCCAGAATATAGCTTCACACCAATACTGTGCTTTGACTAGAAGACATTTTCCCTCACAGTGATGAATGAATGCGAACAGTGAAGAAGGATGACAAACGCTTGCTTCACAGTTAAAAAGTATACAACTGGAAATTATCTGTTCTGAATAGAAATATTCAAATAATGCACCACCTCAAATATGAATCATTCAGTTACACTCTCTAAGAGCTGGTGAGCTCTTAAGCATAGCGTAGGTTTCCCCAACTATTTTGGACGCCAGGCATCCTGCCCTACTTGGCACCTTACAGCATAATACAGAGCAACTTCAGATGAGTGGGATGAAACAATTTGATTTTAAATTCTCTTATCTACCCAAACTGCCACAGAAAGATCAACACATTGTAAATCATCTTATAACAACCAATGAGACAAATACTCAAATGCAACAAATATATTTGCTGGTACTTTGCCATGGAAACAGATACACATTCCTAATTCCCATTTTCTAGTGGTATGTGATTGGTAGGGGACAAAATCAAAAGTGGTGGAAGATACTGGTATCTTCCACACTGGTGAATTTCAGCCACGTGCAAGCCTAGTTCTGCTGACCGGAAAGAGACTCAAGGTAACAACATAGCATAGTGCCTGCATATGTAAGGCCACTGTGATAACTGAGAAGACAGGATTAGCTATTTGTGCAAAAAGTGGTGCTCATGCTCTGTGTTTTTTACATTTCCCTAAAACTGTGCTTTGATCATCAAGTGCAGCTCTTGGATAGCTTGCTAAGATGCTGCCACTTTACAATGACATGTGCAATCCTCCACCTCCAACAGCTTCTCAAAGAAATACAGAACCAAACTTAATTTATTGCAAGTAGTTTGTTTTTGTTAGTGGTTAGGGGTTGGGGTTTTTTTCTGTCTAAAACCCCATCTACTGCTTTGAAAATGTACTCATAAAAAGGGTTTATCATGCTCAGCCTGATATTCTCCAGAAGCCTGTGGAGTGCTGCTATGCACTAGGACTGATTTGTGTCGCACAGAATTGCAAGGAAGCAGGTGCACGTGTGGCACGTTCACATGAGAAGTCTACCTGTGTGAGCAATTCCCTAAGACTGCCACCAGTGCTTTGCACTTGCCATGATGCAGAGAGGTTCCTTGGCCCAAACTTTTCTCACAGACGTATTTTGTCCCTCCATCTAGCTTTCTCTTTGCTTCTTTCTCCTTCCTCTATGTTTGGTTCTGATGGACAAAAGAAAAAACGTATTTCCAGGCAACTTGCTATATTTACAATCAAGTGACATGGCAGCCAGACCATTACTTATCAACTCTCCATTAAACTTTAATAGATTAATCATCAATTATTGAGGAATTAATGTTCAGATCCAGCTGTGCTGTCCCAGTTCAGTTCACAAGTGCCAACAAAGATACTTTATGGCCTACGCTGTTGAGCATTCAGATTCTCAATTACCTCTTACTCTCACATCTCAGCTTTCTGAAGCAGAAAAAAGATTTTTTTTTTAAAGTGTATGCAGACAGAATGAGAGAGAAGCAGAAATCTGAGCTGAAGAATAATTTTCCAGTGCTTGGGAATTTTCTGATACTTAAGTTTTGTGAATAAACATCTTCACGTAAAAACTAAAAAAACCCACCACTTGAAGAGCAGCTTTTTAAACTAGGTATATAATGCTAATCTGAAACATATTATCCACAGATCCCATAACATGAACAAATGCATATCTGCCACACAGTGCCAACAAAAAGTGCAAGTGACTTATTAGTACACAATAAAAGTAAAACTATCATTCTAAACATAGTTGAGCTTTGGATCTAAAACCAAACCAACTGTTATAATAGCTGATACATGTTTTTAAAAGCCCCTGAAACACAAGGAGGGGTGCTAATAAGAGTAGCAGATGATACGGAAGTGGACTGATACTTTCCCCATTAGGAATGAAAACTGAAATTCTGCACTGTATATATATTTTGTCAGCTATAAGTACTGAAGCACAGGTCAAGAGACGATAAGACTTAAACTAAAGGAATTGGTACTTACGCATACCTTACTTGGGAGATCACTGTTCATGTGCCATAATGACAGACTCCGTCAAGCAATCTTTCCCTTCCCCTATCCCTGCCAATATCAGGCTACCTGTCAATCCACCTACCTATTAGTATGCTGTTCAAGGTTGAAAAGAAATACCAAAGCAGTGTTTCTCAGTCAGTCTTCATTGCCACAAGGAATAAACAATGAACAGAGAAACTTCATCACTAGTTCGTTATAGTCACTTGTAAACAATTTAGAAGCATAAGCAGACTTTGGGAGTAGGCAGGTAATTACTGAGATAAAAATTATATAAATCAGGGTACTGAAACTGTCATCTGCAAATCCTACAGGGGAAAGTGAAAACATATATTGATATATAAGGAAGGGCGCCAACATGAAATGATAAGCGTATTACCAAGTATTTTGTTAGCTGATTGCTTTCTTTGATGAGGACAGCCTGGGACATATCAGAC
This sequence comes from Gymnogyps californianus, assembly GCF_018139145.2. Lineage (NCBI taxonomy): Eukaryota > Metazoa > Chordata > Aves > Accipitriformes > Cathartidae > Gymnogyps > Gymnogyps californianus. Next base: position 69,771,057 of record NC_059472.1, on the reverse strand, counting down.
AGAAATAATTTTGACTTTGACTTTTACAGAAGATTCAAGTACATGGAAGAGGAGATTGGAAAATAAAAATTCAGTGCTGTAAATATAGGCTCCATATGGATTGGCTATGGCTGGGGTGTGAGGTTCTAAGCATGATTTATATTCATTTCATTATCATTAGGCAAACACCAGCCATGGAAATAAAATCTCTTCACCCAGTAGTCCTCTAAAATCATCATTGTTGCTATATCCAGCATTTTGCTTCAGTCTGTTGTGGTAACCATCACAGCCACATGAGAGGTTATTTAGCAAAAATCTACTGTCCTCCAGAAATGACATCGTGTCCAGACTCCATGAGCTGCATGCATTGTTCTCACAGATACACTTGCACGGAGTACATATACCAACATATTCTTGTTAGGACAACAGTTTGACATGCTGAAGCTGCACACTGAAGGCCAAGGTCTACCTCCCTGGGCACGGGGGAATATTTTATCAAAGTGGGTTAATAATTGGTACACGATTACTTAATTATGGGTGGGATTGTTTGTTCATTCTGTTTATCATTTGGACAGAAGATGGCTCCACCAAGGCCATTAGCGAAAACATTGTGATGGTGTCAGGGGGTGGTGAATAATTTGCTAGTGCTGCAAATGATGTTCTGATAAATAATGGATCACTGGATTCCTTGGAGGCCAAGAGAAGACGTGGAGCCAAGGGCTTGAATCTGAGAGGAGTCTGGTAACCACGTCTTTAGGACTTGGACTGTAGTAAATAAACTCTTCCTTTCCTCTTACCTCAGAGCTTGCCTTGTGAGAAGTGTGATTTCAAGTATCTGGCTGACATTAGGGCATACCTCTCCTACAGGTATGGTGACATGTAAAATTCGGTATTGTACAACTCTTGTTCTGCTCCTGACTACAACTCCCAGAAGACATAAGATTTCAGGGTGCTCTTACATAAGGCTTCACATACTGTCTTACTAGTGACTAATACAATGCACTAGTGTGGAGGACTGGTCGGCGTACCAGTGACTACCACTAGCCAGTGGGGCTTGGGCATGTTCACCATTTGTGCATGCGGTAAATCGTGAGCGCACTTATTACAACATCCTCAACCACACTGGTCCCTTTAAACTAAAACACTCTGGAAAAGCAAGGGTGGACTTTGCTTACAGCACAACCCTCTGACGGATATTGTGAGGGAAAATGAGTAATGGTTCCTTCTGTTCATTTGGCAGTGTATTAGAAGAATAATATAATCTGTATTAATTCCAGTAGGAAACAAAGGTATAAAAGGACATACATTAGGGCTGCCTAGCTGGTTTGTATTTCTGACTGTCCTGATGCTTTGACTAGTTATTTTAAAGTGAGTATAAAAGCATACTGGTCAAAAGAAACTTCTCATGCGTATTAAAATAATTTTACTAACATTTAATAGAGATGGTTTCTCTTCCCATTTCCTCACTGCTGACAGGAGGAGAGAATAGAGCTGAACAGTCTTTTAGGATGCAGAAGACAAAGGGAAGTTTTGTGACTGTTGCAAATATTTGTGGTTTTTTTTAGTTTTGGAATAACTCTTTTTTTTCTCTTTCTTTCATACATTCACACACACACAACAACAATGCATCTGACTAGAAATCATTTGATACATGTATTTGACATAAATTTGCTAGCAAGCCAAATACACAAGACAGTGTATGTCTGTAGCTATACCACCTTGGGCTTTGATCTTGTCAGATCTCATAAACTAAGCAAGATTGGGCCTGCTGTGTAATTGGGATGGAAGACCTCCAAGGAAAACCCAGCTGTTGTAGGAAGTGGTGTTGGTCACTCAGTAGGTGGTATTCTTCATTCTGGCTCCGTACTGAATCAATGCCGTACTAAGATGCTGCTGGAGGTATTATCTGTCCATGATACATAAATCTAAGATGTTGACCAAGTGGGCTAATTAGATATCCCCTGGCACATTTCATAAGAGCTAAAATTGTTAACTGCAGCATCCTGGACAAAGTCCAAACTGAGTAAATACATTATGCCAACTTAAATATTCTCTACAGTTGCAACTGAATAAAGTATTTAAATACTTTTAATTCACTGTATACTGTTTTGTATCATTTATGTACATTGTTAAACAACTGCCACATTTTACTCTAGAGGTGATGACATTTCACTGTTGGTTGAACTAATTCCTGCATGGCCTATAAAACACAGTCGCAGTGAAAAGCATCTTGTACAAGTAAATATTTATACAGAGCATTTTTACTGCTATACAGCTTGTTTCTCAGAATATATCATATGCCTTAGTTAGGCCAAGCTCTTTTTGTGAACAAAATTTAAAATTAAAAAGATTGTCTTGTATTTTCATCTCCTTACTAATTCATCACTTAGGTAAAATTTATCATCGCTGTGTAAATTTGGGCAGATGGAGAATATTTTCCTTTACAGTCACCTAAAATTAAAAACAAAACAAAACAAAACAAAGGTTTCTAGATCCTCAAATCTGCAAATATCTTAAGATCAGACAGAACTGTGCAAAAGTTTGTACTGGGTATTCTTCAGCATATACGACTCTATTCCACACTTCAGAATTCACTGAGCCATTAAATAAATTGCATTATTAAAATCTCAATGTTATGTGACATAATTATGATGAAGTTTGGAGTACCTTCCTGAATTTTTATTGCTCTAAGATTTGCAAAGTTAAAATTAAAACTCCATACTCAGCTTTGGATTTTAGAACTCTGATAGCACTGTAGGTAAAACATCAGCAAGAAGTGAGATTAATGGCAATGTAATTTTCTCAGAAGAAAGAACCTCTGCTGTTAACATTCCAATTTAATTATTTAACTGTCATTTTAAAAAATTAACACATGATATAAAAAGCTATACATTGGATTACATTTGTATAATTTTGCCAAGACTGAAACCATGCAATTCAATACAATTTTATTTGGCAGTACTCATGTGAAAGGAAGAACGTATTTAAATGTTCATTTTAATGACATCTTGTTTGAACATGTCATAATAATTAAAGATATAACAACTTTATCAGCAAAATTAGCTGTCAGATCACTATTTTATAGTTGATCCTAGAATATGATGAAATAACTCTGTAGAATATTTTTTGAGGGGGGGGAGTGCCTAAAAAACGTCATTGATTCTTAATCATGTTTAGATCACAGATATTTTGGAGAAATGCAGGCCATCAAAAGAAAAGTAGCAATTCTTGTGCTATTCTATAAACTGATACATTCTGGACATTCTTGAAGGAAATGTTCACTTGGGTGGACAACCTCAAGATTCACACACAAAAGGGAGTCTTTTTCACAAGGTAAATGGGGATTTTGATTACAAAGTAATTCGGCAACTGCAGATTCTTAAAGCGAGTTTTATTAACTAAAATTCTGGAATAAAATCTCTTACTGGCAATAAGAATATTTTAATGATAGCATTTCATCTCACTCAAGGCTTCAGGGAGATGCCTTAACTCATTTGTGAGCCAAATCCTAGAACCTTTTCTCTCAGCTAAGCAGCCAAGCTCATCTTTTTCTTTTTCAACGTGTACTGCAGTGTGTTCTGGCACATTTTATACTGAAAAGAGTGTGCAAAAAGAGTAGACAAAAAATGTACCAGGACCAATGACTGGAAGTGAAGTCTCCCAACTCACAGTAAATACTCTAAACGTTAAAATGCAGAGTCTAATGCTGCTGGATTTATTCTTTTTCTTTCATGCATTTTCAGGAGAAAAAAAAAATCCATGTATTTCTTTACTGTGGAAAGCCTTAAATAGGTTGGAAGTGGACCTGTATAGCCTCCATATACATACACATACAAAAACTAACCCACACATTGGTCTTTCTTCCCACTCTCACCTCTTTCAGCTGCTGTCCAGAAGAGTGGAAATAAGTGTTTAACTCATTTCAAAATATAAGATTGAATTGAACCTGAATACCCCACCAACCAAGGAAAAGTTTCAATTACAAAAGTTGAACGAAAGATGACGTGAATGCCCCTTTCCAGCTATTTCCTAAAAAAAAAAAAAAAAAGAAAAAAAAGAAAAAAAGCATCCACATTTTCTGTCATTATTTTTACCTAGCCTCAATTCTTCTTTTAAAAGTCAGAGGAAACAATATTTAGTCCCAGAAACAGAATTCAGACAAAAGTGCATATTAACATTAATTTGCCTATTATTTGTTAATTCATGTACTATTTAAAAATGGGCTAAGGTAGGTGGATTGAAACATTAAACACAGTTGTGGGAGATGGGGAAGAAAAGGGGAAACCCATAGTTGAGAAATTTCAGTTCAGACCTCAAATAAGCATGAATTACTCCTCCTGATGTTAGCGGATGTTTTAAAATAGATGTGGCCGCAGATTTCAGATGCCTAAAGGTAGAGTTCTAAATCCATATTTAGGCACCTAAGTAATAATGGCTTGATTTCAAAATGTATGTAGAACTGTAGCTCCCACTGTTTTTGAAATAACACTTCTGTCAGGTTATTTTTATTAAGTTATCTCAATGCAGAGTTGGAATGTTGGATATATGAGCCTGAAAGTTATGGCCATTATTATTTAATTTGGCTTTTGCCAGAAGTATAGTGATACATTTGAATGTGTGGCCAAAAATTGTATTTAAGGTCCTTTTCTAATTAGCATGCACACATGGTGAAGACAGACACAACAGAGAGATTCCTTTTACCAGTGGTAAAACCAAGGAGAGGGCTTGGCAAAGCCAAATGTTGCTGAGGTCTCAGGGACACAGGTGCCTCATCCTTTTGAAAGAGAAATAATTCAGGTGCTTAAATAAGGGTTCTAGAGAGCAACTGTGGGCACTTAAAATAAGATCAAGAAGTTGTTTCTTGGTTAGTCAGCAAGGGCACGTCTTACCTTGGTTTTATTGTCCTGAGTGGCACATTCATTGAGAGAGTAAAAAAAAAAAAAAAAAAAAGACATAGCAATGCTTCTACTCATTTCCCCAAAACTCTGAGTTTATAGTAATGTTCCAAAAACTTTCAATGGGAAGAAACAAATGCACTTCAGGAGATGATATGGTGAGAGCATTTGAGGATTTGATTATAAAATTATGTCCAATAGATTAAAAAGAGGAATGGATTAAAATATCCTATTCCCTATCTCTTCATATGTTATATTGAGCTACTTAAATATAAAAACTTGTCTTTTCCACATTTGACATAATTTTTTTCATGCAGAAGTTTTAAAAGTTTAGGCTTAAGCATGCTAATAAAAAATGTTTTATTGATTTTAGTGGAGCAAAGATATGGCCCTAATAAATACAATTATTTCAGTAACTATCTCTTGCTTTCATGAATTTCTTCAGTTGTACTTTAAGTAGGACTTTGTACTACAGCCATAGAAACAGGTCCCGAAATCAGTGGGACATATGTTTAGATGCTGCAAGTCTGCATTTTTTGGTGAATCTGTAGTGAAAGGGAGTTACAGCAATTTACATCAGTTTAAAATCTGATCTTCTGCCTGATTTTATACATATATACACACAAACATCCATCCACCCATATGAATAAGACAGAACCTAAATTTATCAACAAAATTACATTCAATGATCCAGAAAAAGGGAAAGGAGGAAAAAGATAATACGCTCCAGCAGACTTTAAACAACTATGCTAAATTTTCAGGGCTCTGAAAAAAAAAGTCTACAAATGAAAATCAAATTTCCTTTTAAAGGCAATTTCTGTGCCCTCAGGTCCACACTATCCTAAAGTGGGTTAGAAACATGAGCAGACTCATGTCCCTTCATTTTAAATAAGTATGAAGTCAAGAGTTTAAGAGTGAACCCAAAGACATGTGTTCCACATGATACAGAGAAGAGGAAGAACAGGAAATTGGCAGCACAGAGAACAGCAAAGCCTTAGATTCAAAGTTGTGTTTAGAAGACAAATAATAGCAGGACAGAATAGTAACAAGAAAGGAGTGCTTATACAACTTAAACCAAAGGTTTTAAAGGACTTGACAGATGCTTCAGTTGCAGTAAATTCTTGTACAAAAGTATAGCTGTACAGGTTGGTTCCAGAATGATTTAAAGATTGCTAAGGTGTTCATATAAGGCTAATGTAGACATCCTTTCCAAATCTAGCAGTACTGAACTTTCATGTCTATTGGAAAGAAAATGTCATGCGCACTCCTTTTGCAAAACTCTGATGAGTGACCAAATGGGTGTTTTTCCTAAGTCTAGATTCGTTTTCTGTGCTTACTTTTGTAGTTATTTGATTTTTAGCATTTTATATCAACCCCCAACTAAGCTTAGGACCAAACTATTTTAATATAAACCAGAAATACTTACATAAGATGAATCTTACAAATAATGAATTCAACGGAGACATATTTGTTTTAATTGACCACAGACTGAGGTCGCAGATTGCTTGAGGTGGAAATGTACCTCTGTGGGCTTATTCTTGTTTCCTCATGCACGACGCCCAAGATATTGCACACAGTCTAATGCTGGTATTTCCCTAAGATACTACTGTTGAAGACTTAACCTCAAATCTCTTGCAGTAAATTGTCAGTAAACAGAACAAAAATGTTTTGATGTTTATGAAAAGCTATCCTGAACTCTCTGAAGTTATGGTTTTTTCCAGATTGGTTTGGAAGTGTTTCAAATAGAGCCTTTCTTGTGGGATTTGACTCTTCAAATTCCATCTCCAGACACAAACCAGAAGTGGAGAAGATGTTTTAGAGCTTTAGAAATCATATAACTCAAAGGCAGTTCTAGAAATTAATGCTACCAGAAAGAAGGGAGTTATGTTTTCCAAACTGATTTTTTTCACTCTAGTTTCATTCTCTCTTCCAGCCTTCATGCCAACACAGAGGCAGTAATTTTCCCCTTTCATACAAAGTTCTGAAAGAAACTGATTTCAGCATTTTAGGGCTGACCCGACTATTGGGGCACAGTCATTGGCTGACTTCTTCTCAGCTGGAGGATTGGCAGTTATATATAGTTAAACACTGGCTCATTTCCTTATTTTGTTGGGTTTGTGTATGTTGTGTGGGCCCCCACTAAATTATATACTGCCTGTTTGTTGTGTATTGATTTTTTTGTTAAAGTGCTAAGGAGGTTGCATGACTTCATTTCTACAGAGAAATGCTTTATGAAATCTTAATCTACATCAAAGTAGATGCTACATTGTCAAAAAAGAGCTCACATTTCAATTTTCACTATTCCAATTGAAATCATATTTTGGTTTACTTTTCCAATTTTTTTAATGTTCATTTTTTTCTTCAATTCTTATGTTTGCAAATCTATCATTAAAGAGCAAGCTCACTGAGAAATCACTCAGTATTTTAATATAGACTACGAACTCCTTGAAAATGCTCTGCCATTATAAGGGCTCTATTCTTGAACTAGATGAAGAGTTTACAAAGACATTGCATTTCACTAAAGTTGTTAACTCATTCCACACAGATTTCCATCCAGCATGCAACATAAAAGTCTGTCTACTAGCAGCAGTTAATTAGTCTTCCCACTCACTCTTTTGACACTCACATTTCAACAATTATTTTTTATTTAAATATCAGACAGCACTTAAAAGCCAGCTGTACAGAGCAGAACATTGTTCTTTCCTATAGTATTCTGCGATGATGAAAACTATTCTTTATGCATGTCACAAAGTTAGCCCCCAGTGGTGGATGCATTATTGAAAAGTATATAAAATATATTTTTGTTTTCCTCTTCAAAGCTGTTAAAAAAACAGCACAAAGGCCTGAATCTACACAGAATGACAGTGATGGGAGGGACTGGTAGCCTCTCTATTCCCATATTGTAGTTTGTAGTGAGAGACAAACTTAGGATACTGCTTATGGGGGTTCAAGTCCCCCATGAGAAAAATGGATTCTGAGTCTGGATTTCCTACAACTCCTTTCACAAAAATATTGCACAATAGGAACTTGGTCTTCTTTCTGAGAAAGAGCTGGTTAAGTACCTAACTGGAGATGACCACTCCTCTCTGCAAGCATCAGCAAAAGAGAGAAACCTCACTCCATGCTACATTAGATACTTGACACTAGAGAGGACAACTCAAACAATGGTGCCCACACCGACCCTGAATCGAGGGGATGTTAATGCCTTTGCAGGGGTTCTCTGCATGGCAGCAGCTGAGGGGGACAAAGCTTTAGAGCCAATATGCCCTCAGCATACAGGAATCGCTACATTGCCCACATTGGCCTCCCCAGGAGCTCCTGGATCAAAGAGTGATGGCCACAGGGTAGGTGAGCACTCTTCGTCACCCTACAGGATGCAGCCACAGACCACACATGATATGAAGGAAGTGCAGCCTATATTGTGCTGGGCATGAGGCAGGAGGAAGCAAAGGGGATGGTAGAAATGAGAAACAACAAATATAGTCTGAAAAGATATTCAGATAGATGAAGGGATGTGGCAGGCTTGGCAGTAGGACAAGGGATGTTGTATCAGTGATAGTAACAGCAGAGCAGGGCACAGAGCCATGACATGCTTTGGCTTCCCCTATCCCGAAGTCAACTCTCAGGTGCATTTTGCAGAGGGGTCTCTAGCTAACAGTCAGGCTTCTCACACTTCAGTCCCTGTTTACATCTTTGAAGTTAAATGACTGACCTACTAGGACAGCCATAACACCTCCAATTTGTAGGAGTAGCATAAAAAAACCCAAAAAACCCCAAAAAAACCCAAATTTGAAATTTGCAGAATTTTGATTAAATTCAGAATGAAACCAAGGTTCCAGGTGTCAGGAATTCCCCATAGAACAAAACCTCCATTTTCCAACCCAGCTCAGTGAATTAACATGTTGCTATAGTTCATTAAGTTCATAAAGAATGTAAGCTCTTCAAAAGTGTGGTGATGTTTATTTTATTTCACTAACAATCTTAGTTCTACCTCACATTCATGTTAAACTCCACCTAATAATTCAGAAATGCTCAAGCACTGTTGCATGCATTTCTAACGTGAAGGAACAGACTTCTGCTGCAGACTTTCCCATTTTTGCTTTTTGTTTTAAAACAAAATGAAAATCCAGATTTTTACACTTTTCAGTCTTTGATTGCATACATGTATTTAATCTTGGAATAGAACATTAAAGTTTCCTTTTCTGGGGACCACAGTTGATGTTTCTAGTACCTTGATCTGCAATGTACTGATGGATTCTGATTGCCAAAATGTGATATATTGTTAAATATATGCACAGAGAGTGGTCTTATTGTTCAGTTTTTGAGATACTGATGGATACATGGAATTAGAACTTGCCCTTTGGAGTTACGTATAATAGTGCAGCCATTATCTAAGCTGCTTTGTAAACAGAACAAAAACATTAGGTTCAAGTTAAATAGTCATTTAAATGTCTATAAACGAAACAGTAACAAAGTAATCAAAAAAGAAACAGAGCAGTTTTAGAAGAATATTGTTCACCAATCTGTCAAGACATAAGAAGAAAAAGGAAAACTGTGCAGATGTGAGGGAATGAGAAGTTATGTAACTGGGAAGGAAAGGAGGAGAGAGAAAAAATTGTAATATTGTACAAACTGAATATATATACAAAATATTAAACTACTGGTAGCACTTTAAATTGAGGGCCTTAAATGGTGATTTATATATATAATTACTGAGCTTCCATAGGATCTTTTTTATGTTAATTGAATTTCCATTGATTATTAAAAGCCTATTTATGTAAGGTGAGCAACTACATAGATGTTCTATTTCTTTTACATAGTTGTTAAACCTCAGTAAATACATTTTTAGGAATGATTTGGTGTTTAATTAGCATTCAATAGCTCTCCTCTTAAGACTAAATTAAATCCCTATTTGAGGCACTTATTTTAAAGTGTTAACCGAATGTGCATACCTGCAATGTGGTAATTTCAGATTTGTGGTAGCAGTCAAGGTCTAGTAATTCTGCAATGCTGAAGGTTAGAAAGTCTGAACTCAGTTCTCAGCTAGGTGATTTTTAACCTAATTTGCCATGTACCCACACACAAATACAAGACAAAAAGTGATCATGCTGCTGTTATTTTTCATTCTTTAATTAGTTTTGAAATATAATCACTGAAGGAATCAGTTAAATAACACAAAAATAGTTAGGCATTATTGATTTTGCTGCTGTTATAATTTTAATGTGTTTGTGAATATTTAGCCAAAGCTAGTGTTAGCTGAGGTTTCATTTACTGTTTGGACAACTTTTTCATGTCAAGAAAATGAAAACTTCTTCAGTATGCCCAATGGGATTTTCCTCATATACTAAGTTTCCTTCTTTACCTTACAATATGCTGTCGTGGTTAAACTCCAGCCTTGCATTCTGATAACCTTGAACTTTCAGAAAGACATAATAGAGAAGAAACTAGATGGTGGGAAATATGAAAATAGTGAGAGGGCATTGGATGGTGTCGTGGGTTAATCCCAGCCAGCAACTAAGCACCACACAGCCGCTCGCTCATTCCCCCCCAGTGGGATGGGGGAAGAGAATCAGAAGAGTAAAAGTGAGAAAACTTATGGGTCAAGATAAAGACAGTTTAATAGGGAAAGCAAAAGCCATGCATGCAAGCAAAGCAAAACAAGGAATTCATTCAAAACTTCCCATCGGCAGGCAGGTGTTCAGCCATCTCCAGGAAAGCAGGGCTCCATCATGTGTAATGGTTACTTGGGAAGACAAACACCATCACTCTGAATGTGTCCCCCCCTTCCTTCTTCTTCCCCCAGCTTTATATGCTGAGCATGATTTCACATGGCATGGAATATCCCTCTGGTCAGTTGGGGTCAGCTGTCCCAGCTGTGTCCCCTCCCGGCTTCTTGTGCAGCCCCAGCCTCCTCGCTGGTGGGGTGGTGTGAGAAGCAGAAAAGGCCTTGACTCTGTGTAAGCACTGCTCAGCAATAAGGAAAACGTCCCTGTGTTATCGACACGGTTGTCAGCACAAATCCAAACCATAGCCCCATACTAGCTACTATGAAGAAAATTAACTGTATCCCAGCCAAAACCAGCACATATGCACAAAGAGTGCATCAGGTCTGTTGCTATTTTGCAGACTCTCAAGTGTTAGAATTAGAAGTAAGAGCTAGAGAAGATCAGCACAATACCACTATGCACTTGAACACAGAGCACATCAACCTATTTCTAACTTTATCATTAAACTTATTATGTAAGCTTTGATCAAGCCAGGTATTTGGGTGCAGATCCAAAGCCAAAAAGAAAAGGCTGAAACCTCAAGCAGGCAGGGCTGAGAGAAACCCAAGATCACCCCACAGTGCTATTGCAGATTGCTGGGTTTCTACGGATGGCGTCCTATGCAGTCAGCAGACTACCTGCCAAAAGGGACAAAATCTGCCAGAACAGCGTGCCTAGGCTTAACCAGTAAGCAACCATGTCAGCAGGGAAAAATGCCTACCCAGACTTGCAAGAGGTGACTCTGTACCCCCTGGATCCCTCTCCTGTGGGAAAGGCTCTGTCACATAGCTAAAGGAGCCGGTGGCAGTGGCACTATCACACCCTTAACAGCTCCTCCCAGGCCTCCATGTGGAGTACAGCTGAGTGATTTTCACAGAGAACTGTAGCTTTTTGGAAGTTTTGTTTTCCTTCTAATGCAGAAGAGTAAGAAAACATTGAGATTTTTAGAAGACAGAACTTTCATTTTCCAGTAAGTTCCATTCATGTGTGACAAAATATGCCCTATTTTGTTGAACAAACACATTAGATAGACAGTCAATCAACAAACAAACCCGAAACAAGACTATCTAGAGCTTCCGCATAACATAAATTCAATCTCTCGTGCATAATCATTCAGTCTTTTTAACCTGATCATCCTCCTCCTTTGCCACTCCCACACCTGACGCTGGCTCAGGAGAGCAGCTCTCAGGGAGGCAGGATGCCTGGCAGGAGCCCGCCAGAGCAGGTACTACTGAGTACCAAGTACTCCCAGGACTCCCAAGCTAACTAGTAGCTCATACAGCAGGCACCTAAGGTGCTGGGGATTTCCCACCACCCCCTAAAGCCACAAGAGCTTTGGGGAGCCCCTTGGTCAGGCTCCTAAATGTAGTTATCCCCCTTTCTATTGCAAAGCACTATTAGGGGCATTTTCAGCTTGAGCTGCTTGATTCATGCAGTGCTGGAGGCTGAAGCCCAAGTGAGACTTTACCTCACCCTGGTAATCCACTCACTTAGCACTAGGGGCACAGGCCAAACCACTCAAGTGCTGATGGTCTTCTGAAGACTGAATTTACATGAGTGATGCCTTCTGACATCTGTAATTAAAAGAGGAAAACCTATTTTTGCTCTTATTTTTAAAAAGACATGAAAGTAAGGTTGTGTCCTTGACTGATGATATATTGATGAGCTGCATGTGGGCAAAGATATTTCAGAAGTGGAACTGAGCTTATTGTAAAGATAAAACAGGGTGAAGACTGTGCCTGACTTTGGCATTACCTAGAGTGGGGCATCACTCATAATATAGTGGGGAGAAACTTTGGCAGAGGCCAAAAGGGAGAGAATCCTGCGTGTTGCAAGATGAAAATGTGCTTTTAAAACATTCCCAGTAATTTTTTATTAATAATGCATGAGTTTTACCCTGATTTGAGACATTGTACTAGCCAAGGCTGTGCTTTTGGGGAAAAAAAAAAAAAAATCAGGTGAATTTTCAAAGGTCCATCACTGTGAGAACCTGAACAAGGCTGCAAAAAGTATTACCCATTAATTTATGAATTTTATTTCAAGTTGCAGTAACATAAGTAACAACATCTTTCCTGAAGCCCAAAACATCACCTGATCGATTTTGAAAAGCTCACAAGATGTCTTATGCACATAACAAATCTTCCTGGATGATGTTTTGCAGAGTACACAAATAGATCTTAATCCAGGATTTATTTATAAAATAGTTCTGGGATCTGGCTCCTCCAAACTAATTTTCTCAGCTACTTTACTTGGTTAATAAATATATAAATAAAATGACCCAAGAGTTTTACTACATATGGTTAACAAAAGGAGTTTAAATAGGTTTCAAACTGTTACATGCTTGGTGTAAATATAGGTATCTTTTTGTCACACTGCAGTTTGCTTTTTTGTTTGAGGCAGCTACATAAAAATATTAAGGATAAATGGGTTATTTCCTCATCATTTGTGTGTATTTTTTTAATCAGTGGCAATTATCTGGATTGGAAAATAAGTCCTATAAGTATACAGACTAAGCAAAAGTTTTCTTTTAAAATGGAGACTGGCATTGGCTCTTGAATCATCAGTCTGCATTTTCGTAAAGACGGGCATAATATCTGCAGTGATGCTGAGACTGGCAGCTCTGGACTACCACCAGTACGTACCTTCTACTCCCCATTCCAGATACAACAGAGAACATAGTGAAGGAGAAGCGGAAGACAAGGACTGTGGGGAACGGAAGGATAAAGATGTGTCTATAGGATGTGTCTGTAGGCTTCATTAGACCTTTCATGTATCTCTTCCTCTTTACATATGTCAGTTGTCTGAACATACAGATGTTATTAGAAAAAGAAAGAAAACTGTTTGCAATTAGCTTCTTTGCCTGTGTAGTATAGACCTGAAACAGAAACTTAAAAGTACTGTCAATTTTTATGTCCCACCATTCCTGTAACTTTGTTACAGTTTCCACTTAAAAAATAAGAAAAAGGAGTTTCTGTAGTGAGAAGCAATATTAGGGGTAAGATTAGAATTCTTCTTTTTTTTCTTCTTTTTTTTTTTTAAATTTTGATGAGTATTAAATCTGGTGGAAAATTTTTCTTTTATCCTGACAGATTGCTTAGAACTGGACCCTGCAAAGACTGGAACAAATGAACATTGTTAGTCCACAGGGAAAAACAGATTTGTCCTGGCCAACAGTTCAATTCTTATGAGTTGTGAAAACTTCCACTCCTTACTTCCATATGTGTTTATGGTAGTAATAAAAGCCCATAGTTTTAATAAGAATCCATAGTAAGGTTTTCAAGGCATTGCATGCAGACCCGGTTCTTACAGAACTATCTGCGCTAGAAAGCTTAGTTAGCTGCTTCAGTGATACGAGGGTGGATGACTATGTGTTTAGATCTGTGCTGCAGTGGAACCAAAGTTGCATAGGCTGAGAGCCTAGGCAGAAGGGGAGATCTGGCCGTAAGGACCAGAGTCCTAGCCCACGCATGAGAAACACTGAGGTAGTCAAGTACTGCAGCATGACGGTGGGACTTACAGGAGCAGAAGACATAGCAGGGCATGGGGGACAGAGCGAGAGGACAGCCAGCAGAAGATGATCCATACAGAAATCTACCCTCAACATCTGTTAGCAGACCATTATGTTCTGAAATTATCCTAGGGAACAAAAGTGCAGGTCAGCTCCTTACATACAAGGGTGCAGCAAAGTTGGCAAAAACATTCAGCCTTTCCAAACTAAGGGGTCTACAGCCTGGTTTGAATGTGGCAAAGTAGGGAGGACGGGCTATAAATGAGAGGCCAAAGCAAGTCCCAGCACTGCAGAATGCATCATTGAAAATAAAAGAAGAGAAGTTTGACTTTCAGGCTCTTGGAGCTGACAGAGGGGGTGGAGGGAGTTCACAAGGACCAGAGGCTTGCATTCTGAAAATGTGCTGAGCAGAACAGGGCAAGAGAGGAACTTAGAAAATAACATCATCTGATCTAACCAGATGTCAAACCTTTACTAAACAGAACTGATGTTCCTGTCCTTCCTTCAGTCCTGATTCTTTTGTCTTTCTTGATTTACTTCTTCTCTGATTTTTTTCCAGAAGGTTGCTCTTCTGTTTGTTTGTCTTAAGAAAAGCATTTTAGTGTAGTGATTTTTTTTTTGCAGTGAGAAAAAAAGCAAAAAGAGATGTCTCAAAGAGTTCACCAGATTTTGGAGTGGCTACTAAGATCCCAGGCTCTTCCTTTCTCCAGGCACAAAGGTGTAAGAAAGTACCAGAGTCAAAATTTAAAATCTTTGCTATCATTTTCTCTCACCTTTTGTGTGAATTTTCTTGTTGTGTCTTAAAGGAAAAAGGATTTAAGACCTTCTAAGCCACCTCAGCTAATAATTTCCTCTTCAACTCTTACTCCTCTCCTCCAAAAGGTACCATCTTTTAATACAATCTAAAAAGCTATTACAAGAAAAAAATGTCTTTATAAGGACTCTCTGCAGTTTATAGGAACGGGAATAAAGATTGATAAGAAAATAGAGGACTCAGTAATTTTATTTTGTTAGCATTTTAACTAATTTCCTTTTTTTCCCTTCTGTATATTTAGTGAAAAGTCCAAGAAACTTTTAAGAGTCAGTATTTGCAATGAAAAAGAGCTAGGTTAGTTCTAGAACTTTGAAGTCCTCACAACCGCTTTAACTCTTTAGTATAATGCAATCATGTTAACACCTTTAACCTTCTGAGCCAATTTGTTCTACCAAAATTAACAAACTTAACTGTTAAACCTAACAAACAAATGGCTGCATGTGAGATGAACCAGGAAGGGAAGAGAGCATGTTTCAGTGTTTCTAACCGTGGTTCACTGCTTGCCAAGAATTTGCTCTGTAAGGAGAAGACCTGAATGGAGGTGTCACCAGATTTTAACTTTAGAGACATTTTACAGAAGCCTTAGAGTGTACAAATAGATACAGTGGCTGCTACATGTAGTAATAAAGACATTGCTGAATAAGCAAACTAAAGCCACACAAGTACGTTTTAAAAACAGGGTCATCTCACATTTTTTTTTTTTCTGAGTGAAATAGCTATCATTCCACTTTGCAGAGTTTATTCTGAGTTCTGGAAACACCTATAAAACTATATGTTATTAACACTGGCATACTGATTACAAAATACTTCAGCTGTTATTATCACCCTGGAACAGATACAGAACAAGCTAAGTCCTAATGAAGACTACATGCTCTCATTTTACAACTAATTATAACATTTAAAAGGAAAAATGTCTATTCTTGTGACTGTAGATAAAATTTCAGCTCAGCTACAACCAAAACATCGTTATTAACACAAGATACTTGAGTTAATCTGCTTTTTCCACCATGACCTATCTGACACTGTATATGTTTAATGTTATTTGCCAGTTTGTCTCTGAAACGTAGCTTGGCATAATAGCAGCCTTTCTTGACTAACGGAATGAAACATACAGTTGAAATTCTGTGTTGCTGAGCCAAAGTGGAAAAAAAATTTCTTACAGATTGTTTTAGTTTGGTCTCAATCAATCAAACTGAATCTTCAATGGCACAGGTAAATGTGTTTCTTTCCTTTAAAAATTTACACTAATTTAAGATTTAATCAGAAACTTGAAAGCAAAGTTTATGCAATATAGTAGCAGAATTGTAAATATCATACTGCTTGTCTCAAGAAAAATGAACAAGCCTTTTATGTTACAGGTTTTGTAAATTAATCAGGTCATTGTGGACCTAATTAATCTATAATATTGCTAATAAGGACGACAGAGAAATTGGTCATTTTACTTACATAATTCAAATTCAAAATAACTAGCAATAAAGGTTATAATGATAAAGCCAACTGCAATTCATAAAATAGGCAAATTACTCATTAGCTCATTAGTAACCTCACATCTAAGATATTTTTGTAGGATAAAAGTAAACACTTATAGAATTCATTCTGTATTCTCAAGCCAAGTATTCTCAAACAAAATAGCTTCAACAAAATACCTTCATATTGTTAGATCCTTTGATAGACTTTTTTTATATCCAGATAGCTATGGATCCACTGCACAAAACTCTTCAGACAGCTTTAACTGGGGAGATATGGTTATATTATTGTATTCTGAATTAGATAACAAACCTTTGGTTTGCGTTTTATTATATTTTCTCACTTTTCTCTTAGCTTCCCTTTGAGCATAGAAAACTTGCAAATTTCTGAAACGCCATTAAGTACCTTGCATTTAGTCCATCACAGGCAGTGATCAGATGCTTAAATTAGCCAGCTTCCCTGGATTTTGTTCTGCTTCCTTTCTCCTGATACCGTGAAAGCTGCATGCACCAAATGTTTGATCAAAGTTTCTGCAGACACTTGTGAAAAATAAGATTGTGCACATTTTTTGCAATAGAATCCAAGGTTAGCTGACATGTAACTTGTTTTACATTGTATTTCTACCTTGAAATGTTTATGAAAATCCTGGTTTTTTCTGGCAGTTGTTTTTTCTGGTAGTGAATCCTATAAAGCGGCCTACCATTTTCCGTTGTGAAGTGCTCTTCTGTTGCTTTTAAGATGTCAAACTTTAGCTGTTTGGATTGCATTTTCTATGGTAGGTATCTGACTTCAGATTTTTTTTAGAAAAACTCAACTCTTTCAACGAAAAAGCTTAACAGCACTGTTCTGCTGATACAAGAAAATGCCAACATTCATTTCACTGAGAGACTTTCAGCATATTATAGCTTAGTTTCAGACCTGCACCCATTAGGTAGAGCATCACTTTTTGTGTCAAAGCTATCCTCAGAAGTCCACTTTAGCTCAGCCAAATTAAAAGTATGCAAGCCAATGTACATCCTTTCTTCAAACTAGGGAACACCCTGAGCATGCCTCGTCCAAGATGTATAACATCTCTGGGCTTTCCCTGCATACTAAGCTGGGTAAGTCGGTGAATGAAGTAACAAAACAAATAATAGAGTTTAGCAGAAATGCAGAAATCAACTTGCCACTTGAGTAACCAGGGCAAAACTAGAGTGATTTGTAGCCCTTACAAAAGCAGTAGCTTTTAAGGAGGAATTTAAATGAGGAGAAAATTGTGGGTGTTAGCACATAGCACCAATGTGCTTGAAGGAAAAATGGATAAGTGGGTGATCAAGGCACTTGGTCGCAGAAAAATTACTACTGATGAGACTATTTGAGTAAGTGTTCACGGTCATGAACGAAGGATTGCAAAATTTAGCCTGAAGTTTGTAAACACACACCAAATAAAAATTACCAGCTTAATCCCTGCCAAAACAAACATGAGGAAGATAAAAATATTAATTTAAATGTTACATTAAAACAATTAATTAATGATGATATTAGAAGATAAATGTTAAAATATAAGATAATATAATATTTTTTTAATTACATACTGAGTGTAGTCATTACTCAATTTAAAAAGGGCTGTAATGTGCAATGCTCTATTACAATGGAACTATTTGTAAAGTTATTACTCAACTTCATTAAGTGAGGAAGAATTAAGTCCTATATAAATCATGTGTATAAAGAAAGTATATGTAAGCTTAAAGATAACATTATTGACATATAATGTATCTATTGCAATTCCATGGAAAATTGTATATTAGGGAAAAAAAATCCAAACAAAACTCTTGAAAGTACAACATTAAATTTGCTGTAATGAAATTTTTTACTGTAGCTTACGATCTTCTTCAAAGCTCAATGCAAATCATTCAGTTAGCTTTTAAGATTATTGTATTTTGCAGTCACACATGTGGCCACAGACTCTGTTAGTTAATTGTTGCTTCAGAGCCAGTAAAGTGTAAAAAAGTTGTCAGTGTTGTTTGATTCAAGGACAGAAGTGTTTTTGTCTAAACACTTCAGTTTATATAGTTTAATGAAGTCTTTTGGCATGTATAAATGTCAAATGGGAACATTTTCTTTTGGATGAAGACTTGGCTTTCCTGCTGTCAGGACACAGAAAGTAAATCACCAGTGATATACAACTTAAGAAAAACAGTTTCAGTGGGATGAGTGTCCAGGTCCTGCATTGATCCTACATTGTTGCCCAAATCCAAAATTCAGATCTTCAAAAACTTTGTGGAGATGCCACCATCTCCAGAATTATTTCCATCAACGTTCTCAGGTGTCTGTTACCATGAACGCCCCAAAGTCATTACAAGACCTGAGTCTTGGCTTCACAAACAAGAATTTATGACTTGTATTGTACCCAGCAAGACAAATCAGGTCTTCATTCTCAATACACCTTCTTTGGGTCAAGTTTGCTATTAAAGAAAGATGGAGTAGGAATCTCTGCATTTCATTCACAGCCTAATAAACTCATTGAAGAAGCAGAAGATCAACAATCCAATTATCACCTTTCTGAGGGCACTTGAACATAAATTTACCCCCTTTACTCACTTCAAGGCATTATATTCCAAGTGTTAGCATTTAAATATGTGGGTAGCAGAGAATGTTTAAACATTCTCCACCCTTTGATGCTCTTCTGTTTTGCGTGGGATGCCTCAGTACTCATCAGACTTACTAGTAGGCATGACTCTACCAGAGTTAGCATATTGGGAGTTGCAAAGCCTAGAATCCCCTGTGCTAATGAATCCTTAACATTAAATACTAAAATGCTCACTTACATGAGGATGGGAACATAGTACTGCAGGCCCTTGTCCTAATATCCTTTCATGAAATAAAGTTTCTTTCTGTATAACTGAAGCTTTCTGTAAAACTCAACAAGCTAATAATACATCAGCAAGAAAAAGCACATTGTTTTGTCTCAACTAAATTTCTCCAGGTTTTTTTTTCCCACTGAAAAACACCTGGTGAGATTTCCTGTGTTTCAGTACTAATCCAAACCCAAAATGGATATTCATTTTTGTCACTGAGGTACAGAACACCTCAACTGAGCTAATGCTATTATCTACAAGGAATACTTTTAGTGTTCAAGGAACTGGTCAGGTGTGAAATCCTAAGATGATATGTTTCAAATGTTTGTGCTGACAGCACCAGGTAATGTGCAGGAGGGTACTGACAGCAACTAAGAACAGACAATCATTATATCAGCCATTTTCCATTAATAAATTTGAAGAAAACTGTACAATATGTAATAGGCAAAATCTACAGCTGTACATAGATTCATTTTGTGTCTTCTCTATATTTTCAAACATGTTAGAAAATACAGCAAAGGATTTGATTAGCTTTGAGTTGTTAAAAAACATCTTCACACTAGAGTTCTTTTTGCACTTTGGCCAAGTGGAAAAAAATAGTGTAGAATCAGTATGAGTTGTTACTAAACAATTCCTTCAAAAAGACTGTAACATAAAGAGTTATTCATAGTCTTACGCTAAATGAATTAAATACTTTAAAAAAAATAATTAAAAAGTAGGTTGAGAGTACTGGAATTTCTTCCAACTATTTTATAATTGAAATGGCCAGATAAGAACGAGTTCATGAGCAAAATACTTTGTGACTTCAATGCAAGCTGTCATTTATTCATTGCACATGTGGAACAAGTAATATTATCTCTCTCTGATCTTTCTGGAACTGGCTCTGTAGTAGCACAGCTCATGCAGTCCTAATCTAATGGCCCATGCAGTCATGATCGTAACATGACGCAGAGCACATGCCCTGCTAGCCTTGGCTATTAGAGATATTAAAATCCTCTTAATCAGTTTGTTAAACTACTGTGAAGATGAAATATGGATTTTAGTTTCCAACTGATCTCTGGGCATCTTGAAATGAAGGGTTTCCTTAGAAAGTCTATGAATAAAGAGATTAATTCAGGAAAGAATGAGCTTTAACAGTTTAAAGGGTCATTAAAAGTCAAGAGCCACCACGCGGAAGGTTAAATTACACATTATAAAAACTAAGTTTCTCTTGAGAACTTCTAGGGGGACGTTCATGTTTTGCAATGTCAGCGCAGAATGTTTTGCAGAACTTTTCAGCAGAAAATGTAACCCAAATATTCACTCACCCCTAGATTACATACAGATGTATGACACCTCAGTTAACTGCTCAGCCAGTCCCCTACTTCCTTCTTAATGCAAAGATAAGATTTAATCTAGTCATAAAGGATGCCAAGTTACCCAATAAAAACAAAGTGAAAAATGAAAAATGAGGAATATTGAACTACTTCGGTGATTCCAGAGAGAAGCTGAAATGAGCTGACACAGTCACGGCAACAGTATGAAACGCTCCTGCAAAAATCTCCTGCCTGAGGGATAAACAAACGGTCTTCTGAAAAATGTGGTAACTCTCTAATTCTCAAACTCATTTGTAACATATTGGTAATTTGAAGGTATCTTGCTAAGTTCCATATATATTGGTACATATGCAAAGGTTCATATACACCAAGTATATATCTTGGTATATACCAAGATACAAAGGACCTTGGTATCTTGCCAAGGTCCTCCATTTTGTGAGGATAAGAGCCTATTGAATGGAAGCACATTTCTCTAGTAATGAACTACTTTATCCAAGAATTATCTCATATTTAAACTATAGCTCTTAAGATTCAAGGCGGCATAATCACAAAGTGAATTTTGACGTTGATGTGAGGTCCGTGAATGAACAGTTTTGGTTTGTTCAAGGCATCCCAAAAGAGCCTTTTAAGGAAATTTAAACTGATAATAAATACCTCCATTTTTTTCAAATAAAAGTAAAAACTGCCATGTGATATACTTCAAACTTGCAAAATATCCATTCCACAAGGGAAAGAAATCTCATCTGGGAGAAACACAAAATATTGAAGTGGCAGAATCTGTTTTAAGGTATGTCTTGGATATACCAAATTTTACTAAGATCTATATTTAATTAATATTTTCTTAGTAAAAGTTAGTACTTAACTGAAGAAATTTTCCCAAGAAACAACTTCATTCTGTTTTCAAGATTTTAATCTTAGTATTGGCTTTCATCATTGTTTTTTATTCACTGCAAAGATGCTGAAGAATTGCTCATGGCAAGACTATTCCAATGATAGTTCCACAGTTTTTGTTCTTTTTGGCTAAGCTGTAAATCGTTTGGAATAACAATATGTTTGGAAGGAGCAGAACTTAATCATAACATGCTTTCTTATATTTTAAAGCAGCAGAGATTACAGATTTTACAGGGGAAGGAACTACCCAATGATTTGATTTTCCAAGAACCAGGGCTTCAGTAAAAAATTCCTTCTAATAAACATACAGTATGAATTTGAAAAAGAGATGGAGAGTTGGTACCTACCTATAAGCGTGTCAAATCTGGGCAATGTGTGATTGCTAAGAGAATACATGAAGGCATTTAAAGATATTTTCAGGTTAAAATCTTATGTGTTGTGGAGCTTAGGGCATGCAGAATTCACTGCTAGTTAGCAAGGGTTTAAAACAAAAAAATTACATTTTATTCTCATATTTTTTGTTTTAAGTCTTACTTGTGGCCTTGCATTGCTTTGTAGGCTAAATTCAGATTTTATACTGGTGTCTAGTCACCCTTCTTTTAACATGCTAAACAGTTTAAAATCTTTAAATCTTTCCTTTAAAAGTTTTCTTTGACAGTGTTTTTTTTATTTTCAAGGGTCTCTAATTCTTCAGCCTCCTATAGAAATGTAGATTCCATCTATATATTCTGGTGATTCACTATCAATATCATGAGTACCTTACCCAGAGGAGTCATCATTTCCTATTACTGTTACTCTGCCTGGGTATCTAAATATCAGCTTACCCTCTTTTGATACAGCAACACACTGATGATGTTCACAATGGGCTGTTTTTCTGTTATGGACCCTAAATCTTTTTTAACCTGTTCTCCTGGATGAAAACCTGTGTTCTGGCAGCAAATTCTTTTTATAGCATCATAGATGTCTGACCCTGGTTTTGGCTGTGTTAAAACACATTTTTGTATGAATGGACCAGTGAGCTGAATATGTCCATTTATCATCCAGTAAGCTGAATCTCTTTGAATGACTGCCTATGGTTTACAATCTACCAGTTCATGCCATATGTAAGGTTTATCCACATTTTCAATTCATATTTAATTGCAGAAGCTAAAATAAAATATTGGTAAGAATTAATCCCTGAGAAGCCCCAGTTGAAAAATCCCACTTTGACTTCCCTGCTGACAAGTAATATTTGGAATCCTTTGTTCCATCATGTTACACCATTTTATGTTTGCTTTATTGGAGTTATATCATGCTAATTTTTTTCTGAATATCATGTGGTACTAATTCAAAAACTGTTCCTAATTCCACATATATTCCATCTAAGTGGTCATCTTTTATCAACCAAAATTGTTACTCCTGTTAAAATCACAAGAAATCTACCTGAAATAATACATTCATAAGACCTATTCATAGGTTACAGAAGGTCACTCAAGTTCTCATAAGATCATACTTGTCCAATTCATTACTAGTATGAAAAATCAAATAAATTCAATTGTACTTTTACAGTAAACTTATATTTTAACAGTATAAAGCATTTGGCAGCACCCCATAAAAGGTAGAAACACAGAACAGAGGAGGGTAACATTAAGCACTCTGCAGTATCTGTACAGAGTGAGGTAGTTCTTAAGCAGTCTCTTCCTCTGCATTCGAACGGAGCAGGCATTTCCCCTTTGTTGATACCTTTTCTCTCCTACAGTTCTGCCAGAAATTTCCAGTTCTTTTAATATGTGCTTGTATTGCAATATAAGCAATAATTAGTATGTTATGGTTTATTGATGAGTTTGGTGTCCTAAAATAGTATTTCTATGAGAGTTCTTTTTATTTGTCCATTCTCAATAATAAAGTATGAGCTAACATAGATGTATATTCTAGGTGATATTAAACCAACTCATTCTTATTACAAGGTCAGATTTTTCTTAAATTTATCAATGTGGTAATGCTGCCAAGCCATAACACTAAAACATTTGACAGTATAAATCAAAATCCCTTTATCTTCCAATCCATCAGTACGTTTCTTTGCTTAAAATTTATTGCCCTGGCAGTTGCAAATATGTGGGGAAAGCCAGCTACTGTAAAGATTTACATCACTAACATTTTTTTTCAGGATAAACAATACAGAAAGAAATACCGTGTGTGTGTGAGAGAGAGAGAGATAGAATGCACTAAGCCAGTTACTTTTAAAAATCAATTTACTTTTCATTCTATTGTTTCATTTTCATTTTACATATTACTTTGACTTTTTTTGCTTTAACATTAGTACTGAATATCAACTTAAACAAACCCTTATTTCATTTTTAAAAGGATTATTCCAGCCATAACTACCCTTGTCATTTTCAGAAGAAACTCAGCAAGATACTAGCCTGGGGATCTAAGGAAGGATGGGAAAACAGGACTGGGGATTGAAGAAAGATGTATTTGCATAGCCTATGGCTATAGTCTAGGTCTTTTTTATAATAAATCAAAATAACAGAACAGAAGTTCTCAATACTGGGTGATCGACAAGACAATTCTTGTATCCTAAACCTAATGGTGACCTCACTCTTCACATCTTACTTGGGAAAGAAATTATTTCCCACTCTTGGTGGGTAAGGTTCACTGTTAGATGCTTCCCATCAGTGACTATGAGAAAAAAACAAACCCTCAGTCTCTATTCAATTAGTTGAGTCTGAATTATTTCTACTGTAGAAGGAAATGCAGGCTTATGATTTTGCAATGTATGATTAGTATCTATAGAGGTAGTATACAGGCACTGATTTTTAAGACTAATTAGATGTTGCCACACCCATCATTTCAAGGCTAAGGTAATTTAGGACTTAAAGTTCGGCAAGAAAGCTTTTATGCTCCACTGAAGTTTTCAGGATTGCAAAATAATTCAGTTCAACAAATTGACCTCACAACCTTTGCATTTTTGTGGAAAAAAACCAAAGAAGAAACCCAAGGTCTTATCTCCATCCCACCATTCAGCCAAAATCTCATCCATATCCAAAGCTTCAAACACTGCTTTCCCTGAATGAGTCTAGAGCTGTGAAACTCATCTTCTTTCATAGCAAGTAAGTACCCTAAACACTAGAGAGTTCATCATTCTGGGGTTAGGTTTACTCTGTACATGATAATTTATATTTGTTTTAAACAGATCAACACTGCCTCTAGTAAATGTGGTCCTCTCATCTGCATCTATGGATGCCTACTATATCAGTTGCCTCTCAGAACGGTGACACCATACAAAGGAGCATGGTCTTAGCGTGGTTTAGGCCAGTGATGCAACTTACTCTCTGATTTTAACATGCAAACCCTCCCCACTCCCAAAATTCACCTCAGCATGAGGAAATGTTTTTTGACAGAACAAGTCTGTTCCCATAGAGACTTTCTCACTGTTTTGCAAGAGATTACCAACCAAATCTGTTTGGCAGCCAGTGTCTAGATGAATTTGTCAGCAAGCAACATGAGTGGGAGTTTTCCATGAGGGAATGAGCCAGGAGCTGAGGTGACACTAATGCAGGCAGGGCAGTGGCCTCACCCATGGGGCACAGTCCCCCAAGATCTGAGCATAGCACGTAGAGCAAGGTGTTGGTAAAAGGGTCCATAAACTGACAGCACTGAGTTTGTTTCAACGGTGGTGGAAGTAGTGGTGATGCTCATGTTTTCATAAAAAAATAGTGATTATACCTGTGAGCAGATCATGAGAAATATGTTTTCTATATGTTTGGAATGACGGTAACTTGTCACGTTTTAACCATCTGCCCAAAATTCAAGTCACTTTTAGAGGTTTGTCACACTGTGTAAACAAGTGCGTACATGTTCACAGCTTGTAATGTGTTTCTGCTTGACCTTCCATTTGTGTCCTATTGCAGCTGACAGTTTATCCAGTGATGTCTGTTTATCTTGCAATTTAATTTAGACTACAGCCTGTAGTTTGCAACTATGAACCTGTAGAAAGAGAAAATCCACTGGGCCAGTAAGTCAGACAACTGTGCGGGAATTGCGTACAAAAGCTTGGCTATTGTTACCCTGGTAACCTGTTGTGGTCACTGGTGGAGTGAGCTATACTACACGTCTATCATAATGTAATCATTCATTATGGTGAACTCATAAGTTCTACCATTGGATGCTGTCTACAGAGACAGATTTGAAGCACATGTAAAAACACATCATGAAAGATGGACTTTACATCTTCTAGCATATAGTAGGAAAACAATTAGCTCATGGATAAAGATAAGTTCATATGAAAACACCTTCTGAATCCTGTTCCAGCTCAGAGGAATCTAAATTTAACAAAGCAATCTTCCACCTCACTCCTTGTCTTAAAAGTTCCCTTAAATTTACTTTCAGAAAATTTCTATAATTAACAATATCATTCCTAAACTGATTCTGGTTTGCGTATATTTTCTTTCTCTGGCTCTGATTTAAAGTGGCTTCATAACAATAGAAAAATGCTTACTGTCTTCAGGGGGGGTTGATCTGGTCTACCATAGTAATTTAATTTTTCTTTATGGTATTTTACTTCCTCAGTATGTTAAAAATTCATTTTTCAAACCTCTTTGCTGACCATTGCCTTGTCTAGAAAGTTTTGTTGCTCATTAAAATTATCCTTGTATTTACATGTCTCTAAATATTTTCACATGCAGTTTTTTGCCCTTTCTAGAGTAAAATCTAGTGGCATTTCAAGTCTTTTTTTGCAGTATGCAAAAGAACTTTTTGAAAAGAAAACTGGTTGTATAATAGTCTTTAATACTTCATCAGAGAACTTCGGCTGCTTCTGAGTTAAAGTTTAAAGTGGCACTGGTTTTAACTATAACATGCTTTGCAGTTAAGCAGACCACATCTTAAGACAGCTTTTTAATCTCTGTGCTTATGCTTTTTTACTAGAAAAAATTGCCATTAAACTAACTTCTGTTCATACAAATTTCACACTGCACAAATGACAGCATAACTTTCATATAAAACAGACTGAGAACTAAAATGAAACCTCTTAAACACAGAATTTCATAGATATGTTGAACAGTTTCACTGACATATCAGAAAGTACATATTAACAATTATACTACAGTGAGTGGCAAACACTTTGTATAAGGTTCTTGTGATCTCTGGCACAGAAATGAAAGGAATAACATTAATCAAATGTCAGCATTCATCCCAGCAATGTGTTTTGTATTATCCAGAGTATTCTCTCCGTGACAATTATATCCAGGTTATCTTTTGCAATTTTGTACCTCAAGGTGGTGAATGTTTAAAAGGAATAATAATAAGTCTCCATGTCTTTCCCCCCACCCACCCACAGGCCTTGATTTATTAACAACACAAACTGAAATACAAATGTACATATCAAGGGTCTACCAAAATTATAGAACCTTTGCAATGGTATCCCAAAATTGCCTAGATTGCTCTGAGGATAATTCATCAAGGTCATAATCAAATGTAAGGTATAACCTGCTCAGAAAAAAATAGAGACAATGCATACATGTGTCAAAAGGCTAAAATTGCAGAAGGCTGAAAGAGACAAGCTTATCAGAAAGTAGGTGTTCAAGACCTTCACAACTCAGCCACCTTACAGTCAGGTGGAGTTTCACGGGCAAGGCAAAAGGAGGACAATGACAAATATGGCCAGGTGGTTGCTTTGTGGCACAGCTGTGTTTGAAGCCGTGCTGTGCTGAACTGAGCACCCAATGCTTAAGGCCATGCAAAGCCATTAGTGAGTTTGGAAAAACTCACCAGCTGTGGGCCTCAGCTTCTAGCCATCTTGTACTGGAATAGACGGGGGACTTCCAAAAGTCCTTAGCTATTCTTGTAGCTATTCTATACCTATATTAGCTATATTTTGAAACATATTCACTTGAAAAATGTCAACCTCAATCTTTGTTGTTTGTCTATATCCTTCTGAAAACAACTGTCTTAGGAATATGCCCCCAGTCTCCACTTGATATCTGGATCCTGTAGGATGCAAAAAGCTGAAGTGAAAGGTCTCCAAACTTGACAAGAAATACAGTTAATCACTCCTTTTGGGTCTCTGCAGTACAGAAACAGTCTTTTGTCTTGTTTCCCTAAGCACTAACTCATGCAATTTGGTGCAAACTGGTGTCATACTTTTCTTGTACTTCAGTTTATGGGTGGTAAATAAGTTCTGAAACAACTGGGTCACTGAAAATATCAGTCATTCAAGTACTAGGATGTACTAGGATGTTCTACTGCAAGTACCAAAATTTGAACACCCCCAACTTGTCTCTCAAAATGATCTATCATCATGATGACACATCAAAATCTTATCACCAGAATGTGCAACGTGTTCCTCCTCTCTATGCTATGAAAGATACTCCTGCACTATGTGGTACATTTACCTCAGATGAGAGGGCAAACTAGAAACGCCAAGGTGTTGTTTACCTAAATCTCTGACTCCTTTTAGTGTTACCCTGTTTCACTTTTTGCATCCCTACCATAGATCATATGCAGGCAACACCTGGCAAGGTGGCAAATTGATTCTTCAAGCTTCTGAATGCTCTGTGGTTTTCTAGTAGAGCATCTAGTCCCAAAGCCATTTTGAGGATTCCCTGTGGCAGGAACATTCCTACACAGCGTTGCAGAAATGACAGACTTTTTCCAGTCACATGCAGGCTTTCAAAGCAGGAGGAAGGGGAAATGGCCTAAGCATGCTGACCTCTGGATGACAGAAAACTCTAAATAGCAGACAGCTTAAAAGAGCATTACATTAATTACAAAAGTCATACAGAGCAATAATACACCATATGTCTCTGTATAAGACAGATTCTTTTCAGATGAAATACATAATGCAATAGTAAAAAATAAATTACTATCAAGTCAATAATAAAAGTGAAGATGACACTACAGAGAATGTTATTCATTATAAGAGAGCCCCATACACTTCATACTTGAACAAATTCTGTGGTTTAGTTCCTTACTAAAGAAGGAACCAGCCTGGCTTCAAATTGTTTAAGATATTTCTTTTCTTACAGTAATGTCCTATGTCCTTGCTAAAATGAAACTTCTCAACTCTGAGAAGCAAGCCTTCGATTTATAAGAAGTGGCCAATATCTTTTTCATCAGAATATTTGATTCAGTTTGTTCACACGTTCTTTGCAAAAGCAAAAATGGGAGTTCTGACAACATACTGTTCAAACCACATTCAGCAACCTGAGAAAAGAAGTGTAGTGCTCCTCCCCTCATAATGGGGCATATAGCCTGTGGTGTAGGAGGCCATGTCCTCCTATATCACAGGAAAATATTCTTATATAACAGGCTTCCTGCTGTCTGCTTTCTTGTCCTTGTATACTCGACACAGAGCAATAGCTTTCTTAATTCTTGCTAGGTCCCAATGAGGGTTCAATTCATCAGCTGTTGAACTGGAACAGTCCAGGAGAGACCTGCAGCTGGGTATCTTATAGCTGGTAGTTAGAGCACTCTCCTGGAATACCTGAGCCTCTGCCTCGAAGCAGATAAGGGACCCCAAATGTGGGTGTTCTGCATGTCAAAGGGCTCACTGGCTGGCTTTGCAACAGTTTACAGATAGACATACAGTCCTGAAATTAAGCTGGTCATTCTGAAATTCATCGTATATGTAATTTTGTTAATTCAATTAGATGAATATTCTGAGGAAAGATTGGTTTGGTACTTACCTCAAAATTATGTACGTATGCTTGTTTGTTTCAGTTTTCTGATTTTACTGACAAAGTCATAGTGAGGGAAAATTAAAAGGATTTCAGGAATTAGTGCTTGCTTACCATTAACTGTCAGCTGAAAAGTCAGACTTAAGTCCATGTGATTTTTTTTGTTTGTTTTTAATTCTGATTTGGTATAGCTTAGCACCACTCTATTTAAGTCTTAATCCTACAGAGTTATAAACCGTTTTGAACTACAACTGTGTACATGGAAATATTCTATAAAATGTGGAATTTTAGTGTTAGAGCAGTTTGTTGTTTAGAAATTAGACTACAGCGTATTATCGCATGCTTTCTGTGGTACAGTTTTCAAAGTTTAACTTGATTGGATTGTTAGTACTAGAGATAATTCCAGGGGAAGGTGTTCTTGGTCTGTTGCATTTCTTTTTCTTGTACATCAGATTTGCAAAAGATGCAAAATATGCCATAATGTGTCACCTATCAAAAAAGGAATGAAGGAATGCGGCGGGCTTTTATTAAAAAACAAAAAACAAAACCCAAAACCCTTCTGAATATGTTTCCTCACAGAATTCCGGTTTCAAAGGTAATTATTAGTGCTTTCGTCTTTAGATTTCGATCAAAAGAGAGGATTGAGCACTACATTGTTTCATTTTAGAGAGCACAGAACAACAAAAATGCTGGCACATTTTTCCCTATTCTGGGCCTTCTCACTTCCCCAAGCTTTCTGATGTCTTTCCAGTTTGGAGCTCCTGCTTAGATAAAACAGATGACTTTCTGGGCCTGCTTCTGCTAACAGCAGGCAGGAGCAACGGTGACTGATTGGTTGAAACATGAGGATTAATGGGTATTTATATTTCATTAAATTTTATGCTCACTGGAGAATAATGTATCACTCGCAGATATTGAAACATATGTCAACCCTATCCACTTACATATAATTCAATTTGACTTAAATGCATTGATCAAATTTTATTAAAGTCCAATATATCTTCCAAAAAGGCCCGCTAACACAATATTGCTGCTTCACATTCATCAGATAAAAGGAGGCAATTGTGTTGTAATTCCATTTATACCATTTTTCGGGAAAAGGGAGATTATTGTGAAGCGAATACTCATTACGAGGTGACTGGCACTGGCTGAAGGACTTGAGACTGAGATTATTAAGCGAATTCTCAAGTGGTGCCCTTTAGTTAAAATTACCCCAGGGTGGGTCATGCCTGTTTTCATCCCCAGTGGAAAAGAGAGATCAGTATTGTTAACGATATTATCCAGGAAAGTTTGCCATGCGAGATTTTAGAGTATGCTAACAATTTATTCATTTTTTTCTTTTTTTTCCTTAAAGCTCAGTTTATGAATCATGCATAACTGTCTTTGAAAAACTACTTTTCAGTATTTATTCCTCTTTTTTCTTTCTCTACATCCCTCCTTTTAATTCAACTTTTGCAATTACTCTTACTGTGATGATTAAGAAAAATATAAAATGTTTATGTCTTCAATTCTGCACAGAGAGGGAGGGTGTTTTATATAAAGTCCCTCTCTCAAAACAACCACAGCAACAATGGGATGTTTCTTAAGTGTTTGGGTTTAGATTCTTGCTTGCAGTTTGTACTGCACAGAATAGAATTAAAAAGATGAGGGTTTAGCCCTCCTAATGAAAAGAAATAAAGACTATTTAAGGCCATGATCCAGCAGGGTCATTTAGTCCTCACTCTCAAACTATAAGGATTTGGGGCAGTGGGGTTGGTGTAATATGTCTTAGCAAGCTCTTGGTTTGTTTCTGGCTCATGTGTTATTAGGGACTAAACTGCCTGCACTCCAATATACAAGTGAGTATCTCAGCACAGGCCTTTCAAAGAAAAGGTCCACTTCTAGACTGGAAAAGAAAAGGTATTGGCCAGGAAGGATGTTCAAGAGTCAAAATAAGGGAGTGTGAAAGTCTAGCTACTCTCAGGAAACTTAAAAACATGGTTACATCATGTGGGATCTAAGCACATCACCTGGGTTAGGGTCCTATCTCACAAGGGTTGAAATCACTTCAAGGTCACTGGGAACCTTACTTCGATAAAAGTATATTTTTTCTAATGTTAATTACCCTGGAAATCTTCTCCCAAATAAGAGGAGTCTTATCCCCAACTGATATTTCTTCCTTTTGCCATACTTTTTATTTCCCATAGATGCTATTTTGTTCTGCGTTGACTATCAGCCTTCTCTTGTGAACACAGTAAAGATTGCTGTGCAGGCTGATTACAGTTTTCATCCAAAATAATAAACAATTTCAAAATCAGTACTTTCACTCACCTTATTTTGGAAGATCAGAACATCTCTATAAATAAAGAAGTACGATATTAAATGAAGTAAAACTTTTGTGAATACTTCCCCAATAGATTTGTTTTCTGATCAGCTCTAATGAAGTTACTGTCCTGGTTTCTACAAATCAAGCAGAACCTGAAGATATTTCTTCATTCTTGGGAAAAAGTGCATTTATACAAACACAGGATTCCATGTTAATATACTGAGATGCATTAAGTACATTCTTCAACAGAAATTTTAGATAACATCAAAATACTGATGACATCTTCCTGTTATCAAAACCCTTGCAAACCCATTAAAAATATTTTATGCAAATCACCAGCCAGTCTTTTTTCCTGAGGCTGTTGCTTCTGTCAAGATGCTTGGTCCTACTCTTCTGAATACGTGTATTTGGCTTCTTCCCGAACAAAATGAAGGTGTTTTTTTCACTTTTAGAGGAAAGTGATTGCTCCCTTTTTTCACTCTATAGGATGTGCTGGTCAGGCCTGCTTCAGACTTGAAAACTTATAGTAATTTGTATATCTGAAAATAATTTTCCCCCTTTTAGATAGTGGATGAGACAATTTCTTGACAATTACTCAATTCCTTTATCTGTATACCGTTAGGTTGTTTATCGTTCACTCCATGCATTAGGACTTTCACAGGCACACTGGCAATGTTTCCGAGTTAACTCTTTTTACCCTGGCTAAATTAGCTGAACTCTTTTCAAAAACATCTCCTAGGGCTTTACATAGACAATGGGTTTATGCAGGTCATAAAAGCTTACATATTTGTGAACATACACATTATCTTTAGCATGTCAATTTTTTATATGCACTTCAGGAGTAATCTGGCTTTACAAAAACAAGAGGAAAGGATAAGTAAAATACATTTATTTCAAGAGATCTTGAAGGGAGTTACCAACAAGGAATGCAATTCACCTCTTTATGCAATTGGATTGATAGAGATGTGGTCCATACTTCGATTTTTTGTATAGTCCAGAAACTATTTGCCAGTGCAGCTCATCAGATAGTGCTACATCAACATATTCTTATATTTAAACGTGGTTTAAAACATGTTTGCAGTATTAATTATATGGGCTCCAGAAAGGAATAAACCAGTGCAAGAGAATCTCCTACAACTGCTTCTGCACTATTGCTTTTGCTGGACCACAGCTAGCAGTTGAATCACAAAGTTAACCTTAAAATGTTTCTCACAGCTTGGAATCGTGGAACAGCTGAGGTGGGAAGGGTCTGTGGGAGGTCATATTGTCAACCTTCTGCTCAAAACAGAGTCAGCTGTGAGGACAGATCCGGTTTCTCAGGGCTTTATCTATTCTGGTCTTGATAATCCCCAAGAACAGAGATTCTGCAGCCTTTTTGGGCAACCTGCTTTCCACAGGCTGCTGCAAGCAAGCAAGCATACAGGTATATACTATGATATACCCTATTACAGTCAGATGTTGAAACAGAGGCTTAAGTGCAACATCCAAGGCATATTGCTGCTACTTATCCTTCTGTGCTTAGTAGGAAAACCACATTGACAGCCCTGCTCCTCTGAAAGTGTCAGCATCTCATCATATTGTGATTTAGTTAAAAGATGTGTGAGAAATACACATAAATGTGAGCTGCCTCTTCCCCTATTGCCGATAATTTAAAATATTTAAATTAAAAGCAGCCCCAGACACCTATTATATAGACATCCCTTTAAACAAGGATGGCCATCTCTTCTGAGATTCCTTTGTACCATGGAGTATGCTGTTACTGCATCCAGGATAAGGTGCCCTTTTGGCAGAAAAAATTACATTTGCCTCTCTCTACTTTCACCCCTCCTTGCTGCATCTCCATGAGTTTTTCTCCTCTCCCAATCCCCTCTCTCCAGTGCAAACTGAGCAAAGCAGTAAGTCTGATGCAACTTCTGGAGAAAGGAATTCCGTCTTCCAGTTCCTATGCTCCTTTCTGTTTGGTTTCTGGTCAACACATACACACATAACTGTTTGCAAGGTCACAGTTATGTGTTCTTATAGCCGTACTACATAAGGTTCAAACTCACTCATACTAGCATTTCTGTTAGACATGCTTGTCACTCAGTAAATCAGGAAGCGGAAACAGTAACACGTGGCTCATCTATGAGGCTCTATCATGTGACACGCAAAAATACCATTTAACCAATCATAGCCCCTCATCACTTCCAGAGAATGAATATGGAGTGTTAAGCAGGCATAAAGAATTACCTGCATTCATCCCACAAATCAGAAGATTCATTACTATTTTTAAATAGCATATAAATATCCAAGGAAGCAGATCTCCTCATAGATCCTCCACAAAGAAGAGGGGAAAAAAAATAAAAAATAAAAGACTGATTTTTTCAAAAAATTATTTCTTGTAAATTATTCACTCAAGTCTAATAATATTACAATATTAAGATGTTAATTGAGCTTTACCTGTCTATTAACTTTGGAAAGATATTACTATTACATTTACTCATTGTCAAATTTTTTGTTCTTTATTCATTTACTGTTACAAGACCCATGAAAAAAATCACTCCACTGTCTCACCAAAATGACTGTAAAATTCTGCTTGACTGTAGTGCTTTCTTTGGCGACTACCACAATGTAAAACAACTGCTCTCATGCTTTAGGGCATTTTTTTCCACATTTTTGGGGAAATTGGACAGATACAGTGAAACATCACTGTTCCAGACTCAATAAAGGGAGAAAATGGCCATCGACATTTAAAAAAGAGTGGAAACCTATGAGAGGCAAGAGGCCAGGCGGTACTCTTTGACACTACAGGCTGGTGGGCAGACTATAATCAGCCAAGAGAGGAGAGGCAGGAGGAATTTCACACAGCTCCAGGTATGCAGTGTTAATCAGAAATAATTATAAATCATCTCAGATTATCCTTGTGATACTTTGTTTCATTTGCCCTCAGTTTCCTATGGAAAAACAAAAAAACAACAAAAGCATGAAAACTCATTCACTCTACAAATAATAACTATTTTGAATCAACTACCAAACTCATGCAATATATCTTATAGGGAAGTTAATTACCTGTATGAAGATACAGAAATCCTGGTGCAGCATCACTGCTAGTGCCACTATACACAGAACAAAAAAGGTACAAGGTATGATGTTGTGTTACTCTATAGGATTTAAATAACATGAGTTTGGGATGAATGCACCACTCATCAAACATGAAGCTATGAAGGCATTAAGTAGATCATGTCATGACTTATGAAGGACAAACTTTCCTATTTGCTTTTCTTTATAAATAAAGAAAAAGCAACATTTCATGCATCTTTAACTCTTATGCAGACCCTTTCTCCAGTAAAAACAAAGCCATTCTATGCAAAATATAGCTTAACACTTAAAGTAGGAATATTTTAAATATAAACCTGTCATTTGTACTAGAATCTTATGAGTGAATCATGCCCACTCTAACAGATTTTCAGATATATTCATTTTAATACTATCTTCTACTTTTCTTGTTCACTTGCATCCCTGAATCATATGCTGTAAGATTAACATAACATTGAATTTAAGCAAAAAATCTCAGTTATCTGAAAAAAGTATGGTTTTTTTATAAAATTTTTTTTTTATAAAAAAAATGAATTCTTCTTAAAAATTTCTTCCATATAAATTTGTACTCATCTAAATCTGCAGTCCCAGACTCCTTTAATTATGCTAGCTTTTCCTTGGAAGATGTGTGATGAAGACTGACAAAAATGTTGAAAACTCCATCTTCCAAAAAGCATTAGCAGTGTCACCAGCTGTGCATCATCGAAGTGAAGTGGAACTTCCAAAGATCTACTAGATGCAGTGAAGCAGGAGGATATTGTTCTGCTAGCTGCTGTAAAAAATACAGTTGCTGGGTTCAGGGAATGTATCTTTCCTGCTAGCACTTTCCTCTATGAGCATACAGAGAAAGAGATGCCTTTTCTCCCCTGAAGCTTTTCCAGGGTCACCTTTGTTGCTCAAGTAGTCTGCTCATTCTTTCCATCTTGCCTAGCTCCTCCTCCAGCTGAAAATGTTGTCACTAAAGGCAATAGTATTTGCCAACAGAACTAGGTGGTTTCTCTTGTATAGTGCCCATTTTTTATGCTCATTACCCAACAATGATTTGGACTAAGAGGTTACACTGTATGGTGCTGTTTACAGTAAAAGCATTAAACTTTCATGGTATTTGAAGGTAATTCATCAGGCAAATTATCTATTTACATGAACCTTTGTGCCCTGTCTTAATTTCCTCCAGCTGAGAAATAGGGCTCATTTTTCTCAAAATCTTTCTACAGAGTACATTTACCAAAATAAATTTTAAATATAACCATGTTACTGCAAATCTTAAGACCAGCTGTTTGTGGATGTTGTCTTTAGATATAGATCCCAGGCAACACTCATCACTCAACCTTCCTTGAATTATCCTTCAGTTTTCTGTGACTTGACTAATCCACTCACAATGTCCTGTTTCCTACATATGCTTCTGTTGGTGGACAGTCATCTTCGTCTTGTGTCCACGTCCCTGTTCTTCACAGACGTCTTTTTTCTCCAGCTTCTGTCTTAATGCTGGAAACTTCTGCTGTTCTATTGCTTGCCTTCTTGTTGTTCAAATCACTTTTCTGTTGTTAAGAAGGACACTTACAGCACTCCATGTTCCAAACTTAACTCAGAATATAGTTGGCCTCAAAGTCACAAGGCCTTATCTTTGTGTCAGTCCTTAATTTTTCTCTTTTTTTTAAATACAATTTTTATTCAATAAGGCTGTTGCATAATTTTGGGGGTCACACTGACTTATAGTGAGGACAGAAAAGAGAAAATACTTGTTCAGACACACACGTGCATGCACACCTCCCTGTTGTGATGCAGCAAAGGACCACCAGCAGGCCATGTGCCTTTGGGTTGGTTCTGTAGCAGCACAATTCCAACCAAATGGGCTGTCGCTTGCCAGCAAACAGTCCCAGAACCCCCTCCAGCATCACTGAAGTCACCAAATCACTTAGTGCAGTCTCAGACTGCTTTCAGGGGTTCAAGGGTGATGAAGTTTACCTCTGTTGATATGCATAGAGATTGCTTATTCAGATACAGAAATGATGGTCCAGTTGTGATCTGGAGACTGGATATCTACCCACCCCTCCTTACTCCTCTTTCATCAATCCATAAAATTACAGGTGGAAGCTGTTTTGTTCTTGACAGGAGGGGTCTGTTTCCGAGTTAGTGTTCTCAAGGGCTGATCTGTAAGGAAGAATTCCAGTAGCCCAAGAAGAGCTGGCAGACGGCAGCAAAGGATGGAAAACAGAGCTGACTGTTAGGCTGGTGCCAGGCACACCTTGTCTCCTTTCCATTCCCAGGTTTTTACCTTTGCTGATAGACTATGCAAATGTTTCACAATATTGCTTCTCAAGCTGTTACAGGTACAAACTATCTGGATATTTAGATACTACGGTATCTAATAGGATGCTATCAATCTTTTATTGTAAGAGAATACATAAATTATAAACAAATATGTCCTTTGGTCTAGTGGAACAGTATAATGATCAAAGACACACAATAGAAATGTATTTGCTTCTACAGTAAGCTTTATTCCCCCAGCACTCAGTCTGTAGTGATGGACAGGCAGTGAGCTGTCAGTTTTTGTTCTGTCTGTCACACTACACTTACCTCCTGTTGTTTTAAGTAATCAATATGGGGGCTGAAATCACCTACCACTACCTCTGCTACCTACTATTTTGTCCACTCATAAATTATGAATCCCTGCACAACACCAAGTCTACAATTTCGATTGCATTTGCTAATCATTGATCAATAATTCAAAAGCCTCTTCTTCTTCAAGGGTCCCTAGTTTCCTGGAACATATGGCATAAGGCTGACAGTGTTCACAAAACTATTCCCTTATCACAAAAAGGAGCCAGGGAAAACAAGTTGTTTAAAGTTGTTTCTTTCTTTCCTTTTTTTTTTTTTTTTCCAGGGGACTGACTTTGTACTTTTTTTATTATTATTTCCTCGGCTTGCTACAGTTAATGACTGCACAAACACTTGTATGCAGTAGCTTCCATGATTATTTTCAGCTTCATACCTTGAGAAGACATGCCACTTATCACCCAGTCTGGATAGTTCAGTTTTACAATGATAATGATTGCTATGCTTACTTTTACTGAGGTTGGACTATATTTCCCTTTTCCAGAAGTCTTATTTTTTGTATTTATGTTATGCTGTTTATTCTCTATAAAAGATCATGAAAATGAGATAAAAAATAATCTTTATTATGTGTTCCTGTAAATACATAAACATGAACACAATAAGCAATAGAGCCTTTCACAAGTGAATCTGAAGTCCTTAGCCATTATAAGAGAGCCACAGAATGTTTGCTGCAGTGTTTCTTTCCCTAAGATTGTTTTATTAGCTATTTTACTGCTAGAGTAGGACCATGAATAATAAATATCGTCATACAGAACATTTCTGATTACTTCTCCATGGAAACCTTCTAAATGGCCAGATCCTGAAAAAACCTACAAAAATTCACTTCATGAATAATCTCTGTGGCTTAAAGAAGAGACAAGTTCAGGCGTGCTAGTATATTTGACTATTTTCATGGCTGGCCTAAAAAAAACCTTACAATTCTCAAAGTTTTTTTAGTCCTTTGTTCTATGAGTTTAATTTTAGAAGAGACACAACAAGGCTTATTTGAACTGTGTTGTATAAAAGCCTCCTTTAATAAAATAAACTTTTTTATTTTATTATATTTCATTGGTTAAGAAGTTAAATACAAATATGTAAATGAAAACAGTATGATAATGTCATCTGATATTTTTTAGAAAAGTTGTATTGCATTATCTATAATAATGTATTTATCTATAGCTCTATTTCCTATAGCTGCATGTAATAATTAAGTAACTAAAAAAAAAGCAACCCAGGACTTGGGGTTTTAAATACTTGCTTAAAAAATTACAACTCGTAATAAAGCTACTAACATGATCATTACGTTTTTCTAGGAGACAAGACAGTGTATGCTTAGCTTGAGATGAACTGATGTACCTCTATGGTTTGTACTACCTTACATCAGTTCTTTCAGGTGGAATATAACTGTGAACAGCAGCCACAGATAAAGTTAGTAACAGACTGTCCACCATTTTTATTCTGATTGCGTCAGATGCTTACTGGACATTTGAAGGCCGCACCTTGCAAAGTGGTTTACAAGAAACATCAATCATCAAAAAATTGTTCCTTTACTGCCTAGCAAAGTTTGTATCAAAATAGTATTAACAGTAGCCCTTTCTGTTAAAAGAAAATAAAAATTCTACTTTCTTCAAAGTTTAATCCTAATTTCAAATGTTGTAACCAGCTTTTGAGACTAATATCCCTGATACCCTGCTTTAGGATTTTTTTTTCTTTTCAAGTTTGATCTAGATGTCCAAATTATAGTTCTTCACTGATTTTTCATACACAAACAGGATCAGAATAAGGATCAGTTTTATCTATAACTATTATATATCATACTCAGGATGCACAGAATTCATGTTGCATCATCTTACTTGATGCATCTCACTGAGTTAAGAAGTTAAAATCGAAGCAGCTTCTAGATGGTAATATGTTTTTATTTCTGGGTTTGGTGTCTTTTGGCCTGTCTGAAAAATAGTAAAGAATTTCTGCCCTACATAGTATACACATGCAGTTTTATCATGAATGAGCACATGAGTTTAGCAGTCAGAAGAACAGAGGGGAAGAGAACAAGAAAAATGATGATGAGGTGATGCAGGTGCATAGGATAAAAATTTTCCTAATCCAATAACTTTGAAAGTGAACATGTGTCTTGACTAGATCAAATCATTGGAGGGGAAAAGGTTTAACAGACATTTTGTTATGATCACTCCAGATTTTTCTGTATTTTTCCTATCCTTTTCTATATAAAAAATAAATTGTTCCTAATTAGAATTCATTTTTGCATTGCTTTCTTCCTAGAATTTTGGCCCAAAAAAAAAATACTTTCCAAGGACAGAGCATATGATGATATATGTTGTGTAGAGCCAATTGATGGAAACTGCAATTCTATATGTTATGAGATTCTACGCCATCTCATTTGGAAGCAACATTAAGATTTTCTAAAGAACAAACAATTACTTTAGATAATGGAGATTTTGAAATAATGCTGGTTTTCAGAATAATTCTCAAAATCACCAGAGATCTAGTAACATAAGGAGTCTTCTTTTTATACATGTCACTTAGGATTTTGATGTTTTAGAAGAAATAAAAGGTTGGGGTTTTTTTCACAGAGAAACTAAACTATGTTGAAATCAAAATATTCAATAAAAACACAAATCAAAAGATGTCAACAATATTTTGACAAAGATGTTCCAAGTAGTCTAGAATTATTTTCTGAAAATGGAGAATTAATAACACTCAAGTTATGAATCAGACCATATATATATAAAGTTTGAAATCTCTTATGAATAACTCTACTTTCAAGTGCAAACTTTAATCTTTGCCATATTTCACCTCCTACAGGGTCTCTTTTCAGCAGTTGTTCCTCTGCCAACTCTTTTATTTGGATCAATCATGCCAAAATCAGTTTTGTACAATACCCATTTTGTATTTCTGGCATTAACATCTATCCTTTTCTAATGTATTTTAGAGTCTTTGGTATTGTCCTGGTTTTGGCTGGGATAGAGTTAATTTTCTTCTTAGTAGCTGGTACAGTGCTGTGTTTTGGATTTAGTGTGAGAATAATGTTGATAACATACTGATGTTTTAGTTGTTGCTAAGTAGCGCTTATCTTAAGCCAAGGACTCTTCAGTTTCCCATGCTCTGCCAGCAAGCAGGTGTGCAAGAAGCTGGGAGGGAGCATAGCCAGGGCAGCTGACCCAAACTAGCCAAAGGGGTATTCCATACCATGGAACGTCATGCCCAGTATATAAACTGGGGGGAGTTGGCCAGGAGGGGTGGATCTGACCAGGAGGGGCGGATCGCTGCTTAGGCATTGGTCAGTGGGTGGTGAGCAATTGCATTGTGCATCACTGGGTTTTTTTCCTTGAGGTGTTTTTTTCTTTTTTTTTTTCCTTTTTTTGTTATATTCTTTTTCATTACTATTATTATTATTATCATCATCATCATATTTCATTACTGTTATTGTTAGTATTATATTTTACTTCAGTTATTAAACCATTCTTATCTCAACCCACAAGTTTTAGCTTTTTTCCCGATTCTCCTCCCCATCCCACTGGAAGGGGGGAGGAGTAAGGGAGTGGCTGCGTGGAGCTTAGTTACTGGCTGGGGTTAAACCACGACAGGTATGGGTGGTGGAATGGGCCTGCCACAGAGCACAGCTGGAAGATTGGCCAGCTTGTAGCAAAGATACTGCTGCTTGCTAGAATTAAGTATAAAAACCTGTTCTTGTTCTGTCCTGTTTGTTCCTTCACACAAGGAAAAAGTTTTTTGCAGTGAGGGGGACTGAGCACTGGCACAGGTTGCCCAGGGAGGTTGTGGAGTCTCCATCCTTAGAGATATTGAAAAGGGGTATATACTACAGGGCTGTAGGTGGCCCTGTTTGAGCAAGGAGGTCGGACCAGATGATCTCCAGAGGTCCCTTCCCACCCCAGCCATTCCGTGATTCTAAATCTGTGCTCTTTTTCTCTCCTCAAAGATAATAAAATGCTATTATTGGAGCTATCTATTAGAGCTGTTTCAGAACTAAATTTCTGACACTTTTTCGGTAACAGCAAACATTTTTACGAAATCCTGATTTGTTCAGATCTGTGATCATAAATTCCAAAAGTTGCAACTGATTTTTTTGACAGTAA
Organism: Gymnogyps californianus; assembly: GCF_018139145.2. Classification (NCBI taxonomy): domain Eukaryota; kingdom Metazoa; phylum Chordata; class Aves; order Accipitriformes; family Cathartidae; genus Gymnogyps; species Gymnogyps californianus. Next base: position 69,729,837 of record NC_059472.1, on the reverse strand, counting down.
GTGATTCATCTAGTAAAGTCATACTTTTTTTTTAATTATAAGCTGCCATTTCCTGGGGTGATTACAAGACATGTTGCAGTTGAATAACACTTCTGATATAACTGGTGTCAGAGATCATACTGATCATAACAAGTGGGATAACTTCCCTAGGTGAAATGAGCAGGAACTCACCTAACAAGCATTCTGATGTTTTTAGTCTGTTTCTTTTTCTTTTCTCTCGTGGAGAAAAATGTTGTAACAGCTATCACATGGAAGTACAGATAGGAAAGCTAAGCATGAAATGCAAGTTGAAATTGCATTACAGAAAGGAAGAGTCTCATGTACTAATTTAAGCGAGTGTTCAATTGATGGGAGCTAATGAACTACAAAAGCTCTGACATCTTTTGCAGCAGACAACCCAGTGTAAACTAATCAACATTAAGTCAATATAATCTAACCCTTCGTTGTTCATTGATCTTTTTTACAGGCTGCACACTGCCTGGCCATGTGAATGGGTCAGAAATATATATCAAGAAGAGGATAAAGCTGTTACCACAAAGGAGGACTAAATTAAAATTGGCCAGCGTGAACGGAAAAGGAAAATTACCTGCTGCATCTCTTCATTCTGCTTTTATAAAATGCCTATATTCTTCATCAATGCCTGGTAAAAAGAGCCTGACTGGTTCATCCATGCCTGTCTGACTTATACACATTCCAGCTGGAGCTATGCAATGAAAACGCTAAAAGCTTGAAATGAGTAAAGGCTGAGTTTCCTCTTAGAAGGAGCTTCACACCAAGACTACAAGCTCACTGTTTCTCTCACTAAGTTTGAAAGGGGTTTATGAAGATTTGATTTTAATCTATGAATCTTTTGACTGTTTTGAACCAACATTGGAGAGATCCAGCATTTCCCACAGAAGCACTGCCTTTTCTCACATCTGTGGACATGCGTGGGGGGATGTCACTAGACAGATAAAGGTGTTGCATCTCTTTTAAAACCATCAAGGCCTTTGTAGAAGAGTTTAGAAGCCATATGTTCTCCTAAGTGTGTGGCAGACAGAAAACTGCGGAGGTTTCATTGTGGACATGGGAACTAGATATTTCACCTGGTGGTATGTATTTATTTTACTAAAGGAGAGAAATTCCTTGGGTAATGAAATGATACCATGTTACCCAGAGCCTAGATCAAATGTCACTTTATGTTTGTAGAAATAAAAATAAAATATTGCTTTAAAATATAAACCAGTACTTTTTTGCTTATAGACATACCTTGTAAAAATTTGAAAATGTAAAAGTAATAGCTTACTTCCAAAGCTTTTTTAAATTTTTCTGTACTACTACACCTTTCTGCTATCACATTTGTTCTTTCTGTCTGGAAATTTCAAAGGAGCCTAAAGGTGCTAGAGCCCTGACCTAAGTGGAGTTTGACAGCCTATGTCAAACTAGTCCCCTATGACTATTCCAGCTCTCAGCAAGAAGATTCTTGAAACCAAAAGACTTACCAAGACGTATCCAGGATCGAATCCTGGTTGCTTTGCTCACAGGGGTTGTCTCAGTGCAGCTAACAGGACAGCTCCTGAGAGTACGCCAGGCAAGTCTTGGCCTGCAGAGAAGAAAAATTTCATATTTCTGTGCTAGAAAACAAATAAAAATAATTTTTATGTCTATTTGAAGAGGTAGTTTACTAGCCCTCTTACATAAACAATAGATTTCAATGTATTCCAGCTTTTGATCGTCTTTTTTCACTAGGGTATTCACAATACTTTTTAGGCCCCTTCAGGATCAAATTAGGTTAGAATTTATATTTAAAATTTAACTTTTATTGCAGAATTTGAAATTGTATCCCTGCTTGCTATGACAGAGTTGGGAGGGGATAGCTGAGGAGGAGTGAGATCACATTAAGGAAATCTCCCAAATGTCCACATAAGACAATGTTATTGAGTCGTGAAACTACTAGAACACAAGGAGAAAAAAACATGGTGTAACTTCAATCCAGCTTTTTAGTTTATTCAAATGAAGGACCCTCAAATGGTTTAGTTAGGAATTAAGTTAATTGGGTTTGGTGTAAGGTTGGTGTACTTCCTGCTGGAAAGTTTCCCATATTTCCTCAGTATAAGTAGCGGCTGGACTCCCATGTCACCCTGTTAGCCCAGACTTTAATTAGTTCTGGCATTCGCCTCATAATGATAAATGCTGAGATGATGAATGGAAATGCAAATGAGTGTGAAGTGGCTCAGCCATCAGTGCTGAATATCATTAATACCTTCCTACTGTTAAATCGATCAATGTCATCCCAGGATCCCTCTGTTCAGCGGGTGCAGATGGCTGTCCGCCAGAATGCCTTCCATTATATTGGCAGTGAAAACTTTGTGGGTTTTTCCTCCCCATATGCTTTTATTCATCTTTTGCTGAATATTTGTTTGGCAACTAGAACTCTAATATATTTCCAGCTGAGATGATAACTATTTAGGGTCAATAAGCGAGTAGCTAATTTAGAGCAAAATAAATATGAATATGGATCTCTTCTCACATCAGGAGAAGAGTATCAAGTGCAGATTCAATAAATTGGAGAGGAATAGAATTTTTCACAATGCAGAATTTCATGTGGTAGCAATGAAAGATAAAAACTAGCATGCAAAGATGTTTATTCATTTCTCAGGCACGTCACATCTTTGTATGTTACAAGTTTCTGGGTCTGGCAGCATGTCCACAGAACTAAGTTTTGTAAGAATCAAAGGGTTGGATAGTGTTCAACATGAAGTTTTAATATCTGAAATATTTTTTGTGAATATGAAGAATAAACCTTGAAAGCATTGGGAATGATTGTTTCATCAGTTAGGTTGCATTTTTGTGCAGTGAGTTTGGGGGTCATCTACAAGGATGTGCATTAGCCTAGTGGGGTTATTCATCATAGGGAAGCTTTCCAGTCTATGCAGACACAGATGTTTTTCAAGGAAGTGTTTCTGCACATCTAAACTTAGGACCTAACTCTCACGCTTCCTTCGGGGATGCTTCTCTGCTTAGCACAGAGGGAATATAGGGATTAGCCTTTGTGAATAATCACTTCTCCATATAGTTCACAACTTTCTAACAACCTCAGACAGTAATAAGTCAAGAGGGCTTTATTATGTTAAATCAGGAAGAAGTATGTTTCATCCATAGAAAGTGCAAATAACCACCTTTTATGAAGGTGTCAAGAAGCTACTGAGAGGCTAAATTCACCGCAGTGTGTCAGCCTGGAGTCTATTCTCTTATAGCTCGTGTTTAGCCATATGTGATAACAGCCAAACCATATCATTTTCACACTGTAATCTGTGTAATCAAATCTCCAGTTGTCTATGAATCCACTCATCTGTGGCTTTGGAAAGACTGAGGAAAAACGTTCTGTGGTGTGTACACCCTGTACACCATAATGCCTAGGTGAAAAGTGTACTGGTCTTTCCATCCCCTCTTCTTCTCATAAATAACACAGTATATCTTTCATTTCCCTTCATAAACCCTCTCATTCCATCCTCTCAGTAGGTTGGAAACTCTCCAGTGGATTAAGAACTTACTGGAACTGGTCCAAGCATAAATCACTCATTATCAGGTTCTGTTCTTTATATAAATGAAACTGTCTCTTTTTTTTCTAAATTACTATATTCCAAAAAGTAATTTCTATAAATCACCTTCGCATTTATGCACTGAATTTGTTTAGTAATGGGATTATTCTCTGATCTTAGGTTAAATGTTTTCTTGTATTAGTCTAATGAAAATTGAAAAATAAAATTGGACAAAATATTTTGTTACTTTGGAGTCTATTAGAGCTTTGGCATCTACGCTAGAGTAGCACCGGCCAATTTCAATAACATTGGGAACACAAGGAAATAAATTAGACATTTTAATTGTGAGATTATATCACTTCAATAGGATGGCTAGGGAAAAGCCAAAACAAATTCTAATAACAAAACAATAATTTAAACAGAATATATTGCACTTATTTCCGTGTTATTTTTGCTAAGTTTTAATGTTTAAAAATTATAATATCTCATGCAATGAAGCTGCTACACTGACTTATGAAATGAATATGAACTTTAATGATCCTTTTGCTTACAGTCAACGTTTTCATGAAGCCTGAGATAGAAAGTTAAAAATACTGCTCACTTTGATTTGAAAAAGAATAAAACCATTCTGTGGAAAAAAGTGCTAATGTTTCATATCCATACAATATACAACCACAAGCAGTTTCCAAGAATTATGTCAATCAAAAGCTAGAGAGTTAGCTACACTTCTTTTAGTAGCACAGACATCCATTTTTATGTCATTCAGTTCTTGCTTATACTGTTAGCAAAACCATTTTATAATAGTGATTCCCTTCTCTTTTTTGAATTAGTTCTGGTCTTGTTACATATTAATTTTCTATAATACCAGATGTGTATATAGTACTTTAAAGAACAGTGGGGGGAAAAAAGGGGTGGAGGGAGGATTGTGCCCAAAAGACACTCAATGTGAAGTGAAATTAAATGAGGTCTGAAGCACGGAGATTAATGTGGGAAGTCTGTGACAGAGGTTTCGTCAGAAGGCCGTCAGCAAAGGCTGTGTCAGTAATGTGACTTCAGAAGGGTTTGGGATTCCAAGGCACCCTCAAAGCACCACAGTCACATACTGTCCTCCAGGCTTCTGGTTCTACCCATCCAAAAACAGTTACCAAATGTTCCTTAAAGTAGCTCTCATACAGTTTGAGCTGAAGGTGGTCCACACAGCACAACAACTCTGCTGGCTTTGCTTGCTTTACTCGCTTTTCTCACACTGATCTCCTCATAAGCTCTGCTTGTCATCTCACATCTCATGCAATGAGAATCTATGATTATTCAGAGCTTGTTGTTTTGAACAGACTTCCTCTCTCTATTTCTTGGATTCTCCATTTTAACTGACAGTTCATCTTGAAATGCATCTTTCAGACCCAGCTAGATATTTTCAATTATCTCTTCCTGTGTTATTGCACAGCTACTAATGGATTTCTGTAATCATATTATACTATTTAATACATGTCTTCATCATCTATCTTTATATGTGGTAACTAATTTTTACAGAGCATTTCCCAACCCAGCCAAATCAGGTGGAGATTTTCCCATTAGCTTCAATGGAAACAGAATTAGTTTCTGCAATTTTCTTTTTAATTACTATCCATACTGCAAGGCTACTGTGTTGGTTGTACCCATTGGCTTGCCCTTTATACTCAGTGGAGGTATGTGCAAAGGGAGATATGCAGAAAGCATAAAGATGGGAGACCATGTCCCTGAGAAAAGATGTGTCTATTATACATCAAGCTGATAGCATTATCCTAGGCTGCACTACTTTTCATTATAAAAGGCTACTTTCAGTTATTTACGGCTTTAAGACATCCGAACCATTGGGTGCATGTCTACAGCTGCACATGTGCATGTGCACTTCTGCATGCACATGCATGGGTAAAGCTTCACCTATAAAGTCAGAAAAACAATGTTTTCTATCTTTAGCTAAAGAGAGCCATCAGGGTGACTGAAAATAGGGACAAGCACTAGGAGCCTGATCAAAGAGAAAGACTGGGGATGAATGAAAACGAAGTACTAAAAGCAGGATTAGGGCTGCAGTGAAGGACAGCGAAGTAAAGCATAAGGCTTGCTAAAGTCTGAGAAAGTTAGAGACAGAAGAGCTCTGACTGGCTGGGGTAGAGGAGAAGGAAGATTCCCACCAGACGCTGGCAAAGAATCAGGGCTCCCAGGGCCTCAGCCACGTCTCGAAGGTCAAAAACAGTTCTGCGAAAGCCCTTGGCAAACTACGGGCCTCAATTACCTCTGAGAATGTCTCTCTGCAAACGATAAAACCTTGCTACTGCTGTCACAGTTAGTGGTTATATGAGATATGATACGGATTTGTGCAGTGGTCTAAAAGGTTTTAGCTCAGCTAATGACAGACATAAGATCTAAGTCTTAGTTCATTACAAAGATCTAGGAATTATGTCCAAAGTATGTGAAAACTAGAAAAGCCAGGCAAAAGCAGAACCTCTGCAAAGTCAAGGTCTCCATGCATGAGCAACCTTACCTGAACCCCACTTTGTGTGACACAGGGTAGTTAGTGGATCAGAGAAGATTACAGGAAGTTTTGTGGTTAAAGCAGCCTTGGAGAACTGGATTAAACCTTGCCTCTTGTCATACCGGTCCTTAATGAGACTGCTCTAGTCATTTCAACCAAGCTTTTTGTAGGTGGTTACTAATTATATACTGTTCATTTTATGGGTCTCTGATTTGCAAAAATGCTGGGTACTCACATTTACATAAGAGCTGTGCTCTCAGTTAGTAGGGAGCTGGAGAACAGCAAGCACATACATAGAAACTAGGCCATATGCATACAAACAGACAAACAAACAAAAATCAGAGCATGGGTGTAGCCCAGGTGGACTACCAAGCTGCTGAAGCTGCCATCAACATAAAAAGGGATGATTTTTTCACAGCTTCCTGCTGCTGTCTTTTGCTGACCAGTCTGAATATCCACTCTGAAGCTGCACTAACTGGGAAAGAGCTACAAACCTCAGCCTGCCGGGTCCAGAGAAAAGCTCAAATTCATGCCCCTACACCAATGTTTGGGTGGCCTTCCAACATGTCTCTGAGAATGAAGAGTCAGCCTACGCTTCTAGCATTAATGTTTCTACATCTCAGCTTTTCCTGTTAAAGAAAAAAAACAAACAAAAACTCAACAGAAATAGCTACACTATGTTATTCTGCACTGCTTTTTTGACAGTTTGCTACATGCTTTTGTATTACAGTGATGACCAGGATACATCATCACAAAATTACCATTTGTCTCATGTAGGCAAGGTTTAGACAACACTCCGTAAACATGTCATGAGCCTTCATTAAGTAACAAAGGTGAAAAGAAACACTGAGGAGCTGCTCCTTTTGGTAGCATCCATCCATCCTGTGAGTGGAATCACAGAAAAACAGAATGTGATCATGTAATGAAAGACTACATCACACCCTGCAAAACAGACAACCACATCTCCAGATTTTTAATATCTGAAAACTTGACAACAAACTTAGTGTTCTTCTAATTGTAGCTTTCTGTACATTATGGAGGCTGGATGGAAGAAACAGTGAGCAGTATTCTGTTTTCAAGCACAATTGGTAGTATGAAAGAAGATTAAATGTTCAGATAACAAAAGCTACTCTACAGGGATCAATTTGTTAATGTCAGATTTACAGATTTATACTAGTATAAATCCAGCATAGCTGCACTGAGATCAAAATACTCTTAATTTACATAGGTGTCATTTGTAGTTCAGTTTTGTCCTTAATCTTGCATTTCTCTTTAGTCATTGTAATTTTACAGAAGTGTGTCATAACTCAGAGGGAAATTTTCAGGAATAGAACATCATGCACTGGAATGGTGTTTACATATACACTGGGAGATTTTAAATACATATGAAGAAGTAACTAATTTGAAACTGACTGAGAATTCTGGCAGCATAATTAAAATAAAAGACAACTGTGAAGGAAGCCTGAAGGAAGGCAGGACAAGGAGAAGGATGGGTTAATGCAATATTTCACAGGCACAGAAAGGTGGAGGCAGTTGAATTAACAAAGAAATAAAAAAAAAAACCTATTCATAAACAAAGTGAGGAATACCTATTGCATTCTCATGGTTACAGACAGATGTCTAAGCTGACTGTTTTCCTGAATCAACTTTACTCAACACCTGTGAGCATGTGATTAATTTAACCAGAGTACACAGTGTACTTTTCTTTCAGTCAGAAAAAAAAAAATGTTGACCTCTGGTATTGTGAAAGAAAGACAATCAGCTCACCTAATAGGCCCTTTATTTGCTAATCAAACCTCTCATTAACAATTAATTGGATCAAAAGTTCGCTGGCCATTATTGCTGTGTCAGTTCGACTCTGAGGGCCTCAGAGGATGAAACTAAATGAGCTGGTCAGGTTATAAATAATTTCCAGTGGCTACTCCTCTTACCTCGGGCTGTTCAGGTAGAGGTCAATGTCCTGCCTACTGCAGGCAGAAAAGACTGTTGCTGCAACAAGCAAGAGGCATTCTTCCTTTTCTAAGATGCTCATTTAGGCTTAGCAATTTAAACCTTTGTAAAAAGCCACAGTATAAAAAGCAGCTCTGTACTGCAGTGTTTCTGCATGTACTTGCTTATCATGACTGAATCAAAGCAACATTTCAGATTGCTTAAAGCCTTTCAAAAATGAAAGAAGCCAGGAGTTGCTTTAATCAGGAAATCTGCTTCTTGAAGAAACCCTGAAGAGACACCTTTATGGCAATATAATTATTTGTTTCTATTCTTAACCTAATAATACAGGTAGTGACTGACAGAGTTCAAATACTGCTCATCAAATAACATGAAAGGACCTGTCAGAAATGAATGAAGATACAAATGAGAATAAAGTGAACAGGGTTTGGTCCAAAATATGTGCAATGCCACATTTAACAGTTGATTTCTCTTTTTTTCATTAAAAAAAAAAAAAAAGAAGAAGAAAAATTCATCTTTCTGGCTTCCCTTTAGACAAAAAGTGACAAGCGGGTATATCAACTCTTAACATACACATATTACAAGTCAATTTTAGGAAGGTGGGCAACGTGGTCTGGGCAGGCCATGTCTCAAGGATACTGTAAGGTAAACTCCAACACAATAACAGGACTATTTGTTTATTATAATTTGACTTAAAAGAGCAAAGTAAAGAAGGAGGTGACATCCATCCAAGGCCATTCCAAGAATCAGACAATGAAAAAGAGTGACATAAAATGTTTGCACATGGTGGCAGGAGGGAGGAAGGAATCTGGAAAAATAATGGTGATGAAATGCAGTGCCATGCAAGAATTTTTGGGTTTCCAGATAGGATGGGAAAGTTGCAGAAATGTGGGGCTTCTTACATTGGTTAATCAAAAAGGAGAGCTACAGTATTTAAAAAAAAAAAGAAAAAGTTAGCTATTTAAGGGAAGAGTCTTAATAAGTGATAAGTGGTTTTAATAGGATCTTATGTATATAGTAAGGTTATCCAGGCCAAATAAGGGAGCTAAATATAGAGAAGCCGAACAGTTCCTTGCAAAAACAATACCTAACGGCTCAAGCTGTCACCTAGAATAGAGGAAAAATCTGAAAAGAGAGTGGGACAGGAAAGGACAACAGAAGAGATATGGTCATTCACCAATTATAAGTAACAGTAACTCCAGATGCTGCACAAAGCTATGTGTACTTGGGTTTTTTTCAGGCAAATGAAATGATCTCCTAACTGGCCAGAAGGCATGTAGATGTGGTTAGGTCAGCATGACATTAACATATTTATACAGCTGTGGCAAGGCTTCGGAACAAAAGTCGAGCTCTCATCTGCTTGGAGCATGGACAGAGGGAGGTCAAAAAAGATTGATAGCTCTGAGTAGCTGAGACTTGGAAACTTCTAGTGCATAATAATGTTCTTACGGACCTCTAGAAACTGGAGATTGTAGTTCCGGATACAACTACTGCTGTTGCACGCTCCTGCTGCTGCAACAGGTCATGTCCACAGTAAACCTCCAATTCACAGCCCCTGTGTGGGGGGAAAAAAACCAACCAACAAACAAACCTCTCTGTGCCTTCAGACGCCGGAATGCTTAGTTGCTGGCTGAGCTACATAACACCACTTGTAACTGGCTTTAACAGAAGTAAAGAGGTACGGGGAGAAGAGGGTGACTCAGTACCTTGAGAATGGGATCCCAGGTCTGGAGAAGAGCCAGGAGAAGGAAACATTGACCCCGGAGTCACCCCTCCTTATGAATTTTGCAGCTTAGTGAAAGATGCACTGGTCAGGCAGGATTTGGCTAACTCTGACAGGATTAAATATACATGATTCCATTTCAGTGACAGGTTGCTTGTTGTCAGGCGCATGTATCAAATATGACGTAGCTGTATTTGGAGATATTTTATCCATTTAGTAATGCATATTATTATATATATACATATTTCCCTCCTGATTACTTATTTTCAATACATTAGCAAAGATGTTTCCCAAAGGGCTGAAAAGGGGGCCTGGGAACTGGGTAAGACCATTCTCCGGGCTTAAATTTTTAATATTAAAATGCATTGAGATTTGCTATACACTTGCTCAAGATGTATTGCCCCTAGCAAAACAGTGTTTTATAGATGGACATGCAATTTTGTTGCTTTCAGCCGAGGGTCACATTTGTTTTAGTGGCTTTGGGATATGCAAAATAATGAATGACAAGTATAAATAAGCATTCTATGTTTGAAAAAAAAAAATCAGAATTTAAGTCTTTTTTATACACATGTATATACGCTCATACACACACCGCTTTACTTTGAAACAGATCTTGAAGAAACACAATTTGGGTAAAAAGAAATACTGTATTGTTATATTTATTATACAAGACTGCATCTTAGATATTCTAGGTGAATCCAGCCACTTTCTTTCCACTGACAAAGCACAATATTCTTAATCTAAATCATGCCAAGAGTAAGCCCTAACCTTCCTACTCTCCTGCAAAGAAGAGACATCTGTTTCATTTGGAGCATAGCTGAAATGAGTGTAAGAGGAAGTTACATTAGATCACTTCTGTCTTCCTAATTTTAAATGACACCAGTATTTGAACCATACTTCATTAAATATTCCTGAACACGTTCTATCTCTACAACCCACTTTCATCAGGACGTGCAGGGAAATTCATGTGAAAATCTTTCTCTTTGAATACATAATGTAAGATTGCTAATCATGCATTAATCTCATGTATTGATTTTGCATTATTCCTAAGGGGGAAAAAAAAGTGATTCTAAAAATTCTGTTGGTTTGATAAACATTTTAGCTAAGGTTATGCTGTGATTACTGTAAAATCACTTAATTCACATTAAACTCCCATTTTATCTCATGCAACTCTGTATTAAAAAAAAGTATTTCAGTGGTGTATCAGTACATTTACTTCAGTATGAAAATTACTTCTTAGTGATTTGTAGGAAAGCCCTTTTCCAAACTTGAGTGACTAGGGTTTTTTGGAGTTATGTACAGGAAAACAATGTTGAGAGGAGATGGTGGTAAAATAGTGAGAATTTAGCCAAGGTAAGCATCCTAACTGCAGGTAGAGTTAAGATTATGTAGCATTATGCTTAAATTCATCTTGGTTGTGTTAATAGGGAAGCAGGGGAAATACAGGTACGTACTGATAAGTAGTGTAACCATTTGTTTAATATTGAGTTTTCTGCTCAGAAACACTGGGAAAAATTACAAGAAGGAAAAATAAGAGACAGTAGATGGAAAACGAAAAATTATCTTGTTTCTGAGAGCTGAAATGAAAGAAGCATTTCTCTAAGTGAAATTAAATGAAAATTCAAATTAATGGTTCAAAACTGTGGATGACCTTTTCTGATCTATTTACTAAAAATAAAAAGAAAATTAACATTTACAAATTTTTAAATCACTACCTAGAAAAAGAAATAATTTCTTCTCCATGATAGGGAGCTAGCCTATTGTATACATTAATAAGTTAAAGCTAATTCTCCTGTTTATGAGTTGTTGCCTTGAGCTGGGTTTAGGTAGGTAGTGTGATTACTGGGAAGGTATAAATGAAACCATGTATCTGTAGGTGAGTTAGTTTCAGAATTAATTTGGAACAAGAGTTAGGGCAAGTGCAGCTGCACTGTCTGACCTTTATCTAATGTCTCTTCTGGCAAAGGCAGAATTTAGAAATTTTGTTCACTTGCTCCCTTTTTCTTGGTCATACCCATTGCTCTGGTGATCAGGTGGGATGATACAGGTTTTGCTACAGTAGACCTACATTGCCTGAGGACATTTTCAACCCAAGTTATCCAACTTTAAAACAGCACTTCATTACTGGTGTGAAAAACAGAAGCAATGTTGTAGGGCTAGAACGTTATTCGTGTGGTTTGTTGTCACTTCTACAATAACAGACTGTAGCACTTGGCATTATACCTTGAGGGATACTTCCTCAAATGATGTAAATCAGTGAAGCTTTAGCAAAGACAAGTGATCCATACTCATTTAGAACCTCTGAAGATCTAGCTGTCAATTTGCAAAGTTAATATCAGGTTTCTCTTTTCCTAAACCATAGACAGGTAAACATTTTCCAATGTAGATGAAAATTTTGGGTATCATCTTAAATGGTGAGAAACTATAACTTGATGCTTTTCCCCAGATTTTCTACTGTAAGTAGAACTTCTAACTAGCTGAAATACTTGTTGCAACCTTGTTGATAGCATTAACATTGATGTAAATGCTATTAATTGAAGTATTCCCAAACCAAAAAAGATAAGTAGAACTTGAAAAACAGAGAGTTTTAGTAAGTTTCTGTGGTTTTGTTTTCATTTATGTTTTTACTTCATTCAGTCTTGCCAAGAATAGATGCCTAACAGAAAAATACTGGTATTTATGTAAAAGTGCATTGTCATTTCCTCTGGAACACAGAGATTTCACAAGGTATGCTCCAATTTCAGCAGGCACTGGTTATGTAAGTAGGTATATTCAATAGCAGGCTCCTCCCTCAATCACCATAAATGTATTTCAACTTAGCTATATATCTTTCTATCTGTCCTGTTAATAGTAAAGTGACAGTGGCTTGCTCTAAGGAAATACTTGTACTATAGAAGCAATGTACTAATTTACAAGGTCTGTATCAAAAAACAAATAAGAAATCCTATCAAATCACTCAGACTACATAATGAGAGATGAAATGGAAGAAACTTTTCAGCCATGTTTGGCCCTGTCATTCTAGAAACCTGCAACATCTCCTGATTAGTCATTCACTAGCTGCAGAAGGGAGAGGTGAGGTAGAACTGTAATTTAAGAGGAGTGCTTTGTACTTAATTCATATCTATTTTTTATCTTGCTGTGTTTTTTTTCTCCTTCAAATGGCAACAGAATAAAGTGTTAGAAATATAAGTAAGTCTGAAGACAAGGGATGTTGCTTTCGTTTAAGTTGAGGGTCACTTTAAAATATCTTTTCATCTATCTTCTGCCTTAGAACTGATCTTTTCATTAGTGTCTTCTCTTGTGCAGGAGTTAAGGAAGGAGGGGAAGAGAGAGCAGGATTTCTAACAATTTTTCAGTGCACATCAAGTAAAATTTCCTTGTTATCATCAGACAGCTAAAGCATTAGGAAACCCTGTTCAAAAGGGAAAAAATGAACACATTTACAAAATTCAGGATCACATCAATGGTAAATGTTTTGGAACTCATTTCTAAGCAAAAACATTTGGGGTGCTCGTGCCCAGAGGCTTCCTTAAGTCAAGACATACACAACTAGAATTCTTGGATACCTGCCCAGGCAGAGTGTGCCAAAGTCATCTCTGGCAGTCTTTACAGTGGAGATTACAGTTAAATGTGAACTGATTCACATTACTTTCTATTTTCCAATTCCGGCAGATGGAAACAGATATCAAAGAAGAGTCCAAATCTCTCCACATATTGATCCATCTCACTCATCATGCTCTATACTGCATTCAGAGTGGAGAGCTATTCTGCAGACATCAATTTGGGAAATCTTTTATGCTAAGAAGGAAATAAAATCAAGTACACGCAAGATACTGCCAGTGACATCTGTGCTTTGTTCTTGATCTAGTGAAAAGGACAAGATGTAGATCTGCAGTTCCTAACAGGACGGCTTATTCAGACCAAGTTGATGGAAAGTTAGGTTACTGTTATGGGTGTTTTGGTTGGACATGGACTTTGGGAGGTTTCTATAACAAAAAATCGAGTGTAATCATCTCTACTGGGGGCCTTGAAATGCAGTGCCGTTGTGGAGGCTATGTTGCCTGAATGTTGCTTCTGCATTTTTTACATGGGGACCGTTTGAGAAGCATGGTTCAGAGACCTGCCATGTGGAAACAGATGCAGCCAGATCTGCACTACTGATGGGCACTACAGGATGAAGAAGGATGAATGGAGCCTGAAATTCAGGACACTTTCCAGTGTGTTACTTGGATTAATGACACTGCATTTTGGATTTCTTAGTTCATTCTGACCCTAAATGAAGCCTTGCTAGGACTTGTCAGAGTCTAGAAGACAAAGCAAGAAAAACAGCATCAATGTGACAAAGATTTTTTTTTCTGGAGGGGTTCTGTTAAAAAGCAACAGACAAACACAAGGTCTCTGAAAATCCAGAAACCAGAAATAACTCATGTGTAGAAAAAAGGGGGTGAAGATTAAAAACATGGGGTTTTTCATATTGGTTTCTTAAGAAGATAAAGCTTATGTTTGATTGTTATAATCTGCCTGCCTTCCCCCATTATCTGTTTTACCCACTGAGAAACAGATACGTATCTCAGAGATACTGTGTTCGGACAAGTTTCATGAAAATCTATCGCTAAACATGGGGTAAAGACTCAAGGGAAGGCCCTGCCGAAGGAAAGGCGGAATCCTGAGCTCAGCATTACTTGTTCTTCTTTGGTCAGCTGGCGGTCAGGGTGCACATACAGGCTGGGCAGCCAGCGCACCCACAGTTTGGCACCAGCCAGGGCATATGCTGCCCCTTTTGCAGCTGGTGGTTATCATCGGGGAGAGGGACCTGGGGTTTCAGTGCAGGGTTTGGTAGGAGGGAATTAGAGACATCTCAGGGAATCACGATCGGCAGCATGGGACACAAATCTATGAAAGTGGGGTTTTACTAGCTCTGTTGTTGGAGGAACAACTTACTAAACATGTATGCAAAAGCTGTAGAAGGAATTTTATGGCAACGGTACTGATGATGCCCATTAAAAGGCCTGCACTATTTTCCCACTATAATGGGGGAAAAAGAATCTTTCCACTCTGAAAGAATCACATTTCTCTCAGTTATTGGATGCAATAGATTAGAAAGGACTGTTTGAATTACTTAAAAGTAGTGTGCACTCTTTAAAAGCATGTTATATAAATGCTGTTAATTTCACTTTAAAACTCAAAAGGAAGGTAGAAGTGTATTTGAATGTGACGGTGGTGCTATCCATGATCTGAATTGCAATAACACTCCCTTGAAGCTCTCAGGAATTGTTTTCCATTAGGGATGAGAAATTCAGAAATAAGGGAGTGGCTGACAAATATTTTGTTCACAAACAATGCTCTCTAGTAGTGGCAGTAGTAATCATGTTAAGTGTTTCAAATCCAGAGACTCAAGAGAACTGTCTAACATGAGAGAGCTTTTCAGTCTGTGAATCAGGCAGAGGATGGAGCGACCAAGAAAGATTACAATCAGTATATCAAAAAGGGCAAAACCTGGCTGGAGAGATCTGGGTTGTTTAATCAACTGGCACCAAATTTTCAAAACCAGCCTAAATGATAGGAATGGAGATAAGAGAGGACACGCAGCTTGTAGTTATTCTCTAATCTGAGTGCTGCACCAGCTGTGTGGATATGAACAGTACCACAGTAATATATTCATGCATAAGACTTCCTTTGTTGCAAAGAGTGTGCTCAGAAATGATGATTGAAATTAAGCTTTTAAAAAATGGAAACTGAAACTGAAGACCTCAACTGGAGAACTGTGGATTTTTATTTTGCTTGTTTGTTTTCATGTATTAGGTTTGAAGAATTAAAAGAACGAAAAAGAAATAACTTCACATCAGGATGGAATTTATACTTCAGAGGTTTTTAAGGTCAGCTGAGCTCTCCCCAGAAAATTATTTTTAACTCTTCACCTTTTTAGATGTGTTTTTTTCTTTGGTATGAAAACTGAAAAAAATGAAAATGTTGTCTTGAAGTCGGAAAAAAATCCCACATTCCATTAAAAAGAGTCAAAAGGAAGTATCTCAGATATTTTGCCTTCTCTCATTTTCTTAACCAGAACTACTCAGCATTTTGACTGCAAATCCTGAACATTTCAATTTCTGCCAAACTGCATTTTTTAACAGTTAATCCACATAGGGATATTTGGACACTTTGGTACATCATAACACAGAGTTGCCCTGTCAGATTAACCCATTACTCTTAGGTTATGATGATGTTTCTAAAATTTTGTCTATTCATAACCAGATGTCTTATGATTTATATCTCTCCACAAGACTATTTGCAGTAGGAGATAAATGGAACACTAATGTTCCATATGCGGCTAATATAAAAATAAATAATGCAGCTAAGGGAACAGAAATTTATGCAGATTCTGTAATACATGTAATTACTGAAGAAATGCACTGTTTAATGCAAAAAAAAAGTTTGAAAATTTAAATTATGAGAAACTTATGTTATACTGAAGAATTGTAATCAAGGGGAGATAAAGATTTTTGGAATCATGCATAAAATACAAGGCCGGATATTTGATGCCATCATTAATTATAGCAGAAGGAAATGATCCTTTACTAATAGACATACGTTGATTTAACAAGGTAATGCTGGAGATGGAACACAGTATACCACATTAGAGCCATTGGCTACACTAAAAAATGCCACGTATAATCTTGACACATCAATGTGGTTAAGCATAATAAACCCCCCCCCCAAAACTTTGTGTAAAATTATAGGAAAAAAGTTTTAAGAGAGGCTTTTTATACGCTAAAATCTCTTAGAAAAATTCATTTAGAAGAACAGTGGGAGAACACTGTAATTTCTCCAGTAGAAGCAAAGCCATGCACTGCAGCAGTTGCGTGAGTGATGATTACTGACAGATATAAGGCCACTGATCTATCATTTTGAAACAGATAATGACTCAATGTTGGAAACTCTGTATATATCCTTTAAATGGGTAGGTATGGTAAAAATTTTAAAAATTGCCTTCTTATCATGAACCAGTATTCGAAACAGATTGTAAAGTATTTTTTATGGCAAGGGTATATATACATGTAGTTGCGTCTGAAAGACAAGAAAAACGTAAAACTAGTGACCTTGCTGTACTCCAAGGAAAAATGGCTCTGTTTTTTCAAATATATTTGACAGCTGCTGTTCAGATCTTACAGTTAATCTTCGATATTTTAAAAAACATGATTTTGAACAGATGCAGTAATACAGTGTTAATAGTAAAAAGGGAAAACATACTTTCATAGACCCACTGTGTAATTTACTAAGTAAAGGATTGAAGAGGTCACCCATAAACTGAACTTTGAAAAACTTTGAACCTAAAACAATTTTTCTTTTTGCCTCCTTGTAGGGATGTATGGATGATATAGTGATGAAGGTTGCTTTTTATACTGAATTTTTTTAACATATTTTTCTTGCTCAGAAGTTTCAAAATTGTTTCAAAATGTTGACTTAAAATATCAAATTTGATTTTTTTTATTAGTCTTTTCACACAACTCAGACCATCCGAAACTAACTCATATAAAACACAAAACAGAATTAAGCCATGCAAGGTGCACGTACTATATAATGCAATATATGAAAAAGCATTAGTGCCATCCTCCATATGCTGCCTTTTTTTTTTTTCCAGCTGCTTAGCCTTGCATTTATCTGAGAGAAAAGGAAAAAATGGTTCTTCTTCTGAAGCCAGTTATAGATATAACAATCTGAAACCAAGGAAGAAAGAGCAAAAGAGATCATGAGTAGAAGAGAGGGTGAGTCAGGAAGTCCAGCTTTTCAGGTGAAGAAGACCCCATATCTCTTAAGAAAAAGCTTGAGAACTACCTGCCATCATTTCATCTGAGTGTCCAAGCATCTATCCCGTGTCCAACATCGAGTCAGCTCCATGTCCTATGAGACAAGAGACTGTGTGTGTGAATCAGATCTTACATCTGGAGATACAGCTACTCTTCCCTGAGTTGCAGGACCTAGGGGCACATGCCCATATTGCTGAGACTTGATAGAGGAGTTGTTGTCAGGAAAGAAAGCAGAAGGGATCAGGCCACAGCCTCACAGAATAATTCTGGCAGCCCACAGGTCTCTGACAGGGCACCCCTGTTCTAAACCACTGAAAATAAGAATATTGCCTATAGTAACTTCTCAACAGATAAGCAGTATAGACGAAGGTCAACCAGCCACAACTGACCCTCCAGCTATCTTCAGAAAAGCAGATATGAAAAGCAACTCTTAGGCACGTAAAGGTCAACACTGACAAACCTGGATCTTCAAGTTTCTCCCAAGGTGTTCCCAAGTCAACATCAGTTAAACTTTGCCTTGATATTGCTTCGTTTATACTGATCTTGCTCTTGATCAGTTATTACATGCCATGTGTTGGGATATCAGATTCAATCATGTGGAGCACTGCAATCATGAGTTCAGGTTTCAAAGAGCTGATATCCCTCTCTCTGTTGTTCATAGAACTGCATCATTTTTTATCGTGACCAATTTTTGACAGTACTTATGGATATCTGTTTGCTGGTACTCTGCAGTAAAATAATTAAAACTTGTCCAGTACAAGGAGAGAGTCTGGACTGTCTTCAGGATTCTGAGAATTAGTTTGCTGAGTTGCCTTACATAAATCTGGCAAGTGGCTGAAAGGCTGCCCTTGACCTGATTCTGTCGTAGTTACCTCCTGATACATGTAAGAATGATACGTGCTCTGAACACGCTTTTCTGAAGCAGACTTAATTATTGTGTGTTATATTAGAAAGCAGTCTAACTCTTGAGGAATTCTCTGGCCAAAAAAAAGAGAAAATCCACAAGGCAATCAAAGCACCTGACATTGTTATCAAGTGCTTGCTTTTTCAATATCCAGTCCACTGCAGAAGCCTGCAAAGCCCCACTGCTTCTCAGAAGTGGATTCAAGTTTCTCCATTCTGCTGTAGGATGTTGTTTTCTAAACATTTATGCAGGAAGGAAGAAAATGTGTGGCTACTCTTGCTGTTGATGAAGGGTATAGTGACAAACTGGCCTAATCAGAGGCTCGTACACGTCTGAGACCAGATGTACGTTTCACCTTCACAGCTATCTCCCAGTGCCTTGGTCACTCCAACAAACAGCTCTGGCACTGCCTTTTGGCAAAGAGGAACTAAATCAGCATCATTCACCTTGGAACAGCCGCAAACTCCTTGAATCTCATGAGTTTTTTTCTCTGAAATAAAGGGAGCAGGTCCCCTGGCAGGAGGACACAGACTGTGATCAATAACAGTATGCCATTCCTTCTCTGTGCTTTCAGCTGCGATACAGTTGGTGCCATGAGCAGGGTGACCTTGCAAACCGTCCATTTGTTCCTCGTCCCATACTGCAGTCATGACACAGTATTTTGATAGTTGTCCTACACAGGCTTCTTTAAACCTAGTGTTTCTAAGGTTGCTGTTTCAGCTGATTTAACAACTCACCGCTGCTGAAGGAGGTAATTCACATTCCTCCTTCTCATGTCCCTTGCTTCCAAATACAAGCTTCTGCATCATAACTTATGCGAGTGCTTGCCAGATTTATTTGTTAACCAATTTAACACATTAAATTCCAGAAAACAAATTCTACGAAACATTGTAGTGGACTAAGTCAGCACACAGACGTGTACAGTGAGCACAACGTGGAAGTTAGGTCCACACAGGTAGCAAGAGGATAGTAAAGTGAGAAAAGGATGGGGAGAAAGGACAAGGGAAGGAAAGGACAGGAAAGGAGGAAGGGTGATGAAATACTTTGCCCATTGAAATGGCAGGAGGTAATTAGAAACACCCAGCTGCCCCTTACCTAGATGTACAGGTCATAACCAAAGCTGATCTGAACTCCATTACTGCCACTAGTCCTTTCAGGTGGACAGCAGACCCAGAGACACTGGTTCAGCACTGCTGAACAAAAACAGTAATGGGGCAGATAAAACTCAGACAGAATCTCCACCTCCAGTGAAGTCCAGTATCTCAGAGCAGTCCTCATCCTGGCTCAGGGGGAAAAGTAACACAATTTTTTTCATGCATCTGGCAGAGACAAGGCCCTTCCTCCTGCATGTCCTCACACAGGGTACTTGAATTGCTAGTGCAGCTGTCTGTCATCCCTCTCCCACCCACGTGGAGTAGGAGCACAGAGGCAGAACATGGATGGGACCGTCACTCCAAACCAAGTGAAGGTCAGGAATTGCTACACTAGAAATGATGCTGTGTCAGGGAGCAAGGAAGAAGGCAATGTGGCTCAGGTGAACCTCAGATCACTGGGTGTGCACATTGGGGGAAGGCAGCTGTATCTTCTGCTGTCTATACCTCCTTCCATGGATACATGCTGGCATTTCCAAAGCAGTTTGGAAGCACAGTGTGGAGTGGAAAATCATGGTGGGGGCTCCAGAGTGTGGCCTGTCCTGTGGGACCCATGGATAGCCTCTGTGAGCCATGACAGCCTGAAGCCTGCTGGCAAGGTTTGATACTCCTGTGGCATAATGCTTGGGAGGGCCTCAAGAGTGTTCCTAGAGAAAATAGATGGCTATTGAACCTGGCAGCAAGGACATCACAGGGAAACACTGTGACCGATTGCATATCCTCTGTGGATCCAGTGAGATAAACCACATAGATCTTGCCTTTTCTTCCAGATATCTTCCTCTCAATGTTTGTAGCTTTCCTGTTGTCCATTAAACAGCCAATTTCATTGTACAAAAATATTTAAAGAGTTCAACAACAACCACATAAACACCATAAATACAAGTAGAATGACATTGCAAAAACACGAAAATACTCACAGCACATAAACACAAGCTTTTGGACATGGCCACTGTTACTTGCAAGAAATAAATTCTTTTTTAAAAGCATTCCAACAGTGATGAAATGTACCTATTGAGAAATAAAGCATACGTATTCTTAACAAAGGACATGACACCACTAATGTTCCCCACAGAAATTAAATTGTCCAAAATTAAGAGGATTTCAGCAGAGAGGATTTCATCTACTGTAAAAAAAAAAAAGCAACAACATTAGTGAAAAGGACTTGTTTATGGGAACTGTTCAAGAGAAACCATGTCTGTTAACTAGAATACTACATTAAACAGAAATGAAACATGTATTAAATATAAATTAGACATGGGTGCACAAATGAATTTGAGATCTGAGACTATAGCAAATGGTTTGAAGAGAAAAATCTAGTGAAATGGAACATAGACAGCAAATCTTATCTCTCATTCTGGGAAGATAATTCCTAATCGGAGTATACATGAACTATATATAAAGATAAAACAAAAAATCCTGACAGGTTAATTATTGGAATTATGTCAGAAACAGGATATCTATATTGAAATGAAAACATAACAGATTGCAAGTTCCAGTAGAAGAATTGATATTGTAGAAGAACAACGAAACATGAAAATGGAAATGGAAAGAAAAACCGTACAAAAAGAAAACAGATGTGTAGAAGTGGCAAAGGAACATCCAAATCATAATAAGCATCCAAATGCCATAAAGAAAATTATAAGTCAAATAATATGGATACTGTTAATAATATGGGCACTATAAAATAAATAGATAACAGAAAGAAATATGTTACGACATATGAAATGAAAAAAGAATGTGCACAGGAGTCTGGTGACATGCATATAAATATGCATAGATTATTTTCTCATACAGAGAAAATGTATATACTGTTTACTGAAATTATCCAGAAAGGGCACTATTAGAAATTATGACTGCAAAGTCTGTAATCAAACATGCAAAACTGATATTTACTAGACATTGTACCATGACAGCGGCAGACAATGAACCACAATGTAAGTACCACAAGTTAAAAATGATATTATGGAAAACAATGCTACAATGATGAAAAAAAAGTTACAGTATCACTGACCAGATGAAGAGAAAGCATCCACATGAGTAATAAAAAATGAGGTCTGATGCTGTGGAAATTTCAGGAATTATTCAACCCTAATCTGAAGCTGTATAAAAAGCCAAAAGCCTCCAATTAACCTGCCAGAGCTATGCTAATCCACACTGTCAGTGCTGGGGTGCTAACCACCTGCTAAAGAACCCAGCACTAAATGCTATGAAGAGTCATCCTGAGTCAACCTTCTTCACAGACACTGCACACGTTTAAGGTGCCTTCTCACATAATGCAGATCTTTTTCACCTGTACCAGTCAAGTAATAATGTACTAATATTTCCAAAGTTTAAAGGTCTCACCTCAGGTGACATCTGTAATTGACTTTAGACTGTGAATCCAACTTCTGCCCTCTGGCTCATGAAACATAGTCCTGGACAACCGTAGACACTCACATCCAAAACAGCCAGCACTTAATTCAGAGAACAAAAGGTTTCTCCTTCACACATGTTGCAAGAAATACATGAGAGATGTACCCAGTGTTTATCATCAACCCTTCTATTCCTGACTAAATTTATAGAGGAGCCAGGAAAAAACATCTGCAAGGTCACTTGGGTGATGCAGACACTATATATTTGAGACTACACAGACTTAGGTCATCTTGCTGAGTAGAAGCAGCTTTAGTGTTTTGTTAGATGATTGCCGCCTGTCAGTGCATAGGTGCAAGATATCCACTTTCATCATCTGGAGTGATCGGCTTCACCGGCGGGAGATAATGGGGGCTTCCCTTGCAGAGGTGCTGGAGGCAAGCTGAATGAATTAGGATTTACATCCTTCCTGGCAGGACATACCCAAAATAGCTATGGGAAAACACTCCTCCATGATTCAGTCCCTCATTTATCAATCCCACATTCTTTCTCCACATCTATGCGGTAGTTGCTTGCAGCAGCAAGAAATGCTCAGACAACTCAGGTCCCAGAGGAGGTAGTATTTACATGATGTAAACTTTGCCTTCCCCTTCAATGCCTAAGATGGCCTAGGGTTTGAAGAAAATCAGCTCATGAATGAAGAACAACTTATTGAAGCTGAACCTAAATGAAATACAGATAGTGTTGATAGTCAGGGAAAAATCACTTTGAGAACTGGCATTCATCACATGGTTTCCTTTGGCTGAATATATATAATTTACTCTTCCTCAGTTCAGTCTGTAGCTTTGTCCATGCTGAGTTCCATGTTACCATAGCTCTACTGGTAGTTTTTAAAAAAACTTTATGTACCTATACATAACATTTTTTGTAGTCAACAGAATGGCTTCTATAGAAGTACAGAGCAGCATAAATGCCACCATCTTTCATCCCTGATGCAAGGTGCATTTCCCTTAAATTTTATTGGAGATGACAAGTACCAAGGCATGGATATCTTTCCAAAGCAAACTGAAACAAATAAAAATCCAGTCAAAAGAAAACGTTACGCACCATATGTCACAGAAGGAACAAACCAGACATGATAGATGTTAGTCATATGCTAGAAAGTTCTCAATATAACAACGGCAGTTGAATAGAATCAGGCACTTGAAAGCCACTGCAAACTGCAAAATATTTTTGATTTCATGTAAATAAAATACCTTCTTTCTGCCTCCAGTCCAATACTTCAATAGAAGGAATGACGGAAATCATTACTTATATTGCAATACAGTAAAGAATCAGGCCCTTAGCCCTACTCCTCAAAACAGCAGGGATTCAGATTTTCTGTACATATCTCAAGACTGCAAAAATGTGTAAGAATAGCAGAGAAGTTTGTATTTCTTTCTCTGCATACATAAAAATTGATTTTATTTCTATATGACTTAATAAATTTGTATAGTAAAAAGTTTATGTGCCTTTTTATTGCTTAATGTTTTACTTTCCACATTATTTGGTCAGTGGTTGATTAGCACAATTATATACAGAGCTACTAAATCAGCTGTTCAGTAAGATTTAAGAAGCTTATTAGTCTCCTCAGTATTAAAACATTTGTCTAAATATAAAGGTATGATGAGTTCCAACATTTAAGCAGCAAGTAAGGTATTCAGTCTTTCTAGACAAGCAATATAGTAGCTCAGTCATCCACTGAAATACATATATCATTGCTAGGTGAACAATATGGAAAAGAGAAAGTAGCAAATAAGCTTTTTGCATTCAGGAGCAAATACTTAATAGTGTTAAATTAAGTTATCTTTGCTGAAAGAAAATTAGGAATCAGCATAGAAAAATGTAGTAAGAATTCCCAGATGTATATAATTTTATAATATTGACTTTATTCTTTTTCTCTGACACAGAAGAGTAGCTAATCATATCTTAACCTTGGCATATATTATTTCTATTACTGTAATAAAGATAGCTATAATGTTTTACTCTCTCTTTTTCATGTATTCCCTACAATGCACCACTGGTGGGCAGCAGCCAAGTGCAGTGTGGGTGAGAGGGATTGCAAGATCAAAATGAAACTTTACCAATCAGTACAAAAACTTACGTAAGCCAGAGAGATCACATTGTAGGGTAAGGGAGTTCTTGCTCTCAGATGTTCTGCTTCAAAAATTCATCATGCTGCTTTCTAAAAGTCGGACTGGCCACTGAAGTAATTCAGAAATTGATATCATAAACATTAGAAAAAGACACTGAAGCAATAAAATTCAGAGTAAAATAGTAGTGATTTTAATCACTTCAGATGGCACAGTGCCTTCCATTTTTAAATGTATTTTCACAAAAAATGTAGGTGTCATGCACTGGCACCAAATTATTGCAACAGTGGTCTGAACTTGTTGTCAAGTCTTAAAAATGTAGAGGTGTAGGAGAAATCAGAAAAGGAAAAATATTTCAAAGTTGTATGAATTAAAGGAAAAATGGTAAGAGACAAAACGCACTGACATACCAGGCACTGCTCTCAAGAAATGTGAGGAAAACTCTTCTCATTTTGCCACTGCAGTGATGTATAACGTCAGGGAAACATTTATCCTGCATATTTAAATTGAAATCTCCCTAGAACCCTGAAAGCTTTTACTTGCTCAGCACAAAGAGGTCCTGTACTTGAAAAGGACTGCTAGGCACCACAGCAATGTCCAAAGCCAACAGTAGCAACTACATTATCTACCTCACATTATAAGTAATTATTACTTATTATTAAAAGTAATTCTTTTTAACTCATAGTTACTGTTTTTATTGTTGCTACTGATTTGGATACAATTGTACTTGGAGGGAAAGAAGCTTTCTGCTTCTCATCCTCTTGCATTCTTGCTCTTCAGTTTAGTCATTGAAGCTGATGCTCACACGTTATATTTGTCAGGTTCTCCCACTACAGCCTATTTTAGCAAAAAACAAAAGCCTTCTTGAACCACATGCAGCAGAGTGTAATGGAGACGTCATGTGCCATATGACTACCTTTTAAACCTAAGCAACTCTTGCTGCAGATATGCTGACTCTGACCATTTTTTCTTTAAAAGAAGAAAAATCCATTTCTACAATCTATCAGTATTATTAGCACAGGTCCGTGCTTTTAAAACACAGACATTTCCCAAAATAAAACAAAAATCTGTTATAACTGTGTGATAATAGTCCCCTCTGCAGCTATTTCATTATGCAGTTCTCTTTCACCCTCAATCATCTGTCCTTAGATCATGTGCAATGGGGACAGCCCTCTCCACTACATTTTACAGATGAAGCTATTCCTGATGTCCCTCTCCCCTGTTGCAGTGGCTGTGAATGGAATTTCTTCCTTTTGTCTAACCCATGTGAAGGTACATTCTCAAGTCTCAGTAAGTTTGCTTGGAGCGATCCAAGACTTATGAAAGCTGTCTGTTTAGGATTGAGTTTGGCTGATTGACATAAGTATCTGCAAGCCTGTTAGCTTCAGTTGAAGCTTTTGGGGCATTCATAAAGTATCTCTCCTGTGTCTCTGGACAAGTGGGAATTAACACATCATTTTCTCTCGCTGTCTGGATATTTAACAGTATCTCTGTCTTCAGATCTCATGAAGCTCATAGAAAGTTAATAAGCTTATAGTTAGTCACATTTGGTTAAAATTAGCAGAAGAATTCAAAATTTGGGGAGATAGAGGAGACATAGAGGAGACATAAATAGGCAGACAGGCACACATCAAATCACCTAGGAAACTCGTAAAGCTTGAAAACATGCATGTACCAAGAAAATTTCATAGTGGAGCAATGAATGTTTCCATTGTGGAAACTCAAGATATGGGAAGGTCCTGCTAAATGCACTTTCTGGAGACTATTCCTTCTTGGCGCTCTCTCTGGTTCCCACAAAGCTAGATACAATTCCAGGTCCAGTTCTTGTACTCATACACAGAGGTTTTCTGGTTTTTGAGAACAGCTTAAAGAATCCAAACCATCTCTTGTTCCACTGGGAGAGCTCCTGGCCATGTAGTACTTTAAAAATCATAGGAGAGTATATGGTGAGCAAACATCTGAGGCTGTGTGCTAGATCTGGAGGTTACAGTGAAGGAAGATGGCCCAGTTCTCTTCTTTTTCTTCTGCCACAGCTGCTCAAAACAGTTTCTGATGTTCCCAGTACAAGGCAGTGCTGCGGATGCTCTCTTGGTAGCAGTATTAGCCTCAGTATGTTGAGTGATTGTGCCAAACTGCCAACATTTTCCTGCAGCACACAAGTGAGAAAAATTTCGATACCTACCTCTGCCAAAAACTGCAAGTAAAATTTCATGGGCAAAAGGTTTTTCTTAATCTTTGGACAATTTCTGCTAAATCCAGTATCAGTCCTTCTGTGAAAATAATGGAGGGATGAAAACTGCTTGAGGAAAAAGAAAAGCCAGGGCATCATTTCAAGAAGAAAAGGCAGGAAATCTAAAGTATAGGTGTTATTGCTATTCTCTTCCATAAATAGGAATTTAAGAAGACTATGTGCTTGGAACAGATACACATGAATACTTTTTGTGGGAGCAGTATAATTTATAAACTTTCCCACCACCTGCTCCCCATTTTCAGCTCATAACACGCATGCCTGTGACTCAGGTTCTCCTTACAGACATGGGATTATTAGATCTCTTATGCAGCCAGGGAGCTTTGGCCCAATTGTATTTGCCTCTTCTGGGTTCTTCAAGATGGGGCATTTCTATGTCACTTCTTACAAAAGGGCAAAGGTTCCCTTTGCATGCAAAAGTGCATGTTCCCTTGTTCCCTCTATTTGTCTTAATGATAACAGTGTGGGTTATGGCCTGCTTATTCACAATGGATAGTTATACCACTCTAGCCCTCCATATTAGCATGTTCATGTCTGGTATAAGTTGTGTCTGACTCTGGTCTGATACTGAGAATAGCTTTCAGATACAGATAAAGAAAGAAACTAAAAAAAATAATAATAATTTTAAAACAACAACAAAAACCCAAACAAAAAAAAAACCACCTAAACTGGAATACACACAACAAATAAGGAATATTATAAGACAAACAAAAAAAACCCACAAAACAAAAAAACACAAAAATGCACACAGAGGAAAATAAAAACCCAAGCCAGTGGTCATTTCTCCTGACTAGAAGCTTCCACACTTCCAGGTTTTGTCTGCATCCTTAGCTGACAGATCACTTAGGATCAAAACCACGAGGCCACCTCAGCAGACTTGGAGTGGCTGAGTTTCTCCAGGAAATAGAATGTGCCCACCCGAGGCTGACGGTGCACAGTGCATGGCCTGTGGGCTCCCGCCACCCTCTCCACATCATCTCAGCAGAGAAGACGGTTACCAGCTGCATTCGCTTTTTACCTACACTGGGGCAGAAGGAGGGGCCTGCTGACTCATGGGCATAGGTCCAAACACTACTCAAAGCTGAAAGAAACTCATTAGAGAGGGGATTATAGCTCTGCTAGGAGATTTGCTACTTTAACTCGTCCCTGCTATATATCTGAGAAGTTCTTTCTTGAGTTTATAATCAATATAATTCCTGTATTAAGGGACTCAATGTCTGCTTAGCAATTTCACAAATTTTTGCTACTTAAACTTTTGATTATATCCACAAATAAACTATTGGGCTTTCACATTATTTTTTTACCTTGTGTCAGCATTAGATACAATAGATACATTAAATGTGATTTCCCACAAACAAGGATAAAGATTAAAGTAGTTAATGTTGATCTATAGTGGGCCAAAAGTTAACCATGAGTGACTCTGCCAAAATTGAGAGAGTGTGTGAGTTATTATTACAGAGTAACAGTGATTTCTTTTTCTAAGAAATCCCTTTTACTTAAATAGAGTGGTTAAAATCACCTTCGTATTGCAGGGATAAATTCACACTACAATTACTAATTCTCTATTAAAATAAATCTGTACCCTTCACTTTGCATGGAAAAAGACAGCTACCTCCATTTCATTATTGCAAAACACAGACAAACTACATCTGAAATAGTTACATGGGGTGAAGTTTCCCCTTTTATACATCATAACACATATTTGCGTTTTCAGGGACATTTGTAGTATAAGAGCCAAATCAAAGCAAATAATATGGTTTAATCCTTTGACTGAGTAGAAAGAAATATGTTAATACAATGCTTACCATCACAGACTTGAATTTAATAATGTATATAAAACAATAAATTTTTAAAAATCCTACAGGAATAATAGTATTTTATAGTTGTACAGTGGTATGGTATTCTTCATTCTAAAGATACCAAAACCACCCTTACAAACAACATGTAAAAAGTGGTGAAATGAAGCTACTTTTAGGTTTCAGGATGATATTTCAGGATATAGAACAGTATTTGCAATATACTTGCAATGACAAGAACAGAAGGAAAGAAAGGAAAATTTTGAGAAAAAAAGCAGCAAGTGGGGAAAAAAACACACAGTGAAGATAAATGTACAGATGTAATTCAGAAAAATTAATGACCAAGTGATAACCTTCCTCATATCCCCCTGTCCTGGTTTCGGCTGGGACAGAGTTAGCTCTCTTCTTAGTAGCTGGTACAGCGCTGGGTTTTGGATTTAGTGTGAGAATAATGTTGATAACACTCTGATGTTTTAGTTGTTGCTAAGTAGCGCTTATCTTAAGCCAAGGACTTTTCAGTTTCCCATGCTCTGCCAGCAAGCAGGTGTGCAAGAAGCTGGGAGGGAGCATAGCCGGGGCAGCTGACCTGAACTAGCCAAAGGGGTATCCCATACCATGGAACGTCATGCCCAGTATATAAAGAGGGGGGAGTTGGCCGGGAGGCACGGATTGCGGCTCTGGCATCGATCAGCGGGTGGTGAGCAATTGCAATGTGCATCACTGGTTTTTTTTTCCCTTCCCCCCCCCTTCCTTTTTTTGTTATATTCCTTTTCATTACTATTATTATTATTACTATTATATCTCATTATTATTATTGCTAGTACTATATTTTACTTTAATTATTAAACTGTTCTTATCTCAACCCACGAGTTCTGCCTTCTTTTCCGATTCTCCTCCCCATCCCACCGGGAGCAGGGCAGGGGGACAGGGAGTGAAGGAGCGGCTGTGTGGTGCTTGGCTGCTGACTGGGGTTAAACCACAACAGTGCTTTTTGGCGCCCAACGTGGGGCATAAAGGGTTGAGATTACAACAGATCTGACCAGAGATCAACCAGCAACATTATTCTCACACTAAATCCAAAACACAGCACTGTACCAGCTACTAAGAAGAGAGTTAACTCTGTCCCAGCCAAAACCTGGACACCCCCTAAAAAAAAAAACCAAGAGTTTGATAAGAACAAGAAATTAAAGAGTCATAATAGATTAATGCAAAGGGTTGGGTTAAAATGAGAAAGTTTTACGCTTAGCAATGTACATGTACAACCCTAAAGAATTTTCACTGTAAACAGACAAGGCAATCGTTGGATGCAATTGATACAAGTGGAATTTAAAACATGATGGTATCCAGTTGCAGTTTTGTAAAAGCTGGATAAAAATGAGCTATGCTATTCACAGTAAAAGAAGGAATGCTGTACAAATCTGTATTTGCTGCTGTCTTCACAGATCACAAGGCTACTATCCAAATAGCCGTCTTGGGCCTCAGAAACCAGCATCCTTTAAGCCGTACAGATCAATGACCCATCTAGGCTTGGGTGGAGCTCTGACCTTGTTTCTGAAGTGCAGAATTCTTTATTTACTATTTATGATCAACTAAGCTAATGTTACTTCTGTTCCTGGACTGAAATCCCTCACAAACTTAGTAAGAGACGCAATGATCCATGGTATAAATACTTCTAAAAATTTGAGCTATTAGCTTCCAGTATTAGGAATCATGACTCCATATATGCAATAATACATAAAATTGTATTTTTACTAAATAGGAGCATGGCATATAGCAGATATCCTGTGAAGGATGTGTAAGTATGTTCCCTTAATTATTTTAATTTTAATATACTTAAGAAGAACATTAAAAATAAAACTATGGTGTTATTAACTGGCCAATATAGTGTATTAATACATAGTCAAAAACTGAAGCAAATAAGCATAATCAAGTTCTGTCTCCTGCTATTACTGAAACTATGACATATAATACTTTGTGTACACTGATCAAGATTTATCTTAAAAATAGATAAGTTTGGCTACCCAATTCTGCTACAGAGTGATTGTTTCCAACAACTCTGGCACAAAACTTCTCTCTACTTTGTAGCCTTATTGGTTCATTGGCAGTTTATGTGCTAATTGTTCCTGTGTGAACATCATCCTTTACTGTAACTGGCTTTTCTCCTTTCCCAGTGTTTAACTGCATCCCTTGATACAATTATGCACAACATTTATAACCCATCTCAACTTTCATTTTGCTAGACTACATATACAAATCTTATCTTGGCTTCTGTTATGCTGTAGGTCCAACATTTCCTTGATCATCCCTATATATGTTTTAATGTCAATATTTTTTCTCTTGAGCACGGCCATCCAGAAGTATACAGAGTTCGAGAGGAGGGTCTATCTGGACTTTTATATTTGCCTTTTCCTGAAGAAATGGGGGTGGAGGGAACCTCTCAAGATGTACTGTGGGGCACCTTTTGCAAGTGCGTGTCATGCTTGCAAGTTATTAATGTGATCAACTATTACACTCACATATGTCTTCTCCTCTATTATTTCCAACTGGTGAATTACAAGGTTATAGAAAATCTTTGTACTAGTACTCTGAATGCATTACTTTGTTTTCTGTAATACTATGTAATATTTGTTTAATATTATTTCTTTCTTTTTCCATTGCGTCCCATCTCAAGGTATTTCAGTTCTTCCTGTACGCCAGTTTAATCCTTCATCATGTTGACAGCACCTCGTGTCATCAGCTTATCTTATCATTTTAACATATTTTGTTTCATAATAAAAGCATTCAGTAAGATCTGTGCTCAAAGAAACTCCCTCCAGCTTCAAAGTTCTTCTCTTTTTATTCTCTGGATCTACTGTGGTGAATCAATTCATCTCAAGTCTTCTCAAAGACTTACTTCTTCTCAGTGTCAGTATAAAGCTCTGGTGCCTCTCCTTTCATTTTGGCATCTTTTTGTCCCTTAAAGAATTTATTTTATCTTGCCAGTCCTTCAGGAAGCCTCCTTTAACTTCAGGGCTCAGAATTGTCCCACCTGTATTAGGTCAGTGACCTGATAATATTTTTAAGAGTGCTATATTTCTCTCCACAATTTCTATTTAAATTTATTAAAAGAAACAGCCTCTGGCCCTGATGGTTGTGAACAAAAAATGAAATGAATGCAGAGGTATCTGTCTGAGTCTGAAATCTTGAAACAAAAGCTTTAGGACCTTGAGTTACCTTCTCCTTTGAGTATAGTAGTACTATTTCAAGTATCTTGCTATGATGATTAAAATGCCAACATTGTTATAATCATAAAATTACCTCTGTTGAAAGTACAGAGAAGGAAGAGAACAGATCGTGTTATGAAGGACTTGTATTATGTGTGGTGCTCAGCCTGGTGCCGCTTGTGGATGATGCTCAGAAGAATGTCAGTACCTGTTCCATCTCCTGATCCCTAGGAAAAAGCTAGAGGAAGGAAAAGCCACTGGGAATACTTTGCAGAGCTCACTGGCATATATATGCATGTACAATTTTTCCCCAGATCAGCATTTTACAAGTGACATTCAGACTCAGAAAGCAGTCGTTACTGAAGCATTTTTTATCACTTTTCTTTACAGTGAGCTTGGAAATAGTCTCCTTTGCAAATTTCACAGGGCTCTGAGCCCAGAGACCTTAAGCATCTGTGTACTGTACCCGTATCTTGAACCATACTCGCTGGGTGGGAGCAAGCCTCAGGAGCCTAGCAAAGTACATACCATCATATTTCTAACATCAGTAACTAGTGACATCTCAAATAGCTAGAATTTAGTTTGTGGGCAAAACTTGGGATGGTATCACTGTTTTCATCATCTCATCTCAGACTCCAGCCGTCGTGAACATATGGCCTGGAGAACAGCTTTGGCTTTCTCTCCCAGAATAGCACTGAGTCAGAACTGCTTTTCCTATAGCAGGAGAGATAGACACATTGTGCTTTGAGCAGAAAAAAACTTTACTTTTTCCTCTTCCTTGTTTTTGAGGTTTTTGTTATTGATGTTTTGGGGGTTTTTAAATGAAAAAAAGATGAGGTAAAGTACTCACATAATTACCTAACTCACTGAGTTATGTTTTGCATCAGCATTTCACTGTGGATAAAAGATCAAGATTAAGAAATTGTGCATGTAGTCAAATTTGGCACCAGCTGATAAAATCCCACTTAGCTGTGAATGTATGTTTTTTCCATTCCATTTGGTCAATGAATGCCAGCTGTATAGAGCACAGTGGACCAAACTGAGATTATGACATCATGAGTACAAAATATAGAATTACTAATTTCTGTACCACATATATCTTCATTTAGGTAAAGTGCATTTTCTAGCAACTGAACTTCAATATATACAATTTCTTCAGGTAAAATAAACTGAAATTTTCTCTTATTTAATGCAAATATTCTATCATGGTGTAAAATTTTATAGTAAGGTCCTCCCAGCCCAATCATCCCTTTCTCTCTAAAAATGCCATTTTTAACTCACTTAACACTTAATTAAATAATATTGCCTGGCTTGGCAAAAGACTAATACCAAGAATATTTTGCAAAAGATTTGTTATGATAATGAGATCTGGAAGTGATTAATTTAGAGACATACATAAACATTTCCAGTCTATCGTGAACTATCATATTACTGTATACAGATTAAGAAAATTATATCAAATTTGCATTACAAGTGCAATCACGTATATCGTAGCTGTTACCTGTTGAGTTTTTCTGGGGTGTGAGAGAAGAGATACTACAACTTTTTTCTTGCCAATATCTGGCTAGACATTTATCTATACTCCTACTAACACTTTTGTTACACTATATTAAACCAAATCAGTGAAATATCTGAACTGGAATAATTCAACTTCCTCATCAAGTCAGATTTCCACATTAATACAGAAAGAAAAGATATATCTGCCCTTTTTCAGAGATTATATTTTGATTGCATATTATGAGTCTACTTTGTACACGGATAGCAATAATGTGTAAAATCTTGTACAGTCTAATGAATCACAAAGTGAAAAATGCTGTTGCAACACTCAATGCAGTGTACTTTTTACATCTCAGTACTATTATTTTTCAAGCTGCATACAAAGGAAACATCTCAGCTTGGGAATGAATTTATTCTCTAGTTTCCATTTCAGCTAGAGCCTTATATGTCCTAATTATCTAAGGCTCGCCTACACTAACAAAGAGTGCAGCACTATAGGTGTAGACCTCCTGAACAAAAGAATCTGTGCTGAAGACATGACCTACATGCTGTGTCTTACAGACATTTTGGGGTCATTTCTTTAAATAAGTTTTATGACTATTGAACGACTCGCTGAGTATTGGTGGGTGCACCTTGTGAGGTACACTCCTGGAGTGGACTTTCTGGTTTAGTTTCATCCAACATTTAGTCCATGTGCTTTGAGATATGTGCCAAAGCATGGAAAGTGATTATGGTGTCAAGATTCACTTCAGATCCACAGTAAAACTTTAGTTTGACATAATTAAGTCATAAAAAGCCTTAAGGAAAAGCAAA
Source organism: Gymnogyps californianus (assembly GCF_018139145.2). Lineage (NCBI taxonomy): Eukaryota > Metazoa > Chordata > Aves > Accipitriformes > Cathartidae > Gymnogyps > Gymnogyps californianus. The sequence goes on along the minus strand of NC_059472.1, from coordinate 69,696,233 downwards.
GATGAGTGTAAAACACTTATTAATAAAAAGATGTGCATACTTTTCTCATTGTATCACAAGTAAGCTAAGACATTTTTTGCAGGAAATCAAGAATAAAATATTGGTTATATACTTAAAAACAGATATATATAAAATATATATTATTCACATACGTGTAGGGTTCACGTTATCACTATTTGTTACTGAAACATCTGAGATCTGAGTCTGTGTTCTTTAAAAGTACTTTGTAGGACTCAAATAAATATTTGTTCCTTAAACAGAAAGAAAAATGGAGTTAATTTGAAGACGTTTCATTAAGTATTCTAAGCTTAAAAATACATATATGTTTACTCCTGAAAAATAACCAGATTTTAGGAGGATTCAGCCAGTTGAATCCTTACCTTATTCCTGCTCAGTACAACTAGGAGTCTACACTAAGGAAAAAATGTACTGTTAAGAGTTGTTAACTGAATATTTAAACCTGGCAGTGATGACCAGTTAAACTGTAGCTTTAATATATATGTGTTAAGCAAAGTAAATCTTACAGTTCACCTATGATCTCTGCTGAAGAATTAATACATGAAAAATCACAAATTCTCCTGTCTAAACTAATACGTGTGTGTGTGTGTGTGTGTGTGTGTTTTCGCTCCCTGAGGAGCACAAGGTCTCAAACTAGGCTTCCATAATAAGCTTTCTTGCACCCTGTGCTAACAGTGAAACAGTTAGCAATGTGACAAGGAAAATACTGTTAAAAGCATCTAACAGCCTAGTAAATGAGGAATATCATTCTGAAGATCTTAAGATGTCATGACATTTTCAGAATCTCCACTACCCCTCTGTTTCCACTGATAGAGTTTGAATCACAGAATAACAGAGCTACAGAAACCTCAGTGGGGAGAGGCCTCTGTGAGTCCTCAGCACTGCCTCCCACTTGAAACATGACTAACAACCAACAACAGAGCAGATCAGCCATATCTTTGTACATCTTGCAGACTTCTCAGGAGGGAGCCTCTACAGTTGCTCAGGATGCCCTGTCTTAATGCTGCACTAGTCTCCCGGTGCATAAGGACTGCCATTTTTTCTGTGCCCCACCTCCACGCCATCCCGATAGCATCCTCTGGGTGGTGTGATGCCATCTCTGCCAGTGCTCTGCAGGGCTTGCTCTGACTGCTTTTACCTATCTGTACGGTATCTTCAATTGTATTGATTACACCTTAGTCCTCTACCTCCCTCTCTTTATCATTCCTGATATTGCATTGCCTACTGCATTGCTGCTTCCCTAAAGCTAGTGCTCTCTCTTACCTGAAAGGTGGTGAGGGAAACCCATTTAATTTCCACCACCTTTTATTAGATTACTGAATGATTACTGCAATTACTGAATCGTGGCCAGGGTTCTGGGAGCATGCTTTGGAGACTTTAAGTAATTGAGTACTACTATAGATTGAAGACGGCTTTTCAAGCAATTAATTATCTTTACTATTAAAAAAAAAAAAAGGACTTCTAACTTCAATTTGTCTAGTTTCAGCTTCTAATGACTGTGACTTGTTACACATTTTTCACACAGGTTAAAGAATTGAAAATCTTCCCTGCATGCATGTCCCAAGGTTACCTCCCATCTCCATCTTTGGAAGAACACAATAGATTGAGATTTTACTACTCCCTTCATTTAAGGCAATATACCCAGGTCTTGAGTCATTCTCCTTCAGGTATAGGGGCTGTCCCTTGCAAGGCAACTACATTTTCTAACATTCCTCTCTCTATCCTCTTGTTGAAAGCAAGAAGTTAGTGGTGGCCAAGATACCTGTGGCTAGTCTCAACACTCAAAAGGCATTAGATTAACAAAAAGTCTTTGTAAAGACTTTAAAGAAAGGTTTATAAAATACATTCCAGTTAGGAAAACAAAGGTGACTCCTCCTTACTTCAGCAGTACAGGCATGTTTTGTATCAGGTGACTGGCAGAGGGATTTAAGCAGAGCTATCCAAGTATTGGTTTCTGGCCTGAATGGTGTACCAGTAAATTTTGGAAGTCTTGAGAGAGGCTTGGCTACAGAACATTTAGGAATCACAGGGGCCTTTTGGCTTTACATCTATGAATTACAAAAGTACATACAATCAACTGTGAAAGACATTCCATTTCTGTGATATAAATGAAATAGCAAGAAGGAAAATAATACAACTTCTTCCTTTCCCACAAAAACTATAAGGCTTGATGCCAAAAGGCTGTAAGGATTTTATTGCTTAAATAATAACTGGCTGCAGGGATCTGGACTCTGCAACATGTTTATTCTGATGCAAAGCCAACAATTTTTTTCTGAAAAGCTAGGAGAAACTCATCTTTCTCCTGACGAAGCAGTTAACTGCCCTCTGCCTAGAATGGTCATAAAATGGTAATTTACACAAGGTCATGAGAAAGCAGAAGAGCAGAGCCCTGTGGGCTTCCACGTCACACCAACGAGGACAATACAGTCTCTTCCCTAAACCAAGCAGCCTCCTCCCTAAGAGTCACTTAGGCTTGATTTGTTCCAACACAGGCATGAGGTTTGCGGGTTTCTTCCTGACTGCAGCCTTGCTAATGTGTTTGCAGTCTCAAGAAAATGTTTGCATTTCCATCCTTAACATCAAAGTATGAGGTTTAAAAACAATTTTTAAAATGAAAACTTAATGATCCAAGATTCTGGAGGTAATGTCTTGGGTATAAGTTTTTGCCTTAACCTAGCCAAACTGCAGAGTAAAACCAAATACTTCCATAAAGAATGATGCCAATCAAGCAGTTACCACTGGCATCTTGTGAAGGATGTCTGGTCATATTTAAGCAGCCACACAGTCTCACCCACAAAACCTGTTCTGTGTGTTAAATCACTTCAGCTTCTCAAGCAGGTGGACCTCAGTTTGTAGATGGAATTTGCCACAGTGCCCTTACCTATTTTCTTTCAACAGAAATCCCATGGGGAGGAAAATCTGATCCAGGAGAAAACAGGCATAGAGGGGCCTTATTTCTCAATAGAATTCCACATAACCAGGCTGACAATATTCAAAGTTAAGCACACACCCTTTCAAGTCAGATTGTGTTTGACTGCTTCTGGCTTTGGATACTAGTCACAATCAACCTTTAACTTCTGTTTGTGCAGGGAACGTCTTTTAGCCCGCAAGGTACTCATCAGAGTGACCTGGAGATCTCCACAGACTGAAGTGGTTCCACTAGTTGAAACTTACAGCCACTGACTGGTCATACTGTTGTTTCTGAAAAACCTAAACAGTGATTTCCCTGTCCTAAAGTGCTCATGCCATGAAGGACCACGCCTTTGAAGTCATAGCTCAGATATTTCCACTATCCTGCGCTGTTATCTACATATCTATCCATCTGTATCCTGGGTTATAGTAACAGGACTATAGCCAGTAGGCCAAGGGAAACTATTTTTCCTCTTCACTCAGCAATCATTTGCACCATCTAGAATACTGACTTCGGTTTTGGGCTCAGAAAATAAAAATGTTGATTGAATGAAGCAGGTACAACATGAAGACCACCAAGATGGTCAGAGGCTGGACCACTTGCCCTTTAAGGAGAGGCTGAGGCAACAGGGTTTGTTCAGTTTGGGGAAGAGACAGATTTGAGGGGACCCAATACCAGCTCCAGCTCCAGCACCTAAGAGGAGCTTTTTGAGGAGATAAAGCTGGACTTTTCTCATAAGTTGAAACAGGAGAGGTTCAGTCAAGCAAAGGTTGTGCTAGCCTAATCCTTGAGCATTTCAAGCTTTTCAAGACCAGATAAAACCCTGAGCAACCCAGTCTGACCTCATAGCTGACCCTGCTTTGAGCAGGAGGTTAGACTAGAGCCCCCCTGAGGTCCCTTCCTACCTGCATTATCATGTGAGTCTACCATCCTGTGTTGTGACTCAGATGTAGCTTTTCACAGCTTCATCTTAGTACCTCTTATCTGGACATAAATGGAATAATTACACATGAAACGGTAGTCTGATCCATAATGGTTACGGCTACATTGTTCACAGAGGGTTTCTTCATCAGTCTAAATTTGGTTTCTCAAAAAAAAGTATCAGCTGTTAAAGATGGAAGATGCTATATTCTATTTAATATTCAGATTTAATTCCAGCTTTGACCAATTTTTCTATTACCAGACATAACTGAATTCCTGGTTTATATGTCAAGAGTTGCATAGAAAACTCAGACATCACCACAGATGGTGGGTATGTTTTTGTGACCATTTGTAATGTGATAGTTTGTGGGTCACTCCACAATAAATGGGCATCTGGAATGGCCATTAAGGGTTGTCAAAATTATTACACATCTTCAGATGATGGTGGGGATGGGTGGGTTAGAACTTAACCTCAGTAATAAGATCCATGCATAATTGGCAGAGACTGTAACAATACCCCAGCTGTGCCAAACCAAGAGCGAGGATCCTCCACAGGGCCAAAAGAAAACAAGCTTGCTGAGGATCTGCTTTTAGAGGAGGAAGCCCTGAATCAGGCAGGATGTGAAGGAAACTGAGTAGCCTTAGCAGAATAAAGAAAGCCTTTCCACAGGTAAAAACTGGCTAAGAGACATGACAGAGAAAATAGGAGTATATGGTTAGTTTTCAACACGAAGAGTTGTGGAGTTCAAAAGGGTCAGTACTGGGACTATGCTGATAAATCTGTACAGAATTGGCCTAGAGCAGAGGGTAAGCCCTGAAGTGACTGGTGGTTTGCTGATGCCTGCTGTCTCATGGGAAGCAGGTGGCACTAGCCCTTCTCCCCCTCCTGGCCACCGCCAGCAGACAGGATTCTGGCACTAATCCTCTGGTCTTATCCAGTAAGGCTCTTTTGATATATCATGTAAAGGTACAAACCATAGGAGACAAAAACAATCTTAAACACATGCAGACCCAGCCCAGAAGAGCACTAAAATGGAAAAGAAGGTCAGGTATGTATGCTTCTGCACAGTAATATTTTAATCCATGCTTCTTTGCAGTATTGGAAACCTTTTTACTTCAGCTATGCAAAATGGCTTCTGCTGGCAGTGAGTACAAAATAATAGAATCCAAGAACACAGCAACCATTAAAAAAAACCTCATTTAAAAAAAAGTCCTCAAAGAACCAGAATTGTAAGTCAAACCCCATCAAGCTAACAGACAGAGATTGCAGAAGATAGTTGCTTACTGTGAAGACTAGACAGGTGTCTCCATCTTCTGCTACGCTTGGGACAGCAAAGAGACAAAAGAGGTAGAGGTGGTAGCAGTAGCAAAGGAGGTTGCAAATAGCATGCTAAGGGGTGAAAAGTACCATCAAATTGGTGCTGAGACACAAGAAAAGAATTTCTGTCAGCGTTGTTATGCCATTTCCTTGAATGTCTTAAGTGAAGCCATCCAAACCTCCCTTAGAGCAATACTGTGTCCTCACAGTGCTGGGTTTTAGTGTTTTCCAACACAGTGAGGTCAGGAAAAAAGTGTGAATTTTTCAGACTCTGAACAAACACAGCTATGCCAGGAGAACTCTTAGTGCAAACCTGACCCCAGAGATTTCATAGGCAATGGACGTTTTTTTGTCTCAGCAGCCACTCTAGCTTGATTATTCCTTTTCTACACATGTGAGGGAAAAAAAGGTCACCAGCTTATTACATGCTGTTAATGTTAAACAACAACAATAAAAAAGCAACACCTCATTTGTTAATATGATATCTTTTGTACACCTGTCACAATACTGGGAAACTAAGGGCTTAATCTTTGATATTACATATTTACAAGCCTTGCAGATCAAACTCAAATGATATTTCAACTGTACTTTACCTAGAGCAAGAAATGTCTAGGCAGATAGCCCAGAGCATATTTAGAGCTGCCCTGCAGTCAGTGAGACACATGAAGTGAGTATACAATGTTAAAGTACTGTAAAAATAAGTCAGCTAGAATATAATTGGCTTGGATCATAGGTCTACAGGGCTAAGGCACCCAAGCCATTGGTAAATTACACAGCCCTTTTTACTTGATTTCCTGTTTCTTCAACTCTGAAGTGATAATTCTGTTGAAGATGATAAAGACTGCTGAGGAGATTTTATTTAATACAGATGGACATGTTAATGCAGAGTGATCTACCCATCCCTCCAATTAGCCTACTAGGTGCAGCTTGATATAAAGCAGAGCCTGGAGCCCTGAGGACATAAAGCAAGACAGGGAGAGCAACATAGCTCAGCATGTTTTCAGGAAATCCAATTATTTGTCTGAAGCTTTGAATTCAAAAGTGGATTCAGAAAGTCCTAAAGCAATTATGATTTGCACTGAAAGAGACTGGCTAAAGCCAGCAGCTAAACGTTTGTATTGTTTTTGGCTTGTGTGCTCCATTTATACAGTAAGACCCTTTAGCACAATCACTTCAGCATGTAACTGAAATGAGTTTAGTTTTCAATAGGATTCTTCTTTCAAATAAGTTGATAAGAAACACACCAGTTTTCTTATCTTTAGCACAGACAGAAGGGCTCAGAAACAATTCTGGATTTCAAAAATTATTTGAAAACTTTTATGAGCTTTAAAGACAGTGTTGTGTTAAATATCTTGCGCAAGATGATAATGCTAAAACATTTGCCTGGGTGTGTACCCTTTAGTTGGTCTACTATCTCTCTTTATATGCTATGTATGTGCTATGCCATCGTGATTTGAGGCAGGAAACATACAAACAAGATATGTAAAGAGTTTTTGCTTGGTATGTTTGCTAGTTACTTTGGTGAAAAAAATTAAAATATTTGTAATCGTATTCTTTGCATATTTTACTATTGTTATCATCACCAAGTGCTCTGTATTTCTGGAAATCTACCTAGTAATTTGGATACTTAAATATGCATATTTATGTATGTTATATATATAGTCCATATATATTACAACCTTAAACCACTTTATTAATGGTAGCAAGAGATACCTGAAATCATTCTAAAGGAACTGAGATATGCAAAATTATCTTTTGAGATTTTAGACGTTTATCTCTTCAATAGGCACTGATCTTGAACATATTTAAGTAAAATTACTCATATTTATATGTGCATGAATTTATTTTTTCACTTTACATTTTGGTAATGAACTCTATGTCTGTAACTTGTTTTCAAAAGTCATCAAATATAGCAAATGCAGTGCTGTGAGGCATCTGTATCACTAGGAACTTTTTTTTTTTAACGTATATATATTTAATACCTATATTCCTAAAAAGTCAGTTGTAGGCTAATTTGTTTCAATTTCAGAGTGTCTTTAGAGATTATAGTGGAAGAACAATGTGCGTTTTTAATCACTTTCTTCTAATTTTAAATGGTTTATGTGGCTCTTCTTGAAGATAAAAATCTATTCTATAAAAAAAACACCCTCCTGAGCTGTAGCTGCTAGATACAAAGTTTTCTTTTTTAAATAGCAGTAAAAATACCTCATAAGCAAAGCTGGCCCAAAACTGGGATTCCAAGTTCACTGGAAGTTTCTTTTTAATTTAGTTTTGATCTGACCTGTCGTGGCTGTTTCCAATGTCCGTAGCCCAGGCAGACTCTGCAGGAATCCAGGCAGGGTTCTCTTTGAACTCTGCCTTGAGTTTGCTAAAATCTCATTGAACCCAAGATGTTTTAAATGAAAGACTTCAGACTGGATGAAGTAGCATTTTTTGACAAAACTTTGTTTCCTTTGATAATTTCTGAACACTTCTATTTACAACATGCTTTGATTGAAGACAGACTGTTATGATGAAATGACAGACTTTTCATAATTATTCCCCTCCAACGTCTTTTGGATGCCAGCCTCATCATAATTCACAAATCGGTCAGTCTGCTTCTCTTTGACTCGGTGTTTTCAGTCACTTAATAAGGACCAATGTCTACCCAAGTAATCAACTCAACGTATTTTAATAGACCTCTAAAACTAAATGACAAGGATAACCTTGTGACTAATTTCCAGGATTATTATTAGAAAAACTGAATTCTGCTCAGTTTTGCTGCAAGTACTGTGTCATGATTTTTGTCCTGCCACATAAAACCTCTGAGAATGTCTATATTATCTTTTGTGATGCGTCCTGAGGCTGCTTTCTGCATTAGATTTCCAGTCCCAAGTAATAATAATCCTTTTCTAGCATTCCATCAATTTCCTTGTCTTTTCTGATTATTACTTAGGCCTGTTGTTCATTGATACGAAGTTTGGTTTTTGTCAACATTGAATATCTGACATGTAACCATCCCAATGTGCCAGGATGGTTACCCAGCCCTGTCACAAGTTGTTTTGATTGTTACTGGGAAAAAACAATGCTGTTAATCCTCTGCCTTGTATGTGAGTAACTAACAACCAATGAAACAGAAACTGTGTTGGAAAGTACTCCAGGCACACCACCCCTCTGATTTAGCATCTCTGGGCAGCTGACCAGACTGGCTGAAGGATGGGATGATCCTGCTGTTAGTTAATTGTGCATACATAAAAGTTAGAATCAGACTGTCAAACTGCATAACTGCAATTAAGAACTCAGTCTCCATATTCAGCAGTACTCATGTGCGTTTCCTGATTTACTAAACACTCTTGCTAGTTACTTTACTTTCTGAAGTGTTTGCAGGAGGCAAACATACATGTCAAGAGCTATACTTTCACATGTATATACCCATATAGATGTACACAAGCATAAGTGTAAATATTTGTACATAAAGGATACATAAAGCTTTTGTGATGTTTTTAAAGAGTATAGAAAAACAATAATTTCAGTAGATGTAGGGTGCTTTGCACATTAATGCTTCTATGACTATTTAATGTTTGAGAAATTCTTCACCCACTCTGCATTTTTGTTGTCTATGAGTTGTGCCAGTCAGTTCTTACAGTAAATCTCTTTGTCTCCCTCTGGTGGGTACGTACAGAAAACAGAGTCTGAACCTCCCTTGTTAGGGAGATGCCACATCCTTAACTCAAGCAGAACTCATGTACAGAAAAAAGGCTAGGTTCAGTTCTTATGGATAATCCTGGTACCACAAGCAAGGCCAATTTTTTTCCATATCATCTTCAGTTAAAAAAACACTTCCATTTTTAAGAGAGTAAGGAAAAAACACAGATTTCAAAAATAATAATAAATAATTAATAATAAATGTACAGAATACAAAATACAGAATGCATTATGTTAGCTTAGCTTGTACCAAAAGGTGGATTTTGTTCATAAAATATAATACATCTTATTCTGCTTCTGTCCTTTTAAACTTCAAATATATTCATACACACACACATACATATATACACAGAAGATTTTTTTTTTTAAAACAATTTCAAAAAGTCAAAATATTCCCAAAAATCACTACAAATATTTACACATCAGAAAGATACCTCATATCTGCTTTAAAAATGAAATGTTCCTAGCCCTTCAGAAGAGTAAAATATTGTCAGATGTAACATCAGAGGAGTAGAAGAGTCACTGGTGTAGAAATTACTCTTCACCAGTTGGGACCATGAGTAAAGCTTGCTTTGGAGAAACCTGTGATCAATATCCCTATTTTGATTGCACTTTTTTATAAGGTTGCACCTTAATAATATTCAACATGATGAAATTGCTCCTCTCTCTTTCTAAAAAGAAGATGTAAACAGTGAGTATAGGGCAGAAATCTGTACCGGTTGTTACTTAACTCCCTGGTGGAATTTAAGACAGAGGTGACCTATGAAGTCCTAAGTGGCTTGGTTCGGGCTAAGTGCCTCTCTCTGTACATTACATTACATTAGATTTGTTCTTTGAAGACATTTGAGGTAGAATTCTCTTTGGAAAACAAGACAAAGAAGCATTACTAAGGCATTCTCCATGAATAGTCTTCCTGATCTGCAGGTTTGCTTCATTATGTATTACCATAGCTTTGTATTATGGTCTTTATAGGTCCCTGGAGTACATTGCAAAGCTAATTTATTTTTTTTCTATATACCTTTCTAAGAGAGGCATACTCTTAACAATAAGAAAGTTTTTAGGGTTTATGGTACAATGGTGCTTTGGCAACACCAGTCTGTGGTGGAAAGCAATTTTTGACTGCGGTTATTAAGTAATAAAGGCATGAGAGGTACTTCTAGAAACCAAACAGTCCTTCAGCATTTTAAGAATTAGAATAAACTTTATCTTGAATACATTTTGTTGTTCTTTTTATTATTCTGAATATTAAGTGCACACTTTGGGTAACAATATTGTAAAATTATATATGAATCATTGTGAATAAATATCCTGTGGAAGTTTTGTCCAAGTGAGCATGGTGTTGGACTGACTCCTTTGTGACCATATGGACAAAACAGAACAGGTGTATATTCACAGGTATACATAACTCCACTGTTTACGTTAAAATGAAGTTAAACCTTTGCAAACCATGGTTTAACATTTGCCTCACATTAGGTTTAAAATACTAGTAAAACCTACATTTCATGCACTTCCATCATCTGCACATATCGAAATGGTGTCAAGATGTCAGATTTTTACCCTTTTGAACGTTTAAAGGGCAAGCCATAGAAAAGCACTCATGGTTTTATATTGCTGAGGAGGGCTGCTGGGGAGGGGGCAGGCCAACACCTGCTTTGTGGAGCCTTATGGAGAAGCTTGTGTGGAAGTCTGTGCCCTGTGATTCCTTTTGATTTCCCTTCTTCAATCACTGCCATTGCTCACTGCTTCCCTTCCCTCCACCTCCACCCCCTAACGCCTTGAAGCTCACCTTGAGTTTTAATTTCCCTGTGTCATTTATATCTTCAGGTATTCCATTTTAAAATTCATTTGTTCTTTCTTTTTCTTGAAAGCTCCCTTTGTCAGTGTAAGGATTATTGCCAAATAAGATTACACTACAGGAAAATACCCCAAGAAAGCAGTCTGTGCACAAAAAACGACTGTTTCATTAAAAGGTTATTACCTTTCTCCCAGCTTCTTGCTTTAGAAGTTAGTTATGTTTACTGCATGTGGCTCTGAGGGGAGCTATTCCAAGCTCCACCACCTTGGGAATTGCTCTGAGAGGCACTCTGGGCTAGAATGATAAGGAGTCTACGTATCATGACACCAGGGATGCCCAATATCTAGCTACCTGGCAGGCTTGTGAAATCCAGCTCCCTGAGTTCCTGATCTGGTTAAAGAAGGAGAAATAGGTGCCTAAGAACAAGATCCCAAGTGCTAGCATGTTATCTGAGGAGCTGCTAAAACTAGCTACTTACAGACACCAAGGCAAGAGAGGAGTGTGGAGCACTCAGCCAAATTACAGCTGAACACGTTTGGAAAGAAGAATGCAGGATATGCTTTGGGGACAAGATCTGTCTCGGGGCCTGAATAGATTTATAATGGCTTTTCTCTGCTTTACCTGTGGGGCCAGGAAACTATTTCTCTCCTTAATAGAATGTGGTTTCTGAGGAGGAGAGTTATTCATGGAAATTTCTTTCCACCTTCCCCTGCATCAGAAGTTGGTTGTACTAGATACTGAATAGAGAACCTGTAACGCAGGACATCAGACTATAAATGAGCGATAACCCACCCTTCTCTGGGGTTTGATATATCAGAAATCACTGCCCAGAATCTTCTTATACATTTAGGCATATAAGAGAGCTCATTCACACAAGGATTTCCAGGTGTAGAAGTAGTAGTCATCTCCTGCCATGCAATACAACAATAGTCAGCTCATTGGCATGTTTTTACTGCCAGTCTCTGCCCAAGCACATTTCAGCTCACAATACAGATTTCTCAAGTGAAAGCCATAATTATTCGCTTACAGGGTTTGCTGGGGTAAATGTTCTGTCATTGTCTTAGTGGAAGCTATGTTGGCAGAGACAAATCAACATTAGTTGGGCTGGAGGGAAAAAATGAATGACTCTAAACTACTGGACAAAACACTTATCTGGAAAGAGGACACCTGAGTTCTCATTCGTGATCCAGTGAATCCTGAATTATACTGTGCCTTGGAGCCTGAAGTTAGTCAGCCTCAGGGGCAGTTAAATGGCACTCATGCTCCAAAGTCCTGCAGACCTCCTGCATTGCCCTCTGGACAAAGAGCAGTGTACCTGTCATGCTAGTCCTTAGAGTTGCACTGTCTGCCCTGTTCCCTGTGGCAGACTGCATGGCAAGGAGGAACAATCTGGGTAGGGCTCTGCATTCCCTCTTTTTGGGGTGTGTTGGGTTTGTGTGGTGGGGTTTTGGTAGCAGGAGAAGGGCTACAGGGTTGGCTCCTGTGAAAAGCTGCTAGAAGCTTCCCTGGCTGCAAGTCGGACCTGCTGCTGGCCAAGGCCGAGCCACTCAGCGATAGTGGTAGCACCTCTGTGATAGCGTATTTAAGAATGGGAAAAGACTGCTGAAAACCTGCAGCAGAGAGAGGAGTGGGATGTGAGAGAAACAACCATGCAGACCCTGAGGTCGGTGAAGAAGGAGAGGGAGGAGGTACGCCAGAGCAGAGATTCCCCTGCAGCCCGTGGTGAGACAGCAGGCTGTCCCCCTGCAGCCCATGGAGGTTAACGGTGGAGCAGAGATTCCCCTGCAGCCCGTGGAGGACCCCACGCCGGAGCAGGTGGCTGGGCCCGGAGAAGGCCGTGACTCTGTGGGAAAGCCCATGCTGGAGCAGTCCGCGGAGGACTGCAGTGTGTGGAAAGGACTTGAGTTGGAGAAACTCATGGAGGGCTGACCCCTGTGGGAGGGACCCCACGCTGGAGCAGGGGAAGAGTGTGAGGAGTCCTGCCCCCGAGGCGGAAGGAGTGGCAGAGACAACCTGTGATGAACTGACGGCAACCCCCGTTCCCACCCCTCTGTGCCGCTATGGGGGGAGGAGGTAGAGGAACTGGGAGCAAAGCTGAGCCCAGGAAGAAGGGAGGGGCTGGGGGAAGGTGTGTTTTTAAGATATGGTTCTATTTCTCATCATCCTACTCTGATTTGATTGGTAAAATATTAAATTAATTTCTTTTTTCCCCAAGTCGAGTCTGTTTGCCTGTGACCATAATTGGTGAATGATCCCTCCCTGTCCTTGTCTCGACTCAGGAGCCTTTTTGTTGTATTTTCTCCTCCCCATCCCACCAAGGGGGAGGAGTGAGCGAGCGGCTGCGTGGTGCTTTGTTGCTGGCTGGACCTAAACCACGACATAGGGGAACTGTACCTAAAACAGCAAGTAATGAAAATGGATAGACTCGATGAAAGAGATTGCCAACTTTCATAATACTTTGAATCAGAATGCATAGAACATTGTTTAAACTGAATTCCCTCTTGGTTTGTGTTCTTCTATTTTCTTTCTTTTCTTTTTTTTCCCAAAGAAAGATTCATTCTCGTTTGATGATTTGTCCTTCAAAACATGCTGCTTCTTCACCAAATATAGCCTTCATACAAAATGTAACATTTCTTTGGTTAACTATGTCAATTAATTTTTGTTCATGTGGTTATATAGCTTAAAATATATTCTGATTCCTAATTTTTGCATTATTGTATTAAGGATGAAGAATGGCCCATTTTTTAGTGATTAGATGATTGTTTCTTCTTCTCCCTCCCCCCAGGATTTATACTAAGCAACTTTTAGATGAAAACCAGCACTGAATTAAAAGTGCACAAATATAGCATTACTGCATTGTTTTGTTAGCTAAGCTGCGCTCTATTGTATGTGCTCAGGAAAAAAAAGACAAATAATAATTTTATTAAAACTTTGGTGTATTTTAAAAATGGAATTATTTACTGCAGTTTGCAAACAGTTTCTTTACATGTTTCTGGTTTCCATGGATAAAATTCCAAAAAGCAGTCAAGTGCTTTATGGGAATTTCAGAAGAACTTACTCCTCCTTTCCTCCATGGTTTAGGTGGGTACTGGGAGTCAACCTTTTTAAGTACCTCTGAAATCCTGCCTCATTCTTCAGCCTCAGAAAATGCAAACAAGCTACTGTAGCTACAGTAGGGATAGATACACTGGTGATCATCTCTTCTAGCACAGTGTGCTGATTTTAGATGGGAGAGAGTTAATTTTCTTCATAGTAGCTAGTATGGGGCTATGGTTTGGATTTGTGCTGAAAACAGTGTTGATAATTCAGGCATGTTTTCGTTATTGCTGAGCAGTGCTTACAGAGTCAAGGCCTTTTCTGCTTCTCACCCCACCCCACCAGCGAGGAGGCTGGGGGTGCACAAGAAGTTGGGAGGGGACACAGCCAGGACAGCTGACCCCAACTGACCAAAGGGATATTCCATACCATATGATGTCATGCTCAGCATATAAAGCTGGGGGAAGAAGAAGGAAGGGGGGGACACTTTTGGAGTGATGGCGTTTGTCTTCCCAAGTAACCGTTAGGCGTGATGGAGCCCTGCTTTCCTGGAGATGGCTGAACACCAGCCTGTCAATGGGAAGTGGTGACTGAATTCCTTGTTTTGCTTTGCTTGTGTGTGCAGCTTTTGCTTTCCCTATTAAACTGTCTTTATCTCAACCCATGAGTTTTCTCACTTTTCCTCTTCTGATTCTCTCCCCCATCCCACCGGGGGGGAGTGAGCAAGCGGCTGTGTGGTGCTTAGTTGCTGGCTGGGGTTAAACCATGACACACAGCTGCAGTGGCGACATGCCCCAGGAATTCTGGCTTAGGCTGTGATTCTCTGAGCACCTGCCCTGAGCAGAGGTGGTTCAGGTGTTCATTGCCTACTCCAAAGAGATGTCACAACTGCCTGACAACAAATCTCACCATTAGAATGATGGTGTACCCAAATCCTAAGTCTTCTAATATTTTTAAATGTCCTCAAAAGGGCATGATGATTGCTGTGAAAAAGTGCTCTTTGCTATAGCCTGATGTGTTATATAAACACACATTAATACTTATCTCTGAATCCCTAGAGTAACGCCAATAACAAGGGAACTCAGAGCAGGGCTTTGCCTGTCCTATAGCTTTTTTTGTTTGTTTCAGAGTGTCAGTGAGGAGTGAGAAGGATTTTTTTTATTCACCAAGAGAGCGAGTTCCAAACCACAAGTCCCAGGAGTACAAAGTTAGGTGCCCAAATCAATTGTTCTGCTGCTGCTAAGTTATAACTTGACTTTCCCGTTGGCAAGCTGAGGCACTCTGCCTCTACATATTCAACACATGCTTACATTCCTGCTTTGTTGAACTCATCAGAGATGCTAACTCCTCTTTCACACAGCAAAGACAAACTTCATGTGATCTGAGAAACCCAAGCTGCTTTCCATATTGCAGTTTTGCAAGTTTAGGGGAAAAACACCCTCCAGACCATGCCCTTCTAAGTATGCCAGAGCCCCGTAGGCCCAAGGATGGTTGGTGTGTCAGCCACATACACCTGGCAGGCTCACATAGACACTCCACACAGCAATAATGTGCACAGGAAGTAAATAAGAAGAGGAAAAAAATGTCCTCTCTTTCAGTAGGGTGAAATCCTAAAAGTGTTACTCAAGGCTGTGTATTCCATTCATTGGCCAGACTTGCTTTGGGGACAAGATTATTTTTCTAGATCTGGGCCTCACTCCCAAACAATATTTGTTTGTTACTAATTTAAATAGCTGATTGTATGAAATCTCTTTCTTCAGCTTTTGGCTTTTATTGCTGAGAAATAAGCATTTTACTTAAAGTTCATTGAAATAAGTGAAATGTAAAGTGCATTAAAAATACCAGTTGTTTCAACATGTCACTCCATCAGAGTACTATTGCATTGCTGTCTCCAGGTATTTATTTTCTTATACCACATCTGATATTGAGATACTTGGTAACATGTATGATGCCTGGT
The DNA here is from genome assembly GCF_018139145.2 of Gymnogyps californianus. Classification (NCBI taxonomy): domain Eukaryota; kingdom Metazoa; phylum Chordata; class Aves; order Accipitriformes; family Cathartidae; genus Gymnogyps; species Gymnogyps californianus. Next base: position 69,680,593 of record NC_059472.1, on the reverse strand, counting down.
TTTGCTTCATGGCTTGCACATCTAAATGGGATTACAAATTTATAATGGAGAATTATTCAGCTCTACAACATCTGAATCAAGTTTATTACCTTGACAGTTAAAAACAATGCAATTTGATCTGATAAATCTGTAATATGTCTTGTGTTTGTGACCAGTGGTTTACATCATCTTAGAAAAGCCATGCTTGGACTATGTGGTCTAATAGATCTTTCCCATGGCTACCTCTTGAGATTCTAAGCTCCCCTTAATTCTGGCAGAAATTAAGCTACTGAAGATTTCTTTATATTCTGGTATAAATGACAGGAAACCATGAGGTACCATGAGATACCTCTTATTTAAAACAAAAAGTGTTCTATCCATGATGAGATAGTACGCAGTGTAAATACAGATTGTCCAATTTAGTCCCACATAAAAAGCGTACACTTTGCAGTGTACAATCCTTGTTATTGGATGGCTTTAAAAGGTCAGCTGCTTGCTCGTTACAAGGCATTGCTAGCTTACAGGTTATTTGTAAGAAGTATCAAGCTAAAATTGTGGTTTCTGGTAGAAATGTTGGCAATGGCAAAAAAAAAACCTCAGATTTTGACCTCCCAATGTTACACGTTAAAGGACCATCAAGACTGAACAATATGAACAGCCAAGGGTATATTAAACCATGCAGACTTTTTCATCTACTTCCAATTTAGTCTTATTTAATTTAGCTTTTAATAAAATGCTTTTCTGTTAACCATCACTTCACCCTATTGTCTGTACAGGTTCAACTGACTGCCTTTTAGAGCTATGAATAGCCAAAGTAAAAACCTATAGTTACATTAGTTGCAGGTTATTGGTCAATAAGTGTTCATTAAACACTACACTTATTCTTTTCAATTTACAGTGTTATTTGTTTTCTTATTTCATTAGCTTTGATAGGCCTTTTAAGACTTATTTTTACAAAAGTAGCTGTGCCTCAAGCTCTGCTCCGTGCAGTTATAACTCTCAATCCCTACTCACTCTCCTGAAACTTATGGGGATTGTTTGCTCAAAGTATATGCAGATAAAAATTAATTTGAAGCTGAGAAGAATTTTGGTACCTGATTTATTTTAACCATGATCATTGAAGCTTTTTTTTTTTATTTCAACAGATCACAGAAAAGCCAAAAGACAGCGTATAATCATTTATGGTGGAAAAAAATATTACACGCAAGTGTTAAGCTTAAATGTAATATTTTGGTCTTTTAACTTTGATTCATAGTTTCTGTGTCTCCTTTTTTAAAGAACTCAGCAATCTAACCTAGTATCTAACTGAATTCACAGCAATTGGTTTAAAGTTTATAGTCATTTACAATATGACAAGTATAGAAGTCTAGTTTTGGTAAAGGCCACCCGAGACACCTCCCAAAGACAGTGACTTTACCAAAATTGCAGTATTTTTAGTTTTAATTGTGGTCAAAACAAATGCAGAAACTGTGAAACAAAGAAAAACAAAAAGTCCACAGCAAAATTTAAGCTTGAGGGCATGTTAAGGTACGAGGAACTAACTTATCTTCAAAGTGAAAGGTTTTTAATCTGATGTTAGAAAATAGAAGTGTCTTTTTCAGAGCTACACATATGTAAATCTTATTCTGGTTGTGTGAGGAAACTTGCTGGTTTCCTGAAACTGAACATAATTAGATATATATTTTGGATGCTTTCTTCTGTTGCTGACAATAAATGCATCTTAGTGTATTCAAACACTGATGACAACAACAACATGTTTGTATAAAAAACAAAGACTTGTGATTTTCTGCCTGGGAAACTGGACTGTCATCCTACTAAAAAAAAAAGAAAAAAAAGGAAAAAAAAAAAGCATAGGTGCCAAGTAGCTAAGTAGCCATGGAACTACAGGAGAAACAAACAAACAAATCTGCTTGAAATTGCAAATGGATCATCAGGACAATATAATGAAAAGCTGTCAAGCATTTTAAGTGTTAGGGTAGCAGTCTTGATCTGTCACAGCAAGGTGCTCATCAGTTAAAGCAAACATTTCTATATTAAACCAGCTCTGCATTCATGGCTGGGAAGATCTACTGTTATATTTTACCTAGAACATACTGGTTTTTTATGGCTGCTGAAACAAAATTTCATACTGCATTATGCCTTTCTAAGTAAGTGAGGTCCTGGTCCAAGAACTGATATTGTTTAACAAAAATAGGGAAAGAAATTGATGAAGTAGTCTTGTAGTAGTCTTCAAATGTCATCCCTATTCTGATAATCTTACTGAAAGTGAATAAGAAGACTGGGAAACTCCATGCAGAAAGAAATGCTTTGAGCAAGTAGACATATCAGCTGATGACCTAAAATCTACTTCAATTAATAGATTTTTAACCTTTTGTTTGATTTTACATCACTCTTTGCATGCCTTGATTTTAGTTTCATGTAATGATTTCTTACTGATTCAATGCAACTACAGGAATAAAAAGGAATGTGCCAGATTCAGCAGGTCAATTCATGAATATATGACAAATAATTTTTGTTTGATAAGTGCTATGCAGGATCACCTCTATTCCAAATGTTTCTTTCCAGATCTGCATAAGATCAGTTATTTACAATAGTAATAATACACTTCCCTTCTAGCCTCATTCTGTCCATCCTACTAATTCCTTTCCGACAGTATGCATGCTCTGTCCTTGTGGATTTAACCACAGTGCTTCCCAAGCCAGACTGAGCTGTGTGTTTTCTGCCTTTTCTTCTCTGCCACTTCTTCCAGTACCGGCTTTAACAGACCAATTAATAAGAGGTTAACTTTCTTAAAGTATAAGTAGTTCAGTTCAGTGAATAAGGAAGATTTTTTCCAACCCACTAAATGTTATGTTCAAAGAGGATGTTCATTGGCAAATCCATCAGTTGTTAAAGCTATCTGATAAAATTTCACGGTTTTGCCATGCCTGTGTGGCTATGTTGTAGGAGCATAGCCTGGGAAAGGTCAGGAGAGAGTTCTTCCAGGAGCTGTCCACGGTCCATGGCTGAACCTACTGCCAGAAGAATGTGATTAGCAGAAGGATGTTTGTAATTAATGTGAACTCTCCCCGGACCATTATGGTGAACTATTAAAGTGTCATGAGTCTTTCTTTGCTGAGCAATAGCCACATTCCGTGAAGACAGAATCTCATAAGTGCTGGGGCAAAACCAAGTAAAGTCTTCATTCATTTTAATTTATTTCCTAACTGCTACAGTGAGTAATAGCTCATCGGGGTCAATCTGTGAGATAAGTGTGTAAGAAAAGTATCTTACACTCTTCTTAGCCATGCTGTTAGGAAAGTCTTCTCATTTTGTTTGAAGTGCCATGTATTTTCATTCTGTGAAATATTATTTCATTTTTTAAAATATTCTTCATTCTGCTTTCAACAATTTTGAGAATTCTTTCAACAGTGTAATTCAACCTGTTCTCAAAATTGTTGTTATCATCAAATGTTTCCAAGCTATCAAGTGGTCGCTGTGTCCATGCCAGCTAACAGGTGATGGCTCAAGCTACTACTGAAGATGGTTAGTTCTTAGGGACACTTCAGTCCTAGAACACAAAAAAAGTGTTAGTTGATTACCCAAGCACAAAACTGAATGCTCTTAAAAAAGGCCAGAACTAAGATACAAAGGCTTCCTTTAGCCATAATTGAAATCTTTCTACATGGTAGAATGTCTGCCCTACAATGCTACTAAGTAATTAAATCCGTCAGAAAATGTGTTCTTAACGTTATTCATTTCTACTAGTAGGAAAGCAGAACATGTGATATTAAAAAAATAAAAGAAAAAGATGTAAAGTTACAGAAAAAAACACTTCTCAGGAGATTATTTAAACCTTGATTTTTCTATGACAGAGTGTGAAGGGAAGAGGAAACAGTCTTTAAAGACACATTATAAATCCCTTTGAGATGGCTGAACTATGATTGCACCTCCTAGCTTCCCTTCCCTTCCCTTCCCTTCCCTTCCCTTCCCTTCCCTTCCCTTCCCTTCCCTTCCCTTCCCTTCCCTTCCCTTCCCTTCCCTTCCCTTCCCTTCCCTTCCCTTCCCTTCCCTTCCCTTCCCTTCCCTTCCCTTCCCTTCTTCCGTTTTCTTCAATTTACCTTTCCTGCTTCAGCCTGTCCTTTACAAAGACTGCCAATGGTAGACTATGGTAGATCTCACATTATTTTTCTTTTTTTCTCTTTTTTTTTTCCTCAAGACCTATTTGTCTACCATGTGAGGCCTGGATCTAAAAAAAGAAAGCCAAATTTACTTACGTGTGTAATAATGACTTGCAGCCTTTCCAGTACGCCAGATTTTTAAAAGCCAGAATAGGACCAAAATATTTGCTGTAAATTTCCCTTAGCATCCAGGCAATTAGCTCATTTTTCTTTTATCTTCCACAAGCTCAGTACTCTCTGATGTTTTCAAAACTGTCAGGAAAGTGGCCTTTGATGTCTTCAAATCAAAACTAGATATTCATCTGGAAGATACACTTTAGTCAAATACACATTATTCAGCTCAGTGCAGGGATAACCAGGTGAAATTCTACAGCCCATGTTTCAAAGGTAGTCAACCAGATTAGCTAATGGTTTTTTTGCCATTACATTTTATGAAGCTGTAAAAATGAAGCACTATGTATCTTTATGCAGACTTTCAGAAAGGGATCATAAAAAGAAGTATGAGAAAAAGCAGACATGGTTACAGAATAATGAATTTTAGACCACGATAGTGTGTAGAACAGTGAGGAAAAATCAGAAAGATCAGAGATGGACAAGTTTTTATGCAAAAATGTCTACTGCAGAGAAAGCGGCAGAGCTTCCCTTATGCAGTTACTTTTTACTGAGAGTAGCAATATAAAGGTAGAATAAAAGACACCCAAAAGAAACATAGCTATCCAACAATCAATATCTGACCATGGTAGAGTTAAGTCTACCTTTTCTGCTGCCTATATTCTTGTCTAAGCAAGTTACTAAATTCCATAATCACTCTTCTAAGATGTCTTCAGCAGCACTTTAACAAATCTGAAAATATCAGCATAAAGCTTGCATCAGGTAACAGCAGATCTACCTCATTAACTGGAACAAGATTTTGAAATTTGCTTTCAGAGCTCCTTTTTATACAACCTGTGCAATGTCAATAGTCCCATTTTGAGAGGTAAAAAACTTCGAACACCTAAAGACTACTCTCCATTTATACACCCAAGAGTCAACATCAGCCCACTCTGTCACATTGTCACAGACGTTCACACTTAATATTTGTCCATTGTTGCTCCTAAATCTTTTGAAAGTCATCTTTCTCATCTATGCCTTTTTTTTTATATGCCTTTTCCCAAAGATAGATGAGTTGCATTTGAAAAAGCGTGTTATTTAAGTAGGTCCATGTAATCTAGTGATTTACTTTGCTTAGTGAGACTTCTTCCGTTCCTTGATCGTGTTCCTTTCTTGGAACATGTTGATATTTCATTCTATCTTCCACACTGTTTTCCTTCCCTTTTTTTGTTGTCATTAAATTGCTCTATCAGAATTTATTGGTTTTCTGCTCTGTTTGTTTCTGAGCTCTTTTCCTGTACTATAGCATATTCTGTGTAAATATGCAAACTTAGGTTTCTGTGCATCACTTTGCTGAGAAAAAGAGACTGCTTCCCCTGGTTTATTTAAACTAGATTAAGTTTCCTACAGGCTGAATCAAAGAAGAAACATAGTTCATAAACAAAGGATTTACTGACTGTAGTAACTCAATTCCTTTTGCACTTGCTTATTGTTCTCATTGTTCTTTTGAGCCAAATAAAAGGACTGAAGTTACATTAAACAGCTTCATTTTCTGCCTGGGTTCTTCCTAGCCATAACCCTATCTATGAATGGGTTATACATACTTGGAGAAAAGCTTGATTTGCAAACTGACCCCCTTTTCCCATTATACAGACAAACCATTTACTTCCCACTCAGATGCTCAGGCATGCAGACATTTAGAAGACCTTTCCTGGTGTCTTGCAGTACGTCTGGTAACTCTGGTACAGTCTTACAGAAAAGAGAGAAAAGAAACTTCTGAACGTGTATGCATTGGCATACACATGTCCTTGTGCCAATGGATATGTCCCGCCACCTAGCTCATATGAAAAATTGGACCAAATGGCTGGTATAAAACATACTTGTCTGATAATGGGATTCAATTACTTTCTTATATGTATATTCATTCACCTGGCATTATTCTGGAATTAAATGACTGTAACTAAGCAGAATTTAGTTGTCTTCACATTGGGAACAAACACTGGACACCACATTAAAATTTCAGAGAAAAGTTAGTCAGAATATTATCATAAGTGCAAATATTTAAAAGTTTGCAAACAAAAACATATGCAAAACACTTGGTACCTGCACACAAGCTGCAAATGCATACAAAAACAAAATATGCTTTTTGAATAATGTTTTTGAATAGTGCCACAATACACAGAATGCCTCTTGTTAAATCTTCAAATCTTCTTAATTCTCTTTTTTTCTTTTTTTTCTTTTTTAAGGAGTTTTAAATTACTAAAATTCATCTCTAGGAATAAAAAAGAGAGAACCCCACTCAGTATTTGTACCGGCATTTTGATCTCTTCTAACAACACACCTATACCTGCAACTGTGAAGCCATGCCTCTATATAATTTCATTCTAATTCTGACTTTTAACCATGTAATCAGAGAAGAAACTGTTATTTTTAGGGAGGTTCTTACATAATCCACTGAACCAAAATAATGTCCAGCAAAGTAGCTTTTATTAATGCTGAGATATAAAAAACCCCTTTGTGAGAAGCATTCTGGCACTCACAAGCCACTCTGAAAGAGGCTGCTGAGTACATCCCTTTTGAAACTTTTCTCTTAATTTTTATCCTGTTTCCCCTGAGTTAAGCCACCATATCTCAGGTCATAGCAAAGGCAGCAGCAGGCCAGAGTGAAGGCTGCTCATGCTGTTGCACATTGAAGAGAGAGTGTTGACCGCTGTGAGAATCATAAACCTCTCAGTTTGATGATCAACTGAGCAGTAAATTAATTAATCATCATTTTATGCCTCATCAAGCACTTTGCTGAGACTCTCAACAGGGGCCAGCTCAATTAGCCAATGGGAAGCAGACTGTTTTGTTTAGCTGGGTGAGTCTTCCATAAACAGAGGAAGCTTTGACAAGCTAATAAATATGTCATCTGTCTGTGTCACTAGCTGCAATGTGGCTCCACCTGTAAAGTTGTGGGATTCTGCTCAGCATGGTGGATAGCAACTTGAAAGAATGAGAGTGAGGTATCCTAACTCCTTCTCAAACAAAGCACTTCTCATAGCTTATCAGAATCCTTAGCCAGTGAATTTGGGCCTGATTATTAGGAATCAGATACTTATTTTTGATTACTGAATCAGATATCTATATCCTTTTAAAACAGATTCCTGTGTTAGGCATGGTAAAACCAGTCAGGTGCATTTATAATTTTAAAACGCTCCTTTCCTTTTTTGTCTTCCCCAGAGAAAAAAAAAATGCCTACTCCTCACAATAAATGCTTGCGGTAACAAGCTTCCCAAGGTAAAAGCTTTTGATTAAGTGTCAGTAATGCTTCTGTCAAAACAGATAGGTTTGAAAGTCCTTGTATCAAATCCTGTGGTTCTACTGAAGTTACGCGAGTTGCATCAATCTAACTGCAGCCAGAATTCAGCTCCTATCGCATTAGACATTTCATCATTCAAAATGGAAAACAGAAATCTGCATTTAGAAGTTTCAGCCTTGAACCAAATCACTGACAGTTGCAAATTTGTGCCATTGACTGTCATGTACCTTTATGGCCATAAGGGCCCATTATGACTTTCTAATCTGATTTTCTGCATAACACTGCCCATAACATCTGGCTGAACAAGAGATAATCACTAAAATATCCAATCTTTACTCAAAGATTTCAGGTGGTGGAAAATGTGGCACATCCTTTGATAAGTAACTCCTATAATTAATTATCATCACTGGTAAAAACGTGCATGTTACTTCAGACTTTATTTTATCTGGCTTCAAATTCCAAATATTTCATTTTCCTAAATCCTTTTTCAGGGGAAGAGGCCTCAAATTTCTTCTAACACAGATCTCGGCAGAAACAGTTTCTCCCAACTTTTTTACACTCTTTCCTCTCTTGACAAAATAAACAGTGTTCTTGGGAGACTGAACAGCATTTTTACTCACTCAGATTCCCATAGCCTTGTGCGTAACACTGACGTGTTGCCAGAGCTGGAAGGAACCACCTTCTCCCTTCTTGTTCCTGGCCATACACTCTCAAGCTCTAAAAAGATACATGTTACTTTTCTACAACTTTGTGAGTTTTATGCCACCCTCCTGGTTTTGGACTGCTGAGGCTGACCACAGTGGTAAGAAGCTAACACTTTGGTGCAATGGTGTTGAGGGGCAAAAGGGATGAAAGGATTACTTGTTAGGAAATGTGTCTACAGAGCCTTCATATGACTAGAGTGTCAGGGCACAGCATAACTCTTGGTCCAATGTAGAAAGTGCTTTGGTTTCCCAAAAAGAAGGTGGAGAAACACCAGCAATGTTTAGAAGTAGTGACTCCAGGGTCTCCTCAAGTGTCCATACTAGACAGGCTAGAATGACAATTCATTACACATGCCGCTCCAACTGGTAGGAATGGTAGCAACTCAACTAGAAACAACTGCTCAAATGTTGGAAACCAATTTATAAATCACAGCCAGCCTTAAAACTTCCTCCTAGTGTTAGATTACCATGTGAAGGAGTGCAGGAGATACTTATATGTGACTCAATGTAGTCACTAAGAGGATTCTGTCAGTCCTATGCTCCCACCTTAAAATGTCTGGGGTTTTCTGGCACGCAGTTTACCAAAAGGTCTAGATTGCCCCCTGTATGAGCACTTCATATATATAGCTCCATCAGTCTTTCTACCTTGTACAAATTTTATTAGCAAAGGTTTTTTCTAGTCCTTCCAAACCATTGCAAAAGATAGAGTGTAACAAAAATCTCTGCCTTCCCTTGTAAATGACTGCACACAATGATGACTCCTTTTAGCTGTTCTATTTTAAACTCAGTCGGTCTGGTTTTAATCCATTTACTTTTCTGCAATGATTTCACACAGGACTAACTTTTGGCTATGTGAAGCAACATGCATTAGAGCCTTCCAACTGTAAAAAAAAAAAACAAACAAAAACAAAACTATAAGTCCAAAGGAGCTCTTCACTTCAGTAGAGGTTACTACATTGACATCCTGAAAGATGCCCTTTCTCAGACAGAGGGAAAAGAAACAACAACAGAAATTGGGGAATAGTGGAAAGAAGGAAAATAGGAAGCTGCCATTTATGCAACTTCAAGGATGATGAGGGCCTTCTGGGATAGAGGAAGGAGTAACAGGATTAATGGGAGCACCTGAGGAACAGTGAGGTGGGAAAGTGGCACACAGTGACCTTCCACAGAAGACCTGGTGGTATAACACATCTGACCTAGAGGAGCAAGAATTGATGCTACTACTTATCAGGATGGTAAGCCCTCTATACATCTGTACAGATACACCTACAGAGGCCTCTCTGTAAGCAAATTTCTAATTCCACTGAAAAGTAATACCAGTTTTATTTGACCAGCCTACTTCCCACAGATCAGACTGATCATCACTGAGTTTCCAGTACCTGGAGATGTGGTTTCATGCTTAGTTTTGAAAAAAGTTACTTGTGGAATTCATGCATGGAAATTAATTGTTTTGTTATCATATATGTGCATGAGAAGGATTATTTGTATTCCTTCATACTTCTTGTTATACTCCTCTAACCAAATGCAAGTGTACGTGCACTCTTCAAAATTTTGCTCCTGTTGCCTAGGTAAATGGGTATAAGTCTATTACTCTATTTCTCACAAAACATTTTATTATATGTAATTATTTCAAGGGATGGGAGGGTGCCAAACGATGCAGCAATAAATTTCATAAATTAAAAATGAGTTAGTTTTGCTGATATTCATGAAACTATTTTTTTTCCTGACTATTCAGATGAATGGCTGATATTTCTTCCAAACTCAGCAATTTTGCCTTGCAAGGGTTGGTGTGAACACTGGTTTCTGCTTCAGGTCATGTGGGTTCAAAGCTCTAGAGTTTCACTTTGAATTTGATGATTGCTTACTGAGAACCATTTGTCTTCACTCGCATAAATCAACCTACATTCAGCAAGAATAGGCCATGGTTTCCTCAATGCTCCTAAAAAGGGGAGTGAGCTTCTAGCATGTTTTTAATGGTTATAGATTTCATAGAGAAAACTTTGCAAAGTGGTACTCAAAACAATTCTTAGGAAAATACATATGTTTCTAGTCCGCATATCTCTCACACTTGTGTTTCAATGTCTTTTGAAAACAGCACTTTTTTCAAGCCTGTGATTTAAAAAGAAACCCAACCTGAAATAGGCTTCTAGTGCACTCACATGGACTCTGATCCGGTTCTCATTAGAGTCTGATCAGAGGCTTTCAGCGACCTCAGGGAACACTGGACTGTGGGGCATTAGTAGCAATATGTTATTACAAAACCAAGTAGACACAAATAACACAAAGGAAGAACTTTCCCTCTTTCTACCTTTACTTTCCTCTTCTAGAAATCTCCATATGCCACTAGTCTTAAACCAGGAGCAAATCTGAATGACTTTAGCTCATTTTTCCACTTTGCTTTTGTGGATAATTTTCAGTGATAATTTTTCTTTGTTCACAATGTGAAATTTGCTCTGCCTTGTTCTATTTTACAATAACCATTCTTAAAGATACTTTGAAGTGAACAGCTCAGAATAATCATAAATCTCACTGTCATACAGACATATGTGAACTTTCTTTTGAAAGCTTCATTGTTACTCATTTATTCTGTCTGGGATTACCCCAAGCCTGTACTTTTCGTCCTTTATCCCTTTTATGAAGGCCACAAACTTTAAATATTTGACAAACTCTAATCTCAACTCAATTACAATTTGACTAATTGCATCACATGAATTTTACCCCTTTTGTTTTTGTCCAAGATTAATGCTGGAATGTCTCAGATGAGTTTATAGGCAGTCCTTTTATGCATCCGAAGTGTAACACTGAAATGAAGAAATACATAGCACAAAGATACTTCACTTAAGAGCATTGGGAATATGACTATGCTGGTGATTAAACAACAAGATCTAATCTGGTTTCAGGCCTACAGCTGAAAATCATCTTTTGTAGAAGTGTGCCTGCCAAGGTTATTGTAAAATTATCCCAGGCACCAAAGTGATGAATGGTCCCAGCATTTGCTGTGATATGGATGCCATCCCTGTGGGGCTTCACCAAGCGGGATTTTTCATGTGGACAGACTCACATGGAGGACAGATGGGAAAGAAAACAAAATTAGTTGATCTGCGCTAGAGCAAAAATCCATCTTTCCTTTGCTACCCAGATTGTGCACTTGCTTTTTTGCAGACACGGAAATGTGTTCTTAAATTATACAACTCTTCCCTTTTTTCCTTTGTGGAGTGATCTGCATGTTTTATGCTGACCTTGGGTTTAGTGCTGATTTGCATTCTTGAACTTTCATGCCAGCCTAATTTTAGACATGCTAAGCAGCAAGCCTAATATCTAAGTTAGCACAAAAATACTGTGTCTCCAGTTGCATTAATAACAGCTTTAGTACGATTTTGAAGACAGGCGGTTCTTAACAGTAAAAAAGTTTCAAATGGAAATGATCGCTCAAGTTTAGCTTTGTCAAAGTCCAACTAATGAGCCAGTCAAGGAGTAACAGTTTCATTTTGCAGACAGGCAGGCTTCCTAGGCCCCAGTCCTGGGATGATACAAGCAATCCCACTGACAAAGACACTGGAGCCAGTGCCTTGCAGAATCGGGGCCAATTATGGTTCGGGCAGCACATCTGAGAAAAGTCCGCTCTTAGCCATTTTAAATGCTTGACGGCGAAAAGAAGTCTCTTTGATACTTACATTATTATGTGCTTGTGACAGAGAAGGAGGAGTTAAACTGTCCTTCCGTTGCATCTGTAAGTGGTGCAGTTTGATTCTGAGATAACAGAAAATTTGCAAATCTCATAATGTATTTGCCTAAAAAACAGATTTTGGATAAGTCACTATTAGAATACTTTAAATTGTCCACATCATTTTAAATGTACTGTTAACTACACATCATCGCATTTGGGATGTAGGAAGTATTATACCAACAACTGTTCCAGAGGGGAGAGAAATGCAACAAATTCTTGGTGTTTTTTTCCATCTACATTTATCTCTTAATCAGATTTCCAGGGTGAGAGGTTAAACTTAGAAAGCCAGCAGAGATGTTAGGATTATTTAACTGCAATATAACTAACACCTTAAGAACTGATTTGTCAGAATGAATTGCAGTCCAGGGTGCTCTGAGTTTTCAAACTAAATTTGTTCTTAAGATAAAAGGTACTTTTTAAAGAATCAAAGTTCTTGTTCTAACCATTCCCCCACCCTTGCCTCCAAGGCATTTCTTATAACTCTGATAAAATCACAGACCAGGTGCTCCAGGACTTTCAAAATAATAAATTCCAATCTGTCACTTAAAAATAAAAGGTTAAACAAGTTTATAGAGGGAGTTCTGTTCCAGGTGTTATTTTGAAAGTGTATGCCTAATTTATCGTTTTTCAGTAATAGTTACAAGTGATAAAGATCATGTAAATACTCTGTATTAGAAATAAGCTTTCATTTTGTCATGCAGATAGTACTAATGACTAAATAGACTTTAATCAGGAGATCTCCACCTACTAACATTAGGACTTCTTAAGAGTAATGCTATAATCAGATTTTCTCTAAAATAAAATGCTCATGCTGTAGAAACAAAAACAAAATGAAACTCAAACAGTGGTTATATACCAGTTTTTATAAGAACCAGAAGCATGAAAACTTTTCACAAATCACCTACTTTGGAATGGACCTTGTATAGGTTCAGTGAGTACGTCTACCAAGTGGAACGAGGTAATGGAAACTGCTAACATCTTCCATATGTGACAGCCGTTAAATTATAATACCATTTTGGATACAGTGAACAGACTGTTCTGAAACAACAGTATGTCAGACGAGTGGCTGGGTTTCCCTGTAGTTCCTCTTTCACTGTTTTCAGTCAGTCTTACACAGTTCTAATTCTGCTATCTTGTCCATTATTTATTAAAGTGTATAGCTAAAAAAATAGCACAAGTTTTGCCCAAGAGGTCTGAAACATGTGCTTTAGCCCACTATAAATCAAAGGGAAGTCTATAGTTCTCAGCCATTTTGAAGCCAGGAGGAAAGTCCAGGCCCTGGTTAAGCAAAGTGCACAGGGACGTTCTTGAGTCCCATTCAGTTCAGTGATTTTTCCTATCTGCAGAATGGGTTGCTCCATCTCTGTCAGATTCTGTGGTTTCTAAATCAAGCATGGCAGCATTTGGGGTGGCATTATGCTGCAAGCAGGTAGTAAAGGTTTATGGACAGGCTTCCACGCGTCTATATATGTATTTCACAGGCTCCATAAATGTAGAGGCTGCCTCACTCAACAAGGAACAAAATTTCTCTCCTGTTACTTCCCTCTATGCTACTCTAAAATCTCTCTCTTGTTTCCCCAGCTTTCAAAAATTTTTTTTAGTTGTTCTTTCTTTTTAGCCCCTTCCCTCCCTGATCCCATACAAATACAGTGGCAGAAGTTAACTGCCCTGAAACTTTCCTGTTGAACTAGTTTTCAAAAAAGTCATAAACAGAGCTTACTCTAAGCTTAGCTTGTATAGATTGCAGAGGTGAACTTACAAATTCTTCAGATACAATTAATGTATCAACTCAGGGCACTTTCCTGTGTAAAATTTGAAAAGGGTAAAACTGCAGATTGAACAGAACTAAAAACTGAGTTTCCTCATAGACGGTTAAAGACTGTTCTTTAAGGAAAAGAAGCTCTTCCCCACAAAATCTTCTGTTACATTTTGAAACTCTAGGGAAGATTTATACCAACTTCCTTCAAGGAGCAAAAAAGAATATGAATGACTATAGCTATACGACACAGCTGTATGGAGGTTTCTCAATGTGGAAGTAAGCTTCTACTGCTAACACACGAGTAAGCTGAAGTTTCCATTGCTTACTCATAAGATTACAATGCAAGTTTCACAATGCATACAGCATACAGGTGAAGCTTTGCAGTGTTGTGGCTGATTCTGTGTGTTTAACTCTGTTGGGTTTTAATATGTAGCAATTACCCTTAAATGTGGAGTCTTTTAGCAAGGCAAGTAAATTACTCTAAATTAATACTTTTAATTTTTTAGGAACAGTAAAAGAATCATTCTCCAAGTAATTTGTGGTAGTTCTTATTAAATAGTAAGCAGCTGAGTTATTTAGTATGAATTGAATTGAGATAAATGAACTGGTAATTTCTTGAAACTAAAAACAATTATTCAATTTAGTATGTAAAAATAACACTTAGAAAAGTTACTACTAATTAATATTGTTAGTTCTTACTTAGATGCCATAACTAGCTGTGCTCTATTATGTACTCCTGTAGAGTGTGTAAGATGCTTTGCATTACTTGCAAAACGGACATTTCTTTTACCCCTTCAAGGTAGATGAGGTTTGAGTGTTCTGGATTCATACTGCATTTCTTTCTTTTAGGTAGATATTCAAACCTTTTTTTTTGAAGATGACAAATATTTGGGCACACCAAAGTTATTTTGTCATAGTACATTACTCCTGATAGATAATGAAAATAATTAATAATTAAGAGTTTCACAAAACCTTTATTTTACAGCTGGGAGGAAATGGTGGTACTGAGCTTCAGCACCAGAGAGCAGCACCATCTAAGAATTGTGATTCAAAGTTCCTCCCTTGAACCCCAATCCTGTTCTGGATGAAACAGACATGCCCTTACTTCTTTAGGGGTATAGAGTATGTAATTCTCCTTTTGGATAACTTTCCCAACTGACACAAGTAAAGAGGGACCCATGGCAATGCTCAGGGTTTTTTACCACTTTGATACATACCCAACACATTCGCTTGTGGAATAGCACTGGTAAGTAGCCCAAGTTTTCACACCAGAGCACGTCATTAGTCTAGATCTAACATGATGGGGAAAAGGACTGTCAACCGTAAGACCAGCTCCTTACCCCAAACAGATGGATTTGGGTTAGCAACATCTAGCCCTTTATTTTCTTTTGTTTAGGATTTATAAATAATAATAATGTCAAAGTGACTAGTAGACATTACTGTTCTCCTTGGGAACAGTTCAGCAATGCCCTCTGGCAGCTTTTGCGCTGAGCATGGGAGCGCAAAAGAAAGTCTAAAAAGCTTGCAATTACCCCCAGGAAATAATTACAACGCAAAAGGCACTGGATGGTACAAGTGACATTCCAGTAAACGAGGTGAA
This sequence comes from Gymnogyps californianus, assembly GCF_018139145.2. Classification (NCBI taxonomy): domain Eukaryota; kingdom Metazoa; phylum Chordata; class Aves; order Accipitriformes; family Cathartidae; genus Gymnogyps; species Gymnogyps californianus. The sequence continues at coordinate 69,665,273 of NC_059472.1, read as the reverse complement.
CTTGTATCATCGTCCTGCTTTGCCTCAGGGATACTCCTGCCAAAGGAATATCATCCAGTTCCAAGAACAGCCAAGGATGGAGGTGGGGCTGTGCATCAGCCATTCCAGGTCCAAACCTCAGGGAGCCAGAAGTTGTGGGCAAAGGAAACTCCTGCTACGCCAAGCACTGACATTGCAACTCCCAAAAGCCAGGGCAGCAAAGCTTGCTGGAGGTGATTTTTAACCACCAGGTTTGAAACCAAACCACACCCAGAGCAGCCTTGCTTATATATGAAACTTTCTTATTTCAGACTTAGTGATTAAGAGAAATATGAGAAACAAAGTATTTTTTATGCCTAGTTCTGTTCACACTCTCATGGGAGCAGGATCAAACTATTCTCTCTTCTTGGACTATGTTAAACTTCAAAGTTTAACCAAATGCTGGATTTCTTTCAATTCTAACCTTCTTTCAGTCTCTGCTGAAGGAGTCTCTCTTTGTCTGCAATAGGTAGAAGCCGTATCCAAACCACACTGCAGAAACAATGGCTGGAAGAGCAAACAATTAAGGTGAATGTGGCCAGGTTTTATCCAGCAACTTTTCCCACTCACGACAACCTTTTAAACCAATTCAGCTAGCCTCACATATATACACACAAAACCTGTATTTACCTAGGTAGATTTTCTTACCTAGCTACTGTTTCCAGAGGCACACAGAACAGCAGCATTTGGTACATGGTACTATTGTTCTCTTTACTTTCAAAATATCCTCAAATACTGCATATTGACCATTTCAGAATTGGAATCAACTCTTCCACATTTTCTACATGCCTTCTGGTAATATACAAAATAATGCTGATAGGACAAGAAATTAATGCACTTACATACCTCTTTTCTGTCTCCAGATTACCACTATCTTAAAATGGAATTTGGCTTGAAAGTCTGCAGTGTCTGAATACACTTTCGGCACCATCGGGTGATCCGTACTATGCAGCTCTGTACTACAGTGCTGGGTTCTAGACACTCGGTCAAACCAAACTCCTCTTTGGAGCCTTCCAAGGTATGCTGTCAGTAATGCTCAGAGATGGGCCTGCCAAAACTGTCAGATTACCTGCTCTCCAAATAAAACAAGTAAATACACAAAAATGTTTAAGTTGAAGTTGCCTCAAGCACTTTTACCTCACATAACCAGCACGTTTGGAAAGGTCCCATTGACCTTGGCAGCATATTCGAACATGGCTGAACAGTTCTTGAGCAATTTTTCCGACGAATTAGGCACAAACAGGCATCTGTCATTGGGCACCCATGCAGCTTTTTCTATCTCCTCTTTCCTCTTAAAAATTAATAATTTCTCAAAACTGCCATGCAAAGAAAGTCACAGCAAGCAGTATGTCCTAGTGTATTACTGGGTCATGTTTGGTATTTGAAATTACTTAGCTAGATGCTTTGTAAACACCACAGAGTTGGGTTCTGACCAGAGCCCAGTTAGTCAAATGCATTTATCTTTTCTGTCATTCATCTTAATCACAGAAATATCATAAAATGGACATGTGATCTCACTGTGCATAGTTTTGTTACCAAAGAGGGAAACTTATGAATTTGGAAGCATTGACACTGTGTATTAAACTCAGTCATCAACTTTTCACAAATGTAAAAGCTACACCAGTGAAAGCAGAGAATAGCGATAAATCTATTCATTTATCATGCTGTGCATGAAGTCTATCTATTCACTAGTTTTAAAATGGTTTAGGAAAGTGTACAAAAAGCATCCCACTGATACAACTGTAATTTCATAGAAGTCTTCAGCTCTTATTTTATTGCCAGGTGATTCTACAGATCTGCTCTTTTTCCTGCCAGTTGGTTGTCAGACATCATTACCCCAGCACTATCAGTGCTTTGACCTGGGCAGGGAATCAGTGTTACATTGATGCTGCTGCACTGATGAGTACCTCTTACTTGGCTGCCTTTCTCCATTTCCTCACCCATCCCATCAAGCACCATTCTTCATTCATCTCCATTCTACCCATCGATCATTCTTTTCTGCACCCATACCTTAACTCACAAGTTGGCCTTCCTTCTTTCATGAACTTCATAACTCCACTATCTTTCTTTCTTCCTCTCACGCTTCTATTTCTTCTTTTTCCCAGTGGGTCATATGAAAAAAAAATTCTGAAAACTTGGGAGGAGAGAAATAGAAAATGAAACATCTTGTGTTATAAGACAGCACCTCAAATAGAAAAATTATGACTCATCTGTAGCTTTCAGCACACATCTTTTTTGTACGGTACTCTGACTGGCACCAAACATAAACATCTGTTACTGTGAGAATCTCCACTCGCCATTCTACCTTGTTGCTTCACACTTTCCCACATTGATAGCATGTTCCAAGAGCTTTCTTGCTTTAACATCATGTATTATAGAAACAGCTTTGGGCTGCTATGAAACACTCATCCCAACTCAATCCAAATGTAACATAAGCCTTAGCTCTATATTTTCATCTGCAGATGTCAGGAGACGGTACAAAGTTCAATGTTGTTATCCCACTTCACAAAGGGAAAGACCAAGAAGGAGAAACTGATTAACCCAACAAACCAGTAGCATAGCCACAAATGGAGGCCATGTCTTTCGAATCTTTTACCTGTCCACTGGTCAGTGCCACACAAAGAAAGTAAGAAAGCCATCTACAGCCTGAGTAGAAGTCCAGTCCCTTCATCACTACAGCTTCAGCTGGAACTTCAGCTACACAAAGAATGTGGGGCTGGATTCATAATGAGCATTTAATGATGTTTTCTTATTTTCTTACAATGTTTAAAATTGAAATGCTTATATAGGGCTGTTTTCTTACAGTTTAGAAAACATCCAACAAAACTTAGGAGTAATTATAGATCAATATTACTTTTAAAGACTAGCTAGACACATAGAGGATTTTATGAAATCATTAAAATAGAATTATGCCATTTTCCTCAGTGGCATGCTAAGTCAACTAATACGATTCCACAGTTTCTTTCAAACTTATATTTGCAACATATATTTTCTTTAATTTATGATGGGGCAGTAAGTTAGTAAACTGCACTATTCCAACAATTAACTATCCTGGAACTTTTATTTAGAATTAAGAGAAGAGGGAAATGTGAGAGCAGTTGAAAGCAAGATTTCTCAGGAAAAAAAACACAGCTATTTAATGTTCATTTCAATTTGGTTTGATGTTTATTTGTTTTTTCAGTTTGCAGTAAGTGCCTTGTTATGATCACGTGAAAAGTTATTAGAGAAAAGAAGAAAGCTTTGTAGGGTTTATTTGTTCCAACAAAAGCTAGGGGAATTAAATAAAAACAAACTGAACATAAAATATGTAAAGATAGTACACGTTGCAAATTAATAGCTTATTTTTAAAAAGGAAATTTAATAAAGCAATGCCGTTAGCTATTTGAAAACTGGAAAAAAGATACTTAAACATACCAGGAATGTTGGCAAGTTTTCCAACCTGAGCTGGAGTGCGAATAACTAGTTATTATACATATTGTATTTGTAATCAGAATGAACTAAATGACAATATTATTCAAATATGCAACTGGAAATAGCATTGTCTTTCCAAAATATCACATGGCGTAAATGATGTAGATTTTCACCATAGCATTTTAAAATCAAGATGTTCTCTCATGTTCAATGTGTCTGTAATTCCATCACATAAACTTAAACTACTACAGTTCACTGTCAGTGAACTCTGATACAAGTTTGAATCCTGAAAATAATTTTTGGTGTTGTAATATGCTGAAGGAATTAAAATCAAAATGATACTGCAAAGAAAAATGTTCCTCTCCACAATATGTAATCATGATTAAAAAGAATGTAAAATCAACCTATTGTCACAATCTGAATGTAAGTAGTATTAATGATAGTGCAAATGCTTGATTTTTAAGTGTCTACACTGAAAAGATGTATTTGATGTGACAGTTACCATGGCAACTACTCAGTTTCAGTGCATACTAGAGTATATAGTTGTGTAAAAGCTGTTGAAGCATGAGACCTCACTGTGACAGCCTTACAATGTATATTTATATATAATTGTTTTATTTCTTTCTTACATGGAAAGAAATTTCAAGCGAGTAACATTTAGCTGTCCTGCAACTTAGTGCTGGTTTATGAGCGGTGGTAGGATCTTTTAATAGCACTGTAGAAAGAACAGTCACACAGAGAATTGATGACGAAGGAGAAGAAGTTTTCACTTCATTGTATTTTCACACTTAGCATTTCTCTAGATTCTTGGCAGTCCAAGCAAATTTGTGGTTTGAAATTATTGTTCATTTCTTGCTCATTCCCACTTACAGATTTGGGGGTTTTTTGCTCAGGCAAACTTTTGCTTTGGACTTTCCGATGTGAGTATATGTATAATTCAAATATTTCTGGAAAAAATAACTTTTATAAATATAAAAAATACTGGTCATTTGACCTGTCTTGTATATATCATACAAAGTCTATGATAACTTTGCATCCTGGGAGAGAGTTGTGCTCTACGGGGGGGGGCGGGGCAGGGAGAGATTAATGAAAAAGCAAAAGAGGCCAGAGAATCTCAGAAAATACCTAGAAATTTATAAATGTCTAGCATTGGTGCATCTGAAGCGTGAATTAATTCTGCAAAATAAAACCTTTGTTTTGGAAAGGAAACTATCAAGAAAGAGTTTGGTGCAAGGTGTTAATGAAAAGTACTTCTGGGAAGTGGTAGCTGGACTTCATGAATACTCCTCCTAAGAACCTAAGTGAGAAGTTTCAAAACCCCAAAACCTCATTTCCTTTTAAGTACTAAATCTCATCAGGGGAGCATTGAGGCTACAGCAGAGAGGATGCACCTAAACTTCCTTGTCTTGCTGTTACCATTAGTGGCAAAGTGGTGTTTACTATGTCAGCTTAGAAGCTGCTGGCAGCTCAACAGCTGGCATCCCATGTCATGGGATGCAGAGAGGCTTACAGAACTTGGTAGACTCAACAACAGTCCTGAAGTTTGAGTGTTCACTGCAGAGGTGGGTGACACAAGTTTTCCAAGATGGAGGAGGATCAGAAGAGCCTTCTCCTCTACTTGTGTAAAGAGCTCCCTCATAGCCAGACTGAGCGGTGGGGCCCAACCAGAATGAATACAGCTTTCTTCTGGCTGACATGCCTCTGTCTCTTTCCTACCAAGGTTTTTTTGGGAGGGCAGGGAGGGGCAGGAGGACAGGAGCGGGAGGAAGGGGAAAACTCACCCTTATCTCTTCTTACCCAGATATAGCCTGGGAACACACCCACATCAGACAGCTTTGAATTAGTTTAGGCATAGCCAGCCATTCAGGTCACATTCCCTCCAGCTCTCCTACCCTGCTGCCTGAAGCCAGCTCTCTTCATGGTTATGTGGTCTACCTCAGGTTTAGTTCACCCCAGCTGTGTGTACCGGCTGCACAGCACCAGAGCTGTGGAAAGAGGGAAGTGCTGGTGGAGGTCTGGAGAGCAGGGAGACAACCCCAAGCTACGTTCCAGAGAAAGTAGCAGTCTCAGGTGCTGCCCCAAGGCAAAGATGGCTGTCTACTGCCCCCAGCTGCCTCTCCCAAGGGGAGTGTTGTGGGGCAGGGACAGTTTAACAGGTTTCAAAATGTGTGGTAATGAGGGGGAGGCAGAGAACATAATGTAGGCCTGCAAGAAAAGCATTTCAGATCTTCTTTTAGTTCTTATTGCTGCCCCTCCGGTAATCTCTGAAGCTCATAAACTTCCCAGAAGACCGTGCCACATTTGAATGCTTTGACATATTAGATATATATATGTGGGTTCAGTTCCAAGATATTCAAATTTTTATGATTTTCTAAAGTTAAGATTATAATCATTTATTTTCACAGATGCCTGAACCTTTTTGTGTTGGACATAATAGTTCTTACTAATTTCTTCACTCATATATGTTTAGAAAAGGAAACTTCACCTCGAAATCTGTGCCAGACATAGGTCCTTGTGTAGGCAGAGCTCTGTCCTTTCCTCTGCTGGTAGCCATGGCACCATTTTTCTGTGGTGGAAGTAAGAGAAACCCTACATGATGACTTCAGATGTATCTGTGTTGTCCCTTCCACCTGGATGGTAGAGGCAAAGGAGAACCAAACAGAAAGCAGACCTAGGCTTCATTAGGCCTGACAGAAAACAGAGAAGTTTATGTTCCTAAAGGAGGGACTTCTATGAGGGTCTAAAGATAGCCACTCAGATGCCCATCTTTTCCATTATGCTACCTCACTACTTTTCAGTAAAGTCAAACTAGAGCAGTGACAAAGGTCACCCATACACACAGACTCAAAAGAGTACTACTCTTCTAGGAATAACTAACATAACCCCTTCCTCGCTATGGATTTAGGGGAAAAACTTCTCACACTTCAGACAGTGGAAAAGTAGATTCTGCAACTTGTCTGTGCTTCAGCCATTTGCTCAAAGCTCACAGGGATTGCCTTCAGAATCGCATGGACATGATAGCAGTTATCCTAATGATGCTGCTGCTACATGAGCTGCACTCACATGCCCGCAATACACGAACAAGGTAAGAGATAGAGTTACCAGACAAGAGTCCTTCAGATAACATAGCATTCCTTCTGCAGGGTCTCCAAAGGCTCCTCTGCAGGCTGATGCGAAACAGCTTGTGGGGAAATCTGCTTCTTCTCCCTCCTTTTTTTTTCCCCTCCACCCAAGAATACCCAGACTGAATATCCAGAATATCCATCTGCTGTTCCAGATTCAATCTTCAGGAGTTATATTCAAGTTATACTGTCTACCAAGTGCCTTTCTTTAGTGATTATTAATGTCTTTTACTGTTAAAGATTCTCCACCGTTATAGGGTCCAAATCTGTTTTCTTATGAATGACCACCAACAGATACAATCACTAGGACTACCCTGTTGACCACATGGATGTATGACCCATGGCCAACAAAGTGTGAAGAGAGAACTGTATAGATTGGTCTTACAAAATCAGAGAGCATTTACCTCCAGAGATGATCCCGGCAGCACCCAAGAGGCACAATATTTAGCCCTCTTCTAACAAAAGAGTTTGAACCTTCCATGTAACACTCAGGGCTGAGCCTCCTCATACCTGGGAGGACTGGCTGCCAGAAGAACCACGCTGGACTTTCCACCACCTTTGCTGTGAGCTCTTATTTTGACCAACCAGACAAGGGCCTCTGGGAGGCTTTGTGAACAATTGTTAGTGCTGTGGGATTGATAGCCTGCTTTAGATCTCTGATTCTCTTCTTTTCATTTACGCCATTCTAAGGATAAAATATTCTTTCATCTACCTGTCAGTCCTGGATTGGATACAGCTATAATTTGCAATGGCCTACAGGGCACAGAGTTAGAGGCCTCATGGACACACAACTCGAGGGAGAGGTTATGATTAAGAGAAAAGTTTGAAGCTTCTTCACAGAACTTACTTTAACTTTCAACATTTCAGGTTTTTTTGATTGAATAATCTTTGAAAAATTTGTTACCAGTTATGTTGCTTGTCTCTATTACTAGGAGAACTATTAGTAAAGATTGATTATTATTGTGAACAAAAATTTGCTACAATGAGAAGTGAGCAATCCAACTGAGAAACCACTTCAATTTGAGGAAGCCACATATCTTTTCCCATTTTTCTGAAAGCAAAGAATAGCTGGCAATGAAATAGTACAACAAGAGGAGTAGTTACTATCCAATACACCCACACCTGAGGCCTTAGGCTTGAAACTATGAAAGAAGGGTGTAACAGAAAGGTGTACCAGTCATTGCTAAGACTGTTACATGTAAGCATGCTGCAGAACAGGCCTACTTAGGCGGTCATATGAATAAATCAAATCCCTGCTGGAATTTTTATGCTTGCTGCTCTTGAGTTTGACTGCAACTGTGTTGGGACACAGAAAAAATTGTGATGGTTTTGTGACTGTGGAATTTGCATTATCATGCCCCTACATAAATGAACTGTAGTCAAAAATTGCGGTGCACTTTTTACACAAAGTTTTGTGGCCACAATTATGTGAATGACTGTCCTTCAGTGAAATTCAGATGTAACACTAACTCAGTGTATGGAAGCAATCACTTTATCCAGCATAAACCATGGCAGGTTACTGAAAAATTCCTTAAAAGTGTCAGGTTGGGCACGTTCCCAAGGAAACATAAAATGCTTTAAAGACTGTCCTGATTTCAGCTGGGATAGAGTTAATTTTCTTCTTAGTAGCTGGTACAGTGCTGGGTTTTGGATTTAGTGTGGCAATAATGTTGATAACACACTGATGTTTTAGTTGTTGTTAAGTAGCACTTATCTTAAGTCAAGGATTTTTTAGTTTCCCATGCTCTGCCAGCAAGCAGGTGCACAAGAAGCTGGGAGGGAGCATAGCCAGGACAGTTGACCTGAACTAGCCAAAGGGATATTCCATACCACAGAATGTCATGCTCGGTATACAAACTGGGGGCAGTTGGCCAGGAAGGGTGCATCGCTGCTCAGGCATCAGTCAGCAGGTGGTGAGCAATTGCATTGTGCATCACTGTTTTTTTTCCTTGAGTTTTCTTTCTTTTTTTTTTCTCTCCCCCCCACCCCTTTTTTTTGGTATATTCCTTTTCATTACTATTATTATTATTATATTTCATTATTATTATTATTGCCAGTATTATATTTTACTTTAGTTAGTAAACTGTTCTCATCTCAACCCACGAGTCTTACCTTTTTTCCTGATTCTCCTCCCCATCCCACTGGGAGAGGGGAGGAGTAAAGAGGCAGCTGCGTGGTGCTTGGCTGCTGGTTGGGGTTAAACCACAACAAAGACTTAAAAGACTTCAAATCTAGTACTCCACAGAGTTATTGTATTGGTACTTTAATTAATAAAAACAAGGCAAAACAGTTCAGTGGTTTATCTCAAGTGAGTATACTTCAGTGTAGCTTCTTTCAACATCCAGAACCCAACTCACTGATAAACCTTAATGCTGTTCTTTTCTCGTGGGCAAACGGTCTGTGAAGAGTTGACTGGGTCAGCAGAAGAAGTGTGCATCTGGATATACTCATGTGGCAGCCAGCTCAAGAAAACAGTGAAATTGTTCTTGCAAGCGGTGAAGATACAACCAATAAAACTGCTCATTAGAGAGTAGATGTCCTCCTGTTAGCATAAGTGTCAGTCACGTAGGCATCCTTCCCTTCTCTTCTCTCCTCTCACTTTATAAACAAGTTTAAGGCTTAGCAAAGACCGGACCGGTATGTCAGACTTTTATTAGCCCAGTGGTTGATTCTGCGTACAGTACATACACGTCTTTGAACCTGACTGTGCAGCCTGTAAAGTCATATCTTATCTCCTAGACTACTTCTCCTTCCCACCAAGGTCTACAGTCCTAGATGCTTGGAAACCAACTTCCTCCTACTCTAAGCAGTAGAATACAAAATACTAACTAGGAAGAAAATAAGATACTTGACTTCCGAACATCCATATTAGCCACTGGATCACATATTCTCTCACTGCTGGCAAGAGAATATATACATCCCAGATGATATTTTATTGCTGATCCTTATGGGTAGAGAAATGTTCAAAATCCCTTTATGCAACTGGGTCTGCATGAAGGCCAACAGTAACTCAATTGTTGGCATTCTTAGGTAGGGTACAGAAAGTTTACATTCTAATAGCAACCTCACTGGTGATACTTATGGCTGCCTACAATAGCATTACAGGGTGGTTTTTTCCTTCTTTTAAAGGCTTGTGACATTCACATGATGCAAAACTCTCTTACAAACTTTATAATGGAAAAGCCTTTACAATCTTTCAACTATGGCCTGCCACAAAAGAAAACACAGTTGTTATGTATTCTGAGAACTTAGAGTACACTGCGATCGTGTCATATTTTGGCAGGCTTGAAAGTTCAAATATATAATTGCAAATTTTAAGAAAGAGCTCTGCCATTTCCCTGCGGCAGCCTATAACTTGAATGTCATTGGAAAAATGAGAGTTAGTGGCCAGTCAGACCACTACTGATGCTGCAACTGTCTGAACATAAGTATTTCCATTCTGCTGATTGGCTAAAATACCATTGTGAGTTGTTGGAAATAGTGGCCATTTTGGTAAACAGTTATTGAAATAACATTGGGGAAAAAAAAGCAAAAGGCAATAAATTTTATAGCCACAATTTCATTTCTTGCAACGTATATTTGAAAGATAGTGAGACAGTAACTATCGGATTTTTAGAGAAGCCAAAAGGTTGTACAGGAGCCATTTGTTAGTAGAAGGGTTCCAAAAAGTTCAAATTATTTCTAAAATGAGATCTCCAAGAATTTTGCCTTCCAATTTGAACTCATAAGATTTGAAGATATGCACTAAATTACTCATATAAAACAGAAGCTACAAAGAGAATGAAATGGGAAATTAAATCAAACCTTAAGTCAGAACCATCACAGTAATGAGATCATATTTTTCCCTTTATATCCTCCCACTTCAGCTCTTTCCTGAAGTTCTCAAAGGAAGCAAATAAAAAACATGTTCTAGTGAACTTCTGTGTTTTTAGATACAGGGACATTCAGTTAGCTGAGCTCTTCTATGCATTCATGCCACAGATGTACTATATTATTCCTCTTTCGTGTTAGTCCAAAAGCACTTTTGTAAACCATCAGTACATAGAATATTATGACACCATCACACCGGGACAGCAAAAAGGTCATGGCCTGGGTTGGCCTCAAGAATGAACTACCTTGCCTCTTTGTTCCTTCAAGTCAGGAATATAGCACAGTAGAGAGATGGTACATCAGTCTTCCTGTCTCCTTTGCACTGAAAAGAGACATTTCTCTTCCAGGATCACTTGCGTAGCCATGTATAATAATCAAGTCCATTACAAATTAGAAATATATACGTACTGTCTCCACATAGCGACGTTCACGCATGCAGTTCTTCCTAACACAAGCAGATTTTTTTGTTTTACTTACAGTATTTGCGGAGCCGAGGATGGCTCAACAAGCATTAGAAAAGCTAGTAAATTCTGGTCTGCCTTTTATAATGAGAATGATTTTTACTATAAACCTAAGTTCAAGTGTCTTCTGACGGTAAGCCAGATTTTCAGTTTTTTAGTTTTAATAGTAGAATAAATTAAATAATACAACAAAGCCTAATACAGGAAGGGGACCCTTATTAAAACAAAATGGAACTTCATATGTTTCTGACTGTTTGAGCCTGAGGCTTCTCCCAGGTGCTAGTAATATATTGGCAGCCAAAGTCAGGCAAAAGTTCAAGGAAACACTTCTCTGCTTTTAAAAATCTGACAAGCAAAACTTCCAGTTACTGTTTTGAATAAATGATTTATAGCCAGCTTTCTTAGGAACAGTTATCTGTCAAGGATATTTTGCTGTGAGTCCACCTCTTGAAAAATCTGTTAATTAACTGCTCTACCCAGGTAGTGAACTATTTAGTGAAATATAGCCCTCCCTTCCATTTATGGCATAGAGCTTTTTTGCATGATCCTAATCACAAAGAAAAAGTAGTCATTCAGCCTTGGGAAAAAACTTAACTTCTGCACTTTAATGTATCCATGATCCACTTTTTCTTTCCTTTGACTTTTACTGCTGTGATTTCTATTATGCTGTAGTACAGCAAGAAGTCTGGCTGAGCTACAACTCTCCAGCCTTCACCAGTAGCCACAGTTTTGTCTGTGAGATTTTTTAATATACTCTTCAGAATTGTTCTGTCCTCTCTTTAAAATTAAAAAAGGGTGTTGCTTTGTTTCTTAAATTTTTTTAAATAAAAAAATGTAGAATGTACTGTTTCAAATTATAAATGCTTTTTTTTTTAGCAAAAGTAACTTAAAGCAAGCTTATAGTTAACTCATTTTAAGGCTACTTTACACTTCTAAAGTAATATGTAGAGGTCTTAATTTAACTGAGAATATACATACTCATATTATTTAAGGATAAGATTGTTTTAATGCATAACACTGTGCCCAATCCAGTATGCTATAATCATCACAGGACACACTGAGCTAGTAGAACAAAAAATTACACATAAAATAATGAACCCTCGGAAAAGCATTTAGTTTACTGATACATGTAACCTCTACTTTCAAAACCTAATAATTTCACTATTAAACCTATCTGATTTACAGTTAGATTTTCACTGGAACAGCTATCTTATTAAAAAGAGTAATTAAAAAAAGAATCAAAACACCTGTGAAGCTTGTTTCTTATGCAGAGATAAAGTTGTGATCTAAATGTTGGCTATCTAAGAAACAGGCTCCCAAGTTCCGAAGAATGTTTTTTGCGCTTTGATCACACTTCAAAATGGAGAAAGAGACAATATACTCATTCACTGTGTTGAGCTACATTCTGTGCAAGAAGAATGTGGGTATCCTTACAGAAAGAGGCAGAATCCTGGAACTCTAAGCAGCGAGCATATCTATGGTATATTTTCAAGAAAAAGTCAATACAGTTGTTGATTTTTAGTCATTCCTCTTCCTTATTCAGCTACTGCCATCTGCACTTATGCTTTCTTCTTGCAATTCAGAAATTAAGATCTCAGCTAACCAAAATTTTTAACAAGTTACCTCTGGTTTGCACTTGGAACCTCAAGGTGAATAGTCATGGATAAGTTATATGTAAAGTTCACGATGACATATACACCTAGGCCACAACATTTGCAATATTAAAGCCTTCCATCATTTTTAATATTTGGCAAATGTAGTAATTCTTTATTCTCTTGATTGGGTTAGATTTTAGAGGGGAGGAAAGGCCCCATGTAGCTCCTGTTAAGTGACAGAGGTTTATTGGAGATTTTAATTTTTTGTTGAGTTTTTGTTTGCGTTTCAAATGGGGGCAGTGTTTTACAATCACCATCCCACAACCCCACTCAAAAGGTCTGTGGCACAGTACAAATTTCTGAGAAGTGACTTCTTAAATGCCAGTATAAGTAAACTGCAATACATTAACATTTGGCATCTCTGGAATGGGAGACTTACCACTACAAAAGTAGAAGGGAGAAGGGCAATATGTAAAGGATAACAGATTAGAAAGGGAGAAAATCTAAACTTCAGTGGAAAAGTACGAGAGAATATTTCACATTCTGCTTAAATGAAGACCAGAATTGAAGTATGATGATCTGATTTGCAACTATCTTTCTTTTTTTTCTTTTTTTTCTTTTTCCTTTGAAAAGAGAATGGTAGAGATCTCAGTTAGTGGGGAATAAGATACAATAAATACAACAGAGCGTAAAACCAACTTGGTCTTTCACATTTGTGTATTACTGGGTTGATGTGCTCTCTATGTGTGTTTTCACCTATCCTTCAATCCAGCATAAGACGTTTTTCTAAAAGAAATTACACAATGTAGAATATATCCCAGAAGGGCTGGATCACACTATCATAAAGTTCTAAGGAGATATTGCTAAGTATTACCATATTCACCACTGGGCACTGCTTTTGAGACTTCACAAAGGCAATCAACTAAATGAAGAAAAGAACTTCCTCTCAAATAGTAGATCTATACATAGACAAAATAAATTATTCAGCTAAAACATGTTTCTGAATTCTTGGATTTAGTCCCAGTTTAACTGGCAATTATTTAGCTCTTTCTTGGTGGGGATAATTTCCTTGGTCTGGATAAAGTACTGAAATGCATTTTCAGATGTACAAAGGTGGATATTGAGTTTTCTTGGTCCCACAGAGTTAACAAATATTATTTTAGCAATTTACAAAACACTATTTTTAATCAAGGCCTAATTCTTATTTATGTATGGTTGATGAGCACCACACTGGCAGTGTGAAGTATTAAATGTATATAGTCCATTTAAAATGCTCATAGTCTGATAAAGTTAAGTTTATAACAGGAATTACTGTATTTGCAATTTTATTCCTTTCTTACCAGAAAATTTGGAGGAAATGAATTTTTTTTCTTTTTTTTTTTTAATGAAATAGATCATCTTCTGACCACATGACTGAGAAATGGACTAAGCTAGTCAGTTAATTCTGGGTACAACTTTCTTTCCCTTACTTTCTGCAAAATTTGGTAAAGGAGAGGGTTTGCCTGAATAACCACAGACACATTAAACTACAGTCTTACCACTATGTCAAATGAGAAAATCACAAAAAGGGATTCTAGTGCTCAAAACTCCTTCAGTACGTGATTCAAGAGATGCCTGGCTGAGCCAGCTTTCCTTGACTCGACACCACTGACAAGCGCAATCAATGGACAGGGATCCCTTCTATCCCAGAAAAATCCTGGAAGAAGTCGTCTCCTTGTGCAGAGCAACTGGATTGCACTCTTAATACATTCTCATACCTTATTGTTGAGATCCACTTGATTAGGTCCACAGCAAGTAGATAAACTTAAAAAAACTCCAGTATTTGTTTTTTGAGCTAACTTTACTACTACTTACTAAAACCTACCATAAACATCGTGCTTTCCTGACATGTGTTAACCATCTTCTTGGACAGATATGAAAACCCTCTGCCTTGGAGAGGGAGGAACATGGAAGAGTGAATGATGGCTCTTCATGTGGAATCATAGATAAGACCTCCGAAATGTCTTGGGAAGGATCACTCTAAAATCCAGTCAGACAAACTGAACTGGAGGATGTTTCAGAAGTTTCCCTACTAATGAGCTTGGATTTAATCATCACCTGATGAGTATTCTCACAAATTTAAAAAAAAATATTTTTAAATATGAGATAAATATGTTTATGGAAATATTTTAAAATAGCAGGAGAATTTTTGAAATTGTCACACCATCCTTAATTTGGTTGTTGGTTTCTATTATAGCCAGGTATTCAAACTGCTGGACTTCCGCACTGTAAACACATATATAGGTAATTTGGAACTAGGAATGCAACCACTACCAGTGAAACATGAAAGGAATGGTAAAAATAAATAGTTAAGAGAAATCCCAGCTAAAATAAAGAAGGAATAGTGGTCATGAAATAAAATGTTAAACTTCCAAAAGAAACTTGAACAAAACAATAAGAAGAAAACCAAAAAATTTTTTCCTTGCTTTTTGTGCTGGGAAAGAGGGAGACTAAGATAATTTTTATGAAATCTGTTGAACAAATCATTTCCCTTCTCTCTTCTCAGTAGAAAGGAGATAAGATTTTAAATAAAAGTTTTTAAAATGAAAATAAGATTTAATTTAAAACCAGACAGTACTGACCAAATAATGATGAAAGTGCAAATGAGAAAGAACTTATTTTTTTAAATGGTGAAAAAATTACATTTTAGCAATATAATTAGAAAAGAGAAGATATTTCCTTTGTACACTGTAGTTCCCCCCCAAATACATTAGCAGGTGGGGGTGGGGGGTGGGAGGGATTATAACAGTCTGATTCTTTTTAGTTTGCTATATATGATGATTCTTCAGAAAAGCTGTAGCTAAGCAGCCAGGGCATAGCTGCATCTGTGATTTGTCCTGGCTCCGTAACCTGAGCCTGAGGGGAGCTTGTGGCTGGAGGGGAGATTGCTCTTCTCCAGAGTAACATCGAACACACACAGCTGGGCTTTGCTTTTGGAGCACCTGGTGAAACTGGCAGTGGGGGAGAAACACAGCAAGCAGCAAACCTGCAGCAAGGGTGCAGAGTAGAAGACATGCTGTGAGGAGCATAAGGAGCCAAGCATCAGGACTGACAGAAAGAAGGTAACTTTCCAGCAGACCTCAGGGAATATTTGGAATTTTCCTAATCAAAGAAGCCAGAGGTTGTTGCTGGATGGGACCTGCAGCACAGGGATACTGTGGGCAGGACCTCATTTTGCACCTGACAGACTCCATTTGCACCTTCAGAAAGTTAACTTTTAGGTAATTCTCTTCTGTTCTCATTCACTCCAAAGGAAAGGAGGCAAAGGATGAAGCACTGCGGTATTGAAGCATTTCTCAACAGCAGCCATCTCACACCTGGAAAGCACAAATCTCACAACAGTGTAGAGAAAACAGTTATGATTACAGAATTTTCTTTGGTTTTGTTTTACTGAAGATCATGCCTTGAAACTTTCCTAGATCTTTGTAGGCAGCTTCTGTTACAAACACATGATGATTCATACCAACATTAACCCAATGTTTACTATATATAAATATACACATAGGTCATATGTATTTATGCATATATAAAAAATATGCATTGTGTATAAATACATATACAGACATTTATATATAGCTTTACATATTGAAATTAATATTCAGCAATAAAACATAGATTCACTAGTCCCCAGATTTACCGTATGTCCAGTTTGTGATGTCTTTTGGCATTGAGAACTTGTCTATTTGATACATAAGGATTAAAACTTTACTGGAACACAATCCTGTCTGATAAGTTTAAGAGGCTTCTCAGGCTGTGGTTTGGAAACCACTGAAATGAATGTCATGAAGCAAGTCAGGCCAATTTAAAATAAAATGAAGAGTCTTGTCTATTTCATTTGCATTAGATATCTTTGTTGGTTCCAATTATAAAGAGTCCCCGGGAAGAATTATGTTTTAACAAGAACCAGTGTTCACCATTCAGTTTTATCAGGATTTAAACTTTGGAAATATCCCTGTGGTTAAAGACGAAAGTCAGAACCTCACATCCTTCAAGCAGAGCCCTCAAGATAAGATTTAGGCCTTTGGCAGTCAGGATTGTTCTGGTTAACAAATTATATAAGTGGCTGAGCTTACTGCTTATCACTGATATAGAACTTGTTCTCTAGTTCAGTAGAGCTATTATGGCTTCTTTTTTTTTTGTGTAAATATTTTAACCATCTGTGCAAATCTGACAGTTAGTTGCTTATGCAGGACACAATCTCATAGAAATAAATTTGAAATCTTTTTTTTCCCCTTTTTGATTCCAAAAGCTTTGAATGCAGAACTGCCAAACGGATTCTCTTTTTTCTGGAAAGGAGGATTCAGAGCTCTTTATAATCATCCAGGCCCTCTTGACCTGTGAGCCTACTCTGAAGAAAGTGGCATTTTGAGAAGTAATGTGTATTTTTTTACTGACTACTTACGTATCTCCCTATTGTTTTATGCTGGTTACCCATCAGAGACCTAAGCAAATACTATACATTTGAAGCAAGTAGTCTAGCAATAGATCAATTCACTATTTCCAAAGAAACAGAGTATCCTTGTCCTTTCTAAAACATTTTGCTCTCACATTTACTACTGGACAAGAACAAAGCCCGAGAAGAAGTAATTTGTTCAGCAATGTCAATGTAAAGCTGTAGAAATAAAATTTTTCATCAATAGACAACTAAAATTTTAGTAATGTTCACAGCTGTTATTTAGGGTTTTCTCCAAGGACATCACTAAGTTATTCAGGCTGAGGAACTTCTAGCAAGTGTTTCCCCCATTAGTTTTTAACTTTGGAGAACTGGCTATTGCCTCTTGTAATAGTCTGTTATTTCTACTGCTCCTTAAACCTTGGGATGCAGGTGCAGCTCTTTGGGTCTGCTTGAAGCTTCCTTGAAGGAACTGAAGTTAATGGGTGGCTTTCCTTCTTTTTGTGAGGTACAAGTTCTACAGGCTACACATATAAACGGCATAGTAAATACTGCTCCTAATTAAAACAAAAAATATATAAGAATGGCCCTATTAATACATTAAAGAGCTACAGTTTCAACAGGAAATCATCTGGATTCAAAAGACACAAAGACAGAGAGACAAGGTGACTTCAAGCAAGTGATTCAAGACTATATTTTCAAATACAGATGAGGAAATTGAGTTTCATTAATCCATGTTTAGAGATTAATAACCCCATATTTGTTAATCCACATTTAAAGAGCCCAGTAATCTAATCAGACTCAATAGTTCTAATGAGCAGCTTCTCTCATTGCCATCCAGAATGGAACTAAATACAGATGCTGAACTTAAGTACCTCTTAAAATACTGGCATTGGTTTTTCGACTTCTGCAGGAAAATGCTTTGAGCTTTGTCTTTTTAGGTACATCTTTATCTTCAGCAATATATAATTATCCACAACGTCGTCGTATCTGAGCATAGATTCAAATGTTTTCCTATAGTAGAAATAGCTCAGGGGAGAAACAATGAACTAAATATTTCTGTGTGTAACTCTGTCTCATGTTAGCCCACTCCTTTGGGATCTTAGAGGTCTGGATTTGGATTCCTTTGAAGAGTGGTATGAAGCCTCATTTCCACACTGTAGGTGACCATTCTTCTGTGTTTGCAGAAAGAGAGGATCTGAACTCCGCCGCAGATCTGAACTATGCAGATCCACTGACCACTATGCCAAAGAGAAGCCAAAAGAACTGGACAGGAAGTTGATTAGTGTTTACACTGATGCATGTAATTTCAGTGGCTCAGCCCATCTCACTTGTGCCATTAGCATGAGATGTCCAAGTGGCAACAAAGGCATATGGACTTGGCAGCCGTCCTCATGCCTAAAGTGTCAGACATTTAAATTAATCCTGCCTTCACTGTGTTGGAGTATAAACAGCAGACAAGAAATCTATAACGAAGGCAGCTATGGTCTGCACCAGTAACTGACCAGTATATACTCTGCTCTTCTGCAGATTCTGAGAGCTGGGCTACTGACAGTGTATGATTGATAATTACATCTGTTCTTTCTCTTCTGTCTGCCTGTTCAGCAGAAAGTGTCTTGGCTCTCTGTGAAGACAGGGAGAGCTTACTTTTTACATGCAGCCACACATGTTTTCAAAGGTATCATTTCTCCTACTGGAAGGGTATAGCTTTCTGATGAAGTCATTGACATACAACTTGAAATATGATACCATATGGAATCTGTTCTTTAGATTTCACGCACTTGTCACAAGAATGACTTGTGACTTTCTGTTAACTTCTGTTTTCAGACTTGTCAGTCTTAAAATAAAGTACCTTTTCTTATATATAACACAGTGGCTTCACTACTCTGATTAAAATGTCTCTATATTGCATTATTTGAAATATCTATTAGAAACAAAACACGGTGTTGTTTGGTGAAGTATGTTCAGATCCTTCTGTTTTACAGTAGTAACACTGCAGGCTGATAAGCATTTATCACTTCAAAAGAATCTCTTGTAAATCAGACTGAACACTGAGACCAGCCACCTAATTTATCATCAAGTACAATCAAAGATTACAGTTCATCAAATACCAAGAGCAAAGCTGTTTTTCTATAGGTTTTTTCATAGCTCTCTTAAATTAAAAGAGGCTTCCTTCACTTTGATAATATGTAAATAATAAATAAAAGTGTCTGCTTATACTTTTCTTACTAGCTTCTGTAACAACCCTGTGGTGATGAAAACAACTATCATCTGCTAACTTGTATAACTGGCATGGTTTTAAGAACTCTGAAGCCCTGCTTCAAGGCATAACTAAATGTCAACAGAGAGGCATATTTCCCACCTACACAAGCAGGCTCGTAAGTTGTGATTGGAGGAATACTTGGAATATATTTGTTCTCATTAACAAGAATTTCACAGGCTATTTCTATGAATAGATCAGGGAAAAAAGTCTAAAAGGTTTAGATATCTAAAGTAGGGCTTAGGCAAGAGACTGTTATGTCTTCATCTGTGGATGAATTTGTCGCCACCTGAAGACTTCTTCTCAGGTGCCATTAAGACACTTATATTACATTTATTGTAATGGATGACCTTAAAGGTCATAAGTTACCTAGTTACTCCGTACATGTAGAGGAGTATGATACCACTAATATGAGGTTGGCCACTGTTGAGGGCCCTTGAGTAGGCTCAGCTGCACTTTATATGCCTGATCCTGTTGGTTATTTGGAGCAAGTGTTCTTGAAGCATCATATTCCCAGCAAAACACAGCAGCCACTGTTGGTGTCTCTGCAAACAGAAAGACATGAACTAGTGGTACTGCTGCTTCGTTTTCCATAGAGTTATGGTCACCTACAACATTCAAAGCAGGCTTCACCACTCCTCTTCAGAGGAATTCAAACCTGTATCTTTCAGATCCCAAAGAAGCATACTGACACTTAAGCTTACAGACGGTCAGGAAAGGAAAGGGAAGGGAAAAGGGACATGTTCTTTCAAAACACAGGATTGAGGAGAGAAAAACCCTAGGCTACATAAAGACAGCACAAGAAGGAATACGAATCAGCAACTAAGACATCAACAGGCAGGAGACAGGTTTAATGTTTTATTGATTACTGTAAATTTTAAGCTACTAAACCCACTTTCCTTTAGAAGAGACATCTGAGCTCAAAACTCTAAAGGACAAAGGTTCTTTCCTCCATACTGGTGTGGGAATTTCATACAGCCTGACTGCACATTCACTACAGCCTTTTCTTATTGCCAAACCTAGAAATCCAAATGTTCCATTTGACATGTGGTTGCTTCAGCTCCTAAATCGTGCTACATGCCATACAAAAAAACCCCAAGAGCTAAAAAACCCCCTTCACTTAGGTATCCGAATTCTGCAGACTAACAGCCTAAAATGTAGGCATCTAATCCTTATCATTTAACACTTTAAAGAATTAGACCATAAATGACTTGCTCAAGATCACACAGGAAGCCTATGCCAGTAACTGAAACCTTGTCTTCTCATGCTTGGTCTAGTGCTTTACCTAACACTGAATTTACTTATTAAAAACACCAGAGAGTTCACTTATACTGATACGTCTATGCAAAACAGTGGTGTATCACATTAGATTTATATATACAAAGAAGACTGCAACCATCCTGGTACTGTATCACTAATATATGTGACCGTGAAGGATGACTTCTTGAAGGGAAAAGAATATCCACTAAATTCCCCATGAAACCTGCTGAGAATCACAATTATTGTGGAGTTTGTGATGAGAATTCCTGACTACAGAAACTGGAATGAAATCACCAAGCTAGTTTCATGAGACAAGTAACTTATTTTTCCTGCTCCCCACACCTGCCAGATTTCTCTATCCTGGATCTTCAAATTTACTACTGTTAGCCAGCAAAGGTCATTTTTTCTGAAGCTTGAGTTCTTGAATAATGATGTAAGAATAAGCGGCTGGCGAGACTGACACAATGACAATGTTCCAGTAGCCAGAATAAACACGAATGAAAGAGCCTCCACCTGAAATGCTCCATGTTACATAAAGAGCAGTGTGAGAAAATTCTGCTTTTTGTTTTAGCCAATTCCAAAACCCCATGGCTTCCTCAAATGATTCAATGAAAAAGAACTAAAGAAGGCAAGGAGGAATATGAGATAAATGTTGTGAATCATGCCTAAAATTTCATCCTTTTCAACACATGGCACAGGCATGTTTGACAGAAACCTAAACTAAATGAATGGTGTTTTGCCTGTACTGCTCTAAAAGGACAGTGAATTTGTCTCTGTCTTCGCACTTAGTTTATAGGAGATCTAGGTTTGGGTTCTGCCTTTGCCAGCAGGATTTCCTGAGAGAATGTTCTAAAAAACAAGTTCAAAGTTTTTCCACAGTGGCTGGGTGCAATGCACTTTTCTTTGCACTGCTTTTGGAGCTTTTTCACTTTTTGTTCACTTTTTATGTCACAATTAAATAGTGACTGAAAGGGAAAAAGGCTCCCCAGTTCAGGATTTGAACAGTGAGTTCCATTTGCTGCTCCATCAAATACATAAACTAAAGCTGTAGTATCTCCCTCCTCACAGGGATGTTCTGAACACCGTGCCTGATATGCTGTGTCTCTTTCCTTCCTCTCATTCCCCAAACATCTTTCCATACACGTTCACCTGCTCATTCACACAAAATGGAATAATTGCAGGGGAAAGCTATGAAGTCAGTGAATTTTCTGTGACCTGACTGTTAGGGTACTGCCTAGCCACATACAGATTTGAGTCTCACATAGAAGGGGGCTTTGAGGATTTTTCTCAAAATGCCAACTATCATTTACCCTAATCAGAAATTCCTGACTCATGCACAGCGCTGGGAGCCCAGGCCTCCCTTGAAAGTCCTAATGCTCAGCTACTGCAAAACTTCTTGAGGCGCCTTGGTGAATCTAGCTCTGGATAAATATTCTGTCATGCACCAGTAATTGAAATTCGCAAATATTGCTCATCGAATAAGTGATGAACATTTTGACTAGCAAATGGCAATTGTTTTACATTTTAGCATAACACTTTTTTGTTGTTTGGAGCATGAAAGCACCTGCTTCTCTGTTAATATCCATGTACTGAAAGCCTCAGATGGGCATATCTCTTATTAAAGAATTAAGTGTTATTGCACAGTGTGTCAGAGCAGCAAAGGATAAAGGAAAATTCTTAAGTAATTGCTCCAGTTGTTTTCCTTCCCACTTGCCTAACTCCAGCCTCTTCTGGATAAATGAGCGATAAAACCTTGTTCATTAATCTCCAGACTAAGTGTTTGGCACAGAAAAGTTGTACTAGAAATGTTTGAGTTTAGAAGCCTTGTCTTTAGTCTTACCTGGGAGTTGCTCTCTGTGTTATTACTCACATATACATGCCCAAGAACAGCATTTAATTTTAGCATGTAATAAGAAAATAAACCTCCTGTTTACTTTTGTTCACCACTAATTAGATATAATACTTTCCTCAACATTTGGCAAATCATAATTACATAAAATTAAGGAAATTGAGAGAATGTTCATAAGGAAGGCAAACACACAGTTGAGTGAGAGTCTTTCGTCTGTCAGGTAAATAAATTCCATCCATCTACACACCCAAACCAAATTGTCTCAAAATCAATGGAAAGGCTCCCATTGGCCTCAGTGGCTTCTGGATCAGACCCAGCCTATTTCCATTAAAGTCAGCTCAGGACTTGAGCTAGATCATGATGTAACTGAATTAGTTAGCATTAAATTATGAGAAACTACTCTCCATTACTACAAATTACTTGTAAAATAGCCAAGCTTTACTAGTATTAATGATTTCAGCAGTGTTAGATGAGAGTTTCTTTCCATGAATATTACTAATTACAACTTTAGGACCAAGTTCAGGCTTTCAGATTCCCATTGCCATTTTACAGTAACAGGCATACAAAAGCATGGATGCCACCTCATTCTGTTAGTTACCACCAGCCTGAGTTGGGCAGAAGCAAATCCATCACTGTGACTCTTCTGCTGGACTATGCGCTTTATTGTGTTGGACCATCACAAAGATCCTATTCCTTAGGAATTTTGCACAGCCTGAAAGTCCTCTGCTGTGAACTTTTAGGCTGTTTGGATTCGGTGCTCTGATTTAATATATGTAAGAGAGCTTCAAGCTGGGAATTTGATGCTAGGTCTGTACTTCTGGCTCAAGCCCAGCTGTCTACGTTTGGAAATGTATTTTATTTTGGAACACACTTTTCTGGAATGGAATGTCAAGAAAATACATAATCAAGAGGGCATCATAGATAACGAGCTACAAAAACCTGTTTGTCACCCTCCTCCCACAATGGCGAAGAGCCTTCTACAGCTGCTAATTAGAAAATTAGAACACCACAAATGGATTATATTTTACTGGCAGCATAGCGTCTTCCCCCCAGTGTTTTAAAGTACTTTTTGAATTGTTTGCTGTCAGCAAAACAAGTGCGCTACCTGCGATCCTATAGACAACAAAGCCCAGCAGCAGGATTTCAGTCAGGTGATGTCACCCAGGTAAAATTGTACTGACAAGCTTTTAATTAAAGTTTTCCCACACATCTTTCTGCTGGTCCCCAGGAGCTATTATTCATTATGTGCCGACTGTCAGCCAATTGTGAGTCGGGAGGGAAGTGTTTTATTTTCAAAGCCCTTGCTGACAGCTAGAGAACACTTTGTTATACAATCTGTTTACTTTTTTCACACACACAATCTTGCTAAAGGGGAAATGGTCATGCAGTAGTGTTTACAGTTTATGGCAATAATTAAATGCATCTGGCAGAGCAGTAGCTGAAAGGAGGTCGGTGTGGGTGTGGGTGAAAAGCCATAAAATTCCTCCTATAAACAGTTACTCTCACCTTGCAGAGCCCCTAGCGTTTTAAGACAAAGTTTCTTTGGGAAAGGGCAGGTCCGAGCAGGTGCACAGATTCTGAAATGGGAATATGTGGATCTAGCCATGTGGTACTTGATGCTAAGAAACACTGCCCAGGAATCGGGGTAACACTCTGTTCTCATCTGTGACTAGAACAGTTTGGACTGGTTATAAAACAGCTGCTTGTCCTTTGCATTGTTAAGTCCCAAAGTACTCACCTCTATAAGAAGAAATGTACAATGAGAAACAACTTGCCACCAGATGAAAGCAGAAGGCAGTGTGGTGTCCTGTTTCAGCAAATGGCCAGTATTTGACACTTAATACTTACAGAGAAACAGTCCTCTCAAAATTTTTAATGGCTTTTACAATAAAATCCTTTTTATCAGTTGACCGGTGATGATAAATATTTATTTAGACTTATGAACAACTTTTAAATCATGGTAAAAAGTTGTAAGCAATAATCACTGCCTCACCTTAAGTATTTAATACTTCTGTTTATTAATAATACAGAGTCAACAAGTATTCTTAAAATGTTATTAGATGAATTAAAACTAGTGCAATATTCACATACAGAGGTAAAAAAGAAATTGTATGCCACTTGCTGCCAGGCCATCAGTAATTCTGTGGAAATCACTTCTACTACAAAGCAAAGAGACTGGAAAATAAATTAATTGATTAATATTTAGATACTATCTTTTACTGATATTATAAATTACTATGGAAATTATAGATGGGATACACAGTTCCCTTGCTAATGAATGAAAATCTTTCACTGCTTTTAAGTGCCTTTAAATAACTACATTCTTAGGAAATCATTTTCTTAGATGGAAAAAAGTTAAGGAAATCAAGGAATGGGTTCTTTAAAATGGGCTGTTTCTGCGGTTATTGAGCATTAAAGAGTGGGCCTTAGTTGTATATGGACAGAGATGGGAGACAGTTGCTGTAGACAATGCAGTATGCCTGACTTAAAAAGCCTTTTCTGTTTGGATATCGTAAAAAGTCTTTTGCCCACCAGCATATGAACACATCAGTGCAGGTTTCATTAATGGAAAGGAAAACATTAAAAATTCTAATTGTAAATTTCACTCATAGGTGTCACTTTGTAGATTGTGCTTTCCCAATATTACTGCATTTTTTTCTTCTCTAATGAAAGATTTATTTTACTATTTTTTAATTTTACTGGGTGATAGGAGCAAGATGATATTTTTACATTTTTTTGTCTCAGTCACAGACAGCAAATAGATCCTAAGATACTACACAGTTACATTCAAATTAACATATTTGTGATCCTACCATTTTCATCTTCCCAAGCTTAACAAAACCAACATACCATGAATAATGTAAGCAGTTTATGTAAATCTTTACTTTACGATCAATGTTATAAGGGAGTATTATTACTTTAGGATCAGCATTATAAACACTAACAGCAAGATTTATCAGAGATTTCAGAAATCAAAGCATAGAGATTAGGTAACTTGCCTGAGATTTATGGGGCAGAAAAAGTGAGGAAGCTCTTGCTTCAAAGTTCAAAGCTGCCCATGCGTTTTAGTCAATGACTATTGCATCCAAAGTGCACGGAGCAATAAGCACAATCCTAGGCTGCCCGCTGATAAGAGGAAAAAGACTCATCAGCAAGTCATGACCATTTCACTCTCTTCTCTCCCACATGCTTTCTACCCCAGAGAGGTTGGGGGAGCTGCAAGACAAAAGAGCCAAATGTCTTCAGCCAGAGCAGGTACTTGAATCCAGCAGGGATCATTCCTTTAGGTGCAGCGCTGTGCTAACGTGATTGCACATCTTCGTGCTGGAGCTAGTCCACATCTAGCTGATCTGAAGTGACAGGAAACAACTGTCTGCAAGTGGCTTCCCAGCCCCCTCCCTAGGAATGCGCCTTCCTTTGTGATCCTGGATACAGGACTCTCATCTGACAAACACAAGGGACAAGGAGTACCACTGGCTCAACTCCCATCAACTTTCACATGCAAAAAGAAACTGTTGGTCAAAAAAAAAACTGTAAAAGTTGAGGTGGAGAGATGCTCACAAACTGATACACCTTGAAGTTATCAGGAAGTTGTAGAGAATTCATTTTATGAAAAATAGGATTTTTCAAATAAATCTGGTTGATAAGGATTCTTTAGAAAAATTCAGATGTGCCTGCTAAGGTTTGATTGTATTGTGTGTACACATGTGGTTGCACTTTTATCAGGCACTGGACAGTAGGTAAGGCAAAACAACACAAGACAACACTGCCCAATATCCAGCACACATGTACTGGTGAACTGATGTTGAAGCATGTATCACAGCCTCTTCATTGCTACTGGCATGTGGCTCAGTTAAAGTAGCGAGGACTTCTGATGCTACGGAAATACAATCATGTTGCGTAGCATATGAGAGAGAGATAATGAAGTATTAGCAACATACCATATTAATGGAGAAAATACTAAATTGTGTGTAAACAAGTTCAAATGGGCACTCGCCATCTAACTAACCTATTTTTAGCAGTGTGCTGAAAGGATCTGTTTTTTGCCCAAAGCAATTTGCTATTATCATCAAAGGTCTGAAAGGTAGCTAAAATAGGAGGGTAGCACAAAAAGAGATGGACTTAAGTAAATTATAAAGACTGGTGAGTTATGCAACCCATTGCATTTCAGGTTAAGGAATGTAATAGCCATTTGCTCTTGAAACAAAATGATTGGGGTTTAGTAATAACCAGATAAGCATGAACTGCCCTTCTTCTTCTGGGATACATGATCATTTAAATATTCTTTTATGCCATGGCCTCCCAGTTGCCCACCATCACCCATTACTTCCCATACTTGCTGCTTCTTTCAGATCCTGGCCCCTATTTTCTAAACTGTGCTTAAGTTGGGGGAAGAAAGTAAAAAAATCCAGACATATTTTACGCAGTATTTTTCACATATTACAAGCATTTACAAAAGGGTGTCTCCTAGACTCCTGCCCAAAATGGTCTGTTTAGAGTACAAAACAGATCTGCGTCTGAAAAAAAAAACAAAAAACAACCAAACAACTTTGACAGTTCTGCCTACCTTCCCCAGTCTCACCTCTCACCTTTCATTTCCAGATAAGATCTGAATAGCCACCAGAGAAACCAATCATGCTTCTTTTTCCAATGTGATATCCCCTCTAGCTATGTAACATATCTCTGGCCTAACAAAGGGAGAACTACTTCTGTCTTGAGTATACCCAATTCAGACTTGAAATTTTTTAATCTTTAGCTGCTCAAAAATAGTGTTTTTTATCAGAGTCAGTATATGGTATGATTACTGCTATATCAAATAAAGTTACTTCGCATGACAGAGATCATAGCTTGACAATGGACTACAGCTCGGCTTTCTGCCATCCGCTGGACCCCTATTTGTTGTCTAAGAAAGTAAATAGTAATACCTATTTTCTGCTCTTTGTGTTTTCCTTGACAAAAAAATTGCCTTTCAATACACTTCCCATTCAATTATTGCCATTCGTCTGGACTGGCACATCGTCTTCCTCCTGCAACATGTTTTAGCTGATTTGGAGTTCCCAAGAAGCACTTTTTTAATTCTAAAATGAGATTTACAAAAAGGTCCCTCGGGAAACTGACAGTGCCCTGCAGGGCTCTTGCCCCAGGCAGCTGAGAAAGCACATGAAGACGCCGTAAAGGCTTCTGTTTGAACCATTCTTCTTTCCTCACCTTCAGCCAGATTATTTCCCCTAGTAAACTGCAGGTTAGACTGGCAGATATCTTGCCTTTCTCTCCTTTTCTTTTTTTGCCTCTGTTTGTATTTTCAGTGAACTGACGCATCTCCAAACATGTCCATTATATTTCACATTAGTCAGTGCAGGAAATTGCTCTAGTTGTGGTCTCTCTCTCTCATTTCTCTATTCAGGTGCTGCAATAAGAATTTGTCTTAATTTCCGACTTGTTACAGTGTAATACCTGTTTTAGGGTGTTGTGTGTGTTGGTTTTTTTTTAAAGCAGAGAAGAAACACTATAACAGGTATCTTTCAGTAACACAGACCATTCTTTTCCCTCTTCCTTCACTGCTTTTACAACACTGTGAATGAAGTAAGCATTAGGGATAGGAGGGAAACTGCATGAGGAAACCCACACAGAATTACATTGACAGCCTGAAGATGTGCACTGTAACTCACTGTTCATGACTGCCTACATGTGCTGGAGCTATGAGTTCACTCATAGTTTGTGTCTCTGCAATGCAATGCAAACAGGAGTTAGCTCCGGAGACAGTATTTCTCTTCTCACACTCGTCAGTGTGGGTTTCCCTATCATCAGCTCCCCATAAAGCAAGCTCTGTGCTGGTCTAAATGAGCCTTCAGTCTTCCTGTACCTCCTCCTCTTCATGTTAACAGTGTGAACGGCAAGCAAAATGAGCACAAATATCAGGCTCGCTCTACAAGAAGCTGACACATGCAAGCTTATGGCAAGCCAGCCTTCACGTGGCTGAACCTCTTCCTTTGAACAGAGAATAAGTGCAGTCCTCACACCTGAGCTACCACACCCGTTTGTCTGGTGTCAGTGATAGATAGTGTCTTTCAGGGCATGGGCTTCTGAGCAGCCAGTGTCTGGAAGGAAATGAACAGATGAAAACACTAAGACAGTAGCACCTTGTCAGACCAAAGATCCCTGTAATCCTTTCTCTGACAATACCTGTCAGAAGACACCTCTGGAACAGTTAGGAAACAGGACAAACTCGTGCTGATGTTTCTGCTGGATAATCTGTCATCTCTCAGTGGCAACTCAAATTTCCGAGCCAGAAATAGCATTTTCATATTGATAATTTTTTCTTCCATTAGTTTGTCCAATCACTTTTTATGACAAGTAAATTTCTAACATTCAAAACATCCTTTTGGCAGGGGATTCCACAACTAACCACACATTATAAGAAAAAACACTCACTCAAAAAAGTGGTCTGTCACTCACTCATCATCATGATGTCCTTGTGCAGTACTTTGCAAGTGTCTTTGATTAACTTAGTAACACCTGTGAATTTTTTCACCTCGCTGCTCACTTTCTTCTTAAATCATTCCTTAGTATGGTGAACAGCACATAAATGACACAGACCCATGTAAGACTCCACTGGTGATCTCCTTCCACTGTGAAAATTTATTTCTACATTATTTTTCTCATACCATTTTTTTATCCATGTGAGATTTTCTTTTATCTCCTGGCAAGTCAGTTCAAGAGCTCTTGGAGAAGGAACTCCAAACAGAAATGCTTTTGGAAAAC
This sequence comes from Gymnogyps californianus, assembly GCF_018139145.2. Lineage (NCBI taxonomy): Eukaryota > Metazoa > Chordata > Aves > Accipitriformes > Cathartidae > Gymnogyps > Gymnogyps californianus. Next base: position 69,636,233 of record NC_059472.1, on the reverse strand, counting down.
CAAATGGCTACATCAACTGATCTGCCTTATCCACATACTTGTTGGCTTCTTCAAAGAAGTCATAGGTCATTAACTGATTAGAATTCTTTTCACAACTTGATGATTCTTTCTTAATGTATTATAGCCCTTATTATATTTATCCCTAATGTATTATATTTACCCATGTGTTATCTAATTCTATCCTTTACTGTAGTTTCTACCAATTTTCTGGGTACATACATACCTTACAGACTTACATTATTCCCTGAATTATCTCCTAAAAAACTGCATCTTGAGTCTGTGTTTACAGGGGAAATTATATGCTACAGTTAATATTTCAGCTATTGCATCCAAGGGAACCTATAGAATCTGAGAGGCAGTTGAACGGGAGCTGGTTTTGACAATTTTTAGAGTCCAGTTTATTGATTTATTCCTCAGCTCCTTCTACGTATATCTTTATTTTGAGACAGATCCTGTGAGTTGCACTCAGAAATAGGAATTATTCTGTTTGAACCTCCCAAAACTTTTGTTATGAAAAAACCTTTTAAAAAAAAAAATTCTTTTTTTACTATAAAATTGTCTTCTCTGAACTCCCTTCAGATCTCCTGACAGGCTTCCTACTCCTGGTATATTCAAAAAATCGGTAGTACTTTTTATGCCTTTTGTAAATTGTTTCTCAGACTCTTTCTTGCCTTTTTTTTATATGTTCAAATCAATAGTCATCCTAATGTTCTTTTTTGTTTTCTTCCTTTGGGTAAGATATCAAGCTTTGGCTCTGCTGTACTGAGGAGGCACAGCAGCCTGTGCAAACACAGAGAGATATAAATTCTTGGATACTCATAGGGGATGCAAACTAAGAGATGAGAACTGTGTGGATTTCTTGACATGTCTTTTGAGAGCGGTGGCTTAAATGTGAAAAACACCAGTGAACAAGCGTAGCATGAAATGTCCCTGTACTTCATATGTCTGAAAAGTGGCAGCATATATAAGAAATACTATACTATATAAGAAATAATATAGTATAAGCAGAGAAGAACATTATGCAAACCTCCAAATTTAAGCAAACTAACATTTGTTGGCTCTACTTACAGAGCCTCTATCTCACCAAACATATAAGTTAAACTGTGCTGACAGATTTCAGCCACTGATGGAAAATAGGCTGCACCTTGTGGTCATAGGTTTCTCGCTTTCCAGCCAATATTCATGCTTAAAACAAGTAGAGGCTCCACAGTTTGCCCATAATACTTTAAAGCACCATTCCACAGAGTCAAAATGTAAATCCAGTTCCTTCTAAAATAGCAAGTTCTTGAGATTGTTCATGGTGCCGGGCAGGAACCATGAACCTCAGTGGATGCATGAGTGACTTATTTTTAAAAACTATTTAAAGAAAACTCTAAAAATAGATGCAGAAGTTGGTCATTTTAGAGATGGTTGTATCTCGGGAACTCCTTAGCTAAAGTAACCTGGGTCTTAGCCTAGCAAAGCAATTTTACAGAGCAAACTCATGAGATATTTGAACTTTACTAAAAAAAAAAAAAAACAAAACCAAAAAAAACCAACACCGGGGGGAAAAAAAAAAGAAATTGAAATACAAAAAATATTTTTGTAGTCCCTGGATACACACACCAACAAACAAGTGAACATAGAAACTCCTCCATCACAATTAGCAAAGGGAAAAATCATTTTTGTATTCTGTACAAAGAGTGGTTTTCTTCCACCATCTGTCCAGCCAAGCTATTGAGCAAAACCTGAAGTGAATGAGGGTGTTTTGCATTAAAACATTCTTTGACTTCTTGAGACTCAGCACTATACAAGGAGCACATTTTAAGTTCCCAGGAAAATTGTTTCTTCCAACTAATGCTCAGATTTACTACACATAATTAAGTCCATATTCAAATGTGTGAAAATAATCAAAATAAATGCTCATATGGCCTTTAATTCTGTAAAAATCAGTTTGGTTAACTGTTCTGCTCCATACAGAATAACATACTGAAATAACAAGTGCACCAGTCAGTGAAATGCTTTACAGAGAACAAAATACAGGTACTTTGTTTCATCGGAGAACTGCCATAATCACATGACAGTTATACTGTAAGTTATGGGTAAGGAGACAGGACAGTGCATTAGATTAATACTTTGCCTTTTTAATCTATTAATCTACCACCTTTGGGACATGATTTTAAATCCACTGCAGAGCAAAGTGACTGAAAATCATTCCATCCTGACAGCTTTAAAAGATCACAAGTGAAATGTGTTAAGAAGGTCTCAACCCAGTTGATACTGAACAGGAGCAGTCATCGCAGAAGGTACCCAGCATTGGTCCTCTTTCAGCATTCACCAAACAGATAGCTTTATTACAGCAAGAGGTATTTCATACTAGACTGGTGATAAAATGATTGAAATACATGCTAAAGCAGCCCAGGATCAGTGCACCACAGGTTCACTGTCAAAGAATATTGTATATCCACTAGTCATGTATAAAAAGTTAGGAAAACATTTTCCCTACTGATGCTGGTATGAAATGGGCAGAAGGACATGGTGTAAAAGCAAAGCATTTGATTGTTTTTTAACTTTTTAGAATGGATAAGAGAATGAGAAAATCATCTGAAAGGCAGAAAGTTAGGCAAACTGTTCTGCAGCATTAATGTGCTACTTTAAATTATAACTGCAAATTCTCTAGCTGGTCTTTTCTAACTACAGTAAGTTTGTTTTAAAAGCATTTTTTCAAAGATGCAAAATATTCCAGCAACTGCTGTGGTTTCTTTTCTCTCACTAATAAATGTGAGTAAAGACAAATAACAGCTTTAGTACTTCTCCTGCTGGCAAATTCCTAATTAAATAGTTTATTAGTAGATTATCTAACCTTCATTTAATGAGGCCCTCCAGATGTTGTGTCTTAAGTGAAGCAAAAAGGAAAACAGCTGAATGCTAAGCACAACATAATTGGTTATGGTCAGCTTGGAAAAGAATGCATTCTCATGTTACCATTACTGTAATAACATATGATTCTCTTTAGAAATTGTCAATGAGTGATGACCTACAGACAATCCTTCAACTATCTCCAGTTATAATTTTAAATATACTCGGCTGTATTTGCTTCATTTCTATTTAACATTAGTCTTCTCCCCACTACTTGCGTGCAGCTGTCTCAAACACTTAAGAGATTCCAGCTTGCACTTTTCTGCTCTCTTTATGACACTTCCATTTTTACGATGAAGTTTCTTCTGTTTCTTCCTCCTAAAGAGCTGTGTCCAGTACAGATTCATATTTACTTTCCTTAATAGTTAGACAGAAAAATCATCTCAAATCATTCTATATGGGATTTTTCATGGGATAATAATTGATCAGAAATAAAGCATTTAAGATTTAAGTAGAACAAACAGAATTTTCATGCAGGATAGGAAACAGCCTGTTAGTATAATTGACTATCAAAAAGTCTAAATTTAAGACACTGCCTACATAAGCACGATGAGAAGCATTTAAAACACAATATAATATTTTTTTTCAGTAATCATTGAATCTTATTGGAGAAGTATGAAGTTTTCTTCTGGAGAAACATGGAGACAATTCATTTATCTTTCAGTGTTTATTAGCATTTTTAAATTAGTCATGTGATACTTCTTTGAAGAGTTCAACAATAGAATGTAGATATAGGAAGATAAAGATATTTTCTATGAACGTCCAAAAGATTTTCAAAGGAACTATGTAGTCATGGGATAAAATGGATTATAGCATGGATAAATACTGTACTACCATGCTAGAAACAGAGAGTAGGAAGACATGGTCAATTCTTGTGACGGAAGGAGGTTTCTCATTGGAATGATCTGCCCTAGGGTTCATGCTGTTCTTGTCCCCAGAAGAAGGATAACCAGGTGACAAATTTTCTGATGACACCATTAAGGACAGTAAAACAAGGGCCAACTCTTAAGAACATCAAAAGGATCTCATGTGATTCAGGGTCTGGGCAATAAAACAACGAATGAAATTTAGTTTTGATAAACCTGGACTGATGCCTATGGTAAAATAAGTCCTACCTCTCCGTATAAAGGGATGGTCCCTGAGCTGACCACTGTCATTGAAGTGTGAGATCTTGGGGTTATGATGGAAAGTTCCATGAAAACATCAACTCGATGCACTCTGGCAGTCAAAAAGGCAAATCAACCATAAGGAATTAGAAGGAAAAAAGTATATTATTATGTCACTCAGTAAACAGATTTCTGACCCACATCTTGAATGGGACAAGCTCTGGTCCCCCCATCTTCAGGAGGAGATCATTGAATTGGGAAAGGTTCAGAGGAGGGAAGAACCAAGAGTATGGATCATTAAGGAAGGACTTCGGTTTCTTCAATGTGGAAAATAAACAACTATAGCAAGGTATGATAAAATCATCTTTAGGATGGAAAGGGTGGGCAGGGGGGTGGCCAGTTCACTGTCAATTGCAGTATAATAACTAAGAGGTGCTAAATGTTGCTAGAAACAAGAAGGTTCAAAGGAAAGAAAAGAAGGTGATCTTTCCTAAAGCAATGTAGTTAGAGTGGGATGCCCTGTTGCAAAATTATATAAATACTGAAAGCTTATATATGTTCAGCAGGAGCCTAGGCAACCCCTGTTAGAGAAATACAATGAAGCTATTAAATACACAGCAATCACAGCTGTGTGAGGAACTCTCAGATCACTGGATGGTGGTGAAGCACTCTTTCCTTTTCTTTTGGAAAAGATTCCTTTCTTTTACAAGAACACAAAATAATAATTAAAAAAACTCTTTTGAGAGAATTTTTCATCTTTCATTTCTATAATTCTGTATTTTTTCTCTTTTTCCTTCAAATTTCATGAAGATACAGATAAGATTGTATGTTTTCATTATTCTTTTGCCTATCAGCAATTGTTCTGATCTTGAAAAAGGTCTAGGAAGTTCCACAGTGAAAAAGGGAAGAAAAAGAAATAGACATTTGAAAAGAAATATTTCTATGCTTTTCATTTTTTATGTTTGTAATCAAAAAAGGAGAATAATGAAGGAAAAATAAAAATGTGCATTTTCAGCAGTACAATTTTCCAAAGAAACATGTTAAAGATGGAAATTCTAAATAAAGAACATGTTAATTTCAAATTTCCCATAAAAATGTTCAAGTGCAATACAAGTAATGTTTTCTCATAAAAGTTATTTCTAAATGAAGATTAATTTTCTAGTAGTATATGCTTGCATTTGATGTGTTAGTAGTTAATAAAAATCTCAGGAAAATTGAGCATTTTGCCATCTTTTTATACAGTTTTTACTGTTTATATATATATAAATGTTTATACATTTTTACCTTTTTTTTTTTGCCTATTTTACCTATTTTTTAAACACTGAGACAATTGGATCCACTATTATTTTTAAGGTTTATATAGCCTTATATACATATATTCTATGAATAAACATATTTTGCAAATATCATAAGAAATTGATAATGACATTCAAAATAATTCTATTCTTGCTACTTCATTTGTGAAACGTAAATAAAAAAGGCAATCCTGCAGTCATTTAAAATTGACATCATGCACAAATGCTAGCGAGGGTCTGTTGGGCCATGGGGACTTAAGGGGGGAACAATGAGGGAAATAGTTTGATGCCTGCATTGTTTTCCAAGAACTGTGCTCAAAATGTAAGCAAGCAGACTACAAAGGCAAAACTTTAACTCATCCTGGCCTTTCGCATTATGGAGTTGCATTTGTTCCTGTGATCATCAGCCCTGCTGAACTCAAGCTAAACTAAAACTGCCTGGTTTTCATCCAGCTATTTATTTCTTCTAAGAAAGTTAGTAAACAACACCTTTTATTCAAAATGAGGATGATATGTTTAGCTGAGTATTGTAAAACCTAGTGTTAACATTTAAGACCTGACTGTCTCGCATATTATCATCAGATATTTTACTGTAATGCTAAAAAACACCAAGTAGAGCGTAAAGACCACACGGGAAACTACTCAGAACAGTTCTCCATAGCAAAGGGCACCTGCACCTTGCCACTTTCAGAGCATTCTCTAAGAGTGAACCATCTACAAGGAGATCATCATGACTGACTGGTTTTCTATCTGGCACTCTTCAGTGAACAGTCATATTTATGTATTTGATCTATGAGTTGTGTTGAGATTGACTATTTGATGGAATACTCATAACAACCATTTTTCTGCTTGTTATTAAAGGTTAGTGACGGGTCACCCACACCATGTGGTCTTGTTTCTGTACCCTAATGGGATCATCTAATCTTGCTAGATTCTTTCTACCTCCATCAAAATCAAATTGAGTTTCATTTCTTTAATAAACTAATCCTGACTGCACTTCTCTAATTATAGTGAACACTTACAGGAAAAAAACTTAGCTCAAAGTGGTGTTTATGCAGCATGAATATATAAGATGCAGTGCATCAGACTCAAACTGCCATTTGAAATTTTTGAAAAATATTTGTGAATATTTTTCTTAAATTTTCAGTTAATACCAGCATGGATGTTTGCCATCAATAAATAACAGACTAGTCTGAACAATGAGGATGGAGGAGGTATTTGGGAGTTAGTATGCAGAAGATATTTAACCAAGCTTTTACAAAACTGATCTTGCAACAATGAATGTACTCAAGGTCCAGGACTCCTGGGAAGCAGATCATTCAGACTAGGTGGGACTCTGTTCTTAAAGGAAATGTATGAACTAAGGTGAAATTATTTATAATTCAGTCTAACTATGGTAGAAGTCTGAATCCACAACAATCTGCAGTGTGTGTTTGAAAACTACATAGTAAAACTCAATGGGTACCAAGGTGGTTACTGGGTCTTGGCCAATGGCTTAGAAACGTGTTCTCCAGGTAAGTGCAAGTATCCCAGAACAAAGATCCTCTACAAAACCAGTGCTCAGCTTGTGGCCAGTTGCTTTTTTCTCTAAGGATAATCACTTAGAGCTGTTAGGAGGTTCAGATACAGCTGTCTGGGCTTCTTTGAAATCAAATACTCTTTGAACAATTTCCCCATCTGTATCAGAGTTCGCAAAAATATATCATGCTTTCCTTATTTGACATTGCTATGAGTTATTTGAGAGAAGAGCTTGGTGAAATATTAAAAGGCGACAGCAAATTCCCATGCTAGGTGTCAGCAGTATAAATTAGATCTATTTGTACTTCTGCAACTTAGTTATGCCAATTTAAATGGCACGCTTCTATTCTAAAGTATAAGTAAACACTAATGAACTGCTGCAAGGAATATGCATATTAGAAATCCTCACTTTGTACAGAAAGGTAGTAACGACCAACACTGAACTATAACCAAATCTCGCACCACCCTGCAGAAAACCTTGTGGGAAAAGCTAAGCTCTTCGGCATGACTCAAAGACTAATACTTGCAGGTAGGCCAAGTTAAAAAGCAAATCCAATGTAAAAAGCCATGGACAGAGACTGCTCTTCCACCTTGCTCCCTTTAGACTAAGTAGGTCAAACCCAGAGCCTTATACTGCACCTTGCAGCAGGAGCGCAGCCGAGCTGATGGTGGAGCACCACTCTCTCAAACCACATTTAATACATGATTCAAAGTCATCTGCACAAAGCATCACACAAAATCCTGTGAAGATTGTATCTCAGTGTGACAAAGAGATGGATTATTGTAGCAGGGTCTGTATTTGAGAGAGGCAGTCGCAATCTTCTGAGAAAGCACACAGGACCAAAAGAAATCTGTGGAAATCAAACCAGTGTGTTTATTTGACCCGTGGAGGCATGGGCCTTTTCTACATGACAAAACACACTCTAATTTAGTGGGAAATGTATTTATTTTAATTATACTATTTACAAATTTTCTGCAGGATATACCATAAAAGTAATGAGGTTATGTTATTACAAGATATCTATCATAACACTCTGCTATTAAATCATTTTACTACTTTTGCGTAGATTACAAAGCAGTGAGTAGTGGAATGTAGTTAAAGTATTACAGTTCTCCTGAAGATTAAATACCGTACAAAGGGTACAATAGCCTTATTCCAGTAGCCTGATTACCCACAAGTATGATGTGCAACAAATCACCAGCAGGAAGGATTACTTGGAACAGAACGAACTACTATTTTATCAATCATTTCTTTTAAAAACACAGAGCAGTGTATTAGAGTCACATTTTATGAATGTGTGCGCTGACTAAATTCCTGTTTAAAATGCTGTATTTTTCTTTGACCTTAGTATTTGATGGGCACATACAGTTCAGCTACTTGTAAAAACAAAATACCAGAAAATAATCCAAGAAGAAAATCTCTGTCAAACTCAGATCCATATGATTATTTTATCTTGTACCTATGAATTATGTCAGTTGGCTTATACTTTAACTCATTTTAAAGAAAAATGCCAAGAACTAAGACTAAAAGAAAAGAAGATTAAGTTGAAAGTCCTACATTAACTAGATCCTAACTGTGAAAGACTCTAAGCCTAATAGTGAAAATTAAAAATTTTACTCACAAACCAAATATTTTATGTGTGTGAGAATGAAAAACAAATGCAGAGGCCAGGAATTGGGAGGTTTCTTGCATTGGTTTACAAACCACAGGTTATACGTAAAACCTAGGCAAGCATCAGAGGCTCTTAATGCCAAAACTTAATACTGAAAATAATGGCAGCTAATGCTAAGCACATTTTCTCTTTGAAAATACACATTTGGATCTTCATTTATAATTTAATATCATACATTGAGCCTTCCATCAGTGTGTAAGCTCCTACCAGGACTCTAAAATTACCTTCACAACCAGAAGCTTTAGAAGCTTTATGGTAAAACTGCAAGCCCCTGTATAAGACCAAAAGGTCTTAGAAATTTAGGGGCTGTATTTACGCATATTTTGTATTCGTTGTATTTAAACATAAATGACAGTTGCATTTGGACAAATTACAACCACCTTTTTAAAACAGGTAGAATTCAAAATGCCAAGGTAAGACAAGACAGAATTAAAGATCCTTATAAACCTCTACGTACGTGCACATCAATGTTGCCCTCAAGACTTGGCTCAGTACATTGCCTTTGTAAATCTGCAGAAATGCTGTTCTGACTCCTTCAGCAGCCTTTCTTCATGCCTCCTGCAAGGCCTTGCTCTCTGTGTTCTCCCTGCTCGTCCCAGCAGTGGACAAACTCCTTGCTGTCCTCCAAACACTCGGCCAGCAAGGCTGTCCCACTCGTGGCTTTCCAGGGAAAGGGCAACCCTCAGCCTCGGCCAGTTCCTTTTGGACGAAACATGACACAGTAGCATCCACAAGTAAAGCAATTACCATCAGTCACAGCAAGCCACTAAAAAAAAAAAAAAGAAAAAAGAAAAACAAAACACTCTTCTGGTAGGTTTCCCAAACAGTAGGAAATACATATTACGTATGATTTCCCAAATGGTAAGAAGTACATGTTACTTAATTTAGCTCCCAGTGTTTTGTCTGAATTTGACATCATCGTCCTGCTTTGCCAAAAAGAAAGATACCCCATCTGAAGTATAGCAATCCCATTCTCAGCTAAAACAAAGCACTTAAGTAACTGTGATAAACATATATGTATACTTTTCCAAAAAAAGTGTGAGTGAGATGCCATGCTCTTTCTGAAAAGAGGCCCTTCGGCCATGCCAGTTGTTAAAGGCATAAACACCCATGATTTTCTGCCTCTTAAATTTAAAAAGTATGGTTCCTCTTAATCAGATGGAATAACAACATCAGACTTTCATGTACAGGTAATTAAAGATGATCATTAAAGATCTAGAACTTCAATGCAGTTTTAGAATTTAGAAGAAATATTTTTAAAATAATGTAGATCTTAAAAAACCTCCTGACTGTCTATCTGTCAGGTCTGTTCAAAATCAGAATCGGTATTAGCTTACACTAAAAGAAATCAAACTGAAATAACTAGAGGTGATGATAGCCTAGAATTATCCATTGCATTAAGCACAGGTGTCCTTAAATTTGTATTAAATTCCATTTAAATACCATCAAACCAAGATGAAGGAATCAATATATGATTAACAGTTTTGTTTAAATAGTAACAGTAAGTTTTATTTTCCTAGTGTGAGGTAAGGTAATGTGGACTTTTTTGTATGTTGCACGGAAATACGACATCCTGTACAATTTTAATGGAAAAGTTTTACATTATACATGGTTCACTTTATATTTTCAAAGGTATTAAGGTATACTGGTTTCAGCTGGGATAGAGTTAATTTTCTTCTTAGTAAGCTGGTACAGTGCTGTGTTTTGGATTTAGGGTGACACTGATGTTTTAGTTGTTGCTAAGTAGCGCTTATCCTAAATTAAGGATTGTTCAGTTTCCCATGCTCTGCCAGCGAGCAGATGCACAAGAAGCTGGGAGGGAGCATAGCCAGGACAGCTGACCCGAACTAGCCAAAGGGATATTCCATACCATAGAACGTCATGCCCAGAATATAAACTGGGGGGAGTTGGCCGGGAGGGGCGGATCGCTGCTCGGGCATCGGTCAGTGGGTGGTGAGCAATTGCATTGTGCATCACTTGTCTTTTCTTGGGGTTTATTTCTCTTTTTTTTTTGCTATATTCCTTTTCATTATTATTATTATTATATTATATTATATTATATTATATTATTATTATTATTACTCTTAGTTAGTATTATATTCTATTTTACTCTAGTCATTAAACTGTTCTTATCTCAACCCACGCGTTCTACCTTTTTCCTGATCCTCCTCCCCATCCCACTGGGAGGGGGACAGGGCAGCAGCTGCGTGGTGCTTAGTTGCTGGCTGGGGTTAAACCACAACATAAGGAAATCTCGGAAATTGATTTGTATATACCTCAAATTATTTGTCTGCTATTCATACCTTGCTGCTGTAGTACTCTATTGCATCATTATAATTGAGCTTTCTGTTATTTAATATATAGAAAATCAGAAGTGAAAAATGAATACTTTTGGGTAATTCGTTAGCTTCTTTGCATTAAAAAAAGCGCTACAGCTAAACCCCCAAGATTCTAATTCCAAAATAATAAAACTCTGATCTGTTGAAAATTCACTCAAATCAACCTACCAACAACCCTACGGTTTTCCCAAAAATTAAAATGAATGTAGTAGCTGGCTTTATATCTCCATGCCTAATGTAGAGTTTATGGTATTCAGTCTGAGAATATTTTGACATGGTTATTAAGTTTTCCACTAATCGAAACAAGAATGCCTTCCCTTCAGACATGTATCCTTACAGATATCTCTATAAGCTCATACAACAGCTTCCTATCACAAGGTAGTAGCCCCTTGTAAACTTAGATACCTAAAGTTAGGCTCCTAAATCCACAGTAAGGAACCTACTGCTTTGTGGCTAGCCCTGCAAATCGCACTGCAATCAATGCAATCTCACCTTCTTATTTACAATTTTTTTTATCTTATTGACGTGCCTGTGTAAGGATTTAGAACTCTTTCTTTAGGAGACATGGTTTGATCACTTCGGACTATTATTTTTGTTTGATCCTTCTTAATCACAAGAACATGATTTCTGCAATATGGAACAGTTTGGTCAACATACTTTAAAATTCCTCCTGTACATTCAGATTACATTTTCAAATTATTCTTTGAGCACTTGAACATCTGCAAAGAATGCTTAAAAATTGTAAGTGAAAATGGAAAACATGTCTTTTGACTTTTTCCTTTCTTCAGTCATAAAAGACAAGATTATTGCAGAACTGGACAATTCTGAAATCAGACTGCTGTAGAAAGCATTCACCTGCTTCCTCAAAGAAGGTTGTGATATGAAGTTGCATACTACAACATTGTACTTGCATGCTGTTAGTGTCTGTATCTCCTGTGCAAACATTTCACATGGGAAAAAATTCTGATAACATTGTTTCATGTCTTTTAAATGGCCAAGCTGGCATTTTTTGATGAAAAAAGACACAGAAGAAATGTCTCTTATTTGTAATTTTACTCTTAATTTGAGGTTTCTTTTCTTCATGTGAAAGAGAAAGTAAATTATACTCTCTTCTTCTCAGTACTGAGACTTCTATCAGTGTTTTGTAATCCAAGAATATTGTTGCTTCAAAAAAGACCCTGGAACTCCTGTTAGGAGATTATGATTACTTATGCCAAATCTTCAGTTAGATTCTTCACGGAGTCAAGGCCTTTTCTGCTTCTCACACCACCCCACCAGCGAGGAGGCTGGGGGTGCACAAGAAGTTGGGAGGGGACACAGCTGGGACAGCTGACCCCAACTGACCAAAGGGATATTCCATACCATATGACGGCATGCTCAGCATATAAAGCTGGGGGAAGAAGAAGAAAGGGGGGGACACATTTGGAGTGATGGCGTTTGTCTTCCCAAGTAAGCATTACGCATGATGGAGCCCTGCTTTCCTGGAGATGGCTGAACACCTGCCTGCCGATAGGAAGTGGTGAACGAATTCCTTGTTTTGCTTTGCTTGCGTGCACAGCTTTTGCTTTCCCTATTAAACTGTCTTTATCTTGACCCATGAGTTTTCTCACTTTTACTCTTCCGATTCTCTCCCCCATCCCACTGGGGGGGAGTGAGCAAGTGGCTGTGTGGTGCTTAGCTGCCAGCTGCAGTTAAATGACGACACAGTGATGAATCTGGCATTCAGTTAGTAAATATATCACAAAAAGTTGGCATCACAGAGATGAATAAGACAGAGATTTAGCACTGCAGAGTCTTTGATGTTAAAGTCAATATATGGAACTGAGCTCCTAATTTTAGGAAAAAGTAGTCAAACTGGTATCTGTCACTTATTGCTCCACTGTTATACCAAGACATGATCTAATTTACCTTTTTACAAAAATCTTTTATGCACAGTACTTAAACATTTCCTTCGTGAGAACATTTCTGAGAGGCTATTACCACCAATAGCTCCAGAACTGAAGCTCCCTTTAATTTCTTTTAGGTGTGTTTTGAGTGCAACTTCTTGCTTACACAGTGCTTTGGCTGTTGTGACGTAGTTTCATTCGCTCCTTTGCTAAGGGCCATGATGACAGGCTTCTTTCTTTAGTTTCTAACCTCAACATCCTCTCCCTTGTGTTCGTTGTCCATTTATACCACCCACATCCACCTCTCTTTGACTTCATTCTCCCCTTCTTTCCTTCCTCTTCCTTCTGCCTTTATTTTTCTTTTAGACCACATGCCATTCAGACCCTCCCTGATTGTCTTTTACTTTGTTTTTGTAAATCACTGCTTACGAAATGGAGTGTTGTTCTCTGTTGTCCTTAATGCATTTAATTGAGAAAATGTTATTTTATTCCAAGGTGTCGGGTAAAATGAATGCAACCTCAGCCTAAATATCAGGACTCACTTTTGATCTGCAGGAGGCCTAAGGTTACACAAGAACACTGGTATGCTCATCATTACACAGTTGTGGCTCCCATCAGCCAAGATCTTCAGATCTTCTTAACAAATATGGTACTTCCACACAAACAAAAAAGTCAGACTAATCACAAACTTGAGAAAAACTGAGACGGTATGTCAATCAACATGGAGAAGGACATGCTGTCCCTTCCACTAAACACAGTGAGACTAAGCTGTTTATTGCACATGGGTTCACTTACATCCAAATTATTTTGAATGACTGTGCCAGTGTTGATGGAGGGGTAGTTTCCTGCATTCATAGAATTAGAGGAGTTTTTTGCCAGGTTTACTAAGCAAATATGGAATCAGTGTCAGATCAGACTATAATGCAGACTAAAATTGTACAATGCTGTTGTGCTGAACAGATACAAGATTTTGACATAGTATAGAAAGCACATCTGCCAGCTGGAGAAGTTCCACCAGAGGCACCTATGTGTCTTGCTCTGAGTCAGATGCTACACTAGGCTGACCAGTGATGAATTCCTGCAGTGTATCCACATGGAAGGCCCAGGTGTAATAGGCTGGACATATGGCTTGGATCAATGATGTACATATGTTCGAGTACCTCCTATGCAGGGAACTGGAGTGTGGAAAGAGGAAGCAATGGTGATCCAAGAAAGTGCTTCTAGGACACCCTAAAGGCAGGATTGATTGAGTGCAACCTTCCGGCCAAATCTTTTGAGTTCTTTGCCAGAAAGAGACAGCAATGGAGCATCAAGGTGAGGGAAGGCATAGGCCTCTTTGAACAAAAACAGATGCCGTTGGGCAGGAAAAGCATGTGGGGAAGAAAAAAACCATTCTGTCAGCAACAGCAGCAGTAATAGATCATTCCATGCAGATAGTGAGTGGCATGGTGACAAGCGTGGTAAAAAGCAGTTATCCTGCACAGGCCTCTACAAGCTTTCCTTGCATCCACTGATTTTGACTCACCCATCAGCTGAACAGGACCGCCTTCCTTCACTTGGAGGGACAAACTGTGAGTGATTCAACAGTTTCGCACATATAAAAAATATCTGGGGCGGGTTGTTTTGGGGTTTTTTTGGCTTTCATTTTGTTATTGAAGCCAAATTCAAAAGAATATTAAAATGAAGTCAACTCAGAAAAGCAAAACTTTCTTTATTCTTCTAAATTAATCATGAAAATGCAAGCATTTTGTCTTAATAATTCCTTTTTTGTCTTTCATTTTGCTAATGTTCTCAAGAACTCTGATGTCTCTCTGTTATTCCGGTAGCCTTCTCATCATAAAATCTGACATCTGCCAGCTTTTAAGCAGCCTGGGTATACCAACTAGTTGCTGATTTTAATGACATCCATATCTTCTACCTTTGTTCCAGGTGGGAGTCTTATCAGAAGTCATGGAGTGAATGAGAAGGGAAGCTGAACTACCTCAGAGACCCCTGCAGTTCAGGACAGAAGTAGCCTGGAGAGGGTTACATAGCTTTGCCCATGCTTGCAACTTCTGAGGACATGACCAGGACCCAGCTCTATAAAACAATGTATGTGCCTTAAGTGCTTCCTCATGCATCTAGGTAACTGCATACACCTAAGTCCTCAGGCCTGTAGCTAAGGCTCCAGGGACCCAGTTTGTCGCACTACTGGCTATAAAACGAGCTTGGGGTGATTGTCTCAGACTTTGATGTCTGCCAGCAAGATATCAAATGTAGGAAAAAATCTGTGGGAACCTGAACTTTTTAAAGTAGAGCTTCCCAGACTTCCACAGTCTCACTGTGCGTACCAAAAGCTGTCTCCTCCTTGGCAAGACATAATGCTTAGTCAGAGGTCGTAAATTTAGCAAAGAGTTACTGGAAGTTGTGCAAGTACTGTTTACCTTCTCAGTCTGCATTTTAGAAAATAAGGAGTGGCATCTCTCTCCATCTGCTTTTGGAAGGAATCGCTCAGTTGATAATGTCAACCCGTACTCTGCTTTGCAGATCCTCATTTGCTGTTGACCGTTTCAGGCCTGACACAGCGCTCAGCAGAGCACTTACCTGCACAAGATAAAAGACTCTTTTCCCTCTTACGTGTTCCAGGACAGTTTTTGGATCTGCTCACTGGCTGCGGTGAGGGCCAGTCTGAGGAGTCTAACCATCCCCACACATTGTGCAGAAAAATTTGACACCTGACTGAAGGTTGTTAAACCTTCTTCAATTCTTTCAGGGATCTAGCAGCAAAACTAGTTTTTTTTACAATCATTAGCATTCATGTCAGATGAGAAATTCCCTTCAGAGAAGCTGAAGGATCCAAAAAGGAAAGACATATTCAAAACTTCTGCATTTTTATCTTTCCTTGGGAAAGTAAGGCAGTATTCAGTTCTGAGAATAGCTAGTCTTTAGCAAACTACAGGTGACAGTTTTGCAGTTTTCTGGCTCATCTATGTAGTCAGCAAGTCTCCTAGTTTTATATCCCTATACTATCTGATCCTTGTCAGCCCATATACCTCTTCAGGGCATGAAAGCCCATTGAGATGAAGTTACTGATTAAATGAACTACAGCAATAGGAAAAACTACAGTGTTACAATGGGATTTGAAGGAGAAAAGAAACATTGAGCAAATACTATTTCATTTCCCCGTGATGCTCATCTTTACTGCAAACAGGTAAGTATAAGCTCGGTAACCACGATAGAGAAACAAATGTCTATGCAGTAGTGTCAGACTACCACCTACCTACGTTTCCTCTCTTTGTTATTCTTACTTACAAATTTCCATGAAAACATTGTGCTACAATATCAGCCTCCACGTAACAGAGAAAAACAAACAGAATTTTAATATTATTTGAATAGTAGAGAACCTTTCTCAAAAACTGTATAATCAAAAGCAAAGAAATCCCAAGTATTATATACAGAAAGCTAAAAAGCAGATGAGACCACATAGTTTACAAAGTGCATCAGAAGGAAATCAGTACATTACTTTGTAAGATCCTTACCTAGATCTGTAACTGGTCATACTTACCGAGTTGAGTAAAGTACCCTGTTCAAAGACAACATCTAAGCTTTATGCCTAACTTATAAGCACATGCTGAAGACCTCTTGAGGGAAAGTGTTTAGAGGAGCAAGCCAATCAGGAACACAGCACCTGAAGTGGAGTTTAGGCCAAATTTAAGACCAAAATTAGTATCCAAAAACTTTTCCTTGGCTGCTGCCTTGCCCTGAAGGCAATGTGAACCTTACAATTCTCACATTTCCTCTAGTTTGAGCTGGGATGAGGAGCAGGGAATCCCAAACTAGGCCTGACTCCCCTGAGAGACTCCGTCTAGTAAGTACTTGGTATTTCTTGCCCCTTAAATGAGTCCCTACTGGCTGAGCTGCCTGACTCAGATCACAACCCACAGAGTATGCCCAAGAAGAGCTAATAAAATCAAGCTGCTGACAGCGTCATGAGAAGCTGTGCCTCGGTTTTAAAACCCCAGGGCAAGGGAAAATGAATGCACTTTATCCCATTAATTAACCTACGTAGTGGGAATAGAGTCTACAGCTCAGTACATCCCACTCCCTTGGCTCAAGGGTTTAGGACACTGAACTGAGACAGGAGCTACACAGAGGACAGAACAAAATTTGCGAAACTTGGCCAGCTCTGCAGCTGTTAGGCTGTTGGACAGGTGATTTCCTTTATTGAAGAGACTGTGTCCTGCTCATTCTTCCAAAGAAAATCCACAGCAGCCTTATTCTGGAGAGAGGACACAAATCTGTGGTGCACAAGTGGGCGCAGATGCCTGGGCTGGGCTGCTTGCACCCCAGGGAGGGGCAGGATTTCACACAGCCCTGCTCAGCGTTTCCTGGGCTGGTGGATGGGTTTTGATCCCATTCTGACACACCTAATCTTCCCCATGGGCTGTATAGAATGCTAAATTCTGTTTCCAGGGACAAGCACATTTTTCTCCAAGAGTTCTCCTGAATTATGACCGAATTGGATAACTTTGCCATTTTTGCAGTACCCAATAGCCAGACCCAGCTGTATAAATAAGCACAGCTTAGCTGAAGTCCGTGTAACTTCACTGATTTACGTCTGCTTAGATTCTGGCCTTGGGATATTGATTTATGATTTGATATCTTAGCACTTACTTTCACGGGCAACAGGCCTGACAGTTCATACAATCAAATGGATATTTTTTTAAGTCACTCTTCAGTTGTAATCAGTATTTCTTTTTACCTTCAGTGCATAAAAATTACTACCAGCTTTAAAAACACCATACTGTAGTTACCTTGATCTTTGACAAAGAGTTCTTAATTTTCCAAAATTTTGTATTTGAACCAGAACAGGAAACAGTTTTCCAGGAATCGAGCAAGTAACCAGTCCGCCATTTGTGTATACAACTAGTATGTTAATTATACCTCCCTCTTCAATGCATTTGACTACTGTAATTTAAAATGCTTTAAAAAAAAAAAAAAGGAAGAAAAAGCACAGTTGACAAAACAAAGAATTAGTCTGAGATGATTCCTAAAATCTCTGGAAATGTTCGTGTGTACAACATGAACTTAAACATGTCAGAATTTAAGCCCATAAGTCACAGAACCCACCTTGGATTCAGATTCTAGTTTAGGAATAAAATGATGAAAGTATAATTATGTGGCAGAATTACGTTGAACACAACTGAGAGTTACCGAGGATTGAATCGCTTGTCTTTCTCCACCTTGTCCTCAGCCAAGTGGCAGGAAACAGCTGGCCAGAATTTTTGAGTGCCTTTAATGAAGTGAATGCTTAGTTGTTAGGATTTGGTGATTAAATGAAATAAGACTAATATTCCTGTGTGGATTTGTTGAAAGATGATTGTCCTGAAAGGAAGGCAACTCTCTAGGTGAGATTTAGCTAGGGAGTAAACTTATTCAAAAGTTCAATTTATGGAGAAAATTCTTAGGGGGTTCTATTTTTTATTGTTATTATTATTACAAGACTCCTTAAAGATGCTAAATCAAGGCACAAATTAACTGATTTATTTTCTATGTCTCACCTCAACCAAATACACACAAAGGGCTAAGCTAAATAAATAAGCTAAGTGAAATTATTCTGCTATCAGGACCTTCTTAATGTTCTACTGTAATGAATATAAAGCTCAAAGGGTTATTCCAGAGTGGTTGTAGGTTAAATAAAGTTCTTCAAAACAAAATCTTGAAGCTGCACAATGTAGAATTCTCAGTATATAGGAAACTCATCCTGATGTTGGAAGTTTAGGTATAACAACAGGCATCAAAAAGTGACCAAAAATATGATGTTGGACATTTTGCATCTGTTTATGTTTTACTAGAGGAGACATAAGAAATTCCAGATTCACTTTCATCATGTTTGGTACTTGCAGTTGATCTATATTCCAGATTTGCTTAACAAGAAATATTAACTTTCTGGGAATTCACCCTCCCACTGTAGCTACAGGTATAATGAATTCATAACGTAATCCATGAAGTAAATATTTTTTGGCCAAATGATCAAACTAGACTTGCTATTCTTTTGCAGGAAAAAAAAAAAGGGGGGGGGCAGCAGACACGACACACACCAAACAAACAAATGAGCAACAACAAAAAAAACCTCGGGGTAAACTGAGTTCAACTAAAACACCAAAAGCCCTGTCAAGTCACTCTGAAGTTCAGTCACATGGTTTTGACAAGAATTTAATTCTATCAAACAATATGCTGAATAATCACATTTGTGTTAAGGTTATTGCTTAAAGGTACTCATATAACTATTTAACAAGCAATCTCAAAAAATAATAGCCTGTATAAATATCTTTACCTATCATTGACAAGTAAAACGGATTAATTTGAGTATATTGTCTATCCTGAATAGTGGAAATGCTCAAGGCATTAGCCACTTCACCTTCTAGAGCCAAGAAAGGGTTTGAAAAGTCACAGCATAAATTCTTCTTATCAAACATTTTTAAACATGAAAAAATACCTCCACTTACAACTTCATCCACATCTCAATTAAATAAAAGGGAGATTTTCTGACAAATTCAGTGAACTTTTGGTAAGGTCTGCAAACCAGCACAACACACTTGACTTCAATCAGTTGACAGAAGTCTAAAGAATTGTCACATTTAGCTACTGCACGTTAGGCCCCTGGTTTTGGTACAGGTTTATTGCTTAACCTGAAGTAATGAAGAACCCAGTTCTATCAGTAAAAAGGCAGACTGTAAAAAAGTAACTTAAAAATATTAATGTCAACAAATTCCAGGGGAAAAGCACAAAATACTGTATCTAATTGATCCTATTTTTTTTTCCTTTTGTATTTCTCAAGGCTTCCAGGATTTTGGTGATATTTAAGACAGTTTCTAACAGTATTATATTTGAGGTTTTTTACGCATTGCTCAGCTCCTGTTAATTTTCATTTTTGCCTATAAGAGGATATCATAACAATATAACCTAAACATCTACAATACTCACTCTGACCTTTGAAAATGTTTTGTGTAAAACACTATTAATGTCTATAAAGAGGAACCTCTAAAATCTAGAGATATTTAGGCAAAATATTATAGTGGACACTTATGAGACATTATCTATCATTTTAATAATTTTCCTCTTTTTTTTTTTTTTTTTAAGGTTGGCTTATAGACAAAGGCAAAATAAACAGCTGCCTGGGGCAGGGGATTGCTAGAGGAATGCACTCGGGAAGGTGAAAGTGAAACCGAGCATAACACTACTGCAAACAGATGATGCAGCCACAACTGCCCCATCCCTCTGGATGGAGCAGGATCCGGATGCCTGGCTCCCCAGAGCTGGCCCCCAGTTCCCCACATCAGGCACAAGCTCCTTAGTCTTGGGAAGACAAAATTGAATTTGCCCTGGACCTCTGTCAACCCAAATGGATGTCCTCAGGCATCCTGGAGAAATTCTCTGTATTTCTAGTGTGAAGTCCTATGCAGTTTGGCTCTCTGTGCCCTTTTTCATTTGTTTTTAATGCTACCAAACAAAATACTGCCTGCTTAGAGCCAAACCTGAGCACAATTCTTTCACAAACGTGGGATTTGTTCAGCCTAAGACTGCTCTTTCCCTGCAGCTTCAGTGGAAAGAAAGACATCTCCAGCCAGCAGTAGCCAGCTTCACCCTCGGATGCTACACCCCCTGATGTAACATGGTGGCAAACAGCAGGGCATAACAGAACAGAGCTCCTTCGGCGTACTGCAGTGCCTCGGTCCCTGTCTGAGACAAAGTCGTAGAGCACATAAGTAGTTGAAGTCACCGTCCTGTGCAGCACGGTGAGTCAGTCAATAGGGCAGAGGAACTATCCCTAAATTTGTCTTACTTATTTTCTCAATCTTTCCCATACCCAGACAAAATTTATTCATTTTTAAAAATATATGAAACCTGATTATACGGTGTCAGAGAAGCACAACACATGCCTACTGGTAAGACAGGAGCACATTAAAGTGAGAAATTTTTAACTGTAAAGCCACAGAAAGTACCAGGCTCAGGCCTGTTCAAGCAAGTTTGAATTGCCTTCATGAATATGGCATTATTTTTAGATAATGATGCTCTCCTAGTCTGATACCTAAATTATCCTAGTGTCATGGTTTAACCCCAGTCAGCAACTCAGCACCACACAGCCATTTCCACCTCCCCCTCCCAGTGGGGTGAGGAGGAGGAAAGCAAAGGAAAAAAAGTAAAACTCGTGGGTTGAGATAAGAACAGTTTAATAACTAAAGTAAAATATAATACTAACAATAGTAATAATGAAATATAATAATAATAGTAATGAAAAGGAATACAACAAAAAAAGGAAGGGTGGGGAAGGAAAAAAAACAGTGATGCACAATGCAATTGCTCACCACCCGCTGACCGATGCCTGAGCAGTGATCCGCCCCTCCTGGCCAACTCCCCCCTGTTTATATACTGGGCATGACGTTCCATGGTATGGAATACCCCTTTGGCTAGTTCAGGTCAGCTGCCCCGGCTATGCTCCCTCCCAGCTTCTTGCACACCCGCTTGCTGGCAGAGCATGGGAAACTGAAAAGTCCTTGGCTTAAGATAAGCGCTACTTAACAACAACTAAAACATCAGAGTGTTATCGACATTATTCTCACACTAAATCCAAAACACAGCACTGTACCATCTACTAAAAAGAAAGTTAACTCTGTCCCAGCCGAAACCAGGACACCTAGATTGACAGGTTTTATATGGCATAATACATTTTTTTGAGCACTGTTGATTGACCATTGCAAAAATGTTTTGAAATTACTCTTTTGGTATCATAAATACTAATCAAAGATTACCAAACATCCTGAAATAAAGCATCTGAGGTCAAACTTCCCTCCAGATGTGCATAAGTAACAATCTCCATTATACAAGAGAGAAGTGTGTGTGCGCACACGTGTGTAAAATACCAGGAGAAACTGGGATATATGTATACATACATGGAAACCAGAGATCTGAATTCTTGCTGGTGTGATTATTAATCTGCATAGCTGGGAACTGAGAGATTCTTAAAATTTTCCTTCGTATGATTTCTTATTGTTCCATTTCATTACTTCTTGGATGGCATCAAGGGTTAGATGTTTGTTACTTCATATGCATTATGTCACGTCTTATTTCTCTGGAGTAGCTGAAAGGAAGCAAGAGAAAAGTATATTCTTCTCTCTTACATACCCTTTCTACTGTTAAATTCTTAGGTTTGTTTTCCTTCCTAGGAGTAATTTTTTGGGGGAGAATCACTGACTGACTGACCAACTGGCTCAAGGAAAGCATTAGATACACTATAAATGCTTTGGCAGGACTAACACATCTGGCAGTTTAGCCCTGACTTGTCCATATCCCTTTCCCATTTAAGAAGACAACAAAATAACCAAGACTCAAATCCTGCAAATGTTAATGTAACCCAGTAACTTTAAACTTACAAATGGCTTGGTGCCTGCATTGACACTAGCTATCTGCATACATTTTTGGACAGATATGGGAGCTCTGTATATATAAATTTAGCATGGAGCCTTGCTGCAATCAGTTAGTTACAGCATATTGCAGCACTAACACTGCTGGAAGAAACAGAGAGTCTCTAAATAGCTGCAGCCAATAGCTGCAATCCTAGAAACTCTCACATCTGAATAACATCAATGTCACAAATTCTCATGCTGGATTTGGCAGTCCTCACTCAAATAAGGTAAATTACTTCACCAGAGTAACTGTTTATAGGATTATGTAACTCCCTGCTACTCTTTATTCCATCTTCAGCCCACAAAAAGACATATGAAAAGGGAGAACACATAACAAGATATATGCATATATATAAAGCACGTATATGTGTACTTTCTCACGCACACTCACACACACACATATATATATATAAAAACAGTCATAGTATAGATGATGAGTGACAAAAAGCCCAATTGTGTCATTTTCTTCTATCACTTGCTGCATTCAAGAATCAAGTTTAAAGTAAACATTGAGGCTACAAGGCCAAACATTGAAAAGTTAGGAAATGCACAAGTAAAGGCTAGTTTTTGAAACAGTGCCTCATTCGCAGAGATCTGTCTATCCAGCAGACAATCAAGTGGGATGATGCAGGGCCTAGGAAAGAAAAAAGATAATCACTTCTTTGTTTCTCAGTCTGACAAAAATGTTAATCATATGAAATCTTTCCAATTCTCACGTTGTGGACAACGGCGCTGGAATCTGAATTCCAGCAGAAGTGTGTCACCTGAGACAAGGGAATAATCAACAGTGATTGTGGACCCACTGCTATGGGGAATAAAACATTTACACTGCCAGCGACATCCCAGTTATTTAGCGAGTAGCAGAGGAACCCTGAAAAACAGAAATCCTGGGTGCTACCCCAGATTCTGGAAGATGATGTGTTTTAGTGGCTATAGACCTTTTATGATATTTTCTGACCTGTTATATTCCACCCCTATCTTTTCCTCTGCACAAGTTTTTTTCACCTCTCTTCCTGTTTTCTTTTGTTTCTAAGGCCTGACCTTGTCCATCACCTCTTCTGGAGCCTGTTGCCACCTCCTTCAGATCATAAGTCCTGCAGATACCTGCCCATGTCTCAGCTCTGCTCCCTACTCAGACTATATTCAAGGCTGATTAATCTGTCCTTCTTCAGACTGCCCTGAAGTGATGTGGATGGCAATGAAGGAGGAATGAGAGCAGAAAAAAGACAGTCTTCTTGCCCCCGCTTCTAGAGTTACTGAGGCATATAAGAGGAACAATTATAGGGAATGACATGCTTAACTCTTCTCTGAGATTGCCAGCCTTGAACATACACACTACAGATGAAATCTACAAAGAGTTAAACTATAAGCTATTATATCAAGTATACCCAAAGATAACTCTGTCAAATGGGTGTGTATTTTTATAGGGAAAGCAAAAAAATGCACCTCTTTCTGGCCTCAAGATACCCTTCTTCCTAAATTCACATCATTTACTGTAAAGCTGTTTATTCAGTAAGGTCACACAGATTTTTAACATTAGCAAACCAAATCATTTCTCCCTATCATTCCTGGAAACAGTTAAACAGTTTTGCTGAAGCTTTCTTTTTATATAAAAGCAAGACACGCAGTGTGAGGCAGACATCAGTCATAAAAATTCTTGTCTGAGTGATTACATCTAACAATAAGAAACACACTGGAATCTTACATAAGAAAATGCTATCCATCTTTAAATAGGGATCTCATTTACAGCTCCATCTGTAACATATATATACATATAAGTTTTTATTTTTGAGTGTTATCTATTTTTAACCATCTGCTAACATTGTTATTTCTTATGTATTACAAAGTTTTTCTGTTTACCTGTGTTTGTATGTAATCACACCAAACACATGATCTGTTTCTCATGTTAAATTCCCATTAAACTCATCAGGCCAAATTCCTCTTACTAAATTCACCAGCCTCTTTTGAGTAACATCAAGACTATTTTCACCCAAGATATACTTAATACTCGTGTAAAAATGTAAATGCACTTAGAGTTCTGAGATGAAAATGGCTTGAACACCTTACAGAGCTCCAGGTCCGTCTTCAAGGTCGTATCTTGAATGTACTTGTTGAAATCCCGCTGCACATAGTTATTTACCACTGCAAAGTTTGATTTATTGACAACTTAGGGAAAAAAAAAAAATTAGAAGGACTTTTTCTCAAATTACTGTGAAGTCTGTCCCATTCTCTTTATACATGACAATAAACTCTGAACAGTTGGATAAAGAATATCTTCATTGTTTTATCTTAAGATTCTGGTTTCTTTTCAAGGGATTCAGGTAGGAGAAGCTTACAGAGTATAACAGCAGTTGCATGCATAAATCTTAAATGAATTGATGGAAAGCCTAACCTCATCATGGTTTATCTATTATACCTCTAAATGTGTTTACATTCTTAGATAAAAGCAACCATGTTCCCTTAAAGTCAACTCATAGATCCTTATGTATTGATTCATGGATTATCAACATATTTGAAGAGATTAATATGTTTAACATGTAATTCCGTAGAGCTACAGTAATGTGATGTCACACTTTCAAGGTAAAATATATTTTACAAATATATAGTTTTCCTTTAAACTGGGCACTGCCAACATTGTATTGCAAGTTGATAGCTGTGTCTCAGGATGTAGACAAATCCTGGCTGAACATTATAAAACTCTGATTTTGGTAAAAATGTTGTTTCCTCCTCCTCTCTTCTGTGTATAAATACACCACATTTCTCTTGAGAGTGTTCTAAACATTAGGTATTTACTTTCCTAGCTTCAATCTAGGTCACAAGAGTTGTCCTTCTTTACTCACTACATCAACTAATTGCTGTGATGGCCAAGTCCGTCTGACAAGAAACACGAAGTCTTTCTCTGCCACCAGTAGATGCTGTTCCAGAAATATCTGATGGCTTCGGCAACTGAGGTGAAAACAAGGTGGTTAGGCTAGGCTCCCAGCAGCCGGCACAGTCTCAGCTCCTCCGCTTGACACTACCTAATATATTGGTCATTCAGTTCAGTTGATGAGGTGTATACAAAAAATGCTGAATTCTGACTGATGATGATAGATGGTAAGAGGTAACTACAGCACAACTTATTTTTATCTTTTTTTTAAAAATGTGGAAATAACATACAGAAGAAAATATCAGATCTCACACATTTCGTACCATTTGATTCCCAACTTATCTTTCTTTTACTGTGCTTGTGCCTTGCACATTTGCACGGCAGTGCTATTTTTTCTCTCTCTCTCCCCCCCTCACCTCCTTCTCTTACATATGGGTCTTACATATGACCCACACACATCAAATACAATTGCCTGACCTGATCTGTGATCTACTAACCAGCTGCATCTGGAATCACAGACCGGGAGAGAAGCTATGGCACAGAGCTGGAGATGGAGGAGTGCCTCACAGCAGATTTCTGCAAGAAAATCCCCAAAACCCCCCAGCTCCAGTTCAGGACAATAGCCTTCCTTGTCATATGCCCAGTGTGCTTTGGAGGCATGATGATCACAGTCTTGGGGTCCAGAGCCACCTGGAGTTTGGTCCTCCACTACATGACCCGATTCAGGGAATCCTATGTATTACAGTATAAAAAAAAAGAGAGGTTGAAAAAAAAAATGCATTTAACTTATTTAACCTTTAAATTCAAGCAGTTGGAAGTGTGGATATCATGTAAATAATGGCTGTGGGGTCTTAATTTTGTCCTCTTATGCATATGTCTTACAATAAAGTAATTATTTATTTGACCGCACAGTTTTTTTCCACTGGACTTCTCGTCATTCTGTACAAAGGTGGATATCCATGGTAGCAATTTTCCGCTAAAAAGATGGCATTTCCCATATAACAATTCTTCTGTTTAATTGAATAGGCTTGCACCCAATCTATGCATTTTAGATTTTGGATTTTAGAACTGGCATACTCTTTTATTCTCCTTAAATGCAAAAATAGCTAATTCACAATAGGAGAATGTTAGAAACTGTTTTCTCAGTATTGATTAGTGATTTGATGTATTTTAAAAGAGGCTGTTTCTCACAACTGATTTTTTACTGTATATTCATTATATATTTTTACTTTATAATATTCTAATGACAGTGTGATAATGGAAGCAAATGGAAGAAGATGACTGAAGCCGTATTACCCACTGACTCACACAGACACCTAATGCATTCATGCTTAATATTCTTAGGCATTATAGCAGGGATTAGAATAAAATAAAAGGAAAAAAAATACAGAGACAAAATATACAGATTTATCTGCTGTCCAATCCTTTCATTAGCTTGAAAATAAGTTTACTATGGATTTACACTGTGACTTATCTTCAGAATCACAAACCTACGCCATTAATAAAAATAAGCTTATACGCACACTACATTAAAATAACTTAAGGATGAATAGTTCAACTTTACCACTTTTTTTAGGACTGGATTCAATAACAGAAATTGGACTCAGCTGTAAGGATTTTTCAAGGATATTATGGACCATATTTCCACAGACATTTTTATTGTTTCTAGTCCTCTAAAACATCCAAAAAGTTGTGCTTTTAACTGAGTAGTTTCTTCTGTTTATTAGTTTGTGTAAACATTTTTTCCAGTTATGTCAATTGCAGGACAGTAATTTCATTCTTGCTATTATAAATAAAGAAAAGTTCATTTGAATGCTACTTCTTGAGTATTTAACTCCCACTGAAGTCAGCTGAAGTAGAATTGTGTGTGTTTGTAATTCAGAACGGGCTTTGCACAAAGGCGATTTGGATGATTCTGCTATACATTTTTTTGTAACTGTTGTAAAAAAATATAACCAATTTATTTGTAATGGCCAACTTTCCAAATTCAGCATAAGAAAGCTAAATGATGTGTTCTTACATGTTCACCAATAATATTCTGCAATTCAAATGATTTACTATGAAAAAATCCAAAGGAGGTAGATTTTTATTCCTCCATAATAATATTTTGCAGCTCTAAAGAGAATTTAAAAAAATGTATGTGGACCAATGAAGTAAGAAGATCTAGCTTACAGACATTAACACCAACTAAACATGGAGAAATAGAAATGTAATTATGCAGTCACTTTTCTGACAATAATAATATTTTAAAGTCAAGTGAGATTTCGGTGTTTTACAGGAAATCTCATACTTACTTGGTTGGGTTTTTTTTACTTCAAAGCCCCAGATCCTGGAATTGAGTAATGAGGTAAGTATTCCACATTTCATTATTTTATAAATTAATCCCTCTCTCCGAGACTTACAGTGTAAAATTTGATGTGAAAGAAGTTCAAAAATCAGAAGACAAATTAAAACCCACCAAAAAGAAAAAAAAAATAATAAAATCTCATGATCTGTAGAAACAGATAGAGCTGAGCACAGCACTGGAAGTGTTGGGTTTGTTTGGGGTTTCTTTTCCCGGAAGAAACATGTGGTGAGAATAAGATTCTTCCCATCCAGCGGAAAAGCAAGCAGGAAGAGAAAGAGAGGAATTAAATCCCGTAGCTTCCCCCTCACGCTCCTTCTCACCGTCCCATCAGTGGGACTGAGCCTCACCTGCATTTTGGCAGCTGCCCCCCCAGCTCCCTGCCTGGGGGGGGCTGCGTAGGAGCAGCCTTCTCCCTGGACACGAAGCCACCTCACCTGTGTGCAGCTATCCAATAGGAAATACAAAAAGTGGCAAAATGTGGCTTAAATCTGCTCCCCCCACAGGCGCACACAACTCAAAGCTCAGGGAGGATAATGTCCGTATGCTGGAGCCCGCCTCTACAGGAAAGTCTCTGTGCCCTCTCTCTCAGAGAGAGGTGAAGAAGGGGGAAAGGGGGGGGGGGGTGTCTCGCTCCCCCTCCCCTGATGGGGCTGTGCAGAAAAAGGAGGTGAGGAACACAGCGCCGAAGAGTGAGAGGCAGCACGGGGATGTGGCTGCGTTGCCCAGAGGTTAAGTCACTCTGCTGGGAATAGGTTTCTGTCCCTGCTCCAAAGGTTTTGTGTTGGGTTTGTGCTGTGCTGTCACCAGCAGGAACAACTCCATTTCAGGTGCGTTGGAGAAGGTGAGGGTGACCACCTCCTGTGAGCGGCTGGGGTTTTAGGCCTGCTTGGGGAGGGTGTACCAGCCTCAGCCCTTCAAGGACATGGGGTGGGGGCATGCTGGGGTCAGCATCCCAAACACGGTTAGGCATAATCTCCTCACCTCTGGGAAGGCTGAAGCCTTTCTAGACGTAAGGAAAAACAGTACATGACTTCTTGGATGAGTTTAAGGTCAAAAAAGAACACGATCCTGAAGCCAAGTGATCTCAAGGATAAGAAGCTGAACAAGACTTTTCTATTCCATTTACCTCTTGTCCCTTTCTTGAATATAGCCCTAAGCATCTTTACAAAGGGTACAGGGAGGTCCTGGTGCCTGGAGGCCTGTCCTTTCTGAAGACTTTTTTTTTGTTTTCCCAAAGAGCAACACAAAACCAAGGTACCACACTGAAGCCCGGATGGTTTACAATGTGAATCTAGAACATATGGAAAGCCCCCCACTCAGGGATCACATCCTAAAGTTCATCCAGACCTGTGGTAAACACCCACGATCCAGAGGCACGATAACAGGTTTGCTTATCTCTTGGTACCCATTTTAAAGCTTCTCTCTCTTCAAGACACATTGCAAATGCTTTAACTACCAGGTACATCCCTACAGGGAGGGGGAAAAGTCATAGCAGAAACAGTAAATATGCCCTTCTTAAAGGGTATGAAAATCCCTTCCACTTCCTCTAAATGTGTGTGAGAGAGAAATGCTGCAAGATATTGCTCCCTCTTCTCTTTTCTGCCAAGAACGGCAGTGGTGCATGGCGTGCCGTTGAGATGGGCACAGCGCTCCTCACCGAAATCAATGGGGAGCTCTGCGTCAGATCAATGCCCGGATGCGGCCAGCAGCTGGCAGGAACCCATTTCCATGTGAGTCACCTACGAGACTGCAGGTGCTGGCGGCCCATGGAAAGTTGAATCCTAGCCACTGACAGCTAATATAATCATGTTGCTTGCTCAGATCTCCTGCTGATAAACGCACCCAGTTACTCCTAACTGTCTCCCTTACAAAATAGCACCTTCCAGGACACCTACCTCTTCAATAGTTTTTAACCACGCTGCAGCTGCACAAGAAAATCCTTTCATCAATTATAAATCAATTGAGGAAGAGAAATCTGCAGCTCGCTTGATTGCCCTTGTTGTCCCTGCAACTCACTGATCCAGCTACAGAAACTTTCCAGCCTGCCAGGTCTGTTTATTTATTATTATTATTATTAATAATAATAATAATTATTATTATTATTCAGAGCCTGAACGGATCATTCCTTCCTTTATAGAAAGTAACTCTGCAGCAGTAATCTGTTAGCAGAGCAACCTTCCCTCTGGTGGGAGAGGGGGAGAGGGGGAGTGAGAAAGGGAGAAAGAGAGAGAAAAAGAGATTGTATTCCACAAAAGGCGATGCAAGTATGGTGGGCCAGATGCAACTGCAGTCTCTAGCTACAGCCCTCCCGCTCTGATTGCAGGGGACTTTTTAAATAGGTAGCTATTCCCCGAGAAAGAGCTCTGCTCCTCCTCTCCTGTTTGCGCTGTCAATTCCCAGCCCTCTCCTTCCAAGCAAAGATTTGCATTATGCGAGGCTGCTTTTAACAAGTAAAGCGTTTGCAAAAGTTTACTTCAGAGAGAAGGATTAGGCGGGCTTGTTGCTTGACGGTGAAAAAATGCAACTGCCTGGATAAGGAGGAGTGAAGGCAGGCTGGAAATATTAGAAAGACTGGAAAGGACTTCGGGAAATTTTATCCACTCTCCAGAAACATAGCTGCATTTACGATCATTGGGAACGGAGAGGAGGGAAATTACTATATTAAAGGCTGAAAATAATAATAATAATAATAATAATAATAATAATAATAAAATCCGTAGGGGAAGGGGATTTTTTTACCCTCCCCTGCTAAAGCAGTCTTGCAGATATTTTTCTCCTTTATTAAACTAATCACTGTAAATATCACAGTATGCTAGTATTTCTGGAGCTAAACGAGTAGCAGGACAACTGGATATTTTACTTTTTTTTTGGTGTTGAGTGTTCCGAGGTGACTAAATTTGCCTTGTTGAGCCTTGTAAAATCCTGACTTAATCATGTAAACTTCTGTGTAAGCAAAATAGATGAAACTTCAAAGGGTCAAAAACCCTTAAGGGATTTGCGAGGAGACGCCAGCAATAGATCCTAATCTGCCTCCAGAATCCTGGCTGTATTTGTCCAAGGAACTGGTACCAGCAAACTCTCGAAGGTAGAGATAGTGGGTTGATTCAGCCTTTATCCCCTTAGAGAGTATTGGCTTTGTGAGGCTCTAGGCAGCGCTTCAACGCCAGGGGATCTTGCCCAAACCCTCTAAAAATGAAGTACAGGAGTAATTTGAGATAATGACTTTGTAACAGGCTTGGGCAGACCTTGGACAGAAGAAGTGAGAGATGTTATCACCCCAGCATTCCTCTTAAAATGCAGTTTTCCCCCCTGCTTATTCCCAGTTAGTCAAAGCTACATTAACATTCCATCCAGGGCTGCTAAACAGAATCTTAATTAGTCCTGATACTCTTGTGCAAGGGGTTTATTCATTGCACTCTTAACTAATGGTTGCTGTCAGACTATTTTTTTTCTTCTTTGGGTTCTTTGGGGATATCGTGTTCTGCTGCAAAGCATGACAGAAATGTAATGTGCATGCAAAAAAAAAAAAAAAAAAGCTTGCAGATCTGAAATCTTGAGACTGAGGCTGACTCCAGCCTTGTCTAATGGTGAGACATTGTTAGGACTAATGAGAATAACTTCACCAACTGAAATATCCCTGCATCTTGTTTATCTTAAATTTTAATGGTACACGCTCTCTCGCTCTTTTTTCTTTTTTTTCCCGTGACAGAAAACATTACAAACTTGTTGGTGTTTTGAAGCAGTTCACGCAACTCCCACTAAATTTTCAGCCCTCTGTATTTTGCATTAGCCACCCATGGCTCGGTATTTAATGAGAGAGTCCGTAGGTGGAGAAGAATTAACAAGTTACTAAACGGCCGGTTGCGCCGGCAGGACCTTTCTCTCTGCCTTATATCGTATTTATAACCCCGCTTTGCAGTCATTCCTCCCTCTGCCCCTCGCTCTGACACCCCACCCCCCCCTCGTTTCTGGTTTACACGCACACACAGGTCTCACTCCGCCACTCGCCGATTCGGACTGGCTCCAGTGTCAGCAAGGGGAAACTTAGGCGCCCGTAAATGTTATGTACACGCACGTCATTTGATGTGAGCATCCCTCAAGGTTATTTGTGGCTCGGGGCTGAATCGTGACAATGAACAGCAGCAGCGACACACACCACTAAAAAAAAGGAGAAGCGTGGCAGGGGTGACTCGCCATCCGCACTGAACTGAAGCGGCTGTTTCGTTTATCAGCCGCGGCAGAAGTCGTATTTTGCCTGTAAATCTACGTTCAGCTACACCGATCTCGGAAACAGATTTATAAGACTATAAATTACCGTTTCTTTCGGGTTGGGGGAAGGAAATGAAGGGGGGGCGGGGGGAGAGAGAAGAGAGAGAGAAAGGTGGGTTTTGGAAATAGGAGGTCCGTGTTACTTAGCTGCTGCTCACCCCTATTAAAGACTCCTTCCCATAAGCTTGCGTAACATTGATTACTCACAAAGAGTTCACAATAACTATCATGTAGCTAAACTAATTGAGACAATCATGCTAAGTTATAGTCAGTCTAAAAGGTACCATTGATGTGGTAATGCCTATAGAAAGTCAGACATGCGACTCACTACCATTTAATTGCTCCTTTAAACCTGTTATTACAATGTTAACTGGCTTAAGTATATATTGCTGCCTTTTATTGCCTTGATGTGACAAATTAAAACATACACTCTGGAAGCGGCATTCATTTGCGGACGGAGTTGCAGGAAAAAGGGAGCCGGGCGATGTCAAACCTGTCAGGATGAATTAATTTTAAAACTTGCATTTTGCACTGCAGTTCCCACTGTAGTTTTGTTGCACGGGGGAAACATTTTATATATAAAACATATGACTATTACATATAATATTATATACACGTATTCCATCTCAGGCAGATCTGCCGTAAAACGAGCCCCATCGCGCTAAAAACGAAAAGTCCTTTTGGCTCCGAGACCTCGTCTGACGCTAAATTAAGTGGAGGTCTGGAGGAAAGCGGGGAGAGGGGCAACGATGGAGTTTCTATCTCGGCTCAAGCGCCACACGGCTGTATGGGGGGGATGGAGGGGGACTTTTCAGTGATTAACTCGCCTTTGGCTGCCAGGTCCCAGGCCCGGGGAGGAGGGGGTTACCCACGCCCCAAGACCCGGGAGCAAAGCGACAACCACGGTCCCTGCGGGCTGCCCTTTTGCTGCTCCTCGTCATGATGAAGCTCTACCGAGCTCTCGCAAGGAGAGGGGGAAAAAAAAAAAAAAGGAATGATAATTTCTTGCTTCCCCATCCCCAGGGCTGAGCCGGGCTCGGGATCGTTTAAACGCGCAAGGCTGCGCCTCTCCCGCTCCGAGGAGCAGAGCCCAGCCCCGCGTTGCGCTGCGCCGCTCCCTCGCCGCCCTCCGCGCATCCTACACGGGCTAGGCGGGGGGCTTCGCGGGCTTAAGGTAGAGCACCCCCTCCCCTTCTCTGGGGCGATCGTGAAGGCGATGAGGACTCCCCGAAACAAGAAATACTCAGCTCCCTTCTCCCCCCCCCTTTTCTTTTTTCTTTCTCCTCCGCTCGCGAAAAGATGTCAGGGGGTTAAAATGTCCTGCTCGCCCTCTCCCTTGATCTCGAGGAGAGAGGTGAGAGTTGCTGGCACCTTTATGGGACTCAGACCTGCTGCGGCTGCGGGAAGCGTCGGCCCCCGCTAACTTTGATCGGCCTTATTCATCCCAGCTGCGCTCTATTTGTTTGTCATTTCGCCTTTTTCCTCCCAGATCGTTATTTATGGTCTGAAAAGTGAAACGCGCCGCGATTTGCCTTTACATGGACTCTTTTGCAAACGGGGGGAGAGGGGAGACACCTCCCTCTTTCCCCCCCACCGCGAGGGGGGCTGCCAAAATAGAAGGAAAAAACCTGTCTCAATCATTATCAAATCAGCTTTGAATTCATTACTCCAGAGCATTAACTAATTACCAGATCAGAGAGAAGAAAAAATAAATATTCCTTTAAATAACTGAAGGTAATTATAACCCTGTTGTTGACACTAACGATTAATAATTGATCAGAAGTTATACACAATAAATTGTCAATTTATCTCCCTATAAAAATGCACATACTTTTTTTTTTTTTCCTGGGCGTTTTTTAAGAGCCCGAGCAGCGACAGTATCCATAGAGCCGCTGTACGAGGAGCGGTACGACTATTACTATTATTTTTCACTCCCAAATATTCGGGAGTATTTTGAAAACCCCCGTCACGGATGACACAAACCCGGGTGCAGCAGAAGTGACTTTCGCTGCCGGTCTGCGCTCCTGCCTTTCCGAGGAGGGCTGGGCCGCCCTCCTGCCCCCTCCCCCGCCCCCTCCCTTTCTTTTCAGTCCCCAAATCCCGAAGGGAGCAAAGTTAACGGTGGCCGCCCCCAAGGCAGAGCAGCCGCGTCCCTCCGTCCCTTACTTTTGCTCAGGGAAAATGCAGCCGGCTCGGCCCGGATTGGATGTGAAATGGTGACATTCCCCCGTGAGTCACGGCTGGGGGGGGGGTGGAGTGGACGGGGGACGACACGACACGGCACGACACGGGTCCAGATTGCGGGAGCCCGGCTGTCACCTCGGCCAGGGCGCTTATAGGTAAAACGCTCCTCCAGAGCCTGCCTGCCTCCAGGTCGCTGCCTGCAGCTCCGAGCTACCTATCTGCCAGCGTGTGCCCCGCCGATCGTGCTTTCCCTCTGTAGTTTTAATAAAGACTCGGCTTCAGAGCCGCCGAGTAATAATCAGGGATTAGATGCATGGGTGCTTTGAATATTCCCTGTGGATCCCTTTGTTTCTTAACTTTTTTTTTTGCCTCGCTTTTGTTTTTTTTAGAAGCCGGAAACATACCTGAGTTATTAGTTACTGGATTAAAAACAAAGGGGTGAATATCGTGTTACTTAATGTGCAGTATTACTGTTAATAACAATATTTTTTACCATCATTATTCAATTCCTACAATGGAAAGGCTCTTTTCGACTACCTGGATCGTGAGAAGCTTGCCCAAGCACCCGAGAAATGTCTGAATGTAGAAGGCAACGAATCGACCTATATGTAAATTCCGCCTCTTTTTTTTTTTTTTTTTTTTCTTCCCCCGAAAGTTAATAAGCAATAAAATCCTCCCGGTATTGATTACATCCCTGCCACGGTTCCTCAGCGGCGCGGTGAGTCTGAACCGCCTTTAAGTGAGATGTAACATGTGACGGAAGCAGAAACTTCCAGTGGTGAGAGGTTTGGCGTTTTTTTTTTCCCGTGAGGGTGGGCACGGAGGAGCCGCGACGAAGCCGGCCGGGCCGGGCCGGGCCGGGCTGCTCCGCTCTGCTCCGAGCTGCCCGGCCCCGGGCCGCTCCCGCTCCTCGCAGAGGGGGTGCCGGCCCCTCCTGTCGGCAGCTAATTGATGGCCCATGAGGAAGGTGGGTGCCGCCAGGTAGGGCTAAATCAGACAGTGCACCTTGCAATTTGTTCCTTCACCTGAAAATCACCCTTCAGCCCCAAAACCTGGAGACCTCCTCCGCGTGCGGACGTTTGGGAAGGCAGTCCTCCTTTTTGTTGTCGTTGGTTTTGTTACTTTTTTTTCCCCTGCGGTCTCCCTCTCTCTTACAGGGGCTAAGCACGTCGGTGACTAAGACGCAAATGGAGCGGGCAGAGAAACGCAGACGCCCATTGCGCTTTATATTAACTTTCCCCTCAGCCGGGCCCGTTCCCCTCCAGCCGCGAGCTGGTGTACAGCAGCAGTTCCCACGTCCGTCTGTCTGTCTGTCCGCTGCTGGCCTGGGCTGCGTGTTACCTCCGTCCCCATCCCTTCCCCCAGTCTCCAGCCAAACAAAGGTGGGCGACGCTTTTTTCCGCTCTCAAAGGCAGTTGGTGAGCAGCTTTCCTGAAACAATAACTCTCTTATTGAGAACAAATGTTGACATTTGCAGGGAGCGAGGAAAAAAGCAGCCCAGGAAGTGCAAAGTGGAAGGCGACCCTCTTCCTATTTGACGACAGCGCCAATTCCTCCGGGATCCCACCTGAGATTAAAGCCTGAATTTCAATAAATCAGCTCTAATGAAACCTCTGGCCCCGAAGAGGGGAGGGTTTATCTTTCCCGCTCCGAAGCGGGCACAGAAACGAGGGGAGGGAGTGGGGGGAGAGGGAGTAAATATAGAAAGGGGTGTGAGATTTTAATCCCAGCGGGCTGATTAGCATCGTTATGAAATAAACCGTATACAAAGTGATGTATTTTATCGTTCATCCCTCTTTCTTGCCATACTGAAATAATCGCATTGTTTGTGCCAACAATCTAGCAAGGCTACACTTTCCTTCTGCTTTCAATTTTGATTATTAAATCTCAAATGATGTTGAATATGCAGTTCTTGCCCATTAATTTCTTGTTTAAAAAATAAGTTTATTTGCCAAATCATTTGGGTGTCGCCCATCTGCATCCATGAACCTTCGTGAATTTCTCAGAGGATGAGAGAAGTCCATTGGGTTTTACATACATAGTGAATACTTAAAAGCGAGTTTTCCAAGTCTTTCTACTTTTCTTTCCAGAAAGAAATCCAGGTCTAAATACTAGCAAGGGTGGGTAAATTAT
Source organism: Gymnogyps californianus (assembly GCF_018139145.2). NCBI lineage: Eukaryota > Metazoa > Chordata > Aves > Accipitriformes > Cathartidae > Gymnogyps > Gymnogyps californianus. The sequence continues at coordinate 69,600,270 of NC_059472.1, read as the reverse complement.
GGAAATCTTTTATAAGTCTTTGGGCGTATAAACATCAAAGGAATGTCGTTAGCCTTTTTTAATCTCTGGCACAGCTTTTGGTTTTTACCAATTGAAATGTACACGTTGTGTCCAACAGAGACCTGGAACATAAAACGTGGGTGGTGGGGGCAGATGGACTAGGAGCAAGAGTGGGGAAAATAAAGTTCAGGCGTCTCCCCCAACATAAAAAGTCCTTCCATAAAATCTTCCTAAAGTGCACAGTAAAAACGGTCGAGGAAGATTATAGTAAATATTTGCATCTACATCATATGCTAAATTGGGGGAAAAACTGAATTACTTCTTAGCTGTTTGTCTAATTGTACTACACACTGCACACAGATAAAATTGCCTTTTACCTCAATGAAAAACAGGATGTTACAGGAGCAAAGAAGCATCATTCTACAAACAACATAAGAAGATGAATAGGCCTCCAGCTGCAAAGATCTTCAGTGTTTTATATTTAGCTAGATGGATCCCAGAGTTTTCCAGAATTACAATATTAATTTCTGCCCTATCAGCTGAAAAACACATGCATTTTCTCAATCAGTTAGACGTCTATATAGGGGTAAAATACAATGGGGGAGGGGAGTGCGGGGGAAGATGGATCATGGGAATTGCGTATATGTATTTAAGAAAAACAGCTTTCTTTCCCCCCTATTTAATATAATCACAACATATTTCCTGACTCCAGAGTAGCACGGCTCTTTATCCAGTTAACATTCCCAAGGCTGATGCCTGAAGTATCTAAGATCACTTTCAAATGCCCTTTCTAACAAGACCTGAGCAAGAGGCCACTAATTTTCACTGAACAAAAAACCACTGGAGAGAGATCCGTTTGTCAATATCAACTGGTCCAGCAATTTCCCATCTTCAGACACATCGGCCTATCTGAGCTGGCAGATGTTTAGACAAGATTTTATAAATTGTTCAATATCAGACCATAATGAACCCCAACTGACCATTCCAAAGCAGCTAAAAGCATTCAGGATCTCCCCTGCTGGGATCTAATAATGCTCTCACGCTGGAACATTATTAATCATGGAATAAAATAGATGAGCCTCTTGAAAAATAAGTGTATGATTGATTAAAGGGCAATCTAAGAAGCTATTATTCTTGTTTTATAACCGTAAGTTATATTCACTCAATTTATCTTTTGGGGAAAATAAATGATTGTTCGTTTCTTTTCTGAAATTATGTTATATGAGGATTCCCGTTATTTTACTAAAAAATTAAAATGATTACTTAGCTGATTTTATGAGCCCAAAGTGGATTTCCAATGCGACTGTAAAGATACGGTTTACTGATATAAAGAAAAAAGAGGAAAATCATAAAAAACCAGCAATTGGACTTTTTATCTTTTTTTTTTTGCCTTTGCATATTTTAGCCAGAAGCAGAAACAAAGAAATTAGAAATAAGCCGTAGCTAATTATAATTCTTTTTTTTCCCATAGAAATAGTGGATTTAAAGAATGTTAACTCAAATAAAGAGCTACTTCACACCCAACATAAATAGTTTATAAGAAACATGCATGTATTCACATCACTCTCTCTACGCATATGCATGTATATATACAAATACGTATTTGCACACATGTGTGTATTTAAAGCTTAAGTATAACGGAACAACCCAGAAGGAATTAATTTATGCGAAGCATATCTTTGCAACATATTTAAATTGCTTACTCATTTTATAGTCTAAACTTTACTAGTGAAATTACAACTTTTGTCATTTTCTAAATAGAAGATTATTATTTGGGGGAAAATGAACGAAAAACACCATATTGTTGCAGACTAGTCTGTTTTTATTTACAATTAGAGATATAAATTAGTAAAGAATTCTCGTTAAACAACCAAAGATAGTATAACCATCAACGTTTCAAATAAAAACCAGGCAAAATTTATTTACAAAAAGTTCAGATTCCATTGCAATACAACTTGCATAAATTACTAGAAGCTTTATATCGTTACAAAAATAAATATCAAATTTGTTTCCACTTTGTAAGGACTCAAGTTCTCCAATCACGTCTTTATTATCTCTACTGTATACATCTTTTACAAATAAATTTTACAATAAATCCTATCACACCTATCGAATATATACCGTGGCAATGAAGTGATCAATTCAAGATATCCTGAGAAAAACAGATCTGTTTTCAAAAGTCACACATACATTAGGGAAACTATACTATACCAGCAAACTCACATATGTCCAACAAAATTCTGGTTTAATAATTAGAGTCTGAAGATTTAATAGTGCTCTGTGGTCTTCTTTTATACAGTGGCACAAGATGTGATCCGGATTTAGAGATTTGTTATATATATTAGCTCGGGGAGAGATGATGGCTTGCTGACTTTTTTCAAAGCAATTGTGACACCTACCTGTGGACCAAGGAAAAAACCAGATCATCCAAAAATCCTTCAATTACACTCTAACACCATGAAACGGGAAAAAAAAAGGAAGTAAGGCACAATTCTTACTCTTCTAATTTCTTCTAACAAAAGAATTAGTTGAAAAAATATCGGCAAGGCGATTTTTTTTTGTTGTTTATTTAGCCCTAAGTAGTGGAGGTATTAAGAGTGCCATTGCTATCTAGGCAAGAGGCAATTCACAGATAACATACCCTGCTTAAGATGCATGTCGGTCTCTAATAATTGTCCCTTTTTTTTTAAAATACACGGTCACTGCGTGAAGCCTCACTCAGAATGTACAATTTTAGCACTGCCACGTGAGCACAAGCACTTTGTTTTTAAACAACAATACCTTAAAAGATATTTTTTTCTAAAGCTTTCTTTCCGTAACATTTAAATAGTCCTTACGGCTTTGCCTTACACAAGCGAAGAGTATGCAAGGTGCGGGAACAGTCTAACCTGACTTTAAAATTAAGACAAACCCGAGAAAGAAAAGTCGTAATGAGAGGTTTAAAAAAACAACAGAAAAGTGTCTTACTTCGTAATCAGACTCTTAAGTAATGAAGCAAGAAATTAACGTTAAGCAAGTCTAGAACTGTGCAGCATGTCTGAGACTTGATGCCAAATGATCAGTGTAACAGAAAATGTTCTCACTTACTTGCATTGCTGTGTGATTGCACTTCTATAGGTATGGTTGTACTCCTACTGTGCAGACTTCAGTGGGATCTGTCAAAATATAACCGTCAGTTAGTCACAGGACACAGCCAGCTAACTAGATTATACAGTGTGTGCAGGTCCCAACCCTCACTCGCGCAGAATTCGTAGCTAGGTCCTTTAAAAGGCTGGCCAGTATTTTATAATTGCCCTTATCTCGAGTATTTTGCTGGAATAAGCTGACAATTATATTAGTGCAAAACTTTTTCAAAAAGAAAAACCAAAACAAAACCAGTTAAAAATGTCACGCTCCACGTAATTTCACGTCCAAGGTCAGCAATTATCTGAACCCAAAGCTGCAAAAAACTGTGAGAATACTGGAAACAAAGGGAGCAAAACCAGTTTGTCGGAAAAAAAAACCCAAAAACAAAAAACAGGCAACGACACCAGCGCTCTCTGGATATCTTTGTGTGTAGTTTTCCTTTTACAAATGACTTTTAAAAGCTGCGTCTGCAGCCTGTGAGACTGATCTAAAAGTCGTCTTTTACATTTCCTCTCTCGGTTCTTAGAGGCAGGTATCGATACGACGGCGACATGCCGTTTTTAATCCCCAGATTATACTATTGCCCATCTTCACTCGGCGGTGGTAGTGGTGACAGTGCGCTCACTGTTTTCTCCAGAGAAGGTTTCAGTATTTACAGCGTATTTTACACGGGACTTGTACGGGTCGGGGAAGGAGGGCGAGGGAGAAGGGGGAAGAAAGCGGCAAAAACAAGTCACCTACCTTTCTTAGAGTCGTAACTAGAGGGCCTGTAATGTTGTTCTAGCTGGTTAGTGATCGTTTTCAAAGAGTCACTGCTCTGCTTGTGGACAGAGCTGGCATTTAGGACAGTCTGACTTAGTCCCTCGTTTGAAGCCACTGCTGCGGAGTTGTATCTCAGGATTCCCTGGCTCTGGAGAGCGTTAAAGTTCCCATAGTTTGTATAATTGCTATAAAAAGGTGAGGTGTAATAAATATGCCTCCCCAGGAGGGAGGAGGGCGAGTAGGCAGCGCTGTGCGGGGCGGAGGCGGGGGTGGCCGAGGAGAGCGGCGCAGGCTGGCAGCCTTGGCCCAGGGTCTGGCTCTTGAGGTCCGAGGTGGCGATTTCGGCCAGCGACCAGAGCTTGGGCTTGCTGGCCGGCGTCGGGGGGCCGGGGGAGGCGCGGCCGCCCAGCGCCGCCTTGCTGGCGCTGCGGGCGGCGTCGGCGTGCGGGTGGCCGAGGAGCGGGGCCTCCACAGCCGCCAGCGGCGAGGAGGTGGCGGGCTTGGCCGGCGGGTCGCGCTCCCCGCCGCCGCCGTCGTCCTCCTCGATGTCCTCCTCCTCCTCGTCCTCCTCCTCCTCCTCGATGTCCTCGTACTTGTCCTTGCACTCCGAGCCCGACTCGCAGAGGGGGTCGCCCGCTCGGCAGGGCAGCTTCTCGCCGTCCGACTCGGCGGAGCAGGAATGGTCCGTCAGCGAGTCGACTTGCAAGCTGATCCCTGCAAGGGTCCGCCGGGCACAGAAAGGCAGAGTCAGGGAGGGGGGCGGCAAAAGAGAGCGGGCGAGAAGCGAGCGCGGCCACCACCACCGCCACCGCGGCGGGCAGGGAGGCGCTAGCCGTCCCGGCCTTTTCCCTGCAATCCCGTTTCGAGGAGCATCCATCCCCACCGGCTAGCTCCGCCGCGGCACCCCGCACCGCCCCGCCTGCCCCCTGCACGGCGCCGCCGCCCGCCGCGGCACCTTCGCCCCGGCCACCGGCACTGCGCGGCGACAAGCGCCCGGAGCAGCCGGAGGCGACGGGACGGGACATGTTTTGGGGTCGCTTTTGTTAAACGCCGCCCCCCCCCCCGCCCCCCTCTTGCCCGCTGTCCCGCTCCCGAGGGGACGCGACGGGGCGGGATGGGGCCACTCCGCCGCGGCCGCGGTCACCCCGCGCCCACCTTCGTCCTCCGCGGAGGTTTCGTTGCTCTCGGGCATCTTCTCGGGACTCTCCTCTTTACTCCTCGCCCCGTCGCCTTCGTCGTCGTCCTCGTCCTCGCTCTTGTTCCGCGGGGCCCAGGTCATCTTGTTCTCCTTCTTGAGCCGCCGGCGGGCGTTGGCGAACCAGGTGGAGACCTGGGTGAGGGTCATCTTGGTGATGATGGCCAGCATGATCTTCTCGCCCTTGGTGGGGTAGGGGTTCTTGCGGTGCTCCTGCAGCCAGGCCTTCAGCGTGGCCGTGGCGTCGCGGGTGGCGTTTTTCCTGTATGCGGGGTCGTTGAGCTGGTAGGGGTAGGCAGGGCTGCCGTACGGGTGGTAGCTGATGGCTCCGGTCATCCCCGTCGTATGGGCGTCGTAAGGGGAGCCCTGGACAGAACAAAACGGTGGGGTTGGCAATTTGTTATTGCTGATAGCCATTAATAAGTTGTCAAGGCGAGATCGGCGGTTATATTTGTATTTCCCCGGGATGGTGTCTTGTATCCATATTCTATGAGGGGGAGAAGCAGCACCCAAAGGCCATTAAGTTGCGATTCCCCCCCTCCTTCCTCCGCCCAGCACACAGACACAGGCACACGCGCTTAAAATCGGCGACGTTTTAATCTTTCTGACTAATTTCAGCTCCTTGTAATTGAGTATTTCCCAATATAATTTTTGAACCGCGTAGACATTTTAAAGGCCCTACAGGTAGTGTCTTGATATCTACATTTCTCCCAAAGGTTCAAAAGATGTTTCCTTTTTTGCTATAGAAAATACAACAAAGCCGCCACTTAGCAATTCACTGCACTAATGCATTGCAAATCCAATTTGCAAATCAGAAGATATGCACCGTTTCGAATTGTTCAAATGCGATGTAATTAGCATTTTAATTCGCCCTTTAACGTTTAAATTGCGCTTATTTAAGTCTGCATAATGCAAGAAAAGTTAAAGATATCGCTAAGGAGCTCGCTAACTTTCAGCACGTCTCTGAATCCCACAGATCGGCGAGTCACAGGCGCAACATCACCCAATATCCCGCACAGTTCACAATCTCGCTGCAACTTCCAGTCACTCGCCTACTGCTTCTCAACAGGAAAAACAAGCAAGCGAGATCCTCAGATCTTTTATACCACCCCGAATAAAGACTGCACGACAATTTATGCACCGTATTTTACAGACAGAAAGCAAGTAGTTTCCCTGTCACTTTGCAGGGAGAGCGAACAACCCTGCTGCCATCCCCTCCTAGGATCTCGACAGCGGCTCCAGTCTCAAATTCCGGGCACAGGTCTTTGTGTGTACAGACTAGATACGTGTCTGACTCTGTGTGTGTGTGTTTATAAAACTATATAACCATCTAGACGTGCAGTTTATTTATATAGTTTATGGTTTTATTTATATAGTTTATGCACAGAATACACACACACGCAGTTGCAAATGCTCCTTTTAACTAGTAAGAAGAAAGTGAAATCCGAAACTGCGGCCACCACAACCATCTTGGGCTTAAGCGAAGCTCACAGATCGCAAACAGATGCTCCTTTTCATTCCTAAAACCCAGTTAAACCATTAGCACAAAACACACTGAAAGTAAATAAAACCACACGGGGATAAAGCCCGCAGAGCCTCTAAACATCGACTTAAAAAGAGAGGGGAAAAGAGAGAAAAAAAGAAGAAAAAAAGAAAAAAGAAACCCTCCCCTATCCTACCACAGCGAAAAGAAAAAAAAAAAAAAAGAGAGAAAGCGGGGAGGGGGGGAGAATGAAAGCATCCAACCCAACTGACTGAGACCATCCATATTTCTTTAATCAGGGCGCCCGCACGGCTCCGCGAACCGCGGGGCGAGCCCGGGTCCCAGGCCCGCCGGCACCGCGCTCGGCTGGGGCGCGGAGCGAGGCGGCGCCCCGGCCCCGGCCCCGGCCCCGGCCCTGGCCCCGGCCCGCCGCTCCGCTCCGCTCGGCTCGGCTCCGCTCGGCTCGGCTCCGCGCGTCTCCGCCGGCCCCGGCCGGGCTGCGAGGCGGCGGCGGCGGTGCGGGGCGCCCGGCTGTGCGGCGTGGTGTCGGGGGCTGATGGTGAGTGTGTGAGGAGAGAGGCTGAAGATGATGAGGATGAGAATGCGGATGCTAATGAAGAAGGAGAGGGTTTCTCTTCGGTAGTTACCATGTAGGAGGGGAATCCCGTGGCAGGGTCTGTGGAGTACTGGAGCGGGCTGGTGAAGCCTGTGGCCGCCGCCTGGGCGGTGAAAGCTGCCGATCCCGGGTAAGGGCTGAACGCCGATCCCGACGAAGACCTGGCCAGCTCCTCGCTCCTGGGGGCCGCCAGCGCCGACGCCCCGTACGCCGGGCAGGAGTACAGAGCCAGCGAGCCGGGGGGCTGGTAGAGGTAACCCTGAGGATAGGACATGGCTTGCACTGGCGTGCACAGGAGCAGGGAGGGGGCGAGGGTGACCGGCCCTGCTACTGCCGCTGCTCCTGGCGCTGCTTTCGTGCTCTCCCTCTCCCTCTCTCCCGCCCTCGCCCTCTCCCTCTCCCTCTCTCTCTCTCCCCCCGGTTGGCTCTGTGCAGTTATGTAGAGAATCAGAATTGTTATATGCTCCCCCCCATGCGCACCCGGTCAGAATAAAAACAAACAGGAGGAAAAAAAAAAGAACAGCCCCCAAAAAGGGAAAATAAATCGAGCGGTCAGAAATCTAACCGGGAGGGGAAGGGCATCTGGGAGAGACGGAAGAGGAGAGGGTTAATAAAAAGAGAAAGAGGGAGAGAAAGGGAGAGAAGCAGAAGGGGAGAGGGGGAGAGACAGGGGGAGAGAGAGAAGCGAGCCCCCGAAATCAGAAAAGTGGCTGCTGCATATGGAGTTCTCCCAGCCAGCCAGCCAGCTCCCCCAGCGCCTGCGAGCCTGTATTTTGGGGGAAGTATAGAGTCTGAAGTGAAGAGTTGAGGGAAGGAGCACTCGAGTTTCTGAGGGACATTGGAAAACAGAGCTGTCCGTCACCGCCGCTCATCTGCATAGCGCGGCGGGCCCGCCCCCTCCCGCTCCGGCCCCGTCTCCTCCCGCGGCCGGCAGGCAGGCAGGCAGGCAGGCAGGCAAGGAGGCAGCGAAGGCAGGCTTTGTAATGCAAGCCAGCCTCTCCGACTGCGAGCACACTGCTGAAGCCAAGCGATGATACTGCTCATCAGCTCCTCTCCGGACTCTCCTCTCCTCTCGCGGAGCCATAAATACTCTTTCGCACACTCTCGAGTACACCCCCTCTCTCCCTCTTTCTATATCCACGCAGGGAACAGAAAAGAATATGTAATATAAATATATGCATCCCTTCACACACGCGCTCGCCGAAGCGCTATATGCACGCACACGTATCTTAGATGCGTGCATTTGCACGCCTGTGGGCGCGCAGGGCCAGGATCGAGGGAGCTGGGCAGGGTACGAGCGAAGAGGGCTCCGTAAAAGTACTGCCCTATATGGTAGGAAAGAAGAGCAACTGCTCAAATCAGCAGATCCAGGACCGCGCTGCTCCTGGCAGCGAGAGCTTTATAGTTTTATAAGTTGCCACAAACAGTCAAGATCTAGTCATGGAGCGCGTTAGCACATGAAGGTGAAAAAAAATCCCTTCATCTTTCTTTAATTTCTATTCTTCCTGGTCTGGTGCGCGGGGAAGAGGCCTGGGTGACTCCTTCCGAGGGGCTAGCTGCCTTCCCCCCCCTTCCCTCCTTTCGCACTTCAGATAAATCTCCCGGAATACGATCACGATGTAATTAATTTCCCAAATAACGTAATCTCTTCCTCTGCCCCCTCCCTTCGGCCCTGGCCACCACCAGATTCTAGTCATTGCCAGCTCTGCTCCGGTCCGGGTACGGGAGGACGAGACGAAGGCACCGCTCTTTTCTTCTCAGCGCAGACATAAATACATACATATGCGTGCGCGTCCATTTTTGTCATGATCAGTCTAGAGGGACCCTTCAGAAACCGGCGGTGAACTGCCCGCACCCGAGCTCTGGCCTTTGCCTCCCGGGGCGAGGCGCGGTGCCGGCGCGCCGTCCTGCAGCACCCGGCGGTCCCGTGTCCCGTCCCCCCCCCGCCCCGGCGTCGGCACCGGGGCTCTCTCCCTCCCCTCCCCACCCACCCCCACCCCCCCCCGCACTCCCCCAGCCCCGCCAGCCCCGGGGCACGGCGTTGGGCCCTGCCCGCCCCATCGAGCCGCTGCCGGCGGGGCCGAGGCGCGCTAGGCCGCTCCGCGCCTCCTGGCCCGCACCTGCGCCCCGCAACGCCGCCGCCGCCGCCGCCCGGGCGGGGCAGGGTCGGGCCGGCAGGTAGGGACGGGGCCGTCGGGGCTGCAGGGCTGGAAGCCACCGCTCTTCCCGCAAGCCCTTCGCCCGCAAACTGTGCCGGCTTACCAGCCCGGGACGAGCTGCAAAAAAAAAAAAAAAATTAAAAAAATTAAAAAAAAAATTGTTTAGGCGCTCACAAGAGGAAAAAAAAATGTTCATCAAACCGTGTGTTTCATTTTTCCAACATCTGTGAGTGAGGACTTATCCCGTATTTAACCAAATGAAGTCGCTTGGCGTTTACGGCCGACGTCTTCATGGAAATACCTCAGGTAATTTCAGTTAGGTAGGATGGACAAAACGCATCTGATGAGCTATGCCGGGGAATCGGCTCGCCACCGACAGGAGGGGAGATGGCAATAGCTGAAGAATTGCGGGTTAGCAGGGCAGCCTATTGTTAATCAATTAAACATGCGGCTAATAAAAAAAAAAATACACTTCGAGAAGCCGTTTCAATAGCCTCGCGGACACGGCGGGGAAAATGCCGTGTTGAAACTGCGGTCAAGTATCGCGATGCGTATACTGTCTGAGGCAATCCGAGCTTTCCATTTTCTTTTTATATCTGATTTTTTATTTCTTTCCCTTCCTCTCGTCCTCTTCTGTGAAACCCACATACCAGTTTACCCCTGCCCCTGCATGCAGCAGTAGAGATCTGGCCACCAGACATACCGGATTAATTCCTATCCAGATCTATCAGCTGGCCTGTAGAAGAGGCAATCCTTAAAAAAGCAGGTGAGGGGGAGGACGTTAACACCAACAGGTATTTCTTGTCATTAACTCCCGACTTCCTGATAAGAGAGTGATAAACAACTGGTAAACTCAGTGCAACAGACTACAGAAAAGACATTTGCTTCCCTGCTTGGTGATTAATGCGCATATATTAAATAAAAATAGAAACTCTAAAAACAAGAGCTTTATATAAAACACATTCATATTTCAGTAGTTCTATGGAATAATCGATATCATGCGATTACATCTGAATAGTCAATTCCTGTGTTCCGCAGACCGATTTCTAAGTATATGAGCTCTGCTTCTGAACGGAGCAGCAGCTGGAGAGCTGAGAATGCAAAATTAATTATAACATTATAAAGTCATACATGAATCTCTCTAAGTCAACCTGCATGCCTTGCAAAATGTGCTATACTCTCTGCATTTTTATTTGAGAAGCCAAGTCTGTTCTTTTCCAGCAGGAGTGGTGTAAGTAAGTGTTTATCTACGCGAATTGATTGCTTTTAGTTCCTCCTCTTTAATAATTAGTGGAACAATACAGATTGGGAATACAATGGCCGTTGTGTTTACATTATAACAAGGGATTAATGCTATTAAGTGAGTGTTACAGTTATGACCTGGGAAGAGTACTTAAATAAATACCGTGATCCCAGGAGAATTGACATAATTCAGTTCAGAGTGTGTGTAGATACGCACAGACACATACACACACACACACACACGAGAGATACAAATCTCCATACATATCTACACGCATATACACATGTTATACACGCTACGTATACGTGCCCGTCCGTGTAAAATGTAGGTGCTGTTTTTGCCTCCATCTGCATATCTTTCCTCTATGAAAATATATTTTTGTGATTTCGGTAGGAGGAATGTTTAAATCAGGAACATTACTCCGCTTCCCCCAAACACAAAGAGCAACAGATTATATTTCTGATGTTTTAATTTGTGCAGTCCAAAAATATTGTTTTATATACAGAAACGGGGTTAATTTTGCATTCAGAGATTAAATGGAGTAAAATATTATCATTTCAAAAGACAAGTTCTTGCATTGATTTGATTTGCATAATTTTTGTATGGCTTCAGAAAGGAATGGATTTACCCACTGCAAGGAGACGGTATGCATTTTATTACAACAAGTACACCACAAATTTGACTCTGCACAATATGGAGAACGAATAGCTAGTGGGGTCATTTAAATATAGCTAGCGAAGTCTTCGCGATAAACAAACCAGAAAACCGTGTCAATAACGTTTTTAAATATCGGTCAGTGTACGTGGCTGTATTTAACTTCTTCTCGGAGTTATCTCTGTTTGATTTGAATGCCTTGCTCAGGGAAGAGGTTTTTTATCTGCCTGGCTCCACCGCTGAAATCTAATTTTCCCATAGTACTACCCGTTACTAATAAAAAGCCGTCTAACTTGCGCTGTTAAACAGTAGAATAGTATTACATGCACTTTTTATTGGTAATAACTGTGGCAAATTAACATGCCTACACAGAGACATTAAGACTTTACACACTGCGTTTTTATTTGAATAATCTATTCATTAGTTCAGCGTTTACCTTCCCAGATTTTAAGCGCTGCTCTCGCCTTGTCTTCTTTAATGCAGTTTGCTCCAGCACAGCTGAGAAGGTAGTGGAGAGCCCCCCCCTCGGCCCCCCCCCCCCCCCCCTCGCTGCCCCTTTTCAGCTACCGCTCATTGCCGTCCTGGGAGACAGGTTTTGCGGTTTGTCATTTATTAGCTACATCTCCTTGCACTAGTGACAGAGGCTGAAGTTTTCGGGCGAGTGAAGTTGAAAGCCACGTCTGTGGGAATCGCGCTCCTGCCCCTGCTGCGGGAGCGCTTGCTGCGAGCAGCGGCTGCCTGCCCGCCTCTGCCCGGCACTCGGGCGTCTGCCTGGTGGCCACTCACTCGGGACTCTGCTCCCTCCAGTTTTACTCAGGTAAAAGGAGGAAAAAAAAAAAAGAAAAAAGAAAAAAAAGAAATAAAAATCTCGTTGGCATGAAGGAGAGATTTCCTCGCCTCGGGAGGGCTCTCTGTGGCCCGGAGAGGCGCACACGCCTATTACCCGGACAATGCCAATTGCCCAATTGTCATGACACCGGTCACAGCAACTTTTTAAGCAGAGCGAAGTGGAACTTGGTGGGGTTTGGAGATGTAACACAATGCGCAGCAGAAACAGTTTCCTGTGACATAACCACACAATGGTCTGGGAATGCTTTCTCCTTTCTCTCATGAAATGGGGGACCGCCACCATCTCCCGGAGACAACGACGTGAAATAATAGACTATTGTATTTAAAAATAACAAATGACACACGCATACTGTGCAAGCGGAGTTGTCCAGTTTTCTAGTAAAAGGAGCCCAGTTTACGAGGCTCTTTCTGAGCGAGGTGCTTTGCAGGAGGGACCTGTGCGAACGAGGGGAGACGGGGTGAGCTGGGCGAGCCGTCCTGCCGTAGATCTGCTCACAGAGTTAAAGCCCAGAGCGGGGAAAACAGCAAGGGAGAACGGAAAAGAAAAAACTTTTCCTTCCCCATCTTCAGCACAAAATCGTTAGTTCAAGCTGTGTGTGGGAGGGGGCGCTGTGGCAACGAATTCTCCAGTGCTCCCGAGCACTGGCAGCCTAATTGTTTATGTAAGCTCCTTCCCTGAGGTTTCTTTTCATATTTCAGTCATTACTTTTATTAACAATGTTATCTAACTGTCGCCCCGTGATACCTGCACTAAAAGGTGGACTGTTCGCATGAGTTACGGCCACTTCTTTTCCCCTTATCCCAATTTTCTTTTTTTTTTTTTCTCCTTTTCACTTCGGTAAGAGTGGAATAGTGTATTTCATTTTCAAAATACACTGCAAGAAGGGTCTGCCCAGGGGAGCGCTGAGAATTCAGACGACTCTCCATAACACGCAAACGCGCACAAATAGACACATATGAAACATACCCCTTGTTTGCAGCTTTTTTTTTTTAATTTTTCTTTTCTTTCTTTTTTTTTTTTTTCCCCCAGGGCGTCTGTGGCTTCGACATTTTGCACTAATAACGGGCCGTGTCTTTACGAGGATTTAGCTCCCCCCTTTTGGGATGTTATTGGGGGGAATGTTTAAAAAAAAAAAAAAGAAAACTAAAGCGGATCTCTGAAAAGCAGATCTGAGGCTTAGAAAAATTGCTTCCCATATGTCACACTGTTATTAAGAGTCTTAGTCATTTTCTGCTTAGGGAAATATAAGCAAATATGTATCCGTAAGTGTAAGATAAAAGACCTCCAAAGCTCTCCTAGAGCCTGCTATTTTCACCTGAAAGGCAAGGCAGTGTTTCTCAGGGAGAGAACAAGTGTACGATCCACAGGTGGGATAGTTCCTCTTTCTCGAGAGGGAAAGGGGAAAAAAAATAAAAAAAGAAATTAAATCAGTGTATCTGGTTTTTGAACGAGCCGCCGAGCGATCCGTGGGGTGGAGGCAGAGGCACGGAGGTCCCGTCGCTCGCTCAGAGGGGCTCGGAGCGGCCGCCGCCGGCCGCCCCGCGCAGCGCTCCCCCGCGGAGCGGCCTGCGCGCTCGGCGGCCGCCTGCGCGGAGCCGCGGCCGCTTCTTGCAGCGCCTCGAGTGGGTTTCGGTGCGACCGGCACCGAGCAGCCCGTGTCGGGCTAAGCCGGGGCGACCCCTCTCCACCGGCGGCGGGGAGGGAGGGCTGCCCTCCGGAGCCGCGGGCAGGGCCGTCGGGAGGGGAAGGGCTGGCTCGGGGGGTCAGGCGGGGGCGAGGAGCCCCCCCGCCCCGCATGCTGCCGGGGGAAGAAGCGCTCCCCATCCCCCACCTCCGGCTCCGCTTGAGCCAGCCAGTCAATATCACGTCTTTGCCTCTGGATTTTGTACTCGGCCAGCGTATCTTGGAAAGACTGCTTCAGAGTTAGCGGGAGGCTGAATCCCTTCAGCGCCTGGGACATTTGCAAAGTGGGTGACGGACACAGTAAAGGAGAAGTGGGGCGATTTAACTGAAGGGTTGCTTTATTTTAAGGGCTCACATTACAACGGATTCTTCAGACACAGGAACAGTCAACAAGTGGGTTTGGGCACCTTGGTGCCCAAGGAGCACCGGTAGGCAGGCTCCTGGGAGCGCTTCACCCGGAGTAGATGTGTGTAAATGGAGTTCTCCTACTGGTTCTTCCTCATACTTATGCCAGGGTTAAAATTGTTTTAGGCAATTTTGAAGTCACTGTGCCAGACCCTTTCCCCTTCTTGTAATTGCCATCATCTGTTTGATCACCGCTTTTAACACTAGAGAGCACCTGTTCACCTGCTTTGTGCATTTCTCTCATTCATTCATGCATTCATTCACCTCTGTGTGTGTATATGTGTATGTGTATCCTTCATTTGTAGACCCAGAAACACATTTCCAGATCAAGCCCACCCCCCACTCCCAAACAAGAAAGTCCTACTCTCTCCAATAAATAACCTTCCTGAACGATGAGACCTCTTTGTATCCATTTAAAACCAGGTAGTTTCCTTTCTCAGAACAATCAGCTATCCCCACTGTATGTTAACGAGTCATTCGAGGTTGCTGGTATATTTCCAAAAGTAGACAGAAAAACTGAAGTCATACTCAGGAAAACTATTACATATTCATGTGTTTAGTGATACCATGAGATATTAAAAAAAATCTATTTAAAATTGATGCAGCATAGTTCACAAACATTCAGGTAGCTTTATAATAATTGTGCATTTTCTTCCATTAATGGGCAGAGTCAAGGGTAATTGAAGTTCTTAGTTTTGTATTTTCCTTTAAATTGATATTTCCTCTAAATCAATGTTGAACTTCCAGTGTTCCTTACATTTAGTTAAGGAATTACTACAAAATTCTTCTTTTTGTTTTGTTTTTTTCTTTATTCTTCACCTTCAAGCTTTACTCCAAGTTAGACTCTTTGAATTTGGGGGGGAAGATTTTTCATAATATTAGTCCTTCATATATAAGCGGTGAACAAAAAAACCCTCAAATATTACTTTGAATATTGTTAAGAGCAAAAACCCCGTAACACTATTTCTAACTTGTTAAAAAATGCTATCTAGGTTTACTCATATGGTCTCACTGCTTTTCCTGGCTTTATAGTAATGCTAGAGTAGACTGCCAGTCAAACCAAGTTTACAGCCTTCCTTCACATCACGTAAAGGAAGGGCAGACAGACCATCTGGCTCCTAGCTTTTCAACCTATAACTGCAGATTTTAAGACACTTTTGTTTGGGAAAGGCTGGTCGCCAATTTGCCAATGAGAAGTCTAAACACGTGCATATTTTTCCTCATACATCTGACTCATTTCCATCAGCAGGAGCACAGAATGAAAACTAGCTGAAAAGAAGAGTTGTGCTCTGATTCCTTCTGATATCAACATGGTTTTAAGAATGACATGAACTGTTGACTTTGTTGTGTGTTTGGCTATGCTCAGCACAACAGTGGGATCTTGTCGTGGCTAAAATACTGTGTATAGGCTGACTCTTCACTCTATGGAAGGTTTGGAGGGCTTGTATTGTTTTGCTAGTAGTAAGACTTCTGGGGAAAAAAAAGCTTGACAGAGGTCTTCTAAAAGCTCTACGTTAAACTAATGCCAACACGAACTAATCAACAGATTTTCTTCAGTTTTCAGAAAGACATTTTATGTTTGAAGTGTAGGTTTCAGGAGTTTAAAAGAAGAAATCTCTTCATTCTTATCAAGAGACAATGAATTCTGCTTTATGCGGCTCAGCCTTAAAACACATGACCTTTTAATGTATCTCTAAAAGGCAAGTAGTGAAATGATCCTTTTTTTCTTTTCTTGGATGTTCCCCAATTGCTAATTAGTGAAGTCCTAGAAGGTCATGACTCCTTTGCACTTTTGAACATGGATTTTTGAAACTGTTGTTAAGAATTATGTAATGTCATTATCTGAAACACCAGAGGTACACAATGTTTAAATTTTATTTCTCATGCAAATACACCGCCCGACTTTTTCATCTGGGACCCATTTGGTAGAGTCTTTGTGCATGAAAGATAGGAAGTGACAAGGATGGGAAGAAAAAACAACTGATTAACCAGCAGCCTCCACTATGACATTTTGTCTCAAATAATTCCACCATTGGATCATCAAAATTCCTATAGTGTTCTGGTCTTTTAGTTTTTTAAAGCTGTTGGATTCTCAAAAAAAAAGTAAACCACAAGTTCCTCCCTTTCACTCTTTCCCTCCCCTGCTGCTACTCCTTTACCTACACTTAGCTGAGATTTTCTAGAAAGTAATGGTGTGCCAGATGCATCATGACTTGGCAATGGTGGACTTGCCTTTTTGACCTTCAGAAGGCAATAATCTCACCAAAAGAACTTTATGAGCTGCTGCTTGTTGTTTGAACTTCAGTTCAATAGTCAGACAGATCAGACATCCTTCACTATAGGTCTAGTGAGATTTCTTTATAAACTAACAAAACTTAATTCTGTAAATATACTGATTTAAGAAATTGTTCAGCACCACTTTTTTAAGAATGTATAATAGGTTTTTGGGTTTGCACAAACACAGTTAATACAATATATGGACTTGCACATCAGTTGTTTTTTTTTTTTCCCCCAAGCATAGGTACTTTGTTTCTAACACCTCTTGTGTTTCAGTTGAATTTATGCACCTTACCAGATCTGTGAACACTATCCACTAAAAATATTTCTGTGAACTTGATTAAAAATCATGTATGAAGGGATAAAATATTAATTCTAACCCTTGAAAAAAAATACTGGTTATAAAGGAATCTTTTCCCTGTAAATATACTTGTTTCAAATGTGCAATTGAAAGAAGAAACAGTCCATTTAATATGTTGGTTTTGTTTTAGTTGTTTGTTCAGTTTTTACCTGATTAATAGAATTGTCTCTTTCAGCTCTCTTAATTGATTTTTGTTTAACAGAGTTTGCCTAAAAAAATTTTTGGTCCACTAACACTAGAAACTAATCTCACTGTTACTTGGGACTAGTCTTTTATTAGTCTTTTGCTTCCTCCCTTTTCCACTTTAGTTGACCACATACTGTCTACCACATTTATTTTTCTTAAGGTCACCACTCAGTATTTTGTCAATGGAACATGGAGGCCACGACTGCTGCTTAGTTTTCAGGCTTACAATATCGTTCATAGGAAAACTCAGTGAAGTTTAAAAAAAAAAAAAGAAAATAATTCTTTCATCAATATTCAAGATTACTCTTTAATATTATGTAGGAGATCAAGACTCCGTAATACCAGGTGCAGCACAAACGCACAGCTAAAAGGACTGCTCCTAACCTACACAGTAAATAGGACACATATATATGAATACTAGTGGGGAGGTAGTAATGTTAACAGACTTTAACAGATCTGTTAGTAAGTTTAGAAATACAAATTATGTTTTTCAAGTTAAGACTTTCAGCATAAGTTAGGTCAGAAAAAAGATGACAAGCACAGAAGAATCAAAGAAAATATTGATAGGTGAAGGGCCGTGGAAGCAATCGACTTTCCCAGCCAAGAGGCAGGACCAAGTGCACAGCAGGACTGGACTGGTACAGGTAACCACTGAGCGTACACATGAGGTGAAACTTTACACATAATGAGCCATGAGACAAGGAGCAAATTAGAGACATCCACTTGTCATGTTTGTAGTGATGAAGCTTTACACTAGTGACTAGATAATAAAGGAAGGATTCTGTGATGTTCCTCCCTGCTTTAACAAACAAAATGACACCCTTGAACCTTAGTGTCTGAGGTTGGGCAAGAATGATCTCTTCATGGACTGACTATGTTTCTGTCTCTTCATATCTTAAAGCATATGAAAGCATCAGCAGTAAGACTATTCTCTCCACTACTTTTATTAAAACTGTATAATGAATTATTTCCTACACGCAGCATTTATATTTCATTATTTTAATTAATTTGTCGTATTCCATTATTGATATTTACAGCAAAGCTCATTTAAATTAGTTCTTTAGAGTACTTTGGAGCTGATCACTTGATCTTTCTTGGTTCTTTAAAACATGCCTGGGGGTCAACAATATGAGAGGAAATTCAGCTGAGGGACCAAAGGTTGGATTCCACACCAAGAGAAGGCAGATTGTTACTTTGGCTACTATACTTGAATATTCTGTACTTTTAAACATTATGTTTTTATTGAGCTTCACAACTAAAAATTGCTTTTTCTTTTGTACATGTTAATCTGTGTAATACATAACTCTAGATTTTGGCAGAATAATATAAAGAAGTTCTATCAAATAAGATATATATGACAAAAATTAGTTTCAAGCATTAGAGCACACCCTGTTTCATCCTAGGAGCTCTATATAAAATGTAAACTTCTTGGTAACTTTTGGGATAAAGCTCAAGAACAATACACAAATTGAGTGCACTTCACAAATCAGCTATGTGTGGCTCTCTGGGTCAGCACAAGGGATTCAAGGTAAGCACGTCAGGACAAAACCTGTCTCAGCTCACACACCCTTCATTTCCATTTGAGAAAAACAATTTCTTGTGGGAGTATAAAGGAAACTGTGATGATCACCAGCCAGTCTGGATGACCAGGGGTTCAAGCCTGTAGGATGCACTGTGGAGCGCACTTCCTCCACTGTTGTGCTGGAGAATGTGCTGGTTTTGGCTGGGATAGAGTTAATTTTCTTCATAGTAGCTAGTATGGGGCTATGGTTTGGATTTGTGCTGGCAACAGTGTCGATAACACAGGGACATTTTCGTTATTGCTGAGCAGTGCTTAAACAGAGTCAAGGCCTTTTCTGCTTCTCACACCACCCCACCAGTGAGGAGGCTGGGGGTGCATAAGAAGTTGGGAGGGGACGCAGCTGGGACAGCTGACCCCAACTGACCAAAGGGATATTCCATACCATGTGGCAACATGCTCAGCATATAAAGCTGGGGGAAGAAGAAGGAAGGGGGGGACACATTTGGAGTGATGGCGTTTGTTTTCCCAAGTACCCGTTAGGCGTGATGGAGCCCGGCTTTCCTGGAGATGGCTGAACACCTGCCGGCCAATGGGAAGTAGTGAATAGATTCCTTGTTTTGCTTTGCTTGCATGCATGGCTTTTGCTTTCCCTATTAAACTGTCTTTATCTCAGCCCACGAATTTTCTCACTTTTCCTCTTCTGATTCTCTCCCCCATCCCACCAGGGGGGAGTGAGTGAGCGGCTGTGTGGTGCTTAGTTGCCAGCTGGGGTTAAACTACAACAACTGTGTAGACCCAACTGTTGTGTAGCGTATAGTGCCACGGACACTCGGCTGATGGGCATGCCGCCCACAGACATATATAGGAGATCACAGAACTGCCATTTGAATAAGCTGGCTAGGGAATCTGGTTTGATGGCAGGTGAGAGTCAAAATACCACAGAGGGGTAAATTCCTGTGGTTAAGATCTGTCTGAAGAAGTTGCACCAGCATCTTGGCCTTGATTTTAGGGAGTGTTTTGGCAGTGCTTCAAGAAGACTTCTGGGCCTAAAAACATTTTCAAAGACAGTGACATAACTAGAAGCCTGTACCTCGTTGGCCTCGGTATGATTTGGGCTAGTAAGTGTCTGAACCCCTGCCACAGTTGGTATTTGATAGAAGAAAACTTTTGTTTGACTACACAGTGCCCTGATTAAGAATTTAGTTCCTAGGCTTGCGACTACAAAGAGCACAGAGCTGGAAAGCCTGTAAAAACTGGGTCCTACATCTTCGTCTACACTGGAACTGCTATTTTTTGGGGAAATGGATAGCAAAAATTGATTTGTCTGAACCACGGGCAGAGTGTGCTCAGTTTTTGTTCACTTGAAAACAAAAGCCTTGGTCAAGTCATATGTCCTGCTGCACTCAGCTAGACTGCTGAAGCACCGAGAGTCCTACATGTCTGTGACAGGCAGAGCTGAACCATAAACCAGATACTTAAAACTGATCCATTGCCTACTGGAAATGTAAAACACCTGCTCTGCCATACTGTTACCTTTCCATAACTTGATTGCTGAGTTCTCTCTCAGCCTCTCCATTGATCCTTTTTCAGTCCATATGCGATGCCCTTCTGTCTATGGCCTCTTCTTGGGAGAAGTTCTTTGGGTTTTCAGTAAAACCCAGTTTATTTCATGTAGTGCTACAGGAGAAGTAGATGCAAACTAAGCTCTGGGAGGTGAGGAATAATAGAAAAAAAAAATAGCATGCCAGCTTTTGAAAACAAGGATTGAAGAATAAAATATTAGTCAAAAGGGTTCAAAAAGCCAGTAGAAGAAATCAGAATTAAATAGCTGCTCTCTCAGAGAACAGCTCTGCTGTAAATGGTATTTTACTGTAAAGGTTATTCTGGGAAATTCAGGGCTGAGAATTCTTACTTTAGCACCAAGAAAGTTGGTTGAAACGCTAATTAAAAACAGAATTATAAAAGACCCAGCTGAAAATAATATGACGGAGACAGATCACCATGGCTTCTGTAAAAGAAATCTATGCCTCTGTAAGCTATTCGCATTCTTTTAATTGCTGGGTGTGATAACAAAAGAGTAAATACAAGAAGATTGGAAGACATAATTTATTTGGACTTTCGCAAAAGATGACAAAATTCATCCTGTAAATCTCATGAATTGGCTAGGTTCAGTAAATAGACATGGACTTTCTTATCAATAGCTCTATCCACTCATGAGGTCTTGCTGTCCTCAGTGTGGCAAGAGCTAAGAAACTTAGAATAGTTCACTCACTTCACTTTTGTGATGGTACCTTAACCAACAGAGCAAAGTATTTAACATAAAGGTGCAAGACTGATTTGCACAATGACATAGTCATTGTGCTAATATTATTTTTACCTAATTTTTATTGCTTTAATAAGTCTGGTTGTTCTTCTGAACAAAAATGACCTAGTTTTTCCCCTAAACAGTCCCTATCTCTTCAATCTGTCATCATACAAGCTTTTTAATGTCTAGAATCATTTTGTTCATCTGCCTCTGCTTTTGTTAGCAACTTCAGCAACTAATTACAATTTTGGGCAAAGAAAGTCTTTGTTCAAGATCCTCATTCTTTATATAACAGTGCCAGAACACTCAGAACACAAGACTTCCCAGAGCTGCTCCAGGAAAAAAATAAAATGGCAAAGACCAAACTTGGTATTCCTATAATGTTAAAAAGCCTTCAAAAGATCAAACTGAGAAAGAGAGAGAAAGAGAAAGAAGAAGAAAGAAAGAAAGAAAGGAAGAAGAAGAAGAAAAGAAGGAAAGAGAGTGAGAGAGCTTTCCAGTGAATTCTGTTTTTCAGATTAAAAAGAAAAAAAAGGGGAAGATAATATTGATTTAACAAAAGGAAGATTTGTCCTCAAGAGAGACACTGAAAACAACAGAAGTCCTCCATATGAATTCATCAGCACCAGAGGACTCAGTCGGTTAGGTACAGAGCAGATACTTTTTATCTCAGGGACATCAAACCGATTTTACCTGGTTTATTTTCCAGCATCCTGGTGCCTGCTGTGTTCTACTTTCATCCAGCATTACTAAATAGGGACAGCATAAACCTAACCCATATTGACACACTTACACAGTATTTTTCCCCATGACCTAGAATCGTGCATACCTGGTATTTTGGGAGCCCGTGTGGATTCAAAAGCAAAGTAACTTTGTTCCTGAGGTGTGATACTAAAACTAATAAACTCAGCTGACAGTTGGAGATGGGGCATCTGTATGGCACAGCAGCAGGCCATATGGTTTAGCACTTCAGGTCAGCATTAGCTCAAGGCGCTCTTCCTCCAGCACAGTTTGATGTGCTTGTAGATTTCTGGGAGGTCTGGGAATGTGTGAAAAAACTCTGTAGGCTCAGTTTGTCCTAAAGGCCGCAAGTTTTCCTTTTCTGCTTAACCTCTCGGATCTTCTTCTTATTCAGGAGAGTCCTTAGCCTGCAAAGGGAGTGTTGCAAGACCTTCACCTTGTCCTGAAAATAATTTCGTTTCTTAAATAATTGAAATCCACTAATGATGCTGGCTCTGGCTTTGTTTCCTCTCTAAATCCCAAATAGGAAACTTTTGTTGTGCCTATGAATATCTACAGAATAAAAACTACCAAAATATGTTGAGCCTTTCTGTAAAACAAGCTTTTAAAATCATTGTATCTGAAGTTATCAGGTGAGATTCCCAGCTAACATAATTCAGTTTACGAGTAGGGAGACAATTTCTGCTAGCAGAGACTTTGACCCATAATTGTTCTGGGGGAGGTATTTGTGTGGAGATCACAAGATGTTCTGTCCTGGAATGTCTGGTACACAGGCATCTAAGAAAGACTGGGCAAAAGGAGGGAAGGAATGTAAAAGAAAATGGAAAATAATAAAGAGCAACAAAAAACATTCATGGCATATCTGTTTTTAATTTTTATTCTTAACAGATCTGGGTTTCTGGTAGGCTATTCTGGTTATGACTAAACTAACTCTTCAGGGCACTTCTGGTCTGTATGGCCAGAAAAAGTTCAGTGCTTACATGCTTTTTAGCTCTTAATGTTAGCTTGTTTGTGAAGCTGAGTGAAATTTTTCAACCGATTTTTTTTTCGGCAACGAAGGCAGAGATGTACCAAAACATTTTGCAAAATTGTGTTAACTTTGTTGAGTGCTTCTCTTTGAAAAGAACCCTGTAATTTTTTGAAAGAATCAAATGCTTCCTTTTGACATTTTTGTAAGTGAAGCATTTCAATTATTTCATTTGAAATGACATTCCATTTTGAAATTTCCTTTCAATTTTTTGAGAAAAACAGTTTCAAAAGCTTTAAACCCACATAAAATATTTTGGGTTGCATCACTTTTGCAATGTTTCATGAAAGTATAAAAAAAAAAAAATAGTTTTCAATTTGATCCAAAACAAACCCTTTCCTTTTTTTCTGAACTACCAATGAACCAAAATCCATTTTTTGCCCTATTCAACCTACTGAAACTAAATGAAGAATTATTGAGAAGATGTTAACTAATATTTTTTTCCCTATTTTTCATACACCTTTTAGAGGCGGTTTTATGCTACAGATGAAATTTAATTAACTGCTTCATAGTATTTCTATCATTCATGTATCTCTAGTGCTGAGGAGCAGAACTGGGGGTCACTTCTGGTTCTGCACCTCGTGAGAGGACAGAGGGGGCTTTGATGATGATCTAGACTTTTTCCTTACTGCAAGTTCCCTGAAGAGACCAAAGGGTCTTTTAAACTCAAAAAGACAATTTGTATAGAATAGAAATGAGAACATTTAACTTTATAAATAAACATTTCCTCTCTCTGTGAGGACAAAAAAAGAAAAGAAAAGAAAGAAAAGTAAAGTTTATAAACAGCTTCACCCCTCTCCCCCTGTGTAGTGTTAGGTGGGTACTTGCTTCCAGGTTTTGTTTCAGTCAACTCAGTGACTTTCTGGGTTGCAGCAAGCTCCGCGCAGTCCTCTCTGATCCCTAGGAAGTTTTCTTCCTGTCGCCAAGGGAGCCTGGCTGTGCATATGTTCCCCGCTCCTTTCATGAGCCTCTCCATGAACAGCAGGCTCCCATCTTCTCGCTAGGGCTCCCATTCTCTTCTCCACTCTCCGCTACACCCCGAAGCCTGGGAGCTCCTCCTCTCCTCCTCCTCCCACCCAGTCCTCCAGCATGCTCATCTGCTCTCCAGGGAAAGGAGGAATCTCTGCTCCCTCCAGGGGGTCCATCTGACCTAGTCACTCCCTTTTTAAAGGAACATGACATACAACGGAGAACAAAAAAATAAAACAGATGCTGTCCAAAATAAACCTATTCACATGCCAGAAGAGAAAATCAGCACATCTCCCAGGCTTGGTTCTCTCAAATCCCCATCACGTGGATGCTTAGGCCCTCCAGCTGTTTGTTCTCTGTGTATGGAGCAATGAGACTGTGTTCTGGTAACTTCTGCACAAACTGGCCAAGATCCATCGGATTTTTTGATCCAAAGCTTTTACCCATTTCCAGATTGCAACTTGCTCAGTGCATTTTACATGAGACACATGAAAACAGCGGAAGTAAATCCAAGATTGTTTGTTTCTCTCTCATGCTCATGAAAATAGCTAGGGCTGCATGGCCAACAGTACCTAACATGGTGGGCCTACGGGCTGCCTAAAAATCCTTGTGCTACTGTGCAGGGGCTTTGATAACCATACTGGACTTCTTTGTGTACAACCGTCTCTTCGTTATACTCCTCCAAAACTGTGCTAATCGCTACTGCCTAGGTAGCAAGCCCAAATCTAAGTCCTCTGCAGCAGCCCGATAAAGTCCGAGAGGGCCTTGGTGTCTCCATGGACAGCGTGTGACTCAGGCTGGTAATTTATGGCAGAATTAGAGAGAGCAGGCTGAAGTTGAGAAACATTTTCAACATTTTTACTGCTCTATCTGACTGTCTTGCTATGTTCAGGTGTCTTATTTTCCTTCATGGAAGATTAATGGAACTGACTGATGATGGTTTCATGCGGTTTAAGGCCAGAAAGGATTATTAGATCATCTTAGCCTGACATCCCGTGCATTACAGGCCATAAAAGGTATATGCACATGACATGGTGCAGTGCCGTACAGAGATACCCACGCTACCTCTGAGCAAATTAGCTCAGCTACAGGAAGCAATAAAGCTGCATTAGACTGGGAGCAGTGCTGAAAGCGGCACAGCTAACGTAGTCCAGGCGCAGCAGCTCCCGGCTGCAGCTGTGCTGTCTCCAGTACCCAAACTGTCACTGCCAGAAGCAGCTCAGGTGCCTCTAATAAATTCCCTCTACCAAGCAAACTATTTAGATTTAAACCTTTCAGTTTTTAGGGATGCTAAGCTGCCTGTCACAGGAGAGATGAAGACCATGGCATCACTGGCTGGAGGGGATTTCTCCACCAATGCTCCTCGCACTATTGTTACGAGGAAAGCAAAACCCCATTAAATCACTGCCTGGTCAGAGGTTTGCGTGGGATGATCCACACCAGTGGAGCCTGGCTTCTGCTCGGTGACCTCTGGCACAGCCCGTTTCTATCCATGGTCTGTGTGGAGGGACCTGGCAGTCCGGCTTTTTGGCTTAGAGTCCTGTTTAACTAGCCTCACAGCTAGGATTTGACAGTTAAGGCAGTGTACGGAGGCAAGACCACCTCTCTGCTTCCACTTGATTTTTCTTGGTTTAGACATCTGTGGATTTAGACATCTGTCTTTTTTATTTTTTGCCATAGACTTGCACTGGTAGTTGAGGTGGTTAACCCCCAGTATCTTTAAACTGATCCTTTTGCCAGTTCTCTAAAGGAGAGCCTCTCAGCCTGTAGGCAAGATTTTCATTCCTTATTCCCAGGTATATTACTTGGTAATATATTAATCTTATTAAATGAATTGGGGGGGGGGCATGGCATTTTAAGCAGATTATTTGGATCATTCTTGACGATCCTCTTCATTATCTGCCTCACTAACTTTTGTCTGATCTGCAAAACTTATTAACAAAGATTTTTGTACTGTCTTTAGATGACTGGCACATGTGTAAAATAATATGGATAAAAAGAAATCCCTAAAAGACTTCCTTAGAAACAGGACTACTTAGTCTGAGATCTTTTAGTGAGCTAGTTTTAACCTGATCTGTGTAGTCTCTGTCAATTTTGAAGTGTCCTGTGCTCTGGAGATATCTGGGTTTATTATGGTAGCACACATTGATTAAACTTGTAATCTTGACAAAAATGGTTGTTTGGCAACAATTCTTTTGCCCAAGCTTACCTGCAGATAGAATCTTAAATCTAAAATCTTTTAGTTAAACCAAGTTGGGTGAACCTTCTATCAGAATTGTATTGGCACAGGAGAATTTTCAATACCTTGAAAATTCCTCAATTTTCATATATTTACAAAAACATAATAGTTGTTCAAACATCTGTGATTAGTTTCTATAAGGCTTTTGCATGTAAAGTATTTTCATAAGATATGTTGAATTGAAACTATACCATTTTAGCATATGTTTCCTCATTATCATGGTTTAACCCCAGCCGGCAACTAAGCACCACGCAGTCGCTCGCTCACTCCCCCCACCCAGTGGGATGGGGGAGAGAATCGGAAAAAATAAAACCTTATGGGTTGAGATAAAGACAATTTAATAGGACAGAAAGGAAGGAAAATAATGATGATAATAATAATAATAAAATGACAATAATAGTACTAAAAGAATTAGAATATACAAAACAAGTGATGCACAATGCAAATGCTCACCACTCACCGACCGATGACCAATTAGTTCCCGAGCAGCGATTCGCCCCTCCCGGCCAACTCCTCCCAGTTTATATACTGGGCGTGACGCCATATGGTATGGAATATCCCTTTGGCCAGTCTGGGTCAGCTGTCCTGGCTGTGTCCCCTCCCAACTTCTTGTGCCGCTCCAGCCTTCTTGCTGGCTGGGCATGAGAAGCTGTAACATCCTTGACTTAGTAGAAACACTACTTAGCAACAACTAAAACCATCAGTGTCTTATCAACATCATTCTCACACTAAATCCAAAACACTGCACTATACCAGCTACTAGGAACAAAATTAACTCTATCCCAGCTGACACCAGGACACCCATGTGCCATCCTTTGAAGCTAATAAACTCTCAGTCCCTGGCACTTCGTTGAATGTGATTGGTATAGTGTTTTGTTAAAATTACAACCTCAAAAATATCTATGGAACATACATACCTAGCTACAGTTTGCAATCTAGAATAAGCATACATAACCTAGGGCTTTTATTGGTCCTCTACATTTAAATTCCTTTTGTTATTATGTATTGTTGTAGCCGTGGTTATCTAAGGATATATTTAGTGCAAATTTTGCAGGAAGAGGGGACTTTTTTAGTAAATTAACAGATGTAACTGGAGAAAACAGACAAGCTTTTGGACATACAGTCCTTTCTTAAGGCTAAGTGTATTTCAACTTGTAGCTTATAATACTTTGTTATTTACTCAGGTTTTGTATTACTATTTTATATTCTATTTTGTTTTCAATCTCCTTTTAACTAGGATAGCTTCTTGCTCAGTATAATTTGTTTTACTTGTGAACCATGCTTGTGGGGATCCAGGATTTTATTTTTTGGCAGTTCCCATACTTTGCCAATACTTACCACTTTCAATGTGTGATACACCAATGACTGTTTCATTGTGCAATATACAAAAAAATAGCCTAAACAAACTTCATATATATATATATATGTACATAGTTTGGTGATATGTTCTGTCTGCACAATGTAAATGCAATCAGATCATGATATCTATACCTAGGAAACCATTTGCTTTATGGTAGCAATTAACTCTTCATTTATTTAAATAAGATCAAAAACTGAGTTATCTTTTTTGAGTTTAGGAGTTTCTGCATAAAGATATTACCATTTATTATTTTTAGAAAATCTGGAAAATTTTGTGATGCATGAGATGATGAGCAAGAATCTTCCGGGATGAAGTCACCCCTATTAAAATTTTTAGCTTTGTTACACATTATGGGCAGATGTTAAAGAACAGTACAGGCTGTTATCTACTGTGAGTAGGTTTTATATTGTGGATTCTACAACAGGCCAGTAGATTTTTTTTTTTAATTTTTTTTTGCTATGTAGATGTTTCATCCATAACATTTGCCTCCTATTCTGAGCTATCAGAGACAACTAACAGTGTCTTTGATGTGAAGTCCCCGTCTGTGCCTTTATTCCCCAGTTTATCCTTATGCAAGAAGCTGGAAGTAAAATAGCTGAAAGGCTATTTTAGTCATAACAACCATCTTATCGTATTTCCAGTACCAAATGCAGAATATTCCTTCTCAGGCAAAAGCATCTCCAGGTGTTAATTTTATTATCTAGGCTCCCTTCACTAATATACAAATGGTTAAAAATGTGTTCCTTATCTGACCCCTTTTGCTTACATTATCGTGTAGAGGATACCATAAAACGGGTTTAAACACTTGAGTATATCTACTAGGATTATCCTGTTACCACCCTCTACCTTCATGGTTGCATTAACAGCAACCTAATACCTTACCTAGAGATTATTCCCTCTACTACTGAGATGGTATCCATTAGAATCATGCAGTCTGCCTCTTTCCATAATATCTGTGTACTCCACTGAGCACATGCTCTTTCTCCTTCAGAATACTGCTAAAATTATTTACAAGGAAAAGGAAGTGATATTGGTATAAAAAGACCTTAAACTTTAGGAAACATAATTTTCAGGTTGCTGGGAAAAGGAGACATTTCTGACAGAATTGTCCCAAAGGAACAGAGAAAAGGGAGAAATTTAATGATATTGACCAATAATTGCTATAGCATTTTCCCATCAAAATACATTTTACCGAGTTAATAGAACTACAAGGGAATAATTAAGTGAAAAAAAAAAGGGGGAGAAAATTCATCTCAGGATTCATAACGGCATAAAAGCATGTATAACCACAAAGCAAAACAGCCTCATCATTAAAGAAGCACATGTAAAAACACATATTAAAGCAGTTTCAACTTCATGAAGGTGCACATAAGTCTAGAAACAGGAAATAAGAAAGATTTAGATTTTAGAAAGTAGATACAAAAGTATGATCTTTTATTGATCTCCTTCCACACAGGAAATAAAAAAAAAAAGATAAAATAGCAGGAGTAGGATATGTGTTCCTTCTATCAGCTATGTAATGGCACAGACGTGCCTTAAAAGCCCATGGGAGAAATGTCCGAGGGCAATTGCTGAAGTAGAAGCCCTGCAACAAATACACAGATTAAAAATTCAGACCTTATGGATAATTAGGTGGTGCTAAACAACTGAATTGTAGCCAAATCTAGCTGTCTGTGGCATGTTAAGGGGGATGCGAAACATCAGTGTATCTGTTGAGTACCAGAATTGGAATGGCCATGCTCCTGAATAAGAAAAAAATCCATGTTGGTCCTTACCTTCTTCCTCCATATTTGAGGTCTGCGTTTCTATTCAGTGCCAGTTGCAACCTTCCGCAGTTCCACTACACCATGCTCTAATTTTATCTCCCATATCTGTGCCATCCACACAGGGGACAGTTATGGTCAGGATCTCACACTCAGTGAGTGTAACAGCTGTGTGGACCTACCATTTCTTTTAGCATCTGCAAAAGGCAGGGAACAGGGCAGACTGTGTATGCTAGCAAACACCGCTGTTGCCAGCCTCACCCTCTTTAAGAGCAGAGCAGCTGCCTCAGTTCTGAGCTCGTTGTGAATCACGATGCCACTCTAAATTCCTGCATTGGCAGGGTAGTTTTTCTTCATCCCCCAATACTGAGTTGCAGTTGCAGGCCACGGTTTCGCTCTTAACAAGTAACCTTTACATTCCTTTTCTTCTGCAAACAATCAACAGAAATCTAAACATGTGCATAACAGAATATAGTAAGAACAGAGCTCTAAATTTAGAAGTCGTGCATTTGGGATTTCAAAGCTGCTTCAAGTGCTGTTAGTACTTTTGGCAGCCCAGATTTATGTTAATTACATGAGGGTTGCTGGAGATGTCTCTTAGTGTCTGGACATTTTTGCATGTACTCTGTCTGTCTTGGTTTCCTGCATGCCACAGTCTTCAACTGAATGTCAAATTTTAGTTGCAGCACTGAAATCATAATTCCACACAAATTCTGAAGGGCCAGAGAGAGTTGTATTTCATAGCTTAGGTTTCTGCAGCAATATGGACTCGGTATTACAAACCATGTAACATGTGACTACTGCTGAAGGAAGGAGGCACAGCTGGCAGCTGCGTGGATGAGCAAGCACATTGAATGAGGACATTTTTCAAGCACTGGTTGGGGAGAGGGAAAAGTATGCAAATAATTTCTTTGGCAGTGTTTATTTATTTATTTTGGAGCTCACCCCATTGTTTATCATCATGATAGTTTTTGACAGATCATGTGTTGTGGTTACTTTGTATTTCAAAGGCGGATGTTCTGATATAAGGGATGCTGCCCACCCCACTTATTAATAGCAAGGGGTTGTAAACTTCCATAACTGCACAGTTTATCATATCATATGTTACGCCTTGTCTAGGAGGAATATTTTCATCCCTGAAAAGATAGACAATAAATAGACAATAACATACTGTAATTTGTGACAGCCAGAATGTCTTTGCCAGGAAATCTGATGACCAAGCTGGGCAGATCGTTTGGACTGTGCTATCCAAAAGCCACCTGATTATTGAATGCATGTGCTTGAATAAGGATTTATGAATGCCCAGCCAGTGCAGTCATTCTTCTCCTATACTAGATGTGGCAAATGAGAAGTCCATTCCATTTCTCTGCAAACCTTCTTCTCCTTGTCCCAGGTGTTTTACCTTGTTCAGTCATGTGCAGGATCAAGGACAACTGATCGAAGAGAGGTAATAAAAAATCTACTTCAGTTACAACATCAGCCTTGTAATGTCCAAGCCTTGTATCAAACCTTGCATATATGCATGGAAGCTTCTGCTTCCAGGAGAACTTAACAGGAGGAGGTGGTGCTTCATGGACCCTGGCCTTTCTCACAGTACCATTCCCTTGAGGCCTGTAGTGACAGCAGTCAACCCCTGGCTACACAGTAAAATCAGACCCAGGGCAGGGTGCAGGGTGGCAAAATGGCACTGCCGCATTACAAGTCCAAACAGTAAGGGCGTTAATGCCCAATTAGTAGATCTTGGTTAAAAGGAAGCATGAAAGCAAGATGGAAAACTCTTCTTTGGCTAGAGCTGGCACAGAGATTCTCAATGGTTGTAGAGGAAACTGAATTTTCTTGCCAGCAATGGGTTGCCAGGACCAGGACAAGGGTTGGAACTCTTGCAGCAAAAGTGGGAGGGGGAGGGGGAAAGGGCAGAATTAAAGAGCTGAGGGGAGAGCCCTGGAGAGTTGAACTTTTTTTTTTTTTTCTCCTGCCCCAAAAAGTTTTCTTCTTTGGGCAAACTGCTCCTACAGAAGGGGATGACTTACTTGCACATGGAGCATCAGCCCTCAGCAGTACAGGGTCCCCAGGAAAGGGGAAAGTAGACAGTAGGCCCAGGACTATTTGCTGCCTCCAGGAACTGCCTACTTTGCCTTGCTTACAGCTGACAATATTACACTGTGGGGGAGTTCATATCATATCATATCTATACAAAGTGCTGCTTTCTACTGATGGCATACCTTCTTTAATTTAACCTGGCAAAACTAACTGTCTTAAAATTCTTCTGGCTGCAAAACCTACTGTCTGTGGCTGTCTGTGGCAGCTGATTGAAATATTCCTTCTACTCTTTAACTACTACCTGGGGTATTGGAAGCAGATCTGAAAGAACTAGTGCTAGTAACCCCAGCAGATGCCTTAAGCACAGTCTATTCATAAGTTGAAGTTGCCCTTCCACCAGTTCATGTGCATACCTGGAAAGGGGCATATTTTCCAGCGGGGGAACTCCCCTCTGCCCTGCCCTTCAGGTCCCATTTCTCTAAGGCAGCTAAGGAAATCACTTCCAAGGAATAATACATTAGCATATGTTTTTAACCTGGAACAGATCTAGATCTGCTAATAGGCATGTTATGAAACTCGTGTGTATGTAAGCGGTTCTCTGGATGTAATTTGTACAAGCAAAGCCATGGCTTGATTCTTCAGTTATCAGCCTTCAGTTCTTGGACTACAGCTTGCAAGAATGAATTTACAGAGGTGGCCAAAGGCACTAAACCCATCCTCCTTCATTCGTGCTGCCCCTTGCAGTGAGTACTCCTGCCCTCATAGTGCCAGAGCTGGGCTGCACTCCATCCTTTGTCTCACTCCCCTTATGATCCGGCCTCTGTTCCCTCCATGCTTGTTTGTACAAGACCTCATTGTCCAGTGATTTCCGAAATATGGTCTGGAGGTTTGTGATAGTACCAGGTACATTTATTCGTATACAAAACTCTTTAAAAACCAGAGGATTAAGGACCAGATCCCTAGCTCCCATTGAAAGTGGAATCCAGCTGCCACCCAACAGTCAATATCATGTTTTTTTAAAAACCATATTTCTCTACTTTTACAAAAAATTAGAATGTCTGGGAATTAACAGTTAAGTCTGCTCCCTCTCTGCACATAACTCTTTATAACTCAGTCTCCCTACACCTGTCCCAGGCTGGCCCCCTCCCATCTTCAGTCTGCAAAAATATGTACAAAGGTCAAAATAACAAATTGCTAGGAGATTGTTGGAAATAGAGCGTTTAAATAGGAAATAAGGTTTTATAATCTGTGTTTGCCCTGCTCCCTGTAAGGGCAGAAGGTTTTATAATGGCAAAAGCAGGATTCTGTAGAACCTTACCATGTGGCCTGTCTTTAAACTGGAGACAAATGGGGTGAAAATAAAGCAGTTGCATAGAAATTGCAGTACAGAAATTACACGAGAATTGTATTTCAGCTAAATAAATTGGGCAGCATTGCCACAGTGTGTTCATTACATTGAATCTCTCAGTCTGTGGTGCAGAGCAGGGTACCCATGTAGCTAACTTCTGTCTAGCTGTGACCAGACCTCATCCAGCTCATAGAACAAATGGCTGAAAAACAAGCATGAGCATTGGCTGCTACAGGGCGAGGTTGAAGTGTTCCCTGGCCAAATCTTTTCCCTGAACAAACAGGTGAGTGGAGCCAGGGGGTCCTTTAGTTGGTCCTTTTGGTTCTTTTTCACCAGGAATAAATTGTAGAGATATTCTGGGCCAGCTACAGAGGCCGTCTCGGGGCATCCTGACACTGTGCAGTGGCAGAAAAAACCAAAAGGACTGAAAGAGCTAGCAGGAAGGGATGCTTCACTTGAAATACTCATGGGAGTGAAAAGACTCCACAATATTTTTTTGGACATGGAAGACTTGATGTTGACAGGAAAAGATTGGTGAACTATGTCTCTGGGATTAGAAGCTGCTGGAGTTGGTATTTCAGGGGAAGTGACTAGAATAACCTCTGGAGGGAGGTTACAGACAAACAGAATCACAAAGTTTAACACCAGCAGTCTCTTGCACCTTTACTCCAACACTTGCTTCCTCCACTCATTTGCTATGTACCTCATCCACCATTCTGTACCACGACAAAGATTGTCACATCTTTTTAGGTAGCAATTACAACAAAAGATACTAAGCTTGATAAAGCCTAATGAAGTCCAGTTAGTGCCTCAGGTTATTTGAAGAACATACTGAACTACGCTCCCTGCAAAAAGACACCATTTATAATTTGTTAGGTGTGTTCCTATGCAGCTTTATTCAACACGAATGAGGGATATCTCAAATACCCTCCTGGAGAAAAAGTAAATACTGAATAAATTTACCCCTAAAAGGAATTTTTATATAATTATTATGTGTTCAATTATTTTAAAATAAAGAATATAATCAAAGAAAAGCCTTTTAATTATATATTAATATATTAATTGTTTTATCATACAATAATTCTAATGCTCACAGTAAAACTACTTTGTAAACATTCTTGCAATGCTAGTACACAAAAATAAGCCTCCAAATGACTGCTGGCTAATTTATGAGAATGGAATAGCTTAGAATGAGTAATAGTCTAGCTTCTTAAGTCCTTGTAGTCACAAAATCTAATGTTACATATTTCAGCAGGTTTCATCCTTCTCTAGTGTCTATGGATGAAGAGTAAGCCAAAGGAAATCTATATCCCATAACCTTGTTGAATAAACTCTACTATTAATCTTCTCGTAAAGTAATAGATCTTTTTTCTTTCTAGAGATATGGAAAGAAAAAAAGGAAGAGGAAAGTAAAAGAGAAGGAAGTAAAGAAAAGTTGTACAGAAACAAATATGAATGTTTCAGCTGTCATTCAGAAACCACTAACTTCAAAACATATTATATTGTCTTGACTTTTGAGAGTATTTTGTAGTCCTAGACTGTAGTGAGATATGTTTTGATCTGTTGTCTGTCGGTTTTTATGTTTCAATGTCCAGCTGCAGAAAATTATATTTTTTCTCATTATATGACCTATATTAATAGCACTGGGGTTGCCATTACAATGCCTTTTTTTTCTTACACCCCTGTTAAATGATATTTAACTTCAGTCTTGATTGTGTATTCAGAATATTCAGAGGAATTCTCCAGTTTGATCCACCAAGAGACTATGTTGTCAAAGACCAACATTTAGGTGCCACAAGTCTCAAAAATTCCAGCTAAGCTGTTGCTCTAGCAGATCTAGCAGAAAAAGCTGTAAATTTATGTTTAACCCTTCCAGCTGAACTAGTGTAAAAAACCTGAATGCTGAAAGTATGTGGCAGACTCAGTGTCACAATTTTCATGTGGGTGTCACTGGGTGCTTTGGTGTCATTTATGTATTCATTTCTACTTGAAATTTCTTGCTAATGGCATCTATCCTGAAGATGATTTTTCACAAGATTGTGTAAAGTTTGAGGAAAGCTGTTCAGATCTATGTGTTTTAGAGATCAGAGAAAAATACTTTTCAACACATTTTTTTTTGTCAACAAATATGCATATGAAATGCATGGGGTTGGAAAGTGCCTTTACATATGGAAATAGTTCACCAAAGTGTAATGCAGAGACTTGTTCTAGATAAGCTTTTTGATTCTGCCAAGCTAAGAGTGCTTATAAATCTTGTACCGACCATGCACATTATTTTTTTAAGGGCTGTCACTTTTCTCTTTCGGAGTTCTGCAGACACACATTTGTAGTTAGGTCTACAGTTGGGGAAAACTAGCAAAGGTTGAGATTCTTCTCAATATGAACAGGTAACATCGTCATTCTCATAGTCTCTCTGGTACTGAACATCTAACCAAAGTGATAAATGACCTGAGTTCAGCTCTTTTATTGATCGGCCTTAGCGAGTTCAAATTTTCTTCAGTGAAACTTTGTATCCTCTCCAATAATAAATATTTTTCCCCTAAATGTCAGGTGACTGAGAGTCATTTAGGTCAACTTGACCAATCTTTTAGGATCAGCTAAAAAGGATTGCAATATAGACACAATCCTCTTTGACTACAGAAACATTGCAGAGGGTCATGTTCAGCTGCTTACGCAATGCTTGGTCTTTTCCAAGCTACTGCTTTGCTATCAGGGAAATTTTATCTATTTGCTCCTTTACATTTACATTTTAACATAACAATTTACACTTTACATTTGACCGTATAGAAATGGGGTTTTACTCATGCCCGGTTTACCAAGGAAGCTATATTGCCTTCTCACCTACAGGCATACAACCATGCCATTTAGCCAAATATCCCTTCTTTTACAGCAGTCCTTAGCTTCTTGGCAGGGGTGACACGATGACCAGAAGGTGACTTTCCCAGGGAAAAGCTCATCAGATGTGTTTTTACCCATAATTTCCTCAGATGCAGCAAACAGCTATGTATTTTGTGATACGGGTGAACTGCATTTGAGCTCTCCCCTGGCTTAGCACAAAAGCCTAAAACAACCCCAGTGGTAAATAATACATGCTTAAAGGCAAACAGGACAGTCCAGTAGCAGTACTTTTTATGAGTCTGTTCTCCCAGTCCCCAATACTATATGACATGGGAATTTCCTAAGTACTGTCCTGACAGTTAGCTGCTATTGATGGATTTTTCTTCCATGAAATTGTCTGGTCTTTTTTTTCTTTTTTTTAATCCAAACAAACATTTAGCATCCAGCGTTTGCTGTTCTACCAACAAATCTTTCAGTGCCCTCTTTTCTATAGTTATCTTTACTATTCTAAATACCTAAGTATCATCATATCAAACTTATTGCCTACATATTCATTAATTTTTAGGTGATTGATTAGCACAGATCCCTTTGGGACTCCTCGGATGATTTCCCTTTTTTTATGAACACTGACCGTTCATTCTTACCATCTGTTAAAAAAATGTTTATCCACTTAAGAACCTTCCCTTAAAAAGCCTTTGAAAATGAGTTTTTCTGAACTTCTTTTGGATATTTGAGAAGGCTAGATCAACTAAATCTTTGTCCACATAGGCTTTGACTCCTTCAAAAAAGTTCTATAGGTTTGTGAGGCGTGACCAGCCTTCACAAAAAAATGGTTTTTCACCTAATATTTCATGTTTATCCACATGCCCATTAATCAGAGACCCATCTTCTTTATAGATTACACTTTCCCTATCCTTTATCAATCACTGATTTTATCAATAGTAACTATTTTCAGATTATTGATAGAAAGACTAAGTAAGAATGGACAAGAACTGATCAATAATTTTTCCCATTTCATATTTTTACTGAACAGTTAGAAAGATTTTTCATTCATTTAATGAATATTACTTAGGCTTCAGTATTAGCTCGATTTCTTCATTAGAATATGTGGTATCTGGTCAGCTACCAAAAAACCCCTCTCTATACTGCTTTAAAGTCCTTTTTTTTTTTTTTGTAAAAGACTTATTATGGAAAAATGTATAAAGCAAGTTTCTGTAAGTCCATGTTCAGTAGGATCAGTTATATTACTCTTCTTAATTCTTTTTTAATCACATGTTACACTGGGTACTTGATTAATCTGTGGTCCGTGTCAGGTTAGAAGGCCTGTAATTGCTATGGTCTTCCTGTTTATTTTTTCTAAAATATGGACACAGTAATAGCTTTATTCCATTTTGGGGGACTCTCCCAAATTCCTAGAGTTACTGAAAAACAGCCTTAATAATCTAAAGCGTTCTTTGGTTAGTTCTTTTAAAAAGTTGCATATTTTCTAGAGTTAATGATTTAAAAGTGACTAGCTTTAACAGATGCTTTGTGGTATCCAGGTAATAAATTTTCCAGCAGAAAGTGTTTCATCATCATAGCACTGTGTACCTATATCTGGTTTTCTTCCAAACACAGAAGTTTTGCCTTCTTGTACTAATTCTTGGCAGTTCTACCTTTTCCGTCTCTCAGGATTTCTTTTTTTCCTAATATTCCAAATATCCTGTCTAATTGGCAATTGGGTAATAGCACAATGGGACTGTGCTTTAATTCAAAGAATCCTTCAGGTGCAATGACTCCCATCAGATTTTTCATTTGTGTCTAGTGACAAAGTACTTAGGAGGGAAGCTAACATCTCCATCTCCGGAAAGACTCCTGTGAACATAATTTTGGATATTTAGGGAAAAATGACAGTAAGAGATCAAAAATAAAATTGCTGAGGAAAGAAGGTGGTGGGGAATCCTGCTTCTGGAATGAATCAAGGTAGCATAGCAAAGAAACATCTTGTCTGTTAGGAAAATCACCCCAAACGCTGGAAATGGTGCTGTGACCAGAGCTGGAGATTGCAAGCGGACAAAGGACAGCTTAATGCTGTCCTGGAATATTCTCTGTGTCTTTGTCCTAGGGTTCCTGGAAGCGACTCAGATGCCTAAACACAGAGTCCAGAGAATATATGGAAGCCCTACACAGGGATGTCAGATATGATGTGAGAGCCATGGAAGAGCCACACACTTCAGGAGCAGCATCTGACGACTGGGCAGGATGATGGAAATCATCCAAAATGGGCTGTGTTTAGACACACTTGCATTGCTGCCCTTTTGCCAGGCTGGGAAGATGACTTAAATTAATGGTGTCAATGGTATTCATTAATTGTGTTTTTCTCATCTTTTAGATTTGTACTTAACATCCTGAGCTCTCTTAACTCAAAAGAGGAGATAAAAATTAGAATTGAAGATACAAAGCAGTGCACTGTACTAAGTACCTACTGAAATCAGGTCCCAAGAATCTTAAATACGTGAAAAATTTGGAAACTTTTCATCCTAAATGTTATTTATAAAATAAGTCACTAAAATGTTAAAACACATGCTGATCAAAGACTTGCAGAAAAGAACAGCAGACTTTCATTCTTCTACTGACTCATATTTAGTCTGTGATGTAAATAATTTCATATGCTTGCAGATCCATTGACCTATTTGTAAACTCAGACTAGTTATATTTGCCACTTCTGCAGAAGCCTTTTTGCTGCTTGCGGATGAAAGAGTTCTGTCCATAACAAATAGTATTTTAGTTTATCGAAAAGAATCTGAAGTAAAGAAACAGTGGGTAACTTACTAGAGGTAGCAGTTACTGCCTCTAGAGGCAGAGAATTTGCTGTCAGCCTGTTGAAAACTTACTAGTTGCATACTGCTGGCTTGCTGCAAAACTGGCTGTCAGTAAAATGAGAAAATGAATGCAGCAATGTTTTTGTTAGGTGGGCACATACAGTATGAAACATGGTTTATTCATAGGCTTTATTTTACTAGATGAAAGCCTGGCTCATGTAATCGCACTTGGAGAATTAATTTACAGACCTTCTACCAACTTATCAAAGTGATCCTCTTTCAGCCATACCTTTCAGCACAGTTGTCCAAAAAAAACCCCAGTCAAGTGAAGAAAAGTAAAAAGTTTCATCTAAATAAGTACCCTGGTAGCCATTAATCTGATTCCTTTATTTTTTCACTTGTCTGTTCACCATGACCACGAAGGCAGCAGTTTGTTCAAGAACTAGAGGCTCTGGCAGACCCAACAGCAGATCAAGACTCAGAATCTGTCATTTCTTCAGAACAATGTGCGGTGTATATAAAATAATGTAAAGTTCCTTGTTCACATAAAATTCTATAAGCATAAGTCTAAGTACAGCCTTCCAGTAAAAACACCTTATTTGAGCATTACATTCAAAGGCATTGAGTTAAACTTTTTGGCTGGAAGTTTGCCTTTTTTTTTTTAAAGTAAAAAACAAGAACATCGCCAAAATAAGAGAGTAAAGCAGCTGTCCTGCTAAGCTATAACCTACCCCATAATTTTTTAAATACTCAGTTTTTCTGATAATCTAAGGTACTTTATACACTCACTAGAGTTAACTGAACAGTCACTAGCTCCTGTCATAAACTCACATAAGAAATCCCTGAATGTTTAAAAATCAGGAAAAGTAATTTAGCAAAAGAGAAGCATTTCCTTAAAAAGGTGTTTTTTCCCCTCATTTAATGAAAATGTAATATGGCTTGTAAAAAACTGCCCAAATTGATGATAAGAGTAGGGTTAAGAAAGTTTGGATAGGTCACTCTAAATCTGAACTCTCATAACTTGTGTTTGTGGGAAGCAAATTCCACATGTAGCAAACTCTACTACTGCAAAAATTAACCCAAGCATCCATTTAGTTGAGCAGTCTGTCTCTGCAAGTGGTGGAGATGTTGCAGAAGAAGGTATATAAAATGCTATACTGTTCCATAGAATTTCTCCCTACCACCAGGTCACTAGAAGCTGATCTATGACCTTAAGTGGATAGTTTTTATAAATTAAATTCCTGGGGTTTTTTGTTTATTGTCTTACAAAAATATGAATCCTATACATTTAAAGGTCTTCGCCTTGATACATTGTGGTGGTGAGTTTCGAAAGCTAACAACATGATGTATTCTTTGTAGACTGTGCCTAATTAGTAAATAAGTAAAAATAAAAATTCAGTGATGTTTAACTCTCCAACAGTCAAAAAAGTAAAGTATTTTTAAGTCATATGTCTCAGATATATGCTAATTGAAGTAATATAATCCAATGGGGATGTCAGTGCATATTGGAACCTCTAATTTCTTACGTATGTATAACTTTTTTTACTGTGGTTATGACACACCTTCTGAAGGATTTGTGACCATTAGCAAGTGCACAATGCCATATGTCCTTATGCACATGGCTCTGATTCAAAAAAGGAAATAAGAAAAGTCTGAGGGACACAGATTCTGAAATGAAACAGGCAATTCTCACAAGATGTCCGTCCACATTTTTCACATCCAAAACATTTGTACAGTTCAGAAGACTTCACACTAGTATCCAGACTTGTAAACTGAGACTTCAAGGTTTTTGAAACCTGGCCATCTTTACTTACTAAGCTTCAACCAGGAACTTTTTAATATTGACTTCATGTTTCACTTGAATAGCAAAGACATATGGTATTCTTCTCACATTGCCATTTAAGCCACCTGTCCACCAGAAAAGGACATACACAGGTAGAATTTCGACTGGGAGTGAAATATTTTTCCTTAGCATTTAGGATTTACTTAAAAAATGTTGTGTTCTATTCTGCAAAAACAAGATTCTCCTACAATGTGATGCTTTGGCATAAGGACTGACCTTGATCCTGGAGGTGTGCCTCAAGCAATATCTCCACTGTGTCAGGATTTTTATGCCTAATAGTTTTTAAGGAATCTTATTGAAATAGCTCCCTTCTATTATATTTAATGCATTGAGAGAATATTAGGATACAGATACTACCTTGTCTCTTTGGAAAGCACTCAAAACCTCAGACTTCTAAAACATGCTGGCTTTCCTAGTTACCATAGTGTTTATCTCATTCAAATAACAAAGCTTGAAATCCTTTAATAATACCAAAAAAAGAAAGAAAGGAAAAAAAAAAAAGAAGCTCTGATAAAAGGATTTTGAGTCTCCTATAATAGTACAATTCAAACCAAATTGTTTTAATTCAAGTATTTAGAATGCAGTAACACATTTCAAAACCATAATGTGTTTGTAGATAACCCAATTTCTTTGTGTATAGAAATCTCAAAAGAGAGATGTGAGTTTGTTACTTAGTTTTGATCATTTATTTTGTATAAGTAATGACTATAACCTAAAATACTGTGTGGTTTGTTTTTTTTATTTCAGTAAAATATCTTCTATTCCATGTTTAGCACATGAAAAGACAGGCTTTTTTTGAAACAAATGCAGTAGCTGCAACTCTTCTAGAAGGGCTTACAGTAAATGGATTTGATTTAGGTACAGTACAGTGACAGCAGCCTGGATCTACAGCTGACTGGGTACTTCTCCCCCCGACTCCTTGATGAAGCCTAAATAGGGTGATGAGATGTTTCTGGAATAGCAGCTCTGAGGATTATCCTTTGCAACAGGGGAGATCCCTGTCCCTGCTCCATGTCCCGCCATGCAGGAGCCTTCATATGGGTCTCACATGGGAGAAATGTGAGGGGAACGCCTTTCCTACCAGCCTTTTGGTTTTTAGAGGTGAAACCGACAATCTCTCCCACTTTCTCTCCCTTTAAAGGCCCACAGGTTTGGATGGAATATTTTAAAAAGCTTCATTTTGTCCCAAAGTCAAATAGGAGAAAACAGTAAGAGTGTTTTTTTTTCTTATTTTTTCTTCACCAAAATTTTCAGACGCGCTCAGCACCTGTGTAGCAAAAGTGAGTCTGGGAGAGGCAAGGATGCATGTAAGCCAGGATGGTCTGTTAAATAAAAAGAAAAGGTTGGGATATGGGGTAAGTCCTTGGCCAGAGTATAATTAACAGTAGAAGACAGAAGGAAGTACATGTCTCTGTATTGGATCATGTATCTGCAGGCGAACTTTTTCCAAGGGATTACATGGCCCAGCACAAAGGTCAGGGTGTCTGTCTCCCAGGATTTGTCAAACAGCTGGAATGGGCAATGGCCTGAGAGGAGGAGAGAGGGAAAACTGCCTGTCACCCCTCAAAAGGTAGAACAACATACAATACCAAAGATGGCATACGTGGTCATCCTACCCTAAAGAAACCTACTGTAAGCTTGTCCTGGTCCTAAAGACACCTTGGAGGTTGAGTCTTACCCAGGCACAAGTCCTTAAGCAGTGTGGTAACGGATGAGTGGAATTTCTTGCCAGCTCCCCTGCGTCCTGCTCAAAGTCTGACTGAATGGACTTAGCAAGGGAGAAAAACAATGTGAAGTTGAAGGGGAGGATGGAGGGGGGAATTGTTGCCCTGCAGCCCAAAGCTATGATGTGCAGAAGTTATGCTGCTGTAACTAACCACTATAGAGCTCCTTGGCATAGCGGCTCTACATGATGCAGACACATAATAATAGTCATACTCTCAACTTGCTCCTCCCAGCTTCCTCTTTGCACCTTTTTGGAAAGAGACAGAAATTGTGCAATAAAATTCAAGGACACATGGAATTAGAGGCTCTGTCTGCAATTTGCCCCATGGCACCCTTTTGGCCTCTGGATCCTTATGCCATGAGATTTAGTATTTGGCATGAAAAGATTTAAAGTTTGGGGGGGTTTACTTGAACTTGTTTAACAGACATTTTTAAAGCTTCAGGCAGTAAATACAGACTCGTTTAGATTGTTTATATGCCTGAAGTTTGAGAAAGAACTGAAAAAAATACATTACAAACATTATTAAAATACGCATTTACATAAAGAGCAAGTTTGTTCCTGTCTGGGTACTTTGTTTCCTGCACATGGAAAAGACCACATTAAAATAAACAAATGAGTATTTTAGTTAAATGATCACACTCAGAAATGTAGGAGAATAACTTGACAGCTAGGATACCCCCTGCAAGCTTGCTCATAGCATTGCTCCTGGCTGCTTACTCCGTCTTCTCCCACACTCTGCCTGTAGTAGAAGGAATTGTAGACTCCAGACATGACTATTGTAGTCTTTTTTTTCTTCATTTTTCTCTAATGACTGCAATAGGCTGAACCACAGTCTTGCACGAATAACTGCATTGCTACTCAAAGCGTAATATATCAGAGGATAGAGAGGAAACTCCTAGATGGTTAAGCTTCT
Organism: Gymnogyps californianus; assembly: GCF_018139145.2. Taxonomy (NCBI): domain Eukaryota; kingdom Metazoa; phylum Chordata; class Aves; order Accipitriformes; family Cathartidae; genus Gymnogyps; species Gymnogyps californianus. Next base: position 69,557,835 of record NC_059472.1, on the reverse strand, counting down.
AAATTCAAACTAGAACATTATTATTGCACTTTCTGCAGAGAAATAAATGCCTCAAAACTAGTCACTTGTGCTTTTCCACCTGTTCCTCTGTGAAGCTGTCTCACAGCTCTGAACAGTATTAAGATGGAACTGAATCATGAGTACATGGATGAAAGTGCTGGTGGGACATTCTCTGTGAAGCTGGCTTTATTTAGGAGTCTCCTCTTCTTCAAACCACCAGTTCCTACTTCTGTTTACCTTCTTGACACATTATGGGACTGCATAAGGTTCAGCTGGTGCATTTGTATGTACAACAGAGATAATTACATAGGTCCTAGTCCTGCAATTGAGCCTATCATCTGGATGGTTTGCACAGGAACGGCTATGTCAATTTGTAATGTCAGGTCAGTAATTATTGTAGGGCTTCAACTCTTTGTACTGAATAAGGTATCTTTAGTTAATCTGGAACATGAAGAAATCATCTTTGCAGTCTAAAATTTGTCCTTAGCATTCCCATATGGTAAGTAGTTTTATAGCTACACTTGCTATTCTACCAGCCTCAACAGAATTATTCAAATTCCTGATGTTGCTTTGATGAGACTTGCACAATCAGGATCTAGAGAAAATGATTAAAGTAAATAAGTTATCATTTTGCTCCACCATTCAGTTGCATATGGAAATTTTCCAATGTAAAAGACTGAGAATCAACCAAGGAGCTTCACTGTCAGTCAAAGAAGCTTTCCCAACTGAAAGCAGTGCTCTCCTGTCTGAGATGAGAATACCCATCATCAAGACTCTCACATTTACCCAGGATGGGGGTCAGCTTGGAGCATCAGGGGAATTCAAGAGTGGGCCACAGTGGCAAACTACAGCAAAGGGACACTCTGTGTGAGTACCTTGCGCTAGAGTACCCCCCTGGGCTGCAGCCAGGACGTGGCATTTCCAGGCAGGCATCTTCATCCTTGTGGACCGACTAAAACAGACCAGACCACTTGGAACTAGCATCCTGTTCTTAATCCAGCTGTATCAGTGAATGGATAAATGCTTTGACTGCCCATCAGTACTCTCTGCTGGAGTTACCCCTTCAGTACTTGGTCATCAGAACGATCGCCTTCAGTGCTGAGTTACTGGAAGAGCAGTTTCTGAGACCTTCCTCAGCTGCTTCAAGCAGATTCAGAGAGGTTATGGCACACAATCATATTAATTGTTTAAATAATATGTCTGCTTTTCCTTGAGATTAATTGGGGAACATCCACACGATTTGCTCCAGCATTTGACTGTCAATGTTGGTAACTTCCCGGTGGAAGATATAGTTAGGGATGGTAAAGGTTTCCATTCTTACAGCTGGATGCAGAAGACACAGAGAGTGAAATCAAAGAGCAATTTTGAGGATATGAGTAGCAACTAAAGAGTGGCCAAAGCATTCATCTCCATACTGCGTAAAGGAGAGTGGCAGAGAGGATCTCTAACACTAACAGAACTGGTACATGCACATGGTACAGTGAGTTGTGAGCAATAACTCAAATTTGAGGCTCAGTACTTGCACAGGAACCATTTCAAAACTGAAAATGGAGCCACAGAAAATGAATGCAAGCCTGTTGTACCATCACAGGGCTCTATCTTTCAGAACTAGTTAAAAAAATGTAATAAAACTATCAGTTTTGCTAAGAAAGTACATTCACACATTCAAGTGTACATTTTGTATGCACAGATATTCTGTTTTCAAATGCAGCATCTGCTTGTGGAGCAATGCAGAAAGTGATAAAATCGTAACAGTAACAAGACAGAATGAAAAGCCTGGGTTTGTACTTTCACCTCAACCCTACAGGTATATTTACATATTTGGGTTTGGTTTTGTTTTTTAATTGCATTAAATGTATAGTGCAACTTTTATTTACTGACCAGAAACATATTTTAATTAAATTATATTAGTAAAAGCAGAGAAACTCCACAAGTAAAGTATAGAATTCTTTGATATTAAATAAATGCATTAGATTTGCCACTTTTCTACTACAGTCTAAGTAGAATACTGTTTGATCACTAATAAAATACAATAACCATTCTACTCATGAGATTAGCCTGAGAAATCACTTGCTGTTATGGGCCGAGTTATTCTGTTAATCCATACTCATGGGATTAACAGCGATTATATCCTTTGGGAAATCATGCAGCTTTCTAAATGTATTTCTAGTTTTCTTCAGAAGTACTGGTAGGAAAACAAGAAATGAATGGAATATACAGAGTGATTTCCCATGGTCTTTGAAAAGCAGTTCATCTAATTGTATTACATTTACATAATTCCTAGGCCTTTTGCTTAAAAAGTACTTTATTCTACTACAGGATAGAAATCACAATGTGCTTCAGAGAGTTAATCATTAAAGACTATGAATTGCAGTTTTATGCACAAAAGGGCATAGGTACTGGCACAAATACACATTATATCATCTTATCACACTATCTGCTACACATTTAACCGCCTTTGATCTTATCTAATAATAGATATATTGCTGGAATAATCGCCATTTAAATATATTAGGTTGTTTGACATAGGTACTACACACAAGGAAAATCAATAATGATTATACAATCACTAGATACAATGTAAACTGCATACCGCAAATGTCTTTACAGGGTTAGATAACATCACAGAAATCCTAATGAAAGTCAATAGCCATTAGTTTTTAGAAGCAGCACTTGAACTTTTGGGATTTTTTACAGTAACTAGTCCAACCTTAGGTGCAAGATTTTAAAACAAATGAAGATCAAAGAAAGAATGACAAGTAGATTTAACAAATACGTCTCTAGGACTGGTCAATATTTGCTGCGCTTTTGAAAAACTAGTAAATATATATTCGTCTTCTGTAGTAAGTGGAATCTATGCTAGCAAGATTATCCAGAACCTTCAAGTGAATGTATTATTTTAACGTCTTTTTGCGATGATAGCTGAGCTAATAACCACCACCTGTTAGCTCTCACAAATTGAAGCCAGTGTGCCTACCTAAGAGGTAAGGTCACTACTTGGAATTCTTTAGCAAAGCTTTATTCCACGATCTTAAGTAGCACAACCAAACAAAATGACAACAAAGTCTACAACCGCTATTAAATGTGCGTTCGAAATCAGAACGTGGTTTGTGAACAATGCTTTCTTCAGTTCAGCCCCTCTGAAAGTGACACTCTAATATTCTTTTTATATTTTCTGAAGCTACATTCCTATATAATTTCAGTCTGTGCATATTTGGCAGGATTTAATATTGAACAGAAAGAACAATATTTTGATTTGAAAGGTGCAAAAAATTAATCCTTTTGTAGAGAAACTGTAGTGGTCATTAGAGAAATATACAAGGTTTTATCAGAAGTTGAGAATTAAAACCGTTTCACATGTTTTGGCATAGCAAGAACACAAGGGCTTCCAGCAAAAGGTACAGCATTTACCTTTAATCAAAGATGAATGCAGTTTTATCTCTACACAAAATCAATTGGTAGTTCTTGGTACTTTCCAGATGTAAAAGAAAGTTCCCAATATAATTACACTGACATAAAGGTCCTGCTGCTATTCTCATCAATAAGATATAGAAAAGATTCCGTGGATAAGCAGGCTTTGAAAATAGTTGCAGAGCTGTAAAACAATTTTGTCTCGATTAACTGCTATTTTAAGCAATATTCAGAAGGCAATACAATATTTATTTTATATCTCCATGGCTTTGAGTCAGACAATTTTCAACTCTCAATTTATAAGTAAACACCAAAAGAGGATAAAAAAAGTTTCTCAAAAATATAATCCACTCATTCCTGTCTTCTTATAAAATTAAAAGATTTTGGAGGTATAGAACCAACAGTTTATAACCCTTATCTTCTATCCACTCTAACATGGCTGTCAAATTTACTGTTTAAGCTTTTCTTTGTAATCACACTATTACGCACTTCATCACCTTCCCCACCCCCATCATTCGATCTAATGGTTTTAAAGGGAAAGGAAATTACTTGTCTTCACTGCCAGCACTTGACACTTTTATGGGTCATTTGTAATGAAGCTATTCTTTGGTTTTAATGGAGACCTTGATTTGGACCAGTGTGAATAATTGTCAAAAGGTGATTAATTAAATAATCACCACCACTCTGTAAAATGGATCAACATATTACATTACACTGATCCAAAAGTTATTTTATTCCTGCATTAGACTTCAAATTCTATGCATTTAAACAAGCCTTAAACTGGGCCATATAATTTACTACACATTAATTATACATATCGTGTGGCTAAAGTAAGGAAAAGTGTTTTACACCTTTTTTAACTCTGTAAAATACACTGCCAAGGCTTATAACAATAAAAGATCCTTGGGGGAGTAATATTCCTGACTGACAATACACACACACACACACACACACACATATAAAGTAAATAATATTACCTACATAAACTTAACATTTAGAAAGATCTCTGTATTTTAGAAACACACAGTTTTAGGTGAAACATATATTTTAGAAAAACCTACACAACTCTACATTTAGTTACATCTGAACAAGAGACAAGCATATGGTTAATCGCCTGTACAGAAGATGGATAGATATGTACTGTTAAATCATGAAATATTATTCTTTACTTTATACAGTCCTGTGCAGGTTCATGCACTGCTAACTCTTCCAAGTAATAAACTTTGTTAGAGCCATAGTTTTTGTTATAGCTTATTGCCTTCAGTTCCTTTTAGACAGCTGAAATACTATTAGCAATACTACTTATAATTAGCTCACGGCCTATATAAAGGAAATGTCAAGATTTTGAATCACAATTTTTGAGACTAAATAAGATAACACAGCATTTTTGTTGCTGAACATTTCCAGAAGAAGTTAAGCTTAAAAGTATTGCTGTTTAAGGTATAAAAAGACACCAAGCAAAGTGCATATATAAATAGTCATTGTGGGAAACTGGAGAGAGAGATTTTTTTTTTTTTTGAGCACATTTCTGCACTTGTTCCAGTGTCTACAAAATACTTCAATAGACTGACAACAGAGTCACATTTCAGACAAACATTAAATAGCACCAACATGTTAAATGATGATAGAAAAGGCAATACTTCACAGAAATATGTAAGTGTCTGCTGTACACAAAAGGCAAATAGCTGTTTTGAACTGTGAAGACTATTTAAAGGTTTAGTGTACACCTTGGATTCCTGCTGCCTACATAAGTACAGAGACCTAAATCCACTGCATACTGAGACTAACTGATCAAAGCAGTAGTTAAATCTATCCATGGAAAATCTAAGTACTCTTTGGAGGCAACCCTTTGAATGCAGATTAGTGATTTCATTGAAGTAGTCAATCAACCGCTTTTTTCCGGTTGTTAAAATGTCACTGAGTGAACACAGTAGATAAAAAAAAGATGAGCAAAAAATAATATTTCAACTTGAACAAACTTGCTATTTGTAGACTGGATCACATGAATCTGCTTCAGTCAAGATCATTTCAGAGGTAGCTACAGGAATGAATCCCACAAAGGGACTAAGTTTAATCATCCAATCCCAGACTGTATTGATTTTGGAACTACTTGCAATGACTATATAAATAAGCCATTTCTTTGCAACTGTATCTGGAGTCGGTCATGAACCCAAAACCTTCACAACCTGGTCCAAAGTGAATTATGCCCTGCAGAAATAAATTAATAAAACTAACACAGCTAGGCTTCTCTACCAACTTATTTTCACGTTTCAAGAGCTTAAAAATATAAAATCAATAATCATTTAGTCATAAGGGTAAATGAAGCGACATAACATCAAAGTATACCCTTTAGCCATTCAAGTCATTCTAGGTAATTTATCTCATCAAAAGGCACTGGTAATAATCCTTTCCACTCTGAGACAAGCCGCCACACAGCTGCTGTATTATCCTAGAGTAAACAAGTTTGGAGAAAATATTAAAAATCAATATCTGTTTCCTTCTATCAGGCCAGATGGCATCCATCATAAATCTGCCTTTGTAAAGAGTTCTTTAGGTTTAGCAGCTAGAGTGTGAAAGACAACTGAATTGACAATATAAAACTCAGGCCAGTTTAATAGGAATTGACAGCTGGATTTCCTTAAACTTACAATATTGAGGCAACTGAACAATTTGCTAAAATTAAACAGACATGGAAAACAATCCATTACATTAATGTGCTATCTAAAGGAAGCTTTGACTAATCTTAGACACTCCGAATAGTAACATTAACTTCACAGAATCCATAACAGCACAAACATGAAAGACTCCCAATTGTCATTTTTTGCATTCCTGTGGTTCTCATGCCACAAAACACAGCAATCACCTCTCCTTTGAGGGTCTGCCACACAGTCCTGTTGCTGTCAGGCAGTACTTACAAAAAGTTTTGAGAAAAGGAACCGGATTACAACATCCTGAACACAATAGTTGCAATTCGCAATCAGATTTTGTAGCAGCTGTTTAAACCACCGTTGCATTGGAAAACAAATCTTCAAGTTCGTCTCAGTCCTTTACATACAGCTTTAATGTTGAATGCTTGTAGGCTACTGATTGCATCACCAAGCAGGCAACAGCTCTCTTCATCCTTCAGCACAAACTAGGGCCTCAAAGTGAAAAAGACTGCCGTAAAGACAGTCATATTTCATGTTTTATATCCTGCCAAGGGATCTTTTCCTAAGTATTGTAGAAATGGGTTATCAGGTGTCCTTTTGTAAACCTGTGGAATGGGGTGTGTCATGCTGGAGAGGGCTCTTAAATGCTTCTAGTTCAGATTGCACCAGCTTCCTTTTACTGACATGTGGACTACTCTGCTCAGTCAGCCTCTTTCATCCTCTCCTGCTGTTTTTACTTAAACAATCTTCTGTTCCTTGGGTGCATCCAGAATGTGGGACTTCTAACCCTAGACTTCAAATGTGAAAGACCCAAGAAAAACTCACCCTGTCAGTGTTCAAGGTGACATCACTGCATGTGGCTTTTGGACGGATTTGAGAATCTGTCTTCAAACAGAAACATTGCTGCAAGCTTACTCACAGTGTGGCTAATCACCGTGCCATGATACAGTTTGATGCCAACTCAATTTCAAGGTTTGAAGCCATAGGAATCTAGGTCTCTTCTGGTTCACACATGACACAAATATTTATGTGCTGAAGGGGCTTCAATTAGTCACTGACTGTAGTATAACTTACTTGTGACATTATATTTCAAATTTCATCAGAAACATATGCTTTTTAATCAATCCATCGTTTATTCTCAGTCATCTGTATTTTCCCAAAGTAGATGCAAATTCTTTTCTCTGTGTTGGAGAATGACTCAGACTTCACTACAGTACTCTTCCTTATGCCCATATAGCCACAAAGTGTAATAATTTACAGCCTTGCCAAATCTGTGGCCAGGAGCAGATGAATTATTTGTTGAGCTTTTTGTAGTTCCATATTTGGCATTAGCTAACAAGGCAATTTGCATGTTTTCAGTTCAGTTACACAAAATCATAAACATCAGGTGATAAGGCAACATATCTTCTCTCAAAAAAACCTGAGAAAAGGCATAGCCTGTGCAACTCTTTTCAGTCTTAGCAGGAATAAATGGGTGAATATTCAGGGTGCCGAATGGAAAACTAGCAGGTGGCTGGGACTGAAGGCAGGCTCTGTTTCATAAGAAATGGGGAAAGCTGCTGGGATAGGTACTGGCCACCTCCTCTGCCTCTGGCAGTACTTCCCAGCTGCTGTTTCTTCTCTCAGGTACAGTAGATGTAATGGACAGAAATATCATTTTTCTGGTTGCCTGGAGGAGCCACTGGCTCTCCTAGAGCAGCTTTGATAGGGCTGCGGTAAATTCTTTGGTTTAAGTCAAAAGTGTGAACTTTTCCAAATCTAAAACCTAGGGGTCCTGTGTCACACAAAGGACCATACCATGCAAATGCCAATGGTCCTGTCTGCCATAAAATTGTCTGGCTGGCAGAAGGAGAAACTGTCACCCATCTTTTAGTCTTAGCTGTGTATGCCATGGCTTAACTTATTTGCAGGAGCCCACGGCAGGCTATCAAATAAGCAAGCATCATTCCAGAGATATGAGACTTGGAGGGCTTCCAGCTTTCGGGATGCTTCTCCCACTCCCGTGCTAGCTTCTCTCCTTCTCACAAAGATTCCCCCTTCCCTCTGCTCTCTGATCCTCTTATTGGGTTCACAGCACAAGTGACTTTGTAGTGAAATTTGCTAGCATAATAAGTTTCAGTTAGTAGTTGAGCTGGAGGGCAAAGAGAATCTTGTGACATGATAACATTTTCCTATGAAATTGCACCCACAAAGAGAGCTGGGACAGAGAAGCACAAAGCTGTGGGAGGAGGGAATAACCTTGAAGAAGCACCTGAAGAAAGCAAAAGGGAAAAAAAACCTGGTCCTCTGAAAAAGCCTGAGTAGAGATTGGCAAGATGAGTTAGATGTTTAGCACAGATCTAGATACGTTTCTGGGAATAGGATCTGGATATCAGATGACTGGAAAAGTACATACTCTATAGTATCTAGGTGATTTGGGGCAGTATTTCTTATGCATTTCCAGTCTCCCCTTTCCAAATCAGTATCAGTATTCTCATTCACATGAAAGGATATAGAACGAAGGACTGATTGTGCCAGAAAAGTCATCAGATTTAAGTTATTTTCCCTTCCCGCAGATCTTCCATGAGATAAGATGGTTACATTGAAGGTAATTATATAATATATGATAATTTAAATAATAAAGATGGTGAGACAAACATACTGGTTATTTCCCCCTAAAAACTATAATCATTATACCATACATTATACCGTACATTATGACAATGCTAAAGGCAATGGAGTTAGGTTTTTATTAAGCAGAGTTCTATAATTAGCCTGCCTATTTTATTTTCTCCAAATAATGTTATTATTGATGTTATCATTCCTCTGAGCTTAGTGGTAGACAAATAAAGGTAATTATTTCAATAACTATTGTCAGTATTAAACACTTTATTAGGTGAAGTAGAAAGATTAGACAAAGTTTCCTCTAAAATACAATGGTTGAAATAATATTCTTTGGTATTTTTATTATTCTTATGTATTTTGACTTTGTTCATAGCACTACTAACTCACATGGTCATGGTAGGTATCCTCAGTTAAAAATGTTTCCAGTGGTTCACTCTAGAGGGCCTAAAGTCTTGGCTTAATATAGCAACTTACAAATGACTAGCCACACTTCAAATGCCTACTTTTCAAAAAAAGTGTTCCTTGCTTTTGATGCTAAGTTCAAGTTGTGTGAACAGAGGCTGCAACATTTGGCACAAATTAAAGATCTTTTGAGCAAAGTATAAGAAATCCGCTGTAAAGGCATAACAACTACCCACCTTACATTTCTGGTCGAGAACCATTGACATTTCCTTCATTTTGATTGACACAGACTGAAGTACAGATACTGACTTCACCTGAACTTCAGAAAGTGAAGACATAATCATCCAGGTTTGATGGGAAAAAGATACACACACTGAGAATATCATGCAGTCTCTTACACGAGGGACATGGTAGATGATTTAAACAGAACTTTTCATAATCCTGCACAAAAATTGCTATTAGCAGATGATCAAATGCTCAGAAAGTAAAAACACTTCTACTTACCTAGGAACTGGAGATGAGTTAACAACATTCTGTGGCCCAAGAATAAAAAGGCTGCTAATGAGCTCAAGACTCGGTATAACACAAGTTTACCTTCATCACTGGGGATGGATACCTCTGCTGTAACTTTGTCATTTATAAGTATGATGTCTAGTCCTGATGCAGTCACCCTATGTCCTGTCTGTGGTCAGTGGAAGAAAATAGGCATCTCCAGAGATGCTAAGATAAACATCTAAAATAGGACAGCCAAACTGCCCTTAAGAAGCACTTACTTCTCTCCATTGATTTTAAGGACAGCCTAAAGTAAATAGCTCAAATGTAGACATCAAATTTGGCTAAAACTCCATCAGAATCTTACCATGGGGAACTGATATTCAGCCTAGAGATCAGCTAAATGTCTTTGCCACATCTAAGCCTAATCACGTCCAAGCTTAAACAAGCTCAAAGTTATCTCCATAGATAAAAAGACTGAGCTAATGCTAAAATTCATAAGGAAGACATTTTCTCTGAGATGCCTTCTTACATAGGCAATGATCTATGATAAAGGATCATTTTATAGAAAATAACAATCTCTATAATGGCACATATTTATTTATACAAGCTGACTGTATTGAGCATGAAAGTTGCTTGCACACTACAGATCACAATTTTACCAGAAGTCTTTATATCTCAGTAGACAAAACTGAACAAAACCACAGTCAACAGGATGTTGTCTTGTCAGTCTGAGACTTGAATGTCTGCCACAGCAGTGTTCAAATGATGCAATTGCTACATTGAAGAAGGTATAGTCTGGAGTGGTTAGGTAGTAAATTGCACAGAAAGAGTCTTTGTCATGCCAGTCATGAAAAACCTCAGAATTTACCTCTTCCAGAATGATTACATTTAAATCCATGACAAGCAATTGTGCTTCTGTGAAAAAACCCACAATCCTGAACTCCAGCCCTTAGCTGGACGTTATTGCTCTCAAAAAGAGTTTATTCCCTGTCATTTCTTTCCTGTGTTTTCACTTTGTTGGAAAGTTAGTCATTCACCACATGCTTACCTCTAATTTGTTGAAATACAAATCTAGAATGGGTTTGTATAAAATGCACATGGTCAGTTGCTAAAGATCAAAAGTGACCACCCTTATTAAAAGTAAGTATCCTCTCTGCTCCTTTAGCATTTGGGCAAAAATATTTCCAAACTTTAAGGACAGCCTGATATTTAGATACCTAAATGATACAGATCTTAACCTCAAAGCAGCTCCTGTTTATCATGCAGCCCTCTTAGTTTCAATGGAACTTTATTGTGGGGAAGAGCATTGCCTGCTGTAATCTACCAGCATTAATCAGTCAGTCAGTGAAATAATCAAAAGCTCCAGAAAGCTGGGGTTAAAATCAGGCATCACATTTCTTCTTGTTGCAAAGAAATCTGAAGTACTTATTCCTAAATAATTCCAGGCAATTTTATCACCAGTTCCCTTGATACAGGCACTTTCTACATCTCCTACAATCAAAGATTTCTTAATTTACTCACCTTAGAGCATACTAAAACCATGGTTAATAATTTAACAGAAAAGTTTAAAGTCAATTCATGTATGCACAAAAAAGCATGTATATGGCACAATCCTAATTTTAAAATGGAAAATAAAAAATTCATATGAACCCATAGGAGAAACTGAACCTTGTTATTTTTAGAACTTTTTTAATGAGCACGAACTCTTGTTCTTTTGATAAGTATCATGAAAAATTGAACATTCCTAATTTCCACTTGTGGTGATTCTTTCATTTAGACATTTATTTACACAAATTACTGGTCTTAAATTAAATTATATTCCTGCAACTCTTCTGCTCATTGAATACTTTTAATCTTTAATAGAAATAGAACAGCCTTCCATTTACACAACATACCTATATTATGAAATCAGGACAGTAAAACAATATTGTTTTCAGATGGCAGAAAAAATTAAATGACAGTTGTTTGATATACATACACATATATAATCAATAACTATACTGTATATGAAGAGACTAACATTCTTTATTCAAACATACTTGCTAAATATTCACTTTTTAACTTGTCAGATAGGCTATACCTGCTCAAAAAGATGTGAAATTCCATCTCAGCATAGACATTTAGAAAAATCTTACAATTGCTTATCCTGTTGTTCTAGTTGAGATTTTTGTCCACAATCCATTGCCTTGTATATGAGAACTACCTCCTTTGCTATCTACAGCAAGACCAGTTGTGTTAGGACTGGTCTGACTGGACCTCTGCATCTGCAGAGCATTCAGCAATTTGAAATAGCCTGAAAGTTTTTTTATGCCATAGCCGGACTAAATAAAAAGTGTTTATCCTCTCCTTGAAACACAGGATGGGAATACATTAGCAATAAATTTGATCACCAGTTACCCCACAACATGTCAAAGCCTTAGCGAGGAATGACTAAATTATTAATCACAGTAAAGCTAGAAATGCCCTGGTTGAAAGAGCTTGATAGCTTCAACATCTAAAAATGTAGTTGGTCCTTAAAATGTTCTCAGTTTTTTCCAATCGTCGTGACAATCGACATATTAGCCAGGCTGAGCATGGGCTTCACAAATACAGTCATACACTAGATAAAGTGTTTGGGCTGTGATTGGAAGTTAGGTACTCGAAAAATGGAACTGATATCTCCTAGAATTTAAAGCTATTCTTATGTTGCTGAGGAGTTTGATCTGACAGTCCTAGCTCAGAGATCAGCAGAATCAGAATTCTTTCAGGAACCTGGGAGTGAACAGAAATGTAATTTTCTTCTGATAGGCCACTCTTTCTAGGTTTTGGAAAAAGGCTGTTATAATCCATGCTTTCAACCTCTGCTACAGTGACTGTCTCTTGTCTTTTCTCCAGCTTTTACATCTGTAACTCATTTTGGTTTATCTGTAACATCTAAAGTATGTGCCAAGATAATTAGAGTAAATTAATTTCTGGCTGAAGCTGATTTACCTTGATTTGATGTGCATCTAACAATACAGTTTTTTTACAGTAAATCACAGGCACTTGCATTCCACAAGAAATATTTCATGTTGTTGTATATGGTTAGTTAGCTAATATTTTGGTAATGGACATTTGAACTTCATAGAGCTCAAAAATATTACAACATCTTAATAGACTTTATAAACATCTTTCAGAGTTCTGCCACAGGGCTTATGGTAATTGAAACATGTACAACTTCCACAGTGCTGGTCCAAAAAAAATTGTAAACTTCTCAGGTTCAGGAATTTAGTAACTCCATAGTTCATGGGACTAAGAAGCAAATATCTTTTTGCAAGAGATCTATCTTAAAAAACACATTTAGTATTGTTTTGAAGCTCTATACACCAAACAAGTTGGTTCAAGGAGTGACACACACATAGTTTACATAGTTTACAAAGCCCTTAAAACAAATAGCTGTAATTCCAGGAATCTAAAAGTTAGTTAGTAACTGTTTAAATATTTATAAACATAGTTGAAAGTTTGATAAAATTAGTCGAAATCTTTTGGAAAGAAGATGTTTTTGAAGTGAGAAAACACTGTTCAGTTAAATGTAGGAGTGAATTTATAAATTAAAGACAAGAAAGTTTGTGTTTGCATATTAATCAATCTTGTATTTTACAAGTGCTGAACATAGCTAAAGAAAAGTAGCATAAACCTTGCCACAATAATGTTCTTAGAGTCCTTGTTCCTACTTTTTTAGGTAAACAAACCACTAACATATGTGTTGGGTCACCAGCAGTCCTGATAAAATATCCACCAATGCCAGAACTGAGCTACCTTCACCTCAAAGGATTCAGAAGAAAGCTACAGTAATATTTCCTGGTCTAGAAAACTGCATTAAGGGACAGACTAGAAGAACTCAATCCATTTTGTTTATCTGAGAGAAAGTTGACTGGTTACTTGCTTCTGTGTTGTATGTGTAGCTGAAAAGAACATTTCTGATGGAAGGATCCTTCATCTAGCTTGAACACATGACAGGATCTTTCAGTTGGAGGGTAAAGCGAAATAAATTCAAAGTGCATATTTTTAATGGTGAGGACCGTTGTTGTCTATCAGCACAACTTGCTAATTCTAGTGATGGCTTCTGCATTACTTGAAGTCTTTAAATAAAGGTTGGTGAATGTATAAAAGTGTCGTGGTTTAACCCCAGTCAGCAACTAAGCACCACGCAGCTGCTTCCCCCTTCCCCCTCCCAGTGGGATGAGGAGGAGGAAAGGGAAAAAAAAAAAAGTAAAACTCGTGGGTTGAGATAAGACCAGTTTAATAACTAAAGTAAAATATAATACTAACAATAGTAATAATGAAATATAATAATAATAATAGTAATGAAAAGGAATATAACAAAAAAAGGGGGGGGGGGGGAGGAAAAAAAACAGTGATGCACAATGCAATTGCTCACCACCCGCTGACCGATGCCTGAGCAGCGATCCGCCCCTCCTGGCTGGCTCCCCCCAGTTCATATACTGGGCATGGCATTCCATGGTATGGAATATCCCTTTGGCTAGTTCAGGTCAGCTGCCCCGGCTCTGCTCCCTCCCAGCTTCTTGCACACCTGCTTGCTGGCAGAGCATGGGAGACTGAAAAGTCCTTGGCTTAAGATAAGCGCTACTTAACAACAACTAAAACATCAGAGTGCTATCAACATCATTCTCACACTAAATCCAGAACACAGCACTGTACCAGCTACTAAGAAGAGAGTTAATCTGTCCCAGCCGAAACCAGGACATGTTCTGATTAAACCAGGATATGTGGAATTCATGTAGGAATCCTTGAGTGAAAATTTCAACCTTCTGTTATTCAGGAAAGTCAAAAGAGACTGCTGTAATGGCTTACTCTGATCTTTAAATTCCCTTTCTCTTTTTTGGCTGAGATTCAGATTTCATTTGGTGCAAAGAATGATGAGGTCTGCAGCTCTAAAGGGATATAAAGGATCCTACATGATAATGTACAAACCCAAGAAATTTGAAGAATATGAACATATTGTTTTCTAGAGTGGATTCTAGCAAGAAAATGAAGAAAGGCAAGTCTGATGGCTAAGACAGTTTGTAGGGAAATTTTGTTGCAGATAGTGTTGCCAGTCTTTGAGCAAGAGTTCCTCCACACTAAAGAGATGTAAAGAAGTCCTTTTTGAAGCTTATATGTAGCCCAGAAATTTCTTCTTTCTTTGCTGCATTTGCACAATGACTAGAGCCCACATATGCAAAGACATCTGAACCACTGCCACATTTGCTTTATATCAGATTCACTGCAGCAGCTTCACCACAAGCACAATCCACTTTTCCAAGTGGCTTGTGTCTGAGGACCTGGCAACATCTTATATTAACAGTCCTACCGTGACTGCTGAGATACAACTGATGAGACTATGTTATCCGTCATCTTTTGGGGCAAACTCAGGATCACAGCTGCTTAGATAATGTCCTGAAAGCTGTTATTTAGGCATCTGAGGCTGATTACCTGCTAGTACTAGAGAAAATAGAGCTCACAGAGACAAAGGAGACCTAAACTACCCCGCATTAACTTCAAGGAAGAAAATACAGGATCCAATACATTAGCATTAGTTAGAGTATAAATGAGTCACAGCACTCTGTTCAGACATTGACTGTCCCATTGGCCCCAGCAATGACAGCAGAATGTGCAACCAGGGTTCCTACCTCCCAGGGCTCTGGAATGCTTCGCACAAGTATTTAGATGCACCTCATACAGGGAGATGAGACTTGTATCTTGAGCTAAAGCTCAGTGCGGACTGCCAAAAAGGTGCAATACGCTAGGTTCTGGGTCCCTGGGGTGCCCCTAAATTCAAAGCTCTTTGGGACCACTATGGGACCACAGCCACTGTGTAGTGGTAGCATATGTGGCTTTGGGGCAGATTAATTACCTCTCTTGACTTCTAGGTGAGTAGCACAGCTGGTATCCTACTCCTGGCTCTGTTCAATGTGCATAGTCAGTCTACAAGAGTCAGGCAGTCCAGAGCATTCAGGAAAATCCAAAGAGATGTTCTGAGAGTGTAAGTCAGATTGTCCACAGACTTCATTGCGTGGAATGGCTTAATGTAAACATATGAGAATTTGAAAGGAAGGGTGGCCTTGCCAATGTTTTGAGGGTGGAAAATAAGACCTATGCCAATATGAACCCCCTCTGCAATGCCATTGCCTTCCTCAAAGATACACTGATACCATGAGTGTGATTGTTTTCTGGGACATCAGACTCTGCTTTGCTGACAATTGCACCAAGTTCCCGAGACTTGCATACGACATCCCAGTCTGGGACACTGATGGAATCCAAAAATCCCGTTGGTGATGTCTGAAAACTCTCTTCAGTTTTGCCCCAAAGAGATAGAACTATATTTAAGGGCACACTGCTGGGGATGAACATAACAAATAATTTCTGGTACACTGAGCAGACAGTGAATACAGCAGGGATCATTGAGCTGAGTCTTCCCAGAAACCAGTCATAGGTGGGTATCTTCCATTCTCCCCCATGTGTTTGTTTAACTTTATGAAACCTTCTCAAATTTGATGGTTTGACTTGTGTAGGTAACATTATGATGATTATACACTTAAGCACCTTGCACAGCACTTTTACCCAGTAATATAAGCAACGCTAAATAGAGAATTATCTATTTTCTATCTTTGCTAAAACTTATCATTCATCATTAGCTTGTTAACAGCAAGCTGTCAGGGAGCTGGTCAAAAACTTTTAAAGGGTGAAGTAAAAGATATCAAATACTTAATATAAAGTTTTCCTTTGTCCTTTGCTCTGTTGTCATGATCAAAGAAAAAGGGTACATTTTTGAGGCATAAGTGACCTTTGCAGAAGTTACTATTTTTTGGTTGCTATTATGTTGTATAACTTTTCTGTTTAACCTAATTTACTTGTAGTTTAAGTAACTTTTTCTAATCTGTCATTCCCATTCTCACATTTGATGCAATAGAGATATATCAGCTTGTTAATATATTACTTCAGGCGGTTAAAAAAACAGGATAGATGTTTTGGACAAGAGCTTAGGCATACCAATATTAAATTTCTTTAGAACTCTAAGATAAAAATTCTAGAAATCACCATAATGATACTCACCCATCAGCTTACTTTAGAGTTTCTTCTTTTGTTGCTTTAGTTTCTGAGTTGTGTTATATCCACTGCACAAGAATAGAAGATCTGGGATAAATATCTCCCACCAGCTTTTAAAAATATCCAGTTAAATATATTGATGTCTAAACAATATCCGTATTCCCTTTATAAGCTAGCAGTGCTAAACTAGGAGGAGCAGTAAGCCAATGAATACGCTTCTGGTACACTTAAAGTATTTCATATTCAGCTGTTTTCTGTCTAAGTTATTAACTTTTTAAAATTCAGAATTTACATTTTACTTGTAGTTGATAGTTGTAGTTTAAAAAACAATTAGACAGTATTTGGTCTTGATTGAGTAGGCTTTTCTGAACTGAATATTTTTGTGCTTGGAATAATCTGCTCTTTTTTTCTCTTGGATACTTCACTGTTGACAATTCTTGTACAGCTATAAAGTACTTACTGGAGAACAGACAATTTTCAAGTGCTGTTGGAGTGTGGTTTTAGTAACTGTATTTTCTAGTTTATTTTTATCCTGTGAAGATGAATTGGAAAAGGAGAACTGAAGAGGCACTAACAAAGCAGACTAGCGTGGCTGAAGTTAGGTTCTCCATTACCCTTGTATTTATGAATTATATGGATGAAACTTGGCAATGCATATTGGAAATTGTCATGGTCAGTCAGGCCTTCTTATAATGTATTCAGAGTTGAAGGTATATTGACGGTCATATCAGAGCGAACCAAAAGCTTTCACTAAACTTGGTGATTATTGTTTAACATTGACCATATTGTTGGCAGGCAAACTGAAACTGGAGACTCATTGGCAAGTGCAGCAAAACATACAGCAACTTTTTTGTACTTTCTCTTGGTATATCTCAAAATATTTCTCAAAATATTTTCCTAGACCTTCCCCATTAGAAAGAAACTTCTCTTTAAGTGCCCAAAAATTCTAGTTTGCTGCAATAACATTGCTTCTGCTGATGCAGTATTTGGGGAAGCCTTTCAAAATATCTACTACTTTTTTTGAATGGCTGAAGTTTTGAATGGTAACACTGTAAGTGGCCTCAGCTGAGGTACAGTAACTTCACTGATTCTGACATCTGTGATGAGAAGTTTAATATTTAAGGTAGTAGTCAAATGGCATATGATATCACTCACAGAGTACAAAGCACAGAGCAAAGTGGAGAACCATGACAGTGTCACAGCGTGATGAGCAGACAAAAGATACAGGAATAAGGGGGTGAGGTCATCATAAAAAAATCTCCTAACCACTTCCCTGCTGCAGCAGGCCATGGAGGTGCTTGAATTCCCTCATTAAGTTAGTCTAGGTACATAGATAGTGACTTTACTTTCAGTGGCAGCTTAGGCCAACTAAAGTTCTAATTTTCTCCTCCCTGTTCTTGACTGGAGTTTCTGTCCTCATGCTGTGCTTCTTCTTTGCCAACACAAGTGTTTGTGTGCCCACACAAGGTGAAATGGATTGAGAAACTGCTCTAGCTGCTAGTTATGCATGGAGTCCTAGTCTGGTTTACCATCTGACAGACATTTGCACCAGCATGATGGAGTGGGCAACACAGGGCAAGGACAAATGGCCACGTGTGGGAGTTGATGAGGCAAGAAAGAAAGTGTGGGGGTGAACAATGAGAACCAGCAGTTTTGTGAAAGACACTTTTATGATCTACATCCTAAGATGCTGTCACAAGAGCACCACATCTTGACCTCATCAGGGTACTCGGAAGAAAATACTGCTGGCACTACGTGAGCTATATGTTCCTCTGGTTGTCTTACTGTTGGGATCCAGTCAAACAGATGTTCTCTGAAAGTGTCGAGTGGACAGAGTATTATACAAAACAGTGCCAAAGGAGCTGCTCACTGCCTTTTACCTCACTCTAGCACTCATCTGAGATGTGGAGGACCAAGATGGAGGAAGTCCCCTGCTTAACACAGAGTGATGGCATAGAAGTGGTAATGTGTTTCATATTCTTTTTTTGCTACTACTGAAGAATAATTTAAATGTTGCTGTACTGGGGACTTTATCCTGATTCTCAAGTGTGTATTCTAGCAACCTGACATACAGAATCCATATGTTGCCTTGATCTCTGGCATAGATAATACTTACTTTGTATATAGGCCTAGTGCCAACCAAGAAGAGTGAATGAGTAGGTACCTGCTTAGGCTTATGAGAGTTTCTGGTCCCTGATGTGGATCAGAAGTACCAGCAACCTGGACCTTCCACATTCTACCTGAGACCTTGGCACTTACGGTAGGGAGGTAGTCCCCACACAACACTGTCTGTATGAGAAATACTTGACACCTAATGCAAGAAACCTGCTAACCATTGCAACTGTCAAGGAAATAAATGAAATTGAGGCTCTCAGATCTGAAGTCTTCTGTAGTGACTGGCTTAGCTGGCTGCTCCATCTTCATTGTGCCAGGTGAAGTAGAGCTTACCATCCAACTCTTCTGAGACGTTAAAGTAGGGAGCCTGGGGATCAAATCCAGAGTGAAATACAGGCACTGTGAGACTGTGCCACAACAAGTGAAAATTCGGTGCCTAGCTCTAGGACAGTAGTTCACAGTCGTGAAAGAGAATGGGGAAGTTTTACTCACCTAAGCTGGGATTCATACTATCCAGGACACTCAGTACAGTTTTTCCAAAACAGCCCATATGAAATGTTGGCTGTTCAGTCCATCCTCCCTTGGCTGCTTTGGTTATGTATCCGACATATGATGTGTGGAATGTAAAAGCAGTCCCAGGAGCAAGGTTTTTGTTGTTGGTTTTTTTTTTTTTTTCATTTTCTAGCTGTATTTTGAAATGAACTTCTCTATAGCACTTGGTGTCCTCTGGGCAATTATGGCAAATCAGATCCTTCAGTGAACATTGGGACAGGCTTACCTTGGGACAGGCATGCCAGGCACACTATCTCAAACACACTGTACTGGTGTGCACACCAGGCCACCAACATTTAGAAATTGTAATGTTAATCACAATTCTACATCCACCTGATATGCGTGGTAGCAATACAAAGCCCTGAAAGCAGTTCTAATGAACCCCTCCTAAATTTCACCTTTCCGTGCCCATTCCTGTTTCCTTCGCACTCTTATGTTGGATGACGTAGCTGGGGTTAGAGCTATCTCTATGCTTTCCACTGCAGAAGACTGGTATCACTCAGGGAAAATTCCCTAGGGAATACGTCTAGTCACTGAACATGTTTTGTATTAGATACTTCTGTGTAAAGTCTCCTAAGCAGACTTTGCTAAGTCAGCTCTAGGAGCTATGGAGATACTTAATCCAGTTAGGAAATAGTAAATCCATTGATTTAAAAGGGACTTAGTTTGAACCACTTACAAGAGTAAGTGCTCCTTAATGTCAATAACAGTTGCAAAAGTGAGCACTACATTTACAACTGTGCAATAGCTGCCCTAATGAGACAATTTCTTGATCTGTTCAGCTCTGATTGAGAGCTCCAGGAAGTAAACAACAAATAGAGCTTGTTGGTAATATCCTGCTAAAATGTTTTACCAGTGGAAAATCCCTTTTTTCCCCTCCCTGAACTGAAATTTTTTATACACTCTGATACACAACCTCGATGCAAAAATGACAGTTACTTGATCTTCCCAAGAAGATACTTGTCAATGTTCTTGTAGATGAGCTGGAGTATGGGCAGAAGGCAGAAGATCCCAATCACCTGCGTCTGGCATCTCCTTCCTCCTCCAAGTCTGGCTGCAGGAAGAACAAAGCACCTGTGGCATCCATTTTTTTGGTGTCCTGACTGAACGTGTATTTTTTTCTTCTAGAAAATGTAACATTTTTCACAGGCTAGGATTTCCATTTTATATCCAGCTTTGGTGTCAGAATGTCTGCCATATCTCACACAGTAGCAAAAAAGGAACATTTCTGTTGTAGCATCTGTTACTATAATGATCATTTAGGTCGGAAATGATATGCAGGGGTCACTAGCTTTATGTAATACTGTAGAAATTAATGAACTGGTCATCCTGACTGCAACTTTAGCTTTAGTTACCCACACTCAACTCAACAATCCTAGCTCGGGCCAAAAAATTCAAACAGTAGAACAGCACTTGAAATTAATAGGTACATTAGCAATACAGAATCATTGAGTCTCCCACTGAATTATTAGTTTCAGCCTCACTTATGTTTTCTTCCATACTCCTCAGAGTTAAAACCCCACTTACATGGTTAGAAATGTCTTTGTGTGCATGGGAATCAGGTAGTGAAAATGCTCAGTTAAAATTCAGCCTACTGCTGCAATGAAGACAAAATCCAGAGGAGAAAAAGAAAAAAAAAAGAAAAAAGAAAAAAAAAAAAGAAAATCAGTTTACAGGGTCAGAAGACTGAAAAAATTGCTCTTTCCTGCTTATCTTAGCATTAGTTGGTATAGGAAAGTTGAACAGCATTTTATTGATTCTAGCCTTTAGTTTCAAACAGAATCATTGATACTATATTGATATTCTCATATGTAACTACTGTTTAATGCCATGATCCTATTTATTAAATGTACTTGTCGCAATAAAGCTTTTTTAAAGAAAAAAAATCATTTATCTAAGTAAGGAAAGTTAAAACCTATGCAATTATTCACCTTTTGGTCTTTAAGAACCTTATTTTCTAAAGAGAATGCGTGAGTGCTGTTTAGCTGTTGGTTCAGTTAAACTCCAACCTTTGAAAGAGATGCTATGCATAAATAAAGCAAACAAACAATAGAATGGCTGATTTTCACAGCAGTGGAATTTTGTCAATGAACTGAAGCTTAGTGTTATTAAACAATAATTAAGCACTTGAAACATAGTCTTTTACACTTGCTAATCTTGGTGACTGTTTACATGCTACTGTTTGTTAAATGGCAAAGTTTATTGATTTGGCAAATTCAGTACCACATTGTATGTTTTTATTCAGTCTGTGTTCCTACATGCAGTTCAGCATTTTTAAATGTCAACCGCAAAGTATTATTGATCTGTAATTAAAAGTGCAGAGAAAAATTAGCATAGTAGAAGTTTACGGTCATTAGTACAAGTACTGTTAGGCAATTATTTAGCTTGCTTTAACATCTCTTTTTTTTTTTGGTTATTGACATACAGTACAATACTCACCTACATACTTTTATATTGTTAAAAAGGCAAGTTGAATAGTTACCAAACAGTGGCCCTTTACAGGGTTTTTGATATCAGCACTTTGTGGAATTATCTAAAAATCATTTCTCTGAAGGGTTTTCTTAAATGGAAGAATATTAAAGAAAAAAATAACAAGTGCTGTAGGTATACTCACTATCTAGAAACACTCATTGTCTAAAATCAGAAATTGTTTTTCCCGTATGAATAGAGCTGAGACAAAAATGGGATTGGACTTTTCTTTCTAGCTTGAGATGTAGATGCATTGATGAATTACATACTATGGAGCACATATTTTTTTCTCTAATAATACTTTTTTCTTCCTTAGGTACAGTGCACTTCCTTTGAAAATCTTCTAACATGGATTGTTTTCTTTCTGGTTCATCTCAAGATCAGCTGAATAATAACTGGAGGTGACTGGCAACTCGTCAGTGGCCTGAACAAAACGTCTTCCACATCCAAGTCCAGTTTCCAGTAATTAGCAAAAATTGGTGACCTTGCTGGTGCTTCAACAGAGGGCCTGACTAACTTGAAGAGAGGACCTGCTAGGATGAGGGAAGGAAGAGTATGCAGCAGCTGCTCCTATCATGCTGTCTGCTACATGAACAAATGAGAGATGGGCTCCCAGGCCCTTGCGCTGGCTCCTTCTATGAATATTCATTTACTAGTATGCACACTTACTGTACTATACCAGCTCATTGATGTTTAAGAATAATTTGGAGTATATGTAGACACTTGCAAAGTTACCTGCTGTTTTTTTTTTTTTTTTCCTTCAGGTGTGTATCTCATAGTTTTGATATGGATTTTAAATATATATATATAAAATATATGTATTATATATATAAAATAAAATAATCCATTTTATATGGATTTTAAATTGAGAAATGACAATTATTGAGCTTCAAATCAGTTCATCATCAAGCTGCATTTCCTGGAAAAGCCTGCTGGTTCCATGCCTCTCCCATGCAGCAGTTTCCCTGGCGGGGCTGTGTGTCCCACCATGTCTCTGAGAAGCTTTCCAATGCCAGTGCTGTAGGAGCCAACAGAAAGGTTATATGGCTCAGAATAGCACATTGAAACATGCAGTCTGGCCATTGAATCTGCCCTTAGCAGAGGCTGCAGGTTTCCTGAACATAAGTAACTCTTTCCATGAGGCAGCAGGCCAGCATAGGAAATACAGTTTAGGACTACTCTGATTTGGATGCTAAGATCACTTCAATTCCACTCAACTCGATTATGCAACTGCTAAGGAAATAGATAAATAAGAATTTCCATTTTTGCTGACAGGACATCCTGGGTACTTTGGTTTCTTTGTTTTCTAGTGGCCTCTGAATTTTGGGGCATAATTCTAATTTACAGGAGATATCTGGTAAAACATTCCAGCAGTAAAAACATAAATCCTTTTAATTCTGAAACAACTGCATGAGGAGCCTCATGAGAGTCGTGATATAAGAGTCAAACTTGAGACTTTGATGAACAATCTTTTTTCCCATTGTTAACATGCTTCTGCTGAAACCTTACCTGGACATAAGTCATTATATAAATACTTAGTGTTCACTTTTAGAGAAAAATAAATGCCTTACCCTCTTAGTTACAAGTTTGCAAGGAAACTACAAAGAATTACAAGGAAAGTTTAGAAAGATGGAGCTTAAAACTCAAGAAAAAATAAAAACAAACATAGAACAATGTTTTAAACAACTGCTATGTTAAAACTAATCTCATGACTGCTGTGGCCCAACAACGTGTTATCAAGTGTTAGTGGTGAGGAGAGAGACATGTACAATGTGTTGCTGTTCCAAAATTCAAAGCTGCCTCAACCTGACTTTTTTTACCCACAGTAGGCCAAGAGCGCAATACTTTTATGTGGTAAACAGATGTTAGCAAGATAGTACTATCCTTGCTCAATTGCAGAATTTCCTAGACTGTTTCCTTTCTCCCCATTACTCTAAACTATGGATAATGTTTTGGTACTTTTTGGAAAGAATACAAATTGGCATTTTTTTTGAGACCATTTCACTGAGAACAGAAGACTACCTTCAGGTTTCTTGAAAAGTTCAAAGATTAGCTAATCGTAAGGAATTACATTCATATGCCATGCCTGTTTCTTGCTTTGTACTAGGATTTTCATGCAAGGGTTATCTGTAGTTGATTAATTTACAGAAATTGATTAGTACTGTATAATGTTTATAGCACAGCACTTTCTGTCCTCATTCTCCACCAGAATTGTGGCCAGAAGCTATGTGAGCTTCAGTGCATGATATTTACAATCAGTTAAGCTAAATAAAAGTATCTTTTCAGATTGAAAATTAAAGGTGATAAAACCCAAACAAACTCCCAAACTTGTTAGTATGGACAAGGAACCATTAAACAGTGAATTAAAAATCTCTGAAACTTTTAAAAACCAAAAATCTGAATAAAATATTTGGCCAAAAAATGAAGTCAACACAACAATATGTAATACCAACACTGAACTTTTAGTTTTTCTTTTCTGATAGCTATAGAAAAATATTAGAAAAATACTTTGAAAATACTTATTTTGAAAGTTTAGTTGTGAAACAAAAGACTGTGCAAGTTATGAAGTGTGAAAATATTTTATTGAAGTGTAGGGTCTTATTCATCCAGGAATCAGAGCCTTTTTTTGGTCCTAGTGTATCATAAGTTAAAATGCAAATATGTTGTCTTGCCTTGCCTTGACAGGAACATTTGCCAAGTGAAATTAATATTTTTAAATTATATTAAATTAATATAAATTTTGGTCAAAGAGAGATTTTAGATTTCTTGCTGAAAACAGAAAGAAGAAAAAAAATCAGTTTCATTAATGTGAAGATAGTGGTTGTCTCTCTGTTGACAATATTGAAAGTAGCAGTGCAATTTCTGTAACAGCATCACACCTTGTCATCCCTTTTTTGTTGATTGGTAATTTTACCAATTTTACCAAATTTTAGCATTAAATCAGTTGGTTTTGTGCAAAACTCAGAGAAACTAGGGCAAAAGTCCCTGTGAAATTTTCACACAACTTTTGCTTTTGTTCAGAATAAATATTTCCTCTGACGCACATAGTAAATCTAATATACTACACAAGTACCATGGATGAATATGGGCCAGAGTCACCAGGAGAGATTCCTGACGCACAGCATGCAGCACTGAAGATCTTTCATACTTAGCTTAAACTAACACAATGTCTGGAACAGTCACTGTCTCACTTAACCATTCAATGGCAATACCATATGGAGGAGGATTGGAAAATAATGTCAGAGTAGAACCCCTGGCCCAAAACAGGTTCACCTATGTAACCCAGTTCCTGGGTTGAGACACCCCTTTAAGACAGCTGTCTACTACATGTAGGAAGTGCCATTCCCTACACAGACTTTTTAACTTGTGCACTGAAAACTTACTTCTTCAGTAGTCTCAGATGACGAGGAAGCATTTTCCCTTTAGTTAATGTAGTTTTGCCATCTTTTTTTCCTCTTTGTTCTTTCGTCATTTCAACTCTGAAGTGTGGTAACATGGTGCTTTGTTTTTCTTTCCAACTCATCAGTGTGTAACGTACTACTTTCTATCAATATAAAAGTCTTTGAAATACTGTAAAATAATACTAAAATATGACATCATAATATTTTTTAGAGCTTGGATTTCTATCAATACACAAATCTTTGAAATACTGTAAAATAATACTAAAATATGACATTGTAATATTTTTTAGAGCTTGGTATTTTTCCAGCTTTTGTAGCATGAGTAAAGTAACATTTAGTGGTAAGGCATGTACAATAAATTATTGCTCCAAAATCCAAAAGTGTCCAAATAATTTTTTTTTAACCCACAATATGTTAACTGTACAATATGACTATGTAGCAGATCATTTCAGATCACATTATATTCTATTTCTTTCCCTTGAGTGGCATTATGAAAAAAATACCTCAACACTGCAATGTTAGAGGCTTTTGTAAAGCCTTTTGAACAGTACTTTGTTACTTTGGTAAAATACACACATATGCACATACACATACACACACACAGAGAAAATACAATCATAAGCATTTCCACTGTAATAGTAACCTTTCCATAGACTTTCCAACTTGTCTGGTCTTCCTTGAAGGTCGATTGGGTTTTCAACTCTGTTATCTGCTAGGTGTTTGATGGAGTGGTCCAGATAACAGAGGAGAGAGCAAAGGAAAAAGAATTTTTTGAAGATCAAAAGTGTCTGTTCATTTTGTTATCTGACCCTATCTGTTGTCATAGTAACAGGTTTCTTTTAAACTCTGCCATCAGATGATTTGTCTCTATCTGCTATGAATTCTGCTTTGACCGAGTAGCTGCTGGTAAGGTATAAAGTGGGTACTGTGTTTTCCAGTTTCCTACTGCAATATTAAGAAGTGAAAGATAGAAGATGAATTCTGTTTTCCTATTGGGTTGTTCAATATTTCCTTTTTCAGAAATATTGAACTGTCATCCTAATTTGACTTAATAGATAAAACTTCCAAAATGGTCATATAGTAGTCTTAGTTCTAGGGCTGATAGGATAGAAATGAAAATCCAGGACCAAATCCTAAGAGGAACAGCACAATTCCTGTTTAAGGCTGCAGAGCCTGAAGTTACTCATTAAATACTCACTGCCTCCTCACAAAAGCAGGAACAGGTTGTGAATGGCTTAGTCACAAAGGGGTCCAGACGAACCTTATTCTGTGCCGGATGTGCATAATGGCAGGTCACTGTAGTAGTTCCTCTTTGCATGGACTATTCTCTCCTTCCTTGGGTGACTTAATCATCATCCAACACATGGAAGGAGAAGACAAGACTATAGAACTTGAACTGAGTCATCATAGCTGGTTGTCTGCCATTGCAGAAATCACAACATATTGCTCTTTTCAAAAACAGAACAAACTGATCAGCTCCACCTAAAAATTACAAGCTTTTTTTTTTCTTTTTTCCCCCTCAATTGCCTCTGCTGAAAGGCTGTTCCAGAATCTCATGGCCATCATCAACAGGCAACTCTTCACCACCTTATTTTTATTAGATTCTCTGCCAAGTTCTTTCAGTCTCCTCTTGTAAGATGGACTCTGAAGCCAAAGCAGAGACCTGTGACACTTAGAAATTATAACTGTATTAATCAGTATATAATTAATAATGGTTAGTTAAATATAACCATACTAAAACAACAACAGTATACAAAGATTTTGCAAAATTGTGATGGCATAGGCAGACACAATGTATAAGCATTTTACATAAGTATGTGAACAATGTGACCATCAAAGGGGAAAAGATGTGTGTAGTTGCAGGTAAGAAGCACCCACATAACAAAAAGTTGGAAGACAAAGAACAAGCACATGGGCTAGCTGAGGACAACCCCTTTTGAGAGGGGGGTAAATAGCATTAAAAATCAGGCAAAAGCAAGGAAAATTGCAGAAGAAAGAAAACTAGTCCATTTCTGTTCCAACTTCTCTCCCAAAGGAGCTCTTGAGCCTGATCACCTTGTAATTGTGCATAGTCACAGCTAATTTGTATACTCACAGCTAAGGATATAAATGTTAAGAATTAACAGTTTTCCATATGTAGTGAAAATAATTAAAAATGTGTAAAAACTGTTAGCAAAAAGTGTGTTGTTACTGAAAGAATTTGGTAGAGTTTTGTTATAGTGTTTAAAACTGGCCTCATTTATTACTCATGGCAAAGTGATCTCTAATACACTGATATATAGATATAGATATATAGATATTCTGTTGCAATAACTCTCCATTCTTCCCATCATTATAGCAAAGTTTTTGTTTCAGTTGACTTTATCTTTCTATAGCATATGTGACTAAAAAGTATTTTCTGCAACTGTCCCCTCAGTTTATAGACATAATTTCTAAGAATTATCTCCATCTCCACAAAATTTCAAAGCCCTGGATTTGCTACCTAACAAACTATGTTCCATAGTCCAGGCCTCAAATTCTCAGTCAGTCTGAAAGGCTGAAAGTTTTGAACGTTTTTTTCTCTGTAGGCTATGGTAGGAGCGAAAGAAGTATCATTCTTTAACTAATAATTAGATGCATGTGTTTCATACTCCTCTGATAGGGAATCATTGTCTATAGATTGTTGCTTAGTTCTGAGAGTATAAAACCCTAAATAGGAAAAACTCATCTTTATATAAAAAATATAAAAAACTTTGAAAGATGGCTGAGAGGGCTACTAAAGCAAATTTTAAGTTAGCGATTTATTAATGGTTGTTAAACCCAATTAATTAAATAGATCTAAACAAGCTGTACTCAAATGACTTGTCAAAATGCGTGGCAATGATAAATGAGCCTGTGAAGATGAGGTCTACTATTCACAGTGATGTTTTTAGTAACATGAAAACCTAGCAGATTTATCAGATCGGCTTCCTGAAGAAATACGTTTTATAAAGTCAGGGGATCTAAACATCTGTCTAATGTCTTTTGAAATTGCTAGCAAATTTCTAGGAAGTTTGGTACAAGAATAGATTTCAAAAAATAAGACGTTTCCACAGGCTTTGAGGTGGCTGAATGGAGAAAAGCCTGCAGAAATGAAAGATACACCATGATTTCTAATATTAGAATCAGAAGATCCATGTGGAAATACGTTACAGAGGCATTAATCCATTAGACATGGAGCAATTCAACCACAAAACAAAAGTCAAAAGAAACCAGGCTTCCTAACTTCTGTAGTTCATATAACGGTTACAGCTGCTATTGATACTTGTAGTTGTGAAAAATTCCTGATTTAGGATTCCTGAAGTGAAACACCTCTGGGCTCTCAGATGGCTGGGCTGTGATTGTGCTATGTGCAGCTGACTGCTGAGAGGTTCCTGAGGGATGTGCAGCAGGGAGGAGGCTTGCAGATCTGCTAGGAATAATTGGCAAAGGCGAGAAATTTGTTCTGTTACGCAATATATACATGGCAACAGAAAGAAGGTTTTTAGAACCTCAGATCGATTACTCTACACAGAGGAGTTTCTTGAGCTAGATAGGCATTTGAGTGGGGCTTTCCGTCAGTGAGGGCCTTTGCTATCAAGCTAAGCTGAGAGACTACCTGTGGCTAGCTCTCCAGCGAGTGCCAGCTTTCCTGAACACAGGACAGACCATTACCAATCAACATTTCACAAAACACTAGCTGATCAGAATTGTCAAAGTAGCTTTTTTTAATCACTGGACGTGATGACATAGATGATTAACAATATTATTTTTAACTAACAGGAAATTTGCGATAAGAAATGAGTGCTTTGAGTGGATTTACAATAATTACTGGGAATCCACATGGGAAACTTGCCAGAGAAGCTGTTCTTCATTTGCTAAGAATAGGTTTTAAATAGTTAAGTGGTAGGCTTTCTTAAGACGTATGCACCCGTGTATTTTGAGTGTCAGGAGTTAATGGGTGGATTTCAACCCGACTACCATTAATGTTAAAAAGGATTTTACATCTGTATTTATATGATGGCTACTCACTCAATATTAACCTGAGTGCCTGATTTTACTTTGGTAATTGATCAAAACTATCATTTTGATAGTTTTGTTGCTAGAATTCTGGTATTTCATTGAATATTTGCTATTTAGTGATGCATTCTAGCAGTACCAATATTTTCTCCTGTAGGGGAGATACTTGTAGCTTTGCAGTGGGTGCCTGTTCTGTTGGAAGAGCAGACTGATTTCAGGCTGCCTGTAAATCCCACCTGGTCTTGTGATACATGATGTCACGAGCTTTCTGGAATGACCTTGAGCTACATGATTTGCCTGACATCAGCCACATGACAACATGACATGGACAGCTGTGATATACAATGACGGCTGGAGTGCGTGCTTGGTCACTAACTGCTGTAGGTAGGTGTGCAGCTAGGACTGTCCTGAGAGGCAGCAGAAACCCAGATTTTCCTGTGAGTTACCTAAGGTCCTGCCTTGCCACGGGGATGGAAGGTGAGATCAGGTTCTAGCATCTGTGGATATGCTAGAAGTATAGTGGAGAAACACTCTTTTGGATGAAGGAGAAATGTCTACATCTGACTACTCAGGCCTCCAATTTTCTACCCCACCAGCATAATTATTGCTGGCAGATAAAGTTTTGATTTAGGACTATGGATCTCAATTCTGCAAATGCTTATACATGTGTTTAACTTTAAGAATGCAGATAGTTCCATTGTGGTTTATGAAACTAGCCATGTGCTTGGAGTTATGCATGTGCATAAATGTCAGGATTGGTGCCTAAGGACATAATTTACTAGTAATCTGTGGGAAAAAGCAATGTCTTCTACAGAGGGCAGCTATTTCTTTCAGAAATGCCTACATGGGATATTGTTTTTACAATCATTTTTAGATGAGTTACTTTCTAAAAATCCTGGTTCATGGGATTTTCTTTTGAATGTTTTATGGATATATCTTCCTTTTTTATTGAGGTATTTTCTGGTGAGAATTTAAAAGTAGTTTTCAAAAGCTAGACAGACCCAGCTTCTTCTTTTTAGAGCAGGCGCGTGTGGGCCTGGTTCCTTTAGATCTGCAAACTGGGGAATCTACAGGCAGGTCAGATCTCAGGAGAGGAGTTTGTCATATGGAAATGTTTAACGGTCCAGCTTACATTCTGTATAGTCTCTCTTTTATCTTTTCAGGGTTTGAATATGATCCTTTCAAAGCCAGATAACCCAGAAAAATCCTCACGACTGCTTTGCTCACTCCCTGATTCCTATAATCACAGTCCAGGAGGAATAGGTTACTATGACAATATCATTGCAATAGTTTTGTAAAGTGTTTTTTAATTTTTTTCAAGTCCCTCTCAGTGCTAAAGTCCTTTTCTGTTCTGCAAAATTATACTTTCTGTCATTTCACTTATGCTACAATCAAGAAACAAAGGAACTAGAAAAATATTTTGCTACATGAACAAGCATTGCTTCTCAGTATTTATGTAAGCAGAGGAACATTGTCAGAGAGACCCATTTAGAAAACCTTTTCAGCTACATGTCCAGCTGTATGCTGCTGAAATATCTTTAGACAACTTCTGTTTATTCCCAAATGTCTAATATAACATGAGGACCGTGTGGTTGTGTCCCTTTGTTATACTGATACGATCATCATCAGGGACTACAAACACTGATCCTCTCTTCCAGTTAATTTGTGCTTTGAAAACATTATGTTTATTAGCAAGTGTCTTCAATAATCATGAGCCAGAAGAGAGAGAACCACCAGGCAAGAAAAAAACAGAAGTCGGGGCCAAAACTTTGATGACATCTTAGGTCTATGTCATCAATGTTTCCTTCTCATATATTTTTGCAAATTGTGGTAAAGTTATCGTATGTGAGAAGTAAGACCACAGATAAACTGATGCAATTTAAGGTTTTGGTTTTTGAATTTTTGTATTCCTATGTTCATAAGGTCATAAGATAATTTGTTGTAAGGTTGTAAAGGTCCTCAGGAGATCTACAGTCCAACCTCTTGATCAAAGCAGGGTAAGCTACAAGGTCAGACCAGGTTTCTCAGGGCTTTATCCACTCTGGTATTGAAATCCTCCATAGATGGAGACTGATCAGCCTCTCTGGGCAATCTGTTGCAATGTTTGACTGTCCTCATGTCCTGAAAGCCTCATCAAATTTGCACAACTCTCTGGCACCAAGGTTCCTCTCCTTATCCTCAGTTTCTTCCTTAGATTTTTAGCCTGACTCTGCCTTAGTTACTGATGTGAGGGTGCAAGTTCCGATCCAGAAAAACTCTTGGGTGCCAGTTCATTGAAGTAAATGGAACTTCTCTCATGCTTGAAATTATGCATCTGCTTCATGTGTTGCTATCTCAGGGTCTAATCCTGAATGGTAGAGTTGCGTGGTGCAGGGAACATTTTGCAGATACTGTCTACAGTGATTAATTGTTTTTAAACATTTCACTCGTGAAGGTGGCTGCATTACTGCATTATTACTTTTCCAAGGCAAAATTCCAGGTCGAAAGGTGTGGTTATGCATTAACATTAGATTGATGTAAGGAGAGAAGAATATGTCTACCTGCAAGTAAACAAAGGACTGTGCAGAGATAACTTGAAATTCCATGTGTATTTTTGAAAATATTTTGCAAATAGTTCTTCTCCGGTAATAAATGCTGCTGAGAAGCTACTGGAGTGTTACTCTAGCAAAACTGTATTGTTTCTAGTTATAGGATCATAGAATCATAGAATGGTTTGGGTTGGAAGGGACCTTAAACATCATCTAGTTGCAAGCCCCCTGCCATGGGCAGGGACACCTTCCATTAGACCAGGTTGCTCAAGGCCCCATCCAACCTGGCCTTGAACACTTCCAGGGATGGGGCATCCACAGCCTCTCTGGGCAACCTGTTCCAGTGCCTCACCACACTCACAGTGAAGAACTTCTTCCTTACATCTAATCTAAATCTACCCTCTTTCAGTTTAAAGCCATTACCTCTTGTCCTATCACTACATGCCCTTGTAAAAAGTCCCTCTCTGGCTTTCTTGTAGGCCTCCTTTAGGTACTGGAAGGCTGCTACAAGGTCTCCCCAGAGCCTTCTCTTCTCCAGACTGAACAACCCCAACTCTCTCAGGCTGTCTTCATAGGAGAGGTGCTCCAGCCCTCTGATTATCTTCATGGCCCTCCTCTGGACTTGCTCCAACAGGTCCATGTCCTTCCTATGTTGGAGGCCCGAGAGCTGAACGCAGTACTCCAGGTGGGGTCTCACAAGAGCAGAGTAGAGGGGGAGAATCACCTCCCTCGACCTGCTGGTCATGCTTCTTTTGACGCAGCCCAGGATAAGGTTGGCTTTCTGGACTGCAAGTGCACATTGCTGGGTCATGTTGAGCTTCTTGTCAACCAACATTCCCAAGTCCTTCTCCGCATGGCTGCTCAATCCACTCATCACCCAGCCTTTATTTGTGCTTGGGATTGCCCTAACCCATGTGCAGGATTTTGCACTTGGCCTTGCTGAACTTCATGAGGTTCGCACGGGCCCACCTCTCAAGCCTGTCAAGATGTGCTATTTAGAGCTCAGATAGGGACTATGTAGTATAACCCTTGTTTCTACCTTGATCGTAATCAAGTCAAAGTGACATTCTAAAGTTGGCTCATAGTGAAAACATTTTATTTTGCATACTCATGATTGATTACAGAATGTATAAAATGCATTATATAAACTACAACACAATATAAGAAGTGTTTGGAAACAGTACAACATATTTTAATATATATTACTAGATAAACCTTAAATAATCATAAAGCCTTTTGTCGTGGTTTAACCCCAGCCGGCAACTAAGCACCACACAGCCGCTCACTCGCTCCCTGCCCTGGTGGGATGGGGGAGAGAATCAGAAGGGTAAAAGTGAGAAAACTTGTGGGTTGAGATAAAGACAGTTTCATAGGGAAAGCAAAAGCTGCGGTGCAAGCAAAGCATAACAAGGAATTCATTCACAACTTCCCATCGGCAGGCAGGTGTTCAGCCATCTCCAGGAAAGCAGGGCTCCATCACGCATAATGGTTACTTGGGAAGAAAAACACCATCACTCCGAACGTCCCCACCCTCTTTCTTCTTCTTCCCCCAGCTTTATCTGCTGAGCATGACATCATATGGTATGGAATATCCCTTTGGTCGGTTGGGGTCAGCTGTCCCAGCTGTGTCCTCTCCTGACTTCTTGTGCACCCCCAGCCTCCTCGCTGGTGGGGTGGTGTGAGAAGCAGAAAAGGCCTTGACTCTGTGTCAGCACTGCTCAGCAATAACTAAAACATCCCTGTATTATCAACACTGTTTTCAGCACAAATTCAAACCATAGCCCCATACTAGCTACTATGAAGAAAATTAACTCTATCCCAGCCAAAACCAGCACACCTTTGAAAAAGGATGGTAGGATAGAGAAGTGAATTTAAAGTCACGTGGACAGAAACAGATACAAGATTATATTGGATTATATATTATAATATTAAGATTATAGTAAAGACTGGATTTTAACAGCGGAGAGTGGTTGTGACACCTACAGAGACCTCCACATCACCGATGAAGAAGCAGACAGAAAGAGGTAAAGGACTCACTCTGTCTGGTGACCAACCTTCTGCTGTCAGTAGAATTTTGATTTTTGGAAAGACAGTCACTGGCCATATCTTCCCCTATCTTTTTCCAGGCAATTAGTACATTATCAGGATGCTCCAAAATCTTCTGTTCTCTGATTTTTTTCATCTTTTGCACTTTTTCTTTTGATTTATTTTACTAAGCAACACAGGAACTTTCCAGAAATGCTACTTTTGCTGTAATACCATGGCAAACTGGCGCTAAGCTTGGCCAGATACCTGCTAAGGATAAAATGGAGGTGGAAACCACCATTTGTAACATGCCCAGATAACTTGTAAGGTAAGAGAGCTGGAATCTGTGTATTTGGTAGATACAAGGAGATCAAGGCATGTGGGAA
The DNA here is from genome assembly GCF_018139145.2 of Gymnogyps californianus. Classification (NCBI taxonomy): domain Eukaryota; kingdom Metazoa; phylum Chordata; class Aves; order Accipitriformes; family Cathartidae; genus Gymnogyps; species Gymnogyps californianus. The sequence continues at coordinate 69,523,714 of NC_059472.1, read as the reverse complement.
AAAGAGCCGGAAACATATGGGGTGCAGAGACCACATGGGGAGTGGGAGAACTGGCAGGACAGCTGGTCCCCAGATGATACTGAGATCAAATGACTGAGTACTTCAGCATGGCTTAAATAGTTAGGAAGTGCGGGGATGGAACTCTCCCTCATACACAAGAATGTGCGTGTATTGCTGCTTTAATAAAGTCTCCTTCCCTGAGCATGAGTTTCAGAAGAAACCCAAAGTCATTGAGATAGTTTCCCCATAAAGATTAGGATTTCCTCAACCAACCTATATAAGTCTCTGAAATCTCCTAATCTTTGGAGAAACCATGCAGTTTACAGGCTATGAACCTGTAGCTCATATTAGACTTCTTCACCCCAGCAAGACAAGTTTATCTAGTCTATCTGTTGTATCACTGAAGACACGCAATGGTGTGGACTTTATTGCACTCTAGTAAGCCAGTGATATTCTCAGGGACTTTGCACAAGCTGTGTGCTAATTACTAATGCTGCTGCTACTTCATTTCTCTTCCTCTGGTTTGTGACCTGTGCCTGTGATGTTCACTGTGAATATGATTGTTTCTATATGCTTACATATACTATAATCACATCTGTATTATGTTACAGAGGCAATAGAGGAGGTACAGTCGTGAGCTACTCTGTTTCAGCCCATGGTGGCTTGTAGAGTTTGTTGCTTTTAATAAAAACTGCTGCAGCTTGTTTAGGCTTAAATATTGCCTAGCTCTGGTTGTTTTTTTCAAAGGCAAACTTATTCAGAAGTTCTGAAGAGAAAATCACACTCTACATGAGGCAGAAATCTCACTTTCCTCCTCTTCCTCGTATAGTCTTTTAAAATCTGCTGTTAATATTTGGGAGCATCAGAGTAATTCCTGTACCAAATGTACTCAGTGAAAAAGACAAAGCAAACAGGTATTGCTGATAGGGGAAAACCAGAGCTCACACAAAGTGATCAAGCTGGAGATTTGCCTTTCAAGCGTATAATAGATCACCCTCTGTTCCCTCTTAAACTTACTGTTATTAGTCAGCTAATGCTTTGTAGGCATCGTAGTTGCTGGAAATGGGCATTTCAAAGAGATCTGAAATCACGTTGTAGGTTAGGTGTCCCTCTAAGTGTCTACAGACTGTGAAATTAAGGCCCAGAGGGGAAGCGGCTTTCCCAAGATCACCTGGTAACCTAGAGAAAACTAGAAATAGATCACAAGACATCTGGACTGCTTTGTTAGGGGCCTGTCCACTGGCTCATGCTGTTTCCTCCAGGAATCCTGTCTCATGCAAATCTTAGCTGCTCCGTATCCAGGCCTGTGCTGGTTAAGTGCATCTGAGCAGACCTCATGTTTGCACATTCCCAAGCCTATCCTTACTCCCCATCAGCCTTTCTCTCCATCCAAGAAGTGAAGTCCAATGCAAAGCTGTAATTCACATACCTCCAAGTGTCAATAAAGCACTCCCAGTAATTTACCTGTGGATGGAGACTATGTGTGGAAAATTTCATCTACAAAATGCATCAGAAACTTAGATATCACCAGAGAAGAAGGAGCTGGAAAGAAAAGAGTTAGGTAAATGCAAGTATGAGAGCCTCTGCCTTACCATTACTCTAACTGCTATAAAAATATTGCCAGTGGGGTGATGAGATCAGTCTGGCCACAGCTGTAATTGTCTTTAAAGGCCAGCCAGTAAAGCATGTCTGTTTTTACCTTGCTGCATTTGCTGTAAAAAAATAGTTTAAATTGTACTCTTGAAGTGAGAGCAATGGGTGGAGGGCTTCTTACCTAAAGAGAAAACAGGATCTGTAATAAAAGGATTATGAACAGACCATTTTTATTCCATTATTTATTTTAGCCTCATCAGTGAAGGTGATTTCATGCTCTAGAAATATTCACTCAGTATCTTCACTTCACAGTTCATAACACCCAGGTGACCAGTTTTTGCAGAAAGATTTCACATGCTATCCAGTTACAGCATATTTATTTGCCCTTTTGAAACCATGTACTCAGTTGGCGGGATTCAACTCCCCCAGGAGAAGACGTGCCTGACCAACTGACATAGACAGGGCTTAGTCTGCAGGGAGGGTTGAATTTCCTTAGCATGACAATGGCCTGTGTTTTATTGGCACAGACAGTTTGTGTCAAGCATGTGAACATATGTTCCCGAGGTCTGCAGGAGGAGCAGTTACAGATCTCTTAATACCCAGCTTGGGTTTTAGCTGGGCCTGCTCCTCCGGCTTGGGAATGATTCACTATGCATCTGAGTTTACCAGGGGCTACCTACTCCAGAGAACTGGTAACCTGCTTTGTACTCCATGGTTTAAAGTTTCTGATTTACATGTAGTTTAAAATTTCAAATAAAGTGCCCTGAAACCCTCTAAACTTAGAAAAGAAAAAAAGTGTACATGTTTTCGGTACAACACAAAGGTCCAATTACTTCCACCTGACTCCTAGTTTGATTTCAGCCCAAACAAATCTTACATTTTAGGCCAAATCCAATAAAACATCTGAATATCTAAAGACAGAAATCAAAATACCTAACATTAGGTACCAGCTTTCTGGGTTAAAATTAAAGCAAGGCTCCCAAATAAGTAAACAGACTTCTCAGGATGGATGACAGTTGAAAATACAAAGAAACAGTATGCCTGAAATCCTGCCCAGTTCAGCCCTAAAGGACACAGAGACCATCATCTGCTTGGGATCCACAGCCTGAAACTGTCTGAGTGACCAAAGTTGGGATTAATTTATCTTAACTTGGATATCTAGAAGTAGGATAGACATCTAAGTCTAAGCCAGTAATTCTGGGCTCCCCTTGTAGTTAATGGAAAGAAACAGGCACTTTCAGAGGACTATTCATCTCCTGCTAAGAAAGATATCTGGAAATAGGCCAGATGAATCACACTCAATAGATGTTTCTTACTGTTTTCTTATTCTTTCTCGGAGCAAAAAAACAATTGTCAGGGCTAGAACAGTGGATTCAGAGAGACTTGGCTCACGCACGCTTCAGTGTACTTGTTGCCGAAGGCAGAGGTTCAAAGAACAAGAGGTTTTTGTCTAATAGACTTGACCCCTATGAAATGGAAGAATGATAATTTATTTCCCTTTAGGTTGAGAGTTAAGATGTTCCTCATGATATGAGGCTATAATGTGTACAAAATAACACCAGTCAGTGAAGGACAGAAGACCAAGTCTATGATCTGATATAATCTCTCTAAGATGGTTACTCCAGTTTTTGAATATTCGGATGAGGTGGGCAAGGTGAAAAGAGGTGCCAAATCTATGGGTATCCTGTACGATATGTGATATGTCAAAAGTCAATCTCATTTTATCTCTGTTCTGTCTTTTCACATCCTACCTTCACGAACCTTTAGACATGGGAGTAACTTTGGTCTCCTGAGACGTCCTGACTCAGAGAAGCTGTCCTCACATATGATTTCTGATCACAGGTGTAATCTTTCCAGGGTTGAGACTTTGGGAAATTTCATCTAAAGAAAAAAAGAAATAAAAAGCTTAAATCCCCTAAAACCTTTGGAAGCATTCAATGACTTACTGATTAAAGTTGAATAATTCTTTAAAAAGACATACAGCAGAGATGTATAATTGGGAGGCTTGTTGGAATGATCTTATGCAATTCAAAGGGAATACCTACTTCTGCTGAAGGATATAAAAATTTTGCAATTGGCTTACTGGGAAGAGGATCAGAGCTTTTGTTTTATGGTAGAAATAATAAGGCCATTAACAAATATAGGCTAATACAGCCATGTTTCCTCTTAAAGTTTCCCATTGACTTCCATCCTATTTTCGGCAATTGAATTTTCAAAATGTTACAAATAAACCCCCTGATTTTGTGTATCATTCCTCAGGAACAGCCTCTGTCTTGCACTCCAAAAGCCTTCAAAAGTATATTTAGGGCTGTCATGAGAGAGTTAATAAAAGGTTGAAATTTAAAGATGTAGGAGAGAGACAGGATTTAAGCTGGCACTTGATTACTGTAGCATTTTCCTAACAGATGAATGGAGTCTTCTGGGGTGAGGACAAATATTCTTGAATTTTTCTGAGAGGTGTTTGAATTATTGATATTTTCCGTGAAAACACAGGGCTGTGCAATGAGGGCAAAATAGTTTTACCAGTCTTGAAATAATGCGAGTTAATACAGCTTATTTCTAGTTAATTGGAAACAACAACAACAAACCTGTTAAAATATTTCATTGTAGCTAATATGGCAGTTATAAAAATATTTCTTTCCTCAGACCTTCACTGCTGATGATTTGTGCTTGTGACTTAACAATATCGTTGAAAGAGAATATTTGTTTATGACACCTGCATGTCTAGAAAGTCTGGCCACTGCATACTTGCTGAGACTAAGAGAGATTTCTCATTAAATCTACTGGATATATTAGACACATATCCAGTAAAAAAGGTTTGGGATTTAGTGTGCAGATATAACCATAAGGAGATATTTTTGTTTATATTGCTAGCTTAAGTGATTAAATAATTATATTAGCAAAACACAAAAAATTTATTTTTTTTAAGAAAGATAAATAATATGATCCTTTAATATTAAAAAAATACACAAAATGTGTTTTAGTAATTCCTGAAAAAAAGAGCAGAAGGCAAAACCAACAAATATTGGTGCTGGACTACTATTAATATAATTTTGTAGCATTTGAAAAACTGTCAGGGTACTTTCTGTTTTGTCCTTTTTTTAAACCATCCTAATGCCATTTTCGCAAGTTTGATATTTCATTTGAAGGGAAAATAATAAAGTGTTTTCTTTGTATTGATTGAAGAAATATAGTGCTTATTTTTTGCTTGGTTTTCTAGTAGTTATTCAATAGGTTAAAGGGCAATACCATCTGTTTCCTAACAGGACATTTTGTGTAAGATTTGCAAGTCCTACAGGTACCTTTAAGCATGGATAAATATGCACTCATGGTTTCAGCTGGATAGTTTTTCACCACCAAAGGATGATTATGTTGTGTGCCTTGAGACATAGGCTATAATATATTTCCTGTCCCTTTATTGCATTTTGGAATCATAAACAATGACTGTTTGGCTCAAAGCCATTTATTCAGCCCAAAAAGACATTATTTGCACAACAAAAATCAATAAAAATGTTACTAGGTCTGGCTGGATACTTTGCTTAACTGTGATATTTGTCTGTCACTGATGGCATGCCATCTCTCGTAGGAGACTGGGGCCAAAACAGAGCTATTGATCCAGTCATCAGTGATGGATACTGGCATTTGGAACGGGCTGCTGCAGAGAATCTCGATTAAAAAAAATATTTCTATGTTTTGCCTGCAGCAGAGTCAAGATAACCTGAATGAGGAGATTTTCTCTTTTATATTGGGTTTCTCCTCTTGTGGTTGTTAAATGCTCTGGACCAAAGTTCATTATTGAAAGAATTAAGTCAATCTATGTTTAGCCAAAGGCTTTGACATCATATCAAGCTCTCCTGATTTAGACACAAGCTAGTTGTCCTTTTCATCACCTTAAAAGCATAGGGGAAGTGTTTTATACACACCAGTGATAGAAGTGATATGCTGGGGTGCGCTTACACTTTTTTTCTATTGTAAAACATCAAATTATGTCTAAGAAAAACAAGACAAAAACTGATTCTCACACATTGTTATATAAACACTGACCTATCCTTTGAGGCACTGGGTACTCTCTGCTCTTGCTTTATCAAAAGTTTAAGGTACTCAACACTTAGAAACTCCCAGTGTTTAGCTCTAGGTTATCTAATTATGAAACATCATTGCGGCTGCTTAAGAAAATATATTGCAGCTGAAATATAGGAATGTTTTAGCCTATTATCATTGAACAGTATTTTAAAAGGCTACCTAACATTTACAAATGCTTTTTAATATTTTAAAATCAGTTTTCTTTCACCAAATTAACTGATTCTAAAAAGTGTAATATTTTATGATAGAAAGAAGAGAATAAAGCAGCCTCTTAAATCAGTCTTTTAGTCATCTTCAAATGAAAGGTATTCAGATTCTTCTCATTTATTTCCTTTTTCTCTCAGAGGTCAGAACTTTCACACACAGTATGGTCATGCAGATATTCCAAGAGTGACTGAAAGTAGGTAACTTCCTAGAAATAATACCATCATTCACAGCATTGATGGGAATTTATGAGTAACAGATCACTTACTCAAGTCAGCTTATTTATATGTTACGACTTTAGTTCTGAATAACTTACAGGCATCAGAGTAACCACTCTGATTTTGACAGGACTATTTGAACTGCATGAAATCAAGCACACACGAAAGTCTTCTTAGGATCATGATCATCAGAATGGTGGCCAAAGACGTAGGCAATGTAATTTTCAAAGCACTGAGTGCATTTTGAAAGCCTTACCCTTCCATCATGTACGTAATTAAGAAAATGAAGTCTTTATTTAGAGTAAACTAAATTCCTATATAATATCAAAGTTGTGGTTACCACTATCATTCCAACAACTGTAACATGAGAATTCTTGTTGATGGTTAGAGTGGCTACCAAAGTAGCTAACTTTGGTTGTTTTGGAAGGAGTTGGTAACAGCTATGTGGATTTTGTTTAATTTCTCTTAATTATAGTTCTCAGTCTGAAGATGAAATACTGGGAAGAAGTATACAAACCTATACAGCTTCTGCAAACTTGTAATTTTCAGCCAAGAGTATATGGAAGGGAAAGTCATGAGTAATACTATGTTTGAAATTCATTCTTCATATGTAGTGTGAATCACGAATTTGTAACTGAAGATCTCATATACCAGCCTGATGAGAGAAATAAAGAGAGTGTATTTGGTATATCTAAACAGGAGAAAGGATACTGTTTTGCAGAAGGAAAAGGCTTGGAGCACTTCCAATGCAGGAAGTTAAAGTAATGACCCCTACATTATGCCTCATGCAAGTTATAAGATATATTTGATAATCAATATTAGTTCTGAAGAAATAACTGCTGAAGGAACATTTTCTTCGTCTTTGCAATGTGCTTAGAGGTGAAACATCTAAACCTTCATACTTGCATCTATTATTGTAGGTTATCATTTAGTCTGTCTTTTTAGGTTGTTAAAAACACTGAGAGAAATTAAACACTTCATCCAGGTAGGGGAAATGGAAATAGACTAAAAAAATAGGAGTCCCTTGCTTTGGTTTTTAATGTGGCCATTCAGTGACCACATTTGCAGAGGGCAAATTTTATGAAGTGCAGATTGCATTATGACTTGCTGTATAGGTTTCCCTTCCATGTCTGCTCAAAAGAAGCAGCATCAAAAAGAGCTGATACACAACTGGTACTCTGCGACATCATCCATCTCCCTTACCACCTAAACCCACTTGCTATTATCCTGTCACAAATAATAAAAATGAAAATCTGACTCTCAACTAGCATAATTTTAGAAATGATAAACATTTCTCTTCCACATCAGAGAACTTTCTCTAGATGCATACAGGGCTTTTACCACATTGAGTGCTTCATAATTTAATGAAAAAGAACAACAGTAAATTTCTTCTCTTTGTTTTCTCTCTGAAGAAGCAGTTTGAAGGTAGTAATTTGTTTAGCTTTTCTGTTTCAGAAACATAATTATTAATAATATTATTAGTCTCAGCAATAGTACGCTACAGTTGCTTCTCTGTCTCCTGGTATTTTTGCATACTACTACAATGCAGTTAAGGTAAAATAGTCTATATCATCTGAAAATCTGACCCGTTTCAAAGACAGGCAATTTGGCTTGAATGAAAACTCCAGGCTTAAACATGAAGTGTGTTGAGAATACACTTTCATGCTTGCCATCCTGCCAGAGTTTTTAAAGTACACCTTGTACTTTGAAAATTAGATTGTATACGTTCTGCTAGCCACCATTCTGACAGGCTTTCCAGGACTGAAACCTTAGATGAAGTTGCAGTTGTTGGCAATCACAGTGTAGAATTTTTTCATTCTTTCTTAGATGAAAACTAAAAATGACTAGCATTAAGGTTCTGTTTTTAACCATAATAAATTGTATGTATTTGTGAGCTTAGAATGAAATGTTTTCCATACTCTCTTATATCAATAATAAAAAACTATATAAATTATGAATATGATATTATAGATGTCTACATATATGTTTTTACATTAGTTGTCTGTGGAAATATCCTATTATTATTTAGAATTTTCTTTCTGTTAGTGTGCTAACTGTGAAGACTAATGTAAAAATCATGTACATTAACTGAATTCAGTTCTTCAAATGGAAATCTATTCTAGCATAATAAGGTAGGTGAATTAGCCTTATCTGAACTAAAATGTTCAGTGAACTGAAACTCCTCTTGTAAAGGAATGAGACGGTTGATGCCATCTGATTTTTCTAAGGTACAGCTGTGCTTTCAGTGGCAGGAGAATTGTTTTGCAAAAACCCCCAATATTTATGACAAACTTAAGAAATAGGGTCAAATCACTAACAAACTACAGAAATGCATTAAATATTTTTTAAGTTGTTCTCATCAACTAGTTGAAGCACTTTAAGCAGGTGTTACATACACATTATGCTTAAGGAATCCAAACAGGGATTGTAGCACATGGTAAAGATTTAGTAAATACTTTTCTAGTCCAAAATCAATGCCATCGATTGTCATTAAAGCAGCAAGCTAAAAACAATGAAGTGGTTTTTAATTTTTAGGCTCCTGCTGGAGTCTGCTCTATCTCTTCCTTTTTCCAGTTAAGAGCATCATTAAATGGTAAGAGCAAACAGCATATTGAGAGGCCAAGTGTTTTATTAATTCATCATCAGAATTATCTCGGCACATTAATATTAATAGCCTCAAATTGGATTTCATTTAGGAGGTGAAATAAATATGCTGATAGTAAAAGCCTACATAGCCAATGAATCTTTTGAAATGGCACTTATACAGAGCAACACTCAAAACAGATTTGATAAGTCAGGCTGACTTCCTTTAGCACCATTTAGGGGCACCTTCTAGGTAAAATTTCATTCTGGTCTGGAACTCACTTGAATGTTAACTTCTAAAAAAGTCCTGCTTTCTCTTTTGGAAGTTTGTTGCTTAAATGACTGAGACAAATGTGGACATGTATCCCTCCCTTTATCTGACACCTTTTTTGTTCCCTTTGTTGACTGTAGTAGACAGTCACCCCTAAAAATCCAATGTTTTGGTCTTCATAACAGTGTGTGACTACATATCTAAGAGTATTATTTTGTGTTTACATTTGCTTTGACTCACAGTTGGTGTATATTTTTTGTCTTTTTCATTATTAAATTCTCTAGACCCATAGAGTCATAGACTTTGTGGCTGTTTGCAGTGAGAAGTACTATTCCTAAGTAGGTGCTGAAGAACATGAAATGTCCCCCATTTGCAAGGATAGCACATGGTCCAAGGAAAAGATGAGGGGAAAAGTAGAAATGAAGCTGTAGCTGTGCATGGACTTGACTAAAGGCACTGTAAACACTTCTTTATCTGCTGAGTCTGTGGTGATAGCTGAGGCCTTCTCTCTCCCCTCCCTCCTTCTGTAAATCAGGCTGTTTCTATACCTTCCTGTTACCAACGTTAATCCTTTGGCTAATGCCAATGCTCCTTTGCCAAACTGGAAAAAATGGCTACTCAGGAGGAAAATGCTCTCTCTCTCTCTCTCTCTCTCTCTTTTTAAATAAGGTGCCACAGCTGCATTCTGGCATCTTACCTAATACAGCCTTTTTGCAGGAATGCGAGATTCAGCCAGATTTAGATGATACAGACAACTCCACAACCGCATTCACCACTCAGTTATTTCCTGCTGTTTGTGGCTTCAAGGGCACACTTACATTTGTTGAGGACCATTATCACATGAAGATGACCCAGTCACAGTGCCATTCAGTCATTCAAGGAGCCTGCCCTGGTAGCCCAAAGCAGCCAGAAGGCCTCCTGACTTCAGGATGCTTCTTATTGCTAGCAGAGAGACACAGATTAGTCAGAAGCAGGCACAGCATATGCCTAGGTGTCTAGTTACTGGAGCCACTGGATATTGAAATACTAGTTTAATTTTTTCTGTTCTACACTACTTCTTGAGAAAAGCCTTAAAACAAAATTGCATCACAGAAAATGTAATGCAGCACAGAAAACTGAAGTAATATTCTGAGCCAAAGAAGAATCCATTCACTGCAGGGAGTCCTCCACTTTGTAACCAGCATTTGGGGAGTATAGAGTCACCCCTGCACAAACGTGGGAGACCTGGAGCATGTTGGAACTTGCTAGTGTATCCATCTATTGGTGTATATCTCCATCTGTATGGAGGATAGGGACAGGGAATATCTTCCCACTTATCCACCATGTAGCTTATGTGATAAGAGGTGGAGAACACAGGCAGGGCAGTAACCAGCTACTCCTTCCCACAGCTGTAGCATGACAGCAGGATTGTGACACTGAGTGAAAGTGTTAGGGCTTGGGCTTGCCTTTGCCTTGGCAAGTGAAGCAACTAAAGCAAACTGGAGAATGTGGCTCAATTCATGTGTTTCTACCCTGGATTCTTTCAGTTCTCTGTGGTAGTTGGACTTCATAAACATGTAAACACAAAGTAAATATGCTCTTTTGATGTTTTTATGTTATTCGAATGTATTTCATTTAAATAGTTCAGAGGAGGAAAGCAACAGTGATCAGAAGAGAGCAAAACTAGCTACATACTTTGACTTCTCCCAGGCAAATGATGGTAAACCTGCCCTGAACAGGAGCATCATGATCAGGAGAAAAGCATTTTAATATGCTGCCTTCATCTTGCAAGCTCCTCTACCATAATGGCCATGCATGAGGACTGAGGTGTAAGCGGATGGATTTTGGCACTGCAGAGCAGTAGAGAGGCAGCTCTGGCAGCTACAAAGTGCCCATGACATGGTGTGGCTGTCTAGCACCTTTTAGCTAAACTAACAGAAAGAATGACTTGAGGAAGGGTTTGCCCTCTGCTCGTAACAGACTAAGTTACTTTTATAGCCATGGGTCAACCTCCTGCGGCTGAAGGTACTGGCTGTCCCTCCAAACAAGTGAGAGACATGAAGATTTGTTAGTGCTTGAGGCACAGCTGCTAGTAAGAAACAGAGTCTCTATTTTGAATCAGCCTGAAGTCTGAATCTCTTGCTTCAAACAGGCCAGCTTTACATGTTGTATTAGCATTTTGTCGGGAGCTTAGTTCAACAGCCTGCTACAGTCTACATGAGAAAATGGAAGGGTTGTTTCCATGCATGATAAAATCCATGTTAAACAAGAATGAAGAGGCTTCTGTGAGGGACTTTCCCCCCCGCCCCGCCTTTTGCTACCAGAAATGTACAAAGAGATTACTCTTGTGGTTGTGGCTGTGGACTGAGAATTACAACATGATTTCCTGGCACTGCCACAGATTTGTTGTCTGTTCGCTTAATTTGTCCATGTTTTGGATCCCAACTGACCTCACAGAAGGATTCTTTCTTTAATGCAACCACAATGAAGATGCTTTCTGTAATGTTTGTGAGGGGCTTAGAGTCCCTGGTGAACAGAGTCATGCAGGGCCCTTGAGACGTTGAGATTATGTAAGTTTTATTTAAGTCATCCTTGTCACCTCAGAATATCTGGGCTCTTCCCCACCAGTGAACAAGACTTGCAGCCTACAGACTTTCAGAAGCGATAATGGAATTGTGGATTCAAAGCATTTATCTGCCAGTCTATGTTGACATAAGCCTCAAACATTGTTCTCAAGCTAGTGCTCCTGAAATTTATTATGAACTAAAAGAAGTTTCCAACAGTCTGCCACTATTACTGGAGAAAGAATGTACAACAGGGACTGCCATTTAGGCCACCATTTGGAATGGCATTTGGGAGCTGCTGCCTGGAGTTGATGTCCAGAATAATGAGGCTGACATTCAGAGGACCCACCCAGCAAGCAGAGGCAGAAGTGATCTAATTGTTACTGCTTTCTTTCAGACTTCCCCCCCTCTATCTTTTCCTGGCTTTTCCCCAAAATAAATTACTCTAATTGTAGCAAAAGTCTGGAATGGAGAAGAGTTATTCTGTTGAGTTTGTAAACTGGTATTTTCAAGTTTCCTTAATGACTAATATAATGGAGAGGTTATTATCAAAATATGCTGGGTTCAGAGTATATTAAAGCTCTCTTAGGACCCAGTTTAGTATCTGTTACAGTTCAGCCAAACCAAACACAGCATGTTCAAGTTGCTTCTTACTTTTTTGGTGGCCATTTCCCATAGCACAACAGGGAACCATATACCTAGTAAGACTGTATTGACAGTCTTCCTTGCTGCTGGTCAAAGCAACAGCGAAACATTCATATGTCACACTAGGAAAATCAAAAGGCTCCTTTTTGTCTCTTCATCACTCCTCTCCTGAGGCAGACAGCAAGTGACCAGTTATTTATGAAGCCATACATATCACTGGCTACATCTTGTCCTCTCTTCTGTCACGTGAGCTCTTCTGTTGTACAGCGGTTTTCTTCTCCCTTCCATTCCTCATTTCTTCCCTGTGGTGATGCAACACTTACTTACACAGTTACAAGGCAAGTCCATGATAATGTTTATGCAAAAGCTGATACGTCTGGGAAGTTTCTCAGGGCTGCCATTTTTCATCTTTATGCAAACAGCTCTACTTGTACCCTTAAGGTGAAATAATAGGTTTCTGCCCCTCCTCATTCTTCATGAAAAGTTGTGCATCTTTTCCACTTTTTTTTAAATTGAAAATTCAGTGCCTCTTACTAGAGAAGATTTTCTGAACAACGAGACATTAACAGGATTACAGCTTCATAAATACTGAGGAAAATAAACCTGATTGACAGGGGAATTGATTCTCATTCAGATAATTTAGAAGATCTTTGAATTATGTTTGCCTGTATGAACACCTATTTAAACTGAAGAGTAAAGATAGAAGTTTCCCTCTGAAGCACCCAAAATTTAATGTTCAAGTAGTGGCCTTCCACCTGAGATGGATGTTGAGATTTCTCTTCAAAATAAGAGTCCTTGCCTAGTTTACTGATGCTAGTGCAGACAGGGCTAAACTTCTCAGCAGACACCTTTTGCTTTGGGGAACAAGACCCTGAATCTCACACATGGGTCCACACTTGGTCATATTCATGCTGGTTCTCATTGGCATGTTGAAAGTTTGATACATTTTGGCCACGCAGCAGACATTCATGACCTAGACATCAGTCAGGCTGGCTGCTCCAGCCTCATGGTCTGGCCTGCATTTTGGTTGAGGTTCCCAGATTTCCTTGCAGACTTGTATAGTCTGCAGAGAAACTTCTCCTGTTTCAGCCATATGCTCCTGATGGCAGAACTTAGCTACATGGGTGTACGCTCTTCTGCCATAATCAAATCTCTTTCAGACCATGTAGATTCACATTAAAAGAAAATAGCAAAACCAAACCTGATCTGAATAATATTTGGACTGACTGGAAAACTGGAAAATTATAAATGGGTGTAAGGGAATGAAAAATAACATTTTCTGTCAAATAGCTGTAAAATAGCTCTGATTAAACAGATAAACAAACAAACACCAAAAAAAAAAAGTCATATAAGGAGCTATTGTAAAAATGGATAAGCTACCTGACTCTCAAACTGCTCATTATGGCAGAGCATTTCCAGTATCGTTGATGAAAAAAATGAAAAATCTTTTTCTTCCTCTTGATATTTTGTCTTTGTCTGTTGGAACACTGCTAACTGAGTTACAAATAGCTTCATTTATGTACAGTGAATGTCTATGTTAGTGTTTCAAAGAACAGCCTGTACTTGAAATTTCATTCACAACGGAGTTGGACAAGGAAGGATAAACGTTGATTGAGAGACAGCAGTGAAAGAGTAGGAAAAAAATGGCCGTGTTCTAGTACAAAGGAAGCTGATCATGGACTATCTAAAAAGGCTTTATGAGTACTTAAATATTTTCACTGATGAACTGGATTAAGGGCTGGAACAGCTTTGCTGAATTGCTCAAGATTGCTTGTGTCTTAGGAAAGTCCATAAGAATCTAGCAAAGTTAGGAGAAATGTTACCAATGAACAGGACAATGTACCGTGGTCTTTGAGTTGATCCTGTTCTTAAATGTTTTTTTAATTGAATGCACTACAATTGTTCAAGAAAAATCTCTAGATCTTAGCAGCTCAGTGAACATGTCTGTTCAGTGCAGTGTCACAGCCAAATAAAATAAACAATATATTTAGTTATTTTAAGTAAAGGATATATAACACTTCAAACATTAGGCTTGCAAGAATACATATATGCATGTATGTGTATAAAATATATATTTATATATATATGTATTACACATGTATGCACCTCAAATTACAGGTAAATATAGTTATGAAATGTATCACTATTACCATTGTTTGCATTTATTTTGGTGACCACATGGAGTCTAGCAGATGTTTTCAAATCTCATCTTTAGTCAATATATGTTCCAGGCCTCTGCTGTATCATTCAAAAAACCGCACCAGAACTTCATCTCTAATGGTTAGAAATGTTCTTTTTATTTGCTGGGAAGATATATCCATGACTAATTTTTACATTCTTTCGATCTTGTACAAGCACATGTAGTTTTGACAGTCCTTGTCTTTCCGTTGTGTTTATAAAGTAAGTGTATTTATAGAAAATAATCATATCCTGCCCCAACTTTTGTTTCACTAGTCTCTTCTTTTAAGATTTGTTCTATAAAACCCCTTATCATCTGAGTAGGCTGGTTTTGCATTGAAATTACCATTCTAAACATAGCTAATCAGAAGTGAGCCTGATTGATAGTCTAATGAAGTCTTAGTAAAGACTTGTACAATAGAATTAATATGTCCTTCTCTTTACTTAAAATACCCCACCTGCTGCCTCCTGGAATTAAATTGTTCATGGCTATGCAGCATTTAGATTGCTTTATCATCAACAATTATGTCCAGTTTCCTTTTCATTTTGTTAGCGAGACCCCAATCTGTAGCAAAGTTTCTTCTAATTTGTCCATAGAAGTTGTGATTTTGCACTTTGTCTTAATAAGACAGTTAATAATATTCTCCAATTCTTGCTGCAGAATTCTTGGTCCTTCTAAATATGGGCAATGGACTGCAACTGTGATATCTGAAAGTTTCATAAGAATACACCTTGTCATTTCATTGAGGTGATTTGTGATCATATTAGCCCTCATTGTTAGGTGGAGGATAAAATTTTAGGCATCACTACTGGGATCTGCTGTTGCAATTTTTACACACCGAAGAAATGTATGCTCAAATTGACAAGAATAACTGATGAGGAAGAAATAGAGGTATATATAGTGATTGGCAGAGCAAAAATGAAACAATGCAAAACTCTTGTGGTGAAACATTTATGCTGATGCATTCACAAAACTCAATGAGAGGAAAGAAAGCCAAAATATTCTTATTATTTTTACAATTCTGTCATGCAAAGTACAGAAAAGAATCTCTTGCATTGAGATGCAGATATAAACAAAATGTGAGGAAGATTCCATATGTTGAAAGAAGAACAAGATTTGAATCTCAGCAGAAGATGCCTGTTTAGAGACTATTACAATCCATATGACCATTGAAGGAGATGAGGAAACTGATGACTCAGGTAGAGTCGTGGCATCCTATAAACATTCAGCTCAACACAGGTACTATAAGATAAACAATTTCTGCTAGAAACAAGGTAGAAGAAATGTGTTAATATTTATCAACAGCAAGGTGATGTGAGAACATCATCTTTTTAACTTAGGAACACAATCTCTGCCACAAATAGATTAAAAACTTTTTCAAGCAGTAACAACAGCCTGATGTACCTGTACTTCTTTAAGTGTTTTTATTGAAGACTCCTGTGTGATGAATTGGAAGATGAAAGTTGGAAATTCCATTATCAGTAGGAGGCAAAATTGCCATGTGGTTTCTCTTTTTTTGGGGGGGGGGCGGGGGGAGGAGGTGGAAGCGGAGAGGGGTGCAGGGGACATTTCTTCGTTGTTTCCTAACTGGTTTAATCTTTTCTGTGTTTCTTTGCTACTATACTAAAAAATACGAACATCTTCCTCTGGAAACTTCACACTCATTACAAGGCTAGATACTATTTGAGAGTATGAACTACATGAACACTCAGTGGCAGTATTCTGTGGTCCTGAAGCCATGTGACAAAGTGGACAGACAGGGCTCATGATAAGTGGCTCCACTGGACAGGTGCTGAAACTGTGCAATGTGTTTTACTATTTTAGAATTTTTTTTCCTATCTGCAAAGCAAGACTGATTCATTTTAAGGTGTTCTGGAATCCAGGGCTGAGTCAACTTTGCATATGAGATTGTGCATTATGACAAGACATTCCTATTTGGAGCTTTACTGATCAAGCACTAGTCTCATAAGCAGCAAGGGAAGTTCTCCAGCTTGCAAGGAGTTACCTGCAACGATTCCTTTCTTAAACAGAAGAACAGCAGGTATCTATCTCAGCTCTTCCTTTGTTCTTTGTTCTTTAGGCAGTCAACCTGACGAACAATTTATAAAGTAATGGAGTATGATATTAGCCAAATTGTTTACACAGTCTTTACTCAGATGGTTCTAACTATTAATATAAAACCATAATTTTGCATTTTCAGTCCATATACAACAGTAATTCTAGATACAACTGTGAAAAAAATTCATCTGAGAATAAAGGAAGATTTCTTAACTTTGTACACTGAAGGGTTCATTACATTTTGGTCATGCTTCCCACTGCACTCAACCTAGGAGCAGCATCCTCAAAAGCTAGGCAACACTCAAGAATTGTCTGAAGTAAAAAAAAAAAAAAAAAAGTAACTGACAGGTCCAGTGAAGCAGAGTACTCAAAGAAGATTAATCAGCTAGAATTTGCAATAACTCAATCGTTGTACCAAATGTGATCAATGATAACAAAAGAAACATTTAGCCAAAAGGGAAATAAATAACTGTGGTCCTCGCAGGAGTCATTTATTGATTGAACTTGATTTGTCAAGTGTTTTTAGTATCTAGGACTAGAGTCAGGCTGTGAGTAGTACCAGGCTCAGTGACGTAGGAGGATTATGCTACAATGCTGTATTTGTTCTTCTTTACTCTTTGATGAAACCTGTCTTTTAGACACTTCATTTCACTTGCTGTCTGTGGTGGGTTGACCCTGGCTAGATGCCAGGTGCCCACCAAAGCTGCTCTATCACTCCCCCTCCTCAACTGGACAGGGGAGAAAATAAAACAAAAGGCTCATGGGTCGAGATAAGGACAGGGAGATCACTCACCAATTACCGTCACGGGCAAAACAGACTCGACTTGGGGAAAAATTAGTTTAATTTATTGCTAGTCAAATTAGAGCAGGATAATGAGAAATAAAACCAAATCTTAAAACACCTTCCCCCCACCCCTCCCTTCTTCCCAGGCTTAACTTTACTCCTTATTTTCTCTACCTCCTCCCTCCCCCAAGCAGCGCAGGGGGACGGGGAATGGGGGTTGCGGTCTGTTCATCACACGTTGTCTCTGCCGCTCCTTCCTCCTCAGGGGGAGGAGGACTCACACTCTTCCCCTGCTCCAGCATGGGGTCCCTCCCATGGGAGACAGTCCTCCATGAACTTCTCCAACATGAGTCCTTCCCACGGGCTACAGTTCTTCACGAACTGCTCCAGCATGGGTCCCATCCAAGGGGTGCAGTCCTTCAGGAACAGACTGCTCCAGCGTGGGTCCCCCACAGGGTCACAAGTCCTGCCAGCAAACCTGTTTCAGCGTGGGATCCTCTCTCCACGGGCCACGGGTCCACAGGTCCTGCCAGGAGCCTGCTCCAGCGCGGGCTTCCCATGGGGTCACAGCCTCCTTCGGGCATCCACCTGCTCCGGCATGGGGTCCTCCACGGGCTGCAAGTGGATATCTGCTCCACCGTGGACCTCCATGGGCTGCAGGGCAACAGCCTGCCTCACCATGGTCTTCACCACAGGCTGCAGGGGAATCTCTCTCTGCTCCGGCACCTGGAGCACCTCCTCCCCCTCCTTCTTCACTGACCTTGGTGTCTGCAGAGTTGTTCCTCTCACATCTTCTCACTCCTCTCTCTCTGGCTGCAACTGCAACTCCCTTGTAACTTTTTTTTCCCTTTCTTAAGTATGTTATCACAGAGGCGCTACCACTGTTACTGATTGGCTTGGCCTTGGCTAGCGGCGGGTCTGTCTTGGAACCCGCTGGCATTAACTTTATCGGACATAGGGGAAGCTTCTAGCAGCTTCTCACAGAAGCCACCCCTGTAGCCCCCCTGCTACCAAAACCTTGCCGCGCAAACCCAATACACTGTCTTAACAACATTTTATATTTAGGTATCTTTTTAGAAGAGCACACATGTACAATATACAGTCAGTTGTAACATCTCAGGCTATTCCACGCGGATCTTCAGCATACTAATTCTTATTGAAGTCTACGAGATAGACATTCAAGGTTAAATATATTTAAGTGTTGTCCTGAATACGGATGGTTTTAGATTATTCTTTGACTGCTTTCTTATATTAGAACTCATTGTGGAGCGTCTTGGACCTGCTGTATGAAAAGTGTGGAAAGGTCTGATGAAGGTTTGAATACATTGATACGGGCATACTGACAAAAGAAGCATACACAATTTATCAACTATTTTTAAATTGCCAGAACTGCTCTCTAGAAACCATATGTTCTGTTAGGACAATAGGTATTAGGTAATAGATACTATTCCAGAGTAGCAAGCTGAGGAAGTATATCTGAAACATAAAAGTATGTTTCAGACTTTTTGTAATGAGTATAAAAGGGTATTAGAGACAAAAGAATGTGATGTATCAGTAAACTCCCCAACAGCAGTAATTGGCAATAATTTGAAATGGGAAATCTCTTAGATTATAAATTATCTGTTGTCTCTATCATCAAATTACAAGGAAATTGGGGATGGGGAGATAATCCCATTTGTTTGCAGTATTACTCTGAAAAAGGATTGTAGAGTGAAAGCACACAAAGATTTAACAAGGGAAGAATTGTTTTCAGAACAGGTTCAATAGAATTTAAGATGTTGAAAATTGGGAATTAGACAGAATCTGGAACACTGAAAAGAAAAGGGAAATCAGTGGATATATAAATCATTAAAAATTCCTATATACAAAA
Source organism: Gymnogyps californianus (assembly GCF_018139145.2). NCBI lineage: Eukaryota > Metazoa > Chordata > Aves > Accipitriformes > Cathartidae > Gymnogyps > Gymnogyps californianus. The sequence continues at coordinate 69,504,683 of NC_059472.1, read as the reverse complement.
GAAGTAAGACCAGATGAGAATATGATTCTGGATGGATTTATCCCTAGAGACTTAACAGTATATATTAAGGTAGCCAGAATCATCCCTGAATTTAAATAAGCCACAGATGAACATTTTATTAAAATTCACTGCAATCATTAAGATAAAAGGAAAATATTTGAAATATTAAAACCCTGTAGAGTAATAGAACGAAGCAGCAAATCTAAAGAAAATAGCCTTGCTTGTTTTCAAGCATAAGGAGAGTTCAAAGAAATCTGATTAATAGTTTCAGGAACTGTAGCAACATATTGAAACTGAGCAAAAAGTTTGTAATAAGTAATTTATTCAAGGTTAAAATTTGGTCATATGAAAAGGTCTGGTAATGACCCCTTAAAATTCAAGCAAAAAGAAACTCCTGGTTTTGGAATTCTGAGCACGCAAATTCCAATTTAAAACCTGTGTTGCCAAGTAAGAGGGGAACAGGATGTCAGTACCTAGAATACTTGCTGATAACAATCCAAATAAGAAGGTGATTTGGTTTTGTTTCAGTGTATTTGTTTTTTTGATATATTTGAAACAGAAGAAAATACAACAAAAACATTTTCTTCCATAATCCCTATTAGATGTAAGTGTTACCCATTTCCTCACATTCACTTCTGCCTTAGGGATCTACCTATCCACATATCGATTGATTCATCAGGGACTTCTTACAAAGCATGTAGTTTTTTTTAGAATAGTGAAGTACATCATAGCTTTTTTGACTAGATCCAGAATGATACAGGCTATGATAACTCCTGTGTCTGCCCCTTGTTTCTTATTAGATAAACCATTATTTGATTTAGATTTTCTAATGGTACTCTATAAACAAGCAAGAATACAGTCATGTAACAGAATATATTGTCTAAACTGTTTTGCATCTTCTGACTATGATCATCACATGATTAATTGTTTCTTTTAGCATCAGCCTGATAAAGTGTTTTCCTGGTAGAAAAAGCTGATCAGATTTAAAATGAGTAAATTTCAAAGATGATACACCTAATTTTGACAAGAATTAACTCTACACTATTTCATTTATTTAATAAGTGGAAGGCATTTTATTTGTAATTGCATCTACCTACCTTCTTACTCATTGGGAGATATTTGACAGTTTTCCTTTACTGTGGCAGTATTTTTGAGATGAAGCTTTTGACTTGTACATATGCTAATTTTAAAAAGATGAACTTTTTCTATTACAGTGTTAGAGTGTCTAACAGGGAGAATTTTCACAATGTTCTTGGTGAATAAAGATGTCATTAAAATCTGAGCTAATAGGCACTGAACCTGTACTCAAGTGATGTTTGACCTTCAAGACTTTGTATAGTCATTGCTGTAGCTGCGTGCAGCTGTAGCAGAGCCACGGGAACGTTGGATTTTTTGCTTTGGTGAGAGCGAAAAGCAGAGACTAGAAGGCTAGGCAGTAAGAAACAAAGGGCTTGAATAAGATATGAGAAAAATGCTTGCATATCTATTGCTGGAAGTGGAAATCTGTGTTACATGGGAGCCTACAGAGTTGTGGTGTGTAACAAGAGGCCCCAGGGGACTGCTTCTTCATGCAACCAAAATTAATTGAAATAGGATTTTGCATAAAGAGAAAAAATTTGTGGTCACCCATTTTGTGAGTTCAGGATGCTCAGTTTTCCAACCCAGCTGTTTACATGTATGTCCTGGTTTCAGTTGGGACAGAGTTTTGGATTTAGTGTGAGAATGATGTTGATAACACTCTGAAGTTTTAGTTGTTGCTAAGTAGCACTTATCTTAAGCCAAGGACTTTTCAGTTTCCCATGCTCTGCCAGCAAGCAGGTGTGCAAGAAGCTGGGAGGGAGCATGGCCAGGACAGCTGACCTGAACTAGCCAAAGGGGTATTCCATACCATGGAATGTCATGCCCAGTATATAAACAAGGGGGAGTTGGCTGGGAGGCACAGATCGCGGCTCAGGAACTAACTGGGCATCGGTCAGCGGGTGGTGAGCAATTGTATTGTGCATCACTGTTTTTTCCCTTCCCCCCCCCCCCTCCTTTTTTTGTTGCATTCCTTTTCATTACTATTATTATTATATTTCATTATTACTATTGTTAGTATTATATTTTACTTTAGTTATTAAACTGTTCTTATCTCAACCCACGAGTTTTACTTTGTTTTTCCTTTGCTTTCCTCCTCCTCACCCCACTGGGAGGGGGAGGGGGAAATGGCTGCGTGGTGCTGAGTTGCTGACTGGGGTTAAACCATGACAATGTACCATGTCATTAGAAAGAAAGGAATACTGCATCAAACCGATGCTGTTCTGGGGTTTACAAAGCAACCAATCATCTTGTTATACTGATGCATTTGCAGAATATGTTCAAAAATCTTCAGTAGCATGGAAAACCTACATCAAGACCCTTAAGTATAGTTTGAGTCTAGGGTCCAGTTTTCCAAATAGACCAAAAATACTTAATCGTCAGAAGTTATCAATGAGGAATGACAAAAAGGTTGCCTTCATCCCAAGGTCTACCATACCAAAGTCTCTTTCTGGCTAGAGGATATGAGGAAAAAACCACAACTACTTCCCTTATAAACTTGCAAAAAAAGAAGAGGACAGGAAAAAAAAGAGGAGGACATAACATACTGGACAGCTATATAATACCAATGAAAATATCAAGCAGCTCTGCCACAGTGGAAGGGAGATGGAAGTTGTTGATGTCCCGCTCCACTGTTGCTAAAGGTTCTGAAATCGGAAGAACCGAGTTCTGAAGTCTTGTATGTTGCCTGAGCCACTGGGAGTTCACTTCACAAATAATAACATTATATACTTTCCTAGAAGCTTCCTCATGAATGACAGTGAGCTTCTTCATAGATGCCTCATGATACAGGAATCTTGCATCCTCTCTATGCCACTCATTTTAGCCTGCAAAGGACTAAGGTGCTGACATTTCACCAGGTGTTAAGGATACTGGCTGTCAGCTTGTAAGAAAACTGTAGGAGGCTTTAGGACTGCATGTGTGTGTACAGAAGGTATACATTCTAGATGACCTGGAAACACACATTGTAACACAGGATGGAGAAGGAATGAGAAAGCTGAATGAAGCTAGGAAAAAAATGGTAAAATTTCACTAAGACGTACCAGGGAGAGCTGAACATTTCTGTGAATATTTCACAAAATCACTGAATCACAGAGTCACGGAATGTCTGAGGTTGGACGGGAACTCTGGAGATTTTCTAGTCCAACTCCAGACGAATTTTGACTTTCCTAAACTCATCCCAGCATGTAGTGTCTCTAAATTTGTCCTGGGCTGCCTGACCCTCCTTCCACATTCTGTATACTTTTGATATTTGAGTTTAGTCAAGAGCTCCTTGTTCATCCATAAAGGTCTCCTGCCACCTTTGCTTGATATCCTCGTCACGGGGGTAAACCATTCTTGAGCTTGGATGTGATACCTGAAAAAAACCAAGCTCTCCTGGACCACTGTTCTCCCCACAGCTGTCTTCCATGGGACTCTTCCAAGCAGGTCCCTGAATAGGACAAAATCTGTTCTAGTGAAGTCCAGAGCTGTGATCCTACTTTTTGCCTTGTTCCCTCCTCTTTGGGTACTGAACTCCATCATCTCCTGGTCAGTGCAGCCAAAGCTTTCCCTGACCTTCCCATCTCCCACAAGGTCTTTCTTGTTTGTAGATATCACGTTCAGAAGAGGACCTACCCTTGTCCAATCATTAATGACCTATGTTAAGAAGTTGTCGTCAATGCTCTCCACAAATTCCCTGGATTGCTTGTGGCCTGCTGTATTGCCCTAGCAGCAGATATCAGGGTAGTTAAGGTGTCCCATGAAGACAAGGGATATGAATATGACACTTCCTCCTGTTGTCAGAAGGGCTCATCTGCTTCTTCTTCCTGTTGAGGCAGCCTATAGCAGACACCCACGACAACATTGCCTATGTTTGTCTGTCATCTAACCCATAAGCTCTTGACTGGCTTGTCATCTATCCCAAGGCAGAGCCCCATGTGTGCCTGCTATTTTTTCACATGAAGGGCAACTCCCTCTCCTTTCCTTCCCTGCCTGCCCTTCCCATGGAGTCTGTACCCATCCATTGTAGTAATTTAGTCATGGGAGTCTTCCTACGACATCTCTGTGACCCCAATATGATCATAGCTTGCACCTGCACACAGAGCTCTAATTCCTCTTGTTTGTTCCACATGTTGTGTGCATTAGAGTACTGGCACTTCAGATGGTAGTCACCCAGTCATGCTGATTTCCCTGCTAAAAGTGTGAGAGCTTTCCCCATAATGCTGCTGTCTTGGCACTTCCTTATTTGTGTGCATATGCTTGAGGTGGACCCCCTTTGCATAATTTGACTACTGTCAAACACTGAGGTTTTACTCTACTAATTTTTCCTCAAAGGATTCAGTCAGCCATCTGACAGACATTTGATAGATATTAATTAAATGTATGAAATAACATATTTGACAAGTGTTTCTAGTTGTTTGTCTCTCCTAGAAGGATCTGGTTCAGAAACTGTCTAAAATACAAAGCTGTTTTGTTGAATATTCATTCAAAGATATTTTAAAATATGTGATGCATAGCAGTTTTGTTAGCAGTCAGTATAGACTTCAGGATAAAGAGGAAAAGAGGCTAAAGAAATGTTTCACCTTAGGTAGTAGACTTCTTGATCTAACTCAGAGTGAGTGCATGCATTTCTGAAAGGGAAGTTTGAGCACACAAACAGTTTTTAAAAAAACACATACCCGTCTCCTTCTAGCCTGGAGCCTGAACATGGCTACTTTCCACATGAGGGTGCCTAAAAAGTAGCCAGCTATGGGATCAATAATTGGTGAGACTCAGAATTTTGAAAGATCTAATCTGTTGTATCAGCCCTTCATGGGTCTATTTGACATTTCAGAGGAGTTACAGAAACATAAGTTTAGATAACCTAGAAATACACAGATTCAAATACAGTTTTCCATTGTTCAATATGCAGTTCTTGCAGCTCATGATTCTATAATAAACACTACTCAATTTACAGATTGAACAAAACTCAGCAAATTGGCTCCTTAGGTTCAGTTCTCCTTCAGTTGTCTCACCCAAGACACTATAAAGAACTGCCTTGTAGGCTTTAACTGTGAATAGTATGCTCTGATCTACTCCTGCAACTTCACAATATTTGAACTTTCTGTTTCCCAGGGCACTGCAAAAACCTTTTGCTCCTGTTACTCTTGAAATAAAAAGCAGTGTTCTTTATGAATTTTTAACACGGCACACTTTTCCTGCCAGTGCTTTCAGGCAAGTCACGTCAGTATCTGGACACTTGAATTTGAAGCTCAAAGCCTGACTGCCTCTATTTGTAAACAAGTGTGAACAGCATGAGCACAGTAGTGTCACTTCCCAGTAAATTCAGTGTTAAGAAATTACAAATGTAGGTACTATAGAACAGTTTGACAAAGCTGTATTCAAATACATTATTCATAGTAATCTTTTTCAAAACCTGACATTTTTGAAAGTTTTCCATTTTGTGCATCATAAAATTGTAATGTTGGTTTTGAAAATGGGAAAAACAACAGCAACAAAAAGCCGAATGTGTTTAGCCTTTTGCTTTCAAAGAATTTTTTCCAAAGAAACAAACTCTGTTGCTTTTTCTTCACCTTAAGTACTGCTCATTTTTCTCTAATTATCACAAATGAATTACAGCTGATCTTTATCTACTGTGTCATTCCCAGCCTGCATTTTGTGTGTGTGTGCGTGTGTGTGGTCACAGGAAACAATGTGTCAAGACTGGCTTATAAAATCAGTTCTAAGCCTTTAACCTTCAGCAGAACACTGAATAATTGAGGGGTCTATGGACACTGACATTTATGGCAAAGCAGGAAAATAGATGTCTATTGATGGGGCTGTATCTCTGATCATAGTTCATAGCCCCCTTTCAGTGGTGGAGTTAACATTACCTGCTTGATGTCAGGCACTGCAATGATCGCTGCCAGATGGTCCCAGGCTGATGGTCTCAGGTCTCCTGTGCCAATGATAGCTGTTTTGCTGATATGATCAACATAATTCAATCACTGTCAGTACTTATTTCTTCCCTGTTTCTCCATGCTAGTCACTTGCTGACTTTTCCCTTCTGTACTCTTTACTTTTGAAAGATATTAGCACAAAGGAAAATAAAAGTGAGCATTCGCCAACTTCAATCTCAATAAACTTCAGGTTTTGTTTTGCCCCCCTTCATTCCCATAGCAGTATTTATGAATGTAGTTTGATTTGTAAGAGCTGCCCCCTGAATGCAGGGAAAGTTTATATGCTTGAAAATATCATTGTGACCTAAATGGAATACTCACTTTGTTGAGTTTTACTAACTCGTTGAATTATGTTTCTTCTGTCAGAAGACTTTATCACACTTATGAAAAACTAAGTGGCTGTTACAAAGCTTATCTGAAACAGCTGCTGCAGATTTTATAGACTTCTGTTTATGTATGTTAAATATTAATTCATGACTTTTTAATTTTCAAAATATTTTCTTTCCTATACTGGTAAAATGTTACACTCTATAAAAGTAGCTTTACTGTTTTCTACTCTTCTTTAAAATATTACGGTAAATTAATATTTACTTGCTTTTCCTTCTAATTCATAAAAAACTGCTGTGAAGAGTCTGTGGAAAATAGTGTCTGAAAGAGAGGGCAGCTGGAGAAGGATGGAATTCTAGTGTCCCTACCTCTGACTTGCACTGTAACCTCCATCATAAATGCACTTTTCCAAGAAACAGAGCTTGGCTCTGCAGAAAAAACAGATCAGCTCTGACGCAGGTGTAGTGATGTGGGGAAAGAGATGTTGTCTTTTTCCCCTATAACCTTCCAAAACTCTGATCACCCCCACAGTGGTATATGTCCATACCACGACATCTTGTTTTGGTATCGCTGTAGTGAAGACTTCCAATGGTACTGTCCATCATTTTATGATAGCTACTTCCATTTGATTTACACTGGAGACTGACAAATTTACTCTTAACTTTGAAATAACATTTTTTAAAAAATGTTATGTAGGAGACTAATGATCTTTTCAATGTCAACTGCTGAGAACTCCCACGAATGATAACCATTAATTAATACTTTCCATAGCCTAACATTCTTTCTGTCCGAGAGACAAGCTACTTCAGGTGCCCTGAAACCGTCTGCTTAGCTTTGCAATTCCTACTTGTTCAATTTAATAATGAAAAATGACATGAAAAAGAAAGAATACTACCTTACTTCCTCCAGTAGTTTTGAGCAAAAAAATTCCAGTCCATGAGCAAAGTAAGATCTGTGTCATAGCACATAGCGAACAAAAGCCTGTGCTAGAGGAATTGATGGGTCCTTTTTTTTCTCTTTTTTTATGTCGAACACACATTTATTGAGTTTTAAAGCATAAATTGCACAACTGATAATTACATCAGAAATGTAGCAAACAAAATGGATAAGCGGTGAAACGGTTGTCATATTTGCCAGTGCTTTAAGACACAGCAATGTATACACAGATATACAGCCTTGTTTTTACCAGTGATAATTTACAGCTTTCTGCTGCCACTCTCCAACACTGTCAGTCGAGCTTCTGTCCCTGCTGGCCTGGCTGTTCTGAGAGGAACTGAAGTGGCAGGTAGCCCATCACTATAAGATGCACATTAATTTTACACTTCCTTCCTGAGGTGTATGTGTGTTGCTGATGTCTCCTTCAGCATAATACAGCTATATCCAAAATCTTACAGTTACTGAAGATACTTAGATGTAAATATAAACCTTTAGGTATACTTTGTAAATAAATATAAATCTACAGCTGCACCTGCAACTATAAAATTTAAGTCTTTATAAATATCTGCCTTTTTGCATATAGTTTTGTGTGTAATATCGCACACCTATAGTATATAGCGTGTATATAGGGAATATCTATGTTGGTATGTATAAATACTTATATATGGATATATAAAGATATATTTCTGTGTATATATAAAAGTGCAAAGACCAGATGTATAAAACTTGTGGATTAAGCCCCAACATCTGTAGTAGACATCTCCAGTAAGAAAGTCCACCATAAAATCCATTACAGGGAGGCAAAATCTTCAGAAAGGGATTCCCAAATGCAGAGTGGGGAGCTGACATGCTACATGGCAGGGAGCACTGAAGATATGGATTGGTTTGACTCTCATGGTTAAATCCCATGGGAAATAACAGAGTTTGGATTCTTTCAGGGAGAGGACATGAAGGGGCCTAGATATCCTGAATCCTCAATGAGTGCTGGTTGACAAAGGAATATCAGGTACATTCAAGATGTGGAGAGGTGTTGGCTACCCCATTTTATGTATCTGCTATGCTCAGTGTACTAGATATACAGCTTCTTTTTCATGCATGTAAAGGGTGGAAACTGAAGGAAAAGAAAGTTTTCCTTTTGTGCTTGTTTTATTTTGCTAGTATTTGAGTTTTGTGTGCACTGTCTTTTACATCTGTTTCTTGAAGAGTTCAACATGGGGAAGTGCCAAGTACTGCACCTGGGGAGGAACAACCCCAGGCACCGGTACACACTGGGGTCTGACTGGCTGGAAAGCAACTTTGCATAAAAGGACCTGGGGGTCCTGGTGGGCACCAAGTTGAACATGAGCTGACAATGTGCCCTTGTGGCAAAAGAGGCAAGTGGTGTCCTGCATTAGCAGGAGTGTTGCCAGCAGGTCAAGGGAGGCGATCCTTCCTTTCTACTCAGCACTAGTGAGGCAACACCTGGAGCGCTGGGTCCATTTCTGGGCTACAAGAGAGACATGGACATACTGCAGAGTCCAGCAAAGGACCACTAAGATGATGAAGAGACAGGAGCATCTCACATATAAGGAGATGCTGAGAGAGCTGGGACTGTTCACCCTAGAGAAGACAAAGCTCAGTGGGGATCTCATCAATGTATATAAATACCAGAAGGGAGGGTGCAAAGAGGATGGAGCCAGGCTCTTTTCAGTGATGTTCAGTGACAGGACAAGAGGCAATGGGCACAAACGGAAACACAGCAGGCTCCATCTGAACATCAGGAAATACTGGCAAAGGTTGCCCAGAGAGGTTGTGGAGTCTCCCACCTTGGAGATATTCCAAAGCCGTCAGAACCTGTGCTAGATGGCCCTGCCTGAGCAGGGATGTTGGACCAGATGACCTCCAGAGGTCCCTGCCAGCCTCAGCCATGCTGTGATTCTGTGACAGCTTTGGTGTCAATTTACAGATGATACTAAGCTGAAAAAAACCCACAAATAAAACCTGGCTACAGTAAATGCTGAAAGGCATGTGTGTGTCCGGCAACTGTATAAAACTACAAACTGTAACTGAAATTTTAGAATATGAAAAACACATAGCATATGTCCAATGAACACAATACAAAATGAAAATTTTGGGTTTCATTGTTTTTTATATTATCTATTCTAAACTATTCTTTTTCCCATTTTTATTCGTCTTTTGAAATAAGCCCATTATAAGCCCAACGTTGGATTGCTTACTATATTTTTGTTATCATATCCCTGCCATTTGCAACTTTTTTTTTCCTTTCTTTAACTTTGTGTCTGATACTTGCTGAAATAAACATGAAGATGAAGAAATGGGCAAATTATTCAAGGATTTAAAGGAAACCAGCTTTTATCTGTTTTCCAGAGGATCTCCTCAGATCAAATTTATCATTTATTTTGCACATTCTGGTATCAATATGTACAAGAAAGGATGATGATACCTGTTCTTTGCAGGAGAAATCTGATTTAGTTGACAGAGCTTGTGCCCTAGAGGTAGTCATTATTGTGTTCTTTGGTAGTCATTATGATGGGGATGAGTCTTTAAATGTGATGAGGGATCTTCACAACCTCTTGACTTTGCAGAACATAGGTGTAATCTCATTGGCTGGAGAAGCTAAACATTTTTCCCAGGATTTTCATATCTTCTGTTGGCTATCACTTGACTTTCAGCAGCAGTTCAAGTCCCTGGTCTCAGTTTTCTACATCTTCAGAGTGTCATGGCCAGGTGCGTCAGAGACTGCATATTAATTCATGAGCAACTGTTCAGAACAGTATAACTGACAATGCCTGGGGTGAAGCTACTGAGACGCTGAGATAAACCTAAAATTCAATGGGCATAATGAGTAAATTACATTCTCCCTAAAACTAGTCCCTTCAGGTCAGATTGCCAGATTAGAAGTGAATTGCTAGGGCTGGGTAGCAGTGTCGCAAAGGCTGCAATCTGTGCTTTATCTTTTCTAGGCATAAATGGACAGAGCAGAGTGAAGCACAGTGTATGTGAGGTCTTGTTTGCGAAAGGCTGGATTAAGGATGATAAAATAAATGTAAAATCCCAGTTCATAACAGTTTGCCATCCCATTGGTGTAAGGTACTGTTAATATAGAGAACTCCTCAGTAATGAGAGAAACTAGTCACTCCACTTCTCAGAACTGTATCCCATGGGGAGTAATTAAGGAATGCTATTTGAAGACCTCTGAATGGATAGAACACTGTTCCCATGTGCATTGTCCATTTTCTTGTGTTACAAGGAGAGATAGCAAGTAGCTGATGCAGAAGTGTTTGCTGTTATGTATTAATTTAGGCTTCAGTAAGTCTTACTGCTTTCATATATTGGGCCAGAAGACTGCTAGAATCTTTAGTTCAGCAGAAACAGCAGTGTATGAAATAAACATAATGTATATGTGTCAAACCTGAGTACATAGTCACTCTCATTTTTCATCCTATAGTTCGTTTTGAATAGTATATAATTTCATTTTTACTGCAGAAAAATCTGCAACTCCAATTTATAGCCTACACAGATACAAGCATACTTGCACTTTCCCGATCTTAAAATTGGGGCTGAAACTTGTGCTATTGAAAGATCGATTTGATTTCATACCGTACAGTGCCAATGAAAGATGCAGTTTTGCAGCTGACAGAATGTCTCCTGACATCGGTGGAAGTTCAAAGTTCTCAGCACTTCAAAGCACAAAAACCTGTATAATTTTTAATCTCTTGTCCTTTGCAAATTATCTTTATATTCTAATTTGTGTAAATGATTATTGAGTAATCAGTTTTCATTTTAGAAATTTTCATGTAGAGATATGTATGTCCACATATGATTTTAGGTGTCAGCAGTACTACTCAGAAGATTACATAAACAGTGCCCATAAGTTTGAAGTAGGTTGCAGCAATCAAAATACAAGCTACACTGCTTGTAACCCTTGTGTTCAAGGTATCCAGGATTTGGAAATTGTTTTAATCTATGACACTCACAGTTTGACTTCATTCTAGCACAGAAAATACCAAACGTTGAGGAGTCACTGCATCAACAGAGAAATGGCACAGCATTGTAATCTGAATAAATAGTAGGACTCTGGATTTTAATAGCCTAACTTCCTCCTTTATTGAGGAAAAGAAAAGGTAAAACCATTGTAAGACTTTTTGAGGTGGGGGTTAGATGCACTGTAGATAGCTGTGAGCAAAACATAACTTATCATCCTGTGACCTGGAAAAGCAGAGGCAGTGTGAAAGTTTTGCACGTGCTGGAAGGAGAGACAGCCAGGAAAATTAGTCTAAAAAGACAGATTTTCACTTTGCAAAATGTGTTACCACTTGCAGAACTGGATCAGATAACTCTCCCCATCGACTTTCAGTGTTCTGTGTACCTTTTAATCATTATTGTGTATAATCTGATAACTAGTAATTGCAGTTACAAATGGGATACTTAATTACTTAAGTAAACCCAGCAATAGGAGAGGTTTGAAGGAAAATGAGCAATACCTTGCTCAAAATGAATGAGTACATTCTTATTCTCCCCCCCCCCCCCCCCAAAAAGGATGATACCTTTGTTGGTGGAGATTTTATGCATAATTCAAAGTAAAAATTAGTTGCACACCACCTTTTTTGCCCAGCATATAATCTTTGTAGGCCATAGATTGTGATTCGTAGCATTTCAAGGCTTCTGTAGTGGAACTAAACCATACTTAGATTTTTGCCCCCCTAGTCTTGCTATCCAAATGATAAGTATTTCTATTTAAAGAAGACTTACAGAAAAATTCACTTCTAAGTAGCTAAGGTTCATTGTCATAGTGACATTTTAAGCTGTCATTCACAGTTTGCTTTGTTTCATTGCAAATTACAATGGAGTAATTTATTCTGAGTGAAATACCCGAGAATGTAAATACATTTATCAATTAAAAACATTGTATCATTCACGTCTGCTGCTAATAAGATCTGCGTCAAGATCCCAGCTTCATTGGACAAGGAGATTTATAGGATTTACATGAGTTAGTGTCAAACATCGGCTGTTGAATGAAAACTCCTAAACTCCATGTACTCCACCAGCACAGAGTTTGTGCTTCAACAATTGCTGCACTCATTGGTGACAGCAGAAATTATTCTTTTGTCTTCTAGCTCTGAGCTACTGATTTGCCATATCTTTCAATATACAAAACAATGGAAGTTGGAAGGGTTCACTTGGAAAATGTTTCGTTATTTCTCTCAGCAAAGTGATTCATGTTTTGAACCCAGGGTTTGCAATTTCATGAGTCAACCCTATTTAAGAGGGCAACCCAGAACATCATACAGATAAGCAAAAGCTCTAACTCATCTCCCTGTCTCCCAGGCAAGTAAAGGATGAGAAAAAGGGCAGAGTTAAAAACCAACGCCTGCATAGGCACTGCCATGAACTGCTGGGAAAGAAAGTTAGTGTTTTTATTTAGCACCTGCACCGAAAGGGTTGTGCAAAATTATGCAAAATGACACAAAAGATTGATCCCTTGTACCTCAGTATCACTTATTCTTTTTAACTATTTGTGGTTTGTGTGTTTTGCAGAGAGAAACTGTCAGAGACTTACTCACTGTCAGAGTAACTTTTGCTTGTTCTTTTTTTCGAAGTGGTTCGATCTGACGCAATAGTTAGAAAGCTAGGAATAAACTAGAAGAAATCTATGACCAAACAGTTTTCCCATACAAATAAAATATACAGAGAAGCCTCTAAATAGGAGACACCAGAGCAACATTCTCTGTGGTTTGAATAGCAAATCTTTAGATTAGACTCTTCTCAAATGTGTCTTTTAAAATGTAAGTTTTTCTCTTCTGTTTTCATATGCATTTTATCACCATTTAAAATGTTAGTATGAAATGAATGTAAGTAAAAAACTGTTGGGATTTTTGATTGCTTTTGGAGTCAATCATTAGATAAATTGATTGGTAGAATATTACATTTTGCTAGATCCAATTATAAACTAAAGGGGGGATGGTGCAAGCAGAAGGGCAAATTGTTATATTTAATAAAGCATCTGACGTTCAAAAGAGATTTTTTGAAGTCTAATTCTATTATCTGATCAAATTGCTGTGAACAAAAATCCAATAGTTGCCTGACTTACTGAAGTTCTTAAATTATTCTTTCCCATACTTTTTTTCCCTTGAAAAACTGACTTTATTTACATATGTTGCATAGAAGCAGAAAAACAGACAAAATTATGTATTTATAAAAATACTACCTTTTTAACCTTTATGAACTACATAAATGTTGGCTTCTGTAGAATAAAGCATTTGGTCAATTCTAAGAGAAGTCCAAGATATCAGCTAGGAATCTCATGGGACAAATGTTCTTATTGCATGTACCCCCATGTATGGTTTAGTAATAACTGACCTGGATGCTTTGCATTAGGGATTTTCAAACTGATAAGACTAGTCTCATGTCTGAACATCACCTACTGAAATTACTATGAAAATCTGCATATCAAAAATATAGAAAATAAAAGAAATACAGCAATATTTCTTGGTACTGATCTCATTTCACTGGTGTAGACTTGTAAGTGGTTTGAACTTTTAAAATAGTTGTAATAAAAATATTCAAAAGACACTAGAAACTGTAACGTGTCTGAGAAAAGAATTCATATCACAGCATTTGAGTTAGAGAAACTGTCCTTATATATGTTGGTTAACAATGCATAGAAATGGATAATTTCCTGGCAGGATAAATCAATGACTATGGTTATTTCATTCAAGACAGGATTTCTGACTCTAGCCTTCTAGAGAATCAGTGTTGGATTGATGTTTTTTGGATGTTGTGGTTTTTTGGACCACCAAGTTGGGGAATGAATAAATAGGTCCTTTTACAAATTGGAAGAAAGATAAAACATCAAAGTAACAACAATATAACCTTTGTAATCTGACTGTATTTGACTTTTCTGTCTACTTCCACCATACCATCCAGCCAGAGTTGAGTTGTACCCTGAAGAAAGGAAAAAGATAATAGTTTTTGCTTATGAACTGGTGGAGATATAAGTCCAACACTGCACTCACATCAGAAACCAGATGAAACAGAAAAATCTACAGCTTCTAGCTTGTTGTTGCACTACTCAGATTATATATGAATAGGAAACCGCAGGACTCGAACATAACTCCATTTTTAAGGCTGTGTTTTAACTTTTCTACACCAAATCAAGAAAAGCTAATTGTCTATTTGAGAAAACTCACATTCACTGCTGCTGGATATGGTGCTCTCCTTGTTCTTGATCTCTGCTATTCAACCAGACCCCAGCACACTGAAAGAGAAAAACCTCTTCCACATGTCTAGGAGGTGTTTCAGACATTGCAGGTTTTTCAAACTAGAACACTGGGAAGAACAATGCCAGAGGTAACATCCTGAGCAAATGCTTCTAATATGTAAGTTTAGCTTATGTATTTATGTCAAGATATGAGTAGTTCTAGATCATTCTATGCAAATAATGTTTATAAAAAAAATCTTTAAAATAAGTCCCAGTAGTATCTGAAAGATGTGAATACACTAATTGTGAAGCGGTGTTGTTTGTATATTGTTTTTCGAAATGGCATTTGTTTAGTAATGGTATTTGTATTTAATCATCTTTGAGCAGAAAGACTGAAGATTGCATTGTGAAATACTTGTTTCTGAAAAGAGTATCAATATTCATAATGTTAAATGCCATTACTACTTACATGAGCAGCATTGCTTTATTATGTCTCAGCAGCCACTGAAACAAAATTAGAGCTTGTAGTCTTGTTACCTCTAAAGCAGGTATGCTCTCCTCGTTGCCCTGCATCTTTCAGTTCTCCCTAACTCATTTTAATCCACCTGAAAGTGTTTTTAAATAATGATGAAGAGCAACAGCTACAATTTAAGTGTTTGCTCTGACATGGGCCTTAAATGAGTTTTCAAGCATTAGATTCTGTGGGATGTTTAATCATTTTCTCTGGCTAATGTAAATATTTTCCTCTATTTTTAAACAGTTCAGTCTATCTTAGTAGGCTTTGTAAATGGAGTATTTCTTTCCCTCCTTAGGTTAAGTTAGCTGACTGCTTTCTGCGTAGTTTTGAACGCAATAGTACTAACTCATAAAATTAATTCCCATTTTGTGGGATTGTCAGAAATGAGGATTGCTCTGACCTCTGTTTGAACTCATCAGCTGAAATGAAGTTGTTCAGTGAGCTGGAGAAGACAAAGCTGAGTTCCAAGAAATTAATCAACTCCATCAGCCTCCGCGATAGGCCTGAAAATGGCACACATCAGACTGACCCTGAGCAGCTCTGGATTCCCTCCGTAAATGAAAGTCATCATTCCTGGCAAGGAAGATACTAAATTATAGGCTTTTAAATTTAATTTTCAGTTTACTTGTGTTTTCGATTAGTGTGCCATGTTTCATAAAGATGGTAGTACCTTTAAGTAGTAAAAGCCCTTCATCTACCAGCTCGATCTCTGTTGTAATAAAAAGGTAAATTTGAAGTAAAAACTGTTAGCAAATGAAACATGTGGTTGTTTTTTTTTTTTTCCTTTTTTTTCCTTTCTCAGTGACACCTTAAGCAACAATACCAAATTATTTTCTTCATAACAAAATCAATAACAGGCTTGGAAATAAAAAGTAGCCCCGCAGCCTGAGGCCACAGATTTTCATGACAGGCTACTAAAACTATCTTTCAGTAGCCTGAAGGTCTGCCAGCTAATCATTCACTTTCCTTTCACTATTTAGTTGTCGGATATCTCTCCGGGCTAGTAAAACTTAAAGGCTATGTGACAAATTGTCTGCTAAAGAAACATTGTCCATTTTTATCTTTGTGGAACTTCAATCTTTAGCACGTAAGCTGAAAAGTTCACATTGCTTTGGAAGGAAGGCAAAAATTAAAACTCTAACAAATCTTAAATCTTTAAATGCTTTCTTATTTTATTAAATGCAAAACATTGAAGCCATTGTTGTGTACCTTTCCAAATCAGTAGCAAAAATCCCATTTTCTTCAGAGGTGCAAGATGGATACATAAGGGAAAACAAGTTTAGGATTCTTCAGTTAGACTTTTAAAGATGAGGGAGCATGATAATTAGGGTTGAAAGCCTTACTTAGGTTTCCCTGCCTTGTATGTATGCATGACAATCTAACCTATAATTAGGTAACTATAGCAATTCCCAGCAACCATCGTAAGTACCATCTATCCTATTGCAGTGCTGGATGGAAACTGGAAGGTGATGAATGCTGTCAACTCTCCTCAAAGGTCTCTTTTGTATATGTTTTTGTTTAAATAAACTTCATCAAAATGTATATGTTTAGCCCAGAAATTAAAATTTCATTTCTATCTTTTTAAAGAGTCACAGAACTCTGATGGGTCCCAAATAACAAATCTAGCAACTACGTAGTAAAGTCAGCAGTAACTTCCCATGAACGCACTTGGGAGATATTTAAGAGACTAGATTGACTAGTATCTTCTTAGTATTCCAGGCTAATCATGAGTTTCTAGACCTGTACTTGTATATTCTTTCAAGTACATGGCATGAGGCAAAATATGCACCTTCACTTCTTAACTATTCTTCAGCATTCCCGATGTTCCCCTTTTCCCTCTTTACCTCTATTCCCTTGAAACCGCGTCTTGGAAAGGTTTTTGCAGATAAACCAAACTAAAGCTTTCAGATACATAAGTATCATAATCTATGCTAAACCTTTACATCATCTTAAACAGATTACATCAATATAAGTCTTTAGATCATCTTAAGTACCTCAGACCTATTAATTTGTACTCTAATAGGCGCTTAACTACACAGGTGCACAGATAAGGGGTGACTAAGGTGGGGGCAAGTCAGTTAACCCTAGTTTGAAGTCCCTAAAGTGCTTTGCCATAGTGGCCGTGTGCTAAGTTTTAGTGATTAACCTTTTGTGGCCCCAAAATATCCTGCTATAGTGGATAGTATACAACAGTTTAGCTTAGTTAAAAAACAACAAGCCTTTTCAATCTTAATTATTGTTTATTAGCTTTTGTATCCAAGAAGCAAGTTTTGAGGTGTTTCAATTCTCTAACACTATAATGGAGAAATAGCTGCAGGAGTCAATTCTTTTTAAAGTTTTTCGAAATGGTGAACAGGAAAGTGCACTTACATATATCGTATGTGTGTATTGTACACACAAACACACACACAGGAAAAAGGTGACTTGTACTGTTTCTCCACTGTTCTTTTAACTCAAGCACAGCCAGAAGCAGCAAACTCTCAGTC
Organism: Gymnogyps californianus; assembly: GCF_018139145.2. Classification (NCBI taxonomy): domain Eukaryota; kingdom Metazoa; phylum Chordata; class Aves; order Accipitriformes; family Cathartidae; genus Gymnogyps; species Gymnogyps californianus. Next base: position 69,487,220 of record NC_059472.1, on the reverse strand, counting down.
TCAGTTCCTTTCCATTTCCACACTACCGTTCTCCCTAAAAAGTGATCTTGCTGCTGGTGAAAGTTCTCAGACTAAAGGTGTGATGACTGGCATGTTATAAAACCAGGAAAGAAGACTGTAGGTGGTCTGCGCCTCTAAGGGTAGCAAATATGACCAACACTTAAAACGTCCCTTTAAAGGGCCTTTTTGCAGGCTTGAACCCTTATGAGCTGAACAGAAAATATCACAGACATGCATGTCAAGTGATAAGATTTAAACAGTATAGTAGTGATAGACATGAAGTTCTTGGAAGAGCTAAAGAAACCTCTAAGTTTTCTTGTCAAGGCAGGAACCAGGCAGCCTCATGATTTTACTCACTAGCTGTCCTAGTTGGAAGGCTGATTGACACTTGGGTGTGAACATCCATGCTTGCCTAGCAGTCACTGGGGTGCGCAGACTGCTCCTCGGGCAGCCAGTAGCTAGAGCAGCCTCCGCTTGGACTACAGCAAAGGCCCAACAACATGTGTGTGTGTGTGCATGCGCACGCACGCACGCACGTGCACACCTCAAGCACGTGTGTGTGCATATGTGCAGAACTATCGCTTTCACAGGCAACTCGATCTGAAGTTAAGTTCTTTATAAAACCCATCGAATCTTTTAGTAGTGGCAGTGGGTCCTTTCTAAAGAAGAGTCACAAGCCATCTCTTCTGTCCAATCTGTATCTCAGTGATTCTACCAGTCAGAATCCACTGAAATAGTCCAGTAACGAGGTATGCAGGTAATTGTACTTTTCAGTGCTCTAACGTGCAGAGCAAATGCACGGTTCTCCTCGTGAGCACCCCAGTCTTGCTCTCCTTATCCCAGCCCTGATCATATGCCCAAAGATGAGCACTGTGGGTAGCCAAAGGAATCTGGCCTTGTATACCACACCTTAGGTGGAGCTTAAAGGACAATGTTCATGTAACTATTTCACCTTCACCGATTCTCTGTGGTGGTACAGTTTCCAGGGTATTTCCGATGCTTTTTTATGGCAAAGTAGTCTGAGTGCTCTGTGATTCTTCCCCAGGGACAGGTGTAATGGTTCTTTTGGAGCACAGGACACTCAGGAGGTGCTTCTGACCCTCAGTGCTCAACTGAATCAGTGTGCACCCTCCCTGCAAAGTAGACAGGCTAAAAATCCCAAAGTAAATTCAAATAAAGGTGGCCAGTGTGGGCTGAATGAACCGGTAATTTTACTAAGTAAAAGCATTTTAAATGTTTGGGGGAAAATAGCCCTGTAACAGCACTTCAATAAACACTTAATAAACTTTTTCCTTCAGCATTTTTGGAACATAATTAATGAGAAATGATGGAAAAAATTATTGTGGTTTGATGTTACCGTGTTTCTGATATTAAAGTTTACCTGGCAATAAATATAGCTGGGATACCTAAAAAAATTATTGTTGGTTAGCTGTCCATCCTGTCCCTCTGCTAGAGTTTACCACTGGAGAAAGCATGAATTAATGGTATAAACTGTTGAACTTTATAAAGTTTTATAAAGAGCAGAGTATTTATGCAAACAGCTGGAGATTTCCATTTATGTTAACACCCGCTAATACTTGCATGTTAACTCTTACAAACCTACTCAGAGATAAATTAAAAATGGAGATGCAAGTAGTCAGATGTTTTACATGAACTGTGGATTAGCCACAATTGTCTCTGTATTGCGTATTTCCATTTACAGTTCCACAGCAAGGCCACAATACAAATGCTCTAAAAACCATCCTTATTTCTTTCCCCAGAGTATACTCTGCAATACCTTGGAAATTAAGGTATATCAGACAGACATGTATGCAGATGTTCAGCTCCAGTCTCTCCTTTGTTTTGATAAATTACATTTGTACATTGTGCCCATCTCTCCCTATGAAGGCATCATTTGTTTTCTTCCCCTTGCTCGTGCTGGGCCTCAGTACAGGCATCCACAATGACACATGCTGGTGGAAACAAGGTGAGAACACTAGTGCAGACCTCTTCTGCTGTATGTCAGTTATGTCATTATTGGCACTTGATCTAGTGGTATGCATTTGTTTAATGAAGCATGGTTGCGTTAACCTTCTAGACTGTCCCTCCCTGAGAAGCATCAGCTCTCTCCTAGGAATTGACTCATGACACAGTAACGTGCCAGTTATTATTGTAATAATAACTCTCCCCCCACAGCAAAGAGTAATTTGATAATCTTCTATAACTACCTGTACATGTTACTCTTCACACGAAGTGTTAACCCATTACTAGAATATACTAAACATTAGTTTATTGGAAAATGCTGAAGAAATCCAGTCCTGGACTTCTCATTTGTTTTTCTTGCATTTATCCCTTACATGACTGGATTCACTAGAGAAATGAGGTCTCAAAGTCTCATAATTACAGTAGTAATTTTCTTAGCAAAGTCTGAATCTAAAATAATAGTAAGAACAATCTTCCTGGCTTAATGTTACCTTGCAAATACTAGCCTTAACAAATATGTGACTTACATTAGCTAGTCTGAAAAATTACATATATAGCCAGAAGTTGGGAACTCAGTAGCTTGGCATTAAGTAAGTATAGAGGAACAGCCCCATACAGTTAACAGATACTGTAAAGGTTGCTTTATTTCTCTGTTAACTTCAGAGGCTTACTGCAAACATCAAAAGCAATAGGTATTTAATTTACCTGAAACAAATTTGTGTTTGAGGCAAAGTATTATTATATTTCAGGAGTTCTTTTCCTTCCCTTTCTTGAAATTTTGCTAATCAGAAGGTGACTACTACTTTTGTAGCTAAGTTTTATTCTTAGTGCTTGATTCCAAAACAGCTGTTTGTCTCCCTGCAAGAGGAATTAAGCTAAGCTTTACTTAATACTTCGTTTGTATACTCTGGCAAGTTGCAGATCTTCTAGCTTGACTGTTAACATAAATCAAAAGATCTTGTGAAAACAATAGACTATCCAGGAATTGCTAGTGCTATAGGGAATATGGGCTTGGAAGTAATGCAAATGTTCAGATATTTGCCTACCTTTCCTTGTAATCCAGATATCATGGAAAGAAAGATTACAAAATGTAAAAATGTAAATAAATGGTTGACTACTTCTCTGCACACCTTTTTGAGTTGGATGCATTTTCTAATCAGGTTTTTAAACAAAGGCTTTGTGATACATGAATACTACCTCCTTGTGGTTGTGATGAAAGCTCGGTGTTACAAAAACTTCAAAGGCAACTATTCAGTGTGAATTTCTCTGACTTGAGCATTGGTGATAACCTTTGTCTAGAACACCAGACTGGAACATTTGTATTGTTAAACACTTCTGCTGCACTGACCTTTCTCAGGATTGTTTGCAGTTGGATATTTCAACACATCATACCTGCAACTGTATTGACTAGAGTATTTTGCCTGTCAGGATTAAGTTAATGTTATCTTTGGCTGTAATGAGTTTTGAGCCTGCTGATGCCTGCCTGCAAATGCAACTGTAAATTACTTTACAGTAAGACATGATGATTTACTAAGTCTCTTGATAGGTTCTTTAGTCAGATTTAGTGTAAAATATAAGGTGAAAAAGTTTTTGTGCACTGATGTTCTGCATTACAGTTGATGTTTTCAGAACGTTACCTCTAATATACATGAGAAATTTCACTAATTTCCTGGAAATTTTAGTACTCTTCAGAGAATGAACAAAGTAGGAAAAGAGTAAAGAAGAAATAAATGGTTATGTGATTCTAATGTTTTAATCTTATTTTTAAAATTACTAGGAACTTCTAGGTTTCATGCAAAAATATTTCTATTCTTGTAACTGACCCCAGTTGCACAGATAATTGGCACATTCTCTTCAAGCACTTACAGCAAGACCTACTAGTGATCTCATGCTTCCTCATGTTTCCTCTTCCAAATCATATGGTTGAGACAAGAAAGCAGGTTGGTACAGAGAAGCTTACACCTTGGCTGTCCTGTGGCTGATATACCAGCTGTGTCTCCTGCCCAACCATGAATGCAAAACTCTTGTACAAATTCCCATAATTTGTATCTCACTTTTAGTGTAATACTCTTTTTATGCTTTTGACAAATGCAGTCCTACCTTGTTTATGTTTGTTCAGGGCAATTGTGTAAAAATTGCTTTCTTAGGCAGATATTAACTTACAGTTCTGGTGCCTTTCAGCAGTTGCCCTTTGCCTATCACACCAAGCATCAAGCTCCTAGTTTCCAGTCTGAGTGGCTATTGGAACCTATCTACATCTTACGTATCATCATGCCAAAGTTAATGGGAGACAAGCCAAAACGGGTACTGGAATACAGTCACCAGTGGCATCCTAGAGGTCTGGGAGGACACATTTGTCCTCAGCAGGGTGACACATTGGGAAACACTGGGAGGGGAAAAAGGAGCAAAACTCTGTAACCTCTCTCCAAAAAATCACCCCTTGACATTGATTATGGCAAATACGAAAATATATTTAAACTGAAAGGCAAATTTGACCTGGTTGAGAAACAAATAATGCATTTAAAAGAGATGTCTAAGAAATAAAAAAATGTCTTAGCTCAGAATGAAAAGCTAAAACTTAGAAATTTCATGAAATAAAAGTTCAAATTAATTTGGTTCAAGACTACTGAAAAATTTCATTTCTGCTTATTTTGTTTAGACTTAGAACTTCAACAAGTTATCTCATGTGTACAATTACATATTATACACAATTACATTGTAGTTTATATTAAGCTATTAATGCCAAGTTTCCAGAATGAAAACATTAATTTAAAGAAATTTGGGATTTTGTTTGGGGAAAATATGGTTTCTATCTTTTATGTGAAATTGTTAGTTTGCAATTAATCTTTTTTACATGGAAGGCACTACACTGGAATGCTTTGGACTGGGTTCACAATTTCTTTGCCAATGACAACAATTAATCCTGGGGATAGGACAGGAAAGTGTGTTCCCATCAGAGCAGCTGTGGTACCAAGCAGCTGAACAGAATTCAGTTTTTATTCTGCTCCCAGTTCTATGAACCACAGCTATTGGATTCAGCTCATTTGCATTTTAACACCTCCATTATAGATATTATATCTGGCTAGTTTTCTAGGCTTTCCTTATAGGAGGTAGCATTTAAGATGATTGCCCCTCTCTACTGAATGTAACTGGAGTGTAATGATTAGGGCTGGTGTAGAAGTCTAAGGTGAGTTCAGGTGAATGCTACATGGTATGAGCAAATTGTGCACCAATGCCATTACCTTTTCTTTGTTTGTGTGAGTCATTGGTTCCAAAAGGTAGTAGAAGTTTAGGAGATTTCTATGTTTTGCTAAAAACAAATAAATAAACTTTCATACTAACAGATGGCTATGGTGGAATCTGAATCAGAACTGTACACAGGCTTCAGGACAAATTCAGGGACTTCAACCCATAGCCTAGTGAATGTCCCTTCATATCCTGCCACAGCTAGGGAAGTATGAAGAGTTAAAACCATTAAAGTTCTCATCTCCGTCCAATGTGTGACTGAAAAATGCATTCACAGATTCTTTTTTTTTTTTTAAAAGAAAGAAGCAATTATATCATCAGATGGTTAGAACAAAAAAAATAAAAAACATGAAAAAGACATCAGTACTTATATATGCTATAGTATTGTACAAAAAGCAGATACTGTATATATCTCTACTAATAATTATCCTCCCAAGGTTTACACTCTATTTGGAAAAAAAAATGGATGAAAAACACAGAGGGGAAAGAGAGGAGAGAACTGAAGTTCTAAATTCAGACAGAAAGAAAAAATAAGGTAATAGAAGAACAACTGTCTCTTAGCTGAGTGAACATTAGTCATGACTTATCACATTTTGTCTTGCCAGTGTTTTATAAGCATCACGGATGAGGTGAGGCAATTCACATATTGCCAGAAAAGTACCAGCACATCCTTGAATTTTAGGGTCATCTATTGAAACCAAAATACTTATAACTAGGTGTTTAAGGAAAGGTACCTCGATCCATTCTTGTCATCTATAAATACTGAAGTGCCTGAGCTGGAATACCATGGGACAGAGTTTGCATATAACAGAAGTTGCAGCTGCTATTTCCCTAATTCCATCTGGATACTTACAGGAGGGTCTATCAGGTTTCAGGCAACGAAGGCTCTACAGTGGCTTTGCTTGGGGGAAGAGAGCAGGATGTGCTAATATAGACTTGCATGTTATGACCTAAATACTTCTTTCATGTTGACCAGAAACACAAAGATTTCCAATGCAAATTTTTTTTATCGACAGTTTTGAAAACACCTTTTTCTGACTATAATATTCAGTAAAAGAAAGATGCACTATAAATTAAAGGAATTTTCAGAAAACTTATTAAAGGATTTTGAAGACATTTATCAGAGTATTCAGCATACATGCAAGGTACTGTATGTTACTGAAAGAAAAAAAATGAAGCAAATGGAAACTTTGGGCAGAAAGAGTATACAAACATCCTTGTGATTATGAATTTTCACTCCAGCTGGCTGCGCATCTTGCAACAAGAGCTAATTGTATTGTAATATTTTTAGAAACATTATAACCACAGTTCTTCCTCCCTACCTGTAGAGCCAGCTCTTAGTCTCCATCTACTGCTGAACTTGTTTCACTGTTACTCACACCATTGTTAAAGTGCATGCTAAAAATTGTAGATTATTTCTGTTCACTGCACACTACATTGTTTTACCATGGATAATGTTTTATTTATAAGGAAAATAAATTGTCAGAGTTAAAAAACACAGTGCATTTTGTTCTAGGCAACACATTGCTTTTATCACACAAATAATTTATTGGTTCTGCTCCCAGATGAGTTCTGTGCTGACCTTTCCAGGTATACTGAATATTGGTGCATAATTCGTCTTGTTGGGAAAATGTATTTATTTTAGGCATTAATACATGCTGTCATAACCTTTGTGTTGAGGAGCAAGTTTGTTGTTTTAATTCTGAGACATATTGTTATAGAGGGATGCATAGAAAACAAAACTTCCTATCTTAATGCCTTTGTATTCTGAGGAAGAGAGATGGATTTGAATCTGAACCTTTCATATAATCTCTGGTAATGGATTGGAGCCAAAACTAGAACAGCCCTATTTCCCAGTTACAGGGCAGGCACAACCCCATTCCAGTTCAAAAACAGTCTCTGCAAATTGTCAGCCCAAAATGGCAGACATGTCTTCAGAACAGCTTGCTGCATTTTGGTAACACCAAATGCGAGCTTGAATAACCTTCAAACATTGCTTCATAGCATCACTGTCTTATGCAACCAGATCAGCCACCACATCAGCCCATCTGTAGGTGAATATTATTTACTTTGCAAGTTCTATGAAAGAAGGGTATGCAGGACTGTATGTAGCAATAAAGCTGCACCAAGCTATTATTTTTATAATTTTAAAATAGAATGTGCATTTTAGCAACATAACACTACTGGAAGTTCAACCCACAAGGTAAAACTCACCAGTTACATGTTACCAAAAAACATTTGTTTAGTCTTAAATGCTAGGGGAAAGTGGTCTTGTTTAAAAAAAAAAAAAAAAAAAAAAAGGCAGAAGAAATGCCAAAACTACCTGTTTCTTAGTCTCAGTTTACAATGAACATCACACTTTGCAAATTAAAGTTACAGTAAAGATGTCCAAAGACTGAAACGAAGCTAGAGTAGTGAAACCATTTAAAGTAATGAAATACATTTTGCCTATAGTGCACATAAAGTTTAATGCAGATGTTAGGTTTGAAGTGCTACCTTTGTATATTGTTAAATATATGTCTGATAACTCATTTTGAAATAACCAGTTCAAATTTTGTCTTCTGAATATTCTGAAATTTGCATGATAAAAAATGGTTCATTATAATAACTGCAGAAAGACAGCGTGCAAGCCTGTGGCTTACACTTCTGGAAGAAATGAATCTCTGAAAATAAAGTTGCATCTGGGAATTTTTTTTACTGCACATCAATCACTTAGTATCTGGTGTTTAATTTTTGTAGTTTTCAAGTCCTTCTTCTATAGACTGCTCAAAATCTGGCCTCATGCTTGGTATTTACCCATTCAAGGAATGTTGCTGAACATATTACTTATTAGTTTGTTGGTTTTTTTTAAGGAGAGGGAGAAAAATATTCTGAAAGCAGAAGAATGCTCAGGGTTGGAAGATGGGCAATGGCTTGCAAACATTTCCCACTTCAACAGCTGCTCCAGGAGTTTAACATCACATTGTGTTTCGGTGATTTCAATACACCTCCTGTTTAGACAGCTGCCTGAATACATGTTCATATGCACACAGAAGAGAAAAGCCTCCCATAAAATGTGGCACCTGTAAAAAAGGCAAGACTATGAGTTGGAATAGGCCTACCTCTGCAAGTCTTATCTGTACTGTAATTAATTTGGGTAGTTTCTGGCATTTACTGCCTGAAATTTTAAAAATGAACAATGTTTACATCTATATACTCATGTTCAGTTTTGTCAACTTATGATACAGGTGGCGGGAAAAATAATTTCATCAAAATTTTTTATAATTATGATTTTTTTTTCTTGAAATGCAGACAAAAAATGAGGCATTTCCCCCCAAAAAACTCATCAAAAGATGTGAAAATGTTATGAGAAAGATCTTAGTGTCAGTATTTCTCCTGCTCTCTCTCTGGCCCATTTATTTAATATTTATTATTTAACAGTAATATTTAATTATTTATGTGAAGTGGAATAGCATCAACAAGAAAAGCTGGGGGAAAAAAAAAAAGACTGATTTTGTAGAGCTGTGGTTATTATACTTGCCCATGATGTGGAAGGTGGAAGATGGAAGTGTGAGTTTATATACCAAAGCAGGGAAAGTAAGACTTGAAGCTGGTGTGTTCCTATCGTGTTCCTATCAGTAGATTAAGCTATTCCATGACACAGAGTCTCTAGCATTCTTTTCCTTTCTAACTTTTCAGGGGATGTACCACTTTCAGGTAGTACAATCCACTGCTGCAATTTTTAAAAATAAAAATGGCATGTCAATATAGAGAATGGAGATGATTCCCTTTGGCCTGGAACATCAACTTAGGTGTCTCAATAGGCAGCTGTAGGCATCTCAGCGAGGTGGTACAGAGCACTTACTTTTGATATATACATTCCCTATCCAGTCAATGGAGAATTTTAGCTGCTTTCAAAGGGCAGTAGGGAAAGCCTACGGACTGTACTAGGAGATGACTTGAGGTAATGTGCAGAAAACACAGAGATGTCTTTGAATATCGGTTCCTCTCTAGAGCAGGTACGCCAGACCTGCAAAATCCAGACTGAAGATTTCTGTTATTTCCAGCTTGTTAGTCCATGGACTTCTAGAAAGAAAGATGCTAAAAAGAGGACAGGCCTTGGTGCACACCTTCTGTCCAGTTCCTTCCCTGACCTATAGGGATACAAAATCTATACCACAAACTTCTGGTAGAATAGTCTGGCCTGGGAAAGTGGGACAAGGAGCGAGAACAAGAGCTGCCACTCCCAATTAGTGCTGAGACATCCAGAGAAAGGAACTCTGAAATCTGAAATGGTTTCTAGTACAGTTTGTGCCTTAGACTAAGATCATCCAGCCTTGGCAGCTGCAGTATCTGGAAATGCACTGTCCAACCCCTTCCCCATCCCCACCGTAGGCCACTGTGCTCCTTTTCAAGGAAACAACCATTTGCCTTTTCACACCACCAGCAGCAGCTGTCACCAAGAAATCTGTCCCCTCCTGTACCTGTTGGCATGGGTGGCTGGCATGGGGAAGTGAAGAGAGTAGCAGGAGATGAGATGAATAGCTGCATCTGTTCAATGCAATCCAGCTGCTGCTCTAGGTGGGAGGGTGGAAGAGGGAAAAGAAGAGAAGCAGAACTGGGAGAAACCCAGTGCTGGTCCTTCAGGATGCTGAGCTCTGTCCAGGCCCTTCTTACTACTGAGGTGCTTGTAGAAGGGTTGGTAGAAGGAAGACCAGTCTGTTGAAAGGCTATCAGGCTAAAGAAACTTTTCATTCATTCGGGCAGTGCTGGCTGCTGGAATAACCATCCCTGTTTCCAGAAAGAAGCAGCAGAGCAGATGATAGAAGATTCTTGTGGGCTAGACTGGGCCTCTGGTGAAGTGTGCTGTGTTAGGCAAGCAGGGACTAGAGCGCAAGCCCTGCCCTCTAGCAGAAGAATACCTAACAGCCAGGCCCTGCAAGCTTCACAATCTCCATTCATCTCTAGAAATCAGGACGTTCAGTACGCTTCTGATCTCTCATCAGCCTCTTAGTGCTTCATGGTCATGACATACCCTGACCTGAAATTATTCATGCCTGAAGTGTGGATGTGCATGTGTGTCTTCAGTATCATTTGTTCAACAATAGGGCCTCTGTTTCCATGCAATACACAGTTAAGAAGGCCCACCTTTTTCCAGCTGCATCCAGCATCCCCTATATTTGTTTGAAAATTAGATTTACCTCATTCCTTTCTTTAGTTCCATGACTGTCATTCATGATTCTCCGCTCCCCGTTGCCCCTTCTGATAACTGGAAAAGTCTTGCGTGTAATTTTTTTTTTTCCTGAAGACTTTAAAAACAAACTTATAAACTTAAATTGTGTATCTTTTTTAATATTTCAAAAACTATAGAAATAGCTATCATCTATTACAGAAGAATTTTGATAATTTGTCTTATTTTATTCTGTGTGGTTAATAATTTTTTCAAAATCAAAATTTCATTGTTATTTTCCAGTTCTTCTAAGTAGCTTTATTTTAAATCTTCATCATGAATTATCATAATTCTCAGAGCGCAGTCTTCTCTGCCCCCCTTCTAAAATCGGTTTTCCTGAGTCTTTGTCTTGCTTGAGGTTAGATGGGCCTTGAAAAGAGTGTGTCAAATCAGACAAGTTTTAGCATACCATTGCATTTAAGAAATTAAGTGCAGCTGCTTTGAATCACCCCTAGAAGACACTTACCTCTCTCCATTGACTACAGGTCATTTAGGTCCCTCAATTTCAGGAATGTGAATTGTAACCTTAGTTAGATGTCTAAAGTAAGCTAAAGTTGCTAGTGTATGTGTGCCTTAATTGACAAATGATTTGAAGTTGGCGTATTCACTTGTAGGAACAGGCCCAGTCAAGATGAAGATATATATTTGTTTGAATTTGACCGCAGAATGAGGACATGCTCTAATTATAATGTTCACACAGCTGCTATGCTTCAAAACAATTCCAGGCCCCAATCTTGGAAAAAGATTTGTTGTGAGGTACTCTTTGGCCTTGCAGAGTTTTATTGACTTCAACAGGCCTACGAGTATGTATTGGTGCCAAGCATTGCAGCTGCAATTATTAATTAAGATTGAGCTGTATAAGAGTGGGAAAAGGTGTAGTCTTTCTAAATCTTTTAATCCAGAGTTGCTTTGCTGTCATGCGAGGACCTAAAACTTTACAACATGTAAACACCACGATCTTCATGACCATAATTTTGATGGTTAGCATGCTCTGTACCCTATGGTAAGTGTGCCTAAATGCCATGACAATGTTAATTCATGGTTGAAACAGCTTACAACTCCATTCCTTATTCCCATTTTTAAGTATGTACACAGTGATGGCTTGGACTTGAATATGCACCCAGTGCAAAGTACTTGATTATTTCCATAGTTATTATTTGAAAAAGTGGGGATTCTTTTGGATCTCTAACATTCTTGGGCTGTAGGAAGGTGTTAGGACCTAAAATACTGTTAAGGAGAACCACTTCAGAATCTGTCTCTACCCTCCTCTTCACTCACTATTTTTCTTTATTTTTTTTTTCTCCTGCAGATCTTCTTCTAAAATGCCATTTATCTCAACTACTTCCCTAGTCACTTGTCAACATCCTTTCATACCATTGTCTTACTCTTGGACCAGCAGTGCTGGAAATACCAGATGTGTAATAAAATTTCGCTCCCCCTTGTGGGAAAAAGGGGATAGGAAGCAGCAATAGGCAGAGATGACTCTGAGAAGCAGGTAGACAGAAAATAATACTGGGTGTTTGCTCTTAGCAAAATGGAAAATACCACAGATTTGCAATTGGTTTTCTAGACCCCACCACAAGGGCTAAGAACACATTTCCAAATTGAAAGCTGACACTCCAGAACACGTTAGTAACAAGAGTTAAATTCCGTGGCCAAGGAATCACTCAGTCTTGCTGATACATCTGCCTCGTTAGTAATAAATCTCCAGGAGTCATCTAAATCTGCTCCCAGCTACATCCCCTGTGGTTAAAGTTCCCTCACTTCTCACAGGCTTGGCTAGAACAAGTCTGATCAGGATACAGGCAAGAAAATTTCAAGAGAAATTCAGGATACTTAAAGACATCTCTTCTTTGTAAAACAGTACTGAAGCCATGTCAGCTGGAGTGGTAGAAAAGCATAACCTGCTGCTAGAGAGGGTAGTTTGTCAGGCTGCATACTAAACCAGTTTGTTATTTAATCTCGATCTTTATATGCTTGTAGCATGAGGAACATAAGATGTGTGTTCCCATTGTGCTAGGCAAGTATAGAGAAATATCACTGTTCTTATCCTGAATGGCTTGCAAACTGAGCTAAGGACAAGCATTAACAGATTAATATAGAAAAACATACAAGTAAGGGGAATAATAGGACAATAAAAGCAATGGCAATTTTGAAATTATTTCAGAATTTCAGAGCTCCATCTATTTAAACACCTTTTTTTTTTCTTTTCTTTTCTTGGCTGTGTCTGACTATGAGGTACTGTACAAATGGTATTCAAACAGATTCTTCTGTGTAACATCTAAATCTTTTTGGCATTCTATCAGAATGAAAAACATTACAGAAGCACAATATTATTAAGACGAATTTTTTAGCTTACCGCATACGTTATTCCTATTACAGCATCTGGAAAGAGGAGATCTGCCAGGTAGTTTAGCAAGTGTAAATTACAGTTGACAGGGATAATTGATACTCCTGGGCTGTCTTTTCTCTGTGGTCAACTGGGAGTTTTGGGGCTACACAAGTTTTTATACATCCTTCAGCTAAATTGAAAATCCAAATGTAGAATGCTGCACCAAGAAAGAACAGTATGTGGATTTGAGGAAATTCCGGAAAGAAAGAAAATCCCAGAGTCAGTGAATAGGTTATACTGTCCTATAGCTGTATTGTGTCTGTACCTCTTTGAGATACAGCATTTTTCTTTTAAGTAAGGTACAATAAGCACTGTGCCTGAGAATTATGGAATAATATCGCATATATAAGGCATAGCAGCATTTCATGGCCCACTTCTCAGGGAAGTGGAAAGCAAGCAGTGAAATAGCATTTAAGAAGAGCTGGTGTACTCTAAATCTTATCTCACTGAAAGAATTTTCCTGGAGTGCTTGTGAATGCATGATGATGTCATACATAGGAACTCTAGTGTTTTGTCTATAAAAATGGTCTTGCAGACTTGCACCTGGGGCTATCCTTGCATATTCTAATAGATGGTCATGGTATATATGACCTGAGGGCAGGACTCAGGCCTCTGGTCATACATGAAGAGAGAAGCTTGCAACCCTGAACCAGGTGCTTAACCTCTGCAAAATCGTAGGAGTTAAGAGAGACAGCTGTGTTAAGTATTGTTTTTTGACTGGGTTTTAAGGATCGTTTTTCTCAGGTATCTAACTTCCATTCACTTAGTGGGAAGCTTAGGTACCCTACTCTGGGTGTTAGATTCTTATCTGAGAGACCCGTTTGTAAATCCTCAGGTCTTTTATGCTCTATTACTCTATGTTGTTCAGAACTCTAATCATTCCTTTTGACATGTGCAAACTAAGGAAATTTCAAATTTCTTGTTTATATACATGTTATACAGTATTTTCTTAAGTTTCGAAAGAGAATACTGGAAAATAATTTCCTTTATAACTCATGCGCCAGGACATCAACTGAAGAGTTTGCAGGTCTTCTGAAAAGAATTAATGACATTTGCAAGTAAGGCAAAGGATGAAGATGATTGTTTGAGTCTTGGGTTTGTGCGGCATTTTTAATGCTCACAGAAAATCCTCTTAGCTGACTTTCAAAAATGGTACATTTTTAAGACTCTTTGCACCTTCTCCTAATGATTTGAGATAGAAATATTTTAGCACTTACTTTAAGTGCTTGCTTGGTCATACACAAAGCAGTGATAGCGTTTCTTTGAGAAACGAGTCCACTGCATATAAAGAAAGTTGCAAAATTAAAAGGCTATGTTCTGCTCTTCCTTCTCTTGGGAGAAATCTGCTGAAACTTTGATCTTAGCTGTGTTGCCCTATTACTTGACACAACATCAGTATTTTGCATTGCATTTCTAAAGATTTATAGAAGGGCATAAATAATGATTTTTTAAAAGCCTTTGTCAGTTTTAATATACATAGTACCATTTAAAAAATCTAATCCAATTAGCTGATCCAGAGATTGCTTCTCTGATATCCAGAGTTGCTTCTCTGGATATTTAAATCAACCAAGAAGTATTCTCAGGACTGTCTTTCAGTTAGTTTATTTTTGTCCTATCCTGATCTCAGCTAGAGTTCAGGAAATTTGTGAAGTTATATTAATCTTATTGTTGATAAGATGTAAAATAGAAGATGGATCTGCTACTTCAGATGTCTTTTTACATTGTAAAAGATGGCAGTGCAAAAAAAATGAACCAGCGTGAAAAACCGCTGGCACTTTTTATGTAACCTGTATGGACAAGACATTTCCCACAAAAACTGCATTCTTCAGCTGTGTGGGCAAATTATAATCTTCAGTCTGTTTGGGAGAAGCTTTAGGTCTTAGGGAGACTATTCTGCTTGTGGAACGTTATATAAAAAATGTGAGGACTACTACAAACACCTTGCAGACATCCCGAGTTATCTAGAGGAGGATTTTCAGAAGAGCTCATCACTGGCCTAATTTTCCTCTCAGTGACTTCAGAGGCAGCACAGTTTAACTGGAGCAAATGAGTTAGAAAATCCCACCTTTTTTTTTTTTTTAATAGGACAAAAGCAACCAACATTTTGATGGTGTCTGGAAATCCAGAAGCATTCAGGCAGTTCAGGGATGCGACAATATGATTTCAGTAAAACAAATTTCTCACCAAGGAGATTGTTGTGAACTGAAGCCACCTCTAGCTTCCAAAAGGTGCTACTGCGTAATTTGGCACAGCAGGGAAGCACAGTTATCCAGTCTCACTGCGGCAAAGACACAAAGCATAACAGCAAGGTCTCTATTTGAAAGAAACCACCACAGTGTTAGGTTCAGGCAGATGTAGGGGGAAAGTCAACATGCCCAGTCATTATTTTCCTGGACACCATTTCATGATCCTCTAGAACATGTGTTTGATGCACCTGAGATGTAAAAGTGAATATTAATTGACTTCTTTATGCCTCTGCTACACAAAACACTGTCCCCATGACCTTTACTGAGTATGGCAAATTACAAGTCAGAGCTCTTCTGGACCCTTTCTGAGCCAACCTCTGGAATATCAGAAATATAGCCACCTTGAAAATTGTTCACTAAGCAATTTTATCCTCATTTAAATTGCTGACTAAATAAAATTTCTGCTTTTCAAGCAGAGCAGATAGAGCTCTGCTCTGACTAATTTCAAATTCCATGTTTTGATGAATATCCTGAAATTCTTGGGGTATTTTATTTCAAACTTTTGAAGACCAACAATCTGCTTTTCACATTCTGGAAGAACTGGGAAAATGGCGTCCTCTCTTCTCTAGTTATTGCCAAGTCCCAGCTTTGTCTTCTGGGACAGCTTGAAAGAGGTAAAATAGCTCACAGAAGGATTTGCTATCCAGCTGGAAGATCCTGATGGCAGGCTATGTGTATAAGATGTCCATTTGTAACAGGTTTATTAATACTTGATAATGATCCCTTATGTCAGCCCATCACTACATACAAAGCTGGAGTGGAAGCATGTCAGGAATCTGTTGCAGAAACATTTCCACTATTAATTTCTTAAAAGACTTCCCTCTCTTGGGAGTTATACCTGAATAAATGCTAAAAATGGCAATGCCATCACCATGGTGTCCTAAGCAAAGATCTACCTCAAATCCCACCACATTGTTTTACTCTGTTGATTGACACCAACAGAAAGGGACAAATTTTTGGGCTGAATAGTGAAGAGAGGGGGTTTTTTTGTTTTCATTCTCTTTTTCATTTTCTTTTCTTTTTCACTTCTTTTGAAGACAGGCTAGAGCTATCCGAGTCCAGCAAGATGGTCAGGAAACCTTGTGAAAACTGTACACCAAGCATATACTTCTCCTCTTCAACTGTAACACTGCTCCTGAGCAGTCAGAGATGCTAGTCCAAATTAGTGTTAGCATCAATTAATTTGTTTCTGGGCTGTGATGCTTGATGTGGTTTTACATCTTGTCTCTTTCCTCTATCGTGTAATAAATAGTGCCTGTTTTCAGAGAAAGGAGAACCTGTGTGTGACATGAGCAGTGACTTCAAATTTTTGTAGAAAGCAACTACAGAAGCTGACTAAAGGGTTGTGAACAATGTATACACTTCTTAAGTCTAATTTGAGAATATTTGCCATATCAGACATAGAAATCTCTTCCTACATTGTGCTTTTTGTTCAGAGGAAAATTATAGTACATTTTTTCAATGAAGAGTAAAAGGAACAGTCTCCCTGCATATAATGCATTTAAATACCAATTGTCTGCTGCTTTTCACCAGCATAACATTGTTAAGTTGTCTTTTAATCACTCTATTTGATATTTGATATGTAGCAGTAAAATGTTTATATTGCAAATTGTACAGTAAACCTTCAGTTTAGGAGCAAATTAATAGTCTGGAACCGTGAGAATCTGACTATATCTGAATATTGATGATCTCACTTTCCGAGTCTCTCTGGGATTGGGGGTGCGAGGTGTTGATCATTGCTTCTCACTGATAAGCAAAATATTTCCAGAGCATGAAGAATTCTGTGGTGTGTGAGAAGGATAAACCATAATCTGCATCAACACACTAACTTCTCTTCTGCCATTTGCATTGAAAATCAGGTAGAAGTTATGCTAAGCTCTCTATTATAGCCTCATGTATGTGAAAGGTCTTCCCCTTCATTTGAATAAGGCCTCTTATGCATGTGAAAAAAGCACATTTAAAAGGAACGTTCCTTTAATTAGGGTGACATTTAGAAGCAGAATCCTTAAATGTTCACTTTTTGTGATGCTAAATTGTGGAGTATTTTCAAATATGTTGTAGCAATCATTTTCATTAACCATTTTTATTTTTATTTATTTTTTAAAGGAAATGACATGCTCTACAATGTGAAGTGAAGGAGTAGATTAATATGACTAGCTAGATTAAGGAAAATTTAAATCAGAGTGTTTGATGAAATGTAGGAAAATGTTTAAATATAGGATTAGACTTACAATATAGAAAGCAGTCAAGGACATCAAAAGAACTCTGTTCAGAAAGTCCTATTAAAAAGAGAGGAAAAAATCTATTGAGTGAATTCTTATAGCTAAATGATTAAAGTGTTTGTAATATATTACATTCAATCTGACTTTAAAATAAAAATAAACAGTACAGAGTATGCACGACGTAGAGATTGTATTCATTTTTTTATGAAGATGAAGTGACTGGGCCTATATGAAACTGTCATAAAACATATATATGCGACTACGGAATTTAACTTAAAAGGAGCTCCCTGGAGAATAATTTTAAATCTGGCATGCAGCTTTACGGAGATAGAAGTTAACTGATTGGCATCTGTATGAATATGGATTTCTTTAAATCCATATTTGATTTTCTACCCCTTAAAAAAATCAAATGTAACCTAATAACTACATCTTAGGCAAACCTTTGGAAGAACATGCTTAATCCTCTAGAGAGTCAATAGAAATGCCTCTAACTTTGGTATCATACAACTAACCAAGATCATAGGAGTGAGTTCCATAGTTGTCAGTGTCTTCTGTGTCTCAGCAATCTAGGTTTGTTTTGTTTAGTTTTGTTTTGTTTTTTAATTAATGTTATACTGGCTTCTTGAATCATGGTTAACACTCAGTGTTGACAGGACCCTGCATGCTTCTTTTATCCTCCATTGGAAAACTTTACAAGAAGCATACTGTGAATAATTTGGATTGCAATGTACTGTTCACATTAAACTGAAGTTTCTTCCTATTTTTTAGCAATCTGAGACTTTTGTAGGTCTTCATTATACAGAATAAACAAATAGTGGGCACATAAATATTGTACAGCTGTATGTGCAGTGTAAATCACCTGTAAAATACACTTCCCATTCTACTGGTCTACTTTTGTTTTAGTGGTTTAAAAAGCAAAATTAAAAAAGAAGCTTTAATGTAGTATACAGCCCCTCAATGCTCAACTGAACCACAAAATTCTTTCTGAATTGATTCCCTAGTCCTTCATTTATTCAAATAAATATCATTATAACAGTGATGAATTTCAATCAAAATGCATGCGAATTTGTATTTCAAAGTCCTATTTTAATTTGGCATGATTATTCACTAGTAGATGTGGACTTCTTAATTTTCCTAGTTTCCTCTATCTCCAGGTGTGTTTGCTACAATTAAAAAAGGGTTCATTTCATTATGGTCTCCCTTCACATCAGTCCTTCCCAATGACATTTACAGCCATTCTTTCCAGATACCACCTACAGCAAAACACAGCAAAACTGTTGATAGTTTGAATACTGGTGTGTGGAATGGACAGCTTTTCCAGTTGCATATTAGAAGTAACTCTGCTCACAGGCCAAACAGACAATAATTTGTTCTAGTTAATCAACAGTAAATGGGATACATTCATCCCTTAGTTCAATAACTACAAAATAGGGGATAGAATAATTTCCCAAATACATACATATTTTGAAAATATTCTTGATGTAAACGGGTGGTTCCAGGTTTCCATTTTTATCTAATGAATTTCAAGGAGGATTAATTTATTGTTTCTTCTTGCTATAGCATCACAAAAACATGGTCAGTTGATTAATTTATTTGTGCATACTGACAGTACTCAAGGGCTGCATTCAGAATCTGGGATGTTCTGTAATCAGAACCAGAGAGCCTTGTGTCAATAAAATTTCCAATTGTTCCTACGACAGCTTTAGTTCCACAGATAGGAGTGAATGGTGAGAATATAGAGAGCTACCAGTACTTTAATTTCTGTGCCCTTTGGTACTGCTGTGAGCACAGCTTGGCAATGCAGCTACAATCTAACAGCTGGCAGTTGCTACTATGCAGCAGAATGGGAGACACATTGCCTGCAAGGTAAACAGAAGCAGTAGCATAAGAAGGTGGGAAGGAGGGGAAAAGCCCTGGAGGACCAGTGGTTAAAAGGAGCATAGTCAGCAGCTCAAGAGTAGAAGAAATAAAGGTGGAAAAAATCTAGCATCAGCTTCTCAAAAACATAGTTTGACACAATGAAAGACACCATAAATTAAAATAGTGAGGGGGGAAAAAATGTCAGCAGAGAAGACTGCGCAGCTAGCAAGCCTGAAAGAATAGGTGGCCACACAAATCTCTGAAGAAGCCACCAGGATCTTGGTTTGCAGTAAGTAAACATGATCCATCTCTGTCTTACTAGCTGTCTCTTTCTGGTGGAAGCCCAAAGGCTGGCTTGCTTACTCTTTACTTCTACTTCTCATGCTTCACTACTCACTTTATCACTTTCTTTTGCACATCTGCAGAACTTTGGCTTTACTCTTTCCATGCTGGCAGTTGCGAAGAGATTCATGACTCAGGGTTTTATTCATTCCCTCCTGCAATGAGACAAAGTGTAAAAATTAGTGTTGATATTGAATATATTTGGTATCTAGCTACAGTCAGACAGATCTGATCTGAACGTGACATACTAGCACTCTATTAACTTCAAGCAGTCTCATCAGTAACTTCCTAGCTTTCCATATTGAAAAGCATTCTTAAAAAGCATGTTTAATCAATCCTTTTTTTTCTTTACTCTGAAACAGCACTGGGGAGAGGTATTGCTATCATGATGTACAGTAAATATGTTAGTGAAAGTAAAGAAGATAGTAATTAGTAGAACTAGAAATTGGAAAGAAGCTGCTAGGTGCGCAGGGATCAGGCCTGGGACAGAATGTTTTCATACTGGCATTAATGACTTAGCACAAACAGAGGGTACTGATGAAATGAAATGATAATACAAAGCAATATTGAAATATTATCTAAGAAGAATCAGATGACCTCAAAGACAGACACAGCAGAAATGGGATAACAATTGAAATTTGAACTTTTTTTTTTTTCTGTACAAATATGATCTTTTGATATATCAGACAGGTTATTTCTGGACACAATATATGATTCCAATTATCCATTTTGAAGATGAATTACACCAATAAAATGCAGAGGACTACTACAGTAATCAGGAGAATGGAAAGGGCAACTGATGAAGAGTTAAAGGAATGGTGTTGCTTGTCTTAGCAAAATAAGGGGTAAAAGGATATAAAATGGACTGCTGCTGTCCATAGGTGCACCAGCAGAAGGATGGAAGACCAGAAGATAGACTGTAAAAAAGATCATAGAATGATGAATTACATAAGCTTAAATACAGTTTTGGTCAAAGAACTGCAGGGCCATGAACAAGATTATGACATTAACAAGATTAGGAAGTATTTTAATTACCACAGAGTAACCAATGGAAGAGAACTCGGCTTGATGACCTAAAAGTCCTTTCATGCCTCCTTCCTTTGTTAAGAGGTATTATTTTCCAGTGAAAACCAACATCTGCTGCAGCTACTATCCTGCATTAATTTACACGTTGTTAATTAATTCACTTAAACATTCTGGCCCTTATCACACAACAGTGGGATTTTGTGAGCTTATGTACATAAACTTAATGGCAGAGGCCACAAGCAAGTACCCGTTGTCAGTATATGAGATCTGTGTACTATGAGAGCTCATCTGTACACAGTAAAAAAGCATGTGCAGCTGAATCACACAATAGATGGCTTCCATGTGGATCTTCATAGTCTGCAAGGTAACATTGTCTACTTTCTTCTCACAGTGTGTTAAAATTGCTGACATGGCAAATTACTCCTGACTAGAAAGGATGCATTAAATTCACACCTGTTGTACATTACAAAAAAGTAGTCCATGTAAATGTGTCCTGAAGTTATGAGGAATCTAACTGTAGGCTGTGAAAGTGAAGGGAGCTGCCTCCCAGGAAAGACCTCCTATCACAAGCAAAAGGACTCCTTCAAGGAAATCTTGCTGGCATACCTGGCATGTTAAGACCTGACTTCCTAAACATTGTCTTCCCTTTACAGACAAGTCCTAGGTATGAAACTTCAATCCTGGTGTTCAGCAAGTAAAGCTTAAAAATTTATAGCCTGATTCACTTTTCTATTAGATCAGTATGAAACAGGGGTCACAACATGGTATAGCCCTTCTAATTCAAACAGTAGATATGGTATGCAGCTAATGAGCTTTCAGAAAAACTAGATAAAACCTTATACTGAATCTTAAAACTATAAAGATGATTCATAAAAGTTGATCAAAACCTTTTACATTGTCCCATTGTAAAAGTCACAGAGTCATTCTACAAAGTTATTGGTTGACAGATGTAGAATGAATGAAAGATTGAATTTAGCACAGCTCTTAGTAATTTCAGGAGCCTTATTTTGAATGACACTTCTGAGTTGTAATAATAACGCATGGAAAACTCTCTTCCCTATCCACCACACTTAGCCCAGCAGGGTGGAGCATGCAGGTAAGAAAGAAATTCTTCAAAGGAAACATTGGCTCTCAGGAGGTGTATATGTTAGCTGAGTTCATGTACAAATCCTGAACTCTACCTGCCTATAAAGTAAACAAAAACATGTTAATTTTAAACAAAACTACATTTATCCATATCCCCCCAAGTGTAAATATGTGTTATAACATCTCTAAAAATAGAGTTCAAAGACAAATGCCTTTCCTATGGGGATCAATGAGAGAGAATTTCTTTTCATCTCAGTAAAACCTCAATTCAAAAGGAAGACTGCAGCCTTTGGGGAAATACCTAAAAACAATGTTAAGATGTTTCAAAAACTGTTTTCCACAGTTTTGAAACAAGCTCACCTGAGTCTGAATTTCTGAGGTATGACAGATCTTGTTAAGTAATTTTAAAAACAAAAACAGAAGTAACAATACAAAACCAGTAAAACTCTCAGATGTCTGTTTCCTTTCTATGCCTAAAAGCAAATATATGCCTTCAGCCTTGTTTCACTCTAAAAAATAACGTTCTGTTAGGGAACAAACCCCACTGTTCAAGGCACTGCCTGAAGCTGGTATGAAAAGCTTCAGCATACTTCCTGCACTCTTGGAAAAGTTCCTCCATGAAGCCAAGTCTCCTTCCCTGCCTCTAGACAAAGAACTACAAGTAATGCAATGAACACAGTCATTGTACCCCGAAATCACAGACATCCTTGCTGCTAGGAGCACTTTAAATCGCATGCTTAGCTGGCATTAGAGTTAAACCTTTATGAGGCAGACCCACGCTCAGAGCTAGTACCAGGCCTATGTATGTGTCCTGTGTACAGACCAGCTATTCAAGATTCTAGAAAACACTTATATTAACTGAGGAAGAATTGTTATTGGTAAGTATGAGCTACAGCCAAGTGTTGCCTATGTATCCTCCCTTCATTATGCCCTCCCGAGAACATAACTTCATGAGAGAAGTTTTTGTCATAACTAAGTTCAGTTCCATATATGAATACTTTCTAGACAGTCCCAAACAATTTTGCATTGTACACACCTGTAGGTCACCATTACAAGGTCCTTAGCACTTTGCTGAAACCTAAGGTCAGTTTCTTCAACCCATTATATCACTGATTTTTAATGTAAATGGGTTGCTTCTTATTTTTACAATAGACTTTGTGACCTGTCATTGCAGACTGGCTTTCTGTTATACCAGGCACTGAGCAAACATGGAACAAACGCATGATCCCTGTTTTGAACAGCTTCCAAGCTAAGTAACTCTAAGAGCTATACTTCAGTTTGAACATAAAACCTCCCAGAAAAAAAATTAAAAAAGAACCAATGCTATTTGTTTGGACTTACACAAGATCTGTGTCATCATATTCCAGCTCATTTCTGTTTATTTGTTTGCCTCTAACAATACTTCTTTATCATCCTTTTTTATATACTAGCTTTCTGACAAACAGATTAATAAAGACTTGGGTAATATGACAGAAGAGTTTATAGTGTGTGGCACTGGGCCTTATGTGAGACATATCCGGCTCATCAGAAATATTGTAATTGCCATTTAGACCCAAAATCTAGCTGCCTCTGGCTTGATATTGTCCAGGAGAAGATGGAAGACTTGTCTATATGTGTGTGGGTTTATGGAAGAAAGTCTCATTTCTAGGTAGCTACTTCTCTTCCAAAGTAAGTGTAATCCGAACAAAAAAGCCTGGATGCCTTTGTCTCCTACACAAATTTAATGCTTCCAGCTCTTGCTGATTAGATGATGCGTTTGCTCTCACTCTCTCTTCTAAAATCCATGAGTGAATGTCATAATATTCATATAAGCTTTTACTAAATTACTTTTTAAAGTGAAATGTATGGGGGGGGGGGAAAGCAAGATTTCACACTAAAATTATTGAAGGTGAAAAAGAAGGAAATAAGTCTTCTCCTTAAATGTCTTTGATTAAAATGTACACTTATTTTCTTTTGAAGAAGAGAGGAATTTGATTTTGATTTTAAGCCTCCTGAAGTGTCCATATGTGTATCTCAACTGTAAGATATGAAAATGAAATATAGGACAGAAGATCTAAAACAGAAAAGAATTTTAGAACAAGATGATAATATTTCAAGGAGATATATATTCCAGTATTTTTAAAGAGAATATTTCATTTTCTATGAAAACCATTCATTGTACTTTTTCAAAACCTCAACCTTTAAAATGGCTGAAATTTATTTAATGATTTAAACTATTCAGTGTTTGATATAGGTAGAGACAATTTTTTCCTTGACAGAAATATGCTGAAAGTGTAAAGGAGAAAATTGCCAGAACCCATAAAGCACATGGTTGATTTTAAGTGTATGGAAAGAATTAAATATATGTGTATATGGAAAGGAAGTGAAAAAGAAAAGAAATGGTCCTGTAAAGAGGATAACAGATGGTTCCATTTGATCAGAAAGCTGGCTAGGATTTCTTTGCAATCACTTTTTGATAATTTCTAAGAATTATTTCCTTAGTTTATTTAGCTTGTGGATACTAATTGTCTGATTTTATACATCACTTACTGAATATTTGACTTAATTAAATGGTAAGACAAGACATCTGTTGACTATCTTTGATATTTATAAATAACTAGACATAATATAGAATGAAGATATTAAATTAGAAGAAAAGAAAAATGTGATAAGAAGGCAATGCCACTTGTTAAATTTACTCTTTTCCACTTCCCTGGGTGATATATTACGGAAAGGTTGTCTGAGCTGTCATTGTGGCATCACTAAGAGGATGTACACAACATCTTCCATTCAAATTACCTTTCAAATCAATCACCCTCATCAGGCTGCTATCTTCATCTGATGGCTGTAGGACAAATGTTTTGGCTTATAGGTAGGAAATGTTAGCATGTGAAAGAGCTCTGAGAAAGAAGGTTCAATGGTTAACTTTGATAAATTGTGTTAAGAAAGGACAGTAAATAATACGCTTGTTGAAATACTTCATGCAACTGGTTTGTAATTTCTGAAATAGAAAGGCTGCTCTATATTTTCTCTTTTTTTACCAAACTGAGTAAAAAACGTGTCCCTGAAAAACCTAGAACAAACACTTACTGGGTTTTCCCAGAGATGTATTATTAAAAATGCACTAACATAGCACACCCATGTATTGGTTTAGAACTGTCTTCTGAATCTTAAATTACTTGGTTTATCTGAAAGACTGTGAATTTTCCCACTAGTGTGTGCATGTTTGTGTGTGTGTAGAAAAGCATGGAGCAAATAGCTGGGACGGCATGAAGGTTTGTGTTATGTTCCAGTCAGATTAAACTATAAATCAGAAGCCTGGGTATTTTAATAACACATTAAATAGTCCCCATGCCCTTAGTACTGCATAATTGTGAGTTAAATAACAGCTTCAAATATTTTCTGTGGTATTCTCATTTTTTATACAGTAGCTTTTTAAATATGATAAATGATACTCAGCTTCAAATACATTGTAAATACTGCATGCATATTAGCAATACACATTTTAGAATTTTCTAATCTTGCTTTAACACATACGGTATTATCAATTACTTACACTATTTTAATATAATGTAACATTTCTTTAAAATGACATACAATTTATACTGGATGTCACTAGCCCCTAGACTACCCTGGCACATATTTATATATTTCAGCTCCAATTTATCACTTTGTGAAATACACTTTGCGTAATTGAAAATAATGACACAAAAATCATCTTCTCTTATACACTGGTAGTATGATATACTATCCTGATAGCTTAGTGTGCTATATGAAGTCAGTCTGCAGAGCCATGCCTTTGAAATATGATTTAAAACAGAATTTATAATGTCACAGAATTACATAAAACTGTGTGAAATTGTGCAGATAATCATTTAAATCTCCCTACATGAAAAGATAATTGCTCCAGAAATTAACTGTACCTGGGGTTCATTCATTTGGTCATGGCTAGTTTCTTATATAGTGATGATTTGATATTACAGCTAATTAAGATCAGGTCAGAGTTGCTGAAGGTCAGACATTAATGCACAGGATCATTGAAATGATAATTATAAACAGATTAGGAAGCTACGGTCTTTTATAAGGGGTTATTAGATAATTACTGTGAGAGTGTACGGCTTACTGTAATAATGGATTATCGACTACTTACAGCGTTTTAAGGGTGAGAGTATATTACTTCCTCAAGGACTAAGAGCAATAATGTTGTTGGAACTCAGGGCTCTGTAAATAAAATAGCACCAATTGCTTTTCAATTTTCTTCTAGAGAATATGTTCCCTTGTTGGAATAAACTGTATCATTTTATCTCAATGAAACTTTAAATATTTGTGTAGCTGGGAATGTCCTTTACTTTTTTTTTCCCTTTTGGAGAAGAAAGAAGAAAATTAATTTTAAAAATAAAGATTTTATTCTGTTTTAAATACATAGCTAAGGCTGCCAGAAGCTTTACCAACAGTGATAGAATGGGAATAATAAACATTTTACAATGATTCAGGGAACAGGAAAAGATTAACCTGAAACTTACTGATGTTACAATTGCACGCTTCCTTCTCTTATTGCTATGACTTTTATTCTAACACACCCTTTCACAAATAAAAAATAACAAAATAAATAAATAAATAATAAAATAAGTATTGTATAGCTGTAGTACACCTTGATCTACTACTGGTTGAACTCCATTTCATTTGGAGCTTTGTGCATCAGAGCATGACCTATAAATGAGTAAGGGGGAAGAGGGCTTGAAAAGAGCTTCTGGAAAGATAGCATTACTTAAATACTGCAGAAGACACTCTCAGACAGGTTCCAAAAGTGGCTAGCATAAAGAAAAAGGAAAGTCATTTGTGCCACCTATAGTGACAGTGACTATGTATGTATACAAAAAAGTAAAATAAGCATGAGGGACACCTGTGTGGTCTCCTTTGAAAATAAGACTGTTTTTATTGTGTAGTCATTCTATGCAGAACAAGAAAGATAACCTTTGGAGAGAAAGTACTTTATTCTCTTGGACAAAAATTGTCATATATAATAGCAATGTTGAGTTGTAGATGGAAAAGAATGTATTTAGCCCAATCTTTTCTACAGAGGGAGGAACAAGACACATAAATGTGTGGCTTCCCAGGTGGGTCCCACACCTGGTTGCAGAGAAGACTGGAAAGGCTACAAGGGCGCCAGCAAAGGGGGAAGCAGACCACTTATGCCTGCAGACCCCTGAAAATATTTTGGCACCTACAGTGGAATAAAAACAGCACACAAAAAGAACAGAAAGGGGGCTTTCCTTGCCCACAACTATGAGAAGAGATCTCCACCATCTAATTCTTCTCAGATCTTTCACCATTGATGGTAATAGGAGGACTGTTATTTCCTACTATGCCTTAGGGTATGCTGCAATACTGGGCCAGTATTTCAGCATAGGAGACAGGAAAGTCCCCTCTCTGAATCTTGGAAAGAAGCAAGCTGGGAGGAGCTTTGAGTCATTGTTTTTCACCTTTCCCAGGAGACAAAGGCATTCTAGACCAGTCTTATGGAGGCCAGAATCAAACACTTCTGGCTGTTCTAAAAGCCTTAAAAAATGTCAGGCCTTGTTGGATGTGAACAGATCCCTGATCTCCACTCCTCTTACGTCCTCAAGTTCAGGCATCAAACTGAAAAAAAACCATTATCTGCCCAGTTTTACTCCTAAGAAAATGTAAATATCGTTCAGTAAATAAAGGCAAGGGTTAGTAATCATTTAACATTTAGCCTAACTTTGTTATACAGGCCCAATCTACCCCACTAACACATATGTATATCAAAAATACTCAAGATGATTCAGTTTTCATTTGCATATATCTGAGGTCAGCCTGTCCTCTATCTTTTCAATCCATGGATGTAAATCTTGCAGCATTGCCATATAAACACAAGAGTTAGTCAAATCTATTGGGCCATATCCTCAATCTTCTTTTGAGCATCTTGGGGCTGCTTGCAGCAATAGATAAAGAAAAAGTCTCAGGAATATAATACAGGTATAACAGCACCTCTCCTGGATTAGGGGGAGCACATCACTTTGCCCCGATCTCTTCTAGTGCGGGAATATCTGCCACACCAGTCCAATTTTGACAGAATAACTCTTAAAACTGAAGAAGTTCTGCACTCCCTGTGTGCAGAATATTTGCATGTCTATATGTGAAAGAATGTGGCATGTTAAGGCCTCAAGGATAACATCCCATGCTATCTTTTTTACACAAAAAGCTAATGTTTCTGTTGCAGAATAGCTGTATTTATTATATTTAATACTGAACAATGAATACTGATGTCCCACTGCCTTTGAATAGTGCTGCACAATGAATATTTTACAGGTTTTCTTACTAGACATTATGTCTACTTCTCATCTGAAAGTTATTTTAAGCTTCCACTAAATTTGTTCAGTTGTTGAAAATGGCAACATACTGTTTTTTTCCCCCTAGCTACCATTGCTGAAATACTTTATAACTTACAGACTGTCATTTGCCTACTGCATATCAATTGATTATAGGTGCTGAATTGTGATGGACAGCCATGTGATAGCAGCAAAACTCCATGCTATTTTTTTTGTGTGTGTGTGTGTAATTCCATAGCTAGATTTAAACTGCTCCAATGAAAAATTCTGACATTTCTTTAAAGGAATGAATCAGAACAAAACAGATATCTGATCTTTATCACATTGTTTTTTTCAGGGATTATTCCAAACACGTTTTAAAACAACAGCACTTTACCTTAAAGGAGGAATCTAATTATAGCAGATACGTTAGATGAAGCTTTCTGTGTGTTTGTGAGTCACAGAGGTTTAATTGAAGAGAGACTTTTGTTTGTTGCTGTTCAATCACTGAGACTACACTTTGTACAATGGAGGTGTTGAAAGAAGATTTACACAATCATAATGTTATACCATCTCTTTGTTCAGCTTTTGTGGAAGAAAATTACATACATCTCAACAGTTCTTGGAAGATTAAATCTACAGTTTAAATTTGCTATTTGAACCTTGTATTCAAAACAGCATTCCACAATTAGTGAGCCATGCTGTGTGGCCTGGGGTTAAACTAAGCAGGACACAGGGCTAGGGGTGCCTAGGACCAGTGTTTTCAGGGAGGGTGTGTAAATAATGGTGCTTTGATATTGCAGTTCTCAGCCTACACAGGGCTCATTCATATGTGTCCATTTTTGACAGTCGTGCAGGTCAGAAAAGATTCTTTTCCATGGGTGAAAAGTGGCAGCACTTAGGAACAACATTACTGCCTGTCAAAGAAGAGAAGAAAATCCTGGATGTTCAGATCTTCCTTGTCTTTCTTGCCTTGCATGAATGATAGCAAGATGGCCATGGAGAGACAGAAAAACAACTCTCTTTGAAGCTAAAAAAAAAAAAAAAGCTGAATATTCACCACAACTTGCAGGCCCTAAAATACTATTGACCATATGTCAGTTTTATCTGTTTATAGCCAGTGAAGGCTGGAGTACACTTTTCCTGAGACATGAGGGAAGTGGGGGCGGAGGAAGAGGAATGGAGAAGCGGGAGCAGAAGGGCAATTGCAGACAGTGAAATCTTAAAAGGCATTCAGGAACTGCACATTACACTGACTGCTTCTGGAGGATCTCACAAGATCTGAAAAAATCTCCAAAAAACAATACATTTCATGTCTTCAGGGTGGGTGCACAGACAATAGTTTATTTTTACCTCTGATATTTATTTCTATTAATAAGGTCCTGGCATTATACTATGTCTTTAATAGACATTGCACACATGATTTACATATTTATAACTAGCTACTGCTGATATATGTAATTGAAAGGGTTTTTTGTTATAATGCTGAGGTATTTATTCTATCTCAGCAATAGTAAAACACTTATAAGTACCCTAAACACACAGTCTATGCATGTTTGAATTTGTGAGTATGTGTGTGTGTGTGTGTGTGTGTATATAATGTGTGTATATATATATGTAATGTTTTCCTGAGTATTAAAAGGCCAGACAGAGTTTAGGGTCTGCCAGAGTAAGTGATAATAGGCAATTTCTCTATGCCTGCAGCATCACCAGGAAGCAATTCCAAAGCAATCACTTTGCCCGCTCCCTCTTTTGCTGTAGGACAATGTAAGTCACAGGCAGGTTTAAAGCTCAGGTTGAAAAGGTTTACCTTTTCTCCTTTGGACCCAACAGGATACTTACACCCACTAGCAACGGTACTACCTACGGTACTACAGCAAATAATGTTGATTCTTCAAAGCATTCAAAACACGTAAGACCCTCAAGAAATAAGATTTCAAATTAATCTCCTTTTGGAATTTTTCTGTGATTTCTGTTTGGTTTGGTTTTTTTTTAAAGCTAGCTGCTTTGTAGCTTGTGCACAAATATTTCCACTGCCATGATGCTGAGAATTTTCTGTTCTTGAAAATGAAATACATAATGTACTGTGTTGGTAGTTGGAGTATGGATGAACAAATGGAGACTGAGAGCTAGGACAGGAATAGGAGGACAGAAGTAAAAGGGGACAAGAAACAAGATATAGGGAGAGGAAGAAAAGCTGAAATAGGCTGGGAATGTAAGATAAAAGAAAAAAAAATTTTGGAAGTGCAGAACAACCTACTGAAGCTAGGCAAACAAGATATATCTAAACTTGTAAGCATTCTTCAGGGATCTACATCTTCATACAGTTGCTGAGCAGCAGTGTAAACTATCAAACCAAATGTACCTGTCTACATACCACCACCTATTTGTCTAGTCTTTCTCTGACAACAGAAGCACCAGCACACTAGCATGCTAGCATACTGTACCTTTGCTCAAAAGATCATTTGGATTTCTTTTAATGATTTTTTTAATTTTTCCCTCCAATGGAAAAATGTTATCTTGTCAAAACTGTCACCATTTATTTGAAAGCATGAGTTCAAATGGAATGAACTTTAGAATATATCAAACATATTCATGTTCAAAAAGAAAATGAAAAAAATAATTTTTTTTTTCAAAATTGAGAAATTTTGTTCAGAAATTTTCATTAATTCACTA
Organism: Gymnogyps californianus; assembly: GCF_018139145.2. Classification (NCBI taxonomy): domain Eukaryota; kingdom Metazoa; phylum Chordata; class Aves; order Accipitriformes; family Cathartidae; genus Gymnogyps; species Gymnogyps californianus. The sequence continues at coordinate 69,456,642 of NC_059472.1, read as the reverse complement.
TTAAAATGATTAAGCATTTCTAGGTTGATGTAAAAATGAAACATTGAAAATATTTTAATTCATGCCATCTCAATTATTTTTTGGAAGTTAGGGTTTTCAATTTTCAAGATGCATGTAGGATGGGAAACTTCTAAATCTCAGAAATTCTCATAGGATGGAGAAATTTTTTCTGGTTACACCTCTAAGTATTAAGTCAGCAAGGTGTCCATAGAAAAGAAAATCTGTAACCATAGTCCAAAAGGGGAGATAATAAATTCCTGATAAAGTCCTGATTGTACCAGGGCATTGTGAGATGAAGATCCTAGCAGGACCTCTGTCGAAAATGTAAAGGAGGTAGTGTGTGAAGCTGTGATTCATGAAGATGTATGTTCTACTTTCAAAAGGAAAAACCACCAATATTCCCCTTCTCTTATCCAACCTCTCTTTTCTACGGGAAGAAGGAAGTGAAGTTCCTATTAGATCCCCTACTTCTTTGTTATCAGTAAATGGCAAAATAAAAGAACCAAGCAATGACCTTCAGGTTTTTTAGTTTACAATTCTGTCCTCCTTAATCTTCTGGCCTATTCTTCAGCAGTAGTGGGAAATGAAAAAACATTGGTAAAATATTGTATTATTAACTCTGTGGCTAACAAACAGACTTATCTGCATTCTCCAAAAACTGTTGTAAGGATTTTCATAGTCCAGTCCATGCTTTGGTATCTCTCTGCTATGAAGTTGAAGCACAGGTAAGAGATTTAGAAATATTCAAGCCTCAGTGCTGTTCAAGGTTTACATCTAAGGAAGATTTATGCGGCACTTAATGCCATTATATTAAAAAGTGAGAGGAAGGTACAAAAGATTGAGCCTGCCCTCAGAAAGAAGTTCCACTCGCTCAAATTTTACAGTTTTCCAAGATGAGGCTTTGGGTAGGGAGGACAGAAAGGTACATCCTCACTACATGGTGCTAGATAACTGGGAGAGATCTCTAGTACAGTGAGACCAGGGAGAAATTCCCTGATGTGAGGATGATTCAGAAGAGAGTTGTGTTCAGAGGGATCTAAGTATTTCTGGATCACTAGATACCTCAAGTGCAAATTTTGTATCTGAAGGTGATGTACCCTTCTCTTCTCTCTCTAGCCATTTCCCTATTGTTCTTTTCAGCACATACATACCTATACCAACTAGTAGTTGCACCCTTCAGGACAAACATATTTAGCTCCATACACACTTTATCTACAGTTTAAAATCTGGACATAAAGGGATACAAATTCTAAATACACAGGTTTTCAACAAGCAATATGTTTGTTCTCCTTATACCATCATTTACTCCTATCTCAGGAAACTGACATTGTAGAATTACCTTTTTACAATGAATTCATTTTATCTTTTTTTCCTGTGCTCTATTTTTTGCAGTTACTGATTATCATCCATTTAGGTCCAGATACCCCTGATAATTCCTGCTTTGTTTTCCACAGCATAATGCATCCAATCGGACAGTAAGAGAAATCCATTCACAATAAATATGTGCTGAGCAGGCATCTGTGACTGTCAGAAAAGTGTGGTGCTGCTAGGTGGAAGATTTCTTCTGTCTGCTGATCAGCAAACAGGGATAAAATTTGTTTTCAGATGGGTCAGAGGCAAAAAAAAATAGACATAAGAGGACCTAAAGTGATAGATGCTCTTTCCTCTGTCACCTGAAATGTAATCCAGCTTGGCATCCCTCACAGTGCAGTAGGGTAACCCAGACACATGCACAAGTTGAGTAAAGAATCACCTCATGTTAGGCAGGAAAACTGAAACACTTGAGTTGCTTGACTCAAAAGTATTTATATGTGTGTAGGGGGGGCTCTGTTAATATGGGATTGATGGCTTGGTATCCCATTGTGACAGTAGGCTTGTGCATCTTTTCTTTAAAAATGAAGTAAGACAGTCTTGCCTTCTGAAAACAATCATGAGCTGGGAAACTTAAATTCAAAGAAATCAAGTACAAAAAGTTATTTATTCATATGGCAAAAAAGGATAAAACCCATTTGTTCAGTGACTATGGCATGCTCATCAAGTAGATGGGAGATGTGATTGGACTTCTGCCCTGAGCTGAGAGATGCTAACCTAGGATCCTAACCGAGGTGCCTAACCACTACAGATTTGTATTTGCAGAATTATTAATAACTCCTTGTGACTCCATTATAGCTCCTGGAGAAGAAAGGCTTGGTAAAACAGATATGTAAGGAACCTTGGTGCTGATTTTTAATTTTATTAGAACCCTACAAAGTATTTATTCTTTCTCACATGCATAGTAACGAATTTTAAGAGTTCTAAAGGTGATAGGATCTTCTTTTACATTTCTCCCAACTCCACTGACTTTCATGCAGAAAATTAACTTTATACATTGAATGAACTGATTGAGGTAAATATATGGTGAGTGAAAAAATGGAGAGAAGCCCAGTTTGTGGTTTGATTTTTTTTTAATTATTAGACCTAGAATGACTTCCAGAAAGTGGTTTCTCTTACTTGTTCAGATACATGATTTTTTCTTCTTTTTTGTTTTTAAATAAGAATTTTCAAAAAAAGGACTAATCCTGCCCTCGTTTAAAGTAGATGTTTTCTGTTTGTCTCTTTCTGACTAACCTTACTCAGTAGAAAACTTTAGAGCATATAAAAACTGTAAAGTATTGTGATGAGTTTCACTTTTTTCACTTTCAAAGGCCATAAAATGTTATTTTGGGACAATCATCACACACAAATGTTCAGTTTCCCTGAAACAGAATTAATTCTTGGCAGGCCATTAACTAATGCATAAATATTTTTACTCCTTTCTTTAAACTGTTAGAAAAAGATGTTATATTTCCACCTCTTGATTTTCATTCATTACAAAACTGAGTTCCAAATAAGTTTATAAGTAAATTCTATGCCTATCTAGAAATGTCTTGATATTTTGATGAAAATAAGAGATTGATTCTCCTCCCTTGTCTTGACTAAGTCAGTGCTCACTGCTCAGTGTAACAAATCTTAAGGTTAACCTCAACAGAAGTTAATCAATACGTCTTTATTATTCTGTGTATGCGTGTAAAACTTCAAAGACTAACCGACAAGAGACAGCTAACATTTCATTTCTAGGACAAGAACCTGTGAAACCTTGCTGTATGGTTAATGGCTGAATCTTAAACAATTTTAATCTTTTCTCATATTTCAGTGTCTGAAGAGCTCAAAAAGTTGAAGTACATATATGAAGTGAAACAGAAAATAAAGTGAGTGCAGGAAAAATGAAACACCAAAAAAATCTGGGTAAATTTATAGAACTGTTATAATCATCTTTCACTATGAGGATCTTCATTATATTAGCTGCCTTTTGTGAGCATGTGCTTCTAGGCAACATTTACATTATTCAGGCTTGTTGATTTTCTTATTTGATGAAATGTACACTTCAGAAACATCTCTAGTTGGTTCAGAGGAAGAAGTCAGTCTTAAATGCCTGGTTTCAATTCCCAGAGTATATTGTACATATATGTACAGTTGAAAGAACAGCTTTCTAAATGCATAAAATGATGGTGACAAATTTTGGCACTTCAAATGGGAAATAAATGAAAAATCTTGTCTAGTAAAATATACACCAACTGTCTATGTTAATTTGGTATGTCATTAGCATGATTTCATAAGAGAGTTACTCTATAAATAAGTTGATTTAATAGGAGCATTATTACATGATGAAGATGTAAGGGTTTTTTTCAATCATATTTAAGTATTTACAAAGCATTGTTTTCTTGTATTTTCCCTCATTCCCTTTTCAAACTGTACTTAAACATTCAAAATAACATTGTTCAACTGTTTTTTATTATAAGAAACTAAAGTTAATGTGAAAATAATTGATATAAGAAAAAAGATGTGCTAAAAGATTGAGACTGTTGTAGTCACAACGTCAGCTCTTTTGGTGTTACCTGTTCCTACAAAGATTTCTGACATCACTTTTTAATATTTACTTTATATAACATCTATAGTCAAATTGCTTTGAGACTTTAGCAGGATGAAGCAACTGGCCTAGTGCTATATAGAACAGAATTATTCAAATGAAGCTATAGAAGTGAAGACCTTCATCCATTGCATTTGAAATTGGTGTGGACCTGTTCCATTTCAGAGTGATAAAAATTGCAAGGGAATGCATATTTGTAGTTTAGAGAGCTAGAGCTGCTACGCATTTATAGAATCATAAAGGTGGCAATGACTATCTAATTTAAATGAAAATAGTTACTAATGTTTACTGTACAATTTAAGTCAATAAGTCTCAAGATACTTAGCTATAAGATATCTGAATCTCTTCAGTTTAATAACTGGTTATTTAAAAATACACTCTGAAAAAAACCCTTTCAGAACTTGTGTTTGACTATTATTACTTGAAAATCAAACCTGATTATTAGAAAGACCTTCTTTTACAGAATTTTACTATTTTAGTGTTATACTTTAAGCGTTAAAAACATGCACTCTTCAGAAATCCAGTTGCGATTATTTGAATGTGTTATTCATGTCTCTTTTCTTCTCAGCCATCTTTGTAAAGCTTCCGGTTTTCCTTCTGAAGGAGCTTTCTGCTGTTGCTCAGCTCCTTAAGAGCAGCTTCTTCTGCTGCACTGTGCCCATCCGCTGAATGCATTGTTAGGAAAGGTCAGAAATCTGTAACATTACCTGGCCATAGAAAATATCCATTTTTCTGTGGAGCTTTCTACTAGCAAGAAGTCTACTGCAGGACTGAGACTGCAGAAAATATACCCAATAGTGAACAAACACAAGATACCAGTAATATCCAGTCAAGTCTAGATTTCCATTTTGGTTTGCTTTGGACAGTTTCACTAGATCAGTAGCTTTTAACTAAGGTATAATCCCTCTGTTACTCATAAGGTATCCAAAGTTATATGCCAAGGCAAAAAATAAGCTGTTTTTGAAGGAACTTACAGTTAAACCATCTTTCTTCACTGTATGCAGTACTGCTGCCACCTTCTTGTATTCTAGTTGTCTAATACCTTAATTCTTGTGTTCCATCACATTTACATGAACAGTACTACCAGAATACCAATGCTACACTTCCAAACTCAACCCCTCTCAGTTAGGTCTCCTTGCTTTGCTCTGTTCTTGTAGCAGATGGACTATGGTGGAAATCTGTTGTTTATAGTCACCTAAAATCTTCAGCCTCTCTTTAAATACATAGCACATAACATTAGAGACAATTTTCTTCAGCTGCTTCCCACCAAGTTATATATATATGTGCCCCAAACCAGTGTTTGCACACCTCTCAAATTAGGTGCCATGAAAATACGTTGTGCTTGTTTCCCAAATGGTGCAGGAGATATGCATGTTAATATATTCCAAAAAGTCTCAGACTCATGACCAGCATCCATTTCAGACAAGGGAGGCTCACTAGCTACACAGAACTAAGCATGACCCAAATTGCCCATGATCATCATCTCTGTCACTGATGCTTGTGGGGAGAGGTGGGTGGGAAGGGAAAAAATCACCAAAGATGAGGAAATTAGGACTGCTTAAATAAATTTTCAGTCTGTATTTGGAAGAAGTAGCTGCCCATTGAGTAAGGAGGCATTTTACTAAATAGTTTTCTGTCTGAGCCACGTAAAAACATAAGTTTAAGAGAACTTGTGGTAAATTAACCTTGGCTAACAGCCAAACTCCCATCTAGCTGCTCTCTCACTCCCGCCCCAGTGGGATGGGACAGGGAGAAAATAAGAATGGAAGTGAGAAAGCTCATGGGTCAAGGTAAAGATAGGGACATTGTTTATCAGTTACTCTCACAGGCAAAACAGACTTGACTGAGGGAAAATGAATGTATTGACAATTAAAATAAATAATTTCTGGTAGCAGTAAACAAAAATACGAACATTAAAACAACATCTTTCCTGCCCCCTTTGTCAGACTCAACTTCACACCTTCAGTCCAGACTCCTCTACCCTCCCCACCCCTGCTGCAAGCTGCGCAAGGGGGATGGAAGATGGGTGTTATAGTCAGTATGCAACGGTTTCTTTCTTCCACTCTTTCTTCCTCACGCTTTTCCTCGGCTCCAGCATGTGCTGTCCACAGGCTACAGCTCCTGTCAAGAATATCCACCTGCTCCGGTGCAGGTCCTCCACAGTCTGCAATGAACAGTCTGGTGCCATGGAGCATCTCCTCCTGCTCTTCCTCCTTCTCTGACCTTGGTTTTCCCTCTGCTGCTTCTCACTCTGTTTATTCCCTCCCCCCTGCCTGTCCAGCATTTTTTTGTCCTTTCTTAAATACACTTTCCCAGAGGTGCCACCAGTTTGGCTGAGGGGCTCAGCTGTGTCCTGCAGTGAGTCTGTTGGAGCCAGCTAGAACTGGCTGGAACCGGCTGTGTCCAGCATGGGGCAGGCCCCGGCCTCTCCTCACAGAGGCCGCCCTTGCAGCCCCACTGCCAGAGCCTGGGCACCTGCACCCGGTACAGAAAGACATTCATAAAAAGGTGCAGCATACGAGAAATACTGAAGAATCTGCATCTGGTCTGCTGTGGAAGAGTGGTCTTGCAATGGTGTGGGATCCAGAGATTGGATTGTGTTTGTGTTTGTGTAAATATCTCAGAGATAATTAGAAATAAAGCAATTACAGTTTGCCAAGCACCAGAAGTCCACCCAGTTTAGTGTAAATCTCTTGAAAGCTTTACCTTGCTCTGACATTGTGGCATGACAGAGAAGAAGGACCTGTGGAAGAAAGAACACCGGATACCAGCTGATAAAAGACAGGGCACTGAGCTTGTTCTGTGGTAAACATCACAAACCAGAGCAGATTCTTGCAGCTGAAAAAATTGCTAGTGCCAGCAAGGTATGCCCAGATTCTGAGAGTAGCATCACTGGCTGTAAGGAATTTTTTTCAGAGTGCCTGTGGAAAACATGTCAGCAGAAGATGAATGCAACATCAATTTTTGAGCAAATGGATCCCCCAAACCTGATCATTAGATGAGAAGAAGCTTACACAAAATCTAGCAGCCTTAGTGTCAGACGAATGGAAATTGACAAACAAAAAATTTTAAAAGGGCCTCAAAGAGTGATCTAGGCAACTGTAAGGCTAGAAAAAGGAGTAACAAAGGTGACAAAGTTTCAGAAGATCTTGTGATACTGAATGACAGTGGTAAAATGATAGAAGAAATACTGATAAATGATCCGTAAATTATATGAGGAAACATAAGCTTAACTGTACACACAAAGTGAGGGACCTGACATTATTACCACCGAAGAAAGAAGTCTCAGAGTTATTGTGGATAGTGCTTTAAAAACATCAGTTTAATGTTCAATTCATCTGACAAATAGTCGCCTAAGATGTGAAGGATTATTAGAAACAGAAGAGTAAACGCAGGAAACCACAATGTAAATCTAGTGATCTCACTTTTAAAAATATTGCATCCAGATCTATTTCTAGTTCTAGACATCGTATCACACAACAAAAGGAAACCATCAATGCTGTATGGCAGGAAGGATGATTCTGTGAATGCTGCATACCCCAGTTTTTGAAGGTAGGACATACAGGAGGAATTTTAGGTGAGATATCCTGAGCCATCTACAAAAGAGCCTTGTACAACACAAGCTGGGATTTTTTTGTGTGTTTTATTTACTTTTTGTTTACAAATGTACATCTAAAATTCTAACTCTAAGTCTTGCTTAATGCATGTCTCTTCTCTTTTTTAGCATTAAGCTAATTCATTACTGTGGAAACAAGATTAATTGAGATAATTTGACAAATTAAGGCACATTATGCCTTTAGAGATCCTACATCAAAACAAAATGTCTTGTGAAATCACTTTTGAAGAACCAGAGCCTCAAGACTGGGCCTGGGGAAGGTCTGCAACAATGAGAGACGCTTTAGGAAAAAAAGAAACGAAAGCCTTTGTTTACACGAAGATTGACAAAAGCAAGATGTAAATAACATGGAAATGCTCATTTGCTTATACTACCAACCAGAAAACATTCAGAACTGATACTAAATATTTTGCTATATCAAAGGTGTCAGCAGGTTTTCACCAATGACTTTGAAGGAACCATGATATGCAGTTTCATTCTTCTAATCCTCAGTTAGACACTGTTCCCACTATCATAAGGGTGCGGATGGCAACTGAGATATTTCACCGGAAAATGTGAATGGTGTAGAAGGTACTGATAGTTTGATCTTCAAGCTGGGGCAGGGGAAAATGTCTGTAGTTTGGGGGCACCTTTGGGGAGAGTAAAATGGGTAGTCTGAATGTAGACAAGCAAAAGTACAAGTTTTTACCTAACAGCAACAACACATATGGGGAAATTCATCACAGGATGAGCAGAGAGACCACCATAAAGGCATTCCTACCCAACCAGGAAGATGATCAAAGCTTCAGTGGAGCACTAAAAAATGTAGAGAAATGTGTGACTAATTAGTGCTAATTATTTACCCAAACCAGCACCTAATCATGCTGCTATGCAAATCTGTCCACTGAAATGGGTAAAAAAGTATTAAGAAATACCTAAGTGAAGATTAAGGAACCTTATTTGTGAGATACTATGGCAATAAACATAAAACTAAGCTGCTTATGAATGTCTTTAATGAAGATGTTGACAAAACTATTGTAAAATTAAGGAATGAAAACTACAGACCGTAAGTTCCCATGTCAAGTATGTAACTCACACTGCAGAGCCATTCATTAAAGGAGAAAAGGATACCTTGGCCTAAATATAGATGCAAAAAAAGCTTACAAGCTTACAGAAAAGACGTATCTTAGTTGACATCTACCATATACAGACTAATGTCATTGTCATATGGGACCTGCCAACCCATCTTGAAAGCACAAATCTTGGATCTGCACACTGAACACAAACCTGGGGAAGCTGAGATGCTTGTAAACATGTTCTTTTGGCCACTTGATAAGTGAAACTTGATACGGAGCTAAATCCAGAACTGCTTTGTGTATGTCAGTCTAATCAATACAAAACAAAAATCATTAACTATGGATTATGATTATCAGAACTGCTGAGGATAGGAAGTCAGAAAAAATAATTAAGGTTAGTATGACAAGGTGGCTGAGAGCCATATTCCTAGCTGCTTCTACTACAGTAGCAAGAGGAAGCTTTTTACACTAATCTGTATTTAGTGCAAGGAGATGAGGATAGTGATTCCTGGGTTTGGGATGATGTTACAGGTCGTTAAAAATTGTTACCTTGTTTAGAAAAAAAATGCATGGTGATCACTTAAAAGTTGGAAAACCTTAGACAAGGGCCAAATACACATACTTCACATTAGACTCGAATGGGGTTGTGACATCAAAAATGCTACAGTTTTTGACACGGTATGATAATATGGGTCAAACCTCGCAAAAGAACACCTTTGCTGATGCACAGAAAAATCTGACTCCCTGGAAAAAAGTAGGACAACTAGGGCGCAAAGGAAAAGAAGGTCTATGCCCTGGCACCGGATCATCATTTTCACTTCTGTAAACTAATCCCACGTGAGGTGTGTGCTGTAGTATTGGTGCTGGACAGTAGAGGGCACTGCTTATTTGTGCTGAAGTGAAGGGAAAAAGGCGCTCCTGAACGCGTGTAGCTTCGTGGTGTACCCTGCCCCTGGGGCCATGCTGGGCTGTTGCAATCTTTTTCCTGTGCAGCCCTTTAAATTATCAGAAGTTGATGCACACTTCCATTGGGCAGGACAAATTGGTGATAAAAAAGAAATCCCTCTGTCTCCCACATCAGAATGTATTGTTTTTGCAGCTCCAAGGCATGCCTACAATCCCTTATGGTACTTGGATCAGTGTTGGAAAACAACAAACTTGTAATTTGCAACACAGCTTTTTGAGGAATGAGTGTTGCTGCTTTTACATTGTCTTGGAGCAGAAACCAGCATGTACTCTCTACTCACTCTTCACAGGTGTTAAATATTGTTTCATTCATGTTCATTTTTTTCTTCCCTTGTCTAAAGGACTTGCCCTAGCTGAATGCTTTAAGTTTTGTCAACACAGACCTGGTCTGAGAAAATATTGTAAGGAAGCTGATTCTCCCATGCAACTTTGGAAGCTCAAATGGTCATAGAACATGGCATATGACATGATTACAGTAACACCATGCATTAGGGAGCACTAATTGCTTGAATCAGACCTACCATAACTGTTGCGACTTGGCTGGACTTAGACAAGTTTGGGATTTAGAGCAGAGGCTGAGGAAACTGGCAATGATTCTACATTTGTAAAGCTGTAAGGTTGAGAAACTCTTAACATACAAGGAAAACTGCGCTGTTGATGAGAATCTACACAAAATCTGAAAATTATTATGATCCTACCAGAGAAATGCAAACTTTGGGGAAAGGATAGACATTATCTTCTGGCTTTATCATAGATCCCAATCTAAAATATGTGATGTCTCCAGGAGAGTGGGTACTGTTTTGAACATGAATAGTTGCAGTCATAGGTGCTCTGTAGACGTGCACTGTTAATGTTTTTGCTACACTGGTAAAAAAAACCCAAAGCAATGTCCCAAAATCCCACATGTGCACACCAAATCAGGCTATTGAAGTAATAGGTGATAGTGTCCTTTTATTTGCTATATCTATCCTGTAGAGTAGTATCAAATACATGCTTGTATTTAATGCTGTCTACAGGTCATTGATTTCTGTGTGGCTTTGTGTGAGAACAAAGACCTTATAGAATAAGTAGTCCAATAGGTGTAAAAAATGCTGTGTATATATGTATTTTGCAACCAGTACTTTTGAAGACTGATGTCCATGATTCTCTGCAGACTGCCTGGACTCCAGAATTGCCTGGATGACATTACTATGCTTGGAAAGATTGCTGGAGGTCATGAGAAGCATACACAAGCATCAGTTCAACTAGGCTGAAAAAAGATATTGTCCAAATGTCTCTATAGAGAAACAGGCATACCTTTCTTGAAGGGGAAGGAAGAGCAGAGAACAGTGTCTTAAACAAAAGTAGAACCTGGTCCAAATGATTTCTCTGCAATTACATTCATTTCATGAATACCTGTGAAGATTCACAGACAATTTCATTGTATTTAATGTCCTGGCTGGAAACTATATTCCAATTACACTGATTTGGAGCTGCTACAAGCATCTCCTCATGGACTCACGTGTCCATCCTGGACTGCTGTCAGCTAGTTCCTAAGGAGGAAAAAAAAAAATCTTTGAACATAGTCACCCAAGATCTTACATTATGTGGTTCTATGTTAACTATACCTGTGACGACTGGAGGCTCAGATTGACTAGGAATTTTTTTTACCAATGATCATAACCATTCTAAGAGGATCATAATGTTTGTTTTCCAGAGGAAGAACCTTTGAAAAAAAATATTGAGAGAAAAATAAGCACAAGAAAGTGCTTATTTGCATATTGGCTACACAAAAATGGAGATCCTGCTGTGGAAGACACAGATTCAAAGTAGCCATAGATAACTTGGTGACAGTGTGAGAAAACAAGGACTCAGAAGGGTGGGGATCTGAACTATCACAGAGCATATGAGATTCCTTCTGCTCTCATATGACAAGAGTTATATTCCAAGAACAAAACATATAAGACAAAAGATCACTTTAAGTACTTGTTCTTCATTAGGCACTTCACCAGAAGATTGAAATGCAAGGGCAATTATTGCATTAACAGAATTTTAAATTTAAAGCTGTTTGCCTAACATGTCTAAATTATCAGCAAACAAGTGAAGCCCTGACAGTGGTATGCTTAAAAATACTGAGCAACTTGGTATAAGGTTCACTCTTCCATATATCGTATGACAGAACAGCTATGAACAAGATACGTAGTGTGATGTACTCATTTGCTGTGCTGAAGAGAATAGAGGAAAAAATATCATGCAGCCTAAAAACTCAAAGGTAGGCATTGGTTGCCACAATAGGATATTCAGATTTAAGGAACTCTAAACTCTTGTGTTACTTCCTAGTGGCCATTTGACATGCACGATACTGTGAAATGATAGAACAACCTGCTCTTTCCCAGATTCATCAAACCTCACAACTCGTAGTGTCAATCCGTTTGACAGTGTAGCACTTGAGTGTCCTGAAGTAACCATTATGATAAATGATTTCAGAAAAGGCCAGAAGTAGCTTTTATATCTACGTGCTGATTTACAGTTTTCAGAGAGAGCACACACCATATTATCTGTATACTATCTTCAAGCTAACTGAAAAGTGGAATACATCAGTATAACTTTGAAATAGAGTTTACAGATGACTAATCTGAAAGGAAAATCTTTACTACAGACTTTCCTTCATTTAGCATCTTCTGAATTGTTGTTTTGAGCAAAGGTCTAGTAGAGATCTAGTAGAGCTTTTCTCAAAACAGCAATTCAGAAGATGCCAAATGAATTTCTATATGGAAAGAGAAGTTCTAAATATTGTTAGGTTATGGATGCCTAAGGCTAGAACATGGGTCCAGATGGCTGAAGTTCAACAGATGCCACAGAACTACAGAACTTACATAAATATGTGATGTCAAGTGTGGGAAATCAGAGTGACTTTAGTCTGTGCAACTGTGAAAGTGTGAGTATTTTACAAAAAGAAGGAGAACTGAAGTTCCCAGTCTTTTACAGTTGTGTTAAAAAAAAAGAAGACCATGTTCTATGTCTCTATCCCATCTATCAGATAGCTATGGAATGTTTCTTGCAGGTACTTGCAAGATGTTTCAGAATATCAATCGTAAAATATTAAAGATAGTCTTTGTTTTCTCTGATCTAATGGGTTTCTGAAGATTGATGTCAGAATAAGAAACATACCAAAAAGTCATAGTCATATTCAGCTCTCAAAATACAATACAGCACTGCTGAAACGTAGGGTTTCACAGTAATATTTTCTTCTAGAGAATGAGTGAAAATAAGCATGCTTGTACCATGAGAAAAGCCGTGCCAAAGATTTGGGACCTCCAGATGCATCAGGTGGCAGAGTGTGAAATAAAAAGCTAAATATCATGTGTGTTTGGTGCCACCACTTCCCAGAAATAGATGCTGCATATTTATAATGAGAAACAATGGTCACATGCAATGGTGGTATCCTGAGAGATTGGTCCTTTGGTAATATCAAGTCCTCCATGCACACAAACACATTTGGCAGGGAAGCAGCAAGCACTTCATCCAAATTCCATGGGGGAAAAATTACAAGAGGCTCTGAGAGCCTCAGGCAGAGAGCCAGAGCAGGTGGAAACAGCTGAGTCATAGGATGCATCACAACCAGAGCTAAAGGACTCCTGACCACAGCAGTGCTGATGTCTGAAGGTGCCTCAGAGTAATCAAGTATCATTGTGTGGGTAATAGTTTGCTCCTTTTTAGCCAAACAAAACACAATTTCAGATTCTTTTAACCAACCACCTCTATTATCATAATAGTAAAATTATTTGGAGAGCTTATGTTTGAGAGGCTCTGGTGGGATGCCTAGCAGTGAGGAGTCAGATGCTGATTAACTTCAGCATCTAGCCCTGATGGAAAATTCCTAGGCTCCAATTATTGCATGACACACCTTGCTCGCCACAAAACTCTGTTTTAGGACCTTCACCAGAATATTTTTCAGTGTACTAGGTCTATACCTTGATTAAAATGAGATCACTGCCTCCTTTTTATCTTTGCGATATGCTCTTACATTTTGTTCCTTGTGAAGTTTGTGGTTTTGCGTCTCAAAAATCCATCCATTTCTACTGCTGACAATCTTCTACAGGAAAGTCTCCGGCTTCTCTAAAACTTCCTCCTAAAACTTCCTCCATCTGTTTGAGACCCTGCTTTTTTCTTCTTTTGTTGATCAGTCACCAGGAGGAAGAAATTATTGGCCTTTAGTATCTATTGATAATTAAAAACTAAATATTCTAAGTATTAAATGGGTGATAGATGATGAAAAAATCTTACTATCTAAGAAAATCTGATCAAAAATAATTTGCTATACAGGCAGGATACCTGAAATACAGTTTTCAATATCTTTATAAAACAGAGTGAAAATACAGTTATATTGATGTAAATAATATTTAATCTTCTCTCCAGAAAACTGGTTTCATCAGTAAAGTTGGATTTGTACTAGGCAGTAGCCACTACATTTGGAATCAATGACTACATATCTTGACTTCTGCCATTAGTTATAATAAAACAAATATGTATGGATTTTTTTTTTTTACAGTGAACATTTTACAGGACATGAGTTCAACATATGTGCAGCTCCAGACTGGATGAGCATAATCCAAGCGTAAAACAGTACATTATCTCTGAAGTCTCACGTGTCCTTACTTTAAACTTTCCAGTTGGCTCTTGAAAAGCCTTGCTAGAAAAGAACTTTTGTATACAAATAATTGGAAGAAAAATGACGATTCTTTGTTCTTACCTTGCCATAGTTTAAAAATATTTTTTAAATTACAGGAAATTATGAGGGCAGAACAAAACACTGTAGATCCTCTGTTTTGATAAAAATGAAGACCCTTTGATGTTAATAAAAAAAGAATCACAGTTGTGGAGAAGTAGGCCCTCTAGCTGACAAAAAATAGTGTCTGACTAGGACTTTTTAGAATTCAGTTATTTTAATGAAAAAACATTTCAGGCTGTCGTTTGAAAGTTAGAAAAGAAGATTCCTTCTTCAATTCCCATCTTTCCATTTTTTGTCCCCACCCCCCCAAGAAGGCTGTTTTTCAGTGTTTGCTTTCTCTTTTTTAGAACTGTAGTTGAATGTAGTAAAGTTATATATTTGTAAGTCATGAACATTTACATTGTACACATTTATTGCATGGCTAATTGTTCTGCTTAGATTCTGTAATGATTTTTTCCAAGGCTGAATCCTCCTCCTGACTTTTCTGCTGTGTTTTAATATTAACTGAAGCAACTGATGAGAATATTATCTGAATATGTATGGCAAGTCAAACAGCTGCTAAGAGTGGGACAGCCAAGAAAGCTGTATGGAGAAGAACCAGCATCCTTTATTTTTCTTGATGGAACCTTTTTGTGATTCTATGATGCTTTCACTACCTCTAAATATCTGAAGAATTTAAGATTTTGTCAGATGTCAAGCCTGCCCAATTCATAGCAAGGAAAACAGACAACTGCTTGAAAAAATATGCCATGAATGGCAAATGATCTGTTAGAGAGTGAAAATGTTATAATTTCTCCATAAATGTGATAGTTTAAATAACTTCCATAAAACACTTCTGTGCAAATGTTTATATCATTAAGCAGACATACATATGTGTGTACTTAAAACTGAGCTATCTAAAGTGGTAGTTATTAAAAAGACAGAGCCAGACTCTTCTCAGGCATGCAGAGCAAAAGAGGCAATAGTCACAAGTTGAAGAAAGGGAAATACTGTCTACATATGAGGAAAAGAAAATTCATGGTGAAAGTAGTTAAGCAGTGGAAATGGAGATTTTCTAAAACTGACTTGAAAAGGCCATGAGCAAAACATGATCTAACACTGAAGTTAACCTTCCTAGATGATCTCCTGAGGTCTCTTCCAAACTTTTCTATGACATATATACATCTGTATACATACATTATATATATATATATGCATTCTATAAAATATCTATTACGATATGTTTTCTGCTGAAAATCCCAATAAGGAAAAGAAAGAGTAGCATCATCTGCCCAGTCTTTCAAAATGCTAGCCTGAAGAACACTCTAAGGAAAAGAGATATCCAACCAAGAGATCAAAGGCATGAAGAAGCTATTGAGACATTTCAGATGCACATCTACATCAAGGAAGGAAAACATCTTTTTTATTGTTTTCTCTCAGTAAATGCTATTTATTACGGAATCACATGAAAAATTAAAAAAAATAATAAATTTTTGTATTCCTAGAACAAGAGAAACAGATTTGGACAAGGTAAGGCCTAGAAAGACAGTCTGTCCTACCTCATAGCCAAATTTGAAATTAAGTGATCTATCTTTTCCTTTTCGATCGCAGGCACTAAAGCATATTTAGCTGAATTATCCTAGAGTGTAAATGTATTTTATCAATTCAAAAGATTTTTAATCTGCAGCTTAATACTCAAAAATGGATTCCATTTCCTATTTAATCCATTCTTCCCAAATAAAAAAAATCTTAGAAATGTTTTTGGATTTCAACAAGTTGGAATCTTGAACTTTTGGCTTAAAACCATCCTTTACAGTTCAGAAGATCAAAATTCTGCAATTCATGCTGTGAACCTTTTTCTTCACTTATTTTTAATTGATTAGAAATTTTTGCATCAGTTTGTTGAGAAGTGCTCTTGCTGAATCTCATGTTTCTGCTACTGGAAGTGTAACATTACTGCAAGAAAGTTTTAAAGAAAGCTTTTTGACTGGATGAAAGAATGATTGTTCTGAAGTTGCCTTATTGAAACTTGCTAATTACACAATCTTACTCCTAGAAGGAATAAACATACCATAATTCAAAAACATAAAAAAGATAAATTTACAAGCACTTAAGACTGACTCTTAAACAAAAGTGCCTGTATAGTCTTACACACATGCTGATAGCATATAATTCTGCACCTCTTACGAGAGTAATGCCTCATTACCCGAGTCATACCCTGGATGAAGACCACCTGAACGATGCTAGATTCAGGCAACACAGAGGTGGAAAGAGGGAAATATTTAGTAATATAAATCACAACTAAGGCCATCTGTCCTGCAATTGTCAAAGGAGTAGACTGCCTCAGGCTCTTCGTGGGCTCTTCATCACTACCAGCTACCTGAATAGTAACAGCTGCTGCACTTTCTTTCATCTGTGGATAGTGAGGAGGCAGTATTCCAGCTTGTCAGATGCTAGTGTGCCCACGGTGAGCCATATATTTTTTTATCTTTTGAGTCAGGGTATTACAGTAACACACTTCACACGGGAATACATTCCTATATGTAGAAAAATTTCCAATGTTTTAACATTTAAATAGAGTAGATACACTTCAACAAGCCACTTTCTTTCTTTGATTAAACACTGACTGTTCCTCAGTTATCAAATCAAATTTCAGATCTTAGTTCTTGGTCTTCAAAGCTCTCAAGAGAGTGGATAAATTTAGCAATATAAACATTATAATCATAATGGGGCTGGAAGGTTACATGAAGAGATCATCTAATCCATCCTTCCTGCCAGAAGGCATAATCAACAAGGCCAGTATCACCTCAGGTATATATTGGTCTAAGCTATTTTTAAATATCTCCAAAGGAGGAGTTTCCCAGACTCCCCAGACAATCTGTTCCAATGCTTCACTAACTTTGATCACTATAAAAAAAATTCCATATTAGTAACCTAAATCTTCCTGGTTGCGACTGAAGCCCATTATTTCCTGTCCTATCCAACTTGAACGTGGAAAACAGATTTTTCCTTTCCTCCCTGCAGCAGCATTTTGCATAGTTGAAGACTTTCATGCCTTTCTATCTTAAATATCTTCTTTAGGTTAAACAACCCTGACTCATCAAGTCTTTCCATATAAGCCTTCTCATCAATCTTAGTGCTGTCTTTCAGACTTTTCAATTGGTTCAAAACTGAACACAGTGGTGCAACTAAAGCTTTACTTTAACTTCTGAATAGAGCAAGTAAAAAGGCTAAAATAATAAAATATATAGACAAAGAAAATGATCTTTGCAGCTTAATTCTGATTGGATATTAGTAAAGTAATACTTTCAAAAGGCAGGTGAAAAGATGTTATGAAAGTTGAGATACAAGGTAATAATAACATGAACAAACACAGAAGGACATACTAGACAAAACGTACTGAAAGACACTACAAAACAATTGTGCCAGAGATGGCACAAATAGCTATGGTCCTAAGAAAGGCCACAGCCACAGTGATCCTCATTCACAGTGAAAGGGGAATAGTGGAGGACCTGAAGTAACAAGAATAAATTATTAGGAGTCTGCTTTAGCCATGCTGAGTTTCAGGTGATATTGTCATGGTTTAACCCCAGCCAGCAACTAAGCACCACGCAGTCGCTTGCTCACTCCCCCCACCCAGTGGGATGGGGGAGAGAATCGAAAAAAACCCAAGACAAAAACCAAAAAAACTCATGGGTTGAGATAAAGACAGTTGAATAGGACAGAAAGGAAGGAAAATAATGATAATGATAATAATAATAAAAAATGACAATAATAATACTAAAAGAATTAGAATGTACAAAACAAATGATGCACAATGCAATTGCTCACCACTCGTCGACCGATGCCCAGTTAGTTTCTGAGCAGTGACACACCCCTCCTGGCCAGCTCCTCCCAGTTTATATACTAGGCATGATATCATATGGTATGGAATATTCCTTTGGCCAGTTTGGGTCAGCTGTCCTGGCTATGTCCCCTCCCAGCTTCTTGTGTCCTTCCAGTCTTCTTGCTGGCTGGGCATGAGAAGCTGAAAAATCCTTGACTTAGTATAAACACTACTTAGCAACAACTAAGAACATCAGTGTGTTATCAACATTATTCTCATACTAAATCCAAAACATAACACTGTACCAGCTACTAGGAAGAAAACTAGCTCTATCCCAGCTGAAACCAGGACAGATGTGTAGGTATCCATAGAAAATATTAGAGAGAGAATTGTGACAGGAACTGAGAACCGGACCAAGAAATCTGAGACTTGATTCTGAAACCTACAAATGTGGCCATCAATTCCATTCACCAGATATTTTTGCATATCCTGTCAATGGAGCTAGAAAAAGAGGAATTTAGGTATATTCTTAAAAACAATGTGGCCTAATTCCTATGGAGACCTATAAAAAGTACATGGCTGTCTTTGTCCAGAGCACTCTGTGGACTCAACCTTCCCTCCCTCCCTTAAAAATCATCCTGAGAATTTAATGTTTACTGTGACCTTCTTCAGGTTTCAGTTTTACTGGGGACCAAAGGTGACAGTGATCATTTAAAATACGGTAGTCTATCTTTCTGAAAGATCTGACAGGTCAGAGATAATTATTATTATTATTTCTTTGAAGGAAAACTAACCAATGACCAAAAAAAAAAATCCTCCCCTTTAATAAGCTGTCTTTTTCATACAGAAAGCTGAATCTGTTAGCCGTATGTTAAATATACCATCCATTGGCTTTTATTCCTCTACATGCATTTAGGGCATCTAGTACAGAAGACTTTCTATAAGCAAGTAAATAAATCCAAATATGTACTTTTAATTCTGAAGATTGTGGAGAAGTCTTCCAGATGTGAATGGAGCCATAGCTGAAACAGCAGTGTCCATTGCAATCTTAAGTGTACTTCTAACAGTGACTCAGGGGTACGAACTCTCTTATCACCTATTAATAATGACACTTCATTGCCACCATTATCTATTTAATCGATTCACCCGAAAGCAAAGGCAATGGAGAAAAGGTGGAGAGGTGAGAGAGAAAATATGGAGAAGCAGGAATTAGAAACTGTTTCAGAAAAGAAGGGGAAGGGAGGAAACAGCAAGAGGAAGGTAATGCAGTAGAAGAGGAAGCAAGTGGTAGAAATAGCAGTGTCTTTAAGGAGTCTTTTTAAATTGAATTGTACTGAGTGTACCAAACACCTGTTTGTATAGATTAAAAAAATTAGGGACCTAAGCCCAAAGGAAATCCGTTTGTATTACAGTAAATTAAAAAGTAGTCACTGACATTTTGAAGAAATCTTTTTCAAAAATGCAGTAAGTCACATTGCACTGACAGAGCATTACAGATATGTAGTAATAATGAAAAATAATTCTTT
Source organism: Gymnogyps californianus (assembly GCF_018139145.2). Classification (NCBI taxonomy): domain Eukaryota; kingdom Metazoa; phylum Chordata; class Aves; order Accipitriformes; family Cathartidae; genus Gymnogyps; species Gymnogyps californianus. The sequence goes on along the minus strand of NC_059472.1, from coordinate 69,437,017 downwards.
TCTAGAATGAGCAATCATATGGGGGGCAAATCTAGTTCATTCATCAGCTCTTAGAGTTTTGGCAGTGTTATTGAAAATGCTTGGGAAAGATAATCTCTGTCTTAACAACTTCCCACTCCTATATCCTCTCAGAGATTTCCATCTGAGAAGGTAAGACCAGGTCAAGCAGAGAGTGCATTTCTGCCTAGACAGTTGTGAATCTTCCAGGATGTCCTCCATTTAGGAATCTTTTGACCTGGAGATGAATATACTTATGAGTAACAGATCTTGAGGAATTTTTCTTCCCTTAATTTGCATAAACCATCTCCCTTCTCCCCCCCCCCCCCCCCCCCCCCCCCTTCCTTTTTGAAATTTGTAGTAGCATAACAGATTTCCACAGGTCAATTGAACAATATATGAAAAAAAGAAAAAGCTCATTTTGTTTGATTTATGCCTGCAGTTGGTAACCTCATTTGATGCCTCTTCAGTTGTCTGAGCAGCAACTTCATTACCCATCCTCCTTGTTTCACTCATTATTTTATAGGTCATGATCCTGTACTTCATCAGTTACCTCTCTGTGGATTCTTTACTTGTAATTTCTTAATTTGGATTTAAGAATCCAAATCTTTTTAGCCACTCCTCATAGAGAGTTTTCTGTACACCTTTACCATCCCCCCCTGTAGCTTTATAACCTTCCTGTATAATTCTGAGGTGAGTAGGCTAGTTTTTGAATAGTCTACATAACTCAGTCAAAACGTTTTCTGTTTCGTCTTCCATTCCTTTTATTATAACTCTTAAAATTTGTTTGCTTTTCTAAGGACCTCAGTGTATAGGCCTGAGTTTTTCAGAAAACTAATTGCAGGAAATCCAGGATTTTCTGAGCAGTAGCATATAGTTTAGAGCTCATTGGTGTATATGAACAGTTAGGATTATTTTCCCATGTACACTATTTTGCATTTACCAACACTGATATTGTCTGCCATTTTACCTCCTAGTCACTCAGTATCATGACATTGTCCTGCAGTGTTGTCGCCTGATTATTCTCTCTTAGACCATTTATGCAAGTTATAAAACGGAGGTCCCAGGACCCTAGTGATAATCTTTTCCAGTGTTAATATCAACCACTTTTTAACTCATTGCCTTCTACCTTTTAATTATGAGTCCATGAGAACTTAGTTTCATTACAAATCTTTACTGAAGAATCTCGTCAAAAACTTCCTGAAAAGCCAGTGTCAGATGACTATTTTCCACTTGGTCATTGATTCTTTGAATAAACTCCAAAAATATATTTACAAGAGGCAAATTATGTCTTCCACTTTATGTTCACAGCTATCCATAGACTTACCAAGTCTATTTTTTATTATAGTTTCTACCATTTTCTCCAGTACGGAAATCTGGCTTTCTAGTCTGAAGTTCCACAGTTCAGTCTGAGAACCTTTCTGTGAACTGAAACTTTATTTGCCACTACCCATGCTACCAAAGACATTTTATGTTTTAACTGAATCACTTACTGCAGTGCATCTTTTTCATATTTTAGTCCCTTTGAAACTCCTAGGTGAGTACCATCTGGTCCTTGCAATTTGCTACAACTCATGTTATTGATTTGTTCTTCATAAAAATGTAAGAATGACTGCACTACATCAGACCAAAGGTCTATCTACCTCAGTATCATTCAGACACATTCCCAGATGTCTAGGGAAGATTGTAAGAAGGAAAGGTGTTATGATAGTTCCTCTAAATTCTCCTCTGGCCTTCAACCATTTGTGGTTCAGAGACTGCCGGAGCTCAAATTGTCTGTTAATTTTGAAACTCTTAATGAATTTTTCTTCTGCAAACCTTATACTAGTTGAAGAGAGGGTTAGACTGACTTTTCACATCTGCAAGACCCCATAGCAAAGAGTACCATACAGTAACTGTAGTACTGTGCACAAAGAACCAGATTTTTTTGTTTTGTTTCATGCTTTTACTTCTTGCAAGGAAACTTATTCCCTTTTCAGCATCTTCATTAAGTTTACAGACACTCATTAAGTTCACAGACTTCCGTCTTATCTATCCCTGATTATCACTTTTCCAAGCTGAAGCATTGTAGCTTTTTAGTTGTTCCTTGCATGGAATTCTTTCCATATACTTATTGACTGTCTGTCTCTGAACTTTGTGTTGGGTTGTTTTTGTGGTCTGCAAGCAATCTCCAAGCTACCTGCAAGCATTATACCTTTTCAAATGCACCTTCTATTTTCTTTTTAATATACTGTCACATTAGATAATTTCCCTATTTGAAATTAAGTCCCACCTCCCCTCACCCCTGCTCCCACCAGCGGATGAATATGTGATTAAAGTCTCTGAGTTACTGCAGAGTAGTTTTTTGGTAGTAAAATTTTGAATGGTACCCTAGTCAGTGCTGGGAGTAAGGCAAGCACTAGCTGTCTTCTCTTGAATTTGCTAACTAGCTGCTCCAAAGAGGTGCTTTCAGTATCTCTGGATGAGATGCTGGAGTGTCACCTCTGTCATGTCCTAACCTGATATTTAGCCAGACTGTCTATGACTGAAGTCTGCTATCATTCTTGAGTTTTCTTCTGCTGCAGCCTTCTGGTTTACCTTTCTGTGTCCCCAGTCACTGTGACTATCATGATTTGGAGAGGAATGGGGAAATCATTAACATAACCCTAGTATTATCCACTTTCTGTTTATTCAGTCATAGGGACTGAACACTACTGACTGATCTAGTTACCTTATCCCCTTTCTTATTTGACCCTGTTTATACTACAGTGCCCCCAGTACGGCCAAAAGCTTGAATAACTTGTACCTTGTAATTATAGTCTTATTAGTTATTTTCCTTACTTTATGTTTGTGATATGGCTCTTAAGGCAATATCTTCATTTAAAAACAGGCATTCTAGTAGAATGGTCTTGCTTTTGGGAATCAGCTATGCATTTGGCCCCAGTGAAGTGACTTTGCTGGGCTCTGCTGAACTAGATTGAAAATTAGATTCAGTGCAGCCAGGGTAAATGTCATATGAGGTGGATATTATGCTTCTGGGAATAAATTTTTCATCTGTCCTTCCCTACCTTTTTAGATGCATCTTCTTTCTCTCTTTGATTTACCAGCTATGAGGATAGCAAATAACACTGATCAGGAACTGACTCCCCAAGAAACAGACTGTGCTGAGAACAGTTACCAGTTCAGTCAGTGGCTCTCCTGTTATACTTACTGGAATTTCTGGGAAAATGTACCTCAAATAAGAAAGAAAGCTTTTCTACTTATCTCTGGAAGATACTGAGTTCCTCCAATTGCTCTCTACATCCAACCTCTATCCTCTTTTCCTCCAGCAGAGGTCAAGATTTTGTCGACCATTCATTTGGTCAAGCTGAGAAAGAAGGGGAGGGAAAAGTTCAGTCATCAGCATGTCCAAGCAAAGGTTGGGGATAGTCCATAGTAGTCCATAAGAGCTCTCATGGAAAATTATGCCACCCCATGCCTGCAAACATAGATAAAAAAAGACTAGTTTAGTTTTGAATTAGTGAAGTCCTTTCTTACTTAGCAACCGTATGAAAAGAAGACATTCATCTTGCATCACCTCCCTTTTGAATGATCAAAAAATGAAAGGGAAAAAAATATTCAGGATAGAGAAACTAACAGGCCAAGCAGCATGTGAAAACTGGTGTGAAAAAGCTAACTTAAGTAATTTAAAAAAAGAAAGAAAGAAGAGATATACTGACTAGTGAATTGTTTAATGAAGATGGATTGTTTGGTGCTCTTAATTTAGTCTCATAATGTGAGAACAAGAAGACACTCAATTACTGTGAGTGTTAGCAAATTTAAAAGTGATAAAAGGAAATAATTCTTTATGCTGTGAATAGTAAATCTTTGGAACCCAAATGCTCTAACATTCAGTTACCTGAGCAATTAAGATTGATTTGAACTGGGCCTTACTGAATGAGAATAAGCATAGCTTTGGTTGCTGTTTTGAAATAGGGGAGCATAGTGAAATAGCATCACTATATCTACCATGCCTTTCAGGACATTAGGGTGCATTTGCAATTTGATTTCAAGAGCATGTTCTGTCTAGGAAAACATTCTATAATGGACTGAAGTGTTGGACTTTCACAAAAAGTTCTGACAGCTTTTGGTGTTATATGGTCTCTCAAAGAGCAGCTATGGTATGCTGCTTAAGTCCTCACCTACAGTGGTAGATTCATTCTCTTGTGTTAGCCAGAGAATTGGAGGCAGCATACCACTCTTACTGTGAGGACTGTAATAAAATCCCTTGGGCAATTGAGCTGACTACTATAACTAAGTCTTAGATAAACACTATCAGTTGTTTAAGGCACACAGAATTAATCTTTCTTGTCTTAATTGGCATTATGCTTGATGACATCGCTCCTAATATTGAGAATTATAACTGAATTCTTGTTCACTGGAGAGTTAGTTTATCCACATGGTGTAAGTATCTATGAGAGGTGTGCTTGGTAGAATAAGGTGCAAGCAGATTAAAGTGAAGAAACTGAGGTGAATGTTTACAGCTGCCAAGGGCAAACTTCAGACATTAAGTCTTTCAGATAAGTTTACACTGTTGGAGTGATGATGAGATATTCTCAGGATTAGCTTCAACAGTCTGTTTCGATCATTGACACAGTACAACAGATATTGCAGTGTTAAGATCCCACTGTTAATGAGAAATGCCCTCCCTAGGGCAGGCCAGCAGTCCGTCTAGCCCAGTGTTATGACAGGGACAGGTCAGAGGATGCTATTTAAGCAGAGCGCATAAGCCTGGCCAACTTGCAAGCCATTACTCACATACTCCCCCAACTTCTACAGCTACTGTATTAGGAACATTGCAAGTTAGATCTTAACGCATGTTTTTATTATCCATCTGTGAGCCTGTTGTTTATGAATTTGTCTGGTCCTTTTTTCTTCAGATCTATTTGCTACTACAGCCTCCTGGGGCAGCAAGTCCCAGATATTCACCAACCACTGGTAAAACTGGTATTTTATTTTAAATCCATCTTGTACTAGCTTGGTGCCACCTTACTCCCTGCCACAGCATTCATGTATTGCTGAGTTTAGTGAACAACAGCTCTGCATTTCCGTTTATCCGCCCCTTTGAATTCATAAACCCTGGTCATATCCTTTCCTTAGCCCTCCCTCCAGAAAGAATGCTAACCTGTCCTTATGAAGTAGCTACTCCATCTCCTTGATCATTTTAGTTTTTCTTCCCTGTATGCACATTCTCTATATCCACTACATCCTTCTGAGCTGCAAAGACAAAGGAGGCACAGGCTACTAGGATGTAGCGATGCCAGATGTGGCCATTGCCACAGAAATGGGCTTAGCAATCCTATGACTTCTGCAGTTGTAACTGCCAGTTCGGAGCACATCCTAATTCACCACTCACAAGAAGTCAGCAGCCTAGGAACACAAGCCCATCAATTATCCTCCTACTCAGACTCTAAAATGCCTTACACAGGGCTTGTCATTTGCTGCCAGTCAAACTTCCACTTTAGAGACCCCTGTGACTTTTTTAGTTTCCACTGCTGACAGTTTGGTTCTGTTACAATGAAGATGCAGCCAAATCTTTCTAATATAGGCTCTTTCTTTGCCATACATGGAGATTATGGGCTCCTGCGTGCCCCTCACACCATGCAGGATTTCAGAGAATGCTACCATGCAGGTCCGGGACTTTAGTCCCCTACCTAGCAGCCTGAATTTAGCTTTCAGAGTTTCCCTCCCACATTTCCCCCCTGCGATCAGACTAACAAGAACCAAGCTTCTCCCCTGCATCCTTAAGCAGCTTAAGTATTTTAATGCACTTGATTTAAAATATAATAAAACGGCCTCAGATTTGGAAGATTCCCTTTGGTTTTGGGAAACCTCGTGACAAAGATAGACACTGTTACAGTCATGCACTTGCACATGAACATGGTGGGAGGGGTTCTGTGATGCGTGGTAGAGGATTTTGATGTTAAGAAATATGTTGGCTGAGGTTGCCTGCAGAATGTGGTTAGCTGAAGGGGAACTATGAATATAAATACTTAATAAACATTTCATATGCACTCCATTCTTCCTTGCTCTCTGAGGAAATAATGTTCAAATGGCCTGCAACCTTAATGACAGAAGTGGTGGGAACAGATCTTCAGCTCATCTGTGGAGACAGGCTCAAAGGCCCTATAGTATTCCCACTGTAGCATAGGATGTTTTAATGTTCATCTCCTTTGCAGTTCTGCTTCGTAGCATTTACCCAACGCTGATTCCATGGTCACCATTTCACAGCAATTCTCTAAGGAATTTCCTTAGCACCTTTCTTTTACTTGCAGAGTCACAGATCTCTCCATTAGCATCACTGGACAATTTTTTGCTCTGCTTGCCCTTTCTGCTACCTACTCCTTTGCACTGCTGGGGCCAGCACTCAGGTTGTTACTACAAATTAATATTTTTTTTCCCGAGCTGCACACTTTTGCATGCATTGACATAATTAACATATACAAATCATAATTAGCATGTTGGAGTGACCTCTTGGGCGGATATCTTCTCAGCTTTGAACAAGCGGGAAATATGCATAGCCATTTTTGCAAATCCTGCCACGCATGGGATGCTGACACTCCTGCGTGCACCCTGAGGTGCCCAGAACTGTCAGTGCCCTGTGCTCAGGGTATTAATTGGCCAGCCAATAGCATAACAGCCAATCAAACAGCTTAAGTAACAAAGGCAGCATTGTATATTTACTCTGATTATCTTATTTTTGCCTAATGAAGCTGCTTTAAGGTTTCTCTCCTGGCAAGCATCCAAAATGCTTTTATCTGCCTGCATGCAGTGGGCTGTCAAGCTGAGAGAAAAAGCCTCCTTTGTGTGCACAGTCTGTCTTTTTTTTAGAGGAGTTGCTGCAGAGAAAAGAGTGGATATCTTTGGGGGCGCCTTGACTTTCATATGTTGAAGGAGGCCTGTAAGGGTGTCTTTTTCATAAATGTTCTGATTTTTTTTAACTTTGATCCCAATGAATGGAATGTGTGTTGAGAGTGCATCAGGCATACAGTTTCATCGCCATGTGGCTCCTCTATTTTGGTTAATTTCTGTGTCACTAGTGATATTACTGGGCCCATTGGTTATTTGCTTATGTACCCTAAATCTGCATCTCCTGAATATCTTCCCTTGCCCCCATCCTTCTCAAAAAGAATAGAGGGATTTTAATGCAATTCTTACAGGAGAAATTTCTGAAGGGAGAAAGAAAAAAAAAAATCAAGAAATTAACCTGAAGTAGACTTCAAGTTGTACATTGCCTTAATTCCCAGTACAATATCCAAGATAAGGATACAATTCTGTAAGGAAAATGGTGAGAAGAATTGGGGAGAAGATATAAGCAGCATAAGAGCAACCACAGGTCTATGTTCTCAGGATAAAAAGTTCCACTAGTTTGTGTACTTATTTCTCAACTTTTAATCCCAATTAAAGCCTGCTCTTGATCCACAGCAAAATTTTTTTTCAATTCTAGAGTGATTTAAAACACTTTAAACAAAATTCTCTCCTAAAAGTTTGTACAGGTTTCTTATATTACAAATGAGAAGATTATCTATTGGGGATCTTTTTTCAATTATTTTATAACTGAAAAGAGAGGTTTACACTCTTGTTTGCACATGATCCTGTTTTTCTTTTAAGAAGTTCCTTGCATAGTCAAGTGATAACAACTGTATTAATTATAGGCCATGCAAATAAAATTGTGCTGGAATGACTCCATTTTGGCTTCAACCAGGTATGCCATTTTCACTGCTGTATGTCAGAGTACTTCGGCAGACTCCAGCTTGGATTTACAAAAATACTATTTTTTCCCTGTTTTTTTCCTTATGTTTACATAAAAATTTATAAAACAGGGCTGCCTGGCTTCATAGTTTCCACAGAAATACAGCCTTTTAGGGGAAAAAGTAAAACTGGTGGTAGATTTTTATTAAGTGAAACTTCTATCATAAAGTCATCCTGGTAGTGTAGTAGCTGGGGTTTAACTCATTCACCATTGGTTTTAACTAACAAACAAGTACCCTTTCTCCCAGGTGTTAAGCACATCTCTGAGTTGCATGAGACTATTAAAGATTTCAGCAATTGTCTTTTCTTCTTGTGTAGAAGCTAACTTCCCCACTGTGCTGGTTTTGGCTGGGACAGAGTTAATTTTCTTCACAGTAGCTAGTATGGGGCTGTGTTTTGGATTTGTGCTGAAAACAGTGTTGATAATTCAGGGATGTTTTAGTTATTGCTGAGCAGTGCTTACACAGAGTCAAGGCCTTTTCTGCTTCTCACACCACCCCACCAGCGAGGAGGCTGGGGGTGCACAAGAAGCTGGGAGGGGACACAGCCGGGACAGCTGACCCCAACTGACCAAAGGGATATTCCATACCATATGACGTCATGCCCAGCATATAAAGCTGGGGGAAGAAGAAGGAAGGGGGGGACACATTCAGAGTGATGGCGTTTGTCTTCCCAAGTAACCATTATGCATGATGGAGCCCTGCCTTCCTGGAGATGGCTGAACACCTGCCTGCTGATGGGAAGCAGTGAATGAATTCCTTGTTTTGTTTTGCTTGTGTCCGTGGCTTTTGCTTTACCTATTAAGTTGTTTTGATCTCAACCCATGAGTTTTCTCACTTTTACTCTTCTGATTCTCTCCCCATCCCACCGGCAGGGAGTGAGTGAGCGGCTGTGTGGTGCTTGGTTGCTGGCTGGACTTAAACCACGACACCCACCAAACTGAAACTAACCGAATTTGTTTAAGATTGTTTCCTAAACAGATGTCAGGGTGCTGCCTGGGTGCCTCTGCATATCGTCAGCAAGGATGGGGCCACCCGTGGCTGCCCTGGGGCTGAGCTGTCCCTGAGCCCTGGCAGCCAGATCCCAGGAGGGATGCACTAAGGGCCCTGGCACCAAAGTCCTTCTAAGAAATGCACTATCCTGGAGAAAATGCAGGGGGTTAAAAGAAGAGAGATCAAATTGGTGGAAGATGGTAGTGACTTGTTCTGTACTCTTTCATATTCAGGATGGTTCTGTGTCTTTTACGGTCATGACACCTGAATTTACAGATTTTTGTGAGTGATTTGGGAAGAGCCCAAGGACAGAGTAAGTGAAGTATGAGGCATGCTCCAGGGAAGCTGGCATGGGGAGCATCATGGCGCTAGGTGAAGTCTTTGTCAGTCACCTCATAAAAGCAACTACTTGTTTTTCCAGTGGCAGAGGAGAGTGAGATGCATCTGGGAACTCGAAGGAGGAGAAAGAGAGCACAGTGATTACAACTATTCTTATGCTGAAGTCACCATTTAACTCGATTAATGCAGCTACGCTATGAGGGTGACTGAGTTAAAGAGGAAGGAAGTGAGGTGCTAGTGGGTGCACTGGAAAACTAGTTGCATCCAACCAACACTTTCCCTTTGGACAGCCCTAATCAATGCCAAATATCCTTTAAAAAAAGGATATAAAATATCCTTTAACATACGCAACCTTCTTAACTTAAAAACTCACATTTTTTCCCTATCTAGTCCTTTTGATTTAATTTCCCTTGTGCTGCCATGTATTTCTATTCTAAGTTCTTAAGTAAGAACTTTTTATGTGTCTATCTTGGTACTGCTTACTGCTACTGCTACTAAAAATAATTAATATAATGTTGTTATTATTATTATTGTATTATTATAGAGACAAAGTTTTCTCTCATGATATAATTTGACACTAACAATTCAAAGCCAGGTGAACGAAGAATATATTTTATCTAACAGAAATAAAAGGTAATTTTTCATTAATATGCAGAACAGTTTGCATTTTTACTACAATAATTCCCTACCTAGCCTTCCAAAAGTTACAATTTTTAGGAACCACACTATCACACAATGTTAGATCAGTTTGCTGGTTTTTATAAAACAGATAATGAGTACTCTTCCTTTGAGTATTCATTGTAAAGTAATTGTAATCATCTTGAGGCTTTAAGAAATGTTCAGCCACCATAAACAACTTATTTCAGTTTATGAAAGACGTACCATATATGTCAATTTGTGTTTAGTGTGTGCCTATTCCAAGATACCAAAGGAGCTGAAGCAGGTTCATAATGGATGTCGTTGTTTGCTTTAGGTAAAACAAATATATTTTTTTGATCCTGTGTGTATGAACAGAAAATACTGTGTGACAAATCCATAGATAAAAGACATATGCAGCTGTTTCTCAGTATCTCAAGCATGGTGCAGTGCAAATAACTAATCAATTTTCTTTTAGGTCAGTAACAAGTCATGTATTAATGAGTAAAACCTGTTTCACAGTTACGTGCCATATGAAAATTTATCCTCTGGAAACATAATGTGGTTGCTGGACAACACACAACCTTTCTGTAGCAGTCAATGTTCTATTTCCAGTATCATGTTAAGCTATTGATAACCAGCCCAAACACTCAAATATCTTAGGTCATTAAATCAACAAAACCTTTTACAGAAACTCTGTTACTTTATCGATTATAATCTAGAATTCAGAAGATTTCTGTGTACTTCCTATGCAATGATAAAACAAAAGGGGTAAAGAACAACAGAAAAGCAAACCAAGCTCCCCCAAATTATGAGAAGAATATAATTTACTTCTTATTTCTGCATACCTGTTACTGAGAGGTAACTGTTAAATGCTGCATCAGAATGGAACGTTCCCTACAGTGAAAATTGAGATAGATTACTGCTCAAAATATTCAAAATCTAATTAGAAAAGCTTGACATTTTTTGTATTTTGACTTATTTTCAATATTACCATGTCTTTACCCAAATATGGGCTAAGTATGAATTTTCATTTGGGGAGGGCTTATTTCATTATGAAATTATTTTAGGAGTTTGTACCTGCCCTGCACCATCCTTAAAAAGTAAGAAAGCTTTTTGATTATTGTCTACATAAAAATAATAATACATTTTCCTCCTGTGCAGAGTCAACATAAGTATTCTTAATCACAATAAATCATCACTTCTGTATATGTGTGGATGAGTTTAGGTCTTAGATTTGCCAGAGAAAAATGTGAAAGGCAGTTGGGACTATCTATGTCTATGTTATGTCTACAATAGCAAGTAGTGCAGACCAGTAGAAGCAAGAGCTGTAGTATGAAACACTTGGTGTTCATGCCCACACAACATGCATTTTAATGGGGGGATAAGCTCTAGGCTGTCCTATAAACTGCAGGCCATTTGCAGCTGGCGTGCATTGGGTATACTCCTTCTTGTTTAGTTTCACCTAAAAGGATTTCGGTTCACGTGGTCCATGGCAACTGCATGATGCAAATATAAGTACAGTAAATAGGGACAACTGGCAATTCAAAAATACTCTCCTGATACAAATTAAAACACAAATGTAGGCACATGTTCTGTGTCTCAAAAGCCATAATTAAGCCATAATCAAAAAGAAAGGAAACAGCTTTGAAAAGGCAACAACATGACCTAAGAAATGGCAGGTCTAAAGAAAAAGTGTACCTATTACAGATATCTGTGTACAAAACCAGTGGAAGAAAATGAATGATGAAACCTGATCAGAAGCTACGAGTTGCAGAAAAAAAGAAGCAAATGGACATCTGTTGATACTACAGCTAAGGGAAATTAGTATCTTCTTCAGAATATTAAGGAACAAATGGAATTAAAAAGCATTCTAGATGAAGAAGGTCTGTCAACAAAATACTGAAAAAGCACAAATATTCACCAAAGAAATCCGTGTAGAGGCAAAAGGCAACATGGATGTAGCACGCTTCATTCCAAAAATTTCCAAGGAAAATATTAAAAAACCAGCCTATATACAAGCTTGTACAAGTAGAAGGACTGGAGGATTTGAGAAAAGACATAGTGTGCAGAACCATCTGCTGCTGAAACGGTGGATTTACAAACTCAAATTCTCATGAGTCGCGTTGGACAAGAGCCCCTTTTCTTCTTCCCACATACTTTTCATTGCAGTTACATGTGTAGCAGCATGATATATGAGGGAAAGTATAATAAAAGAAGCAGGGAGCAAAGCAACTCTGCACAGATGTCTTCTCACTGCCCCTCACCCTGATTACTCCTACAAGTTGTGCTTAGGTACTAGAATATCTATGAACTCATTGGCAAGAATCTGTGCCATCTAATGAAGTAAACTGACTCACCAAAGGAAGATCTTATTTCTTGCTATTTGAATGGGAAATTCCCTCATAGCAGAACATTTGTTACCATGTAAACATAATACAATAAATAACACAGATAACGTAGTCCACTTTGTATTTCTTGGGCAATGTGTTTACTGTAATTCACTTGAACACATATAAATCTGTACTAATAGTTTTTTACTAGGTGCTATGCTTGACTCAGTAGGTGTTAACTTTGATTTAGTAGATTAAATATCTGATTCAGCAGGTAATTCACATGTTTCAACAGGTTGTATAGCTGACTCAACCTGTGAAGTATCTGGCACTGTTTATTTTTTCCAAAGGTTGGGTTATCCATTTTAGGATGAACTTTGTTCAGTTCTCCATATGGCACATTAATTTAAGCTCAAGTTAAACATTTTACCAGGAATGTATATTATAAAGTGTCCATTTAAATATATTTATACAGCCCTTCTGAATTTTAAACTTTTCCCTTGTGAAAAGGTTTTTCTCTAAACATTATCCTTCTATTAATATTAGTTTTTGTTCAGTTATCATCCTGAAATCTCAGAAACAAAAAGAGACTTTTTTTTGGAGATATTTCATACCAAAAGAATGACAAAAATTAAAAGGAGAATAGGGGAAAGATTCAGGTTTCAGAATATGATGGTTCACCTTTGACAAATGGATATCTATTTTTTTCTTGTTTGTTTTTAATTCTTTTACGTCTTACAGGATCCACAGCAGAAATTAATTTAAAAGAAACCTTGAAAGTAAAGAAGACACAGGAAATTTGGCATGGAAAAATATGTAGAAGAAAGAGTAAAAAGAGAAATCAAAGAGTAATATGGGTAGCACTGTTTGAATAGCTGGGGACAGGCTGTGGAAGAACCCGTTACAACATACTTCTGAATTAAATGTTTCGGTAATAGGTAACATTTAAGTTAAATTCACAGCAACTGTATCAATGAATGGGAAATACAGATGAATACAGAGAAGAACCATAGCATTTCTTGTGTCACAGCTAACAACAGCAGATCTTTTAGGAGGTACCCAGAAACATCCAAGGAAGAGAAGTTGTTGCACTGTCTGTCATACTACCATCTAGTGGTTCCTACTAAGATAACCACTACGCACAAAAGTAAATGAAATCTTGGCTAGTGGAATGGATTAGTTCTGAATCTTTTCTGAACTTTTAGCAATAGATTTATCTGGATTTTGATTGCTAAAATCATGAACCCAGGCAAGCAGGAGTTGATGAATAGGATCCTAAATATGCAGACCGAACTCCATCATAGTTAGATACGTATCTATTTTAATGCTCATCAAGTGCTCAGTCTTGTGTACCTGTTTTTCCTTTTACGTGTTAGACTGCTGATGGCAAGACCTAAACCTGTAATGAAAATCATAGGGTTTTATTTTGTTTGGCTTCTTAGAGATTTCACTGAAAGCTACCATTTCATGCAACTTGGATATCCCATGGTGGAAAATATTCCTTTGTTTAATTGGACTTCTATTGTTTCTCACATAAAATGATAATTGCAATCCTTCATTGCAGATGGATAATCTTGCCTTATTTTGCTATTCTTGCTTTATTTTGATTTTTGTTATATATGTAATATTTTCTAGGCATAAGTGAAAGTTGGATAGTTCTGGAAAATGCCAGGCACAGCATAGGGAACTACAAAATAATAGATAGATAAGGCAAGGGAAGAATCACTGTTGAACTATTGTAAATGTGTTATAAATTTTTAGCCTTCCAAGCTTATCTTAACTTATTCTAACTTTGCATTTCATAGTCATTGTACTGAGTACTGGCTGTACGGACTAAGTTTGTATCTACATCTGTATGGATTGATAGAATAAACATGTGATTTTTGCATGTCCATCCTTAATTTTTGTAAAATGTGGAAATTAGGATCTCCTAGACAAGGTGATTTCATTCATTGAAATTGATTTTGGATGTTTCTTGCAGTATACTTTAGAAATAACATTGCTAAACAACTGTAAATACGATGTTGATGTACTATGCTGTTGAACTGTGCTGGAATGGGCTAAATTTTACCTTTGTAATGCATGACTTCTTAATGTATGACTAAAGGTATTAGAGGTAAAGAAAGCATGAATATCAATCTGTTTCTGTACTCAAAATGACCCCTGGTTTTATTAGTAATGGAATCTAAGTGACATCATCTTTTGACAGTCATGATCTTTAACCCAGTTTGATCTAAACCAGACTCCTTTGGAATGATATCATTAAGGTAAATCCCTGAAAGGAGAGCAAACCATTTTAGTATAAACCATTTAAGGGTATTAAGTTACTGGGAATGATTTCACTAATTTTTTTTCTTATAAAGGACAAACAATTTCAAGATTGCAGGTTAATATCAAGACACAACTGGATTTTCAAATTTTTTGCCGTTGAATTATGTTTAATCTTCTTAAATACATTATAAGCCTTCACATCTTTTAAAACAGAGTTCAGAAGTCATAGTTGATTATTTCTTAAGTGAACATTGCAGTACAAACTGTATTATTATACCTTATTCTAGTAAATAACATTGCACTGAAATAAAAATGAAAAAAAAAATTGTAACTATTATTTTATGCAAGGAATCTTACACTTTCCACCCTATCCACTCCCAACCCATCCCATCTGTGCTATGAATTCATGGTTCTTTTCAAGAACTGACCATGCTTGGATTGTTCTCCTTTTCTGTCAGATATTGACTAAGAGTTTTAATGAATTAACCAAGGTCTTTTGTGTATGATGTATCACGCAGGACTATTTAAAAAATCAAATATTAATACTAAATGAATAACAATAAAGTTTTGATTTGACACCAGAAAGATAAGTCCATATTGTCCAAATTACCCACTTAGGGAAGGAAAGTTGTGAGCAAAAGATGTGTCATTTGCGTCTGTGCCTGATGCAAATTTTTGCACTTGAGTTTTTCCATTTTAAAAAACCTTTAAATCACTGAATGGAAATGAATATAGCAACTAAAACTCTCCCCAAAACAAAAATACACAAATATTCATTGAAGAGCTTTGCTGTTACCAAGGTGAACATTATCTTTTAGTCACTTGATTAGTTTTGTTAATGTTTTTCCCTGAAAGCAAATTGCGTACGGACAGTGTTGTAGTGGTATTATTTGAGCTTAATCCTGATATTTTTGTGAGCATTACGTTTGTTTTTAACTTCCAGCCAGGTGTTTCCAATAGTTCTGACTGTAAGATAACCCAATAGCTGGTGATTAATGTAGCCATCGTGAAGAATATAAACAATCCCGGAAACAGAACTCAAAGTTCAAATATGGATCCTAACAGTAATTGCTTTTAACAAGTGCGAGGAAGAAGTGAGAGGAAACCTGGTATTGAATTTTGTGTTGCCAAAGAGAAACTGACCAGCGATAACAGAAGCATCAGAAACACAGAGTGCAGAGAGGTAGCACTTTGCACAGGAAGTATCATGAAACAGCCCATGTCAGCCCAGTAGTAATTGGGCCTTTGAAGTTTCAAATGTGAGAAGAGATGAACATTCATCTTTAAAGTGTGCTGAGTCTCAGGGATTGCTTTTGGTTAAAGTCGGAATGTGCAGTTATTTGAAACCTGACCCTGAGGTCTCTAAAAAGTTTGGCTTAGGTTGTGCTAGAACTGACCTTGTAAATTTAGACAGCTGCTAGACTACTGCTAGGAGCAAATTATTACAACAATTGTGATTTTCATGACTAGCATAAAAGCAAAGGGCACCTATTTAAGACCTGTGGGGTCAACTTTCACATTTACTACATTGCAGAGAAGTAGAAGTGGTGAATTCTCGTGAGAATAACGTACCGTGAGGAACTTTGAGATTCTGCATAAAGCTAGAGGGAAAAGAAAAAAAAACCACCTAAGAATAGGAGGATAGTTCTTTCATGACATGACTTATTCTGGTGTAAAAAACATTACTTTAAAATATTTTATTTAAAAAAAAAATCTCATTTACAAACAAGTATTTAGAGAGAATGTGCCACATATTAAAATATGTAGCAAACCTTGAAATTATAACAGATTTTTTAATTTGATTTTTTTGCTTATGTTATTAAAATAAGAAATAGTTCAGTTACACAGTGAGTCTTTTAGAAGAGCAAAATGGGTTTATCAAAATTCAGTTGATTTTCTTTCTGAGTTTATTATAGCTGAAGTCTGGATATAAGCCTAAGGTCCAAATCTAGATATGATTTCGTAGTCACTTTGTTTTATGCCGTGTCCATTGGCTGTAGTCTGGATCGTCTGTCAGAGATTGAAATCATGTATGCAAATTCATTATTTGAGCTTTGGAATGGTTGTGATTTGATCTACTTTTAAGTTGTTTGGACTATCTGAATCCAGCAACTTTATTCACATGAAGATATAAAGTTGAGAATTATTTCTTTATGAGAGATTTTAGAATTTCCTGTGGAAGCAAGTTTAATTTTTTTTTTCTCTTGACATTTGATAATAAAAAAAAAAGTAGTCATAATTACTATTATGATTTTTAGCCTGTTCACATCTCTACCTAGCATCTGATCATGTGTTTTCCTCAGAACACTTTATCTCTGACAGACCCAGAATTTAAACATTTGAGTACACTCATCTTTTCTTATTCAGCTTACTGACACATGACAATTCACCTGCCTACCTGGCTTTGTGACTCAGATGTTCATCAGCAAACAACCTGACTCCTAGAGTTCACTCTAAAGAAAAATACAAAAATTGGTTTTGTATGTCTGTACTGAGATGCGATGGTTTCACAGGAATGTGGGGAATCCAAAAAGGTACTTCCTTCCAGAATGTTGAAAGCTAATTTTGATACGAATAACATTACTGTAATTTGGAGCTCTGTCTCATGAGCTTCATTGTGCTGGATACTATACTCATAAAATGCAGAGCTTACAAACCAGGTATAAAAAGAAGCAGCAAATAAGGTTTTAAAGAAACAATGAATGATACTGGTTATGGCATTCGGATGTCAAATTATTGGGATGTTTTTGTGAGTATCACATTTAAGAAATACTTTGAGGAAGTACACACTGACAGAGCAATTGCAGAGATTAAAAAAAGAACCTGAAAAAAGTCATGGATGATAATCATAAAAGGATAGGAGTTTTCTAGAAAGATTGGAGTTGATGGGTAGCTGAGAGAACAAGGAGGAGAGTGAATACTATTTCTAAGGTTTGCCTAGGAAGATGCCATTAGGCATTTGGATGAGAGTGGTTTTGATTTATTACAATGTACAGGAACTTGTTTGAGAGGATCTAGGATAGAAATGCATTTTAATTTGAGTATAGTATAGAACTTTATTTAGCTCAGAGGTGCAAGACAGATGGACTAGGTAGGCAAGCAGATCAAAAACATTTTTTTTGTGAGATGTAAGACAGTAAGCTATCCATATATTACAAGGAGAAAGAGCCACAGAAGGGTTAGAAGTGTAGGAAAACAAGAAAATGCATAAGAATGAACTCAGGAAGGATCAGCAAATGGACAGGATTCACTAGTGACAATGTAGGATGGGTTTTGGTCTTGGGATTTGTCAGTCATTATTTAAAATAAATTGGTGAGCTCCTGTGTGCTGAAACAAACAGAGATTTGAAGAATAAGCCAAATGTCAGAAATGATGACATGGACAGGGAACATGAGTTGTCCTAGGAAGAAAAGCAGATCTGTTTAGCCTAGACATAGACCTGCTCGTTAGATAAATGCCAGAACTGAAGAAGAACATGAACTTAGATATTTCTTGGAGATATTCACTAGTGGTAAGAGCACCATCAGAGTAAAAAAGTGCAAGAATGAGCCATGGCTGGCAATTGTAGAGCAGACGTTGGAATACAAGAAATGGGCAGGTGAATGAAGGACAGAAGAAAGTGAAGAACATTAAAGATCACTATTTAATGATGACCATAGGCTCTTCTTTGCCTTCATACATGCTCAGCAGTCGTCTCTTCACCATTTAGATCCATTAATACAGACAGAAATGGTTTTGTATATTTTATACTGTAACTGTTAGTCCCCTGTAACTAACTAGAGCTAAGTAACTCCTTTGGTGTCCATTATGTTTTCTAGAACTGGAAGCATTCCTGTATGTCTGTTCTTAATCCTCTTTGGGTTTTCAACAGTCTTTTAAGGTGTGGGTACAGAAATGAAGTTTTCTGGAAGATATTTCTTTAGTCTATATTCAGTCTAAGGTCATCACTACTTATTAGCATTTTCTTGGTGTATCAAGGAGCTAAATTAAGTCTGGATATTCTAATATTTTCTAAAATTTGAGAAACTGATTTTGCTATCTTTACTGTTGGTAAAGTAGAGTTTTCATTTTTGTGGAATTCACATGTTTTAGGGAATATACTGAAGAAAGTTTATGGAACTCAGAAATCTTTGGATGAATTAGTTCACTGGCTGTGCTACCAAAAGATTTTGGATGAGTATAGATACCCATCTAGAAGCCTCACTTGTCAAGAGGAGAAGTTAGCAGGTCTGAGAAGCATGTATTCAGGATGCCATGGTATAATTTTGCTATTGATTCCAAAGGCAGAAAACAGTGCTTGTTCGTTAGGATTACTCAAGTTGACCCCTACCCTGTGCTGTTTGCTGACTTTTTTTCTGTTTAAAAAATACTAAATTTCTTTGTGAAGCTTACCCCCTCCCTTCTACTGATGAAGTTATCATTCTAGTATTTCCTAAGTGTTTTATATTTGTAAGTGACATTAAGTAATGTGTATTTTGCTGTTTCTGACTGGCACTTCACACATAGCCCTTTCATTGTCATCTCAGAAGTGTAACAACATTGTTCACTATATTTTGGTTGTCAGTGCAGATGAAAGTCATTCCTAGCAAAATCTGCTATGGAGCTGGCAGTCAGAGAACAGCCGACATCAAGCACAAGTCCTTATCTGTCAGGGCTATGGCATGGTACTGATTGAAAAACTTTCAGGTATTGCATGCCATGCACCTCTGGTGGATACACAATGGATATGCCAGTTGGACTGCTACTTGACACCTAACACTATTGCTGGTAACTGTAGTGGGATATTCCTGAAAGTGAATGCGTTTTATTTGTGGTCAATTATTTGCTCTTCTGCCTATAGACGTGCATGTGTATTGTATATATTTCTTTATAAAACCTTATGAAATGTTGGGCCACTTATTAGCTAAAATACTGAATGTAGAAGATGTAAAGACTTAAAAAAATATTAAGTCTGTCACAACTTTATGGACATCAGGCTCTTCTAATGATTTTGTAAAAGGTGTAGATTGAACTTTGTTGTTGCATTTCACTTGGATAGTGTAGAATAGAGTCCAGTCTCTCTTTGGATATTCTGCAGTTTAGGACCCACAGATGGTTTCATTCATGTGGATCTAGTTTCATTGTCTTTGTCAAATGCACTAATCCTGATGAGCAGGCCACAAATGCAAGACTGGTATAGACAGACACTCTCAATAATCTTTTATAGTATAGAATATTACTTTAAGTCGCCTCCAGTGTTAGATCAGATGTGTTTAGTAGGGTGAAAGTTCTTAAAGATGGAGTGTTCTACTTTTGATCGTGGCTTGCACTGATCTAAACTAGACATGCTGATCAAACTAGGGATTTAGGTGGAAGAAGATAGAAGAATTTGTACTCTGGAAGTGAAAAAAGTCACTTAACGTTGTTCTCAGATTCAGGAATAATAGACATAATCTTTTAGATATACAGAACATTAAGAAAGATTTATGTTTACTAGCAACTTGTTGTCCAAAAAACCTTGAAGACTATTGCCTAAATGGAACCTTCATAACTATGGGAGATGCCCTCTGTATCCACACTCATTGAATTATTCTATTTTTGTAGTACTTCCATGTATAGCCTTAGTGTTAGTGGCAGTGAAGAGAAAGATAGGCAGAAGAGTCAGGTGTAGAAATAAAGATTTTGAGGAGATGATACAGGAAGTGTGCCACCTCTGGGCTGAAATAACATTCAGCAGACGGATAGCAAAAGCAGCCACTTCTTGTCTCTGCAAGCATTTGGTGGAATGTATCTTGTAAGGTGGAAAGAGTCGTTTTCTCCTGTTGAGGAATGGATGCTAGAGGCTGAGTCAGAAAAGCAATAAGAAAAGAAACATCAAAAAAGCACAAGCCAAAAAATGTTTCTCCTTTCTAGGAGAATACTGCCTAAAGCTTGGAGAAACTCACATAAAATAGTCACTTTGTCTTGAAGAGTAGGGTGAGTCTAGTGGGGAAGAACCTGGGTGTAGCCTGGGAGCAAGCTCTGCAGCCTGCCCCTGTAATTACCCCCTGTTCCCTACCTGCTCCCTTCAGCATGGTCTGGAGAGCGTGTTCTTGTGCTGCATATCTAACCCCAAAATGAAGTAAGACAACAGTGGGCTTCCTACTTGGACCACTCAGGTCAGACTTCTCCCACATGGGAAGTGCAGCTGTCTGGCATTGCAGCTCTTCTGATCTGGAGAATCTCTGCTTCCCTTGCTTCCCTTTCATCTGACTTTGATTCAGTATTCTCTGACGGACTGTGTCACAATTCCGATAGCTCCTCACCTGCCCTTGCACTTTGGTACTTCACAGGGAGCTTCGTGGCAATCTCTACAGGTATTTTAGTTTCCACCTCTTCCTGCTTTCCTGCCTCCTAAAATGGAGCCAAGCATTGCTCACTTCTCTTTTTCTGGGCAGCCAAGGGGCTTGCCCTGGCATCTGGGAAAGACTTTTGAGACAACTTTTTGAGAAGTGACTTTTGAGCATGGCATGAAGTCAAATGTTATCTCACCAGGCTGAGGAGGAAGGTAATGAGCTGTGCTGCTAAAACGGGTGAGAGAAAAGGGGTGATCCCTTCAAGGGCCAGAATAGCATGGGGCCTAGGTAAACAAGTAGGAGCATTTTGGGTGAGGGAAGACATTTCTGTAGGTTGGGTGAAGAGACAGAGGGAATTTATCAACCTGGATCTTCTAATAATTTCTGAAAAGATTTTTTCTGTTGGTATTTATCTCTCTTGTTCCATTTGATGTCCACAGTTCTAGTCTTATATTGAGAGGAATTTCTGTGTCTCCTCACTTCTGAAAACTAGCTCCAAAATAAGTTCCCAAGCACTTTTGAACTGTCCCAGTTTAACTGATACTACTTTTCCACTGGAGTAATCACTATGCTGTCAAATAACACTCACACTACTCCTTTACTCTTAATTTTAGTAATGTCAGGGTCTAGTTACAATTTATGCATCTTCTCAACATTAAACAAATGGGGGGGGGTGTGTGAGAATATTGACTAAACTGCCTTCAGTAGACAGTAGCCAATGTTTCCTCCAGAGAATACAGAAACAAAAATATTACAACTAAACTGTACCTATACAGCAGCACCACAGTGTCGCTTGTCTATTAATAGTTTTTTTCATCACTCATTGCTTACTAATGTATTTTTCCAACATTTACCCTTGATTGACTGGACTGATCTTGATTCACTTTAGGAACAGGATGGAAATTGCAAATGCTCAGGAACAGGCAGCAAGAATACCCATATCAAAATACTTGCAGTGAGTGCATGAAGCATCTGAGATCTCTCAGAAGGGTTGACTATAATACTTTAAGATAGTTACTGTAATGATAATATGGCTGGTAAGATAAAAATTCACTTTGGGAAAAACAATGTGTATCAATATATCACTGAAGCATTTTGTAAGTCTTTTTCAGATGTCCAGGGACAGTTCTAAATAATCTTGATTATTCTATCATATATTTTGCACATTTGTAACTTGTGTTATACATTTTCCTACATATTGAGAACTAGCTTTGTTGTTATGCCAGGTAACCTATATATGACCCCCTCCCCCATCAATTATTAACACTGTGCTAATTTAAAGAAATATTATGCGTTACAGTTTTGCTATTTATACAACACCTGAAAGCGTGTTTACATTGCTCCATTTCAAAAGAAACTCACTGCTCTATGAAATACTTGAGGTAGACTCACGTCCAGTCAGGGCTCACATCATTAAATAAATATCAAAGCAAACAACTGAGTTTTGTCTTTGATTGGGGAACTTCAAGGAATAAATATGCTGGTATACTGTAGTCCTGCCATAACTTTGCCATGATTGCTTATATGCTTATGAAATGAAACAGTCTATTAGTACAAAGTAAATGTTAAAAATGCAAACCAATATTTATCTCAATCATTAGCCAAGCTGTTTCTTTTCCAAACTAAACATGTTTACAATTGTATCCGCCTGCTGTGACTGATAAAGCTTGATAGTACATTTGCTAAAAGTGCTTCAAAAGTTTTCCATGGATATTGACTTTACAACCTCCTGCACACAGAACAGCCATAACATAAGCTACCTGTAAAAAAGGAATTAAGAAGTTATTTGTCAGTAATTGCATTCTAGCAATCAGAATACTACTAACCTTTTTAAAAGGCAAGTTTGCATGTATTTATTGCAAGAAAAAATTATATTTGATTTCCATGACAAACAATAAATGGTAACTCAATGGCCTAATTTTTAAGCTGCAAACGGCTTCCTACTAATTAATCTTATTCAATTTTGCTGCCATGGAGAACCTTAGTACAGGTCTGGGGGAATTAAACTGGTACTGCTGTACTAATGATCCACAAGTGTGCACAGAAGTTTGGGACAGATCTGCTACATTATGTTCCACAGTTAAGGACGTCTCCTGAAATTTGGGATGCATACTTTTGTTCCAAAATGGCTTACTGCGCTTTTTTTCTCTGAATAGTGTTGTCACCATTTAACGCCTCATTTTGCTTTGCTAATTAGAAAAGCTCCTGATTGCATCCCTTTTTCGGTGGTTTGCAATGCTCATTGAGAAGCTGAGGAAAATATTCTTATTGTCCATTTAAATTTTTAAGAAGAACGTGAAAGTTGCCATAGAAGGGATGGAAAATGTACGGTTTCATAAAGCAAAGAGATCTGAAACTGGAAAACTGAGTAAAAGGGGAGAACTGGGAGCCTCAGGAGTGTCAGGGTTTTTTCCTGTCTTTGCTGGAAGCTGCTTTGACAGGTTCAGATGTTGATTACAACCTTGGTCAGAACTGTCAAGTGACCTTTTTTTTAGGACTTTGAGTTAAGTACATGTTTATAAAGCAAAAAAATAAAGTGTTTTGGATAGTCTGAATAAAAATCACTTACCTTCTCAAAGTTCTGTTTACATACTTTTCCTGTTACTATAAACTTTCCAGTTCGGTTTATTGCTACGAACATTATCTTTAGCAGTCTTGTAGAACAGATGAATATATTAGTTAGATTGTTCTGAATCTGATTTTTCACTAACAAAAAAATACTCCAGAAGTGTAAGAAGAGGGGAAACTACTATGATTCAGACAGCTTTATAAGTCAATTGCAACTATTCTAACAGCAGCTGCTGAGAAACTTCTTTGAATTCTTTTGATATGATATCCTGACATTAGAAAATCTGTCATTGTGATATATCTTGAAGTGTCGAGTAAAATATAGTACAGGCTGCTTGCATGGTATGAAAAGTTTCAGTTTTATGACTATACTGTTATTCAGTCTTTCATCTGCAGTGCAGATCAACATTTCTGAATTTATTACATACATCTGTCTGAACTCTTGCTGCTCAGTGGGGAAAAAGAACAGTTAAACATAGGAAACTGGAACTCCAGTTCTGGCAGGTTTTATTCTAAGTAATCAGAAAATATTGTAATCTTGTTTGAGATGGATGAGCTAAAACAAAATGAAGCAAAATGAAAAAAACAAACAAAACAAACAAAACACCCATGCTTTCCCTTCTATAAAAGTAACAGTAAAGGTCTTTTTTTTGTCCCCTGGAAATAGTTTGTTTTGCACGATTTTGGTTCTCAGCTCCATGATCTTATGCTCCATGATCTTATTTTTAATCGCTTTTCCATAAATGTCTGAAAATCATCTGAAAAATCAGCAATGCCATCTTCTATGTTTTAGCTGTTCTTGGAAAGGTACCAGGATTAAGGAAAGCATAAATTAGATAATTACAGTCAAAAGTAGAATTTTCTGCTTTAGTTTATTCTCCAAACTTCTATGTATTTCTGTGAGGTTGCTTAAAATACCCTAGATAGCCTATCATCTACATAGACAAAACAGGCATTGGTGTAAAGTTGTTCATTCATCAACTTAATAAGAATATTGGATGAGAATAAGAAGGCAGAGGTGCAGCAGGAGGGCAAATGGGGAGATGACCCAGAATTATCAACTGAACTACAAGGAGTGAAAATGAGCAGCTTCTAAAGCAGAGCCTGCTGCATCACTTATATCAAGATATGCCTTCTCACCTAGCTTTTCCCTCTGCTGTTGTGCTGGCTTCAACTCTTAATGGAAAGCAGAGTGTTTGTGTTCTCGGTAAAATGTCACTCCAGAACTGTCTTTCTTCCATAGTCTGTATAAATGGGGAAGAGCACAACAGACAGAGCATAACATAAATCCCTAAGAAGGCAGGCAGTTTGGATGCCAGGGACATTTGCTTCAGGTTGCCTCTGTTTAGTCCATCATGAACAATATTTCTTGATGCTAGATTTTTCCTGTAAAAAAAAATGGTTGTCTGCCTGTCTCTCCCTTCACACAGATACAATACCAATCATTCAATATGAGAGGCTTCTTATAACACCTTTCTTCAGAGGTCCTTTTGTAGTCC
This sequence comes from Gymnogyps californianus, assembly GCF_018139145.2. Lineage (NCBI taxonomy): Eukaryota > Metazoa > Chordata > Aves > Accipitriformes > Cathartidae > Gymnogyps > Gymnogyps californianus. Next base: position 69,412,297 of record NC_059472.1, on the reverse strand, counting down.
TCTCTTTGAGGGTTTTCCTTTTCATTCCTTACATCTGGTCTCTAACAACCCACTTCTATATTAATTTTCTTATCACTTGCTGTGTATTCAGTCCCATAACTGAAATGGTTCTTATTATTCCCCTCCTTCTTCTTTCCCTGAACGTTCTGGTTTTGACAACAATATAGCAAATCCGTGTCTTCTCTTTTCTTCCAGATCACCCTGGTCTTCTCTCTCCATCACAACAGATGAATCTACCATGCCTTCCTTCTAGGTCCAGATTTCTCTTCCCTGTCCTTGTATGATATCTCTGTTCTTCACATACAACATACAGATTATATCCAGATAATGAATCTTATTTGTTTTTGAACAATAACACTGCTGCTGCTGCTTGAGCTGTCATGGAGAGTGGTTTCCTGCCTAATTACTGATCTGTTTTTTTCAGGTCTAAATGATCATTCCTGTCTGAAATATTACTTCCATACTTATCTCTCTCTTCTGGTACTCACATGACACTTTGCAAAGTCCACCTGTCATGTCTTTCCACATCAAATTCAGATGTCATCATGGTCAGGACTCTGTAATTTAATTCTATCTTCTCTTTCCAGTGTTCATCTAAGCACCATCATAAGCTCACTCTTTCTTCATTATCCATTTCAAACATTGAAACACCATTTCCCCTTTTAAATTTCCCATTAAATTCCACTTCTTTCACATTCTGTCACAACATATAATAAAATAATTATAAATCTGACATTTAGTATATTAGATGAGGATTTCTGCAAACTAAAACATGGCATAGTTATATATTCATTACATGCAGAAATACTGTGACTTAAATATGTGTAAAAATAAGATATTAGGCTGTATGTGAAATCCCACTGGTGGTATGTTTAAATACATTTTATCTTTTTGATTTAAGTATTGTCTATGAATCCTAGCAGACTATATTATAAACGTGTTTTGACTTCCCTCTAAAACAGAACACATTCAAGGTTTGTTTTCTTTCTTCAGAAATACAAAACTAGTCTAAAAGTTTCAGAAATTGCTACCTGCATCTTTATTTTGAATGTGAATATTTCTTCATTTTTGCACGCATCATCTTTTCTGTGACTTTCTCAGGGACTAGCTAATAAACTAATACAGAAGATGTCCAGCTTTGTTTAATTCACATTTTTGCAGTCAGCTTACAAGCCACAGTGCCCTCAGCCTGTGAGCAGGACTCAAGAATGCTAAGTGCTGAACACATATGAAATATAATCCCAGGAGCCCAGATATGTCCCCACTAGGAAAAGGTGACCCTCTTTTGCAGTTTAAATAGTGATTCCTGAATTTGTGTCCTGCATAATTTCCTGCAGTTATTTTTAAAAGAACACATAAAATATATCCTTGTCTTATTGCTTTATTGCGCTTTTCTGTTTGTTGATGGAAGGAGATCCAGATGAATTTATATGGACATCATCAGACTTGAGCAGGGTTAATCTACTTAGGCTCAGGTGAGTTCATTTTAGTCTTGATTCACTTCATTGCACATCTATAATGGTTATTAACAAGCTTAAGGACCTTTGGGAGCTTATGGATAACAATGCAGCACCATGGAAGGTGGGAAATCATTATCCTAATAAGGCTGGTGTAATAATTTGCAGTCACACACAGTTTCCATACTAATCCTTGGGGTTGGGATAGGTCACTAGGCCTGTAAACCTTTCATCAACTTTATACATTTTTTGCTCTTGGTCTTTAATTAATGAATATATAGTAACATAAAAGTAAATGTAAAGAGTTTAACATATAAGTTTTTTCGTGCATCATTGGCAAATTTTACTGCCTGTATGTGTATATTCATTTTAAATGCAAGGCTTATGATGATTTTTTTTACACTATAATATTTATTCACTGTCTATCCCATGATAATTGATGCGTAATATTTAAGAATGGGGAAAAAGCTCCACTGACTCTTAAAATTAATTATAATTTTGGATCATATTTCTTAACATATTTATTTAGTTCAAACTTTTTAATGTATTTGGATAATAACAGGTGTCAGAATAATTCTATATGTAAAACAGATGCTTACTCTGTAAAAATTATTTTGAAATGTAACTCTTAATGCTGAAAATAAATCTATATATTAAATTTATAATAAGCTATGATTATCTAATATTCAAAACACATATGTATTCAATACCATGTTTCTCCACATTTTTTCAAATAATAGATCATGGTAAGAGGATATTGTACTCTTTCTAAGACAGCAGAGGTTCTGCAAGGTTGAAATTCTGAGAGTGAATTTTAATCTCTGTGTCTGTCATGCCAACAGCAAAACCAGCTCCGTGTACTTTCATAATGTTAAATTTTGTAATGATAAACACTTTTTTTTTTTCCAGATTTATGATATTCTCCTCCTCTAAATAAGCATGTGCAATTCCTTTTAGTCTGAGCAGGAGTTGCATGAAACATGAATAAGTAATATAATCAGCTCAGGTGTTTTATAGTCACCAACTTCTGGAAGACAGGGAAGTTGTAAGAGCTGTACATTTCTGCTATTTTCAAGCCTTTGGCAAATTTTAATACATTGAACCCATTACTCAGTCTGAAACAACATGCTGTACGGGAGGTAGCATCTGAAACTGTATCCAAAGCAGCCCAAATGTTGAGAAGGGAATTATTCAGAGCTACTTAGGAAGATAAATCATAACTTGAGCAAACCCACTAGGACTCTCAGGCCCACAGCCCGCTCCATTTCAGAAGAAATGAACATGGTCCACACATTTCTTCCTCACTCAGAGAGTGGAAGAGGTCAGAGTAGTTGCACTTCCCATCTTTTATGGTGTGGTCTAGTAGTTAGAAATTTGTCAAGGAAGACCAGAATCAATGTCCTACTCTGCCTAAGTGGTCCAAACCAACTGTTTCATATTGTGCTTCTCCGGAAAGTGTCTTTTAGCTCCTTCTAGGGTGCATGTTAATTAGGGAAGATGGAGACAGATGTGTTAATCTCCTTTTGAGGCTCTATCCTAAAATAACAAAGAAGTCAGGGGTCAAAAAGAGAATATGCAAGAGAGGAGAATCACCCAGTAGTAATTAGGAGATAAAGGAAAGAGAGGAAGGGAAACAGTGAGGTTCCTAAATTTTGGTGCTGGCTCTCAAAACTGAATTTTGTCATGTTGGATAAGGTATGCTATATCAAAAAGAATATAGACATTTCTCAGAAGGTTTCCAGAACCTTATAAAGTGCTACTAGCAGGCAAGAAAAATTTTTGGCTAGACAAAGCCACACAGCTTTTCATGGAGATAATCAGGGATTATAGCCTCTGCCCTCTCATATGATTGGACCTATGCCAGGATGCTGTCCAAAATGAAGATATTCCCTATCATTGTAATGGATGCATGTTTGATTAGTCAAAGGGACATGCTAGCATCCTCCAGTGATATGACCTGATGCCTATGCAGTCTTCTATTACCTAATCAGACATGATTTTGTCATATGAAGGGAGATGCCTGAATTTTGGATGATCAGATATGCCGTTAGGAAAGAAGGTACAAGACTGCAGGCTGTCATTGAGCAAGCGTGTTTGGGTATCATTTCCAACTCATTCTTTCGTTGAGTACAACCCTTTATAATTGTTTGTATGCTAATACATTTTTTAGACTGCTTGGCAGCTACTAGACAATCTGAACTAAGGCAAAGTTTTGCATCTTATTTTCAAAAAGGAAGCCAACAATTTCTGGTGAAGAAACAGTAACATCCTGCCTTTGGGGGCTGGTATGTGTAGCATAATCTATTGTTTCACTGGAAATTAGAAAGTGTGGGTATCTCTCCTGGCTGCACTCCAGTGGAATGTGTTAGTTTGGACAAATCACTTAGCTTCTGTGTGCTTCACTTACTCCATCTGTAAAATGGAGATAATTATGGTATATGCCTCTCAAGGATGTTACAGTACTTAATTAGTGAATTTTTAATTCCTTGGAGGTCTTCAGAGGAAAGATATTATATGTTAAATATGTCTAAAGCATATTCAAATAATTTAAAAATTATTATAATAATTCCCTATTTAAAACTTTTTTTTTCTTTGAAGTTATCGAGCTTTGGGACAAAGAATGAGAGCTTCTTAAGAAGGTATGAAAAAGTATTTTTACCTGTTTCTCAAATGCTTGTTGGTCAACTGAGTACTTGAAAGGCTTTCTTCATTCACTGTAGCAAAGAGAAGGCTAAGTAAGGTTGTAATTGCTTATATCTTCCAATATGTTGCAGAAAAATATTAGAGAGGGGGGAATACAACTAATGCCAAAGAACAATGCTCGTACAATAACCAAAGGCTATGAACTGGCCATGAATTAATGTAGACCAGAAATTGAAAGCAGGTTTCGTAGCATGATCAAGTTCTAGAACTAATGGGATTTGAACCAGAGTTAGCAAAAATCTTAACAAAAAAATTTTTAGATTATGATCAGGCAGGAACTGAAAAGTGCTATACATTGAAGTGGCTGAAGTAATAGGAGGCCATACTCAAACCCTTAGAAACTACAGGTTACTAAAAGCTGAGTAAGCTTTGCAGTACACAGCAAATATAAATGTTGTATTATGTCATGGTCACAGAGGCAGAGCAGCAGCCCCTAGACAAGGTAGTCATATCTCTGTTATGTGCGTGGAACCTGTATCAAGCCATTCTGTCAGATCTGATATACAGCAAGGAAATAGTGCCACATGAAGGAAGTTGTTCATACTGCTCTGTGATATTCAGAAAAAGATGATCATATGTTTTATCAGCTATAAGCTCCTCATGACATTCACTTTCTGCCCAGGACATATGTAACATTGCAGTTTTTAATTTTAGGACTGAGCAAATGAAGGAATCAACTGCCTTTTTCAACTACTGAAGTGATAATTAATCTGTGCAATATAGAGTGTAGTTAGAATAATAGCCTGTACAGCCATACATTGATCTAAATGCTTGACATGGATAGATTTAAATCTCCCTCAACATCCTCTTCTCAGTAGCTCATTTGTGGCATCTGTTTTACATTCAACTTGGTTTTAGGTTAAGTAGATGTAACAAATAGCTAATAATGTTTGCTAAACTGTGAGAAATTAAATTTCTCTTTTGCTTTTCTTCAATAAATTAATAATAGAGATAGATACACGGTAGATCTAAATCTCATCTTTGATGCAACATCATATACTTCATTAGTGAAAAAAAGATTCCAAAATGTCAATTAAAATATAAGAAGCAAAATAACTGAAACATTCTGTAACAAGTTGTCCTGGTTTCAGCTGGGATAGAGTTAATTTTCTTCTTAGTAGCTGATACAGTGCTGTGTTTCAGATTTAGTGTGAGAATAATGTTGGTAACACACTGATGTTTTAGTTGTTGCTAAGTAGCGCTTATCCTAAGTCAAGGATTTTTCAGTTTCCCATGCTCTGCCAGCAAGCAGGTGTACAAGAAGCTGGGAGGGAGCGTGGCCAGGGCAGCTGACCTGAACCAGCCAAAGGGGTATTCCATACCATAGAACGTCACGCTCAGTATATAAACAGGGGGGAGTTGGCCAGGAGGGGCAGATCACTGCTCAGGCATTGGTCAGCGGGTGGTGAGCAATTGCATTGTGCATCACTTGTCTTTTCTTGGGTTTTATTTCTCTCTTTTTTTGCTATAATCCTTTTCATTACAATTATTATTATTATTATTATTATTATATTATTATTATTAGTTAGTATTATATTTTTTTTAGTTATTAAACTGTTCTTATCTCAACCCACAATTTTTACTTTTTTTCCCAATCCTCCTCCCAATCCCACTGGGAGGGGGAGGGGTGAGCGGCTGCGTGGAGCTTAGTTGCTGGCTGGGGTTAAACCATGACACAAGTGCTTTCAATACAACAAAATATTGTCAACGATTGTGTGTACATTTGCATTTTGGTTGAGAACAGCACTGCAACTTGGAAGAAAATTCCCTGGCCAAAGCATTTGCTGCAGATTGATTTGGATTGTAGAGCAGGTACTGCATGCAACTGGATTTTTTTCAGAGGAAAAAAGTTCTGTTCTGGTTGCACACCAAACACAACTCCAAACCCCAGTAAAGGTATAAACATCCATACCTATGACTTGTCCTTCATATAGCTAAGAACCACTTACATTGTGAGGACACTCAGTGCAGGGGACCAAACTAAATTGAGCATACAGTTAGACCCTGACTGAAATACCACTTAGATGTAGGAGCTACAGCAGCAACTGCTTTGATCTGCTGACTCCTCCTGTTGCACTAAATCACTTGTTAGCATAGACATGGCCAATATTATCCTGACCACAAATAATTTTTCATGTAATTCAGTTATTCATTTTAACTTGATATGTGATTTCACGTATATATAAACACACACACATATACAAGCATGTATATATGAAAACATGTCCTGCATGCTTTAAGGTAGAACCATCTGGAATTTTTTTGAATAAAAATACACAGGAAAAAAGTTTTGAAGTTTTGTTCTCACTTCAATGACAACACTGTTAAAGTTCTTATTCAGAAACTGCAACTTAGGCAAAAAGTGCAGTCACACAAAGTTGTCCAAGATTCTCATTGGCTGGAAACTTCTGTAAGATGAATTACAGAAGTAAATTACTGGTGAGTGGTAAACCAGCACATATTCAACTGGTGTGTACCAGGATGTTGATTTGCAATAACCTTATGAACACTAAGGACATTCCAAAGAACTGGAAGAAAGATAATACCATGCCAGTGCTTAAAAAGACTAAATGAGCCAACCCACATAATTACAGGTCTGTCAGCATGACATCGATCCCAGGCAAAATAGTAGAGTGACTGATATGGGACTCTGTTACCAAAGAATTAAATGAGGAAAATGGAATGGATGCCAATCAACATAAGCATATGGAAAGTAGATCCTGTCAAAATAACTTTCTTTTGTGTGAGATTACTACTTTGGTTGCAAAATGGAATTGTGTTGATACAAGGTACCTATGTTTCTGTAAGACATGACATGTCTTACAGACATGTATATATGACAAGTATATAGTTATACACATAATTTTAGTTCAAAAATTAGTGATTCAGACTTAACATGGTACACAGTGAAAGAGGTTAGCTTACAGGTCCTGACATGTAAACAGAGAGTTACCACTGAATGTGTGAGGTTTGAGCTGAGTCTTGCAGGGATTTTTTTCATTGTTCTAATCTGTTTAATACTTTGTATCAGTGACCAGAAACAAAAGTATTGAGAATTGCTGTATTTCCACAATTTCCAATGGTGGAAATGTTTGGAAAGCTAGCTAATGAACAGGGTAGGTTACTGCAGCAGAATGATCTCTTTATCATCTTGGTTATACGAGTGCAAGCAAATCATGGGATTTATTGTGGTCAGTTAAAGAGTAGAACACCAAGGACCAATGCTATATGACAGGGTTATACATTTGGTTACTCTCATCACATCCAGACCACAAGGAACAATGGGGCTGGTTTTTATTTTCCAGACATTTACAAGGAATGGGATGAGGAGAGACACGGGAAGCAGTGAAGCTATGCTCACTGACCACCAGAAGCCAACCCAGGAGATGTTACAGTCTGCATACTTTTCTACAGCCAGAACCTGCTGGCAACCTCTCCCATTCCCATCCTCTATGACAGGGCTCTTCAAGTGATATTTTATCACTCACAGACTTCCATTGTGGCCTCCCTGCTTTGGCCCCCAGAAGTCCTAAGACTTTTGTGTTCCTTCTCCCCTTAGAGTGTCCCATAACTGACATTTTGTAGTTTCCTGTGACAGCAAGAGGCAGAACTCAGTTGCTCAGGAGCTACGTGTGTATTGCATGCTCTTAACACTAAAGATGATAACTACATTCAAAATCTTGGACATAAATGGGAAGAGCTTGAGTTCTGTAGGGCTCTACAGACAAAACACAAAAGATTACACAGTGCCTATACATTAAGTGTGTAGCCTGGGTCTTGGAATATAACTCTGAGTTAGCCAAGTAAGTTCCTCATGCAGTCTCCAGGAAGAGTTAGTTTCCTTACTGTGGAATCTGGAAGAAACAGAATACTAAGTTCTCAGCATATGAAACACAGAAATCCCTGAAAAACAGTACTGCGCAAATAATTGACTGTGGGAAGCATCCTCCTTTACCCTCCTTGTTAACCTCTATTTGAACATTTTAATTTTCTGTGGCTGCAGGCAACAGAAGAGTGTCTCACAGGCTACATGCTGCCACTGAGAGGAAAAGCAACTTCAATTTTTTTTATTGTTAAGTAAGATAATATTAGAGGTAGAATGAGCCTTACCTCATAACTTCTTGGCCTATTCCACAAAGCACACAGACATTTGATAAAGGAAAGAGCAAGTTAGTAGTTTTTAGAGGAAGTCAGTGCTGCTGCTGTTTTCAATTAGTGAGATAAAACATAAAATTTAGAAAATATAAAATTTAGGTTCAGATTTACTTGGGCATGTGGACCAGATTCTCAAATGATGTAAAGCAACATAATTTTCTATAGTTACAGTTGAATTACTTTCTTTCATATTAGCTGAGAATCTGGCAGCTATTATTTGTTTTAACTTCCAGTATGACATGAAACTACTCTGAGATACTTCTCTCTTTTCTCATTCAAGCATAAGCCAACATCCAGAATACAAATGTTTGGTGATAAATTTTTCTTACCACTGGAATTTAGACTAGATAGAAATGTAATTTAGCTGGTACTTTATTTTACAGCTCAGGGGATTTGTTGGATACTTACTACGGGCAAAAGCGTTTAGTTTAGATATTGACACCAGGAGTACTGTCATCTGGCAAACACTGTAGCACATATAGTACTTAGGAGAATTATATTTGGTAAATAAAAAAGAAGTGTAAGTATAAAATATGTTGATCGCAGTATAGGCTGATATTTTAAACAATCACAGATGGTGATGTACTAGCTGGTTATTGACAGCAATATCAGCTTTAGAAAGGGTTTTGACAGGTCTCATCATACAATGATTAATTACTGCGAGGCACTCCAATTTCCTCCCTTGTTCAGCTCATGGCTTAGGGTAAAATCTGTTGCTCTTATTGCACTCTACAACACAGGAAATATCTTCTCACTGCTGTATCCAAGGACCAATCAAAAGTGCAAAAGTCAGTCAAATAAGACCCACAATCAACACTGGAAAGGCTTTTCCTCAAGGGATCAAGGAAGGAAGGAAGTTAATGTGGCTTTGCTCTCCGTGTTTTAATTTGTTTTAAATGACCAATGGGTAGGACAGATGAACAGATTTTCTGAGTGGGTATTAGTCAGGTCAGTTCTCAAATTATGTATAAAAAGATAAAGGTGAAAAAGGAATAATTGTGAAAGGAAGCAAAGGATATTAGTGCTCATGCTTAAATTGTATACACTTTCCACTAAAAAAGAACAAGAAGGACAAAAATGGAAACAAACAGGATCTACCTGTTTTCCTGAAACTGTTCTTAAAGAAGAGACATTGCCTATTTGAAGGATTGCTCCTGTGCTCCTGGTGTTGAATAGACAGTGATATTGGATGTAAACTGGTCATTGAGATTTCCTAGAAATGGACAGGGTTCAATCCTGCCTGATCAGTGTTAGGGAAAATATTCAGCAAGTAGCTGTTGTCAAGAAGGGATACAGCGGTTTTTAATAACGCAAAGGAGATGCTACGTTGCCAGATACTGAATGTGTTTAATGTCTAAAAGTTCTTCCTTGCGTGACCTGAAACAATAGGAAGCATGTATGAGGGGTAAGCCGCCTTACAGTGCAGAATTCTGTTTAAGATTTTCAGCCTAGCTCCAGATGAGGTGGTAGATCTACACATCTGTACAATGCTGAACAGAAATTATACTCTGACTCCTGGAAGCAACGCAGACACATCATTGCTGCACTGCATTATGCTTTGGCTAGTGTAGTTATGCTGACGTGGCTACACTGTTTCCAGTCTTAGCCTTATCCTGACCTAGCTTAGATATCTCTGCCCTATACTGCAAACTTATCCACAGTCTTCGTCTTTACCAGAATCTAGAAATGTTGACGCTTCAAATATACCATCTGTTGTATCTGCAGAACAGGATGGGAGCTCTCAGGGATATGTCCAGCTGTAATTAGCAAGCTGTACTCTGAGGTGGGCATCCTCTTTGTTTTTCCTGGCCTTCCTTGTCTCAGAGATTGACCACAACTAGACATAGGACAATAGGTCACCCAGAACCGTACTTCAAGTTAGCAAAGACAAATTGCTTTCTTTGGTTCCTGGTGGCTGTGGTTTGCTTCAAGGTTGAGGATTGGGCTGATCGTCTGATGAGGGTCAAACCTGATTTAGGGACAGGGATCTAGATGCTGGTGTGTGTGTGTGTGCTGGGCGGAAAGGTGTTTTCAGCTTCCTCTGCAACATAGGATGTGGTTCAGCTTTTGGGAATCATCAGGGCAGCTCTCACTTCGTCAGTTTTCTAACATCAAAGGATCCTTTGGCATTACTAATGCCTTGATCTCCTCTTCTCTGTCTGTAGCACAGAGTTTATTCTGAAACTCTTTGGTCTAATTAAAACCTTAGGGTTTGTATGAAACTGAGTGATATATAAGGTTTATGATATAAAAAAGGGAGAAGACCACAGGATCATCAGGTTTGGTGATTTGGTGATCTTTTCTGGCATTATGTTCTACAGGTCTTCGACTTCTCCCTGTGGAACAAAATGAGGTGAGAATACTATAGATATCCAAGAGCTTTAAAACTATAAGGAAGCCTGACTTGAATTTATTTGAAAAACTTGATAGCTCTGAGGAGTTTTTAACTTTACCTGGGTGTAGGTGGCTTACTCAGTATACTTCTTCAGCATACTTTCTGCTTGAGTCGGTAAGCTTTCTACTTTTTACCCTTATATCTCAGTTCGGTAAAGCAACTGGTGAGAAACCTCCTGATTACTTTGACAGGTTTCTTTAGTGTGGAAGTGGTTCTGTGAATGGTTGCAGGGATAGATGTGAGGCCTGAATCTTCTCTCACCTAAATGCTATTCACTGATCAAAGGTGAAACAGCTTTGGTTTTGTGTTGCCTTTTAGAGCTGATTGCCATTGTTGAACTGTGAGTGTGATCACATTGCAGCAGTAAAACAGACAGACAGTAGTTTGATGTGTCTTAATTGCCGAGAGCATGGGAGCACCCCATAAAATTGCTTCACCCAAATGCACAGTTGATGTAGTTATGAAGAGGGGCCTGCAGAGATGGAAGAGCAGGGAGGCAGGTGCTGTCACCAGTACAGTCTTTTGCTTGGCATGATTTATTTCTAACCCATAAGAAAGAGTACACAGCCAGGAACCACTAAAGAGAAAAAAACTAACCTTAGAAATAGATGGGAAATTTCCCACTATTGAAGAGAAATGAAGAGACCAGGAAAAAAGTCAGATGATTAACAGAAATAGTGTAAAAAGGGAACAATTTTTGAATGGAAAGAACAACAAAGGAACAAATTAGTTTTCATTAGAGAGAGATGCCTGAGCTCTGGATATTTACCATTTTTCTAGAATAGAGTGCCTTGGGTGACAAAAATCTTGCTTTTTTTTAACACTTAGGAACACCTTAGTTTTATCAGAGTCCTTCTTAATCAGGCCCTGACTTGTTAGGCCCCCCAGAAGTGCAGTAGTGGCTGACACACTTCCTTTGAACAAGACTAAAGGAAGATTTTTTTCCCTGTCTTCCATATACTGTCCATAATAAAATACCTCATATTGAGCATGTCAGAAAACACTTTAATGAACCAAAAGAAACACAATCCTGTGATTCCCAGAGGAATGCTATAAACATAACTCTATAGATTCTTTGGGGAGAAAGCTGAATTCAGTGCTATTCCAGGGCAACCTTATCCATGTCATTGGAAAAAAAATCAATATTCCTTGGGTGGGGGTACAAAGAGGAATACAGGGTGACTTACTACATCCCTAAAGAAGGGATATTTGAAATCTTTTTTTCCTCAGGTCTAAGGGTGGCTATCTCTCTCTCTTTTTAAATAAGCTCTGACTGTGGCAGACCGTGGTACAGGTAAGTACACTTATTAGGTGATTTGGTCTTTGAAGACAAGGACTTATGGGTAGGCTGTGATATATACCCATTGGTTAAGAACTTAATATAGAGGAAAGGTAAAAGAAGGAACCTGGAAATGTAGTTGAACTGTGATCAGGAAATGCTGGTTAACTTTGTGTTGTCTATACCCATTCCTGCTGAAACCATCCAGTGCATCTCTGAAGTGTGTATCAAACTAAGGCCCACTTTTCTACACAAGCCTAAACCCAGTAGCTGTCCACACTGTGTGTCTCTGTGTCCACTCCAGCTGCAATGAGTTTCAGAGCAGACTAAGGAGAAATCTGAGCCAATGTACTTCCATGTCCAACTCTATTACCTACACATGTGGGCCAGAAACAAACGTGTGTCCTGACATGCCTGACCCTGTAGCCTATCTGGTCACAAAGACCCAATGTCGCTAAAGTCGGGTTAACAAGATACCACCTCACTTGATGATAAGCAGGATTTGTAGGCTCAGACTCCGCCTGTATAGTGCAGTTGCAGGAAGCCTGAATCCCAGGTGAAAGACACACAGCACTGGGGTCTCATGGAGCTCTACTCGGCAGTGTGCAGGGCACAGACTTGCTTTTTGGATTTGTCTTCTAAAGGCAGTGTAGATACTCTTTACAAATCCTTTCATTGCCTGGACAGATTGTTCGCTTGCATAAATACCATACATAGCTAATACACTAGACATCTAAATAGACATCTACATTTGTTCACAAGTACGTTGAAAAGGTACATTGTGAATGAGAGTGTAGAAACATACTTTAAAGTTGTTGGTATGGAAGAGTCACAATAAAAACAAAGAGGAAAAAAATCCTATGTTGTCATAACTGATTCCTGAAAATTATTAAGGAAGCAAAATTAATGCCCACGACTTGAGATGAACACTATGAATGGTGAGGAATCATGAAGTATCCTTTCATCAGGCAATATGGAAGTTAAAGAACCTAACAGGCAGTCAAGTGATTTAGGAATGATAGAAAAATCATGGATGTTTTGAGGGGATTAGCATAACCTTCCCAGTCATGCAAGGGAAAATGGGTGCCTGTACTATACATGTGGGGAGAGTATGTGGTACTTCTGTATCTCTTTCATACTAGAGAGTGAGGAATATAAGGAGCGTTTGCTTTGTTACTCAAAAGAGCTGAGTTAGAATAATAATGTGCAACCTGTGAAACTAACCTTGTGTGTTGGAAAAATACCCTGCAATGTGTAAGCAATGACAGACCCCAATTATTTTCATAGCTAGAAAAAGGAGGACCAGAAAACGCCAACTTCTTCCTCCAAATGGCAGGCTGCCTTCCTATCTGTTCAAAGGCAAATGGCAAAGCCGTAGTCATGCCTTGAAGTAATACGGTGTCTACAGATCCTTCCGTGCACTATTCCTGAACAGTTAAAGACTTTCTGCTACTGAAAATACTTGTTATCGTCTTTTATGGTTAAGGAGATTTCACTCTTTAGTACGCAACCCCACTACCTTGTCCAACTCAGCACAGAATTTCTGGCACTGAAAAAGTTTTAAGGAAATTCTGTGTGGTGCCGTGGGCAGCATCTTTTCATCTAACCAACAAAAGAAGTGAAAAGCACATAAGAGTTTCATGCATTGCACAAAAGCACAGCTAGACCCTCTCTCAGTAAAATGATGGGGAGCAGGCTGATTACCATCTAGGATGTGGCTAATTGGTGTGTTCTCCGATGCGTGATAGGACATCAGATTATCAGGCATAATATTACTGTCTTATAAAGCTACTGCATAATGCAACCAGTAGAGTGTGCCATAAAGGTTACACTAAAGGGCAGCATGATTTTAAAGTCAATCTGGTGCTCTGTGATGAACCAAGGCTGTTTCTACATGAATAGGTTAATGCAAAATCTGGTTCTAGTATGCATGCTTACTGCAACATGCATTTAATACACATGCAGGACTACATGTATTCCTGTATAAAGATGTAAGAAAGATGTGAAGAGATAACTGGAGACATTCTGGTCTAAAGTGGCAAACACAAGCATTTTACACCTTCTATGAACAGGAAGCAGTGCAGGTATCACTAGTAAACACATTCAAGTGATGATAAGAAAGCTTGACAAAACAATTGTTGTCTTTAAGAGAAAGCTTTAAATAAAGGACTCCAAAAACCTAGGCACATGCCTTGACAATCAAAAGGAATTTTCATTGGCAACAATAGGAAAGAGAACAGTTGACAAGAGAAATGAATAATATTTTGGCTGTTTTTTTTATTTCAATGGCAGATCAGAAAATCATTTTTACAGAGAACTTAGGCTGGATTGAATAAGGAAAAATGTACAAAGGATACACTCCCATGTGCATATGATGTTTCTTACATCGCATGTAGATCAGATCCCTACTTCCACTAATTTAGGCTCATACTATATTGAGTTATTACAGCTTGGTCCTGACCCCCCTTCCAAGTTTATGCCAAGTGAAAACTGTTATAAAACAGACATGAATCTAACCCAAGACTGAGACGCCCCCCTACCTCAGACTGCAATTTGGAAGTATTATATGCAAGACAATACCTGACTGTAATTCTTCATTCATATCATTTGCTGAGAGATGTTTCTGAAGCTGAATGGTAAACACTCCCTTACTGACCTTTGACAAGTAAGGTGTCGGGATACGAGCGGAAAAATAACGAGGCTTTTATTAGAGATGCTAGAGTTCTTAAAGGTTAAGTGGACTGCTACTTATTTAAGTAAACTAGGAGAGTACACTGATCAGCAACACTGGTGATAATAGAGCTTACAGCACTCAGTCTTTAAGGAAGAAGAGTTTTTCTGGCAAAACGTCAAGTGAAAAGTTGGTACTCGGTAGCTTGAGGATGACATCCTCAATCTGTGCAATAGTTAATAACAAGCCAGGTGTCTTTGGTAAAAGAGTAATAGGAAGGAAGGAGGGGGTGGAGGGTAGGGTGACTAATGGAACATAATTGCGTATGGATATTGGATATGGATTTTGTTCACTCTACACAGCAACTAGGGATATTTTCATACATGTTTGAAAAATTGTCCTAGGGGACAAATGTCTGCTCCTCAGGATTTAAAGGAAAATACGGCTGTACAAAAACAAATTTGCACAACTGGTGAAACCAATGAAAATCCTATTTCTGTGGAGAAGCAAAATCCTCCATCACCTAGTTTCTTATCTCACCCACTTTGCTGTAAGAGAAAGATACATAATTATGTGGCTGCTTGTCCATATAGTTGTGGTAAATTATATGCCTTTACTTTTAGCCTATATAAGAGAATGCTACTTGTCAGTTATTATAGGTAGGATTGTAGCATCACATCATTAGTAATATTAAAATTAATATTATCAATAATTTTCATTATCAGTCCCCATTATAAGTCCCTATTATTCAATTGCTTATAAGTTGGCAAAACTTCAGTCCTTTGGGTGGAAATTTCTCCATGTTTTGTATCAGCCTCAGGCTAAGATTTTTTATTTTTGCATTTTATTTTAATTTCAAACAAAGTGCTTCAGCAATACATTATTTTTGTCATGTTTCTTTGAACAGCAGCCCCCTCCTTTCCAACAGAGACTTGAAATGTGGGTCAGGGATGTGTTTTTTGCTGGCCCCTTCAAAATCTGTTGAAATTTGGCCAAATAATAAACATTTGAAATATATGCTCAGCCAACTTCCTTCATATTAAAAAGCTAAAATTTCAAAAGACTCTTCCTCCCCGAGCATGTGCTATCCTTTCACAGTGTCTACTGCTAGTTGAACCGTGTGTGGCCTCTTTCACAGAAGGTGAGTTAATATCCTGGATCCTGTCACTGGTCAGAGACTCTTCCCTTTTACTTGCTGCCTTGTGCAGGGCAAGGGGAAGGTAGGAACCAATGCCAGAATTAAGGTCAAGTTGTCCTGTGTTTTCTGTGCTGTAAATGGCCTCCAGCTACGACTCAAGCAACCTGGAGAAAGGAGGGGTTCAAAAGACAGATCTGGGGAAAGATAAGGAGCAGAATTCAGTCAACAAGTCTTGTGAGAGGGAATCTGGAGTGTGAATCGGAGCCTCCGTCAAGGTATTATAACAAGGAAAGACTTGTAACGAGGTGGGGCATGGAAATGTGATGAAGACCCAGTGAGAGGAAAGGACTGGGGTGAGGGGAAGAAGATTATGATTGGGTGGAAGGTGATTGGTTATTAGCAAAACTACAACCAGGATTAGGACAGGTTAGGAAAAGATTGGGTTAAAAACATTACTGAACAGAAGCTGGGATGCAGAGACAATCATAGTTAAATAAGGAGTAAGATGGAAACAGAACAGAAAGAAATGGGTGATGGACTGGAGCAAGTGCATTTCAGTGTACTCTGAAGAAAAGAGAAAATGCAGCTCTGTCTCCACACCCATCCCTTCTTTTACCTCGTGGCAGATATTCATAAATCAAATCTAATGTAACTTGGCTGTGGACAAAACTCTTGGTTTTCAATATATCAAATTTCTTGCTTGCTTTCAAAAATAAAACCCTATAGGGCTGCATATAACTGAAAAAAAAAAGGTTAAAAGAATGCAATTAAAGATGCAATGATAAACATTCATGTGATAGGACATAATAGATAACATTTTCAATATGACATTAGACTGAGTGATTGAGTTCATGATTTCCAGCTTAGTCTTTAAAGAATTGATATGTTTCTTTTTTTTTCTTTTTTCTTTTTTTTTTTTTAATGTGTGAAATTAGCTTGACCTGAGTATGAGTTAGAGCTTTTTGATTGTAGGCAATTTCAAGTTATTGAAATTACAATTTCAATGCGATTTTCTGTTTTAGGGAGTTTCAGTTGGAGGTATTGGCTTTGCAAGAGGTTGCTTAGATTGCCTGTATTTTTATACTAGGCTTTAGGAAGCATCAGGTGGAAGGTTCTGTGATACTGTGAAGATGATACCTTTAAGCCACAACTTCCTTTCCTTTTTCATCTACAACAAGTTCTTTTTGAGGTGTTCTTTTAGTCAGTAACTCCACCACAAATTTACTTGTCTGATCTATGGTACAAACACTTTTATCATGTGTGTTATATTCTTGTTTGAAGAACACTGATTAACTGACCTGGACTTTCTAAGCTATTCTGCACAGGTTATCATCACACTGCAAGAATAGGGTAAATTCTAAATCCTATGAAGATTATTCCTTGTCTGCAGTCATTTCTACACTCCCACTCAATCAAGTATTAATTGTTATATTGTATGTTATGGGTTTTTTAGTCAATTTTTTATCAGATTTTCATAAAACACTATGAAGCCTATGGAAGTCTAAATATATCACATCGTTTACCTTTATTAATTATATTTGTTTTTGTGTGAACAAATCGTATTGAGTTAATTTGCACATGAGCTGTTTTGGATGAAATCATGGAGTGTTACTGTCCTCCCATAATTCTCAGATAACCAGGATAACTGGCTTTTATTTATTCATCCTTTTTGCCCTTTTGAAAGGTTGGCACACGAGATTTTTCCCACTCTTCTGAAATTTCCCCAGTACTTACTTGAGGTCAGCATTAAAGATTCAAAAGAGTCTCTTCATTGCTGTAACTGGAAGACCTTACTCCTAAATGGTAAAGGCTAGCTTAGAGTCTGAGAGAATATATCTGAAATAAGGGTTATAACTTTTCCATATGCATCTTTACCTATATATTTACCTTCAGTGAATTTCATCTACCATTTTATTGCCCAGTCCCTGAAGGTACGATACAGTTCCAGGTTAAGACTAAGAAGTGTCTGCAGTATCTGAATTCCTGTGGCACTATCTGCACTTCTTCAGTCAGCCCTTTTTTCTGCTGCTTAAAATAGCTTAATATCATAATGAAATGTTGACACTTTATATTCACCCTTTCTTCCTTCCAGTTATTTAGAAATACGTTGAGCAGTACGAGACCCAAAAACATGACTGTAGAGCTCCACAGGGATCCTCCTTCTACATTGAGAACAGACTCCTAATCTCCGTTTCCAATCTTTTAACCAATTATTTATACATGCAACAATCTTCTTTTTAATCTTCTGACTTCTCAGTTTCTTTAAGAGCCCTTGGTAAGGGATCTTGTCAAATGCCTTCTGGAAATCCAAATAATCTGTATCATCAGGGTGAATCTTATTCATTCTCTTGTGTTTCATTTAAAGAACTTGTGAGGCATTATTTCTCTTTGTAGAAGTAGTTGTAGCTCCTTCCTATAATATGTTATTTATTAATACGTTCATTCATTCTATTCTTTTTAATAGTTCCTGCTGAATTGCACAATACAGATGTTGGAGTTCCTGGTCTGTAGTTCCTTCAACATCCAGAAGCAGCCTTTTAAAAAAAAGATCTGTTTTCACCATTACTTAGTTAATAAATTATTTCAAACTAAAATTGTGCATCACAATTCAGATAGTTCATTCTTCCGTTAGCTTAGGATTCTTGGATAGGTACTATCTCATGCTGGTGAATGGCATTGTTCATTTTATCTTTTTATCTGATAAACTGTTTTAGAAACATTTCATTTTGAAGTGGACTTTGTGATGACCCCTTATTTAGAAGAATTGTGGCTTAGGAATTTCTCCAGATTTTTCTTATCAAGCACTAATAAAAATAATTTTATTTTATTTTATTTTATTTCATTTCATTTTATTTTTTAACTGTTGCATTTTCTTCCCTCAATTCTCTTTTCATATCCTGGTCATCTACCTTCTCTACCGATTCCTTGGCACATTTCTCAACCCTGACGTGTTTGAAAAAAGCTTTATGAAAGTTTTTTGTACTTTTTGAAAGTTATTCTTCAAACTCTTTGGACCGTCATGTTGTTTTTACATTTATCCTGCCAAACTTTATGATCTGTTCCCTTTTGCTTGTTTACACTCTATCATGTGTCTTATGAGAAAGGGAAACTGAAAGAATCTTTCCCCTTATCTGCTTTTCTGCCTTGGGTTTTTTTGGGGTGTCTTTCTTCCCCCATTTTTCCCCTACGGGCAGAAGCAATGAAACAAACTTTCCTTCACTACAAAGTTCTACATTTAAGTTGGAAACTTCCCTTTTCTGTTAGTTCCTCTGGAAAATACCAAGTTCTCCAAGACCAAAGCTTAAATTGCCAGAAACAAGCAAACCTATCACAACAGAGAGTGGCAGTGAAATGTAGTGTTTCAAAACAGCTCCTGCATAAAGAGGATGTTCAGATGGTTCAGCCTCTTCTGACTCTTCCAGAGCGACATTCATTTAGTGACAAGCAACATATGCCTGCCACAGAATATGTAGGGTGCTTGTGTGCTGAGCGCCATTTGATACTCAGAAACACCTCTAAAGTGACTGATACTTCTGTAGTAGTTTTCCTGCCATTAAAAAAACCCCAAGAGCCAGAGAGAGAGATGGAGAGAGATTCAGTAACATTTTAGCAACTTCTCTGTGTCTGTATGCATATATCTGTATCTGTGCATATTACTGAAGCAGCACACTCTCTGTAAATCATACACTTCAACTTTTTCTTTTTTAATTTTTAGTAAAGTATTCATCAAATTTGGAGAGCTACTTTTACGATAAGGCTGGTAAAATACAGCTATGAGCACCTTTAGACTAAAGATATAATATTGTACTATTGTCACAAGCTGACAATGCTGCTTTCAACAAAGTTAAAAACACTAATTGCTCAAGGTTGGAACTTGAGAATTTCTGAACTGAAAAGGATGAGGATTGACAAAGCTTGGCTTCACAAAACTCCCTGAGGCTTTACAAGACTTCTGTGTGTTAGAAGTAAAACACTGTAAACTAATGACTCCATAGTCTTATATTTATTAAAGGGCTAAGTGTGAGAGATCTATATGTATTCAGTCTCGTGAAGAAACTTTTGTTAAAAGGTCTTATTTTGCTGGGTAGCTATAAGTACCAGTTCTTTTCTACCCACTTGTGATGAGTTTAAGTCATCAACATCATATCTCTATAGGCTCCTTGGAAACACTTAGCAATACTTCTAATTATTTTTAAATCAAAATTTATCAAGAAATCTTTATTATACATATGTTAATCATTTTAGGCAGGCAGACAATATTTGACAGTGTGTTACCTCTTCTTTCAATATCCCATGGTATTGGTTGTTAGCATAAAATGTTTTTTATTCATTGTTATCCATCATTTCTGTTTTCTAGATGCTTCCTTTAATTTCTACTGCTGCTGTTCTGTTTATCTCCTCCTACTCTTACTGCTGCTGTTGCTATTCTTCTGCCCTTCCTTTTTCTACACTTGTGGTGCTCTAAATCTGTCAACCAGATGTAACTTTCAGGAGTCCTGATTACAAGCAGATTTGCAAGCTCTTGTATGTTACTTGCTATTTTAAAAAGTTGACTTGGGATTTGGAAAAAGCTCCCCATTTAGTTCTTTAAATAGAAAGAAAATACTGTAACTCAATATTGGCTGCTGGTAAGCACTACTGAAACCAGCTCATGGCTGGAAACAGATTTGTGACATTGTTTGGCTTTGTATATGATGATTTATTTTAATGCTATTAGAAAGTGTGTGTAGAAGAGAGTTTGTTTTCATTTTAAGCATTTCTAAAGGTGTGAGGCCTTGTGGTGCCAGGGAAGGAGACAAGGGAAGACTGTCTGGACTTCTGAAAAAAATAACCAGGTTAGTTTCAATGACCTGTATGGTACCTATATTTCAACAGTAGGGCTGTTCTAAGTCATTGCATTACCCTAGGAAGTGCAGTTTGCTATTCCCTCCCTAACATTCACAGAGCTAACTACACTGACTAACCAAAAGCTGCATGGCAAAAATGCTGCCTCTTCCCAGTCTCTTGACTCAATAACTGTCTCATATTATGTCTGCAGTGGCAATGGGGGCCTGTTCAGCTGAGCAGTCTTCTGATACATTCTGTCATACCAATGCAACCTGTTATGATAAGTAGCGTGCAAAACACCTCTTCCTCCCCTCCTCATATCCACACAAACCTGCCCATGGGTGGGCAGCATGGAGAGGCTGGGTGTACTTCTACTGCATGGCAAGACCCTCTCAGCTGGATATCAGTGTCCAAAGACAGAGAAGAAGTGGGATCTAGTCATGAGAAAAGAGACACTGAGACAAAGTGAGGCATGCCTCTGAACAGCAGTTGCCGCAGCATGACAGCATTTCTTTAGAGACCATTAGATAATGACAGTATTTGAACTGTAGCTTGCCAACAGAGAAGTGGAGGTCAACAGTAGCGTACGGTTCAGGGGGCTTTTGAGACATGCCATGTGCATGAGGTGTGTGCATGGTCGTTGGTACCACGGACGTACTCCAGGAACATGTGGTACTCTCTTTCTCTTTGACTTCACAAAAGTGCCATGAGGTACCTCTCATTGGACCTGATGTAAAGCCCACTGAAGTCAGTTAGTGGCTAGCCTGGTTAGTTACAGCCCTGGAATCAAGTCCAGATTTTGCTGATAAAAGTGAATAATTTCACTCTAGGAGATAACCAGTAGCAGTCATCTCTGCATTCCAATGTAATCCAGCTTATTCAACAAAATTTTTCCCAAAAGGGAGTATTACTTTGCCTCCAAAAGAAGTTAAGGAACAATTCTATATGAAAAGAAAAATGGGATTTTCACATTTGTGGTAAAGACAGAGGAAACAGCACTGAAAGGGGATTAAAATTAGCTAAATTAAATTGACAGCTGTAATCTTACCTTCCCGATCATCTAGTTTCTTATGAACCATGAAACAGATGACCCTCATGTAAGCCACAGGAAATATTGCATATACTTTGAATGTATTTGAAAAAAAATATTATAAAATTTGTAAAAAACAATCTTCAGTATTTCAGATGTTGATTATATATTTTGGGCCAATTTGCACATATGAGGTGTTTAGGACAATATGTCCATCTGCCAAAAGTGATGATCATTCCCTTAAAGGAGTAGTGAAAACAACTGAGCATGGCCTTAGCTCTGCTCTCTTACTGCTGCCTCAGGAGAAATGAGTAATTTTAGTGGCAAAACAGATCCAGAATTATCTTCAGATCAAAGACTGCAGTTATAAGAGGCTCTTCCATTGATTGCTCAAGTTTGGGAGGACACTTATTACAATATCCTGCATATCAAGCCAAAGCTATTTGCAATTCATATTACCTTAGTTTATATTTTACAAAGCGTAATCATTGTACAGACTCTGCAACCTTTCCCACACCTTCAGTGTAACATAATAATCTACTGCTTCTCAGTAGATTATCCTGTCTGAGGAAATGTATGTGACTCTCTAAAATGATAGCACTCCCATTCCTATTTATTTGTATATTATTCCTTTTTGTATTTATTCACAGAATGGGCCAATCCTTCACGTATTTGACAAATAGACACATCATGTTTGTTATGGTGTTGTCATGAACTAGAAACCTGCAATAAAATAATTATAACAGTCACAAAATGCTTGCAGAACTGAAGTTATAATCAGCTGCAATCTAAAAAAAAATGTATTGGTATATAATCAGTACCAGTTTTGAAACCAAAAACCCAGTGAAGGTATTTCCACTGTCAACCTAGAACAGAATAAGTACTTCATTGACAAGAGGGCTATCTATTTGTGCTGCATGTGAGAATGCCCATAGAGCGTTTACAGCAGCTAATATTAATCATGGTTATTCTAGATGTTAAAGGAAAAAGTATATTTTCTATCCATGCAATTTTATTTTACTGGTTTTTCTTCATGTCATCTGATTGTATCTTGCAGTCTTTTGATTAATTGCTCTTGGATATTAATGGATATTAGCTAATATTTGGTAATTAATACTCAAGGATTTAAAGGCATTACATAGATTTATACTCAGTATTGAAAACTTCAGCACCAGAACTTTGAAGTACATATAACTGAACACAAAAAATTAGGTAGAACAGTCTTATACTTTTAATTAACATAACACCCAAGATAAATAGCTTGCATGAATTTAATTTAGAACTTAGTCTAAAGTGGTTGGGTTTATTCTTTTCTCTTGCATTCTCCAAACCAGGTTTCCTCATTGATATTTTATGCATGAAGCAGTTTATATCTCCCCAGTCTGCAACAGTACTATTTCTTTCTTGAAAATAATTCTGACTGCATTCTAACCAGGTTTAGTCCTATAAGGACTTTGTTTTTCTACATGTAAAAAGAACTGCTGAACTGATAAGTTAAGCATATTTTGAACTCTTTTCAAGATTAGAGTTTTTACAGGCAGTAACTATACATTTATGACTGGCACATTGATTTAACTCATTAACATCTGGTGCCTAAGTAAAGCTAAGTGTGTGATTTTAAAATGTGACTTGATTAGCAGCAAAAAAGGTAAGCCTAATCATTTTACAATTCATTTTGCCACATTCAAATGGTGCCAGACAGGCCTCACATGACTGGTTCATAATCAGCATATTTTAAAAGATAATGCAACACTGATTCTATTTGCTTTTTGGTTTCAGAGTCTTTGGAGACTCTCAAGACTATTTTCAAGGTTTTCTCTGCCAGGAGGGTTAAAATGTACTTTCAAAAATATTACAACAGAGGTTCATGGCTCCACAAAGTATCACTACTTGCACAATAATCAATTTCATATAACATGTCACAGGAGCATATGATCTCCCAACCCATAATTACTGTACAGTTAATGGGCAACATGCATTACACAAACTGTAAAGTTGGAAAATTACAAACCCTATTAGAAAATCACTTCTTTTGAAATTTCCACACGGTTCGCAATAACATAAGCAAGTGGAGACATGAGTCATTCAATGGTATAATTTTCAAATGTACCCTATTTTATACCAGATTTTCAATTGTTTTATTTTAGCTGAAACACTTGTATTTTAAATTGATATCTGAAACTGAAAAATAGAAGCAAGGGTAGATATCATAGTTAAGAAGCTTATGAACAAATTTTTGTATTTTATTGCATGTGGGACCTCTAAGTGGTAGGAAAGGAAGTGGAACTGTAGGAAGAGGGGGAAAAATATCACATAGGAAAAGAGGGGAAAGTCTGGAAATGCAACTGATAGCAGAGAAATTAAGGCAGCCTTTTACAGTTTTGGAGACAGTTTGCCTTTGGTATAAGTTTATGTTTACATGTATGTAATGTGATATTGGCTGCCATTTTATTGGAGCCATGAACGTTCCCAGCTCTTATCTTCTACCCCCTATTTCCCTCCTGTAGTCTATTCTGATTGCCTTTGCCATTGCCACCCTTGGCCTTCTCCCATCCTTTTCTCTCCTTCTGTATGTTTTTCTTGCAAAAGGATGTGCCCCAGTATTTCCAATCAAGCCTCTGCAGTAGTAATTCCTAATGCATAGACCCTCCTCTTCTCCTTGCTCATAGCACCTTGGAAGTACGGTAGTTTTGAGAAAGTTAGTTCTATGGCCTTCTCTATTCTAGTCCACTCTTCTACAGTGGACTGGCAGCAATCACCCAGTGTCTCATGATGGGAACAGATATGCATTGGGCAAATTCAAGGGTCTCTCCGGTCAAAAAAGAAAAGCAAATGAGTGCTTGAGGGGATATAGTTCTTGCAGATCACTTTTCTGTTGGCAAAACAAAAAAATTGCTGACATAGTTAGGACTTTTTATGTGTTTGTTTATGAAATGAACTTCCAATGCATTTGTTTGAGAAATGACAACAAACAATCAGAAATTTCCCAAAGGAAACATGTGATCTCAAAGACCAACAAATTTATCTTAGAATTTAAAAATGCCCATAAAAATTTGCCCATAAAAAATGCTGAGTCTAAAAGAAAAAAATATACAACAAGCTTCAAGACTTTTATGGAAAGAACAAGGAAGCAAGGAACTGAACATTACAAAAAGCTCAAAATAGGGTGAATGTGGGGCATTTTGATTTTACATCAACAATTTGCATTATAAAGGATAAACTGACAAAAGAAGTGATTTAAAACAAAAAGGGTTAGTTGAATAATTAAAAAGCATGTTATAACAACCAAACTTAAATGTAACAAGATGAATATCTCTTACATGCTATGGTGAGGTGGTACATAAAATCCTCAGATAGAAGCAAAGCAAATATGAAAATAAACTGCAAAAAAGAAATCATGTTTCAAGGTTTTTTTCAGGAAGACAGAATTACATACCTGCATGTATACATTTTATATATATATATATATATAACAAAGTAATTTATATTTCTATCTAATATGTCTGCCCTAAGGGTCTAACAAATACAAGTGGGAAAATATAATTAATATAGAATTATAAAACCAACTGTGAAATGTATTTTCTTTATTTCCTCATGATAACTGGGGAGAAAGAAAAGCAAAGGGTAGGACTGACATTCCTTGTTTAATGCAGCTTACTTAGTGACTGGCATAATGATAAGTGATGGTAATTTACCTTAAAAACCTTAATGAGTGGATCATTACTATAGAGAAATGGGAAGAAAACTTTAATCCCACAGAGGCAGAGCTCCATGGTTGGCTGTGCAATAACCAGACAGAACTCTGAATGAGATTCCCAAGCTTCTGTTCCCTAGATAAAATTTTCTCTCACTCCACTTTTGCAAAGGTAATGAGGAGGTAATGAGGCTTGACTTGAATTTTTTCAGCACTTGATTCCCTTCATTCCCCAGCAGGTTCCCATAGGATAGAATAAGATGTTGGATTTATATAAAAGCTGTGCTGATAGATAGGTGGAGGAGGTGAGCCATGCTATTTGGTTTTGGATTCTGTCTGTATGAGAAGGGGTTCAGATAAATTTCAAGTTCTTTCAGCACTGTCAATTCGCTCTGATAGTTTCCACAGAATAAGACAATTTGACGACATGCAGACCTTGTCAGGGCTGTTGACTGTTTATTTTGTCACTTTACTGATACTAAACACTGACCTTTCTGTGTCACTTTTTCTTCCTCTTTTCCCTCTATTTTTCACTAGCTTAATACATACATCTGAGTAAATAATAAAACCCAAAAAGGTAGGCAGAAATGTTGTATTAGATCATTAGCTTAATTTGAGCTGAAAGGTCTTTGTTGTAAGTTGGGGGTGGGAAGGGACCTGGGGACCTTTGCAAAGTATTTTGCTGGCAAGCTTGTTGAGATTTGATTGCCTTTGTTGTGATAATCTGAAATTAATTTGCACTTGAACCCATCTTTCTTCTGGGCTCAATTTAAACATGGTTATAATTATGCGCCCTGCATGAAATTGAGAACAGACACTGATATGACAAGTCTGAATTTTTTAATTCCCCAGGTACTAAAGGCTTTTTTCCCCACTTATCTCACAAGGTAATAAAACAAAATGTTCCAGTGAAGCACATGCTTAAGAGAGAGGTATTTGCCTGAGGGGAAACAGTAATAATCAGTGTATTGCTACACATTTACTCATGTACTTTCTCAGTAGGTCAATCTCTTCCTTTTAAAGTGATGTTAAACTTCTGCTAATATTGGTTGATTTGTACCTGGTACCATATAAAAAAGTAGAAATGATATGTTTTATTCTGTTTTAGCAACTCCTCATCTAAATGGCTTTTTCTCAAACATCCATTTTGATAGATATTTAAAAAAAAAACCCACTATTGAAGACTACCTCCTAACATCCACAATTGATCTTAGCAGTGCACCTTTCTTGTTCTCAGTATGAGCTGTAATATCCTTATCAGCATTCTTTTAGTTTTAACCCAGATTAGTGTTTTTGGTGAGGAATCTCATTAACTACAGTAAGCTCATCTTCTTTTGTGATTTCCTTTGGAATTGTAATGTACGAAAAGGCCACCAAGGTCAATGCCCTGGGCACAAATTCCTCTTTAAATCATCATTCAGCTCAGAGTAACAACATTCTCCTTAGAAACAGACGTTTTTAAAGATCTGGAACAAACTGTTCAGTTTCTTGGAAGTGAAAATCATCTGGAAGAGAAGTAGAAATTAAGAGCATAGGAAATTAAGTGTAAGGATCCACAGAGTAACTATTTGTTAGATCCATCCATTTTCTTTTAATCAGTATAATTCTTTTCTCTGTCTCCTAAATTTGTGTACTGTGTCTTTTTGAATGAAAAAGAGGGCATTTTTTTAGTTAAACTGTCCTACATTTTAACACAGGTTTTGAAGGTATTAATGATGCTACTAAGGCAACATCTTTTAAACTTTAGCAACAGCAGTTGTGCTCTCCCCAAAGTTGTAGACTACATTCAGCTGAGTTTTTTGAGCAAATTAAATAACTTAAAAAAAATATCCCACATTTTTGCCAAGTAAAGCAAGGGTGCTATTTCTGCCATACTATTTTATTAGTAGCAATGTAAAAAACAAGCGCAGAACACATGCTGAATATTTCACCATTCTCATTCAAATCTCTATTGCTATGGCACAAAACCAAATTAAGCAAAATAACTGAATAGCACCTCATTGTGGCTAAAAAAGAGCTTGGCCTTTGCCTTTTTAAAGGACTCAGTATTAATTTGAATGAAAAAAGTTCTATGAAAATTTTTTGAAAGCTTTATTTTTAACTAATGATATTTTTCATACTGGCTGTAATGGAAATAAAAATGAAAATAGGTGGTGCAAAGTGAATATTTATCCTACTGTGCCTTATGAAAAGAAATGTGACGAGGCTGGCACAGCTTTAAGGTAAAGGAGCAAAGCCAGAAAAAGTAATATACAGAATCATTATTCTTCTACATTGACATTAATGTTGATTGCAGTTAGGTTTGTCAGAAATCTACTTTTTATTTTAAAACTTGTGTATTCTTAGTTTTTTCAAATACCAATTTGCTGAGACGAAGGGGGAGTGGAAGTCATGTTAGATAATTTCAGTGAGGGTGTACCCTAATTGCAAAATATGATATGAAAGTAGACACTGACACTACGCAATTGTTTTGTACTGAAATATCAACATCACAAATCCATGGAGTACCTTTCCTAGAGTGGGGCCCTATACATAAAATCTTGTTAAAAATTTTTAAATGTATTTTCTAGTGTGTTCCCTGCCTCTCTACCACTTTGTTCAGAAATAATTTAGAAACAACAGAAACAACAAGCCGACTATACAACAAAATCATTAGTCCACAATATACCTATTACACAATATAGTAGCTCAGAGCAACAAAAAGTCACTAGTATGGAGAAATACATAGTTCTTTATATCTTGAAACCTAGGAATCCTATGGAATCTTCTAATTGTAAGGTAAAAATGTGCTTAGCGTATGACCAGCTACGATGCTGTAATAGCAATACGGGATGACACGCTAGGAGAGTATGTATGATAAGAACTGTGTGGCCACACATGGTGTGGTACATTTTCACCCCTTAGTTTATGTGTTTTGCTTTCCACTGCCACATTTTCTGGTGACTTTATCTAGTCTCGTTCAATCATGCTGTGCACATCACAGTCACTTACTGACAAGCAGCCCTAGCTGAAGCATTCAGAGAAACAACCTTCCACAAACAAAGCAGGCAAGTCCTGTTTCTCTTAAGATAAAATCTGCTGATCTCATTATTGATTGTCTGCTTTCAGGGGTTTTGTTTCCTGAAAGTTTGATATGGGGCAACAGAGGTGACAAAAGATTGGCACTGCGACCTGGAAATTAAATGGTCGACTATTAGATCAACGTCAAATAGGTTGAGGCTGAAGTGTTTGGCAAAAGCATTAGATGCTGTCTTGACTTAATCTCTCTCTCCCTCTTTCTCTCTCTCCCCTTTATCTTGAATCTGTTTTGAACCCTCCCAGGCAATTTACTATCCTTGTCATTGATTTTTATCACCTAATGTGCCCCTATGAAGAATTACTTTTTGAATGATAAATCAGCTTCCTCATTTAAACAATTGTATGCCTCACCTTAATGTGAAAATAGCCACTGAGAGAAAAAAAAAATAGTAAGTGTTAACATTAATCACTGACCAGTGGAACCCTGTGATTTTGAAAGGAACGCCAGATTTTCTTTTATTATGGAGGGGATAACTGTACTAGAAATAAATGATGAACCCTCTCTTTTATTAAACTGTAACTGTTAAGAAACAAATTACAGTGGCAAATTACAGTGGCAAATTACAGTCAGTGAGCTGGAGGGAGGAAAAAAAAAAGAAAAGAAAGCAAGGAACTGCTCAGTAAAGCAAACTTGTAATTGTTACCCAGTGTTTTCTGCAAATAGATAGCCTGTAATATGCTCAGATGCACTCCTCGTTTCACAGGTGTTATGGTCTGGGTATTTAAGAGGAAGACCACAGTGATAATGAATAATAAACTAACCTTTTCTAATAATCCTTCTTCATCCTCCATCTTTCCGTGTCACTTTTTCCCCACATGGCCCTCTATAGTTATCTGAAAATCCCTCTTTTTTCCTGTTGTAGGCCCTGAAGAGAAGTATACACTATCAGGCATTGAATGAAAGCATGTGTTGTATTATTTGCTACTTTTTTTTTTAATTTTATTTTTTGTTTTTTAATTATGATGTCCAAAGGAAGATAAGTCTTTTCACAGAAGAACAGTTAGCAGTACTCTTTAGTATTGATTTTTTCCTTGCTTAAGTGACTAAGTAAATTCAAGAAAGTTTTCTGGTTTGGGTAGCATTTACATACACATATCAGCCCTGGCATTCTCGTGGTGAAAATATTCAGGGAAAGCCCAAATGAAAACTCTGAATCCAAGGAACCACTTACTGTTTTTAGATGAAACAGGTGTGTGAAAAGACTTACTGTAAGGTCTCATTCAGCATGGGTCCCACTTGGAGAACATTTTAGAACCAAAACTTGTTAAAGGAAAAACTTTTATTTCTTGGTTCAGAAGAAAAATGTAGTCTGGGAAAAGTTCTTCATTCATCGCTCTTCAACTCATTTTAACCTGTGCTTTGTGGATTTTGGAAAAAAAGGTTTCTGGACTATTCTACATGTATCCACAGTCTCCTGTAGAAAAAAAAAGGGGTGGGAGGGATCCGTAAACTGAAAAATGCACTATTCTATCTGAGTTCTGACAAACATAGGCTAAAGCTACCACTGTTAATTCTCATCATTTTATCATGCATCTGATAATGCTTGATATTTTTCTTAAAGCTTCCTTTCCTGGAGTCTCATGAATACAAGGCAATATGAGATTGACTAATCTTTTTCCCCCAGTAATTTCCTGGTCATTCAGCTAGCCTTTGCCTCGTGTATATTGTAAAATAATAGATCTATCATGTTGGTAGTATAAAAATTGATAAGTATTCCATACAGCATTCAAAGAATTACTGGTTTATGATGCAGTCTCACTCTTTTGGTCAACCAAATGTATAATCTCTGATCCACCAGGGGGGTTGGTCACACACCAAGGGTTAATACTTAGTCAGTTCCATGGATAATGTATTTGTAGGAGTCCACTTCCCCAAGAGACAACTATAAGGAAAACATTAGTCTCCTTTTTCTCCTGTGTGAAGGATAGAAGAGGGAAGGAAATGGATGAAGGTCTTACAAACCCTTGTCACAGGAATAAAAAACTAATGTAGTGAAGAGTTTGGAAGAGAAATTTTGCAGAGTCTGTAACAATTGCATAAAAGTAGATGGCTTTATTTTATCACTGGAAAGGAAAACGTTTCTGAAGCTTTCCATACCGACTTGTCTCTAGGACATACATTAATTCTTCAAATACCTTGTCACTGAACTTTTTTTTTTTAAAGTCATATTACTCAAAATTTACTTTAGAAGTTATTGCAGTAGCTCTTTCAGACAACGTGATTGTATTAGATGGTAGAATTTCTATGCTTGTTGGTCCTAAGATGTCAGCACTACCAGTAGAAATAGTTGTTTGGGATGTTAAAATGCTGATACTGTAACAGTGACAACTTCAGAGCTCTCTAATGTGAAACTAAGTCTTTTAACTGCTAATCTCTTGAATCAATATGTGTTGCATTGATTCACTCTATTCTAGAGTAACTCAAGAGTGTGTACACGCACATCAATCCCTCCTAGTAACCTCTGCTCTCACTCTCCGTATTTTATATAGGGAATGAAACACATTTAAAATGTTTCATTTCTAGTCCATAGAACATTTTGTCACTATATTGTCTCAACAGCTCTGGTTTTCTTGTTCTGAGGTGCTGCATTCTTCATTTTTCTTGTTTCCTTGACAAGAAAAGTAATACAATGCTTTTCCAAAATGAACAATTAGAACCATACTTCAGTCCTTTGAACTAGCACATAAAGGTTTGTGGTTGAGTTGCCTATATATTCCTCTTGTCTGCAAGTACTTACAGGGACTTCTTGGCATTCTGAAGTTTGAAGCTTTGTATTATATTGAATGTATCATCCTGCAGAAGAGACTTTGAGTCACGTATGGCTTTTTATGTATCCAAATCCAAGATCATCCAGAATTTCTATTCTTTTTCTTCTAGTATAGGGCAATTCTGTATCAAAAACTGCAGGAAAAATTTATCATAATCCTATTTAAAATTATCCCATAAACAATTGAAAGCCATTCATTTGTGACAAAATGTTAAAAACTAAACTAAAACTGCAAACTAAATCCCGGAACCTTTACTTATGGTTATGTAGTTTGACTAGACTTTGCTCTTCTTCTGCATTCTCTTGTATTGGGCAAAAAGTAAAAGCCACTTGCTAAGTAAAAGAAAAATATGTCAGCCACTCTAAGAGCTACTCAGAGTAGCTCAGTTTCTCAGTCAAATATGCTGCCTTTTCTTTACACTATATTAGATCTAAAAGACCTCAGATTTCAAGTTTGAGAATGTGTAGAAAGATTATGTCTGTCCTGCCTTTAACAGATAAAAAAATTATAGGACATCTTGAGTGGTCCATAGCACCAAATAAACTGAATGAGTAGTGATGATACACGTGATAATACATTTTCAGAGTCTGACCCTTCTATGTACAGGCAAAGGTGCAAAATCTTTCACCTCCAAATCCCACGCTTCATTGTTAGCTAAGCCTGATGGTAATTTTAGTGATTTTTTTTGTGTGTTTTCTAATAAAGTGTTCTGTCAAGCAGTGCAATGGCACAGGACAGCTAAACCACAGAATATTTAAGCTGTGATTGGGCAGGCTAAATATTATCATCCAGATAACAAGTTAGGGAGTAACTACAAGTGTTCTTATGCCTGCAAATCTGAGAGGGCAGTACCCGTAAGGAGGGGAGCAATGACAAGCAGCTGGGGACAGGCTGAGGACAGAAAGTTCTTGACTCTGTCTAGCTGAAGCTAGAACAGCGTGTCTGATTACAGCTATTGCACTTCACCTGCTCTGAAATGTTTTTTGAGTTGAGGTCTTCAGCTAACAACTTTGCAGAACTGCTGTGATGGCTGTACTGCCCCCAGAAATGGCTTCTGGGACCATGAAATTTCCCTGTAGGAGGAGGGTGGCTTGTTGAACCTTAAATTGACACAGTGGTAAATTCCTTGTTAAGGACACATTTTTTAGTCTTTATTGTTTATGGAACTTAATGAGATCAATAAATATGAGTAATTTCCTTACTTGCAGCCATTATTTATGAGGTTTAAATTCTGCCTTTTACCCACTATCCATGCCAAGGCTGATAGGAGTCCGAAGAGCACCGAATTGAGGGTATTTTAAAAATAATAGCATAGTTGTAAATACGTAGGAAATATTTCCTTCTTTTTGACCTGTATCTATGCTTGCACAGGATGTTATGTGCTTTAGAGCAATCTTGAAACTTCTGTATTTTTTTTCTGGCTGAGAGCAGAACTCAAGAGATTGCCAGATCTCATCTCAAATTGAGACGCAATTGAGATTACATCTTAAACTGCCTACCTATTGAGTTTGTGCTGGATTAGGAATGGCCTATGCCAGCTGAATGCTCCTTCAGTCTGACAAAGTTGTGGGCTAATTTTCTCAGTCTTGCGATCCGGATGTTTTCCAGTGAACTCAATAGTAATGAGCGACTACACTTGCAAGCTATTTTGATGCTGAGAAACTTAAAAATTAGCATGTAGGAACCTATCTTCAGGAGCTTGTTTTCAAGCATGTGGGCTTTACTATATATCCTTTTGAGAATTTTAAAGTATAAGTTTCTAAAAGCTGTAGTTCACATGTATAAAACATGTTTGTGTTCACATGTAGTTCACATGTTATAGAACGTATAGGTAGAAGACATAGCCTTAATTACATTAAGAAACATTGGACCCCAAGCAGCCCCAATTATTTTCATGGGAATTTTTATTGTGATGTACTGTTCAACATTTATTATTATATCTTGTTTTCATTTTTAAGTTTTCCACAGCAGTGCTGCTATCGATGTATACAAGGAGTTGGTGCAAAGTTGGATATTCAGTTTTAAGGAGAAAGGATTGTATTTTTTGTTTGTTTGTTTGTTTATTTGTTTGTTTGTTTGAAATAAAACATGCTGTGGCCCTGTGGGAACGTTTCTGGTCAAAGATGCCTCATCATGTTGAGAAAGTAAAGTTGAATGTTTTGCTTGGCATTAATAAATGTTTGTCTAGGCAGATCCATCTGCTCTGGTCACTACAATTAGCCTCTTCAGAAAGATTTTTTGGCTGTGCCCTCCTCGTCCCCATGGAGGTGCCCAGTCCCTAGGGCTGGAGTTGCCCTGACTGCCCTCTGACTCCCTGGCCTGTGTTGCACTCTGACACAGGGAACAAGGAACTTACTGTTGTGCAAAAAGAGCTGAATTAAGTAATAATTTGTAATTTATGGAGGATAAATTCCTTTGTACAGCAAATCATACCTATTTCACACAAACTCACCTGTTGGACCAATACATACTCTTAGTAAATCTATTGTGCCCCATTGTGGATGACAATACCATAACGACAAAGAAAATACATTAAGGAAGTTTTCTTCTGAGGATGACATAGCTATGTATAGTGACATGCACAGGAAGACAGAAAAATATTTTTTGAAAGAGTAGTACATTCTCATATTTTTGCTGGGGATAAAGAAACAAATATAGCATTTTTGGCCAACAGGTGAGAGATCAATGGACAACAAACTTAGAGATGTATTTCAAATGTGTTTTCATAGACAGTGAATATATGTTGAAACTGAACACTGTGTACTTTTTTTAATGATGTTACTTACATTTTATCTATCTTGATTCCCACTAGAAGAAAGTAATGTATAAAGATATTTAAAAAGTTAAGGAAACTCTTAATTTTGGCAATAAACATGGTTTTAAACAGCTAGTCTTTTCCTACCAAGGACATTCCCGTTTGAATGGGACTTTATAGCTTTGCCTAAGACTCTTGTGTTTTTATAAACAGTGATTTAATATACTGTCATGTTGTTTGTAAGTGTAGAAGAATTTCTTTTCATTTTTGATCTTATTTTGCTCTTGGACTAATTCCTTTCAGATCATGTGTTTGATACATTGTTGTAGAACCGGAAGAAAATATTGGGGGAGAAAGGCAGTACTGAACCAGCTTCTGCTTCTACAGGCATAAAAGTCAAGAGCTTTTGACCCCTCAGCCAAAGGTAAGTATAGCATTAACTTGATACCTACCGAAATCTGTCAACTGATTTTGGTGGATGTGGAGCATCCTGCCATCAGGTCTCCAGTGTTCTCAAGACCTAGCAAAATAAGAAGATAAAGGAATGGTTGTCTGAAGAAGAAAGTCATCAAACAGCAACAAAAGAGTGTGATTTGATCCATTCAGGAAAGAAGGGCAAATACAGACAAACTTTGGCTTTGAAGGTTGTGACTGACCTCAACAGAACTGAGCTAGAGTAAACCATGCACACAATAAGCAGATGAGTTAAAAAGCACTAACAGTGTGGAAATTCCACAGTATCGGGCATAGCAATTGTTTAGACGTGCACACTGACATCTGCCACTATGCATATTTGTTTTGCACTGGCTCCTGTTGTGCTGCTTTATGCATACATTGTATGGGGCCGGGAGGGAACAGAGTAGACAAACCACTCCTGATGTCTGTTGTCCTTCTCCTGGCAACTTCTTGGAATTACTGAAGGATGCAATGGTTCTTCATCTTACATTCCACTCCCCCACTGCCTTGTGTATATTTGTACTGTGCTTTCCCCAGTGACAAAATGCTGAATAGCTCCAAACACACATTTCCTTGTATTTTCTGACTGTAGATTTTTGGCTTCCAACAGTACATGGTAATTTCAGCCAAGAAGGAAAATAATATCCTTTAGATGTGATGTTCCACTAGTAAAGAGTCAATTTTCTTTATCCAGCTGCAAATTGTTTTGGACTGTGAATTATGCAGATTGTGCAATAAAGGCATATAACACTCATGTCACATGTCCCTAGAAAATAGATCTGTTTTATAGGAATATAACTCAGTTTGAATGTGGTCCTTGGTATTCTTCACTGGTCTCTACCAATTCATTAGTATTTAAATTTATGTTAATTTCATCAAGGTGTGAAAAGATCTTTTTTTGCATATACATGAACTAACGATATTACTATTCAACCAGCTATTTTCCTTTTTTCACCCAGGAGAAGCTTGTTGTATGTTAACAGAAAGAGAAAAGGGGAGATTATAAAAGCCCATTTTTGAAAACTCAGGAAATGTAGCAATTGAACCTGTTTTTAAAGAAGCTATCCAATATTCTCTTTCCTAGTGTGAGTGAAAATTTTGAATGGTATCTCCATGGCATGTTACACTTCCAGAACATATACATGATGGAGAACTATCAGTTAACACATGTGTATTACTCTATAAGGTTACCATCCTGGGACATTTCAGTGTTACACTATAACTATGAAGATTCTATAGAAAGGCAATTGTGCTGGTGGAATGTATAAATGTTTATTACATTTCAGAGTTGAATAAATAGTGGATCTCAGATTTTTAAAGGTCCATATTTTCTTCAGAATTGACAATGCAAATTAAAATTTTTGGAGAAAGCAGCTCATACCTTTAATCAGGAAACAACTATAACTTTCTGTTAAAACTACTGTCAATTTAAAATAATCTTAGGAAACATTTTTAAGAGGCCAGATTTAACTTTTTTACTACCTTTGAATGTTGTCTTCTATTTAATTCCGTTTCTGGAATAAGGTACTATTTCTGCTGGGCCAAAATAATTCATCGTCCTTATATATGGAATTAGTATTTATGAACTATATCCTTTTATTGACTGAATGAAAACAAAAGATATATTCAGTGCATTTCCAAAGACCTTTTAAGTGGCTCAACAAAGCACATAATACACGCCTTGTCTTACATGTCTGTGATGATACAGTTTAATAGTGTTATAAGGCTATGGTGGTGTGTAGTTGTCATGATGGTAGATTGTGCTGGTCTGTATAGATTTACTGTCATTCTTTAGGCTTTTCATACATGACAGAGGTTGTCTGAAGCACAGCAGGAACATGAAGCTTGCAGGGGTTAAGTGTTACTTGCCTCCTGGCTCGCTACATAGTCCTCTCTGCACACATAGAGAGATGAGGTGCGGGGTACATCCGTCACTGGGCCGATGACATGATGGATTACTCATGTCATTGTCAGTACAGTCAAAATCACTCTGCTGCCGATAAGGTGGTCTCTTTTCTTTACTCTGGTTGAGTGAAGCTATTTTTCCCTCTGGTTTTAAAACTGTAGCTCTCACAAACATCCCTTAAATCAAAGATGGAAAAGACTATTTTTAATTTTACATAGTAGCTTTGGGCCATAGGAGACAAGTTCTTTTGAAAATTACTTTCAAAATGGACAGATGCGTTATTAAATATTTTACATCACTTGATTTCTTCTGATCCTGAAAATAAAATACTTTAAGAGGGACACTGAATGTTTTCCTGAACTCATTCTTCCTCACAATTTGTCAGAGAGACAGACTTGGGTTTGAATTGCTAGCATCGCTTCATGATTCTTCTCTGTAGGGTACACGAGAAAAGAGACAGCTATCTTTGTAGTAGCACTGGAAGAGAACAAAGCACTGGAAAACGGCAGGGCTTTGGAAACGTTTGGAGGGGAGCTTTGTGAGAGCTGGGCGGTGCCAATAAAAAATTCAACAGGGGCCCTAATGCTGCTTGGCTCTGAGCTAGTCACAAACTCTTCTGCATGTAGTGCTTGACGCTGCAGCCTTTCCCCCATGCCAGCTGGCTCTGTAAAACTTAAAGGGGATGAGCTGGGGAAGAGACAGTAAATACAGCTCGGACAGGGGTACTGAAATCTCGGCTGCAGAAGAGGAGTGCTGAGCACAGCGTCTATTTTCCTGGAAAACTGCTGTCACCAAGAATTCAATGACAGTTATCGCCACAGCCTTCCCCGACACAAAGTTTTGCTCCATAATGCCTTTCCCACCCTATCTCCACAAGCCTAAAGATGGGATTAAGACTTGAGCTTGCACTTTACTAAAGTTGTATAAGAGATACAGATGATCCACAAACAGACAAACATGTTTGGCAGACAAGTGTGAAAGAGCCTTGCTGGGCCTCTGATGCTACACGAGCACCGCTTCCATCCCATAATGGATATTATAAGGCTTTCGTGGCACGCAGGGGTGCTGCTCCATGCACAATGACGTGGTGACAACTCAGCCTAATTGTTTCTTACATTGTGATCCTGAAGTCAAAAGTTTCACTGGAGAAATGGTGCGTGGAGAAGGAAATCGTAGTCACTGTCTGGTTACTGGGTATAGAAGAGAGTTGGGCTGAAGCGTATGCAGGCATATATGTAACTGCAATAACCTTTTTTATTATTCAAGCCTTTTTGCAGCCTGTGCTCTTAACCTGAAATATATAGCATAATTTCCATCCCACTGTAGATTCCATTTTATTTATACTTTCATTCCAGTATGTGTGCATCTGCATGCACACACAGAGCATAAACATGATGTGTGTCTGTATACATCGTCTTTGCAAATAATCATAGACTACAAAAATTTACTAAATTATTTCTGTCTTAAAACCAGAAATTCTTTCAAAAAAAAATCATCATGGGAAAATCTTTCTACAGAAGCTACATGGCAGCTGACTGACTTAAAGAAAAACAAAACAACTGAAAGCTTGTGTATGCATATCAAGAGCACAAAAGATACATATTCTCCCATACTTACACACCCACGTATGCTGATACATCTAAATAGCTTTGTTTTGAAGTTTTAATCAGATTTAAATGGAAAGTTATTGAAGAGAACTGTGTGGTCTGAATTTTAATCCCTGAACCCACCGGCTTCTTTTTTATTACATGTGGTGTGGCCTTGAATTGCAGAATGTTTTAAACATACATAATGAGCTCAATGTCAAACTGTTGAGCCTTTTGTCTTTAACAATAAGCACTTAGCTCAACTAAATGAATAGAAATTGCTTTAGTGAATTACAAAAGCCAAGGTTTTACAGTGCACTAATACTGACATTAATTAATGTAGACATTGTCATATTTTACAAATATATGAGATTAAAATCAAACGTTAAAAAAATGTAACATACATCAGTAAACAGCTCAAATTTTAACAGTCATAGATGCTGGATAAAAGTACTTCTTCCACCAAGAGCAATATTTTTTTTCTGATTCATTCGCATTTACATAGGCTACATTTAGAACATATACGGTACTGGTTGAATGGCAAGAATCAGAAAGAAATAATGTAAACAGTATGTGTAATTTCGCTAACTTGGAAAGAGATTAGATCTCCAATTCATAACAGACACTTTCTCCTATCGTATTTCCTAAAGGGCGTTTGTAATAGGATAACTTTTCTAACGTTAGAAAATAAGAGAACTTACTTCCTTCCCCCAAAACCAGGAGCAGTATTCAGAAATTTACAGTAAATGGCAATTCATCCTTTAGAAATCCCTTCAACCTAGTACTAGAGTTGCTGCCAGAGATCTGAATGCTTTTGCCTAAATCTCTGTAATCCAATAAGCTTTTGTGTTTAGCAGCTTGTTTTGAAACTTGTATAGCACCCCAGCCTGTGTCTCCGTATGTTCGTTTGCAGGCAGGTGAGTGCCCGAGGGCCTGATTGTTATTCAAGCCAGGAGGCCTTCAGAGCCCCAACCAGAATGTAATTTGTAATTAACTGTCATTTACTTCTGTCTGCACTGACTTGTTGTTCAAAAGACAATGTATCTGAGCTGGTCACTAGCTTCTCTTTGTTGTGGATATGATGTCTCTCAGATCTAGTTGTATTCATAATGTTTAGAAAATCAAGTACTTGCACTCTTGAAACAAAGTGGGAAGGGGATTTCACTGATTTTTCCTAAATAAATTAGGTATATGGAATAACTAATACTTAGGTATGTAAAATGAAGTATTTGATGCTCTGGGATGAGTTTCTGAGCGGAATAGTTAAGTTCATGTGAGACATATTTAATTGAACTCTATTAGGGATAGAGCCTTGATGATTTGAACTTATTATAGTTGAGATCTGTAAAATGAAAGCACATATTTAAGTTGTGGGAATTTTTCTTAACCCATTTTAAACATTGCAACTGTATTTTCTCACTGAAGCGGGGCCACTAATGTATTCTGTGAATGTACCCATATCATGAATTTGTAATTGTCCCCATGGTAATCTTTTGTTAGCTGAAATAAACAAAAGAATAACATAATATCCACATTTATTTCTTTAAGAATTGTGCTTCGAATTATTATTGACATAATTTTAATTCACAAACAGCAAAAAAAAAAAAATCTTTTTCTGTTTAAACTCTGTTCCACGCACTTGTCTGTGAGAAAGCAGGCATGACATTGTGCAACAATAAGTATCCGCACACAAAGCCACTTTAAAAATAGGTTAAACTTATCTAATTCCGACCTTTAGCTCAGCCTAAAACCACTATACTGCTGTTTTGCCAGAGCAGAACTTTCGGCCCGTTTCATCTCTTTTGTCTCTGCTGCTGCTGCTGCTGCTGTTGATGTTTTCT
This sequence comes from Gymnogyps californianus, assembly GCF_018139145.2. Classification (NCBI taxonomy): domain Eukaryota; kingdom Metazoa; phylum Chordata; class Aves; order Accipitriformes; family Cathartidae; genus Gymnogyps; species Gymnogyps californianus. The sequence continues at coordinate 69,372,557 of NC_059472.1, read as the reverse complement.
TCTTCCACCTTCACAGGTGCCATTGCCGCAGCTCGCCTGCGGCAGCGTGGGTGAGGGACTCCCCGGGCAGCGGCACCGGGAGACCACCGCGGCTGATCCGAAGCCCCTGCCTGTGCGCACCTAGGCGTAAAAGGAGCACCTCCCTCTGGTTCAGCACAGCTCTTGGCCCGCTCTGCGTTTCCCAGCACTATCATGTCAGATTGCATATTCTGGGCAGTATATACTGGTCAAGGGGATGCACAAAAAGGCTCAATGGCATTCTTTTGTCGTACTTAAAAGGGGGGGTGGTGGAGAGAAAAGAAAGAGAAGAAAGAGCAATGTCTATAGGAACAGCTTTCCCTCCGCGGTGATTTGCATAAAGTTGGATTAAACAGCCTTTAAGCCCCAAAAGGCTGATTACTTACACTGGGCCTTATTAATTATTTCCTTCTTCATTTGAAACAATTAAGGGGAGAAAACAAACACTGTGTCACTATCTCTTTAAGATCGGGAGCAATAAAAGCGTAAGACCCCGAAGAAAGCCTGCTTTTTGTGGAGTGTTTTCTGTTCTCGCCAGCCACGTCGGGGCTAGCAATTCCCATGTGTTATCAAAAGAGACAAGAAGCAGCAGGCTTTAGCACCTAGCTGAGCGGGATTGCTACATGCCACTCTAAGTGCGATTAAGCTTCCTTTAGTGCACCAGTGACATCACTGATGGCTCAAAGCTGCAGCTACTCAAGAGTATTAGAATGCATTTCATGCTTGGCTTACTCAAAACTGCAGAGCTAAAATTTACACCTTATTTGATGTTCTTCTCCCTGCTGTTAATTGGTAAAGGGATCTCTGACCCTTTTGATCTCTGCTACAATCCTCTAAATGCCCAGGTCTGCTAAACTGTTCAGCAGGAGATGCTCAGCAGTTGCCCAGTAATGTGAAGTCTTTTTTTGGCTTTCTTGCCTTTGGTTTACATCCAAGTTGCACAGAAATAAGAGATGACAGTTGTTATAGATATGCTGGTTTAATTACTTGTCAGCTTATAGCTGATATCTCGGCTAGCCAACGTGGAAGCTTAACTTTCTTCTAGTAGCTTAAAGCATGACCAACTGCTAGCGCTTTAGTATTTAGCCATAAAACTCTGGATACATTTAAGATAAAAAATAAAATAGAGGAACAGCCTTTTTTATTTACTTGCAAAAGTGATCAGCTTTTGGTGCTCTTGATTTCATGTAGATCTTAGGTAACATAAAATTATTTGGTCATATTGACATCTAAGTGGATATCGGGCTTGTTTTAATTCCAATTTATAATTGCATGGGGAATACCGAATACACTTTTCCCCTGCTAGCTTTGAAATGAGAGACTTAAAATCTGTGTGAGAATAAAGGAGAGGTGTATTGTGTTGACTCGACTACAAATATTACTATATAAAGTTTTACCAGCTTTCCTTGAAGAGGCATCCCTTTGAAAGGAGCCTACCACATATAATGTTAATGTATATGTGATCAAAAGCGATTAGCATGCACACACCTCTGCATATGGCTGAACTAATTGCATAGAATACTGTGAATTTTAATGGTGGTGACAGTATCCATTAAGCACCTTGAAGAATTTGCTTAGTGAAGAACAAGCGAGGAATGCCGTAATAATTGTTGCCCATAGGTGAAGGCCAGCTAAAATGTGACCCCACGGTTGAGACACCATACTCTCCCCCTCCAAACCCTGTCAGAGGTTTTCAGTGTTTATCCCAGGCTTTGTTATCCACCAAGATACATAGTTTCCATTGAAGTGAAACAGATTATTGGTTACTATAGTTTCCCTATTGCTCAATTCAGTGCTGTGAAAAGCCAGGCACAATAGGTTTAAAAGTCCAGTTAGGACAAATAAATCCATGTTGTGAAGAATGGGAGAGAAGATACCTGTTCTTCTGTCTTTGATGTATTCTTTATTTTGTAGGATAGAAGGGGAATTAGTGGAGGGTTAATTGTTCGGTGCTTAGAGCTCTGTCTTTCCAGTTTACTGCAGAGTGAAATATAGTGCTATAAAGACAAAGTGAATATTGTTTGACTTCCTCCCCTCCCCCCTCCTTTCCAGTTTTCAAGATGTGCAAGATACTGTAGCTGTGCGGTGGAGACAGGAATACAGATTTGTGAGTTTAATCTCTGGCATTATATTTTCCGTGCACCGAGTCCAATCCATATAGTGTTTGCCTCCTCTCCATGCCAAAATGGTAAATGGCATTTTCTTATATCCTGAGAAAATAACTCCACCCAGAATTTTGAGGTTAAGCTACAGAAAATTTACATTAAGGAAACTGAAAATGTCAGCTTTCACCAGGATACATCAAGAACCAACCATCTGAGCATGCTGGCAAAATTAATGTATTCCAGAAGGCCAACACACAAATGTTAAGAGGGACTTGATGATACAGTGCAGATTAAAGCAGTGGCTTTTGTGCCTCTGGAAGCTATGTTTGCATTCAGCCCAGTAAGACTAGGAAAAAAGTTAATTTGATTTGATAGCTGAAAAGGTCACACATTTTGTTCAGCGCCTTGCATGCTTTTTTTCTTAACTGGATTTCTCCATTTCAGCCAGAGCTCACTTCTAAGGATTTCTGCTTTGCTATAGCCCTTGTTGAATCCTGCCAAGAAACAAGTTGTGGACAGCATTCTACATGCGTAATACAATAGCAAAATGGAAAACCACTGAAGTCAAACTGTGTTCCAAGCTTATTTGGCTTCATTTATCCTATATTTCTTATTCTTCTGTGCAAGTTCATGGGGAATACGAAAAAGGATGGAGAAGAACAGAGTTAATCAAGCTCAGCCTGCAAAATGCAGCACAGGTAAACTACAGAAAAGCTTAAATATTGGCAATCTCTACCAAAAGTGCAACCTTCTTCTCTGAAGGTGTTATTTGACATTGCTGAAGGTTTCATCTTGATTACTTTCAATAAAATCCAAAGTAAGGATGACTGTCTTGGCTCACTAAGCAACAAGGTTTTATCACTAATTACAATCCTTTATTACCAGTAGTTTAATAGGTTTATGATAGGTCATAAAACAATTCAGCATGGGAGTACATAAAAGGAATAGGTTATACAGCTGTGACATCTTAATATCTATTCATTGTAATCATTTTATGATCTTTAATGGTAGTATTTTTTAAATAAGTTTGTGTGCTTTTACATGGAATAGATGGACACCAAAAATGGGAGGTGGAGGAAAACCACATAAATATAGAGTAAAATACTTAATGAGGCATTTTGAAAACTTCTAATGTCAAAAGCATGTAGACTGTATCACACATGTGGAGTCTCATTATGGGTAATTATAATAAAATTATAAGTGCTATAATAATTCTAACCTTGAAGGCACAATAAAGGATAGTTATATTTGCCTTCCTAGCCCACACATCTGAGACGTTTTCCTCATTAATTATATTTCATGTAAGTATAATTATGTAGTGTAAGACTAAAATTTGAAAGCATTTGCTAAATCACTGTTAATGGCAGCCTTATTCTTCAGAGCTTTAATATAACTAATTATATCTAAAGTTATAGGCTGAAATAAGAAATGGAAACAAAGTAAAATTTACACTGTATGGGATTTTTTTCCCTACTGATTGTTTTAATCTGTAATGTAATTAATGAATGGAAAGTAAGTTAGTAGAGAAAATGGATTATTGTTTGAAACTATAATAAAAGTCAATCCTACTTCCTCCAGTATAAGTTATTTTGGCTTTGGCTTCACTGGAATCATATTGGTCTAAACCTCTGCGTTTTCTGTGCCATAGAATATTATGTTATGTGCTTATAGATATTTTTGGAGATGGTACGCCTACACAAAGTATTCTGAGGGTTTCTGTAGTGCATAAAATATTTTACTGTGATTAAGATATCAAATCACATTATACATTATAGCAGGAAAACAGTGTTTTGAAATGTTATAATACTGAATTCACTAAGATTTGGCTTGTCATATTTGTTCACAAGTCTGTACCTTTATTCATCCACTAATGGCGACACTAGCAGCTTTGTTGGTAATATAATTATTTCAACTTTGCCTTGAAAGTAAATGTAAACACAATACCTCAATATGGAATAATTCAATACAATGATACAAGGGTATCTTCATTATGAGTATTATTTAAATTACTATGAACAACACAATGTATTTCAGGATAGAGAAGCAAATGTATTTTCACAGAAATAAAGGAGAAGAAAAATAACTCAGAATGTAATGGAAGTTTTAAAATAACTTAGGGTAGCTATTGACTTTAAAAAATAATGCTTAATGTTCAAGGATATTTTTTTTTTTTAAAGTTCAACCACAGAATGGAATCATAGAATCATAGAATCACTTAGGCTGGAAAAGACCCTTAAGATCATTGAGTCCAACTGTTAACCTAGCACTGCCAAGTCCACCACCAAACCATGTCCCTAAGTGCCACATCTACACATCTTTTAAATACCTCCAGGGATGGTGACTCCACCACTTCCCTGGGCAGCCTGTTCCAATGCTTGATAACCCTTTCAGTGAAGAAATTCTTCCTAATATCCAATCTAAACCTCCCCTGGCGCAATTTGAGGCCATCTCCTCTTGTCCTATCACTTGTTACCTGGGAAAAGAGACCAACGCCCACCTCGCTACAGCCTCCTTTCAGGTAGTTGTAGAGAGCCATAAGGTCTCCCCTGAGCCTCCTTTTCTCCAGACTAAACAACCCCAGTTCCCTCAGCCACTCCTCATAACACTTGTTCTGTAGATCCTTCCCCAGCTTCGTTGCCCTTCTTTGGACACGCTCCAGCACCTCAATGTCTTTCTTGTAGTGAGGGGCCCAAAAATGAACACAATATTTGAGGTGTGGCCTCACCAGTGCCAAGTACAGGGGGATGATCACTTCCCTAGTCCTGCTGGCCACACTATTTCTGATACAAGCCAGGATGCTATTGGCCTTCTTGGCTACCTGGGCACACTGCCAGCTCATATTCAGCTGGCTGTCGACCAACACCCCCAGGTCCTTTTCCGCCAGGCAGCTTTTCAGCCATTCTTCCCCAAGCCTGTAGCGTTGCCTGGGGTTGTTGTGACCCAAGTGCAGGACCTGGCACTTAGCCTTGGCCTTGGCCCATCGATCCAGCCTGTCCAGATCCCTCTGTAGAGGCTTCCTACCCTCAAGCAGATCAACACTCCCGCCCAACTTGGTGTCGTCTGCAAACTTACTGAGGGTGCACTCGATCCCCTCGGCCAGATCATTGATTAAGATATTAAACAGAACTGGCCCCAGCACTGAGCCCCGGGGAACACCACGTGTGACCAGCCGCCCCCTGGATTTAACTCCATTCACCGCCACTTTTTGGGCCCTGCCAGCCAGCCAGTTTTTTACCCAGTGAAGCATATGCCCATCCAAGCCATGAGCTTCTCCAGTTTCTCCAGGAGAATGCTATGGGAAACAGTGTTAAAGGCTTTACTGAAGTCTAGGTAATCAACATCCACAGCCTTTCCCTCCTCCACTAAGCAGGTCACCTTGTCATAGAAGGAGATCAGATTAGTCAAGTGGGACCTGCCTTTCATAAACCCACACTGGCCAGGCCTGATCGCCTGGTTGTCCTATACATGCTGTGTGATGGCACTCAGGATGATCTGACCCATAACCTTTCCCAGCACTGAGGTCAGACTGACAGGCCTGTAGTTCCCCGGATCCTCCTTCCGGCCCTTCTTATAGATGGGTGTCACATTTGTCAACTTCCAGTCAACTGGGACCTCCCCAGTTAGCCAGGACTGCTGATAAATGATTGAAAGTGGCTTGGTGAGCACTTCCACCAGCTCCCTTAGTACCCTTGGGTGGATCCCATCCGGCCCCATAGACTTGTGTGTGTCTAAGTGGTGTAGCAGGTCGCTAAACATTTCCTTTTGGATATAGGTGTAGCTGGAGGGGGGCAATCTGAAGTTCTTTCCAGTGATGAAAAGATGATTTACAAGTTATTGTGAGCTAGTTTTGAAGAGGAAAAATATACAGGGATTCAACTGTACTCCCTAAAATTAAAGCTATACATCTATTTTCTTTCCTTTCCTTACCATAGTGTATTATGTATTACTACAAAGCTGTATATAGCTACAGAGTGTATGTGAGAATTTAACACACCTAACATAACATAAATGTATTTATTTTACATGTGCACACACAAACACATACTTTTTTTTTAATATATTCATACATTAACTATATCATTATTTCAGACTTTATTAGGATCAATAATGCTCAGGTTGAGACATTCCATAATATATTTGTCGTGGTTTAATCCCAGCTTCTACTAGCTACTATGAGGAAACTTAACTCTATCCCAGCCAAAAACAGCACAATAGTAAATCATCTTTTAATTATCACTTGCTGCTGGGTGTTTCATCTACCTGCAGATCTATTCCAAAGTAAATATTTAGATGCACGTCACAAGTTTATACACTTTTGACATTCCAGACAATAGGACTTCTTCAAAGAGCAGTGTTTTGAAGTACCTTATAATGGAAGAGGAATACCTTAGGCCTGATAAATTTCTTCTATCCACAGGGAGGAGAGTGGGATGTAGAAAAAAAAGAGCAAAATCCAGAAAATGGACGACATTTGTTCTGTAATCCGTGTAGATGCTACAGTCATCCATACCTATGTCACATTAGAGCACCAAGTTTTAGTTGAGGTTATAACCTAAAAACCAGTGGCAACAAGACTAACAGGGAGAAGACAGTCAACTTCTTAAATACAGTTTTGAACCAAGGCACCCTAAATCTTTGTCCACTTGTTTGCAAGGACTGCTTCATCTTTTCTAAATGGAAATTATATCCAGTTCTTTAAATGGATAAGGAAAAGGATATTTTTATGTCAGAAATCCCTTTATTTCTATGCTGTCTTGATCGACTTGCATTTCATAGAGCTGTTAGAAAACTGAGGTCCTCTGGATTTAAAATAGAAGGGGCTATGGTAAAACAGAGGGTATCCTGCCATTGCAGAAAATTCTCCCTGTTGTGGTCCTTAGCCTCTTTTCCTTCCAGAGACACACTGCTGCAGGACTAGTCTATTTAGGTGGGATTTGTGACAGAGGATTTGAGGAGTTGTACTGAGGTACAGAGCTGGTGTGGTAACGTTTGGATTTATGTTGAGGCTTTCTCGTGGGATTATTTAATAGTTTCAGCTGATATAGTGTTTGTAATTTAACTACAGGGTATTTGGAATACCAGGCACCTATCTTTTTGTATATATTTTATAAACTAAAAGAATAATTATGTTAGTTATGCACCCATGTTCCTGTTATGCATTTAAATAGGAAGATCTTATTGTGCCTATCAGTCTCTCTTTACACAGAATGCAATTATTAAATTGTGGTTATTCTGTTTCTGATAAAATGAATAATCCCTAAGTAAATAGTCAGTAATAAGTGAAATGGCTTTAATTACTTTGATGTCATAGTGACAATTTCTTTTCTTTTCTTTTTGGATGTTCTCATTATTGAGGGTCTTTCTATGAAGACAAGTTAGGGGCTGTCGCTAATAGGGCATGTTTCTAACAAAATCTTTTCCACTCTTTCCTCTCATTTCACGTCCTACTTTGGGCAATGTTTTCACAGAGGTTTTGTGGAAACAGAGTATCACAATATGGTACTATCTTTTGCTTTTTGGATCCCATTTTTATTTGCTTTTGGCTGCTTTGCACATCCTATACTAAAGGGTACAGCCACGGGAGGATTCAAGTGTGATAAATGTTAAGTGTTGCCATAAATTTATATCCAGTGAATAATGTTAAGCACCTACAAATTAATCAAAGTAGCACCTAACTTTTCAGTGCCTGGCCCTCAGACAACAATTAAAGCCCAATGTTCCTAATATCTCTCTAAAGGGCATGGGCTGATCAGCAAGTAATCCTGAACATGTGCAGTGAGGAGCCAGCTGAAGCAGCTGATAAGAAGCATAATGTGATGCTCAAGCCCGATATCTCAAGTTGTTCCTCTCTAGAGGTTATCTGAGGGAAGACAGCAGAATGGCACTGTCCTTAGGATATCTATGTTTTGGAAGGTCCTCTTGAGCATTGCTGAACTCATGTAGTCTTCCACTGAGATGGACAAGGCTACCTCTTTTCCAAATGTCATTGTCAAGATGATAGGACTGCTACTAATATATTTACTACATTCATTGCTATTTAAAAGCAAGTGTGCTGAGCTTAATTTTGCTTGGAGGGAATCACTTTGTTTTAATGTAACTGGAATGAATTTTCACCTGTGAGGCATAAACTGTCAGAGCTCTTTCATGTCACAAACTCTTTCTCTTTTGAGAAAAATGAAGAAATTTTCCTTCATTCCAAGAGGAGCTAATGCAACAAGAATATTCAAGTCCAGTTACTTAATGGTTTTATTTAACAATTACTTTAGAATTTTGCTCACAAGTCCTCTTCTTCTGGAGCTCCTGTGGCTTTCCTCAAACCTTTTTTCTACCTGCATTAATGTAAATACTTTTCCTGGTCATCAGCACAGGTCTTTTTTTGTTGTTGTTTTCTTTCTTCTTTTTTTTTTTGATAATCAAAAAGGTCTAGACTATCTTATCCCTTAATGTTGTATTACCACCTTCTTAAAGGCTCAGGGCTTAGAAAATTTGCCTAGCTAGTGGTATTCAACTGAGTATTCCTATAGGGTATCCATCAAATGTTTCCTTTAAATCTTGTTCCTCTAACATGCACTAAGATACGTAGAATTAGGTCTGAAAGAGAGTGCTGCCATCTCAGAGAAAGAAGAGGATGAAACCAGTTAAGAGTAGAACTCCCCTGACCTTGGCAAAGCATTCCAGCTATCTTCTTTCTGAAAACTCTGGATTCAATATTGGACATAAAAGCCATATCAGAAGTTTTACTGGTTTCCTTGACTTGCACACTATTTCCATTGGTGGCACCTTGTTTTCATTAGCCAGTCGCCTTGCACCAGCTTGCAGTCACCTCTCTTCTTGTCTAGTGTCTCCCAGACCCAGTCACTAGTGCGGTCATCTCCCTTCACTCAAGCCACAAGTTAGTGCCCATGTACCATTAGGGTTAAATGTCACATGAATGAGGAACTTCAGCGCAAGCACTCCAATTTAATCCAGTCTTCTGTGTACACCGATACATTGGAAACCCATTACTTGCATTCATAAGTAATTTCTCTTTTTAGTAGTCCTAGCAACCACTATGAGCAAAGGACATTTCAATCTGGCTCATAATTATTTATTATGCCTCTCAAATCCTCTGTGTTTCATTTGATATATTACCAGAAACTTCCTTAGGAGACCAAGGAGAGGAGAAACTTGGGAGACTGCTTGTTGTCTGTGGGACAGGAGCAGTGAGGGAAGGGTGGAAAGGTTGGTACCTTAAAATCATCTCCACTCCACAGAGCTCCAGACCTGCTAGACATTAAATACCATTACTCTGCCCTTCTTAATGCAATCTCACAAGTTGGACAACATGCTTTATTAGAGCTGAGAGACTTTAAATTTGACATCAGATGTAACTAGCACAACTGCACCAGTTCCCAGCCTCATTTGATTCATACCCAAATTAATACCTCTTGGGCAGGATCTGAGCCAAAAGCCTCAGCATGCCATTCAACTGGGTCTCGAGGGTTTCATACATGCTCAGATTATGCATGCCTTTAATCCTATTGCACATTAAACAGCATGAATAGGACAACATCTTGGTCAGCTGAAATCCTAAAACAATATTTAGATCAGACTAACTGGTACTAAGCATCTTGTACTTAGCTGCTCCCCCAAACACAGTGTTTTTCCTGACAAGTCTTTCCTTGCCCACTGGGTCAAGGATCAAAAAGACTAAAACTTACAAATGATCCCCTGCTGGCTTCCAAATCCCAACCACAGAATCTGTGCTCAAAATCCTTTGGAAGAGTAGAAGTAGTCACTGAGGTGCAGCTGTCAATCAAAATTTTCTCACTATTATCTTTTATTCACCTCATCTGTTTGGATTTACACACTACTGTCGCTCAAACTGTATTTGACTCAAAACTGAAACGGCATTTTGTCATAGTTGTACACTCATGCACGAGTGCTGAGCACTCATTAGTGCTCTTAGAAACTACAGTACAAATAAAAAATTGCAAGCTGCAAGAATTACCTATCTTTCTTACTCACAGGGGGCTATTACGATTTTTGGGGGCAATTATGATTTTTTAGAACTATATAAGGTATTGCCATTACTGAGGACGTAGAAGTACCTTAAAGGAATTCCATAGCTTAGTTGATCAGAGTGACAGAAAGAGGATGGAAGTTATTATCATGGAAAACAATGTGGTGTGCTTGGGTCTAGACAACAAGAAGTCTGGGGGCTGGGGTCTTATCAATTGGAAATTAATGAGATGGAGGAAAACTTGGGTGTATGTCAGGATGCAGCTAGTGTGATGCAGTTGTGAAAAAGAATGGCAAGTTCCCAGGATACATTAGACCAGGTTATTCTATCACAAACCAGGATTACTAGTACCATCAGGGAAGACAATCATAAGACTTCATTAGGAATATTATATGCAGGACTAGTTATCTGTATTCAGGAAATATAGACCTAAATGCAGGGAAGATTTATTAAGGACATGCAGTAGCTATTTTATGAAGACAGATTAAAAAGATCTAGCTTCTTTAGCATTATTAAAAGAAGGTTTAGAGGGAATATAATAACTCTGAAAGGCAGTCAGGGTGAATACTCAAGAGGAGGAAGAGGTTTTAAGTAAAATAATTAAATCAACATAAGAGAAATTATAATAAATTGGTCATAAATACATTTAGCTTGCTAACTAGATGATCTCTAACCATCCAAGAAAAGAACTTCTAGTTTCCAAATAGGGCAGTGGAGTAGGAACTTAAGTGTAAGATGGTGATAAGAAGGAAAGATTTTAAAACTCACAAAGAGAATTCTGGGAAAAAAGAGATTAGGCTTGTGATATGAATTATTAGGTATCCAATGTGCCAGGGGGGTTGAAATGAGGCTGAGTGCTGTCTATTTACACTGTGTATAGACTACATTAATTTTGTGCCTTGCACCTCTGATAGTCACCTCTGGAAGCAAGGAAGGAATATTTTCATATCTTGACAAACAAGGTTTTTTTCAGGAAGAAGTGTTCTCTTTTCCGTTAAGCGTTGGAAATTGGCCCTAATTAGAGAAAAGACATAGGCAGGATATTCAGGTGCTTCTACTGTTATTCTACTGCAATTAAGGTTCAGTGCCATACTATTGTAGCTTTCTCATTTACACGGGGTAAAATAACCACCTGGTTTGTCTTTAGAAGGCTTTCACTCACTTGAAATTTGATGCATCTTTGTACTATGGAGCATGGTACTTGCTTTCTAGGCTCACTTGAGAGTTTTATTTAATTGCTTCCCTGAAAATGCAGGGACATAGCTATTGGAGGTGACCATAACCTCTTCTGTGTCCTTTCTGTGGCATACTGTACTTGTGACTTTTACTGAAGATCTTAATTTTCCTTTGGTCCTGGGAAACGTTATAGGTGGAAGAAAGCAGAATAGATGTTATGTGGATAAATCTAAAATAAACATTTATCACATAGTTAGCTGAGATTGTGAACGAATGGACTCAATGACCCAAGTGGTGCCTCCCAATCCAATCTTTCTGGATCTCTCAGGTCCCAACCCCATGACTACATGCGTTTAATCCTTCCCCTGTGCCACCAATTCCCCATTAATCTCACAGATTCAACACTTGCTTAAATCCCACATAATTCTCACGAATACACTGAAGTATTTAACATTCCCCATCATCATCCTTCTCTGAACTAAAGATGTGCCTTGCAACTCTCAGGAAATTAATCAGTTTTCCATCAAAACAGCATTACTCCCAACAAATGCAGCATATTTTCATACCCCAAATACAAAATCTCCCATACTACTAATCTTCCTTTCAGACTCATAAATTTTCCCTCACCCTTTATTAGAATCATCACCTGCCCAAACTAATCCCTTTCTAAAAGTGAGCAAAATATATCCCATTACCATCAGACAGAAAGACCTCCTGTGTCTGGTCCAAGTAGTTCTTCTAAATAAATCACTCCAACAGAGTTCTGACTTCATGTTCTTTTTCCATGTAAAATATTTTGCATTTCTTTTAACATATTGCCAGTACTTCTGGGGGATACGTCTTTCTCGTCTCGGTGCTGGGAAACAAGTCCCTTTATGATCACATGAGGAAAGTTCATTCAAAATACAGAAACACTGAATATTGAATGATGAATACTGAAATAATACTTGGCTTCAGCTGCATGATGAAAAGCAGTGAACCCAATCTGAAACTCTAAAAAATACCTTTCCAAACTGTATTGCCATTGTTACTGGCAAACAGACAGTGGGAAAATGCTGTGACTAACTTTTGAGCGAGCTCTTATTTACCTGAACAGACTTACTTACACTGAGAATTTGTGGTCAAGGAGCATTTCCTAACTACGTGTTTAAGAAAAGTTGAACATTTATCACAACTCTTCTTGTAAGCAATCGCTCGTTTAAGATGGACTGACAGTATGCTTTCAGTTATCGAAGGGGGAATGTTTTAATGAACACCGCGAAGAAAACTGGGCTTAAATCCCACCTTTGCCATTCCCTGTGTTACCTAGGCAACACTTATATTCTCTTTACATCTGTTTCCTCCTGTGAATGTTTGCTATAATAATACTTAACTAATTCACAAGGGTGTTGTGATGTGAGCACCGACGAATTCACGCCTTCATAGTATATTTGACAAAAGATGCTATGTAAGTATTAACACTATTATTTTTAACAATATTTGTCTATGCTATGTTAAAACCTTTCAGACAGTAACCTCTGATTTTACATTTTCCTTCAGATTTCTCAAACTGACTTATCTAAACAGTAAGGAAGAAAATACTTATGCAGATGGGCCAAGAATAAGGGTAGCTACCTTTTAAAAGTAGAGGTTTTAAAAGAAACATGTAAAATTCAGCAAAGCTAGGGAATAGATAGGGGTTTCTGTCAGGTTAGGATGATAAATGAAAGGGCTCTAGTGGCCCTTCTGTTTGTTTAGACCTCTTGTTCCCGCTACAACTCTGCACAAAACTAGCATTGAAGTGCCTACTGTTAAAACATAACATAACCTGACAATGATCAGCCCAGAGGGCTTTTCCAAGAGAAGGCCATATTGTTCTGTGTGGGGAAGTGCTCTAGCACGAGATGTCCTGAGACGTGAAGGAAAGCACCGAGTGCGGAAGACTTTCCAGTACATTAGTAGTATATGAAAGGAGCTGACCACTCATACATTAATATTGCCTTGTCCTAGAGACTGACATATGGGAAAGCACTGTGTAAGATTCTCTATAGACAGCTTGTTTTCTCCTTGTTTTATAACAACAGGCACAAAGTGCAAAAGATACCAGATTTAACATCACAGGGCCCGAACGCATTTTGTGTATGGTTAAGATACTTAACTTTTATATTGTGCGGATGACTGAACAATTACAGATCCCATTATTTTTTTACTATGCACTATTTGTAAAGCCACTACAGAATGTTTACCTTGGGAACAGCTTTAACATTAAGCATTTTATATACCAACCAGACCATTTGTAGTTAAGCAGTTTTCTGCTAATGGCTCTAAATTACTCTGTTTTTGACTCCAGAGGATTTTTAAATGTCATGAAAGAGACTGGATTTTATGATATATATAAGATCTTTATTCACATCTTACATTTCAAATGAAGTAAACCAGTCTGATACTGAGTTGAAAACAAAATAAGAATGAAAGAAAACTATCATGAAAATTAATGCAAAAAGTATAGTAAGAACCTATATTTACAAAATCTGTACATAGAAATTTAAACAATGTTGCTCTGAAATTTTTTATTTCTTTTTCTTTTTTTCTTTCTTTCCTGTTGCTGTTTGTTTCTATGTAGAATATTGACATATCAAGATGTTTCTACTTATGCAGTGTAAAGAAACAGTAAGCATTGTATTACTTGATACCTCTGTGGAAGTGCATCATGTACAAACCTCTCCAGTTTGTACAGGTGGTTTTCATGTATGCCTGAATTTCACCAAAATTCGCACATCCCAGGGAAGATTATGCTGTAGCCAGCAGGTTTTTCACAGCTTCATCATTTGGCTGATTCATTAATTCACTGCAGCTTTTTTTTATGCCAGCTCTACTAACATGAAAGAGCTGGAAAGGGTCCACAGAGGTAATGCCTGGCAGATAGTTGGTGTAGCTCTAGTACTTCCCCACACAAAACAAGAGTCTCTTCTGCCTCTAAGATGAACAAACCTACACCAAGCTGCCTCTGACTTGTAATAGCTCAAGGTATTGTTATGGTTGAGGAACAATTGAAGTTATGGGTGAGGAACAAAAACTGAGCTGCAATAAGACCCAGGTACGCCCACCCAGCATGAGGCAGAAAAAAATACATCTTAAAACTGACTGACCCTCACACTCCTCAGGTCTTATGGCACAGGAGAAGACTTGACTGATATGCACATTGCAAAATGATGTGGGAAAAAAGAAAAGCTAGTCTTTGGAAGATGCTGGAGAACTTTTTAGGGGTTGCCCCCCTTTTTTTTACATATTGAGAGGATTGAGTTAAAGTTGAAACATCATCAGTTTTATTTTAGGGTCAATTTTCAATTGATTCACAGTAGTGACAAACTTAGTGTCACTGTTGGCTAATACGACGTTGGTGGAAACTGAATATTTTTCCAGATCCATACACAATAGTTGAATGTGATCAGTTCTCAAGAAATATTTTGGTGAGTATTATCTTATATTTCTCTGGGAAATCAAACTAGGAGAAAAAAATACCACCTATCTGTCGAACTATGAAGACATCTTCTCTTATGCTGACAGTCCTCAAAAAGAATTTAAATTTTAAAGGAATCCTCACAAACAACATAATTTTCTCACATGTAATGAATATTCCCTCTGTTATTCACTAGATCAATCCATGCAGTCAGACATACAGTGAAAGGATCCAAGGTGCAGAGAAATTAGCAATAGAAAGAAATCAGCAAATCAACCTTTATGCATTTATTAGACTGCCGCACATTCCCTCCAGTTTCAAGCTCTGCATAAGCATATGTTTCTTCTTTTTTTTGTTTTCTAGAAAGCACTCAAGGGGCCTCTCTGCAAGTAGCAGGGAATGACACACAAGTTGAGTTTGCCAACACTTCCCCTTGCAGGTGCTTCGCTCAGTTCGTGGACACTACACTACATGAGTGATTCTTTCTGTTTACAACTATCCTACAACAGCAAAAACTCAAGGAAAGTATCTGTGCCACTGCTGGTTTTCCCCAATGTCTTAGAAATGATTAAATGTTCCCATTGAAGCAGATAATGAGGAACTCTGTGGGAAAAGAGGTTTTTTTTCCCCCTGCATTTACACGCAGATTGTTTGAGACGCCAAGAATATGATTACTAATGTGCATGTAAATATTCTTGATTCACACAACATATTTCAGGCATCAGCCCTAACACAGATGTTGAAATCATGACCAGTTATCAGCAGGTGGTGACTAAGTGATTATGTGCTAATTATAGTTCTAAATGTCATTTTATTAATTGTAGCTTGATACAAGTTAGAAAGTGCTTAGCAAACATGTCTCGGTGCTGGAAATTATAATTGAGGAACATATCTAATTTCTAATTCTTGGGGTCTAGATTTTAAGGGTTGACTTAACGGGGAGCCTAGGGTGTGCAAGACTCGCCTAGGGGTCCCCCTGCTCTTCGTGATACATTTTCACTTGCTGTCTAGAAAGTCTGGGCAGTTTCTTTTTCTTCTGCTTCACAAAAGCCACATTAAGAGTGCACAGAAAAAAAAAGTCTTACTGGATTGAAGACCTGGCCACTGGCCCTTTGGAAATGCTGCATACAAACCTAGGATACTTGCCTCAGCTCTTAGCATTAACGCTCAGTCATTTCTTTACTTTCCCCTGTTTCAATTGAATGTCAAGATCCAACAGGCAATGGGGAGGATTGGCCAAAAGTGTTTTCTTGATAATTACATTTTATATAAGTAATTAAATATGTATTGTAACGTGGCTAAAAACATAGCTCATTGCTTGTAGGAATCCTAAATCATCGGATGTTGAGTTCCTGCACCAGTGGAAGTTCAATGATGTCGAGCATAGTGGAACAGAGGCAATAGGAGGATATGACAAATGCACAGACTCCCTGGAATACGCTATTTCGTGTTGATGAGGCACTTCACAGAGGCATAGAAAATGTGAACTGAGGCCTGCTGAAGCAAAGTAGGAATTTGAGCTCTGGCCTCCCACATAGTGGGTCTGTATTTTAACAACCAGGGTACTGTAAAGAACAGGAATGCTTCCCTCTGGGGTCCCTTGTGAGACAGAGCTCATCAGACCCAGGCACAGAAACACAGGAAAAGACGACTGACTATTCCAGATGGTCGTAATATTCTGAATCGGATGAAAAGAGTGGTTTGAACCTCAGGCACGCTGGGCCCTATTTCGTTTCATTTAAAAATAGTTTACCTGAAAGGTTCTAGGATTTGGCTCCAGGACACTAGGATTTCAACAGCTTCCTTTTCACGCTCTGCAAGTTCAGTGTGAGTTCTGGAAGCAGTCTTTTGTTTGAATTGTTTTGCAAAAGTAGATTTATTCCTGAAGATAGTTTGTTTCTGCATCTTCTTGTTTAGGAACCAATCCTGCTAACTTCCTCACCGCAAGTGGACTTTTCTGTTTATGTGTGTTCTCCTTTGACATTTTTCTATTTTAGCTAGATGTAAGTGAGACTGAAAAGGCAATGTTCAAACACCTGTCTACAAGAGTCATTCTTCTTATGTTTACTAGAGAATAATCCATCAGCTTTAGTCGCAAAATTCAAATTTGATCTGACCCTAAGTTGTCCTTGCAGACCCATTACAACTGAAAAAGTAGTTTAGAGGAGGTTCTAGTACATCATGAGCATCATTTAAAAGTAAATAAGCATACACTTCAGGAAGTTATGGTAGACCATAGACACAGAGCCATACTGAAAGGAAGACAACTGAATCTTTGTTGCTGAGGGCAGAATTAGAGTGAAGAGCAGTCACATAGATGTGCCAGAAAACCTAGTTTGGCCCGCATTTATAACTGGATGGAAGAAATCTCATCCAGTTGTCAGAAAGTGTTGTGTGTTTTTGTAAACTAGATAATTTTGAGAACGGAATAGCTCAGACTCAAGAAACATTACATTTCACTGTTCTGATGTGTTGTGGAGGAGTCACATGTAGTAAAAGGCAGAATCTGAAAATGTATGAAGTTGTGTTTTCCTGTGATGCTCAATGAGTTACATTCAAATATGAGAAGGTGGTAATTTGTATGCTGAAGGGTTTAAACTTATTGTAGCCAGGATTTTTATCAGGAAATAGGAATGAAGCAGGATTATAAAACAGGTGTTGTGGTATTAAACCTCTCACTTTAAAGTTCAGGCCATAACAGGAATAGAATACTTACAGCAGGACACTACTGGCCCATGACTTGTATTCTCCAGTAAAGGACTAGTGTTTGGAAATCCTGTGGGTACTAAACTATTAGAATGACAATGTTGTTTCAACATCAGTTGCCCTAAGAAAATGGGAAATAAGAGTTTTACTTTCCACTTCTGACCCCAATATTTTCTTCATCTTCATTGAACATATTTAACAACAATGCAGAGAATCAGATTGTTGAGCAAAGCTATTCAGTGGTCAAATGTATGTTGTCAGAGAGTTCATGAAAAAGTCATTAGCTCTCCTCCCCTCCTCTTTCACTGTCAGGCAGAATCATGTCATAAATATAGCCACTTGTCTAGCAGGATATCAATCTATCCAGGTATCACCCACTTCCTGTCTCTGGCCATATGTTTCTGTTATTTATGTCAAGAAAATAGCATTTACACAACCGCTGCTAGTTGTTTACAGAAGTTTAACTCCTGTGATATAGTCCTGCTTGTGTTGCATGCTTTTAGCCCATAGATAATACATGAGATTGTACATTTTAAAATATGCTACCACATGCATGATAGAATAAACACAGACCTGAACTGACAGCACCATCTGCCAAACACAGTTGATGTCAGGGGAATGGTCTCTGCACAATATTCTGCTGCTCCCCCATGAGATAAGGCTATTTTTTCTCATGGTATAACTACACTAAATTCGACTTGTTCATTTAGTACTCAAATTGTTAAAAATCTCAGAAACAGAAGGGACTTGGGCCTCCTAAGAAGCATTGCAGAGGAATAGTGGAAATTGAACAGTTCTTACATATGTTTTTCTTGTTCTTACCACTAGTCACATTCTTGTTTACATACTTACACCAGAAATAAACCTGCGAGCAATGTATACACGACACCTAGATACTCAGTGCTCTGAAGTCATGGAAAATTCACAACATTAATCTTTAAATGGCCCATCTGAAAATTATATAGGGCAATCTGCCTTCAGATGCAGTCTAGCTGATTGCAGTGAGACATTAGCAATAGTTGCATTTTTTCCCTGTTAGAAATGCACTTTATTCACAGTCCCTAATGAAACAAAAAGGTAAAGGTGATACTTAACTTTTTTTCCTTTTAATATTTTAAAATTCATAAACATTAGCCTGTTCATTTGGACTCATGTTCATTCTCAAGAGCTGGCTTTATTACCAGATTGTCTCCTGGAGATGACTGTTAGGATTAGGAGGGAAAAAAAAAACTTTTGCTTGTCCTACAACAGCAACAAACTCAAAGCTGCAAGGTCCCTGAATATATGACAATCATAATTTACAAGGAAATGAAACAGAGTCTTCACCAAATGTCTCAAGGAGCATATTCCTGCCTTCCAATCACCAAACCTTACAGTGTTAATGGGCATAAGTGGCCAATGTTGTTACCCGGTCAGGCTGGCTAGAAGTTAGAAGGCCATTTCCTGGAGCTTATTGACAGTGACAGTTGTCCACATCCCACGCCGTGATAATTTTAAAACCTTAGGTAATTAGAATAGCTCATAGTTGGATCTATCATAGGCCTGGATCTCCCTATGCATCCTCCTTATGCCTCCCACGTGTGGGTGCGTGCAGTCAGGACATGCAGAAGTCCTGGAGAAAATGGCACTGTCAATCTCCCAATGAATACTTCCATGCACGTGCAAAATGCCCTATGCATTCTGGCTGCGTCCAGCTCATTTTCAATGCACAAGTCATGGGTGCCAGGCATGTTTGGCACACTTCAGGAATGCCTGGGCAAAAATATGAGAGTCTTCCTGGCAGCTGGAGGTTTGGGCGATCCACAGAGGAGCTTTGAGCTCCATTTTCAAATCCTAGGTTTGCCTGATAGGAGCTACCTCTCTGACATTGGGAGTGCTGGATTCCCTGTGGTCACGGGATTGTGGGCTTTGTTTCTGACAAAATGTCCTATCCCAAACATGAAGAAACACTTCTTAATTAAAATGTTTTCAGAAATGTTCCAGTGGAAAGTTTTAGTTTGGATGAATCTGCTTTTTCTCACAATAAAGTTTTATTGAAGAACACCTGACCATCCCTACTTGCTGGTATCCAGATTTCCATTTTGCACAGTGAAATCACATTGGTTCTGCTATTGTCGAGGCCTTCTCTCACTGCAGATAGCTGTGGAACAAGGTTTGTGCTGTTCTATATTTTTATTTGATGTCACATAAATGGATTTGCATATAATATTTTGTTTATTGTTAGGCATTCTTTGCTATTTATCGCAGGTATATTATTACATCAGTACTAAATGAGTTTGTAAGGAGATAGCAAATGAAAGACCTAAGCAGTTTTATTGTGCTTCATTCTTATCATTTTGCTGTATTATTTGTAAAACAAGACATCTCTGAAACATCCTCCTCTAAGAAAACACCCAAGAAAACAAGGTTTTCTTGTTTTCTTATAAACATAATTTATTTGAAAAGAAAAAAAAAGTTAAATCACCATGTTCTCACATTTAAAAGTTGTAAAACAGATGCATATTTTCCATTCATAAATATATTACATTTGTTGAACATTTTGAACATGACTATATTTAAGAATTTTATACCTGAAAGATAAATTTTGCCATAATTTGGTACCACGTTATCTTTGGTATCATGTGCATGATTTTGTAATATGTATATAGAGGCTACTGTGGACTAGGCTAAAACAGAATATAGATTAAATTGTGTCTTGCCACTGTAACAAATCTGTCTGATTACATGGAATTATTTGGTGTATGAATTTTTAAATTAAGTAGTTTCCTGACCTATTAAATAACATCAATAAAGGACTATTGAAGTGGGCATTCACTTTGGAAATATTTATTAAACCATTATGCTTTTAGATTTACTAATAATACTTTCCTTAATATTAATTCATATTGTTGAAGAATATTTCTGGTTTTGTTCACTTGAGTGTGTTTAAAGTATAAAACATTATTAACAAGCTGAACAAGGTGTATTTCATATCTATCTAAATTTTGATCTTTGTAGAATTTTTTTCCTATCAATGTAAGTTTTAAATTCCCTAACTTCCATACTAGTCATGTTCTTTGTTTTATTTCCTATTAACAAATTTAAACTAGCAAGACTTATATTCATATTTGCTGCTTATTTGTGAGACCCATAATTTTATAATTTCCAGATTTCAGTATTTTCTTGCCTTTGCAGTGGCAAATAATATTCTGTTTGCTTTTTTCCGCTAGTCTTTACATCATAGCAAAGATTGCACAGGTCTGAAAGCAAAATCAAAGTTATTTGGAACTGGCACAGTACAGGAAAACAGAGCATGTAAACAGCAAGGTTTCAAATCCTGCCACATCTCTTGACTTGGACTTTTGGGAACTTTTGGGAACAATATTACTTTTGTACAGGTACACATTTACTAAATTTACACATATATATATGTATGTGCATTTGTGTGTGTGTGTGCATTCGCAAATCCACTAAATGATACACCATGACATTAACATGTTGACTCTGGAGCCGTACTGTTTGGTTTTAAACTTCAGAGATGATTATGGTTAAAATAGATCCTTTTATAGGTAGCTTCATCTGAAAATTAGAGGATACTTTCTGAACAGACCAAGTGGTGCAATTAAGGTAAAGCCAATTGTGTATAGTCTGAATTTTGTGGGTATCACCATGTTCCAAAAATACGTTATAGGTATATTCACTATCTGATATTCCTTATGTAAGTGACATTACACATTTAAACATCAAAGTGATGTTAAATAACTGTTATTAAGAAAGCAGTCTTTCTCCTGATGCTGTCACTTCTATAGATTTAAATCATCTGTTAAAACTAATTTGAGTTCTACATAATCAAGGAATAAAAGACACGAGTTGTTATAAAACAAACAAACAAAATCCTCTTCACAGGATTTTTTCAACTATGTTGATGTTCATGAATTGGGTACCAAACAGGTAAATCAATGAGACTACCTATCTCAGTAGAAACAGATTTCTCAGTAGATCGCAGATTCAAATACATTTTTAAAATATAGCTGAAACCTCAAATTACTACCTACTTGAACTCAGCTGTAAATGTTATAGAATTCAAAGTGCAGTCTTACTGTGGAAAGGGAAAAAACACTATATTAGGGGAAAAGATCAGTGCAACAGCTGACACCTTCTCATAAATTAGGATTTTGAGGAATCTAAATTTTGGGAAGTCTTATATACCATATAATATCTGGTAGGTCTCAGGTTTTTTCTTTTGTATTTTCTGTGAAATGTCTTTTTTTCTTTTTTTGGTAGGGATGGGGGGTTGGGGGATAAGATAACAGAGATTTGATAGTTCAGGGGTTTTTTTGGAGAATTACTTTTATGAAAGCCGTAGCATTTTCCAGAGCAGAGATTTCTGTTTTTTCACTCTTTTAGCATGCAGTCACAGAAATTGTAGAATTTTAGAAAAGTGCAGGTTGGAGGGAACTCTTCCAGCCTCCTACTCCAAGTAGGACCAGTTTCTAATTTGAATAAGGTTGCTCAGGATCTTGTCTGAGTCCTGGATGAGAAGGATGGGGGTTCCACATCACGTCTCAGCAGCTTCTTCCAATAGTAAACTACCATCACTATGAACCCTTTTTTCCTTGCAACTAATTGGAATTTCATATGTTGAACACTTTAACTGTTGCCTCTTGTCCTTTTGCTGTGTGTCTCAGAGAAGAGTCTGTCTTCCCCATAAATTTTGTACTTCCTACTTAAAGAAGTGGAAGACCTCAATTAGATCTCCCCTTATTAACATTCTCTTTTCTAGGCTAAACAAATGCAGCACCTTATGTTTCTCCCCATACGTCAGGTACTCCAGCCCAAGGCAACCGAACGAAGAGTTTCAAGAAATTTACACACGTGTGCGCGCGCATGCGCGCACACACACACTCCTCCATCTTCATCCTGTATTTTCTTAACATTGGTCCAGGTTTGGAAGGATAAACAAAGAATAGTGAAGTTGTTAAGGTTATTTTTGCTGTACTACTCTGTCAGTTTTCCAAGCTGAAGAAAGTGGAAGTCACAGAGAAAAGCAAGAAAAGAGAGAGTGAGAGGCAGAGAAAGGGGCGCTTTGCCTTGCTTATTTTGTAAGGCCCAATTCTAAAAAGGGTGGGAAAGAAATCAACGGGGAGAGAAACAAAAAATTCCATGTGATTTTGGATTTCCCATTTTAAAAAATGTGATTTAGGTTGGATTTAAAATAACTTTGAATTCTGGTGACCTGGGATTTCTAGGGATATTTTGACTTTGTATAGCTTGCATATATATACACAGATGTTTCTGTGGCACATCTCTTCTTTTCTCAGGAAATGGGCTTCCCATGTTGGCTGGCTTCCCTTTACACTTAAGACTACCTCATTAGACAAGAAGAATAAGGGCAGAAGTTGAATTGTTCAAGAAGCAGTCGTAATTACTGTATGGTTATCAGAAAGGTAGGCCACATAGGACAGCTGCTGCTGTTCCGGAATTGTCCAGCTCACTCCCAAATCCCAAATGAGTTCGGCCATACAGACCCGACAAAGAGGAAAGTCACCATAGCATAGCACAGATGGTTAGTGAAATGGAACAATACTTGTATTTCAGAGGTATATGAGTCTTTCCATTTTTGCAAGGTTTTCTTTTTTTTTTTTTTGTGGTAAAACTTTGGTTTTCCGCAGCTATTTTAGTCAAACAGCACAGAAACCTAAAGCTGTGCATAGAAAAATAGCCTTATACTTATTTAGAGCCATAGCACTAAAAGCAGAACTGTAAGTGAGCTATTGTAACTGCAACAGTTGTCTGTGAAAATGTTGTTTGGTAGGATCTGATCTTGAAGTGCTCGACCATTTTGTTGGTTCAGTTTACTTAGATAAAACTTTAACCGGCACTTCTGAATCCATTATTCAACTTCATTATCTGTCTACATTCTTTCAGGGGACAGAACTGTGCATGTAAGCAGTTCCGAGTAGGCTTGTTTATTATTTTAAATTAAACATATTTTAATAATGTAACGATATATCACACCAAGTTGCTGCTGCAGAGAAAATACAGGATCATGAGCTCAGGTCAGAAATATCTCCTTGTTTGTCTATTTCTTGTGTGCTAAGAAATGCTAGGGCACTGGAGATATTGTACTTTGTAGTTTCATTTTATTTACAGTATTGATTTTGACCAAGATTTTTAGAAGTAGAAGCCAAAGTTGAACTCTATAAACTCTACTTCAACCTCTAAGTAAGCACAGTGATGTCTTGAACCACACATTTGAAGTAAAAACTGTCCCGTACACCTTGTTGGGACATTACTGTACTAACCTAGCAATAGCTATGTTAGCAACCATTTTATTCATCTTTAAAGCATATAAAAAAGTGACAGTCACAGGCCTGTGTAATGTCTGTATGTTTGCTATGGAGAAAGACTAGGCTCCTGGGACTCAGAAAGCAAGCCAAAATTTCCCCTCTGCATTTTCCTTTAACTCAAGCATTAACATTTAAGCACACCTTTTCCCCTGTATTTTTGCACTATAACATTAAGACAGTTGTAATTAAAAGTCAGTCTTTAATTTACTTTCTAAACATTGTATTCAACAGCTAGATGAATACTACCGAAAATTGCATTAATCTCTTTATTTCCTCTAGGAACTTGATCAGTAATGCCTAGAGGGGGGTCAATGAATATTGACTAAAATAAAATAAAACTTGGTGTTACCTTTTTTGTTTGACTACCAATCCTAAAAGTTTAAAAAAAAGTCTTGTCAACAAAAAAGAAAAATCAAGAACGACCTCAAGAAATTTTTTCCCCTGTGGTAAACAGGTATTTTTGACTTTTCAGCATCATCCAGCCCAGTCTATTTGCTATGCTGTTACTGAGTCTTACATATTCATAGAACAGGGTGTTTTCTGGCACTCTCTCATTAGGAGGTTTCACTGAGATTATGCTGCGTTTCCAGATTCTCCTCAAATTCCAAGAATTTCACTAATAGTTTCTGCCAGTCTCAATCTAGCAGTTAACTCTGAACCAGTATCCCACTGGCCTCTGACTGCTTCTCCTGCAGTTACAGCTCTTCAACACCCTCCTTCCCTTCTCAGCTTTAGGGAGCACCACGTATTTCATGGCAGAACCACACTGAAATGGGTGAGAAAGTAGGGTAGGCAGCCAAGAAAGGCTGAGATTTAGCAGCACTGAATATGTAGCCCTGGGCCTTATTTACTTAACTCCATTTAACCTTTTCTGAATACTCAATTATTAATTTCCTTGAGGACTTTCCTTTTATGATTTTGGTCTCTCAATGTCAAGGTGAATAATTACAGTGAAAGCTGTTCACAGCCTCAGCCTCTTCATGATGCAACATGGCTAGAACAGATAACCTGAGAAACTCTAACACTGGAAAGTTACAAAAAGGTGTTCAGAAGCGTGTTTCTTATCTAAAGTATATTTTCACAGAGATCACAGAAAGTATAGTTTTGTGGTAGACTACCAAGTCTGGCAAATTTCAGCTTCAAATATTTCTAGATTAAAGATTACCTGAAAAAAAATCAGCTTCTTGCAGATTCACAGCACAGAAAAATTTCACCCCATCAGTTAGGAGATGGCAATATCCCAAGTAACTGAACCCAAGATTTTAAAAGTAGAAATGTCCAGTGACCTGAATAAAATGTCACTTATTGATGACATCTGGAAATATTCTCGTTTTCCTTCCCCTCATCACCTGCCAAGGAAATAACCCACATTGTCCATAAACATAGTTTCAGAATTACTTTTTTTTGGGGGGGGGTGGGGGGGTGGGGGGGTGGTTAGAACGTTTAAACAGCAGGTTTAAATCCTACCTGCCTTTAAAGATTTTTATCAGCTGCAAAGATGGCAGCAAAAAAGACTACACTGAGGAGATCTGTTGGATTTCACTAAGCACATATGAGAAAAGGCTGCCAAAACTGGCTAAGATTTCACTCTTTTTGTGGATGACAATTATCCTTATACATTACTTGTCTACAGCACCATATCTGACCAGCATCTCTTCTATTTGACCAGAGAATTTGCCCCTCATCCTCTAAGCTTTTCTGTGTCCATCCCCATGTTCAGGAGAACAAGCAAAGGTGGCAGGAGACATGCTTGGATGAACAAGGATCTCCTGAAAAAAACTCTGACAGAAAAGGAAGCTTACAAAGATGGAAGCAGGATTGGGTCACCCAGCAGAAGTATAGCAAGGAGTCCAAGCATACAGGGATGGGGTTAGACAAGCCAAAGCCTGTCTGGAATTGAATATGGAGAGATCGTGAAAGGCAACAAGAAGGTCTTCCACAGGTCCATCAGTAACAAAAGGAAGATTGAGGAAAATACAGCCCTGGTGTTGGATGGGGCAGGGGACCTCATGACAAGGGGTGTGGGAAAGGCTGAAGCACTCCCTGACTTCTTTGCCTCATTTTTCTTTGTTAAGACTTGCCTTCAGGAATCTCAGGTCCCTGAGATCAGTGGGAAAGTCTGGAGCAATGCAGATTTACACCTCAGTAAAGGAAGATGTAGTTAGGGAAAATTTAAACCAGTGGACATACACAAGTCTGTGGGACCTTATGGGATGTACCTACGAGTGTTGAGGAGCTGGCCAACGCCATTGCAAATCCAGCTCAATTATCTTTGGAAGGTCATGGCAATCGGAGGAGGACAGGAAGAAAGTGAATGTCAAGAAGTGCAAGAAGGACCAGGAAACTACAGGCCTGGGAAGATGATGGAACAAATCCTTCTGGGAACAATTTCCAAAGATATTAAGGACAAAAAGATGATTTGAAATAGTCAGTATAAGCTGTCAAAGGGGAAATCATGCCTAACCAACCTGATAGCCTTCCACAATTGAATTATTTGCTTGGTGGATGAGAACTGATCAGTGCAAGGTTTTATCTTGGTTTTAGCAAGGCTTTCAACACTGTCTCCCATAACATCTTTGTTGACAAACTGATGAAATAGGGACTAGATAAGTGCATGATTAGGTGGATTGAAAAGGCCAGTCACTAGTGTTATACCCAAGGGATCAATACTGTGGCCAGTACTATTTAATGTCTTCGTTAATGACCTAGATGATGGGAAAGAGTGCAAGTTTGCAGATGATAAAAAGTTGGAAGTAATGGATGATACACCAGATGGTTGCACTACCATTCAGAAGGACCTTGACAGGCTGGAGAACTGGGCTGACAGGATTCTCCTGAAGTTTAGCAAAGGGAAATGCCAAGTCCCATCCCTGGAGGAAGAAACCCCAAACATCCACACATACAGGCTGAGGACTGACCGTCTGGAAAGCAGCTTTGCAGAAAAGACCCCGGGGACACCTAGTGGAACATGAGCCAGCAATGTGTCCTGGTGGCAAAGGTGGCCAGCAGCACCTGGGCTGCACTAGGAAGAGCATCGCCAACAGGTCGAGGGAGGTGATTCCACCCCTCTACTCAGCACTGGTAAGAGGTCATCTGTTTCCAGGATCCTAGTTAAGACAAAGGCCTCGTTGGGGTTTGCATTGGTCACCTGCCTGTGTGAAATATTCCTTGAAACCATGTCTGTGACTGAAAGTGACATCATTGTTCTCTAAAATAGCTTTTTGTATGATAATTTGGTAAGATAAAACATATCTACATGAAGGAAGAAATTAATCTCAACCATCTTCAGCTGCCTAAAGATTCTGGATGAGGTTCCTATTCTAATCAACTGAGAGAGACAGGGATGTCAGAAATCAAGTCATTCCACCAGTTTTAGACATCTGTCTCAGAACGGAATAAATCACCTTTTATTTATAACTTTCTCTTCATGCTTGAAAAGGGAGTCTAGAGAAATGGTTAAGAATATATGCACTGCTTTTACATGACTAAAAATAGGTGGAATTAATTCCAAACTGAGTGTTTACACTAGTTCAACCTGATTTATTTTGGGGTTTTTGTGTTTGTTTTTTTTTATTATTAAAATGAAGCAAATTTCAGTAATGTCTGAGAAAGGAACATCTGCTCATAACATTTATCTAGTTATTGATCCATCCAAGTTATTGATTTATGGTTTGGATACTACAAATAGAAGATGTAAATTAATCATAGAAAACAAATTCTGATCATATTCTTTAATTCATCCTTATTAAAGTCTTTCTCAAGTAATGCCTATTTAAAAGAGTTGTCGTCATCCCCCCTTATTTAAAGCTTCCTTCTTAAAAAATAGATGGGCATAAAAATTACCTTAATCTTGCTTTTTAAAAACAACTTTATAAAATGAGCTCTAATGGAAATAATACACATTGAATACAAAGGAATTTTAGTACAGTTTTCAGTACTGTGTTTCATTAGGTCTTGATTGAAAAAATTAATATGAACCAGGTGAGGGAAGAGCACTTTTGAAAAATAAGGTCACAAAAAACCATAAATGACAAAAACTCTTTCTAGGGAAGTGTTTGAGAAGGATGCAATAGCAATTTGTGTAAACCTCATCTTATATAACATCTTCAATAATGATCTGGAAGAAGCAGGAGGTAAAACATTAATGAAATGCATTGACACAACTAAATCCTGAGGACTGCCAAAAGCCAAGCAAGCATGCTAAGAGAAGTTTAAAACATGGTTAGAGACTATCAAACCAAAATGTTATCCATACAGTACTATCTAAGCTTATGGTATGAGAGCAAAGTGCTCTTAAGAAGAAATGAAGCAACTCATTGTGTATCTAAAGAAATTGGTGAAGGACTAATCCACAGTACAGTCAACAACATAACACTGCAAGACTGCAAAATTACTGTCTTGATATATGTTGAACAGTGACATAGGACTACATTTGAGTTTAGTCTGTCTATGGAAATATGTGTTCCATTCTTGGCTCTTGCTAAGTTCTTGGCCACAAGGATATTTTGAGGCAGTAGGTTTCACAGGCTATCTGTGAACTCAATGGAGAACTTTTTTGTTTTAAATTAGCTGCTTTATAATTTCATGCAATACCTAATTTTTATTTTGAGAAAGGTAAATAGATCTTTCTAATCATCCTTCAAATGATCTCTTTTTGACTGAGATGATATTCAGTAGTTGGTGGCCCACTTCTTTTTTTGGAAAATAAATTGGTGATACAAAATAGTTATACTTTTAGTGAAACCCTTTCTTTTTACAAAGAAAATGAACAGTCTTTCTTTTCCCAGAATATGGAAGAACTCAAGGAAAAAAAGAGGTGAAACAAGGCTTATGAGACAAACTCATCAAATAAGCTGATAGTGTCACCAAAAAAAAAATCAACTATTCCATTAGTACATCCAAGCAAGTCACTGAAGAACTCCTCTCCCATCCCAATGCCTATAGTGTCAGACATTTTGGCAGGAAAGTGAAACAAGCATACAATCTCTCTTTCTCTCAAACTCCTGCTATGATTGCCGTTGAAAATACAGCATTTCTGGATTATATATTAACAGTAGGATACTGGTAATATGCAGAAGGGAGCTATGAGAACATAAAATAAATGATCAAAGAAGCCCACAAGTTGATCTATTACAAAAAATTGAGAGATGTTTAAGTGATGTGTAAGCAACAACAAAAGAGAAAGTTACTCATAACAATATTGTTACATGGAAAAACTCCTGTGATTCTCTTAACACTAAGAACAAATCTTCATGCTGCCTTTTTTTTCTGTCCTGACATAGTTTCAAAGTACCAAAAAGCCAACCAAAATATCACACTGTGACTTATTTTATTATTGATATATAAAGATTGAAACGATGCAAGTAGACAACAAATGTGGGACGTGTCTGGGAGGAGGAAGTTGGAAGAGAAGCCTCAAATGTAGGACAGTGGCCTTTCTTCCTCCCCTTCCTGCAGCTTACCTTATCCTGGTAGCCACAAACCTTCCTTTTCTCCCTCCTTTCTCCACCACACTACAAACATTATTTCCTGCCTGCCTTCAGAGCAGATCCTACTTGCCCTCCTGTGTCTGGCAGATCTCTGGAAAAGGAAGAAATACAGGGAAGTGACAAATGATAGGCCAAGTCCTGGAACAAATAGCTTGAACGTCTTATACTAGTACAGAGATTGTGATGATAACATAACAAATATGGGTACAAGTTGGACTTGAGTTTTTACTAATAAATGCTATCGACCCCTTATGGTTCATTTGTTCTCCAGAGTCCCTTCCAGTAAGCAAACATACAGCCTGACCTCTCCCCCTTTCTTAGGCCTTGCTGATGGACTGTATACTATGCAGTAGCCTCCTTTACTAACAGAAAACATTCACTTTACCTAATATTTTTCAATATCTGTGGCAATTTGAAGAGCAAACTGAGCCACTACTGCGACCAAAGATCCAAGGTGCTGAATAGCCACCAGGTTTTGAGTTGCATGAGGTGACTTTGCACCAGCTGCCCAGGATTTGCCTGCCTTTTTCCATCATGTATTTCTATGCAATCATTTAAGGGACAACATGACTCCATTATGAAATGGGACATTTTACTGCAGGAAAAGGGCACACACTACTACTTGCTTCAAAACTCTCTTTCACAGAATTTATGGTAGTTTGGGCTAATGTCACACCAAGGCTGTCAGACTTCATTCTTCCCTAGAAAATTTACACTAGCTTTTACACCTAACTTAAAAAGATGTGACTTAGGAGAGAATCACACTCCTGACACTTCCTTCTTTGAAATCTCAGAGAAATTATGTAAAACCGAATATTCAAATCAGGTGGTGGTATAAAAAGCAAATATAGAGCTAAGGGGGGGCAGAGCTGGTGGAGAAGATAGACGCCTTCTGAATTAGGCTCATTCTCCACATCATCCTCTGAAGTCTAGATCTTCACAGAACTTGGAGGCTTACCTTGCCCCATCCCTTCTCTCTGTCCCAAGGGCTGACATCAGCCTTTGTAGAGCTTGTGCCCCTGAAATAAAGTTTTCAAATTTCTATTAACATTCTTCCCTGACTTTTGAAAGTGGTAATGACTCACAAATTGCATGGGGGACAATAAAATATGCTCAGCATTAGGGAAAAATTTAGATGCTGAAAAATGCATGTAGGCACTCAGGCTTTTCTTGGCAAAAAATGTTTAGCCATCAAGTTATTTTGCATTGAGTAGCTCGTAATAATATTAGCTATTTCTAAGAAAGTTCTTGTATAAAAGATACATTACAAAAAAAGACATTTTAAAAAATAATGAGAATTTATGTGCATTTTCTGCTTATAACTTCACAAACTAAACAATCCAAGCAAATGAACTGTGATTATTTAGACAAAATGAATGACTTATGTACTACCAAGCCACAAATGTACTACAATTCATGACTTTGAGGCTTATGAGCTACTCGTGTTTAGATGGATCAGCCAATCTTTCTCTGATCAATCTATAGATTGATTGTGCATCTGCAACTAGATCTATTGTGTGAACCTATACAACATTGTACTATTGCTGGTATTACATATTATTTGTTCTGCATATTGCATTTTACCCCACAACCACTGCTGGAAATTTCTGATGTCAGAACAGTGCCCGCTCTCCACACTGAAAAGTTCATTACGTTAGATGCAGAGCTTGTATTTATGGTTATAGCTCCAAGGTAGTGTTTTTTCCTGTTTTCTTGCATGTTTATTTAATTGCTATATAGTTGTGAAATGGGTAATTTATTAATGTACTTATTTAATTAAAAGCTCTGATTATTTTTTTTCCCCCCCACTCAAATAGTAAAACTGAGTGATTTTCATATATGTTTTATACTGGCTCTGAAGACTTTAAATACATTTACTGGCAAGCTACTGTAGTAGACACATGGTGTGGGGGGGTGTCAGCTTTTAATTGTAACTGTCTTGCAGAGTGGTGTTGTTTTAATATCCTGTATAGATTTTTATGTAATACACTTACTTGCAGGCAGCCTGAAGCAAGAATCAATTCTGTGAAGGATTCTTCTTTTGTTAAAAGCCAATCTTGTTTTAATGATGCATGAAGAAATATTCGAGCATTGACATTTTTCTGTCAGGTTTCTTTTGAAAAATCAATTAAGATAATACTGCTTTGACCTAGTTATCTAGTTAATGCTTATTAGGAATGTAATATGATTTACTGTCAGCATAATAATTTTTGTATCTTATCCCATTAGCTTGTGCATATTTCAAAGTGTATTACACAATGGTCACTTCTTAAAATGTAATGTAGCAGAATACATTAATTAGATTGACTGGGATCATTAGACAGAAACTCTCCCATTGGCTCTTTGTATCAAATTTGTGTATCATCCCTATCAAGTTAATTCATTGTTTACTTGTCTGAAAAGTGTTTCTGAGTAACTGTGATATATAAAAAGTTTTTCAATTGGACAAAACCTCTTTGTTTCATGTCTACAAAGTTTTTATTTTTAGCTCTTCCTGGGCTAAGCACACTAATTACACATGATCACCAAATAAATAAATCTTAAGAAGTGAGGTGTTTTGAAATCTGATAGGTCTTAAAAGAATGCAGGTAGGTACATGAGAGGACTGGCATAGGAGCACCGAAACCCCAGTGAAGCACTTGATTTGGTAAGTGTTAAAAATTAAAATGATTGGTCTATTTATTTTTTGCATTTCAGCTGCTTAGTGTTAATGGAAAGGTCAATAAAGGAGTTGCCTTACTGTGGCATTAGTGAGGAACTATTGATTCCTATCCATTTAGTGGTCAGCGTTAACCAAGAACCGCACTCTTTTAAACTTGTTAAGCAGAACAGAAATTAAATCTTCCCGTCACTTTCAGAGCAGTGGTCTATCTCAGAACAATACTGCAGTTAGATATTTTTGCAAAGTTTATCCACTTCCATTGTGCTAATGGTCTGTGTGAAGTTAAGAGAGTGGGAAGGAAGGATGACTGGCTGTTTTGTAGATCTTAGTGAAAGAAATACCTTAGTGTGGCAAGAGGCAGTAATGATCTTTCTGATATCATGAAAGGGTCTTTCCTTTAGTCCAGAGTAAGCATTTATTTGTCAGGTAAATTAAGTGCAGAACATTAATGATCTATACACCTGCATTATCATCATTATGTGTTTTTCTTCTGGCAAAGATTCCTCTTGGTTTCATGTGATGATTGACTCAGTTTTAATTTGATTTTCCTGCTGGAAACACATGCCGTAGTAATGAAGACAATATCTACATTAAGAAAGACAGAAAACAATAGATACTCTCTTTCTTAAAACATCATTTTTGCAGACAGTGGATACATTCAAAGAAAAAAAACTTTTACAAATATATATATTTTTAATGCAAAGGAGGTATTTCAAACCAGTTGACCAAAAAGATAACTGAAGTGTTACACATTATCACTGGAAAGAAAATGGAATAATAAGGTGTACTTTTTGTCTTCTTTTCTTAAAATAAAAAACAAAACTCGCCTACACATTTGGCCTCTTATTGATTTCCTGAATTTCGTATTATTTCTCTACATTCTCTTTCCACTGAGTCAGAGTAGCCGAGGCCGCTGTATTGCTGTCATATATCATTTGAAATGCACCATTGTAACATTTGCGCTCTAACAAAAGCCACCACGTTGCATAGATTGACATGATGAATACGTGCTGAAAGTTTCTAGAAGAATTTGATTTCCTTTCTTCTAACATTTATATAAAACAGAAGAGGATATAAATGAAGAAATGCTTTCTCCGTATGTGGATTTCCCTAATTTAACTTAGACTTGTACGCATTTAAGGTAGTTGTAGATATCAGCAAATCTTTTTCCTACATGTCATTAGAAATTTCAACAGTCTGGAAGATTTTAGACAGTTTAATATACATAATTTGTCTTAAGCCTCTCAATATCTTCCTGTGAATAAGATGGCATCTTGAAATCCTTAAGTGATGGTGATAATGGTAAGATGGGTCCTGACTTTCCTTGGATAAATGGAGTGCATGCAAGGAATAAATAAAGAAATAAGAAATGAGTCAGGATACAGGATTTTAAGATTGGCATTGTTTACAATTCACAAAGGAAGCAGGGAGAAAAGAACATCCTGATGCTATCAGTTATTCTTATTTGCATGTAAACTCTGATATTAGGATTCATTTTTGAGCATGTCACTTTTTAGCTCCTAATTAATTGCAATGACAGCACTGTGTGCGTCTGTTTATAGGAAAGACGCTGTTGTGGCTGAGGTTTTAATTATATTAAATATTAATCATGGATTGAAATTGGAAACCTTAAATTATTGTTTAATGATCAATGATCAAACGCATAATCAAGATAAAGAAAATTAGGATGGCAGACAGCAACATCACAATTTGAATTTTACATTATTAGTCTTCTGCCTAACTAGGCACTTTTCTTGAGTATCTGAACTGTTTTGCCTTTTAACTGTGCTTGCAGTTGCTATAGTGATGGCATAATTTCGTAATGGTCTAAAAATGACACTGGCATAGATACTGACAGATAGGAATTAATTCACTAACAAGTAATTATGTAGCGAAATGTTGACTGCCATGCAGAAGGTGCACTGTGACACATTTACTGTTTTTCAGGGATGGCAGTAACATTAGCGTTGGTCATTAGTGGTAGACATCTCCGTACAGTGTTGGATACAGACTTATATGCAGACCTATTTAGTTACCTGTGTGACAGCCTTGTTCAGGACACCAGAAACAGCTGTCCTAGCCTGTATGAGCCAAAATAATTAGGCCTGTCATCTTCTCGCTCTGATTTCCCCTTCAACCTGCTCCACAAAATGCAAATATTTTGCTTTCATTGTCACATTCACCTTGACATGGATATTGCTTTGGCGCATAACTGGATGAGATGACTCAGAATTTGCATTGTTCATTCTAATAAATTTGCTTCCCCTCTACCGCATGGCAGGACCCATCAGATAAAGTCTCCCAGAGTGTCATCAATCAACATCGCTGACAGACGGCTTTTGCCTTCATTTGTTACATACGAGAACATGCTTAATTATTTGTCCTGTAATTAGTTGGGAAAATGTCAGGAAATGTCAACTCTCTGTTCACTCTGGAAGGGCTCTGCTTGAAAGCCACAATGACTGAAGTGTCATTAATGCTGCCTAACAAGACGAGGATCAGCTGGGGAAAAGTGAAAGCTTCTAAAAAAGTAATCATGGCGAGTTAAGGAAAACTGCAAATCAGCACCAATAATAAGATGTGAA
Source organism: Gymnogyps californianus (assembly GCF_018139145.2). Classification (NCBI taxonomy): domain Eukaryota; kingdom Metazoa; phylum Chordata; class Aves; order Accipitriformes; family Cathartidae; genus Gymnogyps; species Gymnogyps californianus. The sequence goes on along the minus strand of NC_059472.1, from coordinate 69,338,046 downwards.
TCCTATTAGCAAACACTTATATTTTTCATCTGTTACTCCTCACAATAAAAATATGGGAGAAAAAACTCAAGGAACAAATACGGTGGGCTCATATAATTTCTGTCACATATTCATTGGCATTTCCTAAGCCAATCATGCTTAATACATTACTGTAGGTAGTATCTAATATTTAATTTTCAGATTTGAGACACATTTTTACATTCACGCAGCTGTATAATATGCAATGGATATGTGAAGGTAAATATTATTTTTACATTAATCAAGGAGTGTAAGATTAATTGAATGTGAAAATTTGTTTTCTGAATTTTAAGCTGATAAGGAGAGTAGGCATTAGGTTTAATTTTAGGAACAAAAGTAAAAATAAATGAGCACAATCTGTTTATCAAGTATTTACAGTTGCATGCAATAGGCAGCCAAACAGATTTCTTGAAATTACATGGACAACTAGGAAAGATCATCTCTCTTTTCTGTGGTGGAATACAAGGACAACCTCCTGTATTTCATATTAAAAAAAAAAAAACAAACAGTTAAAAAGGAAAGAAAAAGGAAACCATATCAGTGAGACTAAATAACTATACTGCTTTCTCCTTATCTGTATTTTGGAAAAGGAGAAGCATTGTGTTTAATTTTGCAGTGAAAGGTTATAGAACTACAGGATTGAAAGAGATGAGGATTAGAGAAACAATGTAGCTAAAAATTGTTTTTATGTTTACTAGGGCCATTTGATATTTTAGTAATTATTTGTAATCAGCTGTTCTATTTTATGTTTTCATATTTCCTGTATGAAATCATATGGTATACATTTTTAATGCCTCATCATCTTTTTTTTTTTTTCCTTACATTATTACGAAAGTGTATAATCATGTGGGAATACTTTCTTACTTAATTACTTACATTATTTCATCCCTCGTTACGATTAAGCAAATTATTGCTTGGTCTCTTTAGAAAGGATAATTAAGATAGTGTTCTGGTGTTTTACAATTTACTCGTTGTCACAGGTATGGCTAAGCTAATTATCAAATGGTTAAAAATTTATTCTGGGAAGAATATTACAAGTGTACCATGTGGGCAAATTGCTTCCAAGGCTAATTCAATTATAGATGCACTGTACCTATCGTGTCGGTATGATATTTGTCTCGGAAGGTAGAAAGCATGGGAAAGTAAGCTCAA